>NC_083895.1:35579524-37979524 GCF_032452875.1 Bos javanicus | reverse complement strand
CCATGGATAGAGGAGCCTGGTGGGCCACAGTTCATGGGGTCACAAAGAGTCGGACACAACTGAGCAACTTCACTTCACACTTCATATACCTGGCTAAGCTGTCCTATCAAATGAAGGAACCATAAAGAAATTTCCAAACAAACAAAACCTAAAGGAGTTAGTTATCAATAGGACTTCTTTATAAGAAGTGGTACAGGGAGTTCTTCAAGTTGAAATTAAAGAACACTAAACAGAAACATCCATTTCATGGATCACAGCTTTGTCATGGCAAAGGGACTTGAATAACTCAATGAAACTATGAGCTATGCCATGCAGGGCGCCCCAAAGTGGACAGATCATAATGAAGGGTTCTGACAAAATGTGGTCCACTGAAAAAGGAAATGGCAAACCACTCTAGTATTCTTGCTGTGAGAACCCCATGAACAGTATGAAAAGGCAAAAAGATATAACACCAGAAGATGAGGTCCCTAGGTCAATAAGTGTAAAATGTGTAACTGGGGAAGAATGGAGGGTAATTACTAGTAATTGCTCCAGAAAGAATGAAGTGGCTGGGCCAAAACAGAAATGGCACTCAGTTGCAGATGTGTCTGGTGGTGAATGTAAAGTCTGATGCTGTAAAGAACAACATTGCATAGGAACTCAGAATGTTAGACAATTAATCATGGGACATTGGACATGGTCAAACAGGAGATGACAAGAGTGAACATCAACATTTTAGGAATCAGTGAACTAAAATGGACAGGAATAGTGAATTTAATTCCTATTACCATTATACCTACTACTGTGGGCAAGAATCAGAGAAGGCAATGGCACCCCACTCCAGTACTCTTGCCTGGAAAATCCCATGGACGGAGGAACCTGGTAGGCTGCAGTCCATGGGGTCATTAAGAGTCAGACATGACTGAGCAACTTCTCTTTCACTTTTCGCTTTCATGCATTGGAGAAGGAAATGGCAACCCACTCTGGTATTCTTGCCTGGAGAATCCCAGGGACGGGGGAGCCTGGTGGGATACCGTCTATGGGGTCGCACAGAGTCGGACATGACTGAAGCGACTTAGCAGCAGCAGCAGCAGTGGGCAAGAATTCCTTAGAAGAAAATGGGTAGCCCTCAAAGTCAACAAAAAGTCTGAAATGCAGTACTTGGATACAATCTCAAAAACACAGAATGATCTCAGTTTGTTTCCAAGGCAAACCATTCACCATCCCAGTAATCCAAGTCTACGCCCCAAGCACTAATGCTGAAGAAGCTAAAGTTGACCAGGTCTAGGAACATGGCAAACCCTTCTAGAACTAACACCAAAAAAAAAAAAAAAAAGATATCCTTTGCATGATAGGGGATTGGAATGCAAAATTAGGAAGTCAAAAGATCCCTTTAATAACAGACAAGTTTGACCTTGGAGTACAAAATGAAGCAGGGTAAAGGCTAACAGATTTTGTCAAGAGAACACACTGGTCATAGCCAGCACTCATTTCCAACAACACAAGAGACAAGTCTACACATGGACATCACCAAACGGTTTACACTGAAATCAGATTGATTATTTTATTTGCAGCTGAAGATAGAGAAGCTCTATACAGTCAACAAAAGCAAGACTTGTAGCTGACTGTGGCTCAGATCGTGAGCTCCTTATTGGAAAATTCAGCTTAAATTGAACAAAGTAGGGAAAGCCACTAGGCCATTCAGGTATGACCTAAATCAATCTCTTATTGTTATGGAGTGTAGATGATGAACAGATTCAAGAGATTAGATCTGGTAGACAGAGTGCCAGAAGAACTGTGAATAGAGGTTTGTAACACTGTACAGGAGGCAGTGACCAAAACCCAAGAAAAAGAAATGCAAGAAGGCAAAGTGGTTGCCTGAGGAGGTTTTACAAATAGCCAAGGAAAGAAGAGAAGGGAAAGGCAAGGGAGAAAGGGAAAGATATACCCAGCTGAATGCAGAGTTCTAAAGAAAGCAAAGAGAGATAAGAGGGTCTTCTTAAATGAACAATGCAAGGAAGTAGAGGAAAAGATAGAATGGGAAAGACTATAGAGATTTCTTCAAGAAAACTGGAGATATCAAGGGAATATTCCAAGTAAGGATGGGCATGATAAAAGACAGAAACTGTAAAGACCTAACAGAAGCAATAGAGATTAAGAAAAGGTGGTAAGAGATTAAGAAGAGGTAATGTAATCTCTTACATTAAGAGATTAATGTAAGAAGAACTACATTAAAAAAGGGTTTAATGACCAGCATAATCACAATGATGTGGTCACTCACTGAAAGCCAGACATCCTGGAGTGTGAAGTCAAGTGGGCCTTAGGAAGCATTACCACAAAGCTAGTGGAGGTGATGGAATTCCAACTGAGCTATTCCAGGTCCTAAAAGATGATGCTGTGAAAGTGCTACACTCAGTAGGCCAGCAAATTCAGAAAGCACAGCAGTGGCCACAGGACTAGAAAAGGTCATTTTTCATTCCAATCCCAAAGAAGGCAATGCCAAAGAATGTTCAAAGTACTGTACTGTCACGCTCAGGTCACATGCTAGGAAAGTAATGCTCAAAATCCTTCCAGCTAGGCTTCAGCAGTACATGAACTGAGAACTTCCAGATGTACAAGCTGAGTTTAGAAAAGGAAGAGATCAAATTGCCTACCTTAGTTGAATCATAGGGAAAGAAAGGAAATTTGAGAAAAACATCTACTTCTGCTTCATTAATTACGCTAAAGCCTTTGACTGTGTGGTTCATACACAGAGAAAGAGAGAGAGAGAGAAACCTGGGGAAAATTCTTAAAGAAATGGGTGAACCAGACTATCTTACCTGTCTTCTGAGAACCCTGTATGTAGATTAAGAAGCAATAGTTAGAACCAGATATGGAACAATGGACTGATTCCAAGTTGGGCAAGGAGTATGTCAAGGGTATAATTAAAGCTATATATTGTCACTCTGCTTATTTAACCTCTATACAGAGTACATCATGGCTGGATTAATCACAAGCTAGAACCAAGATGGCCAGAAGAAACATCAACTACCTCAGATATGCAGATGATATCACTTTAATGGCAGAAAGTAAAGAGGAACTGAACAGGCTGTTGATGAGGGTAAAAGAGGAGGTGAAAAAACTAGTTTAAAACTCAACATTAAAAAAAAAAAAAAAAGGTCATGGCATCTGGTCCTGTCACTTCATGGCAAATAGAATGGGAAAAAGTGGAAGCAGTGACATATTTAGCACTGTGGATGGTAACTGCAACCATTAAATTAAAAGATGCTTGCTCCTTGGAAAGAAAGCTATGACAAGCCTAGAAAGCATATTAAAAAGCAGAAGAGACATCACTTTGCTGACTAAAGTCCATACAGTCAAAGCTATGGTTTTGTACATAGTACAAAGCTATAGTAGTCATGTACAGATGTGAGAGTTGGACCATAAAGAAGGCTGAGATATGAATAATTGATGTTTTTGAATTGTGGTGCTGGAGAAGACTCTTGAGAGTCCCTTAGACTGCAAGGAAATCAAACCAGTCAATCCTGAAGGAAATTAACTCTGAATATTCACTGGAAAGACTGATGCTGAAGCTGCAATACTTTGGCCATCTGATACAAAGAGCCAACTTACTGGAAAAGACCCTGATGCTGGGAAAAAATGAAGACAAAAAGAGAAGGAGACTGCAGAGGATTAGATGGTTAGATTGTATCACTGACTCAGTGGACATGAATTTGAGCAATCTCCAGGAGATAGTGAAGGACAGGAGAGCCTGAGTACTGCAGTCCATGGATTGCAAAGAGACATGACTTAGGGATGGAACAACAACAACAAAATGTAATATTAATGCGTATGAAAGAATCAATCTCATTGATAAAAAATAATAGACAAAAAAGAATAATGGAATATTGTAATGGTGGTATATTAGTCATTTTAGCCCTAGTATAATAACTGAGAAATAAAATATTAAGTTAACTCTAACTTAAAAATCTGTAAATGAGTATCAATATAAAAGATGTAAATTGCAATATCAATAAGATCAAGTATGCAGATGAGAAGTAAAACTGTAGCCTTTTTGTATAAAATCAAATAAATTTCACTCAATTTATGGCTGAGTAACAATCTCATGTATTTATTCATTCATTTGTTGATTGACAGTTTGCTTCCATGTCTTGGCTATTGTAAATAATGCTGCTATGGACATTGAGGTACAGATATCTTTTTGAATCAGTGTTTTTGTTTTCTTTAGATGTATATCCAGGAGTGAAATTGCTGGATCATCTGGCAGTTACATCATTTGTAACTTTCTGATGAACCTTCATACAGTTTTATAGTAGCTGCACCATTTACATTCCTGTCAACAGTGTATGAAGGTTCCTGATACTCCACACCCTCACTAACATTTGTTACATCTACTCATTTTTGATAATGGCCATTCTGAGAGGTGTGCAGTGATATCTGACCGTGGTTCTGACTTGCATTTCCCTGATGATTAGTGCTATTGAGCATCTTTTCATGTACTGTTGGCCATCTATATGTCTTCTTTGAAGAATATCTATTCAGGTCCCTTCTCATTTTTTACTCAAGTAGTCTGTTTTTCCATAAGCTGTTAATATAGTGTATATACTAACCTTTTATTTATCATATCATTTACAAATATTTTCTTCTATTCAGTAGGCTGTCTTATCATTTTGTCAGTGGTTTCCTTGCTCTGCAAATTTTAAGTTTAACTAGCTCCCATTCAGTTTTTTGTTTTGTTTTGTTTTTTGCTTTCATTTCTTATGCCTTAGGAGACTAATTCAAAAATATATTACTACAATTTATGTCAAAGAGTATTCTATCTGTATTCTTTTCTAGGAGTTTTATCATTTGAGGTCTTACATTTAAGTCTTTAATCCATTTTAAGTTTATTTTTATGTATGGTGTAAGGAAATGTTCTAATCACTCTTTTACCAGTAGTCATCCAGTCTTCCTAGCACTGCTTATTGAAGAGACTGTCTTTTCTCCACTGTATATTCTTGCCTCATTCTCATAGATTACTTGACCAAAGGTGTATTGTTTTCTTTCTGAGCTCTCTATTCTGTTGCTATGTGTCTGTTTTTATGACAGTATTTATGTATATTTGGATGACCGTAGGTTTGTAATATAGGCTGAAGTCAGGAAGCATGATACCTTCAGCTTCATTCTTTTTTCTCAAGATTACTTTGACAATTCAGGGTCTTTTGTGGGTCCATATAATTTTTTGGATTATTTGTTATAATTCTGTAAAAAAAAAAGTCACAGGTATTTTGATACAGATTGCATTTAAATCTATAAATTGCTGGAGTTAGTATGGATATTTTCAAAATATTACTTCTTCTAATCCAAGAAAAATGGAACAATTTTGCATCATTTTCAAATTTTTTGATCCATCATTTTCAGAACATAAATCTTTCATCTTTTTGATACAGTTTATTCCTAGGTACTTTATTCTTTCTGTTGCAATTTTAAGTTAATTAATTAATTAAGTTGACAGAAAAAGGAAGATATTTAGGAAGCCTTTAGCCTCCATTTATTTCTTTTTTTCCTTATTTTCCCCTATCTCTTCCCCCACTTATACACTATTTCTTTAGTTCCATGAACTCTATTCATAGAAAAATCACCTTCAGAATAAGAAGGGGCCAAAAGATTAGTCTCTTAAGGAAAAATGAGGATTAAGGCAAATTTTTAATCATTTCTAAGAAGCTAGTAAAACCTCATAAGAACTTATTTAATGCTCTAATATATAAATATACATTCTCTTGAAGGGAAAATATTTTCAATATGAGATTGATAGCACAAACATAAAAAGACAACTGAGGAGTGAAAACAATCTAGTTTAACCTTGTGATTTTTACAAATGAGGAGTATCCTACGAAAGGGGTTTTTCTTGTTCATTAGTAGATTGTTAACAAATCTTCTAACTTCTAAGATTGTTAGAATCCAAATCTTCTAACTTCAAGTCTGTGAGTGCTTGCTTTCTCAGTCGTGTCCAACTCTTTGCAGCCCCACAGAGTATAGTCCACCAGGCTCATCTGTCCATGAGATTTTCCTGGCAAAAATACTGGAGTGGGTGGGATGCCATTTCCTTCTCCAAGGGAATTTCCCAACCTGGGGATCAAAACCACATCTTTTGCCTCTCCCACATTGGTAGGTGGATTCTTAGCCACTGTGCCACCTGGGAAGCCCAGTTTGCCTGTTTATTGTTTTTTTTCCATGTCATTCTGTGTCTTTGCACTTGTACTTTCTAAGGTATTCTACTCCAATAAAACTATACTTAAATATTTTAGAAGTTTTCTATGCTATTATTTTTATTATACTTCCAGTCCAAAGTAGATACATTATTCACACCAGTTTTCTAGAATTGAAATTAACGTAATGTATATCTCTTTAGATGGGATTGTATATCTTTCAGAAAGGAGCCAGTCAACCGTAGACTGTTCCAGAATGAATTATTGGGAAAATCCATGGTTGTTGATCTATGGACCACAGGATGCAAGACTGCTTGTTTTAATGAGGGAGGAATGATCTACATGCAGGTTGGGTGCTCTGCGGTGAGCTCAACCAATGCATCTTTCTTGAAGGAAAATGAAGAAAAAATAATTTATCAAAACTGCTTGACAGCCACCTGATCAATGTGCCATATTTGTTTAATGAAGGTGCTGTGGCTCGTCCATTCATAATCATCCATTTTCCACACACAAAAAAACATTCCCCAACTTTGCCTTTCGTGGGGCTTGGGGCGATTAATGTGCAACCTAGGAGATTAGCCCTACTGCTGAGCAGAATTAATCAGGGAACAGTTTTCTGAAGATGCAGAATTCTGAGCTTACCATGTCTGATTAAGGTTAATGGTAATCATGCATATCAATGTCATATTATTTGTTCTTCTAGAAGGCCTGGTATTATTTGTATAAATAGCACTCTGTAAAGGTTATAACCCACAGTTTGCATCTAAATTGATATACATTTTTTTCAATAAGTTAGGAAAATAAACTTGGTAATATCTACCTCAAGGAAAAGCTTTCTGTTCATGTTTTTTTTTTCCCCCAAAAAAGGCTGTTGTAGCAAAACTACATCCATTTTGAACAATGGCATCATTTTATTTCCTATTTTCTTGGTTCCTGTAACAAGGAGACAAAGAAAGATGGGAATGAAAGAGGTAGAATTTATTAAAAACATCTTGTGATAGGGGCCATCATACGTGTTTTAATGATAGCAGTTAGCTTATTTGTCATATTTTTCCAGAAATGGAAATAAATTTTGATAAAACTAAATTACTTGACAGTATTTTCATAATGGAAGTGTCAGAGCCAAGAGGAAAACAAAATTCTGTTTAATCCACATCTCACAGTGTTTAGTTCTTGGATCAGGCTCTATTTATATCAAGACAGTCTGCTGGGGAGATGTTTTACTAGTTGTGGTTTGGGACAAATCATATTAGTTATCTTATATTTAATATAGTGATATTAAACAATCTATTTTTTAGTCTGTTTGTCATTAAACAAAGCCAAAGAAATTTCTGAGCCTCATTTTTTCTTGTAAAATAGGGATAATTATAATTTTCTGCTTCATAAAACTGGATGAGCTAGTATAGGTAAAACATTTAAAGAATTAGCTAGCATATTGCAGGCTTATATAGAGGTGGCAAGAATAAAGTCTGTATACGTAATTGACAAGATTAAAGGCAATATATGTCTGAAGTATAGCACAGCAAAGAATATATAAGCATTGATAATTTGGAGTAAAAAGTAGCAGTGGTAACAGTAAGAGTAGCTGTTTTATAATAGTTAATAGATGCTAAGATAAACATTCATATCCTAGTATATAATCTTGTACTGGTAGACCTCAGTCCATACTCACAAGTAACTGTAGCTCATCCTACACCAGGCATAACTGTTAAAAATTATTTCCACTTTCTACACTCTACTCAGACATTATAATGCTGTAAGTGGCTTTGTTTTGGGGTTTTTTTTTTTTAGGATTAATGTCATTAGAAATGAAAAGCCAAACAAGTATTTACTTCTCTGTGTTCCTCTCCCTCTCAAACCTACCTGCCTCATATGTTCTTATTCATATACATTCAAATACTAATCACTCGATATGGATACTCAGTTAACTTAATTCTTGCCTAACACAGAGACAGAACAGTACATGTTACTGTATTGATGACTCTAGAAAAATGTTAAAGATATATCTTCATTTCTCCCTCTTATAATTTCAGATAAAACACATTCTCATATGTCCATCACACTGAAACCAAATGTAGCTTGCAAGCTTTCTATACCTTCAACTTCTGACTTTAATTTTCACCTTCCCTACATCATCATGCTTTGCTTTTTTAATCAATTATTTGCTTGTTTCTAACTTTTAGAATAATTTTTATTTATTTATTTTTGGCTGTACTGGGTCTCCGTTGCTGCATGAGCTTCCCCTAGTTGTAGCAGTTGGAGGCTACTCTTCTGTTGTGGTGCATGGGCTTCTCACTGCTGTGGCTTCTTTTGTTGCAGAGCATGGGCTCTAGGGCACTCAGTCTTCGGTAGCTGCAGCATGGAAGCTCAGTAGCTGTGGCTCCTGAGCCCTAGAAAACAGGCTCAGTAGTTGTGGTGAACAGGCTTAGTTGCTCTGTGGCACATGGAACCTTCCCAGATCAGGGATGGAATTCGTGTCTCCTGCATTGGTAGGCAGATCCTTTACCACTGAGCTCCCAGGAAAGCCCGCTTGCTTCTAATTTTAATCAACCTAGCCATTGACTTCTACTTCTACCTTGGTCCTGGAGTTGCTATTTAATAGGTAATAGAGCCATTAGTTCTATGAAACTTTGAGATACTTGATCTAATCTCTCTCCTTCAGTTTCCATCTCACTGCATTACACTGGGCTTTCCTGGTGGCTCAGCTGCTAAATAATCCACCTTCAGTGCAGGAGACCTGGCTTCAATTCCTGGGTTGGGAAGATCCCCTGGAGAAGGGAACAGCTACCCACTTCAGTATTCTGGCCTGGAGACCTCTCTCCACTTCCTTACTCTAACAAAAACTGTCTACAGCAGTGGTGGCAAAAAATTACCACCTTTAAACAGATTCCACCTCTACTGCATGTACTGCATGTATATAATTCAGTCAAGTGAATAAATATGTATCATAACTGTTCTAGTACAAGAGATTGTGAAAAACAGTTTGATGTTGTTAAACCTGAGAACAATGTTAGCATTATGGGTATTCCAGCATGTGTAATGATTCTGTAGATTTATCTAAATCACAGAACTTTTCCCATTTAATGCATAAGTATATATATTAGTAATGTGGAAGATAGAGAACATAGGTTTACTTCCTTTCTTCCCTAAAATATTGCTGAAATTGTAGACAAGAATTATGAACCCCCAAGCAAGCAAGCAAGAAGACAACAGCAGGAAAATTTATTCAACACATTTTAAAAAACAAAAAGCAGGCAGAAGATGCAGAAGCTAAATGATTTCTTAGGAGATTGAAACAAGAATGAAGTAAAAAACTCCCGCACAACCATGGAGAGTCTCAACATTTCAGTATCTTACTACAGAAGAAAGTAAAGTGAAGAATAGAGTTTTAAAACTGTAGAGGGGATGAAGAGAATACTTAAGTGACACATACCTCTGAAAATAAGAATCAAACCTCATGTCAACTCTATTAACTAGATAATACCATCATTTCTTTTTATAGATAAGAAAACTGCAGATAAATTGGTTAAATAACTTGTTCAGAATTAAATACCTTATAAGTGATGGAACTGGGTTTCATACTAAAACAGCCTAACTCCAGGTACCATGCTCTCTACTGCTACACCACTGCAACATAAGTGTACACACACATACAACTTATCCAGCAATACAAAAAATATATACAATGTATTGTTCTAAAATATAGAAGCAAATAGAAAAAAAATTACAGTTGAAATCATTGCTTTAGGATGTCATGCCTGCAGTGTCAGGAGATATAAAGTAGGGTTCTGTTGTTTTAAAATACTAGTCTTATCACTTCTGAACCTTTTGGCTAAGATCAACCTTAAAATACTAGCTTTTTGGTAGTATTTTATTTTTCAATTAAGGCTTTATTTTTAAAATAAGTTTTAAGCTTAGGGTAATATTGAGAGGAAGATTTCCCATATAGTCCCTTCCCCCAAACAGGCATAGCCTTCCTCATTATCAAAATGCCCCAACAGGGTGGACATTTTTTACAATTGATAAGCATACAACTGACATATCGTAATCACCTAAAGTCCATAATTTGCATTACAGTTGATCACGGTATCATACATTCTATGAGTTTTGACCAATGTATAATGACATATCCGCAATTGAAGCATTAATATCCACAGCTTAGTTTCACTGCCTTCAAACTCCTCTGTGCTCTGCTCATCATGCCTCCCTCCCCCTGCTAGCCCCTGACAACTACTTTCTTTATTGTCTCTATAGTTTTGCCTTTTCTAAAATGTCATATACTTGGAATCATACAGTACGTGGCCTTTTCAGATTGGAATGCTAGAATTCCAGAATCTGTGATTAGCTGTCTAACATTTTAGAGAAATAGTCATTATTATTTCAAATATTTTTTTCTAATCTTTTCTTTATTTTCCTTCTGGTATTCCAATTTCGCACATTTATACATTCTGTAGGTTTTGCACAATCTTTGGATATTCTGTTTCATTTGTTTTGCTCTTTGTTCTTTGCCTTTCAGTTTTGAAAGTTCTAGTGCCATTGTCTATTAATAAGACCGTGAAGGCATTCTTCATTTCTTTTATGATGTTGTTAATCTCTAGGATTTTTAAATTTCCTTCTTAGGATTTCCATCTCTCTGCTTATATTGCCCATCTCTTCTTTACTTTGCCAACAAAGGTCCATCTAGGCAAGGCTATGGTTTTTCCTGTGGTCATAATGGACGTGAGAGTTGGACTGTGAAGAAGGCTGAGTGCCGAAGAATTGATGCTTTTGAACCGTGGTGTTGGTGAAGACTCTTGAGAGTCCCTTGGACTGCAAGGAGATCCAACCAGTCCATTCTGAAAGAGATCAGCCTTGGGATTTCTTTGGAAGGAATGATGCTGAAGCTGAAGCTCCAGTACTTTGGCCACCTCATGCTAAGAATTGACTCATTGGAAAAGACTCTGATGCTGGGAGGGATTGGGGGCAGGAGGAGAAGGGGACGACAGAGGATGAGGTGGCTGGATGGTATCACCGACTCCATGGACGTGAGTCTGAGTGAACTCCAGGAGTTGGTGATGGACAGGGAGGCCTGGTATGCTGCAATTCATGGGGTCGCAAAGAGTTGGACACGACTGAGCGACTGAACTGAACTGACTAGAAATTTTAGCATTTTAATCTGAGTTGCTCTGAATTCATGGTGTACTTTCAACATCCCAGCCATGTTTGGTTGTGATCCTTACTCCATTCTTCAAATTCTGTCCTTTGACTTCTAGTATGTCCTGTAATGTTTTCTTGATTTTTGGAAATAATGTACTAAGTAAAGAGAACTACTGTAAATAGGCCTGTAGGAATGTGGTGGTGTGGAATAAATGGAAGGGAAGCACTTTATAGTCCCATGACTAAATCTCAGTGTTATAGTGAACTTATGTCTCTACACTGCAAACATTTCAAGTGTTTTTCTGTTTTTTTCTCCCCTCTTACTCTACTAAAGTAAAGTAAACTGAAGTTGGGTATTTCCTTTCCTCTAGTAATCTTGCCTGGAAAATGCCATGGATGGAGAAGTCTGGTGGGCTACAGTCCATGGGGTCGCTAAGAGTCGGACACGACTGAGCAACTTCCCTTTCACTTTTCACTTTCATGCATTGGAGAAGGAAATGGCAACCCACTCCAGTGTTCTTGCCTGGACAATCCCAGGGACGGGGGAGCCTGGCGGGCTACCAACTATGGGGTCACACAGAGTCGGACACGACTGAAGTGACTTAGCAGCAGCAGCAGCAGCAGCAGCAGCAGGTCAATTAGGCTCTGATAATACCTCAGCAGATCAGGATCTGGCTATAATGAGTTTCCTCTGAGGACTGCCCTTGTTAAGATGAGCAGAATGGTCTGATGTATTTCAAAATGTTTTCTTTTCCCTTCCTGCTGCTGGAAGCAAGAAGGGATTTTTCCTCCAGTTTTGGGAATCTGGGTAAGCTTCTGAGGTGATTCTTGAAATATTGTGAGACCCCCCTCACATTTAGTTCATCCTGGTGTTTAATCTCAGACTTGTCCACACTGAGGCTTCAGCTCAGTTGCCATTCAGATTTTCCTACCCCAGAGAGAGTTCCTATGGAGCTTTTTGCTCATGTCTCTGCTTCAGCAAATCATGACTCCCTGCATTTGCCTGTCTGATTTCTTAGTCACAGGAGCAGTGATCTACCTTGTGTCTTCCCCTCATTTAAGGATCCAAGAAGGGTTAAATTTTTCAATCTCTGCAGCTTTTTATTTGTTTTTGGGACAGGGTGGAGACTTTCAAACTCCTATATTGTGGAACCAGAAATCAGAAGTTTATTTTTCTATCCTGTGTTATGTTTATGGTGATAAGCATTAAAAAAATAATGAAAACTATACAGTAAATAAAAGAAATGTACCTGGAGCACAACAGGAAGATTGGGGAATGAACATATATTGCAAATTAAAATGTTTATTCTTAGAAAGCAGTATGATTACTGTTGAAACTTGATGTTCCTATGATAGAAAAATAATGAAATAACACAAATGATAGATACTACCATAAGAACAATTTTTTTTTTTAAGTTTGAGGGTATATATATAGGCAATTTAAAAAGTGAGTGGGAGTAATTTTTCCATAGAAATAATACTCAAAGAGCTTGTAGAAGAAAATAGCCCTGAAATAAAGATGTAAATAAGATAACCATTTAATTTAGTTCCAAGTCACAAGGCTTTGAATGTAAAAGGAAATAGTAAGTGATACACAGGGACTACAGCTATTCCTAGAAACAAGAACCTACTTAAGTAGGATATTAACCAAGTTAATGACAAAGAAATATATAAGATTAATTTCTTATGTAAAAGCTTAGAAGCCATCACCTACATAGGGTTATAATTTTCCACATGTTTTACACATATAATATGTGATATTATATAATCCTTTATATGGTCAAGGTATCCTCTATCTTCAGGGACAAAAGTTATCCTGTGACATTTCAGAATTCAGAATAAACCAGTTGTTCCTTATCTGAAATAAATACCTGAGCATGCTTTCTAACCCAATGAGAAGAGATATCAAGATTGGAGCTAATAAAGAAGACAGAAAAGAATTAATTTTTGTGAGAGATTCTCTCTTCTTTTGACTTTAGGTTCTCATACAGAGGGATTCCCATTATTTATTTACTCCGCTCCACAGTGGAGGATTATACTAGCTTGTTGGTGTGAGGAATATATTGATCTGTGTTTTAGATTCATCCATTAACAGATATTTAACATTGGACATCCATCTCCTTTTAGTTCCTTGGGTTGAGTAGAGGCAACAAATCTAGGTAAATCTTTCAACTCTATAGACCTCAACATTCTTTTGGGTAAATGTATAAAGGCATAGATTTAGGATAGAATGCTCAAAGACCTAAAGTACATAAAGACACACCCACAATCATGTACATAGCATTAGGTACTTTATGTGTGTGTAAGTGTATATATTAGTAATTTCAAATGTCACTTTTAGAGTCTGTGAATTGTAGTAAGTGTTGTATATAGTTTCCTAGTGAATTTAGCTTGTCTATTCTTTTCCTTAATTGATTTTTGGGCTCTTTACATTGATTGAATTTTGTCATTTCTTTACAATATTTTAAGACTCTGCTGCCTAGATTTTAGTGAAACATTTAAGTTATGTGTGTGAGAGGTATGTGAATATACATATTCATATTCATGAAACAAAGCTGTTACTCTTGTAATTATTATCTTCTTCAACTTTATATTTTCTTTTCCCTCCACAAAGTGTGTTTATTTTCTTCATCTTGAATTTCTGCCTAGTTTTACTATATTTCAAAGTGAGATTGTTAAGTGACTACAAGTTTATAAGTATTACATCTTCTTGGCAAAAGGGTACATTTTATCAAATGCAGTCTTCTACTTTCAGCATTTCCAGATTGAAATCTGTGTGGTCTATTGTTCATATGCATGACCACTTTGTTGTCCTGCTATTCAAATATTAGATATTCTCCCCACAATAATAATTTTTGTTTATTTTCTAATTTCTCTAAACTTTAGATTTTTCAAGGTAATATTATTTATATAATGTTTATATATGTGTGTGTGTGTGTGTATATATATATATATATATATATATATATATTCTGACACTATTTATACTTTACTCAGCAGCAGCAGCAGGTGATTTAAACCTGTTTAAATTTGCTGTGAATGCTAACATATTTGGAATTATCTTGCTCTTTCAATTTGTGTTTTAATTGCTGTCCTTTCTTTCTGCCTTTCCCCCTCATATTCTGCCTCTGCTGAATTCAGCACATTCACTTTTCTTTATTGCATTTGAAGTTATGCATTTCACTGCTTTTTTTTATGGTAGCCAGTACATTTTAATGCACAATTTCAAGCATATTTTCTACCACAGTGTAAAATAAATCATGATTGAAAAATACATTCTACAGAATACATTTCTATTCATATGCCTCCCACTACCTACTGCTATGTTTTGCTGCCTCCAATTTTAGAAAAAGCATTTTAAAAAAATCACAAGTCTCTATTAATATCCACTCCTGAGAGAATATGGAAGATGACAACATTAATCAGGATCAGTTATGTTATTTAGAATTTTTCTATTTTAGGTGTCTAAGATCCATTAGACTCTTGTATTATGTCAAGTTTTAGAGTCAACATGTAATTTTCTTCTTCCTTGACAGTTTGTAGACTTCGATTCAGAATAGGATTTTTGCTTATATTGTCACTCGGCCAAGAACCCAAAGTAATTCACAAGCCATACAAAATCTTCAAGTGAAGGATATAAAAAGCGTGTATGTTCACCTACACAGAAATTAATCAATAATAATAAATAGACATATACAAATTGTGAAAGTATTGAAATTTTCTAGACAAATGATCTTAAAAAATGGAGAGAAGTTATTACCATAAAAAAATACAATATAGCTCAAAATTAAATACACACACAGGTGGGAACTATTTTACATTTCAAAAGCAAATTATTTATAATGACTTCACTATCACAAATATCATCTTAGAAGAATTAGTATTTGCTCAATGAGTAAAAATGACCAAAATACTTCAAGTCTATATTTGTGTTACAAAAGCTGAGTTGATAAGTACAAAAATAGTGAATTATGCTGGATGTCACAGTTTTTGCAGAGACAGATATGCAAGTTGGCAATTATATATAGTTTCATGTTTCCTTGTGTTTCTTACACTGGCAGCTAGAAAATGTAGCAGAATACTTATATGTCTATAGCAGAGAAAGGAAAAGAAGGGAAAACCTAAGTGTTTTCCTAAAGTCATTCATGTAAACTCCATGAAGTAATTTTGATTATCCTTATTTTACAGATGAAGAAATAAAGGAAAAAACCAAGGTCAATAGCAGGATAATATATCAGTTGCTTGCTAAAATCTTCACCTAGATTCTATACAACACACCATAAACCCAACTCACTAAGAAATTATTTACTAATTCCTAAAACTTATATCTGTACTTTACTAATGTTAGTCATGAATGCAAACTATTCTCTCTTATATCCCACACTCAACAATCACCATGTTCTATTGATTCCATTAATTGGACACTGCTCACATATGCTGAATTTTCATCATTATCGTTCTTTACATAATTTCAGAACATCACCATCTCATGCCAGAATTGTTGCAATAGTCTTTAAAATAATTTTTTTCTGCCCTGTATCTAGTTATGCACCTATCACATACAATCTAAAGTTTTTTAAGAAAAATGATTTTAAAATAAATTTGAAAACTCTTATTTATTTAATATATAAAAATATTTTTTGAGAAAATGATGTAAGCCATAAATTTTATTAAGTGTTATAAAAGACTTGAAAAGTGGAAAAATACTTTACATGTTTTTGGATTAGAAGTGATACAATGAAGATATCAACTTACTACTAATATGTAAAATAATACAAGGTCAATCAAATATTTAAAGTAATTTACAGGTATCTCTTAAACATAAATACTTGTCTAAATAATTACAGATTTGACCTTTAAGAATATATTCATCAAACCAAATTTTGATGTCTTTCAGACATCAAAACATATTATTCAGTTCAGTTCAGTCACTCAGTTGTGTCCGACTCTTTGAGACCCCCATGAATCTCAGCACGCCAGGCCTCCCTGTCCATCACAAACTCCTGGAGTTCACTCAAACTCACGTCCATCGAGTCGGTGATGCCATCCAGCCATCTCATCCTCTGTCGTCCCCTTTTCCTCCCGCCTCCAATCCCTCCGGGCATTAGAGTCTTTTCCAATGAGTCAACTCTTCGCATGAGGTGGCCAAAGTACTGGAGTTTCAGCTTTAGCATCATTCCTTCCAAAGAAATCCCAGGGCTGATCTCCTTCAGAATGGACTGGTTGGATCTCCTTGCAGTCCAAGGGACTCTCAAGAGTCTTCTCCAACACCACAGTTCAAAAGCATCAATTCTTCGGTGCTCAGCCTTCTTCACAGTCCAACTCTCACATCCATACATGACCACAGGAAAAACCATAGCCTTGACTAAATGGACCTTTGTTGGCAAAATAATGTCTCTGCTTTTCAACATGCTGTCTAGGTTGATCATAATTTTTCTTCCAAGGAGTAAGAGTCTTTTAATTTCATAGCTGCAGTCACCATCTGTAGTGATTTTGGAGCCCAAAAAGATAAAGTCTGACACTATTTCCACTGTTTCCCCATCTATTTCCCATGAAGTGATGGGGCCAGATGCCATGATCTTCATTTTCTGAATGTTGAGCTTTAAGCCACTTTTTCAGTCTCCTCTTTCACCTTCATCAAGAGGCTTTGTAGTTCCTCTTCACCTTCTGCCATAAGGGTGGTGTCATCTGCATATCTGAGGTTATTGATATTTCTCCCAGCAATCTTGATTTCAGTTTGTGCTTCTTCCAGCCCAGCAAAATTTCTCATGATGCACTCTGCATAGAAGTTAAATAAGCAGGGTGACAATATACAGCCTTGACGTACTCCTTTTCCTATTTGGAACCAGTCTGTTGTTCCATGTCCAATTCTAACTGTTGCTTCCTGACCTGCATACAGGTTTCTCAAGAGGCAGATCAGGTGGTCTGGTAGTCCCATCTCCTTCAGAATTTTCCACAGTTTATTGTGATCCACACAGTCAAAGGCTCTGGCATAGTCAATAAAGCAGAAATAGATGTTTTTCTGGCACTTTCTTGCTTTTTCCATGATCCAGCGGATGTTGGCAATTTGATCTTTGGTTCCTCTGCCTTTTCTAAAGCCAGCTTGAACATCTGCAAGTTCACGGTTCACATATTGCTGAAGCTTGAACATCTGCAAGTTCACGGTTCACATATTGCTGAAGCCTGGAGAATTTTGAGTATTACTTTACTAGCATGTGAGATGAGTGCAATTTGGCATTGCCTTTCTTTGGGACTGGAATGAAAACTGACCTTTTCCAGTCCTGTGGCCACTGCTGAGTTTTCCAAATTTGCTGGCATATCGAGTGCAGCACTTTCACAGCATCATCTTTCAGGTTTTGAAATAGCTCAACTGGAATTCCATCACCTCCACTAGCTTTGTTCGTAGTGATACTTTCTAAGGCCCACTTGACTTCACATTCCAGGATGTCTGGCTCTAGGTCAGTGATCACAGCATCGTGATTATCTGGGTCGTGAAGATCTTTTTTGTACAGTTCTTCTGTGTATTCCTGCCACCTCTTCTTAATATCTTCTGCTTCTGTTCGGTCCATACCATTTCTGTCCTTTATCGAGCCCATCTTTGCATGAAACGTTCCCTTGGTATCTCTGATTTTCTTGAAGAGATCCTTAGTCTTTCCCATTCTGTTGTTTTCCTCTATTTCTTTGCATTGATCGCTGAAGAAGGCTTTCCTATCTCTTCTTGCTATTCTTTGGAACTCTGCATTCAGATGTTTATATCTTCCCTTTTCTCCTTTGCTTTTCGCTTCTCTTCTTTTCACAGCTATTTGTAAGGCCTCCCTAGACAGCCATTTTGCTTTTTTGCATTTCTTTTCCATGGGGATGGTCTTGATCCCTGTCTCCTGTACAATGTCACGAACCTCCATCCATAGTTCATCGGGCACTCTATCAGATCCAGTCCCTTAAATCTATTTCTCACTTCCACTGTATAATCATAAGGGAATTGATTTAGGTCATACCTGAATGATCTAGTGGTTTTCCCTACTTTCTTCAATTTAAGTCTGAATTTGGCAACATATCATTAAACTATCGTAATTAGTGACTACAACAAGTGTATTTGATTTAATACACAGGAACAGAATGTAGACCAAAAGCAAAACAAAACATATCAATACCTGGTAGTAGAGTTTGAACTTTTGAATATCACTGATTACTGCGAGAAAAGAGATAGAGTTATAATAAGTGACTACATATAGCAAGGTCACTTATTATGTCACTGCCACATAGGGCCTGCCTTATAAATACAGCAGGCTGTGATAATATAACAATTCTGAAGACATAGCAATTGCATCAGAGGAAAATTAAATTCCAGAACCACTGATAAATAATGGCACTGTGATAAAACGGCATTTCAAATGAGTGAGGAAAAGAATGATAATAAAATCAGTAATATTGGAATATTTAATTATCAAGAATATACATAAAGAGTTAAATGTAAGAATTAAAACATAAAAACCACCAAAATCAGAATATAAAAATACAATTTTATTAAATTTAGGGTAAAAATAGGTTTCTTAAAAATAAAGAAAAGAATAAAAAAGTAAAGAAAAAATCAAAGAAATATATGTAAATATCTTAGACATAACTGCATTTATAAATAACTTGTTTCTCTTAGGCAAAACAATATATTTTATTTTTGAAAAGTTTGTTAAGAAAAAGTAAAGAAAAAATCCATTAAATCACTGCTTCTTTTTATATATAACTCTCAAAACTTCCTATAACTTTGCATAAACTCTTGCATATGGGAAAGATTTAGGAATCAGTTTTTCCTAAAACTAAAAATTTTAATTTTATGTGTTCATATTTGTCTACATGAGTTTTAAAGACTGGAAATCTTACATTATATATTTATATATATCCAAGCATACATATAGTATATATATCATATATATCCATATCTTTTTTTTGAATGTCCAAACTTTCCCCATTTAAAAGAAGCACTGTTGGAACTTCTGCTAGGAACATAACTGGGTGAGTCAGTATTTCTCATCCTCTGCCTAAAAATCATCCAAAAGCAAATATCATTTTTAGTGAAACTGGAAGACGGAAAGAATCCACAGTTTCCAAAATATACATAAGGGATGCCAAAGTCACTTCACTGTAGGCATCCTCTTTGAAATAAATAAGGACAAGAAATACAGAGTGGTGAGAAGATCAAAAGGAAGGGAGATGGAAGTGCCAACATTTACGTACTCCTGCAGTGATGGGAAGCAAGGATATATCTTTTTGGGTAATAATGGTATGAAGACTGTGGTGATCCCAACTCATGTCAAAGTCCTCCTGAACCTAGTTTTTATTTGATGGAAACAGAGAGGGAAGAGGAAAAAGAGTACATAGTGCTAGGGTGTAAAAACATCGGCTCTTCTTGAAGATCCACTTGGGCACGTACATTTACATAAAAGGTAAGTCCAAGAAATTCAAGTTCTTCCATGATCAGTGTTAAATAGGAATTGGCAAAACATTGATATAAAGACAATATGTGGAAAAAAGAAGAAAAGTCTTTTTTAAAAGGTAAGTAGCATTAAACTTTTTATTAGAAAAGTGTGCAAAGAAAAGATAATACTTCTGTTTAAAAGAGTCATAAAGAATACAAGAAAACTCTATGACACAACTGCCTTTAAGAAGCAAATTTTAAAAGTAAGATCTCAGGACAGAGATGATGGGAGAATAAAAGAGATGAAACACAAACTGGCAAAATTTAAGGAAGATATAGAAGTAAAATTATATCACAAGGGGGAGGAATCACAAGAAATACAAGGGAAAATACACACTGTGGAAAATATAGCATAAAACATATGGGATAGAAAAGAAAAAAAAAAAGCAAAATGGGAGGAGATCAATTTGGCAGAGTAAGAGGATCCTGAGCTCGCTTTCTCCCACGGGGACACCAAAATTACAACTACTGAGAGAGCAAGTATCTCTGAGAACAACCTGAAGACTAGCAGAAAAGATTTCCGCAGCTAAATATGTCATGAAAGAGCAGCAGTGAGACTGGTAGAGGGTGGAGACGTGGTCCAGTCTGGACACACACGCCCAGCCACCAAGCCATGAGCCAAGGCATATTACAACTGTGAGGTCTGCCTCTTAGCATGGGCTTCACAACCCAGCATTTGTGCACTTAGAATATGAGCCCTCAAAATGTCCAGCTTTGAAAACCAGTGAGAGTCACTCAAGAGAGCCAGAAGGCTGGGAGAATGTGCAGAAAGGGAAATCTCATGTTCTGTGGGTGGGATTGTGAATAGGTGCTGCCAGTATTGGAAAACAGCGTGGAGAGTCCTCAAAACATTAAAAGTAAAACTACAGTTTTTAAAATAAGAATAACAACAAAAAAATAACTACATATAATTCAGCAATTCCCCTCTTGCGGATTTACTTCAAGAAAGAGGAAACCCTGATTCAAAAAGATTTATGCACCACTGTGTTTATTTCAAGATTATTTACAATCAGCAAAATATGGAAGCAACCTGTGTCTCTTTGGAAATCAATGGTTAAAGAAGATGTGGTCTATAGAGGTATACTTGTAGGTATTTCAGGTTCCAGACCCACAATAAAGTGAGTCATAATTTTTTTGGTTTCCCAGTGCATGTAACAGTTACTTTTATACTGTACTGTGGTCTATTAAGGACTTCCCTGGTGGCTCTATTAAGTGTGCAATAACATTATGTCTAAAAGAACATTGTGCATACCTTAATTAAAAAATACTTTATTTGTAAAAAGTGCTAGCCATCATCTGAACCTTCAGTGAATTATAGTAGTAACATCAAAGATCACTGATTACAGGTCACCATAAAAATCATGAAAAAGTTTGAAATATTGCAAGAATTATCAAAATGTGACATAAAGACACAAAGGGAGTAAATGCTGTTAGAAAAATTGCTTCAATAGATGCAGGGTTGCCACAAACCTTCTATCTGTTAAAAAAAAAAAA
Source organism: Bos javanicus (assembly GCF_032452875.1). Classification (NCBI taxonomy): domain Eukaryota; kingdom Metazoa; phylum Chordata; class Mammalia; order Artiodactyla; family Bovidae; genus Bos; species Bos javanicus. The sequence goes on along the minus strand of NC_083895.1, from coordinate 37,958,257 downwards.
AGGAAAAAAAAAAGCAACGTCTGAAGCACAGAAAATGAAGTGTGCATATCTGCATGTACAAAGGGCTATTAGTCATAACAATTTTGCCATTTGTGACAACATGGATTGAGCTAGTGAAGTTAGTCAGACAGAGAAAGACAAATACCATATGATCCCCCTTATATGTGAAATCTAAAAAACAAAACAAAAAGAAAACAGAGTCATAGATATGGAGAATAAGCTGTTGATTGCCAGCTGGGAGGTGGGTGGGAGTAGGGAGAAATAGATGAAGGTGATTAAGAGGTACAGACTTTAAGTTATAAGATAAATAAGTCACGGGATATAATATACAGCATAAAGAACTTGGTCATTAATACTAAAATAACTTCTCATGGGGACTTATGGTTACTAGACTTAATATGGTGATTATTTCATAATGTATTTAAATATTGAAACATTATGCTATCTACCTATAACATACTGTTATAGGTCAACTATATATCAATTTTTTTTAAAAAATGCAAAATAGAACGGAAAAAATTGTAAAGTGTTAGGGAACTAATGATAGACATACTGGACAGGTACTAGAGAACCAGCACACAGGAGAACATTCTTCCCTAAGAAGAAACCCTTGGGAAAGACCCTGATGCTGGGAAAGACTGAGGGCAGGAGGAGAAGGGGACGACAGAGAATGAGATGGTTGGATGGCATCATTGACTCGATGGACATGGGTTTGGGTGGACTCCAGGAGTTGGTGATGGACAGGGAAGGCTGGCGAGCTGCAGTTCATGGGGTCGCAAAGAGTCGGACACGACTGAGCTACTGAACTGAACTGAAGAAGAAACCCAGAAAATACAAGGTAACTAAAATTTAGAGTGATATTAAACAAAGATTTAGATCTATGAATTACAGAATTCACCATGTGCTAGGCAAAACTGGTTCAGAACAATCTGTCCTGGATATATCCTAGTAAATATACAGACCTTCAGAAATAAACAATAATTTGGGTAGCTAAAAGAAAAGATCATGCAACCTCTAATTCTTTTTTCATTAAATGCTAAGAGACAGTTGTAGAATATCTTAAAGATCCTCATGGAAATAAAGTTGATGCAATTATTTTACAGATAAGCTTTCCACATTCAAAGACTATTTATTTTTTAATTGAAGTATAATTGCTTTATAGAATTTTGTGGTTTTCTGTCATAGATCAACAAGAATCAGCCATAGGTACACACATGTCTCCTCCCTCTGAGACCTCCCTCCCATCTTCCTCCCCATCCCATCCTTCAGCCTGTCACCGAGCCCCTGAGTTCCCTGAGTCATACAGCAAATTTCCATTGGCTATCTATTTTATATATGGTATTGTAAGTTCCCATGTTACTCTCTCCATACATCTCACCCTCTCCCTCCTCCCCTCCCCTGGTGTCCATAAGTCTGTTCTCTAGTCTGTTTCTTCATTGCTGCCCTGCAAATAAATTTATCAGTACCATCTTTCTAGATTCCACATATATGCATCAGTATATGATATTTCTATTTCTCTTTCTGACTTCCTTCACTCTGTATAATAGGCTCTAAGTTCGTCCACCTCATTAGAATGGATTCAAATGTGTTCCTTTTTATGACTGAGTACAATTCCATAGCTTCTTTATCCATTCATCTGTTGATGGACATCTGGGTTGCTTCCATGGTCTAGCTATTGTAAATAATGCTGCAGTGAACATTGGGTTGCATGTGACTTTTTCGATTTTGGTTTCCTCAGGGTATATGCCTAGGAGTGAGATTGCTGGGTCATATGGTGGTTTTATTCCTAACTTTTTAAGGAATCTAAATACCATCTTCCATAGTGGCTATATCAGTTTACATACCCACCAACAATGTAAGAGTGTTCCCTTTTCTCCATACCCTCTCCAGCATTTATTGTTTGTAGACTTTTAATGATGGCCATTCTGACTGGTGTGAGGTGGTATCTCATTGTAGTTTTGATTTGCATTTATCTAATAATGAATGATGTTGAGCATCTTTTCATATGCTTGTCAAAGGCTGTATTTTTTTTTAACAAACAGCAACTCAATGCTTATCTTTACTGTAATCCCACCTTGAAGCAATTATTAATACTAAAGCTTACCTTAATCCAACAATAAAGTGCCTGTGGAAAATATGGCAATTAAACTAATGATTTTTTTTAATGTTGAAAAGTAGTAAATTTAGAAGAGAAAATAATTTATTTAGTCTTTTGAACAAATGGTTCTGATGAAATATTAATATCTATAGTCAAATTTAGATGAAATTTATGAAATACTTAGACTGATAAACATGAGAAAATTTATAAATTTGCAAGCCTTGGAAGCAACTTCTTTATGACCTGAATCAGTATTCTATTTTTATTATATCTTCAAGAAAAGTAATTCATCAAGGCCAAGAATCAGGGGGCATAAAATAAAATTCACCTGCTTTTGTTTTAATGTTGGAGAGACAAAAAGAAAAAATAGCTTTTTCTTTGCCTAGCTAAGAATCCCAGAGACGAATGCTTTTGAAATATTTATTGATGTTCCTATGTTACCACTATTCACCAAGGAAAGTTATCAGATTTTAGGAAAAAAGGATAGATGCATTCTTTTTAGCATTTTCTGATGAGAATAAGGTTACTGAGACTCAAGAGAATAGATGGAAATGGAGTTGCATGTTTAAGGCATAAGAGCCTGGGGAGCCAGAGACAAAATAGAGATCTAGAGCAGTAGCAACCCACTCCAGTGTTCTTGCCTGGAGAATCCCAGGGACAGAGGAGCCTGGTGGGCTGCCGTCTATGGGGTCGCACAGAGTTGGGCATGACTGAAGCAACTTAGCAGCAGGAGCAGCAGCAGAGCAGTAGTAGCAAATCTACCCTGTTGCAATCTGAATATTTACTAGAGGAACCAGTATAGGAAGTTCTACTCTGAAATATTAAATGATGGGGTCTGCTGCTATTTCTAGTTACTCTGTGTTCCTGGCACCAATCCAATTGCATTCCAGTAAATAAACCATGAAGTAACCAATGTTTATGGAAGGAATTTAAGGGTAGCAAAAGAAATCGATTGTTATTTTCAAAAGTTTTGGCCCTAAGAGACTCATGACAAAGGAAACCTGATGAATCAGAGGTAGGAATCCTACATCTGTTTGGATAAAATGCTGTCAGAATGACGTGAGGAGGAGAAAAGATAAAGGAGAATAAGAACAAATAGATACTATAAGGCCTTCCTCCTCTGGGCTTTTCCAGAAATCTCACACTGATGTTATATCCATTTCCCATTGTGGGTCTTGGAGGAAGGCTCCAGGAGTTAAATAATCTCATATTGTGGCCTGTCATAAAAGGGGTTGAGACAGATTGCGAAGTTTTCTACACCATTCTGTGGTATAGAAGTACAACTCTCTCTGTGGACCTCAGTCCCCTGAAGGGCCACAGATAGCCCTGTGATTTTTCCTGAGTTTTCTAGAAAGTGAAAGGGTTAGCTGCTCAGTTGTGTACAACTCTCCGTGACCCCCATGGACTGTAGCCTGCCAGGCTCCTCTGTCCATGGAATTCTCCAAATAAGAATACTGGAGTGGGTCACTATGCTCTTCTCCAGGGGATCTTCCCAACCCAGGGATCAACCCAAGGTTTCTAGAACATAGACATAAAAGCTTGATACAGACTTCTTTGAGCAATACATTGGAGTTAGCAGAGAGGAACCCAGAAAAAATGACCTCAACAATCATGACCAAGAGTGACTCAGTCATGTCCCAGGTAGATAGACTGCAAGCCCAAGATCTGTCCAGAGAAACTGTCAGGGAGGCCAACATGGGAAGAAGGTAGGCGAAGGAAAGCTCCCTTCTCTTTTGCCTTAGCTTATGTAAACTCCTACAATTTCAAAGCTGTAAAGCAAAGGAAGACAACCTCCAAATACACCTATGTCAGATTCCTTCTACTATTCAAACTCATATAGCATTATGTGATGAATATGAAATTGCCATTTCTATAGACTAATAGTTAAATATTGTCAATTTCACAGGGTTATAGAAAAATAAAGCTGCATTTGCTTTTAGAGAAAACATTTTTTTTAATTTATTTATTTTTTATTAACGGATAATTGCTTTACAGAATTTTGCTTTTTTCTGTCAAACCTCAACATGAATCAGCCATAGGTATACATATATTCCCTCCCTTTTGAAACACCCTCCGATCTCCCTCCCCAAATTCCACCCCTCTAGGTTGATAGAGAGCCCCTGTTTGAGTTTCCTGAGCCATACAGGAAATTCCCGTTGGCTATCTATTTTACATATGGTAATGTAAGTTTCCATGTTACTCTTTCCATACATCTCACGCTCTTCTCTCCGCTCCCCATGTCCATAAGTCTATTTTCTATGTCTCTTTTAGAGAAAGCATTTTTAACTTTTATTTTGAAATCATTATATATTCACAGAAAGTTATTAAAAAATACATAGATTCTCATGATCCTGTCATACATTTAATTTACATTTTAAAAATTGCATTTCCACTGTTTATAGAACACTTATGTATTTGTAAACATTTCTGCATAATTTTCTAATATGGCAATCTTTTTCTGGTAGTTTTTCTATCATTTCTTTAGATGTGAAAAATAAAAATTAAGTTATACAGCTACTAAGCACTAACCTTGGAAACAAAATTTATATCTGTTTTTAATTTTATTGACTTCTACAAGTGCCAAGTTAATCTGAAATAATACTTTCTTCCCATTTAAATTCTATCTATAAGACTGGCTGAATAGATGCAGATCTGTCTGAATCTAAAAGTTTTTTCCTTGGTGTTTTCATTTTCTCTTTCTGATTATAAGAAGTATTTCTATAATAAAGATTTGAATCTCTTGTATAATAGAAATCTCTTCTCAGTTTTTTCAATGTCTTTTTATGTTTGTTTATAATCATTTGGAATGAGAGGATTTATTATTGCTCAGTGTATTGGTGAATTCTTTATATTTTCCTACTTTGAATTTTCAATCGTGTCAGCCATATTTTTTCTATTTTATATCATGTTTAATTGTGAAATTTACTATCTCTAGAATATATGTATCTATTGGTTGTGAATGTTGTGTGACAGGATTCACTGTTACTTTTTAATATATTAAAATGTAATGAGAATCCCACCATCATTTATTAATTTGTTTGTCTACTAATTTGAATCTCTTTTTTCTATAAATTAAACTGTTCTATAAAGGTACATCATAGAAGCATTTTACCTTGACTTTTCTTTTGTTCCTATAATCTTTATGCATACATATATTCTGTATAAGAGTCATCACAGTATATGAATTATTTAAATTCTAAAATTATATGATGTCAGGAAATGCAAATGCCTTTTACTATGATTTTTTTTTGTAAGGTAAAAGTTTTATTAATTTCATCTTAAAAATACCTCCAGTTTAATTTGACAGTCATATTATAGAGATCAATAAAAACAAATCTGCGGTTTTACTGGATTAATATTAAATATTTACATTGATGGGAATATAAATTTGTGCCATTATAATGCTTGCCATCTAGGAGAAGAGCATTGGTTTTTGTTGTTCCTTGATAAATGCTTTCCATGGCTATTATTCTTTCCTTATGTGCTTCACTTATTTGTTTTTTTGTTTGGAAATATTTTAAGCTTTTGCATTGAAAGCATAGTTCCACATTCCCAAAAGTATATTCTTTGAGATACTAACCATGACTCTTTGACAAAATATGTTTTATGGTGTTACATCTAGGACATGCTGATCTAAGTTTAACAGCTCTCTTTTCCATTCACTTGTCAGATCTTTGCATATTCTGATTTTATTGCAAATTTTTAAGGAGTTTGGCTTTCCTCAAATTTATTTGACCACAAAACTAATTTCTCATGGGTCATATTAGGTTTGTTGTTCAGTCACTCAGTCTTGTCCAGCTCTATCCAACCCCATGGACTGCAGCTCACCAGACTCCTCTGTCTCCCAGAGTTTGCTCAAACTCATGTCACTGAGTTGATGATGATGGTATCAAACCATCTCATTCTTTGTCACCACCTTCTCCTCCTGCCCTCTATCTTTCCAGCATCAGAGTCTTTTCCAGTGAGTTGGCTTCTTGCATCAGGTGGCCAAAGAATTGGAGTTTCACCTTCAGCATCAGTCATTTCAATAAATATTCAGTGTTGATTTCCTTTAGGATTCACTGGTTTGATCTCCTTGTGGTCCAAGTGTCCCTCAAGAGTCTTCTCTAACACCACAGTTCAAAAGCATCAGTTCTTCAGTGCTCAGCCCTCTTTATGGTCTAACTCTCATAACACACATGACTACTGGAAAACCATAGCTTTGACTGTATGGACAGTTGTCAGGAAAGTGATGTCTCTTCTTTTTAATATGCTTTGTAGGTTTGTCATAGCTTTTCTTTCAAGGAGCAAGTGTCTTTTAATTTCATGGCTGCAGTCACCATCCACAGTGATTTTGGAGCCCAAGAAAGTAAAATCTGTCACTGTTTCCATTTTTTTCCCCATCTATTTGCCAGGAAGCGATTACCTTGTTAATGAGAATCCACTAGGTCTGTTATCTTGGTTACATCTGAGATCACTTTTCTTCTATAAGTTAAGCTGTATCTCTTGGAATTTCTTTTGATAAGGATTTTACTGCCAAATTCTGTTCTGTTTTTCAAAAATTATTTCACTTCATTCTTGAAAGATATATTAGTTTGGTACATAAATGTATTGTATGGTATATAAGAAAGTATATCCTCTCAGCATGTTACAGGTATTTTTTTATTAGCTTTCGTTGTTGGTGGTGAAAAATCATCAGTCTCATTTTTTTCATTTGTACAAGTAGATAAATCCGTGTGTGTGTGTGTGTGTGTGTGTGTTAGTCGCTCAGTCATGTCTGATTCTTTGTGGCCCCATGGACTGTAGTCTGCCAGGCTCCTCTATCTGTGGTCTTTGCTAGTCCCTTTACAGATATTCTTTATTATTTATATTACATACTTTTATTATATATAAAATATATTTAGGTGGAGACATTTCTTAGTTTGAGTGGTTCTTTTTGAAATTTCTGAATCTGAGAATGGATATCTTGCACTGCTCATGGTAAATTATTTGCCAGTGTTTCTTTGTGTACTGCATCTACCCTATTTTTTTTCTCTCCATTCTAAAATTGCAAGTTGAATATATGATGGATCTTAGCAGTCTATCCCATTCTTCCTTTAGCTATTTTCATTACTTTTCATATTTTTGTCTCTTTATATTTGTTCTAGATAAATTCCTATTTTATATCTTTTAATTTGTGACTTTTCTCTTCAACTATGTGTATCTTCTTTTAAATACATTCAATGAGTTTTCAATATCAATTACTGTACTGTTCTAGAAATATTAGTTTTTTTTCAAGCACTTATTTTTTCAACTAATCTTTTGCCCTTTGCTCATTTAGTTAATACATGATAAGGTTAATAGAGATATATAAATTATATATATTATATAGCATGTATGACATAGTTATATAATGTATAGAAATATACATATATGCAAATTAGTTTTATATGTTGTCTCTGATATTTTTGGCACTTGATGTCTACAGTTGCCTGTTATCTGTCAGGATTTATCATGGCAATCACATTTCTTTGTGTGATTTTTAAGTTTGGGGTTTGAACTCAAATTCTTTTGAAGTTTGTGGGAATCCTTTAAAACTTGTATTAAAAATGGCTCCAGGGATGCTTTTCATTTGCATCTTCTAGACATTTGAGGGCATGACAAAAAGAGATTTTTTCCAAACTCTATATTTGCTCTAAAGTGTTTTGGACTACTCAGGCAATATTAATTTGAATGTAAACCTGTATAAGGACCATTTATGATTACAAATTCATATGATTCATAGAAGATTTTCTTTTTCTTTTTTCTTTCACCCAGAAAATGTTTCCAGCCGCCAATGTTTATTAACTTTCTCTGGGAGATAATTTTACAGTCAGTTCAATTTTCGATGGTATTATCTCTGTGATGAGACTTTCCTGTTAGATGGACCAAGCAGGTTGGGTGTCTGTTCCTTGTTTTCTGTGCCTTTCCAAGCAGGGAAAAGTAAAACTGAAAATTAGTCAGATACAAAATTTTTTTCAGGTCACAAACTTACTTTAATATTGCTTTTCTCTTCAAGTTCAGTCTAATAATGCAATGTCACTTCAGTTGAAACTATATAAAACCAATAACTCAAGTTTCATTTCTTGACTGACAAGCCTGACCCTACCCCTGGCTTCAAACAATAAGGCTGGCTCACATGGGACATTTTGGGTGTAATTATCCATTACATTCTTCTACCTGCTTCTTCTTCCTCAGGACCTGAATCTCAAAGGTCCCTAGATTCTGCCCTGTTTCAAAAATAATTTTTTTAAAATATTTCCTCCCCATAGCCTATTGACATACTTATTTTCAAATTATTCAGGCTACACACACACATTCAAATATAGTGTGTATATATATATATATATATATATATATATACACATATATATATATACACATGTACATGTTGTACTAATATAAAAGCTTCTTATAATTTACCTCTGATTTATATTTGTTCTGGTTAAAATGTTACTTTATAGCATGAACTTTCAGAGCCATGTTGATAGTTCCTATTTTCAGTGGCTTTTAGTTTTTAAAAATATCATTAAAAAAAACTTCAGAAATGCCAACTAAATCCTGGTGATAAAAGACGAGAACAGTCCACTACATATTTCAAATAATATTTATGTAACTTAGTGGCCTGACTGAAAGGCTAAAATTTATGGTCTATTTTTTTTTAACTTCCTGATGGATAGAAGCTAGAGATCAAAAAAAAAAATTTTTTTTTAAGTAGTTCAACAACCACAAAACAACAAATCCTTGTATTCATGGTCTTATTTCAAAGTTATATCAGGTTAGTGTTTTCATTAGTTTGAATAATAAAATGCTCATTTGTGTAGTCACAGGGAAACTTAAGGACAACACCAAGGCTGAATAATAATGCAAACTTTTTTCAAGTACACACAAAGCTTTCCCTTGTAGTCACTAAAAATAAATTTAGGGGACATCTACTGAGAAGAGATTTAAGTCTCCTCTACAGGAATTGAATTAAAGTAGAGTGATATAGGAAGTAAGATATCAATATTGGGTTGACATACTGTAAATATTGGGACTATTTCAAAAAAAAGTATACCTTACTATATAATTTGTTATACTAAAATAAACTGAAGAAGAAGTTGTTCCTTGATCCACTCTGCCTAATGGGAATCTCTCTCCCAGTCCTCTTTCCAACCCCAAATCCCCACGTATGCATTTTTTAAAAGTGCATCATAAATGTATTGATTTGCTTTCTTATAAACAAGAAAGGAGATGGGAAACACAATATAAAAAGAAGGTCATGATGCAAACAGATTTGCTAGACTAGGGTATATAAGGGAAATACAAAAGTTTCTCTATGGATACAGAGTGTTCAATATTCTCTCCTTTTGATAAAATATGGGTCTTTATTCTGATTGCCTGAACAACATGTATCCCACTGGTTCCAATCAATGGTTTCCAGGTGCTGAAAATATGCAAAGGGGGAAATAAAAAGCCTCTCTGAATAATTTATTGTCTTAGATTCCTTCAATCACCGTCCATAATTCTGACATCATGATTAATACTAAAAACAGAAAAATTTTTGCTCAATATATGAAAGCCTTGTTATAAAGAGTTTATTATTATAATTGAAGATAAATAATAACTCATAAAAGACAATTTGGAAAAAATTCTGAATTAGTAAAAGTTTAATCAGTTTTTATTATCAAGTCCTATATAAGGGTGACTCTTATATGAAGCTGTTTTCTGAATAATTTGTCAGGGATAAGATGCATAAAATGTGAGCAACAATAGGATTACAAATGGCTGAACACCAGAAATATTATTTTTAAAAAGATTTTATTAAATACTGAGTTGCCACAAAGATTATATGCTATATATTGATTTAAAACCATGAATATAGAATTTAAATCCATGTTTTCTTTATGCTTATTAAGGGAGATAACTTTTTATTCAAACTAAAGGCACTCATATGTTACTTTCTGAATTAATTCCTTCATTCCTCCTGGATATAGAGCTTCTTTTCTAAATTCACTATGCATGTTTGTGTTGCTAAACAATGTTTGTTTTAACTCTGAACTTTATTACAATGGACTTACAGTTTGATGAGTTTTTGAGAGTATATCTAGGAACAAATAGTTTGTTTCCTTTCAGTTCAGTTCAGTCACTCAGTCGTATCCGACTCTTTGTAACCCCATGGACTGCAGCACGCCATGCTTCCCTGTCCATCACCAATTTCTGGAACTTAACTCAAACTCATGTCTATTGAGTTGGTGATGCCATCCAACCATCTTAGCCTCTGTCATCCCCTTCTCCTCCCCACTTCAATCTTTCCCAGCATCAGGGTCTTTTCCAATGACTAGGTTCTTCACATCACGTGGCCAAAGTATTGGAGTTTCAGCTTCAGCATCAGTCCTTCCAATGAATATTCAGGACTGATTTCCTTTAGGATGGACTGGTTGGATCTCCTTGCAGTCCAAGGGACTCTCAAGAGTCTTCTCCAACACCACAGTTCAAAAGCATCAATTCTTCAGCGCTCAGCTTTCCTTATAGTCCAACTCTCACATCCATACATGACTACAGGAAAAACCATAGCTTTGACTAGATGGACCTTTGTTGGCAAAGTAATGTCTCTGCTTTTTAATATGCTGTTTAGGTTAGTCATAGCTGTTCTTCCAAGGAGCAAAGGTCTTTTAATTTCATGGCTTCAGTCACCATCTGGAGTGAGTTTGGAGCCCCCCCAAAAAAAGTTTGTCAGTTTCCATCGTTTCCCCAAATATTTGCCATGAAGTGATGGGACCAGATGCCATGAACTTAGTTTTCTGAATGTTGAGTTTTAAGCCAACTTTTTCACTCTCCTCTTTCGCTTTCTGCAAGAGGCTCTCTAGCTCTTCTCTTTCTGCCATAAATGTGGTGTCATCTGCATAACTGAGGTTACTGATACTTCTCCTGGCAATCTTGATTCCAGGTTTTGCTTCATCCAGCCCAGCGTTTCTCATGATGTACTCTGCATATAAGTTAAATAAGCAGGGTGACAATATACAGCCTTGATATACTCCTTTCCCAATATGGAACCAGTCTTTTTTCCAGGTACAGTTCTAACTGTTGCTATTGACCTGCATACAGATTTCTCAGGAGGCAGGTAAGGTGGTCTAGTATACCCATCTCTTGAAGAATTTTCCACAGTTTGTTGTGATCCACACAGTCAAAGGCTTTGGTATAGTCAATAAGGCAGAAATAGATGTTTTTTCTGGACTCTCTTGCTTTTTTGATGATCCAACGAAATAGATCGATAATGTTGGAAATTTGATCTCTGGTTCCTCTGTCTTTTCTAAATCCAGCTTGAATATCTGGACGTTCACACTTCACATACTGTTGAAGCCTAGCTTGGAGAATTTTGAGCATTACTTTACTAGCATGTGAGACGAGTGCAATTGTGGGGTAGTTTGAGCATTCTTTGGCATTGCCTTTCTTAGAGATTGGAATGAAAACTGACATTTTCCAGTCCTGTGGGCACTGCTAAGTTTTCCAAATTTGCTGGCCTATTGAGTGCAGCACTTTCACAGCATCATCTTTTAGGATTTGAAATAGCTCAGCTGGAATTTCATCACCTCTACTAGCTTTGTTCATAATGATGCTTCCTAAGGCCCACTTGGCTTCACATTCCAGGATGTCTGGCTCTAGGTGAGTGATCACACCATCAGAATTATCTGGGTCATGAAGATCTTAAAAAGCTTCTTGATGAAAGTGAAAGTGGAGAGTGAAAAATTTGGCTTAAAGCTCAACATTCAGAAAACAAAGATCATGGCATCCGGTCCCACCACTTCCTGGGAAATAGATAGGGAAACAGTGGAAACAGTGTCAGACTTTATTTTTCTGGGCTCCAAAATCACTACAGATGGTGACTGCAGCCATGAAATTAAAAGACGCTTACTCCTTGGAAGGAAAGTTATGACCAACCTAGATAGCATATTCAGAAGCAGAGACATTACTTTGCCAACAAAGGTTCATCTAGGCAAGGCTATGGTTTTTCCTGTGGTCACGTATGGATGCGAGAGTTGGACTGTGAAGAAGGCTGAGTGCTGAAGAATTGATGCTTTTGAACTGTGGTGTTGGAGAAGACTCTTGAGAGTCCCTTGGACTGCAAGGAGATCCAACCAGGCCATTCTGAAGGAGATCAGCCCTGGGATTTCTTTGGAAGGAATGATGCTGAAGCTGAAACTCCAGTACTTTGGCTACCTCATGCGAAGAGTTGACTCATTGGAAAGGACTCTGATGCTGGGAGGGATTAAGGGCAGGAGGAGAAGGGGACGACAGAGGATGAGATGGCTGGATGGCGTCACTGGCTCGATGGATGTGAGTCTGAGTGAACTCCGGGAGTTGGTGATGGACAGGGAGGCCTGGCGTGCTGTGATTCATGGGGTCACAAAGAGTCAGACACGACTGAGTGACTGATCTGATCTGATCTGATCTGTGTTTTCTTGCCACCTCTTCTTAATATCTTCTGCTTCTGTTAGGTCCATACCATTTCTTTCCCTGATTAAGTTCATCTTTGCCTGAAATGTTCCCTTGGTATATTGAATTTTCTTGAAAAGATCTCTAGTCTTTCCCATTCTATTATTTTCCTCTATTTCTTTACATTGATCACTGAGGAAGGCTTTCTTATCTTCCTTGCTATTCTTTGGAACTCTGCATTCAAATGGGTATATCTTCCTTTTCTCCTTGGCCTTTCGCTTCTCTTCTTTTCACAGCTATTTGTAAGCCCTACTCAGACAACTGTTTTGCCTTTTTGCATTTATTTTTCTTGAAGATGGTCTTGATCGCTGCCTCCTGTATGATGTCATGAACCTCTGTCCATAGTTCTTCAGGACTCTGTCAGATCTTATCCCTTGAATCTCTTTGTCCCTTCCACTGTATAATCTTAAAGAATTTGATTTTTGTAATACCTGAATGGTCTAATGGTTTTCCCTACTTTCTTCAATTTCAGACGTAATTTGACAATAAGGAGCTTGTGTTCTGAGCCACAGTCAGCTCCTGGTCTTGTTTTTGCTGACTGTATAGAGCTTCTCCGTCTTTGACTGCAAGGAATATAATCAATCTGATTTTGGTATTGGTCATCTTGTGATGTCCATGTGTAGATTCTTCTCTTGTCTTGTTGGAAGAGGGTGTTTGCTATGACCAGTATATTCTCTTGGCAAAACTCTATTAGGTTTTGCCCTGCTTTATTATGTACTCCAAGGCACATATTCCTGTTACTCCAGGTATTTCTTGACTTCCTACCTTTGCATTCCAGTCCCCTATAATGAAAAGGACGTCTTTTTTGGGTGTTAGTTCTAGAAGGTCTTGTAGGTCTTTATAGAGCCATTCAACTTCAGCCTCTTCAGCATTACTGGTTTTGTCATAGACTTGGATTACTGTGATATTGAATGGTTTGCCTTGGAAACGAAGAGAGATCATTCTGTCGTTTTTGAGATTGCATCCAAGTGCTGCATTTCGGACTCTTTTTTTGACTATGATGGCTACTCTATTTCTTCTAAGTGATTCTTGCCCATAGTAATAGATATAATGGTCATCTGAGTTAAATTCATCCATTCCAGTCGATTTTAGTTCGCTGATTGCTAAAATGTTGATGTTCACTCTTGCCATCTCCTGTTTGACCACTTCCAATTTGCCTCAATTCATGGACATAACATCCCAGGTTCCTATGCAGTATTTCTCTTTACAGCATCAGACTTTACTTACATCACCAAAACATCCACAAGTGGCTGTTTGTTTGTTTGTTTGTTTGTTTTCACATTGGCTCCATCTCTTCATTCTATCTAGAGTCCTTTCTCCACTGATCCCCAGTAGCATACTGGGCACCTACCGGCCTCAGTTCAGTTCAGTCGCTCAGTCATGTCCGACTCTTTGCAACCGCATGAATCACAGCACGCCAGGCCTCCCTGTCCATCACCAACTCCCGGAGTTCACCCAGACTCACGTCCATCGAGTCAGTGATGCCATCCAGCCATCTCATCCTCTGTCGTCCCCTTCTCCTCCCACCTCCAATCCCTCCCAGCATCGAGTCTTTTCCAATGAGTCAACTCTTCGCATGAGGTGGCCAAAGTACTGGAGTTTCAGCTTTAGCATCATTCCTTCCAAAGAAATCCCAGGGCTGATCTCCTTCACAATGGACTGGTTGGATCTCCTTGCAGTCCAAGGGACTCTCAAGAGTCTTCTCCAACACCACAGTTCAAAAGCATCAATTCTTCGGCACTCAGCCTTCTTCACAGTCCAACTCTCGCATCCATAAATGACCACTGGAAAAACCATAGCCTTGACTAGATGAACCTTTGTTGGCAAAGTAACGTCTCTGCTTTGAATATGCTATCTAGGTTGGTCATAACTTTTGTTCCAAAGAGTAAGCGTCTTTTAATTTCATGGCTGCAGTCACCATCTGCAGTGATTTTGGAGCCTAAAAAAATAAAGTCTGACACTGTTTCCACTGTTTCCCCATCTATTTACTATGAAGTGATGGGACCAGATGCCATGATCTTCATTTTCTGAATGTTGAGCTTTAAGCCAACTTTTTCACTCTCCTCTTTCACTTTCATCAAGAGGCTTTTGAGTTCCTCTTCACTTTCTGCCATAAGGGTGGTGTCATGTGCATATCTGAGGTTATTGATATTTCTCCTGGCAATCTTGATTCCAGCTTGTGTTTCTTCCAGTCCAGCGTTTCTCATGATGTACTCTGCATATAAGTTAAATACACAGGGTGACAATATACAGCCTTGACGTACTCTTTTGCCTATTTGGAACCAGTCTGTTGTTCCATGTCCAGTTCTAATTGTTGCTTCCTGACCTGCATATACGTTTCTCAAGAGGCAGATCAGGTGGTCTGGTATTCCCATCTCTTTCAGAATTTTCCACAGTTTATTGTGATCCACACAGTCAAAGGCTTTGGCATAGGCAATAAAGCAGAAATAGATGTTTTTATGGAATTCTCTTGCTTCTTCCATGATCCAGTGGATGTTGGCAATTTGATCTCTGGTTCCTCTGCCTTTTCTAAAACCAGCTTGAACATCAGGAAGTTCACGGTTCACATATTGCTGAAGCCTGGCTTGGAGAATTTTGAGCATTACTTTACTAGCGTGTGAGATGAGTGCAATTGTGTGGTAGTTTGAGCATTCTTTGGCATTGCCTTTCTTTGGGATTGGAATGAAAACTGACCTTTTCCAGTCCTGTGGCCACTGCTGAGTTTTCCAAATTTGCTGGCATATTGAGTGCAGCACTTTCACAGCATCATCTTTCAGGATTTGGCGTAGCTCAACTGGAATTCCATCACCTCCACTAGCTTTGTTCGTAGTGATGCTTTCTAAGGCCACTTGACTTCACATTCCAGGATGTCTGGCTCTAGGTCAGTGATCACACCATCGTGATTACATGGGTCGTGAAGATCTTTTTTGTACAGTTCTTCTGTGTATTCTTGCCATCTCCTCTTAATATCTTCTGCTTCTGTTAGGTCCATATTATTTCTCCCCTTTATCGAGCCCATCTTGGCATGAAATGTTCCCTTAGTAGTTCATCTTTCAGTGTCCTATCTTTTTGCCTTTTCATACTTTTCATGGGGTTCAAGGCAAGAATATTGAAGTGGTTTGCTATTCCCATCTCCAATAGACTACATTTTGTCAGAACTCTCCACCATGACCCACCCATTTTGGGTGGCCCTACAGGGCATGGCTCATAGTTTCGTGGAGTTAGAGAATGTGTGGTCCATTTGATCAGATTGGTTAGTTTTCTGTGATTGTGGTTTTTGGTCTCTCTGCCCTCTGATGGAGAAGGATAAGAGGTTTATGGAAGCTTCCTGATGAGAGAGACTGGCTTAGGGGGAAAGTGGGTCTTGTTTTGATGGGCAGGGCTGTGTTCCCTCCCTGTTATTTGACCTGAGGACAAGCTATGGTGGAGGCAATGAAGATAATGGCGACCTCCTTCAAAAGGTCCCATGCTTGCACTGCTGCATTCAGTGCTCCCAACACTGCAGCAGGCCACCGCCCACTCACACCCCACCAGAGACTCCTAGATATCACGGGCAAGTCTGGGTTAGTGTCTTGTGGGGTCACTACTCCTTTCTCCTGGGTCCTGGTGTGCACAAGGTTTTGTTTGTGCCCTCCAAGAGTCTGTTTCTCCAGTCCTATGTAAGGTCTGGCGGCTCTATAGTGGAGCCAATGGCAACCTCCTCCAAGAGGGTGTATACCATACCCAGGTCTACTGCACCCAAAGCCCCTGCCTCTGCAGCAGTCCACACTCAAACACAGTTCTCTCTCAGTCTCTGTGGGGTCTCTGGGTCCTTGTGTGCACCAGGTTTGTTTGAGCCCTCTGAGCATCTCTGGCGGGTATGGGGTTTGATTCAAAATGCAATTTTGCCCTTCCTACCATCTTGCTGGGACTTCTCCTTTACCCTTGGACATGGGGTATCTCCTCAAAGTCCCTCCAGTGCCGCACAGCTGGTGATCCAGAGCCACACAGCCGCCGCTCCAGCACCTCTATCATTTCATTTTATGAATATAATTTATTCATTCTCTTATTACTTCTAAGTATTTTCTTGCTTCTAAATATGTCCTGTTAGAGAGTTCTGCTACATTTATGGTTGTTTATGCCTCTACTTAAAATAAGCATGTTTCCATAATGTATACTGGAGAAGGAAATGGCAATCCACTCCAGTATTCTTGCCTGGGAAATCCTATGGACAGAAGGAGCCTGGTGGGCTACAGTCCATGGTTTTAACAAGAATCGGAGACAAGCAACTGAACCACCACCACCAAAATATATATGCCTTGAAGAGAAAATGAAGTGTCACAGGTTATTGACATCTTCATCTTTATTAGTTAATGATAAATGGTTTTTCACATGGTTGTGCTAACCTGAACTAACTAATCTTACGTAAGGTTTTGCCAATACTTTACTACTTAAAATGCATCTTATTTTTATTTTTCAGCATTTCAAACTATAACACACAGCAAAGAGTGCATATATGCTGCCGCTGCTAAATCACGTCAGTCGTGTCCAACTCTGTGCGACCCCATAGACGGCAGCCCACCAGGCTCCCCCGTCCCTGGGATTCTCCAGGCAAGAACACTGGAGTGGGTTGCCATTTCCTTCTCCAAAGCATGAAAGTGAAAAGTGAAAGTGAAGTCGCTCAGTCATGTCCGACTCTTAGTGACCTCATGGACTGCAGCGCACCAGGCTCCTCTGTCCATGGGATTTTCCAGGCAAGAGTACTGGAGTGGGGTGCCATTGCCTTCTCCGAGTGTGTATATAGAAATACATAAAGTACTATACAAACAACTGCCAGTGAAACGCAACCCATGAAAACATATAAAACATTGCAAAGAAAAGTCCCCCTTGAGACTCCTGCCCAAAACTGTACCTTCCCTACCTTTTTCTAAAAAGTTATTAAAATCTTGTTCTTTATGGTAGTGATTTCTTACCTTTTCCCTTTAATTTTACCAGCTAAGTACTCATTAATAATCAGTATTATTTTGTTTAGTCAATTATATATTTAATTTTTTTATAACAGGAATCATATAATATGTTTAATATTGCACCTGGCTTGTCTTGCTCAACTTATATTTGTAAGATACGTTTATATTCTTACAAGTAGCCGTAGTTGTTCCGTTTCATTGCTGAATAATACAGTGTGTTTATCGATTCTATTTTTGGGGCTTGCCAGGTGGCAATAGTGGTAAAGAACCCACCTGCCAATGCAGGTGACCTAAGAGACACAGGTTTGATCCCTGGGTTGGGAAGATCCCCTGAAGAAAGAGATGCAACCCACTTCAGTATTCTTGCCTGGAGAATCTCATGGACAGAGGAGGCTGGTAGACTATAGTCCATAATGTTGCAAAGAGTTTAACACAACTGAAGCAACTTAGCACATTCTACTATTATAGCTATTTATTTGGGTTGTATCTACATTTTTACTATTATGAATCATGCTACTATGAGCATTCTTAAATGTGTCTTTTGTATGCAAACTTCTATTGGACATACTCCTTCAATCTGAACTGCTAGTCATAGGGTATGTAAATGTGTGTTCAGTATCAGATACTGTGTGTATGTGTTAGTCGTTCAGTCAGAAGGAAGTCATTTCCTTCTCTAGGAGATCTTCCCAACCCAGGGGTTGAATCCAGGTCTCCTGCACTGCAGGCAGATTCTTTTACCATCTGCATCACTGGCAAAGCCCATCAGATATTGCCAAACATTTATCTTTAAAATGATTTTATCGAATTCCATGTGTTCCATATTTTCATGAACTTTTGACTTAGCCAGTCTTTGTAATCCTAATAATATTTAAGTGTGATTAATGGTATCACAAGGGCTTCCTTCATAGCTCAGTTGGTAAAGAATCTGCCCGCAATGCAGGAGACGGTTTCAGTTCCTGAGTCAGGAAGATCCTCTGGAGAAGGAAATGGCAGCCCATTCTGGTATTCTTTCCTGGAAAATCCCATGGACAGAGGAGCCTTGCAGGCTACAGTCCATGGGATTGCAAGAGTCAGACATGACTTAGCGACTAAACCACCACCAATGGTATTACAATATGATTTTTGCTCTACTCTTAAACTATTCAGCATTGCCTGGTTCCTGACTTATTGGCCATGAATATTTGCTTATGTAAACTGTAGTTTTAAAACTCTATAATATTTTTAATTTTTATATTGATTTATATGAGTTCTTTGTATTTTTTGTTTTAGGTCTAGAAATACCTTTTTCCTTACTATGTCATTTCTTTGCACCATTATAATGATGCCTTTTTAAATTCTTAGTTTCAACTTAGCTCAGTTTATTAATCTTTACATTTCTGTTAGGTGTGATTTGTTTCTGTTTTAATAAAAGTTTTAACTCCTGAAGATCATGAGAATTGTCTCCTGTATTCTCTCCTAGAATTATTATTGCATTTTGCTTTGAGACCAAAACAGATCTGCACTCCATATGGAACAAATTTTTGTGTATTGCACACTGTAAAAGTCAGATTTTAATTTTTACATGTGAATAGCCAATTGCTCCGATACTACTTTTTCAAAATGCTACCCTTTCTCCACTTTCTACAGTACACTAAATGTGATAAATACATATAAGTCATCTTTTGATACTCTGTTCTTTCCATTTTTGTATTTATCTATCCTTTCAACATAACTCTTGATAAGCTTTCATTTTCTTTTTTATTATCATTATTCCATTGTAATTCCATATACAGTTTAGAAGTAGTTTACAAAGATTCACACCAAAATACTGATTATTAACTGCAGTTAAATTAAATATATAAATTAATTTTGGACTGCTTGATGGAAATTTAAAATATTAGTCATATAACCTATAAACATTTTAAAATTTTCTATCTTTTTTTCCTTAACAGTCTGGATAGGTGATTTTCAAGTAAATGGATTCACTCAAAGAACAAGCATTTTGTGTCACCATTGTTATTTTATTGCATTGCTACTTCTTAAAATATCTTATTGATTCTAATCTTACCACTATTATTTTCTAACTTCTGCATACTTTGGGTTTTACCTTTCTTTACTAGTATTTTAGGTGGAAAATTAGCTGCTTGAGACTTTCCCTTACTAATACAAGTCCTTAATGCTATGAATTTCATTACATTAAGTTCACAATGTTATAAGTTTCCTTTTGATTTCTTCACTGATCAATGGGTTATTTGTGGATGTTCTGTTTAGTTTTAAATTATTTGGAAATTTTCCAGGCATCTTTATTGATTTTAATTCTGTGATGACCAAAGAACATACTCTGTGTAATTTCATTCTTTATAAGATTTACTTTGTTCCAAAACATAGTCTCTCTTGGTAAATGCTCTTCTTGTATTTGGAAAGAATGTTTATTCTGCTGTTATGCAGTGAGTTTTCTTCAAATGGCATCTAGCTGAGTATTGTCCAAGGCTTCTATATTTTTAGTGATTTTGTATCTACCTGTCTAATTAGTTAATGAAGGGTGGTTATTAAAAGTCCCCAAAGATGAGTGTGGCCTTTTCTATTTTTCATATCACTTTTACTAGTTTTTATTTCATAAGTTCTGAAGTTCTAGCCCATTATAGTATTATAATTTTATTATTATAAACATCTCTCTTCATTCCTAGTAATATGTCTTATGGAAAAATTTCCTTTAATATTTATTGAGTCATTCCACCTTTATTTGTAATGTTATTTGCATATATTTCTATCTTTCTAATAATTTATATTGTTTTGCATAATGAGTTTTCTTTGTTATTGTTGTTGACAGTATAGAGGAGGCTTGTTTTCTTATTTCACTGAGTATTTCTTCCTTTTAATTAGAATATTTAGGCCACTTACCTTGAATATGTTTAGTAATTTGGATGGGTTAAATCTACCACCTTTTATTTGTTTTCTTATTTATCTCATCTGTTCTTTGTTCCTTTTTCCTCTTTATACATCTAATTTGGTTTTTTTGTATTTAATAGTTGTTTTTGTTTATAATCACAATTTTTTTATTAAAGAAAAATTGAGAATAATTGACATTGCCTGGAGAATCCCAGGGACAGAGGAGCCTGGTGGGCTGCCATCTATGGGGTCGCACAGAGTCGGACACGACTGAAGTGACTTAGCAGCAGAAGCAGCAACTGCATATTTAAAGTCTACAATATGATGATTTGATGTACATACACACTGTGGAATGGTTGTCAGGATCAATATAATTAGCATGTCCATCACCTCACATATTTAACTATTTGTTGTTTTTTTTTTATGGAAAGGTGCATTTAGGAGCTACTCTCAGCAACTTTCAAGCACAATACCATATTATTACCTATAGTCACCATGCTGTGCATTAGATCCTCACAACATATTGTTCTTATAATTTAAAAGTTATATTCTTTGACCAACTTCATGCCATTTTTATTTTTCCCACCCCATAACCAGTGACAACTACCATTCTATTCTGTTCCCATTAAATTCCATTAATTGGCTGAAAACTCACTGCATAACAGCAGAATAAACATTCTTTCCAAGTAAAAGAGCAAAAACTTAGAAATTTTAAATTTCTAAAAGTCCACATATAATGTGGATAATGTATAGTGTTTGTCTTTGTCTGATTTATTTCACTTAGCAAAATGATTCATCCATATTGTTGCAAAAGGATTTCATTCTATTTTATGGCTGAATAATCTTCTATTATATATATATACACACACACACATACATTAGATAGAGTGCCTGTATATATATATATATATATATATACATTAGATAGAGTGCCTGATGAACTATGGAATGAGGTTCGTGACATTGTACAGGAGACAGGGATCAAGACCATTCCCATAGAAAAGAAATGCAAAAAAGCAAAATGGCTGTCTGGGGAGACCTTACAAATAGCTGTGAAAAGAAGAGAAGTGAAAAGCAAAGGAGAAAAGGAAAGATATAAACATCTGAATGCAGAGTTCCAAAGAATAGCAAGAAGAGATAAGAAAGCCTTCTTCAGCGATCAATGCAAAGAAATAGAGGAAAACAACAGAATGGGAAAGACTAGGGATCTCTTCAAGAAAATCAGAGATACCAAAGGCACATTTCATGCAAAGATGAGCTCAATAAAGGACAGAAATGGTATGGACCTAACAGAAGCAGAAGATACTAAGAAGAGATGGCAAGAATACACAGAAGAACTGTACAAAAAAGATCTTCACGACCCAGATAATCACAACGATGTGATCACTGACCTAGAGCCGGACATCCTGGAATGTGAAGTCAAGTGGGCCTTAGAAAGCATCACTATGAACAAAGCTAGTGGAGGTGATGGAATTCCAGTTGAACTAATCCAAATCCTGAAAGATGATGCTGTGAAAGTGCTGCACTCAATATGCCAGCAAATTTGGAAAACTCAGCACAGGACTGGAAAAGGTCCATTTTCATTCCAATCCCAAAGAAAGGCAATGCCAAAGAATGCTCAAACTACCGCACAATTGCACTCATCTCACACGCTAGTAAAGTAATGCTCAAAATTCTCCAAGCCAGGCTTCAGCAATATGTGAACCGTGAACTTCCTGATGTTCAAGCTGGTTTTAGAAAAGGCAGAGGAACCAGAGATTAAATTGCCAACATCTGCTGGATCATGGAAAAAGCAAGAAAGTTCCAGAAAAACATCCATTTCTGCTTTATTGACTATGCCAAAGCCTTTGACTGTGTGGATCACAATAAACTGTGGAAAATTCTGAAAGAGATGGGAATACCAGACCACCTGATCTGCCTCTTGAGAAATCTGTATGCAGGTCAGGAAGCAACAATTAGAACTGGACATGAAACAACAGACTGGTTCCAAATAGGAAAAGGAGTACGTCAAGGCTGTATATTGTCACCCTGTTTATTTAACTTATATGCAGAGTACATCATGAGAAACGCTGGACTGGAAGAAACACAAGCTGGAATCAAGAATGCCAGGAGAAATATCAGTAACCTCAGATATGCAGATGACAACACCCTTACGGCGTGAAGAGGAATTAAAAAGCCTCTAGATGAAAGTGAAAGAAGAGAGTGAAAAAGTTGGCTTAAAGCTCAACATTCAGAAAACGAAGATCATGGCATCTGGTCCCACCACTTCATGGGAAATAGATGAGGAAACAGTGGAAACAGTGTCAAACAGTGTCAAAATCACTGCAGATGGTGACTGCAGCCATGAAATTAAAAGACGCTTAACCTAGATAGCATATTCAAAAGCAGAGACATTACTTTGCCAACAAAGGTCAGTCTAGGCAAGGCTATGGTTTTTCCTGTGGTCATGTATGGATGTGAGAGTTGGACTGTGAAGAAGGCTGAGTGCTGAAGAATTGATGCTTTTGAACTGTGGTGTTGGAGAAGACTCTTGAGAGTCCCTTGGACTGCAAGGAGATCCAACCAGTCCATTGTGAAGGAGACCAGCCCTGGGATTTCTTTGGAAGGAATGATGCTAAAGCTGAAACTCCAGTACTTTGGCCACCTCATGCGAAGAGTTGACTCATTGGAAAAGACTCTGATGCTGGGAGCGATTGGGGGCAGGAGAAGAAGGGGACGACAGAGGATGAGATGGCTGGATGGCATTACTGACTCGATGGACGTGAGTCTGGGTGAACTCCAGGAGTTGGTGATGGACAGGGAGGCCTAGCGTGCTGTGATTCATGGGGTCACAAAGAGTCAGACACAACTGAGTGACTGATCTGATCTGATCTGATATGTATATATGTATCTATATCTATATATCTATACACACAAATTTTCCTTATCCATTCATACATCAAAGAACATTTAGGTTGTCTCTATATCTTAGTTATTGTAAATAATGCTATAAGGAACATGGGGGTGCATATGTCTTCAAGATTCTGATTTCAACTCCTTCATATATATATGCAAGAATAGGATTGATGAATCATATAGTAGTTTGATTTTTAATTATTGGAAGAAGTGTCATATTGTTTTCCATAATCTCTGTACCAAATCACATTCCTGTCAACAGTGTATAAGGATTTCAATTCCCTTTTCTCCACCTCTTTGGTAGCATTCACTCTCTTGTCTTTTTTATTTTAGCTATCTTAGCAAGTGGAAGATTAAATCTCATTACTGTTTTGATTTACATTATGGTGATGTTGAGCACCTCACTGGCACTGGTATTTAAGGTTAGGGCATGTCCAGATCTCCCATATAACCAGGCTCTGTGTGTCTGTGGCCCATAACAAGATTCAGAACAACTTCAGCTAAGCTCTGACACTAATGATCAAAGCCTGACTTGATATCCAGAGATTGGGGCTCAAGGCAATAATGCTGCCTCAGTAACAGTGGGACAAATCTCTAACCTGAGCTGGTGCAGCTCTGATCCTACCTTACATGGTTGTAGTGTTATGGCATCTTGACGCTGGAGAACCATATGGAGCAGCAACTGGGGCCCCTGGGGAAATGTCTAACCACAGGAACAGCTCTAGTCTTGGTGGGGAGATGTTGCTGACAGGGGCTTCGGACAGCTCCATCACCTGGGATCAGCATTGGCGAAGACTGTGGGAGTCCCAGGCGGCAAAGACTGCAAACTTGCATAGCAGTGATGTTTCCTGGGGTTCTCCTACTCTCCTTTTCCCTCTGGGTGCAATTCCTCTCCAGACCCCTGCCTGGCACTGAGCTACTCTGTAGTAGGGAATGGGAAGAGACAGGTAAAATGCTTCCTGTGCTTTTGTATGCAGTCATCCTCAGGTTTGAGGTTTGCAGGATTTTTTCTGCTTCTTTATTATACTCCAGAGCTTTCCTGAGCTATTTTCCTTGGTTTCCCATTTTTATGTATTTTTGTTGCTTTTGTGGGGAAGATAAGCATTGTTTCTGTGTGTGTGTGTTTAGGAGTGATGTCTTAAAACAAGTAATGTGGAGGGTTAAGATAAGTGTTGGGACCTCCTAACCCTCCATAATACTAAGTCTTATTTTAAGACATCTCTCCTAAAATATATGAGTTTAAATTAAATGCTACTTTCAAAGAATACTTCATGTATGTTGTAATAACCATATAGTTATATCTTCCCATTTGTCCCAGCCTTCATTTATTATACACTTGAGTTATACTTGGTTATAACACAAATATATTACTTTTTGCTTTAAACAGTTATCTTTTTTAAAGATTATAAACGAGTATACTTGTACCACATATTTACCATTTCGGATGTTCTTTGTTCTTTGTATAAGCATAATTTCCATTTAGTGTTATTTTCCTTACATGGCTGACTCTTGAACAACACAGAGTTGAACTGCTTAGGATCGCTTACATGTGGATATTTTTCAGTAGTAAATACTACAGTACTACAACATCTGTGGTTGGTTGAATCTGCAGATGGGGAGGAACTATGGGTATGGAGAGCTGACTATAAATTATACACGATTAACACTCTTATTTTTCAAGGATCTACTGTACTTGAAGAATGTCCTTTATCATTTATTTAAGTGCTTCTCTGTCAATGATGAGTTCTTTCAACTTTAGTTTGTCTGAAAGAAACTTTTTTTTCCCCTCTTCATTCCAGAAGTTAATTTTGCTGGACAACGTATTCTAGATTGGCAGATTTTATTCTTTCATTACTGAAAAGACTTCATTCCAGTGTCTTCTGACCTGCACAGTATCTAATGAGAAGGCTAATAGTAGCTTTATGCCTCTAAACTTGTCTTCTTTCTTCTGATGTCTTTGAGGATTATCTGTGTATTATTAGTTTTCAATGATATACTTATATACTTCCCTGATGGCTCAAGTGGTAAAGAATCTGTCTGCAATGCAGGAAACCTGGGTTCAATTCCTGGGTTGGGAAGATCCCCAAGAGAAGGAAATGTCAACCTACTCATATTTTTGCCTGGAAAATCCCATGGACAGAGGACCCTGGTGGGCTACAGTCCATGGGGTTGCAAAGAGTTGGACACAACTGAGTGATTAACACTTTCACTTTCACGCTAGTGAGGTACAACCTTGGTCTAGGACTCACTACCAGGGCAGTGCTTACTGAGAGCTTTATCTGAGCACTCTACATCAATATATTTGGAAATCTTTGCACTTTGAACAGTGGAAAACCAAACTATTCCCAGGTCTGTGTGAGGTTAAGATATGGTTCTTCTTACTTCTTTCTGATCTTTCTTTTTCTAACCTTCAATGTTTTCATCACATCCATACTTGAATCAAGGCCCAGGCAAAAAATTTAGGGCATTATTTGCCTATCTCTGGATTTCTATATCTCTGCAACTCCCTCTTCGGTGTGTTACTTCATAACTTTTAGTTGCTTTTGTCCCTCTGAAGTCTGAAATCTTGTCTCCTCGATTCAGTGGAAACACTTTGATCTGTCTGATTTCCCCTTTTCCTATGGAAATTCCAGGCCAGCAAGCTGGGTGGGTCATAATCTTTTCTCAGTTTATTTCTCTGAGATTGTTGCTCTATTGTTCTCATTGCACAAGAAATGAAAACTGATGTTTCCTAATACATAAGGTAGGAAGGTCATTCTGTTCAGTTTTCTCATGTATAAGACAGCAAGATCAGTCTGTTTCCTGCAACTTTGTCATGGCAGAAGCAGAGATTCCAATTGGTGTAATATTGTTGGTGTCCATCATACTTGTAAAACTCTTAATTTTTTAACTGTGCATGCGTGCTAGCTCTCTGGTCATGGCCAACTCTGTGAACCTATGGACTGTATCCTGCCAGGCTCTTCTGTCCATGGAATTCTCCAAGCAAGAATACTGGAGTGGGTTGCCATGCCCTCCTCCAGGGGACCTTCCCAACCCAAGGATTGAACCTGTGACTCTTTCATGTCTCCTGCATTGGCAGGTGATTTCTTTACCACTAGCACCACCTAGGGTGGGGGAATTTTCTATGTTGTATACTGTATTTTCTGGCATAATCTAATTTTCATCTTTTCAATTAAATATTTCTTTTATTACTTATGTGAAGCGTTTGGGATCTCCTTACAATATAGAATAAAAACAGTGCTATAAGGCATACTTCTTTTATCACAAATGGAATACTTTTTGTTTCAACATTTTTTAAACATTATTTAAAGATACCCTATATTAATTCAAGGAAATTCCCTCTGTTTCTAATTTTAATGAACACTTTTCCTAAAAGAATGTTAGATTTAATTATATGCTTGCTTCTATGAAATAGTATTTTTTTTTTCCTTTATAGGCATGATTTTTTCTTTTTTTATTATGTCCTTGTTTTCAAGTAGTTGTTTAGGAAATACTTATCAGTTTTAGAATTTTGGAAAGTATTTTTTTCAGTAATTATAAAATCCTTATATATATATATATATATATATATATATATATATATATAAAATAGTGAATATTTGTATATTGTTTTTCTGTTTTCTAGAATAGTAATGAGTAGTAGTGAAGTCGCTCAGTCATGTCCAACTCTTTGTGACCCCATGAACTGTAGCCTACCAGGTTCCTCCATCCATGGGATTTTCCAGGCAAGAGTACTGGAGTGGGTTGCCATTTCCTTCTCCAGGAGATCTTCCTGACCCAGGGATTGAATCCAGGTCTCCTGCATTGTAGGCAGACGCTTTACTGTCTGAGCCACAAGAGAAATTTATCCCTCCTTGCTAGTTCTTTTAACTTGTTAATGAAACCATCTGGAACCGCTGCTTTCTTTTTTAGCAGGTTTTGACTTGCTATTCTTTTTTATTAATTGATCAATGCACCAAATATATTTTGAATGCCTATCCTATACCTGGCACTATTTTAAGTATCAAATATGCACTAGCTATAAAGCAAACCAAGAAGAAGAAACATCCCTACCTTATGGAGTTTACATTCCAGTGGGAGTATTCAGATATGTACCAAATATATAGAAACATTTTTTTACCTACTTTCACTGTTAATTTTCCAGTTTCTCCTGGTAGTTTCAGTAACATGTACTTTACATGTTTTATCATATGTCACGATTTGCATTTATGTTTGGAATTGTTTACTACTTAACCCATTGACCTTTTCGGCAATAATAACTCCCTTTATTTTTGGTAATATATCATTTACTTTTTTATCATGTTTATGTTTTAAATATTCCTCATAAACAATATATGCCTGACATGGATTTTCATCCTGCCTCATATTCTATTGTTGTTATGTTAAGAAGGATTGTTTATTTCATTATTACCTATGATGTTGGGAGACAT
Source organism: Bos javanicus (assembly GCF_032452875.1). Lineage (NCBI taxonomy): Eukaryota > Metazoa > Chordata > Mammalia > Artiodactyla > Bovidae > Bos > Bos javanicus. The sequence continues at coordinate 37,930,547 of NC_083895.1, read as the reverse complement.
CTTTTTTTAGACCTCTTATTTTATTTTAGACTTTATTGTTGTTTATTTGGGGAGGTGGGGCTGTGTTAGGTCTTCTTTACTGCACACGGGATTTCTCTAGTTCAGCAAGTGGGAGCTGCTCTTCATTGTAGTGCGTGGGCTTCTCATTGTGGTGGCTTTTCTTGTTGTCCCTGGTGGCTCAGAGGGTAAAGCATCTGCCTGCAATGTAGGAGACCCAGGTTTTATCCCTGGGTTGGGAAGGTCCCCTGGAGAAGGAAATGGCAACCCACTCCAGTACTCTTGCCTGGAAAATCCCATGGATGGAGAAGCCTGGTGGGCTACAGTCCATGGGGTCGCAAAGAGTCAGATACGACTGAGCGATGTTACTTTCTCTTATTGTGGAGCACAAGGCTCTAGGCATGTGAGCTTCAGTGGCTGCAGCACATGGGCTCAGTAGTGGCCACACAGGTTCAAACCCATGTCCCCTACACTGGCAGACGGATTCTTATCCACTGTACTGCCAGGGAAGTACCTCTATCTTGTTTTATCTTCCTATCTTATATCTGGGTTTTATCTTCAGTTGCTCAGCCCCTAGGAGTTTGTAAATAAAGTTCAGCACCACTCAGGCTTAATGAAAACCACCATGAATGTCTGCTTTGGCTCTCACTTTTGCTTTCCCTTAATTTCATTCCATAAAGTTAATTAAGTTCTTGCCAAAAACGTGTGAATATACTTAAATGTTCATTCAGTTTCTTTTTCCTCAACTTTTTGGAACTTTAGAGCAGATGCTTAAATGATCCACTAGGGAAAAGATATCCAGAAATACTTTCAACTTTTACTTAAGAGTCACTTATATAAAATTACTGTGTTCCAGTAACTTTCAAAGTATTCTATAAATATTAAATAATTTACTTCAGTTAGTTTAGTTAGTTAATTAACAGTTTAAGCCTCATGATAAACTTATGGGGAAAGTACCCTAGTTAGTTCATTTTGAGATGAGAAAACTGATACATCAGTTCAGTTCAGTTCAGTTGCTCAGTTGTGCCCGACTCTGCGGCCCCATGGAGTGCAGCATGCCAGGCTTCCCTATCCATCACCAACTTCCAGAGCTTACTCAAATTCATGTCCATCAAGTCGGTGATGCCATCCAACCATCTCAGCCTCTGTCATCCCTCCTCCTCCCGCCTTCAATCTTTCCCAACATCAGGGTCTTTTCCAATGAGTTGGTTCTTCGCATCAAGTGGCCAAAGTATTGGAGTTTCAACCTCAGCATCAATCCTTCCAATGAATATTCAGGGCTGGTTTCCTTTAGGATTAACTGTCTTGATCTCCCTGCACTCCAGTGGACTCTCAAGAGTCTTCTCTAACACCATGGTTCAAAAGCATCAATTGATACAAGGGAAGAGTCAATAACTTGCCACATATTAGAGTTAGTTAGTATTCAAATTCAAGAAGTATCTGCTTTAAACTCTATGTAATTCTATTCTTCTGATGATATTCCTTGGAGGTTCACACAACACACACACACACATGTACAGAAACACACAGGTAATAACATGCATTGTGCATCCATTGTGCCTTATGCTAAGAATTATAGTAAAATCCTGCTACTATCGTTTTACTAAGAAAAAAGAACTAAGAAATGACTAAAGTATGACTTGGCCAATCTAACTATGAAGAAACATCATAATATATTTTAAGACTGAACTAGAAAACAACATGGGAAATAAATGAATATCACTGGTAAGATTTGATTGTACAGTCCTCCATCCCCAAACTTTGTCACCTTTATCCATTTTATATATATTAAATAGGAATTTTATATATATATATGGGCTTCCCCAGTGGCTCAGTGGTGTGTGTGTGTATGGAGATGTATGAATGCAAGAAATAGAAAAATGTCAGCTTTCATAGAGAAGGAAAAATGAGATAAAAAAGAATGTTGTCAAATAAAAAATTTTTAAATGTCAGATCACAGTTATCTCAGTCCAAGTTTCCCATGTAGATTCAATCACACACTCCCCCATCCTGTCTATTTATTGCTGGAATTCTGGTGAATAGAAAGATCTTTTTATTAACTTATTACTATTGCTTCATTTTAACCGATATTTCTTTCTCTTTTTTTGCTTCATCAATTTATTAATCCACATTTCAGATGTAATGAAATTTTTAAAATATACATTGAATTAGATCTCTTCAGTAGACCTGTATTTCCCAGCAGATTTATCAGTTGATATAAAGTATTTTGGTACCACAAGATAGAAACTTCCTGTTTCCTTGTCATCATCTCTCACTCATCTCTCGCTCTTGTCTTTACATGTGAATGATTAATTACCCCAAAACATAAGCAGATACTACTAAAACAATTCTGTTGTTTTTCTGACAGCAAATAGAGCTGATTATTAGATGACTGCGTTAGCACTAATAGTATTCCTGAGTCTGTTTTGCATGAACCAAGGGTTAAGTGCTTATTGGCAAAAGTATGGTTTAATATTCCATGATTATAAAGGTTATAGAGATGTGAAGGATATGATAAAATTATCAACTTAAGCTAGAGAATATTTGAATGGTTTATCTGTCACCTAGACCTGAGACAAACCTTTATAAAGGGAAAAATCTTTTTGATGACATTTCTTTTGTCACAACCCTTCAACCTGAGAAAATGTTCCTGCCAAAATTAAATCAGGATTCACTTTTTTATCAAATGCCAGACATTCACTTAATGGCCACTAAAGATTGTATGCCCCAAAAGATGTCAACTTTTGTCAGTATGACCATATTATTTGGCTTTATTATTCTCTCTCACTTTCTCTCTCTCCCTGTGTATATATATATATATATACACACACACAATTTCATTTGCTAATTATTATCAGTTAATTATGTGATACTGATTGTGAAATCAACTTCATAAAATCATTAGGACAGATAACTGTAATAATAATTTAGTTGAAAGAAAACCTAATTTTAAGCAGCTTAAGAGTATCACTCAGAATGATAATATTTAATAAACAAGGCACCTATGTTTAATAAATTCAGATTTGGAGCTATTATTCTCCCTTAAAGACTACCACATATAATGTGCTATATTATACAGCATGTGATGATAAGGAAAATGAAAACAAACACAGTATTGATATTCTCAGACAATTGTTATAAGAAGGTCAGAAAGCAAAACATGTAGGTAATCTGACATTTTCTTAATTATCAGCTGTAGGTGGAATAGTATGCTTTTATAACTTTGACATTATCTGGAAATAAAATGGATATGGTAAAATTTTTATCTAGCATTTCTTTCTTTTTATGTATTCTTTCCAGTAACTTCATATTTATTTTGGTGTTCTGACTGCATCTCTCTTTTTAAGGTCTAAATTTTTTGCCCAAAACTGTGGGTTTTATACACTCACTTTTTGTTTGCTGTTAATTTTCAGTATGGCTTTAAGATTGTGATCTTAGAGAACAAACTGAGCAGGAGGTTAACAGCTAAATAGCAGGATAGAACAACACTGTAAAATAATTAAACTTAATAGGCTTATGTCAACACTCTAGTCAACAAAAGCAGACCACACATTCTTCCCCAGTGCCCAATATAGATAAGTAGAAAAAATATATCACATTAATAATAAAATGAAAAAAATATAAATTTATATAACCCTCTCAAAAAATAACTTTCCATGGTCTTATTTCAGTTTCTTTGCAGAGTAGTCAAAGATTCACTATTAAATGATGCATAATATGCCCTGTAGTTTACTTGACAACAGGTTTTGTTGGGCTTTAGGTTAGTTTATAACTTTTTTCATGAATAATACCTCACTGATTTCAATGCAACCTATGTGAATAAAATAATTTCAAATCTTTATCAATATGTTACTACTTGGGGAAAAGTACACATTCTTTTTCCCTTTATCATTATTCTTATAACATTAAATTATAATGGGCTAGAAATGATGGGTGGACAATTTTGCTGTGCCTTAGGAAAGCTCTTTGGATACTAAGGACAGTGTAGCAAAAATATAAACTACCAATTTAGACTTCCTTTTTCATGTTTGTTGGTTTTTATGCATCTGAAATGTACCTTAACATATATATGTGCCTCCAATACAATATATCTCATATTTAATTACTGATTTTTACTCGTCCCTGGAAAAAAGAGCCTAAACAATGTTGTGGAAAATAATGAACAATGCAGACTGTCTACAGTCCTTCCAAATAGTTATACAATTATGAATATAATTTCTTAACATTTCCTTACATTTCTTGCATTCAGGTTATTCCACAGTAATGCCTTTTAGCAATCAGACAGGCACATCTTGATACAGTATTTCGCACAAACACACACACATAAAGAGAGAGAAAAATGAAACATATCAATTCTCAGCCTAACTATTATCCTTCTTTCATTAGCAATAAGGAAGCTATTTACTTGATTGACTCAGTTCAGTTCAGTCACTCAGTAGTGTCAGACTCTTTGCAACCCCATGAATTGCAACACGCCAGGCCTCCCTACCCATCATCAACTCCCAGAGTTCACCCAGACTCATGTCCATCTAGTCAGTGATGCCATCCAGCCATCTCATCCTCTGTCGTCCCCTTCTCCTCCTGCCCACAATCCCTCCCAGCATCAGAGTCTTTTCCAATGAGTCAACTCTTCGCATGAGGTGGCCAAAGTACTGGTGTTTCAGCTTTAGCATCAGTCCTTCCAAAGAACACCCAGGACTGATCTCCTTTAGAAGGGACTGGTTGGATCTCCTTGCAGTCCAAGGGACTCTCAAGAATCTTCTCCAATACCACAGTTCAAAAGCATCAGTTCTTTGGCACTCAGCTTTCTTCACAGTCCAACTCTCACATCCATACATGACTACTGGAAAAACCATAGCCTTGACTAGACGGACCTTTGTTGGCAAAGTAATGTCTCTGCTTTTGAATATGCTATCTAAGTTGGTCATAACTTTCCTTCCAAGGACTAAGCGTCTTTTAATTTCTTGACTGCAGTCACCATCTGCAGTGATTTTGCAGCCCCCAAAAATAAAGTCAGCCACTGTTTCCACTATTTTCCCTTCTATTTCCCATGAAGTGATTATGCATGCTTTATTGTGAGAGCTCATGTCATGCTTAGATCCATGTCATATGTTTTTTTCAAGGCTCTCTATAGTTCATACATGTTAGTGATCACACAGGCACTTATTTTAAGTTTAGTCTGATATTTTAATATTCTTTTCCTGACTTATACAAAGATCACTAACATGACAATAATCTCCATTTTCATCAATGCATTAATATCCTGAGGATATCACTGATAGTTTTCTATTATTGCTGTAACAAATCACCACAAATTCAGTGATGTCAAACAATAGAAATATATTATTTAAAATGCTGGAGGTCAGAAATCTAAAATGAATCTCACTGAGCTAAAATCAGAGTTTCAACAGGATTGCATTTCTTCTGGAGGCTCCAGGGGAGAATCTGTTTCTTTGCATCTTCCAGCTTCTAGAGTCTTCCCACATTCTACGACCCATGGTATCATTCCCCATCTTAAAATTAGCAACATTGAGCCAAGTCCTTCTCATGCTGCTGTCTCTCTAGTCCTCTCTCTCTCTGTTTTGTTCCCACTTTCTTCTATTTTTAGGTCCTGTGATTGCATTGGGCACGCATGGACAATCCACCACAATCTCCCTATTTTAAAGTGAACTGATTAGCAATTAGCTGATATAGCATTCTTCTTGATATGTAATATAACATAATTTTATAGTTTCTGGGGATTAGATTGTGGATATCTTTGGTGAGATTATTATTCTGTTTACTACACTGAGCCACCAACACCTTGCCATATTTCTCCTGAAACATTTTTCATTCTATCTATGACATTTTATTTTCTAAGGATATAATCATAATAGCATTCATTCTGAACTAAAAGACAAACTGCCTGACATATACCACCTTTTACCCAGATTGTTCCATTTCCATTTGTAATCAGGGTACTGCTATGAAATCAATCTGATTAGCTAGCCGTTACTTATCTTCCTTGAATAATCCTAGGTGTCATAAAGAAAACAAAAAATAATTACACAACCAAAAAGACCTGCACATCAATTGGTCAGACATTTCTAAATTATAATATCTTTTAATATTTTCTGGGATTTCCGTAGATAAATTTGAAACATGAATAAATTCATAGGGAAATATTCAAGGATTAACACTACAAAATATTGCAGCTTTTGTCTATTAAGTTTGGGGCCATAGAAAAGGGCATCTTTGTCTACAATTGGGTAGTAGATACAAACTGCAATATTTTGTAGTGTTAATTAATTTCCAGGAATAACAAAATACTCACAGTAATTGGCTGTGAGTGATACAATTGGCTACTCTATTAGATAATCCATAGAGCCTTACCTCTATGGATAATTGTTGCTCTGTGGTTCCAAAAATCCAATTAAAAAAAAAAATTCTGCATTGTGTATGTGAACACAGGTTCTAGAATCAGACTGAAGATTGCCTGGTTTTAAATCTTTTTTCCACCATTGTTCAGCTATGAGAACTAGAGAAAGTTACTTAAATGTTCTCATATTTAAAAGGAAGACCCTAAAAATAGTACTATTTTATGGTCATTGTCATGATTAAGTCAATTAATTCACATGAAGTTCTTTGCGTGGTATCTGAAATACAGTAAACTTAAAAAATGTTAAAAATCAAATTGACCAGAAAAGAAAGATAAACATTAAAATATCTGTCAATTCCAAGTCATGCCATCTTAGATACCATATGCAATGCATCAACATCACAGAACAGGAAAATCTCTCTAAATCCAACTCATTTCTTTTTAATGATTAGTCCTCCAGTAGGATATAAAATCATTGCTGCTCATTCTTCCTGCAAACTTCAGGGTCCTCAGTCCTTGATTTCTTGTGAGTCACTTTCTGAACCAGAATACACATATATCCGCATAGATAAGAAATAAATGCAGGTCAGGCACAGATTAAATGAGGCTTACAAAAGTAACATTTCTCCAAATAAAAGTTAGTGACAAGAGATTTAAGAGTAGCTACAACATGTTATAACTACTTCTCAAATATTCTCACTAAAGAGGATAGATTTTTGTCTTGTTTTCACAAAAATAAGTGACCTGTTTGGGTAGTTTTATGAGAACAATTAAATTGCGCACATAATAAGTGTATTCTATTTGAAATACACTAAAGAATATGAAGTGGCAATTTATGTTTTCTACAATTATTATTCCACTTTCAAGTTCTTAGCATTATATGTAGCCAAGGTTCTGATTCTAACTCTCGATTCCTCAGTGACAAACAAAAGGTTTCCTGATTATCTGATAATTTGCTGTTTCCTGGATACTGTTTTTCATAAATATGGATATAGTTGTGAGTTACAGTTGTAAGTATGGGTATAAAAGGTAAAAATAATTTGCAAGGCATAAGCAATGGAGGATGTATATATTCAGAACTAAAGAAAAATTGTTAAGCGTACTTCACACATCTTTAATATTACATTATACTTTATCACTGATCTTTCACTAAATTATTAACACTGTAATGTGTAACAGTTTCTATTTGTGGAAATGATGGTTTACATACAAAAATTATAAGAGAAAATCTCGTAGGCAATATCAGTTCAGTTCAGTCGCTCAGTCGTGTCCGATTCTTTGCGACCACATGGACTGGAGCACACCAGGCCTCTCTGTCCATGACCAACTTCTGAAATTTACTCAAATTCATGTCCATTGAGTCGGTGATACCATCCAGTCATCTTATCCTCTGTCATCCCCTTCTCCTCCTGCCTTCAATCTTTCCCAGCATCAGGGTTGTTTCAAATGAGTCAGCTCTTCGCATCAGGTGGCCAAAGTATTGGCATTTCAGCTTCAGCATCAATCCTTCCAATGAATATTCAGGACCGATTTCCTTTAGGATGGACTGGTTAGATCTCCTTACACTCCAAGGGACTCTCAAGAGTCTTCTCCAACACCACAGTTCAAAAGCATCAATTCTTCAATGCTCAGCTTTCTTTATAGTCCAACTCTCACATCCATACATGACTTCTGGAAAAACCATAGCCTTGACTAGATGGACCTTTGTTGGCAAAGTAGTGTCTCTGCTTTTTAATATGCTGTCTAGATTGGTCATAACTTTTCTTCCAAAGAATAAGCATCTTTTAATTTCATGGCTGAGGTCACCACCTGTGGTGATTTTGGAGCCCCCAAAAATAAAGTCTGTCACTGTTTCCACTGTTTCCTCATCTATTTCCCATGAAGCGATAGGTCCAGATGCCATGATCTTAGTTTTCTGAAAGTTGAGCTTTAAGCCAACGTTTTCACTCTCCTCTTTCACTTTCATCAAGAGGTTCTTTAGTTCTTCTTTGCTTTCTGCCATAAGAGTAGTGTCATCTGCATATCTTAGGTTATTGATATTTTCCCTGGCAATCTTGATTCCAGCTGTGTTTCATCCAGCCCAGCATTTTTCATGATGTACTCTGCATATAAGTTAAATAAGCAGGGTGACAATGTATAGCCTTGACATACTCCTTTCTCTGTTTGAAACCAGTCTGCTGGTCCATGTCCAGATCTAACTCTTGCTTTCTGACCTGCATACAGATTTCTCAGGAAATCTGAGATGGTGGTCTGGTACTCCCATCTCTTTCAGAATTTTCCAGTTTGTTGTGATCCACACAGTCAAAGTCATAGTCAATAAAGCAGAAGTAGACATTTTTCTGGGACTCTCTTCCTTTTTTGATGATCCAACAGATGTTGGCAATTTGATCTCTGGTTCCTCTGCCTTTTCTAAAACCAGCTAGAACATCTGGAAGTTCATGGTTCATGTACTATTGAAGCCTGGCTTGGAGAATTTTGAGCATGTAGGCAATATATCTCTGTCTAAAACTAAGCTTATTAAAATAAAATTTTAATTATCACTTAAATTTCATCTGGTACAATCAATATAAACAATTTTGTTAAGGCAAAATTTTAACTAATTATAATTTAGAAAAGTTTCACAAGAGGCATAATTATGAGTTATTGTCCAAAATGCAGATTAACTTAAGAAAATAATGGGTAAGAATATTCTTTTCCTAAAACTTTCTACCTTTATTTTTAGATCTATTTATTAAAATTATATTGTGTTTATGAATAGTAATTATCTTTCATATGAACTAAATACCTTTTGTAAAATCTATCATATTTTAAAGAGACAAAAGGCATCTAAAAAGATGACAAAAGCATCTAAATAAACAAAAAATAATAAAATAGATTACAGTACTCTTCCTGTCAAGAAAGTATACAAAAATTTTGCAAAATATTTAGTGAGAAATAATCATGTATAATAAAATATAAATGCACTATATTTTATGAGATATTGGCTTTCTTATGTGAAAGTTGGAATGTAGAATATGTATCAACATGTTCCAGTAGGACATTATTGGGGAGCATTCTCATGAAAAGTCATCTGAGAGAATGGGATTCAATCAAGGAAGAGAGCATCAATAACAAAAAGAGGAGTTCTAGAGTGAATACCACCATAGGCAGATAGGAGTGAGAACTAGAGTCTTTATACAAAATGCAGCAGATTTGGAAGACAAGAGTCTAATAGGAGAGGGAATGGCAATCAGAAAACTAGACACAATAACAGATACTAAAAAGAAAATTAGTTACTCGATTCTAAATTAGGACAATTTACTCTGATGATGCCAATGCTCATAATATTTTCTGTCCAGTAGAGTAGCCACTAACTCCATGTGGCTAGTGAATATTGAAAATGTGACAACTGAGACTAAGCAACTAAGTTTCAAGTTTTTTTTTTAATATTAATTATTATTTAAATGGTCACATCTGGAGATTTAAAAAGACTATCATAAGGGGCAGCACAGATGTAGCACATCCATGGTCAGAAAGCAAAAGTCTCTCCTAGGAGAAAAGAATTGTTTTCTACTAGCTGTTTTCTTTATGCATGTCCTCAATGATGTGAGGTTTCCTATACTCCAGTTTTGTAAGAAAACATTAAAAGTTTCAGACACTGCAGAAGCTTAAAAGTACATAAACGTTGAGTATATGTAACCCAGTCATTAAAATAATTTAGATCAGGTCCTCATAATGTTCAGTATACTCATGCATAACCTTTATCTTCATCTTATGTTCAGAAACATTGGAAGTCTTTAGGTAGGATGTCATATTTTATGTAGGATGTCATTCTGCTTGCAGTGTGGAGAGGCAGCAAATTCCTTGGGTAAAAAAATTTAGCTTTCTACAGGTCAGTGTTGATCTCTATCCAATCCATAAAGCAGAGTCATCTCTCTCTGATATTATATCAGACAGCTGACTGTCTCCTCAACATTTGCTCTGGTTTGCCTATACTCAAGTGAAAGCCCTTGCATCTATCATTGTGGTTATGGGCTATGACATCGCAGAATCACCCCTGAGGGATTCACTTCTCAAAGGAATCCAAAATACTCATACTACAATACTGAATGACTCAGGTACATTTTACTAACTTTCTTTTGTAGCTGGAACTATTTAGATAGCCCTAAAATATGGTGTTACAATTTAATAAATATGTCAGGATAAAATCATTGTATACCTAAGTGAAGACTTAGTTGGCAAAATACTTTTCAAAATTTTGTTTTCAACCATGAGAAATTGAATTTATCATGTAGAATTTAATGCACCTTAAATAACTTGATATCCTATGCAAAAGAAGGTGTGATTTTTAATGAAGCTTCTTTGAACTTTCCATTAATTATGTTACAAAAAAAACCTCAAAGCTTCCTGGTGGCTCAGATGGTAAAGAATCTACCTGCAATGCAGGAGACCCACATTCAACCCCTGGATTGGGAACATCCCTTGGAGAAGGGAATGGCTACCCACTCCAGTACTCTTGCCTGGAGAATACCATGGACAGAGGAGCCTGGCAGGATACAGTCCATGAGGTCACAAAGAGTCAGACATGACTGAGCAAATAACAAAAAGTTAACAAAACTGTAATTGTGGAATCTTAACTGAATCAGATTGACAAATACTTGTATAGGTGCACCTCATGAAATAGCTAGGTTTTACTTTAGAAGCAAACAACTCTCAGGAAAAGTAATATGACACTTAGCCACTTTATTATATTTCTATATGTCTGTCTTTCAATCACAGACATATGGACCATGACTATTAGAATATAGGAAACTCTCCTCTGATCCCTGGGGCAACTTCTGAGGTGGTTCTGTCTACTAGGATTGGCTTTGCTCTGAATGTAGGAACTGCAATATCCAGAACACAGGTCTTTGAAAATAAAGACAAAAGAAAAATGCTTTATTTTCAAGAAATAATGGACAAAATTTTCCCTACCTTAAAAGAAGAATAAAGTAGATTAATCTTTGCCATAGTTATCTTAACTTTGAAAAGATCACACCACAGTTTAGGATTCTTTTTTTCCAATTAATCAGCTAATACTTTTCCCACTATTTTATTTCTGGATTAAAATTCAGTCCCATCTAACTTTACTCAATAACCTCTTCTCTTGTTCTTAAATTTTTGTCAATTACAGTTCCTAATTATTGAGTTTAAACTTTAAGCCATTTATGCTTATATATTTTAGTTTATTAATGACAGCATTTAATACTATCAATTTACCTTCAGGTACTTGAGTCTCATTTAATAATCATCAAAAGTGTCTTTTCCCCTAGTCATCTAAATATTCTTAAATTCAGTTTGTTGCAGTCTTAACATGAGTATTATTTTCTAGCTCTGTTATAATCAATGTAATTTTTATTATATTTTTACCCTAATCTCTTGTTTGGGCTTCCCCAGTGGCACTAGTGGTAAAGAACCCACCTGCCAATACAGGAGACATAAGAGAGGTGGGTTCAATCCCTGGGTTGGAAAGATCCCCTGGAGGAGGGCATGGCAACCCACTCCAGTATGCTTGTCTGGGAAATCCCATGGACAAAGAAGCCTGGCAGGGTACTGTCTATAGGGTTGAAAAGAGTCTGACATGACTGTGACTTAGCATGCATGCAATCTCTTTTATAGCACTGTAATCAAATATTATAGACTATAAATTAGAATTATTTTTTGTGTTTTCCTTTATGGCTTAGTGTTTAGAAATCTAAAAACATTGTCCATCATTTCTTGAAAATAAAATAAATTTTCTGTTAGTAGACTAAAGTTCTATGTTTGACCATTAAATCAATCTTACTATACTATTCAGATATTCTTTTATTTCTAACTTATGTTCTTGTGTTTGATCTGTCAAACCCTGATTTTCATTTGATTATATTTAAATCAATTTTTCTATGTTTTTATTTCTCTCCAAAATTTTTTTCCTAATTAGCTAAAAAGTAATAAATTATTTGTCAACAAACAGAATGGAGACTTACCACCTCACCCTGTTCATTTGAGTAATGAATAAATGGTCCTTTCATATCTGGATCAGAGGTAGCTCCATTTGAGTCTTGGTTTCCAGCAGATTTTGCTAAGTATTGTTCTGCTCCTCAATTCAGCATTGTCTTTTAACCCATTGTGAGGATCTCTTTACACTCAGCTGTTCGTACTCAAACAAACAATTCAGACATAGTCAGTAATTTCATTACTCTCTTAACTTATAACATTGGGACAAAAAAATGATTTTGTTAATTATCTCTAAGTGTATTTCTCTAGAACTGATGGCTCCGTGTAAATTCTAATTCCTCACACCTCTTCCACTACACCCTGATGTGAACAATAGTGATTTAATTAACAACAAAAACCCATAATTACAAAAATAATGAATTGAAAACACAATTCCATAATTGTTTTTCAATAAGTTGAAATATACTAATACTTGTGTGTGTTTACAATGCCAAAATTGAAACTGCCATAAATGGGGAAAACAAAAATGAAGATGGGAGACAGATACTCACTCGTGATAGTAGCCAGTGATAACAGCAGTGTATCACTTTTTTTCTCCTTCCATAAAATCTAGCTAGTATTTTCCTTTTCACTCAAGCCTCTATCACAGATTTACCTTGCCTCATTAAAATGATGGGTAGCCAAAGCAGATTTTAAGATGAGCAAGGCTGTAGGATGACAGTTACTGAACCAATGAGCTTGCTGACAGCTTACAGTAAAATGAATGCTTTCAAATAGAACATGTAAACCTATATTTTAGAGGCCCACTCAGATACATGTGCCCGCATCTATTCAGGAATATTAGACTAAATGTAAAGACCTGAAAAACTGGTAAGAATTCACATTAGTTTTGTTTTACTCTGTCTTTAAGCTAAGACAAATCTTAATACTAATGCACATTTCATCAAGTTTATTCTAGACTTCACACTGTTCTCTTTTAATTTTGAGGAAAGTAATTAAAGAAAAATATCCTCCATTGGGAAAACAAAGACTATGAGAATAGAAGAAAGATGTTTTAATGGATTATATGAGATAAGAACATTAGACACTACCCTTCTATATTTATTCAACTAGATAATGCTGTTTTCATAAATTTGCTATTGACCATGCTATAAATATCCCTCTTGTCTGGGACAACAAAATGAACATTTGCATCAGAGTTAGCTCTGTTATCTGTTATTAGTTCCATCCCTTTCTACCTTTTCTGGAATATCTCTTCATGAAGTAGCCCAACTTTTTAAAGTCTTTAAGACTACCTCTGTGCCTTTTTTTATTTTGCTGTTGTTCTTCAGTTGCTCAGTTGTGTCCAACTCTTTGCAACCCCATGGACTACAGCACGCCTGGCTTCCCTGTCCTTCACCATCTCCTAAAGCTTGCTCATACTCAAGTCCATGCCATCCAACAATCTCATTCTCTGTCGTCGCCTTCTCCTCCTGCCTTTAATCTTTGCTAGCATCAGGGTCTTTTCTAATGAGTCAGCTCTTCGCATCAGGTGGCCAAAGTATTAGCGCTTCAGCATCAGTCCTTCCAATGAATATTTAGGAATGATTTCCTTTAAGATTGACTGATTGGATCTCCTTGCAGTTCAAAGGACTCTCAAGAGTCTTCTCCAACATCACATTTCAAAAGCATCAATTCTTCAGCACTCAGCCTTCTTTATGGTCCAACTCTCACATCCATACATGATTATTGGAAAAACTATAGCTTTGACTATATGGATCTTTGTTGGCAAACTAATGTCTCTGCTTTTTAAAATGCTGTCTAGGTTTGTCATAGCTTTTCTTCTAAGGAGAAGCATCTTTTAATTTCATGACTGCTGTCAAAATCTGGAGCCCAAGAAAATAGTCTGTCACTGTTTCCATTGTTTCCCAATCTATTTGCCATAAAGTGATGGGACTGGATGCCATGATCTTAGTTTTTTAAAGGTGAATTTTAAGCCAGCTTTTCACTCAACTCTTTCACCCTCATATTGTATATACTTAATCTACTCTTCTTTACCACTCTCAGCAGAGATCTATCAAATTTATCTTCACAATGAGCAAGCTTTATTTTGCTTATCCTATTGAGATTAGTTTGAAATTACATCTCTAAGATTATCTTAATTATTTCTTTTCTTCTACTTTTTTCACTGTTCTTTTTCTAATTTCATAGGATAGATACTTAACTCATTTATATTCAGCCTTTCTACTTTCCTAATACATATTTAAGTCTATAAATATTCCAGTAATCATGTCATTATTTGAATTTTGTGTTTTTGTATATGGTTTTCATAACAATATTTTTGTTTTGTATGTATTGCTTTTATAATAATTTAATTTTAAATATGCCAATTTTTATAACTTTTTCTTGGATCCCTGTATAGAAATATATCTCATAAATTCCAAACATGGGATTTTTCTAGCTAGCTTTTGTTGTTGTCTAGAATACTAAGTCTGTAGTCAAAAATGTAAATTTGTATTATTTCATTCATTTTAAATTTGTGAAATTGCTTTATAACTAGGCATATAGTCATTTGGTTTGGTATATAACCTATATATCATTCAAAAGCTTTTTTTCCCTGCAGTTTTGGGATGCAATATTTTTTATAAGTCAATTAAATCAAGTTGGTTGGTTGGAATCATCAAAACTAAAAGTGAAGTTGCTCAGTCATGTCCGACTCTTTGGGACCCCATGGACTGTAGCTTACCAGGCTTCTCAGTCCATGGGATTTTCCAGGCAAGAGTACTGGAGTGGGTTGCCATTGCCTTCTCCATCAAATCTCCTAAATACTTACTAATTTTTTTAGCCTACATGTGCTATCTAAACTGACAGAGTTGCATTAAATCTCCTGCAATGATTTATCAAGTTTTTTGTTTATTTTAAGTTAGCTTTATAAATTATAAGACTATCAGGTTTATTTATTGTACATTTTTTGTTGTCCCTTCTACATTCTCTTCACTGATCATTTTCCTTCAGCTATTTCTATGTTAGGTGTAGCCTGGCAGTACTTTTTTAGTAATATAACATATCTCTTAATACTTGCTGCACAGTTTCTTTTCTTCCATCTAGTGTCACAACTTTTGCAGCTCACTTGTTGCACAGGCAAACTTAGAAGCATAAGAAGTTAATACCTCACAAGTCATCTGCTGACAAAAATTCACAAACTGCAATTTTGAACTAAAAACATCTGTTACTAATTAGTATTTTACTTTTTCTGGACAGAGCAATGACTTTAATATAGTGTTATTTTATTTACCCTATCACAACTTGAATATAATTTCTCAAAAATTTTAATTATATGTTTATGTGTGTATTACATATGTTAATTTCCTTCAAGTTTATATTTATATATAGATATATACAAATATAAAGCAATCTCAGTAGAAATTCACAGGCTTCTTTTGAGGAACTTAACAAATCAGTTTGAGTTTTATTTGTAAGTATAAAGTGCCAAAAATACCCAAGCAACTCTTAGAAAAGCACCTACTGGCAGGACTCAAACTATAGCAATGAAAGCAGTATTTTATGAATGCAAGATAGATGGATAGCAGCCAAACTAATGGAATAGAGAGTAATAGAGAGTTCTGTAAAAGATCCATATAAAATACAACCAGAGGTTACAAAGCAGATCAAGAGATCATTGTGGGGTGGCAAATGGGGCAGGGGGAGAATAGTATTTTCAATGAATCATAATGTATCATAGGGAATCCGTTCTTTAAACAATTAAAGAAATTGTATCTCCATAAATAAACAGAACATTTTTGCCCTGTGTATCTCTTGTTCCTCAGATCATGAACTCATTATTGCCAAATTCCAACTTAAATTGAAGAAAGTAAGGAAAACCACTAGACCATTCTGGTATGACCTAAATCAAATCCCTTATGATTATACAGTAGAAGTGAAAAATAGATTCAAGGGATGAGATTTGATAGACAGAGTGCCTGAAGAACTATGGACAGAGGTTCATGACTTTGTACAGGAGGCAGTGATCAAGTTCATCCCCAAGGAAAAGAAATGCAAAAAGGCAAAACAGTTGTCTGAAGAGGCCTTACAAATAGCTGTGAAAATAAGAAAAGTGAAAGGCAAAGGAGAAAAGAAAAGATATACCCACTTGAATGCAGAGTTCCAAAGAATAGCAAGGAGAGATTAAAAAAAAAAAAAAAAGTTTTCCTGAGTGATCAATGCAAAGAAATAGAGGGAAACAATAGAATGGGAAAGACTAGAGATCTCCTCAAGAAAATTAGAGATACCAAGGGAACATTTCATGCAAAGATGGGCACAATAAGGGACAGAAATAGTATGGACCTAACAGAAGCAGAAGATATTAAGAAGAGGTGGCAAGAATACACAGAAGAACTGTACAAAAAAGATCTTCACGACCCAGATAATCATGATGGTGTGATCACTCACACTCACCTAGAGCCAGACATCCTGAAATGTGAAGCCAAGTGGGCCTTTGAAAGCATCAATACAAAGCTAGTGGAGGTGATGGAATTCCAGTTGAGCTATTTCAAATCATAAAAGATGGTGCTGTGAAAGTGCTGCACTCAATATGCCAGCAAATTTGGAAAACTCAGCAGTGGCCACAAGACTAGAAAAGGTCAGCTTTCATTCCAATTCCAAAGAAGAGCAATGCCAAAGAATGTTCAGACTACCACACAATTGTACTCATCTCACATGCTAGCAAGTAATGATCAAAATTCTCCAAGCCAGGCTTCAACAGTACATGAACTATGGATATCCAGATGTTCAAGCTGGATTTAGAAAAGGCACAGGAACCAGAGATCAAATTGCCAATATCCATTGGATCATAAAAAAAGGGGGAAGAGTTCCAGAAAAACATCTACTTCTGGTTTATTGACTATGCCGAAGCCTTTGACTGTGCAGATCATAACAAACTATGGAAAATTCTTCAAGAGATCAGAATACCAGACCACCTTACCTGCCTCCTTGGAAATCTGTATGCAGGTCAAGAAGCAACAGTTAGAGCTGGACGTGAAACAACAGATTGGTTCCAAATTGGGAAAGGAATATGTCAAGGCTGTATATTGTCACCCTGTTTATTTAACTTATATGCAGAGTATATCATGAGAAATGCTGGGCTGAATGAAGCACAAGCTGGAATCAAGATTGCTGGAAAAAATATCAATAACCTCAGGTATGCAGATGACACCACATTTATGGCAGAAAGTGAAGAGGAACTAAAAAGCCTCTTGATGAAAGTGAAAGAGGAGAGTGAGAAAGTTGGCTTAAAACATTCAGAAAGCTATGATCATGGCATCTGGTCCCATCACTTCATGGCAAATAGATGGGGAAACAATGGAACAGTGACAAACTTTCTCTTGTTGGGCTCCAAACTCACTGCAGATGGTGACTGCAGACATGAAATTAAAAGACACTTGCTCCTTGGAAGGAAAGTTATGACCAACCTAGACAGCATATTCAAAAGCAGAGACATTATTTTGCCAGCAAAGGTCCGTCTAGTCAAAGCTTTGGTTTTCCAGTAGTCATGTATGGATGTAAGAGTTGGACTATAAAGCAAGCTGAGTGCCAAACAATTGATGCTTTTGAACTGTGGTGTTGGAGAAGACTCTTGACGGTCACTTGGACTGCAAAAAAGTCTAACCAATCCACCCTAAAGAAATCAGTCCTAAATATTCATTGGAAGGACTGATGCTGAAGCTGATAATCCAATACGTTGGCCACCTGATGCGAAGAACTGACTTATTTGAAAAGACCCTGATGCTGGGAAAGTCTGAAGGCGGGAGAAGAAAGGGATAACAGAGGATGAGATGGTTGGATGGCATCATCAGCTCAATGCACATGAGTTTGAGTAGGCTCCGGGGGTTGGTGATGGACAGGGAAGTTTGGCGTGCTGCAGTCCTTTGGGTCACAAATAGTCGGACACAACTGAGTGACTGAACTGAACTGAATCTCTTGTTTCACTATACACACACACACACACGAACACAATTTCCATGTGTATTAAGCAATGAAGTGTGAAAAGGGATCCTATACAGCTTTTAGATAAATTTGCAGATGTGAATAGATCATAGTAACTGTGAGAATTAGTTGCTAAAGTCCTGGATAATAGGTTGATTTTCTAAAATATAAGGTTATAGGTTGAGTATCATGCTTCTCTTTTTAAAAATGTTATTCTGAAGTAAAGCTGGTTTGGAGAAGTGTTCCTTTATTAATAAAATCAGTAATTTAACACATGGAGAAGAAATAAAATGTACTTTTTCCTACTGAGTGACATAGGGCGACATGTCCTGTGGTATTTATGGTATCATAAAGTCCAATACATAAAATGTTAAATCTCTCTATAATCTGAAAAGCAATAAACCTGAATATTTTTATTTGTACCCTTAGGGATATAGAAGTAAGTGTATATCCTTTGAGAAGCATGTTAACTGCATTACAGCTGTAGGATATTCCCTACAAAAGGATAAAATTCATGCAGAAATGAAACAAAGGATCCATGAATAATACCTCAAAATATGGAATGTATAAAAACATAATATAAATTTAGCAACAGTGACTACTAAACAGCTATTCTTTTAAATTTATAGTAAGATGCTACAATATATATGTTTCACGAACTGGATAATATATATACATTGTATCAATTAACAAAGAATTGCCAAAGGAATTTCAAAGAATCTGTGGTCATTTGTTAAATATTTTTGAAAGTTATTTGCTTTAAAGAGAAAGATGGTTTTTAAAAATCCCTAATTAACAAAGAATAGTGATAAAAACAGCTAAAATGCTCTAGAATTTTAAAATCCTAAAATTATCTGCTAAATGATAGAAATGGCATCAGATAATATTGGAGGAGAATCTTAGCTTTATTTCTCATAAGTTCTATAAGATTAACTTTTGAGAGCATCAGTCTTCCCAAATGTTAAAAAGAGCATATATATCTCTGGAGTTTGTCTAAGAATAAACCAATAGAATGTACATATAGAAGTTCGTATAGTGGCTAGTATGTGATAAAGTGCTCTGTAAGTTTGTCATTTTCACTTTGACTATGCACAGAATTGATTACCAGAGCACAATAAATCATCCATGTCTATGAGCAGAGCTACCAAATGGAAAAGGTAAAGATTTCTGGAAAGAAGTATTGACAGCTGACATTTTTGCTTTTTTAAAAACTTAGGTTGAAATTTCTGTCTTTCCCTCTTGAGGGTAATACTATCTATAGGTTTTTAATAGATGCCCATATCAGATTGAGGACTAGTCCTTCTCTTGCTGTTACCATGAAGGATTTTATTATGAATTTGAGTTCTATCAGAGGGGGTTTCCACATCTACTGAGATGATCACATAATTTCGCTCTTTTATTAATATGGCAGATAACATTAACTGATTTCCAGATGCTAAAATAACCTTGCATTTCAATGATAAATCCCACTTGGTTATAGTGCATTATTCTTTGCACATATTGCTAAGTTTAATTTGTGGCTATTTTATTAAGGAACTAGATCTATATTTATACGGAATGTGGGTCTATAGGGCTTTTGATTTTTTATGTGATGACTTTGGCTTTAATATCAACATAATACTGGCCTCATAAAATGAGTTGTAGAATGTTCTATTCTTCTTAAATTTGTCAATTTTTTTTAAAGATCAGTATTTTTTTCTTCTTTAAATATTTCATAGTATTTGTTGTTGAATACACTTGGATGTGAATTTTCTTTTTGAACATTTTAAATTACTAATCAGCTTCTTTATTTGACTTAGATTGTTGAGATGTTCTGTTACTTCTTGAGTTAGTTTTGGTAATTTGTATTTTTCAGGGAACTGACCCATTTTAACCCCTTGTCAAACTTACTGACATATTCACAGATTTTTTTTCCCTTAAATCTGCAGAGATAACATCTCTTTCAATCCTGATGGTGTATTCTCCCTTTTTTCTTAGTTAATCTAGCCAAAGTTTTATCAATATGTTTGTTCTTTGAAAAGAGCCAACTCTTGACTTTACTGGTTTTCTCTATTATTTTTCTATATTCTGTATGAGGTGTCACCAAGTTTCAAGTCACAGGACATATCTGTCTTGCTCCCTGTTTTGTAAATAAAGTTGTATTGGAATACCAACCTGACTTGTTTGTTATCACCTATGGCTGCTTTTGCATTATAACAGCAGAGTTGAATAACTGTTACAGAGACTATATGATCTATAAATCTTAAAACAAAAAAAAATACTATCTGGTTCTTTACAGAAAAACAAACAAACAAACAAAAAAATAGGGCTTTCTTTTGTTCTACACCATTGACACCAACTCTCATAGTTACTGTTTCCTATTTTCTACATGCTTTTGGGTTTAATTTGCTTTCACTTTTCTAGTTCATTAAGGTTGAAAGAGAGCATTGATTTGAAAGTTTCCTATTTGTAATACAAGCATTTAATGCTGTACCTTTTCCTCCAAGCATTCTTTTAGCTGCGTCTCACACATTTTGATTGTGTTTTCATTTTTATTGAAGTCAATATATTTTTCTCTCTTTTTTTTTTCTTTTGCAATTTCAAGTGTGAACCTTGTGTTATTTAGCAGTGTAGTATTTAATTTTTATACATTTAGAGATTTTCCAGATTTCCTTCTATTTTGATTTCTAACTTAATCCTTTGGGGATTAGAAAACATGCTTTATGTTATTTCAGTTTTTAAAAATTAAGACATTTTGTTTCAAGTATATTGTCTATGCTAGTAAATGTTTCAGGTGCACTTGGAAATAATGTATATTCTGCCGGAAGCAGGAGCTCCCCCCGTGGCAAAGGTCATGAGGAAGGAGGCTCGGCATACGCAAAGGCGGGATCGAGCCTCAGGAGTCCCCCTGGAAATTCTCAAGCATCTACCCCCAAAATCAGAGTCTGTCTACTTTCTGCTTTGTGCTCTCACCTATACCTCTGACTTTACGGGGGGCTGTCCCCCACTACCTCTCTCTTAAAAAAGAGTTAACTTACAGCTCCAGTTAATAAAGTTCCGGGTGTGATAGTGTTTCAACCTACAAACTCCTTTGAAAGTCCTCTAGCCTGCCTGAACAGGTTTTTCTGGCCACATGTGATTGCTCAGAGCCTCCCAACTGTGAGAGGCATGAGATGTTCTGAACTGTCTAAATACAGATTCCTTTGAGCAGTTAAAAGATTGATTAGAAAAATGTTTGCTGCTAAGTCTCCATATCCCTTACCTGCTGTGTCCCTGGCAGTGTATTGATTAATATGATTGGTGTAAGTAGTAACTTTAATGTATGTAACCTTGGACCCTTGAGTTAATTCTTTTTCTTGTTGTAGCCCACCACACCTTTGCCCTATAGGAATGCAACTTTAATGCTTTTGGAAGGTGACGCCTGACTAATCACCTTTAGAGAAAAATAAGTTTTCTGAAGAAAGGGTCTTAAAATGTTAACAGGCTTCAGGGCCAGAAGATGATGCAAATCACCTAAACTTTTGCATATGATAAGTTTGCAGGAAGAAAGCCTGGCTTACTTGACTCTACCCCTTCCCCCATTATCCTCTATGCATAACTTAAGGTATAAAAACTACTTTGAAAAGTAAAGTGCGGGCCTTGTTCACCGAAACTTGGTCTCCCCATGTCGTTCTTTCTCTCACCTTCTGGCTGAATTATTTCAGCCTCTTTTCTCCACTGAATTTCCTCACTGAGCTATCCTTATTTAACCACTCTTTATATCTTTAATTAACATTTAAATAAGCTGTTGTTTCCTGATCGCAGATGCCGTCTTCCCTTCGAATTCCCTGGATCCACCAGGGCTGGACCCCGGCAATATTCTATTCTGTTGGATGATGTTCTCTCTTTATGTAAGCTTGGTCAAGTTGGTTAACGGTGCTGTTCAAATCTTCTATGTCTTATCTCTTTTGTCTACTTATTTCATCCATTACGTAGAGGAAAACTTAACACTCTAACTAGTTTTGGTGTATATATTTCTCCTTTTAGATCTGTATTTAAGTATTTTATAGCTGTTTTTTTAGTTTTCTATGAGTAAACATTTTTGAATTTGTTATCTACTTCTCTGTGTTTCCCTGAAAATGTTGCTTTAAATAATTTTGTTTTTATTTTGTACTTCTTTTCTGTTGGGGAGAGTATCCTAAACTCCTCATGTTGCATTTATTATGAAGACAATCCCATGCATTAAATTTTTAATTTCCATGTTGTATAAGTCATGTCTACACTTTCCAGGGTTTCAGGGTTTTTAATACAGAGATTTTAATTCTTTGATGAAATTGTGAAAATTGTGTTGTACATATTAATAATAGTATTTTCATATTCATTTTGATAACTCCAATGATTAAGCCATCTGTGTGCCTATTTTCTGTTTTATTTTTGGTTTTTTTTTTGGGGGGGGGAGTATCTCTTAATTTTTTTTTTTTTTTACTAAAACCTGAATACTTTATGTAAAAAAGCATGAAGGCTTATTGACACTCACTATTCTGGTAGATCACAGCAGGGGAATCACCTAAATTGCATTAAGGACCGAAAGAAACTGTTGGTCTGCCATTTTTATAAAGCTCTGCTTACTCTACTCCTGGGGAAAAGAACTTCAGAATATCTAATCATGTGAAGTTTACTATGGTCTCACTTCCTTTTAAGTTCTGAATTCCAGTTTTGAGATTCTCAGAACTGGGAGACTGCTAGCAAGTCTACTCTGATTTTCTAATTTTCACCTAGCTCAACTGCAGAATTTTTGAATTTCTATGTATAGATACTTTGCCCTTAGTTTTAGGCTAAAAATATACAGGGATCCTAAATGATAGCCTGTTAAATTTACTTTAACCCACTTTCTTATATGTCCTAAACTCCTGTCTTTGTTTTCTTAGCATTGGGAGACCGCTGAAAACTCTACTACTCTGCTTTTTCAGTGGTTTTCCACTTGCCTTATTAGTCTTTGCCCTTCTCAGCTGGAAAATTTAAGAAATATGTCAAGGTAAAGCTACCAGAGTATCAGGCTTACTTCTTTGTTCTTCTCTTCTTTCTGAGAACTTGGATCTTCAAGTCTTTACTGTTTTGGCAGTTCCAAACTGAAATTTCTAAAATCTCCTCTGAAGGACAAGGGACTGCCAGGATATTTGCTGGTTTCTTTTCCTACTAACCAAAGCCATCTGCTTGACTTACAGCTTCTGGTATCACACCAAAAACTGGCAAATTCTTTTAAGGAAAGCTGCTTAACAAGTGTCATCTTATATTTCTGTAGTTCTCTTCTTTCAAGAGCTTGACACTCCAAATCTTGATTGACTTAGTAACTCTACAATGCTTTCAAAATATTCTCTTTAAAAAAAAAAAAAACTGCTTTTCTTGCCTTTTCTGAGACTTTGTGAAATTCAGGCTATAATATCATCTCAAAACTAGAAGTCATAAACATGTATAAATCAGTTTAGTTCAGTTGCTCAGTCATGTCTTTGCAATCCCATGGACCGCAGCACACAAAGCTTCCCTGTCCATTACCAACTCCCGAAGCATGGTCAAACTTATGTCCACCAAGTCGGTGATGCCATCCAACCATCTTGTCCTCTGTTGCCCTCTTCTCCTCCTGCCTTCAATCTTCCCAGCATCAGGGTCTTTTCTAATGAGTCAACTTCCCATCAGGTGGCCAAAGTATTGGAGCTTCAGCATCAGTCCTTCCATCAGGACTGATCTCCTTTAGGATGGACTGGTTGGATCTCCTTGGAGTCCAAGGGACTCTCAAGAGTCTTCTCCAACACTACAGTTCAAAAGCATCAGCTCTTGAGCACTCAGCTTTCTTTATGGTCCTACTCTCACATCCATACATGACTACTGGAAAAACAATAGTTTTGACTACATGGATTTTTGTCAGCAAAGTAATGTCTCTGCATTTTAACATGCCATCTAGGTTGGTCATAACTTTTCTTCCAAGGAGCAAGTGTCTTTTACTTTTATGGCTGCAGTCACCATCTGCAGTGATTTTGAAGCCCAAGAAAGTAAAGTCTCTCATTATTTCCATTGTTCCCCATTTATTTGCCATGAAGTGATGGGACCAGATGCCATGATCTTAGTTTTTTGAAAGGTGAATTTTAAGCCAGCTTTTTCACTCTTTATCCCATTTTGTATCATTAGTAAGAATCACATTCCCATTATCCAAGAGGACCATTTTTTAAAACTAGTTTTCTGTCCTCAAAAATCCTTTTACCTCCATCCTTACCTTACTCTGAGCTAATGAGTAAAAGAAATTATCATGTATTTCTCTAGACCTGCTGTGAACATTTCGATTCTCTAGATATGTACCAAGCTCCTCTGAGAAGTCAAGCTATTAAAACGACAAAACATAACACTATGTTTAGTCATTTGGCAGGGTAACTGATTTTGGTCAGAGTAATTTTGATAGAAGGAAGGAAAATAAAAAAAATCAGGTGCTGGGTGACAGAGCTATTATACACAGTCTTTCATCAAGTTTTGCTTTGCCTTGGAGCAGAAAAATAGACATGTCCTTAGGATAGGAAAAGAGGCGATGGCTCAGATAGTAAAGAATATGCCTGCAATTCAGGAGACCCAGGTTCAATCCCTGGGTTGAGAAGATCTCCTGGAGAAGGGAATGGCTACCCACTCCAGGATTCTTGCCTGGAGAATCCCATGGATGGAGGAGCCTGGCAGGCTACATTCTATGGGACTGCAAACAGTTGAACACAACTGAGCGACTAACACTTTCACTACAGTGACATATTTTTCTCAAAGGTGAATGGCACGTTAAACAGGGTTCATAAAGTTGATCCAGTAAGGAATGTGAAGTAGATAAAAGGTGAGGAATAAAAAGAAAGTCCTTGAGCCAACAAGAGAAAGACCTCATCATCCTTGTGGAGAATTTGCCTTTGACAGAATTAGAGACAGTTATATTTTTGGATAGGTACAATGAAAGCAGTGGATGGGCTGTGTGAGGACTTATGCATCCAATATGGACCGAGGTAAATAAGTACAAGGCACATGAGAGAATTCAACTATAGTTGAATCGTCCAATATGGTGACCACTAGACACATGTGTGGAGAAGGCAATGGCACCCCACTCCAGTACTCTTGCCTGGAAAATCCCATGGATGGAGGAGCCTAGTAGGCTGCAGTCCATGGGGTCGCTAAGAGTCAGACACGACTGAGTGACTTCACTTTCGCTTTTCATTTTCATGCATTGGAGAAGGAAATGGCAACCCACTCCCGCGTTCTTGCCTGGAGAATCCCAGGGACGGGGGAGCCTGTTAGGCTGCCGTCTATGGGGTCGCACAGAGTCGGACACGACTGAAGTGACTTAGCAGCAGCAGCAGACACATGTAACATTTGATTACAAATTATAATTAATTAAAATAAAACAAAATGAAAAATTTAGTCCCTCAGTCAAACTAACCAAATTTTACATGCTTGATAGCCACATGTGGCTAGTGACTACCATATTGGACAATATAGATATAGTAGGACTTTTTCATAATTGCAAAAAATTCAGTTGGACAGCATTGGCCTAGATTGTCTGCTATGAAGATTGGGCATACAGTTCAGTATTTAGTCTAAAATGGAAAACTGACAAGTAAGAACATATGCAGAGACTCTTACTCAATCCTCTCTCAAGTTTGAGAGGATTAGAGAGAATGATTTTGTGGGATACAAAAGGAAGAGTCAGATTTCTCCTTCACCTCAACTTTTGTGTATCTGCAGAACTGGCTAACTGGTATATGGCTTCCGTTTCAGTATTGCCAGGTGGTGAGTAATAGAGGTTACCTTTTTGCTGCTTCAGTTTGTATTTCTTCAATAACTAATGAGATTGAACTTTCATGCTGGTTTCTTTCAACTAGAGTGATATTTTATTTTTATAAATTCTGTATATGTGGCATTTTCAGATTTTACATTTCAAAGCATATTTTTGCTTAAGGACAGAAAAAATCCCTCTGTATTAGGATTTTTAATACTATATTTGTTATGCTAGAAATGTTTTCTCCCAGCTTGTCATTTCCCTTCTGTGTTTGCATTGGTCAAGAAATATTTTAATGTTTATGTATTTAAGTGTGTTAATCTTTTCTTTTGTAGTTTCAGTCATTGGTATAAGGCTTTACTGTCCTCACATTAAAATCATTTTGGGGTATTAGATATTTTAAGTTTAAGTGCTTAATTTGTGCATATATACACACAGAAATACATATGCACACACAGAAGTATTTGGTGTAAATGGTGAGATAAAATGTAACTTTCTCATTTTTTTATATAAACTAGCTATCATTTTAACATTATTTCTTGACAGTTTATTCAATAATATTTCATCTATTTATAGGGGTATTTATATATAACTTTTATATAAACTAGGTCTGATTCCAACTGTTCTCATTTAATCTACTGAGATGTCACTTCTGGAATCAGCATCATGACTATTTGACTAATTGTACCTTTTAAGTGAACTCTAATGTGTTATACCATATCTATCTATATCTATATCTACATGACTATTACTCAACCTTAAAAAAAGAAAATCCTACCATTTGTTACAACATATATAAACTTGGATGACGTAATGCTGACTGAAATAAGCCAAATACAGAAGAACAAATTCTACAGCATCCTATTTATACCAGGAACCTACTTATATCAGGAAACTAAAATAATCAAACTCATAGAAGGAAAGTGTACCGGGAGTTGGGGAGAGGGGGAATCAAGGTGATGTTGGTGAGAGGGTGCATAGTCATGAAAGAAGAATAAGTTCTAGAGTTTGACTGTATGGCATAGTGCATGTGGTAAAAATGTTTCATTGTTCTTATTATAAAAGAGAGGAAGGAAGGAAACTTTTGGAGGTCATGCCTAAGTTTATGGCATTGTTCTTAGTGGTGGTTGCATACTTATCTACAAACTATTCAAGGTGTATACACTAACTATGTACTGCATTTTTGTATGTCAGTCATACCTCAAATTAATCAAAAATTAATTTTTAAAAAGGAGGAATTTACCTTTTTATAGAGAAAACTTACAAATATAAAATGCAGAAATATCCAGGTACTTTCATAACAGAGTATGGTGGCAAGTAGAAATATTCAAATTAAAGTCAGGAGCAAAGTAAGACTTTTTTTTCTTATTCATGAAATTCAAATATATCACCTGTTTCCTGTGACATTTTTTTTTTTTTTTGACCACGCCACATGGCATGTGGGATCTTAGTTCCCTGGCCAGAGATTTAACACATGCATCTTGCAGTAGAAACATGAAGTCTTAACCACTGGACTGTCAGGGACATCCCACCTATGACATTTTATATCTAAACTTTTAACACATTTTTCAGCTCAGGGATACTTTTAGTATTTACCTTATTTCTCTTTCTCCATCTTTTATTCACAGTGTTTATTTTCTTTTTCTTTTGAGAAAATTGAAAGAAATTTACAGAGAACAATACCTAAATGTTCATCCACAAATTGACATTTTAATATATAATCATGTTTTTAATTAAAAAGTATTAGAGATAAATGTTATGCCGATTTTGTTATTCAGCTCTACCCCATTTATTTTCCAAGAGATGAAAGCATCATAAATTTTGTCTGTATCTTTCCAGGTTTTTGTTAAAATTTTTACATACATAATTATGCTTACATTGTATGGTGGATTGTCTTCATTAAAAATGTTATTTTAGATATGCATCATTTACTTATATAATTTGTTAATAAGTTTACATAAAGCCTATTTTTCATTGATTTTAGGATTAGTTTTAATATATAGAGATCCAGATTATTCCTTACATCTAATACTACATTTTATTATTCATTTCTCTACAGATGGGCATTCAGTTGCTTCCATTTTTTCTGTGATAAATGATTAAATAGTAAGTACATTTAAATATATTTCCTTGTACACATGATCTGCTTTTATTAAAGCGTTATAGCTGACACTGTCAGCGCCCTACACTTATTCTTTCCGGCCTCCCTTCTGTATACTGAGGGCTGTTACTATGAGCACCTATTTGCTGTGGACACCAGGACTTCCCTTGTGGCTCAGATGATAAAGCATCTGTCTACAATGAGGGAGACCTGGGTTCGATCCCTGGGTCAGGAAGATCCCTTGGAGAAGGAAATTGCAATCCACTCCAGTACTATTGCCTGGAAAATCCCATGGGCAGAGGAGCCTGGTAGGCTACAGTCCATGGGGTTGCAAAGAGTCAGACACAACTGAGTGACTTCACTTTCACTCTCACCTTGAAGATAGTTCATGGATAAGAGCAATACAGCCAGCATATAGGGCAAACTGGAAGTCCACGAGCTAATGATCCCAGCTGCTCTCAACCAGTGATGCACAGGGAATAGGAAGGTTAGAAACCCCAGATCAACCACCCTTAACTAGGATAACCCCAAGTGTGTGTTCTCCACTATCGACTACAGTTCCTCAGTCAGATGGAGCTCCAGGAGCCCACAGCCTTTTCACAGCTTACTTCCCCATGTCTCACTTCCCTGCTGGTATTTTCTGTAATCACTCACAAATAAAGTATTTGTACTGAAATCTTAGTCTCCAGATCTGCTTCTAAACACATTCAAACCTAGGAACAATATACCTAGGCGTGAAATTGTTGGGTTGTAGGGTATGACTGTCTTGGATAAAGTCAAAAGTGTGTGCATCTGTGTACAATATGTATATGTACATGTTTGTGTGTATTGTCAAGTTGATTTCCAAAGTAGTTAGGAGTCTTATTGACACTGAATGACATTTGTCTTTTCAACACTTGATATTATTTGATTTCTTTTTAATTTTTACTCATCATATGAGTGGGAACTGGTATCTTGTTATTTCTATTCTTTCATTATTAGTGAGTCTCCCCTTTCCTTATGGAGTGAGTATTACATATACATATTGAATTAACAAGATGTATCCTCAATATTTCTTATTTTTAGTTAATCATATTTCTCTCTTCATCTTTACCCCTGACAATCATGGAGAATTCATCAGTTTTCTAACTCACTGATCTGGTTTTCTCAGACAGTTAAACTGCTACCACTGGATTTATTGTTTTTGCTTTTTAAATGCTGTATGTAACTTCCTGAAATAATGCTTTCCTGAAGATACAAAGTACCTTATTTGCTTGTTTAATTTTTCTTAGAACATGTTTACTTAGGTGGTGGGATGGAAGCTTGCTCACTTACCTATAAGACATCTTATTACTTGAAGTACTTCAACTTCTGATGTACTGTGTTTTGCACTAATGGAAGTCTGTGCATGTGTCATGACCAGATATAAGAGAGACTCTTTAATATTAGATGGATTACTGTCTACAACTTTGATTTGGGGACAACAGAAAGACAAAAAATGTTCTCTAATTTTAAGGAAAGAGATGGTTGGAATTGTATGATGTGGTTTTTAGTCTTGCCAAAAATGAGACAGGAATCCTAAGCTAAGACAGATTTAAGGCAGAGATTTCCCAATAGAAAGTGTTCTCTGTTCCATGTTGGTCATAGCAGTTCATCCTTACCTGCGATACAGCCCTTTAAATAGCAAACCGCTCTGTGACCTTGTAGACACGATTATTTCCCGGTTTCTGATCTTGTTAGTGACCTTGTAGACACGATTATTTCCCGGTTTCTGATCTTGTTAGAGACTTTGCCCAATTTACCCTTGTTACGTTGATTATTTTCCAGTTAGAAGTTGTGAAGCAGAGAAATAAATGCGTGAGCTCAGAGAGTTCCCTTTCAAGAAATATCTAAATTTTAAAAACAAAATTTCTACAATAATAAAATAGTGATGAATGCATTTAAAGTTGGCCACCTCATGCAAAGAGTTGACTCATTGGAAAAGACCCTGATGCTGGGAGAGATTGGGGGCAGGAGGAGAAGGGGACGACAGAGGATGAGATGGCTGGATGGCATCACCGACTCGATGGACGTGAGTCTGAGTGAACTCCGGGAGTTGGTGATGGACAGGGAGGCCTGGCGTGCTGCAGTTCATGGGGTCGCAAAGAGTCGGACATGACTGAGCGACTGAACTGAACTGAAGGAAAAAGTAGACTTCTTATTCTATAATATTCTCCTTTTCTAGAAAAAAAAATGATTAGCTCAGAATTCCACTGTAATCTAATTCAATTATACCTAAACCCTAACAATCTGCCATAAAGCTTTAAAAATTATGCCTTTTTGACATTGTCAGTATTAACTTCTTTAAAATCCATTTTATCTTCCTTTTGACATTGCTTTGTTCCAGACCAATTACAAATGATGCAGCCTCAACAGGATTTTAAAAGCTCAAACATACGATGAAATGATGCAGAACAGAAATTAAAATTCATGTATTAATTTTTTATCTTCATAACTATTTCTACCTAGTATGCTACAGAGACTTTAATATGAATAATTTAAAATATTTTTCTCTCTTTAATGGCTCTTTGTAAGGCTGGCAAGATAACACTGAAAGTCAAATGTTTATCATAGGTTATCTTATTCTATACAGCTATTAGTGTCACTTTCGGTCTTCATGGTAAATTCAATGCAATTCCCTTCCTTGACCCCTCAGGAGAAGTCAGGATTTAGATAATGGCCTGAGGAAAACACTGAGACTATTAAACAAGAAAGAGTTAAAAAAATAAAATAAAATAAGAAAGAGTTAATCTGGTAGGGGAAGAAAAGAAAGAAGGAAAAGAATTTTTCTCAGGGCCATTCTTTGGAGGCCTTCCTTTGGATTTTGGCATCTAGGGATACCTTCCTTGTGTTCTTTACTTTCCTGCAGCTGTTGCTATAAGAGGAGACAGCACCACCACCACCCGCCCCACCCCCAGCCCCAGAAGAAATATCAAGTTCTCCACCTGCCTCATCATCTTCCTTGTGAGGCTAAATGGTGATATCTAATTAAATTCTATGGGGAAAAAAATCACATTAATTTTCACTGTGAGAAATTCCCTTGACCATTATGTTGTTGGTCCTACCAAGAGGCCCAAACAATATGGAGTCATGAGAACTGACTTTATTAAAGAAATGGGCAGACTTCCTTTTATCCTTCTGCTGTGGATATCTACTTCTTCACTGGCAAACACTCCATCTTCTGGTAAGCATTATTCTCTCTTTTATGGTAAAACCATTCTGCATGACAGGAAAAACTAAATCCCTCCTGCAAACTACACATCATTAGGAAGATGACGATGACCTCATTAATCAGAAAGTCCAACTCCGGAGGCCGATGAATGGTTAAGGAATGGAATGTCATCACAAGGAGACAAGTGGGGTTTCCCCGGTGGCTCAGTGGTAAGGAATCCACCTGCCATTGCAGGAGACACGAGCTCAATCCCTGATCCAGGAAGATCGCACCTGGCACAGAGCAACTAAACCCATGTACCACAGCTATTGAGCCTCTGCTCTAGAGCCGGGGAGCCGCCATTACTGAGCCCTCACGCTGCAACTACTGGAGCGCTCGTGCTCAGCAACAGGAGAAGCCACTGCAATCAGAAGCTCACGCACCGCAACTAGAGAGTAGCCCCTGCTCACTGAAACTAGAGAAAAGCCTGTGCATCAGAGAAAACGCAGCATGGCCAAAACATAAAGCGTACTTTAAAAAGGAGGCAAATGGAGTTCTCCCAGCCAGAATACTTCATCCTTATCAAGGAAATTTACTTGTGCCTCAATTGAAATGCTATTAGGATTGAAATCTCAGGCTGCCAGGAGCCATCATGCATAACACATAGAGAAAGCTTATCTTAGAAATGGAGATGCAGAACTTAATGCTATCTTTTTAACCTACTATATCAGACCAAGCCTGAAGCTAGCTAATGTTGGAAGTTTTGATTGGGTCTATATCCTTTAAAATTAAGCCAGCTTAAATTACCTATCTGTCTTACTTAAACTGGAGGAGTCCTAAGACAAATGCTCCAACCTTAGCTTTGAGGAAGATAAATATACACAGGGAAACACAAAGAAAGGCACACCAAGTTTCTGTAATTGATCATATTCCATTTTCCACAAAGCAGACAGAGTGGCCTTCTGAAAATATAAGTTCATTGGTGGTATTTCCTCCTTTAAAATTCTCAAATTCTCCTTGCCATTAAAATAATATCATCTTCAAAGTCTTGCTTACCTCTGCTACCTTATTTCATCTAATTATCCTTTTCTGCCTGCACTGCCTCTGTGTTCATCCACTCATCTCAGGGCCTGTGGTCTTGCTCACAATTATCTGTACGGTCTCTCATCTGGAGAGGTGAGCTCAACTGTTGCTTCACCACTTTATGTGTCCTTGATAACCCTATCTGAAATAACCAATGCAGTTTCTAACTTGTTACTCTATTTCTACATATCACTTTTATATTATGAAATTATCATTTCAAAATTATGTTATTCACTAGACTGTTTGCCTCTATATGAATGTGAGTTCCATGAGAACAGAGACCCTCTTAATTTTGCTCATTGCTGCATCCTTGGAGGTTATAATAGTGCCTGGTAAAAAGACACACT
Source organism: Bos javanicus (assembly GCF_032452875.1). Taxonomy (NCBI): domain Eukaryota; kingdom Metazoa; phylum Chordata; class Mammalia; order Artiodactyla; family Bovidae; genus Bos; species Bos javanicus. Next base: position 37,897,823 of record NC_083895.1, on the reverse strand, counting down.
AAATGCAAAATTGTTCAATTGATAAATGTTAAGTACCATTTCACTGTTTTTGCTCATGGGTATTCTGTCACTCCAACCATATTCCTCTGTAGAGCATTCTCTGTCTTACGTTCTGGTTCCTTTCAGGGTCTCTCCTCTTCTTTGTCTTGTCTTCTCTCTGTCTTTCTCTGTTTCTCCCTCCCTCTCTCTCTTTCTCTCTTGAGTTATCTGCATTTTCACTACCATGTGTTCAGTCATAACTTGCTCTTCGATTACCAGCTTGGGCTAAAGCCTCATCAATTTTGAAAAATTTGAAGTCATTTATTCTTTAAATAAAGCCTCTACTCAATTTGGATTTTGCCCTTTCTGGCTGCCAACTTGATTCTATTCACCTTGTCTCTGTGTTGCCCTTCCAGAGTCCCTCATTCCCTTATAGCTCTTGTGGCATTCTATGTAAGTTTTATAAATACAAACTAAAATATGTGCCCATGTATTTATATATCTATTATTTCTATATATCTCCAGCTCATATTATACTTGTTTCAGTTACACTTAGTCTGCGGTTTATCTCCTGAGTGAGATTTTCTTCACCACGTTGTTCACATTCCATGCAACTTCCATTCTGTTCGCTGCAGTCTATCTTTTTTGTTTCCTCTGTAGTTCCCTTGTTTCCTTTGTAATTTCCTTAAGTGGGCCATGTCCAGATATTTTGTATTTTAATTGTGAAACTTACAATGTCTTCAGTCTTTGGGGATTTAACCCTGCTATTGCTTGCTTCTGTTGTTTATAACTCAGGGTGGCTTGCCTTCTTGCGCATTTGGTGTTCTTTAAGCAGTTATCCGTACATCATCTGATACAGTCCTATTGGCTGTTAACCGAGGGTTTCCATAGAGATGTTATCCTCCACAGTGGCATGGATACTGGCACTTCTGAAACATCCTTCTAAGTTTCCTACATCCAAGCAAAATTTTGTTCTGTATATTTCTTTCAGGTCTTCTGTTTTACCTTACTATAGCATAATGATTTCTCCATGTTCATACAACATCTACATACAATTATATTACATGGAGTTTCTGAAACTTATTGAAGTAATGTCCTATTTATTGAATTGATGTCCTATTGATTGCCAAGCATTTAGATTACTTCCTATTATGCCAACTGTAATATATGTAATAATATACACAGACAAAAGACATAAAGACTGAATGTTGAATAGATCTATAGATGATAGATTGTATTACAGATAGATGATTGATAGGTAGATAGAAAGGTAGACAGAATTATAATAATATTGGAACTTTCCTTCCAGAACACTTGTGGATAGGAATTAAATATATAAAATAAGTATATACTTAGTTTCTTCTGAGTTCAGAGCTAGCTGTGTGTTGTCATTTTCTCTAATTAGTAAAGAGCTTATAATTGCAGTTTTGATTTCCTCTTTGACACATGATATTTAGAAGATTTTTTAATTGCTGTGTTATTGCTTTTAAATGTTAGTTAAACATTTATTGTTTCTATTTATTTTTAGTTTTATTACCAGAAGTATAGAGGCAGACAAAATGGCCCATACAATTTATGCTTTGAAGATTTTATTGACATTTCCTCTGTGGCCTAACATATGTTAATTTTGAAATTATCAGTTGATTCATGAAAAATATGCATTTTCCTATTGTGTAAAATGCTTGATTAAATATATCAAGTTAACCTCAATTTGTATGGAAATTAGATCTTTTATATTTTTTGAAACTTGACTTGAAACATTAAAGAGGAAAATGTCCTGCATTATGTTTTTGGTATCATTTTTTTTATCACAAAGAAATTCTTAACAGTTATAGCTTCCTTGTAAATGATACTCTGTAGTAAATAAAATGATTGATTTGTTTGTTTATGCTTTTAGTTTTGGTTTCCACATCATCTGTTTTTATAGAGCTTTAGATAAGTTCTCAAGGAGAGATGGAGTATACAACTCTCCCTTTGAGTCTGGATGGGATTACCTGTGCTTCAGCCAATAAAGTTAGGATCTAGGAAACACAGACCTTGTTATTTTTAGGGCAAGTGAAGAATGAAAACAATCTAAAATTAGGTAGACAGAAGTATATTTATTATCTTCCCAGTATCACTGAAGTTCTGAATAACTTCCAAAGGTGATTGGAAGATATTTCAAAGAGCTTTAGGCAAAAGCAAAATCAAATAGATGGAAGTAATAGTAACAAGTAATAGTAACTTCTGAGCTAGATCATAAAAGTCATGCACCTTCTGGCTGCTTCTCTTGAAATGCTTGTTTTTGGAACTCCCCTTTTCATAACCCAGTCATCCTACCGGGAGATACATGAGCAGTGTGACAGACACACTAGTAAGGTTCCACCTGAGTCCAGCCTTTTATTATCTTAGCCCAGGCTCTGCACTTGTAAGTGAAGGAGCCTCCAGGCAATGTCTGCCCCCAGGCAAGTGAATGGCCTTCAGCCATTCAGGTCTTCCCAGCTCCTTGAGGTCCCAGACTTCATGGAGCACAGATGTGTCATCTCAGCTGTGTGCTGGAGACTCCTGACCTCAGAATCTGCAAAAATATCAAAATGTTTGCTCCCTTATGCCACTAAATTCAATAGTAACAGATATAAACACTAATCTTGAAAACCCTACTTTATTATTGCTTATATGTGCTTTAAAAAATGTATCCTTTTACAATTAATGCTTTATCATTTTGAGCATGTCTTTCAATATCATACAACTGCTTACCTTTTAAAAATTTTATAAATTCTTTGGTTTGGGGTGAGCAGGTCAGATTTTGTATTTCTTTTCTTTCTTTTTTTTTTTTTTGACCAATTACACTATTTGGGAGGTTATACCATTACTTACATCTATTTACTTTTGCTTTTGTCCAAAGCCCTTTGAAATATTTTCCATTCACATTTGTTTATTCAGAACTTAGATGATCCTGGGAAGGTAATATACATGTGTCTACCTCATTTTCAGGTTGTTTTCATTCATCTCTTGCCCTAAAAATATGATCTGTGTTTCCTAGATCCTAACACTAGCTTCTGCTGGGTCCATACCATTTCTGTCCTTTATTATGCCCACCTTTGTATGAAATGTTCCCTTGGTGTCTCTAATTTTCTTGAAGAGATCTCTAGTCTTTCTCTCTCTATTGTTCTGCTCTATTTCTTTGCATTGATTGTTAAGGAAGGCTTTCCTATCTCTCCTTGCTATTCTTTGGAACTCTGCATTCAAATGGGTATATCTTTCCTTTTCTCCAAATTGCCAACATCCGTTCGATCATCGAAAAAGCAAGAAAGTTCCAGAAAAACATCTACTTCTGCTTTATTGATTATGCCAAAGCTTTTGACTGCGTGAAAGTCGCTTAGTCGTGTCCAACTCTTTTCGATTCCGTGGACTATACAGTCCATGGAATTCTCCAGGCCAGAATACTGGAGTGGGTAGCCTTTCCCTTCTCTAGGGGATCTTCCCAACCCAGGAATCGAACCCAGGTCTTCCACATTGCAGGCAGATTCTTTACCAGCTGAGCCACAAGGGAAGCCCACTGTGTAGATCACAACAAACTGTGGAAAATTCTTAAAGAGATGGGAATACCAGACCACCTGAGCTGCCTCTTGAGAAATCTGTATGTAGATCAGGAAGCAACAGTTAGAACTGGACATAGAACTGGTTCCAAATAGGGAAGGAGTACATTAAGGCTCTATATTGTCACCCTGCTTATTTAGCTTTTATGCAGAGTACGTCATGAGAAACTCTGGGCTAGATGAAGCACAAGTTGGAATAAAGATTGCTGGGAGAAATATCATTAACCTCAGATATGCAGATGACACCACCCTTATGGCCAAAAGTGAAGAAGAACTAAAGAGCCTCTTGATGAAAATGAAAGAGGAGAGTGAAAAAGATGGCTTAAAACTCAACATTCCAAAAACTATAATCATGGCATTTGGTCCCATCACTTCATGGCAAATAGATGGGGAAACAGTGGAAACAGTGACAGACTTTAATTTTGGGGGCTCCAAAATCACTACAGATGGTGAATGCAGCCATGAAATTAAAAGACACTTGCTCCTTGGAAGAAAAGTTTTGACCAACCTAGACAGCATATTAAAAAACTGAGACATTACTTTGCCAACAAAGGTCCGTCTAGTCAAAGCTATGGTTTTTCCAATAGTCATGTATGGATGTGAGAGCTGGATTATAAAGAAAGCTGAGCACTGAAGAATTGATGCTTTTGAACTGTGGTGTTGGAGGAGACCCTTGAGAGTCCCTTGGACTGCAAGGAGGTCCAACCAGTCCATCCTAAAGGAAATCAATCCTGAATATTCATTGGAAGGACTGATGCTGAAGCTCCAATACTTTGGCCACCTGATGAGAAGAACTGACTCATTTGAAAAGACCCTGATGCTGGGAAATATTGAAGGTGGGAGGAGAAGGGGATGACAGAGAATGAGATGGCTGGATGGCATCACCAACTCAATGGACATGAGTTTGAGTAAACTCTGGGAGTTGATGATGGACACGGAGGTCTGGTGTGCTGCAGTCTAATGGGTCACAAAGAGTCAAACACAACTGAGTGAATGAACTGACTAGCTTCTCTCTTCTTCATTTTAATGTGGTGGTATAGATGCTCCTGGAGGCACAGGTGGTCCTGTGCAGATGGGTCCTGGTGTTGTTCATGACCCTTAGTCTCATTAAGGCTTTAACTGGTGTGGCTGAAAATACTTTTAAATCATCAATTGTTAAATATCATGAGTATTTTTGTTACCCAAAGATTACACGAAGTTTCTTTAAAACTACCTTGGAGCAAATTTTTATACAGATTTCTGATTCATTTTTCAGCTTATGGTTTGGAGGCTTTAGTCACTAAGTCATGTCCGACCTGTGACCACAGGGACTGTAGCACACCAGGCTACTCTGTTCATAGGATTTTCTAGTCAAGAATGCAGAATGGATTGCCAGGGGATCTTCCCAACTCAGGGATCACACCCGCATCTCCAGTATTGGCAGGCGGATTCTTTACCTCTCAGCCACAATAATTATTTATATATTCTTTCAATGCTATTCATTTCATCAAGGTATTAAAACACAATTATTATAGAACTTCATATAATATCCTCTTGTAAATTATAACCACTTTCTCATTCTCAATATTTTTAACTAAACATTTTCCTATTTTATTGTTTTATTTGAAGAATCGATTCTTTAATGCATTCATCAATACTATTCTTTGTGAAGTTTTCTAATTAATTTGTTTCTCTTATATAATTCATATCTTTTGTTTCTTTTGTATTATTTTACTCTGCTTTACAGTATCATGACTTTTCATTGTCTTCCCCAAAATAAAATAATTTTTGTACATAACTCTTACTCCATGTAAATATTTTTTTGTTCAAGATTATTTTTAATATCTTTGCTTGGACTTCCTCATTATTTCACATCAGTCTTATTAGGCTTATGTGTATGCCTGAAAAGAAATTTCTCAACCTTTGATGCTTCACCTGCTGTTTGGATGAGCAAGCCCCAGGCTGATTTCAGGAGTTTTGATCTTTCTTGCTCTATTTAGGGCTTCTGGATGACCTGCTGGGGATGTGAATGTGTGTGGTCATGTACTGTGAATAAAGCACCTCCTGATATGAGCTGTTTGTCCAGGTGTGCACAGAACTTTGGGGGACAAAAGAGCTGCTTATTTGAGGCTGTTTACCATTCTCCTCCTTTTGGGATGCTTTTGATAACCTCTTCTAGCCTAGGTGTCCTTCTAATGAGGCTTTCCTTGGAGTGGCAGCAGCCTGGAGAAACTGTGTACAGCCTGAGGCAGCTGTCCTTGAACCTAATGTTTTCATACCACCTTTTCTCCAAGAAACTCCTAAATAATTTTTGCATGGTTGGCACCACCGTGCTCTGGAGATGCAAGTAGAGATCCAGCTGGATTACTTAATTCAACATTAAACATAGAAGCACTCTCTTAGAAGGGGTTTTTGAAGCTGTTTAATAGAAGATATTGGTGTCAAACGACAGTTTAAGAAGAGACTGGAAGAGAGGACTGCTCTTTAATTAAGCTCCCAGGAGTTTCTGGAGATGTAGAAAAAGTTCACAACACAAACATCATCCCAGGACTAATATTAATACCTTAACTGTTGCAAAATCAATTTCTGGAGATTCAGATGATCTGGAGACAGCCTCGCTGTGACAGAGGGGATCTAAGGACAACTGAAGGAGCTGGTAGAGAGGTAGCACATGGCACTAACTGGAGCCAGAGAATGTGAGACCACGCAGTGAAAGCCAGGGATAACACAGACCCACAGTTAGGAGACAACATCCCGCAGAGCTACAGTGAACATAGTTCGGCAGAGTTAATTAAGCATCCTGGAATTCAGGAGGAAAAAGTCAGACTGAAGGGAGAGAGTACATCATTAATCTAGGTTAAAATAGGCTAAGTTTATGGTCTGAAATTAAAACTGGATCTCAAAGATAATGTGCAGAGGCAAAGTTCTATTTGCCTCAGACACTATATCCTTAGCAGAACTTCACTTCCTGTACAACTATGCTGTCTGATAGCCACTAGTCATTTAGGCTAAAAAAAATTTTAAATTCAGTTCCTCAGTCTCACTGGACACATTTTGAAGACTCGATCTATGGTCAGCACAGAATGAGCATTTAACATCACGGAAAATCCTATTGGACATCAGTAGCAAGGCAGCTCTTCAGCCACGGTCCACAAATAGAGATGCAAGACCATCTGCTGAGGATAATATTAGAGCTGCCATTCATATTTATTTTCATCTAATCGCTTTAATTTTTATTTTTGTGTATACTTCATGATGTGCATAATATGTTGATATATGTAAATCCTAAAAACTGACATTTTATATTTAACTTCATTGCTTTACTTTTTCCTCCTTAGTATTTACTATAATTTCATATACATCTTCTTCATTTATTTTTTTTAATATTATTTGTGATTTCTACAAAGTCTAAGCTCCATAAAACAAAGAAGATTGGCCTTTCTTTTTGTATTTACTGAAATTATCATAGCACATGCATGCCTGATAAATAATTCTTGACTATTCATAGCCAACCCTTTGGATTATTAGGTGGCACACTGCACAAAAACATGGCATTTGTATGACAAACAGGGGAGATACATATGTTTGTTTCAGTAAGCGAATAAAAAAAAATGATTGTTCTACTAAAACTGTTACACTGGTACAAATTTCAGACACACAAGTCAAGGAGAGACACTTCTTTCTAATTTGCACAAAAGATCGGAAAGTGTAAGTGTATATTGAAAGTATACATACAACAGATTTTTTAAAAATAGGTCTGGAACAGACAAATTTGGTATACCTATTCTGGAGAACAGGAATTTAATAGAGCAATGGCATTAAAAATTTTTACTCAAAAGAGCAAGTGGAAGTACCAGTATAAAGAAAACCTGTGGAAGAGGACTTTGTGTTGTGTGCTGTAATCAAGGTCTTAAATTGAGGATGAGGAGTTATCAGCGCATCTCAGGGAATAAAAATGGGTTTGCTCAGATGAAGTCAGACACCATAAATGCTGATAGCTTGCCATTCAACCAGCAGGTAACAAGTTCTCAATAGTACCTGTTGGCTCAAATTCATCACTTGGATGTACATTTGATTGCCTTTGTGATCAGTTATCAGAAGATAACTCTAAAACTTAACTCTCATCGGTTGACAGCAGTGCATTCTGCTGATGAGGGTCTGATTTAAAGCTTATCAGTAAGGCATCGGAAATGGTAAAATAAAACTAGAAGTAAAAAAGAACTGGGTTATAATCTGTGCTCTTCTTCAATTTGAACGTGAGGACGTAGCTAAATAGTAACCTCTGTCTGTCAGTTCCCATACTTATAAGGTGGCATTAGTTGTATAAAATTACACGTCTTTCGCAGGGCTGTGGAACGTTAATTTGACCATTCAGTTAAGTTCTTTACAATGTCTCTGCCATATGATAGTGGCTCAGTGAGTGAGAATTTCCCTTTTACTTTCTCATTCTTAACATCTTAATTTGAACCTGGAATCTTTCTTTTGATGTCTTCGACTCCCTTCAGAAAGATAATTATAAAAAGTATAGCAATTGATATGCATTGAAATTTTACTGTCAGAGGCTCACACTGAGCACTTGACACGTTTTTTTAACTAGCAGCAGGGTCAAGTTCCAGCCAGCGTCCCTTCCCAAACCTGCCGCTCTCTAGTGATGCCCCAGATCCCTCCCTCATGAGTCAGCAACATTGGGAATGCTGACTTTCAAGAGTGTTAATATTTCTCTATTGTATGAGAGAGTTTTCATTACCTTGTTCACGTCTATTTCTTAATATTATCCCCAATCTTACTCTCATCTCTTTAAAGGATTTCTAAATAAATTTAATGGAAACTTTCCTTGCGTCAAACTTAGGGGAAGGAGAGAGGGTGGGAATACTTGTCCAAGGACAATGAACTGCACTCAGCCCAGTACCAAAGGTCAATTTAGAAAGTCTACATCAGAGGAAGTTTACATTTCAAAAGACACACTTCACTGACTTGATACTTTTGTTGTGAGCCAATTCCAAAATTTCTGATTCTCCTGCATGTTGACTTGACCTATATTTATCATATACCTCAGGAAAAATAATTTCTCTCTATTTATAGAAGAAAAAATTTTACAACATCATAAAGAATATTTTCAGAGCTTCTAGGATGCAAGTGACCTAGAACTCCCAGAACAAAATCACCCTGTCCTTATTCTTTCGTGGTGCAAATAGAATGCCAAATAGAGGAATAGAACATGCTTATAAATGCTATTCTTTGCAAAAACCAAATCTTCATTCTAAGTCTGTTCTTAATGTTTTTCGCTCCAGGGCTGCTTTTGTGCCAAGAATGCACTAAGAAAGAGAAAACCCTGATGAATAAAAATCCAAAGATTTCTAAAGCTGAAAGAAGTAACATTTTCCAATCCAGAAAATCACAGCTTGAATCACATTTCCAGAGTGCAAATCTCAGATTTTAAACCGTATTTCTACATTCTTACACCTAACACTTCCTCTTTTGTGATGTCAGCTATAAGAAAAACAGTTATATTGTCACACATTTTGTCTGACAGCCAGCAAATACTCTTATTACATGTATTACAAAATTTTCCTGAAAGTACACTGCATTCTACTGAGCTTTGCATATTTAAGGAGTAGAAAGTTGCCCGGTCAGGGGCAGGAAGTGGCTTTGGCTGATGAGGATGGGTGAAGCAAAGCAAGTGTGTTTTCTGCCTGGAAAGATCAATATGAAATTTGTATCTTGGAATAGATTTGTTTTTTGAAATGGTCCTCAGAATAAGGACCATTCCCCTAATGATTCAGGGGAATAGAGGAAGGTATTTTATACACTGGCACTAGTGGTAAAGAATACGCCTACCGAGTCGCCAGTCCAGGTTCGATGCATGATACTGGATGCTTGATGCTTGGGGCTGGTGCACTGGGACAACCCAGAGGGATGGTATGGGGAGGGAGGGGGGAGGAGGATTCAGGATGGGGAACACATGTATACCTGTGGCGGGTTCATTTTGATATATGGCAAAACCAATACAATATTGTAAAGTTAAAAAATAAAATAAAATTTAAAAAAATAATAATAAAATTAAATTAAAACAAACAAACAAAAAAGAATATGCCTACCAATGCAGGAGACTTAAGAGATGTGAGTTCCATCCCTGGGTCGGGAATATCCCCCTGGAGCAAGGCATGGCAACCCTCTCCAGTATTCTTGCTTGGAGAATCCCATGACAGAGGAGCCTGGTGGGCTGTAGTCCATGGGGTCACAGAGTTGGATATGACTTAGTGACTTAGCACAGCACACACAGCACAGCTACTTTTTAAAAAGGATTAAATGGCAATATCTCACTTGATCACCCACTATTCCCCAAATTTGATGCTGAAAGTAAATATTAAATTAGTTATGCAAATGTAGATGTGCCAACATTTCAGGGCATTTGCACAAAAAACAGCAATGAAATTTTGAAGGGAGCACCCCTCCAAAAAAAGAGTTTCCTTGTAATCTGAAAATGAGTAATTTGTTAATGACATAATGAGCATTTATTGAGTTATTTCAATGTCTATTATAACAAGCCTAGAGATATTAGGCTTGTTTTTTGAGGACATAGCAATCAAGTATGTATTCATCTGTTTGAATTCTAGGCCAGGGAGGACCTACTGAGAGGATGCAGAGCCAGAGATTGGGACTCAGAGTACCAGGAATGAGTACAAGGGCAAAGTGTCCTGCTCATGCCTCTAAAAGCAGGAAGATTTAGACAGTGTGATCAAAACAGGGATAAATTCAGAAGACAGTTCCAGAGGTCAGAATTTAGGCAAACTTGAAAGAGAAAAGAAGCTAAATCAGGAGTGAATTGAAACTGGTCCAGAGATATAGTTGATTCTTTTGAAATATCCACAACCTGATCTTTTCTTTTTTTTATTTTTTGTATGAATGGCATAAAGCCAAGGCATAATTTAAAAAAAATTTTTTTGGTATAGTTGATTTTCAATGTTGGGTTAGTTTCAGAGGTGAATAGCAAAGTGAATCTGTTATACATATACAGGTCACTACAGAATATTGAGTAGAATTCTCTGTGCTATACAATAAATCCTTATTAGTTACCTATTTTATATATAGTAGTATATAAGTGTCAGTCTCAATCTTCCAATTTACCCTCCTCCACCTATCTTCTGGTAACCATAAGTTTATTTTCTGCATCTATACTCTACTTCTGTTTTGTAGATAATTTTTGTAGATAATTTGTAGCCATGGCATAATTTTTTCTTATGTGTCTATTGTGAAAGGGGGAATGAAAGATAATAAGATTCAGATCATGTACATATTTTAGGACATTTGTAAATATAAAATTCATGTAAGAACATCTCAAGCTTTGCTTGACACCAAAAGCTCAAACAAAAAAAGAAAAAGTAGACAAGTAAGATTATATAGAATAAAAATCTTCTGAATAGCAAAAGAAATAGCCAGGAAGATAAAAAAAAAAAGCAACATATGTAATGGGGGAAAATATTTACAAACCATGTATCTGATGATTTAACATCCAAAATATATAAGGAACTCATACAACTCAATAGCAAAAGAAAAAAACTAAACAAACAAACAAAAAAACACCCAAAAAACCACTCATTTAAAAATAAACAAAGGACTTGAATAGACATTTTTCCAAAGAAGACATACAAAGACCAACAGGTATGTGAAAGATGCTCAGCATCACAAATCATCAGAGAAATGCAAATAAACACTGCAGTGAGATATCACCTCATACATATTAGAAGGTTATTGTTTAACAGACAAAAACAGTAAGCGTAGGTGAGGTTGTGGAGTAAAGAAAATTCTTGTGCAGTATTGCAAGGACTATAACTTCGTATAGCCACTGTGGAAACAGTATGGAGGTTCCTTTAAAAATTAAAAATGAATCTACCATCAGTTCAGTGTCCGACTCTTTGTGACCCCATGGACTAGAGCACGCCTGGCTTCCCTGTCTATCACCAACTCCCGGAGCTTACTCAAACTCATGTCCACCATGTCAGTGATGCTATCCAACCAGCTCATCTTCTGTCATCCCCTTCTCCTCCTACCTTCAATCTTTCCCAGCATCGGGGTCTTTTCAAATGAGTCAGTTCTTTGCATCAGGTGGCCAAAGTATTGGAGTTTCAGCTTCAACATCAGTCCTTCCAATGAACACTCAGGACTGATTTCCTTTAGGATGGATTGGTTGGATCTCCTTGCAGTCCAAGGGACTCTCAAGGGTCTCCTCCAACACCACAGTTCAAAAGCATCAATTCTTCAGTGCTGAGCTTTCTTTATAGTCCAGCTCTCACATCCATGCATGACTACTGGAAAAACCATAGCTATGATTAGACAGACCTTTGTTGGCAAAGTAATGTCTCTGCTTTTTAATGTGCTGTCTAGGTTGGTCATAACGTTTCTTCCAATGAGCAAGTGTCTTTTAATTTCATGGCTACGTCACCATCTGCAGTGATTTCAGAGCCCAGAAAGATAAAGCTCTCACTGTTTCTGTTGTTCCTATGATCTGGCAATTCCATTTCTGAGTATGCACCTGAAGGCAATCTGTACCCCCTTATTCATTGCAGCCTTATTCACAGTAGCCAAGATATGGAAACAACCCAGGAGTTCAACAGGTAAATGGATAAAGAAGAGAATATATATATATATGTGTATATATATATATATACACACTATGTACATTATATATACACACACAGGAAGAAAGATGTGTATATGTATACATATACACACATACACACATATATAGAGAGGATACACACACACACACACACACAGAAAGAGAGATATGCATATATTTGCGTGCGTGCAAAGTCGCTTCCGTCACATATGACTCTCTGCGACTCTATAGACAGTAGCCTGCCAGGCTCCTCTATCCTTGGGATTCACCAAGCAAGAATACTGGAGTGCATTGCCATACTCCCCTTCAGAGCATCTTCCCAACCTAGGGATCAAACTCACATCTCCTGCATTGGCAGGTGGGTTCTTTACCACTGGTGCCACCTGAGAAATCCATGTACATATATACATATTAATATATATATATACACTCACACATATATATAGAGAGAGCATATACAAATATACACATATATACACACACTCAGAAAGAGAAATATGTGTGTGTGTATATATATATATACACTCAAATTTTCAACTGCACAGAAGGTGGGTGCCATGAGCCCCCAAGTTGTTCAAAGGGCAACTCTGCATACATGTATCTGATCACCACATTGTACACCTTAAACATGTGTGTTATGTCAATTGTATCTCAATAAAGTGGGGGCAGGAGGAAATAGTGGCTATACTTGAATCAATAGTCAGTTCCTCAATATTTTTGTTTACCCTCTGCCACAATGTACACACACACGTGCGTGTGTGCACATACAATCGAGTGCACACACACATACACAGTCAAATACACATACACAGGCTGAAACAAAATAAGAAACAATGCTATTATCAAAGAATCCACTGGAACTAAATAGGAGTCTCCTCATTTCTTAAAAATAAATGATTAAAATATTTATAATTTTAAACTATGTCATTGATATAAACATTTTCATAGAATATAATGTCATGTTTAACGATGCTAGTGGGTCAGTTATACCTTCTGTGATTTTTCATCACCTTCACTAGCCCCAACCTTTTCCCTCACTTGGATTAATTTAGTACCTTTCTAACAAGTCTTCTTGTGTTTAGTATTGCACTCATAAAATTGATTCTCAACGTTGTAGGCAGAATGATCTTTAAAAACTTATTTGGGTTGTTCTGATCTCTATCTTACCTTCTCTCCAAGCACTTAATTCACCATGTCCCACACTTCTTGCCCCCATTTATACCTCAAGGTTTCTTTATAAGTCACCTCTGTAATAAAATTCCTCTAGTCACTCTGTCTAAGTTATATTCATGCATAATTCTTTTCCATCATAGCATTGTGTAAATTTGCTTTCTGGCTCTTCCTAAAATATATTTTTTAATTATTAAAGTAGCCTAATTTAGTTGAATTTAAACTAGTCTAATTTAGTTTAATTTAAACTAGTTTAATTAGACTAGACTAGTCTAGTCATTCAGAGAAGGCAATGGCACCCCACTCCAGTACTCTTGCCTGGAAAATCCCATGGATGGAGGAGCCTGGAGGGCTGCAGTCCATGGGGTCGCGAAGGGTCGGACACGACTAAGTGATTTCACTTTCACTTTTCACTTTCATGCATTGGAGAAGGAAATGGCAACCCACTCCAGTGTTCTTGCCTGGAGAATCCCAGGGACGGGGGAGCCTGGTGGGCTGCCGTCTCTGGGGTCGCACACAGTCGGATACGACTGGAGCGACTTACCTTAGTCTAGTCATTAATAGTTTTTTATGCACTACAGCTTGTGTTTCTTGAATGAAGGAGCATGTTATTCCTGTTATTCTTTACATCACATTTTAACACAAAGTTTTGCACATGGAAAACATTGTCAGTATCTGTGGAATAAATACATGAATTAATATTTTTAACTTTTTACTTTACAAAAAAGGTTCAAAAAATATATCAAGAACAAGGAATAAAAGTTTATATAAAGCAGGTACTCTATAAAATCTCTAAGACAAAGAATATTTATTAATTACAAAAAAGCAGTTTTATAATGTTATATAGGTCACTACTTATTCAAAGTGATTAAACTTAGTGTCACTGATTATAGAACAATGTGACGTTATTTATCTCTTTATAGGTTGTACAAAGAAATATATAATGTCCTATGTAACATTTTCAAAGAACGTTACTCAAGCCTTCACTGTTGGCTCAGTGGTAAAGAATCTGTCTTCAGTGCAGGAGAGGTAGGTTTGATCACTGTGTCAGAAAGATTCCCTGGAGAAAGAACTGGCAACATATTCCAATATTTTTGCCTGGGAAATCCCATGGACAGTGGAACCTGGTGGTCTACAATCTAGGGTCTGAAAAGGAGTTGGACATGATTTAGCAACTAAACAAAATGACAATAACAAATCACAAAGAAATGTCACACAAACGCAGAATGTGCATCATGCTATCACATTCTGGAATTTAACGTCATGAAAAACTTAAAGGGAGAGGGAAGACCAGCTTAAATAAGATGTTTTTAAATAAAATGAGAAAGTGCAGTACATAATCTTTTATGTATCATGTTGATAAAATGTTCTTAGGATGATTGGGGAAGTTTGAACATAAAATATACATTAGATATTAATAAACTGATGTTATTTTTAGGAGCAATAATGATATTTTGCTTAGGTAGAAGTACATTCCTATTTTTAGAAGATTATTCTGCAGTATTTATGGGTGAAGTGTCATGACATCTACATCATGCTGAAATTGTTCAGCAAAAAGCAAGCTTCTTTGTGCTTTATATGTATATATACATTAAATGTATAAAATACATAATATATAGAACATAAATAAAGAATTATAGGTATATACATGCAAATAATGTACCCATGATATACAAAGAAAAAGCAAGACATAACAGTAGAAATTGAGGTGAGGATTCCCCTAGGTGTTCATCCAACTCTGCTTTCAACTTTTCTATAGGGCTTAATCATCTATCTATTTGTGAACTATGCGGCCTTCAGTGAGAGGAGGAGATATTTCTTTCCCAACACTATGGGAGTGGAAAGAGTGAATTTTCCACTTTATAGATAAGACAATTCTAAAAAATATGGTTTTCACATATATTTTGTGAGAAGCAAATTGTTATACTATAACTCTATTTATGAGTTATATATATGAAGAAAGTGATTCATTTTCAGATCATTAGGAAAAACTGAACCATATTAGTACTCTGATTATTCTTTTAGTAACCAATATAGTATGGCATGAGACTGTTGTCTTAAAGGCTTCACTGTGACATGTATTCTAATATAGACAGATCAGAGAAAGTTGTGGGTTCTTTGCTTGTTTGTTTGTTTTATTTAAAGTATGTTAATTTTAATTGTTGCAACCAATTTGGCCAATCAGTGTTGTAAAATAAATCTTAGTGGGCATATTTGCCATGTGCCAATGAATAAATCATCTGAGACTCTGGATCTGCCATCTTGTGGACACTTCAATAATTATGCCCTATCAAAATTGACCTTGTTTATCATAGCCATGCTGTGCTCCAAGATAGAAAAGGCAGCTAAAATTTTACCTGGAAATGGACTGTTCTGTCTCACTCAACTCTATCCCAGGCTGTAGGGTTTTACAATCCTCATGATATTTTTAAGATAAAAGCTAAAAATATCAATTAATAGTAATATTAAAATGAATCCTAGACATTTAATACCTATAAATGTATTTAATATGATTTATTCATTATCTTAATAAAAATTTAAAAATGGATTTTTCTTTATTACGAGTAAAACTATGCTCACATTTAGAGACTTATTTCCTCCTAGAAAACAAAAGGAAAAGTTTGTTACATGTATATGTAAATTCAGTTAAAGATAACAGGTAACATAAAGAAGAAAACATTGTACAGGGATGTGACTTATAAACTATATCTTGGTTTGTTTTCCTGTGTTTATCATTTGTTTTTAATTTGCGTAAAAGAATAAATTTAAGTTGAGTCAAATTATTTTGGGAATATTCTCCCCTCCCCATCTTCTCAATTCCTGTGACAGCTCCCATAGGGAAGCCATGGAACTTTGGGCTGCACAGCATTATTCTGAACTTTGGAGTGCAAGAAAGAAGACTGCCGTTGTACTGATCTAAAACGAAGATTGTGTGACTTTAGGAGATGAATTTCTCCCTCCGGATACCTACCTCAGCATTTGTATACTTGGCACATGTGGGAGTCATTCTTAGTCCAAATGATCATTCCATAACCATCTACTGAGCAGCTACAAAATTTTTGACACTGTGTGATTCCACATGAAGGGAGATTACAATGGTAAAGGGTCAGATATGATCCTTGCTTACAGCCTAACAGATGACAAAGTCAGAAAACCAGAGTGCAGACTTCTTGGAACCAAAAAGAAAAACTCATGTGTTGTGCTTATTTTTCTAAAAATGTTTGGAAAGAATTTGAACTTCATTAATATTTAATGTGCACATTAATAGTACTATAGACATAAAATTGTTAAATTAGTTAGTATTTAATTTTTTGAGGTACAAACTTAAAGTTTCATGATAAATATGTGCAATCACAAATAATGTCTACTGGTCAACCATTTTTAAACTATATATATGCTTATGCAAATAACATGACAATTGGAAACAAAGTAGCCAAGAGTTTCAACTAGAGTAATAACTACATATGTATTTATAGGTTTCACATCTGTCCATGATGACTGCGTCCAGAAAACTGTTAGATAAAAGTTTATTGTGATCTAGATGAATTAAAAATTATAAAAGTAGGTGATATTATACTTGGAATCAACCATTGAAAAATCCTTCAAAGTCTTAATTTGCTTTAAAAAGATACTCATTTATTGCATTACTGGAATTATTAGAAAAATAATAGCCTCACATATTCAAGGACTCAAAAAGCATAGCAGATATTCCCATGGCATGAAAGAAATTCTCAAATACATAGTCTACTCATCACAGAAAGTTTGAAATAATAAGGTAAGTCGCAAGGAAGTCACAGAATGATTTTGAAGTGAACTCAAACCACTTAAAAGTAGAGATTTTAAGTTTAAGCTTTAGAAATGTGGTTATAAAGTTGAAAAACATGGCTTAAACATTCTTCTTTTTTTTATTCTATTTTATTTTTAAACTTTACAATATTGTATTGGTTCTGCCATATATCGAAGTGAATCCGCCACAGGCATACATGTGTTCCCCATCCTGAACCCTCCCCCTCCTCCCTCCCCATACCATCCCTCTGGGTCGTCCCAGTGCACCAGCCCCAAGCATCCACTATGGTGTATCGAATCTGGACTGGGGACTCATTTCATACATGATAGTATACATGTTTCAATGCCATTCTCCCAAATCATCCCACCCTCTCCATCTCCCACAGAGTCCATAAGACTGATCTATACATCAGTGTCTCTTTTGCTGTCTTGTATACAGGGTTATCATTACCATCTTTCTAAATTCCATATATATGCATTAATATACTGTATTGGTGTTTTTCTTTCTGGCTTACTTCACTCTGTATAATAGGCTCCAGTTTCATCCACCTCATTAGAACTGATTCAAATGTATTATTTTTAATGGCTGAGTAATACTCCATTGTGTATATGTACCACTGCTTTCTTATCCATTCATCTGCTGATGGGCATCTAGGTTGTTTCCATGTCCTGGATATTATAAACAGTGCTGTGATGAACATTGGGGTACTTGTGTCTCTTTCAATTCTGGTTTCCTCAGTGTGTATGCCCAGCAGTGGGATTGCTGGATCATAAGGCAGTTCTATTTCCAGTTTTTTAAGGAATCTCCACACTGTTCTCCATAGTGGCTGTACTAGTTTGCATTCCCACAAACAGTGGAAGAGGGTTCCCTTTTCTCTACACCCTCTCCAGCATTTATTACTTGTAGACTTTTGGATCGCAGCCATTCTGACTGGCATGAAATGGTACCTCATAGTGGTTTTGATTTGCATTTCTCTGATAATGAGTGATGTTGAGCACCTTTTCATGTGTTTGTTAGCCATCTGTATGTCTTCTTTGGAGAAATGTCTATTTAGTTCTTTGGCCCATTTTTTGATTGGGTCATTTATTTTTCTGGAGTTGAGCTGTAGGAGTTGCTTGTACATTTTTGAGATTAGTTGCTTGTCAGTTGCTTCATTTGCTATTATTTTCTCCCATTCTGAGGGCTGCCTTTTCACCTTGCTAATAGTTTCCTTTGTTGTGCAGAAGCTTTTAAGTTTAATTAGGTCCCATTTGTTTATTTTTGCTTTTATTTCCAATATTCTGGGAGGTGGGTCATAGAGGATCCTGTTTTGATTTATGATGATATTCTTCACAGAGCTAGAACAAATAATTTCACAATTTGTATGGAAATACAAAAAACCTCGAATAGCCAAAGCTATCTTAAGAAAGAAGAATGGAACTGGAGGAATCAACCTACCTGACTTCAGGCTCTACTACAAAGCCACAGTCATCAAGACAGTATGGTACTGGCACAAAGACAGAAATATAGATCAATGGAACAAAATAGAAAGCCTGGAGATTGATTAATCCATGCACCTATGGACACCTTATCTTTGACAAAGGAGGCACGAATATACAATGGATTAAAGACAATGTCTTTAACAAGTGGTGCTGAGAAAACTGATCAACCACTTGTAAAAGAATGAAACTAGACCACTTTCTAACACCATACACAAAAATAAACTCAAAATGGATTAAAGATCTCAACGTAAGACCAGAAACTATAAAACTCCTAGAGGAGAACATAGGCAAAACAATCTCCGACATAAAACATTCTTCTTTAAAAAATGTAAGTCAAGTCAATTATTTGATAATAATGTGAAAATAAAACCCAGATTATATTAAGAAACACTTGAAGTTAGAAGAGGGGAGAAAATGTGTCCTGGATTTAAAAAATCAAATGAGATACTTCAAAGATAGGAAGATACCTATATTATTGAATTGAAATAATCTGTATTCTTAAAATGACCATACTACCTAAGTCAATCTACAGATTCAGTGCAATCCCTATCAGATTCAGTTCAGTTCAGTTCAGTTGCTCAGTCTTGTCTGACTTTTTGCAACCCCAAAGACTGCTGCACAGCAGGCCTCCCTGTCCATCACCAATGCAAGGAGTTTACCCAAACTCATAACCATTGAGTCAGCGATGCTATCCAACCATCTCATCCTCTGTCATCCCCTTCTCTTCCCGCCTTCAATCTTTTCCAGCACCACGGTCTTTTCCAAGGAGTCAATTCTTTGCATCAGGTGTCCAAAGTTTTGGAGTTTCAGCTTCAACATCAATCCTTCCAATGAATATTCAGGATTGATTTCCTTTAGGATGGACTGGTTGGATCTCCTTGCAGTCCAAGGGACTCTCAAGAGTCTTCTCCAACACCACAAGTTCAAAAGCATCAATTCTTCAGTGCTCAGCTTTCTTTATAGTCCAAATCTCACATCCATATATGACTACTGGAAAAACCATAACTTTGGCTAGACGAACCTTTGTTGGCAAAGTAATGTCTCTGCTTTTGAATATGCTATCTAGGTTGGTCATAACTTTCCTTCCAAGGAGTAAGCGTCTTTTAATTTCATGGCTGCAGTCAACATGGATAGTAAAATGTAAATTTTCTTAGAAGAAAACATAGGCCAAACATGCACTGACAAAAAATTGCAGCAAAATATTTTGTTTTGGATCTGTCTCCTAAAATAAAGAAAATAAGAGTGAAAATAAATGAATGAGACCTAATTAAACTTAAAAACTTTTACACAGCAAAGGAAACCATTGATAAAATGAAAAGACAACCTACTGAATGGGAAAAAATATTTGCAAGTCATATGACAAATAAAGGATTATTATCCAACATATATAAATGAGTTGAACTCATTCAACTCAACACTAAAAAAGAAAAAAAATCTCACAAACAATACAGTTTAAAGTGGCCAGAAGAATTAAAGAGATATTTTTCTGAAAAGGAAATGCAGATGGCTGAAAGACTCATGAAAACATGCTCAACACTGCTAATCAACAGGAAAATGCAAATCAAAATGAATACAATGAGATATCACCTCACACCTGTCAGAATGGCTACCTCAAAAAGACACAAATAACAAACGTTGGCTAGGATGTGGATAAAAGGGAACCTTGGTACACTGATGATGGAAATGTAAATCAGTGCAACCACTGTGAAAAACAGTTTTCTCAAAAAACTAAAATTAGAACTATGACTCATCAAGTCTGCTCATGGATATGTATCCAAAAAAAAAAAAAAAGGAAAAATACTAACTTGGGAGGGTACATGAACTCCAATATTCATAGCAGCTTTATTTACAATTGCCAAGATATGGACACAACCTAAGTGTTCCTCCACACATGAATGGATGAAGAGGTGGTAAATCTATATGCGTGTGTGTGTGTGTGTGTGTGTGTACATAATTGGATATTACTAACCATTAAAAAGAACAAAATTTTGCTATTTTCAACAACATAGATGGTCTTAGAGGGCATTAAGCCAAGTGAACCAAGTCAGACAGAGAAAGACAAATACTGTATAATACCACTTA
Source organism: Bos javanicus (assembly GCF_032452875.1). NCBI lineage: Eukaryota > Metazoa > Chordata > Mammalia > Artiodactyla > Bovidae > Bos > Bos javanicus. Next base: position 37,877,147 of record NC_083895.1, on the reverse strand, counting down.
TATATGGAACCTAGAAAATACAACAGACTAATGATGGACAGGGAAGCCTCGCATGCTGCGATTCATGGGGTCGCAAAGAGTTGGACACAACTGAGCAACTGAACTGAACTGAATGAGATGGTTGGATGGCATCCCCGACCCAATGGACATGGGTTTGGGTAGACTCCGGCAGTTGGTGATGGACAGGGAGGCCTGGCATGCTGCGATTCATGGGGTCACAAAGAGTCGGACATGACTGAGTGACTGAACTGAACTGAATGCATATTTTTAAAAGGCAGAAAACTCACAGACACAGAAAACAAGCTGGTCACCAGTGGGAATGAGAGAGGCAAGATAACGGTAGGAGTGTGGGTTGCACAAACTATTGGGTGTAAGATAGGTTAAGGATGTGTTGCACAGCATGGAGAATATAGCCAATATTTTCTAATAACTGTAAACTGAAAGTAACCTTTAAAATTATATTTTTTAATTTAAATTAATTTTTAAAAGAAATAGAAAATAATAGTTTAAGTGGTAAATATTGCATTATGTGTTTTTGACCGAAATCTAAAATATATCTTCTAAAATTAAGAAGATAAAACAGGAAGAAAATGTCTTCCATATAACAAAATACACTAAGAAAAATTGGAAGAGAAATAGAAATCAGGAATAAAAGTAGATGTATGATTTTTAAAGAACTTTTACAATAAATAGACAATATTTAGGTGTGTTGGAGAAGGAAATGGCAACCCACTCCAATATTCTTGCCTGGAGAATCCCATGGAGAAGGCTAGTAGACTACAGTCCATGGGGTCACAAAGGGTCAGACATGACTGAAGCGACTTCACTTTCTATTTAGGTGTGTGACTCTAGAAAATTTATTTCATATCTCTAATATTCAGTTTTCTCTTCGAAAAAATAGCTTTATAGAGTTGTTGTTCTAACCTTAATAAGTTAATGCATAAGCTACACCTGCTAGTACTTCAGTTTCCTAATCAATATTGAATAGAAAATAAAATTTGTAAGAATTAGGGAACATATGCTTCTTACAATATGACTTTTTTTTAAAAGCTAGAGGTTTAAAGAATTAAAAATGGGTAAAGATATGTCAGATAAATGCAAATTTAAAAAACCAACAGAAACAATTTTTAAACCAAGTATAAGAAAATAAACTGAAGTTGCAATAAATGATAAAAGATAATATTATAGGCGAACTTGTGTGCTGAGTCGTTTCAGTCATGTACGACTCTTTGTGACCCTATGGACTATAGCCCTCCAGGCTCCTCTGTCCATGGGATTTTCCAGGCAAGAATGGAGTTGGTTGTCACGCCCTCCTCCAGGGAATCTTCCTGACCCAGGGATACGAACTTGCATTTCTTAAGTTTCCTGCATTGGAGAGCAGGTTCTTTAACACCAGTGCTTTGTTGTTGTACTTCAGTCACTCATTCGTGTCCAGCTTTTTGCAATCCATGGGCTGGAGCACTCCAGGCTTCCCTGTTCTTCACCATCTCCCAGAGCTTGCTCAAACTCATGTCCACTGAGTCGGTAATACCACCCAAATATCTTGTCCTCTGTCGTCTGCTCCTCCTCTTGCCTTCAATCTTTCCCAGCATCAAGGTCATTTCCGATGAGTTGGCTCTTCACATCAGGTGGCCAAAGTACTGGAGCTTCATCTTCAGCATCAGTCCTTCCAGTGAATACTCAGGACTGCTTTCCTTTAGGATAGACTGGTTGGATCTCCTTGCAGTCCAAGGGACTCTCAAGAGTCTTCTCCAACAACACAGTTTAAAAGCATCAGTTTTTCGGCACTCAGCTTTCTTTATGGTCCAACTCTCACATGCATACATGACTACAGGAAAAACCATAGCTTTGACTAGATAGACCTTTGTTGGCAAAGTAATGTCTCTGCTTTTTAATACATTGTCTAGGTTTGTCATAGCTTTTCTTCCAAGAAGTAAGCATCTTTTAATTTAATGGCTGCAGCTACTGTCCACAGTGACTTTGGAGCCCAAGAAAATAAAGTCTGTCACTATTTCCATTGTTCCCCATCTATTTTCCATGAAGTGATGAGACCAGATGCCATGATCTTAGTTTTTTGAATGTTGAATTTTAAGCGAGCTTTTTCACTCTCCTCTTTCACCTTTATCAAAAGGCTCTTTAGTTCCTCTTTTCTTTCTGCCATAAGAGTGGTGTCATCTGCATATCTGAGGTTATTGGTATTTCTCCCAGCTTTTTGATTACAGTTTGTGTTTCATCCAGCCTGGCATTTTTCGTAATGTACTCTGCATAGAAGCTAAATAAATAAGCAGTGCAAAGATTTATACCTTGATGTATACCTGGTGTATGTATATATGTGGTGTATATCTGATAATATTACATACTATCAGGGCAAAATTCAACCTGAAAATATAACAGTATTATAGCTATCAGCCAAATAGCTTTAAATTGACACAAATATAAAGCTCATGACTATTAGAATATTAAGGAAATGTTTTAATATTGGGGCTTCCATGGTCACTTATCGGTAAAAAATCTGCCTGCCAAGGCAGGAGATTTGGGATCAATCCCTGAATAGGGAAGAGCCCCTGGAGCAGCAAATGACAACCCACTCCAGTATTCTTGCCTGGAAAATCCCATGGAGAGAGGAGCACGGTTGGCTACAGTCCACTGAGTCATAAAAGAGTTGGATATGACTTAGCAACTAAACAGCAACAACAGTGTAATTACAAAAATTTTGAAATAATCTTCCTCGTATTCATATATGATTGATAGAATGACTAAGGAAGCATATAAATTTATCCTAATGATATCATAAAACTTTAGATTCAGCTAACATTTTTCTAAACCCTTATAATACATCAGAACCAACTGGTCAATAGCACCCATCACCCAAAACATTACATTAGTATCTCAATCTTACACAGCAAAATATTTCAATAGAATGAAAGCTTAAGCTGTGTACTCTGAATACACAGCTATAAAAATTCTTGAACATAAAGGGGGAATAAACTTAAAAACTGTAAGTGAGGTCAATCTTTCCAAGGAGGATATAGAACCCAGAGGTCACAAAATTATTGGAGAGACTGATCACAGTAAATTAGAATATAAAATCGAGAAAACAAATGGCAAAACATGTGTCTGTTTTTGGTAGGAGGAGAAGATGTTTTCAAAACATAAAATAGGTAAATAAGAAAAAGACATACCATGGAAACACTAATCAAGAGAAAGCTGTTCTAGCTACATCAGTGGCAGGCAAACAAGAATTTAATGCAACAGTAATACTCTAGTAAAAGTATATATCTCTATTACAAAAGAATCAATTTAAAAGAATAACAGTCATTAATTTGTATGCAACTAATAACAGGATCAAAAGGTATTATTGCAAAAGTTGTAGAATCAAAAGGAGAAATCACATGTGGAGATTTGAACTCATCTCTCACAGTAACTGATAAAGTCAAAGGGCTAATTTTCCAAATTTACAAAATTTAAGACATTATTCTTATGGCAATCCACTCCAGCACTCTTGCTTGGAAAATACCATGGACGGAGGAGCCTGATAGACTACCGTCCATGGGGTCGCAAAGAGTCGGACACGTCTGAGCGACTTCACTTTCACTTTCACCAGCATTAAGAAGAAAGTATCACAATGGGTAAATGTAGTGTTTAGGTGAGGTATATCAAAAAAGAAAATGTTTTCTCACTGGTTTGTCTCATTACAAAGGGAAAAGTAATATAAGTGAAAGTTTCAACTGAAAGCGAAAGGAAGAAAAAGGAAAGAGGCATCCATGGTATCTGTACCTTCCAACTACACTTTGGTAAAAACCAAGGTCCTTGCTGTATTATATAACCCATCCTATGGCTCCGACACTGTCTCCACCAGTCTCCCATCCTTCCCCAAAGTTCTAATATCACTACAATTTTTTTTTTCTTTCTTTCTTTTTCAGCTCCTTTTTTTTTTTAATGTCACTGTTTGAAGGTCACCTCTTCAGAAAGTACTTTCTTAACACTTCGTTTGATTCTACTCACTCTTATTTTAATTATCAAAATCTTAATTTCCTTCATAATATTTATCAAAATTCATTATCTTTGCTTTTCTACTCTTCAAAAATCTGCATATACCATAAGAATGAACACTCCATTAGAGAAGAGACTATGTCTTCTTGTTAACCATTGTATCTGTAGCATTTAGCACGGTGCCCGACACTGAAAAAATTATCTATGCATGTTTGTTTAATGAATGATCTAGTTACTTCAGACAAGTGTATTGAAGAGAGACTACAAATATTTAGAGAGAAATAACATATATACAGATGTAGAGAAAATTTTAAGATATAAATTTATACAGTCCATATTCATGTAACATATTTGAAAATCTAGACAACATGAAAAATTATAAATATACATTGTCTGGTTTACTCAAACATTATATATCCTCCCCACAGAAGGCAGTAGGCTTTCTTATCTTTCTTTTGTGGATTAGATAACAGTACCCAAAGCTCAACATTGTTCAGCATTGTTTCAAAACATTGAAAAAGTTGGAAACAACTCTAGTGTCCAATAAAAGCATTTGGAAAATTAAATTTTGATCAGTCCATTAGAGAAAATGAGCTAAAATTATAAAAAAGGATGTACAGATATATTTACTTGGAAACATATCCAATGTGTAGTATCAAATAAAAATAATACCATGCAAAACAATATGTAAAATACTGTCCTACTCTTTGTAAATCATACATAAGCACTTATTTTCTAGAGAAACACATTAGAAGGGGGGAAAAGTCTGAAAGGAGACACCAAATGATATTAATTCTTGTGAGCAGTATTTTTCCACTGCCTATATAACTCATAATCAGTATAAAATTTTCCCTTTAAAAATTGATGAGCGAATAAATATTATATTTGCTCTGGGTCTCTAAGACTTCACAATAATATTCTGAAAGAAAGTGAAAGTGAAATTCACTCAGTCATGTCTGATTCTTTGCGACCTCATGACTCTTTGTGATCCCATAGACTATACAGTCCGTGGAATTATCGAGGCCAGAATACTGGAGTGGAGAGCCTTTCCCTTCTCCAGGGGATCTTCCCAACCCAGGGATCGAACCCAGGACTCCTGCATTACAAGCGGGTTCTTTACCAGCTGAGCCACAGGGAAGCCCACAGTAATATTCTAGTCAAATAAAATGACATAAAAAGGAATTATTTGTTTGATCACTTTTCCTTTTATAATCAGTCCCAAACCAGAAACAGATAATGTTTCGATCTATTTGAAGGAATGGTCCCTCCTACTGTAGGGACGTGATAAATTAGGAAGTTTTAGGGGAAAGCATGGATAAATATGATTCCAGTGGTGTTAAGTAAGCCACCCCTTATGGTTCCCCACCTCTCAATTTCTTTCTGCCTCCTTGTTTATTTGAACTGAAGTGTAAGTGGCTGACATTAAGCTTTTCTTTGCCAATTTTTGTTTCGAAAGACATCCATCTTGATTAAATACATTGCCAGCTGTATGACACACACTAACAAAATAACCAGATAAGGAAATAGGCCACCCATACCCATAAAATTCCCCTTTCACAAACTCTGTGTGACCTAGCTAATTTACAGCTGGAGAGACTGTCTCCAACCTCCTATGTTTTGATTCCCACCTTCATACTTCAAATTAGCTCATAATGTGCAATCCTGTGAAACCCCAAGAAACTCAACCATAAGATTCTATTAAAAGTAAAGCCCCAGGTCATACCCCAACCCCTGCCCCAAATCTACCTTGTTATGTGACCTTTAGGCTTGCTGTGTACCCTCTAGGACTTGTGAATAGTAAATCTTGTTCCTCAGATTTCTCTGATGGCTCTTTTCTGAAGTGTGTCCTATAATCATAAGAATTTGCAGGCATGGATGGACCTAGAGGCTGTCATTTAGAGTGAAGTAAGTCAGAAAGAGAAAGATAAATATTGTATTCTAACGCATAAATATGAAATCTAGAAAAATGATACTGAAGAATTTATTTACAGGGCAGCAATGGCAAATAAATGGGGAAACAGTGGAAACAGTAGCTGACTTTATTTTTGGGGGCTCCAAAATCGCTGCAGATAATGATTGCAGCCAGGAAATTAAAAGACGCTTACTCCTTGGAAGGAAAGTTATGATCAACCTAGACAGCATATTAAAAAGCAGAGACATTACTTTGTCAGCAAAGTTCTATCTAGTCAAGGCTATGGTTTTTCCAGTGGTCATGTATGGATGTGAGAGCTGGACTATAAAGAAAGCTGAGCACGGAAGAATTGATGCTTTTGAATTGTGGTGCTGGAGAAGACTCTTGAGAGTCCCTTGGACTGCAAGGAGATCCAACCAGTCCATCCTAAAGTAGATCAGTCCTGGGTATTCATTAGAAGGACTGATGTTGAAGCTGAAACTCCAATACTTTGGCCACCTGAGGAGAAGAGCTGACTCATTTGAAAAAAACCCTGATGCTGGGAAAGATTGAGGGCAGGAGGAGAAAGGGACAACAGAGGATGAGATGGTTGGATGGCATCACTGACTCGATGGACGTGGGTCTGGGTGAACTCCGGGAGTTGGTGATGGACAGGGAGGCCTGGAGCACTGCGGTTCATGGAGTCGCAAAGAGTCAGACACAACTGAGCGACTGAACTGAACTGAACTGAACTGAATGGAGAAACAGACACAGAGAACAGACTAGTGGACATGGGGAGAGGGGAGGAGAGGGTAAGATGTATGGAAAGAGCACCTCAGGTATTTCTGGCAGGATCATTACCAACATTAGGCTGAGACCTAAACAATAGGAACAAAGATACCATAGCATTTTCCCTATGGTTTTAGAAAACTGTCAAGTGTTTCATAAACATGAAAGATTGCATAACAAATAGATAACCAATTATCCCAGTAGTGCAAAAGAATAGAGTCAAGGTATTAGCAAAGAATTAAATCTAATTATATTTACATTTAATTTTCAATTTTTCAGTTCCATTATTTTCTATAGAAGAGACGGCAATTCTGAACCTGGAAAATTACCTTAATACTATATTTTTAAAAACTAATTGAAATGTGAAAATTGCCTTTGAGAACTAATTGTGTCATTTCTTAAAAATTTTGTCAGTTTTAATGAACATATCAATGAGTCCACAGAACTGGACCAGAAAAGCCTTATACACTCACAATATTCTGTAATCCTCAAAGCACTTTTGCATGCTTTATTTTATTCTCCTAATGACTCATGAACCAAAAATTATAAGCTTTTTATTGCATTTGGGAAGCAGATAGGTTTAAGTATGCTTGCCTTACCTTTGTATGCAGCTGAAACTCAAATCCACGTCTTTGGATTCCCAGGAAAATGTTCTTTTCACTAAATTGGACCATCCAATCTCTGAGGTAATTGGAAAATCTTTTACTAATCATGGCTAAGCGATGAAAATAAATGGAAGACACAAACAGGGTCTTTCTTTAGGAAACCTAGATACAAACATTTCAATTATATATGTATAAAAATGTATAGGTTTCAAAATGACCTACAAATAGATACATGGTGCCAGGTATGTTTGTTATGATTAGTATTTAACAGGAAAGGAGGGGAAGAACAAGAAAGCTTGAGTAATTTAGCCACACCTTCAAGAAAGAGAAGGGGTAGATTATGGAAAATATCTTTTAAGATCCAGTGTTCCAGTTAGCACTGTTAGCGATTCTGGTAGTAATACACTAACTCAGTGTTCCCAATGCTGTGCACTTGAAATCCTGCCTGTGATTATGATTCATTAGCTGCAACTAGTTTTCTGGAGTCATGTTCCATCATTTATTGCTCTCACTGTTATCTCAAAGCCTGCAGCTGATGAAGCTAATTATTTAATTAGGGGGCTGCCCAGCCAGGCTGATGTTGAAGTAGAAATCACACCCACCAGGGAGTAACAAAGATGATGATGAGGCAAATGGTTTAGTGTGGTTTTTTTATTATGTTCTGATTGTTGGACATTTATTTGTGATTCCCTCATCTTTCTTTTCCAAAGTCAAATTTAAATCTAGGGGAAAGTTGTAATGATGGGTGCTGGGGAAGAAAGGACAGGAAATTCATAGATGAACACTTAGATGATATCGCAGAAAGGAGTCTGGCTGGATCTCAAGACTGCCTCCAAGCCGGTAGCAGTCCAAGACCCCAGGTCATTGCAGAGGCCTGTAAGTGAGGAGGTTGTCCTAGTCCTTCCTCAGTAGTGAGCATCAGAATCAAGACAGTTCTGTCTTGATTCTCAAGGCTCATCCCAGGTCCACTGAACGTGGAACATTCAGGTATATTTGATTTTAAACAATTCATAAATGATTATTATGTGCATCTCTGGTTCAAAGTTATTGGACTAAATAAATTAACACTTCTTGTAGCTCTCAAAACCTGTGAATTTCATGTGGACTTTCTTACTACTTCATTTCCAGAGGTATTTCTGAGAGATAGTAAAATTTGCCACCCATAAATATGCTACTTTGACATAATGATTATTTTGAACTGAAAACAGTTTAAAAGCAAGTGTAAGGAATGTTCTCTGTCATCCCTCTATTTGCCTAAAGTGAAAGTGGAAGTGAAGTCACTCAGTCGTGTCCAACTCTTTGCGATCATGGACTGTAGCCCACCAGGCTTCTCTGTCCATGGGATTTTCCAGGCAAGAGTACTGGAGTGTGTTGCCATAAATTTACAAGGTGTCCATCCCCTCCTATCTACGAGGAAAAGCAAATTTAGTCACCAGAGACAACTTTAGACCTTGATAAACCTAGAGAAGGCACCAGAGGAATCTAGATAACAAACTTTACAAACAAGACTTTGTCTATGGTTAGTTTCCTTACTACTAATTTACCTTACTACTAATCTTACTACTACTTTACTACGTACCTTACTACTAATCTGCCACCCCATAGAGACTCAAGCTTCCTTTCATTTGTCTTGACATTCATCTAAAAGTTTCTTGTCTCTTTGTGAAGATGCCCAAGCTCTAACTACCCTTTGAGTTACTCTTCTCTGAGTTTGTCCCAAGTATATGAGATATACATGTTTGTTAATAAGCTTCTGTGTGTTTCCCTATTGTTGAATTGTCTTCTGTTAAAGAGCCCCACCAAAAATATAGAAGGGTAGAAAGAGAAAAGATATTTTCCTTTCCTACACTTCCTTATACTAGGAAAATTATAGGAAATTCCTTACAGTTACATATGTCTGTTTATAGTCATTATCTTTAAATAGATCTCTGATGCTCAGTCAATCCTAAAGGAAATTAATACTGCATATTCTTTGGAAGGACTAATGCTGAAGCTGAAGCCTCAATACTTTGGCCACTTGATGTGAAGAGCTGACTCATTGGAAAAGACCTTGATGATGGGAAAGATTGAAGGCAACAGGAGAAGTGGGCAGCAGAGAATGAGATGGTTAGATACTATCACTGACTCAATGGGCATGAATTTGAGTGAACTCCAGAAATAGTGAAGCACTGGGGAGCCTGGTGTGCTGCAGTCCATGGGGTCACAGAGTTGGACACAACTTAGTGACTGAACAACAACAACAGTTTAACTCTGCAAATATTTTACTTCTGACTGCTACCTATTAGAGAGCTGCTGGTGCCCTGATTATAAATTAGCATGTCAAAAAGGATCATCATCACCTGGATGATCAAATGATCAAAAAATGGAACTACCAAAAATGGAGGATAATTTAGGAAATTAGCTTTCTGCTATTACCTCACGATATCTTGTTTACCATAAAATTTTTGTAACCAAGCTGTAGTTGTCACCTTCCTTACATAGAACAGAAGTAACCGCTAGAAGCTAATCAGTCTTTTCTCAAGATTTGAATGCTGGATATCTCTATAATTCTGACCACATTACCAATATCCTGGACTGTGAGAGCTAGGTTCATATTCTTTTATTGTAGTCTCTGTGTGTATATACACCTTGGAATTCTCTATCAAAAATAGCTCTCCATTTTTTCCAGACTGGCAAAGTTGTCCTTGACTTAGCTTAATTAAATATTTATGGGCACTGTATATGTTTTCTAGGGCTACTCTAACAAGGCACCACAAACTGCGTGGCTTAAACAACAGAAATTTATATTCTCACAGTTCTGGAGCCTTGAAATCCAACATCAAGGTGTTGGCAGGCCAGTTCCTTCCAAGGCTAAGAAGAAAGAATATGTTCCAGGCCTTTTTCTTTGACTTATAGATGGCCATCTCCTCTTATCATCTTCTCTCTGTCCATATTCCTTCTTCTTCTAAGTATATCAACCATGTTGGATTAAGGGTCAACCTTAATAACCTCATTGTAACCTAGTTACCTCTTTATAGATCCTATCTCCAAATACAGTCACATTCTGAAGGTTAGAACTGGAAGTTAGGACTTCAAGTGGAGGTTAGGTGGAGGGACACAATTCAAAGCTAACAAACTCCTGACTCAACGACATCTTTCTCTGATCACTTTGGTTATTGGTTGAATTGGCCTTATATTTACCATCTGAGCAGGTAAATTATTTGGGAATGAGAAGTTGCAATGACCCCAGTGCCAGAATCTTCATGTTACTGATAATTTTGACTTTAACAAAATATAATTTCAACCTTACTTTGCATCCTTTTCATCACTATTCCCAGGGCACATATGATGGATAGAAAGTTCAGTCATGACAGTAAAATTTCATGGATTTGGAGACAGGTAATCTGGGATATGTCCTGATTTGAACTCTAGGGAGCTTTTGGTAGATTATCTTGTTAGTACATTGTAGAAAATACCAGCTCAATAAAATATTGTGAGGATTGAATAAGTTGATTATATAAGAGTGTGGTATAAAGTACAAAGTCCAATAGAAATCATAAAAATATGGCTTTATGGAGTTAGATGTTCTGAATCCAATTCTTATGATAGCCACTTATTTGTTTATTCTTTGGGCAATTCACTTAGCTTCTCTGAGCCTTATTTCCTCATTCAGTAAAAAGGGAGATTGAGGATATCTGTGATCTCTAAGACATATATCTCTGTAAAGAAAAGAGTAAGATACTGGCAATAGTAATATTAGCATATCAAATACTTTTCAACTAAAATTGTTCCTTTTAAGAGATCTAGAATTCTATTCTCAAAGACAGTAATGCCAATGAAGTCCCTCCCTCAACCATCATTCCCATGTTGAAGTTTTACTTCTTTTGATGAGACTGTAGCTTGGAACTTTCCTTTGAATAAGCTGGATCTTTGTAGTACAACTCAATGAATTTAAGACTGTTGCTGTTATGACTTTCTGTGACTTTCTGTGTGTGTGTGTTATTGCTGGGGATGGAGTATAGAGTAGGTTTCAGAGTTGAGCCTTGTCATTGGTATGTCAAGATGCCATTGGTATGTCAAGATGCCATGTCTAAAGGGATAAAAGGTGAGAAAAAGGAAATCAGAATTAAAGAAATAATTTGGAGAATATTTTAAACTGGAGTGGGACAAAGCAATAAAGAATAAGAAAGTGATATTGGAAACATATGGCCAAAGATGAGATATGGTTCACGTACACAGAAGGACTATTCAGAAATAAGTTCTGAAGAAAGTCACCTGAAAGAGTGTCCTGGAAATAACCATTTTAGGACAATTTGGTATATTTCTCAATGCTAACATAGGGGGAAATTAACAAAATGGCCAACTTAAAAAATTGCTCTTGAGTTCATGTTGGGTAGAAGAACAAGAATATAAGCAAAACCATTGGAACAGTTTCAAAGTGAATAAACAGAACTCTTTGTAGCTCTAGGGGAAGACTGAAATTGGAGACACTCAATTAATTCCTTATTTCCTTGGCAAACATATATTGACTAATATAGTTTGCTACACATGGCGTGAGGAACCTGGTAAAAATGATAAATAAGGCCCAGACCCCACCCTTGAGAATCTCACAGACTTGAGGCAAGATGACCCCATAAACAGAACACTGTTCTCAGTGAACTGAGCACTCTGACTGATGTTGGTGAAGAAAGTCAGACTGAACTTCCTTAATCTATCTTTAGAAATGGAAAGACCAGAATTTCAATTACATAATTCAGAACCATACTTCTGTTGGGTGGCGTTGCTGAACCAAAATACAGTTTGAGGCTCTATTTTAAGTCTATTTACATAGTTACCTTTTTAAAAAATTAGAGTATATTTGTTTTACAGTGTTGTGTTGGTTTCTGCCTTACAACAAAGTGAATCACCCTCCTGGACTTCCCTCCCATCCCACCCATCTAGGTCACCACAGAGCACCAAGCTGAGCTCCCTGTGTTATAAAGCAGATTCCCACAGCTATTTATTTTATATGTGGCAGTGCACATATGTTGATCCAAATCTCCTAATTCATCCCACTCCCCTTCCCCACCCCATGTCCATGTGTCCATTCTCTATGTCTGCATCTCTGTTCCTGCTCTGAAAATAGGTTCATCTGTACCATTTTTCTAGATTTCACACATATGCATTAATATACAGTTTTTCTCCTTTTTACTTACTTCACTCTGTATGACAGACTCTAGGTCTATCCACATCTAGTTACCTTTTAACTCTTCCTAACATCATATTATCTTCTAAACATACCTCTCCATCAAGAAGAGGAAGAGACTGCTTCTCCAAAACGATACATGTTGCAAAAAAAAAAAAAAAATAGTCTTGCCATACAAAATGATAAATTTTGCACAGTTACTTAGCTATCCCTTCCAAATGTCCATGAAAAAGACCAAGGTAAAACAAACAGGAAACATGCGAAATTCAAAAGAATTTCCTCCAAAATATCTACCAAAAGTATAATAATAAATAGGAAATATTTGAAATTATTTTTAAAATTTTCTGCACAATATACTGAACATGGGAGAATATTGACAAAGTTGTAGGTAAGAGATTTCACAAATGGGAAGAAATCTTCTTAGAAAGGAAATAGGAGGATTACCCAAGGAGAATGCTCAAATAAGTCAGGTTTAAAGCAGTTGAGACTGACTACTAAAGAAGCTGGCAACAGACTACAGGGGTCCTGGAGTAAAGATCTAGAGAACTGATTACTGAGGAAAGTTGATTATAAACTTTCCAGATTGACAGTGAGTCAGGTTTGAACAAAAGGGATTTGGCATTAACACTTCTGAAAAGATAAGTACTTTAACATTTTATAAAAGACCCAGGTGAGGAATTTCTTTCTAAATTTAACTTCTTCAATTTGTAAAGACAACCATGATTACTACTGTCTCCAAACCTCCACAGCAATGAATTGGAAAAGGGATGAAGTTTATAATATGAGAAAGTAGACTTTAAAATAATGACTTAAAGAACAAGAGTAGGTCATTCAGTTGGAGGAAAGAGATGGTCCTCAACCATTCACATTTTACAGTCAACATGATTTTTGGTATTTAAAGAAGGATGTGCAAATAGGACTGAAAATAGGCATGTGTGGATATTTACAAGAATAAATATAAAAGGAGACATATCCCAACTGTTTCTGAATTCTACCATTTCATTTAATAGCTATCATCACTATCAGGAAGCTCAAAGTTGGGTTTTATTTTCAATCTTTACAATATACAATATATTGATTTTGCATATTTTTCTTCTTACCTCAATGGTTTTTTTTCCCTTTATCCTTATTGTAATTATTTGTATTGTCTTTATATAATGAAAAAATCTACATATATATATATATACACACATATGTATATAGGAATTTCACATCTTCTGCATGATGCACTATATATATTAAAAGCAAGAGACTATTGTTGCAGAGTACAACTTCATTGTGAAGAAGTAAAACACTAATAGATTCCATGTATTAATACCACCTGCACCTCAGGCAATATTCTGAGGATCTGATATTATTTCACTTATGAAGTAAGTTAACAAGCCTATGCATTCTAAACTTCAAATTTTACAAATGAAGAAAATGAGACATATCAAAGCTAAATAACTTGTCTCAATTCATAGTTAGGAGGCAGTGAATCTGGCAGTGAATTGTAAGTCTGTCCTTTTGACTCTAAATCCCATGTTCTTTCCTCTATTCTGTGATGTTTCAGAAAGGATATTTTAAAGCAGAAGAGCTAATAAGTACCGTTTCTCAATGCAAACCATTTTAACTGTAGCTTTGAGAAGTCCAATCATAAGGAGAAATTAAAGTAATACATCAGTTTCTAAGCTTAAAATGATCTCAAATGGTCTTAACCCTTTCTACTTATAGAATATTGATTGCTTTTCCTTCTATTACATATTTTCAACAAAATTTCTATTTTTGTTTATTACCATGTTTGTACACTAGAATTATTAATCTCTATGTCAATAGTCATAAAGTAGAAGCAACGTGGGGTTTGTTTATTATCTAATCCAGCAGTAATTGAACCATGAAACTGAAAAATACAGTATCTACTTGGAAAAAAAAAAGAATCTTTCAAATATCTCTTATCATTCATTATCCATTCAAATGTTTTATGAGCTGCTGTTTCATGCCAAATAATCTATTCTGCACTAGAACAATTCAAAGGTGATAAGATTTATATGCTTTCAAGGACTTATAGTACAGTGGAAAATGCAATCCCTTTAAAAACAATAGGACGAAGGCTTCAATAACTTTTATCCAAAATTTGTTCACTTGGCCCTGAAGAGTAGCTATTAGTTACAATTTCAAATGGCATTTGACTTTTTTTATTTTCATCTCACATAGTTAAATTTTAGTATGATATGGAAAGTCATAAGACAAAAATGATAAATGATTTAAGAGTGTGACTTACATCAAGAAAATCTGTATAAAAGAAGCTAAGACAAGACTATAGCTCTTATGAAAGATACAGTTCATATCCAAAAAATGTATATCCGTTATTGCAGCAAGAACTAGATGCAGTACTAAGTGAAGAGAAATTGAACCATAGGAGCAGCACAAAATAAAATGCTGCAATAGTTTAGTTCTAGAGAACTGATGATACAGCCCAGTCCCCAAATTCAAAACCAGGTGCTATGGATGTGGGTTTAGAAATACAAAAAACATGAGTGGGTGTTTCTTAATAGTAAAAGAGGGTCTCTTGATTTGCATTCCCAGATGCTTGACTGATTCATAAGTAAATGCCATGGCATCCTTCAAATCCTAAAGTTGTTTGTAAAACATTATGTATGTCCATTTTTTCCAGGATGAATGGTCCAGAGCTTCCATTAGAGTCTTCCAATTTACCTTCAAAAAGTTAAAGAATCATAGAACAGGAGGAGAAAAGAGTAAGCAAAATACAGCACTTATTCAAAGCAAAATAATTTATATATTTTAAGGTATTATTTCATATGAGTAGACACACGTTTTCTTATCATACATAAGCAAGGACAAAATAACAGTTTTCAAATATATATATATGTTGAATGGGTGACATTAAAAGTAAACAGGTAATTTTATCAAATGGGAAACCTCAAAATGATTGAGACAAGTAGCAAGAAATTACAGTGTCGATCCCAAAATAATAATGATGCTTGCTCTGTGTGATTTGAGCTTTATATTCTTTCTACAAGTTATCTGTGTGTAAATAACAAAATAAATGCTTTGAGATGTGAGGGTGTCCACCAATGACTGGATAAGATTAAGGAGATGAATCAGTCAAGAAACATAGCTGAGGCTCATTAGCTCATTTAGGGGAGGAGGAAAGATGACTAGACTGGAGCTCCCTTCTCTGCCCCAGCATAGGCTTTAAGTTAAATTATGCAATAAGTATTATCAAATTGGGTACATATATTTTGTAAATAGTGGAATAAAGGCAAGTTTCCCAAGAGTTTGAAAGTGAGAAGTATCATGTTTGTCCCTTGGAGATGATTTTATTATAGAATACATACTAACTAGATCAGTAAAGAGATATGAGAAGTCACAGTAAAGACACAAAATGACCCCTCCCCAGGAGATTAGATTGATGAATCCTGGTTGGGAAGACATCCAGAATATGGACCAACCAGTGGTGGGAGTACTCAGGAGACATATTTGGAATACACCAATTACTCCTGCGCTCTCTGCTCTATTATCTGTGCCTACGGTAACCTATTCTGACCTACTCTGTAACTTGCCATACTTGGAGGCAAGAATGCAGTCCTCCACCTCCTTCAGTCAAACAACTTTTGTGATCGTAGTGTGTCTTGACCTGAGAAGTGAGCTTAATATTCATTTCAAAGCATAGGAAAGGAAAGAAATATAGGAAACGATGAGGGGAAGAAAGGAGGAAAAGAGAGCAAAATGCAAGATCTATTTTACCAACTGTTTTTAAACATGAGCCAGAATCCAGGAGACCAAAACAAACTTCTGCATGCACTGAAATCTTGGGGCCATGGGTCTGTAGGACTGACGGTGAGCAGACAGTCAAGGATAATGGATGAACGTGAAACCTCCTGGTAGAAGCTTGGCAGGATATCCCTTCCCTAAGCCGTTCCTCTCCCTCAATTTCACTGTGGCTCTTCATAAAGCTGCCACTGGCATAAATATAATTTTTAAATAATCCTTTCTGTATTTAAAAATAATTAATAGTCCGAGACTGGACCAGTTTCTGCAAGACAGATCAAGTATAGCTGAACGTTGTTGGAATGAAGAAGATGGGGGACTGTGTTCTGGGAACCATTATCCCCTATAAAATTTTATAGTTACATTTTCAAGCAGCCCAAAGCCGTGTTTCATGCAGATACTCTAAGCACAAAAGCAGCACATAAAGCATATTTGTTTACTGTATAGGCTGATGGAGAAATGAGCATTTCCACCAGGGCAGACAGCCAAGCCAGTGCAGCCCAGTCTCCCACAGAACTTTCCAAGCTCAGTGGGGCTGGCCGAGTCAGCAGAGGATGCCCAGAAATCCTGCCTTCTAAACTAAAGGTGACCCCCCAAGTGTGAGGGATCTCTTCTAACTCAAAACTCCCCATAGACTTTATCTAACTCTCTTTGGAGATGGGCAGTCTTTTAACTGCCCTTTATCTCTACCCTCCCTCAAGAAACCAAGAATTTCTTTGAGGAGAAAACTTGTATTTCATTTAGCCTTGTTTCTGATACATGATCTAGCACAGACAATAAAAATTCTGTGTTGAGTGATGTTGGCTGAATATATATATGTATATATGCATGTGTGTGTGTATATATATATATGATTGTATGTATTTATCTGAGGGAAAATGCTCATTTTAACAGAGCTTTTTGGTAACCTGCCTCTATGCACCAACAGAGGTTCATGTTAAATTTACCGATCAGAAAATCACTTACTACTGAAGGTCTTTATTTCTCAAAATCTATAAAATTAAAGCATAAAATTTTAAGAAAAAGTGATTTATGCTTCAGTTTTGCAAACTTTATTCCAAGGAATTCTAGCTCTTAATGTTCTGGAGACTCATAATATGCATTTATATACTGAAAGATTTTTTAAATAGTGCATTTTTAAACAGCTTTTTAAAAAAATTTAGGTTTTATGAATTTTATTGTATCATGGAAACTTTCTATCCAACATCTATTATCACCCCTATGGAACTGATAATCTGGAGCACACATTTTGGGAAATGTTACTCTGACAGGAGGATTTCATGAAAAAATAAAAGAAATAATACATTTACCTTGATTCTTACAGATGTGTTTGATTTAACTATTTTCAATAAAGAATTTCAAGATCACGCTGGTCCTCAGTTTACTTTTAGAAGTTATAGAACAACAAATATATTTATTTCAGTTAAATATATTTATTTCAGTTAAATAGTTATTAATAGATATGAAACATAACAATATAACAATAAAGTTGTATTAAAATTATTTCTGGTAGCTAAGTATCACGAAAACAAAACATTCATCATTTGCTTACACCTCTGGCAAATTAGATTACATTATTAACTTAAAAGTATTCTTAATCAGCAATTATTTGCACCATCCCCCAAGCAACTTTCCTGGAGAACTGGTTTTGTTAGAAATGACTTGCTGTTTGGTTAATGGGTGCTGGGCAGAAGTGACAGGGAGTCTGTTTTAAGCCTCACCTTAAGAACTATATATTTCTACATCAGGAGCTCCTGCCCTCCCCAACAGAAGAGCATGCCTCAGGTGGCCATTTCCACACCAGTGACATGTCCAGAAGGAAACGCCTGGCGCAGAGCCACTCCAGGCGAGCGGTGGACCTGAATTCTGAAATTAAACTGCCCCAGCTGATCCACAGATGTACAAGTAAAAAATAAATAGAAGTAAATGTTTATTGTTTTATGTTGTTAAGACTTCATAGTTGTTTGTTAAACTGTAAAAGCTAAGGCGGTATGTCAAATACACATAATAGATAACTTTTCTAAGAAACTTGTCTGTGGAATCTGTCTCCACTTGAAGTCCTCCAATGCTCCATTCAGTCCACAGGGTTCTGGTTTTGACCTTTGAAATGTATATCAGTATCACCTACTCCAGACTTTATTTTGTCATATCCCCACCCCCACCCCCACCCCTCCCCCCAAAAAAACACCTCTCCTCTTTTTGCTGCTGCTGCTGCTGCTAAGTCACTTCAGTCGTGTCCGACTCTGTGTGACCCCACAGACGGCAGCCCACCAGGCTCCCCCTTCCCTGAGATTCTCCAGGCAAGAACACTGGAGTGGGTTGCCATTTCCTTCTCCAATGCGTGAAAGTGAAAAGTCAAAGTGAAGTCACTCAGTCGTGTCCGACTCTTAGCGACCCCATGGACGGCAGCCTACCACGTTCCACCGTCCATGGGATTTTCCAGGCAAGAGTCCTGGAGTGGGTTGCCATTGCCTTCTCACAAGCACATGTAAAATTGAGCTTCCCAGGTGGCATTAGTGGTAAAGAACCCGGCTGCCAACGTAGGAGACATAAGAGATGTGGGTTCAATCCCTGGCTTAGGAAGATCCCCTGGAGGAGGGCATGACAACCTACTCCAGTATTCTTGCCTGGAGAACCCCATGGATAGAGGAGCCCGGTGGGCTATGGTCCGTAGGGTTGCAGAGTTAGACACGATTGAAGTCACTTGGTATGCATGCACATGTATAATCATATGTTTCATTTCTCTAGGGCAAACATCTAGAAGAGGAATGACTGGATTATATGGTAAGTGTACATTTAACTTTTTAAGAAACTACCAAACTGTTTTCCAAAGTGTTGTAGTGTTTGACATTCCCGCCATCATCGGATGAGAAACTCAGCTCCTCTACAATCTTCCCTCCTAGTTCAGTCGGTAAAGAATCTACCTGCAAGGCAGGAGACCCGGGTTTGATTCCTGGGTTGGGAAGATCCACTGGAGAAGGAAATAGCAACCCACTCCAGTATTCTTGCCCTGAGAATCCCATAGACAGAGGAGCCAGGCAGGCTACAGTCCATGGGGTTGCTGAGTCAGACATGACTTAGTGGCTAAACCAGCACCACATACTCTGTTTAAAAAGTGTTAGCTGTTACAACTGGTGCATAGTAGTAGCTCATGTTTTTCATTTGAATTTCTCTAATGACTAATAATTCTGACCATTTCACACTTTTATTTGTCATCTCTTTATACTCTCTGGTGCTGTGTCTGTTAAAATCTTTTGCCTATATTTTTCATTGTGTTTTTTAAGTCTTGTTAGTAGTTTTAAGAGTTATTTTTGTATTCTAGCTATAAGCCCTTTATCATATCAGAAATATTATTTGTAAATATTTTTATTTCTCCTTAATATTTCATAAGCATCTCAACTTTTCAAAGTCCAAAACTTAGTAAAGTGTCTCTAAGCCTGTCTTTACTCTGGGATTCCTTCTTCAGCAAATCCATCTTGTTTTCCAAAACAGAATCATTGCAGTTATTCTTGAGAGCTTTTTCTCTTTTATTTTTCCCCTTTCCAACACACTGTCATCCATCCCATCACGTCCATTTGACATCCTAGTCAGCTGCATTCACTCTGTGCCCACTGCTACTACCGCGTCCCTTGGTTGACTGCAGCATTGCACTCCTCACGTGTCTTCATGTCTAGTGTTCTTTCCAATCCAGTCCCTTGACAGCAGCCAACATGGCCTGTAGATGTACCACTTTTAAAGGGACCCTCTCAATGATGTACTGTCATTCTATGGGTAGATGGTTTTTAAAACTTTATCCAGATTATAAGATGCAGCATCATCTGTCTCAACTAGGTCTCCAGCTCCATTTCTGTCCACTCTCACTCTTTTACTTTACAGTCCATGTAAATTTAGCAACTTCTAGACTCAAAAGTATCATCCTTCATCCCTTCCCTTCTGCCTGGAGCTAATGGGAGCGTTTATTATTTTCTGGACTCCCTCCAGCTTATCTTATTTTCTCATTGGATTGTAAGCTCTACGAGAACATAGATTTTGTCCTGTTTATCACTGGACTCCTAGCACCTGGAATAGTGCCAAGCAAGTATGTATATCCTTAAAGGCCAGACAGAAAGCACCACTTCTGTAACAACAAGTTCCCAGGCAGAGTTAATTTCATCTTTTTCTGTTCTCATGTAGTCCTGTGCGCATCCTACTATCTCAGCAATGCTTTGTATTATTATCTTACCTTCCACTGCTAAAGGAGGCGTGTGGCTTATTAGACAAGCACCGTGGCTTACTTGACCAATGAGATCAAAAGTGCATAGTGCACTACTTTCATGCGTTTTCCTTCCTTTATTCTTTCCATAGTTTCTTACTTCCTGTATTCGTAATAAGCACAATGGGTTATTAAATTAATGTTGTTTAGTCACACAGTTGTGTCCAACTCTTTGTGACACCATGGAATATAGCCTACCAAGCTCCTCTATCCATGGAATTTTCCAGGCAAGATTACTGGAGTGGGTTGCCATTTTCTTCTTTTAGAGTAATACCATCAATCAATTAAAAATTGATGGGTATTATACACCAAATAAACAGTAACTGTTAAAGTCATAGATACATATATTGGGGCATACTATATATGCCCCAATATAAGGCATATATAAGGGTTCAAGGACTTCCCACGTGGGGCTAGTGGTAAAGAACCTGCCTACCAATGAAGGAGACATAAGAGATATAGGTTCAATCCCTGGGTTGAGAAGATCCCCTGAAGGAGGAAATGGCAACCCACTCCAGTATCTTGCCTGGAGAAGCCCATGGACAGAGGAGCCTGGTGGACTACAGTACATGGGGTTGCACAGAGTCAGACACGACTGAGGTGAGTTAGCATGAGCACTAGTACCTATATAACACATTTTCAACAAAAGCACATTTTTAAGTTTAAATTCCTCATGGACATCACATGTGAACACAGGCAGACTCTTTTTATAAGTAGTTAGATACATGTTACATTTCTAACCTATAAATAGTTTCTGAGAGGGTGAATATTATTTCTATATATAAACACCCATATAATACTAAATTTATATAGCAGCTTGTAAAGCTTTAAGATATAACAAGTTGCACCATAAAAAAATGGAAGATTTTAAAAATAGAAATCACACCTTTTCACTGAAGGAAAGGGATCACACACAGCGATTTCATGAAGATATTGTGACAAGCTGAGGCTTTTCTTGTGCAGTCAAAGAACTCCTGGACAGTATATTTGAGGTTGTATTTCTCAAAGCAGAGCCCAATGACCAGCTACATAAGAGCTCTTCTGTGTGTGTCAAAACTTCAGTCTACACCTCCCCAACTCACCACATCAGAATATGTGGGAATCAGACCCGTGAATCCGGATGCTTAACAAGCTTGACAGATGACTCTGCTGCACACTGCATTCTGAGAATCATTGATCTAAGGCACCCTGCCTTGGGCAAACAGGCTTGGGTTTGGAAAAACGAGAGGCACAGTGGGAGAACAGATGTGAGTGGGAAGTTGGATAATCTGCGTGAGGCACAGAAGGTTGGTTGCATGGTGGGGGCTGGCGTGTGCTTAGTACTGGATTCCACAGGGTGTGGGTGATAACAGAACAAGAATTCTTTTCACAGTACCTTATGTTCCCCTTCAAGGTTAAGGAAGGAAGACTCTCAGTTGTCTGCTTTTCCACATCTCACTTCCCTTTCACTCTCCACCTGTTCTTTGACCTTTCTGTCGACATGTTTTCCATCAGAAATATGCTCTGAATCTTGGTGGAGCACAACACTGTCTCCATCTGCCGTGTCTTGGCATCATCTTGCCACATCCAGACTCGGTTATGGACAGGAACAGAGAGTGGCAGCCACAACGCAGCATCTTAGGAAAAGTCACTTCTGAAATCTGATGACAGAGGATATTAAATTGAGAACCATTTTTAGATATCATCTAGGCTAACACTCATTTTGAGCTAAGAAAATAATCAAAAATAAAGCTACAGGGTCATAAAGCAGCCTAGCAGCCAAGTTCGTCCAGTCTCCAGGTCTTCTCTCTCCCACTTGGTCTTTCAGAAATTCAGTGCAATACATATACCACACAAATTTCAATGTATAAATGAAGCACTGAATGATTAATTGACTAATGACTGAATTTATTTCATAATTCGTATTGCCAATTCTCAACTATTGGAGTTGCCATTTATTTCCATTATTGCACTGTTATGATAAGGATATATTGAGGATCTTTGTATACAAATAATGTTTCTGTGTTGGTAGCTATTTTCACAGGATATGTTAGTCACTCAGTCACATCCAACTCTTTGTGACCCCATAGACTGTAGCCTGCCAGGCTCCTCTGGCCATGGAATTTTCCAGGAAAGAATACTGGAGTGAGTAGCCATTCCCTTTTCCAAGGGATCTTCACAATCCAGGGATCAAACCAGGTCTCCTGCCTTGCAAGAGGATTCTTTACCATCTGAGCCACCAAGAAAGCCCATGAATACCAGAGTGGGTTAGCCTATCCCTTCTTCAGGGAATCTTCCCAACCCAAAAATTGAACCAGAGTCTCCTGCATTGCAGGTGGATTCTTTACAAGTTTGAGCTACCAGAGAAGCCCTTTTCACTGGATATATATTGCTAAAAATGGAAATACTGAGTACATCAATTCCCTCTTCCCTTCATTTCATGCTGAACTTTTTAATATATGGCATCGACAAGTCATTCCCTTTCATCTATGATTGATTATATTTTTTCTTTTGCTTCACTTAACTTAGACTTACCTTCAACCTATAATATTTTTTAAAGTTTTGTTGTTGTTCAGTTGCTTAGTCATGTCCGACTCTTTGTGACCCCATGGACTGAAGCACACCTGTCCTTCACCATCCTGTCCTTCAGGATGGTGAACCTATCTCCCTGAGTTTGCTCAAACTCATATCCATTGATTCGATGATACCATCCAAACAGCTCATCCTCTGTGCCCACTTCTCCTCCTGCCTTCAGTCTTTCCCAGCATCAGGACCTTTTCCAATGAATTGGCTGTTTGAATCAGATGACCAAAGTATGGGAGCTTCAGCTTCAGCATCAGTCCTTCCAATGAACATTCAGGGTTGATTTCCTTTAGGATTGACTGGTTTGATATCCTTGCAGTCCAAGGGGTTCACAAGAGTCTTTTCCAGCACCACAGTTGGAAAGCGTCACTTCTTTGGCTTTCAGACTTCTTTATGGTTCAGCTCTCACATTCGTATGTGACCACTGGAAAAACCATAGATATCCCTATCCAGAACTTTGTTTGCAAAGTGATGTCTCTGTTTTTAATACACTATCTAGGTTTGTCATCACTTTTCTTCCAAGAAACAAGCATCTTTTAATTTCATGGCTGCAGCCACCATCTACAGTGATTTTGTAAAATTAAAAAGTTAAAGTTAATATGCTTTAAATGAATTGATTTAATATAGAGAAAAAAAATCTTAAACATAAAGAGATAAGAATTTTGAAGTAGATTTATCATTTGCAATCTATTCAGCCACCCACTAAATATAACTTCAGGATATACTGAGGCGCTTTCTTCACCAATCATTGACGAAAACACTGGGAAAGGTGGGCCAACATTCGTGAACACAACTTAATACTGTTCTTCAAATGCAAGGTAAATTGGTAGCAAATGTTGCTTTTGGAGGGTCATGGTTGTCAAAAGAAGTACTGAGTGTAACTCAGATCCAAGGTGAGAGTGGTTAGTATACTAGGCATCAGAACTAGGCTGGCAACGAAAATGGATGAACTCACAGAGGTCTCTGGTAAAGGACAATTGATTAGTGATTCTAGTAAATAAAAAACAATCTAGGTGAAGTTATCAAAATCTGCCTTTGCCAACATAATAAAACATAGTAGGTTAAAGAACCTCAGCCACTTTCTAGACTTGAGGCAGTTTAGAAACCCAGAGCCAATTAAGTATCAGATCAGATCAGATCAGATCAGTCGCTCAGTCGTGTCCGACTCTTTGCGACCCCATGAATCGCAGCACGCCAGGCCTCCCTGTCCATCACGAACTCCCAGAGTTCATCCAGACTCACATCCATCAAGTCAGTGATGCCAACCAGCCATCTCATCCTCTGTCGTCCCCTTCTCCTCCTGCCCCTAATCCCTCCCAGCATCAGAGTCTTTTCCAATGAGTCAACTCTTTGCATGAGGTGGCCAAAGGACTGGAGTTTCAGCTTTAGCATCATTCCTTCCAAAGAAATCCCAGGGCTGATCTCCTTCAGAATGGACTGGTTGGATCTCCTTGCAGTCCAAGGGACTCTCAAGAGTCTTCTCCAACACCACAGTTCAAAAGCATCAGTTCTTCGGCACTCAGCTTTCTTTACAGTCCAACTCTCACATCCATACGTGACCACAGGAAAAACCATAGACTTGACTAGACAGACCTTTGCTGGAAAAGTAATGTCTCTGCTTTTCAATATGCTATCTAGGTTGGTCATAACTTTCCTTCCAAGGAGTAAGCGTCTTTTAATTTCATGGCTGCAGTCATCATCTGTAGTGATTGGAAAGGCCAAATATCCTTGCAGAAAGACCATGTACAGTGTTTCAAATGTGAACTGTAAATCTTTTGTCTATATGTCCCCAGTGTTACCTTTGTCTATATGGTTCTGCATTTGGGGAAGGGGAGGAAAGAAAGAGAAAAAGAAGGAAAGGAGAGGAAAAAGTGAAAGATATCTTGATCTTTTAGAAATTATTCAACACTGGCTTTGAGCTAACACTATTATGCAGATTTATAATTTCATGACATTCAGCTGGCAGGAGTGGGGCTTATTAAGGTGAGATGATCATGAAGCTTTTACCTGAGTACATCTCATGGTAAGTTATAGGAACACATACAAGATGTGAACAAAAGGACCAAGTAAGATTCTCTAGAGTTTTTTCACCTTATAAATAATAAATTTTAAAAGTACTGTATCCTTGAGGAAAATTCAAAGATTGGTCTCAACTTCAGTAACTTGAAAGGTACAGGGTAATTGCTATTCTAACTCCATTTAGCTCTAAAGTTAGAGTAAAGAAAGATGTATTGAACAAACCTTTACTGTTAATAATAAATTAAATATTCAAAACAAAAATAATAACAATGCATATGAAATTTTTCAACATATGAGAAAACAGTGCATGTGAAAATAAAGCAAAATATGGATAAATAGAATTATACATATATTGTATGTAAAGAAGTACAAATAATAATATTAATTCAAAGTAGACTGTTTTAAGATAAGAATGCATATTATAATCATTACAACAACCACCATAACAATATATTAAATACTACAACTAAAAAATTAAGATAGAATAGTAAAAGCATTTTGGTGTAAACATAACTTTATTTTTTAATTTTTCATTTTTTATTGAACTGTGGTTGATTTGGGGGGCTTTCCCTGATAGTTTAGTTGGTAAAGAATCCACCTGCAATGCAGGAGACCCCGGTTCAGTTCCTGGGTTGGGAAAATCTGCTGGAGAAGGGGTAGGCTACCCACTCCAGTATTCTTGGACTTCCCTTCTGGCTCAGCTGGTAAAGAATCGGCCTGCAATGCAAGAGACCTGAGTTTGATCCCTGGGTTGGGAAGATGCCCTGGAGAAGGGAAAGGCTACTCAATCCAGTATTCTGGCCTGGAGAATTCCATGGACTGTAGAGTCTGTGGGGTCACAAAGAGTCGGACACAACTGAGCGACTTTCACTTCATGGTTGATTTACAATATGTTAGTTTCAGGTATATTGAATAGGGTTCTCTGTGCTATACAGTAGATCCTTATTGGTTATTTTATATACAGTAGTGTGTATGCTAATCCCAGACCTCCTAATTTATCCCAAAGAAGAAGACGAAGGTACTTCATATTTGACTGGCTAAAATTATTCTAAAACAAAACCGACAATACTAAATACTAACTAGCAAGCTCATGGAGCAACCGGAATAATCAACATTGTTGGCAGGAATATGAAGTAGTAAAACCACACTGTAAGCATTATTCCTTTTATCTATCAAATTAAACACTCAAGTTTCAGCCAGGATCCATTCAGTTAGAAACCATGTCAGAAATGTGGATATGAAAAATCTGATACAGAGAAGTGGGCTACAGTCCATAGGGCCACAGAGTTGGACATGACTGAAGTGATAGCACGCAAGCATGCAAAAGGCATTTAACTATTAAAAGGGCTATAAGAAGTTTCAGAGGGATCCACAGACATCAAATGCAGAAAGCAGCTTATATTAGAGGATTCCACCAACACCATCTCCTCAAACACATACACTGAAAGCACAGAGACAGACTTCGTAAAAGAGGCTATGGCTGCTACAGATGCACAAAGTATTAAAGAAACCTGCCGGAGAGTGTGGGGCATAGCTAAATTGTGAGCCTGTTGTGAAGGTGGCAAAGGATGATGCCAGAGTGTGTGAGCACTTGGTCAAATGATCTCAAAGACTTCCGTCTTTGAGTTGGTGTATGGTCTACCACTGTGTAACAAATCAGTTATTTACTGTTAAATAACATATTAGTTGTCTAGCATGGCCCCAAATTTGTCAGCTTAAAATTAAAAATATATCTTATTGTTTCTGTGGGTCAGAAATTTGGGAGCACCTTACCTTGGTCTTCTGGCTTGGGGTATCTCACGAGGGAGAAATCTCAGGACATCTCAGGACATTTGCTGAAGTTGCAGAGTTCAGTTTGGGGAGGATTAGTTAAAAGATGATTCATGAGCCTATGGCAAGTTTCAGAAGAACTGATTCCAAGATCACTGGCTATTGGCTGGAAACATCACTTCCTGGCTGTACATGGCTCTCTATAGAGCTGCTCACAACAGGGAAGCTTGCTTCCTTCAGAAAATGAGAGAGGAAAACCTTTTTGTACCCTAACTTTGGAAGTGACAGCCCATCAATTTTGTTTTCTTTTTTTTTTTCCCTAAAAGTGAGTACCTAGGTTCAGACTGTAATCAAGGGGAAGGAATTATATAAGGGAATAATTGACTACTAGGAGTCAGAGATTATTGGAAGCCACTCCAGTAGCTATCCATTTAGAGCCTGAACAAAAGAAATCTTTCTAGTTAGTACAGCCCGCAAAGCAAGGAATCCTTTCTCTTAACCCTTAAGACCCAGCCTCTCTAATGACATAAACAAAGTGTCTGAGTCAGCTCAGGATGCTCCTTCAATAACGACAGTAGGGGGCCCAGTCAACTCAGCCAAAATCTTAGAACAAAATTAAGCTTCTTTAACAATATTCTCTGTTTCTTGATTAGCTCATGGTAGTCAGTTGGGTCTTGGTAGAGATTGAACACATGATCTTGAGAGACCAAGTGATCAGAGACCAAACTGTTCATCATGAGCAGGAAGTTGATTCAAATATGAATAAAGTTAGAAGTAACAAACAGTCCTCCTCCATCCAGTGGAAGTGAATATATTGCAGACTGTGAACCAATAGACCCTGAAGAATTGTGACTCTCTTTTCTTTGACTTTCAGCTGATAGAAAACTTTCCAAACTTCATACTGAGATCTTAAAAACACACACTGACTTATTTACTTTTCAGGAAAGTTTTATTCTGTTCTGTGTGCTGTGGTCACTTTGTTCCAGTGTCTCTGATTTTCCTTCAGGGAGGCTTCTGTATATTTAATCCTAAGAACTATCATTCTCTTTCTCATACATTTCATTCATTTCATCCTTTTACAGTGAATTCTTGGGGGAACCTCCAGGTATTTCCTTCAATGTCATTGACTTATTATTTCAAAGTGTTGATTCTTAGTCTGAATGCTACTGATGGGATTTTAATTCTGTGACCATGTTGTACCTTTGTTGGAATAATTCTTTATTCCCTGTAACTTTTTATTGTGAACTGCCACTTTAAAATTTCATTATGTTTTCTCCTTATGACTTTCTGCTTCCATTTTGTAGAAACTATTTCTATTTGTATTCTGTTGCATATACATGTTTTTAAACTTTGTTTTTCTAGTCCTTTTCATGTTCCAAAATTTTTGGCCTTAAGAATCATTTACACTCTTAAAAATTATAGAGGACTTCAAATAGATTTTATTTAGCAGATTATACCTGTTGATGTTTACCACAGTAGAAATTAAAACAGGAATTTAAAAATATTTATTTAATAATTTGTTTGAAATAATATAAACCCATTAAAATTTAACATAAATAACACATTTCTATACAAATTAACTATACTTTCCAAAAAATAAACACAGTGAGAAGTGTGACATTGTTTTGGATTTTTGCAAACCTGTTTAACATCTAACCTGATGGAAGAGAAATATATTTTTTATATTCAGTCTGTTACAAAATCATGTTAAGCTTCCTTTGAAAAGGGCCAGTGTATATTTGTGAGAGAATGAAGGTACCAAGGGCAAAAATATGTCAGTATTATGAAAATAGCTTTTATGTAATGGGCCCTCTGAAAGGGTCTAGGGGATCCCAAGGATTCCCAGACCACCCTTTGAACATTTCTGCTTTTATATATTTATTCAGGGGTTAGCTCTTTTTCTGAGTCAATACTATAGTCTTTCATTTCACTTAGGTCATTAACTCCTTTACTATTATATTATTGATTGTTGCGTGCATTTGTATGTGCTCAGTCGCTCAATAGGATATGCTTTTGTAACACAAGGTTCAAATTATACGCTACTGAAATCATTTCAAGTTCACATGGCCAGTGGAAGATGTGATAAATGGCATTCATGTCCCCCACCAATGCTTCACATTTCTCCATCTCTGCATCCTTTGCCATGTAATCTTTCAATGTCCTCATAGGAAGAAAGAGTGTGAGACTCCTGCATCTGGGTTCTGTCATGTGACTTGCTTTAGTGGGATATAAACAGAGGCTTGAAATAGGCAGTGCTTCTGATATTACCATAAAAAAAGACATACCTGGATTAGTTCCCTGGTTTAAGAAGGAGAATGAGAGAAACTTGGCGGAGCTGCCAAAGCAATTTAGACCAGCGAAGTCCCAGGCAGCCCACAGAGCCATCAGCTGTATAACTGACTACTGCTTAAAGAGACTGAATTTGCATTTATTATACAGCAATTGCTAACTGATACAAAAAAAGAAAGCAAAAGAATTGGTACTGTATTACTTCTGGTAAATGTACAAGACCCAGTGCTACTTTGCAGTCATTTAATATAATCTGAGTAGTTAATTATGTTTCTCAGGTTTTCCAAACTAGAAAGCAAAATAAGAATAAAATCTGTGTCTGTATGGACATGAGTTTGAACAAGCTCTGGGGGATGGTGGACAGGAACGCCTGGCGTGCTGCAGTCCATGGAGTCACAAAGAGTCGGACACGACTGGGCAACTGAACAATGAGGACTGGAGCACTCGTTTTTCTAGAAAAGTTATTGGGACTCTACAGGGACTATTGTCGGCAAACACAACAGAAATGCATGAGTGTTTGGACCTTTAAGGATCTCTCAGGGAGTTAGTTGATTTAGCAGTCAATATCTATTTGATGTTTAGTTGGCTCTTTCCAAAAAGACTTAGAATGTTTCCCTGTTACCTGGAGGAAACCTATCCTTGGCTGTCACTCTAATTATAAGTATTATTGAAATCGTAAGAAGCTTTATCCCTGACATTTCTCCCATCAAATCTCAAGTGTTCTCATCAAGAACTATTTTATTGTTTAAGCTGTTAAATAACATAACTCACCATAGTCTAAGGAATGAATTGTTATAGATGGAATTGTGACATTTTTGTTCTTGTCCAGTGGATTTTAGGACCAGTGTTTATTTAGTAACTGTCTCTCTGGAGGAAGTTCTATCACAACTTGGCTAATTCTGCTAATGTCATTCATGAAGAACACAATTATTGCCTTTGATTGACTGAAGAGGAATATGTGGAATTGATATTAAATTTATCCAGTATAGACACAGAGAGCTGAAGGATTGCCAGTAAGGAAAGGTACAAAGGAACAGACTTTAGATTAAGAGAAAGATGGATTTTACAGTTAACATGCATCAACTACTGGGATCCCTGTTAGCGAGGCAACTTAATTCAAGTATTAATGATTAGTTATCAAAAATATTACAGTAGAAGAGTCTTATTCTGCTTTCACGGACTTTTTTGAAATCCTGATGCCCAATATACACTTTCAGAAGGACTGTTCCAGCCTTCCACCTCCCACAATGTCTGTCAGAGTATATGTAGTTTCTTTGGGGAGAATCCACAAATTGTGTTATTCTCAAAGGATCCCTGAGCCTCCAAAGATTAACAGTTAGGAAAACACCTATCCATGTGAAGTGAAATTGGACTAGATGAACTCTGACATTGTATCAAACTGTAATAGCCTATACAGTAAACAACTATAACTTTTTTTTTTAACAAAACAGCATCTATAAATGTAATATATATATACACATATATACATATATGTCAGATTTTCTTTATCCATTCATCCACTGACAGACATATAGGTTATTTCCATTTCTTTGCACAAAAGTCTTGGCAGCCTCCAATTCATATATATGGCCTTCTTAGTCTACCATCTTGCTGCTGCTGCTATTGCTGCTAAGTCACGTCAGTCGTGTTGGATTCTGTGTGACAGGTGTCCTCTTATTTTTTTTTCTGAGAAAAACAGCCAGAACTTACGTAGAGGTTGTATATATCTAAGGTCCCCTTAGTGCTATTTTGTTTTAAATGATGGTAACTCCTTCTACCGTTGGCTGTTAGAGAAGTTGACCGTGCAACTCATAAATTTAATCAAGAATTTCAAGCAGATAAATGGAGTTTCTGTATATTAGGGCAACAATCTCTAACATTGACATGTTCTATGCGCTTGAGTAAAGAGTGCTTCCAAATTCTTGGTAAACAGTGTATGCTTGACTAGCCCAGCTAACAAATGCATAATATGATACCATAGCTTAAAATAAAGCTATATGTTTTAATGTAAATTGAAGTGCTTTGTTGAAACTTAAATGCATAAATGTATCTTGCAACAATAATATCTTCACAAGGGAGAGTTTTCAGATTGAAATCAAAGTTGTTTTTCCTTATATTTTTGTTTCTAAAAAGTGCTCATGTAAATATCTGTATAATTTGTCATGTCCTTTATCACTCACAATTAATTGTCTTATTTCTACAATGTATAATTATGAACAAAAAGTAGATATTAAGCACTTAAATGCTCTTAATTTTATACTACATTATATGAAGTCCTTACCTTTTTATCCTTGACAGAGGAGGAGGATTAGGTAATTGATCAAGCAGAAGAATAAAAAACCTGTTCTGTCCTCAAAGGGTCCAGTTGAAAGAGAATATAGCAGGAAAGCTTGTGACACCTTTATTTGGTTCCACAAAATGTGCAGGAATAAATTAAGAAGTATGTGCATATGTTGCAGCATGTGAGAGAAAGGCTTAAGGGTTTTATGAAATTTTAATTTTCATAAGAAGTGACAGTATGCTAGGTGCAGTGAAACTACACAATGAAGTTATAACTGTCATGAATCTGTATGCACTGAATGCTATTGTATCAATTAAAATTGCACGTGCAAGAAGCACACTGACAGAAAAAAAATTAGAATTTATAAAAATAATAGGTTTCCTCAGCCATTGTCATATTAAGTAGGCACAAAAATAAATAGCAAACATTTCTATAAGAAACCTTATAAAATAAAAAAAATAAAACTATTAACAAAAAAAATCATTATAGCCCTACAATGTCTTAATAAACACAGCAATTATATCCTAAAGGAAACTAAGAAATATATTATGAACAAGTGGAATTAAATCTAGCTGTGCCAGGATGTTCCAGTATTAGATTATGTATTAATATTATTTCTCAAAACAATAGGTTAAACAAGATACATGTTAAAAATACACCGATAAATGTAAAAAGGCATTTGCTAATATTTGGCGTACATTCTTGATTTTTTCAACATTAGAACAAACAGGAAGTCTCAATTTTAGTCAATAACAAACTTTGAGAATGTGTATTAGTGGCATTTCATTCTGTGACTGGCTTAGTTTTCTTATAACATTCTGTTGTTTGATTTTACCTCATTTGTAGTTATAGATTTTGATACCACTTTTTAACTTCCAAACGTTAAGTATCTTTTCTCTTTGGGGGATTATCTCCCGGTGTATCCCCTGGTAGTGACTAGCTAGACACCCAGAGTACTCTTTCAGCCAAATACTTTTATTGTGTTTATTGGTCAGTTGTAGTTATTCATTACTGCACTGTTCACTCATACTTTTGTCCCATTTTTTTAAATCAGGTATTATAATTTTAAGAACTTATAACTGACAGATTATAGATTGCTGTACACCATAGCCTCAATTCAGATGAAAGACAACATTTCTTAAAAATATTTAAGCCACAGTCACTTACTGACCACTCAGTTTACTTACTACTTCAATTACTATTCTTTTATATATTACGTTCTTTTATGCTCAAATAGTCTTTAATAGAGAACCCAATGAGAAGTTTATATCTACTGAATATATAGATGTGTGTGATGCTCCTTATTTTCTAGAATTGCTTAAATATCTTATTAATCAAAATTTGTCTGATTATTATTATCCCCTTTAATACCACAATGTGATAAGACTATGTCTAGTTATGTTTACTTGAACTCTGAATAATAAAGTCCTGAAATTATGCATCTATTCTGAAGTTGATATTCCCAAATTTATCTCAAACTTTAGACATATTTTAAAGAAAAATATTATTTTAAAAAGGAAGGATAAACTAATGTTACTAGTGGGATGTGGAGCTCTACCCCCCTAGCGGCCAGCCTCATATGTAAGTTCCCTTGCTTTTTAAACCTGCCACCTTCCAATCTAAAGTGGCAAGCATCTTTCTTCAGTCTCTCCTTACCCTCCATATAGAGGGGCTCATTTTGAATTTCACCTGGAGAAACTCCTAAGATTGCAAACAAACAGCAGTTGATAAACCAGCCAGCAGAGTGAAAAAATGGGTCTTGGGAAGGAGATATCTGTGGAGAAAACTCAGAGCTGGCCACAAGTCTTTATGTGGGAAGGAGTGTGTTAGATGCTATGGACTGCTTGAGTTCAGGGACACTCTGAAAACACTGGTGGAACACACAGGTTTGAGAAACTGCACAGAGTGCCCTGTGGCACAGGAGGGAAGCATATGGCTGCACAGTATGCTGGGCTCTGCTGTGGGCAGTTCTCTGGCCACTGATGCCCAATGAGAGGCTGGTTTCTGTTAGAAAGTTGGAAGGGCTGAGGTTAGAGAAAGATATGCATGTATCCACTACTCTGCTCGTTTTGGGGCAGGCAGAGAAGGTTGGAAAGCAGGATAATGAGTTGGAGACTTTCACATGCTGTTTTGCAAGGTTAGTAACAAGGCTCAATTGGAACACTTGGAGGTGGAATCCTGAAAAAGTGAGGACAGCGAAGAGGAGGATGTTGTGGTGAATGACTGATTGATCATGATGCAGATGAAGCGCCCTCACTGTCTGCCTTCTTGTACAAAGGAAAGCAAAAACCTAAAACAACAGCCTCAGCTAGGAGGGCAGCCCCCAGTTAAGGAGATGTCTGTGATGAAAGAATACACTCCCACTGAGCTTATTGATGTGACTGCCAGGTTCCAACAAGAGGCTGGAGAAGATATTCAGGCATGAGGAGTGCATCTATGAGATAAGGGGGATGATGGCAAGAGGCAGAGTAACTGAGCAACATCATCACACACTCTGCCCTCAAGCAGTGCCCGTATGGTGCTGGGAGGAATAGATGATTCGAATTACTCCCTCCTTATAAATTGGATTTATAAGCCTTCTTGTAAAGAGGCTTTCCTCAGTGTGGAGGCTCTCCTTGGGCATGTGGGACTCTGAAAATCTATAAACAAGGTGCAATGAATTCTTAGGGAGTTGGGTTGAGACAGGCCATCTATGTCCCTGTCTTTGAAGGCCTTGATCAGGCCACATTCATTGCATGAATGAAAGCCAAGATGCTCCAGACCACTCTCAGTACCTGGTACTGAATGCTTATATTTATGCTGAGTTCAGCCACAGGACAAGACATTTTTGACACTGGGCTATCTAGCTGATCGTGGAGAAACTGACAAATCTCAGAAACAGTAATGGAATGTTGGAAAGCCATGAGACAGGATCTTGGGAAGCCCAAAAACTTTTCCAATCAACTGTAAAGAGTCTAGTAAAGGTAATCCAGAAGCAAATGTGGTTTGACCTAATCACCACCAGGACCCCTGAAAAGATAGTTTGACAACCCAGTGCTATGTTGATTGGCCAGTGGAAAACCGTCAAACCTGAAAAATGATTCAGACTCATTCTTACCACCTCTTGTTCCCTGCCTGCTGCAGCAGAGGTTTCAGGCACATATTCCTGTTCAGGGTAGGTGTCTCTCATGTCCCAGGTATAGGATACAGGCCAAGATCACATGCAGGTTAGGTCCTGGGTGGCGGGGCGGGACCCCGCCCAGGACCCCGCCCCCCCCCCACCAGCTCACTCAATAGTGAGCCCCATGTTGAGCTCACTATTCACTGGTCCCCTAGAAATAAACAAAAAGATGATGGCTTTGGTTGATACTGAAACCAAATGTACTCTAATATATGGTAACCCGCAGAAGATTTCTGGTTCACTCAGCAGCACTGAGGGATTACCAGATGGTGCCAGTCATAATGAATCTGCCTGCTAATGCAGGAGACCCAAGAGAAATGGGTTCGATCCCTGAGTTGGCAACCCACTCCAGTATTCTTGCCTGGAAAATAGAAGCACCTGGTGGGCTACAGTCCATGGGGTCACAAACAGTCGGACATGACTGAGCATGCACGCATGCATGGCTTCATCAACACTGATGGCTACAGATGGCATTCTGGATACAAGCCATTTATCAGATATAAGGTTAACAGATATTTTCTCCTAGTCTGTGGCTTGGCTTTTCAGTTTCTTAAGTGTGATAATTTTAACTTTGCAAAGTCCAATTTACTGGTTTGTTATTTTAAAGGTTGTGCTTTTGTGTTATACAATTACTCTTTACTCAAGCCAAGGTCTTTTAGACATTCTCCTTTTTTTTTCTCCCTATGTTTTAGTGTTTCATCTTTTATATTTCAATCTACAATTCATTTTAAGCTAACTTTTGTTTGTGGTGTGAGTTTATTTTGCTTGTGGATGTTCACATGTCCCAGAAATTTTTGTTAAAATAAGTATCCTCTCCCTACTTGACTATCTTGCCACCTTTGTAAGAAATCAGAAGACCGTAAATATAAGGATTTAATTCTGAACTCTTACTTTTTGTTTCATCGTTTTCTGTGTCCATTCCTAATGTGGTATCAAATACCACATTGTTTTGATTACTTTGGCTTTAGAATATGTTCTCAAATCAGATACTCTTAAGTACTCCAGTTTTGGAATTGTTTTGGTTATTTTCCTTTCCTTGAATTTCCAAATAAATTTGATGATAGGCTTGTCAAATGCTGCAAAAAGTGCTTTCTTGTATTTTAACCATTAGATAGACTTCCAGTTCCAGATTTATTCTCCTGCATACTCAGAACAAATATGTATAACACTGACAGTATGTTGGACATCAGAAAACATAGGGCAGTAATTCCCAAGATATGGGAAACAAATGAAGAAGCCCTTTGATTGCAGCAACCTATTGGCTGGAGAAATTTCTAAGTCACACCATAGAAAGACATACCCAGGAAGAATTCAACATGCTCCCTGAGTTGAGGAGATGGAGTCAGGAATCTGGGGAGACCCAGGCAACAAGTCATTGAAGGACAGAGGAACAGCATCAGACAGAAAACTCCAGAGTTCTATAGAATGTCTTCCTTTAGTATGACAGAATGATCTCTGTTCAATTCCAAGGCAAACCATTCAATATCACAGTAATCCAAGCCTATACCCCAACCAGTAATGCTGAAGAAGCTGAAGTAGAATGGTTCTATGAAGACCTACAAGACCTTTTAGAACTAACACCCAAAAAAGATGCCCTTCTCATTATAGGGGACTGGAATGCAAAAGTAGGAAGTCAAGAAACACCTAGGGTAACAGGCAAATTTGGCCTTGGAGTACAGAATGAAGCAGGGCAAAGGCTAATAGAGTATTGCCAAGAGAACACACTGGTCATAGCAAACGCCCTCTTCCAACAACACAAGAGAAGACTCTACACATGGACATCACCAGATGGTCAACACCGAAGTCAGACTGAATATATTCTTTGCAGCCAAAGATGGAGAACCTCTATACAGTCAGCAAAAACAAGACCAGGAGCTGACTGTGGCTCAGACCATGAACTCCTTATTGCCAAATTCAGACTTAAATTGAAGAAAGTAGGGAAAACCACTAGACCATTCGGGTATGACCTAAATCAAATCCCTTATGATTATACAGTGGAAGTGAGAAATAGATTTAAGGGACTAGATCTGATAGACAGGGTGCCTGATGAACTATGAACAGAGGTTTGTGGTATTGTACAGGAGACAAGGATCAAGACCATCCCCAGGAAAAAGAAATGCAAAAAAGCAAAATGGCTGTCTGGGGAGGCCTTACAAGTAGCTGTGAAAAGAAGAGAAGCAAAAAGCAAAGGAGAAAAGGAAAGATATAAGCATCTGAATGCAGAGTTCCAAAGAATAGCAAGGAGAGATAAGAAGCCTTCCTTGGTGATCAGTGCAAAGAAATAGAGGAAAACAACAGAATGGGAAAGACTAGAGATCTCTTCAATCAAATTAGAGATACCAAGGGAACATTTCACGCAAAGATGGGCTCGATAAAGGACAGAAATGGTATGGACCTAACAGAAGCAGAAGATATTAAGAAGAGATGGCAAGAATACACAGAAGAACTGTACAAAAAAGATCTTCATGACCCAGATAATCACAATGGTGTGATCACTCACCTAGAGCCAGACATCCTGGAATGTGAAGTCAGGTGGGCCTTAGAAAGCATCACTATGAACAAAGCTAGAGGAGGTGATGGAATTCCAGTTGAGCTATTCCAAATCCTAAAAGATGATGCTGTGAAAGTGCTGCACTCAATATGCCAGCAAATTTGGAAAACTCAGCAGTGGCCACAGGACTGGAAAAGGTCAGTTTTCATTCCAATCCCAAAGAAAGGCAATGTCAAAGAATGCTCAAACTACTGCACAATTGCACTCATCTCACACGCTAGTAAAGTAATGCTCAAAATTCTCCAAGCAAGGCTTCAGCAATATGTGAACCATGAACTTGCAGATGTTCAAGCTGGTTTTAGAAAAGGCAGAGGAACCAGAGATCAAATTGCCAACATCCACTGGATCATCGAAAAAGCAAGAGAGTTCCAGAAAAACATCTATTTCTGCTTTATTGACTATGCCAAAGCCTTTGACTGTGTGGCTCACAATAAACTGTGGAAAAGTCTTCAAGAGCTGGGAATACCAGACCACCTGATCTGCCTCTTGAGAAACGTATATGCAGGTCAGGAAGCAACAGTTAGAACTGGACATGGAACAACAGACTGGTTCCAAAAGGAGTATGTCAAGGCTGTACATTGTCACCCTGCTTATTTAACTTATATGCAGAGGACATCATGAGAAACACTGGGCTGGAAGAAGCACAAGCTGGAATCAAGATTGCCAGGATAATAACCTCAGATATGCAGATGACACCACCCTTATGGTAGAAAGTGAAGAAGAACTAAAAAGCCTCTTGATGAAAGTGAAAGAAGAGAGTGAAAAAGTTGGCTTAAGGCTCAACATTCAGAAAATGAAGATCATGGCATCCGGTCCCATCACTTCATGGGAAATAGATGGGGAAACAGTGGAAACAGTGTCAAACTTTATTTTTTTAGGCTCCAAAATCACTGCAGATGGTGACTGCAGCCATGAAATTAAAAGACGCTTACTCCTTGGAAGGAAAGTTATGACCAACCTAGATAGTATATTCAAAAGCAGAGACATTACTTTGCCAACAAAGGTCCATCTAGTCAAGGGTATGGCTTTTCCAGTGGTCATGTATGGATGTGAAAGTTGGACTGTGAAGAAAGCTGAGTGCCGAAGAATTGATGCTTTTGAACTGTGGTGTTGGAGAAGACTCTTGAGAGTCCCTTGACTGCAAGGTGGTCCAGCCAGTCCATCCTAAAGATCAGTCCTGGGTGTTCATTGGAAGGACTGATGCTAAAGTTGAAACTCCAATACTTTGGCTACCTCATGTGAAGAGTTGACTGATTGGAAAGACCCTGATGCTGGGAGGGACTGGGGGCAGGAAGAGAAGGGGACGACAGAGGATGAGATGGCTGGATGGCATCACTGACTCAATGGACATGAGTTTGAGTGAACTCCGGGAGTTGGTGATGGGCAGGGAGGCCTGGTGTGCTGCAATTCATGGGTTTGCAAAAAGTCAGACACAACTGAGTGACTGAACTGAACTGAACTGAGTATTAACTCATCAGCTTTTGAAAACAGAGGTCAAAGGTATCTCAGATTAACATCTAAACTTATAAGCCCCTTTTGTTACTTTTACTGAAGCACAAAAGTGACAACTAGTGGCAATACTTAATAATAATATTAAGAATCAAAAGATATATAAGAATAAAAGTACAACCTTATGACTTTATGAAACTTAGAAGATGGTAGAAAAAGGAAAGATATGTAAATTTATATAGAAATCATTCCCCGAATCATCTAGACAACAGAAAATACAAACGAAGCAGTGACAAGGAA
Source organism: Bos javanicus (assembly GCF_032452875.1). NCBI lineage: Eukaryota > Metazoa > Chordata > Mammalia > Artiodactyla > Bovidae > Bos > Bos javanicus. Next base: position 37,838,301 of record NC_083895.1, on the reverse strand, counting down.
AACATTTGTTGTTGCACTTCCTACCATGAAAATTAACTGCTCATTAACCTTTAATGAATCTAGTTCCCCAAGGAATTTTTATGAATGCATAACTCTATGCACTGAAATTAACAGTCAATGATATATTAAGTAAGTAAATATGGAGTGATTTCAATAGTGTGGGCTTACTTTTCTCATTTTTTGGCTTCTGTAAAAGTAATACTTTTATGTATTTTTTTAAAAAAAGATCTTCAGCAATGCAAAACCAATTTTAGAACATTAAATTTGTTTTAGCATTGCTTTATACTCATTGTTATTATCAGAATGTCAAAGATGTTTTCATATACTAACTCATTAGTCTTCCAATTGCATGTGCAATCCTGAATCTTTAATGTCCTGACACTAAAGAGTTTTTATTTTAATATAGGCAGCATAGAAATAGAAATGCTGGCATACATTACAAAAGTCCTGTACTTTACAGCCACTTTGAGACTAGAAAAAATTTTGTAAAATGAATTCTAATTACTCCGTGGATTTTTCATTATGCAGTTTGAATGAATGCAATCACACTGAGGAAGAACATTAACTTCTACTGATACAAAATAATATCTAAACTGATAAAAATTTCAGACCTAAGAGGTGAAATGTGAAGCGTTTAGAACTAAACACAGTAGAATTTACTTATTCTCTTATAGTGGTTAGAGATTTCTAAGAATCACATGAAAACCATAATGGAATTTGGAGTAATTAAAATATATGAAAATAATTAACATTGAAAATACCATAAATAGAATTTTAAAAATAAATGGCAAACAGTGAAAACCTATGTACAATACCCATGAAGGTCAATGAGCAAAATAATTTACTAAATAGCTCACAAATCAGTTACAAACTTGAGCCCCACTAATTAGCAGGAAAAAAAGGAAAGACAGCTGATAAAAATTGCCTGGAAGCAATAGCTTTAAATGTTCAACCTCTCTTACTGTTTAAATACAACGTTAAAACAAGAACTTTGATGTCAGATTTGACAAGATTGAATGCTGGAAAGGGTCTGGAGAAACAGGCAGTCTCAGAAACTGTTTATGGGTGTGTTAATAGGTGAGAGAAGCATAATTGTGTTTAAAATATTATTTTGCTTATCATTACTTCTTGCATTTTATTCCTTTTTTAAGTCCTTCTTCTGAAGGAATTCTCAGATGTCTTTTCAACAACAGAGTTCTTTTAATGGTAAATTCAGCCTTGGTTTAAAAATATCTTCATTTCACCCTCAAATTTGAAAGGTCATTTGATTATAATTTTTAGATAAATATTTTAAGTTGGAAGTTAGTTTTTCTTACTAGTTGGAGAAATAAAATCTCCAGCCTCTTTATTTTTTTAGCATTTTATTATGAAAATTTACCCACACAGCAAATTTGAAAGAATTGTACAAGGAACACTCTCATAGCCACCAAGTTTATCCCTTTGTTCATCCATTAGTTCATCTTATTTCTGATTCATTTCACATTGCATATATCAGTACACATCTTCCTCTTTAAACATGGGTACTACTATCTAGAATTCAGTATTTGTTTTCCAGTTTTGTTATGCAAAATCTAACTGAAGGACATACACAAATCTCAAGTGTACAAGCAATGAGTCTTTTTAAAATTTATTTTTAAATTGGAGGGTAATTGCTTTACAATATTGTGTTGGTTTCTGCCAACATGCATCAACCCTAGGTATACATATGTCCCCTCCCTCTTGAGCCTGCCTCCTACCTCCCACCCCATCTCACACCTCTAGGTTGTCACAGAGGACCAGATTTGAGCTCCCTGAGTCAAACAGCAAATCTCTACGGGCTATCTATATTTACGTATGGTAATATATATGTTTCAATGCTACTCTCTCAATCTGTCTCACCCTCTCCTTCCCCCATTGTGTCCACAAGTCTGTTCTTTATGTTTGCATCTCTGTTGCTGCCCATCTTTCTAGATTCCATGTATATGTGTGTGTGTGTTAATATGCAACATTTGTCTTTCTCTTTCTGACTTACTTCACTCTGTATAGGCTGTTCACTTCACTGATAGGCTCTAGGTTCATCCATTTCATTAGAACCGAGTCAAATGTGTTCCTTTTACGACTGAGTAATATTCCATTGTGTATATGTGCCACAACTTCTTTATCCATTCATCCATGGAGGGACATCTAGGTTGCTTCCGTGTCCTGGCTATTGTAAATAGTACTGCGAAGCAGTGAGCCCTGAAAAATACACACAGCTGAGGCATCCAAATCACTCTTTGGCCCCTATTCTTTGGGGGAAGGGCGTAGATTATTTAATTATTAAGGAATTTTTTAAAATTGAAGTATAGTTGGTTTACAACATTGTTTTAATTTCTGCTGTAAAGCCAAGTGATTGAGTTACATACATATATATGTATACTTTTTTCAGTTTCTCTTCCATTATAATTTATTGCAAGATATTAAATATAATTCCCTGTGCTACACAGAAGGACCTTGTCTGTCTTTCAATTAATTTGAAGTCTTTTTCTCTTTTTTTTGGAATTGTATCTCTGGTTGTCCTTACAATACCATTTTTTACTTTGATGTTTGATTCCAATGTGATGAGAAATAGATTTATTAAGAGTGTTCTTACTTATTAATCCTCAGATTTTGTAGTTTTTAAGTGTTTTGGAAAATTTCCAGCCATTTTTTTTCTTTAAATACTATTTTATGTTTTTTTCCTTCTGGAACTCATGTTAGTATATTTTCTGTCTTTTAAGTTTCTTAATCACTGATGATTCTTTTTTTTTTTTAATTTTATTTTATTTTTAAACTTTACAATATTGTATTAGTTTTGCCAAATATCGAACTGAATCCGCCACAGGTATACCCGCATTCCCCATCCTGAACCCTCCTCCCTCTTCCCTCCCCTACTCTCCCTCTGGGTCGTCCCAGTGCACCAGCCCCAAGCATCCAGTACCGTGCATCAAACCTGGACTGGCGACTCGTTTCATACATGATATTATACATGTTTCAATGCCATTCTCCCAAATCTCCCCACCCTCTCCCTCTCCCACAGAGTCCATAAGACTGATCTATACATCAGTGTCTCTTTTGCTATCTCGTACACAGGGTTATTGTTACCATCTTTCTAAATTCCATATATATGCGTTAGTATAATGTATTGGTGTTTTTCTTTCTGGCTTACTTCACTCTGTATAATAGGTTCCAGTTTCATCCATCTCATTAGAACTGATTCAAATGTATTCTTTTTAATGGCTGAGTAATACTCCATTGTGTATATGTACCACTGCTTTCTTATCCATTCATCTGCTGATGGGCATCTAGGTTGCTTCCATGTCCTGGCTATTATAAACAGTGCTGCGATGAACATTGGGGTACATGTGTCTCTTTCCCTTCTGGTTTCCTCAGTGTGTATGCCCAGCAGTGGGATTGCTGGATCATAAGGCAGTTCTATTTCCAGTTTTTTAAGGAATCTCCACACCGTTCTCCATAGTGGCTGTACTAGTTTGCATTCCCACCAACAGTGTAAGAGAGTTCCCTTTTCTCCACACCCTCTCCAGCATTTATTGCTTGTAGACTTTTGGATTGCAGCCATTCTGACTGGCGTGAAATGGTACCTCATAGTGGTTTTGATTTGCATTTCTCTGATAATGAGTGATGTTGAGCATCTTTTCATGTGTTTGTTAGCCATCTGTATGTCTTCTTTGGAGAAATGTCTATTTAGTTCTTTGGCCCATTTTTTGATTGGGTCATTTATTTTTCTGGAGTTGAGCTGTAGGAGTTGCTTGTATATTTTTGAGATTAGTTGTTTGTCAGTTGCTTCATTTGCTATTATTTTCTCCCATTCTGAAGGCTGCCTTCTTGAGATTATTATATATCCAGCCCAGAACTCTCCCTCACACTGCATTTCCAGAGGGGAACTTAAATTGTCCATTGATATGTTTAATAAGCATCTCAACTGTAAAATGTACAATACAAAACATCTGACTTCTCCTCACACCCTGCTCTTTCTCCAAGGTATTCTATCTGAGTAGGAAGAAAAATCCATCCTCTCAGATGCACAAATCAAAAATCCAACTCTCACTTCTCTATTTTTCTCGACCAAGTCATCAACAAATGTGGTCAGACATAATTTCAAATATATCCAGAACTGCATTAATCCTGCCACTTCCAACACTATCAAAGACACCTCTGTCCCCAGCTAGACTTTAACTTCAGTCATTTTGTAGCTGGTTTCCTGATTCTTTCATGATCCTTCACAGTCTCCTCATCCGACCGGGCATTTTACTTGAATCCCCCACATGGTCATGACCACACCACTAATTCTTCCCATGGCACCACAAAAACAGCCAAATTTGGAGTGCTTAATTTTGCTCCTATGGTTTTAACTTTCTTCTTAGTTTCTGATATTTATGTGTATGAGAGATACCAAAAACTGTAGCGTTATCTGCGATCTAAGGTGTTCAGAGTGAAAGTATTCTACCATCTTGCTGATTCTTGATTCATTTCTTTCTTCCGTCTTTTGTGCCCCAAATTTGCATTAGAGTATTTTAGTTGTACTTTGCCACTAGATTTTGTTATTACTTTAATCCAGTTTTAGAACTTTTTACTACTCTTAGATCTTTTGACTACTGTGATATATTGATTTTACATTGATTACTTACACAGTGGATTTATTTCTGTTTAATCTTGTTCTATTTACCATGCTTTTTTTTTTTTTTTTTTGCTGCTTTCTTTTTTATTTTTTTATTTTTTTTCTTTTCTTGACTTGGATAATCATTGTTTCCAGCTTGGGCTTTGTCTTCCAGAACATTAGCTTCTCTCAGTCTTTAGGATAATTGTCAGTTTGAGTTCCATTTAAGTTCCTGGTTTGAAAATTCCGACACCCCCAGGTAAGGAAGAATAAACTCAGCACAGGCTCAGGGCTTTGATTTCTCATGGAACTTTGTTTTAATGTTTCAGTACCAAAAGAATTTTCTTGTCTCTCAAAGGCCTAGTTTTCAAAAGTTTCCTTTTTTTCCTTTCCCTGGAAGTACATCCCCCAGGTGTCCTGACCTTTATATGGGAGTCTTAGTCTCAACTTCCCATAAATTGAGTGTCCAAGTCCTAATCTCTGTTCTCTGTATGGAAATTAAAGTCTGATTCTATAGAACTTATGGCGTAATTTGAGGTTTGATAATATGACCAACCTAGATAGCATATTAAAAAGCAGAGACATTACTTTGCCAACAAAGGTCCATCTAGTCAAGGCTATGGTTTTTCCAGTGGAATTGTATGGATGTGAGAGTTGGACTGTGAAGAAAGCTGAGTGCCAAAGAATTGATGCTTTTGAACTGTGGTGTTGGAGAAGACTCTTGAGAGTCCCTTGGACTGCAAGGAGATCCAACCAGTCCATTCTGAAGGAGATCAGCCCTGGGATTTCTTTGGAAGGAATGATGCTAAAGCTGAAACTCCAATACTTTGGCCATCTCATGAGAAGAGTTGACTCATTGGAAAAGACTCTGATGCTGGGAGGGATTGTGGGCAGGAGGAGAAGGGGACGACAGAGGATGAGATGGCTGGATGGCATCACTGACTCGATGGAAATGAATTTGAGTGAACTCCGGGAGTTGGTGATGGACAGGGAGGCCTGGCGTGCTGCAATTCATGGGGTTGCAGAGTCAGACACGACTGAGCGACTGAACTGAACTGAACTGAACTGAATCATCTAGAAAGACAACATAGCCTCAATTTACTGATTTAATGCTCTGGATTTCCTTATAAATTTTATCATGTTATTTATAAATAAATAAAGTTCCTTCTTTATTTCTGGCAAATGGAATTTCTCTATTATCTTATGAAGTGTGAGCTATACATTATATTTTAATTTGACATTTGTTCAGTTTATAACTAAGAGGGTTATACATTTGCTTTTCCAACATGTCAGAACAAGAGAACCACTGTAAAAATTTATGAAGTTTGTTAAAGAATATTATTTTGTTTACAAAGATACTATAAAATACTAGCAACAATAACAGGTACAGATGCTTTACATCATGTGGAATATAGAAGAAAAGAAATAGCCTCCATATATGAGGATATGTGCACAAAAATTAATGTGGCTAATAAATGTTCAAAATATATGTTAAGTAGTGCTACAAAATGCAAATTTTTTTTCAACTCACATTGACAAAAGTTAATACAATAGATAATTATCAATATTAGTGGATATTTTCTGAGATAAGCATTCATACATTGCTAGCTTACGTTCCACATTAAAAGTATCTCTTTGATTCAATAATTCAATATTCTCCCCTAAAGATTTAATCACATATTGATACATTTATATTCACTATATAACCAGCATTTTGAAATAATATGAATATTCAAAAATAGGAAATATATGCCTCTACCTTTTCTGCTCTTCAGCAAGGGATCCTGAGGAACACATTCTATACTTACTCCAAAGAATCTGACTTCATAAATAAAGGGAAAAGTTTTATTTATATAGTGCTTAACTTGATAGATATACTCAACAATATGCATATAGGCTGATTGTATTGTTTTTAATGTTGATTTTTTTGCCATTATCTTAATAAAGAGAATATCGAGTGGCTGGGAGAAAAATGGAAAAAGAAAATAAAAAAGGAAATTTATATTTAGTCAATGAAGTTGATTTCTTTCAAATTTTTTTCTCCTTTCCGTCTTTTAGCAGTGTTCCAGGAAGTTAAAAGGCAGGGTGAAGGCTCTACTGTTTTGCAATCAAGACTTGATCTCATTTTAAGTAACATTATTTGAGCCTAAAAGTAATGATTTTCTTTTAAACGTAGGCTTTTCAAAGATTTTCTCTACACGTTAGTGTGATTTTATTACATCTAAGGGCTATGTTTCCCCTCTGCCCCAAGAGAAACAAATTTTCTATTTTATGAAGTCAGCAGGGAGCCAGACTCAATTTATAAAAATTAACTTCACAGGGGACTTTTCCTAAGACTAACTATTGCCATATGAGGAAGTTACACCCTGGTAATCAAAGGCTCACTTGCAGAAACAAATTAACCCTCCAGCATTAAGAAACTAGCTTAAAAAAACCTGAGAAAATGATGAATTGTAGTTTCTTTGAAAAAAAAGAAAAGCAAAGTCCTCATCAGGTTGAAACACAATTTTGACACTTTAAGAAGGTCTTACTCAAAATCAGATTAGCCTTTGGAAGTCTAAGAAGAATATAGTATATCCTTAATTTGCATTTATTTTTATCACATCCCTTATATCTGTGTTTTTGTATAGAATATATTAGTACAATACTACATGTATATAATAAATGAACAAATATATATACATTGAGGGTGCATGCTCAAAAACATTTTACTGAAGTGAGATCATTATCTAAAGGTTGAATACCTCTCCAAGACATCTTTAGTGTTGTTCAGTCGTTCAGTCATGTCTGACTCTGTGATCCCATGGACTGCAGCACACCAGGCTTCCCCTGTCCTTCACCATCTCCCAGAGCTTGCTCAAACTCATGTCCATTGAGTCGGTCATACCATCCAACCATCTCATCCTCTGTCGCCCCCTTCTCCTCCTGCCCCCAATCTTTCCCACTGTCACAGTCTTTTCCAATGAGTCAGCTTTTTGCATTGGGTGGCCAAAGTATTTGAGCTTCAGGGAACAAATAATATATATTATATAATGACATAATATATTATTGCAAGATATTGATATAGATCTCTGTGCTATACAGTAGGACCTTCTTGTTCATCTGCTTTTTTAAATTTAATGTCTTTTCTTTTTTTCCTTTTTTGGAATTTTATCTCTGGTTGTCCTCACAATACCATCTTTTACTTTGATGTTTAATACTTAATTGCAATATGATGAGGAATAGATTTCCCTATATTTGGTGGGCTAGAACTTTTCTGAAAACTTTAAAGAAGAATTTCTATATTTTGCCTTGAAAATATTAATGTAAGAAGAACCCTAGGTAAAAAGGTCTTCCTTTTTAATCCTCTAAAATAATGTCCCTGTGTTATGAATCCATTTTATAGCAAATTAGAGACTGTTAATTCCTTGTTTAATTGATTCAAACCAAATATTCTTTTTAAACATGTAATATATTGAAGTTGAAGTGCCCATTACAATTCATGGAATCTAAAGATCATTGCAAACAGGTAGCCATTAAGATGTAGTTGCCATTTCTTTGGCTATTCACACATGTAAAGTGGCCACATCAAAACTTGCAAAATGGATATAAGCATCTTGGGTGAGAAGTCTAGAAACAAGATTAGAGTATTCTCTCAAGAAATATTACCTCACCATTGCTCATGATGTCTCAGTACATATTGAAATAATACATGGGCTTGATGACGCTAAATCAGGAGGTAATTCAGGAAAATCAAACTTTGGAGATGAAGAAGGTTTGGGAATATTTCAGCCCATTTATTTTACTTTTTTTTGCATGCATGTCCAAGAGTGATATGTAATAAAACTCTGAATTTAAGTAAGTGTAACAGTTCTTTAAGTATAAAATAAAAATTCTAAGAGATAAGAAAGAATCGTTATCTTTTAATTGGTAGCATAAATGATTGTACAAAATGTGATTGTACAATCCACAGTATCTTAGATTCAATAAAATAGTCATGCACCCAGTATACCATGTATGCATTAGATAGTGAAAGAAAAACAGTCCTAGCATTTAGCATCATTTCTTGGCTTTCTTCTGCTCTTTTCAGTTTTGGTTAATATAAGTTAATATAAACTTCCTCATGCTGCTCCTATGTCTCATTTTTTGAGTATTGGGAAGTAAAATAAGCAGAATAAACTATAAGACTCTCCAGGAGAGGCAGAGATAAATAATAATAAAATCAAACAATATACACTTACCTAATGTAAATAATACCTAAACAACACCACAAAGTCTTTTGAAACTGCCAATAAATCATCTCATAAGTGGTAATCTAAGGTGTAATGAAAGACATATTTTACAAAAGATTTGGAAATTAGTATCATAGAAGTGAATGTCTCCAGGTAGTTAGTTATTGTTGTAGACCTTAAGGGCATATAAGTTGAATATCTTGCAGCTGATGTGAATAATAAACTGCAAATTCTGGCATACAGGCTTCCATCATGATTTGGGGAAGTCAAAATTCCCATATTTTCCAGCTCCCAACCTCAATATACTCAAGGTACAATGTCTTATAGTTTAAAGGCACTGGGGATGCTCCTGCATTTGTCAGCCATCTATCCACAGAGGACACCATCAACATATCCATCACCCCAGTACCCACGCATCTCTTCAGGTCCAGTAGTTCTGATAAGCTTTTGACATATTTAGGGTCCATACTCTTGGACTTGGCTGTGAGTACTTGGGCTCTGAGCCTAGTAAGCGTCACCTGCTTCGCAGTTAACCATCAGACAATTTTCACCTCCCTCGTGCACAACCAGGCTTCTGGGCACAGTTCTCTGCTACTCATGTTCTTCTCAGGCTGATGAAGAAAGCTTTATCTCTTTCTTATTCCTCTCAAGTCACTCTATTTTACCCCAACTGTTGTTCTACCATCTGAGTCACCAGGGAATCCCAGAACATCTGAAGTCTCCCTCCAAATAGTTTTATCTTTTATAAAAAGCTAGAAAACTGTTAGACTTACAAAGACTTTACATTATAAAAGGACACTGCTAGCCGCTTAAAGGGAAGGGGGTTGTAAGAAAATCTAGGGGTGACACAAGAAATTACAATTGATTGTGCCACATCCACAACAGAATTTCTTATCTTGAACTAGGGACTTCTCTGGTAATTTTCAGTTAGTTGCAATAATAGCCAAGAAAATGCAAGCCAGTAGTAGTCACCATGCCTGAAATGTACTTTCTCAGACTTTACACCTGCCCAAGCCACAGGATATACCACAGAAGCATTATGTCTATTATCATAGAATGTGCTGCTGCTGCTGCTGCTAAGTCACTTCAGTCATGTCCGACTCTGTGCGACCCCATAGAGGGCAGCCCACCAGGCTTCCCCGTCCCTGGGATTCTCCAGGCAAGAACACTGGAGTGGGTTGCCATTGCCTTCTCCAATGCAGGAAAGTGAAAAGTGAAAGTGAAGTCACTCAGTCGTGTCCGACTCCTAGCGACCCCATGGAATGCAGCCCACCAGGCTCCTCCGTCCATGGGATTCTCTGGGCAGGAGCACTGGAGTGGGGTGCCATTGCCTTCTCCCATAGAATATGCTAGATCATTAAAATGTTTTTAGCAAAAATTTCAAATGAGAAAGTACTTCGTTATGCATTGCCTAAATATGAATCCTGTCTTTTTAAGTGCTAGGTGTTAGCTGTACTTTGCATCACTTTACCACTGTAATCCTGGAGTGAAACAGCCAAGGGGAAATGGTGCAGCGTGGAGGTTGTAGAGTGCCAGTTTATGAGTTTGTTTATTCTGCAGAAATTTTACTGCTGTTCAAACTGACTGCTTCTTTAGTACCTTAAATCACACAGCATAATCTGTGGACTCGAGATCAGAACAATAAACTTCACTGAATTTACAGGCTCAGGAGAACAGCATTCAATAGGGCCTTTTATTATGACCCTATCCTGACAATGTTTTCCTGACTTTCATTGCTTCAGGAATTCATAGGAGAGAAGTCAAAGCAGTATGCTGTTTTGAGTGTGGGCCCAACTCCCACTGTTAATCATACCAAATCAGGAAGAAAACAACTTAGATAGGAAAAGATAAGAAAGAGGGATCTCTTACGTGGGTGCAGAGAATTGCTCCAATACCTGTTAACATACACATTTCTTAAATGGAAATGTAGAGCCATTTAATCAAAATTTCTAACTTTCTCAGTTACAGACACTTGCCCATCAGAATTATTACTCAACACTGAGGTGTTGATGGGTCACATACACAACTGAATTAGAGAAGAATATAGAACCTAGAATGAAGGAGGCAGGAATGGTTTCCAAAATTTCATAGGTCTATGAAGGACATATGTCTTTAAAAATCTTACTTCCCATACCTAATTATTAATTAATCATATATACACATAAATTTATTATTGTATTAACATTATACAAGTTGTATAACATACACTAGCAATGAGTAGGGAAAATATGTTAGATAAAAATAGATACAAAGATATTTCTAATAATTTTCTCTGGTCACTGGCTATTTTCTCTCTGTTGGTCACACTGGATAATTTCTATTGCTCTTCTTTTTTTTTTTTTAATTTTATTTTATTTAACTTTACAATATTGTATTGGTTTTGCCATATATCAAAATGAATCTGCCACAGGTGTACATGTGTTCCCCATCCTGAACCCTCCTCCCTCCTCCCTCCCCATACCATCCCTCTGAGTCGTCCCAGTGCACCAGCCCCAAGCATCCAGTATCATGCATTGAACCTGGACTGGCGACTCGTTTCATATATGATATTATACTTATTTCAATGCCATTATCCCAAATCATCCCACCCTCTCCCTCTCCCACAGAGTCCAAAAGACTGTTCTATACATTAGTGTCTCTTTTGCTGTCTCGTATACAGGGTCATTGTTACCATCTTTCTAAATTCCATATATATGCGTTAATATACTGTATTGGTGTTTTTCTTTCTGGCTTACTTCACTCTGTATAATAGGCTCCAGTTTCATCCATCTCATTAGAACTGATTCAAATGTATAATTTTTAATGGCTGAGTAATACTCCATTGTGTATATGTACCACAGCTTTCTTATCCATCCATCTGCTGATGGACATCTAGGTTGCTTCCATGTCCTGGCTATTATAAACAGTGCTGTTGCTCTTCTTTCAAGTTCACTGACTCTTTCCTCTGTCCACTCCATTCTACTGTTGATTTCCTCTATTGTGATTTGTTTCTTTTCAATTCTAAAATGTCTATTTGGTACTTTCTTCTGTTTTATTTTCTTTTGCTTATATTTTCCATTTCTTTCCTGAGAGTTACTAGATTTTAATTTGTTTCAAGTGTGTTTATTACTTGTTAAAGTAATAACAAGCCAAATAACAATTGTTATGAAGATAATAAACAGGATAGTATGATATAATCTAAAGAGTAAGTATTTCTGATTTTTTTTTACCTTAACTGGTAAAACTGGGCTTCCCTGGTGGCTCAGTTAGTAAGGAATCCACCTGCAACATGGGAGACCTGGGTTCGATCTCTGGGTTGGGAAGATCCCCTGGAGAAGGGAAAGGCTACCCACTCCAGTATCTTTGCTTGGAGAATCCCATGGCCAGAGGAGCCTACAGAACTACAGTCCATGGGATCACAAAGAGTCACATGTGACTGAAAATCCTTTGAAACCAATCTCTCCACAGATACTCAGGAACAACTGTAAGAATAATTTTCAGTCTATTTTAGGGAAAATGCTACCCTGCCGGGGTCCAGCCCCGGCTGATCCAGGGAGTTCGAAGCATGGACTGCGTTGGCGAGAATCAGGATACAATAGCTTCAATTAGATATTAATTAAAGATGTAAAGAGTAATAGAATGAGGATAGCTCAGTAGGAAAATTCAGTGGAGAAAAGAGGCTGAGTAGCTTGGTTTACGCAGGAGACCAATAAAACTTCAAGACAAGAAGCTTGCACCACTTACGTAGGCCGCAGGCGTCCTTCCATTCTCCCGAAGGAGAGGAGACACTGAGGCCTCTCCGGTCAGATCTTAGAAGCCCAGGCACAAGTAGTAAGCATGGAGGGCTCCACACTCCAGATGGAAACTCAGCCAGAGTTTGAGAGAGAGAGCGACATGGGGAGACCAGTATTTCTAGAAACTGATCCCAATTCTTTATTTTCCATGGTCTACTTTTATACACTGAGATGTTATGCAAAAGTCACGTGGGGTCAGCAGTCCTGACTTTTATCAAAGTCAGGTGCTTCATACAAATGTATACAGAGGTCTTAGGGGTGTTACATCATCTTCTGGCCAGGGGGCCTGCTGACAATTTATGACCCTCTCCTTGTGACAGCGGTCAGTCAACCAGGACACTTATTTCTCCAGGGGTGATTATTCTTAAAACAGACGCCACCCAAATAAAGTTACATTCCTATAGGGTGAGGGTATAGTGGGTTTTAGTTAAGGAAAGAATTTACTTAGCCTAAGATGTAATGTGATTAATATCAAATGTTAATACTTATTTCTTCTATATATTCATTAATGAGTGTAAGGGCAGGGGATGTGGAGACTTAGCAACAAACATTGGCTCAACAAATGAAAAACCCTTCACCAATACAATTTCTAATCAGCCCATTATACTTATACTAATAGTTTTCTAAGGAACCTGTTTTTAGAAGGTTTAAAGCATCTCATGCCTCTCACAGTTGGGAGGCTGTGAGCAATCACATGTGGCCAGACAAGCCTGTCAGGCAGGCCAGAGAACCTTCAGAGGAGTTTGTAGGTTAAAACACTCTTGTCATGCCCAGGAGTTTTTATTACCTGGAGCTCTAAGTTAACTCCTTCTCCAAAAGAGGTGGTAGGGGACAGCCCCTCATAAAGTCAGAGGTGTAGGTGAGAGCACAAAGTAGTAAAGTAGGCAGGCTCTGGTTATGGGGGTAGATGCTCGAGGATTTCCAGGGGGACTCCTGAGGCTCGATCCTGCCTTTGCGTATGTCGAGCCTCCTTCCTCATGACCTTTGCCACGGGCGGAGTGCCTCACTCTGGCCCCCAACACTACCCACTTCAGTATTCTGGCCTGGAGAATTCCATGGACTGTATAGTCCATGGGGGTCACAAAGATTCAGACATGACTGAGCAACTTTCACTTCACCTCACTTACCTTAACTGGGAAATACAAGTACAAATTTGCTTTGTGATTAATGATAAAATGTCACAAACTACAAAAAAAATAGCTTGTTAATCATGAAATGTCAATATAAAGCATTCCTTGTCAATTTTAATGCTTTTGGTTTAAATTCTAATCTGATAATGTTATTGCAGATTCTACTGTCTTTTAAAGAGGTAAAGCAATATCTTTAAGAAATAGAAATTGGCAAAATCACAATCATTATAGGGAATTTGATAATACTGAGCTCAGTTTTTGACAGAACAAAGAAAAAATAATTTAGGATATGGATTTAATTAAATAATATGAAACTTAAATAAAATTGTATAACATATATGTGTGTGTGTATATATCTTCTGAAAGTTTCACAGAACATGTTAAATTTTATCACTGACTATGCTACAAAGGAAGGCTTTAATAAATTCCAAACTTTGGTCATTCTTTTGCAATTACTGTAGATATTAAAAACCACAGGAAAAACACCACCACCTCTCAAATAAAGAAACATAAAAGCATAGAAGTATGAAAACATTCTTTAAAATCATTTTTGTTAAAAATGTAAATCAGGCTACAATATAGAATTTGGACAAAACTGTACACAGAGGACAATCAGTAATTCAAAATTATTATTAAGCATAAGAAGATACCAAAATGTGAATTAATTTAGCAAGAAATTAATTTTTAAAATCTTAAAGAAAAGTATAAAAAACAGTCAATAAAATATAAATAGAAATCAATTAGTTAGAATCCAAAAATAGAATTTATTTTGAATTTACTTTTTCTTGCATCTTTCTATATCGTATTTTTAACCTTTTTAATACTTCCCAATGTTTTTAAATCATTGAAGATACTTTTTTTATTTTATTTTATTTTTAAACTTTACATAATTGTATTAGTTTTGCCAAATATCAAAATAAATCCACCACAGGTATACATGTGTTCCCCATCCTGAACCCTCCTCCCTCCTCCCTCCCCATACCATCCCTCTGGGTCATCCCAGTGCACTAGCCCCAAGCATCCAGTATTGTGCATCGAACCTGGACTGGCAACTCGTTTTATACATGATAGTATACATGTTTCAATGCCATTCTCCCAAATCTTCCCACCCTCTCCCTCTCCCACAGAGTCCATGAGATTGTTCTATACATCAGTGTCTCTTTTGCTGTCTCATACACAGGGTTATTGTTACCATCTTTCTAAATTCCATATATATGCGTTAGTATACTGTATTGGTGTTTTTTTTTCTGGCTTACTTCACTCTGTATAATAGGCTCCAGTTTCAGATACATTTTTCTTTCTGATTCTCAGAATCTATTTCTTCCTGCATTCTCTTAAAGATACCAGAGGTTCTGTTTCAGTTGCTTTGAAACTAAAACTGAATCTAGAAAACATGGATTATCATTGATTATTTTGTGATTATTACTGAAAATTTTGTCATGTACAAGAAAGAGTTGTTAAAAGTATTGTCCATTTGGGGAGACAAATATGCTAGGTATACAGCTGTTCAAAGAGCTATCACAATACAAACACTTGTATAACCACCACCACCATTCAAAAATAGACTATTGCTAATATCCCAGTTGTCTTCCAGAGCTCCCTACCAAGCACTACTCTGTCTTCTTTCTAAATATAACCCAGTCCTGATTTCTATCCCTGTAGTTTATTTTTTCTCCCTTTGGAACTGATATAAATGAAATATTTTAGCCAATTTTTTTGTGTGTCTGGCTTCTTTCCTGTAACATTATCCATGTGAGATTCAAACAGGCTATTCTATAAAATGTACTAAGTCACTTCAGTTGTGTCTGACTCTTTGTGACCCTATGGACTATAGCCCACCAGGCTCCTCTGTCCATGGGATTCTCCAGGCAAGAATACTGGACTGTGTTGCCATGCCCTCCTCCTCCTTGGGATCTTCCCAAGCCAGGGATCGAAACTGTGTTTCTTACATCTCCTGCATCATCAGCTGGGTTCCTTACTACTAGCGACACCTGGAAAGCCCAATTCTATATAATAGTAGTTCGTTAATTTATATCATTGCATGGGATTCACCATATGAATAGAACACATTATATACTGTGGATAATGTGTAATTTCAAAGTCAAAATTACTATATTTGAGTATTTTTAGTTTGGAACTATAAGAATAATGCTTCTGTGAACGTTCTCATGTGTATATCTTATTGCACATATACACTTATTTGGAAATTTAATTGTTCAATTATAGAATATGTATTTTAATCTAAATCAGTAAATTTTGAATACTTTTCCAAAGTGGTTACTAAAATTTATACCCCTATCAGAAATAAATGACAGTTTCCATAGCTCCATATCTTTATCAGCACTTGGTACTTACTATTCTTTCTAGTTTTGGCCAAGTTGGTAGATGTATAGTACTATCTCGTTGTGCTTTTAATTTGTATTTCACTGATTAACAAGTGTGGGTGAGTGTGTTTTCATATGACTAATTGCCATTTGAATGTCCTATTTTATGAAATGATTCAGCAAAGTATTTGTTCATCTTCCTGTTGAGTGCTCTTCTGTTATCAAAAGGAAGAAGATCAGTTAGCTTACACCAAATTTGTGGTAAATATGGGCCTCTTGAGTAATCACTGGATGCATGAGAGTAAAGCTCAGAAACAAGATCTGGAATGCAGAAATACCGTCATATGAAGTTCAGTCTATAGTCCTCGGTGTTTTCTCCAAGCGCAAGGGAACGTGGTGCTTTGTCATATCATGTGGCCGCATTAGTGACCTAACTCTCCATGGATTACGCAGGAGACGCTTATGAATATTATGACATGGCAATCTCTAAAACCCTAGGACAATTAGCATCATAATTTGGGACTGTTAATAAGCCAAATTTCGATCAAAATTTATTATTCCATCAGGGCCATGCTTGGCCTAAAGGCAGACAACCAAGTAATGGCTTGTAAAAATGGCATTTTTAAGCTAGATCACATTAAGTGTAATTTACAATGAAATCTCTGACATCAGAAATTGGACTTTGTGATTCCATGTGACAAACATTTAAAAAGATGTTACATGGGCTGCAAATATACTCTTATTTTTACCTTCTAGTCACAAGATGCATCTCAAACCATTAACAGATGGGATTTTATTACGTATCCAAAAGGTCTTCCTAGATGTCACAAACTGAAATTCTTTCCTTGAGCCCTAATAAAGTAATTCAAATTTTATAATCTCAACTAAAGAAAATAAGGATATTCCAATCATTTTAAATTCAAATTAAACTCACATTACATTAAGCAATCTGTTTCTTTAGAAAGAACAGCAAATATTTCCAAGGTCCACAGCCCTTTACCTCATGTATCAGTTAGTTACTGCTATGTAACAACCCACCACCACATTTCAAAGTTTAAACAACAACCGTACTTTTAGTTTATGATTTTGTTGCTTGGAAACTACACTGAGCTAGGAAATTCTTCTGGTTTCAGGCGGTTTCCCAATTCCATGGTAAGCTTCAGGTTGCCTGGGGAGAGCTACATGTGCTTCTGACACTTAATTGACTCTCAACTAGCCATTGTGGCTTCTCCCCATATGTGTCTGATTCTCCAGGTGGTCACATGGTATGGACAGAAGATGAGAATGAGCAAGTAAGGGAGGATCTAAGCAAAAGGATGCAAGTGTCTTGAGATGCAGTCTTAGACTCACACCTATCACTTCTACCACATTCTATTATCTGCAGAGAGTCACAAGGCCAGCCCAGAATCATAATGGGAAGGAATCAGATAGTTACAAAATACAAAACATAAACGCAAACACAACATTAATACCATCAACAATCTACCTCAACCTACATCATGCTAC
Source organism: Bos javanicus (assembly GCF_032452875.1). Lineage (NCBI taxonomy): Eukaryota > Metazoa > Chordata > Mammalia > Artiodactyla > Bovidae > Bos > Bos javanicus. Next base: position 37,820,742 of record NC_083895.1, on the reverse strand, counting down.
TTTCCTAGTTCTTGATGTATTTGTCTTATTTGCTTAGACTGAGATCACTTCAGGAGCAAAAGCCAAGCTGTAGGATCTCAGCACTTACTCCTTGCCTGACTTTTGTGTGTAGAGACTACAACACTTACTCCAACTTACAAGGCTAATTGAAGGAAATATTACAGATATTTTCATTTGATCAGTTTTTACTGAGCTACTACTATGTACTAGGCAAATCTTTCTAAAGATGACTTTTCTAAATATATAGAACCATGGTGGAATTTATTAAAAGGCTCAAAAACACATTTTTAAGCTTAGAGTTTGTATATCTGTCTAAAAGCAGGAAAAAATAATCTTGAATGTTGTGAAAATCCTCAGAGCACAGCTACTTTAAATTCTAAGACATTCAAAGAAGTTTTGTCTCACTACATTAGATGAGTCTTAAAACATTAGATATCACTCTTGAAAACCCATCAGAAAATATTAGTGAAAAGACTTGATTTTTGTAATATTTTGTTTGCCATCTCCTATCCCAAGTTAACTTATCTTCATAGAAAAACTTCAAATTAACATAGTCAAATAATAGTATCAGTCTATGATATACTTTATAAGAAATCCTTTATAAGCCCGAGAACTGATTTTGGAATTCAAAGATTTAATGCTCAATGAGAAAACTTCTGTTGTGATGAACAATGAAATAATATTTTCATAATTAAAATGAATATTGGAAACTTCTAACACATTTAGGGAGAACCAATTATGTAAAAAATCTCCATAGATATATGCTGTAGGGGAGGCTGGACATTTTTCCCAATTGAAAGATTTGTATTCTATTGAGAATAATAGAAGGCACATAACTATAAAAAATTTAGTAAATAATCAGGAACCTCTGTATATATGCAGAATATTTTTTATAAGGAATAAATCACTTCACAAATGTTTTCTCCCTAATATTTTTACTGCAGGGTTGTTTTTTTTTTTTTTTTTTTTTTTGCTAATCTGTTTGTATGGCAGCAGCCATGGACAGGAACATTGTTAAAAGACAAATTAATCAAATTGGTGATAAGAAATTGTACCCCCAAAATACTGCTCAAACTACTCAAAGAGCATGCAGTAAACATTCACTGCACCATAGCTGAAACATTTTCCAAAGTATTCTATGGTTTAAAAGGACTAAAATACCAGTCTAAAAAGTCTTGAGCACAATTTTTGCCTTCTGTATATTCACTCTTAACTCACACTATTGCAAGGAAGCCCTCACTTGGCCTCTTTCTAGCCTACATTGCTTTGCTTCTAACATCACAGTCTTACCTTTCCTCTGAAGCCTTGCCCTACCTCATTAAATGGAAAAGAAGATTATTATTAACTTCAGAGCTTGTAACAGACTTTGGCCTCTTTCACTTCATTATCCTTCATTAGCAACACCTCCTCCTCCCCGATGTTCTTACTGTTCCCCATTTCTCCGTTGCCTTTGGTGTGCTGTTTCCACTGTTTCCTTGGTTTCTAAGAGCAGAAGTGGCATATGGTGACCTACCCTGGTGCCGACATTCAGTTACTGCCTCCATTAAAGATGGACTAATTAGAGTAGGCCATGTGTCAGCCCAGAATTAATGAAAGGGAATGCAAGAATCAAAGCAGGACATTGATTGTCTGGGTGCTGAAATACGAATTCAGCCTCCCATTTTGGAAGTCTGGGTTATGATTATTGACCTAGTTATGCATTAGTAATACTTTTGTATCCAAAGTCAGTCACCAGGTCTATTTTAATCAGTGCTGTGCCAGTGTGCCCATGCACATGTGCATTCATGTATGTGTTAGAATTTATTTGATTTCTCCTCTGAAAAGAATACTGTGTGAGCAAACATGAGACAATTTCATTAGTGGAAAGCACCAACAATACTAAGATCAAGGGAAAATATCAGATTGCTTACCATCAGACTCCTTATTTTGATTCATCTGATTTAAAAAAAAAAAAAAACAAAACTCAAGACTCTTTAATTTACATTAAAGGTCTTTCTAGGAATAGAAATGCTTGGCAAGGGTCCTCCCTGCCATCTCCCCTACATAATTACCACCTACCCTATTTCTACTCTGACCTTTATTTTTTGTTTTAGTTCATAGAACCTGCCCAGTTAATGTCTGGGAACATCTATCAGACACTGAGGAGAGATCCACCCTTTTAGATATCAAAAGATTAGAGGACATTCACCACGCCCAGCAGATTTCCTGACTTGCATTGCGTACACTCTCTGCTGTGCTGACTGTTCATCCCAAGGGCCATTAAAGTGCAATGAGCCACGTATTGAAATGACTTATATGAAGGAAATGGTCAGTTAACACGTGAAAGATGAAGATATGGAATTTAAAGACGTCGAAAGATTATATTTTTTTTAAGGTGGAAAAGCTGTGTTAGAGCTGTGCTACTGAAAATTCAATTTTCATAAAAATCACCTATGGAATTAAAATGCATATTCTGATTCAGTAGGTCCTGAGTGGGACCGGGGATTTTGCATTTTTAGCAAGGTACTAGGTAATCTACAAACTTACTTTGAGTGGCAAGATGCTAAAGTGATGTTTTGGTGATTTGGTCAAACAAATCAACATATCTATTTCTTCCCCTATATCCTCCATGTTTTTATGTAAAGAGACATTATACTTCCAAACAAAGAATTAAAGTATTGCAATCACTCCCCAACCCTGAGGGTGAGGTTCCTAAAATTTATAATTTTAATAAATAATAGGGGAATTTAAGAACTTACGGTGGGGTGTAGAGAGGAAGGTGGAAATTCACCATATGAAGATATTTATCATTATAATTTTTTACATATGTAAAAAGAATAGCAAATAAAAAGAAAGAAAATAAATTGCATCCACTCTTCTTAATTAGCAATAATGACCTCTATTAAATAAGTTCTACTTATCTTTACCTAAGGATGACTTCCTGTGACTTTGGTAAGTTCTAAAATTGATGTGATGGAAATGGTGTTTCTAAGGAAGAAAGACAGGAACATGAAATGTTTTTAGGGAAAAAAATGTCTTAGCAACTCTCTTTCTAATTCACGGATCTGCAAGCTCTTTGAAAGCCCAGTCCTTCACCCCTCTAAATGGAAGGCACATACTTGCTGATTGTGTCATCAAACTCCAGGTTTGGTTAGGACTTGCTAAGCCTGCTTTTGCACTTTCATAAAATAACGTCCTTGAGTACCAGGTTATAATGAACTCATTTTCACAGAAAAGTTTGCTTCCTTAGGGTATGTTCTGCATCAGGCAGGCTGATAGGCAAAATGAAGTTCTTGAGCTGATGCAGCTACAGTTAGATATCCTACGCCCATGCTGCCTGTGATGGGAGCATTGCATCTTCTGTCCAAGTCTGGATATTTCAAGTTCCCATTAGTGAGGAGAATTGACTTCTGCTTTCAGATGATCATTATTTCTTCAAATATTATTTTCTGCTCATTCTTTCTTTTTTCTTCTCATTCTTTCTTTCTTCTCCTCTCCTTTCTGAACCAAACCTACGTGTATGCTAGAACATCTAACAATGACCCCAAAGTTCCCAACTCTTTGCCATTTTTGTTCAATCATTTTGGTTCTCTTTCAGATTGAGTAGTTTTTAATGATCTATCTTCACATCCATGCATTTATTCTCCTATCACCTTTATTCTGCTAAGCCCAACTAGGGAATTGCTAATTCAGATACTGCATTTTTCAGATATAGAAATTACATTTAGTTCTTTTTATACAGTTTGTATTTCTTTGATTCAGTCTGAATATGTTTTCCTTTACATCACTGAGAATAGCTTAACAGCAACTTTAAAATCCTTTTCTGCTGATTCCATCTGGGTCATCTCACAGTTGGATTCTTTTCAATGGTTTTTCCCCCCTGTCTCTCTGGACTGGTTTACATTTTCCTGCTTCTTTGTAATTATGGGTCACATCCTAGACATTAGTAATGTTATGTTGTAGAGACTCAAGATTCTGGCAAATTTCTCCAAAAAAAAAAAAAAACATTTCTTTTGTTTTCTCATTTCTCAATTTCTATAGACCCAAACCACAAACATCTCTTCAACATCAGCTCAAATCTCATTTCAGTTCTTTATTCTTAACTTGGTTACTTGCAACCTGCCCCAGCAACTGAGATCATGTGTTAGCCCAAGTTGGGCAGAGAAAACAGAATTTCTTCCTCTCTGTCTTTTTCTCCTTCTCCAAGTCTTCACTTTCTTGATGCTATGTTGCTCTAATTCCTATCCTCCAGAAAGACTGCTGGGGTTTGAGCTACCCCATGCTGTACCAGACTTGGACAACTTTCAAGCAAAAAGCTACAAAAATACGGAAATTGCCCTGTGACATTCCCTCTTTCCAAATGCTGACTTCCCTTCAGAAACTTCCACTTTTGCCTGTCTTCAGATGCCTTCAGGAAGTTGACTTTTTAATGTCTTCCTTTTTTTTTTTTTAATTTTATTTTATTTTTAAACTTTACATAATTGTATTAGTTTTCCCAAATATCAAAATGATAATTTTGTCTACATCAGTAGGAAGATTGATCTTTAAGAGCTTACTCAGCCATATCAGAACTTCAATTTACTATATACTTAGATCTACTTGTTACACAAATCTATCCTTAATAATACAGGAATTGGTGCTTTCCAAATAATACACAAAACATTTAGCTTTGGCTTAGTGGTTGGACACAGATATTGCAAGTTGGACATCTGGTCATTCTTTGTACACTTTTGTATGAATAGGAATGTTGGCAGCATAAGCATGCCCAGCCTGTTGATGTAAACTCTAGAGAAAGTGGTTGCTAAAAGTAGAATTTCAATGTGTGTTGAAGATAACAGCCACGTTAGGAAAATTCTCACAAGAAAGGGGGGAGGAGGATAAACTTACACAAAATCTGTCCCAAACTGAATCATTTATAAGAAATAACTTAGAAGTGGGCTGACAATATAATTTATCATCCAAACCAGATTGTGTTTGTGAGTGAAAGTGAAGTCACTCAGTTGTGTCCGACTCTTTGTGACTCCATGGACTGTAGCCTACCAGGCTCCTCTGTCCATAGGATTTTCCAGGCAAGAGTACTGGAGTGGGTTGCTATTTCCTTCTCCAGGAGATCTTGCCAACCCAGGGATTGAACCCAGGTCTCCCGCATTGTAGGCAGACGCTTTACCATCTGAGCTACCGGGGAAGTCTTGTTTGTGAGTGAAAGGAGATGTTATTAATAACTTGGATAACAGGAATAAACAGGCAATATCTAGTATACACTGATCACTGACTGAAGAGAAAGTCCTAGAAAGAAGTAAAATTGTAGTATCAATCCCTTTCCTAACATTGATGTTCTTCTGTCAAAATGGGAGGCAGTCCAGTAATAAAAACCAGATTAAGATGCTAGTTTTCTGACCCAATCTACACTTTCTGTCTTCATGGCAAGAGGATAAGCATTCCATAGAGGACATTAATTCTAAGTGAGCCATCAGGCTTAATAATCATGTCCACATGAAATCTTAAACTCTGATTTTTTACATGCGGAATTGACTAAAAGCAGATATGCCAAATGTGGGCTAAATTTTGAGAGATTATGCTAGTAGTCATGAATGTAGGCAACAAAAAAACTATATTCTTTCTACCGTAATGAAAACAGTTGAGTCTATAAGCCTATATAAGGTATTCTTTCATGGAGTTTATGATTTGATTTTATTTGTTTTATAGTTTTATTTTCAGGTTTGATTAAGCAAAATTATAATTCTGGGCTAAATTCAATTAGTGAAAAGGTAGATTTTCTTTTATGGTGAAAGATAAGCTTTTAGGCCAACATAGATCTGTTTCATCACAGATTTTATCCCTTTTATTCCTGAAAGCCTTATTTCCTTTTTCAACTTCTTGCACTTTTGAGGATAACAAAGATAATGCTAGAATTTGTTTACATTAAAATTTATTGGTTTATTTATTGCCTGACCTATGACATAGTTATTCTTTTATAATTATATAATTTCCAATAGGCAGTTAAAACATTTAATATTCTTTGCCAATACACTTTAATCAATACTTCTAGAAATTCAGAAAATAAGCCTACTATCACTGTACCATATTCATCTCTATATACTTTGGGATATTGAATAATACTCTTTGAAAGTTTAAAAGAGTAGAGATTGGTCACATTGTAGTAGCTCACCTTAACAGAATTCTCTACTTTGTGAGCTGCACAAATAAGACCCAAGCTATATAAGTCGTTACTCCAAATAAATTTACAGCAGATTTGAAATAAACCAGTGCTTTCCATTCCAAATAACCATCTTTCCTTCATTCACCTGAGACAGAATACAGAAAAGGGGGCAACCTCATCCTCATATATTGCCTGGACATAAAAAATTTCCACAATGTTTGTTCTCATTGATTTTGTACACTTACCGCTTAGAAGAAGGAGGCAGGAGGAGAAAGGGACAACAGAGGATGAGATGATTGGATGGCATCACTGACTCGATGGACATGAGTCTGAGCAAGCTCTGGGAGTTGGTGATGGACAGGGAAGCTTGGTGTGCTGCAGTCCATGGGGTCACACAGAGTCCGACACGACTGAGCAACCAAACTGACTGACTGACCACTTAGAAAGGCAGCAGGCAAAGATTCCCTTAAAAAACAACCTGGGCTACTAAGGAGAAAATAAAAAGCAAAATACAACTGCCTGACCTGCAAATTCAGCCAATGTAATTCTTTCTGAGAATTTGGTGTTATTTTTTCTTTTAGTCCAAATTCCCTTTAACTCATAATTATATAGTAACAGATGATACTTCCTATTAATACATGAATACAATATTACCAGTCTTTATAAAGAAGAAAACAATTTAATCTCCTCATGGGAAACATACCTGTGGTGACCCAAGGATGAAAGAGCAAATAATACCAAGGATGGTCTTGGAATCCAGGAATGGAAAAATGAGACCCATATCGTCTTTCCCTCCCCTATGTTGTAACTATTAATGGATTTCAAGTCTTCTTGAGCAGTATAATCTGTCTCTCCTCCTACTCCACAGGAGAAGGTACTTGCCTTACTCTTCCCTCTTCCCAGTGTTCGTGCCTCATCCAATCAGCAAATGACCCACAAGACCCCCATCCCACTCCTTGTAGAGTGGGTATGAAAGTGGACCAAAGACCCTTGTTCAATGTCGGTTTTCCCTTGAGCTGGCCCCCTATTCTAACAGTGTCTCCCATTCTAATAAACTTTATTTCCCTCTCATTCTGTCTCATGTCTGGAAATCCTTTTCCAACCTGCACCCGGACCATGACAATACTGGAAACTATAATATAGAATATCTAACAATTTAGATTGAATTTTATACAATAACTGACAACAGCAATGGAAGATAAAACACTGACAAATAGAAGTCTTTGACTTTTTCTTTTCCATAAAAGTCTTATGTAATTCTTTATTTTCACAGGTACTATAGCCACTCTTTATCTTTCCCTAGAAGCAGATTTTAAATTGAGCTAAATTTTAAGGCCTTTAAACATATTTATAAAGCCTAACTTAACAAAAGATAATAGACAAAGTCAATGCATGTAGCCAAATTAGTTTCCAGAAAAGTCATAAGACTTTTGAAATCGACCTCAAATTTTTGTGAGTCCATATTTTTACATTGTCAGAGTTCTACAAGAATTTAGTCACAAAAGAACTTAATGTACATTATTAGCATATGTGTTAGACTGTGCTTTCATATGTAAATTCCCTTTAGAGATCACTGACTTTACAGTTGGCCCTTCAGTATCAGAGTTTCCTCATCCATAGATAACAGATTTTCTATTGTACTGCTAAACCATTTCATATAAGAGACTTGAGCATCTATGGATTTTGGTATCCAATAGGGTCTTGGGCTTCCCAGGTGGCCCTAGTGGTAAAGAACCCACCTGCCAATGCAGGAGATAAGAGACACGGGTTTGATCCCTGGGTCAGGAAGATCCCCTAGAGGAGGAAATGGCAACCCACTCTAGTACCTTTGCCTAGAGAATCCCATGGACAGAGGAGCCTAGAGAGCTACAGTCCATGGGATCACACAGAGTCAGACACGACCAAAGATATTTAGCACATAGGGTTTTGGAACCAATCTCCTCACAGATACTCAGGAACAACTGTAATAATTTGTAGTCTATTTTAGCCTGTGCCCAGAATTTTGCCCCTAATTCTGAGCTGCAGACTTCTGTATCCAACTGTATACCCTGCATCTCTCTTTGGATATCTGGTAGCCATTTCAAATTCAAATTGCCACAAATAAAATTCTTAATTACCCTTATGTTGTTGTTCATTTGTTAACTCTTTGCAACCCTATGAACTGCAGCATACCAGGCTTGCCTGTCCTTCACTATCTCTCTGAGTTTTCTCTAACTCATGTCCGTTGAGTCAGTGATGCCATCCAACCATCTCATCCTCTGTCGCCCTCTTCTCTTCTTGCCCTCAATCTTTCCCAGCATCAGGGTCTTTTCCAATAATTACCCTCATAATGAACCTGAAATTGCCCCATTACCCGTATCTCCCACTATTGCAATGTTTAGCTAATCTTTTTAGTTCAAACTTTCAAAATATACATGACTCTGCTCTCCACTCCCTGGAGAAGGCAATATCAACCCACTCCAGTATTCTTGCCTGGAAGATCCCATGAACAGAGGAGTCTGGCAAGCCACAGTCCATGGGGTTACAAAGAGTCAGACATGACTGAGTGACTAACACTTTAACACTGCTCTCCACTACTCTCATTTTAAGCCAAGCCACCATCATCTCTCAACTGAACTAGTGCATTGCCTCATAACTGTTCTTGCTGTTTTCATGTCTACATACCTATTCTCAACTTTCCTTAAAGCAATCAAAGTAAACAATTGAAAATCCTGACATATAAAAAAAAAATTCCAATATCCTCACCATGATCCACAAATACCACACTGTATTCCCTGAGCATTTGAGACTGTTTGCTGGATAAATTTTTTGTGGCCACTTTACAGATACAGGTGGACCTCCAAACAAAATTTGGTTCAGACAGTGAGCGTGATGACACTACACACACACACACCAAAAAGGTATGACAAGATTCTACCTGGGAGAACAGAGTAGGCCCTCTCAAACTGTTTCAAAAATGATTTGAGAGAGAAAGGAAGGAAGCTGGTGGGTTTTCACAGTGGCTAGGGCTTGGGGCTGGACTGAAGGTTCACAGATGTAGTCAGGGGCTTGTGTAGTTGGAAAAAGGTTCCAACTATTATATGGTTTTCTCTGCCTAAAATGCTCTCACGTCTGAGAATGCACAGCATAGGTTTTTGCCAGGCACATGGAATGATGGAAAGAGGCAATGAGTGGAACACATTTGCCAGAGCATATCATCATAGTGGACCATGGAACCCAGGTAAATGGCAGTAAAAGGAAGGCAGAAGATTTTAGAAGATCATAGGAAAGTGGCCTCTTTGATTGGAGGTGCCACAGAGGCTGAAGTAGAGGGTATTTGAGCACATAATATGGAAGAATAGAAATATATTTCTAGGGAAAGGCTATTGAAAAGCATGGCTGAAATGCAAAGAAATTTCAATGGAATTGAGGAGACCAAGGTTCAAAGAATTAAACCAGATTAGTATATCTTTCTTCATCTTGGATGATATAAACACTGAAAATAAAGGCAAAAGTTGGGGTAGAGAGAAATACTGTGAACAAGACATTAATTGACAATTAAATTAATTATCTATTAGTTAATACATAGTTAATAAAATAGATAATCCAATAGAAGAAAAGGAGACCGCCTTAGACAGACGGCTTGTCCTTCAATCTAGTTGTTATTGCCATTGCCTGTGTGTATATGCTCAGTCATGTCTGACTCTTTGCAACTCCAGGGACTATAGCCCACCAGGCTCCTCTGTCCATGGAATTTTCCAGATAAGAATACTGGGGTGAGTTGCCATTTCATACTCCAGGGATCTTCCTGACCCAAGGATCGGACCACTAAAAATCTCTAAGTGATATTCAAAAACTGTTGATGGACTCAACTGGAGTGAATTTTTTAAGAAATTAGCAAAGGATAGTGGGTATATTCCAGGGGAAATATATACATTTTAAGACAAGCTTTTCGATGCTATAATATATTATCATCACATTGTAGAGGTACCAATCATTACTGCTGGGGCTTGGCTTCTATGAGAAGATGAGAAAAGGAGAATCAATTTATAATAAAGGGACTGAAGCCCAATGATTAAAGAGACCTGGAAAAATTCACTCTGGTAGCAAAGGCTCAAAGGAAAAAAATATCATTTCATGACTTTAAGTTTCTCTGACAGCTCTGACTGCTTTCTCCCTGCCCACAACAATCAAAAATTATAATCTGCCAGCTACGAGTCACATAAACACCAACAAAATTCACAGTTTTGCCTGTATATTAATTTTATTTGTTATGTAAGTATTATTTCTATAAAATTTTATATTACAAATAATATCCCTAACAATGTATTTATTATTATGGATATATATCCAAAAAAATACATCGCTTCTCGGCCTTTTGGCTAAGATCAAGTGTAGTACCTGGGGTTTCCCAGGTGGCGCTACTGCCTGCCCACGCAGGAGACATGAGATGCAGGTTCCTTCCCTGGGTTGGGAAGACCCCCTGGAGGAGGGCACAACAACCCACTCCAGTACTCTTGCCTGGAGAATCCTATGGCCAGAGGAGCCTGGTAGGCTACAGTCCACAGAGTCCCAAAGAGCCGGACACGACTGAAGTGACTTAGCATGCACACTTAACATAGCACATATCCAAAAAATGAAGACACTAATTTGCAAAGGTATATGCATCCCAGTATTCATGGCAAATTATTTACAATAGCCAAGCTATGGAAGCAACCTGTATCCATTAGCAGATGAATGGGTAAAGAAGATGTGACGTATATACAATTATTCAATGGAGTATTAGCCTTAAAAAGAATGAAACTCTGCCATTTGCAACAACATGGATGGGCCTGGAGGGCATTATGCTTTAGTGAAATGAGTCAGACAGAGAACAATAACTACTGTATGATATAACTGGTATGTGGAATCTAAAAAATAAAACAAAGTAGTGAATATAACAAACAAGAAACAGACTCACAGATGCAAAGAGCAAACTAGTGGTTACCAATGGGAGAGGGCATGGAGAGGGGGAAAAAGGGGTGAGGGATTATGAGGTCCAAACTGCCACCAAAAACTAAGTAAGTTACAATGGCATATCGTACAGCACAAGAAATATAGCCAATATTTTATAACCTTAAGTGGAGTATAACCTATAAAAACATTGAATCACTGTTATGTATCTGAAACTAGTATAAAACTATATACTTCAAATAAATAAACAAATACATAAATAATAATAAGAAGTGAACAATGTGCTTGTAACTGGCCTATAGCACAGTAGCTGGTGTTCAGAGGCCCACAGTAAATATTCCACACCCAAGATATTTTCTCTTATTAATACTTGCATTTCTTATGCCTAACTAAATCCTGGCATAGAGCAGATATTCAGTAAAACTACTAAATTAAAAAAAAAAAATTATGAACCATGAAACCTATAGGCATTTACTCATATACCCAACCTCTTGTCTAACCTGCACAGATTATTAACAAGTCCATGTCAAACAAGACATTTGACTCCCCAGTAAAAGATTACAATTATGGGCCACTGAGCTCCAATGGGAGAAATAAAAAAGTTTATCATCATCTAAACATGATTTCCTTCCATTGACTCCTCAAAAGATAACCTTTAGGCCTCTCTGGAAAGAAACTATCCTAGAAGATCTGTGATATGATGGGAAAATTTACACATGGGTTGTGTAATGCTTTAGCTCTCAGCTCAGAAGACCGAAATTTCAAATTCCAGGTATTCCCCTTAGACATATAAATACGTCTTTTCTATCCATTAGAGAAACAAAAGAGGGAAAAGGTGAACTCTAAATTGAGTCTATTTAATGGGCTGCCACCTACAAACACTGAGTGGAAAAGCGAACTCGTACAAGTCAGTATTGAATGAGTGGAGAGCAGCAGCTGGTAAAAGATTACAAGCAATTTTCATGAGATTTATAGTAAGCTAGTGAACTACAATATGACAGAGTCTGAAAGTGAAATTAAACCAAGTCGTACATCAATGAGGATTTTGTTTTCAGCAGCTTTGAACTTTAAGATGATTAACAAAACAAGAAGTGTGGATTCCAGGGGCTCTTTGAAATACTCTAGGGCAGACAAAGTTATGAGCAAGCAGAAAATGGGAACAGTTAAAACTGGAGGGGGAGTGGGAAGAGAGTTCAGTGTCAATGTGTTTTGGAGAAACTGATTCGATTACAAAGCCAATGGGCATGACTTGAGTGTTTGTCTCATCGCCAGGCCTGCCCCTACCCTTTTCAGTCCTCCTGACCAGTCTACTGGAGAAGGCAATGGCAACCCACTCCAGTGTTCTTGCCTGGAGAATCCCAGGGAACGGGGAGCCTGGTCGGCTGCCGTCTATGGGGTCACACAGAGTCGGACACGACTGGAGCGACTTAGCAGCAGCAGTAGCAGCAGCAGTAGCAGCAGCAGCAGCCCAGTCTACAGAATCAAACCTTACCCAAACCCTCTGCATTATTCCCTCTGACCCAGCCTGACTAACAGTGCTTATGCCTTGCCCTGGCTTCCACGCATGAACCTCAGCCATACTGCAGCAGCCCACACCAGTAACTTCCTGGATGCCAATTTCCTGACTGTTACTAAGTTCAGTCTTTTTGTTAGGACTTGCCATTTTCCTGAAATAAGACTTCTTAATGCTCACATGGATGGACCTAGAGAGTGTCATACTGGGTGAAGTAAGTCAGACAGAGGAGAAATACTGTATGACATCCCTTATATGTGGAATCTAAAAAGAAATGATACAAATGAACTTATGTACAAAAGAGAAACAGACTCACAGACTTTGAGAACTAGCTTAGTCAGGGGGAAGGATGGCAGTAGGGATAGTTAGGGAGTTTGAGATGGACAGTTACACATGGCTATATTTAAAATGGATAACCAACAAGGATTTACTGTATAGCACATGAAACTCTGCTCAATGTTACATGGCAGCCTGGATGAAAGAGGGGTTTGGGGAAGATTGGATACATGTATATATGTGGCTGAGTCCCTTCTCTGTTCACATGAAACTATCACATTGCTTATTAATCAGCTATACCCCAGTAAAAAAAATTAAAAGTTAAAAAAAATTAGGAAAAAATAAAAATATACCCAAGGCAATTTTTAAAAATGAGACTTCCTAATGCTCAATTTGGGCTGTTTTCAGATGGAAGGCTTTGCCTGATGAGCAGACTTCCTCCAAGCATATCCCCTGGGTCTATCTTCCTTTTGCTCATCTGACTTTTGTGAAGGGGTTCTATTTCTATATTTTTCCTATGCTCCTTTTCCTCCTTCCCAACTACAGTTTTCTCGGAACTCTGGGGTATAAGGCAGCATCCTAATTCTGGCCCAGACCTGGATCAAATTGCCTGTATATTCATTACTGCAAACATTATAGATGGTGTTCAGATACCCTGCATCATTTCATGGCTTTCTGTATTTCATCAGGCAGCTAAATGTATAAGCCACATACAGAAACACTAGCCTATAAATACAATGGTCAGGCCAAACAAGCTGAGTGATTCATAGTGAGAAATAAATATTCTGCTTTTCTTAATCAAAAGAAACCATCCTTACAGTATTCTAATATAAGCTTCTCTGTGTTCTCATGGAGTCGCATTAGCCCTGTGCTCCTTCTTTTCCGAATTCTGAAGTGTCTCGCTTCTGCCCTCTGAAGTTCCAACTATCTCCAAGAACCATACTCTGAAACGGGAAAAAATTGAACTCATCCTGAAGTCCCTGGATCTTTCCTTTGTGCAGAGTCAATGCACTCAGAATCACTCCGCCTGTTGGGGCTGGATGTACATATTTCTTCAGACCTGGAATGGGGAGAGAAAATCTACTCAGATTTTTTTATTTTGCTTTTGGTTAAGAATAACTTTTATTTTATTTTTAAATGGAGTATAGTTGATTTACAATATTGTGTTTCCGATGTATGGCAAGGTGAATCAGCTGCACATAAAGACATAGCCACTCTTCTGTAGATTCTTCTCCCATATAGGCCATCACAGAGATTTGAGTAGAGTTCCTTGTGTTGTAGAATAGGTCCTTATTAGTTATTTATACAAAGTAGTGTGTATATGTCAATCTCAATCCCCCAATTTGTCCCTCACCACAGATATCTTCTTAATTCTGTCTGCTTCTAAAGATGCCAAGAGAATGAGAGATGGGATTTACCTAGTTAGTAGCTATCCATAGACACCCTATGTGCCCCTGCCTCAAAGACACCATCTTTCACTATTCAGGATCCCTGAATCAATCTTTTCCACCACCCAGCATTTCTAAATGCGAGCTCTCTGGAACACCTCCAGCAGAATCAGCTGAGAGATTGTTAGATTACCCCCCACAGATTGATTCAGACACTCTAGATCTGATCTTCACACCTCTGCATTGACAATAAGATCTCCAGGCAACTCTGACTTTTACAGCCACTTTCTTGATACTTCAGGAGGAACCACAGCTGAGTATCCTGAAACATAGGGTTGTCATCAAGTGCTAATTTCAGTCGGAAAGCTAGGGTACAGTTGTCCATATTTTGGACCTTCAAGAGCCTAAACAGTATATTTTCTAAAGAAGTTTGAGAAGCCTCCTAAAATACGACAGCTAGAGTCTTCCCTGGGTTGCTAATGGGGACATGTACTGAGAGTGGACACTAGATCCAAACCTTAGCATGGATTCTTTGTAGCGATGGAATTGTCACACAGAGAATTCTTAGGCAGTTGGGGTGCTCCCCCAAGTGAACAGGAAGTTGTCTTTTCATGGAGTTAGCCGGTGCCCTTTGACAAGCATGCACACACCTGTAAGGACCAACTTTGATTCCCAAATATATACCAGTTTACATGTCCAGCCAGTCCAATATTCTGTGCTGAGTGTAAAGTGGCTTCCCAAAAGCTTGACCCATGTTTTGAATCAGAAACTCTCAAGAGTCACCATATTGAGGTCATTTGGCACAATTTTGGAGATCCAAAGGCCCCTCTCCCCCATATTCTCTGGAGAAAAAATTCTATATTGACTTCACTCTTCTGAGCCAACAATCCCATCTATGTACACACCAGACAGATGCTGATAATGATGTCTTTTGCACTAGAGTCTGAGAGGTCCCAGAACTAACTAGGAGCACTGGGTTCTACCTGGGAGAGGCCAGCTTTCATGGAATTTCAGGTAATTCTAGGAGAGAGAATATTTTCTATGTGGAATGATCAACCAAGAGCTTGTTGAAATCCTGGAGTTAAGAAGTTTTCCTTGCTGGTGGAAGGGATAGGACTGTGCTGATGGTTATGTCACTAAGGAAATAAGATAGTAAAGACAGTAAATATTCCTTTCCAAGAAGCTAGGCAAGTCAGGAAGGAGCCATGTAGAGCTTTTTCTATTGTCATAGTAGACAGAAAGGAAGCCCATGTGATGAAACAATCTCTCTGGAATAAAGTGGCCCATGGAGAGAGATCTGATATCATAAAAGATGGGAAAGATAGATAATAAAAGTGAAAAATATCTGAGGGTTTCATGGTCTATCTATTTTCTGAGCCTCAAAAGCACAATATTGGCATTTCATGCATGGGAGTAGAAAGAATGGCATTTTATGCATTGTAGACCACACCCAATAAGTAGTTAGAGAGTGTAAAAGACCTAAAAGTCAGCCCAAGATTTTTGGAAATTGAAAGAAGTTTGTTCTTCATCTGTTTGGCAATAATTTAGGAAAACTCCTGCAGCTAAATGTACAGTGAGGTTTAAGAATGGAATGGTGTTGGAGCAACTGAGGTGGGAGACAAGAGAAAGGTTGAAGGAAACCAGAGGGAAAGTTTTAGTAACAGAAAATTTACAGGACAGGATAGAAATGAAGTCCATGTATCTATGTGTCTTAGAAGAAAGTTTTTCAGTGTCAAGGGAACCAACAATTAAATGTGAATAAGGGGAGAGCAAGACAGATATGTCAATAATTCCAAATAATGTGAGCTACAGAGAAGAGTGGATTAGTAATGTGCACTAATCCACTAATGTCCACTAATCCACTAATCCACATTTATTTACTCCTTTGTAAAAGCAAAACTTATTGAGTCCTAGTATATACCAGGCAAAGGCCTTGAAGCTGAATGTATGGAATGGAGTTGGGAGGCAGGAGGAGAGGGCAATGGCACCCAACTTCAGGACTCTTGCCTGGAGAATCCCATGAATGGAGGAGCCTGGTGGGCTGCAGTCCATGGGGTCGCTAAGAGTCAGCCACGACTGAATGACTTCGCTTTCACTTTTCACTTTCATGCATTGGAGAAGGAAATGGCAACCCGCTCCAGTGTTTTTGCCTGGAGAATCCCAGGGATGGCAGAGCCTGGTGGACTGCCGTCTATGGGGTCACACAGAGTCGGACACGATTGAAGCGACTTCGCAACAGCAGGAAACTATATAACATATATATATATGTGTGTGTGTGTGTGTGTGTGTATAATCCCTATTCTCATTGTACTAATCTAACCTATCCAAAAGAAAGCAAATAATTTAATTTTGCTTTCTAGAGCTTTTTAATATTCAAACACTATATCTTTTTTTTTTTAAACTAATTACCAAATAGTCATAATTCAAAGATTATTGTTTAAATCAAGGGTCAGCAACCTATGGTCCATGCATCAAACTGGCCCACCAACTCTTTGGAATTAAATGTCCACTGATGCATAGCCACGCCCAATTTTATTTCCTGTTTAGGGGTGCTTTTGTAAAACAATGGCAGAGCTGGATAGTTATAATAGAGACCAAGCTGCCTGCAGAGTCCAATAAACTTACGTTGAATAGTTATAATAGAGACCAAACTGCCTGCAGAGTCCAGTAAACTTACTATCTGAACCTTTACAGGAAACATTTGCCCGTCGCTTATCTAAACCACTCTCACAGATGCGTCTACAGGTAAACCTCACAGCACATGTCAGACTCAGGACAGCCTTCGTCCCTCACCTCCTGCCCAGACTCCAGCTTTTCTACCTTTACGTGCTACTCTAGCACCTGGGCAGGACGTGGGGGCAGGGGCCTCCCTCTAAACCTGACTATATAGTCAGACACAATTACACTAATTTCTGGAAAAAAAATCTAAACATGTTTTTAAAGTCAATACTGAGAGGAAATACAGGAAATAGCCAAAGTAATATTTTTAAAAAGTTTAAGATAACCTGTATCTTTTTCAAATAACATGTATTTAAGTTTGTAATAATGTTAAATACCAATGGAGACTTTGGATTTGATAACTCTGAAAACAGGGAACCTGAATTATCTCTAATATCTATAAAATACTCTGGTGAATAGAAAAAATTATGAAAGAAATGGACAGCAGCCCTAAATTTAGGGAAAGACCCCACTCATTTGAGAAATGTTGTGAGATAGTTTCCTAGATTAAAAAAAAAAAAAAAAGGAAATCATAACTACAACAAGACTAAAGAAGCAACTTTCTTTTAGAAAAAAATAAATGTGGGGCTCTATCACAGAGAATAAGTAGATACCATCCAAGAATTATATTTGGTGATGTAGAAGACCACAGAAAACTGGATCCAACTCCATGGCATATCTCTGCATTACTAAAAATAAAGAACCCTGAAAAAAAGAGTTGATGGTGTGCACATCCCCCAAAGGAGTCTGGTGCCTGTATCAAAGATGCCAAGCTATACTTTAACTTGTCCTTGAAATAAAGAAGAAAATAGGAAACTGATTATATATATTAGAGAGAGAGTGAGTGAAATTATTTGCTGATATCAAATAAACCCATCTTTGAGGGAGAAATATCTAGCAGTCTATTTATTTCAGGTCAGCACAGATGTATGAGTTCACAAGACTAGAGCACGCACTTGAGGAGTCGTCCATCATTGGGGGTTAAAATTTACATGCCATCCATGCCTGGTAGAAGGTCAGGTCACAGGCACCTGCAAGATAGAGAGGGTGGGGCTTTGCTCCCAGGCCTGAGGGTCAGCCTATCCTGGCTGCAGGAAAACAAGAGGGTAATCTCAGTGTGTGCTGACCCTGGAGATCAAAGCTGGGATGGAGGGCATCCTCAGGAAATCACAGTTCTGCTCTCAGCCACTGGAGATAAGATGGACAAGCATTCTGAACGTACACAGCACACTCGGAATAGGACGGTCCTGCTGCCTATATTGACTTTGTCAAGGTGCCCTACATATCCTGTCATCAGGGTTTTTTTTTTTTTTTTTCAATAAATTAAAAATATCAAAAATTAGAGATACTTTTTTGCCAGAGATTGTTGGCCCTTAAATCACTTAAATACCAAGACTACCTGAAAATTAAGCCTCTACAAATCTGAGCAATCCCTTTAATGTCTTTTCTGCAGATTTGACTAAAATTGTAAATGTTAGTCACTAAGCCATATCTGACTTTTTGCCCACCAGGCTTCTCTGTCCACTGAATTCTGCAGTCAAGAATACTAGAATGGGTAGCCATTCCATTCTCCAGAGAATCTTCCCACCCCAAGGATTGAACTCAGGCTTCCTGCATTGCAGACAGATTCTTTACCATCTAAGCTACCAGGTTTAGCTAGGGGATGACCAAGAAGGGAGTTGCAGGAGATGGAAAGGAGCGAGGTAGAGAATTGAAAGTACTTCTTTGTCATATTCAAGCAAGAACAAGATTGTTCTCTGGTCAAAGTCCTAAGTCTTAATTAGCAACTGCTGTTAGAACATAGGAGCAGTATACTTGTTCTGAAATCAATCATTTCTGGTAATGAGTTTCTGCCAGTTTAGCCAGTCAGAGACAGTTCTACACTTCTCAACAGTTCCAAACTTCTAGGCCTCTCTCCAATGGCCACATTCATGAAAGCCAGACTGTGAACAGTAGCCTCAATCCAGTGACCACAGTATGCAGGTGGAAATCCATCAACCCTTCAACACTCTTGCTTTTCTGTAAATCAACCAACCCTTGAAACTTTGGCTTCCCCAAAGTGAAATGAAGTCGCTCAGTTGTGTCCGACTCTTTGCGACCCTGTGGACTGTAGCTCAGCAGGCTCCTCCATCCATGGGATTCTCCAGGCAAGAATACTGGAGTGGGTTGCCATTTCCTTCTCCAGGGGATCTTCCCCACCCAGGGATTGAACCCAGGTCTCCCGCATTGTAGGCAAGATGCTTCAACCTCTGAGCCACCAGGGAAGCCAACCTTCTATCAAATCAACCTTCATTTTGTTGAGGAAGATTATGCCTGACTACTACAGCTCTCCCTTGCAATCAGGAAGTTCACCTTGTTTCACATCAGATGTCTAATTTTTGTTCATAAATTTTCAATTCTTTCAGTATCGACATTTGTTGACTGTTAGATATAAATTTGGATTTATGAGTAGATATATTCTGTAGAAGAAATGAGATTAGCAATCTTTTCAATTCTGAGTCACTATCACCCATTCTTTCTGTGTGTTTGAACCCCCAAATGCCAAAACACAGGTGTAAATTTTATGATGAATTTCCTGAGGAATGATCATTTATTAAATGAGGGAGATGGCATTTTATAGTTATTTGAATAGTGAAAGTGGAAGTCACTCAGTCATGTCTGACTCTTTTTGACTCCATGGACTGTAGCATGCCAGGCTCCTCTGTCCATGGAGTTCTCCAGACAAGAACACTAGAGTGGGTTACCATTCCATTCTTCAGGGGATCTTCCCAACCCAGGGATCAAACCCCAGTCTGCCTTGCATTGCAGGCAGATTCTTTACCATCTGAGCCACCAAGAAAGCCTCTTTGAGTAGTACATAATTGTTATTCAGTATGGAAAACTGAAAGTCAGTTATAAGCCATCATATACTAACAGCTAAGCATAAGAGATTATGATTTCCTCAACTAGTACCAAAAGCAGTGATAAAACAATGAATTTTTTGATTAAGAGAAATTCAGATGAAGATAATCACAGTAGAAATTGTAATGGTTTCCCATGCTGTGTATCATTATCAGTCTTTCAGCTCAAGCAACTGTTTGAACATACTGCTATCATAAGTATATTTGGATTTCAAAATTGCAAATAATTTTTTGAGTGCCAGGACAAAATCTACTGTAATAATACAAAACAAAATAGCTCCTTTTACTATAACAGTGATTGTCAATGATCTAAATATCTCACCTTTTTATGATAAAGCCATGATTGCAAGTAATCACAATGCAAAAATTTTTTTCCATTGCCTGTGCAATACTTTTTTCACGAAAAGAGCTGATTTATTAGGCTCAGCTCAGTTCAGTCACTCAGTCGTGTCCGACTCTTTGCGACCCATGAATCGCAGCATGCCAGGCCTCCCTGTCCATCACCAACTCCCGGAGTTCACCCAAACTCATGTCCATCGAGTTGGTGATGCCATCCAGCCATCGCATCCTCTGTCGTCCCCTTCTCCTCCTGCCCTCAATCCATCCCAGCCTCAGACTCTTTTCCAATGAGTCAACTCTTCGCATGAGATGGCCAAAGTATTGGAGTTTCAGCTTTAGCATCAGTCCTTCCAAAGAACACCCAGGACCGATCTCCTTTAAAATGGACTGGTTGGATCTCCTTGCAGTCCAAGGGACTCTCAAGAGTCTTCTCCAACACCACAGTTCAAAATCATCAATTCTTTGGGGCTCAGCTTTCTTCACAGTCCAACTCTCACATCCATATATGACCACTGGAAAAACCATAGCCTTGACTAGACAGACCTTTGTTGGCAAAGTAATGTCTCTGCTTTTCAATATGCTATCTAGGTTGGTCATCACTTTTCTGCCAAGTAGTAAGCGTCTTTTAATTTCATGGCTGCAATCACAACCTGCAGTGATTTTGGAGCCCCCAAAAATAAAGTCTGACACTGTTTCCCCATCTATTTGCCATGAAGTGATGGGACCGGATACCATGATCTTAGTTTTCTGAATGTTGAGCTTTAAAGCCAACTTTTTCACTCTCCTCTTTCACTTTTATCAAGAGGCTTTTTAGTTCCTCTTCACTTTCTGCCATAAGGGTGGTGTCATCTACATCTCTGAGGTTATTGATATTTCTCCTTGAAATCTTGATTTCAGCTTGTGCTTCTTCCAGCCCAGCATTTCTCATGATGTATTAGGCTACTTCAAGTAAAATTCCTTCCAGATGAGACTTCAGAAACAAAAGCAGATATTTGTAGAAAAATCTTAAGATTTTTTAAAAATTGTGCTGTTTTTGTTGGAAGTGATAAAAATATAAATTTGGGAGTTTTATTTAAAGCTGAAGCTAGGCCTGAATGACTCTATGGAATGTGTTTGTTGCCTGGTCCATATTCTGCCTGTGTGTTTGAGCCTATGTGCTAATTCACTTCAGTCATGTCCGACGGTTTGCGATCCTATGGACTGTAGCCTGCCAGGCTCCTCTGTCCAGTGATACTCTCCAGGAAGAATACTGCAGTGGGTTGTCATGCCCTCCTCCAGAGGATCTTCCCAACCCAGGGACTGAACCTGAGTCTCCTGTGTCTCTTACATTACAGGCAGATTTTTTTTTACCACTGAGCCACCAGGAAACCCACCATATTCAGCATAATGATAGTCAAACCACATCTCTATCCTTTCTGTTGACACTGAAGTCATAAAATTGTTCTTACTTCAGCACTGTTCCAACTGAACAATTAAAATATTTTATGTTTTGTTTGCATTCAGTATTCTTCTGTTCTCCCAAATTAAAAACCTGTTGGCTCCCATTAACAAATGCAGTTGAGAGAATCCTCAAGTTTATTTTGAAGCACTAAAATCATACTTTAATTGTGATGGTCCAAAACATTCTTGTTGACTTTTTAAATAATTAATAGAGTGAAGCCTGTTTATTTCTTGTTCATAGTTTTCAAGATCTCTTCAGCAAAAGGATTATGCAAATTGAAAGAAGAGCAAACAGTGTTTTGAAGTACTACATTGCTCAAAGGAATATGTTGAATGGGTTAAAGGAGAATTGATGAAAAATTTAAATCTCAAGGTTTTTCTTACTAGGCATAACATCACTTATGAATAGGAAAAGAAATTCTTATTTGAAGAGAATAATTATTACCTCATATGCCATGACTGTCTTTTCAAATGGATTTTCTCTCTTGAAGAATTCTTTTATTTTACATGGATGTTACTAAATACTGTTCCAACATGGGCACAAGTGGATTCATGAAGCATGCATGTATTGAAGATGAAGAGAAAAACGTTTTTTTCAGTGAAAAATATTTTTTAAAAGCCATTAATCCAGAAATATAACATGATCCTGAAAAAGTGTAAAAGCAAGTTATGCCATGAAAAATGGCATTATATACTTTAACACATCTAACATGAAAAGTTTTCTCAGAGTAGTAACTTTTAAAACTAAAAATGTTCAATGGCTGACTCATAAGGCTAATGTTGATAATATTTCTCATTAATGAAAATTAAATGGACAAAGGAATGAAATAAATTGTATGTGACAACTAAAGAAGCCATGTTACAATATAAGTGGAATGTAGGCTATAGTTGCAAGGAATTTTATAAGCAAAATCTGCAAAACACAGAACTACTAAAGAAAGTCAGATCATCAAGGAACTATAAAGAAAATGTTATAAACTTAGAAATTTATAATTTATTTGAGGTGAACAATTAGACATTTTTAATTTTATTAATTAGATTAAATTAACATACCAATGCAATATTTTTACTTTATTTCAATGTGCATATACATAAGCCATTAGAAATTATCAGAGAAGGCAACGGCACCCCACTCCAGTACTCTTGCCTGGAAAATCCCATGGACGGAGGAGCCTGGTAGGCTGCAGTTCATGGGGTCGCTAAGGGTCAGACACGACTGAGCAACTTCACTTTCACTTTCCACTTTCATGCATTGAAGAAGGAAATGGCAACCCACTCCAGTGTTCTTGCCTGGAGAATCCCAGGGACGGGGAAGCCTGGTGGGCTGCCATCTATGGGGTTGCACAGAGTCGGACACGACTGACGTGACTTAGCTATTAGAAATTATTCAAATTTAAGTAGCATTTTATATTTGTATTTGGTAATCTGTTAACCCTAATCAAAGAGCTGGGCTTGCCTCATTTGCCCAGGGTTGAGAGAGCTGACTTTATAATGTTTTCAAGAATATGCACAGATTGACTTGGGATGCAGGGGTCTGAGAAAAATTCCATCCTTCAGAAGCCAACAGAAGCCAGCTGTTGATCCAGCCAGATTGATCTAAGAGGACAGAACATAACATCCTCAGGAATTTCCACTGATTCCCATGTTATGGACAAGGAAACTGAGGCTTAGAAAAGTCAGATCACTTCTCAGTAAAGAGCAGAGCCTGTGCTTGCCTAATAGTAGAGCACTAAAATACATGAGGCAAAAATTGACAGAATTGAAAGGAGAAATGGATGATTCAGCAATAGTAGTTCAATAATAACTATTGAACATTCACTCTCAATAATGAATAGAACAAGTGGACAAAAGATTAAGAAGAAAATAGGACCTGAACAAACTGTAAATCAACCTGACTTAATAGATGTCTATAGGACATTCCACCCAATAACAGCAGAGTATACATTCTTCTCAAGAAACTTTGGAGTATTCTCCCAGATGCCTGTTATGCTAAACCAAAAATCCAGCATTCCTAAATTTAAAGGGATCAAGAACATATAAAGTATAAACTTTTACAATAGAATAAAAGTGGAAAACAATAATAAAAGGAAGTTTGAGAATATCACACATATTAACATCAAAAATATGTTCCCAAACAGCCATCAGTGAAAAAAGAATTTAAAAGAAAAATTAGAAATTACTTTGAGCTGAATGAAAATGAGAACACAATATACCTAAATATACTGGATGCTACTAAAGCAGAAGTTAGAGGAAATTATATAACTGTAAATTCCTATATTAAAAAAATTATCTCAAGTCAATAACTTAACCTTCCAAATTAAGAAACTAGAAGAGAAGGAAAAATTTATTTTTGGACAGACCAATTTCAAGGAAGGAGATTGGAAGGGGAGGAGCTAAGATGGCGGAGGAATAGGATGGGGAGAACACTTTCTCCCCCACAAATTCATCAAAAGAACATTTAAATGCTGAGAAAATTCCACAAAACAACTTCTGAATGCCGGCAGAGGACATCAGGCACCCAGAAAAGCAATCCATTGTCTTCAAAAGGAGGTAGGAAAAATATAAAAGACAAAAAAAGAGACAAAAGAGGGAGGGACAGAGCTCCGTCCCAGGAAGGGAGTCTTAAAAAGAGAGAAGTTCCCAAACACCAGGAAACATTCTCACGGCCGAATTTGTGCCAAGCCTTGGAAGCACAGAGGGCAACATAATAGGGAGGAAAAATAAATAAACAATTAAAACCTGCAGATTACCAGCCCTACGGTAACTCCCCCAGTGGAGAAGCAGCGCAGACGCCTGCACCTGCCACTAGCAAGCGGGGGCTGGGAAGGGAGGCACGGGCTGCATGGCTTAGAGTAAGGATCTGGCCTGAATACCCCAAGTGCTATCTGAGCAAAATAATTTGGGCTAGCAAACCAGACTGTGGGATATCTACCACGTGAAAAGCCAGCCCTAACCTAAGACACCGCCAGACTCGCGCACGGAACAAAGGACTGAACAGAGATAGCTGGCTGCAGACCATCCCCCTCCAGTGACAGGCAGCCAGAGCCGGAAGGGGACAATTGCAGCCCCAGAGAGACATTATCTATAAAACTGTAAGCAGGCTTCTTTGCTAACTAAGGCTTCTTGGGGGTCTGGATGGTCAACATTCGCCTGAGAAGGTGCGCTGGTTGTACACCTAGATAACCGAGCGGTGGGGAGGCAATAAGTCACAGCAACCGCGCTCGCCAAACACTTCATCACCTGAGCTGCTCGGACCTGGGAAGGGCACAAAACGCAGGCCCAACCGAGTCTGCACCTCTGAGGACTACCCGAGTGCCTGAACCTGAGCAGCTTAGACCTGGGTTCGCTGATGGCCTCGAACCATCAGCTGGCCACGGATGGTTCCTGGTGGAGCAACCTAGAGCCTGAGCAGTGTGGGCAGGGAGGCTACACGTTCCGTGAGCGGGGACAGGCCCAGTGTGGCTGAGGCACTGCGAACACATGCCAGTGTTATTTGTTTGCAGCGTCCCTCCCTCCCCACAGCGCAACTGAACAAGTGAGCCTAAAAAAAAAAAAAAAAAAAAAGTGTCCTCCACCGTCCCCTTTGTGTCAGGGCGGAAATCAGACACTGAAGAGACCAGCAAACAGAAGAAGCTATAACAGAGGGAACCGCCTTGGAAGCTACAGGCAATAGATTAAAACCCTGTGGTTAGTACCGACTGCATAGGAAGGGGCCTATAGATTTTGAGAAATATAAGCCAGACCAAGGAACTAGCCGAAAATGAACTGACCCCACAATACCCACAACACCACCAGAGAAAGTCCTAGATATCGTTCTACTATTTTTATGATCATTCTTTCTTATTTTCTTTTTTTTTTAATTAAAAAAAAATTGTTTAAGTCCTCTATTACTCCTTTAATTTTCACTTTTATAACCTACTATTACTTTGCAAAAAAAAAAAAAAGACCTTTTTTTTAAAAAAAGCAAACTTCATATATATATATGTTTTTTATAATTTTTGTGACCTTGTTTTTTTTTTTTTTTCTTCTTTTCTTTAACATTGTATTTTTGAAATTCCAAACGCTACTCTAGATTTTTAATTTTAGCTTTTTGGTGTTTGTTATCAATTTTGTACCTATATTTTTTTAAATAATTTTTGTGACTTTTTTTCTCTCTTTCTTTTTCTTCTTCTTTTCTTTAACACTGTATATCTGAAATTCCAAACTCTACACTAGATTTTTAATTTATGCTTTTTGGTATTTGTTATCAATTTTGTACCTATATTTTCTTTATAATTTTTGCGACTTTGTTTTTGTTTGTTTGTTTGTTTTCTCTTTCTTTTTCTTCTTCTTTTCTTTATTATTGTATTTTTGAAATTCCAAACTGTACTCTAGATTTTTACCTTTTGCTTTTTGGTATTTGTTATCAATTTTGTACCTATTATTTTCTTTATAATTTTTGTGATTTTTTTCTTTTTTTCTCTTTCTTTTCCTTCTTCTTTTCTTTAACATTGTATTTTTGAAATTCCAAACTCTACTCTAGATTTTTAATTTTTGCTTTTATGCATTTATTACCAATTTTGTACCTTTAAGAACCCAATCTTCAGTACCCATTTTTTACTAGGGTGCGAGATTACTGGCTTGACTGCTCTTTCCCTCTTTGGACTCTCCTTTTTCTCCACCAGGTCGCCTGTGTCTCCTCCCTAACCCCTCTCTACTCTACCCAACTCTGTGAATTTCTGTGTGTTCCAGACGGTGGAGAACACTTAGGGAACTGATTACTGGCTGGATCTGTCTCTCTCCTTTTCATTCCCCCCTTTTATCCTTCTGGCCACCTCTGTCTCCTTCCTCCTTCTTCTCTTCTCTGTATAACTCCATGAACATCTCTGAGCAGTTCAGTTGTGGAGTGCACATAAGGAAGTGATTACTGGCTAGCCCACTCTCTCCTCTATTGATTTCACCTAATCTCATTCAGGTCACCTCTAACTCCCTCCTCTCTCTTCTCTTCTCCATGTAACGCTGTGAACCTCTCTGGGTGACCCTCACAGTGGAGAAACTTTTCATCTTTAACCTAGATGTTTTATCAGTGGTGCTGTATAGAAGAAGTTTTGAAACTACTGTAAAAATAAGACCAATAACTGGAAGCAGGAGGCTCAAGTCCAAACCCTGCCTCCAGGGAATATTGACAGGAGCTCATCAAACGCCTCCATGCCTACACTGAAACCAAGCACCACACAAGGGCCAACAAGCTCCAGGGCAAGACATACCAAGCAAATTCTCCAGCAACACAGGAACACAGCCCTGAGCTCCAAGATACAGGCTGCCCAAAGTCACCCCAAAACCATAAACATCTCATAACTCATTACTGGATACTTCATTGCACTCCAGAGAGAAGAAATCCAGCTTCACCCACCAGAACACCGACACAAGCTTCCCTAACCAAGAAACCTTGACAAGCCACCTATACAAACCCACACACAGTGAGGAAACGCCACGATAAAGAGAACTCCACAAACTGCCAGAATACAGAAAGGACACCCCAAACTCAGCAATTTAAACCAGATGAAGAGACAGAGGAATACCCAGCAGGTAAAGGAACAGGATAAATGCCCACCAAACAAAACAAAACAGGAAGAGATAGGGAATCTACCTGATAAAGAATTCCAAATAATGATAGTGAAATTGATCCAAAATCTTGAAATCAAAATGGAATCACAGATAAATATCCTGGAGACAAGGATTGAGAAGATGCAAGAAAGGTTTAACAAGGACCTAGAAGAAATAAAAAAGAGTCAATATATAATGAATAATGCAATAAATGAGATCAAAAACACCCTGGAGGCAACAAATAGTAGAATAACAGAGGCAGAAGATAGGATTAGTGAATTAGAAGATAGAATGTTAGAAATAAATGAATCATAGAGGAAAAAAGAAAAATGAATTAAAAGAAATGAGGACAATCTCAGAGACCTCCAGGACAATATTAAACGCTACAACATTTGAATCATAAGGGTCCCAGAAAAAGAAGACAAAAAGAAAGACCATGAGAAAATACTTGAGGAGATAATAGTTGAAAACTTCCCTAAAACGGGGAAGGAAATAATCACCCAAGTCCAAGAAACCCAGAGAGTCCCAAACAGGATAAACCCAAGGCAAAACACCCCAAGACACATATTAATCACATTAACAAAGATCAAACACAAAGAACAAATATTAAAAGCAGCAAGGGAAAAACAACAAATAACACACAAGAGAATTCCCATAAGGATAACAGCTGATCTTTCAATAGAAACTCTTCAAGCCAGGAGGGAATGGCAAGACATACTTAAAGTGATGAAAGAAAATAAGTTACAGCACAGATTATTGTACCGAGCAAGGATCTCATTCAAATATGAAGGAGAAATCAAAAGCTTTACCGACAAGCAAAAGCTGAGCGAATTCAGCACCACCAAACCAGCTCTCCAACAAATACAAAAGGATATTCCCTAGCCAGGAAACACAAAAAGGGTGTATAAATTCGAACCCAAAGCAATAAAGTAAATGGCAACGGGATCATCAGATCAGATCAGATCAGATCAGATCAGTCGCTCAGTCGTGTCCGACTCTTTGCGACCCATGAATCGCAGCACACCAGGCCTCCCTGTCCAGCACCAACTCCCAGAGTTCACTGAGACTCACATCCATTGAGTCAGTGATGCCATCCAGCCATCTCATCCTCTGTAATCCCCTTCTCCTCCTGCCCCCAATCCCTCCCAGCATCAGAGTCTTTGCCAATGAGTCAACTCTTCGCGTGAGGTGGCCAAAGTACTGCAGTTTCAGTTTTAGCATCATTCCTTCCAAAGAAATCCCAGGGCTGATCTCCTTTAGAATGGACTGGTTGGATCTCCTTGCAGTCCAAGGGACTCTCAAGAGTCTTCTCCAAAACCACAGTTCAAAAGCAACAATTCTTCGGCACTCAGCCTTCTTCACAGTCCAACTCTCACATCCATACATGACCACAGGAAAAACCATAGCCTTGACTAGACGAACCTTTGTTGGCAAAGTAATGTCTCTGCTTTTGAATATGCTATCTAGGTTGGTCATAACTTTTCTTCCAAGGAGTAAGCGTCTTTTAATTTCATGGCTGCAATCACCATCTGCAGTGATTTTGGAGCCCAGAAAAATAAAGTCTGACACTGTTTCCCCATCTATTTCCCATGAAGTGATGGGACCGGATTCCATGATCTTCGTTTTCTGAATGTTGAGCTTTAAGCCAACTTTTTCACTCTCCACTTTCAATTTCATTAAGAGGCTTTTTAGTTCCTCTTCACTTTCTACCATAAGGGTGGTGTCATCTGCATATCTGAGGTTATTGATATTTCTCCCGGCAATCTTGATTCCAGCTTGTGTTTCTTCCAGTCCAGCATTTCTCATGATGTACTCTGCATATATGTTAAATAAACAGGGTGACAATATACTTATCAATAATTACCTTAAACATAAATGGGTTGAATGCCCCAACCAAAAGACAAAGACTGGCTGAATGGATACAAAAACAAGACCCCTACATATGTTGTCTACAAGAGACCCACCTCAAAACAGGGGACACCTACAGACTGAAAGGGAAGGGCTGGAAGAAGATTTTCCATGCAAATAGGGACCAAAAGAAAGCAGGAGTAGCAATACTCATATCAGATAAAATAGACTTTAAAACAAAGGCTGTGAAAAGAGACAAAGATGGTCACTACATAATGATCAAAGGATCAATCCAAGAAGAAGATATAACAATTATAAATATATATGCACTCAACATGGGAGCACCGCAATATGTAAGACAAATGCTAACAAGTATGAAAGGAGAAATTAACAATAACACAATAATAGTGGGAGACTTTAATTACCACACTCACACCTATGGATAGATCAACTAAACAGAAAATTAACAAGGAAACACAAACTTTAAATGATACAATAGACCAGTTAGACCTAATTGATATCTATAGGACATTTCATCCCAAAACAATGAATTTCACCTTTTTCTCAAGTGTACATGGAACCTTCTCCAGGATAGATCATATCCTGGGCCATAAATCTAGCCTTGGTAAATTCAAAAAAAATGAAATCATTCCAAGCATCTTTTCTGACCACAATGCAGTAAGGTTAGATCTCAATTACAGGAGAAAAACTATTAAAAATTCCAACATAAGGAGGCTGAACAACACGCTGCTGAATAACCAACAAATCACAGAAGAAATCAAAATTTGCAAAGAAACGAATGAAAATGAAAACACAACAACCCAAAACCTGTGTGACACTGTAAAAGCAGTCCTAAGGGGAAAGTTCATAGCAATACAAGCATACCTCAAGAAACAAGAAAAAAGTCAAATAAATAACCTAACTCTACACCTAAAGCAACTAGAAAAGGAAGAAATGAAGAACCCCAGGGTTAGTAGAAGGAAAGAAATCTTAAAAATTAGGGCAGAAATAAATGCAAAAGAAACAAAAGAGACCATAGCAAAAATCAACAAAGCCAAAAGCTGGTTCTTTGAAAGAATAAATAAAATTGACAAACCATTAGTCAGACTCATCAAGAAACAAAGGGAGAAAAATCAAATCAATAAAATTAGAAATGAAAATGGAAAGATCACAACAGACAACACAGAAATACAAAGGATCATAAGAGACCACTATCAGCAATTATATGCCAATAAAATGGACAACGGGAAGAAATGGACAATTTCTTAGAAAAGCACAACTTTCCAAAACTGGACCAGGAAGAAAAAGAAAATCTTAACAGACCCATCACAAGCACGGAAATTGAATTGTAATCAGAAATCTTCCAGCAAACAAAAGCCCAGGTCCAGACGGCTTCACAGCTGAATTCTACCAAAAGTTTAGAGAAGAGCTAACACCTATCCTCGGAGAAGGCAATGGTACCCCACTCCAGTACTCTTGCCTGGAAAATCCCATGGACGGAGGAGCCTGGTAGGCTGTAGTCCATGGGGTAGCTAAGAGTCGGACATGACTGAGCGACTTCACTTTCACTTTTCACTTTCATGCATTGGAGAAGAAAATGGCAACCCACTCCAGTATTCTTGCCTGGAGAATCCCAGGGACAGGGGAGCCTAGTGGGCTGCCCTCTATGGGTTCCCACAGAGTCGGACACAACTGACGCGACTTAGCAGCAGCAGCAGCAATACCTATCCTACTCAAATTCTTCCAGAAAATTGCAGAGGAAGGTAAACTTCCAAACTCATTCTATGAGGCTACCATCACCCTAATACCAAAACCTGACAAAGATCCCACAAAAAAAGAAAACTACAGGCCAATGTCACTGATGAACATAGATGCAAAAATCCTTAACAAAATTCTAGCAATCAGAATCCAACAACACATTAAAAAGATCATACACCATGACCAAGTGGGCTTTATCCCAGGGATGCAAGGATTCTTCAATATCCACAAATCAATCAATGTAATACATCACATTAACAACTTGAAAAATAAAAACCATATGATTATCTCAATAGATGCAGAGAAAGCCTTTGACAAAATTCAACATCCATTTATGATAAAAGCTCTCCAGAAAGCAGGAATAGAAGGAACATACCTCAACATAATAAAAGCTATATGTGACAAACCCACAGCAAACATTTTCCAAAATGGTGAAAAATTGAAAGCATTTCCTCTAAAGTCAGGAACAAGACAAGGGTGCCCACCTTCACCATTACTATTCAACATAGTTTTGGAAGTTTTGGCCATAGCAATCAGAGCAGAAAAAGAAATAAAAGGAATCCAAACTGTAAAAGAAGAAGTAAAACTCTCACTGTTTGCAGATGACATGATCCTCTACATAGAAAACCCTAAAGATTCCACCAGAAAATTACTATAACTAATCAATGAATATAGTAAAGTTGCAGGATATAAAATCAACACACAGAAATCCCTTGCATTCCTATACACTAATAATGAGAAAATAGAGAAATTAAGGAAACAATTCCATTCACCATTTCAACGGAAAGAATGAAATACTTAGGAATATATCTACCTAAAGAAACTAAAGACCTATATATAGAAAACTATAAAACACTGATGAACAAAATCAAAGAGTACACTAACAGATGGAGAAATATACCATGTTCATGGATTGGGAGAATCAATATAGTGAAAATGAGTATACTACCCAAAGCAATTTATAGATTCGATGCAATCCCTATCAAGCTACCAACGGTATTCCTCACAGAGCTAGAACAAATAATTTCAAAATTTGTATGGAAATACAAAAAACCTCGAGTAGCCAAAGCTATCTTGAGAAAGAAGAATGGAATTGGAGGAATGAACCTGCCTGACTTCAGGCTCTACTACAAAGCCACAGTCATCAAGACAGTATGGTACTGGCACAAAGACAGAAATATAGATCAATGGAACAAAGTAGAAAGCCCAGAGATAAATCCACGCACCTATGGACACCTTATCTTTGACAAAGGAGGCAAGAATATACAATGGATTAAAGACAATCTCTTTAAAAAGTGGTGCTGGAAAAACTGGTCAACCACTTGTAAAAGAATGAAACTAGAGCACTTTCTAACACCATACACAAAAATAAACTCAAAATGGATTAAAGATCTAAACATAAGACCAGAAACTATAAAACTCCTAGAGGAGAACATAGGCAAAACTCTCCGACATAAATCACAGCAGGATCCTCTATGACCCACTTCCAAGAATATTGGAAATAAAAGCAAAAATAAACAAATGGGACCTAATTAAACTTAAAAGCTTCTGCACAACAAAGGAAACTCTAAGCAAGGTGAAAAGACAGCCTTCAGAATGGGAGAAAATAATAGCAAATGAAGCAACTGACAAACAACTAATCTCAAAAATATACAAGCAACTCCTACAGCTCAATTCCAGAAAAATACATGACCCAATCAAAAAATGGGCCAAAGAACTAAATAGACATTTCTCCAACGAAGACATACAGATGGCTAACAAACACATGAAAAGATGCTCAACATCACTCATTATCAGAGAAATGCAAATCAAAACCACTCTGAGGTACCATTTCATGCCAGAGTGGCTGCGATACAAAAGTCTACAAGCAATAAATGCTGGAGAGGGTGTAGAGAAAAGGGAACCCCCTTACACTGTTGGTGGGAATGCAAACTAGTACAGCCACTATGGAGAACAGTGTGGAGATTCCTTAAAAAACTGGAAATAGAACTGCCATATGATCCAGCAATCCCACTGCTGGCATACACACTGAGGAAACCAGAATTGAAAGAGACACGTGTACCCCACTATTCATCGCAGCACTGTTTATAATAGCCAGGACATGGAAGCAACCTAGATGTCCATCAGCAGATGAATGGATAAAGAAAGCAGTGGTACATATACACAATGGAGCATTACTCAGCCATTAAAAAGAATACATTTGAATCAGTTCTAATGAGGTGGATGAAACTGGAGCCTATTATACAGAGTGAAGTAAGCCAGAAAGAAAAACACCAATACAGTATACTAACGCATATATATGGAATTTAGAAAGATGGCAACAATAACCCTGTATATGAGACAGCAAAAGAGACACTGATGTATAGAACAGTCTTTTGGACCCTGTGGGAGAGGGCGAGGGTGGGATAATTTGGGAGAATGGCATTGAAACATGTATAATATCATATATGAAATGAGTCACCAGTCCAGGTTCGATGCACGATACTGGATGCTTGGGTCTGGTGCACTGGGACGACCCAGAGGGATGGTATGGGGAGGGAGGAGGGAGGAGGGTTCAGGATGGGGAACACATGTATACCTGTGGTGGATTCATTTCAATATATCACAAAATCAATACAATATTGTAAAGTTAAAAAATAAAGTTAAATTAAAAAAAAAAGGGGGGGGGAAGGAGATTGAATTAGCCATTAAAACACAGCCCACAAAGAGAAACTAGGCCCAGATGACTTCACTGGTCAATTCTGCCAAACATGTAAAGAATTATATAAAATTTTGCAAACTCTCTAAAGAAAGAGTTTCATAAAGCCAATATTACCCTTTAAATAAAATTTAACAAAATACAAAAAAGGAATTATACAATGTGGCCAAATGGAATTTGTTCCAGAAATGCAAGATTAGTTTAAGTCTCTGAGATCAATTAATGTACTATACGATATCAATAGAATTTAGGACAGAAACCACATAATCATCTCATAGATACAGAATAACGTTTGACAATTTCCAACACACTCTCATGATTTAAAAAAAGAAAAAACAAAAAACCTCAGCAAACTGGGAATAGAGAAAAACTTTCTTATGCTGATACAGGGAATTTATGAAAATCCCAACATTATCTTCATACTTGATGGTCAAGGCAGACAGTGACCCCAGAAGGTGCAGGCCCTGACCCCATAGCACAGTCTCCCTGGTGGCTCAGTCCTGCAGACAGGATAAAGGAGGGCTTTTGCCCCTACCTTTGCTCTGATCCTGGCTGGATTGTGTGCCCAGCCAAGACTGGAGCCTCCTCAGTATCAGCCTGAATGGGGCTGTCTCGGCACTGCTCTCTAAACCTATCAAGTTTTCTCCTGGCTCCTGCCTGGGTCCCCAACATTCCTTCCCTGAGAAGCTATCTGTTCTTTTTCCATATCATGTAGTAGTTCTGCCATATCCTATCCTGGGGCAAAGAATTAACCTTTCTCAACCTCACTTTTCCATAGGAAAAATGGGGTGACTGCAATATTTGCTGCTAGGTGGAAGGCTTTTCTTTTACTTACAATGTCCTTCCTTATGCACAACTGAGTTGTTTCTCTTTCAGGAGAGTATGTGAGAGAAAATAAGAATTTCTATTCCATTGCTCAAGAGGAGTTAATGATGAGAGGAGCAGGGAGAGGATAAGAATCAGAGATGACTCGAACTGACTTTAAATGGTGTAACTAGAGGCAAGGAACCAAAAGATGACAGGCAGATGGAGGCAGGAAATGTATATATTACTGCACACTCTTCAGAGTTGTTCAGGCTGTGTGGGAATGATGATGCTTCTGAGTGGCTGCAACATGTACATCCAAAGATAGGCCCCCTATCATTTGGTATTAATTTGATAGCAGCTTCCTAGGTCATTCAGGAATATGAAAAATGAAACAGAAGTAATTATAGAGGTTTGAAGAAAAAGATATGTATGACCCAAGTATTCAATAGTCAGCTATATTGCATTGCTATACTTTGGTTACTTTTAAGATGACAAGAATACATTTTTATATACAAAGGGGGCATAAATATTCTACTAGTATTCCTCCCTTTTAAAAGTTACACTAACTGAGAGAGATAAATCAAAATAAAAGTACAAATAGGTGAGAGTTCTTGGTATAAAAGAACTAGAGTACACATGGGAAGCAGGGAAACATAAATTTAAGTATAAAACTAGATATAACTATGGGTAGAAAGTGAATGTCTTTGCCAAAATAATTTATGAGTTCAAGGGAAAAAATGGAGCACTACAAAAAGCATATAAATTTCACAACAATAAACTGGGTCTAAAGTTACCTGCCTCTTGAGAAACTTATATGCAGGTCAGGAAGCAACAGTTAGAACTGGACATGGAACAACAGACTGGTTCCAAATAGGAAAAGGAGTACGTCAAGGCTGTATATTGTCACCCTGCTTATTTAACTTCTATGCAGAGTACATCATGAGAAATGCTGGGCTGGAAGAAGCACAAGCTGGAATCAAGATTGCTGGGAGAAATATCAATAACCTCAGATATGCAGATGGCACCACCCTTATAGCAGAAAGTGAAGAAGGACTAAACAGCCTCTTGATGGAAGTGAAAGAGGAGAGTGAAAAAGTTGGCTTAAAGCTCAACATTCAGAAAACTAAGATCATGGCATCTGGTCCTATCACTTCATGGGAAATAGATGGAGAAACAGTGTAAACAGTGTCAGACTTTATTTTGGGGGGCTCCAAAATCACTACAGATGGTGACTGCAGACATGAAATTAAAAGACGCTTACTCCTTGGAAGAAAAGTTATGACCAACCTAGATAGCATATTCAAAAGCAGAGACATTACTTTGCCAGCAAAGGTTCGTCTAGTCAAGGCTATGGTTTTTCCAGTGGTCATGTATGGATGTGAGAGTTGGACTGTGAAGAAAGCTGTGCGCCGAAGAATTGATGCTTTTGAACTGTGGTTTTGGAGAAGACTCCTGAGAGTCTCTTGGACTGCAAGGAGATCCAACCAGTCCATTCTAAAGGAGATCAGTCCTGGGTGTTCATTGGAAGGACTGATGCTGAAGCTGAAACTCCAGTACTTTGGCCACCTCGTGGGAAGAGTTGATTCATTGGAAAAGACTCTGATGCTGGGAGGGATTGGGGGCAAGAGGAAAAGGGGATGACAGAAGATGAGATGGCTGGATGGCATCACTGACTTGATGGACATGAGTTTGAGTGAACTCCAGGAGTTGGTGATTGCCAGGGAGGCCTGGTGTGCTGTGATTCATGGGGTCGCAAAGAGTCAGACACGACTGAGCAACTGAACTGAACTGAAAGTTACCTAATCACTAAAAGGAAATTAAGATGAATTTTGAGAAGGTAGAATGAAAAACAGGAAAGCCCATGAAAATAAATATAAGGACCAAATCAAAGAAGAGATAGAGAAATACATATATACATGCATATATATGTATATTTCTCTCTCTTGCTTGCTCTCTCTCTCTCTCTCTCT
This sequence comes from Bos javanicus, assembly GCF_032452875.1. Lineage (NCBI taxonomy): Eukaryota > Metazoa > Chordata > Mammalia > Artiodactyla > Bovidae > Bos > Bos javanicus. The sequence goes on along the minus strand of NC_083895.1, from coordinate 37,784,430 downwards.
ATATATATATATACATACATGTACACACATATGTATATATGGCATATGTATATGGCATAGAAATAAAACTAAAGAAATAACATGTAGGGAAAATAAATGGATCTTAAGCCCAACATTTGATTTTCTTCATCAACCAATTTTAAATTTCCTACAATAAGAATGGGGAAATTTCTGGAAATCAGAGTGCTCTCTTTTATACTTAAAACTTTAAGAAGTAAACAAACCTGGAAAGATATTCCCAAAGTATAATTTAAATAAAGAAGAAAGTAGGGAAAACCATTAGACCATTCAGGTATGACCTAAATCAAGTCCCTCATGATTATACAGTGGAAGTGAGAAATAGATTTAAGGGACTAGATCTGATAGAGTGCCTGATGAACTATGGAATGAGGTTCATGACATTGTACAGGAGACAGGGATCAAGACTATCCCCATGGAAAAGAAATGCAAAAAAGCAAAATGGCTGTCTGGGGAGGCCTTACAAATAGCTGTGAAAAGAAGACAAGTGAAAAGCAAAGGATAAAAGGAAAGGTATACCCATTTGAATGCAGAATTTCAAAGAATAGCAAGGAGAGATAAGAAAGCCTTCCTCAGTGACAGTGCAGAGAAATAGAGGAAAGCAATAGAATGGGAAAGACTAGAGATCTCTTCAAGAAAATAAGAGATACCAAGGGAACATTCATGCAAAGATGTGCTCAATAAAGCACAGAAATGGTTTGGACCTAACAGAAGCAGAAGATATTAAGAAGAAACGGCAAGAATACACAGAACAAAAAGATCTTCATGACCCAGATAACCACGATGGTAAGATCACTCACCTAGAGCCAGACATCCTGGAATGTGAAGTCAAGTGGGCCTTAGGAAGCATCACTATGAACAAAGCTAGTAGAGGTGATGGAATTTCAGTTGAGCTATTTCAGATCTTAAAAGATGATACTCATCACTCATTATCAGAGAAATGCAAATCAAAACCACTATGAGGTACCATTTCACGCCAGTCAGAGTGGCTGATATACAAAAGTCTACAAGCAATAAATGCTGGAGAGGGTGTAGAGAAAAGGGAACCCCCTTACACTGTTGGTGGGAATGCAAACTAGTACAGCCACTATGGAGAACAATGTGGAGATTCCTTAAAAAACTGGAAATAGAACTGCCTTATGATCCAGCAATCCCACTGCTGGGCCTACACACTGAGGAAACCAGAAGGGAAAGAGACACGTGTACCCCAATGTTCATCGCAGCACTGTTTATAATAGCCAGGACATGGAAGCAGCCTAGATGTCCATCAGCAGATGAATGGATAAGAAAGCAGTGGTACATATACACAATGGAGCATTACTCAGCCATTAAAAAGAATACATTTGAATCAGTTCTAATGAGGTGGATGAAACTGGAGCCTATTATACAGAGTGAAGTAAGCCAGAAAGAAAAACACCAATACAGTATACTAACGCATATATATGGAATTTAGAAAGATGGTAATGACAACCCTGTATATGAGACAGCAAAAGAGACACTGATGTATAGAACAGTCTTTTGGATTCTGGGAGAGGGCGAGGGTGGGATAACTTGGGAGAATGGCATTGAAACATGTATAATATCATATATGAAACAAGTTGCCAGTCCAGGTTTGATGCATGATACTGGATGCTTGGGTCTGGTGCACTGGGACGACCCAGAGGGATGGTATGGGGAGGGAAGAGGGAGGAGGGTTCAGGATGGGGAACATGTGTATATCTGTAGTGCATTCATGTTGATATATGGCAAAACCAATACAATATTGTAAAGTTAAAAAAAAAAAAAAAAAAGATGAGACTGTGGAAGTGCTGCACTTAATATACTAGCAAATTTGGAAAACTCAGCAGTGGCCACAGGACTGGAAAAGGTCAGTTTTTATTCCAATCCCAAAGAAAGGCAATGCCAAAGAATGCTCAAATTACCACACAATTGCACTCATCCCACACAATAGTGAAGTAATGCTCATAATTCTCCAAGCCAGGGTTCAGCAGTACATGAACCATGAACTTCCAGATGTTCAAGCTGGATTTAGAAAATGCAGAGGAACCAGAGATCAAATTGCCAACATCTTCTGGATCATCAGAAAAGCAAGAGAGTTCCAGAAAAACATCTACTTCTGCTTTATTGACTACACCAAAGCCTTTGACTGTGTGGATCACAACAAATTGTGGAAAATTCTGAAAGAGATGGGAATACCATACCACCTGACCTGCCTCTTGAGAAACCTGTATACAGGTCAGGAAGCAACAGTTAGAACTGGACATGGAACAACAGACTGGTTCCAAATAGGAAAAAGAGTACATCAGGGCTGTATATTGTCACCCTGCTTATTTAACTTACATGCAGAGTACATCATGAGAAATGTTGGGCTGGATGAAGCACAAGCTGGAATCAAGATTGCTGGGAGAAATATCAATAACCTCAGATATGCAGATGACACCACCCTTAAGGGCATAAAGCAAAGAAGAACTAAAGAGCCTCTTGATGAAAGTAAAAGTGGAGAGTGAAAAAGCTAGCTTAAAGCTCGACATTCAGAAAACTAAGATTATGGTATCCGGTTCTATCACTTCATGGCAAATAGATGGGGAAACAATGGAATCAGTGGCTGACTTATTTTTGGGGGCTCCAAAATCACTGCAGATGGTGATTGCAGCCATGAAATTAAAAGATGCTTATTCCTTGAAAGGAAAGTTATGACCAAGATAGACAGCATATTAAAAAGCAGAGACATTACTTTGCCAACAAAGGTCCATCTAGTCAAGGCTATGGTTTTTCCAGTTGTCATGTATGAATGTGAGAGTTGGACTATAAAGAAAGCTGAGCACTGAAGAATTGATGCTTTTGAACTGTGGTGTTGTAGAAGAATCTTGAGAGTCCCTTGGACTGCAAGGAGATCCAACCAGTCCATCCTAATAGAAATCAGTCCTGAGTGTTCATTAGAAGGACTGATGCTAAAGCTGAAACTCCAGTACTTTGGCCACCTGATGCAAAGAAATGACTCATTTGAAAAAGACCCTGATGCTGGGAAAGATTGAAGGCAGGAGAAAGGGATGACAGAGGATGAGATGTTTGGATGGCATCACTGAGTCAATGGACATGAATTTGAGTAAACTCCAGGAGTTGGTTATGGACAGGGCCGCCTGGCATGCTGCGGTCCTTGGGGTTGCCAAGAGTGGGACATGACTTTGTTATCAAACAGAGCGAATAATAACAAGTATTCCACCAGCAGATCAATGTGTCAGGTACTATTCTGTGTGCTCTATATTTTAATTTCACTTAATCTTTACAACAACCTCATGAATAAGCATTCTTTGTTTTCCTCATAGAACAGGTGAGGAAATTAAGGCATAAGGAAACTGGGTTACTTGACTGAGGCCATGCAATTAAAAAATGCTAGAACTGGTGTTTAAATACTAATAGTTTGAGTCCAGAACCAGCTGGTGCCATTTTTTCCTGATTAGAAAGACTAAGGACTTCACTGATGGCCCAGTGGCTAGGATGCCACACTCCCAATGCAGAATACCCAGATTTCAATCCCTGGTCAGGGAACTAGATCCTGTATGCTACAGGTAACGATCCTACATTCCACAAGTAAAGATCCCACATTCCACAAAACCCAGCACAGTCAAAATAAATAAACAAATATTTTTTAAAAGAGTTAAATAGGATGACGTCGCGCGGCCCGAGGCGCCGGCGGGGCCCCCAGTCGGCCGGAGAGTGAGAGCCGGCGCATTAAAAAAAAAAAAAAAAGAGTTAAATAAAATTATTTGTTAAAAAGACTAGAACAATGTCAAATGCTCTGAAGTCAAAAGAGCAAGGCCTATAAAGAAGTAAAAGAAATGCAAGGATAGTTTACTCTGTGGATTAAAAATCAGTAAAAATCAGGAGTAACCTTTCTCGTGATCAAAGATCATCATATACTTACCATCTATTGATATGTATGAAGACCTTAGACAGAAACTGCCAAATCTTGCTAAAGGAAATACTTTTAGTGCTAGTAGTGACTACATCGGTGGTTTCAAGCATGTTGCAATTCCCACAAATTATTTATTTTAGGTAAAAGCAATGATTAGTAAAGCTTATTCCATGTAATTCAGATAAATTTAACTGGATCCTTTCTTAGGTTAAACAAATTGTTTTAGATACTGCTGAGTGTGAAAACAGAAGCATAACTGCTTGATGAGGTAATTAAGTTTTGTCAGAGGATGGCAGGGGTAATTGATAGGACAGGTGTACCTTCTGAATATGACCAGCTATGCAATAAATAAATTAATTGCAGTAGGATATTTGTATATTTTCTAATGAATGAAATATTTTCAACCATCATTGAAAATGATGCTCTCATATAAGTTTATAATATCAATAACATAAGTGACTAACATTTGTTAAGGACTTGACCAAATTGTCAGATGGTTTACATATTTGTTTTTAACTCGGTCCTCAAGTTTTGCAGATAAGCCAACAAAGACTCAGGGCGTGGGGGGGGGGGGTGGGGAGAGGGGAGGAATTTAAACGATATAATTTCAGATGGCTAGGGATTTTCAAAGCTGAAATTAAACCTAGAATATGCCTCTTTTATAATTTAAATATTAATGAAAGTTTATAGAAGATACAGAAAATCATAAAGACTTAAGTAGCCAATTTTATATTTACAAGAGAATGAATATTAATGTTTTCCTATATATGTGTGTATGCAGATATCTTTAAAAATTGTTTGCCTCATGTCAAAATAATTTTTATTTTATTTTTAACATTTATAGAAGTAAAGCAGACCTTCTACAGAAATAGAACCTCAAAGAATACAACTATACAGAATTAATCAGTGTTTATATGTTGGTATATAGCTTTCCAAAACTATATTTAGAATCATTCTACTATTCATGTAGAATAGTAGAATAAATATTTACTGTTGTAGTCTGCTATTTTCATTTAGTATTATACTGAGAGTGGTTTTCTGCTGGGGACCAGCCCCAGCTGATCCAGGGTATTCGAAGGAGAGATGGCCTAGGCGACTATTTATATGCTAATTAGAGATATAAAGAATAATAGAATGAGGATAGCTCAGTAGGAAAATTCAGTGGAGAAAAGAGGCTGAGTAGCTTGGTTTACGCGGGAGACCAATAAAACTTCAAGACAAGAAGTTTGCACCACTTACGTAGGCCGCAGGCGCCCTCTCGAATAGCGGAAGGTGCCTCACCCTAGACACCTTCTCGAGTGGGTCTTAGAAGCCCAGGCATAATTAGTAAGCGTGGTGGGTTCCGCGCTCCAGATGGAGACTCAGCTGGAAGTTAAAGGGAAGAATGACATGGGGAGACCAAGCATTGGTGAGCAAGGCCCGTAGCTTTATTTTTAACAGGGGCTTTTATACCCTAAGTTACACATAGAGGATAATAGGGGATGCAAAGTCAGCAGTCTTTGATTCTTATCAAAAACCAGGGTTTCTTTCCTGCAAATTTATCGTATACAAATGGTTAGGTGATTTACATCATCTTCTGGCCAGAAGGCCTACTAACATTTTATGACTCTAGACAAGGACTTATCAACAAAGACTTATTTTCTCTAAGAGTAATTATTTTAAGTTTTGGCGCCATCTTCCAAAGATAAAATTGCATTCCTATAGGGCGGATGTGTAATGGGCTTACAACAAAGAAAAGAATTTATTACCTTAAGGGTCTAAAGTTACTAACACCAAGGCCACTACTTATTTTTTCTATATACCAACTATTAATTAATACACATTCAAGGATACAATTCAGGGGATGTGAAAACTTGGCAACAAGCATTGACTCATCAATGAAATCCTTTACTAGTTTATTCTGACAGTTTCTAACTCTCTGAGAGGCTCTAAGCTATTTGAATATCTTAAGCTTCCCGTGCCTCTTGAGGCTGGGAGACTGTAAACAATCATATGCATAGCTGCAGGAGTCCGGGTAAACTTGTCAGGCGAGTTAGAGAGCCATCTGAGGGGTTTGGATTTAAACACTCCTAATTGCCCAGGAACTTTATTAATTGGAGCTGTAAATTAACTCTTTGACAGAGAGAGCGAGATGGTGGTAGGGGACAGCCCCCAGTAAAGTCAGAGGTGAGAGCACAAAGCAATAAAGTAGGCAGACTCTGGTTTTTTGGGGGGAAAATGCTCGAGAATATCCGGGCGGACTCCTGAGGCTCGATCCCGCCTTTGCGTATGCCGAGCCTCCTTCCTCATGACCTTTGTCACGAGCGGAATGCCTCACCGGCTCCCGGCAGTTTTCCATATCAATAAATATTTTCTTTTTATATTTATGAGAGTGCTTTTATCATTATAAAAATAACAGAAGACTTAAGAATGCAAGCAATTTAAATAATTTCTTGCATCCCATCTATATCAGTAACTCCCATCAAAACTTATATACCCTCATATATAACACGTATCCTTTCTTTTTCATATAAATCCAAGTTTACGTTATACACCGTTCTTCATTTCCCTATGTCCACTTCATAATATATTATCGAAACATTTTATCTCAGTACACACATAGAGTATGCCACTGAATAAGTATATCATAATTAATTCGACTGGTATCCTACTGATAAATATTAATGTTTCAGTGGTTGTTTTTCAGTATTGGAATGTTGTAGTAAGTGCAACTTGTAATACAATGTTGTATATTGTTAATGATATTATCATTATCATTATCACTATGTGCCAGTTACTGTTCTAAGTAATTTATATACAGTAACATACAATAGCTAGTTTAAGCCACACACCAACTTTATAAGGTAGCTAATATTATTATCATACTTTTACAAATGAGAAAAATTAAGTACATTGAAGTTAAATTAATTGCTTATATTATTATACAGATGGTAAATATGTATATATTTCCATATAAATTAATAAGCATTTAGGATAATTTCCAAATTGTTTGGATCAAAGAGAATATTCATCTGAAGTTTCAATTGATATGATCCAATTGCCTTCTAAATGGGGCTATATCAATTTTATACTCCCTTCAACAATAATGTAATTTCCAGAATCCTTCCACTCAATGGAATTCTGAAACTTTGTGCCATCATAATAGGTGGACAAATCAAACTGCTTTATTTTGGTTCAGACCTCCTTTATCACAAATAAATGTAAGCAACTTTTCATATAATTATTATATTTTTATAATCCTATCCCTATGAATGATCAACAAAAATACATGTTTCCTTCTTAAGGGCTAATACATTTGAAATGTCTTAATATCACTAAACAAGTTTTAACAAATAAACAGGAGGTGAGGGATGAGAGAGAGTGGTAGAAATCAGAGCCTCTAAAGTCTACAAATTCAGATTTTTAGGAGAGCACTTTATATTAAATGGGTCTCTGAGAGCAACTGATCTAAAATGAAATGTGTGCTGATCACTGGTTATTAAGAATCAGCACAGTGTCAAGAAATGCTATCTGGATTCACGATTGTAGGACCCAAATTAAAATATCGACCCAACTTTGCTCCCTCAGCGTCTAAACAATGACTTGCTTGTTAAGCCCTATTTTCTCTCAGATTGCTGAATTGTGACTAAAAGAAAGATTTTTCAATGGAGCTGGTGAATATTTCTCTCTTGGCCTGTGCAACTTCAATTCATCTCTTTAAATGAATTTTCAGTTTGCTTGACAGTATATCCCTGCCTTCATATAAATCTACATCTGAATGGTGAAAGATGATGGGTCAACCCTGCTCAGGCTTCATTAGTATTGGAATAGTGTGCTTACCTAGTCCATTTAAAGAAGAATCCCTAAACGTTGACTACAAATGCTCATGAGTCCATACATTTCAAGTATATTTTCTCCTGCAAGAGGATTATATAAACATCATACTATGAAGGTGGGAAAGTTATTATCTATATGCTGATGACTCCTAAATCCTAATCCCAAAGTCAAAACCCTATTTCTGGAGCTCAGCTTACATAAATCAATTTACCAATTAGCACATCAATTTGAGTATATTAAAGACACCTCAAACCAATTGCATTCTATACAAAACATATCACCTTCCCATGTAAACCTACTAGTCTTCAAAATCTCTGTCTCACTGAATGAGACCACTATATAACCAGCTTCCCAAATCAAGGGAGTCCCTGATTTCTCTCTCACCACCCACAGTAAAATAGTCATCAAATCCTATTGATTATGTCACTTAGGTATCAGTTAAACCCACCCATTTCTTAACACTCCTTATTATGGGACTTACTATATTTGTTATAATTGAATTTTTATATGTGAGTCCGATTGCATCCCTTAACAGTAAGCTCTTGATTTCCCCAACATAGAACCCAAAGTTTGGAGTATATTAAGTATTACATGGACTTCCCTGGTAGCTCAGCTGGTAAAGCATCTGCCTGCAATTCAGGAGACCCCAGCTCAGTTCCTGGGTTGGGAAGATGCCCTGGAGGAGGGCATGGCAACCCACTCCAGTATCCTTGTCTAGAGAATCCCGTGGACAGAGGAGCCCAGTGGGCTACAGTCCATGAGGTCGCACAGAGCTGGACATGACTGAGTGAGTAAGCACAGCATAGCACAAGAATTACATAAACATTTTTAAAGTTACTGAAAGTTTTAAGTGAGAAAACAAACATAAATATTAACAGAAGGTTAAGGTTCTGCTTGCTAAAACGTAAAATGTTTTCAGAGACAGCGTTTGTTGACAACATGAAAAGAGGCGTGAACATAGAGTCCATTTATGTCATTTTAATGTTTGAATTAAATGTGTGTTTAGCTACTTCTTTGTGCTAAAGACTGTGTTGTACACACCTGTAAAATTACTTGTTTCACTATAAGAACCTTGTAGGCCTGAGTTCCATCTATTGGAAATTTGATGAAAGATTACTGACCAAAACTCAGAATACATTGTTCCTATGACTCAGAATAAGAAACGGATGAGCAATGCTGATGCCCATTCCCATGGGTTTGTGTAGCAAAGTAGTTAAGCCCACAGCTTTAGAGACTGGCATCTTTGGTGACCAACTTCATAATGAACTATTTCATTATCCCTGAAAAAAACCTTAGTGAACTAAACCTTAGTTTTATGTTTTATAGACTTTCTGTGATTATTTGTAATATTACATGTCATGCAGCTGACAAAATGCTTGGCACATAAGAATTATTCATAAATATATTAGCAGTTCTTAAGGTCAGAATTACAGACTGCCAGAGGTGGGAGAGACCTCAATAAAGATGTGATCTAATACTGCATGTTATAGGGAGCAACTGATTACCAGAGAGTGGGTGTAGTTTGCCCAAAATCACAGGTAGGTTTCCAGTACAGCAGTGGGTCTCAGACTTTGGAGGGCACCAGAATAACCTGGGGGACTAATGTAAGCACTGACTGCTAAACCCTGTGTCTGGAATCTCTACAGCTCTAACTCATGCCCACAGACTTTTGCTTTTCTTCCAAGTACCCAGATGATGTCAATACTGTTAATTCAGGTACTGCACTGAGAATCACTGCAGTTCAGAGATTTTTGCACAGTATTTTTCTATATTATTCCATTTCCATGGCATTCATGATGGATTGATATCTGTCACCAGTCAGCCTAGGGTGTATGTTTCATATCATGCCATAGTTGAAAAGCACATTTAATACATGAACTAGTTTTATTTCATACGAGCACGTTATAATCATCAGCTTCAATATTAATAATTAAGTCTAAGTGACTTCCCTAAGGCCTTATGGATAGAAAAGGACAAAGCATGACTCTGAGACCAGCCCATTTAACACCGTGATATCTGTATGCTTTTTAAATGTTTTTTATGGAAGGGCATTTTAAATACAGCAGTGTGTCCATGTCAGCCCCAAACTCCCAATCTATCCCTCCCCCTCTCCCTTCATCCCCAGTAACCAAAAGTTTATTCTCTAAGTTTGTGAGTCTGTTTCTGTTTTGTAAATAAGCTCATTTGTGTCATTTTTTTAGATTTCACATAAAAGTGATATCATATATCTGTCTTTGTCTGACTTACTTCACTTAGTATGATAATGTCTAGATCGATCCATGTTGCTGCAAATGACATTATTTCATTCTTCTTATGGCTGAGTAATATCCCCTGGTATATATGTATCAATTTAAAAAATATTCACAACTTAAACTTTGACAGTTATGTTATATTCAATGGGAATTTTTAGGACTTCAACCCCAGGAGAAAGCACGGCAAGTGTCTCTGAGAGAACTGCTCTGAGGAGGTGAGAGCAGGAGCCAGGTTATATAGAAGTTTTGCAACAAAGGGCAGGTAGTCTTGACATCAGAAGATTGTTGTTAATTAAAGAAAACCAGATATCCCAAGTTAAGAAATGCAGCGCTTTCGTGTATATGGGAAGGTGCAAGAGACTGGGCTCGCTGAGATCATTCCTTTCATACGCATCTCAGCTATCCTGGGCCAGTGTCCTGTGCTTTTCACATCCTGAGCTTCCCTGGGGCTCACTGTAGAGAGTGGCTGCAGTCTGACGTCTGCTAGATCTCAGGTATTATTCTCCTTGGCTATTGTAATTAGTACTGCAACGAACATTGTGTGTGTGTGTGTGTGTGGGTGGGTGTGTGTGTGTACATGCGCACACATACGCACACAGTCACTCAGTCATGTCCAACTCTTTGCAACCCCATGAACTGTAGCCTGTCAGTCTCCTCTGTCCATGGGATTATCCCAGCAAGAATACTGGAGTGGGTTGCATTTTCTCTTCCAAGGGGTGTTCCTAACCTAGGGGTCAAACCCACCTCTCTTGTGTCTCCTGCATTGGCAGGCAGATTCTTTAGCACTGAGCCACCTGGGACAGTGAATATTGGAACAAAGTATGTTTTTGAACTGTGGTTTTCTTTGGCTATATGCCCAAGAGTGGGATTGCTGGATCATATGGTAGCCCTGTCTTCAGTTTGTTAAGGAACCTCCATACCATTCTCCATGGTGGCTGTACCAACTTACATTCCCACCAAAAGTGTAGGAGGGTTCCCTTTTCTCCACACCTTCTCCAGCATTTATTATTTGCAGATTTATTTAATAATGGCTATTCTGACTGGTGTGAGGTGATATCTCATTGTAGTTTTGATTTGCATTTCTCTAATAATCAGCAGTGTTGACCATCTTTTCATGTGCCTCTTGACCATCTATATGATCATGACCTATGCTCTTAATCTTGATTCAAATCTAGCATTACTTCCAACATTCCATTTGGAAAAACACCTTACTCCTATAAAGGAGCAAAGGCAACGTGATGAAGCAAAGATAGTCTTTTCAACAAATGGTGCGGGAACAACTGAACATCTGCATGCCAAAAAAATGGATCTAGACACAGACCTTCCACTCTTCACAAGAAATTAACTTAAAATGGATCATAGCACAAAATGTAAAATGCAAAATTATGAAACTCCTAGATGATAACATGGGAGAAAATGTAGAAGACCTTGGTGTGGTGTTGACCTTTTAATACAATAGGAAAGGCACAATCCATTAAAGAAATAATTTGGTAAGCTGGACTTCATAAAAATCTAAAACGTATGCTCTGTGAAAGACGATGTCAAGAGAATAAGAAGATAAGCCACAAGACTGGGAGAAAATAGTTGTAAAAGACATTGAGTAGAGGACAGAGGACTGTTACTCAAAATATACAAAAAAAATCCTTTACTTTGTATGAGAAATGAGTGTATACTCTGGAACTGGTGTGGGGTAGAAGTTTTTTAAGCTTGCTTTTTGTTTTTCACTTGCAATGTTGTAAATACACACTCAAAAGAAATAACACCAAATACAGGCATGGATTTTTCACTGTTAAAAAGCCTCTATGTAGTATTTAATGTGCTTTAGCTTCTTATTTGACTTTATGGGCTCAAAAGTTATGAGGAAAATAGAACCTTATCTTTTAATGGGTAAATGCCAAAGGAAGTTCTTATCTGTTTGTCCAAAAGTTTTGGATATATCTTCTGGAAGTAAGTAGAAAGCTGTTTTAGGAAGAGCTCATAAATGGAGTTTGGATTTTAGTTTATTATTCTGTGCTTTCTCCACTACCATAAAATTTATTTTTAACCAAGCCAGTAAGCTGAAATCCCACTACAAAATAAGCCATGTGAGTCAATGACAAATATTTCTTTATTCCAAAAAACAAACATTATTCATACATTTTTCTCATTCATTCATTTATCTCCATTTAGTAACAAAATCAATCTCATATGGTTTAGAATAGGGTCCAAGGTATCTTCCTATGATTCTATGAGAAAGACACAGATGTGTCCAAAACACTTTTCATGAAATATCTCTTCTTTTCCATGAATTCAACCAGAACTAAATACTGTGTATAGAAATGACTTGTGATGATTAAAGCATTTGAGAACTAAACTGATGGTTAGCATTCTACCAAGACAAACTCTCTATGTAACCCTATGAAAACAAGTTAATAATACAGGCTGATGGAAACCCCTAGGAGGGCTTTGGTTGTCACACACCCACCCCCATTTCATCTACTCATTTATCCATTCATTTGTTCCTTTATTCAATAAGAATAAATAGGTTTATTTAAAATAATTATCTAGTTATCTGCCTATGACACTCTTTTCCTATAACAGATCCTTGAAATTCAAGATGGTTCTCTTATTTAAATAAAGATTTTCCATTATTTTATATCTGTTCCAGGTATTAAGCAACTCCTTCAATTCCACAACAACTTTTCTATCTGCTCATGGGAAAGACTAGAGATCTCTTCAAGAAAAGTAGAGATACCAAGGGAACATTTCACACAAAGATGAGCACAATAAAGAACAGAAATGGTATGGAACAAACAGAAGCAGAAGATATTAAGAAGATGTGGCAACAATACACAGAACTGTACAAAAAAGATCTACATGACCCAGATAACCACGATGGTGTGATCAATCACCTAGAGCCAGACATCCTGGAATGCAAAGTCAAGTGGGCCTTAGGAAGCATCATTACAAACAAAGTTACTGGAGGTGATGGAATTCCAGTTGAGCTATTTCAAATCCTGAAAGATGATGCTGTGAAAGTGCTGCACTCAATATACCAGCAAATTTGGAAAACTCAGCAGTGGCCACAAGACTGGAAAAGTTTAGTTTTCATTCCAATCCCAAAGAAAGACAATGCCAAAGAATGCTCAAACTACCTCACAATTACACTCAGCTCAAAGTAATGCTCAAAATTCTCCAAGCCAGGCTTCAACAGTACATAAACTGCAAACTTCCATATGTTCAAGTTGGATTTAGAAAATGCAGAGGAACCAGAGATCAAATTGCCAACATCTTCTGGATCATCAGAAAAGCAAGAGAGTTCCAGAAAAACATCTACTTCTGCCTTACTGACTATGCCAAAGCCTTTGACTGTGTGGATCACAATAAACTGTGGAAAATTCTGAAAAAGATGGGAGTACCAGACCACCTGACCTTCCTCTTGAGAAACCTGTATGCAGGTCAGGAAGCAACAGTTTGAACTGGACATGGAACAACAGACTGTTCCAAATAGGAAAAGGAGTACATCACAGCTGTATATTGTCACCCTGCTTATTTAACTTCTATGCAGAGTACATCATGAGAAACGCTGGGCTGGAAGAAGCACAAGCTGGAATCAAGATTGCCGGGAGAAATATCAATAACCTCAGATATGCAGATGACACCACCCTTATGGCAGAAAGTGAAGAGGAACTAAAGAGCCTCTTGATGAAAGTTAAAGAGGAGAGTGAAAAAATTGGCTTAAAGCTCAACATTCAGAAAACTAAGATCACGGCATCCGGTCCCATCACTTCATGGCAAATAGATGGGGAAACAATGGAAACAGTGAAAGATTTTGGGGGGGAGCTCCAAAATCACTGCAGATGGTGACTGCAGCCATGAAATTAAAAGACACTTGCTTCTTGGAAGAAAAGCTATGACCAACCTAGACAGCATATTAAAAACCAGAGACATTACCAACAAAGACCTGTCTAGTCAAAGCTATGGTTTTTCCAGTAGTCATGTGGATGTGCAAGTTGGACTATAATGAAAGCTGAGCACCAAAGAATTGATGCTTTTGAACTGTGGTGTTGGAGAAGACTCTTGAGAGTCCCTTGGACTGCAAGGAGATCCAACCAGTTCATCCTAAAGGAAATCAGTCCTGAATATTCATTGGTAGAATTGATGCTGAAGCTGAAACTCCAATACTTTGGCCACCTGACGCAAAGAACCGACTCGTTGGAAAAGACCCTGATGCTGGGAAAGATTGAGGGCAGGAGGAGAAGGGGACAACAGAGGATGAGATGGTTGGATTGCATCACCGACGCGATGGACATGAATTTGAGTAAGCTCCGGAAGTTGGTAATGGACAGGGAAGCCTGGCGTGGTGCAGTCCATGGGGTTGCAAAGAGTCCAACACAACTGAGCAACTGAACTGAACTAAATAAAGCTGGAGCTGAAATGGTGTTAATCCTCCTTCTTGCTGTGTCAGCGGCCTTTGCTAGAGTTTGCCAGCAGAGGGCAGTAGAAGGCGACTATGGGTCTGGAGAAAGTGGTGGAAGTGTCCTCTTTTCTATCAATATTTGCTCTTGACTGCCAACTGTTAGTGGAGAAGGAAATGGCAACCCACTCCAGTGTTCTTGCCTGGAGAATCCCAGGGACGGGGGAGCCTGGTGGACTGCCGTCTATGGGGTCGCATAGAATCGGGCACGACTGAAGCGACTTAGCAGCGGCAGCAGCCAACTGTTAGAGTGACACATAGGCTTACTTCTTTACCCTGGTAGCATCAGTAGCAGCAGCTCAACTCAGTTTGCCACTTTCCTGTCACTCAAAAAACCAGCCTTATCTTTCCCACAGTCTTAGGGACACCAGCACTAGCCACCCAAATGTCCCTCTTTCAGAGGTCTGAGTTTCAGCTTGGAGAAGCTCCTCTTGTGGGTTACTAAGTTTTAATAATTCAGGCTGCTTTCTTTTACAACCCCCAGCCCTAAGAGTGGGAGTTGTCTGCTACAGCGGCTACCTCCCCGATACTTTACAGTTGGCTTTATACCCTTTTGGCTTCCTAGTAAACACTCATATTTCCTCACGGTTTAGTTCACAGTTCTTGCTACCAAATTACCTCTGTTCAAATAACTGGTATGTTCTCCATCTCCTGATTGCCCAGACGTAATACAAATTTTGGATTTTTAACAATGAATTTTATTCTATTGTTTGAGGTATAATTGACATATAACATTATATTGGCTTAAGATGTACCCATAATGGTTCAATATTTTTATATACGGCAGGATGACCACCACAATGTCTGATTAACACCCATCACCATATGAACTTACACAATTTTCCTCGTGATGAAAACGTTTAAGATCTATTCTCTAAGTAACTACAAAATACAGTATTATCAATGATGGTCACCATGCTACATATTACAATGCTATGATTTATTTATTTTATAACTGGAAGTCTGTACCTTTTGACTGACTGCACCCATTTCTTTTAGCACATACCCCTTCCTCCGGCAACTGCCAATCTGTTCTCTGTATGTGTGAACTCCTTGTGTGTGTGTGTGTGTGTGTGTGTGTGTGTGTTGGGGTTCTTTTTTAGATCTACATATAAGTGAGACCATATGTATTTCTCTTTCTCTTTATAGCTTATGTCACTTGGCACAATGCCTTCAAGGTCCATCCACATTGTCTCAAATAGCAAGAATTCCTTCTTTTATGGCTAAATTATACGTGTATCAGGTTTCCCTGGTTCAATGGTAAAGAATCCCACCTGACAACGCAGGAGCTGTGGGTTTGATCCCTGGGGCGGGAGGACCCCTGGAGAAGGAAATGGCACTCTACTCCATTTGCCTAGAAAATCCCAAGGACAGAGGAGCCTGGCGGGCTACAGTCCATGGGGTCGCAAAAAAGTCAGGTATGACTTAGCGACTAAACAACATGCATATGTCACATTTTCTTTATCTGTTTGTCCATTTGTGAAAGCTTAGCTTGCTTCCGTGCCTTGTCTCTTATAAATAATGCTGCAATGAACATGGAGGTGCATATGTCTTTTCGAGTTAATCATTTTCTCCTTTGGATAAACACCCAGAATTGGAATTTCTAGATTGTATGGTAGTTCTATTTTTAATTTGTTAAGGAATGTCTATTCTGTTTTCCATAATGGTTTCATCAGTTTACATTCCCACCACCAGTGCTCAAATATTCGCCTTTCTCTATACAGTCACTAATACTTATTGTTTCTTGCCTTTTTGAAAGTAGCCATTCTTACAGATATGAAATGATATCTCATTGTGTATTTGATTTGCGTTGAATTAGATTCTTATTTAAGAAGATTACATCTGAGCTATAAGAATCTAGCTATTCACATAGTAAAATAATATAAAGCCAAATAAACATGCAGAATAATGATGCATTTCAAGAGATGAGAGAAGCTGGATTTATTAACATTCTGAGATAGCCATGGACTTATGTTGAAAATTTCTCAGTTCACGTTGAATCATAACTTGAAATTGCATGACAACTCTGAGTTGCCATGATGGCGCTTGAGAACCTGAGATCAGGGAATTTACTAGAGGAACTTAGAACACAAGGAAAAATGTGTACATTAAATATCCTTTGTTTTAAACATAACATTCCATTGCATTATCAATGATAAAAAGCTATTTATATTCACAGCACAAAAGTTGGAAAAGAAATGCACAAAAGATAATTCAGAATCTCCACAGTTGTCTACTGTGCAATTGAATTTGACTTTTTAGTACTCAAGTTTTCAGTTCTTTATAGCATTAGAGCTTGCTTACTGTTTTGTAACTTGATTCTTTTATTTAATAAGATATGATCATTTTGCTATGATCATAAGTAAGTAGTTTTAATATGTTGGTATTTTGAACATTGTTGATATGCTTTCTCTCTTACCTTATCCATCTTCCTGCAGGGAATTGAACATGCGTTTCAGAAAAAAATGAAATGAGAAAGAACAAAGTAATAATCAGCTTCTGATAAGAAAACTAGTATTTTGCCATGAGAAAATTAACTTGAGAGGCAAGCTCTGTTGAGATAGGATTTTCAAATTTCTTTTATCTATCCCCCATTTAAAATTGCAACAACAATGCCTCAAGGACTGAGCTTCTAGAGCCCTCCCAGAGTTTGCAGAGATATGCCTTCTACACACACCAATAAATTCAGAATGCTTTCTTCTTGATGATATGGGGTTATGACATAGGGGATGTAATAGGAAAGGAGAAAGGTGACATAAAAAGGGAGGCACTGAGATAAACAGGGGCTTCCTTGGTGACTCAGACGGTAAAGAATCCACCTGCAGTGCAGATGACCTGGGTTTGATCCCTGGTCGGGAAAAACCCCTGGAGAAGGGAATGACTACCCACTCCAGTATTCTTGCCTGGAGAAATCCATGAGGAGAGGAGCCTAGCAGCCTATAGCCCATGGGGTCACAAAGAGTCAGACACGACTGAGCAACTAACACTAACACACTGAGATAAGCAGATAGATGTGTGCTCTGGTTCTATCTCAGGATTGGACCTGTCCTGACACCAGGGCGATCTGGCTTTTCCTGACTACCTTTAGTTTCTATGTGACACAGGCAGGATCCCCAAACACTGTACATCCTGCTGTGGAGCCTGTTAAAGTGTTACCAGAAAGGGAATATGGGGACGCTCTAGCAGTGATCATAAAGCAGTTTCTCTGAGCTAAGCAGAGACACTGGCAGACTGTGAAGAGTCTTACTCTGCCAGGGAGACAAGGCTGGGGAAAGAGGGTCAGCACAGTCAGCCTAAATGTTCTGTCCTGAAAGCCAGCAGGGCCATAGAATCCAGGCAGAACAAACACTGCCCCGAAGACCATCAGATCAAGCATAGATTCAAAGTCACCATGGAGATAAGAGGATCAACCTCTTTCCCTTTCAATGCCCTGAGTTATCCAAAACTATCCAACCTGGTGTCCTTTCAAATGAATAGCAACTTAGAGAGGGAACAGGAGAAGAAATTGAGAAACTGGTTATTTTTATGAAAGTGTGACTATTACCCGAAGTGACTAAATTATCAGACTGGATTGCCTTGGGTTAAATCTAGACTGAGTACTGGTCATCCTTCACACCAACTTGTGGGATGGGACTTGAGAGAGAAGGCTGTATACATTATAAAAAAATTAAGAAGAGTGTATTTTCTCCACATTTCAGAGTCGTAGTTTCAGTTTAGTTTTTCAATCCTATTCATGATGATTTCTAACATAACTGTAGGAGAGATACGATATTTCACAAGATTTGTTACTTGTCTATTACCAGCCATAACAAATTACCACAAATTAGCATTTTAAATACACCCATTTCAGTTCAGTTCAGTTCAGTTCAGTCGCTCAGTCGTGTCCGACTCTTTTCGACCCCATGAATCACAGCAGGCCTCCCTGTCCATCACCAACTCCTGGAGTTCACTCAGACTCACATCCATCGAGTCAGTGATGCCATCCAGCCATCTCATCCTCTGTTGTCCCCTTCTCCTCCTGCCCCCAATCCCTCCCAGCATCAGACTCTTTTCCAATGAGTCAACTCTTCGCATGAGGTAGCCAAAGTACTGGAGTTTCAGCTTTAGCATCATTCCTTCCAAAGAAATCCCAGGGCTGATCTCCTTCAGAATGGACTGGTTGGATCTCCTTGCAGTCCATTTATTATCCCACAATTCCTGAGGTTCTTATAAGGCTGGAATGTAGGTATTGGCAGAGGCAGCAGTTCTCAGTTGGATATGGCTCCAACTGAGAGCCAAATCCAACTTGTCCTCTCCTTGTCCAAGCTCACTAATGGTTGACTGAATTCAGTTCCTTGAAACTATAGAAATGGTGTTCCTATTTCCTTGACACAAGGGTCCCTTTCATCTCCAAACCAAAACAGAGCATTAGATCCTCATGCTTCAAATTTTTCTGTATTCCTCTTCTGCTTGTAACTTCTGGGCTTGCATAATTACACTGGGCGCCCCCAAATATCCAGGACAATCATTCTATCTTAAGATAAACTGATTAGTACCCTTAATTAAAAGGAACATCTGCAAAGTGCCTTTTGCCATGTAACATAATATAAGCACATGGACACCACCTAGGGTGCAGAGATTATGGGAACCACAAGTCTGGCTGCTACATCTAATTGCATCTAGAAGAATTTGTTTTGCTGATTTCCTACTATTACCCATTCAGGCTCTTTGCTTTTTGTTTATAATAAACAGCTGAGCAATGAACACCCTTGTATAAAGCTTGAGCACAGGGTCAACCCTATAAACTTTACAGAGGAATAGTTGCTGATCATACCCACAAAAAGCATAATATACATTAAGTATTCACAGATATTCAGCTCCCTACCATGCATGCAGATAACCGGGAGCCTGAGAGAGCTGTGTGAAGCTTCAGAAAGTAAAGCACTGCACAGCTCTGGACTCAGTTTTACACATATGTACATTCTTTTTAATTTTCGTTTCCATTATGGTTTATCCCAGGACATTGAATATAGTTCCCCTTGCTACACAGTAGGACCTTGCTGTCCATCCATTCTATATGTAATAGTTTGCATCTACTAACCCCAGACTCCAAAAAGAACAATGGAATAAAACAAAGCACTGTGATGTTTAGCTGGTGGATGCACACTCCACCAATGTCTTGCAAACTCTGATTCTCCTGGGAGTGTACATCCTGAATACTACTGCCAACTTTTTTGCTTGTAGCATAAATGTGGAGAAAAACATCTTTTTCAGCAGTCTCTGGTGTCAGAGACTGGTGTCAGTCTCTGGTGTCTGACTGTACAGAATGAAGGTGGAGCTTGGTCAGGATGCCATGGTTACAATACTTGCTTCAGAGCAAGGCAAAGCATGCTCACCAGAAGCACCAGGCCCAGTGGGCCCACTGGCACCCCAGCCTCAGGCTGCAGGCATTCTGCCATCCAGGCTCACACATGCAGGGGGCACCCTGGAGGCAGCCCAGCACAGGTAACTGTTCATGATCTCATACAAAGTTTGAAAAAGAAGTTCTGGGAAATTCCTTCCAGCATCCAATTTGTTTAACTTCAGTGAAGTAAGTAAAATCATGTATGATCCTTCTGCCAAAATCTTTGTCAGTCCAAAATAAATAACCCAAGCTGAAAAATGTTTTAAAATGTATAATCAGAGATGCAGAAGAAATTGTTACATGTAAAACAGAATTCTAAATAGAACCTTATGTTAATAAATTTTAAAATCTCAATTAAGTGGATAATTATACAGAAACTTTTAAAATTATAAACTGTATTCAGGAGTAAGCAGGAATGTGAATTTATCAAGTTTAGTGGATATAGATGGCATATCAAATCATTAGGCAAATTATAAAATTCAATAAATGGACTGTGATAATAGTTTAATTATTTGGAAATATTTATATTTCATCTTCACCTTGCTCCATGTACTAGCACTTAGTCCAGACGGATTAAAAAATACAGCCAAATATAAGACTATAAAGTACCCAGAGATAGTAAACACGACAATTAAATAATCTCATGGTACATCTGTCCTTTCAAACCAAGTGAGAAGCAACCAAGTTACTTACAAATAAATCTCTTTCAATCAGATGACAAAGATAAAAATGAGTCATTTTTGTTTTATATTTCATTTAATTTTCAAAGATAACACAGCATCGTGCTTACAATCCTAAATTTAGGTTGTTGTCCATTCTTGTGTGCCTTGGGAAAAATCCAGAATTTGCAAGGTACACTTTGTGCCTCGATTTTTTTCAGCCGTAACAGGGGGATTAATAATAGCATTTTATCAGTTAAGATTGTTATGAGAAGTAAGCAAGTAAATGCCTGTTGAGAACTTAGAACGGGTTTGGCATGTAGCAACCACTCAATAAATGTCTACTTTTATAATATAGGCATTCTGCCTCTCTCTTGTTCTATGATTTCAATGAGAAATATTAAAGATTCCAGATATACCCTCCATGTCATTTAAAATCTTTCCCCCACTTATTTACCTCATTCTTTTTCCCTGAGCCCAAAAGAATTTCTTATTTAGTCACCACATTTTATGATTTGCATTTCTACAGAATATAATCCACTTTTCTCTGTCCCCTCTAATTAACTTCAAATTTTTGGAAACCACATTTTTCATTTCTAGGCAAACTTTCTGGGTGTCAGATTATTTCCCTTTTTATTCACTGCAGTCTTTTCTCTCACTCTCTTTAACTGATTTGAATTAGACTTTCTCATATTTCCTTCTTTTACGTATAGCACCGCCTTCAAATGTGTCATTTGCCTTGCTTCCTTGAATTAAGCCAACCTTTTCAAACACTGAAATGCTTTGCTCTCTGGTAATTTTTTCTCTGTGTTTGCCCATCTTTACCGGTGGGAGGTGGGGAAAGCCTATGATTGTCTGAGATGATCAACAAGGTAGTCGTTCAGAAATTCAGAGATAGTTTCTTTCAGAGCTACAGCCTTTCCTCAACTTTTATAACTTATGAAGGAATGATGTCAGTTTAGGTCTTTATTTTCCTTGCTGGGCTTCTAAGTCACTGCATGGAGTAGGAAGAAATACATATTCAGTAGCTTGCCAGAGTTTTATTTTCCTGAGCATACTATGAAGGCAAGATGTTAACGGGAGCAGGGGCCCCTTCCTCTAACTAGCAGCCTCCAAGTTAGGAGGCAACGGTGGAGTCCCCTCTTCATGTAGCATGACAGTCTGAATGTACTCATGAAAAGTATTTTTTTTTTTCAAAAAATCTGTCCCATGGCCCATCTTCCTCTTTTTGACACATAATAGGTGCTCAATAGGGCTTCCAGGTGGTGCTAGTGGTAAATAACCTGCCTGCCAATGCAGGAAACATAAAAGATGCAGATTCCATCCCCGGGTCAGGAAGATCCCCTGGGGGAGGGCATGGCAACACACTCCAGTGTTCCTGCCTGGAGAATGGACAGAGGAGCCTGGAGGCCTACAGTCCGTAGAGTTAAGGGGTCTGCCACTACTGAAGTGACTGAACAGGCACGCAGGCACACAGGTGCTCAATAAACATTTGTTAATAAATAAACATTCCTCAAGTGGTCTTTTTTTCTCCACATAAAGTTAACCTTAGTCCATTAGTTCTTTCATCAATACGTTTTTCTGGTATATTTGTTGGAAAGAAATGACAGCCAACAAAGCAGACTTTATAGCACCATTTCTTGAAGAGATGTAATTTCCCTCTCATCAAAAACTGGGTTTCCCAGGTAGCACCAGTGGTAAAGAATCTGCCTGCCAATTGCGCCAGGAGACATAAGAGACATAGGTTTGATCCTTGAGTCAGGAAGGTCCCCTGGAGGAGGGCATGGATACTCACTCCAGGATTCTTGCCTTGAGAATTCCATGGACGGAGGAGCCTGGCGGTCTGCACTCATTTCACGTGCTGGCAAGGTAATGCTCAAAATCCAAGCTAGGCTTCAACAGTACATGAACTGAGAACTTCAGATGTACAGGCTGGATTTAGAAAAGGTAGAGGAAACATCAAATTGTCAACATTCTTTGGATCATAGAAAAAGCAAGGAATTCCAGAAAAATGTCTACTTCTGCTTCATTGACTCCACTAAAGCCTTTATGCGGATTACAATAAATTGTGGAAAATTATTAAGGTGATGGGCATTCCAGACTACCTTACCTGCCTCCTGAGAAACCTGCATACAGGTCAAGAAGTAACAATTAGAAGTGGATATGGAACAATGCTGCTGATGTTGCTGCTAAGTTGCTTCAGTCGTGTCCGACTCTCTGTGACCCCATAGACGGCAGCCTACCAGGCCCCCCCATCCTTGGGATTCTCCAGGCAAGAACACTGGAGTGGGTTGCCATTTCCTTCTCCAATGCATGAAAGTGAAAAGTGAAAATGAAGTCACTCAGTCATGTCCGACTCTTAGCGATGCCATGGACTGCAGCCCACCAGGCTCCTCGGTCCATGGGATTTTTCCAGACAAGAGTACTGGAGTGGGGTGCCATTGCCTTTTCCATATGGAACAATGAACTGGTTCAAAATTGGGAAAGGTGGACTTCAGGCTATATATTGTCAGACTGCTTATTTAACTTATATGCAGAGTACATCATGTGAAATGTCAGGCTGGATGAAGCTCAAGTTGGAATAAAGATTGCCAGGAGAAATATCAATAACCTCAGATACCACCATTGTGGCAGAAAGCAAAGAAGAAACAAAGAGCCTCTTGATGAAGGTGAAAGAGGGGAGTGAAAAAGCCGGCTTAAAACTCAACATTCAGAAAACTAAGATCATTGCATCTGGTCCCATCACTTCATGGCAAATAGTTGGGGGAAAAAATGGAAACAGTGACACACTATTTTCTTGGGCTCCAAAATCACTGTGAACGGTGACTGCAGCTATGAAATTAAAAGACACTTGGCTCTTGGAAGAAAAGCTATGACAAACATAGACAGCATATTAAAAACTAGAGATATCATCTTGCTGACAAAGGTCCATAGAGTCAAAGCTATGGTTTTTCCAGTAGTCACGTATGGATGTGAGAGTTAGACCATAAAAAACACTGAATGCCAAAGAACTGATGCTCTTGAACTATGGTGTTAGAGAAGACTCTTGAGAGTCCCTTGGACAGCAAGGAAATCAAACCAGTCAATCCTAAAGGAAATCAATCCTGAATATTCATGGGAAGGACTGATGCTGAAGCTGAAGCTCCAATACTTTGGCCACTGGATGCAAAGAGCCAGTTCATTAGAAAAGACCCTGATGCTGGGAAAGATTGAAGACAGAAGGAGAAAGGAGCAACGGAGAATGATTTGGTTGGATGGCATCATTGACTCAATGGACATTAGTTTGAACAAACTCCATGTGTTGGTGATGGACAGGGAAGCCTGCAGTCCATGGGGTCACAAAGAGTTGGACAACATTGAGTGACTGAATGACAACAACAGCAATATATAAATAGTAACATATGATAAAATGCCAATTATACTAAAATGCAAAATTTCAAAAGCTGCATTTAACCTACCATCCCCTCTGCCATTCAGTTTTATACAAAATCATCCCAAGCATTTGGTCTTTATTTAATGACTTTTTTGTCACTTTCCAAAGATTGTAATACTCTTGCCACTTACTTACGATAAAAATGTTTTAAATGGGACTGTATTTATGAGGACCATAAGCCAAAAGTAAGTCATGAAATTGTAGAGTAGAATAAGATAATTCACACCTTAATATTACTTGAGGGGAGAATATACCTAGTATTTCTCACATTATTTGTTTCATTCACAATCAAATAAAGGATTCTGCGACTTCAGAAACACAACCAAATCAGGAATTTGCTTTCCCCACTTCAGTTTCACGAGTTCAGGGTTCTTGTTGTTAAAGTCACAGATGAGAATCACCTATAGAGGGTTTTTCCTTAAAAAAAAAAAATTACAAATCCCCTTCTGAATTTGGAATGAGAATGAGGAGCCAAGTGTATGCATTTTTTTAAGAAGCTCTATGAAAAAGTATGATAAGCAGTCAGGCTTCAGAACTGTTGATTTGGCTCTTTCTGTTTTCTGACATAAAGAGGATCAAGAGTGATATGGACATAGCATCTCTCGGACCATATGTGCACCAGCCTTACATCTGCATAAAGCGTCATCACACCTGTTACTCCTCTTAAGTCTGATACCAATTGAATGCCATAGAGAAATAAATGTTTCCATTTTACCATTCAACTGAATTCAGAGGCAGTGAGTGAGTCATCAAGGGTCAGCCAGCTGGGAAGTGAGAGAATCACAAGTTAGGTCTTAGCTTGATCTTAAGACAGTTCTCCTTCCGTAGCACCACATGTGAGCTTTTATGACATCCTGCCCATCCAGTTTTCTTTGCGCTCACTCCCAACATTCCTGTTGTTGATACTTTCTTGGAAACCCATGTCTTTTAACTTATTTCTTATTTTAGGGCTGTGATCTGGTCAAGGAATCATATTTTTTTCTTATCCAAGGTAAACATTATGATTCAACACACCAAACATACCCTCTCCAACATCTACCAAAGGTTTTATCTCTTTGTTTATCTAAGATTTCTGCCTTTAAAATTTTCCTCCTTGGATCAACACAGTCTTTTCTTCCCTGGTTATTTTTACGGACCACTAGAGAAAACTACACACTCTGTGAACTGCTGCTCACTCTGCACCCTCATCAAAAACATCTACGTCACTCAGCAGTCCATTTCAGTGTTCACACTTTATTCACTCCCCAGTGCCTGGTACTTCAAAACTTTACTCACTAACCAGTCACTTTGCAACTTGCTATCAGCAGGAATCTGTCTCAATGCTACCACTGAAAGTACACATTTGAAGAACCCCTAACATCCAAATCCCAGAGAAGGCAATGCCACCCCGCTCCAGTACTCTTGCCTGGAAAATCCCACAGATGGAGGAGCCTGGTGGGCTGCAGTCCATGGGGTGGCTAAGAGTCGGACATGACTGAGCGACTTCACTTTCACACAATGGAGAAGGAAATGGCAACCCACTCCAATGTTCTTGCCTGGAGAATCCCAGGGATGGGGGAGCCTGGTGGGCTGCCGTCTATGGGGTCACACAGAGTCGGACATGACTGAAGCGACTTAGCAGCAGCAGCAACATCCAAATCCAGTGAATCGTGTTCATTTTTGGCCTTATTTGACCTCTCTGTGGAATTTGATGCTAGGTTATCCCACTCTTCTTGAAATTGCCTCTTGCCTTTATGCCTTTCTCAACTGATTGTCTTATTTCCTTCTTCATAATTGTTTCAAGCCACTCATCTTTTCATAGCCATTGCGTAATGATGTTTCCTGAGGACACTGTAGGGTTTTGTCTTTAACTTCTTCTTACTCTATATGGTCTCCATGGGACAGATCACCTGCTCCTTTAATTTTAAACATCCCGTATATGCCAAATAACCCTTGCGTCTATTACTGTGGCACCAGGACTTTGAAAGGATTGGGAGCTGATCCAGGAACCAGATATGACCACGAGGTGGCAGTAGCACCCCCAGCTTCATTTTGGTGATATTTTTGGTAGGTTTCATATGGGGAAAGTGCCTCACAGCAGGAGACACTGGAGATGAGGCGGGGAACCCTTGGAGAAGAGAAAGTGGTGGGAGGGCGGACTTACACCTTAACTGATGTCGCTCAGAAGTGCAGACGGTAATCTCTGAATCAGAGAATTCCAAAGGGCTGAAGCAGCTTGGGGCTTTATACTGATAGTGCCAGGGGTTTTATCTATCTATAGCCAGCAGGTGTTGGGTGCAGTTTCATGGGGTATGCAAAGCAGGCAGGCTCTCAATCGCTAGAAATCTGATTGCTTGGTCTATATTTAAAACAGTCAGATATGTAAAAAGTTGAACTTGGCGTTTGCAGGCTTTTGCACTGTGGGTCTCAGCCTGCTGTGAATAAACAACCTAGCGGCCAATGTACAGAGACCACTTTGGTTCTTTTATGTAACAGTATCCCAGATTTCTGGATGAATGCCAGGAACCTCACTATCTTTCCACAAAATGTAGTTTCTTGTTCTCTTATTTTGTCTCAGTGAAAGGAATACTGTATCACTGAAGCTAAAGCAACCCTCCTTATCTTCAAGTACTTTAACTAACCCATGACCATACTACTGTCTACTCTCTGTACATATCTTATTTCATCTCTTGCCTACTGTTTCCATCACCAATGCCTGAGATTATGGTTTCTCTACAGCTTGCACAGATTATTGTCAAAGCCTTTCAACTAACCCTCCTCTCTCTAGTCTTACTGTTGCCTGATACATCTTTGTACCACGATCAAGGTAATTTTTCTAAAACTCAAATATTCTGATGTCCATTTGCTTGATTAAAAGTTAAAACTCTCCATAGTATAGAAGAGGGGTTGGCAAACTATGACCAGGCAGTCAAGCCCAGCCCTCTTCCTGATTTTGTGAATAAAGATTTATTATCAATAGAACAGAGCCATTCCCATCAGTTACATATTGTCCACAGATGCTTTCACACTACAGCTGAGTTGAGCAGTTTAAATTTTCCTTCAGTCTTTCCCAGCATCAAAGGCTTTTCCAATGAGTCAGCTCTTCACATCAGGTGGCCAACGTATTAGAGCTTCAGCTTCAGCATCAGTCCTTCTAGTGAATTTTCAGGGTTGATTTCCTTCAAGATTGACTAGTTTTATCTTCTTGCAGTCCAAAGGACTTTTGAGAGTCTTTTCTAGCACCACAATTGGAAAGCATCAATTCTTCAGCACTCAGTCTTGTTTATGGTCCAACTCTCACATCCATACATGGCTACTGGGAAAAAACCATAGCTTTGGCTGTAAGGACCTTTGTCAGCGAAATGATGCTTAGTATATGTTTAGTACTATGTCTTGTTTTGTAATAAAGTACCAAATTGTTTTGTAAGAAAATACCAAACTGCCTGCCACAACGGCTGTACCATTTCGCATTTCCATTGGCAATGAATGAGAGTTCTTGTTACTCCATACCTGCACCAGCATCTGATATTGTCAGGGCTCCAGATTCTGGTCATTCTAACAGGTCTGTAGTGAGTGATATGTCATTGTTGTTTCAATTTGCATTTCACTGATGACATATAATATTGAGCATCTTTCCATACGTTTATTTCCCATCCACATATCTTCTTTGTTGAAGTGTCTGTTCAGATATCTTGCCAATTTTTAAATTGGGTTGTTTGCTTTCTTCTTGCTAGATTTTACATAAATAACCTTTTACAATTATTATATAAATTATCACCATCAAGATTACTAATAATGACACAAAACATTTGTGTTTACCAAGTACCAGGTAATGTGAAAAGTATTTTACAAACATTATCTGATGTAATAATAACACTTTACTTTATCTAAGTTTATCCATGGATAAGCAGCTGAAAGAGACTTACTAACTTACGTAGGATCACATAGCAAATAAAGAAGTGGATCAGAATTGCTATAGCTACCCAGTCTTTGAATCTCTGACCAGAACCTCAACCGCTGCACAACACTCCTTCCCTTCCTTCTACTCACTGTGACAGGTTTACTTCTTTAGGTCAAGCTAAGAACATCAGAAGGATAAGGAGTAGTATATTGGGTGTCAGGATCCATGGATACATGATTCAATGTAACAATGATATATCTGTATCTGATTAGAAATTTGAGACAAGAGACGTATCTACATTTAAAAAGAAGACAAAAAGCCAGGGAAATAGTTCTTAATGTTTCCACTTAAAATAGACTCCTTTGAGTGTTGTTTTTTTTTTCCATTTTAGAGATATTAAATCTCCTCCTACAGTCAAATAGGCGACAATTTAAAGTGTAAGGTTTTTCCTCTCCTAAGTCACAATGGGCCAATTAACAATTTCTAATTTAGTCTTCTATTCCCTTTCATCTGAATCAATTACTAACCCAAATAAGGCGATCATCATAATCCATTTAGCATACTGAGTGAGGACTTCTCTTGGAGACATCTCTGGACATTAAGGCGATTAGTAGAAATTATAACTGCTATACACATATTATGTAAAAGATGAAAATAAGGATGTTTATTAAACTTAGCAGAGTTCTTGTGCTTATACTAATGCGGAGTGATTAGAATTCCATTTATTGGGATGAAAACTTTTAAACGTCAGGCTGACACTACAGCCCTGCTGGCAGCTTCAGTCTGGTGGCTGCTTTCACTTCTACACCTTCTCCGCCTGCAAAGTGTGGTTTTTCTTGATTATTAAAATTTCATTTCCAGAATGGAAACCAAATTCCTTTCAGCTTCCTCAGGCATGCAGGAGTAGAGAAGTCTTCAGTAGAGTCAAGTCTCTAAGAGAAGTTTCCAACTTTTACCTCTAACCCTGCCATCTCACACTGCTCCCCAGGCCATCGTTTGAAAACCAGGGCTTCCTGATCTAATCACAGAGTCATCTTCCCACTCCATGCACTTTCTCCTCTGTGCCTCAGGTCTTCCTCTCTCTCTGTAGTTACCTTTGCCTTTATTCTGCCTTAAATCCTCCTGCCTTTTAGTCTTCCGTCTCCACCAACACTCCCCCTTTCCTTGTTCTGGAGAATAAATGCACGTGTGCTCTGTACTAAGGCACTTCAGTCGTGTCTAACTCTTTGCAACCCCGTAGATTGTAGCCCACCAGGCTCCTCTGTCCATGGAATTCTCCAGGCAAGAAAATTAGAGAGGATTGCCAATTCCTTCTCCAGGGCATCTTCTTGACCCAGGGGTCAAACCTGCATCTCTTAAATCTCCTACAGTGGCAAGCAGGTTCTTTTACTGCTAGAATTTAATTATTCAACACATTCATTGCTATTCTTTCTGAGAAAAGAGATGGAGAAGAATGTGAAAAGGAAATATAGAAAATCTATGCAGGGAAATGACAAAGGTTCTGGCAATCCACGCCATCCACGTTTTTGGAGTTCTCATCTCTGATCTATGGTCTTTGACCACATAACCTTACATATAGAGAATCTGATGGTCTTGAATTCTCTTCTTTCCAGTGAAAGTATGGCTTTCTTAAACTCCCCTTACCCAAACATCATCCTGTTCCTAGGCATCATCCTAAGAAACAATAGCTACTCTCCTTGAATACCTACTAGGAATAAGGAACTGGGATGTTGCTTTTTGCTTATGATTTTATCTCAACCACTTTGCATATATCCATTGTACAGATGAGAAAACTGAGGCTCAGAATTATTAGTCATTTGTCCCAAGCATAAATTGTTCATGCAGTACAGAACAAGGATGTGAAGCTATGTCTTTGATTCCTCAATCTATTCTCATTTTACAATACTGTCCTTTCTCTCCAGAAATTATGTTAGAATCTTTGGTAAGAATGAATGGTCAAGAATACTCAAGATAGTCTTGAATTGTAAATGGGTCATTTGTTCTGTGACCAGCCTGATGAAGCAGTCACTCTCCACCACACTCTTAACATCCCTCCTCTCAGAGACAGACATAAACAGGGAAGTTTATGTTAGAAGTCTTGTTGACTTCTAGTTTAGGAAGGGAATCAGATAATTTCCTCACCTATACTGCAGACTAGTAAAATCTCTAAGGTCCTGTCTCCTGGATCACAAGTCTCTCTAGAACAGAAACTATGCCTAATTCATCACTCTGTATATAGCATGTTCTATCTAGAGTACATAAAGAATGTTGGGTGCCTAACAGATGCTCAAGCATTTTTATTAAAAAGCTGAAGTGAAAAATGTACATCCATAACTCAAGGATGCTATGTTTCATCATTTTCACAGTCGATAATAATAAAAACAATAACTGGAAAACATATTCCAAATTTAAGTGGCATCTAATTTAATATGAACATTATGGGACACTTCTGATAAAATTTCTCATTAATTCTTCTTCCAGCCTGTCACTGAGCAAACAAGGAAATAATGAGAAAAATGAGGTTCTACTGAATTGTCCAAAATTGTGAACTTCTGTATCATACATTCAAATCCATGACCCGATTTCCTTCAACTTTTTGTTTAACAAACAAGGCTTCATTACTCTGCCTCTGAGTAGCACTGACAGAAAGAAACAGAAGCATCAGTACAAATTGACCTATCACACTGTTTTCAGTACGGGTAAATCTTGACAACAGCAGGATGAACTCACACATTTGTCTTGAAAGATAATTTAAACACACAAGTATGTGCTTGCAACAAATACTTTCTTTTTCATTTAAGTATATTTGTAGAATACTGTGTGTTACTGGTGTATAATATCTTGATTCACAATTTTACAGATTATATTCCACTTATAGTTATTATAAAATATTGACAATATTCCCTGTGTGTATAACATATCCCTGTATCTTATTTTATACCCAATAATTTGTGCCTCTTAATCCCCTGTCCCTTCACTTCCCCTCCCTCCCCCCTTCCCTCTCCCCACTGGTAACTACTAGCTTCTTCTCTATGAGACTGCTCTTTTTTTTTATAGTTACTAGTTTGTTACATTTGTTTTAATTCCAAGCTTAAGTGATATCACACAGTATTTGTCTTTCTCTAACTTATTTCACTTATGCCCTCCAAGTATAATGCCCTTCAAGCCCATCCTTGTTGCTCAAATGGCAAAACTTCATTCTTTTTATGGCTGAGTAGTATTCCAGTGTGTGTGTGTGTGTGTGTGTGTGTGTATGCGTGTGTGCACGCGCATTACCTCTTCTTTATCCATTCGTCTGTTGATGGACACTTTGGTTGCTTCCATATCTTGACAACTGTAAACAATGCTGTCATTAACATTGGGGTTCTTGAATCTTTTTTCATTACTGTGTTTGTTTTTTCAGATATATACTTAGGGATGAAATTGCTGTGTCATTTGGTAGTTCTATTTTTAGTTTTTTAAGAAACCTCCAGGCTACTTTCCACAGTGCCTGCACCAGTTTACACTCCCACCAACAGTGTACAAGGGTTCCTTTTTCTCCACATCCTTGCCAGTTTTGTGGTTTGTTCTTTTTGATGATAGCCACTCGGACAGGTATGAGGTGGTATCGCACTGTATTCGTTTTGATTTGCTTTTCCCTGATAATTAGTGATATTGAGCATCATTTCACGTGCCTGTTGGCCATCTGCATGCTCTCTTCAGAAAAAAATGTTAGTTTTTCTGCCCATTTTTAATTGGGCTGTTTTGATTTTGAGATAATATGAGCTGTTTACATATGTTGGATATTAATCCCTTATGGGTTATATTATGTGCAAAGCAATAAGTATGTTCTTAATCTGAAATGTCCCTTACACGTAAAAAAGAAAATTGTGATGAGTCACCAATTAAAAGACAACTAGTGCTCTACTGACTAAACTATTTTATCAGATCAGTCGCTCAGTTGTGTCCGACTCTTTGTGACCCCATGAATCCCAGCACGCCAGGCCTCCCTGTCCCTCACCAACTCCGGGAGTTCACTCAGACTCACATCCATCGAGTCAGTGATGCCATCCAACCATCTCATCCTCTGTCGTCCCCTTCTCCTCCTGCCCCCAATCCCTCCCAGCATCAGACTCTTTGCCAATGAGTCAACCCTTCGTATGAGGTGGCCAAAGTACTGGAGTTTCAGCTTTAGCATCATTCCTTCCAAAGAAATCCCAGGGCTGATCTCCTTCAGAATGGACTGGCTGGATCTCCTTGCAGTCCAAGGGACTCTCAAGAGTCTTCTCCAACACCACAGTTCAAAAGCATAAATTCTTCGGCGCTCAGCCTTCTTCACAGTCCAACTCTCACATCCATACATGACCACAGGAAAAACCATAGCTTTGACCAGACGAACCTTTATTGGCAAAGTAATGTCTCTGCTTTTGAATATGCTGTCTATCTTGGTCATAACTTGCCTTCCAAGGAGTAAGTGTCTTTTAATTTCATGGCTGCAGTCACCATCTGTAGTGATTTTGGAGCCCAGGAAAATAAAGTCTGACACTGTTTCCATTGTTTCCCCATCTATTTGCCATGAAGTGGTGGGACCAGATGCCATGATCTTCGTTTTCTGAATGTTGAGCTTTAAGCCAACTTTTTCACTCTCCACTTTCACTTTCATCAAGAGGCTTTTGAGTTCCTCTTCACTTTCTGCCATAAGGGTGGTGCCATCTGCGTATCTGAGGTTATTGATATTTCTCCCGGCAATCTTGATTCCAGCTTATGTTTCTTCCAGTCCAGCATTTCTCATGATGTACTCTGCATATAAGTTAAATAAGCAGGGTGACAATATGTAGCCTTGACGAACTCCTTTTCCTATTTGGAACCAGTCTGTTGTTCCATGTCCATTTCTAACCGTTGCTTCCTGACCTGCATACAAATTTCTCAAGAGGCAGATCAGGTGGTCTGGTGTTCCCATCTCTTTCAGAATTTTCCACAGTTTATTGTGATCCACACAGTCAAAGGCTTTGGCATAGTCAATAAAGCAGAAATAGATGTTTTTCTGGAACTCTCTTGCTTTTTCCATGATCCAGCGGATGTTGGCAATTTGATCTCTGGTCCCTCTGCCTTTTCTAAAACCAGCTTGAACATCAGGAAGTTCACGGTTCACATAGCACTTCTTAAAATTACCAACTAATCTGTGATTTAAACACATCATGCAGAAGGTGGACAAAAACTCCTGTTAGGGATTTTGTAACTGCCAGGATTTGCTCAGTTTGTATACTTTTATGTCATTATGTCCAGAAAGTAGCGGCTACACGAGATAATGACACCACATAAGTCAGAATTTTTAAGTACATTCCTAATAGTACATGGGCTTCCGTGGTGGTGCAGACGATAAAGAATCTGCCTGCAATGCGGGAGACCCGGGTTCAATCCCTGGGTCGGGAAGATCCCCTGGAGAAGGGAATGGCAACCCACTCTAGTATTCTTGCCTAGAGAATTCCATGGACAGAGGAGCCTGAAGAGCTACAGTCTATGGGATCACAAACAGTTGGACACGACTGAGTGACTACGCTTTCACTTTCACTAATAGTACATGCAGAATCATTTCTATATTGATGTTTTAATGGTATAGACTTATATTTTGAAATTCCTTTTGTTTTAAGTAAAGAAATACTGTGGTCAATGTACGTCGTTTAATTCTCACTAAATATAAAGATCCCTGAAGCCTCTATAGTTTTAAACATAGTTCATTTAATGAAGCTTGTGTGGTGATGTCAACATTCAGACTGCTCAGCTTCAAGAACACACTTTCTGGCCCTTATCTTTGCTGGGATGAAAAGACAACATAATTATCTGCCTCAAAAACATTTGTGTGCCTCATACACAGCTTCTCTGTCCTCCAACATGTCCAAGGCAGGCTGCCTAGCTCTGACTGCTGAGGTAAGTTCACTGAGAGGGCAGCAAGTTGTGAGCTTATGAAGGCCGGGCCAGGCTCTTTATTAGAATGGCAAGAATGCTTGGAGAGACCCAAGCAAAGCCCTAGCTACCAGCTTCACAGAAACTGCTCCTAAAGCCTTCATTGCAGGCAGAGGTGTGAGCTGAGCTGCCAGCTGGAACCAGTGAGGTGGTTAGAAGTAGTAGTTACAGGCAGCTTCGAATTCCAGTCCGGGGAAATTCTAATAACACTAAATGTTAATAAAAAAGACTGATGTGATTGTGCTTGCATATGACTTTCAGCATACTCAAAGGAATAGCCAGCTTTGGCACACAAATCAAGAGGGCGTAATAGGGTGCCATTTTATCATCTAGGATATAGCACATATATACAAATACACACACACACACACACCACCCGTATGTTTCAAATATATCGTATCTTTTTTATAACCTATTTTCAATGTATTGTTAGCATGTCGGCATTTCTACAGCAACATTCTGTTTGGCCGTGCTGGGTCTTTGTTGCTGCACAGGAGCTTTTTTCTAGTTGCAGTGTGTGGGATCCTCGTTGCGGTGGCTTCTCTCATTGCAGACCACCAGCTCCAGGTGCACGGGCTTCAGGAGTGGCAGCACTGTGCTCAGTAGCTGAGGCTTGCTGGCTCTAGAGGCAGGCTCAGTAGTTGCGGCACACGGGCTTAGTGGCTCTGTGGCATGTGGAATCTTCTCAGAGCAGGAATCAAATTAGTGTTCCCTGCACTGCAAGGCAGATTCTTAACCACCAGCCCACCAGAGAAGCCCTTCAACAGCATTTTTAATGTCTGCATGGTATTCCTCTATATGGATATATTTCTTTATTTAACCAATCTGAATATTTGAAAATTTGGACATTTCTAGTTTGAAGTTTGGAGAAGGCAATGGCACGCCACTCCAGTACTCTTGCCTGGAAAATCCCATGGACAGAGGACCCTGGTGGGCTGCAGTCCATGGGGTCGCGAAGAGTCAGACACGACTGAATGACTTCAATTTCACTTTTCACTTTCATGCATTGCAGAAGGCAATGGTAACCCACTCCAGTGTTCTTGCCTGGAGAATCCCAGGGACGGGGGAGCCTGGTGGGCTGCCGCCTATGGGGTCGCACAGAGTCGGACACGACTGAAGCGACTTAGCAGCAGCAGCAGCAGTTTGAAGTTATTTTCAAATGCTGTAAGAAATAGAAATGGAAAAATATGTTTGCACACATTTCCAATGATTTCCTTAGGTAATCAAAAAAATTTGTAGAAGTGGAATTATTAGTGACAAGGCTTTCTGTGGTTAAATAGCTAACACACTGCCGTGATGCTATAAAAGAAAGTTCACACCCATCAGCAGAGAGTGATAGCACAGGATTAGAGAAAACTGCCCATTTGACGTATAGGAATCTAGAATATCTTGGAATGAATAGAATTTTATTTGGATCTTAGTGAGATGGAACAAGATTTCATAAATTCATTGAGTTCTTTGTGTCTTGTGTTTTTTTAATTCCTTAATTATGACTGTTATTTATATTCCATAGGGTTTGAGGCTTTTATTGATCAAGATTCTGTATAAGATTTTTGAAAATAATGTTTTGGCAAAGATTTTACAATAGTAGTTTGCCACTTTGTCTCAATTTTTAGTGATGTTTTAGGATATATGAATTTTTAGTGATCAAATGTGTTAATAATTTTTGTGTGATATAGAATATATTTTCTAGAAATTCCACTGCCATTAAGAAATCACATAATTAACATATTAAACCTGGGTTTTACATGGAATTATTTGGTCAATAGAGAATTCTCTTTCTTTCTTTCGGTATGCTGTGAAATAGGACTCTGTCTCCGAATCTCATCACTTTCAGAATTCAGAAACATGAAATCTGTCTAGATTTATTTATAAAGCAAATTAGGGTTCTGCTTTGCATTATATGTATATCTTCGTTCCTAGGAGAGAAATGAAAGACAGAGGTCAGATAAGATATTTTTAAATGCTTCCTGTCCCTTTATCAACAAATGGTTTTCTTGTTCCATGCATCCTATCTATCATTAATTTACTTTTGAGTCTAGATTTAGGGAAAAGGAGATTTAGGACTTAGGATGAAACTAGATCAGAGAAACTAAGAGAAAAAAGAACATATGAAAAAAAGAAAAAAAACATATATTTTGATCCCAGTTGAATTCTGCAAAGACGAGGCAGACAGAGAAAGAGACTATGAGAAGTCATGTCTCGCTGGCTCTGCTCCCCGTGGTATAGCAGCAGATGGACAAGACAGAGGCATTTCTACAACTCCTGGTTCCCTCAACCTGAATGCACATGCCAGAGACTCAGTTGTGTACCCAAATCTGTTAGAGGGTATGGAGGTACTAAAACGCTACGCAGGCCAGAAGAGGCCTACTCTCAGGCAAAGGCCCCTCAAAATATGAGAAAATCGAAACCAGAGGAAAATAATGGTGACTGTTCACCGCAGTGTGTAGTTTCATCGTTATCTCAAAAAGTCAGATGGGACCAGTCATACCACAGAAGCCACCAAGGAGAGTTCAGTTCTGCTTGGTCATTCCATGGCAGCCACACAAAATGAGCCAGATAACACTGAGTAGGTCCAAGGAACCCACCTCTTCCATTTTCACAAAGTCATATCATCTAAATCACCTTCCTCCCCCAAACTACTACTAGGAATGATCTTTGAAAAGGCAAGCATGAGCATAATCATTTGCCTGAGTCATCCAAGCAGAGACTCATTTTCTTTGAAAGGCAGTTTAAATTATTGGAAAGAACACAGATTATAAATTTGGACTAAATACAGTTATTTTCTTTTTTTACCCACCCCACTGTAGGATGGAAGGGAACTCATGCAGAAAACAAGGACAGTTATAAAGGAATAAATTCTAAACTGCTTTGCACACCCCAGTTAATGAGATTGAATTTGTTATACTAATACAACACAGACATGTGTACATACACACGTTTTCCTTCCTTTTTATTTTTCCAGTTGTTTTATAATGATAACATACTGCATTTTCTTAGAAGATAAGAAACATTCTTTTTTGAAAACTGATCCTGTCTTCTTGATAGTTCCTCAGCAGCTATGTATCTCAATAGACTTCAAAATCAGCTGGAGCATTTTACTTAAGCATATTTTCCATGTGTTTACTTCATAGCCTACTTGGTAAATCTGAGTTTAACCAACACAAATATCCAAATCATGGACTACCACTGTCTATAATGCATATTTAAGAAGATCTCCAAATTTTTCATCTGAAAGTTAAATTTCAGAGATGAATTGGATAAGATGAGAAAGGCATAGACATTTTACCTTACACCAAATTTGATGTAATTCTATTTTTAAAAGAACATATTAGCAAAGCTACTTCTGTTGAAAGGGACAATTAAAACTTAATAAATTATTCCTAGGGACTTGAAAAGATACACCCACCTTTTCCAGACCCTTTATGAGTCATTCCTAAATGGATTTATTTCATCTTGAATTAGACTCAGAGTTGTCCTTAGATAAAAGCAACAATAAAGGTAATAGTAAAGTTGAAGACCTCATATTTATTAAGCACTTACTGTATGCCAGGCACTTGAAGTGTCTTATAGGACTTAATCTTTCCTCAGTCCTTTGAGGAAGTGCTGCACTTATTCAGATGTTAACAATTTAGCAAATTAGGACTCAAGAACGTGAATTAGCTCACTCAGGTCTGCAGTTAGGGAGCAGCATGCCTGACATTCAAGTCTGTGTCCTCCAAAACCAGAGCCTGTACTTGCCCTTCTGCTTTTATCTTCAGAATATGTTTGCATCTATGTATCAGTGGAGGCAGTGCACTTAGAGGCTGGAAGTCCATATTCATGTCTTACCTTTGCCCAGTCTTTACTGCATCATGCAGAGAAGGAAATGGCAACCCACCCCAGTACTCTTGCCTAGAGAATTCTGGACAGAAGAGACTGGTGGGCTTCTGTCCATGGAGTTGCACAGAGTCGGACATGACTGAAGCAACTTAGCATGCATGCATGCATTGGAGAAGGAAATGGCAACCCACTCCAGTGTTCTTGCCTGGAGAATTCCAGGGACAGGGGAGCCTGGTGGGCTGCCGTCTGTGGGGTCACACAGAGTCTGACATGACTGAAGTGACTTAGCAGCAGCAGCAGTACCGCATCATGCTAAACAAATGATCTGTTACATACTTTGAAAATCAAGGGATTTTGTGAGTATTAAATAGATTTCCATTTCTCCCTCTAACAGAAGAAGGTAACACTACCTAACTCACAGAGTTGTTTTGAAGGTTTTATTAGATAATGCAATCATCTCCCCCATCTGTGGTCTTGTTTTTCTATTTCATTTAACCATGGTTAATTGTGGTCCACAAATATTAAACGGAAAATTCTATAAATAATTCATAAGTTTTCAATTTCACATCATTCTGAGTGACAGGATGAAATCTCAGGCTGTCTGCTCCATTCCATAAGGGGAGATGAATCACCCCTTTGTCCTGCACATCCCCCTGTTACTCACTTAGTAGCCACTTTGGTTCTCAGAGCAACTGTCTCAGCACTTGTGTTCAGCTAATACTTCTTTTACTTAATAATGGCCCCAAAGCTCAAGAGTAGTGATGCTGGCAACTCAGATATGCCAAAGAGGAGCCAAGTTCTTCCTTAAGTGAAAAGGTAAAAGTTCTCAACTTAATAAGAAAAAAAAAATCGTATGCTGAGGTTGCTAAAACCCACGCTAAGAACAACTCTTCTAACTCTGAAACTGTAAAGGTAAAGAAATTCACACTAGTTTTGCTGTCACATCTCAGGCTGTGAAAGTTCAGCCACCGTGCAGGCTGTGTTTAGTTAAGATAAAAAAGGCATTAAAATTGTATTATGAGGTATTTTGAGAGAAAGACCATATTCACATAACTTTTATTACAGTATATTGTTATAATTTTTCTATTTTGCTATTGATTTTTGTTGGCAGTCTCTTATTGTGCCTAATTCATCTTTTTTAAGATTTATTTACTTTTGGTTGTGCTGGGTCTCCCGTTGCTGTGTGCAGGCTTTCTCTAGTTGCAGTGCTAGGGCTTACTGCGGTGGCTGCTCTGGTTGTGGAGCACAGGCTGTAAGCACACGGGCTTCATAGTGGTGCTGCACAGGCTTAGTCTTCCTATGGTATGTGGGATTTTCCTGGACCAAGGATTGAACTCATATCCCCTGCATTGGCAGGCAGATTCTTTACCACTGAGCCACCAGGAAAGCCCCTATGCCTAATTTACAAATTAAACTTTATCATAGGTATGTAATAGGAAAAAGCATAGTATGCATAGGGTTCAGTGCTATCTATAGTTTCAGGCATCCACTGGTAGTCTTAGAACATACTCCTCAATAACCTCAGATATGCAGATGACACCACCCTTATGGCAGAAGTGAAGAGGAATTCAAAGGCCTCTTTATGAAAATGAAAGTGGAGAGTGAAAAAGTTGGCTTAAAGCTCAACATTCAGAAATTGAAGATCATGGCATCCGGTCCCACCACTTCATGGCAAATAGATGGGGAAACAGTGGAAACAGTGTCAAACTTTATTTTTCTGGGCTCCCAAATCACTACAGATGGTGAAATTAAAAGACGTTTACTCCTTGGAAGGAAGGTTATGACCAACCTAGATAGCATATTGAAAAGCAGAGACATTACTTTGCCAACAAAGTTTCGTCTAGTCAAAGCTATGGTTTTTCCTGTGGTCATGTATGGATGTGAGAGTTGGACTGTGAAGAAAGCTGAGCGCCGAAGAATTGATGCTTTTGAACTGTGGTGTTGGAGAAGACTCTTGAGAGTCCCTTGGACTGCAAGGAGATCCAACCAGTCCCATCTGAAGGAGATCAGCCCTGGGATTTCTTTGGAAGGAATGATGCTAAAGCTGAAACTCCAGTACTTTGGCCACCTCATGCAAAGAGCTGACTCACTGGAAAAGTCTCTGATGCTGGGAGGGATTGGGGGCAGGAGGAGAAGGGGACGACAGAGGATGAGATGGCTGGATGGCATCACTGACTCGATGGACGTGAGTCTGAGTGAACTCCGGGAGTTGGTTATGGACAGGGAGGCCTGGCGTGCTGGGATTCATGGGGTCGCAAAGAGTCGGACATGACTGAGCGATTGATCTGATCTGATCTGATCTGATTGTATATAGAGTACATTTTCCATATACAGTCAGATCCTTGTAAATTATAGCAATTATTATTGGATTTGTATATTTTAAACCAATTATATTTTAAAGCACTTCATAAGTATAAGATGATGCTAGTCTTCCAGAAGTAGGCCATAGAACAATGCACATATCCTTGAACCATACAGACAGTGTTAAACAAAGAGCTATGCATCCGAAGAGAGGAGCTGTGCTTTCCCGCCCTCTGATAGTTGTATCCAATCTCATGTCCCATGACTTCCTGACAGATCCTTTCTGTGTATCCCTCAGAAGCACAAGGGT
The DNA here is from genome assembly GCF_032452875.1 of Bos javanicus. Lineage (NCBI taxonomy): Eukaryota > Metazoa > Chordata > Mammalia > Artiodactyla > Bovidae > Bos > Bos javanicus. The sequence goes on along the minus strand of NC_083895.1, from coordinate 37,744,241 downwards.
CCTCCTAGACCATGTCCCTTTCTTCCTGCTCTGCTTACTCAACTGGAAAGGCTCTTCTCTGTGAAAAGCCTCCTCCTATAGCAAATCATGGAGCTTCGGGAACAACAGAGGTCTGGGACCAAGATGCCAGACTGAGACCTCTGCTTGAACCCCCCCACAGGAGTCCAGCAGTGCAGCTTTCTCAGTAGGGACAAGGCTTCCATGCGCCTCGTGAGTTTTTCCCTTCCGTGACATTCAGAGGATCTCCCTTATTAATGCATGGTGAAAAGTATTAGATCCAGTGCAGCTCAGCCCAAGAGGATGTTGGAGTGGGTCTAGTGAAACTGTAGGTACAAATTTCTATAGAAAACATATACTTTTTCATCAACTTTACCCAAATTAAAATATGTGGCTCCATTCACTGAATCCACACATTCATTTGGAAAAGAGGTAGCAGCCAAAGTTTTTGCAAAAATTTCTGATATAGGAAAGGAAGCATTTAGTTGGGCATGTAGCAATAGCGGAACTACCCTGGAAAGCTTCTGAACAATTTCATTTGCACAGTCTCTAAGCACATTTGCAGGATGGAGATAAGACTTTACAAACACCCACTGGCACCTCATCTTTGTGCTCATTTCTAATAGCATCTGCACATGAAATTATGCCTGTGTTTTAACAAGACACAAGACAGTTGGAAACAAAAAAAGTAATAAAATATATAAGAAGGCCATTTTGACATTCATGTCTTTATTCTCTATTATTTAAACAGGAGCACTAGACAAGCTTACACATACAACGAACTTCTACCCCAGTTGATAAAGCATGCACCAATGCCCCTTTCCCAGGTGGCACTAGTGGTAAAGAATCCACCTGTCAGTACAAGAGATGCAGACTGGATCCCTGGGTCAGGAAGATCCCCTGCAGTAGGAAATGGCAACCTGCTCCAGTATTCTTGCCTGGATAGAGGAGCCTGGCAAGCTACAGTCCATGGGGTTTCAAAGAGTTGGACACAGCTGAGCATGAATGCACACACCAGTGTCAAACCAGAGGCTTCACTTTCTCTTTTACTTTTACAGTCAATTTTTTAAAGTATAATCTCCAGTGCTCTTCTAAATAAAATAATTTTCTTAGTGAGAATCTTATGCTTATTCAAACTAGTTCTTCTCATATGCCTTTGGCTGTGGTATCATGAGAAACACTATTGATAGAAGATTCCCATGCTATTTGCATTCTTTAAAAAAAGAAATATATTGCCCATACAAAATTTCAACTAAAGTATCATGTTTTACAAGCATCATAAGCATTTATAGGCAATTTGAATTATCTTGTTTATTCAAATGTCCAAACTATGCTAACATAAAATGGCTATTCCACATTTCAATTTTTTAAAGCATCAGAAATTAATATGGTGGGATGGTTGACATAGCTTCTACCGGCAGGGATTCTAACATCAGATACTCTTGCAAATTTACAAGACCTGATATTTCACTAAAGTTAAAGTGTTCACATTTGTTGTCATCTAATTTACATAGTAATTCTTTTGCATTTCATTGGGGATCATCCATGTCTCAAATACTTTTATATTATTAGCTCTCTAGAAAATCATTTTTTATGCATTCATTTAGTCATTCAATCATTTAACAAATATTTGTTGAGTGCCTACTATATGCCAAATTGAGCTAGTTGCTGGAGTGAAAGCAATGAACAAAATTAGTAAGCTTAGTTCTCATTCTTTATAACAAGTTACAACATCCCCATCGCATTGCCTCATATCCAATGTGTAATAGCACAAGTAAAAATGAAAGTTGCAAAACATAAAAAATTAAGTTATAGTGTATGTTCTTACTATTCTGAGCTTAACATATTCAGTGTTGACTCATATATATCAAACCTCTTATCAGTCTTAACTTTTAGCACATTTTTGAAACTGCCCCCTCAAGACATGTGTTATTTCAGAAGAAACTGGATGAAAACCATTCAAAATCTCTGACAGAAAACAAAAAGCCATGCCCGTAAGAATTCTCCTATCCCAGTGAGTATTAAACATCATGATTTTAAGGCTAGAGAAGCCATTACCAAAAGGTACTTGTATCTCACTCCCAAGATAGATAAACTGGAAGTTAGGAGGCTTGGGATACAGTCCTGGAGAAGTAGGGGGACTTATCTGTTGTCCGAATCTGGACACAAAAGAGAGTACCTGGAGTACTGACACCAGGAGTAGAGGTAGGAGTTACCAGAGCTGCCCATGGATAAATCACTTAATCTCTTTGGCCACTGTTTTCTCTGTCAAATGGTAACAATAGCAGACAAGGTTATGAAAATATGAAATATGAGATTAAGCATAAAAATCATTTGAAAAATGTCTATGTTACACAGATTGTGATTTTGCTGCTAAAAAATAATAATTGATTTTCAATTTGCCCTGTGAATTGACTCTGACAAATCTTTTAAAAACTATAGAAAGTATAACATCCGAGAGCTATCATAAAACACCAAGGAACATCCTTAAAAAGTTATCAGGGCCTCTAATATCTTTTTGCAACTAGTCAATTAGTAGCAGTACTATTTTCTAGCTACAGCCATTCATCAACGAGAAGAAGGGAAATAGAGAAAAGTAGCACTGTGGATGGTGATGGAAACTTGCGTCCCAACAGGTGGCATAAGCTGACTGAAATACCCGTGACAGACAGGCGAACCACACTGCAGTTCTGAACTGCTAAATCCTTATTAATCTTTGGGGAAATTTTTCAATCTGCAGCTGTGAGTCTGACCTAAAATTTATTTTATCTGAAAAGAACAGTACAGTAGCTTATCAGATAGCAGTCAATATTTTTCCTCTCCATAAATCATTCACTTTTATCCTAGAAAGGGAAAAAAAAAAAAACTGACCGAAAGCAGACATAAAACATTTAATTCTTTATTAGGAAGGGGGAAAAAATCAAATAATGATTTTGACATAACCTAAAAAGTCAGGATAAACACAAATGGAGTTTGTGTTATGATGTTCTGTAATAGTGGAATAAACCCCAATGTAGGAAGCCTACACAGGAGCAATGAGCAAAATGGATACAAGGGTGATTAACAAGGACTCTCTGTAAAGGAAAACAATACAATTAAAGGAATAAAATGAACAATAAAATTAGGCAAAGAGAAAAAGATGGAAGGAAACTGAATTCCATCATAGAAAATACAAAACTTCCCTATTTGTAATCACCAAGTGTTTGGTAATTTACAAGACTGCAAATATTTTATGTGACCTCTAGATGTGACAGGAAAACCCAAATGAACTTTTTGACCAACCCAATAAAATCGAAAGATTGGAAAGAGACCACGCTACGTGCACCAGCAAGATCAGGTAGTCAAAACAGGGGAGAGCTTCCCTCCTTTTCGGTTCCCAAAACAAGATGATTTGTTACTATCAGTGCCAGAAATATGACAACATACAGCCAGAAGTAAAAGATATTCCCCATATCTCACATAGCCATCACAACAGTCTGGGAGACAAACTGCTAGTTTTTGCTCCAGTGTTATTTCTCATCATCTTCCTTAGTAATAGAATCTGATTACTGGCTAGATATTTTTTCAGTTCAACTCAGTCGCTCAGTCATGCCTGACTCTTTGCAACCCCACGGACCGCAGCACACCAGGCCTCCCTGTCCATCAGCAGTGCCCGGATTTTATTCAAACTCATGTTCGTTGAGCCAGTGATGCCATCCAACCATCTCATCCTCTATTGTCCCTTTCTCCTCCCACCTTCAATCTTTCCCAGCATCAGGGTCTTTTCCGATGAGTCAGTTCTTCGCATCAGGTGGCCAAAGTATTGGAATTACAGCTTCAGCATCAATCCTAGCAATAAATATTCAGGACTTATTTCCTTTAGGATGGACTGGTTGGATGCCCTTGCAGTCCAAGGGATTCTCAAGAGTCTTCTCCAACACCACAGTTCAAAAGCATAAATTCTTTGGAGCTCAGCTTTGTTTATAGTCCAACTCTCAATCCATACATGACTACTGGAAAAACCAAAGCTCTGACTAATGGACCTTTTTTGGCAAAGTAATGTCTCTGCTTTTTAATATGCTCTCTAGGTTGATCATAACTTTTCTTCCAAGGAGCAAGCGTCTTTTAATTTCATAGCTGCAGTCACCATCTGCAGTGATTTTGGAGCCCCAAAGAATAAAGTCTGTCATTGTTTCCACTGTTTCCCCATCTATTTGCCATTAAGTGATGGGACCGGATGCCATGATGTTAGTTTTCTGAATGTGGAATTTTAAGCCAACTTTTCCACTCTCCTCTTTCACTTTCATCAAGAGGCTCTTTAGTTCTTCTTCACTTTTTGCCAGAAAGGTGGTGTCATCTGCATATCTGAGGTTGTTGATATTTCTCCTGGCAATTTTGATTCCAGCTTTTGCTTCTTCCAGCGCAGCGTTTCTCATGATGTACTCTTTATATAAGTTAAATAAGCAGGGTGACAATATACAGCCTTGATGTACTCCTTTCCCGATTTGGAACCGGTCTGTTGTTCCATGTCCTGTTCTAACTGTTGCTTCTTGACCTGCATACAGATTTCTCAGGAGGCAGGTCAAGTGGTCTGGTATTCCCATCTCTCAGAATTTTCCACGGTTTATTGTCATCCACACAGTCAATTGACTGTGTGATCTGCATAGTCAATAAAACAGAAGTAGATCATTTTAGCTGAGAATAAAAGCACATTTGCCAACCTTTCTTGTAAGTTTTAGTGGCCATATGACTAAATGCTAGCCACTGGGTTCTAAGCATAATTGTCTTCAAGAAGTGATTCTAAGGGGGAATAGGCATATCCAAATTTGCCTCTTTCTCTTTCCTACTTTCTTAAGATATTAATGTGATGTCCAAAGCCCAGGCAACAATGGTCCAATATACATAATTGATGTTAAAAATGATAAAGCAAAATACAGAAATGATATGAAGCAACCAAAATGGCTCCAAACTACGGAACCCTGGATGTTATTACATGAGAGAGAAGTGACCCCCTATCTTACTTAAATCATTGAATTGGCGGGGGGGGCAGGGGGGGGGTGTTACTAACAGCAAAAAATTACCCTAGTGATAAAGAATCATTTAGTTAATATTAAAAGTTTATTCTTTTATGGATGATTTATAAGTGTAAAACAATACCAGTGGCATTTTCCACATGGAGTTTCTTAGATATTTTGAAATATAATACTTACGTAATAATTTGAATTTTTCATTGTACCTTTTAAACATTTATCCCATTTGCTTGTGTTCTCCCTCTCTCCCTCTTCTTCTCCCTCTCCCCCAACATCTTCTTCTCCTGTTCCCCAATACCTTATAATATTCATCACTCAGTACTTCAGCTTACACCTCTTAAACATAAAGGTATTCTCCTACATAATCAAAAGTGCTATATTTATGGCTAAACTAATTAATAGTAATTCTATAAATCATCTAATATACAGTCCATAATAAAATTTCCCCAGTTATGCCAAAAATATTTCTTGAAAGAGCTAATAAATAGATATCTGGAAAGCCTGATTAATTAAAAAGAAGAGATACATAAAAAATAAACTACACTGGAAATGAAAAAAGTACTTAACCTGATATATACATTTGAGATGTAAAAAAAAAAAAAATAGCATTATGAGCAACTCTAAGACAATAAGTTTGAAAACTTAGATAAAATGGAAAAATTTTTATAAAAATAAAATTTTATATATCAAGAAAAAACTTGAAAATGTCATTAATCCAATAATTATTGAAAAAAAAATAGAATTGGTAATAAATTTCTCCTATCCCTGAAAAGCATGGAGTTCAAAAAGTTTCAGTACTATTTCAAGGAACAGATAATCCTAATTTTATACAAATTTTTCCAGAATCTCAAGCTGGAAAGTTCTCCAAACCTTTTATAAGGCACATATAACCTCATTATAAACAACTGACAGATGGAAGTAATAAACTATAATCATGGACCAAGCTTAACTTAGGAATAAATACCATAAATTAAAATATTAATAACTTTATCTCAGCATGTATTTTAAAAAATAATAGGCTACCCATAAGCAATCTCTATCCCAAGAATGAAATTTTAGCATTAGAAAGTATATCAACACAATTTACAAATAAGGTGAAAATGCAAGAAAAAAAGACTATTTTCATGCATAAATAAAGACTATTCAAAAAATCAATACCTTGTCATTTTACTAAAAACAAAAAGAAAAAAGTAGCAGACTAATAAGTAAGTATAAAAGAAAATTTCCATAAACCAATCAAGAAGAGCCACTATTTCTGTAGCAAATACATATTGGATACCAAAACTTCGAAAACCCCCTGAACTTTTCAGATTTGGGAATAAAGGAAAAGGTTTCTCCACTCAGGAGCAAAGTAAACTGCATAAGTTTTGTGTGCCAGCTGAGATTCCCTTCTCTGCCTCTTTCTTATTTCTCTTGGTTAATAGCTCACTTGAGATGAATTGTCCAACGATTTCAGTTTTAGACGAAATACCGCAAAACAAAATGTGGACTCTAGTTTTTTGAGGTGCGGTTGAGATGCCAGATGGTGCAATTCTGGTCTAAGACACAAACAGTAGGAGCTCCAGAAGGACCTATCTGAGACCTAGTTAGTTTTCTTATGGGGTGAATCTCAACAAAGGTGAGCAAAGAATGGAAGGAACTAGGTAAATATACACTCGTTTCTATTTCCCCTCCCCAGACCGCTGCAAGATGTGATTGTTCTGTGGAAATTACCAACCCCCTTCAGGAGCAAGCACCCCCTCAGAACATACCACATCAGCTGTGTCTTTTTGAGGGATGTGTTGAGGCAGCGTTCGGTGCGTTAACACAGAGAGAGCATGATAGAGCTTACACTTTGCCTGGCCTCCTGGCTTTCTTTACCCACAATCCCTCTGTCCTGAGCTGTCAGTTACTAAGGATTAGCACTTTCATCCACGCCTTAGTTCTGCTTTCTAGAGGACGAATGCCAATATACACGACTGAGAGACTGAACTGAACTGAACTAATGATTACTGATGGTGAGCACTTCTCATGTACCTGTTGACCATTCAAATATCTTCTTTGGGAGGTTTAGGTCTTTTTCTTGTTTTTAAGTTGGATTATTTGTGTTTTGTTTTGTTTTTTACTATTGAATTGTATTGCTATGTGCTGTACTTAGTCACTCAGTTGTGTCCAGCTCTTTGTGATCCCATAGACTGTAGCCCACCAGGCTCCTTTGTCCATGGGGATTCTCCAAGCAAGAATACTGGAGTGGGTTGTCATGCCCTCCTCCAGGTGATCTTCCCAACCCAGGGATTGAACCCAGGTCTCCTGCATTGCAGGCAGATTCTTTACTATCTGAGCCACCAGGGAAATCCAAGAATACTGGAGTGAGTAACCTATCCCTTCTCCAGGGGGTCTTCCCGACCCAGGAATTGAATTGGGGTCTCCTGCATTGCGGGCTGATTCCTTACCAGGGGAGCCCACTGAATATATTAACACCTTATATATTTTGGATATCAACCCTTTATCAGGTATGTAGTTTGCAACTATTTTCTCCATTTGATAAGTTGTCTTCTCATTTTGTTGACTGTCTCTTTTGTTATAAAGAACTTTCTTTGGTTTGATGTATTCCCAGCTGATTTTTGCTTTTGTTGCTTGCACTTTGAGTGTCATATCCATAAAAAAATCATTGTGAAGACTAATGGCAAGGAAATTTTTCCTTTTTTTTTTCCTTTAAGAGTTTCATGGTTTCGGGTACATTTAAGTCTTCAATCCATTTCATTTTCATGTATGATGTAAGATATGAGTCCAGTTCCATTCTTTTGTGTGTGAATACCCAGTTTTCCCAGAACCATTTATGGAAGAGACCATCTTTTCTCTTTTGCACATACTTGACTCATTTGTCAAATACTCGTTGACGGTATATGCATGGGTTTATTTTTGGACTTTCTGTTCTGCTTCATTGGTCTGTATGTCTTGTTTTTAACACCAGCATCATGCAGGCAGGTATGCCACCACATAGAAACACAAAAGACAGCTTCCTTCACTCCAGCTGACAGGTTTCCCAGAGTTCAATCTAGGGAAACAGTTTAAATCATTTCAACCTCACTAGATTTTCAGCCTTTGAAGCAGTAAAGCAGAGGTTAAGAGTGGAGCTTTTAGGCTAGGAGCAGTATTGTGCTAGAGCAAGCTCATCGCACATCTGTCCTTGCGTCTGCTTTGTAAGAGCCAATTGGGTCTTTTCCTAACTCCATGTTCACTAATGTTGCATTGGTAACCTGAAATCAGTCATGGTGAGAGTATCTATACTACAGAAATTGGCAAAGGCTATAAATTTGGGATTTGTTTGTTTGGGTTTTGTTTTTCCTTCTAAAGAGCCAATAGTTAAAGACGCACCAACACGTCACTGGCCAGAAGTGAGGTGCTGTGTACCATGGGTGTGATGGAAGCTGTGGAAGAGAATAGCAGCATGGGCCAGTTTTGCAAGCTCCTGGGCCTTATAGCATGTGCTCTTTTAGGAGGATGGCTCTGGCAGAGATTAATGATTTTGGAGACCATATTAAATAATTTTTAATCAATATCTTTACAGCCAGGTCTCAGAGGCCCTATGTACCCCATGTCATGGAGGCACAGCAAATATAAAGCAAAATTAGAATTGGTGTAGATCATTGCAGGCAAAATAATTATACCAAAGTAGATCAATACACTGTCCCTGGAATGTAGGCTGTTTTCATAGTTTATGAAGGGAATCAATAGCATTCAGAATTGGAGTTAAAGAGTAGCTGAGTGAGAAGGATGGAGAGATAGCCAGAATGCCTCAAGGTTCTCCCAGGCACCATAACCCCTCCAATGGCTAAAAAACAAAAAAAAAAAAGGAAAAGAAACAGAAATTACGTTTAAATTTATAGTTCAAAAACATTTTTCCTCAAAAGAAGATCTGAATCTTGATTTTGAAAAAAGTATATAGTTAACTGGAAAAATCAATCTAGGCTGATGAACTCCAGGACATATATTACTAAAATAATTTCATACTTTTAAAATGCAGAGAATGTGGGAATTCCCTGGCAGTCCAGTGGTTGAGACTTGGCAGTTTTACTCCCAGGACCTGGGTTTGATCCCTGATCAGGGAACTAAGATCAGGCAAGCTGTGTGGCATGCCAAAAATAATAATAATAATACAGTGTAATAGCAATATGTCAAAGATTATCTTCCAAAACACCAAGCTTTTCACAAACTGAATTAAAAGTTACAAGTGTAATGCAAAAACTCTTTGCCAGGTGGGCACAGTCCCACCTTCTTTACTAAGAGATGTTGGCAATCAGTGCTCCTTGGCTGGCTTTCTAACCCCCAAACCCTTTTATGTTACATATTCATCCAGTCTGTAGGACCTGAATGTAACCAAGGGAACCCTAGGGAGATAAAGACACATCACATTGTCTTATCAAAGTTTATCTAGTAGCAAACCTTTGGATTCCATTGATAAACTGAACTCACTTATCATAAATAAATTTAAATAATATGCATATTATTAAAGTATTATTTCAAGAGATGACTAGAACATCTCATCTATGCTCTGATTAATGAAAGCAAACAAAAAATCAATGTTGATGCACACAGCATCTTTCTTGTGTATTAACAATGGTGTTGGAAATACTCTTCTGTGACTCCAGCCTTACATCATCAAGATCATGTCTAGCAAGGAAGTGAGGGAAGTATTATTCTCTTCAATGTTTCACAATTCTGGCTTTTTTAAGTATGTGACTCAAAGAAAATAAATCCCTCAATGCCATTTTTCAGGATCAAATGAGTCTATAAAATAAGTTTTATAATGTCTGTAAAGCTTATATTTTCAAATCTAAAACAGTGACTTTGGAATATCTGGAGTTTGAAAATAAGGTTTCATGATTTGACTCAACTGAATTATCCAGTCAAGTGAAGAGTAGTCCCTTTCTCAAACACATACACATAACCCACTGGCATACAGAGTACAGACAGACAAAACACACACGCATGTATATGAAACACTTAAAACACACACAACTGATATGTTGCAATTGAAGTTATAAATACACCAAAATGTTTTCTTGTTACTCAGAACTTTACCTCCACAAAATAAAACTCTGTAAGTTATTGCTTTTTAAAGATGTTAAATTCAAAGTAACTGCTATTCTCCTGCTATTTACAAAATAAAAGATCAGTTCATCCCAGATAACTTAAAATCCATTTTTCCCCAGGTACCCTACATTATGAACTAACAAGTCCTATTGTATTTCACACTGGGAGAGTTTTTGTTACACGCCATTAGCTAAGCTATTTGTTCTCCTTTGAGATTTGACATATACATTAGTATAGCTATTATTGCAACTGTAAGATACATACATGATTTATCTGCTTTTTATCTTTTTATTTTAAAGAAAAAAGCATCATCTCCTGATTAACATGATATTTGTATTTGTTTTGGATTTTAATCATTTATATCTGGACAACAGCCATATTTAAAATCTGTGATGCAGAAATTGGATCACCAGATTTGGAGGCACAAGTGAGGGCCAAAATTCTGGCAAGCAGCCGTTTGAATTGTCCTCTAGCCATATGGATCTGCAGAGATGTGAGCACAGAGGGCACTTCTCCCACATGAGCAGAAGGCTGTTCTCCAGAGATGCACCTCATAGCCGGGGTCCTAAGCAAACAGCACCTGAGAATAAACAGGCCAATCCTTGTTTCTCTGCCATAAAGAGTGTTATCTACAAGTTAACCCCCTAAGCAGAACGGGAGAGCCCAGCTTACAAAAAGAGATTTCCAAGGGTGGAGTAACTGAACTAGAAAAGAGACAACATTAAAATGGAGGGTTTTGTTGGAAAATTATGCTGAATCTACCCAATTATAACCCACCCATTGGCCATTATTGATAGGTATCCATAACTAGTGGAGAACATAATTTCAGCAATGCAAGTAAAATAGAAAATGTGGAGTTGCTAACTTCTGGTAGGAAAGCAATATTATTCAGATTGGGTATGCAAAGCCGAAGTTTGCAATTCCTGCTTGATTCTCTGTACAGCTGTCATAGCCCTTCCACCGTAGGTGCTGCTGTGCTTAGTCACTCAGTAGCGTCCGACGCTTTGTGACCCCATGGACTGTAGCCCAACAAGCTCCTCTGTCCATGGGGATTCTCCAGGCAAGAATACTGGAGTGGGTTGCCATGCCCTCCTCCAGGGGATATTCCCAATCCAGGGATTGAACCCAGGTCTCCTGCATTGCAGGTGGGTTCTTTACAGTCTGAGCCACCAGGGAAACCTCTTAGGAGACCTACTTAAATCCTTCTGGTGATCTCATTCTGTCCCAGGCTCCAAACTCTTCACCTGTGAGAGACTTCAAGAATGCTAGTTCAGCCCAGTTTTTATCTCAGACCCCATTGGTAGAAATTGATTAGTCCCTTGTTCTTAATGATTAAAGTCCCCCTACAAGGGACCTCCATATCACTACTAGGTTATCTATCTTCCTTTGTACTCTTTCCCACCAAGACCAAGTATACTCCCTTATTCATCTCATGATTTCCAGGCATCACTCTGATGTTCCTGAGTCCTATTCCTTGCCTGGGCTCTGTATTCCTCTATCAGGCTTCTCTATGGCTAACAAAAAACCTCACAGTCACACAGGACCTGCCACCATGCTTCCCAGCCCTGTCAGCTTGTTTCCTCCCCACTATTGTCGGGTCTAATCCACCCCCTGCAAAATACTTTTCATAACACTGTGGGCATGCAGAATCTTTAAGCCACAGCATCCACTCAGTCTCTTACTTCAATACCAAATAAGTTCTTGATCAAGGATTATGCCAAAAGATACACACACATTATATCATGTAACCCTCCCCAAAGTTCAGTAAGCTATATATCTAATCCCAGTGTCAAATATGAGAAATTGAGACTCAAGGATACCAAGTAAAATGCTCAATGTCTTATTGCTAGGAAACAGGATCCAGGAGTCAGACCCAGACCTGCATAGATTTCTAAGCCTAACCACTATACCACCTCGTCTGTAGAGAAGGCAAGCTTGGGTCCTCTCCAGGCAAAAATCATTCTCCAGAGACCAAGCCTCTCCTCTCATTTCCGTCTTCTCAATCAGTGTGATATTTTGTGACAGAGAACAGGTGAATTCCCCTGCTGCTTCTACATTATAAAACCCGGTCAAAACATCTATAATAAAATGCAAAAAGAAAGGTGAGTGCTGATACCGACAGCTGGAGAGTGCCAGGAGTATATGCTTTTTTATAATGCCAAGGGGCTTTGCTTGAGGGCTGCAATTTTGAATTGGCAGCTGTTTCATCTTAATGTGAAAATAGCAACTATAAACAGGAGACCAATATCTTTACATGTACCAATGGTATTCTGGCATTCAGATCAGATTTTTTTCCTTGGGCAAATATAGACTTGCTGTTTTCCACAAGCAGTCGTTGACCCAGGGGAAAATGAGAAGTTGCTAAAATAAAAAAATTGAACAGCCATATAGTTTAGTCAAAGACAATGAACTGGGGGATTTTTTTTCCCCTGTCTCTTTTAACATAAAATACTCACAACCTCCTTTAATCTTGGTTTCATCACTTATGAGTAATTTTTTGCTTCCTGCCAAGTATTTAGGGGAAACAAAGGCAAACGTGGCTGTTCATTCTGGAATGAATGATATAGTAAAGAAAAATGATTACACAGAAGACTATAAGCATATCCTCAATGCAGCATAGATTGGTTTGAATAATAAAATTCCAAAGGGAAATGATATAGTCATTTGGTGAAAAACAAAAAACAAAACAAAACCTTCCTCCTGCACTGTTAACTTCAGTCACAACAGAGATTAGAAGCAAAGGTTACCAAACTTCATGCAGTTTATTTATACTGTTCTGGCTTTTAAGGAACGTCTCATGTCTTTCTAATACTGGGAACTTACAATTCCTCTTGTAATGCGTTAGGAACACATCCACTGACATCCATTTCATGCCATCTTTCAAAATGTAACAACAGCTCCAAAAAATCAGGGAAGAATGCCAAGGCAGAATTATTTATCCAGAATATAATTTAATAAAAGCACTCTAAATTCTTAGATTTCCAGCCAACATTCAGGGAGAGCCCTTGTCCTTTTTCTTGACTCTTATTTCTCACTGGGTTTCCGTTTGGATGACTTCTATTGGCCTGTCTTCATTGTCGATTGTTTGTTTCCTCAGTTATGTCTGGTCTGTGGGGGATGTGGGGTAGGGATAAAGTCCGTCTGGTAGGGAACTGAGCAGAGCTGCGGTTTTGTTGCTAGGTTAAGGTCAGGGCTCTACAGATCTGAATTCCCCTAGTGGTCGGGGGCTGCTACTACACGCGCTTGGCTTGGGTTTAGGGGTTGCATGCTCAGTTGCTCAGTCATGTCCTACTCTTTTGTAGCCCGCCAGGCGCCTTTGTCCATGGAATTTTCCAGGCAAGAATACTGGCATAGAGTGTCATTTCCTACTCCAGGGGATCTTCCCGACCAGGGGGCCGAACCCATAGTCTCTTGCGTCTCCTGTATTGGCAGGCGGATTCTTTACCACTGAGCCACCTGGTGGGTTTAGGGCTCTGGGATTTTCTCAGCACTGCTTCCCTGAGGAGGCTTCCGGGGTCCCTGCCTGCACTTCACACGGCCCTCTCTCCTCAGTTTACCCCTTCACAGCAGCAGCGTGCTAGTGCAGGTGAGGTGACGTGAGATGCCGGGCTTCTGGTGGGGCCGGGCGTGGGGGCCCTAGTTCACCCTCAGTCTCAGGCAAACCAGGACCTCAGGGAACTAGCTCCCTGATGAGCTCAAGAAAAGTTAGCACCTTGTAAAGATTTGGCATTTCCTCTTCCTTACAGAGGGTGGAATGTGGTCTTTCGAATTTCAACATCTTTTTGAAAAGTGGAAGTCCTCTGTCCTTTTTAGAGTAAATGTTAATGTGCTTTCCACAAGGGTTAAAAAATTCCTCTTCCTCTCTTCCAGGAGTGAGTGCCTGAGGGTCTCAAGATTCAAAGTCCCATGGTCTGTAGGTGAGTTCCTATGTATAATTCTCAAAATTTCAGCTTGAGATAATAGTTGAAGAATTTTTTAAACATCAGCGTTTTCAAAAGCGTGTTTTACAGAATTCTCCCTCCTTTGGATTGTAATGGGTATTACTCTTAAATCAGAATTCAGTGGCCAGGGTTTGTTTGTGTGGGTTTACCACAAAACTTCCCAGAGCTTTACTTACTCTGTGTCCAGTCCTTTGGGAGCATTAAAAAAAAAAAAGTGTAACTTTCTTAGCCATAAGCATATCAGGAGATCTGTAGAGCCTCAGAAGTGGAACTCTTGGCTCAAATGGCCTATTCATTTTTAAAATTCAAATTCACATTTGAACTCCATCAAAAATGATAACAACTTACATCCACAAAAATTGCCCTGATATTTCCATTTTCTTATACATACTCAGTAACCCTGTATATTAGCGTTCTTCTAATTGTTGCTAATTTTATAGGAAATGACTAGTATCTCATGACTCACATTTGCCATATACATGTTTCAAAAGTACTTAGTTTGCTCATTTTTCTATTGAGTTAATCTCTAATTTATTTGGAAAGGTTCTCCATATTTTAAAGTAGCTGGTCTTTTTCTTTAGATTACAATTTTCTTCCTATTTTGCCCTTTGCCTTCAAATATGGTTCAAGAGGTTTGCTCTTGTTTGTGAATGTTAATTCGTATGTAATCAAATTCAGCAATTTTCTTCTATTCTTCCCAAGTTTCATGCCATGTTTAAAAAGACTTATTTCACTCTACATTAGATTTTTTTTAAATCACTGAAATGTTACATGTCATAAAGTTAAATTCTACACAACTGTTAAAAACAATAAGATAAATCTATATATACTGTCACAAAAAAAGTTTCATTATCTGTAAAGTTTTTTAAAATCTTTACCAGTGTTATTTCTTATAAGCTTAACAACATTGTAAAGTTGGCATTGTTGTTTTGATCAATTCTAATAAGGAAACTGAGTTACAAAGGTGTTAAATATCTCTTAACTTACCTAAAGTTTCATAACAAATAAAGGAGCCAGGATTTTCTCCAGACTGACTGACTCCAAATCCTGTGCTATTAGCCAAATTATTTGGGTCTACATGTGGCATATAAAGAAACTGGTTTGTTATTTCCTATTCTTGAGTAGAACTTAGCAATAAAGAAGAAACTGAAGTTTTCCAAAGATACATGCAGAAGGCTTTCCTTTCTATTTGCTGAGTTTTGGTTTCCCCACAACCCTTCCCAACCCACCCCCCTCACAAAATGAGCCCATATTGCTTTTGTAATAATTTTTAAAAATCCATCTGACGCTAGAGAAAAATCCATTGTATCTCTCTGAAATGATAGGTTTAGTATTAAATATTCTACAAACTTCTTTGAACCCATAGTTTTAGAGAGCATTTTGAAGAACTAGTGTTCTTTTTAAAGTAGTACATCTGGGAGAAAGAACTAAAATGGTAGAATTATCTTTCCCAGTTGTCTTCACTTTGCTGACAGCTGTTATCAAGCCCACTTCCTCAGTAGTTAAGCCTGAAAGCAATGCCACTTTATTATTTACCAATGGTTTAATGTTTGTCTTAATATTTTAACCTTGGTCCTTTTCAGTTACTTGTGCAAGAGAAAGGGTTTTGTTGTTGATGTAATTTATTTTTTTAATGAATTACATGCCTATCTGCATTTTGCATCATTCTATTTAAGCACTTAAGGTAGTCTACATTTCATTACAAGTTATGCAGGTTGCAGAGGGGCCTGTTTGCCTCCCACTCTCCATGTATATTGCTGATGTTCACAACTGTGAATGAGGGCTTTCTCTTCTGTCCCCTGTGCATTCCAACTTGGGCTAAAAAAAGTTTATATACATTAACTGCTTGTGTTTGTGCTAACGAAATTCAGAGCTTAGGTTAATTATTGAGGGAAGTCCCTTTCCCTGGGCAATCTGCACATCTATTAAAAAATCCTTATGGCAGTTCATGCAAGCACAGGCTTTTGAGGCTTTTTATAAAGGGCTTATTCATCTGCATTGATTAAATCCTACATAATTAGACTCAGTTCAAGGTCACTAAGTACAGTGATATGTTTCTACAGAAACGTTGACTTTTTTTCAGCTATCATCCGTTCCATGTTTTTATTTCTTTTTTAAATTAACAACTGCTACATGCCTTGTGGGCTGGAGAAACTGCACAGCAGTGTGTGTGGTTCTAAGAATAAGAGCTTAGTTTAAATACCTGTGAAATTCATTTGCTCATCAAGCAATTCTTAAGAACCTATTATGTGCCAAGTCTTGAGGATGTTTAAAAAGTAAAAATAAATAAATGAAATATATATCTAAATAAATAATAAGTTAATAAATAAATATATGTCTCTTCCCAAAGAAAGCTTCAGAACCTGGTGGAGACCAGAGGTTCATAAAGTATTATTGCAGTTCAGGACAACTGGTGCTATAATGAAGATAAAACCAACTCCACGGCACCAATGAGGAAAGAAGGAAACCTGCCAAACTTTCTTCACGTGAGCCACATGTTCCATGGAAAGGAATGCAGCAAAGTCTTGCACTCGATAAGCAAGTATGCCCACGAGCGCATTTCCTCAGCACTTTCAAATAATCTCTATTCATTCAGCTTCAGATGCCATTTTTACCATGTATCCATGCTAGGCCATGTGCTGAAAATACATAGTCACATATATCACGTCATTTACAAAGATTTTTGAGATGATTTACTACTCTGTTCTCATTTAAGAAAGCTCATGCTTGCAGAGATTAGTTTCCTCAAAGCCACACAGCTGGGAAGAAATTGGATTAGAATCCAACCTAATTTTCCTGCCTTGAGACCACTGATTATACATGATTGTGCTTCTATACGACTACGGCACAATCTTTTATATGAATGTCCCCATGGATCAGGCTGGGAAAGTGTAAAGTTGTAGCTGGGAGACACCTCGAGAGCTGCTTGACTTTACAGTCTAGTCTCCTAGGGGAGGTGGTGTTTCCTTTTATTTACTTGTGGGTAAAATTCACCTCTGTCATTCAATATTGCAACCTAGCTATATTTTTCAGAGAGAAGCCAAATTTCCAAACGATCATAAAAGTTTAATTATGTTTTTAAAATTTGATTGAAGTGTAGTTCATTTACAATGTTGTGTTAGTTTCTGGTATACAGCAAAGTGATTCAATTGTGTGTGTGTATATATATATATATATATATATATATATATATTCTTTTTCATAGTACAACAAAGTGAATCAGTTTATATATATGTGTGTGTGTGTGTGTGTGTGTATGTGTGTGTGTGTGTGTTCAGTTCAGTTTAGTCACTCAGTCGTGTCCAACTCTTTGCAACTCCATGGACTGCATCATGCTAGGCCTCCATGTCCATCACCAATGCCCGGAGTTTACTGAAACTCATGTCCGTTGAGTCGGTGATGCCATCCAACCATCTCATCCTCTGTCATCCCCTTCTCCTCCCACCTTCCATTTTTCCCAGCATCAGGGTCTTTTCCAATGAGTCAGTTCTTCACATCAGGTGGCCAAAGTATTGGAACTTCAGTATCAGTCCTTCCAATGAATATTCAGGACTGATTTCCTTTAGGACGGACTGGTTGGATCTCCTTGCTGTCCAAGGGATTCTCAAGAGTCTTCTCCAACACCACAGTTCAAAAGCATCAGTGCTTCAGAGCTCAGCTTTTTTACAGTCCAGTTCTCACATTTATACATGACCACTGGAAAAACAATAGCCTTGACTAGACAGACCTTTGTTGGCAAAGTAATGCCTCTGCTTTTGAATATGCTGTCTAGGTTTGTCATAACTTTTCTTCCAAGGAGCAAGCGTCTTTTAATTTCATGGCTGCAGTCACCATCCGCAGTGATTTTGGAGCCCCCCAAAATAAAGTCTGTCACTGTTTCCATTGTTTCTTAGTTTTCTGAATATTGACTGGTGATGGAAGTAAAGTCCGATGCTGTAAAGAGCAATATTGCATAGGAACCTGGATTGTTAGGTCCATGAATCAAGGTAAATAGTAAGTGGTCAAACAGGAGATGGCAAGAATGAACATCAACATTCAGCAAACTAAAATGAACTGGAATGGGTGAATCTAATTCAGATGGCCATTATATCTACTACTGTGGACAGGAATCCCTTAGAAGAAATGGAGTAGCCATCATGGTCAACAAAAGAGTCTGAAATGCAGTACTTGGATGCAGTCTCAAAAACAACAGAATGATCTCTGTTCGTTTCCAAGGCAAACCATTCAACATCACAGTAATCCAAGTCTATGCCCTGACCAGTAATGCTGAAGAAGCTGAAGTTGAACAGTTCTATGGAGACTTACAAGACCTTCTAGAACTAACACCCCAAAAAGATGTCCTTTTCATTATAGGAGACTGGAATGCAAAGTAGGAAGTCAAGAAATACCTGTAGTAATAGGCAAATTTGGCTTTGGAATACAGAATGAGGCAGGGCAAAGGCTAATAAAGTTTTGCCAAGAGAATGCACTGGTCATAGCAAATACCCTCTTCCAACAACACAAGAGAAGACTCTACACATGGACGTCACCACATGGTCAATATCAAAATCAGATTGATTATATATATATATATATATATGCCTTTTCATATTTTTTTCCATTATGGTTTACTATGGAATATTGAATACAGTTCCCTGTGCTTATTGTTTATCCATTCTATATATAATAGTTTGCATCTGCTAATCCCAGACCCCCAATCCATCTCTCTCTGCACCCACCCTCCCTTGGCAACCACAAGTCTGTTCTTTATGTCTGTGAGTTGTTTTTTATCTCATAGATAAGTTCAACTGTGTCATATTCTACTAATAGATTCCACATATAAGTGATACCGTGTGGTATTTGTCTCTCTTTTTGACTTACTCTGCTAGTATAATAATGTCTAGGTCATTCATGTAACTGCAAATGACATTATTTCATTCTTTTTTATGGCTGAGTAATATTACATTGCATGTATGTCCAGACAGATAGATAAGTAGACATACGACGTTTTCTTCATTCATCTGTCAGTGGACATTTAGGCTGTTTTCATGTCTTGGTTACTGTGAATAGTGCTGCTATGAATATAAGGGTTAATGTGTCATTTTGAATTATAGTCTTGTCCAGATATAAGCCCAAGAGTGGAATTGCTCTTATATGGCAACTCTATTTTTAGTTTTTTGGAGGAACCTCCATAGCGGTGCACCAATTTACATTCCCACCAACATGCCCACCTATGGTGTAAAAAGGTTCCCTTTTCTCCACACCATCTCTAACGTGTTATTTGCAGACTTAATGGCCATTCTGACTAATGTGAGGTGCTACCTCATTGTAGTTTTGATTTGCATTTCCCTAATAATTAGCAATGCTGAGCATCTATTCACGAGCCTATTGGCCATCTTGATATCTTCTTTGGAGAAATGTCTATTAGGTTTTCTGACCATTTTTTGATTGGGTTGTTTGTTTGTTTTAATGAGTCGAATGAGCTATTTGCATATTTTGGAAATTAAACCCTTGTTGGTCATATCATTTGCAAATATTTACTCCCAGTCCATAGACCATCTTTCTTTTCATTTTGCTTATAGTTTCCTTTGCTGTGCAAAAGCTTGTAAGTTTCATTAGGTTCCATTTGTCTATCTTTTTGCTTATATTTCTATTGCCTTGGGAAACTGACTTAAAACATTGATACAGTTTATATCAGAGAATGTT
Source organism: Bos javanicus (assembly GCF_032452875.1). Taxonomy (NCBI): domain Eukaryota; kingdom Metazoa; phylum Chordata; class Mammalia; order Artiodactyla; family Bovidae; genus Bos; species Bos javanicus. The sequence goes on along the minus strand of NC_083895.1, from coordinate 37,724,533 downwards.
TTGCCTATGTTCTCTTCTAGGAGTTTTATGGTGTCATGTTTTATACTTAAGTCTTCAAGCCATTTTGAGTTTATTTTTGGGTATGGTGTGAGGATGTGTTATAACTGCATTGATTTGCATGCGGCTGTCCAACTTTCCTACTGCTGTTTGTTGAAGAAACTGTCTAAGAGTTTAATCATCAACTGAAATATAAAACAACAGGGCTCTCTGTTATCTTAGTTTGTTTCAGTTTCTTATATTCCAGTCTCATAATCATGACACGTTTTGGGAACCAGACCTCAGAACTTATAACTAGAGGTAAAAGGTTTCACGATCAGTGTTCTTCCTCTGCTTTCTTGTACATTTATCCTAAAACATTTTTGATCTTGGAACTCTTTTGTCATTCCAATTTGTCTAGTATAATTAATTCTGTAGCCCATATTCAAATGACAATATTAAGGTATCACAAGTTAAGTGAAGCTAACAAAAATCACTGCTGCCTACTGACAGACAAGTTAGCCACTTGGAGAAATTGCCCAGAATAAAACAGCTTAACAGGTATCTCTGATTGTCTTATCTTGGCACTGTGTTAGGACTTGAATACCCAGAAGTGAGGATCACTGGGTCACCATAAAGGCTGCATACTACACATGCTTAGCACTTCGCAGAATCTATTTCTTTTGATCCTAGTATAACTCCATGAGACAGGAGAGCTTAGTCCATTTATGGATGTGGAAACTACAACTTAGAAAGGTTATGATAATGAACACAAAGCCTCTAGAAAACATGTGTTAGAATTAAGTCGATCAAGTCTCCTTGTCTGAGCACTTAACTATGGACTTTCTGCACTTACACATACAAACCTAGATGGGTATGAGTATGGTGTTGTTGATGAAATGCTGAAGACCGTTCTTTGCAGTATAATTGTGAAATCTATGCAGAAGTGAGGGTTACGTGGAGTAGAACCAAAACTCAAGTACATGTGAGTGCTAATTCCAAAGTGCTTTAAAGGAAGACAAAGTATTCCCATCAGTGCAAGAGAATCTCTTTACCTGGAATCCTCTTCACTAGACTCCCAACTATACTGACTTCTTCCCTAAGTAGAGCTGCATTTCAGAAAACAATACTCAGGATAATAGGCTTAATTGTTCTAGAATCCATAAAAGAGAACCCCCCACAGTAAATTAATACATCAGGGTCTGGTATTTGCAAATCTATGTCTTACTTTGGGCACTGTTGGGGAACAAACCTAAGGACAAGAGCTTACTGGTTGGCTTAGTCAAAGCCTTCTCTAAAGCAGCCAGCCAGATATTAAAACTCTGTCTTCTACTTTAATAAAAAAAATTTTTAAAACCAGATAGCTCTAGAAATAATTGCTTACCTTTAATCATGTTGCAGTTGTACCTCCAAAACTGGTATTTTCAACTTCATGGAGTACTAGTATCTGAGAATGGGAGAGTAATGACCACAATCAGGAATTGTGCAGAATTTCACCCTATGACCAAGTCAGCATCTTCCTAGGAACAATTCTTCCTTTTTTTTAGCTTATTTAAGAAATTTTCATTTTTGAAAAGTAATTACAAACTTCAGCACCAAATACAACTTTACTCTTGAAAGGTAATCTCCACCACTTCATAAATAACGATGAAATACAAATGCAAATTAACCTGCAGAGGAGGACTGGTGGCTGGAGGGAAAGAATTCCTTAAAGAACTGGTTTATCTCCTAGATAATGAAGATGAGAGACTGGGGTGAAAATTAGTTTGTTCTCTCCTAAACTGTGGGGAAAGAAAGGATGAGAACTGAGGGCACATCAGTGGAGTGTTCCTGAACCCTGAGCACTTGGGCTCCCAAGGTTGTTCCCAAGCTTTCATACAATAATGTTTGATTACTACAGTAACTGAGAACTGTTTTATTTGTGTCTCCCACAATGCTGCAACAGTATTCACACTCACCTTGGGACTGAGGGAAAATCTTCAATGTGTGACTGCTCTTTTCCATAAGAATGAAGCTAACCTCACAGGGATGAGGTCCTGGAAAAGCAGGTTTTCAGAAGCAATCTAATATTTTCACACCAGTGATTCTCTGCAGGGCTCCTTTTTGTATTTTAGGGGGAGCAGCTCTGGAGTTAGGAGTATTGAGCTAAAGTATGAACTACACCCTAGGTCACCAGGACACAAAAGCAGTCAGTATCTCCTCTCCTTCTTGTGTATTCATTCCCTCATGGAAGGGATCCCTGGTCCTCTGGACATGTCTGAGTTCCAGTTGTGACCAAACTAGGTTTCCTCAGAATTCAAAAGGATAGGCAAAATTTGAAAGTAAAATTCTTCACTTAGTATCCCTCTCTCATCCAAAAAAAAACTGCTTAAGTAATCAATATATCATTTTATAGGATACTGTAGAATGAAGTGTGGGTCAACAGCATGATGTAAAGCCTTAGGGAACATTACTTCGAGCAAAGCTAATGAAGATGATGGAATTCCACCTGAACTATTTCAAATCCTAAAAGATGATGCTGTTAAAGTGCTGCACTCTGCATGCCAGCAAATTTGGAAAACTCAACAGTGGCCAAAGCCTGGAAAAGGTCAGTTTTCATCCCAATGAAAAGGCAATGCCAAAGAAAGGCAATGCCAAAGAATTTTCAAGCTATTGTACAATTGCCCTCATTTCACATGCTAGCAAGGTAATATTCAAAATCCTTCAAGCTAGGCTTTAAGAGCACATGAACTGAGAACTTCCAGATCTGCAAGTTAGATTTAGAAAAGGCAGAGAAACCAGAGATCAAATTGCCAACATCTGTTGGATCATAGAAAAAGCAAGGGAATTCCAAAAATAAAATCTACTTATGCTTCATTGACTATGCAAAAGCTTTTGTCTGTGTGGATCACAACAAACTGTGGAAAATTCTTAAAGAGATAGGGATACCAGACCACCTTACCTGCCTCCTGAGAAACCTGCATACAGGACAAGAAGCAACAGTTAGAACGGGACATGGAACAATGGACTGGTTCCAGATTGGGAAAGGAGTACCTAAAGGCTTTTGTCACCCTGCTTATTTAACTTATATGCAGAATACATCATGCAAAATGCCAGGCTGGATGACTCACAAACTGGAATCAAGATTGCCAGGAGAAATGTCAACAACCTCAGATATGCAGATGATACCACTCTAATGGCAGAAAGTGAAGAGGAACTAAAGAGCCTCTTGATGAGGGTGAAAGAGGAGAGTGAAAAAGCTGCCTTAAAACTCAGCATTCAAAAAACTAAGATCATGGCATCTGGTCCCATCACTTCATGGCAAATAGATGGGGGAAGAATGGAAACAGTAACAGACTGTTTTCTTGGGCTCCAAAATCACTGCAGATAGTGGCTGCAGCCATGAGATTAAAAAATGCTTGCTCCTTGAAAGGAAAGCTATGACAAACCCAGATGGCATGTCAAAAAGCAGAGACATCACTTTGCCAACAAAGGTCCATTTCATCAAAGCTATGGTTTTTCCATTAGGCATGTACGGATGTGAGAGTTGGACCATAAAGAAGGCTGAGCACTGAAAAATTGATGCTTTTGAATTCTGGTGTTGCAGAAGACACTTGAGAATCCCCTGGACAGCAAGGAGATCAAAGTAGTCAATCCTAAAGGAAGTCAACCCTGAATATTTATTGGAAGGACTGATGCTGAGGCTCCAATATTTTGGCCACCTGATATGAAGAACTGACTCACTGGAAAAGACCCTGATGCTGGGGGAAATTGAGAGTAGGAAGAGAAGGGGGTGACAGAGAATGAGATATGGGATGGCATCACCCACTCAGTGGAGGTCAGTCAGTTCAGTCGCTCAGTCATGTCCAACACTTTGCAATCCCATGGTGCATCATGTTCAATGGACATGAATTTCAGCAAACTCCAAGAGATGGTGAAGCCTAGCATGTGACTCCATGGAGTCACAAACAGTTGAACATGACTTACCAACTGAGCAACAACAAATCAATGTCTGAGGTCCAAAAAAAAGAAAACAAAATATAGAGAAAGGAAGAAACAAACCAATTAACCAAGAGACAAAAGGAGGCAGAGAGGGGAAAAGGGAAATAAGGAAATAAAAGCAAATTAGCTGAAACATATGTAATACTTCAGCTGAAGAGCTTGGGGATCTCTTGCTAATCTCTTCTGTATTTGGCAACTATTCTAGCTCTTTTTCAGATTTTGTGATCTGCATGAGACAGAGTCAAGAATTATGAGTACCTCAAGGAGAAGGCAATGGCACCCCACTCCAGTACTCTTCCCTGGAAAATCCCATGGACGGAGGAGCCTGGTGGGCTGCAGTCCATGGGGTCGCACAGAGTCGGACACGACTAAGCGGCTTCACTTTCACTTTTCACTTTCATGCATTAGAGAAGGAAATGGCAACCCACTCCAGTGTTCTTGCCTGGAGAATCCCAGGGACGGGGAAGCCTAGTGGGCTGCTCTCTATGGGGTCGCACAGAGTCGGACACGACTGAAGTGACTTAGCAGGAAGGTAAAGAAAGATTTACTTTAGTTACATTTGTTGTTTTTCTAGCCTATAATGGAAAGAAACAGTAATGTAAGGAGTCCATGGCATTATTTTGAGAACTTTTATGCTCAATCAAGTTTCCCTGCATAGGGGTGTCTTAAGCCTTCTGAAAAACTGACCTCATGCTCTGTATGGGATATTGAGGCTTTCAGGGTATCTGACTCCTGAATCCCTTTTCAGTGCATCAGATTTCCTTTGAAAGCAGGTCTGAGGGCATTCTTAAAGCTATCAGATAAAATTCATATCACATTCAGAAATTCTGTTTCATCAACACAGTATGAAAAGGCTACACTTAGCAACATTTATGCCCTATTAGCAGTATGAAAGAATTTAGGCGACTTGCTTGGGCAGCCAGTAATACTGATAGACTCTCTTGCCCATATTAATTGTGAAGCCATCTTGAAAGGCAGCTTGGTAAGGCTGGGTGAAGATAAATAGAACTGCATTATTGTTTAGTTGCTAAGTCATATCATGCCTAACTCTTTGTGACCCATGAGCTGTGTAGCCCACCAGGCTCCTCTGTCCATGGGATTTCCCAGACAAGAATACTGGAGTGGATCTCCATTTCCTTCTCCAGGAGATCTTCCCTATTGAACCCATGTCTCCTGCTTGGCAGGCTGATTCTTTACCACTTAGCCACCTGGAAAGCCTGGAATAGAACTAGAGGACTGTGCTTTTACATTTTTCTCAATCTTTCTTCCACTAAAACCTTCATGGGTACTTGAATAAATGTATTTGAGAGCCACCATTTCTAAGACCCTTAATGAGACCATTAAAACCAGAGAAGGGAAAAGTATTGTAGGTTACAAAAACAGTCCAGGAGAGATGGCTCACATCCAGTAAAAAAATAAAAAGCACATAGCTTGCTCAGGAAGCCAGGTATGAGGAAGGAATTCAATGTCCATCTGGACACTTAAATCTTAAAATAATGTGGAGGAGGAAATTCACAAAAATGAAGAGAAGAGCAACAGATGCTAGACTGGAGAGTAAATGTGGGTAAAAATGACTGTCCTACACTATGGATGTATGATCACTCACCTAGAGCCAGACATCTTGGAATGCGAAGTCAAGTGGGCCTTAGAAAGCATCACTATGAACAAAGCTAGTGGAGATGATGGAATTCCAATTGAGCTATTTCAAATCCTGAAAGATGCTGTGAAAGTATTGCACTCAATACACCAGCAAATTTGGAAAACTCAGCAGTGGCCACAGGACTGGAAAAGGTCAGTTTTCATTCCAATCCCAAAGAAAGGCAATGCCAAAGAATGCTCAAACTACCACACAATTGCACTCACCTCACACGCTAGTAAAGTAATGCTCAAAATTCTCCAAGCCAGGCTTCAGCAATACATGAACTGTGAACTTCCTGATGTTCAAGCTGGATTTAGAAAACGCAGAGGAACCAGAGATCAAATTGCCAACATCCGCTGGATCATAGAAAAAGCAAGAGAGTTCCAGTAAAATATCTATTTCTGCTTTGTTGACTATGCCAAAGCCTTTGTGACTGTGTGGATCACAATAAACTATGGAAAATTCTGAAAGAGATGGGAATACCAGACCAACCTAACCTGCCTCCTGAAAAATCTGTCTGCAAGTCAGGAAGCAACAGTTTGAACTGGACATGGAACAACAGAGTGGTTCCAAATAGGAAAAGGAGTTCGTCAAGGCTGTATATTGTCCCCCTGCTTATTTAACTTATATGCAGAGTACATCATGAGAAATGCTGGGCTGGAGGAAGCACAAGCTGGAATCAAGATTGCCAGGAGAAATATCAATAGCCTCAGATATGCAGATGACACCACCCTTATGGCAGAAAGTGAAGAGGAACTAAAGAGCCTCTTGATGAAATTGAAAGAGGAGAGTGAAAAAGTTGGCTTAAAGCTCAACATTCAGAAAACAAAGATCATGGCATCCGGTCCCATCACTTCATGGCAAATAAATAGGGAAACAGTGAAAACAGTGGCTGACTTTATTTTTCTGGGCTCCAAAATCACTGCAGATGGTGATTTCAGCCATGAAATTAAAAGACTCTTAATCCTTGCCTGGAAAAGCCCATAGATGGAGAAGCCTGGTGGGCTACAGTCCATGGAGTCACAAAGAGTCGGACATGACTGAGTGACTTCACTTCACTTCACTACTCCTTGAAAAGAAAGTTATGACCAACCTAGACAGCATATTAAAAAGCAGAGACATTTCTTTGCCAACAAAGGTCCATCTACTCAAGGCTATGGTTTTTCCAGTAGTCATGTATGGATGTGAGAGTTGGACTACAAAGAAAGCTGAGTGCTGAAAAATTGATGCTTTTGAACTGTAGTGTTGGAGAAGACTCTTGAGAGTCTCTCGGACTGCAAGGAGATCCAACCAGTCCATCCTAAAGGAGATCAGTTCTGGGTGTTCATTGGAAGGACTGATGTTGAAGCTGAAACTCTAATACTTTGGCCACCTGATGCAAAAAGCTGACTCATTAGAAAAGACCCTGATGCTGGGAAAGATTGAGGGTAGGAGGAGAAGGCAATGACAGAGGATGAGATGGCTGGATGGCATCACTGAATCTATGGACATGGGTTTGGGTAGACTCCGGGAGTTGGTGATGGACAGGGAGGCCTGGCGTGCTGCAGTTCATGGGGTCACAAAGAGTCAGACACCACTGAGCAACTGAACGGAACTGAACTGAACCCTATGGAATAAGGAGAACATCGCTAGACTGAAAGATATGGAGGGAATAATGGAAGAGAGTCATCAAAAGTCATTTTGCCCATGTGTTAACTGTGGTGATTTTTATTGTTCATGAAACTCTATTGTTAGTGCATGTCAAAATAATCTAAGATTTTGTATATTGGCCATCTTTGGATTATACTTTTATGTATATAAAGGGATGAGATCCTATGAAACAGATCAATGCATTTTAGCGGAATGCACGTAAAAATGAACAAGAATCATTTTGATAGCTTTTCTGTTATTGTTATTGTTCAGTTACTCAGTTGTGTTCAACTCTTTGTGACCCCATGGATTGCAACACCCTAGTCTTCCCTGTCCTTCGCTATCTCCTGGAATTTGCTCAAATTCATGTCCATTGAGTTGGTAATGCCAGCAACCATCTCATCCTCTGTAACCTCCTGCTCTTCCTGCCCTCAGCCTTTCCCAGCATCAGGATCTTTTCCAATGAGTCGACTATTCACAGGAGGTGGCCGAAGTATTGAAGCCTCAGCTTCAGCATCAGTCCTTCCAACAAATATTCAGGGCTACTTTTCTAAGGAGATGAAAAACTTGAATCTGAATAATGAATAATAAGGCCCATACATCTAAGTGTTATTCTTCAAAGCAAAAGTCAACTATCATAAAAAAGCTAACATCTTGGCTCATGACATAATTACATCTCTCTCATTTATATATCCCAAAATGTTGAGCTTCCAGGAACTTGGAGGGAGTGACCAGAGAGGGATTTCTTACCAACACTTTTGTAGACAGTAATTCAGATGCCCATGTCACATTATGGTAAGTAAATGAGAAAGTCAATACTATGAAAAGCATAAATAATATAACTGTCCTTAAGAAAAACCAAAGTCATATCACAGGAGAATATACTCTTTGCCTTACTGAAAAGCATAAATTTAGTCCTCCCTGGAAGAATTACAATTTCTTAACTACTTGTGTAAGGAGGGACCCAAAATCACCCCCAATAAATAGAATGGGGTGGGGTGAGCACTCGGTCCAGGAAATTAAATGCAAGAGGTCAGTGAAGGATACTCCATGACCACTGACAGAAGGCAACCTCTCCTCACAGGCAGGAAAGGTAGATGCCGCTAAAAACCCTCCAGTGAATTCTCTGCCTCAAAGCTTATCAGGAGGAAGAGGATGAGCAGATGCTGTAACAATAAGCATTCCCCCTGGGTGGCAGAGACAAAATACTTAAGGAGTCAGAACCACATCACCAGAGGTGATTAAGAAATTTATTGAGCAGATGGATGTAACAGCTACTATAAAGGGCAGGAGAGCACATTTTTACAGATATTGGCAAAAAGACTCCACAATATTCTCATGCTGTGATCCTATACAGTTTCTCAAACCAGAGCTGCTCAGTCCTTAATGAACCGTAGTATCTCCAGGAGGCAGTCAAGAGTGAGCACAGGCTCAAACATGAGCTTGTTGAGTCAGTCCCCGAACCTAACTAGTTTGAATTGTTTTTCTGCAACTTACCTAATCTATGAAAACTTTGGCTTTCAGCTCTGCAGAATAAGGTTATGTGTGAGTGTGCTAAGTTGCTTCAGTTGTATCTGACTCTGCGACCCTGTGAACTGTAGCCCACCAGGGTCTTCTGGGATTTCCCAGGCAAGAATACTGGAGTGGGTTGCCCTGCCCTTCTCCAAGGGATCTTCCCAACCCAGGGACTGAATCGCATCTCTCATGTCTCCTGCACTGGCAGGCGGGCTCTTTACCACTAGCACCACCTGGGAAGCCCTAGAATAAGGATAGCAGTGATCCTTTGGCAGAATTATTGTGAAGATGCCAATAATAAATACAAAAGTAACAACACAGTGCCTGGCACATGATATGACCTCAGTGAATTGCCCTAATTGTATTGTTGTCAGTCATTAGTATGTATTCCTATAACATGCTTGGGATCAATGCTCACATTACTTAGACTTGTGGTTTGGATAATGAACACTTTTTTGGAGGGCATACAGCATAGTATTTTGAGAACACTGTCTATGTTTTGGGATAGTTTCTTTAGTATTTGAGATGATCTTAAAAAAAAATTACCAAAATCAGGATAAAGGAAAAAGAAACTCTGAGAAGTACATCTACAGCAGAAAAAAAAAAAAAATGAGCTATGAAAATTAGTATCATGCCAAAACTATCAAAATTAACCTATGGCTCTAGTGAATCACTACTAAGTAAAAAATATGCAGTTTCTCAAAACAGCACTTTTCTCGATGTATCCATGAGTGACTTGTTTGGTGTGTTTAGCAGAGAGAAAGGATGCTCTGTGCAGATTGAGCTTCTGCCTGGTACACAGCAAATGAAAAACTGAAAGACCAGTACTGATGATTGGTGTTAAAAAAAAAAAAAAGCTGGAAAAGCTAAACGTAAAGATCCCTGGGACACAATAAAAATGTTCACCTATCTCAAAGAAAAGAAAAGATGCTCCCTTCCAATAGCACTTTTTAGTGGAATTGACCTGGATGAGGAAACACCTTCCTCTACATGTTCTTATTTTTGTCACTCAAAAAACTCTGGCAGCATGTAAGCTACTGTTAACTCCATTTCACAGGTGAGGTGATGGAGGCTCAGCAGGCTGGAGTGAGAAGATGAAGACCAAGGTGTGAAGCTCAGATTTTCTGACCTTGTCCTGTTTCCACTGCTCACACTGTCGACACTCAGAGACTCAATGGAATCTTTTTCTTTGGGGAAATTCAAGAATAGATCCACCTTTGAGAAATGCTGTTCTGTCTAGAGTAAGAATTAATCATCTCTCTCCGTCAGGATTCCTTCTGGCTTTTGATTCCTCTGCATTCTCCTACTCTGAGCCTGGGCTACTCGTTGACCTACTTTGAAAACAGAAGAAAAGGAACCTGTAAGACAGGAAGGAGTCAGTATTGCAATGTCATAAGTACTTCTGGATTTAATGAGGTGGATATAAAACCAAAATTTTTAATATGATGACAATATCACAACACATTGCCAAAAGTGTTCTCAAACAGGTAGACTGATTGACATTACTGTCAAAAACAAACTCAAAAATAGAAAGTGTATACCTACATGTCAATAATAGCTTTGAAATAGGCTCCATCTCAGTGCACAGCAGCAGCCTGTGAAATAGTTTGACCCATATGAATCCTTCACAAATATTTTTGGCATATTCTGGGTTGTCTTTCCCTTTTGGATATATTTCATACTTGCCTGGATTCAAATCAAGGCCCTACCATTTCTTAATCTCACTGTTCCCCAGTGTTTTATCCACAAATAAGAATAACAGGCCTTATAGTAACAATAAAGTAGACCTCATAAGTTATTTTTTAACATCAGGCTTCCCTGGTGGCTCAGATGGTAAAGCGTCTGCCTACAATGCAGGAGACCCAGGTTTGATCCCTGGGTCGGGAAGATCCTCTGGAGAAGGAAATGGCAACCCACTCTAGTACTCTTGCCTGGAAAATCCCATGGACGGAGGAGCCTGGTAGGCTACAGTCTATGGGGTCACAAAGAGTCGGACACGACTGAGCGACTTCACTTTCACTTTCATAAGTTATTTACAGGAATAAAATCATGTTAGTATAGGACTTTGATGGTGTTCATATATATAATTGCCCACTAAATGTTAACTATTACTATTAGCTATTCGATAAAGAATCTGCCTGTAATGCAGGAGACCCGGGATCGATCCCTGAGTCAGGAAGATCCCCTAGAGAAGGGAATGCCTATCCACTTCAGTATTCTTGCCTGGAAAATTCCATGGGCAGAGGAGCCTGGCGGGCTGTAGTCCATGGGGTCGCAAAGAGTTGGACACGACTGAGCAACTAACGCTTTCATTCTCATGGGTGCCAAGCCCCTGAAACTCCTCTCTCTCTTCAGTTTAATTAAATCATGCCTCACCTGTCAGATCAATCTGATCCCAAGTTCTAAGAGCAAATGTGGCGTTGGCAATCCATCGCTATAGAAGTCAGGGTCACCTGCTGCTGGTTCACCTTTGGCATCAGCTCCTATAGCTGGATGTGTTGGTTTTCTAGGGCTGCTCTAAACTGGGGGTGCTTAAAACAGAAGAAACTTATTCTTCACAATTCTGTAGGCTAGAGTTCTGAAATCAAGATGTCTACACAGCATGTTTCCTTTAAGACTCAGCAGAATCCTTTCTTGCCTTTTCCTTTCTTCTGGTGTTGGCCATTGACTCGTGGTGTTCCTTGGCTTACAGGTGCATCACTGCGATCTCTACTTCTGTGGTCACATGGCCTTCTCCTTCTGTCTCTGACTTCTCGTGGCATTTTCTCTTCTTATAAAAATACCAATTATAGTCAATTAAGAGCCACTCTAATGACCTCATTTTAACTTAATTATATGTGCAGAGAGCCTTTTCCCAAAAAAGGACACATTCACAGGTGTTAGAGGTTAAGCTATTAACAAGTCTTTTGAAGGGGACCCACAATTCAAGCCGTAACACTGGATTTTTGCCTTGTTCACTGATTCATGCAGGTAAATTTTTTCTTATTACATTCCATGCCACATGCTTGTAAATAAGACACATAATGGTTACTATGCTCATGGAAATACCAGTCTAAGAAAGGAAACAGATATTAAAGAAATAACTTAAAAAGCAACTAACAACAAATTTAGTGAGTGCCAAAGGGTGTTGTGAGAGCCTATAACAAGCATCCCTGATCTAGTCCTTGGGAACAAGAAGGCTTCCCAGAAAAGGAGAACTGGAAAAAAGGATAAGCTAGGCAAAGGGATTAGTGGGTTAAGCAGCAATTCAGATAAGGTAACAAGATATGCAGGTTTCCTAAAAGCAGAAAAGAGATGGATACTTGGAATGAATTAAAAGGAGGCAAATGTGGCTCAAACAAGAGAACTAGGGACCAGGGTGAATAAAGCTGACAAACTTCCAAGGCCAGAAAATGGCTCCAAAGAAACTGATGCTACATGCAGATGACACCACCCTTACGGCAGAAAGTGAAGAGGAACTAAAGGGCCTCTTGATGAAAGTGAAAGAGGAGAGTGAAAAAGTTGGCTTAAAGCTCAACATTCAGAAAACTAAGATCATGGCATCCGGTCGCATCACTTCATTGCAAATAGATGGGAAAACAATGGAAACGGTGGCTGACTTTATTTTTCTGGGCTCCAAAATCACTGCAGATGGTGATTGCAGCTATGAAATTAAAAGACGCTTACTCCTTGGAAGGAAAGTTTTGACCAACCTAGACAGCATGTTAAAAAGCAGAGACATTATTTTGCCAACAAAGGTCCGTCTAGTCAAGGCTGTGGTTTTTCCAGTGGTCGTGTATGGCTATGAGGTTTGGACTATAAAGAAAGCTGAGTGCAGAAGAATTGATGCTTTTGAACTGTGGTGTTGGAGAAGACCCTTGAGAGTCCCTTGGACTGCAAGGAGATCCAACCAATCCATCCTAAAGGAGATCAGTCCTGGGTGTTTTTTGGAAGGACTGATGCTAAAGCTGAAACTCCAATACTTTGGCCACCTGATGCGAAGAGCTGACTCACTGGAAAAGACCCTGATTCTGGGAAAGATTGAGGGCAGGAGGAGAAGGGGACAATAGAGGATGAGATGGTTGAATGACATCACCGACTCGATGGACATGGGTTTGGGTGAACTCCGGGAGTTGGTGATGGACAGGAAGGCCTGGCGTGCTGTGGTTCATGGGGTCGCAAAGGGTCAGACACGACTGAGCGACTGAACTGAGCTGATGGCATCCATTGAAGAATTTTAGGTAGAGAAGCATTATCAAGTTGGTGTCAGTTACTCTCTCTGTTAAATTAAACTACTAACAATTGTCATAGCTTCAAAACTCCCATGTATAAGCAGGATACACAGGCATCTCTTTGACAAGCTCTCCCAGATTATGAGATGTTCTTTTCTATTTTGTTCTCATCAATCTATTACCATTGGTGTCTGTTCATTCTATCTGATCTGCTTCCATATCCTCTTTATGGTTGTCTCATTCACACTTGCCAGATTGGAATAAGTAGGATGCTGCTGCTGCTGCTGCTAACTCACTTCAGTCGTGTCCAATTCTGTGCGACCCCATAGACGGCAGCCCACCAGGCTCCCCTGTCCCTGGGATTCTCCAGGCAAGAACACTGGAGTGGGTTGCCATTTCCTTCTCCAATGCATGAAAGTGAAAAGTGAAAGGGAAGTCGCTCAGTCGTGTCCGACTCTTCACGACCCCATGGACTGGAGCCTACAAGGCTCTCCGTCCATGGGATTTTCCAGGCAAGAGTACTGGAGTGGGTTGCCTTCTCTGAACTAGCATGCTAGATAGACCTAAAATAAGAGAAGGTATGGGACACTTGGCTAAAAGGCCTCTACCTTTCTATGTGACTGACCTCACTGAAGAAGACTCAAATGAAAATCCAAACTAAATAAATGTGGAGAACAGTTTACACACACACACAAAACTTAACTTGGAATGAAAAATATTCACAGCTAGAGAAATTATGTTAATCTCATGGTTGAACAAGATAAGCTCTCTTTACCTGATTGGAAACATCATAGAATTTTCCCAATAAATTCTATAAAATCAGTTTTTTTTTTTCAAGCTTATAATTTGATGACAGTAGGTATTCACATTTGTGTCTCAATGCTCATTTTCTTTAAATGTTCATTTTTATTAACTAGGAAACCTAATAAAGTGAACTCTACTTCATTTGCAACTGTCAAACTAATGAAAGACAAACTGAAGTGGTTTCTCCAAACACTCGATTTCACTTAGATCTGTTACATGCTTCAAGTGCAATGGGATAGCAGTCAATTCTGGATTCTAAAATACAATGTAATACTTCATTCCCCTCTCCAGTCTAATGCACAGTATTTCTTGTTTAACCGGGAAACATAAGTACCAGCGATTTAGTTTGAATTTGAGACCACCCAATACCTCCTGGATTAATGCCTCCTGGCATTAAGCAGGAATATTAAGTTAAGGAAAATGCCAGTCTCATAGCTTTGCTAAATGTAATTTATAGTTTAACCATCATATTAAATCCTTTAATTGAAATCTGTAAAACAAATGTCAGTATTAGTAATTCCTTTATCAGCTTCTAATTCTCTGCCTACTTAACACCAGCCTCTAACCCAGGGGAAATAATTTCCCAAACAGAGTCCTTGAACTTGGGAAAACGTCATTGAATCTTCACATTGCATAACCTTAATGTTCACTATTCCTGCAAGATAATATACTTTCCTTTATCACACAAATGTGCTCATTTCCTTTTTGTGGTTCAAATGCGTATTACCAAGGCCTTTCTAGCTTAATATTATCTGGACTTCTGGCTTATGTTGTAATTATACATAAAAAAAAATAATAGTTCAAGCAGAAGAAGAAATAGAAAAATGGAATCAAAATGGCAGCTAATGAGGTTAACAAAACTACAAAATAGAAGTGAAGTACTGAGTGACAGAGATGATAAGGAAAACCTAGAATTAGCAGAGAATCATTATCGTCTTTCCCAATACATTTTTCTCTCTGCAAAAAGCTGCTGCTTGTTCTTGTAACGTGCTTTCCAACTTCAGTGTGCCATGGCCTTCCTTTGCTACAATGTGCCTATGTATTTGGCAATTCCTCTATCTAGGTCAGTGAGACTTGTCCAGATGTTTAAAGGTAAATACATCCACATCCTTAAACCCTAAACCAGGAGTGCCAGTTAATTCTGCTAGATAGAGAGCAGGCAGGATCAGATTGAGGGCAGGACTGGCCAGGCCACAGTGTGAGAAGGAAAAGCCTTTCTGGGAAATAAGAAGAGGGGCTCCGGGAGAATCTCCTTACATCTATTTGCTTGAAGGAACCAGGGCCAAGGGAAAGGGCAAGGGTGAGGAAAGGGAGTCAGGAGGTGGAAGGGCACTCTGACCCCAGGTGGACTTCAGGACTTATACCCAGCTCCAGTGCCCATCTGCAGGAAGGAGCTGAAGGGTGCTTTTTCCAGCTCGCTTTCAGTGAGGGCAGTGACTGGATTCTAGAGAGCTGAACGTATCCACTGGCTATCAACAAGGGGAAGTCCCAAGTAAAGAAGAGAAGCACCTGTCATTTCCCTGACAGTTACTTCCAGCTTTAAATCTGGGGGACACATTCCCTTATATTTCGTGGTCTGACTTTTTCCTCCAGCTCTCTCCTTCTTTCTAGAATGTCTGAGTTCCCCTCTACTTAATTCCCTTGCAATCATACCACTTTCTTCAGGAGAGAATTCAAAGCCAGTTCTCTGGGTGCATTTTATCATTTTGTCCCATCAGCTAGATCTGGCAGTTGATGGCACCCTTCTTTAACTTAAAGCATGTTTACATTTCCTCGGCTCTTTTGGCCAGGATCACTGGAGCAGAAAAGGAGGGGGATATGACGTGTCTCGGGCGTGACCTCTGAGCAGCTGCTCCACCGGCTCAGCCTCACAGCAGGAGAAATCCGAGCTCCCAACAAAACAGCTCCATCTCCCCTCATCCAGGGTAAGGAGCAATGGTTGCACTTTGCTGGAGCAGCCATGAAGAGATACCCCATATCCAAGGTAAGAGAAACCCAAGTAAGATGGTAGGTGTTGCAAGAGGGCATCAGAGGGCAAACACACTGAAACCATACTCACAGAAAATAAGTCAATCTAATCACACTAGGACTACAGCCTTGTCTAACTCAATGAAACTAAGCCATGCCTGTGGGGCAACCCAAGATGGGCACGTCATGGTGGAGAGATCTGACAGAATGTGGTCCACTGGAGAAGGGAATGGCAAACCACCTCAGTATTCTTGCCTTAAGAACCCCATGAACAGTATGAAAAGGCAAAATGATAGGATACTGAAAGAGAACCTCCCCAGGTCAGTAGGTGCCCAATATGCTACTGGAGATCAGTGGAGAAATAACTCCAGAAAGAATGAAGGGATGGAGCCAAAGCAAAAACAATACCCAGCTGTGGATGTGACTGGTGATAGAAGCAAGGTCCGATGCTGTAAAGAGCAATATTGCATGGGAACCTGGAATGTCAGGTCCATGAATCAAGGCAAATTGGAAGTGGTCAAACAAGAGATGGCAAGAGTGAATGTCGACATTCTAGGAATCAGCGAACTGAAATGGACTGGAATGGGTGAATTTAACTCAGATGACCATTATATCTACTACTGCGAGCAGGAATCCCTCAGAAGAAATGGAGTGGTCATCATGGTCAACAAAAGAGTAAGAAATGCAGTACTTGGATGCAATCTCAAAAACGACAGAATGATCTCTGTTCGTTTCCAAGGCAAACCATTCAATGTCACAGTAATCCAAGTCTAAGCCCCAACCAGTAATGCTGAACAAGCTGAAGTTGAACGGTTCTATGAAGACCTACAAGACCCTTTAGAACTCACACCCAAAAAAGATGTCCTTTTCATTATAGGTGACTGGAATGCAAAAGTAGGAAGTCAAGAAACACCTGGAGTAACAGGCAAATTTGGCCTTGGAATACGGAATGAAGCAGGGCAAAGACTAATAGAGTTTTGCCAAGAAAATGCACTGGTCATAACACCCTCTTCCAACAACACAAGAGAAGACTCTACACATGGACATCACCAGATGGTCAACACCAAAATCAGATTGATTATATTCTTTGCAGCCAAAGATGGAGAAGCTCTATACAGTCAGCAAAAACAAGACCAGGAGCTGACTGTGGCTCAGACCATGAACTCCTTATTGCCAAATTCAGACTTAAATTGAAGAAAGTAGGGAAAACCACTAGACCATTCAGGTATGACCTAAATCAAATCCCTTATGATTATACAGTGGAAGTGAGAAATAGATTTAAGGGTCTAGATCTGATAGATAGAGTTCTATAGTTCTATAGTTCATCTAGATCTGATGAACTATAGAATGAGGTTCATGACATCATACAGGAGACAGGGATCAAGACCATCCCCATGGAAAAGAAATGCAAAAAAGCAAAATGGCTGTCTGGGGAGGCCTTACAAATAGCTGTGAAAAGAAGAGAAGCGAAAAGCAAAGGAGAAAAGGAAAGATATAAACACCTGAATGCAGAGTCCCAAAGAATAGCAAGAAGAGATAAGAAAGCCTTCTTCAGCGATCAATGCAAAAAAATAGAGGAAAACAACAGAATGGGAAAGACTAGAGATCTCTTCAAGAAAATCAGAGATACCAAAGGAACATTTCATGCAAAGATGGGCTCGATAAAGGACAGAAATGGTATGGACCTAACAGAAGCAGTAGATATTAAGAAGAGATGGCAAGAATACACAGAAGAACTGTTCAAAAAAGATCTTCATGTCTCAGATAATCACGATGGTGTGATCACTGACCTAGAGCCAGACATCTTGGAATGTGAAGTCAAGTGGGCCTTAGAAAGCATCACTACGAACAAAGCTAGTGGAGGTGATAGAATTCCAGTTGAGCTATTTCAAATCCTGAAAGATGATGCTGTGACAGTGCTGCACTCAATATGCCAGCAAATTTGGAAAACTCAGCAGTGGCCACAGGACTGGAAAAGTCCGTTTTCATTCCAATCCCAAAGAAAGGAATGCCAAAAAATGCTCAAACTACCGCACAATTGCACTCATCTCACACGCTAGTAAAGTAATGCTCAAAATCCTCCAAGCCAGGCTTCAGCAATACATGAACCGTGAACTTCCTGATGTTCAAGCTGGTTTTAGAAAAGGCAGAGGAACCAGAGATCAAATTGCCAACATCCGCTGGATCATGGAAAAAGCAAGAGAGTTCCAGAAAAACATCTATTTCTGCTTTATTGACTATGCCAAAGCCTTTGACTGTGTGGATCACAATAAACTGTGGAAAATTCTGAAAGACATGGGAATACCAGGCCACCTGATCTGCCTCTTGAGAAATCTGTATGCAGGTCAGGAAGCAACAGTTAGAACTGGACATGGAACAACAGACTGGTTCCAAATAGGAAAAGGAGTTCGTCAAGGCTGCCTATTGTCACCCTGCTTATTTAACTTCTATGCAGAGTACATCGTGAGAAACGCTGGACTGGAAGAAACACAAGCTGAAATCAAGATTGCCGGGAGAAATATCAATAGCCTCAGATATGCAGATGACACCACCCTTATGGCAGAAAGTGAAGAGGAACTCAAAAGCCTCTTGATGAAAGTGAAAGTGGAGAGTGAAAAAGTTGGCTTAAAGCTCAACATTCAGAAAACGAAGATCATGGCATCCGGTCCCATCACTTCATGGCAAATAGATGGGGAAACAGTAGAAAGAGTGTCAGACTTTATTTTGGGGGGCTCCAAAATCACTGCAGATGGTGACTGCAGCCATGAAATTAAAAGATGCTTACTCCTTGGAAGGAAAGTTATGACCAACCTGGAAAGCATATTCAAAAGCAGAGACATTACTTTGCCAACAAAGGTCCATCTAGTCAAGGCTATGGTTTTTCCTGTGGTCATGTATGGATGTGAGAGTTGGTCTGTGAAGAAGGCTGAGCACCAAAGAATTGATGCTTTTGAACTGTGGTGTTGGAGAAGACTGCTGAGAGTCCCTTGGATTGCAAGGAGATCCAACCAGCCCATTCTGAAGGAGATCAGCCCTGGAATTTCTTTGGAAGGAATGATGCTAAAGCTGAAACTCCAGTACTTTGGCCACCTCATGCGAAGAGTTGACTCATTGGAAAAGACTCTGATGCTGGGAGGGATTGGGGGCAAGAGGAGAAGGGGACGGCAGAGGATGAGATGGCTGGATGGCATCACTGACTCGATGGACGTGAGTCTGAGTGAACTCCGGGAGTTGGTGATGGACAGGGAGGCCTGGCATGCTGCAATTCATGGGGTCACAAAGAGTCGGACAGGACTGAGCGACTGATCTGATCTGATCTGATGCCTTTGTTGCTGTTACTTTGTTTCACACTGATTTTCCACCTTAGTTTTTCACAGCCCTTGTTTCAAGAATTTGAGGCCATTTTCCCAGAAGTAAGACGTCCTGGCTTGTTTATCCTTGATGCTTGAAGAGCTACTGGAGAACAGGCTTTGAAAATGCTTCTCAAATCTGCATGAGCTGGGATTCATAAAAGGGCATCTTTGATGATCCCACCAAGTTATCACACCAAGAACCATTCCCTGCAATCAACAATCACCCTTGACTAAATCATAGGAGCTTTATTCTGCATTCTCAAAGTTGGTTTCCTATGCATTGAGGACCATTCCTAAAAATCAGGGGCGACCTCTGCCTTCTCCCTTGTTGAGTGCCTGCATGTAAGTTATCTAGGGCTTAGTCACAAGTTCCAGACTTTTCCTCAGCATTTCTTAGGTCACTATGTAAAATTAGACTCCTGGCAACCTTTCCTAATTCCCAAGATCATTTGACATATTAGACAAAACTGGAGTTATAACTGTTACCTAATTTAGGAGATAAGGGCTTCCCTGGTGGCTCAGAGGATAAAGCATCTGCCTGCAATGCAGGAGACCTGGGTTCAACCCCTGGGTTGGGAAGATCCCCTGGAGAAGGAAATGTAAAGCCACTCCAGTATTCTTGCCTGGAGAATCCCATGGACAGAGGAGCCTGATGGGCTACAGTCCACGGGGTCACAAAGAGTCGGACACGACTGAGGGACTTCACTTTCCTTCTTTCACTTTCAATTTAGGAGATTAGGAAAGGAAGGAAAAGGAGAACAATAGCAGTTATTTCTAATAAGAGTTCATTTTATTTTGTTCTTTTTCTTTATTTCTTCCCTTTTAGTATCTTTTTTTTTTTTTTAACAGAGACTAGACAACCAACAACTTTTTAAGAAGCTACAAGGTGTTGGGTCCAATGTTGTCACTTCGCTGGAATTATTTCATCTAGCTCCCTAAAAACTTTGTCAGATAGGCATTTTAATTGTCAAACTAAGGCTACATCAGTAAGGGAACTTGCCTAAAATCAGCAACAGATTGGCTCATTCAGAATTCAAATGTGGGTATCTAACTCCATAGCTAATATCCCTTCCTCCACCCCATTCTATCTCTCAAAAGTTTCATTTTTGTCAGTCTTCAATCAATACATAGATCATTGAAGGGCCAAATTAAGGAGGCAGCACATTGTAGAGAAAGCCCGTAGTACCCACGCAATTCAGGAAGCCTGGGTTTTGCTTTTTCCTTCCACTAACCAGCTCTGTGACCTTGGACTGTTCATGTAGTTTGCTGGGCTCTCTCATTACATCTAGAAAATTTATTTCAATAACTGGATTATCGCTAAGGTCTTTTTGACTCTGGCATCCTATGATTCCTATATACAATTAGATGAAAGTATTTGAATAAATTAATATACTGGAAATCAAGGCACAGTTCTTTTTACCTCTTCCCATAATATCCCTCCCTTGAAGAACTCAGTTTCCAGGCACTCGTGTTCTCATCATGACAGCCATTACTGCTTTGACAATGCCATTTCGTTCACCTTTAGAATTTAAAAATCATCCACCAGAAGCGCATTTCAAAAATCACTCACAGGCAAAGGTTAAAAAGTGGAGGCTACGTATAATGAATTTCTGAAGAGTATTCAGTCACCGATCCTTCTAATGCAGGCACTGCTTCTCAACAATAAAGGGACAAGAATAATTGGAAGCAGAGTCCTTAAAACACACACCTCATATTCATCCTTCATCTTTGCAGCAGTCCTATTGCAACTTAACAAGAGCCTTTTCACGCTTAAAGGAAACTCATTTAGCCTCTTCATTCAAGTTTGATCTTAAGAAGAGGAAACAATTAATAGCCATAGTGATGCCAGTCAGAGCCCTCACTTGAGTTCCTCGTCACTAAGGTGTGTGGGTGCCCTCTGGGCCTCAGGCAAAGAAAAAAGAAATTCAGGACAGCTATCTTTCTTTCATCTGCCACACAGTCCCCACCATAAATGAAACCACTTTCAATTTTCTTAACTTCTGTGGTATGAGCATCTGCTATCTCCATGTTCATTATCATTCCTGACAAACATTTTCAGAGAATATTGTTTCACAGTAGCTCTTGTAGCATTTCCTCTGAAGACACCTTTTGAAGAAATTGATGCTTCAAAAGGTGGAAGGACAAAATAAAACTTGAATGCAATAGAATTTGTATTAAACACATACACACGCAGTAACACCACTGTGTATATTTCACAGCCGTACTTATGAACACAGATTTGTTGAAACATATATGGAAGGGGAAATAGCAAACTGACAATTGTAGTTTCCTCTGAGGAGTGGGGTCAGTAGAAGGGACATGGTCTGAAATGTCAATGTTTTGCAAAGAATTTTTTTTTTTTAATTTTCAACGCTAAAATAATTCGGTTTAGAGAAAATTAAAAACATGCACTAACCATGTTTACTCTCAATGGTTAAGATAGGCCTTTAATTTCTGCAGCCCTGATGAACCATGGATAAGTTTGCTTAAGCTGTCTGCCACTTGGGGCGTGATGTCATCAACCTTCCACCCTTCGCCGGGAAAGTCAGACCGGCAACCCCAAAGAAAGTCCAATAATTACTTTACTTCCCATATGATCTGCTGCTGCTGCTGCTGCTAAGTCGCCTCAGTCGTGTCCGACTCTGCGCAACCCCATAGACGGCAGCCCACCAGGCTCCCCCGTCCCTGGGATTCTCCAGGCAAGAACACTGGAGTGGGTTGCCATTTCCTTCTCCAATGCAGGAAAGTGAAAAGTGAAAGTGAAGCCGCTCAGTCGTGTCTGACTCCTAGCGACCCCATGGACTGCAACCTACCAGGCTCCTCCATCCATGGATTTTCCAGGCAAGAGTACTGGAGTGGGATGCCATCGCCTTCTCCATCCCATATGATCTAGTAAAACATAAATAGGACAGATTCAGAATCTAACTTGGGCATATGTCAGGAATGATGCCCTTGTTCTCGCCCACCCTGTTCTTGGTCCTGTTCCCAAGTGGAGGACCTCCTGCTCACACAGCAGGTTTCCTACAAAGACCGTGCTGGAATTAATGAGGGTGGCCCCTGGCTTTTGCCTCTGACTCTCACTGTCTCTCTTCTACCACCTTTCAACAGGCCCACTGACCCGCTACTCCAACGTCAGTCTTTTCAATCCTTCCGGACTCCATGAAATCCCCGTCACCACTTACTGTAAGGTAGTAGCCATTTCCCCAACTTCTTCTTCCAGTCTTAGAACTTTGTACATCCTTCCAACTCAGAATGTCAATATGGAAACAAGTATATGGTTAAAAAAATTTTTTTACAGTGCTCATCATAGCTAAGGGGGAAAATACTGAATACATTCCTTCTGAGGTCAGGAAGAAGATCAAGTTGTCCGTTATCACCAATTCTATTCAACATCATGCTGAAGTCATAGCCAGGACAGTAAGGCAAGAATAAAAAATTATACCATAAAAATTGAAAAGAAATAAATAAATCTGTCTTTATCCTAAATCATATTATGTTCTATGTTGAAAATTCAAATTAATCTAATTTATAGGTTAATTACTGAAATTAGAATTTGTCAGCAGTGATCATAGCTATGAAATCTGTCTAGAAAAACATTTGCTTTTCTATGTAACAATGCAGAAGATGTTGTAAATATTTTAAAAGGCACCATGTACATTAACATCAAAACTATGAAGCACCTAGGGGAAAATGTTAACACAATTTTGTAAGTCCAAGGAGAAAATTACAAACAGAAAATAAAAACATATATTATTTTTATGTGATCTATAAAGTAGTTGGAAGTATTGAATATTTAAAGGAAAGGTTTTGGAGGTGACAATGAAGATAGTATTCTTCAGATAACAGAAATATCATAGGCATCATCTACTTGTTGAAGCTGATGGATTTTTGCATGAGCATCTGCAAAATTTCAAATGGAAAAACAAATATAGCCTATTTACCTAAAACAGTTTGTGAATAATTAGTTTAAAATAATTAAAAATAAAATAAAATGATAAATCCAACAAAAGAAACAGCAAGTACTACCACATTATTGTAGATTTGTCACCATATGGGGCAAACACTAATCAGTTGGGAATTGAGTAAACTGTAATTAAATAATTAATGTGCTTAAATAAGCACAAATAACACAGCAAAAAACAAACCTCCAAACCCCAACTCTGAGCATGATTTCTAACCTCTTTGTCAACTGGAGAGCTTCTACTGTAGGTTTATTAACAACATGAAACAAGTTCCATACATGTGTAACGTGCTGTGGAATAATAATCACAGACAGATACACAGACTGCAGAACTCCCCTTAATATATCTATCAGCAATTCCTTTAGTCTTGCCTGACTAAAGCTGCCTCTACAGTCCCTGATATAGTTGACTACTCTGTTATTTTGCAGCTGTTACTCTTTTTCTTTTCCAGTTGTCCTTTATGTGGAGCATCTTAAATATTCGTGGCAAGGTGTGGCTTTCTTTAAATAATCTAAGAAATGTAATGAGATGTCTTGTCCATTATAAAACTTTTCAACCTTGCAACAGTAGAGTGGCATTTTAATTATTTGAATATATATATTTCAAAGAGTCAGCACAAAAACCCAAACTCAGATGAGATGCCAAAGAATTTTTTCAAACAGTTGGTAAAAACCAAATATTGTAACTACAATAATTTTTAATAAAACAAGTGATAAATTAAAGAATAACACATGCATGTGTGCTAAGTTGCTTCAGTCGTGTCCAACTCTTTGAGACCCTAAGGACTGTAGCCCACCAGGCTCCTCGGTCCACGGGGTTCTCCAGGCAAGAATACTGGAGTGGGTTGCCATGCCCTCCTCCAGGGGATCTTCCCGACCCAGGGACTGAACCCAAGCTCTTGCATTGCAGACAGAGTCTTTACCACTGAGCCACCAGGGGAGCCTGAGTTAGATCCAAGTAATGGGTACCTCTTGTCAACTTTACATTTATTTTAAAATGGCAAAAAGGAAATTTCGATAAAACATTGATGGGATATACAAAAAAGGTGATAAAGATGAATGAATAGGTCAATTAAAATTATTCTGCTATCAAGAAGCAAATAGCTATAAAAAAATTTTTTTTAGATTATGCCAGGAGCAGTATGGAGAAGGAAATGGCAACCCATTCCAGTATTCTTGCCTGGAAAATCCCATGAACAGAGAAGCCTGGCTAGCTACAGTCTATGGGGTCGCAGAGAATCGGACACGACTGAGCGACTGAGCACAGCACGCAGAAGCAGTAAATGATTAGAGAAAGACATAAATTTTAAAGATAAAAAACGGATTCTCGGACAACTTGAAAATGAAATTAATAAAAAGTCAAATATCACATTAAAAAGAATCAAATTGCTTGCCAATTTGACATGAAATACTACATCAACTAAAATAACAAAAACTAAATATATCATTACAACCTGGGCATCAGGAACAAGGCAGGTCATTAATTTAAGGAATAGTCATGATTAGTCACTACCCAAGAAAATGTGAAAAGTTCTGAAACTTTATAACCTATACATAAAAGAAACTTGGAAAAGAATTTGCCAAATTTGACAGCAATCCTAAAAATGTACATGATATTACCATTAATAAGGTATAAAACTTAAACAAAATTTTCCAGGCCATCAATAATAAAATAAATTTGTATCACCCATGTTAGAGTGGGGACTAAATCATCTTTATGTTCCCTATATAGAAAGTTACATTACAAAGTCATTGTCATATAAAGAGGCTGTGGAAGCAGCCAAAAAATAATAGGGGGAAATGATTCTATTGAGTCAGACTTTTAATAATAAAATAACTTACTTTTCTGGATTCAGAGATGTTTATATTAATGTTTGTCAGCTTTTTAAATTTGGAATTTGTATGACTCCTTTGCTCTTACAAATGAGTATTCACTTTTGTACCTGATTATGTATTTTCATTGTAAATTTTTTTCTCAGAATGAGCTACCTGCCCCAAATTGTGAAAGCATCAATTCTCACAAAACCAAGATCTACCTGTACCAACCCATGTGAGGTGAAAGTTAGAACTGTGAGTCCCAGTGAAGGTAGACATGTGCTTATCATTTCTCAGGATTTTTGTAAAGCCATTTCTCTGCTGGAAGCCAACACACAGGTCCTTGTAGTCCCTGGGAGCGGGGTTGATTCACTCCTAGTTAACCCTATCCCAAGGGATGACATTTCTGGGTTCCCCACTTTCTAGGTGATGGTCTCCTCTTAGACTCTCCAACCTGGATGGCTGTTGGATTCCTCTCTGTTTCACCCAGCGAGTTCCAAAAGCAAGTTCAGTGGAAGCACAGGGCAACAATCAGGACCTGTGGTGCTGTGCAGATCCCCCAGGGTACCAAAAAATTGGTAATATTTTGATTTGGCAATCTCTTACCATCTTATTATTGCTACATGTTTAATATCTTTTGTCCAACATTTCTAGTTGTTTTCAGTAGAGTGGTCAGTTTGAATTATTAACAACCCATAGCTGGATATAGAACCTTATTTGCCCATCGTATGCTAGATTTAGAAAAGTCCTATATCCTCTCAGGCATATTCTTGCTTTAAAAAAAAAAAGTTTTATTTAGATTACATATAAATTTTTTTTGGAATAAAAACACCCACAATTCTACTAAGCAAACAAAATGAGTGTCCTCATATATCATCCTAATTCTATGCTTTTTTCTACTTTTGAAATCACAGGCTAACATTTTGAATGATGCTTTCTTCTTTTGTCTTCGTTCTCAAGATTTTATCATAAGCATTTTCTCACATCATTAAAAATACTTGAACATTTTAGTTGATTGTACAATAAAAGTATATTGCTACTCTATACAGTAATAATGTTTGCAATTGAGGTAATTAAAGAATGAGATCTGAGAATATATAAAAGACACATATGCTTCACCTAGACGTTTCATTCTATGAAGTGGGGAGATTCACTACAGACTGAAAGGCTTGTTAGGGAGCCTGGTTTGGGGGCAACTCCTTCTCTCTCTTTCCTAACCCACCCACCTCCCCCCCCCCACCAACACACACACACACGCACACACGCACACACACGCACCATGCTTATGTGCACATGAGCTTTGACAAGCCAGGACAGCTTTGAACTAAGCTGGTCCCAGTGGCCAGAGGAAATGAGTTTGCGATTTCTGATTAGCTGGATCTAGCCAGTTCAGCATCTGAACAAGTGCAAAGAAGTGGCCAGAACAACCAAAACTCAGTGTTTCCTCTTCTACTTCATGTGACATTGGCTGAGGACACCCAGTGGTAGTCAGATGGAGGGCAGCTGGTCTGGAAAGATCAAGACAGCTTCACTTTTTTCAAAATTTCCTGCAATATGTATTTTTTAATGTAGTGATACACGTTTGTATTTAGCAGAGTAAACACAGCACATGTGTTTCCCTCCCACATCCCATCAAAATGACAGCAAAGATGTACAGAAAGGAATTAACCTGTTATAGCTCTGGTAAGAAAATTGGAATCCATGAGTTGACTCAAGACATTCTGATGAATTTCTAAGGGCAAGAAAGGGGTGAGGAATGTGTCAGAGAACAGACAGCAGGGAGCTGATGCCTGAGACACACAGAGAAAGTCATCAGAGGGGTTCAGAAGCGATTCTCCAGGTACTACCTCCAAGTCTCTGATCAGTGATCAAGATAAATAGAAGAGGGCATATGGGATCTGAGACTTATCTCCTGAACCCCACACACTGAGAGACTGGCAGCGGGTAATATCTGTTCCCAGGCTGAAGTCTACAATCACTTCTCTGATGAAATTACATGATGTGCCTGAAGAGAACCAGAGCCAGTGGGGATGTGAGTACCAAGGGGAAAACTCTGTTGCTTTGGCCACTGAAGAGTGGAGGAAGCCTGCCTACCTGCTCCTGGAACACACACCCTAAAATAAAGCCTGCTGGTTGATACCCACAACACAGAGAGAGAGCTTCTGTCTGGTTAGCTATTGTCCCTTAACAAGTTAGCCCAGAATGTTGTGACTTAAAATATCAGCCATTTTATTATAGCTCATGATTGTTGCCTCAGTAATTCAGGCAGGGCTAAGCTGCACAATTTTTCTGCTCCGTGTGACACTGGTTGAAGGTACTTGGTAGTATTTACATAAAAGATGACTGGTCTGGAGGCGGCTTAACTCATGTTTGGCATAGCTGGAACTCTCCTGAGATAGTTCTCTGGAGCACCTACAGGTAACCTGCCCAACTCTCAGAGTAGCTGGACTTCTTACATAGTCACTCAGGTACCCCAGAGAGTACGTTCCAAGAGACAGGAAAAGTCTCTTGAGGGTCAAGTCGAGGAACCAGTCCGTCATCACATTCATCATATTCTATTGATTAGGCAGTCAGAATCCATCCAGACTGAGGAGGGATACTAAACCTCACCTCTTATTCCAGTGGGGAAGGAGATAAAAATAAAATAAACCACTAAACAGATACTCTGTAAGAGAGTTATTTGAGTTCTAATGAAAAAGCAGTTAAAGGGGGTAGAGAGTATCAGAAAGTTGGGAGAATACTATTTATATAGAGTAGTCCTGATTGTCCTCACTGTTTAGATGACTTTGGAGCAGGGACATTAAGGAAGTAAGGGGGCAGACATATGGATTTTGGCTTTTACTCTGAGCTCAGTAGGAAATCTTCAGAGGGTTTTCACCAGAGGATTGATGTAGTCTGAGTTGAATTTTAAAGAGATACTTTTAGTGCTATGTGGGTAATACACTGAAGGGAAGTTGAATGGAGTATAGGGATACTAAGAAGCTCTTTTGATAATCTAGTCAAGAAATCACAATGGCTTGGACCAGATGATACAGCAGTAGACGTATTAAGTGGCCAATTTTGTAAAGTGATAGATACACCTAAAAATATCTTGTTGCATTCCTGCACCTGTTTCTAACATGTGTGGGTATGGGTGTGGGTATGTGTAAGCTTTCACACACTAACAAGCAGTTCTTGGACACCAGCAGGGTGTCTGAGAATTCAACTCTATTATGAAACTATCTAGCCAGAAATGGCATCAGATTCCACAAGCCAAGGGCTCACTCCCCCAGGACCAAACTCCATGTCAGAGGCCAATCACAAGCCCAGAATGTAACCTATACTTCTGACTGACTGGCTATAAAGCAGAGGTTTTCATGACCCTCTCCTTGGGTTTGAGTAATTTGCTAGAACAGCTCACAGAACTTAGGAAACCCATTTACTCAACAGATGACTAATTTATTACAAAAGATATTAAAGATTATCAGTCAATGAAGAAGAGATGCAGAGGGCAAAGCCCCCAAAAAAAGGTCCTCATGGAGCTTGGGGCCTGGCACCAGGGCATATATTAATAGAAACATTCTGGTTCACCCTCCCTGGAAGTTTCTGAACTGCATCTTTTTGGAGTCTTAAAGAAGCCTCATTACATAAGGCATGAGTGATTCATTCATTAGCCACTGGTGACTAAACCAATCTCCACTAAACCAATCTCCAGCCTCTGTCCTATCCCTGGAGGTCAGGGGAAAGTGACTAAAAGTTCCAACCCCCTAATCATATAGATGGTCCTTCTGGCAACCAGCCCCCACCCTTAAGTAGGGTCTACTAGTTGCCTCATAAACAGAAATAACAATATCTTTGTTGCATGCATCAGTTAGGATGAGAAGTTCTGAGTTTAAGGAGCTTTATGCAACTATATATTTCTCATTATAAATCACAATATCTCAAAATATATCTGTGATGAATTAACTTTTTCATCTTATACATCAGGCTTTCCCAACAGCTCAAGTGATAAAGAATCCACCTGCAATACAGGAGAGGCAGGAGACTCGAGTTCGATCTGTGGGGCGGGAGGCTCCCCCACCAAAGGAAATGGCAACCCACTCCACTATTCTTGCTGGGATAATCCCATGGACAGAGGAGCCTGATGAGCTACGGTCTCAAAGAGTCAGACATGACTGTGCGATTGAGCACACACACAAAAACATATCTTATACCTCATCAGAAATCTGTAGTTTACAAATTATTGGTAAGAAAACAATAGTTATATTTCTTTTTATTGAAATACAACTTATGTACATGCAAGTCTTTAGTGAACTGTCCTATTAATTTTCACATATGTGTCTACTAATGTAACAGAATCCTCCCATCCCTCCCTGTCAATATTTCCCCAGAGATAACCCCTATTCTGACCTTTGTCACTATAGATTTGTCTGTTTCATGCACTTCATGTAAACATAATAATATAAAATATGTCATTTTTATCCCTGGCATATTTCACTTTATATTATGTCTGTAAGATTCATCCATGTTGTTCACATACACAGCGAGTTCATTCCTTTTCATTGAATATGGCATGATTTATTTATAAAGATATAGCTGAGAATATTTGCTGATGATTTGGAAATATGGTCTGAGAGAAAGGAATCATCTTTAGCCTGAGCTTCCAGAAGACTTGGAATTGCCAGAAGGAAGGCTGTAGAAAGCAATTATAGGTGTAGGGAATGGGGGAAAGTTCTGTTTGGGGCATGCTTTCTGTGAGATACCTGTTAGACATCTAGTGCAGAGACCAAGGGGGCTGTTGGATATGTTAATCTGAATTTATGAGAAAAATCTGAATTGAAGATCTCACTTTGGGAGTCATCAGCATAGGTAGATGTTATTTAGGACCTTGGGGCTGGATAAGATCTGTGAGAGCATGAGGGTTGCCATCCTGTAAAGTAAGTAGAGGACTGAGCTCAAAGCACTGTCAGGAGCTCAGGGAGGAGGATGAACGTGGAAAGGAGACTGAGAAGGTGTGTCTGATGAGGTAGGAAAAGAACCAAATGGTCTAAACTAAAACGTGAAATTTCATGGAGACAAGTGTGTCAATGGCTGCTAATAGGTCAGTAATATATGGGATGAGTTGACAAGAGCTGTCTCATGGGGAGCTGGAGAAAAAGCCTGAGTGGATTCATGTGGAGGCAACTGCTGGTTCCTACCCAATAGTCATGCCCCACTCTTCTTTAGTAACAAGAACTCTGGTTTTATTGGGGGTTTAGAGGCATCCAGTATACTGTCTAATCTTCCTTTCATCAAAGTATGACCATGTATAACAAATAAGTATAAGTGTGTGGTATTTCTGTGAAGTCAGCTGAAAGGGAGCTTATTCAGCCAGGAGGCACGCTTTGTATTCATCATCTCTGTATTGGTCAGATTTTTACTGTGATGGTTCTATGAAACAAACAACCCCAAAATATCTCAATGCCTTGCAACATTCTCTTTCATGATTCTGGATCAGCAGTTTGGCGGGCTTGGCTGAGCAAGGCTGCATTCTAGGCTTTGGGTCAGGGTCAGGGCAGCTTCAGTTCCAGGCCAAAAGGGAAATATGCTGTTCCCATGAGGGGGTGATGGAGCTTCAAGCAGTCTTGTGGAAATTTGCCACACCTCTTAGTGCTTCGGTTCAGGACCCAAAAGATCACTTCTACCCACTGCCCAAAGAACTTACATGATTGAGCCCAAAGTCAATGAAGAGGGTTATTATCTTTCCATCAGCTATGAACCATGGCAGGGGTGGGGAAGTATGAAAAATTATACACCAATAGTAACATCTACCACACGTCCTTTTATTCATTTTTTTGATGCACTAAAACCCAAAGTGATGGCTGGAGCCCCAGCAGCCTTTGTGGATCATGTGACATTGAAAGCCCCAAGCTAAGATGGTAGAGTAGAAAGACATGTCCCATCTGTCTGAGGACTCACCATTCCAACCATGAACAGGCTGAATCTGACCTTATTTTATTTTGATTACTTTTATGTTACATTCTCTTTTGTATGTAGCCAAGTGTAAAACTAATGGACACAAGTGTGTTTAAGTAAGAATGGGAGGTTTATGGACAATACCTGCAAAGAATTTTTCTATGCAGAGTAGAAGTGAGATCGAATAGTAAGTGAAAAGGCAAAGGGAGTTTTGCTTTTTTTTTTTTTTTTTAAGTTGGAAAGTATGACCGGAAGCTATATGATGATAAGAAAATCCCAATAAAGGAAAAAGGAATTGATACAAGAAAGGGAAAATCACTGAAGTACTGTCCTTGAGTAAGCAAGAAGACCTTGACATGTTGACACTTAGAGGTGATTCTGTTTGGTTTTAATTATGGGTCAATTTATACCTATTATATGGCCTAAACTATTTAAATTCCGTGAATTTTCCTGAGAGTTTCCCAGGCAACTCCATATATTAAAAATGTCTGGCTTGACAGAAAACAGCAAAATTCTGTAAAGCAATTATTCTTCAATAAAAAATTAATTAATTTAAAAAAATGTCTTATTCATGTTTTTTATTTTGTGTAAATAGTAACTGAACTTTTCACAGATCCTAGTCCCACCCATTCCCACATTATTTTTCATTTTGAACTACAAAAAGAAGTAGAGAGAGGGTTTGTATTATTTGAAATTATATAAATGATCAAAGGATGGTTCAATAGTCTAAATTAAAAGAAATAACTCATTAAATGGCACAAATCATCTTGCAGATAAAAATATAAGACACAGAAAGCTGATAAAGCAAGTAAAGAAAAATCCTATTTTTTCTAAACTCCCTATTAAAATGGAATTTTTAAACCCACAGATGTTTAGAGGAGGTAAAAATATACTTCCTTGTTTGATGGAACTGCTACAATTCCAAATATATAAATCCACCCACAGCATTAATTAAAGTTTAACATTTTTTTCTCTCTCTGATGTGAGTAGCATAGTGTTTTTACCTGAATAAGGCACTGCTTTTCTTCCCTGCTCTGCCAGATAAGATGCAGAAGAACTCTTTTAAATACCTATTTTTTTTCCCAGAGGGAGCAGCTTGGGGAGAAATCTCTAGAGTTCCATTTGAGACTTGTTAACTTTGAGATGTCTACTAGACATCCCAGTGGATTTGTTAAGTAACAAGTTGGTTATACAAGTCTGAAGTCCAGGGAAACGGTCTGAGCTAGAGATAACATGCTTGGAGTCATCGGTATTTAGTATATTTAAAGACATGGCACTCAATAAGATTATCTAGGGATTTACTGTATATAGAGGAAGAAATACAGATCCTTAGACTAAGCCCCAGTGTGTAACATTTATAGGTTAGGAAAATAAGAAAAAAATTAGCAAAAGAGACTGAGAAGGAGCAGCTGGTGAGGTGGAAGGAAAACAGGAAGAGTGCTCTCCTGAAGGTGAGAGAGTGTCTAAGAGATTTATCTATATTGACTAATAAGGTGAAAATGGAGATGTGACATTAGGTTGTGCAAATGACATTAGAGGTCATGCAGTTCAGTCAGTTCAGTTGCTCAGTCATGTCCAACTCTTTGCGACCCCATGAAACACAGGACAACAGGCCTCCCTGTCCATCACCAACTCCCAAAGTTTACCCAAACTCATGTCCACTGAGTTGGTGATGCCATCCAGCCATCTCACCCTCTGTCGTCCCCTTCTCCTCCTGCCCCCAATCCCTCCCAGCATCAGGGTCTTTTCCAATAAGTCAGCTCTCCGCATCAAGTGGCCAAAGTATTGGAGTTTCAGCTTCAGCATCAGTCCTTCCAATGAACACCCAGGACTGATCCCCTTCAGAATGGACTGGTTGGATCTCCTTGCAGTCCAAGGGACTCTCAAGAGGCTTCTCCAACACCACAGTTCAAAAGCATTAGTGATCTTGATAAAAGTGCTTAGAGTGAAGAGTAGGAGTGAGCATTTGTTTGGAGTGGATTCAAGAGAAAATTCAAGAGAAATTAGAGACAACAAGAATAGACAATTCTTTCTGGAGTTTTGCTCCCAATAGCAAGAGAAAGAAAGCAGGTGATGAGGTCATAGTGATTTGTTTGTAAGTTGAGAGAAATACCACTTAAGGGAATAACCCATACAAGAGGGGAAAGCTGATGATGCAGGAGAGAGATGGAAACTTAGAGGGATATAAGTCAGACAGAATGGGGTCTGTCACACAAGAAGAAATCTTGGAGTTAGCTGGTAACATTGACAGTTCATCCCGAAGGGAAAAAAAAAAATGTTAGAATATATAAACACCAATGCAATTTGGAGTTGGATATGATAGTGGGAATTGATGAAACACTTTCTGATTTATTCACCTTCCTTGGTATTATCAGCTAAGTGAGAATGGAAAGAAAATATGAGAGGTTTCAGGAGAGTAGGAAAGTGAAAAATATCCACCTGGATAGTAGGAAAGAAAATAAACCTGGAAAATATGATGTGATTACCTGGCAGCTTTAAAGGTCCTCTCGAGGTTATTGATCATCAGTGTAAGGGGCGAGAGCCATCAGCATAGTTGTATGTTTTACTACAGTTGTTTTCAGTCATGGATCCAGGTCTGGAAGGAGTTTCAGCAGTGATTTCCCCAAGCAGTATGACCAGCTGAAAAAGATCAAGAGAGTTGTGTGCAAGGAAATGATTAAAATGATTGACCATAGAATTTAGGCTGAGGTCTCAAGGGAGAGGAAGACTTCAGGTAGGGAGGGATGGAGAATGTAAAGGTGGTAACATCGTGGGTTGAAGATCCAAGTGAGACTAAAGAGACTGAAGTCAGGTACTAAAAGAGATGAACAGGAATGACAGCAAAAGAGTTATAGAGTATGTGACACTGACATTTTGGAAGAAACACGGTTTCAGAATAAAAGCATGACTTCCCATGAAAGCAAGTGCTGAGGCAGGGTAAAGGGCAAGATCACAAAGGGAAAGAATGCGGAACCTCATGCCAGGGGATTGGAAGGACCATCTGACTCTACCTGTAAATCACTAAGACTTCAAATAGCAGAATGCTGGCAAGAATGACAGGGAACCAAAAGCCAGCACCTTCGTTGAAGACCACTGGTCAGCCTCCTCACTGCAGTGAGGATGAGCACTCATTGACTAATCTCATGACATGATAAGCACAGCTCAGGGGTTTTTTGGAAGAAGCTGGGAGGATGGTAGCAAATGCAAAGAGGAGCAGGAAGTGCATTTCCCCACCTATCAGAGGTATCTTGGGAGGGCCTTAGCCTAAAGCGAAGTATAGGCTTCAGTTGTAACAGGAACATTTTGGTATAGGTAGGTGCTGAGAATGGATTGAAAGATAGCAAAGGGTAGAAGTAGAATAAGTTAGGAGGCTACTACAGTAATGTAGGCAAAAGATGATGGAGACTTTTCCCAAGAAGATAGCAATAAAGGTGTGAAGATACAGTCAGAGACTGAATATTTTTAAATATACTATATTTCATTGCACCATTGCTTTTAAGATGCTCCACTATTTCAGGGGCTTCCCTGGTGGCTCAGATGGTAAAGAATCTAGCTGCAATGTGAGAGACCCGGGTTCGATCTCTGGGTCGGGAAGATCCCCGGGAGAAGGGAACAGCTACCCACTCCAGTATTCTCACCTGGAGAATTCCATGGACAGAGGAGCCTGGTGGGCTACAGTCTATGGGGTTGTAAATATTTGGACACAACTGAGCAACTAACACTTCACACAATTTCATGTACCACTAAGAAAAAAAGCAATGCTGCCAATTAAACAGTGGTAACTTTTTTGTGATTTCAATTTTAAGATGCATCCAAATTTCAGAGATGTTAAAATATTGAAATGTACATCTGTGAATGGATGAAATGTATTGTTACACCAGTTGAATGTACTACTGCACTCAGGAAGAAACTCTTTTCCATAAAATGTAAGAATTAAGCAAACTGAGTGTTTGGCATCTTAGAGGACTTGCTACAGAAACTCCCTAACAGCTGCTTGAGGAAAAGCAAGACTGTGCCCCTGTTAGATGCCCTTCACTGGACAATTTTGCCACCTGTTTACTAATTGGCTCCTGTCAGAGAATACCCCATGTTCCTTGGTACATCTAATTAAGAGCCACACATCAATTTACTTATCATTTGTGTCTCTATATAGTACTTGTTATTTCTAGTTAATGGTTCATGTCTGATCGTTGTGAGAAGGTAGTTCAGACTCATTCAGGCTGCAGATTTATCCCTATCACTGATGAATATTCCATTATGGCCACAGGAAGTAAAAAGCAAAACAGCAATCTGTGTTAAGTCAGAAGTCTTATGTTTGTAAGTCCTTCTTCTCCCGTGTCAAATCAAACCAGCCTATCTTCCTTGTTGGTTCATAACCCTGACTGCACATTAGAAACCCTTCAGGGTGCTTCTTAAAAATGCTTATTCCTGGACCATAGCCCAGACCAATTAGATCAGAATCATTGGAGGTGAGCTCCAGGCATCCACATTTTTTAGAAAAATGTAAGTGATTCAAATATCCCACCACCATTGCAGGCCATGGGTGTTTGGCAGTCTCTTCATTAATAAGTAATAAACTTTGATGAGCTCAGATCAAGTTGTCTAAGAAATATTGCTTTAACAATATAAGCTATGTCATGGAGTATAGCAGGCATCACAAATTAGTATGGAATGATGTGGAAAGTTAGTGTGTCACTAATGAAAAATAAAATTGTAGACAGTATTATCTTAATTGAAATAAGTCGTGTCTACATATTTTTGTGTGCATGTATGTTTAATTAATATCCACAGATCAATTTACCTATTATTTTCTTCTCCATATATTGCTTGTTATTTCCAGTTATGAATCATATTCATATCTGACCATTATTGAAATATTATTCTGAGTTGAACATAATGCAGTTTTAACCCTATCACTGATGCATATGCCATACACACACACTGATACATACATACATGTACAGATGTATCTATACACACAAATAACACTCATACACATATATGAGTGATGAAGTAGTAAAAAAAGTTTTCAGTTTTAAATACTCAAGATTACAGGAGTTTTTAGGTTTTTTCCTTCTTTTGGCCTCACTTTTTTGCAATGCAAATGTATTTGCTTTGTAACAGAAGCTCATTCAGAAACAATACCCTTACCTATTCATTGGAGAATTCATAAAAGTATAAGTGTGTGCTTAGTCGCTCAGTCATGTCCCACTCTTCGTGATCCCATGGACTGTAACCTGCCAGGCTCCTCTGTCCATGTGATTGCCCAGGCAAAAATGCTGAAGTGGGCTGCCATCTCCTTCCTAGGGTATAATATGTAGGTGCGTGCTAGGTCGCTTCAGTTGTGTCCAACTCTTTGTGACCGTATGGGCTGCAGCCCACCAGGATTCTCTGTCCATGGGATTCTCCAGGCAAGAATACAGGAATGGGTTGCCATTTCCTCCTCCAGGGAATCTTCCCAACCCAGGGATAGAATCTGTATCTCTTATGTCGCCTGCATTGGCAGGCATGTTCTTTACCGCTAGCATCACCTAGGAAGTCCCAAAATCATAAGTAAGAAAATTTAAATGGCTCCTGAATCCACCAGCCAGAAAAAACCATTTTGGTTCATTCTTTCCAAAAAATGTTTTTTCTTTATATGAAAGTGTGTGTAAGTATGTGTGTATATACAGAATTATGCTTATCACACTGAAAAAAATTTTTAACCTTTTGTTCTCTTAATAAAAGATTTTCCCATGTCATTAAGAATTCTCACAAAACATATTTTGTAATGAACTACACACATTTTGCCAAAAGACTGAGGAATACATGCAGTATTGCTAGGCCTTAAGCCATAAAAACAAAACAAGCCACTAGAGTTTGGGAGGTTAGAGAGCTGTGGGAATTAGCAAGCAATACTGGGTTGAGTGTCCTCTGCAAGGCTCTTTCAAGGACTTGAGCAAGGAGGGCTGCAAAGCTGGTGTCATTGACATTTGTGAATTGTAGTCCTGTCTCTTTCACCATATCATTACAATGAAATCTGAGTTAATTTAGCAAAGTGAGATGGGCTAATGACAAGAGATTAAGATATGTGAAGCTAACTTAGGCTATCAAGATGCATTCATTTCTAAGGCATTTCCAAGGCCAGGATACTTATAAATGAGAATAGCATCATACCTGGTCATTGGCACCCATGAAAATTAAGAAAATCACCAATAAATTCAGCAAATATGTACTGTATTGAGGGGTGAGGGGTGAGAAGCAAGACCTTTTACTAGTGCCATGCACTGGTCAATGTAAATATTTTTTTCTACCCCAGATTTTCCCTTATTAACCAATTTCTCAGCCATAGACCAGCATCATGATGATACAAAGCATAAATTTACTATGGGTCATCTGTTATTAGTATATGATTTTCTACTATCATGGCAGTGGAGGCTCTTTGTGAAAAAAACCCTAAACAAGATAGGATTGGGATTCCAGAAACAAAGAGAAAGGAATAGGAGTGGAAATGTGTACTGAGGCAGATGGGGTAAGAAACAGACTACAGTAAAATAAGATGTATTATTCAAGAAAATTCCAGAGATCGAGAGTGAAATCCTTATGAATTTCTAAATTACAGTGTTACATAAACTCTTAAAGAGAAGGCATCTGGCTAGACTGAGGATTTTTTCCCTTGATATGAGAAGTTTCATTTCCCAATTACATCTCAATGGGAGACTTGTTGTAATTGGGTTTTAAGTTCACAGATGGTGGAGTCTGAAAAACTGTCACAAGTTGACCGAAGCTAACAAAACTGAAAATCTCTAGCCTTTCTTTCTTTCCCACTCCATTCTCTCTGCCCTCTTTCTTTCTCCCCTGACACCAAATCTCTGCCAATGTTTGGAAGCAAAATGTGAATCAGAGTTTCAAGACAACACTGAGCTCTGGTGGTGCTTCTTTTCCTCGGCTAGAAGGACTTATAAGAACAATAGCGGTTAACCTGCTATGTGCCACAGCACTCGGACTGAGGATTGTGATCATGTATGTGTTGCATTACTATGGCCAACTGATACATTTTTCACACTAAATATCATGCATTTTGGCACTATATTCTTTTGTTCTTTATGGCTCTTCAGGAGCTTAGAAGGAAGAGACTTATAAAGGATGTAGGATTTAAATAATGCAGCTAAGAGAGCATGAGGTAAAGGATGCCCCACTATTCCTGAAGACACCCATCCACCTGCCACGCCCCCATGGAAGTCTAGCTGAGACTGGGGAGAAAAAGGAATAAAGAGTGAAATATTTTAATACACATTTGGGAACTCTACAGATCTTTCTGAGGAAACAAATCACCATGGAAAAGGGGTACTTATCATCATTTTTTTTTCCTTTTATTTATTTTTTACTTAGAAGATAATTGCTTTACAATATTGTGTTGGTTTCAGCCATCAGTTCAGCTCAGTCCCTCAGTCGTGTCTGACTCTTAGCAACCCCATGAAACACAGCACACCAGGCCTCCCTGTCCATCACCAACTCCCGGAGTCCGCCCAGACTCACGTCCTTCGAGTCGGTGATGCCATCCAACCATCTCATCCTCTGTTTTCCCCTTCTCCTCCTGCCCCCAATCCCTCCTAGCATCAGGGTCTCTTCCACTGAGTCAACTCTTCGCATGAGGTGGCCAAAGTATTGGAGTTTCAGCTTCAGCATCAGTCCTTCCAATGAACACCCAGGACTGATCTCCTTTAGGATGGACTGGTTGGATCTCCTTGCAGTCCAAGGGACTCTCAAGAGTCTTCTCCAACACCACAGTTCAAAAGCATCAATTCTTTGGCACTCAGCCTTCTTCACAGTCCAACTCTCACATCCATACATGACCACAGGAAAAACCATAGCCTTGACTAGATGGACCTTTGTTGGCAAAATAATATCTCTGCTTTTGAATATGCTATCTAGGTTGGTCATAACTTTCCTTCCAAGGAGTAAGCGTCTTTTAATTTCATGGCTGCAATCACCATCTGCAGTGATTTTGGAGCCCCAAAAAATAAAGTCTGACACTGTTTCCACTGTTTCCCCATCTATTTGCCATGAAGTGATGGGACCGGATGCCATGATCTTAGTTTCAGCCATACATCAACATACATCAGCCATAAGTATACATATGTCCCAAGCTCAAAGGTGGAGTTTGTTACATGTCTAGCAAAGTGGCTGTTGGGTTATACTATCTTTGGGACATTTTATAAGTCTATTGACTGAATTTGTTCAGACAACATAGCTGAGAGTTCTTTAAGATTAGGAATAAAATACTTGGCTTCTTGATTTAGTGTACAAAGTGACACTGAAATAATTGACTTAAGAGTATTTTTGGTCGTATTTTAGTAGGATTTCATAGCACCCTGCAAAAAATTAGCTTGAAAGTCTATCCCCAGTAGCATTGTTCTCAGATGGGTATAGAAAAAGTAATAAGGGTATGAAAGTGTTTTAATGAAAGCTCGCACTGTAAATTTCTGACACTCTTCCAGTCCTTTCTTTGAGAGGACGACTTTCGCT
Source organism: Bos javanicus (assembly GCF_032452875.1). NCBI lineage: Eukaryota > Metazoa > Chordata > Mammalia > Artiodactyla > Bovidae > Bos > Bos javanicus. The sequence goes on along the minus strand of NC_083895.1, from coordinate 37,685,239 downwards.
TCTCCATTGTGGACCCTTCTGTAAAGCACACTTCTTTTTCGTTGGGTCTTAGCTAAGCATGTCTTATCTCAATTTAACTCTGCTTCTAAACTGGCTACAGATGTATTTCTGAGCATCCTGATTCTACCCTCCTATTATCATTTCATAATTTTCAAAAGATTAAATGTATTTTCATATCCACCCGTGTATACTGAACTCATCAACTGTCTCTTTGGAAGGATGAAAGCTGCGTGCTAGCTATTCTAGTAGATACTCATCTTGTCTAATAAATTGTTAAAAATGAATAATGGCCATGATTTATAGAAATTATCCTCTTAAGATAAAGGCTGTTTGTTCAGCATAACTTGGCTGGAGGGAAGGGGTAGGATTGAGCCACCTTAGTATTAGATTTTCCCTTATGATTTTTCTTTTTTTAATTTTAAATTAATTTATTTTAATTGGAGGATAATTACTTTACAATATTGTAGTGGTTTTTGCCATACATTGACATGAATCAGCCACGGGTGTACATGTGTTCCCCATCCTGAACCCCCCCTCCCACCTCCCTCCCCATCCCATCCCTCAGGGTCATCCCTGTGCACCAGCCCTGAGCACCCAACTTAAAATAATCAACAAAATCTTCCTGGTCTAATTGTTTTATTCCAGAAGAATATATTTCAATTGGTAAAAGGCAACTTAGTAACAAGTGAATTATTCACATTCACCAGATCAACCTATTTTGAACATTCTTTTATGTTTATCCATTATTACAGTACATAAGAAAATATCAGATATTCCAAATTACATTTCTAAAATTATACAGAACACTTGTTCTGCATTTGTTTTCTTCCAGCATTTTTCAGCATGACTCAAAATCACATGCTGCTGGTTAACATTTTTCTCGTTAATGTCTTTGAAGATTTTCCTGGAAATAGTGCCTGCAAATGTCTTTATTCCTGGCCTTTGACCTCTAGGATTAAATTTCAGACACTAACTTTTCTTTGTAGAATAATTAATGTGGTATTTGGCAAAACACTTCTAATAACAAGTAGATCAAATATTTCCTAAATAGTAAATAGGAAGTAATATTATGAGGGAAAGAAAGCTCGGTGCAATTAAATCGCAAACCTTGTATATGCTCTAGAACATGCACTAGGCCTTTTTTACATTTTCCTCAACCACTCACAATCTCACATGCTCTTGGAAGTTAATAAATATTCATCAATGATTGATGATGTTGAGCACACTCTACTCAGAGTCTAATACCCTCAGATATTTATCAAGCAGCCAGCATCAGTGAAATTTTCATCACATTGCTCAAATGGGTTCCCTGCCTCCAGGATCTCCATGCTGCAATCTACCCTGTGGCCTAACACTAAATTAATCTTTCTGAAGCTCTACTTTTATCATATCAGTCCCTTGTTAAAAAATATATAATGTATGGTGGTACTTAGTCACTCGGTTGTATCCACTCTTTGCAACCCCATGGACTACTGCCAATGGGATTTCCCAGGCAAGGATACTGGGAAATACTGGAGAGGGGTAGCCATTCTCTTTTCCAGGGGAACATCCTGACCCAGGGATTGAACCTGAGTATTCTGCATTTCAGGCAGATTCTTTACCACCTGAGCCACCAGGGAAGCCTCAAAGTATGTTGTTGTTGTTCAGCCACTAAATCGAGTCCAATTCTTTGCGACCCCATGAACTTCAGCAAGCCAGGCTTTCCTGTCCTTCAGTGTCTCCTGGAGTTTGCTCAAACTCATGTCCATTGAGTCAGTGATGCCATCCAACCATCTTATCCTCTGTCGCCCCCTTTTCGCCTCTTGCCTTCAGTCTTTCCCAGCATCATCAGGTGGAATTATCAATTATCTAATACATCAATGTATTAGAGTTTCAGCTTCAACATCAGTCCTTCCAAAGAGTATTCAGGGTTGATTTCCTTTAGGATTGCCTGGTTGGATCTCCTTGCTGTCCAAGGGACTCTCAAGAGTCTTCTCCAGCACCACAGTTTGAAAGCATCTGTTCTTCAGTGCTGTCTCTTTGTCAATTGAACTATATCCACATTACTTAACATTAGTGAACAAAACTTTCATTTTTCTGGCCCCCACTCTTGCCAACCACCTCTCACCAACCTCTCCTAGCCTCTCAACTCCACACTGTAGCCATACTCAATGCTGTCAAGTCTCCAGGTTTATCACATGGGTCAAGCATGCTCTATCCTTTTTCCAGGCCTTTGCTCCAGCCATCCATTGCTTTGAACAGCCCCTACCCAACTCCATCCCTTGGTCCTCTTTGCCTAGATAATTTCTGTTAATCCTGCAAATTTCAGCTTTAATATTTCTTACTCCTTGGGAAGTGTCAGGAAAGAGGAAATTTCCTCCACTCCCCCTCTTGTGGTGGGACTAATATTAAATAATAAAATTGACCCAAGACACGTTAACAGGAGAAAAAGAAATTTTAATTCATGTACACAGAAGTCTCATAGAAATCTGAGACCTAAGAATTGGCCAATGCAGGCAGCTTTTATACTTTTTAGACCAAGAAACAATACATTTGGGAGGAATTGGCTGGACAAAGAAACCTAGATTTAGCGTATTCAATTAGTGAAGAATCTAAAAGAGTTTGGGCTTCAGGCAGTAAATTAAAGAAGTAGCAAGGTTTGTTTCTACAGGCTTCTCTGCCCAAATCCCTTATCTCTGGTGATAAGCATGTCCTTCTACCACCAGATGCAGGGAGTGCACCTTTCACAGGATAGATTTATCCCCTGCTTTTAGGGAGACAAAAAGGAGGGTCAGGTGTCCTTTTTGCATTGGCCATTTGTTAATTCTTTACTTCAAAATAAACAATATGACATCATGGCATAGCTGGGGGCAGTCTGCCCCCAACAGAAAGCATGCCTTTACCTACTAGGCTGGTTGGGATGTCTCTGCTTGTGCTTCCCTACATCTGTACTCCCCTGTCTGAAGTGTATCGAAGGGTGACTCCTCAAAGAGATCAGATCCTGTTCTCTAGAACCTATAAGGCTCACCTTGTAAGCAAAAATGTTCTTTGCAAATGTGATTACCTTAAGGGGGCTTTCCTGGTGACACAAATGGTAAATAAAGATCTGCCTGCAATAAAGGACACCCAGGTGCAATCCCTGGGTCAGGAAGACCTCCTGGAGAAGGGAATGGCTACCCACTCCAGTATTTTTGCCTGGAGAATTCCATGGTCAGAGGAACCTGGTGGTCTACATTCCATGGGGTCGCAAAGAGCCAGACATGACTGAGCCATTGTCATCATCATCATCATTTACATTAAGGATCTTCAGAGAGAGAGATTGTCCCAAATTATCTAGGAGGGCCCTAAATGCAATCAAAAATCTAAGAGGAAGGCAGAAGGCAGTCTCACACATTAAAAGAGTAAAAGGTGGTGTGAGAAGAGGGAAAAAACAAATTCTCCCCTCAAGCCTCTGGAGGGCCTACAACCTTACAACACCTGGACTTCAGCCCAGTGAAGCTGACTGCTGACTTCTGGCCTCCAGAACCATAAGAGAACACATTTCTATAAAGTCACCAAATTTGTGGTAATTGGTTGCAGCAGCCTTGAGAAACTAATACACTATAATAGTTCTATCAGTCAGGGGTCCATCAGACAAGAGATGACAGTTGTCACTGGCCAATTGTCAAACTGGCCAATAAGCTATATAAAGGGATAGTGTAATAACACAGGGCTAATGATAATAAGGTCCTTATCGTTCCTGAGAGGCCAAGGGAAAGGAGCAGTTTCCAGAACTCAACAAATAGCTGATCGGAGGGGGGTCCCCAGTGAAAGCCTTCAGTAGGAGAGCCAGTCAATTTAAAGTGACCCAGCAGAGAGAAAACCAGGGGAACAAATATTCCAGCTTCCCCATCTCTCCACCCTCTGATCGTCCTCTTTTTTTGGCTACACCTAGAAACAAAGGGTAAGGGAGTTTTGTCATACATTCCACAAAGTCAGAGCAAAAAGCCAAGTGGAAGATGGTGGTAGGGGAATTGTCCTATTCAATAACAATGACTCTTTTAATTCTCTGACTCCCTCCCTCTGCTTTAAATGCCAGCAACTACTTCATCTCTCCTCTTTATTATGAATTCAAGTGCCTGACCTGGAATTTATAAAATATTTAGCAGATATAATTAATTAATAAAACAACACCCCATAGAAGGATTAGAGACCCTTCACAACTGGGATGTAGTCTTTTTTTTTGCGGGGGGGCGGATCTAGTCTTCTATTTCCAGTTTCATTTTCCACTATTTACACCTTTACGAACATCTGCTGGAGGCCAGACGGACTAAGAAATAGCAACAAAGCCGCTTCATCCTCACCCACTACCACACCTCTGCTTATGCCTACTCCTCTTCCTAAGCCATCCTCACCACCTCTACTGAATGTTGTCTTTCTCTGAAGGCTATCTTTTAGGCTACCTCCTCCATGATGTCTGTCAGGATCACCCAGTTGAAAACAGTCTCCTCATTCTTGGCACTTTTCAGCTCTTGCGTGTATCTCCCTTGTAGCTGTAACTTTTTATAGCTGTGTTCTGTTATAGCTGTGTACACATGTCATAACTTAACTTGAAGACCATAATTTCCTTGAGAGCTGCCTGTTCATCTCATAAAATGATACATTCTAAACAGGAGTTAGCTAGGGACTTTTTAAGATTCATTTATTTTATTTTTTGACTGTGGTGGGTCTTCAGTGCTGGACATGGGCTTTCTGTAGTTGTGGTGCCCAGGCTTCTCCCTGTGGTGACTTTTCTTGTGATGGAGCACAGGCTGTAGCCGCACCAGCTTCAGTATTTTGGTGCATGGGCCTGATTGCTCTGAGGCATGTGGGATCTTCCCAGACCAGGGGTCGAACCAGTGTCCCTTGCATTGCAAGGCAGATTCTTAACCACTGGACCACCAGGGAAGCCCCTAGTCAGTGACTTTTTAAAATAAATGCAGAAAAACTTTATTGAATAAGTAAATTAACTGTAAATGCTTGTCAATTAGCATATTTCATGGTCACTAGTTACCCCAGTCTCTCCCCTTGCCTTCCCTACTGAAAGCTGAAAGAAACCCCTTGGAATGTCAACTTTATCTCTTTTCATAATAGCAATTTCCTCATTTAATAAGTTTCACAAGGAAAGAGCCTTGTGAACAAAGTTTAGGTCCCCACTAACTTCATGAAGTTAGCCATTCACTGTATCGTACTATGAAGCATCTTTGGAAGGAATTTGCCCCCGGGGTGATAGGCATTAGTAACAAATCTTCAGGAATCCTGGCATTTCTGAAGTTTGTCTTGAGGTGTGAATTTACCAGACTTGGCATTCCTCAGAACGCAGAGCAAGTTAAAACTTACTCTTGATTTTAATGTAACTGCTTATAAAAAGGGAAAAATAGAAAGAAAACAGCTATTAGGATTCATACAAGTGGCATTCACACTCACCAAGTCCTATGACATTTTTATAAAAGTCATATTAGAGAAACAAATACTAAATTCAAGAAAGTTAAAATGATATATTCTGCTGCAAAATTCTATACCTCTTAACATCAGAATAAACATTTAAAATAATCCTTATTCATGATTACCAGAAATCTTTAGGGACACTTATGAGAGTTTATGAAATTTATTGTCCCATTTCACTACAGTATCACCAAAAAGAGAATATAGAGCCGAGTATATCTCCCCAAGGACTATTATAAGGGATGGTATGAATACCTAACATATTGATTTTATCACTGTCAGAAACACATACTTTCATACGTAAAAGCAATGTCGTTCAATAACTATATTTTGCAAATGACTGCAGCACTATAACTACATCCCAGAAAGACTCATGTGAAAGTCTTTGGAAATATTTAAGCTCTTTAATATTTGAATTGCTTCTAAATGTTTATCTCCATTGTTTTTCTTCCAAAACCTACCAAGCTTACATCATTGCAATGCATAAGTCAATATTTGCATATGGATGTGGGTAAACACAGCTTTGCAATAGATTCATTTAGATGCAATGGGCAGAATAAAATATATATTTTCTAAAAGAATAGCTCCTCTTGGCTAATCACATACGGCTCAAAAGCAACTGAATGCTCAATGTTTCACAGCTATTTAAACCAGTGGGAACTTAATAGCTAAATTCTGAAGGAAGAATACAAAGTATTGGAGAAAGAAGAACCCTGTGCATTACTCAGAAATGAAACAGCTTCCCATTCTTTCAACGTGGAGATACCACACATTCAGCTTTTCAAGATCCTGTACAAGCAACATTACAAACGGGGACCTTTAGAACCAGTGGCCAGAGCATCTTTGGGTTCTGACATAACTTAGGACAGAACTGATACTGACTGGTAGTAATAAGTCAGCTTATCAAGTTAACTGCACCAGAAGGCATACAGAGACACTCCAAATACGTATCAAGGAGCATTTTTGTCTCAGATATATATGTTATATAACCCTCCTTACCCTACATTGGTTATGGAACAAATGGGTCCTCTATATTTTGTAAACTATCCTAAATTTCTAAAATAAAGCCTTCAATCTTTCTTTAGAGGATTCAATATTGCTTTCTACATTTAAATACCAAAACATAATCTCAGCTACCATGCCCATGAATGATACAAGGGACTAGCAGAGATGCTCTAGAACAATTAACTTGATAAAGGGAATGAGCCAAAGGAGCACTTATGTTTCAGGTTCAAGCCCTGGCATCTTAAAATAAAGTCAAGCCCCTAGCAGCAAAGAGAGGAAGAGATTTCCAGTATTTCCTGCTTGCCCCCATATTTGCCTCCTTTTTGTGTTAATATGAAACTTTAGGATGTGCTCTCAGGCACGAGAAACAAATGCTGAATTAGAAGTCAATTCCACACTCAGGAGCTCCCTAGCCTCCTAGTTGAAACAGCACACGAGCATTAAGAGTTATAAATTTTCATTCAGTGGAGAGATACGGTTCCAGATGAGTGATCAGACAATGCTTCCTGGAGGTGGCATCGAGTTAGGACTGGGGACATGGGTAGTACTAGGGGCTCATGGACATAAGAAAAGATTGCTATGCATTGCAAAATGACTACCGAGCTTCTCTGCTTCCTTGTTCCCATGTCAATAAGCTGAGCACGCTCATAAAAATGGTTTGTCCATTCCTCCTCCTGAATGTTAGTATTTGGCTCAGTGGTTTCCTAATCAGTTGCGCTGAAATCTCTGTGGTCCAAATGCGGCTATGTACTCACTCCCATTGTCGCTCTCAGTGGCGCAGTTGTGCACGTGTCTTTTGGTGTCTGGTACTCCCTCCTGCACCCTTGCTCAGTCAGTCACCTGTTCATAGTTTGCTTCCTCGCACTCACTGGTGACTCCTCTGCTGTTGTGTTTACAGTCTGCGTTTTGGGTGATCACTTGGGATTACCAAACATTTATAAAATAAAAATTATCAATAAATATTTTAAAATTCTAAATTGAAAAGAAATACACCCACATACGTGACAAGGATAGACAAGTATCTATTAAGCAATCAAGATGATATACCACATTTAAAAAACCAATAGATAAAAATCATACGATCATTTCATGAGAAAAAGCTTAGAAAAAGCTTTCAACAAAATTCGATACTGATTTTATGATTTAAAACTCTGAACAAAGTTAATATAGAATGAACAGTACTTCAGTTCAGTTGCTCAGTCGTGTTCAACTCTTTGCGACCCCATGAATTGCAGCACGCCAGGCCTCCCTGTCCATCACCAACTCCAGGAGTTCACTCAGACTCACGTCCATCGAGTCAGTGATGCCATCCAGCCATCTCATCCTCTGTCGTCCCCTTCTCCTCCTGCCCCCAATCCCTCCCAGCATCAGACTCTTTTCCAATGAGTCAACTCTTCGCATGAGGTGGCCAAAGTACTGGAGTTTCAGCTTTAGCATCATTCCTTCCAAAGAAATCCCAGGGCTGGTCTCCTTCAGAATGGACTGGTTGGATCTCCTTGCAGTCCAAGGGACTCTCAAGAGTCTCCTCCAACACCACAGTTCAAAAGCATCAATTCTTTGGCGCTCAGCTTTCTTCACAGTCCAACTCTCACATCCATACATGACCACTGGAAAAACCATACCCCAACATAATAAAGGTCATATATGACAAACTCACAGTTAATATCATAGAGCATTTTCTCTATGATCAGGAACAAGCGAGGATACTCGCAATTTTATTCGATGCAGTATTAGAAGCAAAGATAGCCTTTTCAACAAATGGTGTAAGAACGATTGGATATCCACATGCAAAAAAAAAAAAAAAAAGAATCTAGACTTTATATTTTTGACAGAAATTATCTCAAAATGGATTATAGACCTACATGTAAAACACAAAACTATAAAATTCCTAGAAGATATCATAGGAGAAAATCTAGATGGCCTTGGGTATGGCAATAACTTTTTAGAATACAAAAGTATATGAAGGGATGGGATATGTTGAAATTCTGTGTACTTTCAGCTCAATTTTGCTATGATCTTAAAACTACTCGAACAAAATATAGTCTACTTAAAAGGGAAAAAAAATCCTAGAAAGCCTACTGATGGTTAGCATTTGATTCGTAAGTAGTGGTGATCCACAGATTTCCGTAAACAGGAGAATGGTATAAGTCTGCTTTCAAAGGTTAATCTGGGGGCAAGCACAATAAGGATGAGAGGGGAGAGAGGGGGAAGGAAGCCAAACACCATGTGATTGCTCACTGGGTGATATATTTGGAAGATAGCAAGGGTCCCTGATAGCTCAGCTGGTAAAGAATCCACCTGCAATGCAGGAGATCCTAGTTCAATTCCCGGGTCGGGAAGACCCCCTGGAGAAGGGATAGGCTGGGCTTCCTTTGTGGCTCACCTGGTAAAGAATCCGCCTGCAATGCGGGAGACCTGGGTTTGATCCCTGGGTTGGGAAGATCCCCTGGAGAAGGGAAAGGCTACCCACTCCAGTATTCTGGCCTGGAGAATTCCATGGACTGTATAGTCCATGGGGTCCCAAAGAGTCAGACATGACTGAGTGACTTTCACTTTCAAGGCACTTGACAGCTTCCCAGATAGCTCACTGGTGAAGAATCCACCTGCCAATGCAGGAGACACGGGTTCAGTCCTTGGGTCAGGAAGATCCCCTGGAAGAAGAATGACAGCGCTCTCCAGTATTCTTGCCTGGTGAATCCCATGGACAGAGGAACCTGACAGGCTACAGTCCATAGACCATAGAGTCGGACACGACTGAGCGTGCACAAATGCACTCACTCTCAAGGAGCTTGACAATGGCAGTAGACGAAGGGGAAGAGAGATCAACATTGTCATGGTGAAGGTACTCACGGGGTGTGGCGTCTGGCTAGATGCCACCATTTGTGAGTTGCTATTTGTAAATGAGAATAAGAGGAAAAGTAGAAAGAAACAAAATGTCCTAAGAGACTAGAAGAAAGATGATGCCATTATAAGATATTTGGAACACTGAAGAGAATAAAAGTAGGAAAGATGTGTAGTTCCAGAGATTAGCATGCATTCTATGAAGGATCTCTAGAGTGTAACTCTAGACTGATACACCTAAATCACATTGCCATAATACATAGGAAACTTTTGCAGATTATTTTTTTCAGCAAATTGCCTAACAGGCAACCAATCCTCTCACTTGCTCTGTAGCAAGAATCCCTGGAAACAGCCTGTGATGCTCTAGAGGAACCAGTTCCTCTGCCCTGGAGGAAGAAAATTGGTTACATCAATCATACACAGCTAACCTCGGAAACTGTGTTCAGGAAGAAAGCTGTGCTGTCACAGAAAGGGACTTGGGTTTTAAATCAAAGAATCTGGATTTGTGTGTCATTTCTGCCACTAAATGAACTTGAATCTGGAATACAATGTTCTTCTCTTTAGTTTTTTTTTATTTAAAATGTATACATTAATATACACCTTATAGGATAATAATGAGAATAAATGGGGTGATCTATGTAAAGGCATTTTGCAAAGTGCTTTGCAAAAATGGAAGATTTAAAGTTATTTCTACTCAGCAGAATGAGGATCTATAATTGACTATAGATTCTGGGTGGAAAACTTTTTACCAAAAAACAGAAACCAATTTTATGCTCACCAAAGCAATTTCAAGTTACTAAATTAATTACATATATATGTGTATGTGTGTATATATATATTTCATATATATATATGTATATATATATATATGAAGTATTGCCTTTGGACAGAAAATAATAATAACAATAATAATTCCTGGACAAGTCAAAATAGCCTAGGGTCAGAGGTGGCTTTAATAAGTATATTATCCATCTTAGGAATTCTATGCTGCATGTGACAAACCCAAGAAAATGCATTTATGTGAACATCTCTAATTCCTTTAGAAGAAACTGTAAAAAGAACATTTAGAGATTTAGACCCAAATTCCAAATTAGCACCCAGAAACCAATATTGAAGATGTGGGCTGACCCACATTGCCTGGGAAATTCCCATGGTTGTCATCTTCTCAGCAAAGTGAATTATAAACAAGCATGGTTTATCTCCTGAGAAACCTTAGTAGGTTTATCTCCTGAGAAATTACTAATTGAAGTAGTGATAACATGATGGCAGGTAGACATGGGGACCAGATAAAAAGTAGCCTCTGGATTAGGGCTGCCCCACCCCAGGCATGGAGTCCTACCCTCTGCTCTGAGTTGGCTCCCCCAATACCCATGCCATGACCTCTCACCTCTGTGCTCCTGCCACTCTTCTTCCTGTTGAATCATCTACAGATTTAGACTTCACAGCGATCACTCATTTTTTAGACTGCTACATTTTTTGGACAACCTGTGAAGGAAGAATGGTTTTTATATTTTTAAATGGTAAGGGGAAAAAACTGACCTTTTCTAGTCCTGTGGCCACTGCTGAATTTTTCAAATTTGCTGGCATATTGAGTGCAGCACTTTCACAGCATCATCTTTCAGGATTTGAAATAGCTCAACTGGAATTTCATCACCTCCACTAGCTTTGTTCGTAGTGATGCTTTATAAGACCCACTTAACTTCACATTCCAGAATGTCTGGCTCTAGGTCAGTGATCACACCATCGTAATTATCTGGGTCATGAAGATCTTTTTTGTACAGTCCTTCTGTGTATTCTTGCCACCTCTTCTTAATATCTTCTGCTTCTGTTAGGTCCATACCATTTCTGTCCTTTATCGAGCCCATCTTTGCATGAAATGTTCCCTTGGTATCTCTAATTTTCTTGAAGAGATCTCTAGTCTTTCCCATTCTGTTGTTTTCCTCTATTTCTTTGCCTTGATCACTGAGGAAGGCTTTCTTATCTCACAGGACTGGAAAAGGTCGGTTTTCATTCCAATCCCAAAGAAAGGAAATGCCAAAGAATGCTCAAACTACCGCACAATTGCACTCATCTCACATGCTAGTAAAGTAATGCTCAAAATTCTCCAAGCCAGGCTTCAGCAATACATGAACTGTGAACTTCCTGATGTTCAAGCTGGTTTTAGAAAAGGCAGAGGAACCAGAGATCAAATTGCCAACATCCGCTGGATCATCGAAAAAGAAAGAGACTTCCAGAAAAACATCTATTTCTGCTTTATTGACTATGCCAAAGCCTTTGACTGTGTGGATCACAATAAACTATGGAAAATTCTGAAAGAGATGGGAATACCAGACCACCTGACCTGCCTCTTGAGAAATCTGTATGCAGGTCAGGAAGCAACAGTTTGAACTGGACATGGAACAACAGACTGGTTCCAAACAGGAAAAGGAGTACGTCAAGGCTGTATATTGTCACCCTGCTTATTTAACTTCTATGCAGAGTACATCATGAGAAACACTGGACTGGAAGAAACACAAGCTGGAATCAAGATTGCCAGAAGAAATATCAATAACCTCAGATATGCAGATGACACCACCCTTATGGCAGAAAGTGAAGAGGAACTAAAGAGCCTCTTGATGAAAGTGAAAGTGGAGAGTGAAAAAGTTGGCTTAAAGCTCAACATTCAGAAAACGAAGATCATGGCATCCGGTCCCATCACTTCATGGCAAATAGATGGGGAAACAGTGGAAAGAGTGGCAGACTTTATTTTTGGGGGCTCCAAAATCACTACAGATGGTGACTGCAGCCATGAAATTAAAACACGCTTACTCCTTGGAAGAAAAGTTATGACCAACCTAGATAGCATATTCAAAAGCAGAGACATTACTTTGCCAACAAAGGTTCATCTAGTCAAGGCTATGGTTTTTCCAGTGGTCATGTATGGATGTGAGAGTTGGACTGTGAAGAAGGCTGAGCACCGAAGAATTGATGCTTTTGAAGTGTGGTGTTGGAGAAGACTCTTGAGAGTCCCTTGGACTGCAAGGAGATCCAACCAGTCCATTCTGAAGGAGATCAGCCCTGGGATTTCTTTGGAAGGAATGATGCTAAAGCTGAAACTCCAGTATTTTGGCCACCTCATGCGAAGAGCTGACTCATTGGAAAAGAGTCTGCTGTTGGGAGGGATTGGGGGCAGGAGGAGAAGGGGACGACAGAGGATGCGATGGCTGGATGGCATCACCAACTCGATGGACATGAGTTTGGGTGAACTCTGGGAGTTTGTGATGGACAGGGAGGCCTGGCGTGCTGCGATTCATGGGGTCGCAAAGAGTCGGACACGACTGATCGACTGAAGTGACTGAACTGAACTGAAGGGGAGAAAACAGAAAGAATATTATTTATGACACAAGAAAATTGTCTGAAATTCCAACTTCAGGGTCCAAACTAAAGTTCTGTTGGGATATAGCCACATGCTATGGCTGCTTTTGCATTACAGCAGCAAAATTATATTGTTGCAATAGGGATCATATGCCCCCAAAGCCTAAAATATTTATCACCTGGCTCTTTGTGGAAAAAAGTTTGCCGAGCCCCCTTCTACAGTGTGATTTCCAAAGGCTGAACAGTGATTATTTTCTGTAGTCATACTGTCAAGATCTAAGGCATAAATATTGAATATGGAGGTCATGCTCAATTTTTAGTATTATAGATAACAACTTTGAAAAAGAAATACTGTGTACATTTCTGAATTACTCCTTAGGTCAATTCTTAGAAATGGAGTTGTTGAGGCAAAAGATAAGCACATTTTTAAAACTTTGATACATATTGCCAATTTGCCGTACCTTAAAATATAAAAAAGATAAAAGATAAAATATCATTTAGAATGTAATTTAGGCCCAGAGTTTTTAGTTTTTTTTTAATTATAAATGGATATAGAATTTGCTCAAAGAACATTTTGTTCTCTAGTTGAGATATTCATTGTACTTTGTCTTCCCCTTAATGATGTTATCAATTCTGTCAATGTTACCTTGATCATACTGGTTGTCCAGTATGGACCTGAGAGGACTGGTGGTGCTCTCAGGCAGAAGAAATTGAAGAATATCACGGACTGTAGCCCACCAGGCTCCTCTATCCATGGAATTCTCCAGGCAAGAATACTGGAGCGGGTAGACATTCCCTTCTCCAGGAGATCTTCCCAACCCAGGGGTAGAACGTGGGCCTCCCACATTGCAAGCAGATTCCTTATCATCTGAGCCACCAGAGAAGCCCAGAAGGATATCAATATCCTATCATATCCCTTAGTGTATGTATACTAAATTATAAGACATTATTTTTTATTAAAAAATTATTTTCTTTAAAACTAATTATATAACTGTACAGTTAAGCACAGAAAGAGAAAATTTTCTCCTGAGTTCATAGGCCACATATTACTGTCCACATATTGATGGCCTGCCTGATAGCAAGAGACTTCTCCATCAGGTTCCAAGTGTTTTATTTTATTTGCCTGTTTCACCAAGTACCAGCTATTATCCCCCTCTAAATACAAGTTTTCACAAATTCCAAAAGATAATTTATAAATTGAAATAATCCAAAAAAAGGTGCTATCATTTAACTGTATGGATTAACATTTATTTCAGGAATATTTTGTACAGAAAAGTCTTTTTACACCTTCTACTGGCCCACATGGAAATTATATGTTTGCTCTCCTTATGTAGTTTAAAAGGTTGAAAAGATAAATACCACTGTTGAATTTATTCAACTAAAAGTTAAATATGTACATTACAACCACCTATTAAAAGCTATTGTGATGTAATTGTTCTGTTTAATAATCTGAGGCATACAGTGCATCAAAGGCTCACTTTCCTTAAGAATCAATCATAAGCTTAATAACAGCTCACAAGTTTGCTTAGAAAGTTAGAGAAAACACTGAACTCTTTAACTATTTATCTATTTAAAAGAGTGCTGTCAAAGAAGTGATGAAAGGGAAAGAGAGAACAAAAAACAATCCAGACCAGATGAGATGACGCTCACATGTGGAAGGACGTGTCAAAGCCAAATCTGTTCATTCTCTCTTTCACACCCACACTTATACACACACAGAATAGTTATAGAATATAACCTGGAGTGATCAAGATGATCATTTCAAAGACAGTCTTCAAATTTCCTCCCAGGACCCGATTAAAATGGATTGAAACAAAATCAAATATAAGAAAAACATTTCTATGCAATGTAGCTCAGCTGGTAAAGAATCCGCCTGCAATGTGGGAGACTGGGTTAGATCCCTGGGTTGGGAAGACCCCCTAGAGAAGGGAAAGGCTACCCACTCCAGTGTTCTGGCCTGGAGAATTCCATAGACTGTATAGTCAATAGGCTCACAAAGAGTTGGACACGACTGAGCGACTTTCACGTCATGTCACGTCTGTAAGCAAGAAACAGTGTCCACTACCTACTACAACCTTGTAGAAACTTCAGCTATGTATAATGCATGGCCATAATTGAAAGAGGAAAATTCAAAAGACATAAATTTATTTCTCAAGATAACATCACTGTATAAAATAAATGAAAAAATTCTTGAAAACACCTAATTACTGCAATTTGCAGAGAGAAAATGAGGTATGGGTAGTAAGAGAAAATATGGACTGTAGACTCCTGAAATCCCACTAGTGGGGAGCTAAACATTGCATATGTAGATTCTCTCCAATCAGAAATGAACCCTTACAGTTCATGAAATAAATCAACTGGAGACAGAAGCCTGTAGCACAGAAGGACAGGGTGTGAGGATAAAGTTAGATCAGGGGAAGAGCTTAGAACATAGGAGTTCCTGAAGCAGTGCCCCATATGTGTTTCGAGGAAATGGAAACAACTCCCTAAATGGAAAAATATAGTTCTCAGAGCTTTTCTGTGACCTGAATCTTCAAAAATGAGGCAAATGCTCTCCTGGACACAAGGGACCATTTTATAAAATCTTCCTCATATACCCCACCCACTCCCATCAACCTATGAGTTAATTCTTGTGTATGGTGTGAACCAAGGGTAAAAATCCATCCTTTGGCATATGGATATCCAATTGTCCAAGCACCATCTGTTGAAAAAGCTATTATTTCTACAATGAATTGCCTTGGTATCTTCCTCAAAAGTCATAAACATAATGATTTCTTTCTAGTCTCTTAATTCTGTTACACATTACTTTGCCAACAAAGGTCCGTCTAGTCAAGGCTATGGT
Organism: Bos javanicus; assembly: GCF_032452875.1. Lineage (NCBI taxonomy): Eukaryota > Metazoa > Chordata > Mammalia > Artiodactyla > Bovidae > Bos > Bos javanicus. The sequence continues at coordinate 37,669,755 of NC_083895.1, read as the reverse complement.
TTTCCCAGTGGTCATGTATGGATGTGAGAGTTGGACTGTGAAGAAAGCTGAGTGCCGAAGAATTGATGCTTCTGAACTGTGGTGTTGGAAAAGACTCTTGAGAGTCCCTTGGACTGCAAGGGGTCCAACCAGTCCATCCTAAAGGAGATCAGTCCTGGGTGTTCATTGGAAGGACTGAGACTAAAGCTGAAACTCCAATATTTTGGCCACCTCATGCAAAGAGTTGACTCATTGGAAGAGACCCTGATGCTGGGAGGGATTGGGGGCAGGAGGAGAAGAGGACAACAGAGGATGAGATGGCTGGATGGCATCACTGACACGATGGACGTGAGTTTGAGTGAACTCCGGGAGTTGGTGATGGACAGGGAGGCCTGGCGTGCTGCAATTCATGGGGTCACAAAGAGTCGGACACGACTGAGTGACTGAACTGAACTGATCTATATCTGCTGCTGCTGCTGCTGCTGCTGCTAAGTCGCGTCAGTCGTGTCTGACTCTGTGCGACCCATAGATGGCAGCCCACCAGGCTCCCCTGTCCCTGGGATTCTCCAGGCAACCTTACACTAATAGCACACTGTTTTAATAACTGTAACTTTTTCTGTTTATTGAAGTATAGTTGATATACAATGTTGTGTTAGTTTCTGGTGTACAGCAAAGTGATTCAGTTATACATATGTATACATATTCTTTTTATATGCTTTTCCATTATGATTTATTATAGGATATTGAATACAGTTCCCTGCGTTATACACTAGGACATTATCTGTTTTCCACATAGTGGTTTCTATCTGCTAATCCCAAACTCCTAATTTATCCCCCTCTTACCACCTTTCCCCTTCAGTAAACATAAGTTTGTTTCCTATGAGTCTGTTTCTATTTTGTAAATAAGTTTATTTTTATCAGATTTTAGATTCCACATATAACTGATATCATATAATATTTGTCTTTCCTACTCTGACTTACTTCACTTAGTATAATAATCTCTAGATCCATCCATGTAGTTACAAGTGGCATTTTTCATTCTTTTTTATGGCTGAGTAGTAGTCTGTCGTGTATATATGTACCATGCCTTCTTTATCCATTCTTTTGTCTACGGACACCTAGGTTGCTTCCATGTCTTGGCTATTGTAAACAGTGCTGCTATGAACGTAAGGGTGCATGTATTTTTTTGAATTAATGTTTTGTCCTGGGATTGATGGATCACGTGGCAACCCTAGTTTTAGTTTTCTTAAGGGACCTCCATACCGTTCTCCATAGTGGTCGCACACCTTTACTTTCCCACCAACAGTGTAAGAGGGTTTCCTTTCATCCACCTGCTCTCCAACATTTGAATAAATGTAGATTTACAGTAAGTTTTGAAATTGAAAAGTCCTCCAACTTAAAAAAAATTTTTTTTGTTATTCTAGATCCTTTAAATATTTATGTAAGTTTTTGGATTGGCCTGTAAATTTCAGCCCCAAAAACTCCTTCTGAAGATTTGATACAAAATGCATTGAATTTACAGATAAATTTGGGGAAAATAGTATATTACCAATATTGAGTCTTCCAATCCATGTATTTTTAATACATGGATTTAACAATATTCCAAAACAGTATTTCTCCATTTATTTAGATCTTCTTAATTTTCCTCAACAAAATTTTGTCACTTTCAATGTACAAGTTTTGTACTTATTTCAGTAAGCTTATTGCTAAGTATTTATTCATTTTTATTCTGTGGTGACTATAAATGTATTCTTAATTTCACTTTAAGATTATACCAGATTATCTCATGATATTTTTGCAGGGGGAAAAGTGAAATAAAAGAAGCTCTAAGTTCTTTTCCCATTCAAGATTAAGACAGCTTCATTAGCCCATGGTGTCAATAAATATTGTGAATTTAACTATCTATATTAAAAAATTTCACTTCAGTTCAGTCGCTCAGTCATGTCCGACTCTTTGCGACCCCATGAACCACAGCACACCAGGCCTCCCTGTCCATCATCAACTCCCGGAGTCCATCCAAACCCACGTCCATTGCATCGGTGATGCCATCCAACCATCTCAGCCTCTGTCATCCCCCTCTCCTCCTGCCCTCAATCTTTCCCTGCATCAGGGTCTTTTCCAATGAGACAGTTCTTCACATCAGGTGGCCAAAGTATTGGAGTTTCAGCTTCAGAATCAGTCCTTCCAATGGACACCCAGGACTGATCTCGTTTAGGATGGACTGGTTGGATCTCCTTGCAGTCCAAGGGACTCTCAAGAGTCTTCTCCAATACCACAGTTCAAAAGCATCAATTCTTTGGAGCTCAGCTTTCTTTATAGTCCAGCTCTCACATCCATACATGACCACTGGAAAAACCATAGCCTTGACTAGACGGACCTTTATTGGCAAAGTAACGTCTCTGCTTTTTTTTTTTTCCTGTTTATTTATTTAGTTGTTTTACTTTACAATATTGTATTGGTTTTGCCATACATTAACTTGAATCTGCCATGGGTATACATGTGTTACACATCCTGAACCCCCCTCCCACCTCCCTCCCATCCCATCCCTCTGGGTCATCACAGTGCACCAGCCCCAAGCACCCTGTCTCATGCATCGAACCTGGACTGGCGATTCCTTTCACACATGATAATTTACATGTTTCAGTGCCATTCTCCAGTATCATCCCACCCTCGCCCTCTCCCACAGAGTCCAAAAGACTGTTCTATACATCTGTGTCTCTTGCTGTCTCACATACAGGGTTATCATTACCATCTTTCTAAATTCCATATATATGCATTAGTATACTGTATTGGTGTTTTTCTTTCTGGCTTACTTCACTCTGTATAATAGGCTCCAGTTTCATCCACCTCATTAGAACTGATTCAAATGTATTCTTTTTAATGGCTGATTAACATGCTGTCTAGGTTGGTCATAACTTTCCTTCTAAGGAGTAAGCGTCTTTTAATTTCATGACTGCAATCACCATCTGCAGTGATTTTGGAGCCCCAAAAAATAAAGTCAGCCACTCTTTCCACTGTTTCCCCATCTATTTGCCATGAAGTGATGGAACTGGATGCCATGATCTTAGTTTTCTGAATGTTGAGTTTTAAGCCAACTTTTTGACTCTCCTCTTTCGCTTTCATAAAGAGGCTCTTTAGTTCTTCTTCACTTTCTGCCATAAGGGTTGTGTCATCTGCATATCTGAAGTTATTGATATTTCTCCTGGCAATCTTGATTCCAGCTTGTGCTTCCTCCAGCCCAGCATTTCTCATGATGTACTCTGCATAGGAGTTAAATAAGCAGGGTGACAATATACAGCCTTGATGTACTCCTTTTCCTATTTGGAACCAGTCTGTTGTTCCATGTCCAGTTCAAAATGTTGCTTCCTGACTTGCATACAGATTTCTCAGGAGGCAGGTCAGGTGGTCTGGAATTCCCATCTCTTTTAGAATTTTCCACAGTTTATTGTGATCCACACAGTCAAAGGCTTTGGCATAGTCAATAAAGCAGAAATAGACGTTTTTCTGGAACTCTTGCTTTTTCCATGATCCAGCAGATGTTGGCAATTTGATCCCTGGTTCCTCTGCCTTTTCTAAAACCAGCTTGAACATCTGGAAGTTCACGGTTCATGTATTGCTGAAGCCTGGCTTGGAGAATTTTGAGCATTACTTTACTAGCGTGTGAGATGAGTGCAATTGTGTGGTAGTTTGAGCATTCTTTGATTTTGCCTTTCTTTGGGATTGGAATGAAAACTGACCTTTTCCAGTCCTGTGGCCACTGCTGAGTTTTCCAGATTTGTTGGCATATTGAGCGCAGCACTTTCACAGCATCATCTTTCAGGATTTGAAATAGCTCAACTGGAATTCCATCACCTCCACTAGCTTTGTTCGTAGTGATGCTTCCTAAGGCTCACTTGACTTCACATTACAGGATACCTGGCTCTAGGTGAGTGATCACACTATTGTGATTATCTGGGTCATGAAGATTTTTTGGTACAGTTCTCCTGTGTATTCTTGCCACCTCTTCTTAATATCTTCTGCTTCTGTTAGGTCCCTACCATTTCTGTCCTTTATTGAGCCCATCTTTGCATAAAATTTAAGAGTAACCTTAAAAATATTTGAAGTAGGACATATAATTTCCAAATTACCAACAACAACAAAAAAATAAATGGAGCAAATCCATACATAAAAAAGATGAGACAAAGAGGAGAGAAATAGAAAGAACAAGTGAATGCTTTAACACTAAGGTCCAGAAAAATGCAAGAATGTCTGCTCTTACCATTCATTTTCAACACAATACTGGAAGTTCTAGGCATTACAATAAGCCAAAAAAAGAAAAGAAAAAGCTTACAGATTGGAACAAAAGAAATAAAACTGTCTCTATTTGTAAATGATATGATTCTGTACATAGAAATTCTCAAAGAATCTCAAGAAAAAACTCCAAGAACTAATAAATCTATCAATATCATAGAATAAAACAACAGAAAAAAAAGTATCAACTGCATTTCTATATTTTAACAACAAACATGCAGAAACCAGAATTTAAAAACACGATACCATTTACAATCACTCCAAAGAAAATAAACTACTTAGATATATACTTAACAAGGCAAGTCTAGGATTTCTGTGATATAAATTACAAAATACTGATGAAGGAACTCAAAGATTTAAAAAATGGTTTTAATGTAGGTCCTGTCAAGGTTCCAGCAATATGTTCCATAAGACATTTTTAATGTATTATATAATTTATAAATTTATATAATATACATTATTTTTATTTTATTTATAGACAAATAATAATAGAATGGGCTTCCCTGGTGGCTCAGATAGTAAAGAATTTGTCTGCCAAGCAGGAGACCTGGGTTCAATCACTGAGTCAGGAAGATCCCCTGAAGATGGAAATGGCTACCCATTCCAGTTTTCTTGCCTGGAGAATTCTATGGAAAGAGGAACCTGGCAGGCTACAGTCCACAGGGTCACAAAGAGTGGGACATGACAGCTAAGTAATCTCAAAATAGAAGAAAAAATGTGGGAATAATCATTCCACCTGATTTTATTAAGGCTTACTATCTACCTTATTACTTATTATCTACCTGAAATTATTAAGGCTTACTCTCTAGCCAAGTAATGCTAGCAACATACATTGACAGATAAATAGACACATAAATAATGGAACAAAACAAAGATCTTAGCAATAGAGCCACAATATACACTCAACTGATTTTTTTTACAAAAGTGAAAAGCAATTCAAAGGAAAAAGAATAGCAAATGGTGCTATTATGTATTATGTATTATGTATCAATTATACATCCATAGCAAAATCCCATCGACGGAGGAGCCTGGAGGTCTGTAGTCCATGGGGTCGCTGAGGGCCGGACACAACTGAGCGACTTCACTTTCACTTTTCACTTTCATACATTGGAGAAGGAAATGGCAACCCACTCCAGTGTTCTTGCCTGGAGAATCTCAGGGATGTGGGAGCCTGGTGGGCTGCCGTCTATGGGGTCGCACAGAGTTGGACACGACTGAAGTGACTTAGCAGCAAAAACATGAAACTCAACCTAAGTAATATTAGCTTAAAATGGATCATAAACAAATGTGAAATGTAAACTGAAAGTTTTATGGGGAAATGGAAATAATCTTTAAGATCTTGGAGTTGGCAAAGAATTCTTAAACTTGATACCCACAGCACAATCCATAAAAGGAAAAATTGATAAATTGGATCCCCTCAAATTTAAAAACTTTTGCTTTGCAAAAGTTCTTGAGAAGAGAATGAAAGGACAAGCCACAGACTTGGAAAAATTAGTTGCAAACCACATCTTACAAAGGACTAGTGACTAGAAAATATGAAGTGAAAGTGAAAGTCGTTCAGTCGTGTCCAGCTCTTTGCAACCCCATGGACCATACAGTCCATGGAATTCTCCAGGCCAGAATACTGGAATGGGTAGCCTTTCCCTTCTTCAGGGGATCTTCCCAACCCAGGATTGAACCCAGGTCTCCCACATTGCGAGCAGATTCTTTACCAGCTGAGCCACAAGGGAAGCCCAGAAAATATAAAGAATTCACAAAAGTAAATGGTAAAAAGAAACAACAACCTGATTAGAAAAAGGATTAAATAAAAAAGAAAAAATAGATTAAACACATGAAAAGATATTTCACCAAACAGGGTTAAGGACACTGGTGATAGAATGTGCTACAAAATAAAATACTTAGAAATAGAGCTAACATGATTTTTGAGAAATTTTCTAATTTTGAACCACCTTCCATGCCTGGAATCTGCTCATGAATTAATTGGTACAAAGGTTAAATTATAAATTAAATAGATAAAAATTAATAGTTTTTCCTATACTCTTAATATTAAATTATAAATAAAAAATATTTTAGATGTTTGTACATCATTCAAAACAGCAAGAAAAATTATGAAGAATATAGTAATAAATTCTCAAGAAAAGTAGACAATTTGTAAAAATACAAATGGTGAAAGTCACTCAGTCATGTCTGACTCTTTGCAACCCATGGGCTGTAGTCAGCCAGGCTCCTCTGTCCATGGAATTCTCCAGGCAAGAATACTGGAGTGGGTTGCCATGCCCTCTTCCAGCGGATCTTCCCAACCCAGGGATCAAACTCAGGTCTCCCACATTGCGGGTGGAATCTTTTCCATCTAAGCCAACAGGTAGCCCAAGAATACTGGAGTGGGAAGCCCATCCCTTTTCCAGGGGATCTTCCTGACCCAGGAATTGAACTGGGGTTTCCTGCACTGCAGGCAGATTCTTTACCAGCTGAGCTAACAAGGAAGTCTGAAAATACAAAATAAAACCTAAATAAAGACATTAAATGGAGAGGAATCAATAAAATTTAAAATGTCAATCTTTCCAAAGTAACATATAAATTTTAACATATAATTTTAATCAAAACCTCAAAATATTTTGTTTGGTTTGAAAGTAAAAGTGAAAAAAAAATGAAAAAAAAAAAAAGAAAAGAAAGTGAATTCGTGTCCGACTCTACAAACCCATGGATTGTAGCCTACCAGGCTCTTCCATCCATGGGATTTTCCAGGCAAGAATACTGGAGTGGGTTGCCATTTCCTTCTCCAGGGGATCTTCCTGACCCAGGGATTGAACCCAGGTCTCCTGCACTGCAGGCAGACGCTTTACCCTCTGAGCCACCAGGGAAGCTTGTTTGGTTTAGTTTAGGTAAAACTGACTTATGGCAATGTATAGAATTAGTCCCACATTTTTGTAAGGGAAAATTGCGTGTGTGCGTGTTTCTGTGAGTGAAAGACGAAGAAGGATATACAGTGGGCTATAATGTGTAACCTTGGAAGTGAGGATTTTTGAGAAAAGAGGAAATTATTGTTTTTTCTTTGTATAGAATATCATCTTACAGCAAATATGAATTCCTTTTTGTAAATGTTAAAATTTTAAAAATGTAAAGGAAAATCAAACTTTAATAAATATAAAAATTACAATAAAAATAGTGAACTTTATGAATTTTTAATTTGTGAAATGAATTTAAATTTCACCCAGAATAGCAAACAGGTGTGACGAGATAATAAAATACTTTCTATTCACAATGGAATATTTTAAGCTTGATCTTATTTTTTTAATTAAAGCAAAACTGCACTGATATCAAAAGAGACAAATCGATGAACAATACATAAAACACACAATAGCCCCAGATGCAACTATGCATTTTTTGATGTGGTAATCATGTCATTTCAAAATAATGAGGAAATATTAGTATATGCTCAAAAATATATAGATGAAAATAACAACCGTAAGTACTCTGTACCTAAATGTTCAACAACAACAACAAAAATTTACTAAAATCATGATCCATTCATAACCTGGACCACCACTCAGCATTAAAATTATGTGGTAAAATATTCAAGAAAGTGTCCTCAATAAATCGTTAGGTCCTTTTCAAGAAGAAAATAAAATGTTTTGCTGTTATAATTTTCTAAATATAGAAGACTGGAAGAATATGAAATAGAAAAATAAAAGTGTTCTGTTAAGGGAACACACAAGTAATTTTTATTTTTGTTGTTCTTTTCTCTGTCTTTTGAATTTATACTTAGAAAGTAAATTTCAAGTTAAAAATCCTTGCTAAAGTCATAGCTCTGTTTTCTAAATAGAAGAGAGAAAAATCACATTTATATCTCATGAAAGAATTTATAAAAGTATATCACTCTATTCATTTAAATTTTGCCTCATAAGATAAACTGACCAGGAATTCCCCGGCAGTTCAGTAGGTAGGACTTCATGCTTTCACTGCCAAAGGTGCAAGTTCAATCCCTGGTCAGGGAACTAACATCCTGCAAGCTGGGAGGCATGGCTAAAAAAAGATAAACTGACCAAGGAGTCGTCAGCAAAAGTTTAGGGTAGATAAAAAAGGAACATTACATCCCAGAGCTCTGTGCTGGTCACATAGTTGGTTTCAGTAGATTGCATTAGTGATGTGTTAATAATATGCCTTGGAGGAGTCAACAGAACAGTTAAATTTGTGAAAACATAATTAGCATCACAAGAAAAACAAAACATAACAGCAATCAGAGGTCTTCTTGATCCTTTGTACTAAAGTAGAAATGCAATTGTTCTCCCTGGAAAACGTTCAAAGGCCTATTGTGTGTGCAAGGCTTCTGTATCTCAACTTATCTGGGTGCAACGGGGCTGACAATGAAAAGCAGGATGTCATTCCAGGGAGCCAGCTGACTTCTCTGCAGAAATTCTGCTGAGCTGACAGACAGGGGCGGCACTTGTACCAGCAAGCTGGCCATCAGAACCCGCATCTGTTAGGACTCAAGGTAGGAAGTAGTTAAGTAGTTTCAGCATGCATTTCTCTAGATTCCAAGTTTTCTTCAACTTCTAGCCTATTACTACTTAACGAAAACTATGAGAAATGTGAACAGATATAGTGTTGGGGGAAAATCAAAACCCCATTTTATAGACTAGATTGTGTTCCTCATCATTCATGTGTTTGAGGAAGTTCCTAACCCCTAGTACCTCAGAATATACCCATATTTGGCAAGAAGGCCTTTAAACAGGTAATTAAGGTAAAATGAAGTCATAAGGGAGGGCTCTATATGGGTGGTGCTCTTTTAAGAAGAGATTAAGATACATGTAGATCAAGAGCCAACCCTGTGAGAACACAGCAAGGAGATCATCTGCAAGTCCAGGAGAGAAGCCTCAGAAGGAACCTAATCTGCTGACCCCTTGATCTTGGGCTTCTGTCCTCTAAAACTGTGAGAAAATTAATTTCTGTTGTGCAGTTCACCTGGTCTCTGATATGTTCTTATGGCAGCCCTAGCAAACTAATACACATAAGAACAATTAAATTTCAAATAGCTCTGTAGTCCTTTCTTCAAAAGAAAATAAAATTGTAATCAGTATGTATTGAAGAACAAAGGAATCTTAATGTGTCTACTTTGTTTTTGGAAGACCTCTAGGTTTCTTGAAAATAAAATAGCAAAAAAATAAATTATACACACAGACATACACGTCTATATATGTCTTATACCCTTACTCCCCAAAAGCTGAAAGTGGTGAGACTTGAAACCCCAGGAAACCCCCAGGCAAAGCTGCAGCACCATTTTTGAAGTTTAGTTTGGAAGGGACCCAAGAGGTCACATCATCCCACATCCCACCTATGAGGGGATCTCCCTGGATTACTCCTGACAGACAGGTTTCTCAGCGCGTACAGGTGCCAAAATACAGGAACTAGCTCACGCATTTCAAGAATTCCAGCTGTTAGATAGCTCCTTCTAGTATTCAGCAGCACCTTATGCAATGATCCTAAGTTCTACCCTCAGATTAGTATTTGGCTTCCCAAGTGGTGCTAGAGGTAAAGAACCCACATGCCAATGCAGGAGATGTAAAAGGCACTGGTTCAATCCCTGGGTGGGGAAGATACCCTGGAGAAGGAAACGGCAACCCACTCCAGTATTCTTGCCTGGGAAATCCCATGGACGGAGGAGCCTGGTGGGCTACAGTCCATGGGGTCACAAAGAGTCGGGCACAACTGAAGCAACTGAGCACGCACCTATCCTTCATGTCCATTCTCCCAGCCCTTCCCACATATTGTACACCTTCCTCCAAATAAAGTCTCCTTTAACTCTGTCCTGCCTATAGGGGTGTCCACAGCCAACCTCTGCATATCCCTTGAAGTCCTCTAATAGAAAGCATGAGATCAACTTCCAGCATGATTACATAGGGAGCTTAACTGACCAGCTCCTTATTGAAAATTATTGGGAAAAAAAATTCTTAAGCCTCTGGAAATGGTGCTAGGAGCAAAATCTATTGAAGAAAATCTATGAAAATTTATTAAGAAAGGTGAGTCTGTGATATTAGAAATAAGACCACTCCTGCATGCCCCTCTCCCAGCTCAGTGAGGTTGAGATTCCACCTCATTCTGATTCAGCCAGGAACACAGGACTCCCTCTTCCTCCAGCTCTCAGTTTTGGGAGTCTTTCTTCCTGAAAGGAGCAGGACTTCAGTGTTTCTCTGAGGCTAAGTCCCAGGTGAGTTCAGTCAAGAGGTGGAGGCTCTCTTTTCCACCCACAACCCCACTTGTAGAATAGAAGCTCTACTTCAGTACTGGCATAAAGATAGACATAATGAATCAAAGGTTTAGAATTGTGATTCAAAAAAATTAACTCATACATCTGTAATCAACTGATTTTTTAACAAGAATATCCAAAGGGATAATAATTTATTTAAAAAAAAATAGTACTGGTACAACAGGATGGGCTTCCCAGGTCACACTAGTGATAAAGAATCCACCTGCCAATGCAGGAAATGTGAGAGACACAGGTTCGATCCCTGAGTCAGGAAGATCCCCTGGAGGGGGGCATGCCAACCCACTCCAGTATTCTTGTCTGGAGAATCCCATAGACAAAGGAGCCCAGAGGGCTACAGTCCATGGGGTTGCAAAGAGTCAGACACAACTGAAGTAATTTAGCACACATTCACACACACAACTGGATATCCATGTGAAGTCGCTCAGTCGTGTCTGACTCTTTTGCGATCCTATGGACTGTAGCCTGCCAGGCTCCTCTGTCCATGGGATTTTCCAGGCAAGAAAACTGGAGTGGGTTGCCATTTCCTTCTCTGGAAATGGCAATCCATATGCAAAAATAAATAAACATATTGAGCTCTTACCTCAAACCATATACAAAAATTAACTCAAAATGTGTCAGAGACCTAGGCTTCCAGGTGACCCTGGTGGTAAAGAACCCACCTGCTCACGCAGGAGACGTAAGAGACACAGTTTCGATCCCTGGATCAGGAAGATCCCCTGGTGGAGGGTATGGCAACCCACTCCACTACTCCAGTATTCTTGCCTGGAGTATCCCATGGACAGAGCAGTCTAATGGGCTCCAGTTCATAGGATCACAGAGTTGGACACCACTGAAGCAACTTAGCACATTCACACACATATCAATGACCTATGTAAGACTAAAACTGCTGACCTCTTAGGAGAAAACACTAGCTTGAATTTTAATGGCCTTGGATTTGGCAGTGGAGTCTTAGATATAAACCCAAAGCATGAGCAACAAAAGAAAATAAATAAACTAGACTTCACCAGAATTTAATAGTTTTGTGTTTCAAGTACACTATCAAGAACATGAAAATTTAACCAAGAGAATGAGAGAAACTATTTGAAAATCATGTATTTCATAAAGGATTTATGTCTGGAAGATATGAAGAACTCTTACAACTCATTAAGGATTGGTTTCGATGTTTTCCCAAGGAAGATATACGAATGTCCAATATCATGGAAATGGAACTTATGTCATCAGTCATTAAAGGATCAAAACTATATGAAATACCACTTCATATCCATAAGAATGGCTAGAATCACAAAGTCATACAGTGAGAGCTTGTGAAATCGTAGAGGAATGAGAACCCTCAGACGTTGCTAATGGGAGTGTAAAATGATTAAGCCACTTTAGAAAACAGTCTAGCAGCTCTTAGAACATAAAGTTATCATATGAGTGAACAATTCTGCTCCTAGGTATTTATCCAATAGAAATGAGAACATATGTACACACAAAAACTTGTGCATACAATTTTATAGGAGCATTATTCATAATAGCCAAAAAGTAGAAACAATCCAAGTATCTACCAACTGGTGAATGGAGCAACAAAGCATGATGTACCCATACAATGGGATACAATTCAGCCATGAATAGGAATAAAATACTGATGCATGCAACAACTTAGATGAATCTTGCAAATTTATGCCAAATGAAACTAGCCACAAAAGTTCACTTATTGTATCATTCCATTTCTTTGAAAATCCAGTACAGAGAAATCTCGAGACAGAAAGTAGATTAGTTATAGTTCTGTGTTGGAGGACAGAAGAGATAATAAGAGAGTGATAGCTGAAGGGTATACAGTTTCTTTTTGGGATGATGAAAATATTCTAAAACTATCTATGGTGATAGTTTCATACATCTGTGAATGTACTAAAAACTATTGAATTATGTACTTTAAATCTGCATATATACAGTATAAAAACTGCATCTCAATAAAGCTATTCCAATAGGAAATATAGCCCAATACTGAAAGAGGCCATTCCAGGTTCTAAACCCCCACTCCAAAAAAAATTTTTTTTTTTTATATGGGAAACATAAACAGGTCGAGCAGTAATTTCATTTCAACCTAAAACAAGGATTCCCCAAGTGTTCAACTGAGCCTGAAAAGTTTAACTATGAATTTGTGCTGCATTTACAAGGTCGCATCTCTGCGGGGTTTATACAGGAGCTGCCACCTTTTGACTGAGGCCTCAGCACATTGTGACAGTCCTGTTAACAGGCACGCAGCATCCCCGAGCCTCTGTTTCCTCATCTGTACGTCTGGCACACTCACCCTTGCTCCAACAGGTTCTGTTTGTTGTAAAGATCAAATGAAATTGCAAAAAAACACTTTGAAAAGATGAGGGTATTATAAAGACAAAGGAGATTAATCCTTAACATTAATCTTTAACATCCTCTCAAAAAGCTTTCAGCAACTGGCCCCCCTGAGGATAGCAGATTAAGTACAAATTAAAAACAAAACTTCAACTAACATTTTCACCCAAATTCAAAAGGTATTTTACATTCATTAAGCTTTGAAGTTCATAGTCTAATACTTCTTTTTTAACTTATCCATTAGTCATATAAAGTGAGAAATCAAGTCACAGCCTTTGTCAGAGGATTGAATGGTTCCAAATGACCTATCTCATGAACACAGGGTGGAAAAGTAATGAGAAATATCAAACTCTATTTTTCTTTTGTAGTATACTAATAACAACAACAAAAAAAGCTTTTAAAATTAAAAGACGTTGGTAACATTTTGAGCATACTTAGCATTCTTTTTAAAGCAACTTCTCTGCTGGCAGTGGATTTTAGGTTGCAATGCCTTAAGCTAAGAAAGCGAGTCTTAAAAAGAAAAGGAAAAAATCAAGGAAACAAGCATGATGCAGTCAGTTGTAAGTAATCACTTTACAAAGGGAATTATTAAGAAGGGCTGGCAGTCTTGCCTTCAGAGTCCCTCCCTTGAAGGCCCTGACCATTTATGCCGCTACATCAATTCACAACATGAGAGGGATCCGAGTTGTCCAATTATGATTTTTCAGTAGTAAAAATAATTATTTCAATTTTCCAAGTCCTTTCACATATATTATCCCTTTTGATCATCACAACATGAGGGAAGTGATGATTTTCCCACTCATGAATTATAGAACTAGGAGTGGTACCCAGCATTCCAACTCTCCAGCCTCTGCGATGTCCTCTGCCTCATGCAGAGGATGAGAACCACAAAAACTCTCTTGCCACATAGACTCATTCCAAACTCCTGCATTAAATGGCTGGATCAACATAGCATGGCTTCCGCCAACCTAAGGCCACATCCTTGGGATGACTAAGACATCCCCTCTTAGAGTTCCTGTCTAAGAAAGCTCAAGGCTGTCAAAAAAATTTACCATTTGTTCTAGCCAACACCTGGCCATAGGGCCCTGACCTCCACTCCTTTCTTCGAGCATTACTAATTTAAAAAGGCAGGAAGGGGTAAGCTCACAATTGTAAACTCTCCCTCTGTTGCTTTCAAATATACACATATGTATTCCCTACAACCCAGGAGTGTCTTTCTCAAGGACTTGAAAGCCGTTCCTTTCAAACGCTATCATCAGGAAGGATAGGACCTCTGTCTCCCAGGCTCTGTGGGTGAGTAGAATCCTAATTCAGGTAACTGCCAACTAGTAGCCACAGCTGTCCTAATGACATCTTCACCGTCTATCTCACTAGATTTTTGTAATTTTTTCTTATCTCTGATTCTACTTTACCCCTGCTCACTGCTCCTCCCTATTCCCTCATCCTGATTTTAAAATGTTCCAGTCACCTCTGTATAGGCTTCCCTGATGGCTCAGATGGTAAGGAAACTGCCTGCAATGCAGGAGACCCAGGTTCGATCCCTAGGTTGCAATCTCCTGGAGAAGGAAATGGCAACCCACTCCAGTATTCTCGCCTGGAGAATCCCGATGGACAGAGGAGTCTGGCAGGCTATAATCGATGGGGTCTCAAAGAGTCGAACACGACTGAGTGACTAACACACACACCTCTGTATAAATAGAATGGAACTCAGCTCTTTTCCCTACTGTCAGTAGTTAATAAAATCTGCCTTCACCACTTTAACTAATATCCAGCTTTATCTTTGACAACACACATGCAACTGCCCCCAGGCAAATGTGGTCAAAACCAACCACATCTCCTCTTTATTCTGTCCTGTGCCTGACCCGAGTCCCCATCTCTGCCCTGTCCCCTCTGGCTTCAAAGCTTCCCACATGTACCAACGGAATAACCTCCTTTCCATCTGTCTACCTCAACACTGTCTCCCAGGCAGTTCATTCTGCATCTTCCTCCCAAGATGTAGGTTGTATCATATCTTCCTCTCTTCAAAAGCACCTGCAGTGTTGACAAGCTAATTAGCATTCAGTACTCTGTACTGGCTGGTCTAAGTCTCAATTTCATTTATATCCCTGAGCTAACATGCCCAGTGAATGCAGGGGCAGAAAGAAGCCAGACCTCCACATACTGTTCTTCAGGGCCCCCTGTGAAGACAGCCTAACAGAATGATATCTGGGAAGACTTGTCAAAATCACTGGTAAGCCATTTGCAGAAAGCCTCAACCTATCCCAGCTGTTGTCTGAAATGTTCCTGAAAAGACCCAGAATCTCAGGAAGTCCTGCCTCAGACAGGCAAAAATTTGTTATTCTTTAATCTCACTCTCTTCTTTGGGCTTTTCAAAACAGAATAAAGACCAGAATTATTGCTACTGACAGCCAGCACCTATCAAGCACCTTCTCTGGGTCGAGCAACTCACTAAAAACCTACATGCATTTTCTCATTTAATCTTCAAAATGCTGTAACCAAGACATAGGCACTGTTATTATTCCCAGTGAATAGATAAGAAACTTAGGCTTAACATGGATCTGCATCTTTTGTGCAAGTGGCAAAGCTGGAACATGAATCCAGGTCCCCATGTCCTCAGAGCTTGAGTTCTTAACTGCTACACATGTTGACAAGCATCCAAACATTTTTACACAGCCCTCATTCAATCTTGGAGAAGGAAATGGCAACCCACTCCAGTACTCTTCCCTGGAAAATTTCATGGACAGAGGAGCCTTGAAGGCTACAGTCCATGGGGTCGCAAAGAGTCAGACATGACTGAGTGACTTCGCTTTACTTTCATTCAATCTTAGGGTCTTCAATCCATTTCTCATCATATGGACCATGATCGTTTTGTCATCTCAGGCATTGTCCTCTGAACTTGGGTCAGTAAGTTCAGAGTAAAATAAAAGTAGCACTCTAAGGAAGCCCTCGGTAGGTACTTTTCTCATTCATTTTACATTATGTTCTCAACTGGGTCTTTATTTTCCTGTGTTCATTGAAGAGACTTGTCGCCACCTCCTCTTAATTCATCAAGACAGACTTCAAATAGATTAAAGAGTTAAATATTTTCCTTGAAAAAAAATCAATGAAAAAAAAAAACTAGAAGACAACAGAGTGATATATTTTTAAAAGATTATTTTCTAAAGGTAGCAGTAATACAAGAAAGGACAAAGGAAAATATTGAAGATCTGACTACAAAAAAATTGAAAACATCTGTACACGAAAAGCAACTAAAATATAAAGACAAACAGCAGACTGAAAAAAATGTTTGCAGGAAATATGACAAGGGTAAATGCTCTTATTAAACAGAAAGAGTATGCCAATCGATGAGAAAAACATTAAGATAAATGGCCATCAGCAGGAGAGTTACACAAGAGAAAACGCAACCTGTAAGCTAATGTGATGGGGGAAAGTTAAGCTTAATAAGAAATTAAGAAGTGTAAATAATGCTAACAATTTTCACCTAATAATTAGCAAAAGATTAATAAGATGTTCAATGCTTCCAGAGAATTAGCAAAATCAGTACTTTACTACTTTTTCTGGAGGTAATATAAATTGTTGGAAACTTCTGGAAAGATATTTGGCAATTCATTTCACATGTTTTTTTTTTTAAGTCTTAAATTTAGGCCAATAATCCCACTCCTTTAATAATTCAAAACACAAAAAGAGCGAAAAGGTGTAAGATAATTACAGTAGCTCAAATTGGGACTATCCAAAGATTACAATACTAGAAGCATATCTGCATGATCTATGCTACCTACATGGCATCCACTTAATAAATCACTATTTTATAATGTAAAATATGTATACTTTCTAACAACATTAAAAAATGTATATAATGTGTTGTGGAAAAGCAAGATTGATATGCATATACTCTGTGTGTTCACTCATATTGTCGCTGATGTTTGGTCACTAAGTTGTGTCCAACTCTGCACCTCCATGGACTGTAGCCCACTAGTCTCCTCTGTCCATGGAATTTCCCAGGCATGATTACTGGACTGGGTTGCCATTTTCTACTCTGGGGGATCTTCCTGACCAAGGGATTGAACCCACATCTCCTGCATTAGCAGGTGGATTTTTTATCGTTGAGCCACCAGGGAAGCCCCATTCACTCATATAACTGCACAAAAATTCATCTGAAAATACTTGGAGGGGCTAAAGAAACCTGATAAGAATTGCTGAGTCAATCTTTGGATTTGTGAGTGATGAGTTTTCCCTTATTTTCCTACCTATATGAACATACAGACATGCACAATTTTATTTCATTTATCAGACGCAACTGAGCAACTAAACATGCAACACAGCAATTAAATTAACAGAGTTTGGGTAAAGCAGATTACCCTCCATATTGTGAATGGGTCTCGTCCAATCATTGAAGGCCTTAAGGGAGAAGACTGAGGTCCCCAAAGGAACAGGGAATTCTGCCAATTGATTGCCTTCAGACTTGAGCCACAACATTAATTCTTCTCTAGGTCTCTCTACTACCAGCTTACCCTCCAGATTTTATACTTCTCTCTCTCTCTCTCTCTCTTCAGTAATAACATATATATTTTTGGTTCTATTTCTCTGGAGAACCCTGATAACTACACCCATCCTCCCCACTCCCTGCTACCAGCTTTCACACACACAGTCTCTCATCAGTGGACCTGATCCTTTATTTCACATAGACATAAATGCTATGAAATTTAAAGGATATTTTTCAGTTTCTTCCTACTTGACTTCCCATTAGCATTTAACACAACTCTTCTTTCTTGAAATACTTGTGTCTGGACATCCAAAATACTCCAGAACCCTGCCTCCCCCTTTCCTTCTCTGGAACCTCTTCACTCAGCGCTTTGCGGTTCTTTCCTCCTCAGAACACTCCTCCCCAATGCTGGGATCCTCCTAGCCTCAGCTCTGACTCCTATCTTTACAGAGTCTACTCTTTCCCCAGGCGACTTCATCCATAAGTAGAGTTTTACTTACCGTCCATGTACTGCTGACTCCAGCCCAGATTTCTCTAAGGTCTAGATTCATGTAATCAACTCTCCTCTGATAGCTCCACCTGGATACTAAAATGTTGTAGTTTTATTTTTTCAGGTCAAAAGATTAGTTTTCTGTGGGGAGAAGGGAGCTACATCCAAAAGAGGCAGCTGGTTAACATTTTGCTTCACCTTCATACAGAAGGGTTACTTCTCCTTGTTTATCATTGCAATCTAAAAATTGATGCAGTCCTTCTCGAAATTAGGCAACGCACCCCAGAACATTTAGTCACTCCTGTGGCCTGCAATTCACAGAGAACCTCAGCTGAGCTCACAGAGAGTGAGCCCCCAATCTAGCCATCTCCTTTATCTCCACCAGTGCAAGTTTGCCTTAAGATGTGCAAGTGGAACTGCAGATTGCCTCCAAGCGCACCACACACTGCACTTATCCCTGGCCCCTCTGCTCTGGTCTTTCTCTAATATTAGAGAGCTTCTAATAGAAGTCCTATCCATTAATTCTCAGGCCAATTTTATTTTTGATGTAACAGCTCATAAATTAGCCAGACTCTACTCAGTATGGTCTTGGTGGCACTTTACCATGCAAAAATTCTGGCAGATGGGCAGCACGGTTTGATGGTTTCCTGTATGCTGTTAATCATCCAGTGGAATTCAGGATTCAGGGAGAGTTCCCTCAAAGGTTTCATAGCCATCTTAAGCTGGAAATTCAAATTTGACTTCTAAAGGTTATCCTCACTCTAATTTCTCTGAGCCTATAATCCTTCCAAACCTTTCAATCCCAGTTACATTTAAGGGGTTCCCCCATTTTACTTAACTCAGGGACACACCTGTAATCAGGAACTTGGTACTTGGGAAAACACTAACTGCAAAGATTTTCCAGCAATTATTATGATAAAGGACACAAATGACCTTCAGTATTAAACATCTTTGCATAATAGGTAAAGCCCAATAGTCCAATAGCCGTCACTTAGCATTTTGCCTTCTGCTACAGTTCCGCCAGCCTACAGTTGGGATATCTGCTGCCTGCAGCTGCTCACTGCCTTCTGCTCTTAACTTTCCAGTATTACTCAGCCATTAAAAAGAATGCATTTGAATCAGTTCTAATGAGGTGGATGAAACTGGAGCCTATTATACAGAGTGAAGTAAGTCAGAAAGAAAAACACCAATACAGTATACTAACACATATATATGGACTTTAGAAAGATGGTAATGATGACCCTATATGCGAGACAGCAAAAGAGACACAGATGTATAGAACAGTCTTTTGGACTCTGTGGGAGAGGGCGAGGGTGGGATGATTTGGGAGAATGGCATTGAAGCATGTATATTACCATATGTGAAATAGATCACCAGTCCCGGTTCGATGCATGAGACAGGGTGCTCAGGGCTGGTGCACTGGGATGACCCTGAGGGA
This sequence comes from Bos javanicus, assembly GCF_032452875.1. Lineage (NCBI taxonomy): Eukaryota > Metazoa > Chordata > Mammalia > Artiodactyla > Bovidae > Bos > Bos javanicus. The sequence continues at coordinate 37,650,476 of NC_083895.1, read as the reverse complement.
TGGGATGGGAAGGGAGGTGGGAGGGAGGTTCAAGATGGGGAACACATGTACACCCATGGCTGATTCATGTCAATGTATGACAAAAACCACTACAGTATTGTAATTAGCCTCCAATGAAAATAAATTTTTTTTAAAAAAGAAAGATAAGAAGGAAAAAAAAAAAAAGCATCTGCATGTTTCAGGAAACAATGTCCACGTAAAATGGTGAGCTCTTTAGTACACGAAGAGATATGGAATTATCTTCTCTGGGCAGATGAGAAATTCTGATTGTGAGAGGTAACAGCAATGATGAATGTCTACTGAGTCCCACATAGAAAGCTCCAGGAACTGATCAAGGGCACAGTCATAAATAGTAAGCTTTTATCTCCATGCTTTAGGACAATTTTGCTTTCTTAGGCAGACTATGAAGATGATTGAGATTTCCCAAGAGTGATGTTAGTTTTCCATTTCTATGTATAATATGCAAACAATTTTTAACTTTTTTAAAAATTAATTTTTATCACAGTATCGTTGCTTTACAATGTTGTGTTAATTTCTATTTACAGCAAAATGAATCAACCATGTATATACATATATCCCCTCCTTTTTGGACTTCCTTCCCAGTCAGGTCACCGCAGTGCATTAAGTAGAGTTCAGCATGTTCTCATTAGTTGTTCTATACAACAACTTTTACTCTTAACTACAGCTTTCAAGCCTCTTTTATAAGAAATATCAAGGCACTTTATGAACATTAATCTTCATTACCTTGGTCAAACATAACCTTTTTTATTTCAAAACTGTCACAAGGGTCTTCTCATTTTTCTATTTGCATCTTTGGTTTTAGATTTTAAAACTAGCATTGCATCATGTTGTGAAATTGGAAGGTGGATCCTCCAACCTTATTCATCTACAGTATACTGTATGCTGTCTACCTTGTAGACTTAAGGAATGGCTAATTTATCAAACTTCATCATCATGATTTCAGTTAATGGTATCTGAGAAGATATTTTCCTTTGGGCTGCTTAGTCTCTAGCTGTTTTTTTTGCTGGAAGGAGAGAATGTTTATTTGTCCCATATATTACTTTTTAACTCCTCACCTTCACAAAGACTAAGAAAATGTTCTATCTAAAGCCTTACTACTCAAAGTATAACTTGTAGAATAGCATCATCAGTGTCACCTGAGAGCTTGTTAAACCCACTACTCTCAGGCCCACCCAGACCTGCCAAACCAGAATCTGAGAACCTCAGGAGGTTCTTGCTGTGTTAAAGTTGGAAGAACACTGAATTAAAGCATTAAACATCTGGGTGTCTATATCAGTTCAGTTCAGTCCCTCAATCGTGTCCGACTCTTTGTAACCCCATGGACTGCAGCACGCCAGTGAACTGTAAAATGGGGATAAAACCAATGGTGTCTATCACAGGATATTAGGAGATTCAAATAATATTAAATGTGGCAGTATTATCCAGTCAACAAATATTAATATTAGTCAATGAGTTAAAAACATATGAGGTTATAATAAAAATTAACTGAAATCCACATGGTGTAGTACTTAGAATACTGTAAGCCTTAATAGCAGAATTAAGCATCCATTCATTCATCCAATAAATATTTAAGCTCCTGTTAGATACCAGGCACAAATCCTACCTTTGCTCTCAAAGGTGTTAGAAGTGACAGTTAGACAAGAGGAATACCTAGAGGAATTCTTCAGGGTCGTTAGAAACCAGATTCTGTAGTCTATAGCCCTTTCACCCATCCAGAGACTAGAAAGAAAGGTGTGCTTAGAGCCCAGTGAAAGAGACTTAACATATCCTGAGTCAGGTTTCCCTTTTCTTGTCAGAGTTGGAAAATCCCATTTACAGTTAACTCTTCTACAGTGATTCAGAGACAATCTAGAATTAATGGTGCAAACTAGCATGTGGTGCTGGGAAAATAACATATCTATCATCCCTTGACATTTGCTCTACTCTTATGATGGATGAGGTGACAAAAGTCCAGAAGGCACAGATACAGTCTTAGTTAATGGACATTTTCATAGAAACAAACACATCAGGCCTGTAAGTGAGAGAGCACCAGGACAAACTGAACAGACCTAGTAGTTGGAAATGACTTTCGGAAGAAAGATATGCCGTCATCTCTTGGAAAAGGAGATTTGCTAAGAATGCTAAATTTTCATCAAATCATAGTCTTCAAAAAGCCTATGGAATCTGAGAAAAGATCTCGTCCAGGTAACAGCATAAGTGTAAGGAGGAAAAGGGTAGGGGAAAATGGGGGATGCAAGGAGAGTACAACCAGTAATCACTGTTGAAGGGAGTGAAGTGGACATGTGGTCAACTTCTGATTGGTCAATCCACATGTTGTTCCCACCCAAAATTTTGTTCGTAGAGGGGGAAGTGAGTCCCAAGAGATTAAGCCCCTAACTTTTCCATTTCACTATTGAATTGAAATATACTTTAACTACAATGAAAAATTCACCATCTACTTTATAAATAATTCATATTAGTAAAAACATCAGGTGGGGGCCTGTGGCCAGGAGGAATGTAAAGTACTATGATCAAGGATAAGATGTCAAGAGGTGGTTCCTGCATAAATAGAGAAACTCATTCTAAAATTAATGTGAAAATTCTTGAGGACACAGAAGAGCCAAAATTATCTTGAAAAAGAACAAAATTGGAGGATTAATACTTTCCCTTTTCAAAACAGTGCAAAGTGTATGATGCTGGCATAAGTATAAACAAATAGATCAGTGGGAGAGAATTGAGAGCCTAGAAATAAATCCTAACATTTATAGGTAATTGATTTTTGACAAAGGTGCCAAGACAATTCAATGGGGAAAGAATAGTCTTTTTCCAAAAACTGATGCTGGGATAATTGAATATCCACATGCAGAAGAATGAAGTTGGACTCCTAACTCACACCAGCTAACTCAAAAGGGAACATGGACCTAGATGTAAAAGCTAAATCTATAAAAACTCTTGGGAGAAAAAGTAAATCTTTATAATCTTGGTTTAGGCAACGATCTCTTCTACATGGAAGACCCAAGTCACAGAAAGAAAAAAAAAAAAGTAAATTGAACTACATTAAAGTTCAGTTCAGTCGCTGAGTCTTATCCAACTCCCTGCAACCCCATGGACTGCAGCACGCCAGACTTCCCTGTCCATCACCAACTCCCAAAGCTTACTCAAACTCAAGTCCATTGAGTCGGTGATGCCATCCAATCATCTCATCCTCCGTCGTCCCTTTCACTTCCCACCTTCAATCTTTCCCAGCATCAGGGTCTTTTCAAATGAGTCATCTCTTCACATCAGGTGGCCAAAGTACTGGAATTTCAATTTCAGCAAAAGTCCTTCCAGTAAACATTCAGGACTGATCTTCTTTAGGATGGACTGGTTGGATCTCCTTGTTGTCCAAGGGACTCTCAAGAGTCTTCTCCAACACCGCAGTTCAAAAGGGAACATAGTTCGAAAGAGAAGCATCAATTCTTCTGCACTCAGCTTTCTTTATAATCCAACTCTCACATCCATACATGACTACTGGAAAAACCATAGCTTTGACTAGACTGACCTTTGCTGGCAAAGTAATGTCTCTGCTTTTGAATATGCTGTCTACGTTGGTCATAACCTTTCTTCCAAGGACCAAGCGTCTTTTAATTCATGGCCACAGTCACCATATCCAGTGATTTTGGAGCCCCAGAAAATAAAGTCAGCCACTGTTTCCCCATCTATTTGCCATGAAGCGATGGAACCAGAGGCCATGATCTTAGTTTTCTGAATGTTGAGTTTAAGCCAAATTTTTCACTCTCCTCTTTCATTTTCATCAAGAGGCTCTTTAGTTCTTTTTAGCTTTCTGCCATAAGGGTGGTGTCATCTGCATATCTGAGGTTATTGATATTTCTCCTGGCAATCTTGATTCCAGCTTGTGCTTCTTCCAGCCCAGTGTTTCTCATGATTACTCTGCATAGAAGTTAAATAAGCAGGGTGACAATATACAGCCTTGACATACTCCTTTCCCGATTTGGAACCAGTCTGTTTGTTGTTCCATGTCCAGTTCAAACTGTTGCTTCCTGACCTGCATACAGATTTCTCAGGAGGCAGGTCAAGTGGTCTGGTATTCCCATCTCTTTCAGAATTTTCCACAGTTTGTTATGCACACAGTCAAAGGCATTGGTATAGTCAATAAAGCAGAAATAGATGTTTTTCTGGAACTCTCTCACTTTTTCAATGATCCTACAGATGTTGGCAATTTGATCTCTGGTTCCTCTGCCTTTTCTAAATCCATTGAACATCTGGTAGTTCACAGTTCACGTATTGTTGAATCCTGGCTTGGAGAATTTTGAGCATTACTTTGCTAGTATGTCAGATAAAATGTGTTTCATAGTGATCTCCAAACTCCAGACTAACTACATCAGAATACCCTAGGGAAAAGGAAAGGGATGCTATATTAAAAAAAAAAAAAAAGAAGAACTCTCAAGTCATACCCTCAGAGAATATGGAAAGCTGTGCTTTTTAAACTCTCCCAAAATATTATTGACTAATGTACAAGACTGGGCTTCTCTGGTTGCTGGGGGTAAAGAATTAACCTGCAATGCAGGAGATGCAGGTTTGATCCCTGGGTTGGGAAGATCCCATGGAGAAGGAAATGGCAATCCAGTCCAGTATCTTGCCTGGGAAATTCCAAGGAGAGAAGAGCCTGGCAGACTACGTCCATGGGGTTGCAAAAGTCAGATGCAATTTAGCAACTAAACTACCACCCAATGTACAAGAGGAGTTGGAACTCCTGATCTAGAGGTTGAAACAAAACATCTGAAACAAATGAGGGAGAAATATAGAGGAATATTTTCCCATTTCAGTATGAGAGAGCATTTTAAATATGTAAAAGCAAAGGAAAACAATTCTTTGATTTGTTAAATATTTATGGGGGCTACTAGGCACATGCATTTTGGCTATGTGAAATAGTTAAAGTTCTGTATGTCAAAAGTCATCACATACAATATTTAAAAACAAACTAGGAAAAAGTATTACTGGAAAAAATCTTTTCAATGTCTATGGTAAAGAAAAGGTGTTCTTAATAAGTTAAAAAAAATCTTACAATTCACTAAGTAAAAGCAAGTAGTGAAATAGAAAATAGGAAGAAAATAGAAAATAGGACATAGTCCACAAAAGAAATTTGCCCAAATTAAAATGCAAAAATGTGGAAAGCTATTTGACTTTTCTAATAGTAATAGAAATGAAGAGTATTTAGATAAACTACTGTGTGTGTCTATCGAGATGTTAAATACAGAAACAGACGGTCCCCAGTGTTCATCGCCGCGCTATTCGCAGTGGTTAGGAATGGAGACAACCTAGATGTCCATCGATAGATGAATGTATGGGGAAGTTGTGGTGCATATATACAATGGAATATTATTCAACCATAAAAAGGAACGCATTTGAGTCAGTTCTAATGAGGTAATTGAACCTAAAGCCTATTATAAGGGTGAAGTAAGTCAGAAAGAGAAAAACAAGTATCATATATTAACATATTATATAGACTATAGAAAGATGGTAATTATGAACCTATTTGCAGGGCAGCAATGGAGAGAACAGACTTGTAGACACAGTGGGGGAAGGAGTTTTGTTCAGTCACTCTGTCGTGTCCAACTCTGTGCAATCTAATGGACTGCAGCACGCCAGTCTTCTCTGTCCTTCACCATCTCCCAAAGCTTGCTCAAACTCATGTCCATTGAGTCAGTGATACCATACAACCATCTTGTCCTCTGTCGTCCCCTTCATCTCCTGCCTTCAATCTTTCCCATCATCAGGGTCTTTTCCAATGAGTCAGCTCTTCGCATTAGGTGGCCAAAGTATTAGAGCTTAAGCTTCAGCATGTCTTTCCAATATATATTCAAGATTGATTTCCTTTAGGATTGACTGGTTTGATCTCCTTGCAGTCCAAGGGACTCTCAAGAGTCTTCTCCAAGATCACAGTTCAAAAGCATCAATTCTTCAGAGCTCAGCTTTCTTTATAATCCAATTCTCACATCTATACATGACTCTTGGAAACTCCATAGTTTTGACTAGACAGAACTCTGTTGGCAAAGTAATGTCTCTGCTTTTTAATATGCTCTCTAGGAAATTAGAGACACCAAGGAACGTTTCATGCAAAGATGGGCTCAATAAAGGACAGAAATGGTATGGACCTAACAGAAGCAGAAGATATTAAGAAGAGGTGGCAAGAATATGCAGAAGAACTGTACAAAAAAGATCTTCATGTCCCAGATAATCACGATGGTATGATCACTCACCTAGAGCCAGACATCCTGGAATGTGAAGTCAAGGGGGCCTTAGAAAGCATCACTACGAACAAAGCTAGTGGAAGTGATGGAATTCCAGTTGAGCTATTTCAAATCCTGAAAGATGATGCTGTGAAAGTGCTGCACTCAATATGCCAACAAATCTGGAAAACTCAGCAGTGGCCACAGGACTGGAAAAGGTCAGTTTTCATTCCAATCCCAAAGAAAGGCAATGCCAAAGAATGCTCAAATTACTGCACAGTTGCACTCATCTCACACGCTAGTAAAGTAATGCTCAACATTCTCCAGCCAGGCTTCAGCAATACATGAACCGTGAACTTCCAGATGTTCAAGCTGGTTTTAGAAAAGGCAGAGGAACCAGAGATCAAATTGCCAACATCCGCTGGATCATGGAAAAAGCAAGAGAGTTCCAGAAAAACATCTATTTCTGCTTTATTGACTATGCCAACGCCTTTGACTATGTGGATCACAATAAACTGTGGAAAATTCTGGAAGAGATGGGAATACCAGACCACCTGACCTGCCTCTTGAGAAACCTATATGCAGGTCAAGAAGCAACAGTTAGAACTGGACATGGAACAACAGACTGGTTCCAAATAGGAAAAGGAGTACGTCAAGGCTGTGTATTGTCACCCTGCTTATTTAACTTATATGCAGAGTACATCATGAGAAACACTGAGCTAGAAGAAGCACAAGCTGGAATCAAGATTGCCGGAAGAAATATCAATAACCTCAGATATGCAGATGACACCACCCTTATGGCAGAAAGTGAAGAGGAACTAAAAAGCCTCTTGATGAAAGTGAAAGAGGAGAGTGAAAAAATTGGCTTAAAGCTCAACATTCACAAAACAAAGATCATGACATCTGGCCCCATCACTTCATGGGAAATAGATGGGGAAACAGTGGAAAAAGTGTCCGAATTTACTTTGGGGGGCTCCAAAATCATTGCAGATGGTGATTGCAGCCATGAAATTAAAAGACGCTTACTCCTTGGAAGGAAAGTTATGACCACCTAGATAGCATATTCAAAAGCAGAGACATTACTTTGCCAACAAAGGTCCATCTAGTCAAGGCTATGGTTTTTCAGTGGTCATGTATGGATGTGAGAGTTAGACTGTGAAGAAAGCTGAGCACCGAAGAATTGATGCTTTTGAACTGTGGTGTTGGAGAAGACTCCTGAGAGTCCCTTGGACTGCAAGGAGATCTAAACAGTCCACTCTAAAGGAGATCAGTCCTGGGTGTTTTTTGGAAGGCATGATGCTAAAACTGAAACTCCAGTACTCTGGCCACCTGCGAAGAGTTGACTCATTGGAAAAGACTCTGATGCTGGGAGGGATTGGGGGCATGAGGAGAAGGGGACGACAGAGGATGAGATGGCTGGATGGCATCACTGACTCGATGGACGTGAGTCTGAGTGAACTCTGGGAGTCGGTGATGGACAGGGAGGCCTGGCGTGCTGCGATTCATGGGATTGCAAAGAGTCAGACACGACCGAGCGACTGAGCTGAACTGAACTGTGTCATAGCTTTTCTTCCAAGGAGTGAATGTCTTTTAACTTCATGGCTGCAATCACCATCTCAGTAATTTTGGAGCTCAAATAAATAAAGTCTGCCACTATTTTAATTGTTCCCCATCTATTTGTCATGAAGTGATGAGACTGGATACCATGATCTTAGGTTTTGGAATCTTGAATTTTAAGCCAGCTTTTTCACTGTCCTCTTTTGCTTTCATCAAGAGGCTCTTTACCTCCTCTTCGCTTTCTGCCATAGGGGTGGTGTCATCTGCATATATGAGGTTATTGATATTTCTCCCAGAAATCTTGATTTCAGCTTGTGCTTCATCCAGCCTGGCATTTCGCATAATATACTCTGCATATAAGTTAAATAAGCAGGATACTCCTTCTCAATTTGTAACCAGTCTGTTGTTCCATATCCGGTTTAACTGTTGCTTCTTGACTTAAATACGATTTCTCAGGAGGCGGGTCAGGTGGTCTGATATTCCCATCTCTTTAAAAATTTCAGTTTGTTGTGATCCAGACAGTCAAAGGCTTTAATGTAGTCAATGAAGCCGAAGTAGGTGCTTTTCTGGCATTCTCTTGCTTCCTCTGTGATCCAGTGGATGTTGGCAATTTCATCTCTGGTTCCTCGGCCTTTCTAAATCCAGTTTGAACATTTGGAAGTTCTTGGTACATGTACTGGTGAAGCCTAGCTTGGAGAATTTTGAGCATTACTTTGCTAGCATGGGAAATGAGTGCAATTGTGTGGTAGTTTGAACATTCTTTGGCATTGCCTTTCTTTGGAATTGGAATGCAAACTGACCTTTTCCAGTCCTGTGGCCACTGCTGAGTTTTCCAAATTTGCTGGCATATTGAGTACAGTACTTTCACAGCATCATCTTTTAGGATTTGAAATAGCTCAACTGGAATTCCATCACTTCCACTAGCTTTGTTCGTAGTATGCTTCCTAAGACCCTCTTGACTTCACACTCCAGGATATCTAGCTCTAGATGAGTCATCACATCATCATGGTTATCTGGGGAAGGAAAGGGAGGGACTAATTGAAAGACTAACACTGAAACATATACATTACCGTATGTAAAACAGATATCCAGTGGGAATTTGCTGTATGATGTAGGGAGCTCAAACCCTGTGCTCTGTGATGACCTAGAGGGGTGGGATGGGGTGGGAGGCGGGATGGAGGTTCAAGAGGAAGGGGAGATATATATATATATATACACCTATGGTTGATTCATGTTGATGCATGGCAGAAATCAACACCATGTTGTAAAATTATTATCCTTCAATTTAAAATATAGTAAAAAAGCAACAAATGGAATGACACCAAGGTTGGAAAGAGTACAGTTAGAGCAGTGCTTTCTTGCATTGCTCTTGGCAGTTAAAATTGTCACATGTACGTCTTATCTTCTTCATCTGCCAGCTTTCATTAGATTATGTTGTGGTAACCAACTACCCCTAAATCTTGTGGCTTGCAACTGTAAAGTTTTATTTATCCCTCATGGTCCATTCTGGCTATGGACTGGTTATGGCTTTGCTCCATGTGTCTTCTTCATTTTAGGTTCCAGACTGCTAATAGGGACATGCCATTTCCTTCCTCTCTTCCACCCACAATGTTATTCAGCCAGAGGATGTAATCTGGGTAACCCAAGCAGGCAGGCTTTATTTCATTTATTCTCACTAGTTAAACAACTGCATAGTTCTTAAATAGGGAGAAAGTACAGACCTTCTCTGTACTGTCATAGTTTCATACTGTCATAGGTAGTAGCCTACAGCACTTCTACACACGGTCCATTAGCCATTGCAAATCATGTGTCTAATCCTGATGTAAATAGGATGGAGGAACAAAAGAGTTCTGAAAGAATGGGCCAAAGGGAAGAGAGAAAATACTATGAACAAATTATATAACTTCTATGATCTTCCTCCCTCTACAGGCAAAAGTACATTTCACACCCCAAGGAAAAGTATCTTCCAAAGACCTATTTAGTTGTGGCTTCAGACCCAAAGTCCAAGATATCTTTTGATAGTTTCTGCACCTAGTCTATATATAACTCCTTGGAATGGATACCTATGAACTAAAGAGACAAGTTATCTGTACCACCACCATCCTTTGTGTGCGCGCACACACACACACACACACACAGCCTACAGTAAGGCAAGAGGGACAGGATAACCAAAGCAAATTATCCCACACAGCAAAGGAAAAGATGAGAGGCACACATCAGTTACTGATGTTTCTCTTACCTCTCACCCAGTCTTCCTTAACGAAGCTAAGATTTTAGCATTCTGTGACTTTGCTGGTAGCATCTGTAACCAGCAAATGAGAACAATGAAATGAAAAAGGTCACAAAAATAATCATCAGAGTGTCTCTAAATTTCCAAAGTGGAGGATATGTAAGAAAGGCTGATCTTGGTAATGACCTAATTTGCCTATCTTTATCTTGTAGAATTTACAGAATAGCTTTTTCTATAAATTTAATAAATATAACTTTCCAAACATTTAATAAGTGTATACTGTGTGTCTATTTTAAAATCAGCACAATAATTTAGAAGTCCATGTGTCATTAGGGTTTTATCTGGTCATTATTGCTAACTATCAAATATACAGTCTTCTCTTAGAAGACTTTACCTTGAAACAATCCATGCTAGCAAAAGAAAAAAAAAAAAAATGTCAAGACTAACTGCTTGATTACATTCCAGGCATCATTTGCTTTACTTTCTGAGTGGTCTCCATTGAGTCACTGCCTATATATAAGGGTCTGTTATACAATAACCAAAGCAAATAAGTTTCTGTGGCTGTTTTTCTCTGTAAACACATTGGTAGAGCTTCCAATAAAAAATAAACAGGAAAGAAACTGTTGAAATGTAACATTTTCCCAGACCAATATTAGTCACCTATGTATTCAAAATTTTTCTCATTACTGAGATTTGCAGTATCTTTTTGGAGGGACAAGGCATTGTCCATCCATTTCCTCTCTCTCTTCCTTCCAGTTTGTTATTCAGCTGGAGTATGTATTCACAGGTAACTCAAGCAGGCAGGCTTTATTTCATTTACTCTCAACAGTCCCTACATAGTTCTGTAATAAGGATAAGTCTACCCTTCATAAGTAGTCATTTCCCTCTTTCCAAATTGCAAAGAAAACCAGATTCAAATTTCAGTTGTGATGACTGTTTATCTAAACACCTACCACCATGAACCTTCAAGCAGGCACAGAGACCCCTAAGATGAAAGTCACACCAGCTGAACTAGAAGCTAGAGGAGCAGCAGGAGAAAAAGGCTGAGGAAATGAGAACCAACTGGGCATCATAGAACAAAGTCTGAAGAAAGGCTGGAGGCTCACAGGTGCACTTGAAGCTCCACATGAAGTGTAAGCCCTGAGTACTTGGCACAGGCACCCTTTGCCCATATATCTGTGGGCCAGTAATGTACTAGGGCCAACTTGTACCAGCCTGAAAAAAGCTGTTAAATTTTTATGAGTTTTCCAAACCACATGTTAAATTGTTGGTAGCTTGAAATTGGCTATGGTGAGGTACTTACACCATTGAAACTGAAAAATTCTACAAACTAAGACTCTGGTTTTCAGAAGGTTGGTGGTTATACATTTACCAGCATACCACTAGACCTTTGGTTGCTTCTCTCAACTTGAATTCCTTCACATCTCCTTCCTATGAACATTTGTAACCAGATTCTGTTCAGAAAGCAGCAGAGAACAGTAAGAAAGAATGACCATCAGGACCTGTCACTGATCATTACCCACAATGTCTGTTCAAGGTCCGTTTCCGTATGAAGGGATGCTCAGGAGAGGTCCCTCTACTGACAGTCAGAGCCAGGCCACCATCTGAGGACAGCAAGTGTCAGTTCTTGTTCCAGCTCTTTCCTGTTGTTTACACTAAGCAAGAGGGCCGGGAGAAGAGTGAAACAAGTAAGGGCATGAAAAAGATGGGCCTGAAATTTGACTTGTCTGTAGCATGACTGGTCATGTCAGACAAGGGGACGTGGTGGAACTCCTCCCAATGCTGCTTCACCTGTCTTTACCGTGAACCATAGTGAAAGAAAAGACTCCCATGTGGAACCGAGACCAGAAATTTGGGTCTTACTCCACCTCTGACACTGACTTACAGTGTGACCTGGAAAAAAAAGACACCAACTGCCCCCACAGGGGACCACACTGCCCTAGTGACTCAAACCATGTCTGCTAATAGACCCTTCCACTTGTGGAGGTACTTTAGGGATAATGAGAAAACAAACAGAACTAAACTGGAAAAAAAAAAAGAGAAAGAAGAAATGGAAGGAAAGGAGGGAAGGATGGTGGGAGGAAGAAAAAAGAAAAGGAAAGAGAGAGAAAGAAAGAAAAGAGAATGTGGAAAGAAGAAGAAAGCAAAAAAGGAGAAAGAATTTTAAAAAAGGAAACCAAAAAATTAGAAGCTTAGGCTAAAATAATAGCTCTTCTCAACCATAGAAATTGAAAAAATGTTCATTTTTCCAAGGTCTTCCTGAACTTAATAACTGATTTTAAAGTAAATAAACATCAAAAAAAAACCATTATGTGAACTTAATAAAATACCTAAATACTAATAAAATGTCACTTTTATATATTTATGTATTAGGGACTTGTATGTAAGATTTTATTTGAGAAAACAAAAGTTCCAGTGCTGAAGATTAAGTTTGAAAACTACTCAACCAGATGAATTATTTATTCAGTAAATATTTGGCTGTGAGCTATCAAAGTGTGATGCTAACTCTAAACATTTACAGAGGGAGAACACTCAAATCCTCTGCTCAAGAAACTCAAAGCCAGAATTCCAGTAAAGGGTTCATGCATTAAATTACCTCCTCCACTCTAAGGAGAACATTTATATTTGAATTTTCTTCATTGTATTTTTAAAATTAAGACAAAACCCCTTTCAAAGAGAAAAGAAATTTCTTAGTAAACACAGAACAGAAGACAAACCAAATGCAAATCCATGAAGGTAATGTCCTTGTTAATTTCAGATCAAAACTATAAGTGAGGGGGATTCCACTCCCAGAAATAATGAAGACCCCAAACCTCAATGGTGATGGAAGGAAAGAGCCATCCTTCCACATAAAATAGGGCTTGGACCAACAGCCTCATGTGAAACAAGCTGTGACCACTCCCTAGGAATGCCGCTTGTGACGGCAACAGCAGTTGTGGGCGGGAGAAGACAAGGCTGTTGGTGCAGGACCAGTTCCTGGGGTGGAATAGCTCTGATAGGATGGTAATACCAGCATGGGAGGGAAGGGCTACATGTGAGGTTCCATTTGGCCAGATGGAGACAACCATAGATCTGCTGGGCAGAGAGAAGGGAAACAGAACACCCCTCTCAGTATGAGCCCAGAGGAAACTAGAACTCTAACACATACAGGGAAAGGTCACACTAAGAAGGATCGACAACAAAATAAGTAATAAGGGGATGCATTCACTTTCAACAAAATGTAAAACCTTTAAATAATCACATATTGACTTTACAATTGGTATATTTAAGATCGTCAAAGAACTAATGCAAGAATAACATTCATTTTGAAAAGAACAACAACAAACGTGAAACAAAACAGAACCGGTCACCACAAATAAGGAATGGCAAGAGTGCCCAAGCAAACGAGCTTCCAGTCCTGGCTCAAAGTCCCCACAAAAAGCTCATCCAGCCCAGAGTGCAGATGAATTTGAGCCTCCTTGGTGATGCCAAGTCTTCCCGTCCTCATCCGTGCAGCGCTCAGCCCTGAGCATAACAGCTCCGTAGCAATCCAAGGACAATCTCACAAAATCATGGCCCGTGGAGTCATGCCAGGTTTCACCTGACTGAATTTTTGTCGTGGGTAATAAAATTTGAAAATACTCACCCTTCTCCTTCCAAGTTGGATGTTCTAAATATGAAAAGAAATGAACATCATCTGACTTGCACTCAGGATGGTTCCTGATATGAATCTGGTCCCAGAAGCCCACCCTGAGACAGGGATCAGGAGCAGGTGATTTGTTCAGGATCTACTCCATGGAAATTCCACGAGGAAGTGGGAGGGCCAAGATAGGAAACAAGAAGCCACAAGACCGGGTGCAAGTTGAGGCAGAGTCTCAGCCTGTTCTCAAGTAAATTAGCATCTAAGAGATTTGCCTGCCCTGAAGCAAAGAAACTAGGCTTGCACACTTCCACGCCTGTCAGTCATGAGCATCATCCCCCAGGCACTTTCTCCTGTCCATGCCTATGGGTGAAGCGATTACCATAGCCCCACAGGGTGGTCTCCAAAGAAGCCCAAGGCCCAGGCTATTAGAAGTAATAGTGCCCAGAAGTCCAGGGAGGGAGTCACAGAAGAGGTGTGTGTGTGTGTGTGTGGTATGTACTCAGTCATGTCTGACTCTTTGTGACCCCATGGACTATAGCCCACCAGGCTCCTCTGTCCATGGGACTTTTCAAGCAAGAATACTAGACTGGGTTGCCATTTTGTACTCCAGGGGATCTTCCTGACCCAAGCATCAAATTCACATTTCTTGTGTCTCCTGCAGGAATGCTGGAGAAGGCAATGGCACCCCATTCCAGTACTCTTGCCTGGAAAATCCCATGGACCGAGGAGCCTGGTAGGCTGCAGTCCATGCGGTCACTAGGAGTCGGACACGACAGAGCGACTTCACTTTCACTTTTCACTTTCATGCATTGGAGAAGGAAATGGCAACCCACTCCAGTGTTCTTGCCTGGAGAATCCCAGGGACGCAGGAGCCTGGTGGGCTGCCGTCTACGGGGTCGCACAGAGCTGGACACGACTGAAGTGACTTAGCAGCTTAGCAGCAGGAATGCAGATTCTTTACCACTTCTGGCCCCTGGGCAAAGGCATTTCAAGGAGTTTAGTAGAGTCTAGCAGAGCTCAGGTACTTGCCTGCTGCAGTTACCTTTTCTTGAGGTCAGCAATGGGATGGTTTGTGATGATTTTACACTTCCAGAAGGTGAACTGAGCCAAGAGCAGAAGTAAAACACAACATAAAATGTTTAGGATTTATTCATGTGTGCGGTGAATGAAGGATGAGCCATTGCTGTAAAGCCTGATTATTGGTTAATTGGAGGACTTCCAACAGGAACAAATCACTTAGGTCTAGATAAACTACAGAACTTAAATTTGGTTTAAATTATTGCTCAAACTATGGCTTTCACAAGCAATTTCATCTATTCTGAATTATTTGAAAATAATACATTAGTTTTGGAAGCAACCCTATAGTTTTAGAAATCAAAAGATATATAACCTTTTATTAAGCTTATAGATATACTTTCAATAACACTCTTCTAATTAAGAAATCTGATGAAATAACTTCAGCAAATGAGTTTCCATTGTTTAGCAAATTATTTATGATTTTTAGCTCATTGCCAGACTAGGAATTAAAATTAAATAATTTAGAGCCTAGTAATATTGATACCTATAGATACCTATAGATATTATTAGTGCACAGCTGTCTGAGACTTAATAACTTAGAATAAGTAGATTAATGGACTGGAGTTTTCATAGTTTCAACTTATGTGGTCCAAGCATCCTTCCTTAAAGTAAAAGAGAATAAAAGAAAAAGCATCATCAAAATGTGTGAGTTGCTTTGGTGAGGATGGACTCCCTGTAGCACCTTTGCCAACGTACCAGCATGATTGATATACCCTTACATTGTGACGCCCTTACCCTGCCTGTGGCTGACAGAAGAGCAGTGGCAACACAGCCTGGATGTTCCCAAGTGAGGCTGTAGAGAAGACGCAAGGAACTATGATGAAGGCAACTGGTCAAGTTTTCGTTTGAGGCTTTTTATAATCTGACTAGAGCTATGACCAACCTAGATAGCATATTCAAAAACAGAGACATTACTTTGCCAACAAAGGTCCATCTAGTCAAGGCTATGGTTTTTCCAGTGGTCATATATGGATGTGAGAGTTGGACTGTGAAGAAAGCTGAGCACTGAAGAACTTATGCTTTTGAACTGTGGTGTTGGAGAAGACTCCTGAGAGTCCCTTGGACTGCAAGGAGATCCAACCAGTCCATCCTAAAGGAGATCAGCCCTGGGTGTTCTTTGGAAGGAATGATGCTGAAGCTGAAACTCCAGTACTTTGGCCACCTCATGCGAAGAGTTGACTCATTGGAAAAGACTCTGATGCTGGGAGGAATTGAGGGCAGGAGGAGAAGGGGATGACAGAGAATGAGATGGCTGGATGGCATCACCGACTCAATGGACATGAGTTTGAGTGAACTCCAGGAGTTGGTGATGGACAGCGAACCCTGGCGTGCTGCAATTCATGGGGTTGCAAAAAGTTGGACATGACTGAGCGACTGAACTGAACTGACTGAAAAAGTAAGCATTTTATATTAAAAAAAAAAAAACAGGCATATGAGGTTAATATTAAAAAGAATTCATTCTAAATCCTGGGAAATAAAAACGTGGCCACGGAAAATTGTTTTAAAATGGACTGATTCAGGTGCAATGAACTCCAGATTGGACAGAGTTCAACTGAACTGGTGGACTCAACTAGATATTGATGAATTGGAAGCTCTCTGAGGATTTTACTCAGAGGTTGGAAGATTAAAAAGTGTGAAGAAGAAAGTAAGAGATGTGGAGTCAAGACTGAATGGCTCTAACATATGTCTAACACCTGTGGTGAATTCATTTCGATATTTGGCAAAACCAATACAATAGTGTAAAGTTTAAAAGTAAAATAAAATTTAAAATAAATAAATAAATATATAAAAAGAGTACCCAAAGTAAAAAGTAAAAGGAATAGAGAAGCAATATGAAGAAATAATGGCCAAGAATTTTTTTCATTAAAAATGATGAGAGTTTTTAAAATTAAAAGCAAAATAGGAGGGATAGAAATAAATCCATACCTAGATTAGCTGCAACGACAATGCAAAATCAAGAATACAGAGAAAGCATAGAAGGTGTAAGAAAATATAAATAAATTGCTCTCAAATTCTCATAAACAACAATGGATCTCAGAAAAAAATGGGATGGCATCTCTCACTGCTGAAAGGACATAATTGTCACCTGGAATTATATATTTACAAATCTTCAGTCACAAGTTATGGCAAAATAAATACATTCTGATACTCACAAAACAGAAAGCTAACCACTCACACATTCTCACTGAAAGAATTACTGAATAACATAAGAAAAAAAGTGAACAGAAGTTTCTTATACAGAAAACAATTGTGATAAGGAAAATGACCAAAAAGTTTAAATATAATAAAAAAAACTAAAATATTTGTATTAAAATATGGAAACAAAGCATTAGAAAACAATAAGATTGGCAGAATAAAAGAACAGTATGCAACAAAGTGTGCTAAAGCCTTTTTCTACTTTTTCTATGTTTGAAAGAGAGTAGAGAGATACTAAAATGCATAAATGCACAATTAATATATATGTTCAAATTTAAAGTAACCATTATAAGAAATGTAACCAACATTGGCTTGCCAAACAGAAGGAAGCATCAGTTCAGTTCAGTTCAGTCACTCAGTCGTGTCCAACTCTTTGCAACCCCATGTACTGCAGCACACCAGGCTTGCCAGTCCATCATCAACTCCTGGAGCTTACTCAAATTCATGTCCTTTGAGTCAGTGATGCCATCCAACCATCTCATCCTCTGTTGTCCCCTTCTCCTCCTGCCTTCAATATTTCCCAGCATCAGGGTCTTTTCAAATGAGTCAGCTTTTCATATCAGGTGGCCAAAGTATTAGAGTTTCAGCTTCAGCATCAGTCCTTCCAATGAATATTCAGGACTGATTTCCTTTAGGATTGACAGGTTGGATCTCCTTGCAGTCCAAGGGACTCAAGAGTCTTCTCCAACAACATAGTTCAAAAACATCAATTCTTTGGCACTCAACTTTCTTTATAGTCCAACTCTCACATCCATACGTGACTACTGGAAAAACCATAGCCTTGACTAGAAGGCCCTTTGTTGGCAAAGTAATGTCTCTGTTTTGTAATAAGTTGTCTAGGTTGGTCATAGCTTTTCTGCCAAGGAGCAATAGTCTTTTAATTTCATGGCTGCAGTCACCATCTACAGTAATTTTGGAGCCCCCAAAAAATAAAGTCTCTTACTTTTTTCATTGTTTCCTCATCTATTTGCCATGAAGTGATGGGACCAGATGCCATGATTTTAGTTTTCTGAATGTTGAGTTTTAAGCCAACTTTTTCACTCTGCTCTTTCACTTTCACCAAGAGACTCTTTAGTTATTTTTTGCTTTCTGCCATAAGGGTGATGTCATCTGTGTATCTCAGGTAATTGATATTTCTCCTGGCAATCTTGATTCCAGCTTGTGCTTCATCCAGCCCAACATTTCTCATGATGTACTCTGCATATAAGTTAAATAAGCAGGGTGACAATATAGAGCCTTGATGTACTCCTTTTCCTATTTGGAACCAGTCTGTTGTTCCATGTCCAGTTCTCACTGTTGCTTCTTGACCTGCATACAGATTTCTCAGGAGTCAGGTCAGGTGGTCTGGTATTCCCATCTTTTTCAGAATTTTCCACAGTTTATCGTGATCCACACAAATGCTTTGGCATAGTTAATAAAGCAGAAATAGATTTTTTTTAATCTATCTTGCTTTTTTGATGATCCAACAGATGTTGGCAGTTTGATCTCTGGTTCCTCTGCCTTTTCTAAATCCAACTTAACATCTGGAAGTTCATGGTTCACGCACTGTTGAAGCCTTGCTTGGAGAATTTTGAACATTACTAGCATGTGAGATGAGTGCAATTGGTAGTTTGAACATTCTTTGGCATTGCCTTTCTTGGGGATTGGAATGAAAACTGACCTTTTCCAGTCCTGTGGCCACTGCTGAGTTTTCCAAATTTGCTGGCATATTGAGTGCAGCACTTTCACAGCATCATCTTTTAGAATTTGAAGTAGCTCAACTGGAACTCCATCACCTCCACTAGCTTTGTTCATAGTGATGCTTCCTAAGGTCCACTTGACTTCGCAGTCCAGGATATCTGGCTCTCAGTGAGTGATCACACCATCATGTTTATCTGGGTCACGAAGATCTTTTTTGTATAGTTCTGTGTATTCTTGCCACCTCTTCTTAATATCTTATGCTTCTGTTAGGTTTATACCATTTCTGTCTTTAATTGTGCCCATCTTTGTATGAAATGTTCCCTTGGTATCTTTACTTTTCTTGAAGAGATCTCTAGTCTTTCCCATTTTATTGTTTTCCTCTATTTCTTTCCATTGATCACTGAGGAAGGCTTTCTTATCTCTCTTTACTATTCTTTGGAACTCTGCATTCAAATGGGTATATCTTTCCTTTTCTCCATTGCCTTTAGCTTCTCTTCTTTTCACAGCTATTTGTAAGGCCTCCTTAGACAGCCATTTTGCCTTTTTGCATCTCTTTTTCTTGGGGATGGTCTTGATCACTGCCTCCTGTACAGTCACGAACCTCCATCAGTGGTTCTTCAGGCACTCTGTCTATCAGATCTAATCAGGGAACTTAAGAAAATTTTATCAATTCAGAGAGCAGGAAAGGATATAAAAATAAATCCAAAAAGAATATGATGAGCAATAGGAATTAGATGTAGAAATGAGTGTGTGTGTGTGTATGTGTGTGTGTGTTATTCACTTAGTCATGTCTGACTCCTTGTGACCCCATGGACTGTAGCTCACCAGGCTCCTCTGTCCATGGAATTCTCCAGGCAAGAATACTGGAGTGGATTGCCATTTGCTTCTCCAGGGGACATTTCCAACCCAGCTATCAAACCAAGATCTCCCACATTGCAGGCAGATTATTTAATGTCTGAGCCACCAGGGAAGCCCCAGAAATAAGGGTAAAGAGTTCAATAATCATACAAAACATAAATGCATTAAATTTATCTGGAGAACAGAGAATTATATTAATTTGGTTTTTAGTCTGTATATATCTATTAGCAGTACACATAAATAACACAAAAGCCCAAATCTAGCAGGAAAGATGAGTCATCAACATAAATATGGCAAAAGATATGAATTATCAGAAATACAGATCAGGCTTTGTGAAAGTTCAAAAGAGAAGGAGAAGAAAGAGAGAAAGAAGTTATGAAATACAAAACTAGATCATGAAAGTATTTTTGTTTATTGTTTGTTTGTTTGTTTAATTTTATTTTTAAACTTTACATAATTGTTTTAGTTTTGCCAAATATCAAAATGAATCCGCCACAGGTATACATGTGTTCCCATCCTGAACCCTCTTCCCTCCTCCTTCCCCATACCATCCCTCTGGGTTGTCCCAGTGCACTAGCCCCAAGCATCCAGTATCGTGCATCAAACCTGGACTGGCATCTCGTTTCATACATGATATTTTATGAAAGAAGAGGCATTTGAGTTGAGTCTTGAGGAATGGATTGGATCAGGCTTGGTAGAGATGGAAAAGAGCATCCTTGCTGAAGAATTGCAGCATTTGTAAATGAAGGGGTTAACAGCCATATGGAACTTGCCACATTAATTTTAGGCAAAGGGAGTCACTGAAATTTTATGTATCAAAGAATAATATTATATTTTCAAACCCCAAAGATTTCAGGTATCAATGATGAGGTGGAAGGATTATGAAAAAATGAATAAAAACACATTTCACACACTTCATGAAATTTCTGATGTCACAGGATTTCAGTTCAGGTTTTGGAGATAAACATGTTTTCAAGTACCCTGGAAAGTGACCTGTTTTCCTAGAACTTCATTTTTGCGCAGGACAATTGGGAGCCCAGCTTCTAGCCTTGCTCTACTAATATGGAACAGAATGTGAACAAATTCCCATCCTTAGGAAACCACTGCCATATGGTATTTCCTATGCAGTTCCTCCTTGCTCCAGCTTTGGTTGGAGCAGGGTGAAGTAGAAAAGTAAGTCTAGGAACAGAGGAAAAGATGTCTTACGCTCCTACCATCTTCATGAAAGCACATAAGCACTTAACTTCTGTATTGTAGGATAACTATCTGAGATTGTTCTCTACATCAATGATCACGATTTTTTAAGTTTTGTTTCTGTTCCCCACAGTCTACAACCAGATTTTCATTTGGTTTTTCATTTTTATTTTCCTGAAGTCATTTTTTCTCATTACCCTTTTATTATGGAATATTTTAAATACCTACAAAATTAGAGCCATCTCATCTATATAAATATTAGTATTTCACTATGTATCTCTAAAAGGTGACTCCTCTTTTGAAGAAATATCAGCAATTCCACAATCATACCTAAAACAATTCATGATAATGCCTTAGCATAGACACATATTTAATCACTGTTCAGATTTTTCCAACGTCTTATCAGGTTTTTTTTTTTAAGTTTTTAAATAGAAATCAATTTTGGTTGATGTGACTATTAAATCTCTTCTACTTTGTAGATGTCCTCTGCTTCTCTTATTTTCCTTGAATCTTTATGTGCTTTGGTTTTTTGCTGCTGTTCTGTTTTTCTGTAGAAATCAGGTCATTTGTTCTATAGCATTTCCTACACTTTGGATTTTGCTGATTGCATCCCTGTGGTATCATTAACATGTTCCTTTGTCCCCTGTGCTTCCTGAAAATTGGTTATTTGAGTTAAAGCTTCATCAGGGTAAGAGTTAGAAGTTCTAGGAAAATAGCTCACTTTACTGTGATCCTGCAAGTGAGGTGATCTCCAAAGCTTATACTGGAAGACTATGACATTGGCAACATCATGAAATATATATTTATTCATTCTCCCACATTTCTCCTTTGTGTGTATGTGTGTGCATGCACACGCACACACACACACACAAGCAAGACTTTCAAAGGTGGTGGTTTTTATTTCCATCAGGACATACATAAATGTCTGGTTGTCTCACATAATGTGATGTTTCCATACTTATATACACTGTCTGGTTCCATTGTCTGGATTCAATAATGCTTTAGAGACCGCAAAATGGATGAAAGTGATCAGTCTTTGAATTTCAGCCGATATTCCTCTATACAGAGAAACTATTTCTCCTCAACCCATGATCCAGAGGAAGAAATCCTAAAATGAAAACAGGATAAATTTTTGATACTTTTCCTTTAGTATCTAGATGTTAAAACCACAAGGTGATTCCTTGATGACCTTTCAAAAGTTACTGGCAAGCTTTCCATTATTATTATCATTATGAACACATGCATTAAAACCTAATAGATATGTTTTAATCCATTGCAGTTTTTATCCTTCTGGATGATCTATTTGTCCTATCTTTAGCCAGTAGGAGCTTCTTCAGGTAATCTCTTAAGTACATTGACACATCTCTAGTAGTATCTCAAAGCTTCTTTGCTATCTGTGCTGTGCTGCACTGTGCTCAGTCACTAAGTGGTGTTCAACTCTTTGCAACCCCATGGACTATAGCCCACTAGGTTCCTCTGTCTATGGGATTCTCCAGAAAAGAATACTAGAGTGGGTTGCCATTTCCTACTTCAGAGGATCTTCCCAACCCAGGGATCAAACCCATATCTCTTGTGTCTCCTGCATTGGCAGGCAGGTTCTTTACCACTGCACCACCTGGGAAGCCCCATTCCTGTCTAGTATGGCAAATTGTTTTAGGTTCATCTTGAACCTTTTCTTCCCCAGAGCAGGAATCAGTCAATTCTCCCAGAGTCTCTGGTTCCTCTCAGCAGTAAATGGTATTAGAATTGAGAATCTGGGACTTCCCTGGTGGCCCAGTGATTAAGATTCCACACTGCCACTGCAGGGAGTGAGTTTAATCCCTAGCAGGGCAGGTTCCATGTGCCACACAGTGAGGCCAAAAAAAAAAGAAGAAGAAATGACAGTCTGAACTAGCAATGCTCACTGCTTACTGGGCTTGTCATTCCTTCTAGGCCTTCTTAGTCAACAGATAGGAAAATAATTTCAGGTAAAATACAGTTCACAATGACGATTTAAATGCAGAGTTACAGAGTTTTTAAAACTTAACCTTATCCATCTTACATCTTTCTCGCCTTCCAATTATGCCAAAAGTCTCAGTTTTCAATGTCAATAACAGAATCATTCGTTTGATTTATTCAATGATACACACAGCCTCCGAGTAACAATACTAACACCACTATCACCAGTATCATTACTGAGTATGATTTAAGATATTTCACAGTTCTTTTTGTCTCTGGAGAACATTCCTTTATTGTTGTAGAAGTACTGTGTTCTCTTGGAGTGTCACTTGGAATAACTCCTTTCTGTGTGGTTACATCAACAATTGGATTTATAGTTAGGTTAATTTGTTTCATTTTTCTGAAAATCTTTTTCAAGTTCAATTAGCTTTCTTGCCATCTCACCTGTTGACTTTGCATCTCATTGTATCACCTCTCTTTCTTTGCTTATTCTTGTTTTAGGAAGGCACTGTTTTCTAAAATGCATGTGTTGGGTAAATGATCTTCTGTACCCTAATGATAAATCAGATAAATCATTTTTGCTTCAGGATTCGTGGAAAGGCCTCATTCTATTTGTTGCTTGTTTTCTTTTCCTTTTTTTGCTTTTTCATTCTTAAACATGTTTCTTTCTAGCAAGGCCTTTGTTTATAACAGAGTGGATGGTTTACTTTGCCTGCCTATTCTCCAATGCGGACACTAGAGTAGGCATTTTTGTTTTAGTCACAAAGGTGTATTGATAATAATATATTTATCCATATATCGAGGCCTTATGTGCACTAAAAAGTATGAACTAAGGACCAGGTACGTGTACTGAGGACTAACTTAATCTCCCTTACAGCCCTATGACATATATATTACTGTCCCTATTTTAGAAATGAGAAACTCGAGATGTGGAATACTTTACCTAAAATAACACAGCTGCTGCTAAGTTACTTCAGTCGTGTCCGACTCTGTGCGACCCCATAGACAGCAGCCCACCAGGCTCCCCCATCCCTGGGATTCTCCAGGCAAGAACACTGGAGCGGGTTGCCATTTCCTCCTCCAATGCATGAAAGTGAAAAGTGAAAGTGAAGTCGCTCAGTCTTGTCCGACTCTTAGTGACCCCATGGACTGCAGCCCACCAGGCTCCTCCGTCCATGGGATTTTCCAGGCAAGAGTGCTGGAGTGGGTTGCCATTGCGTTCTCCAAAAATAGCACAGCTAGTAAGTGCCAAAGCCAGGAAGAATCCCTTCTCAGAGTTAAATCTGCAAGAGAGACTGACGTTCACCTCCCTGACTCTAAACTCTGCCATCTAGTGTATTTCCTACTGCTCTGATTTTAGGCCTGTCTTTAAGGCAAAGAATGTAACCCCTAGTAAAGGTGAGGGAAAGCTGCGAGTTTTCTCTCAACCATTTGCAGTTGCAAGAATCTATAAGCGGCTACCCGTTCCCAGCATTCCCTGCTCCCAGGGCTCACCTTTTCGCCGTCCTTTGTCCACAGCAGCCCTCAGGATGACGTGCATGACAGCCAGTCCCTCCCTAGGTGGTATATGGAAAAACTAGACTCTGAACAGAACGGAACAGAATCAATCCAATGGGAGTAGGAAATGGAAGGCAAGACCCTGGCCCCTCAGAAAGGAGCCTGCCAGTTTCATGGAGCAAAATCCTTCTCTGACTATGGGCAGACAGGGGGAAGAGAGGAGATTGTTCTTCCTTATTATCCATTCTTTACAGAGCAGACAGTGGGCGGAACATGTGCCACCAAAGAAGCTGAGAATTCTGGGCCCATTTTGGCATACCTGGTAGATACTCAATTATTGGACAATATTATAAATCACCTGTATTATGAGAAAAAGAGGCCTTGAGACAATAAGTACCTGGCCCATCTTTCATTACAATTATAGTTGGGGAAATTTCCCCCAAAATATTCAGATGATTGACTCTTTCTATTTTCAGAGCGGTTTTTCTTTCATTTCATTAACATTCACATAGCAACTGGGAGAAAAGCCTTTCAAGAACCGATTGCCTGAGGCCATTTAAAGTATAAGTCCTCTATATGCTAAATAATTTAATCTTCACAACAAACCCATGAGGCAAAGGTTAATTTTCCATATTGTCAAATTAAGGAAACCTCAACTGAAAGAAAATTTAGCCAAGGTCACTTTGCTATTGAGCAGTGGAGGCTGAATTCCAAGGTGCTTGCTACTACACCACCCTATCAAGACCCTGTATGCAAGACAGCAAAAGAGACACAGATGTAAAGAACAGACTTTTGGACTCTGTGGGAGAAGGCAAGGATGGGATGGTTTGAGCGAATAACATTGAAACATGTATATTACCATATGTGAACTAGATCACCAGTCCAGGTTCGATGCATGAGACAGGGCACTCAGGGCTGGTGCACTGGGATGACTCTGAGGGATGGGATGGGGAGGGAGGTGGCAGGGGGTTCAGGATGGGGAACACATGTACACCCATGGCTGATTCATGTCCATGTATGGCATAAACCACTGCAGTATTGTAAAGTAATTAGCCTCCAATTAAAATAAACAAATTATTAAAAAGAAGAAGAAGAAGAATCCTTTTGTCTAGTAGTAAAGTAATGTTCAAAATTCTCCAAGCCAGACTTCAGCAATATGTGAACCATGAACTTCCAGATGTTCAAGCTGGTTTTTAGAAAAGGTAGAAAAACCAGAGATCAAATTGCCAACATCCGCTGGATCATGGAAAAAGCAAGAGAGTTCCAGAAAAACATCTATTTCTGCTTTATTGACTATGCCAAAGCCTTTGATGTGTGGATCACAATAAACTGTGGAAAATTCTGAAAGAGATGGAAATACCAGACCACCTGACCTGCCTCTTGAGAAACCTATATGCAGGTCAGGAAGCAACAGTTAGAACTGGACATGGAACAACAGACTGTTCCAAATAGGAAAAGGAGTACGTCAAGGCTGTATGTTGTCACCCTGCTTATTTAACTTCTATGCAGAGTACATCATGAGAAATGCTGGGCTGGAAGAAGCATAAGCTGGAATCAAGATTGCCGGGAGAAATATTAATAATCTCAGATATGCAGATGACACCACTCTTATGGCAGAAAGTGAAGAGGAACTAAAAGGCCTCTTGATGAAAGTGAAAGAGGAGAGTGAAAAAGTTGGCTTAAAGCTCCACATTCAGAAAATGAAGATCATGGCATCTGGTCCCATCACTTCATGGGAAATAGATGGGGAAACAGTGGAAACAGTATCAGACTTTATTTTTTTGGGCTCCAAAATCATTGCAGATGGTGATTGCAGCCATGAAACAAAAAGACGCTTACTCCTTGGAAGGAAAGTTATGACCAACCTAGATAGCATATTCAAAAGCAGAGAGATTATTTTGCCAACAAAGGTCTGTCTAGTCAAGGCAACAGTGGTCATGTATGGATGTGAGAGTTGGACTGTGAAGAAAGCTGAGTGCCAAAGAATTAATGCTTTTGAACTGTGGCATTGGAGAAGTCCCTTGGACTGCAAGGAGATCCAACCAGTCCATTCTAAAGGAGATCAGTCCTGGGTGTTCATTGGAAGGAATGGTGCTAAAGCTGAAACTCCCGTACTTTGGCCACCTCATGGGAAGAGTTGACTCATTGGAAAAGACTCTGATGCTGGGAGGGATTGGGGGCAGGAGGAGAAGGGGACGACAGAGGATGAGATGGCTGGATGGCATCACCGACTCGATGGACGTGAGTTTGAGTGAACTCCGGGAGTTGGTGATGTACAGGGAGGCCTGGTATGCTGCAGTTCATGGGGTCGCAAAGAGTCGGACATGACTGACTGAACTGAACTGAACTAAACTCCTTGGAAGGAAAGCTATGCCAAACCTAGTAAGCATATTAAAAAGCAGAGACATTACTTTGCCAACAAAAGTCCGTCTAGTCAAGGCTATGGTTTTTCCAGTAGTCATGTATGGATATGAGAGTTGGACTATAAAGAAAGCTGAGTGCCAAATAATTGATACTTTTGAACTGTGGTGTTGGAGAAGACTCTTGAGAGTCCCTTGGCCTGCAAGGAGATCCAAGCAGTCCATTCTAAAGGAGATCAGTCCTGGGTGTTTATTGGAAGGACTGATGCTGAAGCTGAAACTCCAGTACTTTGGCCACCTGATGCGAAGAACTGGCTCATGTGAAAAGACCCTGATGCTGGGAAAGACGGAAGGCAGGAGGAGAAAAGGATGACAGAAGATGAGATGGCTGGATGTCATCACCGACCAATGGACATGAGTTTGGGTAAACTCCGGGAGTTGGTGATGGACAGGGAGGCCTGGCATGCTGCAGTTCATGGAGTCACAAAGAGTCGGCCTCGAATGAGCGACTGAACCAAACTGAAAGCTCTCCCAGGAATATTGATCCCTGATGCCCAAGAGAGAAGCAGATCTGAGCTCCCAGGTACAAGGTCTCATAGGCTTGTTAGTTATCCACTTAATCTCCAGCCTGTTTTGCAACAAGGCCCTCATATTCACAGAAACTGCTCAGCTCTGGTTGTGGTGATGGCCTCATGTCACCTACACTTTTCCACCTGCTTGAGCCCTTCAGCAGCAGGTACTATGTACCTATGGTCTCATTACTTCTCTTCCCAGTATCAAAGCAAAACCCTTCTCTATCCTTTATCAATCTAGAGCCCATCAAGCTAAGCAGGGTCCAGAAATCTGTTTTTTCCTTTACCCAGTGAGTTTTCACAGTGAGAAAGCTTCATCTTTGATGAAAGAAAGACTCATGAATAAACCTTGGCTGCTCTGGTCTTGGGCTGGTTAATGTCCCTTGCAGAACCTGTTTTTCCCAATTGAAAGACAAAGGGCACTTCCTACTTGTTCTTTGGTTGGTGAGGTTCTTCCCAAGGAGGATTCTGTGCCTTGAGGCATGAAAGGGGGGAAATTTTAAGAAGAGGTTGCTTTCGTGTCAGTCTTCTGAAAAGCGTGCCCCACTTGGGTCTAATGCAGCTGGTTTTTCCAGTTATTAAGGGATACTGCAAAACCATTTTAGCTTCCCTATTCTCTGCCTAAAGGCACTAAGCCTATCAACAAACACAGAGACAGGGGTTCCACTGAGAGAAGATAAATATTAGAATGTGCATTGGCTCTACATAGAAAAATTTGAAGGCCATAAGGGGTATACTTCGAAATAAAAGCAGTAACTATGCAACCCCAAAGTATTAGGGCCTGAACTTTCTGCTTCCCCTCCCTTGATTCTGGCTTGGACTCCACCCAGCACAGGCACAGTTTGAACTGCAGCTGCTCATCCCAGCCTGCTCAGCCAACACATTTGTGTCCACTGGAAGGGCTCTAAGTGCTCAGGGAATGCAAATCCTTCTTGCCTGGGGTGGAAAGCCCTAGGACCCAGGTCACTGTGAGCTAGCTAGAGTCTGGGCTAAATCTCCAGCCAAGAACAAGCTGGTCCCTCTCCCTTCCACAGTGATTATGACTCACCTGACTCGTCCCTTCTTAATTCCTCAGCAGAAACTTCTCAGTCTCTTTAACTTCTTTTTAATCAGGTCAAATAAAAATGTTTTTAATTAACTGCCTTGGATTTTATGCCTCACACCCAGCTGCTTTGTGCAATCTGGCAGGTCCCATCTGTCTGTTTCAGCAGGCTGCTTCTGCATTCATGCTCCTTTCCCATCCTTTTGTTGAGCAACCCCTGGGCATCCACATTATTCTGGGTGCTGGGAAGACAAGATACATAAGGAACTACAGTCCAGAAGGGGAGGCCACACATCAACACAGAACTCAGTACAGCCTGATGAGGATTATAGCCATGGGAAGTGCAAAAACAGGAGGAAGGGATGGCCATACTGCAGGGAATCAAGAAAATCTTCACAGAGGAGCCTGCTTTGTATCTTAAGAAATATATTGACCAAATCAGGGAGTGATTATTTTGTAAAAGGCAAAGAACAACAAAAACCTTCACAGTGGTAACCAGAGGAAGGAAGGAATAAATAAAATGTGATCTCTGTGTAATGAAAAAAACTCAGACTTAAGAAACTTGCCCTTGGGGTCTGCAAATCCTCCCTATCAGGACAGAATAAACTGTGTTCATATGTTAGTGCTATTTCCCCAAATCTGGCCAGCACCAAATTAAGACAGTCTCTAGGGAAGGGAGTTTTGAAAGAGGTGTGAGTGACAAATTCCACTTCATCTTCAAGGCACTTTGTTGGGAAGGAACTTTGGCAGAGGGACCAAGAGTCAGGGGAGAAGAGGAGGGATGAGTAAGGTGTCTGGATGAGTTGATTTCTTCTCAGGTACCCTGAGCTGGTAAGGGTAGAATGAAAGCAGCCCAGGAATCTTCCCATAGAAGCCACTTCCTGAGTGTCTTCAACCAGCAACTTAGCAGCCCGGGGGCTCAATATTTAGCCCAGATTGTCAAACGATTTAGCCTCCACTGCCTTCTAGATCAAGACAGTGACACTCCTCTGGTATCTGCCTTTTTCTGAAGGCTGCAGAGAACTTCAGACTGAACTAGATGAGGAAGAGAGGAGGGGAAGGGGAAGAGACTGAGGGGGAGAAGAAAACATGTCATCTCTATTCATTTCCTAATGCCACTGTAAACGTTTGCAACCAACTTAGTGGCTTAAAACAACACAAATGTAGTAATATAGTACTTCATAGTTTCTGCGGGTTGGATATCTAGCAGAGCGTAACCTTCTCAGGGTCTCATAAGACCAAAGTCAAGGTGTCAGTCAGTGAGCCTGGGCTCTTATCAGGACGGTCAGTGGGAGAATCCACTTTCAGGCTTATTCAGGTTATTGGCAGTTCCTGGTAGTTGTAGTACTGAGATTCCAGTTCTTTAAAATGAGAACCCAGCATAGCATGCTGCGTGCTTCCTGTGCTTTCAGTCTCTGAAGACTTCCTCTTCCTCTGCTTTTAGGGATTCCTATAAATACACTTTTTTTTTTTTTTTTTGCATTTCTTTTCCATGGGGATGGTCTTGATCCCTGTCTCTTGTACAATGTCACAAACCTCATTCCATAGTTCATCAGGCACTCTATCTATCAGATCTAGCCCCTTAAATCTATTTCTCACTTTCACTGTATAATCATAAGAGGTTTGATTTAGGTCATACCTGAATGGCCTAGTGGTTTTCCCTACTTTCTTCAATTTAAGTCTGAATTTGGCAATAAGGTTTGTCTAGTCAAGGCTATGGTTTTTCCTGTGGTCATGTAGGGATGTGAGAGTTGGACTGTGAAGAAGGCTGAGCGCCGAAGAATTGATGCTTTTGAACTGTGGTGTTGGAGAAGACTCTTGAGAGTCCCTTGGACTGCAAGGAGATCCAACCAGTCCATTCTGAAGGAGATCAGCCCTGGGATTTCTTTGGAGGGAATGATGCTAAAGCTGAAACTCCAATACTTTGGCCGCCTCATGTGAAGAGTTGACTCATTGGAAAAGACTCTGATGCTGGGAGGGATTGGGGGCAAGGTGAGAAGGGGACGACAGAGGATGAGATGGCTGGATGGCATCACTGACTCAATGGATGTGAGTCTGAGTGAACTCCGGGAGTTGGTGATGGACAGGGAGGCCTGGCGTGCTACGATTCATGGGGTCACAAAGAGTTGGACACGACTGAGCTACTGATCTGATCTAATCTGATAAATACACTGAGTCCATCCAAAAGATCCAGGATAATTCTTTTATCTTAAGTCACTGATAAGAGGCCTTAATTCCATCTGCAAAATGCTTTTTTCTCTGTAAGATAACATATCTGTAGCTATGATATCTCATCATATTTGCAGTGCCAAGAATTAGACAATAGAATCTTCTTGGGATTCCAAAGTTGCCTAATATGCCATCTTTCTCCCCTTCAGTGCCCATCGCCTTGTTATCTAATCTTATTTTTTTTAATGAGTGTCAAAAAAAAAAAAAACTTTGCTATAAGAGGTGGTCTTACTCTATAAGGAACACCTATCTTAGTTGGGGAATTAAAAAAGAGACACAACAAATAATCATAGCAATCATCACAAACTGCATATCTATGGCACTTACTAGTTCACAACAATCTATTCATATTCCCTAAATGCCATGTGGCATTCCACCTTCCTGCTTTAATTGTTTCTCTGTACTTTTTGATAACCCTCAAAAAGCCAGGCTTCATGAGTTTGTTCAGATATCTCCTCCATAAAGTCCTCACGCACTGGTTATAGCAAACAGACTCTTCCAACAATACAAGAGAAGACTCTACATATGGACATCACCAGATGGTCAACACTGATATCAGGTTGATTATTTCTTTGCAGCCAAAGATGGAGAAGCTATATACAGTCAGCAAAAACAAGACCAGGAACTGACTGTGGCTCAGATCATGAAATCCTTATTGTTAAATTCAGACTTAAATTGAAGAATGTGGGGAAAACCACTAGACCACTCAGGTATGACCTAAATCAAATTCCTTATGATTATACAGTGGAAGTGAGAAGTAGCTTAAAGGGACTAGATCCAATAGAGTGCCTGATGAACTATGGATGGAGGTTCATGACAGGAAACAGGGAGCAAGATCATCCCCAAGAAAAAGAAATGCAAAAAAGAAAATGGCTGTCTGAAGAGACTTTACAAATTGCTGTGAAAAGAAGAGAAGCAAAAAGTAAAGAAAAAAAGGAAAGATATACCCATTTGAATGCAGAGTTCCAAAGAATAGCAAGGAGAGATAAGAAAGCCTTCCTTGATGATCAATGGAATGAAATAGAGGAAACAACAGAATGGGAAAGACTATGTCTCTTCAAGAAAATTAGAGATACCAAGGGAAAATTTCATGCAAAGATGGGCTCAATAAGGAAGAAGTGATGGGGACCTAACAGAAGCAGAAGATATTAAGAAGAGGTGGCAAGAATACACTGAAGAACTGTACAAAAAAGATCTTCATGACCTAGATGATCACGATGGTGTGATCACTCACCTAGAGCCAGACATCCTGGAATGCAAAGTCAAGTGGGCCTTAGGAAACATCACTACGAACAAAGCTAGTGGAGGTGATGGAATTCCAGTTGAGCTATTTCAAATCCCACAAGATGATGCTATGAAAGTGCTGCACTCAATATGCCAGCAAATTTGGAAAACTCAGCAGTGGCCACAGGACTGGAAAAGGTCAGTTTTCATTCCAATCCCAAAGAAAAGCAATGCCAGAAAATGCTCAAACTACCACACAATTGCACTCATCTCACACTCTAGTAAAGTAATGCTCAACATTCTCCAAGCCAGTCTTCAACAATACGTGAACCATGAACTTCCAGATGTTCAAGCTGGTTTTAGAAAAGGCAGAGGAACCAGAGATCAAATTGCCAACATCCGCTAGATCATGGAAAAAACAAGAGAGTTCCAGAAAAACATCTATTTCTGTTTTATTGACTATGCCAAAGCCTTTGACTGTGTAGATCACAATAAGCTGTGGAAAATTCTGAAAGAGATGGGAATACCAGACCACCTGACCTGACTCCTGAGAAATCTGTATGCAGGTTGTCGGAAGGAACAGTTAGAACTGGACATGGAACAACAGACTGGTTCCAAATCGAGAAAGAAGTACGTCAAGGCTGTATATTGTCACCCTGCTTATTTAACTTCTACGCAGAGTACATTATGAGAAACACTGGGCTGGATGAAGCACAAGCTGGAGTCAAGACTGCCGAGAGAAATATCAATAACCTCAGATATGCAGATGACACCACCCTTATGGCAGAAAATGAAGAAGAACTAAAAAGCCTCTTGATGAAAGTGAAAGAGGAGAATGAAAAAGTTGGCTTAAAGCTCAACATTCAGAAACCTATGACCATGGCATCTGGTCCCATCACTTCATGGGAAATAGATGGGGACAC
Organism: Bos javanicus; assembly: GCF_032452875.1. Classification (NCBI taxonomy): domain Eukaryota; kingdom Metazoa; phylum Chordata; class Mammalia; order Artiodactyla; family Bovidae; genus Bos; species Bos javanicus. Next base: position 37,618,047 of record NC_083895.1, on the reverse strand, counting down.
AGTGGAAACAGTGTCAGACTTTATTTTGGGGGCTCCAAAATTACTGCAGATGGTGATTGCAGCCATGATAATTAAAAGGTGCTTACTCCTTGGAAGGAACGTTATGACCAACCTAGATAGCATATTGAAAAGCAGAGACATTATTTTGCCAACAAATGTCCATCTAGTCAAGGCTATGGTTTTTCCAGTAGTCATGTATGGATGTGAGAGTTGGACTGTGAAGAAAACTGAGCACCAAAGAATTGATGCTTTTGAACTGTGGTGTTGGAGAAGAATCTTGAGAGTCCCTTGGACTGCAAGGAGATCCAACCAGTCCATTCTGAAGGAGCTCAGCCCTGGGATTTCATTGGAAGGACTGATGCTAAAGCTGAAACTCCAATACTTTGGCCACCTCATGTGAAGAGTTGACTCACTGGAAAAGACTCTGATGCTGGGAGGGATTGGGGCAGGACGAGAAGGGGACGACAGAGGATGAGATGGCTGGATGGTATCACTGACTCGATGGACATGAGTTTGAGTGAACTCCGGAAGTTGGTGATAGACAGGGAGGCTGGGCTTGCTATAATTCATGGGGTCTCAAAGAGTCGGACACGACTGAGCAACTGAACTGAACTGAACTGAACTGATGCCCTACTCTTTTGCAACTCCGCCAGGCTCCTCTGTCCATGGGATTTCCCAGGAAAGAATACTGAAGTCGGTTTCCATTTCCTTCTCCAGGGAATCTTCCCAACTCAGGGATCAAATCCATGTCTCTTGTGTTGGCAGATGGATTCTTTACCACTGAGCCATCAGTTCAGTTCAGTCCAGTCGATCAGTCATCTCCGACTCTTTGAGACCCCAGGGACTGCATCACGCCAGGCTTGCCAGTCCATCATCAACTCCCAGAGCTTACTCAAACTCATGTCCATTGAGTCAGTGATACCATCCAACCATCTCATCCTCTGTCATCCCCTTCTCCTCCTGCTTTCAATCTTTTCGAGCATCAGGGTCTTTTCCAATGAGTCAGCTATTCGCATCAGGTGGTCAAAGTATTGGAGTTTCAGCTTCAGCATCAGTCCTTCCAATGAATATTCAGGACTGATTTCCTTTAGGATGGACTGATTGGATCTACTTGCAGTCCAAGGGACTCTCAAGAGTCTTCTCCAACACCACAGTTCAAAAGCATCAATTCTTCGGCGCTCAGCCTTCTTCACAGTCCAACTCTCACATCTATACATGACCACAGGAAAAACCATAGCCTTGACTAGATGAACCTTTGTTGGCAAAGTAATGTCTCTGCTTTTGAATATGCTATCTAGGTTGGTCATAACTTTCCTTCCAAGGAGTAAGCGTCTTTTAATTTCATGGCTACAGTCACCATCTGCAGTGATTTTGGAGCCCCAAAAAATAAAATCTCTCACTGTTTCCCCATCTAGTTGCCATGAAGTCATGGGACTGGGTGCCATGATCTTAGTTTTCTGAATGTTGAGTTTTAAGCCAACTTTTTCACTCTCCTCTTTCACTTTCATCAAAAGGCTCTTTAGTTCTTCTTCACTTTCTTCCATAAGGATGTTATCATCTGCATATCTGAGGTTATTGATATTTCTTCCAGCAATCTTGATTCCAGCTTCTGCTTCTTCCAGCCCAGCGTTTCTCATGATGTACTCTGCATAGAAGTTAAATAAGCAGGGTGACAATATACAGCCTTCACGTACTCCTTTTCCTATTTGGAACCAGTCTGTTGTTCCATGTTCAGTTCTAACTGTTGCTTCTTGACCTGCATACAGATTTCTCAGGAGTCAGGTCAGGTGGTCTGGTATTCCCATCTCTTTCAGAGTTTTCCACAGCTTATTGTGATCCACACAGTCAAAGGCTTTGGCATAGTCAATAAAGCAGAAATAGATGTTTTTCTGGAACTCCCTTGCTTTTTTGATTATCCAATGGATGTTGGCAATTTGGAGAAAAGGAAAGATATACCCATTTGAATGCAGAGTTCCAAAGAATAGCGAGGAGAGATAAGAAAGCCTTCCTCAGTGATCAATACAAAGAAATAGAGGAAACAATAGAATGAGAAAGACTAGGATCTCTTCAAGAAAATTAGAGATACCAAGGGAAGTTTTCATGCAAAGTTGGGCACAATAAAGGACAGAAATGATATGAACCTAACAGAAGCAGAATTATTATGAAGAGGTGGCAAGAATATACAGAAAAACTGTATAAAAAAGATCTTCTTGACCTAGATAACCATGATGGTGTGGTCACTCACTTAGAGCCAGACATCCTGGAATGTGAAGTCAAGTGGGCCTTAGGAAGCATCACTATGAACAAAGCTGGTGAAGGTGATGGAATTTCAGTTGAGCTATTTCAAATCCAGAAAGATGATGCTGTGAAAGTGCTGCACTCAATATGCCAGCAAATCTGGAAAACTCAGCAGTGGCCACTGAACTGGAAAAGGTCAGTTTTCATTCCAATCCCAAAGAAAGGCAATGCCAAAGAATGCTCGAACTACCACACAATTGCACTCATCTCACAAGCTAGCAAAGTAATCCACAAAATTCTCCATGCCAGGCTTCAACCATATGTGAACCATGAACTTCCAAATGTTCAAGCTGGATTTAGAAAAGGCAGAGGAACCAGGGAAGCCCATTATAGTCTATGCCTTTATCAATAGTATTAATATAGCTGGGAGTGGGGATGTGCGAGCAGAAGCAGGAACTACATGATCCTAGGAAAAGAGAGGACAAAAACCATAAGTCAAAGAAGTGTCCAGGGGCCCTGGAATGGATCAGCAATGTTTTTCCACTTTGGAAAAGATTCTTAGGCCCCTTCCCTGAGCCCAGGGCTCAAATTCTCTGACAAATAATTCTGTGTCCAGATGCTTTGTTGAGGAAAAGTAAATATGCCATTGTAAATAAACACATCAATAGTCTAAGCTGTGCACCAGTCTACTGTGAGCTTTGTTTGCTTGAATAAATCCTTGAGAGCCTAGAAAAATGCTGGCTGCCCTAAAAAAACCAAATGTGAAGAACTTCACACCAAAGGACCACACTGAAAATGGACCCTATTGGGAGGTTGATCAACCTGCCTCCTTGTCGGAAGTGGGCCTTTCAGAACTGAGATTTACCCATCTCCCCACCAAGAGGCTGCTGGGGAAGAGCCATGGTGCTGGGGGATTGGGGTATGAAAGATGGCCCAAACATCTCTCTATGTGTGTGCTAAGTCACTTCAGTTGTGTCTAACTCTTTGCAACCCCATGGACTGTAGCCCACCAGGCTCCTCTGTCCATGGGATTCTTCAGACAAGAATACTAGAGTGGGTTGCCATGCTCTCCTCCAGGGGAATCTTCCTGATCCAGAGATCAAACGCGTGTCTCTTATGTCTCCTGCATTGGCAGGTGGGTTCTTTACCACTAGCACCACCTGGGAAGCCCCATTATCTGCCTTCTCTTTTAAGAAGGTGGAAGTTGTGCCCCTTCCTCTTGAATCTGAATGGGGACTGGGACTGCTTTGACCACTGGAATGTGGAGGAAGTGACATCCTGAGACTTGCTAACCCCCGGCACTAAGATTGCCTGAACCCTTCCAATTCCTTCTCTTAGAGATCCAGGCTGACCATGTTAAATGTCCAGGGTAAAGAGATGCCACATGGAGAAGACCCAGAGGACAAGATGCCACATGGAATAGAGGCTACATGGAGGAGCACCCAGGTTACAGCCCCATCAAACAGCAAGTACAAGAGAAACCCCAAAAGAGACAATAGAGAAACCAGCCAACTGAGCCCTAGTCAACCCATGGAATTGTGAGATGTCATTAAGTGGTTGTTGTTTAAGCCACTAAGTTTGGGGGTGGTTTTTTAGACAAAAATAAGTCATCAAAACACCATTCAAGCCAGTTCCTCAGTCTTCCTTTTAAATGAGTGTAATAACTGTTCACTAGACTAAGTGAGTTGAAAACTTTACACTATAGATCCATTGAATTCTTTTCCTGTGTTTGAGACCTATTTAATAGGTAAGAAACTGAGACTCAAATCAGTTAAGCAACTTGCCCAACATTGCATAACTAGTTAGAAGGAAACTAAGCCGAGTGCAACCCAAATGCTGACCGCTGTGCTGTTTCCCCTTCGACCATCCAGCCCGGCCCTAACACTCCTCTCCGGCAGCACTGTCTGGGCCTCATTTACGCTCAGCAATGGGCTCTGAAAGACTTCTCAGAACACACACCAAAAAACTGTCATACATCCTGGGACAGCTGCTCCTCATCTGTAGTACCCACAGCTTCTAAAACAGCACTGAGCACACAGTGGGAACCCAATAAATGCCTGCTGTTTAAAACACAGATCCATTGATTACAATAAAAATAGAGCAGATTGCAAATTTTCAGGAATAGGCCCTACATAAGGATTTCTCTCTTATGGAGTTTATTCTGGTCACTCTTTCAGCAGAGGCTCATTGCAGGGAGAATTGTTACCATGCATTTTCTAGAATAATGTGATTAAGTCTCTGATGGATGAAGTGAGTTGTTGCAAAAAATTTATTCAGCTTTCAAAATTTTCTAGAAGAGGAAACCCCAGATCAGAGGCCCAGATCACTTTTCTCACACCAGCTTTGCCCTGAAGCACATTGCCTGAGACTGGGGCTGCATGTCTTTAGCGACTTAATTAAATTGACAAAGTCAGTTCTTTTTTCTTAATCAATGCTGTGATGATGTCAGTTACCAAAGCCTGCAATCCCTTTTCCAGCTTGACAGGATAAGAGAAAGCCCGGTGCAGCCAACTCATACGGAAGCGCTTCTGTGACATGTCCTCAAGGAAGACAGGAGATGAAAGCTCCAACCTCCTTCTGACATGAACTGCATTTAAGGTCTGGAGTAAATCACAACTAAAGTGCACATATTTATTAACCGCTTGCTGACGGTGAAGTACTCTGCTTGCTAAGTGCTAGAAGAAATGATAATAATGAAAACATCTCATATATATATTATGTTTATCAGATTAGAAAACATTTTCTCATATCAGCTCATTCAATCCCCATAATGTTCTTGAAAGCAGATAAGCTGACCACTGTTTTGCAGAAAACTGAGGTCATAAGAGGCCATTGGATCAGCCCACATTTACTCACCTGGTTCCCAGTGGGGCCAAGACTTAAGAGGATATGGTAATTCTATTATTACCCTTTCCAGGATGTGATGAATCAGTGAATGAACAATGTATAATAAAATTGATATATGTAGATGATAAGCAAAGACTGTGTAGTCTGAGAGGGTCTGATTAGGCTTCTGGAATTTGGGCCATGTTTAGAAGACTGGCCTGCCCACTGAGAGTGTTCGAGAGCCATGGGCTGAAGGGCTGAGCAGCAGGGCTCCTCACGGACACTGAGACCTTCTTCCCATCTGAAGAGCTGGTTGGGAACTTGAGGCTTCACACCACCTGGGCACTGCATCCTACAGATGAGCCAGGGGAGGCTGTGATTATGCCCTTCTCACAGAGAAAGACCAGAGCAGCAGGTCATCTAGAGTTGCACGGGTATAGCCAGCCGGCCCCCACTTCAGAATTCTCCCTCCCAAGCCATGCTGCTGCTTGTCACATTTTCTTTCACAGGGCTCAGGGACTTAGTGATGTAGCCGTGTCAAACGCATATTCTCCTCATTCCTATGGAAGCCTCTCACAGGACACACTGCCTCTTACACACCCAGGCAGCATGCCTAATGGGAGGGGTAATGGCTGTAAAGTAAAGGGACCTAAATTCAAATCCTATGTGGCCATTTGATAACATAGCCATAATATCTTTAACATGCATTTCATCAAGAGGTGGGGTCTATGTGGAATGAGACTGAGCTGTGACTACTTCTACAAATAGACTAGAGAGGAAGTGATGCTAGGTGACTTGCTAGGTCAGGAGAAATCTTGCAGCTCCTGCTTTGGGGCTTAGGGAGGCTTGGCCTCCAATGGTCCCTCTAGAAACCAAGCACCATGGTGGAGGTGCTACATGTGGAGCAAGCTACATGTGGAGGCCACATGTAGGTGCTTTTGGCAACGTGCTGTGCTTAGTCACTCAGCCATGTGCGACTTTTTGCAACCCTATGGACTGTACCCTGCCAGGTTTCTGTGTCCATGGGATTCTCCAGGCAAGAATACTGGAGAGGGTTGCCATGCCCTCCTATAGGGGATCTTCCCAACCCAGGGATCAAACCCAGGTGTCCCACATCACAATGGGTTCTTTCCCATCTGAGCCACCAGGGAAGCCCAAGAAAACTGGAGTGGGTAGCCTATCCCTTCTCCAGGGGAACTTCCTGACCCAGGAATCAAACCAGGGTCTCCTGCATTACACGTGGATTCTTTACCAGCTGAGCTAACAGGAAAGCCCAAAGGTTATGTGTGTACTAAGTTGCTTCAATCGTGTCTGACTCTGTGCGACCCCATGGACTGCATCCCACCAGGCTCCTCTGTCCATGGGATTCTCCAGGCAAGAATATTGGAATGGGTTACCATTTCCTTCTCCAGAGGACCTTCCCGACCCAGGGATTCAATCTGGGTCTCATATCTACCTGCATCAGCAGGCATAGTTCCAGTGAAATGAGCCTTCCCAGTGTTCCCCCCACCCAGAAGTACCTACCATCATTGGAGTCCTTGATGGAGTAGAGACAAGCCCCTCCCCCGCCCTGCTCAAAATCCTGATCCACAGGGTCTGTGAGCAGAATGAATGGAGGTCATTTTATACCACTAGGAAATGGTTTGGAGGTTGTTTGGTACACAGCATAAAAACAAAACAAAACAAAAACTACCATCTCACCATTAGGTACTGACGGTGTGACTTCGGGAAAAGCAGTTGACCCCTTTAAAGAGCCCTCTGTATACAATAATGATTTTAAAATAAAATCCTGCCTCATGTGATGTTGTCAGGAGTAAATAAGACAGAGAAAGTGGCTCACTCGGCACCATGCACAGTACATTAGGGCACGCACTAATGAGTGTCAGTTTCCACGTGAGGTGAAAACGAGGCTTCAGTTTGTCCTGACAAGTGCTGCTCTCCATCCTCCATCTCATCAGACATCCTTCTTCACTTCCTCCCAGGGCTCAGACTTCACAGGGTAGACCTTCTAAACCTGCTTCCTCTCAGCCTCACAGCAGCTGATTGCCTGGCGGGGTGAGAAGACCCAGGGCAGAGTGGAGGTCTTTCATGCGTGATGCCCCTCTTTTCTCTGGAGTCTGATCTTGACAACTGTGGGGAGGGGGCTTCACACAGTGGCCTTTGCTGAAGTCCTCCTCGCTCCCCAGTGACTCAGCACAGGATGGACACACACATTCATTATAATCACCAGGTAGGGGGCTTTCTTTGGAGCCTCCTGAGCTGACACCTCTATCCACACTGAATTCTGCATGAGTCTCATGATCCAAATTCACGTATGTCAGGCATATATGCACGCAGAGTGTCACGGAGCTAAGAAATAATTGTGTGGGTCTCTTCCCTCCTGAGGGCCAGCATGAGGAAAGTCCTTTCAAGACTAGAGGACGTTCCAAGCATCCTAGGAGGTGATAATTAACTCTCGGCCCCACAGGTTGGAGCCTGTGAGAGGAGGCAAGGAGAAGGGGAGCCCTCTCACCACGTGTGGTCAGATGGAACATTGCCACGCACATTCTGAGAGAACACAGCCTACAGTTCTTTAACGCAGTGCTGACATATCCCAGGCACAAGTCTCTTACTCTTAGGGAAAAAAATTAAACTTTTCTAAATCAGACTGACAACTCAATTGGAGAAACTTTTACTCCAAAACTAAAAAAAAAAAAAAATAGAGCAAGAAGCTGCAAGTACTAAGGGCTTGAGTGTGAATCTCCATGAGGACTGGCTCAAAGTTGGGCTCCTCCAATGACACCCCACTGTAGGATAGGGGTTGGAAGTAGAGGGCTCCTTCCAAGTGGTTGCTGCTCCTTCTAGAACCATGAAGGGCTATCACGAAGAAGTCTGGATATTCTATGGATCCAAATACGGCTTTATGTCAAGGTCTTCCCAGGTGGCCCTAGTGGTAAAGAACCCACCTGCCAACACAGGAGACATAAGAAATGTGGGCTCGATCCCTGTATGGGGAAGATCCCCTGGAGAAGGAAATGGCAACCCACTTCAATATTCTTGCCCAAAGAGTCCCATGGACAGAGGAGCCCGGTGGGCTACAGTCCATGGGGTCTCAAGAGTCGGACACGACTGAAGTGAATGAACATGGCTTTATGTCAAACTGACTTTATCACTAGAGTCAGATTAACAAACATTTATCAAGCACTTATTATGTGTTAAGTACTGCTCTAGAAGCAGGAAACAAGTAAAGCAAGAACCTTCTCTCAAAGAGCTTACAGTCTAGAATAGAGACGGGCCAGAAGGGGTAAAGAGAAGAGAATCATTTTAAGTTCTTGGCCTTGGGAGGGGTCCTCAGGAAGGACCAGAATCTTATTTCACATTTTATTTTATTTTTTTAATTTTACGCAGTTTTAAAGGTTACACTCCATTTATAGTTACTACAAACTTTTGGCTGTATTCCCCATGTTGTACAATATGTTCTTATAACCTACTTCTCATGCATTAGTTTGTACCTCCCACTCCCCCACCCCTGTTTATTCCACATTTTAGATAAAAATTTTCTTTGCTGTGAGTTTCTGAATTTCCATAGATCCCAGCATAGTGACATTCTACTCATTCCTCTAGCCTACCAGCGTCAAAATACCTCCTTGTCTACACTAGTCGTTTCTTACAGCCCTTTTCAGAAATTTTCCACATGATTAATGTTCCATTTAAAAACCTCCACTTTGGGTAGGTTTGCAGTAGATGCCACACAGCTGTAGCTGTCAGTGGGTCACGCTGTGTGATAAATTAGCCAAGACGAAGCTCTGGGAACACTGTCACTTCCTCCACTAACATAAGAGCCATGGGTGAGTCCCTGCATCATTGCTGCTCCAGATATGACACCTGAGAACAGCAACAGGGCTCTGTGCACAGAGAAGTCTGACCAGAGACTTACCCCCTGCTGCTCACATGGCTCAGCCAGAGACCTACCCCCTGCTGCTGCCCACATGGCTCAGCCAGAGACCTACCCCCTGCTGCCCACATGACTCAGCCAGAGACCTACGCCCTGCTGCCCACATGGCTCAGCCAGAGACCTACCCCCTGCTGCCCACATGGCTCAGCCAGAGACCTACCCCCTGCTGCTCACATGGCTCAGCCAGAGACCTACCCCCTGCTGCCCACATGGCTCAGCCAGAGACCTACCCCCTGCTGCCCACATGGCTCAGCCAGAGACCTACCCCCTGCTGCTCACATGGCTCAGCCAGAGACCTACCCCCTGCTGCCCACATGGCTCAGCCAGAGACCTACCCCCTGCTGCCCACATGGCTCAGCTGTGTTGTTTCCTAGAAAGTGCCTCAGTGTCCCCTTCTCTCAAACAAAAACATAAAAATCCCAATCCTTCCATTTAAAAATTCTCTAAAAAAAAATAATAAAAATAAAAATAAAATAAAAATTCTCTAAAGACTGCATCATATAGGGTTCCAAACACTGGGTAGATGGTAGGAGAACATAGGTTTTGTTCTCACCCTCTTGTTAAGGGAATTGACCGCTCTGGCCACTATTTTCTTCTAAATAAAGGGAGGGTTCCTTACTATTCTGCTCTCTGTGAATCTATAGATATGGAAGATGTACCTGTTTTTAACTTGAGGTCTTGTGTAACTTTTTCAAAGTTGTTTTATTAGCATTGTAGTAAATCTTTCCATTTAACAACTTTAAAAAAAACTATGTTGCAAAAAAATCTGATAACTTATTTATAATTATATACACCTGTGAACACAACCCACTCAAGTGTTCTTGTCTGGAGAATCCATAGACGGAGGAGCCTGGCAGGCTGCAGTCCATGGGGTTGCTAAGAATTGTACATGACTGAGTGACTTCGCTTTCACTTTTTACTTTCATACATCGGAGAAGGAAATGGCAACCCACTCCAGTGTTCTTGCCTGGAGGATCCCAAGGACAGGGGAGCCTGGTGGGCTGCCGTCTATGGGGTCACACAGAGTCGGACACGACTGAAGTGACTTAGCAGCAGCAGCAGTGAACACAATATGATTACAGCACTGAGACAAGATGATTTCCCCACTACTTCAATACTAGTTGGAAATAATTATTTCCTATAACACTAAAAAGTACAGTTGTACATCTCAAAATGCCAGTGCTTTAATGTACTAAAACAAGTTGTTGCCCCTTGGAGTCTACTACACATGTTAAATTATTATTATTCTGATTATCGCATCATGGTTATAATGTATTCCACTTAGCAACGTGGATTGTATTTGTTAAGTAGTTCTGGATAATTTATTACTTATCCACTCAGTGGTTCTTACACAGCACCTGAGCAAAAGTTAAGGACAAAATGTAAGCCTTTAGTCTAAACAGACTTAATTTTCAATATTCAAAACTCAGCCTTAGGCTGCCTAAACAGAGCTGGCATGGTTTAATTCCGTTTGTCACAATCCCCCTGGATAAATAATTCCTTAATTACTTCTTAGATGGAAATATTAATCATGGGGCAGCCTTTAATAAAACCAAAATTATGGTGCTTCTTATCCCCAAAGGTTAACAGGGGAAAAAATTATTCTTCCCTTCCTTTCTTCTCTCTCCCCTGATACACAGCTTGTGTGGCACCAATCAGTTCACCATTTGAATTCTATTTAAGCAAATATGTCATCTGTCCTCAGAAATTCTGAAGGCCCTGAGCAAGGGAATGGTGTCTGATTCATATCAGGATTTGCCACAGAATTTACATTCAATATATGAAATAGCCTGACTCTATACAAACATAACTGATTTAAGTAAATTTGGGAATGCCTTAACAATTGCGTCACTGCTTCTGTTTGCCTGCATGATATTTGGTCAGTTTCATGGTTGGTCAGTAGGTTGGTTTGGGGACTTGGGAAAGCTAATCACTTTAGTATATATGTGTTCAGTTGTACAGTTGTGTCTGATTCTTCACTGCCCAATGGACTGTAGCTCACCAGGCTCCTCTGTCCCTGGAATTTCCTAGGCAAGAATCCTGGAGCGAGTTGCCATTTCCTACTCCAGGGGATCTTCCTGACCCAGAGATCGAACTCACATCTCCTGCAGTGGCAGGTGGATTCTTTACTACTAGTACCACCTGGGAAGCCAGCATAAGTGTAATCATTCAGTATAAATAATATTTAAACCTCAACCATGTGGTGGATTTGGTGCTCTGCACTGGAAATGTTTCCTGCACTCTAGAAACTGACAGTGTGTTGGGGAAGATAGACTTACAAAAAGATAGGTTAACCATGAACTTCTCTCGCAAGCTATTAAACACTACGGTAGAGGTGGAAACACTGCTTTTGACCCTCAGATACTGCCCAGAAAGGCTCTCTTGGTTTGACAAGTGTATGGAGAGTGTGCATTCGTTGTCCCAATGTGATGGTGTAAGAAAGCCTTTTGCGAGCCTATCCAATCTGTAGATGTTTAAAATCTCAAGGGTGAGAAGTTTGTTCGCAGAGGAGAGGAGCAAATCTATTTGGATAATTGAGGTGAAGACATTAGACAATGTCTTCAATTAGACAATTAGACAATGTCTAACTTTCGTAAGACATTGCTGCACACAGAGACCTTTCAGACAGAACACCTTCCATGGTTCTCAGTTACACACGGAAAGCCGCACTCTGATCTACCACTGAGTGTAAGTTGGAGACGTAAGAGCTATGACAGTGTTTTGTATGTTGCAGAGATCTCACTGAAACACAGTTTTGAAGAAACTGATTTGGAGAATTCTCAAAATGAGACAACTGATGTGAACTGGGCAAGTGTAGGTTCTGTAACACAAAAGTAAGAGATCAAAGTAGGAAAATAGGCAGCTGCAAAGAAAACAAAAGACAGCCAGGAGAGAGAAAATGTGTGTATGTAGAGGGGTAAGTGGGGAAGGGGGGCAGTGTGTGTATGTATGCATGTTACAATTTAATATTCAACAAATAAAGGAAGGGAAGAACTTGTCAAAAATTTGTGTTGGTTATGAATTTGGAAAAAATTAACTTTGAGTTTCTCCTTAAACCATATACTAAATAAACTTCTAAATGAATTACAGAGCTACATATTAAGATATTAAATTCCAATTATAGAAAAACTAGACTGTAAAATTGAATATCAAGTGTGTAAATTTAAAAGTAATAGAAGAAATCACAAAGAATAGATCATCAGACTTAATTACACACAATTAAATTTTCTGCGTAGTGAAAGAACCCAAAATAAAAAGGCAGATGGGAAAAGAAATGCTGCTGTAAATATATTTTTAGAGAAAACAAAGAGGTAATGATTTTATTCTGTGACGAACAAAAGGAACATCAATTTTAAAAAGGAAAATAATTAATAGTAGATGAATGAGCAAAATATTCTGAATAAGATAAAAGGTATTTTTATCATTATCCTACTATTCTATTTATTTTTATTAAATAACATCTAACAATAATTACTCCCTGGAATTATGTGAAATGTTGAACACACATAATTCTGAGCCCTTCTTGTAAAAACTATTTGATAATGGGTTTAATCCCAAGAAATGATCAAAATTAAAAATCAGATATGAAAACTGCAGTGAAAAATTAGTGGTGATTATTTAACTATTTAAATATGGAACTAAGCAGTTATGGAATTTAAAGACCAGAATGTAAATGTTATAAACCTTAACCAAGTAAATCTAAAAACATAACAAATAAAAATTAAGACATGAAGGAAATGGAGATGGGAAAAAGTGAAAACTGGCAATTTCTTAAATTTCCTATAGCAATAAGTTGGTTAATAAGGTGTCTACTATTTAAAAGATGTAATTTTAAAAGCTTAACTCCTACCTGTTAATATTTTACATGCTGTTCCTTCTTAACTTCGAAAGGATCTTTGGGGAAAGGAGCGATGGCATATGATAAAGAAACATTTATCTGAAATTCAGCTCTTCCTTCAATTCTTTCTTATGTAATACTGAAGGGAAATTAATTTTAATGTTTTTAAAGATGGCAGCTTAAGAACAGGCCTCTGCTTTTCTCCACTTTTATGGGTCATAGGACAGCCAGATCAGACAGGATCATCTCACAGGCAGCAAGCTGTCCGGGCAGCCCTTTCTGAAGAAAAGTCTTGAAACAAAGGAATATATGGTATGGGGAAAGTTTATATAAAGCTGGAATTTTAAATTATTGAAGTGGCTAAAATAAACCCAGTTGTTGGAGAATAAAAGTAGAAGGTAAAGGAGAGGACTAGAGGACTAAAGTCAAAGTGAAGTGAAGTGAGTGAAGTGAAAGTCACTCAGTCATGTCCGACTCTTTGAGACCCCATGGACTGTAGTCCATGGAATTCTCCAGGCCAGAATATTGGCATGGGTAGCCTTTCTCTAAGAGATCTTCCCAACCCAGGAATCAAACCAGGGTCTCCTGGATTGCAGGTGGATTCTTTACCAACTGAGGTATCAGGGAAGCACATACACATACCTGTGTGATTAATTTAGTAACTTGAAATTGCCTTGCTGAGTATAAAATTGTGTTCTTTTTGATGGTAGCCACTCCGACAGGTGTGAGGTGTTATTGTTATTTTGGTTTGCATTTCCCTGATGATTAGTGATGTTGAACAACTTTCCATGTGCCTGTTGGGTTATTATGAATTATATGAACTCATGTGTGTGAAACTTTTGGAAATTGTAAAGCATTAAAGAATCATTCACTCAATTAAAATAAGTCCAAGAAAATCAACAGTGAAAATATAAAAAATACAGTGTACTTGAAAATGGAGGAACTCCCTCAGGCTAAATTAAAAAGGAAATCCAAATAAGAATGATCAATTGTTCATAAAAGAGTGCAAAGAAGCACAGAACTCAATCCAACTGATGTAGGAGACAGTATTGTTTGATGCTGGAGCTGGGTGATTCTGGAAACATTACTTAACCTCTCTGTGCCTTAGCAGCCTCACCACTGCAAAACAGTGGTAATAACAACACTCGCCAGAAGCACGTGGTGAAGACTGAATGGGAATTCACAGAAAGCACCTACAAGTCAAGTACATAATAGGAGTTCTTGAACGGTGTGTATCTTGTTGTCTTCATCCCTCCCTCTACTTTCTTTCTTCCCTTACTCTTCTCCTTCCTTGTTTTTTTAAATTCTCTAAATGTAATTCTACTACTTTTGTAATTAAAAAAGTACATTAAAATGTCTAATGGAGCTATTTCATTGCAAATCACATTATTAATAAAATTTAAAGGAAAAAGACTTCAACTGAATAAGAAGTATCATCATTCCTTAGGTCAGCATATTCTGATATCCCTCCTTTCTGCTGGTGGAGGTGTGTTAAAGTGAGGAAAGGGTGCAAACCAATGCAGAACTGTTTGATTTTGCCTATTTTAGACAGAAAAAATGACCCAGTTTCTAAGAAGGCCATCTGGGACCTACCATAATTTCTACAAGGAGGGTTATCATCTATCTCCTTTGTCTCAGAGAGAGCTGTAGAAGGAAGGAAAACAAAGATATCAGACTTCCAGCCTTTTATTTCCAAAAGTCTTATTTCAAAAGAAGGAAGAAGAGATATTGTTGCAGACTTTTCCCCAAACCTCTTGTGAACACTCCAGATGGGAACAGTCTGCAGAAGATGAAGACTGGGGGGCAGGTCCCAAGACAGGAAGCATCCAGGCAGCAAGTTCAGCAACTGACAAGACCCCAGAAGGAACTGGCTTGGGGCACACCAAGGCAGGGGCCAGAATGCGCAGCCCCCAAGAGGAATTCATGCTCCAAGGGTCATATAGGTATAAAGCAGAGTGCAGGATCCAGAGGCCTTGCCAAATGGAAGGGTCCATGTCCAGCAGTACCTGACCTTAAAGGACAGGTCATGTGAGGGCCAGATGAGCACCCTTACCAGACATTGGTCCCATGGAAGCCCTGGGATTTTGACACTATCTTCAGTGTCAGAAACTGCAGGAAAGAATGTTAAAGTTTCCCAGTTGCCCAGTAGAACAAAGGCTGAAAATAAAAAATATTTTGGAAAATAAAGTAATACTTTGTTGCATATCTGAATTTATAGTGAGACTTCTACTTGCCATATGACTCTTCCCCACCTTCAAATCATGGACTCATGTGACATGCCACCCACGAATCCTGATGTGAACTCGCCTCTGGAGTCCAGTGCTTCCTCGGTGATAATGGATGGATGGCTCTTTCTCTCTAGCGTCTTTTGCAGCCCTTTCTAGGAAACATACCTTGGAGGCTTACGTTCGGTTTTATTGCTCTGCATTGTGCTGTTAAGACTGCCCCTGATATTCTTCTGTCTTCCTCACCTTCCCTTCTCCCACTTTACTAATGAGGAAATCAAGGACAATCATGTAAATAACGCCCCCAGGCCACATAGCTAAATAGAGTTGTTACAGCTGCTCGTCAATAGAGAGTCTTCTCTCTTCCTAAATTGAGGCAGGATATTCCTCCTCAGAGCCCTGGGAACTCAGCCACCCCTCCCAAGAGATGAGGACACCAGCCTACAATACAGCCTGCACTGCAGCATGGCACACTCCCCCGCAGACATGACCCCAGGCACTTCAAATGTTCGGGTTTTACTGCTGGTCCCCAAGAGGAACTGTTTGTTGCACAGGCACAGCTCGTGAGATACAGTCACAAAGAAGCTTTCCAACTCTCTCTCTCCTATAGATCATCATATCCTGCAAACTGCCCTACGGCTTGAAATATAGCTTGTACTCACTAAATTCTCCTCGACACTGATTCCATTGCTATGTAATTATTACATGAACATGATAACACAATAATTAGATTAACGATAGCATCTGCAATTTGTATACACAACACTTTGTGTGTCACCTCTCACACAATGACCTTCTACAGGCATCATCACAGACGTTGTACAGATGAGAAAACCAAGACCCAAGGTGGTACAGTAAGCAGGACTTTGAATCCAAAACCTGTCTGAAAGCAAATCAAAACCTCACTCTCTAAAATGGTGATTGCTTTCCACCTGCTAAAATCTTCTGCTGCTACGTCACTTCAGTCGTGTCCAACTCTGTGCAACCCCATAGACGGCAGCCCACCAGGCTCCCCACTCCCTGGGATTCTCCAGGCAAGAACACTGGAGTGGGTTGCCATTTCCTTCTCCAATGCATGAAAGTGAAAAGTGAAAGTGAAGTCACTCAGTCGTGTCCAACTCTTATCGACCCCATGGACTACAGCCTACCAGGCTCCTCCATCCATTGGATTTTCCAGGCAAGAGTATTGGAGTGGGGTGCCATTGCCTTCTCCGGCTAAAATCTGCTGCTGCTGCTGCTGCTAAGTCACTTCAGTCGTGTCCGACTCTGTGCAACCCCAGAGACGGCAGCCCACCAGGCTCCCCTGTCCCTGGGATTCTCAAGGCAAGAACACTGGAGTGGGTTGCCATTTCCTTCTCCAATGTATAAGAGTGAAAAGTGAAAGTGAAGTCGCTCAGTCATGTCCGACTCTCAGCAACCCCATGGACTGTAGCCCACCAGGCTCCTCCAACCATGGGATTGCCCTTTAAATTTGCTTCAAGGGATTAGTTTTTTCATCTGCCCCAGGATTAATTTCCAGGATTTTCCTGGTTATTTCTGGTTATTATAAAGTTCAGTAGTCATTCAAAGTCACAAAGCTCCATCTTGATTGTAAAATCAGAAGGTCTGGCTCTATGTAATAATCAACACTTCAATCTTAATTTGAAAATAAGACTTATCCACTTCCTTAGCTAGGGTTTCCTGCAGTTACAAAGCCTCTCTCTCCTTGCTCATCTCTTTTACCACTTGTTACCTGCTGTTTCTTTTAACTTTTTAATATTTTATGTGGAAACGTACAAGCACACACAAATGTCAAAGAGTAGTATGATCAATCATTACTCACCTTCAACAGTTATCGCTTCACCAACCCATGGCCAGTCTTGTTGCAACTATACCACACCCACCCACCATTATCTGGCCGATGTTCTGAAAACCATCTCCCAGGGTTGGCGGAGAAGGAAAAAAAAATCTTACCTGAGTAGCAGGTACACTCTTTAGTATTCTCTGGGCCTGGCAAATGTTTAAAAGATATTTTTTTTAGTGGAGGAGATATGGTGAGTTCTCCAGAGAGTCCTATAGGTATTGCTCCCATGCTGTTCCTTTGATGTGAACATGCACATCTCCATTTTGGTGAATGGCTTAGTCAGGAATCCAGTGGCCCATCCCTAGAGTTTTGTTTTGTTTTGTTTTGCTGAGGACCATCAGCCCTGCAAGCAGCCTATTGCATGGGAATGGAGATGACCCAGACCTGTTCCCTCATCAAGAGCCTTCATCTGCTCAGTGGGACACACTCAGGCAACACTTGTCCTAATTAATTCTAGAGACACAGGCAAGTGTGATTCTGGTCACCTCTCCTTCAGCTGGTCCATCTGTTGCAAGCTTCTCTCTCATCCTTTAGATTTCTAAGTGCAACTCTTACTAAGGTCACAGAATAGTTCCATAGAAGTACTTCTCATTATTCTTGATGTTAGGAATAGGCACTCCAGCACCTGTACAAAAAAAAAAAAAATTAAAAATAAATTTCTTCTTCCCAGCCCTTTTATACCTCAACATGCAAAGAAGGTTCAGTGCCCTAAATCAGTGTTGCTCAGAGTGTGGTTCTGGCAAACGAGATACAGAGCCTGTGATGGGTTATAAACCAATGCATTGCTTCCTTCATCAAGAAAGTCTTGCTATTAAAAAAAAAAAAAAAAAAGTCAGCTGAATTAAACAATGTGTTTAGCCATGTAGCTGATCTACTTTCTGATTCAAGTTCCTCATGTCATTGGAGACTGTGAACAAATTGCTCACGGACCGGCTTGAGTAGTTCTTGCCCATTTACTTTGGGATTTATCCACAGTGGAAGAATTGGAATAAACTACTGTTTGTTCCTGCCAAAATTTGATTCTTCAATCAAAACTGAAACAGTAAGAATCCTGTTCTAATCCTGACGTATATAAGTAAAGATCAAGGACTCAGACCTACACAGAACAATCACAAAGATCCAGATTCTAGAAAGATTTCATAGGCATGGTTCCTGTTCCTTTGTGGTGGTCACTTGCAAATCCTATGAAGTCATCTGTTTCAGCTTGCTGAAGCAAACAGCCATATCCCTGGTTCTTACCCTCCAGAGCAAGCAGTCCAGATTTCCAACCTCAAATATTATATTTCCTTATCTGTGGGCTTTCTCTCATCTACGAGTCTACTTTGCTCTCCCAGCACAACAAATGACTGAGGAGTCCACATATAGATATCCTGTCTCCTTCACTCCTTACCGGGATCATTCTGAAATACATGCCCTACACTGGTGCTCAAAGTTTCCCAGCGAAGCACAGGCAAGAACTCACCACATCCTGAGAGCTCTCCACAAGGAAGAGCCTTTCACCTGCAACTTCTGGAGAGAAGCTCGCCAAGAAACCTGAGATGCTCGTTCAACTTGGCCATTAATAAGCTCTGAGAGGAGCGTCGAAGACAAGGTGTTGTTGCCCTTGCTTGCTTGCCCTGTATCTGTTTCATCAACAACAAGGACATATTATGGGCAAAGGACCATCCAAAGCCAGACTAGGAGAGGCATGGACCTGGGTTCAACATCATAATCTTTCAGAACGGATTCAGAAGGGACAGCTAGGAAGAGCTGCTTACCCAGCCCTTCCTGGACCACCCACTTGGGATCATTCATTGCTAGCCAACAATTCCAAAGAACATTGGAATTCTGGCTCTCAAACCCCATTTGCTGGGGTGATGAGTCATTCCACAGTGTGGAGATTGACCACGCTCTCCTGCCCTCTGCTAAGTCTGGTCTCTGTGTGCCTGCCAGGTGCCAGGGACACCTGAGCATCCTATCCAGGTGGGAAGCACAGAATTTAAGCAGCGTGCACAAAGATGACGAGGCAGAGGCTGAGTTCTGAAATGCATGCTCTCGTGGGGAGACTGGTGAGAAAACAGGCACAGCCAAATGTGGTTTCCGGGTTTCAAGTCAGAACTTTGACTCTGCAATAAGGGACAGACCTCAGCAAATAAAACATAAAATGAAAATAGGTGAGTTACCTTGGGAAAATCATTTCTTCTTTCTTATCTTTCCATTTTCTCACCTTGAAATTCAAGCCCTACTCTTCGTGGGAGGTGGTTTGAAGACTCAGTGAAAGGACTTGTGAAAACATTTTGTAAAATGCAGTGTGATAAAATGAAAGGGATGGGGTGATATTTGAATAAATGATACGTTCATATTCTATAATTATATGCTAATGGTTACACTAACTATCTAACGTTATCTAACATTATATATTAAATTCATCATAAACCATATCTAATCTCTCAGTAGTGATGCTAGTGATGACTTTGGAATGTGTCCAGAAGCCCACCATTTCTCTCCAGTCCTCCTGGACCTCCCTGGCCTGTCTGGTCCAAGCCTCCATCCATGGCCTTCTCATTCCTCCTTCCCACCACTCAACACCAACCTTTTAGCAGGCAATTTCTTAAACTGTGGTAAAATAGTAGATGACCCCTTCCAAACATAAATCAGCCATGCCACTCTGCTGTGGGAACCCTGCTGATGACCCACAAGTCCTAGCAGGGCCCCTGGTCCGTATCACCAGTCCCTGGCCTCCTGTGACATCCCCCACCTCTCTGCCCTTCATTCTCCCACTCCAGCCACACTGGCCGCCTTACTCCTCCTCAAACAATAGCACATTCATGCCTTAGACCATTTGAACTTGAATCTGCTATCTGGAATGCTTTTCTCCAGAGCACTGAGAGCTCACACACCTTCACCTCCTTCAGGATTCTCCTCAAATACCAGAGGCATTCCCCACGGCTTGGTATGAACAGCAGATTTCCACCAGCACCCAGCTGTATGTGCTATACTGCGTGCCCACCTTCATTTTTCTCCACAGCACTAACACCATCTCACGTGTTAGATATCTGTTCGTTTTCCTAGAGCCTGCCTCCTCACAACTAGACTGTCATCTCCTTGAGGGCATAGAAATCTCCTTCTTTCACCTGAAGGGTGCATGGTCCCAGCAGTTACCTAATACGTATTTGTATGAATGAACACACGAACAACTGAAGAACATATTGATCAGCCAATCAATTAACCCACAATATACTCTGCACACCCCACAGAGTGCAAGGACCGTCATAAGGGAGAATGGATACCGTGCACTTTGTAATCTGTAAAGCGGTGCTGATTCAGGCTTTTAAGGCAGGAGCGCTGGGATGACCCAGGGAATCTCAGTACACAGTCTTACAGGGTGTCAGAAATAACTTCACCCAAAGCGGACCATTGATTCTCTGCCTAGGGGCTTAGACTTGGCCTTCATGATTTCTTTCCAAGCATCCTGAATGGACTAGCTCCAAGGTCCTTTCTGCCCCCAAAAGACCTCAGCAACAGCAGGAATCCAACTCCCCACCTCTGTGCTCTATTTATACTCCTTGATGCCTCTTTATGAAAGTTAAAGTGGTCAGAAGCTGAGAGAGGCACAAATGTGCAGATAGCACTATTGATTTTTCCCTCCTGAGAGAGACCAGGCTGCCAAACTGTGTGGCTACAAAGCAGGCAAAATGGCCTGGCAGGGGTCCCAGTGCCCTCCACTACCGCCCCCCACCGCCAACACACACACACAGTTGGTTCTCCAATCCCCACCTCCCACCCTTGAACACCCACAAGACCCCTGTTTCTCTCTCCTCTGCTCTGGACCTTCCAGACCCAGGAGCCATCGCAGTGGCAGTATCTTGCCCAGCAGTTGGTTTCTGCCATTTTTTATTTTTAGGCGTGATGCTGTCCCTGAAGAGAAAATAAAAGCAAATAAAATTCAGGCTGCTGCTATTGATCTCCAGTCATTTCTGAGCGTTGCTACAGCAACCAACAGGGGCTTTGCAGCCACTCTTTCCCTCCTCCCTGCACCCTCCTCCCCATCGTCATGTGGCGCAGGACCCGGGCCGTCAGGATAGCATCAGCACAGCATCCTGTCATGAAAAAGCATCCATCCACGGCCTTGGAGGAAAGAGTCACCCAGGATCCAGGGCCAGGCAATTGGTTCTGTCCACGCAGTCCATTCACTGCCAGGCCAGCCCCGCAGCCAGGCCAGGTCCTAAGTGACACACAGAGGGAGGCTGAGCAAGCGCTGTTAAACACTGATGCAGACACAGGGAGAAGAAAAGGAAAGAAGCCTGCAATATTTCAAGAAGTTTATAGCCTGGACTTTCCCTGCCTCCCTCTGAGGAGCTGGTAAATTTTCAGCAGCCCTAGTCATGAAGTCAGGAGATCTGATTTTGGTGGCTCTGCCTGCTTCATCTCCAGGCTCCTCAGGAACCTGGTATGCCCCATCCCTCATCCATACCACCAGGGACCTGGCTTCCCGCTCTGTGGTGGAAGCCAGAAAAATCAAATTAAAATATGTGTGATGGGTTACAGGTGACAGAAACATATGGGCCAGGGAGGGGGCTGTGCCTAAAACTCAGCTCAGGTCAGCTCTGGGAGCTGGGGGGACAGGGGAGACTGGACCAGCACCCCAGCCCCTCACATAGCCTGAGCTTCATAACAATGCCTATCATGAGAACAGTGCCAATCCATTCCAGCACATGTGTGTCCAGCCAGGGGTCTCACAATGGCACAGTCGATATACCCATTCCTGTGTGACCACAAGATGGTTAAACCTCCAGCTGCTGCTAGAGTACCCAATGGATGATGGGAAAAAAAAAAACTTTATGAGAAATGTCTTCCAGGTAATAGGTAGGAAGTTCAGAGCTGTTCTATTTCCACCCGAATCAGAGCAGTCTATAAAACCCTTCATACACCAGCAGAAATGGGAGTGGAAGGTGTTTGTAATGGGCAACCGCTGCTGCCATTCATTGCTGAGTGTGCTCTGACTGAAAGACTCCTGCAGTGGCCAGATCTCTGCAGCAGAAAATAGCCACAGATGGAGCTGGGCCTGCAGCGATGAAATTCATGAACATGCACAGGGAAGGGGATCCCAGCGGCAGCCTGGAGCAGGCCACCACGAAGTTCTCTCCAGCCCCTGGGCCTCTGTCCTCAGATCCCTCCAGTCTCGGGGTAAATCCTTCTCCCTGTGCGTTTCGTCCAAGGTGCTCTCCTTGTCTGCCTCCAATCTCCCCTCCCCTTTGAGACGAAGACCTTGAGAAATAAAACCATGAGGACTTCTGGCTAGTTCTGCTTTCAGCTCTCCCTCACCCTTGCAGGTCAGAGCCCAAGTATCCACTTAGATGGAAGGAGGAAAAAGAAACCAGGTTACTCTCTGTTCTGCCACTAATCACTCTTGTAGTCATTAATCTGAGGACTGACACAGCATTCACAGTCCCTTCCTGAAAGCTTATGTGTCCTCAGGACCAGAGACTATGCAGTTTGAGATAGGATGCAAATTTAATGTGTACTTAAGTGATGAAAGTTAATGTATATTGAGTGGTTCTCAGTATTGTAAGTATAAATAGTTACAACTGCTCCCAATGCATTGCATGCATTGGGCAGTTCATCCTCATAGCATCTTGTATGGGAGGCACTATTATTGCTCTCATTTTAGAAAGGAGGAATTTGAGACACAAAGAGGGCAACTAACTTTCCCCCAAGTCACACAGCTTGGGATTGGTGGAATCATAATTCAAATTCAGGCGGCTGAGAACAGAGCCTCTAGCTCTTTACCATGAGGTTTCACCACCAGGACCCATCCTGTCTCATCCTATCTGAGAGACACTCCAGATGCTGTGGGAATAAAACAGTAATGCAATGGTTAGGCAGTGCCTTCCTTCCCAGCCCTTTCCAGCTGCCTGCCCCTTTGCACCCTCAGTGGGCCAATGAGCAAGGTGACTGTAGGGATAAAGAGGAAAGCCAGGGCTGGAGTTCAGCTGAGTTACACAAGCACAGACATGGCCAGTTTGTTGAATTTTTAGAATACTTCTAAACTGACAAAAAGTCACTGCTCAGCCCCCTCCTTGAGACATGCTCCTCTCGCTGACCCCCACCCCACCACTCAGGATCCAACAATTAAGCAGGTGTGAGGTCTGGAGAAGGTACCCACTCATCAGGTCTCTAGAAGGCATCAGAGAGGTTGCTAAAGTTTATTCATCAGCCCCACCTTGGCCTGATGCTCTTCCTGAGTCAGGTGTCGGGGGTGACAAAGGAAACTGAAGTCCCCAGTGGTCTCCTATGTGCCCAGCTGAACCTTGTTCCCTGCCAGGGCCATGTGTGGCATGACTCCTCAAGAGTTTCAGTCTCTGGTTCCTGGTTTTTCCCAGCTCAGGCTGGTTGGCTAGGCTCCCAGGGGCATGGCTTCTGCCAGCCCTTCCCTTAAAACTGGGCTCTATTCCTATTTCTTAGGCATGGATCCAGATGGATGCACCCTTCTGCTTCTGGCACCCCAGCTACACATTGCAGCACTCACACCCTCTCCCATCAACTCTTCTGCCCCGAGTCTTGCATCTTGGTGGCATGAACAGCAGGTCCCTCTTGGGAAGGGGAGTGGGCACCCCTGTGGCTCTCCAGCCATCCCCTTACTCCTTGGTAGCAACTCTTTTATCACCCAGTTAAGTCCAGTTCAGCATAACTGGGAAGCTACTGCTTGTCGGGTGTTAGTGTTACAATGACCTGGTTGAGAAAATTGTCCTGTGCTCAACTGATGGCAATAACTGCTTAGCTATAATAACTGTGCCTCAGACACTGTCCCTAAGCACTTTACATTTATTAAACTTAATCGTAATGTTAAACTCATGAGAGAATAGTTATTGAAGAGCACACTGAGGCACAGAGAGGTTGAGAAACCTCCCCAGGTCACATAGCAAGTCATAGAAGTGTTTGGATTTGAATTCAGCATCTGTATCTGCAACCACCATACTGTGGCTGACATTCTATAGCACAAAACTATGAGTACCAGGACAGGAAAGACATACGTTCTCCCCGGTCCTTTAGACATATGAATTCAAATCCAAATGAGCATATTTAGGAAAATACTTTAAAATATTTATCCCAAGACCTTCCACATCTCAAGGGCAGCAGCAGAGAAAATGAAATTGGCCAGTTACTGGGTAAAGAGATAAGGTTTTCGGGGAGAAGTTTCCTTTCTTGGCTACTAAGAAGTCTTTCACCCCGTTTCAGAGAGAGCTTCAGGCTTCTGGGGGAAAGCAGAGGATTCTGGTTGGCCCTGGAGCTGTGCCCACTGGCCACCCCTGCCAGCAAGCCCAGCCACACAGACGTTTTCCTTCTTTCCAGGGAACCTGCAGGTAAAGATCAGATTTTCTAGGTGTTCACAAATACCCTCTCTCTAACGCCCCCGGAGAGGGCGCCAGGCCAGAGTCCTCATGGTGCAGTGGCGACTCCTGGGCACCTGCAGTTTGGGAGTACCTGACACAGCCATTTTTCCAACCAGAGCAGGCTCTTTTCGGATAACCGGCTAGATGGCGCCACCTGCTGGAGAAATGAAACGTCTTCCCTCTGGCGGTAGCATCGGCGAGCCCTGCTTCCTGTGGCTACTAGCCCTGGTCCCCACCCACCTCCTCCAACCCTGAGCCTGGCCAGAGAGAAGCCTACAACAGAAAGCTCAAGCCAGGGACACAAGTATCCATATCTGGATCTTCCACCGGATTAATTAGAATACTGTTCATTTATTTATCTGCTCTTCTTTCTGCTTCTCAAGGCTCTAACCCCACCCCTCCCTTCCACTCCAGACCATTTTCACTGTCACCCTCTGGTTAGGGCTTCTAAGTCCTTAAACTTTTTGAGCCCCAGTTTCTTCATTTATTAAGATGCAGCACTGTTGTGAGCAAGATAGCACACCTGTTTCAGGCACTCAGAGAGGTGGGAAGGGGACTGTGATTGTCACACATCTGCCTAAATGAACATGTGCTGGACATGACAGGCCCATAACAAAGGGAAACACGCATTGATAGATATTCTCAGGTTCTCAAAAATTTCTGGACAATACCATTTCCTTTGTAAAATGTGTACAGAAGAACAGAGCCCCTTTTAGGTAAGGATTCTGGGCCATTCATTAACATAACGACCTATGGGCTTGCAAGATGCAAGACTCAAATCACAGCCCCAGCAAGACAATAAATTATTATATAATGCTGGCTCTCAGAGTCTTAACAGAACCATAGAGGTTATACTTGAAATGCCAAGCTCTACTATTTTACCTTAATAAACGTTATTTTTCTTCGCTTTCTACTTTGTTCCTTGTTCCCTATAAGCTAATTCTTTCCCATCTTTTATGGGCTGAATTGTGTCTCCCCACCTCGCCAACAAAAAGAATCATGTGTTGAAGCTCTAACCCTTGCCATCTTAGAATGTGATTGTATTTGGAGATAATTATCTCTCTAAAGGCCCTAAGTTAAAATTACGGTGGGCACCCCACTCCAGTACTTTTGCCTGGAAAATCCCATGGATGGAGGAGCCTGGTAGGCTGCAGTCCATGGGGTCACTAGAGTCAGACACAACTGAGTGACTTCACTTTCACTTTCCACTTTCATGCACTGGAGAAGGAAATGGCAACCCACTCTAGTATTCTTGCCTGGAGAATCCCAGGGACAGAGGAGCCTGTTGGGTACCGTCTATGGGGTCGCACAGAGTCGGACACGACTAAAGTGACTTAGCAGCAGCAGCAGCAGTCCAATCTGATTAGTGTCCTTATAAGAGAATTTGAAAACACAAAGGTTAGCCACGCACTAAAAACAATTTTTCAAAACAAAGAGCTGGTGTTCAGATTAAAGAACTCTTACAACTTAATTAAAAAAAGGATAAAGTGTAATAAAAAAAAATGGGCAAAAGTTTGAGACAGACATTTCCCCAAAGAAGATATACAAGTGGCCAATAAGCATATGATAAACAAAGTGGCCAATAAGCATATGATAAACATATTCAACATCACTAGTCCTCAGAGAAGTGCTAATTAAAACCACAATGTGGTACCACTACACACCCACTAGAATGATTAAAGATAAAGACATCAATAATGAGGATTGGTGAGGGTGGTAAGGATGTAGAGCAATGGGAACCCTCTCCTGCATTCCTGGTAAGAATGCAAAATATTACAGCCATTTTGCAAAGCAATATAACAGTATTTTATAATGTTAAACATTCATTTATTGTTGTTGTTCAGTCACTAAGTCATGTCCAACTCCTTGCAGCCCCATGGATTGCAGCATAGTAGGCTTCCCTGTCCTTTACTATCTCCCAGAATTTGCTCAAACTCATGTCCATCAAGTTGGTAATGCCATCTTACCATCTCATCCTCTGTCATCACCTTCTCCTCCCACCTTCAATCTTTCCCAGCATCAGGGTCTTTTCCAATGAGTCAGCTCTTCACATCACGTGGCCAAAGTATTGGAGCTTCAGTATCAGTCCTTCCAATGAATATTCAGGACTGATTTCATTCATGATTGGCAGGGATGATCTCCTTACAGTCCAAGGTAATCCCCAGAGTCTTCTCCAGCACCACAGTTAGAAAGCATCAATTCTTCAGCACTCAGACTTCTTTATGATCCAACTCTCACATTGGTACATGACTACTGGAAAAACCATGACTTTGGCTAGACGGATCTTTGTCAACAAAGTGATATCTCTGCTTTTTAATACGCTGTCTAGGATTGGCATAGCTTTTTTCCAAGGAGCAAGCATCTTTTAATTTCAAGGCTGCAGTCATCATCCACAGGGGTTTTGGAATCCAGGAAAATAAAGTCTGTCACTGTTTCCATTGTTTCCCCATCTATTTGCCATGAAGTGATGGGACCAGATGCCATGATCTTCATTTTTTGAACGTTGAGTTTTAAGCCAGATTTTTCACTCTCTTCTTTCACTTTCATCTATAGGCTCTTAAGTTTCTCTTTGCTGCGTATCTGAGGTTGTTGATATTTTTCCTGGCAATCTTGATTCCAGCTTGTGCTTCATCCAGTTCAGCATTATCCATGATGTATTCTGCATAGAAGTTAAATAAGCAGGGTGACAATATACAGCCTTGATGTACTCTTTCCCCAATTTGGAACCAGCCTGTTGTTCCATGTCTGATTCTAACTGTTGGTTTTTGACCTGTATACAGGTTTCTTGGGAGGCAGGTAAGGTGGTCTGGTATTCCCATCTCTTTAAGAATTGTCCACAGTTTGTTGTGACCCACACAGTCAAAGGCTTTAGCATAATCAATGAAGCAGAAGTAGATGTTTTCCTAGAATTCCCTTGCTTTTTTTATGATGCAACAGATGTTGGCAATTTAATCTCTGGTTCCTCTGCCATTTCTAAATCCAGCTTGTACATCTGGAATTTCTTGGTTCACATACTGTTGAATCCTAGTTTGAAGGATTTTGAGGGTTACCTTGATAACCTGTGAAATGAGCACAATTGTGCAGTAGTTTGAACATTCTTTGGCATTGCCTTTATTTGGGATTGGAATGAAAATGACCTTTTCCAGCAATCCCATTCATAACTATCCTTTAGAGAAAAATAAAAATATATATCCCCATGAAAAATTCATGCAAATAATTATGATAGCATTATTCATAAGGGCCAAAAACCGGAAACAGTGTAAATAATATAGACACACCATAGAACACTATAGTGTGTTAAAAAGAAACAAAATATTAAGACCTATAACAACATGAATGAATCTCAAAACATTACACTAAATATAAGAAATCAAGCAGAAAAGTCTAGGTACTGAATGATTCCGTTCATGAAATTCTAGAAGAGGCAATGCTATAGTGACAGAAAACAGATCAATGGCTGCCTGGGGCTGGGGTAGAGAAAGGGGATCAAAAGCAAAGGGGCACAGGGCATATTTTGGGGGGAAAGGGACTGGGGCTTTATGAAAATGTTTTATATATTTTATTTTACCACTTTTATAAACATCTTTATTACATGTATTTTTAATTGAAATGTAATTGACGTATAACATTGTATGACAGAAACCAGCACTAATAAAAAAAAAGTTAATTTTAACAAAAATAGAAACATTAATAAATTATAAAATTATGTTTAAAATCTACTTATTTAGAACACTTTTAGAATAGAAATACCCTATATAATAGACCTCAATGTAACATTACTAAGAAAACAGAAACAAGTCGAGCTGAAGTGTAATGCTCTTTTATGAACAGACGGTATTAGGGCCAGGGGGATCCTGCCTCTCTCTCTGACTTTCTAGTTCGTATCCTTCACTCAACTCCAGCCACAACAGCCTCCTCCCCATTCCTCAGGGCCCTTACTTCAGTTATAAAGGGATTGTTGTTAATATTGGTTAGGAGGGAAGTAACATGATTGTGTATACTTAATAAAATTCATTAAAGTGTACTTTGAAATAAATGAATGTTATTATATATAACTGTATATTTCCATAATAAACAGAAAGAGTACCAAAACCAGAGAGAAAATTTGGCCACGTAGAGACTCCAGAAGGCAACTCAGGGACTCTTCCTCTGAGTTTGCCCATGTTCCTGTCTATCCACATGTACTGTACTCTTTTCCTGTTAATAATACCTTGCCTAACTAAAAAAGAGAGCGAGAGAGAGAGGAGTATGTACAGAGAAAAGGGAGTGTAAGGACACAGCAAGAAGGCGGTCGTCTGCAAGCCAAGGACCTCAGGAGAAACCAGACTTGCCAAAACTTGATCTTGGATTTCTTAGCCTCCAGAACTCTGAGACAATACAGTCCTGTTGATTAAGCCTCCCAGGTTGGTTTCACTAGGGCAGCTCCAGCAGAGTAATGTATCATCTTAGGACTAGAAAGACAGTTGCTGACCTTCCATCCATGTAGAGGTCAGCCAGGAGGAAGGACTCGGGCTGGGCTGGACCTGCACTTACAGCCAGGCAGGGCCTGGTGGGGACCAGCCGGCACCCCCTGTTTCCCACCACGATTCCAGGTCCAGAGAGGGTTCTGAACTGAATAGGCACCTGACTGCAGCCTGGAAGGACCTTCCCTTAGGCCCTGGAGAGTGGCTGCCTGGATTTCTGCTTCTCTCCATCCTGACTAAAGAGTCACCAATTCCCGCTGCAGAGGAAAGGGCTCATAAACCACAGTGCCCAACTGCGAGGGTCACGGCAGGGCAGGGTCACCCTCTGCGGGGCTGTAAACAGAGGCTGAAGTTTATGGCTGTGTGAGATGTTTACAACAGAAACATTTGTTTCTCAAACTGCTCTCGGGTTGCTGAAGTAAAATTTCCTCTAAAGCTGAAAAGTACCCATCCATCTGCTTGATGGTGACTTCCCCGCAGGCAAAGAGAGCAGAGGCTTGGGCGACTGGAATGGGCTGTGCTGGGGAGGTGATAACAAATCAAACCGCGACCCAGGTGGTGCTGGGGACGTCCCTCTACAGGTGAAGCAGCTGTACACTAGACCAGAAGATAGTAAAAAAAAAAAAAAAAAGCTGGCTCTGATTGGTGAATTTATTTGTATGAAAAGTTTTAACAAAGAGTTATAAAAGCAACCACAATTAATTACACAGTCAAAATATTTTATATTTAAAATAGGGGGAGAACAAGATGGCAGGGGATAGGTGGACCTGGAGTACATCTCTCTCCGTGGATACATCAGGAACACACCTTCAAACACACAAGTGCATGCAGAACACCAGCTGAAAGGGGACAGGAGTACCTGACCAGTGGAAAAGAATATATAGAACCACACAAAACTCGGTAGGAGAAAGGAATTAGGAGGAAAAACAGTAGTGTTAGGACTGTACCTGCCCTCGATGGGTGGGGGGACTGAAGCAGCGGTCTGATCCCCACATCGGGGCAATTTTCTGAGTCGGAGGAGAAACATTTAAGGGTGAGAGTGAAACAGCTGATCTGTGGCAGCCTAAATGGAACGAGAATCAGACGGTCCTTGCTGCAGCCATACATACTCCTGCAGCCAGACAGGAATTCTGGTCCCCTAGAAGGCACCACAGCTAGGAGCTGGAGTTGAGGGATTGTGGATCCTAGGGCGAGGGCTGCTGTTGACTGTGGAGAAACAGATTGAGGGGATGTGAGGGAGGAGATTGTGGTGGGAAATACCTGTGGAGGAAAACCAGGCAGCCATGGAAGCAAGGCAATACTGCTGAGTCACGTGTAGGGGGTGGAGCCATCACCATAGCCTCACTCTCCCCACATGCCAGCATCGGCAGCTGAACAATAGAAAGGCTGGCCCATCAAATGCCTGATGCACTGAACAACAGAGTAGGACCCCCCAGGGTGCTCCTTTATGCAGCTGATATGCCAAAGTACAGAGTAAGACCCCAGCCGGGGGGCCCCTCTATGTGCCTGACACACCAAACAACAGAGAAGGACCCCAGACAAGGGAACCCTCTAAGTGCCAGAACAGGCGGAGCTACAGAGAAAGACTGGCCAAAGAGGCCTTCTGATTGCCAGCCACAAGAGGCTGGAATAAAGACTCTGATAAGAACATAACTCCTGCGGAGGAGGCAGTTCATGTCCCTGCACACTTGGCGCTGCCAGAGTCCCCATAAGCTAAGCAGCTGCGCCACCTTCATGCTCAACTCTCACTGGGGCAGAGCTGCCACAGGCAAAAAAATCTCGCATCTATGCACGAAGGGGATGCTTCGGTCGTGTCCAACTCTTTGCAACCCTATAGACTATGGCCTGCCAGGATTCTCTGCCAGGGAGTGGGGTTGTCCAAGCAAGAATACTGGAGCGTATTGGCCAAAGCTGGTTGCCATACCCTTCTAGAGCACTATATTTCCTGCTGCCCTGGCCGCCAACTCCCCTGAGTACCTGGTGCTGCCAGAACCTCTGCCACCCAAGCAGCTGGACCACCTCCACACTTGGCCCTCACAGGGGCAAACCCAAGTCCTCCAGGGCAGCCTCAGGAGCAAACCCCAGTGGACGACCCACATGTCAAAGTGGAAATAAAAACCACAGTTGAAACCCAGGGGCAGTGTGGCTAAGGAAGAAGATCCAAAACATTCCCACCAGCTGTACAAGCTGCAGATGAAATCCACATGATCAACTAGGCACACTCTGTGTCTATGGAAAATATAAAAGAAGACTGAGAGCTCCCACAAAAGAAAACACACTAGTTCTGATAGCTGTGGACATTGGAGGCAAGAACACACCAGAGCAGGACCAGATTAGTATCTGAGCTGCCCGCACAGCAGGTCCAGAGATCAGCACAGTGTTGGAGGGCATCCTGGGGAGGTGAGGTGGACTGTGACTCCCAGCGAGGGAAAGGACTCTGACAGCAGTGACTCAAGAAAAACATTTGTTATTCTTATGTTTTAACTTGTTCTATAGATTCGTTTGGATTTTTCTTCTTTTTTCCCCCTCTCTGTTGTAGTTGTCGACTTTATTGGCACTATGAAATCCAATTAAGCTTTTGAACTTTTTTTTTCTCAGTCACATTTTTATTGTTATAAACCTCTGCCTCTATGCTGGGCTTTGCAGTTCTATTGAGTTTTCCTTATTTTTTTTCTTTTCTCTTTTTTAAATTTTAATTTAAATTTTTTTAACTTATTATTATTTTTTCTACATTTATTCCTTTGTTTGCTTTTCCTACTGTTATTTCCCCATTGCAGTTAATCTTTAATGCATATAAATCTTCTTTTATGCATATAAATCTACCTCTATTCAACTTTGTATACCTATTCTTTATTTCTTTTCTTTCTCTCCTTTCCTCTCAATATATTTCTTAGTTTTATTTTCATTGCTTTATTCTCCAACTGGCACCTTGCTTTAGTTTTGTTTTGCAGTTTGTGCTTTAGTTAGTTTTGCTCTGGTAGATACAATTTTTGTTTCTTTTGTTTGCTAGATCAGTCTATTGTACTTTATTTTTGCTGGACTGTTTTGATTTTGCTTATGGGTGAATATGTATATGTGTATATGCATATATATGTACATGTACATGTGTATACCCAGTCACACTTTTTATTGTTGTTATCAACACCTGCCTCTGCATTGGGTTTTTGCAGTTCTATGGAGTTTTCCTTTTTTCTTTTTTTCCTTTTTTCTTTCTTCTTCCATTTTTTTTCTTTTCTCTTTTTTATAATTTTTATTTTTAATTTTTAAACCTATTATATTTTTTATACATTTATTCTTTGTATGCCATTCCTACTGTTCTTTTCCCCTTGCAGTTAATCTTTAATGTATATAAATCTTCATCTACCTCTATTTAATTTTGCATATATATTCTTTCTTTCATCTCTTTCCTTTCCTCTCAACATATTTGTTAGTTTTGTTTTCATTGCTTTATTCCCCAATTGGCATCTTGTTTCAGTTTTGTTTTCCAGTTTGTGCTTTAGTTAGTTTTATTCTTAACTGGTTAATATAATTTTCTTATTTCCTTTGTTTGCTGGGTCAATCTGCTCCACTTTATTTTTATTGGACTGTTTTGACTTTGCTCGTGGGCGTATATATTCCATTATTTTAATTATTATTTGTTTGATTTTGTAACCACCATTTGTCTGGGGTTCATCTTTGGTCTCTCATTTTGGAATATTTGTTTTAATCTCACTTAATATCATAACAAACCACTTGTGGAATCTTTGTTCCTGACCAGAGATCAAGCCCTGAGCCTTTGGAGTGGGAGCACTGACTCCAAGACCCTAGACTACCAGAGAACTAACCCTAGGGAGTATCAATAGTGAGAACTCACACAAAGGAAACCACTTGAATACAAGACCTGGCATCACCCAACCACCAGTAGCACCCTGTGCAGGATGCCTCATCTAAACCACAAACAAAACAAAAATGCAAACCCAGTCATCAGCAGACAGGATTACCACCTCAATCAGCCTTGCCCATCAGAGAAAAAACAAACAAACAAACCAACAACAAAAAACACTCAGCACAAATCTCACCCTATACAAAGCTTACACTAACCACTGGACAGACTTTAGCAGGGTAGAAACCAAAAGCAAGAAAGAATTCAACCTTCTTCCAGGAAAGAATTCAACTATGCTTGAAGCCTGGGAAAAGGAGACCTCAAACACAATAAGTTAAAAAAAAAAAAATAATGAAAAGTCAGAGAAATACTACAAAAATGAAGGAACAAACTAGAAACACAGAAGTCCAACTAAATGAAGGGGAAATAGGCAAACTACCTGAAAAAGAATTCAGGATAATGATAGTAAAGATGATCAGAAACCTTGAAAATAAAATGGATAAAATGCAAGAATCAATTAACAAAGACCTAGAAGAATTAAAAAATAAACGTATAGAGACAAACAACACAATTACTGAAATTAAAAATACTCCAGAAGGACTCAATAGCAGAATATCTGAAGCAGAAGAATGAATCAGTGACCTGGAAGATAAAATGGTGGAAATAACTTCTGAAGACCAGAATAAAGTAAAAAAACGAAAAGAACTGAAGATAGTCTTAGAGACCTCTGGGACAATATCAAACGCACCAACATTCGAATTATAGGGGTCCCAGAAGACTAAGAGAAAAAGAAAGGGTATGAGAAAATTTTTGAAGTGATTGTAGTTGAAAATTTCCCCAACACGGAAAAGGAAATTATCCAATCCAAGAGGCACAGAGTCCCATACAGGATAAACCCAAGGAAAAACTTGCCAAAACACATACTAATCAAACTAACAAAGACTAAACACAAAGAAAGAATATCAAAAGCAGCAAGGGAGAAGCAACAAGTAACATACAAGCATCCATAGGCTTAACAGCTGATCTTTCAGCAGAAACTCTGCAGGCCAGAAGGGAATGGCAGGATATATTTAAAGTACTGAAAGGGAAAAATCTACAACTGTCCCCAGCAAGGATCTCACTCAAAATTGGAGAAATAAAAGCTTTTCAGACAAGCAAAAGTTAAGAGAATTCAGTACCACCAAACCAGCTTTACAACAAATGTTAAAGGGACATATATAGTCAAGAAATACAAGAGAAGAAAAAAGATCTACAAAATCAACCCCAAATAATTAAGAAAAAGGCAATAGGAACATTCATATCAATAATTACTTTAAATGTAAACTGATTAGATGCTCCAACCAAAAGACACAGACTGGCTGAATGGATACAAAAACAAGACCCATATATATGGTGTCTATAAGAAACCCACTTCAGTCAGACCTAAAGACACATATAGATTGAAAGTGAGAGGATGAAAAAATATATTCCATGCAAATGGGAAGCAAAAGAAAGCTGGAGTAGCAATCCTCATATCAGACAAAATAGACCTTAAAATAAAGAAGATTGCAAGAGATAAAGAAGGACACTACATAATGATCAAGGGATCGATCCAAGAGGAAGACATAACAATTGTAAATATCTATGCACCCAACAAAGCACCGCCTCAACACATAAGACAAATACTGCTGCTGCTAAGTCACTTCAGTTGTGTCCAACTCTGTGCAACCACAAAGATGGCAGCCCACGAGGCTCCCCCGTCCCTGGGATTCTCCAGGCAAGATCACTGGAGTGGGTTGCCATTTCCTTCTCTAATGCATGAAAGTGAAAAGTGAAAGTGAAGGCGTTGAGTCTTGTCTGACTCTTAGCGACCCCATGGACTGCAGCCCACCAGGCTCCTCCATCCATGGGATTTTCCAGGCAAGAGTACTGGAGTGGGGTGCCATTGCCTTCTCCAAGACAAATACTAACAGACATAAACGGAGAAGTTGACAGTAACACAATAATAGCAAGAGATTTTAACACCCCACTCACACCAGTGGACAGATCATCAAAACAGAAAATTAATAAGGCAACACAAGTCTTAAATGATACATTAGATGAGATGGATCTCATTGATATCTTCAGAACATTCCATCCAAATGCAGAAGAATACACCTTCTTCTCAAGTGGACATGGAACATTCTCCAGGAGAGATACATCTTGGGTCACAAGTCAAACCTCAGTAAATTTAAGGAAACTGAAATTGTATCAAGCATCTTCTCCTACCAAAACACTATGAGACTAAATATCAATTACAAAAAAAAAAAAAAAACTATAAGAAACACAAACACATCAGAGATTAAACAACGCATTTTTAAACGACCAACATGTTACTGAAGAAATCAAAAGGGAAATCAAAAAATTTCTAGAAACAAATGACAATAAAAATACAACAACTCAAAACCTATGGGATGCAGCAAAAGCAGTTCTAAGAGGGAAGTTTATAGCAATACCATCATACCTCAAGAAACAAGAAAGCATTGAACAGACAACCTAATTTTACACCTAAAACAACTGGAAAAAAAATAACAAAAAAAAATTAGCAAAAGGAAAGAAATCATAAAGATCCAAGCAGAAATAAATGAAAAAGAAAGAGACAATAGTAAAGATTAATAAAACTAAAAGCTAGTTTTTTGAGAAGATAAACAAAATTGACAAGTCCTTAGTCATACTCATCAAGAAAAAATGAGAGAAAAATCAAATCAACAAAATTCAAAATGAAAAAGCAGAGGTTACAACAGACAATGCAGAAATACAAAGGATTATAAGAGACTCTTATGAACAACTATATAGCAATAAAATGGATAACCTGGAAGAAATAGACAGATTCTTAGAGAAGTTCAATCTTCTAAGACTGAACCAGGAAGAAACAGAAATTATGAACAACCCAATTACAAGCACTGAAATTGAAGTTGTGATCAAAAATCTCCCCCAAAACAAAAGCCCAGGACCAGATGGCTTCACAGGAGAATTCTATCAAACATTTAGAGAAGAGCTAATATTTATCCGAAAACTCTCAAAAAAATTGCAGAGGAAGGAACACTTCCAAACTCATTCTATGAGGCCACCATCACCCTAATACCAAAACCAGACAAAGACAACATTAAAAAAAAGAAAGAAAACTTACAGGCCAATATCACTGATGGACACAGATGCAAAAATCCTCAACAAAATTTTAGCAGACAGAATTCAGCAACACATCAAAATGCTCATACACCATGATCAAGTTGGGTTTATTCTAGGGATGCAAGTATTCTTCAATATACACAAATCAATCAATGCAATATACCATATTAATAAATTGAAAGATACAAAACCACATGATAATCTCAATAGATGCAGAAAAAGCCTTTGACAAAATTCAGCACCCATTTATGATTAAAACTCTTCAAAAAATAGGCATAGAAGGAACCTACCTCAACATAGTAAAGGCCATATATGATAAGCCTACAGCAAACATTATTCTCAGTGGTGAAAAACTGAAAGCATTCCTCCTAAGATCAGGAACAAG
This sequence comes from Bos javanicus, assembly GCF_032452875.1. Classification (NCBI taxonomy): domain Eukaryota; kingdom Metazoa; phylum Chordata; class Mammalia; order Artiodactyla; family Bovidae; genus Bos; species Bos javanicus. The sequence goes on along the minus strand of NC_083895.1, from coordinate 37,581,913 downwards.
ACAAGGGTGTCCACTTTCATGACTATTATTCAACATAGTTCTGGAAGTCCTAACTACAGCAATCAGAGAAGAAAAAGAAATAAAAGGAATCCAGATCAGAAAAGAAGAAATAAAGCTCTCACTGTTTGCAGATGCCATAATACTGTACATAGAAAACCCTAAAGATAGTATCAGAAAACTACTAATCAGTGAATTTAGCAAAGTTGCAGGATACAAAATCAATACACAGAAATCACTTGCATTTCTATATATTAACAATGAAAAATCAGAAAGAGAAATTAAAGAATCAATCCCATTCACCACTGCAACAAAAAGAATTTAATATCTAGGAATAAACTTACCTAAGGAGACAAAAGAACTGTACACAGACAATTATAAGACACTAGTGAAAGAAATTCGGAGAAGGCAATGGCAACCCACTCCAGTACTCTTGCCTGGAAAATCCCATGGATAGAGGAGCCTGGTAGGCTGCAGTCCATGGGGTCGCTAAGAGTCGGACACGACTGGGCAACTTCACTAACTTTTCACTTTCATGCATTGGAGGAGGAAATGGCAACCCACTCCAGTGTTCTTGCCTGGAGAATCCCAGGGACAGTGGGGCCTGGTGGGCTGCCATCTATGGGATCGCACAGAGTCGGACACGACTGAAGCAACTTAGCAGCAGCATGTGAAAGAAATTAAAGATGGCATAAACAGATGGAGAGATATAACATGTTCCTGGGTACGAAGAATCAATATTGTGAAAATGACTATACTACCAAATGCAATCTACAGATTCAATGTGATCCCTATCAAATTACCAGTGGCATTTTTCATAGAACTAGAACAAAAAAATTTCACAATTCACATGGAAACACAAAAGCCCTCGAATAGCCAAAGCAGTCTTGGGAAAGAACTCCATTTTTCTTTCTGGAGGAATCACCTTCCTAATTTCAGATTACACTACAAATCTGTAGCCAACAAGACAGTCTGGTATTGGCACAAAAACAGAAATATAGACAAATAGAACAAGATAGAAAGCCCAGAAATAAACACATACACCTATGGGTACCTAATTTTTGACAAAGGAGGCAAGAATATACAATGGGGCAAAGACAGTCTCTTCAATAAATAGTGCTGGGAAAACAGGACAGCTACATGTACAAGAATGAAATTAGAACACTTCCTAACACCATACACAATACAGAAAATAAACTCAAAATGGATTAAAGACCTAAATGTAAGAAATATAGACCAGAAACTATAAAACCTCTTAGAGGAAAACATAGGCAGAACACTCAATGATATAAATCAAAGCAAGATCCTCTATGACCCACCTCCCAGAGCAATGGAAATAAAAACGAAAGTAAACAAGTGGGACCTGATTAAACTTAAAAACTTTTGCACAGCAAAAGAAACTATAAGCAAGGTGAAAAGACAACCCTCAGAATGGGAGAAAATAATAGCAAATGAAACAACTGACAAAGGATTAATTTCCAAAATATACAAGCAGCTCATACAATTCAGTGCCTGAAAAACAAACAACCCAATCAAAAAGTGGGAAAAAGACCTAAACAGACATTTCTCCAAAAAAAGACATGCAGATGGCTAACAAACACATGAAAAGATGCTCAACATCTCTCATTATTAGAGAAATGCAAATCAAAACTACAATGAGATATCACCTCACAACAGTCAGAATGACCATCATCAAAAGGCTACAAGGAATAAATGCTAGAGAGGGTGTGGAGAAAAGGGAACGCTTTTGCACTGTTGGTGGGAATGTAAATTGATACAGTCACTATGGAAGACGGTATGGAGATTCCTTAAAAAACTAGGAATAAAACCACTATATGAGCCAGCAATCCCACTCCTAGGTATATACCCTGAGGAAACGAAAATTGAAAAAGACACACATATCCCATTGTTCACTGCAGCACTATTTACAATAGCTAGAACATGGAAGCAACCTAGATGTCCATCGACAGATAAATGGATAAAGAAGATGTGGTACATATACACAATGGAATATTACTCAGCCATAAAAAGGAATGCATTTGAGTCAGTTCTAATGAAGTGGATGAACCTAGAGCCTATTATACAGAGTGAAGTAAGTCATAAAGAGAAAGATAAACATCGTATTCTAATGCATCGTATTCTAATGCATATATACTGAATCTAGAAAAATGGTACTGAAGAATTTATTCACAGGGCAACATTGGAGAAACAGATATAGAGAACAGACTTATGGCCATGGGGAGAGGGGAGGAGAGGGTGGGATGTATGGAAAGAGTAACGGGAAAACTTACATTACTATATGTAAAATAGATAGCCAATGGGAATTTGCTGTATGGCTCAGGAAACGCAAACAGGGGCTCCATATCAACCTAAAGGGGTGGGATGGGAAGGGAGATAGGAGGAAGTTTCAAAAAGGAGGGGATATATGTATACCTATGACTGATTCATGTTGAGGTTTGACAGAAAACAACAGAATTCTGTGAAGCAATTATCCTTCAATAAAAAATAAATTTAAAAAATTCATATTGAAAATAGTATAATTCAAAAGTTCATATCATTTAAATCAAGAATGTCAGGTCTCAGCTTGAGCCTAAGCTGGATCTATGTGTGTGTTCAAGCGCTCAGTCACGTTCAACTCTTTGCGACACTTTGGACTGTAGTGTGCCGGATTCCTCTGTCCAGGGGAGTTCCCGGCAAAAATACTAGAGTGGGTTGCCATTACCTCTTCCAGGGGATCTTCCAGACCTAGAGATTGAATCTGTGTCTTCCACGTCTCCTGTACTGCAGGCAGATTCTTTACCTCTGAGCCACCAGGGAAACCCCAAGCTGGATCTGGATCCGTTCAAAAGAGGCTGGTGAAGAGGACTGGGGGCCTCCTGCTCAGCAAAGGTGAAATGGGCCAGGACAGGTTTGACCCAGAAACAGAGAGTGGCCCAGGGACACAGAAGGAATGACGTACATATGTTGCAGAATCAGCTCACAGGCCAGTCCCAGGAACTTGCTGGCTCCTAAAGAGAACAAAAATCAAATCAAAAAGCAGCTTTTCCCTTAAAAATGCGGAAGATCCAGGCGTGGGCAGCATCTACATTGCTCCCCAGGTAGATTAGATTCAAAGCTTTAATGGATTTATTTTCTGTGTACTTCCCTCCCCTCCCCTAGTTCCCCCAGGGGCACTCCAAGCTGAAACAAAGTCTCCAAGACACAGACCCTGATCTTGGTGAACATAGCCAATGGGAATTTGCCGTGTGACTCAGGGAACTGGAACAGGGGCTCTGTGACAGACTGAAGGGTGGAATGGGGAGGGAGATGGGAGGGAGGTCTGGAAGGGAGGGGACATGGGTATACCTATGGCTGATTCTTATTAATGTATGACAGAAAACCACAAAATTCTGTAAATCAATTATCCTTCAATTAAAAACATTAAAAAACAAAACAACACTCCAGCTCCAACATGTTTTTCCCAAAGCAAGAGCTTGGATTTTGCTCCCTGAATTTATTTAAGGCTGGAGAGAAGGAAGGGAGTGACTGATGGTGACAAGGATAGTAGAGAGATGTGGGGAGGGAGCATCCGTCGGAAGGAAAAGAAATACCAACAAGCAAAAGATCGGGGAGCCAACTGAAAGGGCCCTGGCAGTCCCTTATTGACCCAGCCTGTGGGCGAGAGCCTGGACTCCTGTGAACAGGTACTGTGGGCCTTGGGCAACGTTAGAGCAGAGCACAAAGATAAAACCTTCACACAACCATCAGGGAATGTTTGAAGGGCCCAGCGCAGTGGTGGGCTCAGCCCTGGTCTGATAATGCCATGACAATATCGTCTAACGCCTGGTAACCTAGAGGACAGAGAAGCACCAGTCCCATTTTGTCACAGGTACTGCAGCACTGGCTGGCATCACGGGAACTTCAGAGTACTAAGTTTGGCATCTAGCAGAAGTCAACAGCCCCCAGTGGGAGATGCTGTGATGAGAGCTGGAGGGAGCAGAGAAGCAGAAAGGTCTCACAGAAAATGGCCAGAGTCAGAGCCGTTCGTGAGTACCCAGAACTCCAAGAGCCCTTAGATCAAGGAAGTATTGCAGGGAGAAGTCAATTCTGACTCCATATTCAAACAGTTTCTTTGACTTGCTTTCTGTTGCTTTTGTTATAATAATCATACATAATGGTCCGCCTCAGAGAATCCTGCCTACTGTTAAACTAAAGTGCCTTTATTCAGAACGCTGTCCACCTGTAGATGGCAGGAAGGAAGAAAGAAACTAACACATCCCCCTGCCTGAGGCTTGCCATTTCTATTAGATATTTGCAAGATTAATGGCCTTTTTACTTTGTTTCCTCACCTCTCCCCAGCTCCCCTATCTCTGATCCATAAAAAGAACCTGGCATCCAGACCCACCGTAAGATGGTTATTTTGAGATGCTAGTCCGCCATCTTCTCTGTCGACTGGCTCTCTGAATAAAGTCATATTCCTTACCTCGACACCTCACCTAGGATTCACTGGATTCATCAGCTTATTATGCAGCGAGCAGAGCATGCTTGGACTCAGTAACAGAGGGAGAGCCCAGGCCCCGGGTGAGCAGATGGAGCAGGTCCCCTGAAATCAGATGCCTCCTGTTAGTATAACCCCATTTGTTCTTCCAGCCAGACTAGTAAGGAACTGGGCTGATCCAAGACATGGCTGAAAATGCAGCTTCCATCTGGCAAAACCTGTTTGTCAAGTTTATGGCATATCTGATGGAGGAAAAATGATGACAGGTACACCACAAATTATGCAAATAGAAAACTGATGTACGGTTTTTAATTCCAGGAAAATGAAAAGTTGTACAAGACAGAAAATGTAATCATAGGACCAACTTGACCTTTAGTGAACAGTGTTTTTCATTAAACTGAGAGGACTTGGGTGGATGAGGAGACTAAAAAGGGGTGGGGGGTGCAAAAGACAGGAGAGCCAACTCTACATCTACTGATGAGAAGTCAATGCATAATTGCCTAAAACTGAAAGGTCGAAAACAGCAGTCCAATTTCATAATTCAGAAAAATAAAGATAAATACTGGGAAAAATAGCTGAAGAATTGACGAATGTTGTGTCTAGGGAGTAGCAGTGAGTGAAACAGGAGAAGGGGGACCAGGGGCATGCTGGGTCCTGCCTCCAGGTCTGTGGGCCATCTTGGACCTGTGAACTCTGGTGCTCAGTTTCCCTGTTTGAATCATGATGGAGCTGTGTAAGTGATCTCTATTAGCTGCCCCACTCTGAGGTATGGGGTTCTAGAAGTGTGGGTTTCAAAGCACATGGCTTTATGTGAATGGATGCACTGTGGGTACTGGATGTGAGAATAAATGCATTTTTATGATCATAATAACCTGAGTGTTGCACATTTCTGGGCCAGACTAGCTCAGGGTGCATCTCAGACTGGCGCTCAAACTCTCACAGGTGTACGGTCTACCCAGGACAGCCTCAGCCCTTCCCCAATTCAGCCAAAGGAAACTCTGCCCACCTGCTCCCAGGCTGAGGGGCCAGCCACAGGAAGGCTCCTCTGGAGTCACTGAACCACAACTCTGTTGCACATACTGACAATCATCCCAGCAGGATCCATCTTATCTCTGCAACCTCCTCTCCACCTCACCCAGCACTCCCTTTGACCTCCTCTACCCCATATGCCATATTCCACCCCCACAGACAGACTTTTGTATACTCCAGACTGCAAGGTGATCAGACCAGTCAATCCTAAAGGAAATCAATCCTAAATATTCATTGGAAGGGCTGATGCTGATGCTGAAGCTGAAACTCCAAGACCTTTGGCCACCTGATGTGAAAAGCCAACTCATTGAAAAAGACCCTGATGCTGGGAAAGATTGAAGGCAAAAGGAGAAGGGGGCAACAGAGAATGAGATGATTAGATAGCATCACTGACTCAATGGACATGAATCTAAGCAAACTCTGGGAGATAGTGGAGGACAGAGGAACCTGGCATGTTGCAGTCCATGGGGTCACAAAGAGTCAGACACAATTTAGTGACTGAACAACAACAAAAATATCCCAAAACTGAAGGACTTACTTCAATGAGAAGATAAAAAGCAAATGGAAACTGACCTGCACTCTCCACTTAGAGAGAAGAGGGAGATGATGGTGAAAAAGACATTCAATTCCTTGTACAGGCTTCCTCTAGAGGTAAAACTATTTTGAAAATGAGGGAACCAGTCCCTATAGATAGAAAGTAACTTTCTACAAATCTTCCAGAAAATCTTCCAGAGCCCAGTACCCAGCAAGTCTACTTGTGGCCACCACAAGTCAAATGGCCCTTCCTTTTACTCCTAAGGCAAGTCAGGATGGAAAATGCTGATTATCCTTGAGACTGAAGCTCTGAGGAAGGAGAGAAATAGCATGTATTTAGGACCTACAATAGGTCACCTGCTTTTTATGTATTTTCTCAGGTAATCCCAACAATAAACTTCTGAAGCAGGAATCATTACCCTGATTTACGAATGAAGAAACTGGACATACCAGAGCTAAGGTATATCTTCCTTGAGGTCACATAGCTAGTGAGTATCAAAGCTGGTGTGTGCGTGCTAAGTTGCTGCAGTCCAACTCAATCCAAAGACCAGGTTATGACAAAATACACTCTTCTGCCTTATAGCTTCCAACTTGCATGACTTATTCCATATGATCCTTGATCTGGCTGAGGAGGAGCCTGTGGCGTCAGACCCATAAGGGAGGTGCTTTCTCTGTCCCTGGCTGCCGTGTGCAGAGACTAAGCTACATTTTCCAGGCTGGGTGTGGATGGAAGCTCACAGTAGTTTGTTGGCCAAAAGGAGATCGTGTTGAAAGGAGCACAGGAGAAGAGAATTGGTGCAAGTGTATTCCTTTAACAAATGGGGGGGATCAATCACATCATAATAACTCTGTTCCCTACCAAACGGATCTCTCGATTTTTTTTTCTGTTTCCATGTATTTTAAGTGCATTTAAATGAAGTTGATTATTTAATGATTTCTGTGGGTTTTCTGGTATTTGTTTCGGGGGTTGTTTTATTATGTCATTTTTATTTGACAGTGTTGAATCATCAAAATACTGTAAAACATTTTTCTGGCTCACTAATTGATACACTCCTGCCTAATTGCCTGCTGTTTCATTTTTTTCTTTGTTAAAATGACACAAGGTTTTCTGTTGTGTTGCTTCCCAAAAACAAACGGTGCTGCTTCACCACCCCTCCATCTGTGCCTGCACCAGGATGACAGCACACGCCTCAAATTCTAAGGATCACTGGTCCTGGGCAGGGAGTGGGGAGCAGGCACTGGGAAGGATGGGGTCGGGGAGCACAGTGGCCTGCCTCCTCGCCACATTCCTGAAGCTTCTTCCCCAGCACCCATGCCTGACGTTATCTAAGGGATCCACTGACATCCTCAGCAGATCTTAGTTGCCTATTCCCTGAATTGCTAATGCCACGGAGCTGGTGGAAGCCCCTGCCTTTGGCTATAGAGATTCCACTGTAGCCTTATTTATCCATCCAGAAACTACGGCCTTAAGCCAACCAGCCTCACCCATGCCACAGAACTGTTCTCCACTGACACCCAGGGCAAGTATGGGTCCCACCTGATGCTCAGCACATGGACCTTTCCCAGCATCCTACTTTTCCAACCTCTCCCTGAGCCTCCATCTCTCCAACAGGAATGGGATTTGGAGGTATGGATACATTTTTATGAGCTCATCTCTGCCCTTTCCATAGAACCTTGCCAAAACCAGAGGTTGGCTGGAAACCCATATTATGATCCTGGCCTCCTGGATTATAGAAGAGAAAAACTGAGACCCAGTGAGAAGAAAGTGGAGTCGTCACAGTGTGAGTCAATGGTAGAGCTGGAACCAGATCCAGGAGTCAAACTTCAAACCCAGTGCTATGCTAATTCTAGACTTTACTCTTGCAAAAGAAAACTCAGTATCCTGACGTTCCTCTAAAGACCTGGGAATGCCTGGAAAAATGGAGAATGTTAGCTGAGAGACCTGGCTTAATAGTATTTGTGAAAAGGGTCAGGGGTTTTGATTACCTGGAAGGGTCTCTGAGTCAGTGCTGTGATAAATTAACTATAAAGTAACCAACAAATGTATTACCAAAATATTTATACCCTAGCTAATGTGACATATATGTTACACATATGTTACATATATACTACACACACACACACACACACACACACACACGCACACTACATTTAGTTTAACAAACTTTCACTGCCAGAGTAAGGGACATGATCATCTTTCCTAACCAAACCCCAGATTCCCAAAGAAAAGCTACCAGGAAGCCAGGCTAACTCAAAATAATAATAATAATGTGAGGAATTATGTGTAAAAGCCAAGGAGAAGTTTAGTCACAGAAGAGAAGATTAAACATGTATCAAATCTCAAATAGCTGAAAAATAATGAGAAAAAGAGAACAGAATTGTTCTGGTTCACTTTAGAGAGTCAAGCTTGATTCAATGCTGAAAGATAAAAATGAATTTTAACCACTGAAATTCTTAAAATATGAAGATTATTATGTAAGATAGTGAGCTCCCCATCATTCCAGGTATTCAAGCAGAGATATCTCCTCAGGGAGACGCCAGAGGACTTACTGAGTGTGCTCTAGAATGAATTTGGGTAACAAAGAGAAGTTTGAAGTAGATCAAGGATATTCTGGCATCTGATAAACTCTACATTCCTTTCCCTGAGATTCAGAGGGGAAAAAAGGAAAGAAAAAGTAAGAGAGGGTAACAGAGCTGAGCTACCTTCTTCAGGTGGAGTCAGAGGAAGTGAAAGTGTTTTCACCAATCTGTGTACCTCTTAATATCTTTCATATATTAGCAAGATCCCTTGGTTGCTCATGCATTTTTAGGCAAAACAAAGGTCTTTATTGTCAGAACACAGGGTGTCTTATAAAAAGTGGAAAGCTCTGTCTCTTTCATCCTTGCCTCTCCCAGAATATCGTCCATTCTCTCTTTCTGCAGACTACTTTATTGCATTCTCCAGTCCTAGGTTTACGAGTTTAGAATTTATTCTGCAGGTTTCTCAAGTTTACTTGAGGTTAAGAATCATCTGAAGTGCTTATTTTGGAAATGGATTGCTGGGGAACAACCTAAACATCCTGATTTAGAATTCCCAGGGGAAAGTCCTGATGTTCCAGTGAGAGATTCTTATCACCAGGGAAGTTTGAAAAATCTTTGCAGAGGCAATTGGGAGGCATTGAAGGTTTGAGAGCAGAGTCGTGACATAAATGGTCATGCTTCGGGGAGATTCATTAGGTGGCTCTGTGGAAGCCAGTGGAGAAGGAATTGGCAACCCACTCCAGTACTCTTGCCTGGAGAATTCCCTGGATGGAGGAACCTGGTAGGCTACAGTCCATGGGGTCACAAAGAGTCAGACACGACTGAGCAACTTCATTTTGCTCACTTCACTCACTTCATACTTTATCACTGGAGAGGGAAATGGCAACCCACTCCAGTGTTCTTGTCTGGAGGATCCCATAGACAGAGAAGCCTGGCGGGGGGCCATGGTCCATGGGGTCACAGAGAGTCGGACACAACTGAGGTGACTGAGCACACACATGGAAGCCAGACTATCAGCGTCAAGCTGCAGAGAGTTCTGATGAGGGAAACTTGGTATCTCTAAGATCTGACTGGAGGGATAAGAAGCAAAGATCCCACAGCCATGTCTTCCTCTCATGAGCCTACTTCCCTGGCCACAGTTGAGAGGAACATGGTACACACGTGACGTTGGTAGAGGCAACCGCCTAGATCAAAGCCCACCCCTACACTGATTTTCTGGCCAGATGACACTTCACCCTCCATTGAGTTCTCATGCCACCTGTCCTTGACCTCTCTTCTGACCCTAATTTCTTCCCTCCTTCCTACATCAGGGATGTACATGCTCTCACTTCAGCACTAGACTATAAATTCTATTAGGAATGAGGACTCTACTTCATGCATCCTTGTTTCTATCCAACATTCCCTACACATATACAATAGCTTGGTTATCAAAAATGCTTCTCTAACTACAACTACAATGTGTTCCATGGAAACATTGATCCCTCTCAAGTTCCTTCCAGTTCTCAAAGTGGCCAAGAGGTTTCACACATGACTGTTGAGAATGAGACCTCAGAGCTACCACTAGGTATCTGCAATTAGCCTCTTGTCCTCCAGCACCTTTTATGGGAATTTCTCCTTCCTTGACCCACTCAAAAAGTGAGGCCCACGACCCAGTGCCCAACCAGGCTCAGATGCTCATTAGATGCCAAAGCTCAATGCCAAGAACACTAAAGTCAATGCCACTGCCATCCTCAATTCCAAATCTATCAGTGCCTCATCTTTTCTGTGTCCCACAGAGACACTCAACACATTTGTTCATTTAAAGTATATTACTGTAGGTCTGGTTAATACCGGGATCACTGCTGGGTTGTAGAAGATCAGTAGGATATAGCCCCTTCAGATTCACTTATTTTAAGGATCAGACATCTGTCCCAAGGGTCTGGAGTGAAGGACAGGCTTCCTGGTGATCTCACCTCACCTCTCCTATAGTGGCCCCTTGACCAGCAGCCAGGCATTTGCACCATGATGCTGTCTTCCTCTCAGGGGTACTTCATGTCAAGAGGGATCCCACTGCCTTCCTCTGATTTAACATCAGGATCAATCCCACCTCCATACAGTCCTACAGACTATGTTAACTCCTAGAATTGACGTAGCTTAAGCCCAGGGATGGGGGAGCCTGGTTGGCTGCTGTTTATGGGGTCACACAGAGTCGGACACGACTGAAGCGACTTAGCAGCAACAGCGGCAGCAAACCCATACTAACAAATATCTGTCGGATACTGAGTGAATATTCTCCACCTACAAATCCTATCTAGACAGACTCACACCCTCCGCTCTCCATCCTGACCCTTCACACACATCCTCCTACATCACAGTAACTAGGAAGGCTTCACGGCTCTTAAAGGATTTTCAACACTATAAGTTGAGGACCTCATAGCGTCTGTCAGAAATCATCAGAGAGAACAATGATATTAATCCTCTCATACAGATGAGGCAAGTGTCTCAGAGACTAAGAGCTTCTCAGAGCTGGAAGGATTGGCCATGGCACTTGGTTCCAGGTTAGCCGCTTCTAGTTGCTATCTTTCTTCCAATCCAGCTTCTCTAGAGGGGAGGAAAAGTCACCCTAATGAAGTACCTACTGAGTTGCAGGTACCTTCTTTTGTTTATCTCATCCAATCCTTGCAATGGCCCCTTGAGGCACATATCATTGCCCCAATTTTATAAGTGTGGTAACTGAGATACAGGGAAGTCAAGGTCACCCAGCAAATAAATAATGGGGGTAGGATTCCACCTCACATCACTTGGATCTAAAACCCATGCTTTTGGCCCTCATGACTTTGCCCCCCTCATGTAGAGTACTCCATGTCCTGTGACTGCCTCATTAGCAAACCAGTCCCCATGCTACTGCAATGAAAGCAACCTTCATAAATAAATTACCTACCCAATCAATCAAATAATGAGCAGCAAACAGTGTTTTAATTCCCAGACTTCCAACCAGCTGAGTAGAGCACTATGTGTCACTGGTTTGTGCTGCCTGTGTCATTTCACACAAATCCCCAGCTGAACAACCACAAAACTGAAAAAGTCAGCACGTGCATTAGCCCAAACAAGGACATCTTGTGGCAGGACTGAATGCCCTTCCATAAGAAGACCTAAAAGCACCAAAATTCTAGGAATTTGGCTGGAGTATAAGATAGTATCTATAGAACCTCTATTAAAACATAAATGATATCCACTACAAATTAGGACTTTAGCTCATTTTTCAGGTAGGCAGTGATACAGACTTCCCTGGATCTTCCTTCTGCAGTGCTCCTTTCCCCACCAATGTAGTGACTTTCCCATGGAAAGAGGATCGGGGCCAGGGAAGGTGTCAGGAGAACCTGGCTGGAGATCAGTGTGAGGCACAGAGTGGCTGGGCTGCAGGGCAGGAGAAGGCACCACCTCACTTGGGGACCACAGAACTCCTGGGTGGTTCCTAACAAGCCTGGCTTGCTCTCTTCCTCATGTTTCCACCTCTCATTCTTCCCACCTTGGGGCAAATCCCCCCATCATTGCCCTGTGGGCCAAGGAAGGCAGTGAGAAGGCATTGAGGACACCAGCCCACTTGCCTGCCCTTAAGGGAGAAATCACTCTCTTCCTGCTCCCAGCATCAGCCTCCTCCAGGGTTGAATACTGGCCAGAAAACTTCCACCATTTCACAGCCATCTCCTGCATGAGTTTTGGCCTTAGTTTCTTCCCTCCACCTGGCCCCACCGGCTTACCATACTTCAGAGATTCAGCGGGTTTTGTCCACTGTAAGGAGTTTCCTGAGGATCTGAGTAGCCAAAACTCACAGTACACTGAGTCTGTCTTCAACTCCTGCGCCGTTTCTCCAAGACTGCTCTAGCTCCAGACTCTCTTCTAATGTATGAAATACTTTCCCTAAATTGCCACGTGTTTGAAACTGAGCTGCTATGATATGCCAACAACAGAGGCAGGTAAGTGACAGTTGGTTTCAACAAGCACCCTATTAAAGTGAGGACAAGATTTGAGTGGTGAGGGGAAGGTTTCTGAAAAGGTAGCCTCACCTCAACAGGTCCTGAATTGAGCTCCTTGTCTTCCCCACTGTCTCCTCTTTGTAGAGACTCTGTCCTGATGACTGGCTTTCTCATCTGTTCAGTCAGTCACTCTGGAAAGTGGGAGTCAGTCCTGAAGTCCTATATCCAATCAATAGCCAAGTGTTGTCAATTTGTCTCCTTGATCTGATGCAAACATATCCCCTTCTCTCCATTCTCAGATGACATGACCAGATTCCAGTCTTGGCTGTCTGTCATGTGGATGGTCTGTGGCCTTCCCCCGAACAACCAATCCTCCCTTAACTTGATGCCTCAGAGGTCTTTAGGAAATGCAGACTAACCTCAGAAAACACTGTGCTTGCTAGCACCCACCTGCTGCTTCCAGTCCATCTGAGTGCGGCCAGAAATGCACAAGCAATAACCATTTTCCTGCCCCTCCAGGACCAATTTAGAGCCACTTGTAGGTGCACAGACAGCTGTGCTGTTCCACACCTGAATTCCTCAGTGTATACTGTCCTCTCCATCTAAATGCTCCTTCCCCAGGCTACCTAGAACATCTCCAACCTTCTACCCCTCCTCACATTCTTTCTCAGGTACTGTCTGTTGTACCAACAATTACCTAATACTTCCAGTCTCCCCTTAGCACTCATTAGTTTTGCCTGTGTTTGTTCTATACACTTTGGCAAACTTGTTTACTTAATTTTCTGACAATGCATTAGTTTTACTTCAATCAAGTCAAAACACTTTCTAGCTGCTGCAAAGTCCATCTCCAGTTTTCTATTACAGATTCACTTTTAAAAGGTTTCCTGTGAATGGAATTGTTTCCTTTATTTCTATTTATGTTTTCTCATCATTAGTGTATAGGAATGCAAGGGATTTCTGTGTGTTAGTTTTATACCCTGCAACTTTACTATATTCATTGATTAGCTCTAGTAATTGTCTGGTGGTGTCTTTAGGGTTTTCTATGTAGAGGATCGTGTCATCTGCAAACAGTGAGAGTTTTACTTCTTCTTTTCCAATCTGGATTCCTTTTATTGCCTTTTCTTCTCTGATTGCTGTGGCTAAAACTTCCAAAACTATGTTGAATAGTAGTGGTGAGAGTCGGCATCCTTGTCTTGTTCTTGACTTTAGGGGAAATGCTTTCAATTTTTCACCATTGAGGATAATGCTTGCTGTGGGTTTATCATGTATGACTTTTATTATGTTGAGGTATGGTCCTTCTATTCCTGCTTTCTGGAGGGTTTTTATCATAAATGGATGTTGAATTTTGTCAGAGGCTTTCTTTGCATCTGTCGAGATAATCATATGGTTTTTATCTTTCAATTTGTTAATATGGTGTATTACATTGATTGATTTGCAAATATTGAAGAATCCTCGCATCCCTGGGATAAAGTCCACTTGGTCATGACGTATGATCTTTTTAATATGTTATTGGATTCTGTTTGGTAGTATTTTGTTGAAGACTTTAGCATCTATGTTCATCAGTGATATTGGCCTGTAGTTTTCTTTTTTTGTGTCATCTTTGTCTGATTTTGGTATTAGGGTGATGGTGACCTCATAGAACAAGTTTGGCAGTTTATCTTCCTGGAAGAGTTTGAGTAGGATAGGTGTTAGCTTTTCTCTAAATTTTTGGTAGAATTCACCTGTGAAGCCATCTAATCCTGGGCTTTTGTTTGTTAGATACTTAGGAATAAATCTACCTAAAGAAACAAAAGACCTATATGTAGAAAACTATAAAACACTGATGAGAGAAATCAAAGATGACACAAATAGATAGAGAAATATACCATGTTCATGAATTGGAAGAATCAATATAATGAAAATGAGTATAATACCCAAAGCAATCTATAGATTGAATGCAATCCCTATCAAGCTACCAATGGTATTTTTCAGAGAACTAGAACAAATAATTTCATAATTTGTATGGAAATACAAAAAACCTCAGATAGCCAAAGCAATCTTGAGAAAGAAGAATGGAACTGGAGCAATCAACCTGCCTGACTTCAGGCTCTACTACAAAGCTACAGTCATCAAGACAGTATGGTACTGGCACAAAAACAGAAATATAGATCAATGGAACAAAATAGAAAGCCCAGAGGTAAATCCACACACCTATGGACACCTTATCTTTGACAAAGGAGGCAAGAATATACAATGGAGAAAAGACAATCTATTTAACAAGTGGTGCTGGGAAAACTGGTCAACTGCTTGTAAAAGAATGAAACTAGAACACTTTCTAACACCATACACAAAAATAAACTCACAATAGATTAAAGATCTTAATGTAAGACCAGAAACGATAAAACTCCTAGAGGAAAACATAGGCAAAACACTCTCTGACATAAATCACAGCAGGATCCTCTATGACCCACCTCCCAGAGTAATGGAAATAAAAGCAAAAATAAACAAATGGGACTTAATTAAACTTAAAAGCTTTTGCACAATGAAGGAAACTATAAGCAAGGTGAAAAGACAGCCTTCAGAATGGGAGAAAATAATAGCAAATGAAGCAACTGACAAAGAAATAATCTCAAAAATATATAAGCAGCTCCCACAATTCAATTCCAGAAAAATAAATGACCCAGTCAAAAAAATGGGCCAAAGAACTAAACAGACATTTCTCCAAAGAAGACATACAGATGGCTGACAAATACATGAAAAGATACTCAACATCACTTATTATCAGAGAAATGCAAATCAAAACCACAATGAGGTACTATCTCTTGCCGGTCAGAATGGCTGCTATCAAAAAGTCTACAAACAATAAATGCCGGAGAGGGTGCAGAGAAAGGGAACCCTCTTACACTGTTGGTAGGAATGCAAATTAGTATAGCCACTATGGAGAACAGCGTGGAGATTCCTTAAAAAACTGGAAATAGAACTGCCATACGACCCAGCAACCCCGCTGCTGGGCATACACACTGAGGAAACCAGAATTGAAAGAGACACGTGTAATCCAATGTTCACTGCAGCACTGTTTACAATAGCCAGGACATGGAAGCAACCTAGATGTCCATCAGCAGATGAATGGATAAGAGAGCTGTGGTACGTATACACAATGGAATATTACTCAGCTATTAAAAAGAATGCATTTGAATCAGTTCTAATGAGGTGGATGAAACTGGAGCCTCTTATACAGAGTGAAGTAAGTTAGAAAGAAAAACACCAACACAGTATATTAACACATACATATGGAATTTAGAAAGATGGTAACAATGACCCTATATGAGAGACAGCAAAAGAGACACAGATGTAAACAACAGACATTTGTACTCTGTGGGAGAAGGCGAGGGTGGGATGATTTGAGAAACATGTATTACCATACATACATGTATGTATGTATGTTTCATACATGTATGAAACATGTATATTACCATATGTGAAATAGATCGCCAGTCCAGGTTCGATGCATGACAGGGCACTCAGGGCCGGTGTACTGGGACGACCCTGAAGGATGGGATGGGGAGGGAAGTGGGAGGGGGTTCAGGATGGGGGACACATGTACACCCATGGCTGATTCATGTCAATGTATGGCAAAAATCACTACAATATTTTAAAGCAATTAGCCTCCAATTAAATAAATTAATTTCCAAAAACAAAGGTTTCCTGTGACAGTATAGCAAGCCTCTTTTTTCAAACAGAGAATGTTCCCTAATTCATCCTCAAGTAAAAGTAAAAATTCTTGAGGGCTGGCCCCCTGAATGAACAGAACTAAATTCCACCAAACTAATTCACTGCAAAGATTGAAGTTCATCCCTTGGTTTAAAGAGCTTGAGTATGTATTTTTCTATCTTCCCTGAAAAATGATATTAAAGGTAATAAATCATGACATATTTTAAGTTAATTCAAAATAAATCACTCCCATTCTGGGTATTGGCAAATGGTACAAAGTATCCGGAGACTAACTGAAAAAAGAAAAGATTAAGAAAAGCTATTGAGTGGGGCAGAAATCATGGGTCACTCAGTGCCAAAATATGGCAAATTTTATGGGAAATATCTTTGAATATTATTCTGAAGAGTAGGATATGCTTCCTCAGTAAAGAGGAAAGTGAGTAGAGAGATGAGTCAAATGGTTATTATATGGTAACTATTTTGTTAAGTGCTTTGTAAACATTTAATCTCACAACGGTTATGCAAGATGCATGTTATTAGCCATTTGCAAAAGAAATGAAAGAAATTAGGTTAAAATAGAAAATATGCCTAGCTTCATGCTAATAAATGACAAAACTAAAATACAAATTCAAATCTCACTAAAGACCAGCTTCCCAGACCAAATGCTAAATCAAAATAAAGAACATAATCTAATAATAAAAAATTCAAATGGATCAAACAACAGTTTAAAATGAGACACCCCTCCACAATGGATTCATTAAAAGTATCCAATAATATCTTGTCTTAGACACCTTTCAAACAAAAAAAATAGAGAAAACCTTAAAAAGTTTTTAATGGGGGAAAGATAAACCAGGCAACGTGAAGCCAAAGAAAGCTGGGAGAGCAATCTTAACACTTGACAGGATGGAATTCAAAACAAGAAGAGTAACAACATTACGTATTGATCAAAGAGAATAGCAGAGTAAGAAAATATATTAATAATTAGGAATATTCATGCACTTTACAATATAATTTCAAAATATATAAAGAAATAACTGACAGAACTGTGGGAATAAATGTATAAATTTACAGTTACAGCTGCGAAATGAATACTCACTCCCAGAAACTGATAAATAAAGCAATAAAATTGAGCAAAAATATAGAGTATCTGAATAATGCAGGTATTGAATATAGCGGACTTTCAATAAATATAAAATGAAATTTTTTAATTGAACACTTAATATGCACCAAGAAATGAGCATGTGTTAAGTCATGGGAGTGTCAGAAAATTCTAAGGACTCAGTATCACAGAGGAATGTTCTCTACTCAGAAAATAATAACATTAGAAATTATCAACAAAAATTTAAGTTCAAAACCTTCTGTATCAGGAAACAGGATTACATATTACTAATAAGTTGGTGGCTAAAAAATCATAAGTAAAGTTAATAAATACTTAAAAACTCAGTAACAATTAAGACACCTCATTTCAAAATCTGTAGGAATAGCAGAAGCTGAACTTTTCAGATATTTATAAGTTCATCAAGGAAAATTAAAGCAAAAATTGAAAGCAAATAGTCAATTCAAGAAGTTGCAGAAAATAAAAGAAAAAAGCAGAAAATAATACAGGTAAAGGCAAAAATAAATGAAATTAATAATCAAAAAATAGACATTTAACAAAGCCAAAAGCTAGTTCTTTGATAAATTAACAGCATAGAACTTTGACAAAACCTGTCTAAATAAAAGGGGGAAATATTAAAATAAACAAACAACAGAATGAAATAGGAACTAGCAACAAATACAATATAAATGAAACAATAATAAATTGAACAATTATACACTAAAAATCTAAAAACCTAGATAAAAAGAGTAGGTTTCTTGACAATGCTTCTGGCAGGGACAGAGCATGACCCTGACCCAGTGAGCAGCATAGCCCCCGCTCCAGATCCCTGCCCCGAAGACTAGTGGTCTGAGCCTAGATGCCAGCAGACACCCTGAGATCCATCTCTAAGAGCATACCTACCTTCCATCACTTTAGAGCCAGAGTTTTCCAAAGCACAAATCTGACCAGATATCACCCCTATTTGAAAGACTTTGGTGGGTCTGAGAAACTGTCACAGCCAAGGGCAGCCAAAGGAGACATGGCAATGAAATGAAATCTGATATCCTTGATGGGATCCTGAAGCAGACCAGGGACATTAGATAAAAATTCAGGAAGACTGAATGAGGTACAAACTGTAGTTAATAATGATATATCAATATTGATTCATTCACTGTGACAGGGCTTCTCAGGTGGCTCAGTGGTAAAGAATCCCATTGCTAATATGGGAGACACAGAAGCCACAGCTTTGATCCCTGGGTGAGGAAGACCCCCTGGAGAAGGCAAATAGCAACCCACCCCAGTATTCTTGCCTGGAAAAATTCCATGGACACAGGAGCTTGGCAGGCTGTAGTCCATGGGGTCTCAAAGAGTCAAACATGACTGAGCAACTGAGCATGCATGCACTGTGACAAAATTACTGCACTGATATTCGATGTTAACAATAGGGGGAATTGGGTGAGATGTACACAGGAATTCTCTGTTCTGTCTTGGCAATTTTTTCTGTAAATCTAACCACCATTATAAAAATAAATGTTATTGAATTACAAAGAATCTAACAAAGGAGAAGAAACCTTCAGGGGTTCTCCAACACTTCTAAACCAAATTCCTTTTCTTGGGAAGCTCAGTCCTTCATGAACTGGTATTCCCAGGGGGCTAGAGACCAACTGGTAGAACCAGCAAGAATGGAGACAGATGGGAAGACTGCTTCTTATCAGGCTATAGAACAGGATGGCTAATGGGAACATTAAAAAAGACAGGGTCAAGCAAAGGAAAAGAAGAGAATTCTGAGGGATATCCTTGGTGGTTCAGTGATTAAGACTTCACCTTCCAATGCAGGGGATGTGGGTTCAATCCCTGGTCAGGGAGCTAAAAGTCCCACATGCCTCACAGCCAAAAAAAACTTAAAACATAAAAAACAGAAGCAATGGTGTAACAAATTCAACAAAGACTTTAAAATCATCCAGAGCAAAAAAAAAAAGAGAGAGAGAATGCTGAGAAATGGCTTGAGTTTGGGAAGGGTCCTGATTTTGACCAGCAAAACAGCAAACATTCTACAAGTTTCCCCAAAAGGAGCTTTGGCATGCTTTGGGGACTTGTAGTCATGGCTTGAGGGACCCCTGCTGCTGTGCTCCCTTAGCTTGAGACCTAAGTTGGTTCAGCAGCCCAGGCTGGAACCCCAACCTTGGCTTAACAGGGGTCCCTCCACCAGCCAATGCATCTAGATGAGGTCAGGCACAGTTCAGTCAGATCTAAATGGATCGGATGCTGTTCCTCATGGTTACAGCCACAGATTATTTTCAGATGTCACCCTCAACCCTTGAGCTTTACCAAGCTCAGGATGGTAGGCTCAAGGGTCCTTGTCCAAACTTGATCCTCCCAGGTCAAGTTCCCAGGGTCAGTCCAAATTAACTTAAAGACAATCGCAATATTATAAGGGAGGTTTGGAATAGAACTGATGATTTCTAAGAACCTTTCCAGCTTGAAAAATATTCTCTGAATTTCTCCACCAAATCTGTACACCTAGACTCTTAAATCCCCTTGTCTTTCCTTCTCCAGATTCCTTATTTTCAATTACTCTACAGTCCTAAGAGTCTCCAGCTTTCTTTCCACCCAGACCCCCACGAGAAGAGAATGTCTGTGCTTGAATAACCCGTGTGGCCTACAGAGGAAATGCCAAGTGGCCACACACAGAAGCTACTTTGCAGGTTACAGACTACGTTTCCATCCATATCCCCCCACTCATCTTTTGGCAAAATGCAGACAGAAGATTAAAGACTGAGGAGGATTCTATCGAATCAGGCAAAATTAATTAGCTGCAATTTCACTGCTGAGCTACCAGGTAAATTTCACATTGTGATCACTCCAAGCTTCTGCATTAATGTGACAATAACATCTTTTAAGTATTCAATATCCCATTTTCCTCCATGCATGGGCAAGCCTGAGAATTAGGTACTAGCCTAGATGCCATGCTTGGTTTGGAGCTGGGGATAATCACATTTTGTAGAATGCTTCTCATAGAGAAACACAGTAGCTTCAGGCTTCATTTTTTCTCCTCCCACCTTTAAATGGGAATACTATCAACCTCACGGGGTTGTTGAGACACTTCTAACATAGCATCTGGCACATAATTAGTGCTCAGTATAGCTTTATATGGCAACAACACAGGTATGTCCCCAACGGCAGTGAAGGCTTCAGAAGAAAAACTTTAGAGGAGTGGAGATTGTGGTATTTGGGTTACACTTAATGATTCAGAAAGCATGGGGTCCACATAAAAGGAACAGCAGGTCAGCTGGAGAGAGGACACGTGGCTACCCTCTGTGACCATGGCTCACCGAGCCTGCACACCTTCCACACCACCTGAGCCTGACTCAGAGAGCCCTAGACCCCAGGAAGTCTTCTCTGTGTGAAATGAAATCTTCTCAGCAGACCAGGGTAGGCCCTGGCTCTGCCCTCTGCTGCTACATAGAACAGTTCTATAGTTCTTAGTCACTCTTTCATGCTCGACTCTTTGCCACCCTTTGGGCTGTAGCCCACCAGGCTCCTCTGCCCATGGGATTCTTCAGGCAAGAATACTGGAGTGGGTTGCCATTTTCTTCCTCCAGGGTATCTTCCCGACCTAGGGATTGAACCCTTGTCCCCCAAGTCTCCTGCACTGCAGGCGATTCTTCACCTGCTGAGCCATCCATCTGCTTCTGAATGGCGGCCCTGCAGGAAGCACTTTTGTCCTCACTAAGGGCCCCTCATTCCGTCCTCAGTCCCCAGTGCCCAGACTGAAGCTGTGTTGCCTCGTGCTTAATCACAAGACCTCTGAAGTCAGGCAGGTGTGGAGAGAATCTAGTTTGGCCTTGGTCCAGTTATTTTACTCTCTTAAGCCATAATGCCTCTTCTGTAATGTGGAAGATTTAATAGAGAAAATACCTCACAGAGTCTTGTGCATAATTGAACACCAGCCTTAACTCATATTAAGCACTTTCTAAATGTTAGTAATTTTCATAAAATGGGGGATTTACAGGAGAAGATAGCTCAAAGAGTTTGTGCACAATACAAGCATAAGTTTTAATGCATATTAAGCATTCCATTAAATACTAATAAATTATTTTTCCTTTAAACTCTGTTGTATGCGAGTTTTCTGACACCTTTAATCATTTTCATAGGTAAATAAGTAAGTAGATAGATAGGTAAATAGATAGATAGATAGATAGCTATACCAGAAGCTCTCTGAAAGTGTCTAGTGTTCTCCTACCTCACTGGCTGATACTAACTGGTGTCCTCTGTTAATTCAGGCTCTTTGCTGCTGCTGCTGCTAAGTTGCTTCAGTCGTGTCCGACTCTGTGCGACCCCAGAGACGGCAGCCCACCAGGCTTCCCCGTCTCTGGGATTCTCCAGGCAAGAACACTGGAGTGGGTTGCCATTTCCTTCTCCAATGCATGAAAGTGAAAAGTGAAAGTGAAGTCGCTCAGTCGTGTCCAACTCCTAGCGACCTCATGGACTGCAGCCTACCAGGCTCCTCCGTCCATGGATTTTCCAGGCAAGAGTACTGGAGTGGGGTGCCATTGCCTTCTCCGAATTCAGGCTCTTTGGATACCTCCAAATGCTGGGTGCTCAGGATTTATTCAAGGCCCTCAAATTCCCTCTATCTAGCCCTGGCTGTTAATAACATCCCTATGTCTAAGACCACCCCAACCATTCTAGCTCTAGCTCAGATATTTCTACTGAGCTCCAGATTCATATACCAACTGTTTACCTCACACTTCCTTTTGGATGTTGTGCAGTAAAGAATTTAACCTTGCCCCAGAAGAAGTCCAGCCTCTGCCCTTTGCTTCTAAGAGGTTATCTTTAAGCCTTTGAAAATGTCATGCCTGAAAGGAGCATCTTTATTGGCCTAAGAGCCTTGAATTGTGCAAAATAGTCTTAACAATGCGATTTAGGGTAGGGAACTTGACTTATGTGGTATTGGAAGTTAGGATCAGTCACGTGAGCAATCGATCATGCCTACACAATTGATGCCAATAAAAACTCCAAATACTGAGGCTCAGATGAGCTTCCCCAGTCATTAGTATTCCATGCATATTGTTCACATTAACACCAGTAGAACAATGCTGGGGAGAGGACAATGTAAGTTCCATGTCTGGTATTTCTGGACTCTGCTACGAGCTTCTTCTGTTGGCTGATTTCAATCAGTATTCTTTCCTCGTAGCAAACCATAAATATGGATAGAATGGCTTTCAGTGAATTCTGTGAATCTTTCTAGTGAATTATTCAATATCAAGACAGTTTTTAAAGTCCCCAAACTTGCAATTGGTGTTGGAGTGAAAATGATCTTATAGACTGTGCCTCCTAACCTCTTGGTAGGCAAATTCTTGTGGATGTCTAATGGCCTCTCAAACCTAGTGTATCCCTAACAGAAACCTTGATCTGATCTTCCAAAAAGTAAACTAACAATAAAAATTTTAAAATCTTCAAAACAAGGCTCTTAATAACATTTTTCTCATCACCATCAGACCAGCAGAAAGAAAACATACACGGAGTAGGCATGGGGGGTTTCAGAAGCCAGGACTAGAGGGACATCTATCACTTGTATTTGCATTCCATTGGCTGAAATATAACCGGACAGTCACACACCTAATATTAAGGGTGGCTAGAAAATATACAAGACTTGGGTGCTCAGCAGAAGAAAAAAGCCTGCTGAGTAGTTAGCCATCGCTGCCATACTTCCCATCAATAGAGGACTGAAGCTCACTCCTTCATTTCTGCTCTTCACTAGGTTGGTTCCTGCATCAGGCCATCCACTGCTGCTGTTACATTTGCCTGGACCTCTGCATGACTGGCTCCTTCTTGTCAATCATACATCAGCTCAAATGTCACCTCCTCAAACAGGGCTTTCCTGGGCACCCAATCAAAAGTAACCTCCACTCACCAGTTACTTTCTGACATTACCCGTGTTGGAATTTTGTCACGCACTTAGGTTAGGATCTGAATCAGTCTTGTTATTTCTGAACTTGTTTCTCAGTCTGTACATTAAGAAAGGGCTTTCTTGTTGGCTTGGGTGGTAAAGAATCTGCCTGCAACGTGGGATACCTGGGTTCAATCCCTGGGTCGGGAAGATGCCCTGGAGAGAAGGGAATGGCAACCCACTCCAGTATTCTTGCCTGGAGAATTCCATGGACAGAGGAGCCTCGTGGGCTATAGCCCATGGGGTCACAAAGAGTTAGACATGACTGAGCAACTAATACTTTCACTTTTCATTAGGGAATCTGAGTGCCTGAGCCTGGCACTGACACACTAGTATTTTTGAAAGAAAGAATGAATGAATCCTTCTCTATGCATTTGCCAATTCACCAAACATCATCTGAACCATGGAGAAGGAAATGGCAACCCACTCCAGTATTCTCGTCTGGAGAATCCTGTGGACAGAGGAGCCTGGAGGGCTGCTGTCCATAGGGTTGCCCAGAGTCAGAGACGACTGCAGTGACTTAGCATGCATCCATGCATTGGAGAAGGAAATGGCAACCCACTCCAGTATTCTTGCCTGGAGAATCCCAGGGACAGGGGAGCCTGGTGGGCTGCTGTCTATGGGGTCGCACGGAGTCGGACACAACTGAAGTGACTTAGCAGCAGCAGCAGCAGCAGCATCTGAACCATGCAACCCCCACATGAGATTTCCATAGCACAAAAACACACATCATTTTGTGGTTCCACTGCTTCTTCTGCTAGGCCCCATACTGTCAGGAGCACTGAGACCAAAACCCTCGAGCCTTTTGATGTAGGTCCTAAAGCTCTGATCCTTCTGACTTGTACCTTTCTATCTGCTGTTACTGTCCTAGGGGTAATCTCAGAATTTATTCCTGTTAAAACTCTTCATTTTATATAAACAATACAGTTTGTCTCTGGGAGTCTTTAATGATCCCATTGCATTGGTTCTTCCATCCAAATTGAGTCAGTACATAACTGGGTGCACCCCACAGGGAATGGGAAGCAAAACAGTGTTCTTTTGGCTCTGGCTGTTACCCTTGCCCCAAACTTAACATTTCAGATACTGTCCTTGTTCAACTAACTCCAGACAAAATTAATAGGCCCTTGAGCCCAACCTGTCCTTATTAATCTTGAGTCTCAGACTCTCAGGAGCTTTGTTCTTCCTGACACAGCCTGACAAGGTCACTGTCCTGCCCATGTGTTCCTCCTCCCATCTCTCCTACTCATGTCCTGTGGAGCCTCTGGAATTTCTACAGGGCCCTTGGGTGTCAGTCACTAGGCTTTTCATTAAACATGCCATGATTTTAAGCATGGTTCATTCACTTACTAGCTGTATGATTCTGGGCCTCTGTGTCCTCTTCTCTAAGAAGAGGTGACCATGCTCATTTGAGGGGCTGTTGTAAGGATTAAAGAAAATAAAATGTGTAAAGCACAGAGCCCAGCACAGAGAAGGACTCTAACAGAAAGCTCATATCCTCAAAATAGGATACGCCTTGTGGGTTCACCAGCTCCGTTAGGTCCTCACATCCAGCCCTGCACATGTTGATGAAGGAGAGTTGATGCCCTTTCCTTGGGAATGTTTCCACATGGGACATACCTCAGCCATCATCTGGAGCACTCACTCCTGCAGACAGGGGCAGAGCGCTGATGCCCACCAGGCATGGGCTTTACCACTCATGATGAAGTCTACAAACAGGGTTCAGGGGGCCTCAGTCCCTTTCCTGGGAAAGGATCAAGGGTCAATAGACTGTTGACCCAGGAGTTCCTATAACCTCTTCACCCCCCTGTCTTAAAACCTTGACCAATATCAAGTTCTGAAACCTCTCACAGAGCAAACAGAAGAACCCATCCGTCATTTGAGACACAGTTCTACCAACAGCCCATCCTGGGATGCACCATCCCTGGCTGGAGGGGGACTGTGATGCTGGACACGGGCCATTTCTCACTGACTAGGAAGAGAGGTGAGAAGCCTGCAGTTCTGCCGACAGACCAGGTGTAGCCAGGGCGAAACCAGGTCAGGACGGGGGTCGACAATAGCCACCTCACATCCTCCCATCTCCCCCAACCAGCTCGAGGTGTCTTTGTCCTGGGACATCCCCTTCTGTACCGGTTGCAGAGAAAAGACCAGCACAATAGTGGAAGAGAGGGCAGCTGAAAGGTATTTCCTCTAGGAATAAAAGTAGCTGGTAAAAAAATGAAAGGAATCTTATTCTTTTCATTGTGGCATTTTTTTTCTTATGAATCATTGTATCGGAAAGGTCACTCTTTGAGGCCGATGGCTTTCATTGGAATACATTTGCTTTCCACTCTTCAGTCGTGGGCCTGCACATCACAAGATAGAGAAGCTGACGAGATGGCTACTCTTCTAAAATCTTAAATTGCAACTCTGTGAATAGCTAAAATAAAGCTTTCTGGGGCTCTGAAGTTCTGGCCTTTTAAAAAATTGAATTTATAGGTTACTCTGCTTTCAGATGTTCCTTGCCAATTCTGGCTTGTGCAAAGAACCATAAACCCCAAGTGAGAGGCTGGTTTTCCAGAGCCTCTCAGGAGGCAGCAATTCTGGTTCAGCCATCCATATACTCATCGTGTATCCACCCATCCATCCACCCATCCATCCACCCATCCAGGCAGTCATCTGTTCTTGCAACAACCGTTGGCTGAGTGCCAGCCTCTGGCCTCTACAGCATCAGTATAGCAGGAAATCCACAGCGGTGGTCCCTGGTCTTGTGGAACCGGTATTGAAGGTGGGTGAACTAGGAAACCCGTGTAGCCGGATGATGTTATAAACGCACTATAACCTCATTTAGAAATGCTGTTGTTGTTGTTCAGTTACTAAGTCGTGTTCGACTCTGCCACCCCATGGACTATATAATCTACCAGGCTCCTCTGTCCATGATGTTTCCCGACAACAGTACTGGAGTGGGTAGCCATTTCCTTCTCCAGAGGATCATCTTGACCCAGGGCCTGAACTCACATCTCCTGCTTTGCAGGTGCATTCTTTACCACTGAGCCTCCTGGGAAGCCCCCATTTAGAAATACACTACATATTTCCTAGAAATATACTATGACTTTTTTAGCTTAAATATACTATAACAGTGTCTTATTCCCCGAAAGGAATATTTTTCCTGCAGTCTTGGATTTCTTTCACCTAGTGGATACGTACATGCATAAGTTTTTGTTTTAAAATTTTTGAGTGAATGGTCTCTCACTGCCGACTGAGGGTCACCCTGCAGCCACTGTTTTCAGCCTACACAAGGCTTTTAAAGACACTGGATGTGGGCAGGTGAGAGACCCCAAATAATCCTGATGTTAACCACTCACCCTCTGCAGGCAGTTGAGTTTGTGGATGTTCTCTATATACACAGTGAAGAAAAATTGGGCTGGCAGAAGTTCTCAACCTTGGCTGCAAGTTAGTCACCTGGAACTTTTAAAAATCACTATGCCCAGACTGCATCCAGACCAATTAAATCAGAGAAGCTGGAGGTGAGAGCCAAGCATCAGTTTTTAAAGTTCCCCAGAGGCATCCAATGAGAACAGCTAGTCTTAGCAGAAGAGCTGGCAGCTTTAAACACTGAGGGTTGAAAGAAGAATTATTCCAGCCCTTTAAGATGAGCTGCAGAAAGGGAGGGTTTGGGTTTCTGTTCCTAATGGGAGCCAGATCATCATCACAGGGTCCTTCCCAGGGAAGCAATGATGTCATTAGCAGAAGGAGCAGAGCAAGAGGCACAGGCAGCCACCGTGGTTCATGGAAGCCCCAGGGCACTTGTCCAAGGAGAACCCAGGAATGGCAAGACCTCGTGGGCAGAACTTCAGGGCTGGAGTTTATATTATTTAGGAAGTTTAGGACATGTGTCCCTTTTTGAACCTCAAGTATCGTGTAAGTAATTCATCCCTTTTACCCACTCATTGGGTCAGCTAGGGTAGCAAGTGCTAAGAAGGAGACAGACCCTTGGTTGTGGTAAAAGAGGGTCACAAGCTGGCTGGTACTGTCTCTTTTTACCAGCACCCATCAGCCAACCACACCTGCCTCAGCTCCCAGCCACACCCCACTGGGTCACATCCTCTGAGCACTTTAGCTCCAAAGCAGAGAGTGGTGGTAGGTTGGGAACACTGGGCTCCAAGTAGCCAAGTCCACCTAAGGCTTAATTCATCCTTTAACTACAAATTTCAAGGGTGATGCTCTTCCTTAGGTCCCCTTCCTCCTACCCTGTTGCCCGCTGTACCCTCTCCCCACTGCACACTCCAGCTTCCTTCCCAAACAAAGAAGGTAAAAGTGTCTGAAATGTTTGACCAGCCCCTTTTCTCTACAAAAAGGGAATTTTCCCACCCCTCTGAATTTCTCCTGCAGCATGTGGCTTTAAGAACCTTCCCTTGCTTACTGTTAGGATTATTCACCATATTGCATAAAAATAAAAAACTATAAGCTTGTTCTCTCTGTTGGCACAGCCTACAAGGAACAGCTGGCAGCTTTGTAAATGACTCCATTAAATCCCATCTTTGTAGTGGGGCAAAGATTTCCACAGCCCAGTGCTTCTCAACCTCGGCTGCAGTTGGAATCATCTAGATGAATTTTTAAAAATAAGATGCCTAGGTCCACAGCTTACCTCCATAGATTTTGTTTTAATGAGTCTGCGAGGGGCAGGGAGGGCTGTACAAGAGAACTGACTTCTCAGCACTCCATGTGATTCTACAGGGTGCCCCAGGTGGAGAACCCCTGCAGTGGAGCTGACAAATTTCTTGTCTGCCCAGGGAGCATCTCTGAAGTGCCATAATCAGGGATGCAACTTGATGAAATAAAGCTACATCACTCATCCTCCAGGGGGTCTGCAGGTTCCCATCTGGTGCTCTCACTGCCTCCAAACTCACCTCCAGTTGGTATAGGCACTGCTGCGGCCACCCCATCTTTATGCAAATATATGTTCCAGGGTAAAATATCTTTACTTGATATACTTTTCAATCAGCAAACCCTCTCTGAGCACATAGAATAAGACGGGTGCAGCATACATAATAGCCAGCTCCTGCCCTTCCTCAAAGAGCCCCATGTCCAACCGGGGAGACGAGCAGGTGATCAAAGGCTGACCTGTATGCTAATGCATATAAACTCAGGGTGTACAGTGGACTTCCAGGGACGGGGTAACAACAGGTGCTGTGGTAGAGACAGCTGCCTAGAGGAGGCAGGTCAAAAGTAGGGTGGAGAATAGAGAACAGTAAGGCCAAAAGGAGAGCTTCCTCAGGAAAGGCAAAAGAGAAAGGACAGCCCAAGGGCAGGAAAAGGGGTAACAATGGGAGGAGATGATGGGAGAAATCAGGCAGAGGAAGCTGGGTCTAACCCCACTAACCTATCACAACCCCCTGAACTGAGGCCACTACCATTGCCTCTATAGAACTTTGGGCCTGCTTCATCCTTATCTGTAGAGGTCCTGCCCCTGGGAGGGATACAGGTAGTAGTAGGAGAATGAGTGTTCATCATTTGCTGAAGCATAATCCAAACTATCGCTCACACCCAGCCAGTTAACAAAAATTCCTTAGTATCAGCTGATTTCCAGACCACCGTATTTCACAAATGTCCTTTTTACAGGCTACTGGTTCAAATGGAGATCCAAACAGTGTCCATATATCGCGTTCAGTGGATGTGTCTCTTAAGTTTCTTTTCATCCAGAAAAGAAACTTTTTCACCCCACTCCCAATATTTTTCTTATGTCATTTCTTTATCAAAGAAGTCAGGTCATTTTTCCCATAGCATTCCCCTCATTCTGAAGTTAACTCTCTACATCCTCATTTGAGGTGTAATTTAAAAGCATAAACAAACAAAAACAGGGGGAGGAGCCAAGATGGCGGAGGAGTAGGACAGGGAGAACACTTTCTCCCCCACAAATTCATCAAAAGAGCATTTAAACGTCGAGTAAATTCCACAAAACAACTTCTGAATGCCGGCAGAGGACATCAGGCACCCAGAAAAGCAACCCAACTCT
Source organism: Bos javanicus (assembly GCF_032452875.1). Taxonomy (NCBI): domain Eukaryota; kingdom Metazoa; phylum Chordata; class Mammalia; order Artiodactyla; family Bovidae; genus Bos; species Bos javanicus. The sequence continues at coordinate 37,552,687 of NC_083895.1, read as the reverse complement.
TCGAAAGGAGGTAGGAAAAAATATTAAAAACAAAAAAAAAGAGACAAAAGAGGGAGGGACGGAGTTCCGTCCCGGGAAGGGAATCTTTAAAAGAGAGAAGTTTCCAAACATCAGGAAACCTTCTCACTGCCGAATCTGTGCCGAGCTTTGGAAGCACAGAGGGCAACATAACAGGGAGAAAAAATAAATAAACAATTTAAAACTCACAGATTGCGAGCCCTACGGTAACTCCCCCAGCAGAGAAGCAGCGCAGACGCCTGCATCCGCCATTAGCGAATCGGGGCTGGGCAGGGAGGCGCGGCGTGGGCTGCATCGCTGAGAGTAAGAATCTGGCCTGAATACCCTGAGCGCTATTTGAGTGAAATAATTTGGGCTAGCAAACCAGACTGTGGGATACCTACCACGCGAAAAGCCAGCCCTAACCTAAGACCGCCAGGCCCGCGCACGGAACAAAGGACTGAACAGAGATAGCCAGCTGCAGACCTTCCCCCTCCGGTGACAGGCAGCCAGAGCCGGAAGGGGGCAATCGCAGCCCCAGAGAGACATTATCTATAAAATTGTAAGCAGGCTTCTTTGCTAACTAAAACTTCTTGGGGATCTGGACGGTCAACATCTGCCTGAGAAGGTGTGCCAGTTTTACATCCAGATAACCGAGTGGCGGGGAGGCGATAAGTCGCAGCATTGGCGCTCGCCTGGGAAGAGCAAATTGGCGCTCGGACCTGGGAAGAGTACAAAACGCAGGCCCAACTGAGTCTGCGCCTCTGAGGACTACCCGAGTGCCTGAACCTGAGCGGCTTGGACCTGGGAGGTGCATGCAGCCCAGGGCCAGCCTCGGATTGTTCCCGGCGGAACAACCTAGAGTCCGAGCAGTGTGGACAGGGAGGCTACACGCGCCGTGAGCGGGGGCAGACCCAGGGTGGCTGAGGCACTGCGAGCCCACGCCAGTGTTATTTGTTTGCACCCTCCCTCCCTCCCTCCCCACAGCGCGACTGAACAAGTAAGCCTAAAAAAAAAAAAAAAAAAGTGTCCTCCACCGTGCCCTTTGAGTCAGGGCGGAAACCAGATACTGAAGAGACTAGCAAACAGAAGAAGATATAACAGAGGGAAACGCCTTGGAAGCTACAGGCAATAGATCAAAACCCTGTGGTTACTACGGACTACATAGGAAGGGGCCTATAGATCTTGAGAAATATAAATCTGACCAAGGAACTAGCCAAAAATGAACTGAACCCACAACACCCACAAAAAAAGAAACAAAAAAGTCCTAGATATATTTTTATTATTTTTACGATCATTCTTTCTTTTTTTTTTTTTTAATTAAAAAAAAAAAATTTAAGTCCTCTATTGTTCCTTTAATTTTCACTTTTATAACCTATTACTCTGCAAAAAAAAAAAAAAAAAAGACCCTATTTTTTTCTTCTTCAGCAAACTTCATATATATATATTCTATAATTTTTTGACCTTGTTGTTTTTTGTTGTTGTTGTTGGTTTTTGTTTTTTTCTTCTTTTCTTTAACATTGTATTTTTGAAATTCCAAACTCTACTCTAGATTTTTAATTTTCGCTTTTTGGTATATGTTATCAATTTTGTACCTATAGTTTTTTTTTATATAATTTCTGTGATTTTTTTTTTTTCTTCTTCTTCTCTGTTTCTTTCTCTTCTTCTTTTATATAACATTGTATATCTGAAATTCCAAACTTTACTCTAGATTTTCAATTTATGCTTTTTGGTATTTGATATCAATTTTGTACCTGTATTTTCTTTATAATTTTTGTGACATTGTTCGTATTTGTTTGTTTGTTTTCTCTCTTTATTTTTCTTCTTCTTCTTTTTTTTTTTTTAACATTGTATTTTTGAAATTCCAAACTCTACTCTAGATTTTTAATTTTTGCTTTCTGGTATTAGTTATCAATTTTGTACCTGTACTTTCTTTATAATTTTCGCGACCTTGTTTGTTTTTGTTTGTTCATTTTTTCTCTCTTTCTTTTCCTTCTTCTTTTCTTTAACATCGTATTTTTGAAATTCCAAACTCTACTCTAGATTTTTAATTTTCGCTCTCTGGTATTAGTTATCAATTTTGTACCTGTACTTTCTTTATAATTTTCGCGACCTTGTTTGTTTTTGTTTGTTCGTTCTTTCTCTCTTTCTTTTCCTTCTTCTTTTCTTTAACATCGTATTTTTGAAATTCCAAACTCTACTCTAGATTTTTAATTTTCGCTTTCTGGTATTAGTTATCAATTTTGTACCTGTACTTTCTTTATAATTTTCGCGACCTTGTTTGTTTTTGTTTGTTCGTTCTTTCTCTCTTTCTTTTCCTTCTTCTTTTAACATCGTATTTTTGAAATTCCAAACTCTACTCTAGATTTTTAATTTTTGCTTTTATGTATTTGTTACCAATTTTGTACCTTTAAGGACCCAATCTTCAGGACCCATTTTTCACTAGGGAGTGAGATTACTGGCTTGACTGCTCTCTCTCCCTTTGGACCCTCCTTTTTCTCCACCAGGTCGCCTGTGTCTCCTCCCTAACCCCTCTCTACTCTACCCAACTCTGTGAATTTCTGTGTGTTCCAGACGGTGGAGAACACTTAGGGAACTGATTACTGGCTGGATCTGTCTCCCTCCTTTTCATTCCCCCTTTTATCCTTCTGGCCACCTCTGTTACCTTCCTCCTTCTTCTCTTCTCTGTATAACCCCGTGAACATCTCTGAGTGGTCCAGTTGTGGAGTGCACATAAGGAAGTGACTACTGGCTAGCCCACTCTCTCCACTATTGATTCACCTCATCTCATTTGGGTCACCTCTAACTCCTTCCTCCCTCTTCTCTTCTCCATGTAACCCTGTGAAACTCTCTGAGTGACCCTCACTGTAGAGAAACTTATCATCTTTAATGTAGATGTTTTATCAATGGTGCTGTATAGAAGGAGAAGTTTTGAAACTACTGTAAAAATAAGACCGATAATCGGAAGCAGGAGACTTAAGTCCAAACCCTGACTCCAGGGAACTCCTGACTCCAAGGAACATTCATTGACAGGAGCCCATCAAATGCCTCCATACCGACACTGAAACCAAGCACCACACAAGGGCCAATAAGTTCCAGGGCAAGACATACCAAGCAAATTCTCCAGCAACAAAGGAACACAGTCCTGAGCTTCAAGATACAGGCTGCCCAAAGTCACCCCAAAACTATAGACATCTCATAACTCATTACTGGACATTTCATTGCACTCCAGAGAGAAGAAATACAGCTCCACCCACCAGAACACCGACACAAGCTTCCCTAACCAGGAAACCTTGACAAGCCACCTGTACAAACCCACACACAGTGAGGAAACGCCATAATAAAGAGAACTCCACAAACTGCCAGAATACAGAAAGGACACCCCAAACTCAGCAATTTAAACAAGATGAAGAGACCGAGGAATACTCAGCAGATAAAGGAACAGGATAAATGCCCACCAAACCAAACAAAAGAGGAAGAGATAGGGAATCTACCTGATAAAGAATTCCGAATAATGATAGTGAAATTGATCCAAAATCTTGAAACTAAAATGGAATCACAGATAAATAGCCTGGAGACAAGGATTGAGAAGATGCAAGAAAGGTTTAACAAGGACCTAGAAGAAATAAAAAAGAGTCAATATATAATGAATAATGCAATAAGTGAAATTAAAAACACTCTGGAGGCAACAAATAGTAGAATAACAGAGGCAGAAGACAGGATTAGTGAATTAGAAGATAGAATGGTAGAAATAAATGAATCAGAGAGGATAAAAGAAAAACGAATTAAAAGAAATGAGGACAATCTCAGAGACCTCCAGGACAATATTAAACGCTACAACATTCGAATCATAGGGGTTCCAGAAGAAGAAGACAAAAAGAAAGACCATGAGAAAATACTTGAGGAGATAATAGTGGAAAACTTCCCTAAAATGGGGAAGGAAATAATCACCCAAGTCCAAGAAACCCAGAGAGTACCAAACAGGATAAACCCAAGGAGAAACACCCCAAGACACATATTAATCAAATTAACAAAGATCAAACACAAAGAACAAATATTAAAAGCAGCAAGGGAAAAACAACAAATAACACACAAGGGAATTCCCATAAGGATAACAGCTGATCTTTCAATAGAAACTCTTCAAGCCAGGAGGGAATGGCAAGACATACTTAAAATGATGAAAGAAAATAACCTACAGCCCAGATTATTGTACCCAGCAAGGATCTCATTCAAGTATGAAGGAGAAATCAAAAGCTTTTCAGACAAGCAAAAGCTGAGAGAATTCTGCACCACCAAACCAGCTCTCCAACAAATACTAAAGGATATGCTCTAGACAGGAAACACAAAAACGGTGTATAAACTCGAACCCAAAACAATAAAGTAAATGGCAATGGGAACATACTTATCAGTAATTACCTTAAATGTAAATGGGTTGAATGCCCCAACCAAAAGACAAAGACTGGCTGAATGGATACAAAAACAAGACCCCTACATATGTTGTCTACAAGAGACCCACCTCAAAACAGGGGACACATACAGACTGAAAGTGAAGGGCTGGAAAAAGATTTTCCATGCAAATAGGGACCAAAAGAAAGCAGGAGTAGCAATACTCATATCAGATAAAATAGACTTTAAAACAAAGGCGGTGAAAAGAGACAAAGAAGGTCACTACATAATGATCAAAGGATCAATCCAAGAAGAAGATATAACAATTATAAACATATATGCACCCAACACGGGAGCACCACAGTACGTAAGACAAATGCTAACAAGTATGAAAGGAGAAATTAACAATAACACAATAATAGTGGGAGACTTTAATACCCCACTTACACCTATGGATAGATCAACTAAACAGAAAATTAACAAGGAAACACAAACTTTAAACGATACAATAGACCAGTTAGACCTAATTGATATCTATAGGTCATTTCATCCCAAAACAATGAATTTCACCTTTTTCTCAAGCGCACATGGAACCTTCTCCAGGATAGATCACATCCTGGGCCATAAAGCTAGCCTTGGTAAATTCAAAAAAATAGAAATCATTCCAAGCATTTTTTCTGACCACAATGCAGTAAGATTAGATCTCAATTACAGGAGAAAAACTATTAAAAATTCCAACATATGGAGGCTGAACAACACGCTGCTGAATAACCAACAAATCACAGAAGAAATCAAAAAAGAAATCAAAATTTGCATAGAAACGAATGGAAATGAAAACACAACAACCCAAAACCTGTGGGACATGGTAAAAGCAGTCCTAAGGGGAAAGTTCATAGCAATACAGGCACACCTCAAGAAACAAGGAAAAAGTCAAATAAATAACCTAACTCTACACTTAAAGCAACTAGAAAAGGAAGAAATGAAGAACCCCAGGGTTAGTAGAAGGAAAGAAATCTTAAAAATTAGAGCAGAAATAAATGCAAAAGAAACAAAGGAGACCATAGCAAAAATCAACAAAGCCAAAAGCTGGTTCTTTGAAAGGATAAATAAAATTGACAAACCATTAGCCAGACTCATCAAGAAACAAAGGGAGAAAAATCAAATCAACAAAATTAGAAACGAAAATGGAGAGATCACAACAGACAACACAGAAATACAAAGGATCATTAGAGACTACTATCAACAATTATATGCCAATAAAATGGACAACGTGGAAGAAATGGACAAATTCTTAGAAAAGTACAACTTTCCAAAACTGGACCAGGAAGAAATAGAAAATCTTAACAGACCCATCACAAGCATGGAAATTGAAACTGTAATCAAAAATCTTCCAGCAAACAAAAGCCCCGGTCCAGACGGCTTCACAGCTGAATTCTACCAAAAATTTAGAGAAGAGCTAACACCTATCCTGCTCAAACTCTTCCAGAAAATTGCAGAGGAAGGTAAACTTCCAAACTCATTCTATGAGGCCACCATCACCCTAATACCAAAACCTGACAAAGATCCCACAAAAAAGGAAAACTACAGGCCAATATCACTGATGAACATAGATGCAAAAATCCTTAACAAAATTCTAGCAATCAGAATCCAACAACACATTAAAAAGATCATACACCATGATCAAGTGGGCTTTATCCCAGGGATGCAAGGATTCTTCAATATCCGCAAATCAATCAATGTAATACACCACATTAACAAATTGAAAAATAAAAACCACATGATTATCTCAATAGATGCAGAGAAAGCCTTTGACAAAATTCAACATCCATTTATGATAAAAACTCTCCAGAAAGCAGGAATAGAAGGAACATACCTCAACATAATAAAAGCTATATATGACAAACCCACTGCAAACATTATCCTCAATGGTGAAAAATTGAAAGCATTTCCTCTAAAGTCAGGAACAAGACAAGGGTGCCCACTTTCACCATTACTATTCAACATAGTTTTGGAAGTTTTGGCCACAGCAATCAGAGCAGAAAAAGAAATAAAAGGAATCCAAATTGGAAAAGAAGAAGTAAAACTCTCACTATTTGCAGATGACATGATCCTCTACATAGAAAACCCTAAAGAGTCCACCAGAAAATTACTAGAAATAATCAATGACTACAGTAAAGTTGCAGGATATAAAATCAACACACAGAAATCCCTTGCATTCCTATACACTAATAATGAGAAAACAGAAAGAGAAATTAAGGAAACAATTCCATTCACCATTGCAATGGAAAGAATAAAATACTTAGGAATATATCTACCTAAAGAAACTAAAGACCTATATATAGAAAACTATAAAACACTGGTGAAAGAAATCAAAGAGGACACTAATAGATGGAGAAATATACCATGTTCATGGATTGGAAGAATCAATATAGTGAAAATGAGTATACTACCCAAAGCAATTTATAGATTCAACGCAATCCCTATCAAGCTACCAACAGTATTCTTCACAGAGCTAGAACAAATAATTTCACAATTTGTATGGAAATACAAAAAACCTCGAATAGCCAAAGCGATCTTGAGAAAGAAGAATGGAACTGGAGGAATCAACTTACCTGACTTCAGGCTCTACTACAAAGCCACAGTTATCAAGACAGTATGGTACTGGCACAAAGACAGAAATATTGATCAATGGAATAAAATAGAAAGCCCAGAGATAAATCCACGCACATATGGACACCTTATCTTCGACAAAGGAGGCAAGAATATACAATGGATTAAAGACAATCTCTTTAACAAGTGGTGCTGGGAAATCTGGTCAACCACTTGTAAAAGAATGAAACTGGACCACTTTCTAACACCATACACAAAAATAAACTCAAAATGGATTAAAGATCTAAATGTAAGACCAGAAACTATAAAACTCCTAGAGGAGAACATAGGCAAAACACTCTCCGACATACATCACAGCAGGATCATCTATGACCCACCTCCCAGAATATTGGAAATAAAAGCAAAAATAAACAAATGGGACCTAATTAACCTTAAAAGCTTCTGCACATCAAAGGAAACTATTAGCAAGGTGAAAAGACAGCCTTCAGAATGGGAGAAAATAATAGCAAATGAAGCAACCGACAAACAACTAATCTCAAAAATATACAAGCAACTCCTACAGCTCAACTCCAGAAAAATAAACGACCCAATCAAAAAATGGGCCAAAGAACTAAATAGACATTTCTCCAAAAAAGACATACAGATGGCTAACAAACACATGAAAAGATGCTCAACATCACTCATTATCAGAGAAATGCAAATCAAAACCACTATGAGGTACCATTTCACACCAGTCAGAATGGCTGCGATCCAAAAGTCTACAAATAATAAATGCTGGAGAGGGTGTGGAGAAAAGGGAACCCTCTTACACTGTTGGTGGGAATGCAAACTAGTACAGCCACTATGGAGAACAGTGTGGAGATTCCTTAAAAAACTGGAAATAGAACTGCCTTATGATCCAGCAATCCCACTGCTGGGCATACACACTGAGGAAACCAGAAGGGAAAGAGACACGTGTACCCCAATGTTCATCGCAGCACTGTTTATAATAGCCAAGACGTGGAAGCAACCTAGATGTCCATCAGCAGATGAATGGATAAGAAAGCTGTGGTACATATACACAATGGAGTATTACTCAGCCATTAAAAATAATACATTTGAATCAGTTCTAATGAGGTGGATGAAACTGGAGCCTATTATACAGAGTGAAGTAAGCCAGAAGGAAAAACAAATACAGTATACTAACGCATATATATGGAATTTAGAAAGATGGTAACAATAACCCGGTGTACGAGACAGCAAAAGAGACACTGATGTATAGAACAGTCTTAGGGACTCTGTGGGAGAGGGAGAGGGTGGGAAGATGTGGGAGAATGGCAATGAAACATGTAAAATATCATGTAGGAAACGAGTTGCCAGTCCAAGTTCGATGCATGATGCTGGATGCTTGGGGCTGGTGCACTGGGACGGCCCAGAGGGATGGTATGGGGAGGGAGGAGGGAGGAGGGTTCGGGATGGGGAACACATGTATACCTGTGGCGGATTCATTTTGATATTTGGCAAAACTAATACAATTACGTAAAGTTTAAAAATAAAATAAAATTGGAAGGATTAAAAAAAGAAAAACAAACAAACAAACAAAAACAGGCAGAGAATCATCAGGACAGGGAAGAAGCAGGGACGCCTGCCTAAGAAATATTCTCTAGAAAAAAAAGAATAACCAAACCATTAGCTTCCATTTGTGTTCGTCCCTGAGAGGGAAAAGTAGAATGAAGCTCTTTCCTTCCCAAGCCTACTCATAGTTCCAAACTTTGGAAACTTGTTGAGAAAAACAGTTAATGGAAAGAAAGGACACATGAGCTAGGAGGGAAATGGCACTGACGTTTGAGCCAGCTCAGAAGAGGTGAAGAAGAATCATAGCTGTAAAAGAAGTATTTCAAGTGGTCCCATCCTCTGCGGACACCTTTTAGGGGCAGAAGAGATCAGCCCCTTGTTCAGCCGTACGTCTTGTTCAGCCGTAGACAGGGACCCACACCAGCGATGAAATCTCAGCTGGGATTTCCTTCAGAGCTTTGGAGAAAGCAGGAGTGTAGGAACAGCTTCCACACTGTGTATGCTGACTGGTTAGAGGAGAAACAAGGTTTAAAATGTCCTGAGCCAGAAGTCAATCAGTGAAAAAGTCTTCAAATGATCAGATATATACAATTGATGGTGGAGGCCAGCATTCCTATTGACATTAGTTCAAATGGAAGTTCTCTCCTCTCAAGAAGACACTTAAGAAGACTGTGTATAAAGTTATAAATGCACTGCATATTTTCTTTGGGGTAATGGGAATTGGCTAAAATACAATTGCTTCCGTTTTTCTGTCTGTACAACACAATCCTGTAGCGATACTACTGTGTGTCTGTGTCTGACACTTGCTGCTGTTTGGTTGCTAAGCTGTGTCCAACTTTTTTGTGACCCCATGGACTGTACCCTGCCAGACTCCTTTGTCCACAGGATGTTTTTATAGGCAAGAATACTGGATCGAGTTGCCATTTTCTACTCCAGGGGATCTTCCCAACCCATGAATCAAATCTGTGTCTCTTGCATTGGCTGGTGGGTTCTTTACCCCCCTGCCACCAGGGAAGCCCATCTGATGTTTATACAACCCAAATATCAAGATTAAAACATAAATTTTGATCAACTCTGTTGGAGGAAGCAATAGCTTATCTTTTTAATTCGTTTGCAAAATATTATGAAATGATAATTTTACAGAGATATAATCAAAGAGTACGCCAAGATATGTAGGAAGCTGAAAGTACCATAGAGGTGTGTTAAAAAGAGCTAGTTAGTGAAAACATTATACCATCTTTTTTAACTTGAGGGTGTTTGTGGTATTTGGCAACTTATTTAAATTTGTGTTTTGTTGTTATTTCTTTTCATATTTTACATATTCATTTTTGTACCAAAAAACAAAAAAAGACTTAGGCAGAAAAAAAGTGAAAGTTATAAAATAGATGAATTAAGGAGTGATAATTAGCTTTACACAGTTTGATTTAACAAAATAATTCTTTTAAAAAGACAATGTTCTCTTGGGGCACTTTAATTATGACTTCATAAAATATTATAGAGGTGAATAGACCTGAGCTGATTTTATGCAGCTTATTCCTCAGATAGCTGAGAAAAGGACTCCAAGTCCAGAATGACACTGCTGCTGCTGCTAAGTCACATCAGTCGTGTCTGACTCTGTGTGACCCCATAGACGGTACCCAACAGGCTCCTCTGTCCCTGGGATTCTCCAGGCAAGAATACTAGAGTGGGTTGCCATTTCCTTCTCCAGTGCATGAAAGTGAAAAATGAAAGTGAAGTCGTTCAGTCATGTCCGACTCTTATCGACCCCATGGACTGCAGCCTACCATGCTCCCCCATCCATGGGATTCTCCAGGCAAGAATACTGGAGTGGGTTGCCATTGCCTTCTCCAGAATGACACTGGGAGTCTGCAAAGGCAGAATTAGAATGACATTGGGAGTCTGCAAAGGCAGAATTAGAACGCAGGACCCCCGTCCCCTGTCCACATGCTCCTGCATCCACAGGTTTACAGGCTGTGGAGAGGTGCATGGGCCTTTCTGGGTGGCTCAAACAGTAAAGAATCTGCCTGCAATGCAGGAGACCTGGGTTTGTTCCTTGGGTCAGGAAGATCCCCTAGAGAAGGGAATAACAACCCATTCCAGTATTCTTGCCTGGAGAATTCCTTAAACAGAGGAGTCTGGCGGGCTACAGTCTATGGGGTCACAAAGAGTCAGATATGACTGAACAACTCACACTTAACTTAAAGCCATCATTTACCCTGAAACACACACATTAACAAAAACCCCTACACGTCTGGGCCACAGGTCTAAGTTCCCCAAGCTAAGCAAGCAGAGGGTAGGGCTTTTTCACCTGACCGCATTTTTCATGGGTGATGTAGATACCATATACATCTACCTAGGATGGTATCCAGTATGTACATAGTATGTACATGGTGTCTGTTACTGTTTCGTGAATTTTCTCCCCATAGGTTCTGTGTCCTCAGCAGCTTACTGCTCGTAGATACCGGTAAAATGCTGTGATTTACACAAACATGTAAATCATAGCATCTCAAACTTATGGACATCACAGTTTCATTTTATTAGCCCCTCACGGCCAAGGTTAGATCCACCTATAATTGTAAACCCCGAGGCTGTGGATCAGTTAGAGTTGGGTCCTTAACAGCGGCCTCAGGTGGCCCTGATGAATGTGCATCTTCTCTCACACCCAAACTGGAAAGACACAGAAGAAGTAAGATTGATGCCTCATCGCCACGCTGGAGGTGAGCCATATTTCACATGTGCTCCAGGCAGACACTGGAACGTGACCTGCACAGAAAATCTTCAGAGAAGCATGTAGAAAGAGACTCAGTTCTGTGAGCTGGAAGGCCTGGGTTCACATACTAACATCAGTGCTCTGTCACGGAGCCACCTCAAAGAACCCTCTAACTTATCTGAGCCTCAATTTCCTCATCTGTAAAATGAGATGATGAAAATAATGCAGCCAAATTAGACACAGAATGTGAACTGCTTTTAAAAGCATCATCCCCATCACCTTGGCTCCCCTTGTGGGAGAAGGGTTAGAATTTAAGATAAATGAGGAGGGATCCTTTCTCCATAATAGTTCTGAACCCAAGAACCCGGGAGTTTAGAGGCAGCAGATATTGCAGAAATATTTGTTTGTGAATGAAATATACTGCGGTTTATTTTACATCAGAGTTTAGGTTAAGTCCACCCCACCGCCAATTTGGGGTTACATTTTGAAGCAGGGAGTGATTGAAACAGTGTAACCCCATCTCCATAGCAGAGCCTGTAAGAGCCTTCCGCCATGACCCCCTCGAGCCCATCGCTGACTGCATCCCCAGTAACTACAGACTGCCAAGTCCCGGTGCCCTTTTACACACCTCTGCGCCTTTCCACACACCCCTACCTGTCCTCTCCCTCAATCCTCCCCAAACTTCTGACTCAAGGATGAGCCAGAGCTTTTGGTTTCAACAGAGTCTGTCCCTCGGTGACATAAGCAGTAGAATAGCATATCAGAGGATATCAGGGAGCTGAGAGAATTACCTAGAAGGCTGGGGAGAGTGGCTGGGCAGGTGGAGGGCAGTGTAGGAAATCACAGACAGAACCACAACCAAGACTTCAGTGCAAAACAGCCCAGGGACCACCCTTCTGCTGCCACTACCAAGCACAGGAAGCCATAAGTGTGTGTTCCACCAATGCCCCCCAAAGGCTGGCCCTACCCCCACGCCCCCACCCCCATCACCAATCCAGGAAATGAAGCTGGGCAGCTGCAGAGACTGGGCAGACTGTGCAGTTGGGCAAGTCTGGGGGACTTCGCCCTTCTAACCAGGAAGGCAGAAAATAGGGAAATTGTGCTTCTCAACTTCTGTGGTAGAATCCTGGCTTCCAGCCAGACCCCTTCAGATAAAGGGCTCTGAAACCAGGCAGCCAGATAGATAACAGATGCATGTCCACAAGCCTAGCATCATGATGTGCCAGAACTTGCCTGCTATACTTTTCTCTGTGTCCTATAGCTATGTTCCCAGCACCCCTTAAATCTGATCATGTGGTTTTATATTTTTCTAACTAGGTTTCTCTGACTGCCTTAGGACAGACTCCCCCAAAAACAGACCTTGGGAGGAGAAATCTCATACAAATGATTTATGAAGGAACGTCTCCAGGAAAGATACACGAGGGAGTGGGAAAACAGGACAGGAAGAAGAGAAAGCCAACAAGGAGGCGATCTTGGGCCAAAGTAAAACAGGGTGGCTTCAAGCTGACCTCCAAGGGGACCTCAGGAGGGTAAACTGTGCCTCAGAATTGACTCAACTCAAGGTGAGGGGCGGGGTTCCCACACTCAGTGCCCAATGGGCACTGGTTAATGGCAGCCAGGGTTGGAGAAGGAAGGTATAAGTCCAAGGCACATCCCTGCAAGTGGCTCCAGTCGCCCTACCACCACGCTCCAGGAAGACTGGCAGCTGCCACTGTGCTCCTGAAAGCAGAGTGTTGACTGTGGCAAAGATAAAATGGGGTCCATGGGGACGGACGGAGCTCTGCCTCTGTCTGCTCCAGTGGCCTCATTACACTGGAGCCCCCTCAGGATCACTGCCTGGTGCTGATTTAGCCTTATGTTCCCAGCACCCAACGCAGGGCAGGTGCTTAGAAGGCATTGAGGACATGTTGAAAAAGTGAATAAATGCTGGCTGTAAGGGGCTTATTGCTTCCAGGGTGCCAAACAAAGTAAAAAGCTGAATGCAGACCTTGATGGGAGGCAAGCAGGCAAGGGTCAGGGAATTCCAACCTGGATTTATATTTTCTTCATTATCTTGCAAGTCCTAGCCACACTGTCTCTGACAAAGGAAAGAATGCATGGAGTTCCCAAGGTCAGAGGGGACTTGTCTTTAGAAAGGGTCTAGTGTGACATGAACCCCTGTCTCTGGAAGGTGAAAGAGCATTTGGAGTTCTCAGGCACAGCTGGCCCACAGCTCCCCATCCCCTCAGGAAGAGCCTAGAAGCTGGAGCTAATGCAGATGCTTCTGAAGTCACATACAATACCCAGAGGACACAGGCGATTCGCTACAGCAGCTCACTTCTTGTCGCCTACTAGCAGAAGGAAGGCAGGACTGGACAGGCTTGTAAGCCCCTGACGAACGTGCTTTCACAGTAGAGCTCCCAGAAGAATTCACCCCGGCTGACTCTGCAGACAGAGTTATTTTTAATCCTGTGCCTTTGGATTGGCCAACCTTAGAGAAAGAACAGAGCTGGTGTGGTGCGGCCAGAGGGAAGGGGGCAATCTCCCCCTTCCACTTTAGGACCAAGAAGAAGGCAGAGGGTTTTAGCACAGGCTTGATTTGGGATGCCAAGGAGATCTGTGTTCTTCCAGTCTGAGGCACCAATGGCAGCCGTGTGAATGCGGCAGACCCCCAAGAGAAGGGACCACTGATTAAGGGTCACCGTGGCCCAGGTCATGTCATCAGCAGGCCAGTGCGGAACCCCATCATTAGCCTCTCGAGTTAAGGGCTGCTGTGATGGTTAATTTTATGAGCCAACTTGGCTGTGCCACAGCGCCCAGATAATGTGGCCAAGGATTTTTGCAAGGGTGTTTTTGGATGTGATAAACATTTAAGTTGGTGGACTTTAGATAAAGCTGCTTGCTCTCCATGATATTGGTAAATCCATCCTGGGAAGAAGAGAGACTGGGAATTCACTTACTTTAACCTGAAATAACCAATTTTTATTCAGAAAATGGGGACTTGATATAAATTAGGTTTAATTGCAGAAAATTAAAGTGGCATTTCTCACACAGTTACCTAAATCATGAAGATAGTACATGTCGTCATGGTCACAAAGACAGCATGTCCACACTGTCCTGTGCCCCACAGAGGGGACACTTAACCTCAGAAACAGAGTCTCCACTTACTTAAAATAGACTGATGCTGAGGTCCAGCCCAGACCAAGGGGTTAGCCTCTCTAGAGTAGCAACATTACTGTCTATTTGGTTTTTTTGTTTTGTTTTCAGGATCCCTGGAAACTGCTTATAGATCATCCTGTTCATGCCCATCATGTAGCCCTGTGAATGGATAATTTCCTGTCTGGGCAGACACAAACAGAACTGAGGTCCCTTCCCCTCTTTGCTGGTTTGTTTCCCTTTTATTGTGCAAAGTTTCAAATACAGTCCAATTAGACTCTGCCTCCAGTCCAAACTGTAGTTGAGCTGCACTTCTTCCTTCTAATCTGCAGAATTTACACTAGAAATTTCATTCCATGCTCAGATTAACCAGTAAGGAAATGACAACCATTTTAAATGGCCATCCTCTTGTTCTGCCAAAACCATAAAACAACTACACAAAGAAAATGGACAGAGTCACCTGGTAGGGGGGACCCAAAGTCTCCACAGCATCCCAGCAGCAGAGCCCTGGCTTCCTGGGCTGCGACACTGAGCCCCAGGTTCAGGGGAAAAAACCCTCGTGATGCTCAGACTATACTGACTCCAAGTGTGTGCTTCTCTGATGAATTTCCCTTGTCTCCTATTATTGCTTTGTCTTTGGAGATTCAAAAAAGGAGAAAATCTATACCATGGGAAAAGTAGAGAAAGTTAGAAGTGAAATAAACCTTTAACTGGAGATTGTTCAAATGATCACTGCCAGGAATGTATGAAGAATGGGCTCAGTGCTAAAAATGATGATACTGGAAAATCCATGAAAAGCAGCGTGAACTAGAGAATGTTGGAGTGCGGAGGATATGGTGGTCTGCCATCCCGGGGTCTGGTGACCACTGCCAGGCGGCCTGTTCCTCAGGTACAGGGAGAGAGGTGAAGGTCCTTGTGGTGGAGATGCTGAAACACTACAGCCAAGTTTCAAAGCCAGAGGCTGGGTGATAAGATACAGCCTCTGCCTTCAAAAGCAAAATAAAAAGATCTGTTAACGGACTTCACAAATGGACCTAGAAAGGTGACTGCGGTGGATGGAACAGGACAGCAAGCAGAGACACTATCTCTGAATACGTACAAGGACTCAAGGTTGGCAGGAAAAGCTGGGACACCTTCAGACTAACTTTGCCCCACTACCCAGATACACTCTTGACTCCTCCACCTTTGGTGGCTGTCCTGTGCAGAGTTCACCGAGAGTTTCAGACCCTCTGGCCACAGGCAGGTTCAGCCACTGGGGCACCCAGCAGAGGTTAGAAACAGGGAGCAGGGTGATTGCAGGCTATTTATTTCTTGGCCAGGCTGCCTCCCTGCAAGGTCATGTCAGCTGGCTCTGTCCCCGGACACAGTCCTGACCTGCTCAGAATGGCCGGCTGTACGTGTCCCTCCCTCCACATGCTGGAACTGCTCTCCCCTCCTTACAGCATGAGGGCCTGGGGGTGCTGTGTGGGATGCCACTAAGCCACTGCCCTTTCCACCAGGGGTCCCCTACACCCCACCTTCGTGAATAAAACCTCATCCGGTGACTCTTGTTGAGGCCCCCTCATCCTTCCTACTGGGGCCCCAACTGACATAGACCACCAACAGCCCCTCGATCTTTTCCTGGCCATCCTCAGTGTCACTGGAGGGAAGAAAAAAAATCACATATGCAATGGGGGAGAAAATTATTCCATTTGAAGAAAAAACTGAGACAAGACAAAAAGCTTATAAAAGCCTATGAAATGTCTCTCCTAACGTTTTCTCCTTTTTGAGTCACCATTGTACTTTTGAGTACAATTGGTTAAAAATTAGTGTTCAGAGGCTTTGTAAATTGTTGGGAGAAATGGTTCCTCCCTTAAACCAATAATTGAATTGCTTAATTGAGAACATAAATCTCTGTTGTCAATATTGACGGTTTCTCTTTGAGGGCTCTGTATGCTACATCTACCAGCCTGGGCTCCATTGTTTTATAGAAGTGTCAGGTAAGTGCTTTTAACACAAAGTATTCCTCCCTTGGTGTGTACTAAGTAATAAAAGTTAAGTTGTTCCTAAAATGATTTTTGTGTTTCTGTTTCAGCTGTGAGTTAGCCTCTGTTTTTTAAGGTTAAGAATGTTTCTAATGCAGAGTGTCATTAATTAGTTTTCCCATGGCCCTTGTGTTCAGGGATTCCATGCCTCCTGAACAAATTGCTAAGCGGTTAATGGAAAACGATATTTTGTTAGGCAGACTGGGGAAAGTGTCTGATTTATTCCTAAAACAACGTTTTAGAGTAGGGCCCTGAGTTGCTAGATCATGGATGTTCGTATGGATTTAGTTATTTGTTTAAATACTAATTTTTGTATTTCAGCATACTATTTTGGTTGCTCTGTGTGTTTTTAGTTGCTTGTAAGCCACAAGTGTTCTTTACTTTTCAAGAAGCCTTAGAAACTGGAAATGAGGAGAGAGGCCTCATTAGCTCAGAGAACTTTCCGTAGTTCTGTTCAACAACCATGAGTAGAAATAGAAGGCTGAAAACCACACACATGCAACATGGAAGGGGGTGGGCCCCCAGCTTATTAAATTGCCCAGCAGCTGTGCAGGGGAAAGAATCACTAAAGAAAGGCGAAATGACAAACAATAATTACAGCCAATCAGAGCAAGCCAAATGGGAAAACCCCACCAAAACCCCATGAAGATGTGAGAATAAAAAAGAAATTAACCAGAGTCATACCGGCATAAATAGCAATATGAAACATCAATTAGAGTCAAGGAAAGATAGACGAGGAAGAAACCAAGTTATGGAAGGGCTAGGCTGAAGTTTTGGCCAACACCCAAGTTAGGGGTACAAATTGCTTGCAGAAGTGTCCAAGACACTTGGCTGATGAGTGAGAATCTAAGCAGAATGAGTCCCTTATGATGAGTTTAGTTGTACAGATATTCAGTTTGTGTGATAAGGGAGGCGTAGATTAGAGATGCTAAAGAGCGCCTCCCCCCCTCCCCCCGCCACACACACACATATATGCACCCCAACTTTGGTTCTGAAGGACCTTGTTGATCACAGGGGCCTTTAAAGCCTTTTTCCTGGAATATATGCATACATACACTCATGCACTTTTATACTGCCATACCATTACTTATGCCAGTTTTTTCCTGTTTCTAGAAGCCTCTTTTATTCTTCAGCCACTTAGATTTGGATGCATGTTGATGACCCTCAATGAATTACTCTTCCCTCTATTCTGCTTCCTCCTCCTGCCTAGGTGGGGGATGCAAGATGAGGTGTCCATGGAGGGGAGAAGCCCTCTGGTGAATACGTTAAGGGTCCACCATAGATAAGCTTGCTACCTCCCCCTTCTACAGAACACGGATGCTCCTGAGGCCTTCTCTCCTTCAGCTCCCCCGGAGTGGGGTCACTTTGATTGCTGGGCCTCTAACATGTGATGCCTCTAGGGTAACAAATTTTCCTTCAGAAGAGTATCTGGAATAACCATTTTTTGAAGGGGGGTTGTTTTTTAAGATATTTTTTATCTTTTTAATTTATTTTTTAATTGAAGGAAAATTGCTTTACAATGTCATACTGGTTTCTGCCATGCTGCTACCGCTAAGTTACTTCAGTCATGCCTGACTCTATGCGACCCCATAGACGGCAGCCCACCAGGCTCCCCGTCCCCGGGATTCTCCAGGCAAGAACACTGGAGTGGGTTGCCATTTCCTTCTCCAATGCATGAAAGTGAAAAGTGAAAGTGAAGTCGCTCAGTTGTGTCCAACTCTTCGAGACCCCATGGACTGCAGCCTACCAGGCTCCTCTGTCCATGGGATTCTCCAGGCAAGAGTACTGGAGTGGGGTGCCATTGCCTTCTCTGATTTCTGCCATACAACAATGCAAATCAGCCATATATCACCTCCCTCTTAAGCCTCTGTCCCCTCCTCCCACCCCACCCTTCTAAGTCATCACAGAGTGCCAGGCTGGGCTCCCTGTGTTACATAGCAACTTCTGACCAGCTATCTATTTCACACATGGTAGTGTATATATGTCAGTTTGGCTGTGCCAGGTCTTAGCTGCAGCTCGTGGGATCTTTGATCCTCATTGCTGCATATGGGATCCAATTTCCTGACCAGGGATCGTGCCCAGGCTCCCCACATTGGGAACACAGAGTCTTAGCCACTGGACCATCAGGGAAGTCCCTGGCATAACCATTTTTGAGTCTGTCTCTGGCTCTGAAACCTCACCATTGTCCACATTATACACTTTCCTAGAGTATAAGCTCATAGCCCAGCAAGTCCATGAGCTCATCCTGTAAGATGATGTTAGAAATGGACATGGACTATTGCCCACAATGGCGACTCTCACAGCTGATCTTAGCATGGTCAATGGAGAAGGGACATTCAGCTGTTATTAACTGTTTATCATGGATCCCATACTTTACAGACATTATCTTTATAAAGCCCACCAGCGAAAGCCCTCCTGGAATACATGTGTAACCAATGTTATATTGATCAGCTGGTCGCAGCAAGGGGGAGCACATACCAGAAGAATTGTGGGAGTTAGATAAGATAACTTGTTGGAGCTGAAGTTAATCACAGCATAACCTTGGCAGGGATTGGTCAGAATCTATAAACTAGGGAGTTGCTGAAACACCCAAGAGATCTTTAGAACACACGAGTCATGTAAATACACACCCAAGTTCATAGCAGCATTACTCACAACAGCCAAAAGGTTGAAGCAACACAGATGTCTATCAACAGAAAAATGGATAAGCAAAATGTATACACATATGATGGGATATTACTCAGCCTTAAACAGGAAAAAAAATCTGATACATGCCACAATATGGATGAACCTTGAAGAAATTATGCCAAGTGAAACAAGCCGATGGCAAAAAGGCCAATACAGTGATTCCACCTACATGAGGCACCTAGAGTCATCACATTAATTCAGACAGAAAGTAGAAAGGTGGTTTCCAGGGGCTGGAAGGAGGGGAGAACGGGGAGTCACTGTTTAATTGGTTCCGTTTATCTGTTTTGCAAGTCACAGAACAGTTTTGCCAAAATGTGATTTTTGTTTGAATTCTCAGTTCCCCCAGTTGAGACTAGCTGTTAGCAGAGCTGTTTTTGAGCTTATTGGTCTTGCTTGTTTATTCCTCTTAACAGATGAAAGCAGTAGATTCAGGATTCCAACCCAAGGCAGCTGTGATGCTCAGCTTGGGCTTTTCTACCCCAGGACTCCCGTAAAGGTGAAACCAGCCTTTTGAAATCCACACAGCCCATTTGTCCCCCATCCATAACAAATGCAATTTGACAACAGCGACTATTCCAGGCACCATAAAACATACAGGTATATGGCATCACTTGGCCTCCAGGACCTCACAGACTGAAGGACAAAACAAAAAGAACTGTAGGGAAGTATGATTCATTCGAGAAAGCAAATGACCCTGTGCCCTTGTAAAGTATCTATATAACTGTGATAGTGCTTGCTTATATTTGGTTAAAATCCTTTGACAAAGAAACAGGCCTTTTCTTTGGTTACTAGAGATGAGTTTCAAATTTAAAATGGAAACATGTAACACATTTACTTAGGTTTCTCAGACATATAAACAATGGTGTTAGCATCTTTCCTAAGGAGTAGAATTTAGATAAAGCAGCAAAAGAAAGCAAAAGTTATTTCTCACATACACACCATAACTTAATGCCGGGGTCAGCAAATTTTTCCATAAAGGGCTAGACAGAAAATATTTTAGGCTTTGCAGACCATAGGCAGCCAAAGACTAGGTAAACAAACTAGCAAAGCTGTAGTCCAGTAAAACTTAATTGATGGACACTGAAATTTGGATTCGATGTAATTTTCACAGGTCATAAAATATTATTCTTCTTTTTAATTTTTTCCAGCCAACTGAAAATATAAAAACCACTCTTGGCTCAGGCTGTAGAAACACAGCAGAGAGGCCGAGTTTGGCCTGCAGCTTTAATTGGCGAGGCTTGCTGCTCCAGTTGTGGCCGAAGGCTCAGCAGCATTGACAGCACCTGAAAACTTGTTAGAAATGCACACCTTCAGGCCCCGCCCCGCAGCCGCGGGAGGACACTCTAAGAACGTCACCCGTGTTCATTTACACATCCGAGATTGAAAAGCACTGATGTGAGGTCTACACAGGCTCCAAAGCCAGATTGGGAAACCCCAGTGCTGCAAGACAACTTCTCTGACAAGTGTCCCTGGGAAAGTTCTGAGCTTCTCTGTGCCTCAGTTTCCCCACATGCAAGATGAGGATGATGGCACTGTCTCCCTCAGCACGGCTATGAGAATTACACTCACACACAGAACTCAGCGTTTGTCGTTACTGTTGCAAAATCGTGTGCTATTTTCCCAGCGACTGCTCTGAGACAGGCATTGCAGAGAAACTGTGGCCCCGAGAGTTGGAGACACTTGTTTAGAGTCACAAAACAAAGGTCTTTCTGCCTTCAAATTTATCCTGAGGATAATGAAGGATTTAAGGGTACAGAAGGGGGCATGGTCCCCAGGGACTCAGATCTTCCTATTCAACATGTCCTTTCTTGTTTTTTATTTTTTTAAGATTTTTTTTTTACATGTAGACCATTTTTAAAACCTTATTGAATTTGTTACAATATTGTTTCTGTTTTATGTTTTAGCTTTTCGGCTGTAAGGCATTTATAATCTCCAGCCAAGGATCGAACCCACGGCTCCTGCATTGGAAGATGAAGTCTTAACCACTGGACCACCAGGGAAGTCCCAACACATGTCCCATCTAAGGATTCCCTCTCAGTAGCCCTTCGCAGCCCTTGTTCCTTACATATTCCCTCCAGCCACAGTGTGCAGCTCCAACTCCACACACAGGGACCTTCCCCCAAATCTTTCCCCAAGTTCCCCTTTCACTCCTTGAAATTTATCCTCCATTAAGTTGCACAGTGTTTTTTTTACAACTTCTCTTTCTAGTTGTGGGTTGTAAATTTTCCTTCTGCTGAGTCCTGTAGCTGGCTGACTGTTTCTCATTATATTTGTAGGCCTCAGGGAAAAAAAATAGGCAATTCCTTTATTTGAGAATCCTGACATTTATTAGCATAATAAAACTCTCAAGATGAAACTGCAGTTTTCCAGACAGTAATTTCATTTGCAGGACAACTTACAAGGAATTTATTTTAAGGCCAGGTAAAACCTAAAATCTATGAGACATGCAGAAAATGCGGGCCCAAAATAAAAGGAAATAAATGAGCTGGGCATGGGAAACTCAGCTGTTGTCTCTCACAAGTTAATTAGGGGTGACAGGAACAACAGCTCAGGGAATCGAGTTCTCAACCCATCCTGGTCTGCTTTCAAAGCTGCTGCTGAAGAGAAGTTTCTTCTTGTTAGTTCCTCCTAACACCTAGCAAATCATCACATCCTATCCCCTTGACGCTTGAAACCATCGTCACTGTTAAAGCAGTTGTCACCAGCAATACCTTCCATTTCACAGGACTCTCATGTTTATCATTTGACTGACCTGCCAAGAGGCCTAGTGATGGCCATATAGGAAATTCTCTTCTCAGTTACACTGAACTTTAGTGAGGTTAAATGACATGAACAGCGTCATATGGCTAGTTAAGTAGCAGCCAAAACTCTAATTCGATTCTCAGAGTCTACTAGAAAGAAGGTAATTATAATAATAATAATAATCAGGTTTTAAAGCACTTTGCAGTTCAGAAAGCCGATTCCCTCAGTCACTTTCTTGCATCCATTCAGGGCCCCTGCAATGCAGTGATATAGGAGGGAGGCCAGGGAGTCACGATGCAGATTTTATATAAAACACATTTGTATGATGGATTCTTACCCTGGCTTCCCCAAAATGCTAAGCCTGTGGCACATGCTTATGTGCTGCTGTTTCACATGGGAACAAAGTCCCAAGGGACCAGGAGAGAAGGAAAAAAAAAAAAAAGCAGAAGTGACGCAGAGATGGAGGGGATGGAACTGATCCAGCTACTGCTTGTTTCATCATGACCAGTTGCTTGGTTTTATCGGACTGTCTTAATATGTCTTGCATAAGAAGAACTGCCTTGTGGTATAGTCCATCCAGAAGAGAGGAGGAAGGGAGAAGAACTGATCAGCAGCCTCTGTCTCCCATTGATCCAAAATTCCCTGCATGGGGAATTAACTTCCCAGCTCTCCTTGGTTGCATGGTGTCTCAATGCCTCTGCAGTAACAGAAGAATAGTCCATAGCACCACACGTGGCAAGGCACCACTGGCCAATGCTTACGTGAAGCTGATCAACATGGTAGGGAAGAGTAGAGCCCATTCAGAACTGGTTTTAGTGGTGGAGACTGGAGTAAAACAAGTAGCAAGTAGCCAAGGTGATCTGAGGAATGGGTGAGGTCAGTGGTGGAATAGAGCATGAGAGATATTTGATACAACTATCAAGTAAGGTAACCAGTCCACTGATGGCCAGAGTCCATTCATCCTTTTACTCCCACAAAATACAATACTGCCAGCATTATAATACTAGTCAGTTTCAGGGTGTGATTTGAACCCAAGTCTGCTTGATTCTGCAGCCTATAAAATTCCCATGATAACATGTCATATACAAATACATATAATCCATAAATGTAAAACATGAGCATGCAAAGACACCGATGCTGAAAGTTATTGAGGAGTTACTGGGAGAGTCTTCTTGTTAATAAGAAGAATGTACTCAGTATAAACACAGTATAAATAGCACATACTCAGTACAAATAGGCATGCGAGCATGCATGCTCAGTCGCTTCAGTCGAGTCCGACTCTTTGCAACCCTATGGACTATAGCCCACAAGGCTCCTTTGTCATGGGATTCTCCAAGCAAGAATACTGGAGTGGTCGCCATTTCCTTCTCCAGGGGATCTTCCTGACCCAGGGAGAGAACCCGAGTCTCTTATGTCTCCTGCATTGGCAGGCAGGTTCTTTACCACTAATGCCGCCTGGGAAGCCCAGTATAAATGGACAGTAGAATCAAAATCAAAAGGACTGTGAGGATAGAGCTAATTATTTGAGTAACCTGCATAAACAGGACCACATCCTAGAAAGCAAAGGCCATATCAGAGGTCTACAAACCATCCTTGGATTTTTAATTCTCCCTGGGGCTTAGGCACATCTGTAGAAATACAAGAAACCACTGCCTCAATATTGCAAAACTGAGGCCAACATATGATTCCAAGAAAAAGGAGAGGTGGCAGAAGAAGAGGAAAATACAAAGGCAGGGCGAAGTCATCTGTTCTGGAAGCTGGGACTCAGAGGCCTTAGGTAATTCCAATGATAATGTCAGTGAGAACGAATATCATTTAAAATACAGTACCTATGCCTTCCATATAAATTCTTTACAATATTTCTTCCCTAATCTCCATGACTTTATAAACAGCAACAAATAGAACTTACTAGAAATCATTGCTGACAAGTGTTGGAAAACTTTCAAAAGAAGTACATTCATTCAACAAACATTTATTGAATGTCTGCCATAGGTTAAATTCAGAGTTCGGCACTGGAATTATTTGGTTAATTACAACATGACCGTGTACTCTAGGAGTTCAGTTTAGGTCAGCCCTGACAAAACGGCTTTATTTTCTGAGGTCGTATCTAAATTTTTCAGGAAAGAGCTGCATCAGCTATTAGCAATTTCTGTCCTGGGCACTGGGTCAGGAACCACCAACACATACACCATATATTTCATATTTGTTGAAATATACCAATCCACTTGTTCCTCTGGATGTTAGTGGATCTTCCAGAAGGCCATAAGGATTTGAGCTGGGAAGTTCTTGAGTTCAAAAACAGGATGCCCAATGAAGTCCAATTGAGAAGGGGGAAAAAAATCATTCAAACAACAGATGGTAGTCTGGTGGGCTGTCCCTCTGTCCACAGGGTTCCTGCAGCAACTCTCCCCCTGAAACAGTGATAATTTCCTCCTAAAAAGGAAAAAAAAAAAAAGGAAAATTCACTTTTAATCAGAAAAAGGAAATAAATGTCCACCAGAGAGAGACTGGTTCAAGATAGAAAGACTAAGAATATGTATCTCCCTCCTCCTCATTCAAATTTATAGAAATGACAGAAAAAGTGTTCTTAAAAAGAAATAAATCTATAAAAGCATGGGAAAATAAGAAGGAAGGCCACCAACAAAGCAAGACCAAAATCAACATGTGATGAGATTGTCAGAGGAGTAAATGTAGGGCAGGGGGGAGAACAAGTTGTCAGTGGGCAGGCTGGGGGAGCCCCAGACAGCAGAGGTCTGTGCCTCAGGCAGGTGAGGACGTGAGGAGCAGAAGCCAAAGCAATCCAAACGGTTCAGACAATTCCACTCCCAAAGATGAGCTGCTGACTGTCAACTCCAACCTTCGCCACATTAAGAGCCTGGATTTGAGAAACAGCAACTGTATCCACAGATGAACAAATAGGAATTTCAAAGTTCAAAGATTCCTCCCAAAGCCCAAAACTTATAAACATTTAAGGAAAATCATAACCATAAAAGAAAGATGCCAAACTCAAACAATTGAAATGACTCCCAAGAAAATATCAGGTTTATAAAACAAACAAAGAGTCTTTCAGAGATATGTATTAAATTCCTCAGTGAAATAAGAAGATAAATCACCCATGAAACAAGAATGGCCTATTATAAAATAAAAGAACCCATTAAAGAACCTGGAAATGAAAGGGACGCCCATTTAAGTTCAACACTTTTTTTCAACAGACGACCTGGAGAGCGGAATGGACAGAACTAAAGAGCAATTTAGTCGCCAGGAGAACTGACACATCAACACATCAGTAAGAAAAAGACACCTGAGTAGAAAAATGGACAAAGGATATAAACAGATAATTCACAGAAGAAATCCAAGTGGCCATTAAACATGTGAAAAAATCCTCAGCATCAGTGGTAATGAGAGAAATGCAAGCTCAACAACAGTGAGATACATTGTCTGCCCATCTGGTGGGAAAAAATTAAAATGACTGATAATCCCCAGTATTGGCAGCAGTGTCGGGGAACAGCCTCATATAGTTTTGGAAGAAGCATGAATTGGCGCTACATTTTAGGAGGGCAGTCTGGCAGATCTTTACAAAGTAAAATGTGCATAGTCTTGTAGCCAGCAATTCCAGTGTGAGGGATCCATCCCAGAAAAATGTTTGCATGTGTGCCCAAAGTGACACATACAGCACTGTTTGTGATCATGAAAACCTGGAAGCTACGAAAGTGACCAGCAAAAGGAGGATGGAGAACGAAACTGTAAGATACATCCACACCAAGGATGTGGTGCATGCCTGGACTTCAAAACATCCCACAGACACACGTCAGCAACAACCAGCTTGTCCTGACAATATACAAATGTAAGGTATAGTGTTTTCGTGCTTTACACAGTGATATCTCATTGAAACCTTCCTGACCCTGAAGAGGTGAGTACTATTATTAACCCTATCTTACTGAGGAGGAAGGGCTTCCGTGGTGGTTCAGTGGTAAAGAATCCACCTGCCAATGAAGGAGAAGCAAGTTCAATTCCTGGGTCGGGAAGATCCCCTGGAGGAGAGCATGGCAACCCACTCCAGTATTCTTGCCTGGAGAATCCCCGTGGACAGAGAAGCCTGACGGGCTACAGTCCATGGGGTCGATAAGAGTCAGATACGACTTAGCGACAACAACACTGAGGAAGACACTAAGGTCCCGAATTTGAATAGTTGCCCAAAATGACACAATAATGAAGCTGGGGCTTAGAACCTGGAGCTTGATTTCAGGGACTCTGCTTTCAAAACATGCATTCAAGGATATGGTGTGAAAGTGTTAGTCGCTCAGTCATGTCCGACTCTTTGTGACCTCACGGACTATAACCCGCCAGGCTCCTTGGTCCATGCAATTCTGCACGCAAGAATACTGAAGTGGGCTGCCATTCCCTTCTCCAGGGGATCTTCCTGACCCAGAGACTGAACCCACGTCTCTTGCATCTCCTGCCTTGGCAGGCAGATTCTTTACAAGTGCACTACCTGGGGACCCAGAGTCATGGTGAAAGTTAAATACAACACGAATCATGGATGAGCGCAACCGGCACAGCGCTCAAAACAGAGCAGGTGCCAACGTCCACACACCCCTCCTTTCTCTGTCCTATGGCTGAAATGTAAGGAGAAAGTCTGGTTAACCGAGTTTTCCAGGCAGTTCTCTCCTCCCAGCATCTAGCTATTTGTAATTGGATAGTTTTCTATGCGCTTTACTTGAAGTTAAGAGCTGCCCTAGAGACCTGGGGACATCCATAAAGAAAAAGTAATACGAATCCCAGAGTCCCTTTTATAGCAAAAACCCAGTGAGATGGCTACGGAATTCTGTGAACATTTCTACACCTGCGAAGCTCAGGGAGATGGGGACCCCTGTGTTGTCACAGCTCTCCGTCCTAGAATCCTGGGCCCCACCTTTCTGGGTCACTGAGCTCCACAGCTGGCTTTCTCACAGGTAGTACTGAAGCCACATTAACACAAAAGTTGTTTCTTTTTATACACACTGTTTGGAAGTCAACATCTCTTCTAATGTGAGGTCCCCGGCAGGGGAACAAATAACAAATAGAGTTGTGGGAAACAAGAATGCGCATACCGCTTCACAGTTATAGGGCGCTGTTATACACAGTCCCCATGTAAGACTCACAGGAGCCAAGCTAAGTATTATTTATAAGACATTTGTTTGCCTAGTTAGGGGACTTCAGCTTGGCATGAATAAGGAAACTGCTGGAGGTCACACACAAAAGTGGTAAGGCTGTATTTGGAACAAGAGGCACCAGAAAAGCTTCTCTAACTGCAGTGTTGCCTGCTCTTCAGCCAACCCTACGAAGCTGCCAGAGGCTTGTCTAGAACATGCTCAAGAGGGACATCCTGGAACAAGCTGGGGGTGAGACATGGGCTTGGACAGAAGGCAAGTCAACCAGCCAGCCCCCTTCTCACTCAGGTACTCAAGGTGAGAACACGCCTGCGGACCAGGGCTGGAGATGCCTGCATGAGTAAAGGGTTGCCCAGAGAAAAACAGCAATTCCAGAGCCTGGTCTAGACAATCTCTGGCCTCTTCAATCAGGATGATCTAGATCCCTGTGATCCTAAAGAATTTCTGGGGCTACCTGCTCACTCTCCATCCTCATCTCTTAGAATGCCCACAGCCTGGCATTTCCTGCCCTCCCCCACATCAGCAACCCTAAGAGGAATACCTTGTGGAAATCAATGAGATCTGTGAGTGTCGCGTGGCGATTGGGGTCCACTCCCAGGAAGCTGTAAAAATCCCCAGAGGCATCCACAAGAAAATGCTTGAACCCCTTCTGCAGGCGGTAGGAGAGGGTATAACCCCAGATTTTCTCACTGACCCGGACCAGAAATGCACCCTCGGTCATATTCTCAAGGAGATCTTCGGCATCTTCTCGGCTGATAATTCCTGGTTTAAAAAAGAAAAGAAAAAAATGTCAGCAGATTCTGCAACCCCTTTCTCATCCAGCCACGCTTCCCAGCTCATCCCTGCCCCTCAGCCTCTGTGAAAGGTCTAGAGAAAAGGGGAGCCTCAGGAGCTGTCCAGCACTTCCCTTATTCCAGTGAGAGGACCTCTTGGCCCGGAGCAACTAGCGGTGGTGAGCTCGGGGGCAGAGTTTCTACTAAGACCCCAGGTTAGCATGCTTTCCTCCAAATTAAGCCACACTAATTTGGATTAATTGGGTAAAATCAGGCAAGCAAAGAACTAGTAATGAGCTGGAATTTTAGCGCCTATCGATTACAAATACAAGACAACAGACATTGTGCTGTGGAGATCCTTGAGAGTCCTGCTTTAATGAACAGACCAGAATGACTTACGATTACTGCCTTGGTTATCTCTCTGGTACCTGTGAGTAAGCACCTGGAGACAACAGTTCCTCTTAGGAAGTAAAAAGATTTCCTCTGTCTATCTATGGACACAAGGCAAACAGTTTCTTAATAGGGGCACAGAATTAAGCACCACTTCAGCTCAAAGAACAAAACATTCTCATGTTCTGCAGTTCTACACAATGTGGCTTCACCAGAGTACGACAGTCAGGTCTGGCCTTAGAGGTGTTTGTGCATCAGTGTCAATCCCCTGAAAGACTTTTCAGGAGCTGCTCTCTTCTGGGGAGTATCGGAGGGGCCATGTGTCTGGTGGGTCCGGCTTTGCAGGGCAGGGTGGTGGGAAAAGGAGAGGGAGACTTAGTCTACTTGTCCATCCCTGCTGGCACCTGCCTACAGGACCTTCAGCCAAGCCCTCAACTTCTCCTTTTAACACTTAAATGACCATCTTAACCTATCTATTTCAAGGGCATGTTATGATTTTCAAGTGAGACCTAGAACTGAAAAATCATTTCATAAACAGAAGAGCTGTGGGAATGTGGGCTCCTGCTCTCATCTGTTATTTGGGGGAAAGGTAAATTTGCAACACAATGTCCTCTTACACACCCACTTATTTACCGTCTACATACATTCAGCAGGGTTCTGCCAGCCACACAGCAGAGGGCAGAAGGTGGCTGGGCTGCTCGTCACGCTGACCCTGAAGGCACACTCAGCACCCCCACCCCCCATCAGGGCACCCCCAGTGCCTCTGCCATGATTCAGTGCAGGGACACTCCCTTCTCTGATCTTTCCTGCTTCACAGGAGGTGTGGCAGGACCCTCTTGTGCCCAAAGCAGAGGACACAGAAGCCACCACACGGTCACAGGTCCCCTGTTAAGATAGCCAACAGCATAAATGGGGGCCACCTCTTTCCTCCTAGGGCCAAGGACTTACCAGGAGGCAATCGAGCCAACAACCCCCACCCCAACCAAGAGGGATAAGCAGAAACCAGGAAGAGAGGGGGAGAGAAGCGGGTGGGAAGCACCCCCACCACAGGGCACCTGGAGGATGGCACACACATCCATGCAGGAGGGTAGATGCCCCCGACGGCCTTGGTGGGTTCAGCTGGAGAAGCAGCGGCAGCCAAAAGAAGACCAACCAAAAGGGCGTCCCAAGGATTTGTCAAAAGACTCAGCAGTGTCCCTCAGCCACCTCCCTGCCCCAATACCAGAGGACTTAGATCCCAAAGGTGGCTGGGGTGGAGGGGTCAGTAAAGGGAGATAGAGACGAAGCCAAGGCCTATGAAGGAGGAAGACCAGAAGATACCACCTCTGTCCCAACTCGAAGTACCTCAAGCTGAAGCCCAGGGTCAACTGGCGGTGGAGAGGAGAGTTAAAATGGGTGGAAACACTTGATGTGACTTGATTTTTTAATAAGCAAAAGTGACCAGTAACACCAAAATGACAATGCCACATCTCAGTTCAGTTCAGTTCAGTCGCTCAGTCGTGTCCGACTCTTTGCGACCCCGTGAACCACAGTACGCCAGGCCTCCCTGTCCATCACCAACTCCCAGAGTCCACCCAAACCTATGTCCATTGTGTCGGTGATGCCATCCAACCATCTCATCTTCTGTCATCCCCTTCTCCTCCTCTCTGCCATCTAAAACCCTGGAAGATCTTTCCACTGACCTCCATCTGGCAAAGCCTGGCTCAAGAACAGTGGACAGCAGGCTCTGAATGCCCGCTTTCTCCCAGCTGACCTGGAACCCTCACTGAAGGATTTCTCTTCTCTCCCAGGAATCACAGGCTGCTGGCTGCCTATACTCTACCTTTGTGTGGGTTAGAAAACATCCTTCAAGGTGGTTGAACTGGAAAAAGGTGCCTCTCTGAGCCAAAAGGACTAAGCTTACATTTCTGCCCTTCAATTCATTCTCCCCTAAACCAGCCCCCATTGAAAGTGAAAGTTGCTCGTCGTGTCTGACTCTTTGTGACCCCATGGACAATACAGTCCATGGAATTCTCCAGGCCAGAATACTGGAGTGGGTAGCCTTTCCCTTCTCCAGGAGATCCTCCCAATCCAGGGATTGAACCCAGGTCTCCTGCATTGCAGGCAGATTCTTTACCAGCTGAGCCACAAGGGAAGCCAAGCTAGCCCCATTGACTTCTCTTTATTCATTGCACATTCTGCCTGACCCATCAGGAATTGTTTTATCCCAGGAGGTGTTGGGACAGCCCCATTGGCTTCACTTTATTCATTGCACATTCTGCCTGACCCATCAGGAATCATTTTATCCCAGGAGGTGTTGGGACAGCTCACCTTTGGGCTTTCATGACCTTCTGCCCAGACTCTATAGTACATTAGTAAACCAGCTGGAAACCAGCTCAAGGATGGAGACTGGCAGCCATGAGTTCTGCTCAGCCTCCCTTCTAGAGAGACCCTGCTTCAATGAGCAGCATCTGCAGCTGTTGTCCCTGCAGGATCCACCATGCCCAGGAGGTACCACATGCCTGATTCAGGGCAAAGGGTATTATAACTGAGTCCAGGGGTAGCAGAGCCACCATGCCTATCCTATGTTGATGCTGTTCAGTCGGTAAGTCCTGTCCGACTTTTGCAACTCCATGGATTGCAGCACGCCAGGCTTCCCTGTCCTTCACCATCTCCCAGAGTTTGCTCAAACTCATGTCCATTGAGTCAGTGATGTCATCCAACCATCTCATCCTCTGTCGTCCCTTTCTCCTCCTGATGACCCTACATGACACTCTCTTATGTGGGACTCCTCTACTGAGCAGTCTTTTCTCGGGGGCTTCCCCTCAGCCTGACCAAGGTGTTCCTCTGAGCTGCACTCCCATGTCAGGCTCTTCCTCTTAATCACCCGTCCTTCCTTCCCTCTGCCCGTTTACAGGTATCAGACCTGCACCATGTTCTTAAGACTCTCCCCACCTGTCCCATTCCCTCTTCCTTCATCCTTCAAAGGCATTTCCTCCAATAAAGTTCTTGGACTTCTGCTTTTGGATGACCTGAACAGACAAAGCAACCTTATCTTTATATTCCGAGTGCCAGAGATGTTGGGGGGAGGGGGGCTTGTTTACTTTAGAGCAGTGAATATGCACATGAACTAAAATCACAGCTCAGGGATTTGATCAACAGGTGGCCTTGGGCAGGGCACTTAAGCCCCTCTGAAACCCAGGTCAGTGTCCTCGTCTATTAAATGGTACTGATTATAGCACCTATGTCTTAGATTGTTTGAGACTTCATTACAATAATGTATTAATGTGCTTATCACATGCGTGAATGTGCTTATCACACGTGTGAATGTGCCTGAGAAGTAATGACTACCCAATACCATGTAACTAATCTGTACTGGATACACTGCTGCTGCTGCTGCTGCTAAGTCGCTTCAGTCGTGTCCAACTCTGTGCGACCCCATAGACGGCAGCTCACCAGGCTCCTCCATCCCTGGGATTCTCCAGGCAAGAACACTGGAGTGGGTTGCCATTTCCTTCTCCAAAGCATGAAAATGAAAAGTGAAAGTGAAGTCGCTCAGTCGTGTCCGACTCTTCGCAACCCCATGGACTGCAGTCCACCAGGCTCCTCCGTCCATGGGATTTTCCAGGCAAGAGTACCGGAGTACACGACATATGTGCTACTGTTGGCTGTTACCTCATGCTGATAGCAGTGACGATCATAGTACTGCTGGGCGTGCTACACACACGCCACACACCCAGTCCTCTCACAGAGGCTGCTGAGGGTGACCTTCTCTGAAGGGGACCACTTGGGTCCCTGGGCCCCAGCCTGGGCTATTCCATATGGGGGATTCAGCAGGCAGCTCAAATAATAAGCATCAGTGAACTCTGTGATACCTCTTTGATGCCTTCCTAGGACTCAAAACTGTAATCTGTCCCAAGACCAAAGGTAATACGGCCTCATAGCTCAGGATGGCAAAGACAATTTTACAGAAAACCAACCCTCAGGAGAATTAGTTGGTGGCTGGGGGATGTGAAGGTTGCTTGGGGGAAGAAGCAGTTGCTTTCCTGCTCCATTACTCTGCTCTCCATCTCTCTCTCCCCAGATCACCCTTAAGCTAAGTGCACTGGGAATCAGCATTAATCGTATCCCATCCCATCCCATCTCCTTTGATACACTTTATAACCTCCTGGCTGAGGAAATGGTGGAGCATACCTCCCCACTTCTGGCTAGGGAGTGAGCTCACCATCAGGACCACAGAAACTTTCTAACTCTGCTAATAACCAAGATCTTCTGGTAAGGGATACGGCCTTACCAGATAATGCTCCAGGGTTGTTGACAATTATTGGAGAATACAGCTACGGATTCTATCTGAGCCAGTTCTCACCCTCAGACAACAGGAAATGTAGTTTTTCCTGTAATTTCCAAAAACACCTCCTTTTCCTTTCTTCCCTTTTCTTTCCTCCAATAAACATTTATCAACCACTCTCTAGGAGCCAGGCCCCATGCTGGGCATCTGAGAGTCAGCATTGAATGAGAAACAATTCCTGCCTTCCAGAATCTTTGATTCTGGACTGAAATCAAGATTAGCAGAATTTTTTATGGGGGGTGGGGGGGATGTGGTGTGAGAGGAACTCACTGTAACTGGTAGTGATAAAGACCATAGAATATGGGCTCAGAGAGGTAACCCACCCAGCTCTGGAGCCCAGGGATGGAAGTGCCAGTTAGACTGAGAACAGAAAGGTTAAGACAGAGGGGCACGGAAAAGGGGGCAGTTTGCAAAAGGAAAGAGCACATGATTCTTTGTGGCTGGAGGGAGAGCTGAGGAGGAGCTGGGCAGTGGAAAGACGTGTAGAGGATGGAAGGAGTCAGGCCCCAAAGCACTCTCGACACCATTAGAAGGATTATGGACTTCATTCTGAGAGCAGTGGGGAGTACTGATCTTCCCCAAACAGAGGAAGGACACGAGAATCTTCAAGAGTGGAAAATCGATTGAAGGGTACGGATTAGAGACATACAAGCCAGGGATTTCAACTCCGTGATGGCTTTCTCACGTAAGGGTTGCTTCACAGCTACATTTCCACAGTTGCAACCTTGTTATCCAGCTCCCAAGCCACTAGTCAGCCAGGAACAGTTTCCATTGTGAGGCAGAGGACCAAGGGTCACATG
This sequence comes from Bos javanicus, assembly GCF_032452875.1. Lineage (NCBI taxonomy): Eukaryota > Metazoa > Chordata > Mammalia > Artiodactyla > Bovidae > Bos > Bos javanicus. Next base: position 37,519,401 of record NC_083895.1, on the reverse strand, counting down.
AGAAGCCTGATATTGAAGCCAGCACTGGGCAGTACCTTGGGGACTTGGTGGCCCCCATCGCATTTAGTCTCCTAACAACCCTACCATCGTCAGTTCATAGCTGAGGACACTGAAGTTCAGCAAGACAAGTGACTCACCCAAGGTCACAGAGCTATTAAGTGGTAGAGTCAGAATTTGAACTTAGGGCCTCGGACTCCAAGTCCAGCACTCTTTGCTCTACACCGTGTTCTCTCATGCAGAGACAGTAAGTACTGTGAAAGACCAAGAAGGAGGAGGTTGATGAGACCTCTGGAAGTCAGGGCGAGATTCATAGAGGCAATGAAGAGGGCTGGGAAGTGCGCCTTGAAGCCTGGGTAGATGCTATGTGAGCAGAAAGGAGTGATGATGAGGTGAAAGAGGAGCAGAAGAGGTGAGTGAGTGAAACGTCCCAGTGAAGACCAAGAATGGCACATCCATGGGACACCTATATGACGTGACATAAATTTAATCTACCTCTCAGGAGGTCGAGAGACATGGAGAATGGAATGAAAGGCCTAATACATGAATAATCTGAACACCCCTAAACAGAGAGGAGATTGAAGAGGTGGGACTATCTCAAGAGCTAATGTTGATTGCTCTAAAGCCCGCACCATGACTACTGAAGCCAAGAGCCCTAGAGAAGCCCGTGCACCACACTGGAAAACAGCCCCCACTAGAGAGAGCCACAGGAAGAAACGAAGCCCCAGCACAGCCAGAAATAAATAAATAAATTTTTTTAAAAGAAGTCAAAATTATAAAAAAGAATGAAGGCTGAGAATTAGTCAGCACATAATAGTGAAATGGCACAAAGCTACTCAGTGTCTGAATTTGTCAACCAGAGAGAAAAGGCAGATTACCTACAAAGAATAAACAAATTGGTGGCTGACTTTTCCGCTGCAATAACAGAAGCCAGAGGACAACGGGTTAGTAATATTTTCAGGATGCTGAGAAAAAAAATAGTGGTGTTTAATGAAACTCTCTCAAGGTGAAAGGAAATGTAAAGATACATTCAGAAAAAATTTGAGAGTTTGACTACTAAGAAAATTTTAAAGAATATATATCATTTAGAAGAAATATAATCCTAGACAGAGAATCTGAGATGCTAGAAGAAATGATGAGTATGGCTACTTTAAGTCAATTTTTAAAATATATTGACTTACAAAGTAACAATAATCATGGGTAATTTGAGGGTTTAAAAAAGACAGAACTAAATTACTGGATAATATCTTATCATTTGAGAGTAGGATGATTAGAACTTGTTTAGCAAGAGGTTAAAGATATATATTAACAAAGCATGCATGTAAAATCATCTGAATTAACCACTGAAAGACAGGCATTGAGAGTGGTATAACCTCCAAACAGCAGAAGTGGGAAGACGCAATGAGAAAAAAAAATTATTTTTCAATGAAGTGTAATCTGGCAGAAGCCCAGCGTACAGATGGAGGCCCTTGATGGGGACTAAGGGGAACAGGGTGTCGGACCTGACCTGACCCACAGGTCCCACAGGTGCCCAAGGCTTCTCTGGGGGTCGGAGGTAATCTGACTCACTGCAATGCCCCCTGTGGGGCCTCTGCCCAGAAAAGACAGGGCCAAGGTCAGGGTCAGGGGCCCTTCAGGGCAGCAGTCCGCTTCCCGTGGTTTCATCAGGTGAGGGTGAGAAGGTGGGGAGGCAGCAGGGAACATGTACACCAGCACAGCAAAGGAGTCCAGGATGACTTCGGGCTCCTGGCACCTGCACATCAATAGCACGGGTGGGAGTTTGCAGCCAATACTCCCGTGAGGTGGGGCAGCTGCTGCTCCCCGCTCAGGTCTATTATTGCACCTCAGGCACAAATCCCCAAGCATTCTTCCTGACGCCTCCCCTAATCATCTCCCTGGATTCCTCTCAAACACCACCAAAACTCAGTGTTCACTATCAAAATAGTTGCTCCATCTGTACTAATCGACAGCAGCCCCAGGGAAGGAGAGGCACTTTAAGCACACTTGCAAAAGACACTCTGCTCTCACGGACCCATAAATCCACACGTTAGCAAATCCTAAAGCAGACCCAGGATTCAGTTCCCATCCCCTCCACCACTTCCACACTGGTCCCTGAAATCATTAGCTCAAATCGAACCTGAGTAACCAAATGAGCTCCTTTTATTTCTCTGTTAGGGCTTCTCCCCAAAAAGGAAGAAAGGCAGGCAGGCCAGACATGACATTTTACTTTTTATGGGTCTCAATTTATCTGACATGCATATTTCTTAAAGCTTTCACCAAAGCTACGCCTCACCGGCCAGCCAACAACACCTCCATTACCGCTCAGCTATTTCTCATTCATTTCTGTGACTTTCCTTTCTTATTGCCACACTTTCCAGACGATAACATTAAGGGGATTGGAATTATTAAGCTCTTCCTTCTCAACAGTTTCTCAGAGCATCCTGAAACCACAGAGATTGTGATGAATGAGTTCCAAGGCCTTCATTTTTTTATAACTCCAAATGAAATTTAGCCACAGCTAAGTGCTGAGACAAGGGTTTCACTGGACAAGCTTCTTGGTTTCAGATGTATTATGCACAAGAGGCACCATGCCCTGCCATGACTGCCTGCCTGTTCCAAGCTGACATGCCAGGTTCAAATTATGGATGCCACTATTCACGACAGGGTTGCAACCACCCAGCAAAATGACTTCTGAAACTGGCTACACAAGGATCTTGCGTAGCACTAACCTCAACTGGAAGTAAAAATTCATTATTTGATTCACGCCAGTCTCATCGACTGGATTGTGAGTTTCACTAGGACAGTTATTTTCCTCAACATGGTGGCCCTCCATTGGTCTTGCCCACTCAGGACCATCTGTGCTTCTTCTGGCAAGGGAATGGTGAGCTTCTTTTGGGGAGCCACACCTTCCCACTCAGTCTATCCAGTTGCAATGGGATGGACTTGTCCCTACTCCAGGTATGGTCATGTGACTCAAGCCTAGCCAATCAGAGAGCTCAACCATTTGGCCATGATGACTGGCTCAGGAGTGTGCATGTGACCACACCAGAGTCAACAAGGCAGAATATTGGGACTAATACTACAAATTATTTGAGAGAAAAGTATGTCCTCTCTTCAGCTAGATTTGAAACTAGGAGAACAAGTGCAGGCATGCTACCGCAGGCTGATGTATTGTTTGAGAATAAAAACAACACGGAGAGCAACAGAGCTGAGAGATGGAGAGAGGCCAGTTGCTGAAAACAAGCTCCCTGAATCAAGCAAAGCCTGAAACTGGACTAATCTCTTTTGAGTGTATCGGTTTGATAGCTTTCTGTCAATTGCAAGTGAATGTAAGTGCCACAAGGGGAAGGAAACTGTCAGTTTTGCTCACCACCATACGCCCTGTGCTTAGCACAGTGTCTCACATAAAACTGAAGCTTAATGTTAATAATCAACAAATGATTTAAATACCTTACACAGGAGCCTGCTCCCTAGTGCCCCTGCCCAGACAATTCAACAACTTCAAACTCTAACAAGTACTATTATTACCTCTTCCGGAGAATTGTGCAGGCTTCCCTGGTAGCTCAGCTGGTAAAGAATCCTTCTGTAATGCAGGAGACCTGGGTTCAATCCCTGGGTTGGGAAGATCTCCTGGAGGAGGGCATGGCAACCCACTCCAGTGTTCTTGCCTGGAGAATCCCCATAGACAGAGGACCCCAGCAGGCTACAGTACATGGGGTCACAGTCAGACATGACTGAGTGACTAAGCACAGCACAGCACAAAGAATTGTGCAAGGGATAAATGAAATACTGGCTGTTTGATGTTTACCAGACACAAAGCACAAAAGAAATTTTCACTAAATTACCAGTTAAAACATAAAAGCCGGTGTGATCCCACACATGAAGCAAACCAACCAAACCCCATGAATACAGACCAGTGTACACCTGAGGAATGGTACCAGATCAGGCAACACCTGCCCAGGGATGCCACCAATCCAAGTGGTACCTCTGAGCACCTCCAGACAGACATGGCCCCAAGCAGGGGACAGGACCTGGAAGCAGATCAGGGACCCAGAATTGGCCTCTCTCATACCCTCAGTTGCACATCCTCTTGCAAAGGCTAGACAACACGCATGGCAGTCCTGCCCCTGACCATCTCCCCACAAGTGCAGAGAAGAGTCTGACACTCAGATGCCCTTTTGGAGAGAAGCAGGGAGTGGAGTGAGACAACCGCAATCCCAAAGCCTATTCTCCCCAAAATGACCAAGTTAACTAAAGACGACCACATTGAAAAGAATGACACTAAACGGAATGGATGAGAGTTCATTTTTTCCCTACCACCTAGAGGGGTAAAAGGGGTTGGTGATAACTTCATGAGATCAGAGAAATTATAGAAAAGTACACTGCATTTTCATTGTACATTTAAATTAGCTTGAAATGTGGCTGTACAAATGTTGGTAGCACTGTGAGCTCTGCATGGGGGGCAGACAGTCTATTCGTGATGATTATAGGAGGAAACACGTGTTAATCGCAAGCCACGCTAGCCACATCGATCGCCTGCAGGAAATTCTAGGAGGCTGAAACCTAGAGCAGGCAATGCCCTCCTGCCCTGTGCACTCCTGGGGGCTGATGAGGAGGAATGTGACCTAAACACGTCAAAGCATCCTCTCTATTTTAAATGAAAGCTGGAGGCAAATGGGGCTTCCCTGATGGCTCAGCAGTAAAGAATTTGTCTGCCAATGCAGGAGACGCAGGAGACTTGGGTTTGATCCCTGAGTTGGGATCAAACCTTCTCCCCTGGAGAAGGTAATGGCAACCCATTCCAGTATTCCTGCCTGGAGAATCCATGGACAGAGGACCCTGGCAGGCTATGGTCCATAGGGCCGAAAAGCTTCAGAGCAGCTGAGCGTGCACTCACACAGGCAAATGGCTCTGACATGTGAATCTATAATGAACTTATGGTGGATGAAACTGGAGCTCATTATACAGAGTGAAGTAAGCCAGAAAGAAAAACACCAATACAGTATACTAACGCATATATATGGAATTTAGAAAGATGGTAACGATAATCCTATATGCGAGACAGCAAAAAAGACACAGATGTATAGAACAGTCTTTTGGACTCTGTGGGAGAGGGAGAGGGTGGGATGATTTGGGAGAATGGCATTGAAACATGTATAATATCATATAAGAAACGAATCACCAGTCCAGGTTCGATGCAGGATTCAGGATGCTTGGGGCTGGTGCACTGGGACGACCCAGAGGGATGGTACAGGGAGGGAGGTGGGAGGGGGGTTCAGGATGGGGAGCACGTTTACACCCGTGGCGGATTCATGTCGACGTATGACAAAACCAATACAATATTGTAAAGTAATTAGCCTCCAATTAAAATAAATAAATTTTAAAAAATAAGTAAATGAATGAAGATATTAGCTTAATGCAACACAAATATAATTTTAAATTTATGTGAAGAAAAATAAAATTATGATTTAAAAAAAATAAAGAACTTAATTACTAAACAAGGTAATTTGAGTATGACAGACTTTAATACTTAAGCATAAGTGTTATAAAAGTCACTTCCAGAAAGCTTCTCAACTACTGTAGCAACCAGACTTCATTCTCTAGCAAATGTCAAAGCCACCATATTTGTTTCTAGATAAGCAGAGAAAGAAGAGCTCATGGTGGGAAGGTAGGGGAGAAAAGTCATGTGATCTGACCTAATCCCCATCAGACTGGACAAGCCAGGCCTTCACTGTCTTGACTGAAGGGCCGTCTGGCCTCTGTTTACACATCTCAGCAGTAGGTGTGCTCAGGGCTCCTGGACGTAGTTTATTCCACCTCAGGACAACTAACTGCTAAAAAAGATGGTCAGACTGAATCAAAGTTAGCACCCTGTGATTTTCAGAAGTGTTCCACTTCTTGAGGCCTCTGACCTAGAAGACATTAGTGATTGGAAGACAGCAGCTATGCCTCCCACCCCAAAGGCTTCCGTCTCATGCCTGTCATCATAAAAATGTGAGGCCATGAAAAGGTTCTGGCTTGAGCTGGAGCCCTTCGTCCCAGGGCTGGGACAAGCTTGAGGCTGGGCATCCGTGGGAAACTAGACTACAGGTCCTGGGGCACGGAAAACCTAAAGGCAGTTTCCTGCGTCTAACCGATGATAGAAACTTCCCAGTGTCAGCAAATTAGGAAGAATCTCCTGCAACCACCAGAAATATGATGAGACCATCAGAAGTATATTAAATCAATAACAACAGAAATCACAGTATATTGTTACTCTGTGCTTTTATTTAATCCCAATAGAGAATAAAAAATCAGTTCTATCAAATCCAAGCCATCTAGATCCTCCGACGTCTGTCCCTTTCCACACACTTTAGTTACCCACACCTGCGCATCACAAAACAATCTCAGCAAAGCATTAAAAATGAAAAAGTGTTAGGTAGACAAGACACAAAGGGCCTGAAATCAGAAACATGGAACTAGGGGAAAGGAAAGAGTTAAAATCTTGAGAGCACCATTACAATCGAGGCTTTCCTAAAGCAAAAAATAATTCCACTCTTCTTTGTCATCTTTTTTTGAGACCCTACAGCCAGTACACAATTAAAAAAAAAAAAAAGAAGGAAAAAGGTGCCTTTATTTCTTAGTTGGAACAGCTTAAGCAAGAACTTACGAAGAAAGTAGGTCAACCGACCTACTTTTTTTCTTCTTTAGAAATGTTTGCATTTAGGATAAGAGTTGGTGGAAATTTTCCATTCCAAATTCTGCTCCGGAGAGGAAAATCGGTCATCTGACTTGACATGATGGATGGTAACATGCTAACCATCCCTTCCAAATGACCCATGTGTTATCCCTCACAGTTTCTTTAAAAAATTTCAAGATGGGTATCATATTCATAATGAAAGAAAATTCAGACTTTTACTTTTTTGTGGGGAAGGCTAAATACATCCCATCTTCCTTTTGTGAAGAGTTTGTTTGATGTTATCTTTTTCTTTACTTCCAAGTGACAGGAGTGGTGTACCCTAAGGGTATGAAGCCACCATTCACATGCTTCAAATCCTGATATGCATCTCCAAAGGCTACCATGTTTATTTATTCCATATAACAAGTAGAAGCATTTATTGCAAGTTCTAAACACTTTATAAATATTATACACTTAATCTCCATAACACCACTGTTACTTTCATGACCGCTGGTTTCTGCAGCTAGTTCTTGCTTCACATGGATTTGGTGCTCAGGTCTCACTACCCGCCCCACCCCCCCGATTCTGGCTGCCACCTCTCAACAGCTTCCAAAGTCTCACCATAGCTTCCTATCTTTCTATTGTTCTTGGGGGCTGAGGACAAAAGCCTCAGCTGGCTCATTCTCTCCTTCTCAGCTCCAGACACTCTAGCTTCCAAGATTGATCCCAAAGACTGTACAAGGCATTCCCTGATTTCCCATCAAGCTAGGTTAGGAACTAGAGGCAGCTCTGCTCTGGAAAGTCCAAGGAATGAGAAGGGGTGAGATTTAAAATAAAGAACTCAAGGGGATTTCCCTGATGGTTCAGTGGTTAAGAATCTGCCTTCTAATGCAGAGGATGCAGGTTCAATCCCTGGTTGGGGAACTACTAATAAGATGCCACCTGCCTCAGAGCAAATAACCCCAAGTGCCTCAACAAAGACCCAGTGCAGCCAAAGCTAAATAAAATAAAAGGACTCGAGCCACGCATGAAAGAAGTTCAAGTGAATACATAGTAAAGCGACTGTGAATCCAGAGGAGCACTTTTTTGCCCCCGTCTCCCTCCCTGGCCAGCTGTATATTCAAGGAGCCACCAGAATGGAGGAACAAAAACGGAGCCAGAGCCAATCCCAGCTCCCACATTTACTACTGGGTACAGAAGGGTGATTTCTCAAGCTTTTCTGGCCATCAGTGATGCTATCTGTAGAAGGCCAACCGTGACTAACTCAAGAAGTTGAGAGTCCCTCTGAGACAGTGCACATCCAACCACTCTGCACAGCTACACAGCCAGGCAAACACACAAGACCTCATGGCAGCAGCCTGCCAGGAGGATCACCAACAGGTAGTACTGATCAGCCAGCCAAGCTCTTTCTGTTCCGTGCAGCTCGGAGAGGATGTGACCTCCCAGAGCATGCAGTTGGGGGAGTCCACATTGCCTCTCACCCTCTGCCTCCACAGGCACAATCCTTCCCACCTCCTTGGGGGGCTGCAGGACAGCCTGGTGTGTCTGCTCCCCTATCTCCCACAGGACTCCTGGAAGGGCCATCCAGGAGGGGGTGTCCACTGCCTGAGCCTCAGTTCCTGGACGGAAGACAGTACCAGGAATAGAGACACAAATAAGAACAAAGGAGCTCAACAGTCATGTTTAGGAAGAAAACACCCTCACTCCTTAGCCCACAGACTCCCACCCAGGTGCCCGCTTTGTGCCTAACCCCACGCCCTGGCCAACCTTTCCCATGCTCCCAACAACCTGAGAAAACTTTGGAAGCTTGAGCGGCGAATAAGACTGGTGGTCCCGGGGCAGTGCCAGCAGAATCAAACTGCATACCAGACGCTGAGAACAGACATTCTTAAAGGCCCTCTGGTCACCCATCTCAAGAGTCCACTAGCCGTCCCTCTGCCCAACAGTAGCTGCAACCATCTTTCTTCTATTGAAGTGAAATGTGTCTCTTTAGAACTCCCAGCCCCGAATCCGCTTAACGATCTCCCTTTTTCCAGATGGGACTCCGGAGATTGAGGACTGGTGGCTTTGTTCCCCCACCACACACACATTTGCAAGACAAACATTCCCCCCCACCAAAATAATTACTAAAAATGATTGCTATAACTTCCATGTCCTTCCCCGGACATGCTTCAAACACAATCAGATGTGCTGTTGTTAAGAACAAGGTGGACAAAGGGCCTGAAGGGATGGACCCACCCTAGAACCCTGCAGCTCTGGGACCTTCAACAATCCTCTCCTCCATGTGTCTCCTGAAGACATAGCATGGGGAGGTAGGAAGCAGTGCCCATTCTACTTGGGAGCTCTGCTTTGCACAGAAAGCCAGCCTCAACTGCTGGGTCCCTACAAGCTGCACCGACTACATGGATGGGGAGTGCCCTGCCCTGGTGGTTGTCAGAAAAAGTTAAGAGGTGAACACCCCACCTGAGTGCAGGACAGGCCATCAGGAGGCCCACTCCAGCACCCAAGCCCCAACTCCACTATTCACTGCACACCCGCAGTCCCTGCCAAGCCCTCAGGGCAAGTCCTCTGGCGACAGCCAGTGGGTTGCTGCCAAGACAATAAGCCATGAACCAGATGCGACTGATTTTTAGAAGTAAAGCTCAGGAGGAGAAATGGGTTCTGACTGAGGCAGTATTTAGACAGAGGATATTCTTAATAGTTTCAGATACATGTTGAAGTCCAAAAATAGATATTTTTTCCCCCAAAGCCAAGCTTACATGCAATAGCTTTTCTCATAAGTATTTTTATATAACCAGAAATATCTCTTAGAAACCCAGGAACATAACAATGAACACAGGAGAAAGGAGAAATGACTTAACATTTTTTCTCTTTTTAACAGAGGAGACTTTTATCAAGAACCCTGTGGTCCCAGTGGGAAGTCACCTCCTCCTCCCCTCCTGCTCTGTGCTCCGAGTCCACTTTCCCAGACTTTCTCTGCAGAGAAGGAGTCTCAGACTCCGGGAGGCATCAGCACCCATGTTTATGTGCTCATGGACAGAGCACATTTGTTGGCTTGATCTTCATACATATCCCATGGAGTCAATGTTATGGTCACGGATGAGGAATTGAAAGGACACACCCAAGCTCACAGAGCTGCTAGTTTCTAGAGAGGGCCCCAGATCTCCAGACTCCCAGTCCACATTGCTGTTTGGATTACGGTTCAACAACACATCCATATGTGTTTGACAGAAGGGAAGAAAATACAAAGTCACAAGAGTCCTTCTGAACACCTGAAGTTTGCACCTAAAATTCAACTAAATTAATGATGAATGCTTACCCCAGGGAAAGAAAAGATTTACATTAGGATTGTGGTCGATTGCATTATTGGCCCAAATTCTCCTCCCCTCCCTGCCTTCACACTCTTTGACACATGGCTTTGCAGTTCCTCACACGAAAGGAGCAGAGTATTTTTCCCACCTTCTCAACCCTGTGACACACTGTGGCCAGTGGCACGAGGTGGAAGTGATGGATGCTGGTGTGGAGGCTAGACTTCAAGAGCCTGGCAGGCTGCCACTTGCTTTCTGGCTCCTGAGAAGGGCGTGCCCAGGCTGGCCTGCCGGTCCCAAGAGCAGCATGAGAGCTACACGGAGCAGAGTCCCCCCCACCCCAGTGATGATGCTCGGCCAAGATCAGCCAAGAGGAGAGCCTCAGCCAACCTGCAGCAGTGACTCCCTAACACTGACTGTGCGGCAGGAGGCTTCTTCTCTAGTACAGATTAGCAAGGGGGAGTCCCACTAAAGATGCTATCAGTTCAGTTCAGTCGCTCAGTCGTGTCCGACTCTTTGCAACCCCATGAATCACAGCACACCAGGCCTCCCTGTCCATCACCAACTCCCGGAGTTCACTCAGACTAACGTCCATTGAGTCAGTGATGCCATCCAGCCATCTCATCTTCTGTCGTCCCCTTCTCCTCCTGCCCCCAATTCCTCCCAGCATCAGACTCTTTTCCAATGAGTCAATTCTTCACATGAGGTGGCCAAAGTACTGGAGTTTCAGCTTTAGCATCATTCCTTCCAAAGAAAATCCAGGGCTGATCTCCTTCAGAATGCACTGGTTGGATCTCCTTGCAGTCCAAGGGACTCTCAGGAGTCTTCTCCAACACCACAGTTCAAACGTATCAGTTCTTCGGCACTCAGCTTTCTTCACAGTCCAACTCTCACATCCATATATGACCACTGGAAAAACCATAGCCTTGACTAGATGGACCTTTGTTGGCAAAGTAATGTCTCTGCTTTTGAATATGCTATCTAGGTTGGTCATAACTTTCCTTCCAAGGAGTAAGCGTCTTTTAATTTCATGGCTGCAGTCACCATCTGCATTGATTTTGGAGCCCCCAAAATAAAGTCTGACACTGTTTCCACTGTTTCCCCATCTATTTCCCATGAAGTGATGGGAGCAGATGCCATGATCTTCGTTTTCTGAATGTTGAGTTTTAAGCCAACTTTTTCACTCTCCTCTTTCACCTTCATCAAGAGGCTTTTTAGTTCCTCTTCACTTTCTGCCATAAGGGTGGTGTCATCTGCATATCTGAGGTTATTGATATTTCTCCCAGCAATCTTGATTCCAGCTTGTGCTTCTTCCAGCCCAGTGTTTCTCATTATGTACTCTGCATATAAGTTAAATAAGCAGGGTGACAATATACAGCCTTGACATACTCCTTTTCTTATTTGGAACCAGTCTGTTGTTCCACGTCCAGTTCTAACTGTTGCTTCTTGACCTGCATACAGATTTCTCAGGAGGCCAGTCAGGTGGTCTGGTATTCCCATCTCTTTTAGAATTTTCCACAGTTTATTGTGATCCACACAGTCAAAGGCTTTGGCATAGTCAATAAAGCAGAAATAGATGTTTTTCTGGAACTCTCTTGCTTTTTTGATGATCCAGCAGATGTTGGCAATTTGATCTCTGGTTCCTTTGCCTTTTCTAAAACCAGCTTGAACAACTGGAAGTTCACGGTTCACATATTGCTGAAGCCTGGCTTGGAGAATTTTGAGCATTACTTTACTAGCGTGTGAGATGAGTGCAATTGTGTGGTAGTTTGAGCATTCTTTGGCATTGCCTTTCTTTGAGATTGGAATAAAAACTGACCTTTTCCAGTCCTGTGGCCACTGCTGAGTTTTCCAAATTTGCTGCATATTGAGTGCAGCACTTTCACAGCATCATCTTTCAGGATTTGAAATAGTTTAACTGGAATTCCATCACCTCCACAAGCTTTGTTCATAGTGATGCTTTCTAAGGCCCACTTGACTTCACATTCCAGGATGTCTGGCTCTAGGTCAGTGATCACACCATCGTGATTATCTGGGACATGAAGATCTTTTTTGTATAGTTCTTTTGTGTATTCTTGCCACCTCTTCTTAATATCTTCTGCTTCTGTTAGGTCCATACCATTTTTGTGCTTTATTGAGCCCATCTTTGCATGAAATATTCCCTTGGTATCTCTAATTTTCTTGAAGAGATCTCTAGTCTTTCCCATTCTGTTGTTTTTCCTCTATTTCTTTGCACTGATCGCTGAGGAAAGCTTTCTTATCTCTTCTTGCTATTCTTTGGAACTCTGCATTCAGATGCTTATATCTTTCCTTTTCTCCTTTGCTTTTCGCTTCTCTTCTTTTCACACCTATTTGTAAGGCCTCCCCAGAGAGCCATTTTGCTTTTTTGCATTTCTTTTCCATGGGGATGGTCTTGATCTCTGTCTCCCGTACAATGTCATGAACCTCAGTCCATAGTTCATCAGGCACTCTATCTATCAGATCTAGTCCCTTAAATCTATTTCTAAAGATGCTATAGAGAATTGCTACAATGGGAAAGAAGTTGGACCATACCAGGACTTCCAGACTTTGGGATTTTAGGTGTAAGCATCAATAAAAAGCCTCTGGAGAAGGAAAAGGCAACCCACTCCAGTATTCTTGCCTGGAGAATCCCATGGACAGAGGAAGGTGGCAGGCTACAGTCCGTAGCATCGCAAATAGTAGGACACAACTTAGCTACTAAAAAACAACAACAAATCAAACCAAAAGTGTGGAAACCAACACCTCCCTTTTTCTAAGCAAAGGCAATATATAAAAAAATAACCATTGTTTACTGTCACCATCAGTTCCTAAGAGACAGGACGTGTTAACACTAAAACTGAGGACAGGGTATTATCTTTGAATATGACACAGTCCTTTCCAAGCAAAGATAGCTGGCCACCCTCCATATATGAGCCTTTTTCTTTCCTCTTGTCACAGATCAATGAAAACTTTGTCACTAAATAGCTCTGGTCCATGTATTAGCAACCTTTCTGCGTGCTTTATGGTAGACCTGACAGAAGAACACGGAGTCAGTTGTGTGAATTGCAAGACTTAAATCACGTTTCTGTTTGCTCTGTGACAATATAAAAATTACATTTTTAAAACTGGGATAAAAAATAGAGCTAAAGATAAATTTGAGGACCTCTGCCATGCCTTCTCCATTGGCAGAGCAGCCAATGGCCCTGACAAACCCCCACCTCAACACTATGAGTCACACACTATGCAGGCGCCTAAGATGCTAGTTTTGTGCTTCCATGATTACAATAATGTATGAATAAAAAGGCAAGCAGTGGTCCCAATGGAAGCTCTCCCAGGGGCTATAGGGACACATAACTGAGACAGAGGTTACAGACAGGGAATCTCCAGGGACACACAGTGAGGTCACAGATAAACGTTGACTGTCTTCTTTCTGAGCCATAAGGACCCCCTCCATCCTGTTGGGTATAAGGAGGCCCAGGAGAAGGAAGGGGGTCACAATTCCCAGAGAAAAATGCCTCTGTGGGGCCCTTGATGGCCAAGCAGGTTGTGAAGTGAGGGCAGTACACAGAGTCCTATTCATCCCTTCCCAGCAGAGAGGGCAGTGCACATCCAGAGCCCTGGGGCCTGCAGGCCCCAGGACGCCCTCACAGAGATGTTAAGCCGTGGTCTCTAACAATCTCTGTGAAGGTCACTTAGTGTTCCAGCACATGCCATGGGGAAATCAAAGCCGTGCCTCGAGCTCAGCATATTCAGTGAGCACAGAAAGGGCAGACACCAGACCTCTCTCCACTGCCCTCTCCGCAGGCGCCCAGGAACACTGAGCCTTAGCCCTGGGAGACCGCCAGTCTTTGTGGGGCCAGAGCAGAATTAGCAGAGTCTAATGTCCTCACTCCCCTGATTGTAGCAGTCCTTCAGACTCTGCCCCAACCCCAGAGGGAGGCTGAGATATGGAAACCTGCCCCAGGGATCTGGAAAGTCAGCCTACCGTGGAACCAGGGGGCAATGGCTTTGGTGTTCCTCTCAAAGCCCGCTCGGCGAGGCAGCTGCTCCTCCTTAAACCAGCGGACTATGACTTCTCTGGAGACGGGGCGCAGGGGCCGCTCCCAGGTCCTGCTGAGACAGAGACCACAGAGCGTGGGAGAGTCACGAGGGAGGGGGCAGGGGCGGGGCAGGAAGGAGGGGGAGGGAGCTGGGAAGACCACTGTGAACAAGCCTGGTGCCCACACGCAAGCTTGTGGAAAGGATTAAATAAATCCAAGTACTTGAGGGCTCTCTGCAGATTCTAATGTACCAGCTGTTCGTATTTTTCCCCAAAAGAAAACTGTTATCACTTGCTTTGGGGAAAAGAAGCCTACTAGCATAACTCGTAAAGCTACTATACTCCAATAAAGAAATTTTTTTAAAGGAGGGGGACTTTCCTGGCAGCCCAGTGGTCCAGTGGTTAAGACTCCATGCTGCCAATCCAGGAGTGGGGCGGGGTCCCTCAGGTTTATCCCTTGTATGGGAACTGGGATCCCGCCTGTTGCCTGGTAAGGTCAACACTTCTTTTAATGTAAATAAAAAAGAAAAAGTCACACAAGTGCAAGTGGGAAATAGGACAGGAGGGGATGTCTGAGGGAGAGAAAAGGCCAGGGCATAAACAGCAGAATCTATGAAGAAGGATCCTAATGTAATACCAGCAAAATCATTATATGTGCGTGTCCTCCACCGTCCCCAAACCCCCACCAAAGAGGATGCTGGTTTTGCCTCTCCCCATCTCCCCGCCCATCTCCCCGCCCACTGCCCCTGCCCCCGCCATCTAAGGGGACACCTGTCTTGGCCAACTAGCTTTCATGATTTATGACGCAGTATCAGGACAGGGAACAGCCTCAATCTACTCTGAAAATGGCTGAGCTTCACCGCCAAAAAATAAAAAGGAAAAGGACAGAGGAAAGAGACAGGGGCAGGAACAAGGCGCTACACTGGCTGACTTTTGACCGGCGATCTGGTGAGGGTCTGAAGATCCCTAGAGTGAGATGAACGGGCACTACTTCCATGCTTTCTGATATTTTCCCACAAAAGCCCAGATTCTACTTGTCTTTGTGTCTGTACTGTGGCTCCTGGATGTATACAGAAATTCTGTTTTATTGGAGCCATTCTAACACGAAGCCCAGTAAGGGTCTGACAACATATGCCCCATAACAGCATGCACGGCTGTTTGTGGATATACAGCAAGATTTGTGGTTGTTGTTTAGTCGCTAAGTCATGCCCAACTGTTTTGTGACCCCATGAACTGGAGCCTGCCAGGCTCCTCTGTCTATGGGATTTCCCAGACAAGAATATTGGAGTGGGTTGCCATTTCTTTATTCAGGGGATCTTCCCGACCCAAGGATCAAACTCACGTCTCCTGCAATGGCAGGGAGATTCTTTACCACTGAACCACCAGGGAAGCTCAAAAATTCCATTGTATTAATTTATGGTCTGAAAGCAGAGCAGACTTTGGGCCCACCTTAAACAACTGCAACTTAGAGCCTTTCCACCTGAGTGACAGAAAACTGGTAAATTCTCACTGTCATTGCTGTCTGGTCCACCTAATAGCACTGGCATTTAGAATTCACCACCACTGTCATTATCTCTTATACAATAAACATCAGCTGTCCCCTTATGCAGTCATTGCATTTGCTCTGCACCAACAAAAATGGATGATGAGCCCAGGGCTTCCTGGCAAACCCCAGAATGAGCTCCTATTTTTCTTGCCCTAAAATGAATCCATGTACTCACATGCAATACTGAACACTGCAGATTTTAAAAATGATTCCATAAGAAAGACAGGGCTTCCCTGGTGGCTCAGACAGTAAAGAATCCTCCTGTAATGCAGGAGACCTGGGTTCGATCCCTGGGTTGAGAAGATCCCCTCGAGGAGGGCATGGCAACCCACTCCAGTATTCTTGCCTAGAGAATCCCCATGGACAGAGAAGCCTGTGGGCTACAGTGTCCATGGGGTCGCAAAGAGTCAGACACGACTGAGTGACTAACACACAAGAAAGACAGAGGGTGAGGTTCCATTGAACGGCTCAGAGGCACGATCAGTGGGGCTGCTGCTGCTGCTGCTGCTAAGTTGCTTCAGTCGTGTCCAACTCTGTGCGACCCCAGAGACAGTAGCCCACCAGGCTCCCCCGTCCCTGGGATTCTCCAGGCAAAAACACTGGAGTGGGTTGCCATTTCCTTCTCCAGTGCAGGAAAGTGAAAAGTGAAAGTGAAGTCGCTCAGTCGTGTCCGACTCTTAGTGACCCCATGGACTGCAGTCCACCAGGCTCCTCCGTCCATGGGATTTTCCAGGCAAGAGTACTGGAGTGGGGTGCCATCACCTTCTCCAATGATCAGTGGGGTCTGTTCTCCAAATCCCTTCCTCCCCACAGCCACCTCCACAGGCAGAGCCCCTCTAACCAGCTTTGCTGCCCTGTATCCACCCTTCAGGATTTCCCTCTTCTCAGGAACCTCAGAGTCCCTTTTTCTTTATAAAACAACAGTCCTGCCCCCAGCCTCTTCCTTCACACTTGCATTCCCCAGTAAATAACTATGCTTGGGGAGAAAAAAATCTTCTGGTTTCTGAGACTCATTCTCCTTAGAAGGCAAGAGGAGGTTATAAATGACAGCAATGAAAGTTCATTCACTCTTGTCCCTCTGTTTCCAAGTAGAGAATCTGATTCCCCAGAATGTAAATGCTAGGGGGAGATGCTCCAAGAGGCCACCTGGCCAGAAGCCTTGCTCCTGCCCTGCAGCTCTCTCCCATCAACCATGTGCCTGCCCGCAGTACAGCCAGGCAAGCATGTGCTGGCACCACAGTGCTGAGGGCAGTGAGGCCACAGGGACCTGTGCCACAGGGCAGCCACAGGAAAGAGGCTGATGCGCGGCTTCTGGTGCCTGGGTCTGCCATTCCGTCTGCCTGGTCCCTGGTCCCCCTGCCCCACCCAAGGTGGCTCGCTGTGGCCGTCATGTCTCCCCTGCTGACAGCTACACCCAGAGAGCCTGGAGCCAGACTGCAGCAGGCCATGCAGCTCTGTCTTCTGGGCCTGAAGGACAAATTATTTGTCTCCTTAAAAAAAAAAAAAAAAAGAACAAGAGGAAGAAGACTTCTAACTATGTCTCTAAATCCAGTAAACATAAAAGAAACTCTGATCTCATAAAAATCAAAAATTCCTGCATGACAGAAAATGTTATCGTAAAAGTCAAAAGACCAACGACAGATTCAGGGGGGGAAATGTTTTATCACAAAGAAGAGAATCTTTTCTCCTATATTTTAAGAATTCCTAAAAATAAATCAGCCCTGACTATTCATTGGAAGGGCTGTTGCTGAAGCTGAAGCTCCAATATATTGGCCACCTGATGTGAAGAGCTGATTCATTGGAAATGATCCTAATGCTGGGAAAGATTGAAGGCAAAAGAAGGGAATGGCAGAGGATGAGATGGTTAGACAGCATCACTGACTCAGTGGACGTGAATTTAAACAAACTCTGGGACATAGTGGAAGACAGAGGAGCCTGGTGTGCCATAGTCCATGGAGTTGCAAAGAGTTGGACACGACTTAGTGACTGAATAGCAATAAACAAAAAAATAGATGACAAAAAGACCAATAACACAAAGAAGAGGCAGGAAAGAGACAGGTACGGAAATATCAAAAATCCTTAAACATATACAAAATACTTCACCTCATGCATAAATAGAAATGCAGGTTTTTAAAAAAAAAAAAGAAGAAGAAGAAGAAATGCAGGTTTAAACTTTCACTGAGATGTTATTTCTCACAAAAAACAAAAATCTGACAACATACTGCTGGCAAGGCTAAAGAATAAGAGTGTTCACTGGTACCATCTCTGTGGAGGATAAATTGACCTTAACTATCAATACTATAAATACATGTAGCCCTTAATCCAGTGGTCCCACTTTGGGGAATCTCTGTTGTAGATAATAGTTGCCCGAGTATAAAATTAATGTCTTCAAGATTTCTTATTAAGGGCATGTTGGCCATAATCAAAGGTCTCAAACAACACCACGACCCACCTGCCAGGCACGGCCAGGGGTGAAAGCGGCCCCGGGCCTGGGAGGTGGTGGTGGAGTCTCGCCTCCTGCTCGTGGCTCTGGCCGAGCTCTCGGAACCTGGAGCTGAGTCCGGCAACAGTGCCCTTCTGGATGGCGCGGAGCGAGTGACGCTGGTACTCGTCCCGGGCGCGCTGGGCTCGGCGGCTCCTCTCCTCGTCAGCTGCCTTGGATCGACGTACTGGAAAGGAAGAGAGAGCATGTTCACCACTGTGCCCACTTCCCAAGCTTTAAAATCGGGTATTTTCAGGGACTTCCCTGGTGGTCCAGTGATTAAGAATCTGCCTTCCAGTGCAGGGGATGGGAGTCCGATCCCCGGTCAGGGAACTAAGATCCCACCTGCCATGGAGCCACTAAGCCCACACCCCAACTAGAGAAAAGGCCTGCATGCCACAATGAAGACTCAGTGGAGCCAAAATTTTAAAAAATAAATCAATAAAAATATAAATAAAATCAGGTGTATCTGGTACCAGAGCCCCTGCTATTTCCTACAAAAAGCCACAAGAGCCCTTAAGGCCATCCCGTTACTCATCCCTCCTCATGTTACTCATGTGGAAACTGAGTTCCCAAGAAGGACATTGCTTTGCCTGGATGGGTCAGTGGGCAAGCCTGGCAGGGACCTATACTCCCTGCTACCAGAGGATGAGTTATGGGAAACTCTGGAGTCCCGGTTCCCGTTCCCTTTCTCTTCCGTTTCCTGAGGCCTTGACAGCTGGTGGGTGAGTGTGTTGGAGGGCGGGAAGAAGGCGCTTCAGTAACTGTCCCCGCAGAGCCACCACGTCTGCCACGACGCCCCTTTCACCAGCATGTCTTTTCGTTTTTCTCTAGGCAGGTTGGACATCTGCAAGTTGCTGCTTCTAAAACTCAAAAGGAAGTCCTGGAGCTGGGAAAGTGCACAGAGCGAGGAAGACCTCTGAAGCACGGTCTAGAATTAAAACTGATTATTTTGTAGTCTGACTGCATCAAGTCAGGCCCCATCCAGTCCTTTTGTAGAGAAGTCTTGGAACTGGCAGTGTTCTCATTGCACAGGTCCAGCGATTGCCTTGGCCCAAGCCTTAAGAAAAATCTTACCCAAAGTCCAAATCTACTCCAAAGTCCATCCAATACCTGCATAGCACGCAACTACAACCTACCAATGCCAGAGACCTGTGTTCTTTTGGCATTTGCAGGATACAAGGCAAATGGTCCTCATCCTTAAAGAAAGAGCTTCTCCTCTTCAAGTGGTCAAAGTCCATTCTCAAAACACAACATCTCCCAGATCTGAGGAAGGCTGCGGGAAGTCCCTCAGAAAGTATTTATAGAAGTGGAGGTCACATAGACTGAGAGTGCCAGGGTGGCGGGAGGGGAATTTTCTTTGGTCTATTCATTTCTGCATTCCAGTGCCTAGCATACATATGCGTCAGTCAGCAGGTGATACATATGCTTGAACGACTGCACCCCATTAAGTATTTAACCCTGCCAGGCTCTGGGCTGAATATAGAGAGAGCAAAGACGAGACCAGTCCCTCATGACAGTCAGAGCGTAGCTGGGAGAATAAGACAAATAAATATCTGTAACATAAGGAGAACAGAGACTCAACAAGTCTTGGAGTTTAGGGGCTGCAGCACTCACATTCTGTGAGGGAGTCAGGAGCCACCACAGGAGACCGAGCACCCCACTGGGTCTGGAAAGATCAACAGGAGTTTTTCCAGGGAAAGAAGAGGGAGGAATCCAGAAGAGGCAGGGGGCAGGGTGGGGGCGGGGGGTGGAGAAAAAACCTAATTTCAGTTCCTGGTACTAAGAACAACACAATACCTGCCACCACAGTTTCCCAGCATGGGCTTTTCAGTCACTAGACTACAGACAGAACACAGATACTTCTGCCCCACAAGGAGGGCTTCCCTGGTGGCTCAGTAGTAAAGAATCCACCTGCCAACACAGGAGGCGCGGGTTTGATCCCTGGGTCGGGAAGATCCCCTGGAGAAGGAAATGGCAACGCACTCCAGTATTCTTGACTGGGAAATACAATGGACAGAGGAGCCTGGTGGGCTACAGTCCATAGGTCGCAAAAGAGTCAGACATGACTTGGAGATTAAACAACGAAATCTCTTCAGGGGCCAGTGACCTTTGAGAGTTGACAGCCCTTGAGAGATAGCCACAGTCAGTGATAGAAGGATGTCACATGCAAAGTAGGAAGACAGGCTTTGGGAACTCAGCTAGGGGAGGACGCAGGCCGTGGGTCACACAGGGACTAAATGCAGCCTCCCAAAGTCCAGCCCTGGTTTTGCCATTGTCTTCCTCAGAAGCCTTCAGTGGCTCCCAGTACCTGCAGGACAAAAGGCAAATCCCTTGGCCCTTAAGGAGCACCCCTTCCACCCACTTTCTTTCCCAGCCCAATGGGCCTCTGAGCTTCTCCCTGCCCTTTGTTCAAGGGCCACCAAGCTCCCCACCATTCTGCAAACTCCCCTCTGTGCAGAGGTGTCCACCAACTCAAACCAGCTGTGATGGACATGCAGCCAGATCAGCTCAGAAATGCCAGGCAGCAGGACAGAGGGTACTCAGAGGTGACGACACGGCCGAGGCTGCAAGCAGGAAGCCAGCCCTGCCGCCCAGCCTCGATTATGGAGAGAGACTGATGTGGGATCAGGGTCAGCAGCAGCTCCAGGAGGGCTTCTGGGGTCTTTTTCTCTTCTTGTGTTTCTTTCTCTTTTTTTGACATATAATTGATGTACACAAATAAGCTTAAAGTGTTCTATGTGCTGATGTTGAGATACTTAATATATTGCAAAATGATGATCACCATAGCATTGGCTAACTCATTCATCAGTCACATAGTTACCATTTCTTTTTTGTGGCAAGAACATTTGAGATCCCTGGTGGCTCAGATGGTAAGGAACCTGCCTGCAATGTGGGAGACCTGGGTTGGATCCCTGGGTTGGGAAGACCCCTGGAGAAGGGAATGGTTACCCATTCCAGTATTCTTGCCTGGAGAATTCCATGGACAGAAGAGCCTGGTGAGCTACAGTCCATGGGGTCCCAAAGAGTCAGACACCACTGAGTGACTCACTTTTTCACTTTCATTCTAGGCAACTTAGAAGGATATAACACATTATTGTTGACTACAGTCACTAAGCTGTGAATCAAAAGTTAAGTCACTCAGTCGTGTCCGACTCTTTGTGACCCCATGGACTGTAGCCCACCAGGCTCCTCCGTCTATGGGATTCTTCTCCAGGCAAGAATACTGGAGTAGGTTGCCATTTCCTTCTCCAGGGGATCTTCCCAACCCAGGGATCGAACCCAGGTCTCCTGCATTGCAAGCAGACGCTTTAACCTCTGAGCCACCAGGGAAGCATCCCCAGAATTTATTCACCTTCTAACTTTGTACCTTTTGATCAACTTCTAACTCCTCCTCACCCCGCCACTCCTGCCACCAAGCCCTGGAAACCACCATTTTACTCTTTGTTTCTATGGGTTTGACATTTTTAGATTTCACATATAAGTGAAATTGTGTAGTATTTTCCTTTGTCTTTTTTTTCACTTAGCATAACCTCTAAAGGTCCATGTATGTATATGTGTGTATATATACATATGTGTGTGTGTGTGTGTGTGGTCTTTATTCATCCGTTGACATATGCTTATGTTGTCTCTGTAGCTTGGCTACTACTGTGAATAATGTTGCAGTAAACATGAGAGTACAGATATCGCTTTAATAGCCTGATTTTATTTCCTTTCGATATATACCGAGAAGGAAGATTGCTGGGTCATATGTTAGCTTTATTTTTAATTTTTTTGAGGAATCTCCATAACGTTTGCCATAGTGGCTGCATCAATTTATACCTCGCCAACAGTGCCCGGGATCCCTTTTCTCCAACCTTCATCAACACTCTATGCCAGCTTTCTTCTGAAAGTCCCTGAATGCCTCCAGGCCTCAGTGTTTACCTCCGTCAAAATAAGAATGATGTGAGTGTCTGCCTCACTGAGTTATTATAAAGATTAAATGAAACATATAAAACACTCTAAACGATGAAGTGCTTTGGAAAAGCAATGTCTTATACTAAATCAGGCCTCTGACCTTGATCTTTTCTTCAAATTTCTCAAAGCCTGATTCTGGAGCCACGCTGCCTGGGTTCAGATCTCAACTTCATCTACCAGCTGTGTAACAGCGGACAAGTTAGTTAATCAACCTGGGCCTCCATTTTGTCAAAAGAAAAATGGACATAATAACGGTCCCTACCTCATAAAGTTGTTATGAAGTTACTATGAAACTAATATATATCACTTATAACTGTACCAGGTACATTTTGAGCACCATGGTGTTAGCTAAAGATTTTATTTTCATCGGAAGTGAAAAAGGTGAAAGTTTTCGGCGCTCAGTCATGTCTTTGCGACTTTTGCCATCCCATGGACTGTAGCCTGTCAGTCTCCTCGGTCCATGAAATTCTCCAAGAATACTGGAGTGGGTGGCATTCAGCTCAGTTCAGTTCAGTCGCTTAGTCATGTCCGACTCTTTGTGACCCCATGAATCGCAGCACGCCAGGCCTCCCTGTCCATCACCAACTCCCGGAGTTCACTCAGACTCACATCCATTGAGTTAGTGATGCCATCCAGCCATCTCATCCTCTGTCGTCCCCTTCTCCTCCTGCCCCCAATCCCTCCCAGCATCAGAGTCTTTTCCAATGAGTCAACTCTTCGCATGAGGAGGCCAAAGTACTGGAGTTTCAGCTTCAGCATCATTCCCTCCAAAGAAATCCCAGGGCTGATCTCCTTCAGAATGGACTGGTTGGATCTCCTTGCAGTCCAAGGGACTCTCAAGAGTCTTCTCCAACACTACAGTTCAAAAGCATCAATTCTTCGGCACTCAGCTTTCTTCACAGTCCAATTCTCACATCCATACATGACCACTGGAAAAACCATAGCCTTGACTAGACGGACCTTTGTTGGCAAAGTAATGTCTCTGCTTTTGAATATGCTATCTAGGTTGGTCATAACTTTCCTTCCAAGAGTAAGTGTCTTTTAATTTCATGGCTGCAGTCACCATCTGCAGTGATTTTGGAGCCCCAAAAAACAAAGTCTGACCCTGTTTCCACTGTTTCCCCATCTATTTCCCATGAAGTGATGGGACCAGATGCCATGATCTTCGTTTTCTGAATGTTGAGTTTAAAGCCAACTTTTTCACTCTCCTCTTTCACCTTCATCAAGAGGCTTTTTAGTTCCACTTCACTTTCTGCCATAAGGGTGGTGTCATCTGCATATGATTCCAGCTTGTGCTTGTGATGTACTCTGCATATAAGTTAAATAAGCAGGGTGACAATATACTTGTCACCTTGATGTACTTGTCAGCCTTGATGTACTCCTTTTCCTATTTGGAACCAGTCTGTTGTTCCATGTCCAATTCTAACTGTTGCTTCCTGACCTGCATATAGATTTCTGAAGAGGCAGGTCAGGTGATCTGGTATTCCCATCGCCTTCAGAATTTTCCACAGTTTATTGTGATCCACACAGTCAAAGGCTTTGGCATACTCAATAAAACAGAAATAGATGTTTTTCTGGAACTCTCTTGCTTTTTCCATGATCCGGCGGATGTTGGCAATTTGATCTCTGGGTCCTCTGCCTTTTCTAAAACCAGCTTGAATAACTGGAAGTTCACGGTTCACATACTGCTGAAGCCTGGCTTAGAAAATTTGAGCATTACTTTACTAGCATGTGAGATGAGTGCAATTGTGAGGTAGTTTAAGCATTCTTTGGCATTGCCTTTCTTTGGGATTGGAATGAAAACTGACCTTTTCCAGTCCTGTGGCCACTGCTGAGTTTTCCAAATTTGCTGGCATATTGAGTGCAGCACTTTCACAGCATCATCTTTCAGGATTTGAAATAGCTCAACTGGAATTCCATCACCTCCACTAGCTTTGTTCATAGTGATGCTTTCTAAGGCCCACTTGACTTCACATTCCAGGATGTCTGGCTCTAGGTCAGTGATCACACCATCGTGATTATCTGGGTCGTGAAGATCTTTTTTTGTACAGTTCTTCTGTGTATTCTTGCCGGGGGCATTAGCACCGTCAAAATGCAGACATAAGCAGTTCTCAGTCAGTCCAGGAGGGGGCACCCTTGATGCTCAGTGGCACGGATTCTGGGTCTGTTTACAAGCAGCTTGTGGGACCTTAGTTCTCCAGCCAGGGCAGTGAAAGCACCGAGTCCTAACCACTGGACCTCAGGGAACTCCCATCTTACCCTAAAGGAAGCTCTGAAATCTTCAAAGGTTGCTTCTGTTCCTTCTCTGAATCTGGGATAGATTCAAACTGTAATCATGTGAATCTGCCATGGAAACCCTCAGCCAGAACTCAAGTCTTTTTTCTTCTATCCCAGTAAAAACAACCACAAGCACCTTTGGCCCTGAGGCAGCAAGTATCAAATGGTCTCATACTCCAGAGGACCCCACTGCAGAGGTGGGGCCCCAACCAAGTCAGCTTCGCTTTCTCCTATGGCCCGAGTTCCAGTCCAGGATGACCTCGCACGGGCCTGTTCAGCAGGCACGGCAAGGGCCTGCACTGCACGCAGAACAAAGGGGGATCATAGCCATTCCCACTTCTAAGGTGGGTTCCAAGGTCTCCTTTCTCCATCTGTTAAAGGGGAGAGTGAACCTCATCTCTCAGAAATGATGTAAAGACAGCTGAACAACAGGAAAACACTGAAGACCAGAAGAAAAGCTGAACTTATAGTCTGAAAAATGGACCAGCCACAAAGAGATACCTCTTCACACCTATCTGGATAGCTATTGTTTTTAAATTAAAAGAAATACGATAATAACAAGTGCTGGCAAGAATATGGGGAAATTGAAACCCTTATGCAATGTTGGTGGGACTGTGAAATGGTGCAGCTTCTGTGGAAAATAGTACAGCAATTCCATTAAAAAAATTAAATGCACAATTACATACGGTCCAGCAAGGCCAATGCTAGATGTATACCCAAAAGAATTGAAAGCATGAATTCAAACAAATATTTGCACACCCATGTTCATAACAGCATGGTTCACAATAGCCAAGACATGGAAATAACACAAATGTCCATCAATGGATACACAGATAAACAAAACACAGTATATACATAAAAGGAATATTGTTCAGTCTTAAAAAGGGAGGAAATTCTGACACAAACGACAACGTGGTTGAAACTTAAAGATGTTAATGCTAAGTGAATAAGCAGACACAAAAGGAAAAGCGTTGTATGATTTCATTTATACTCCACGGATTGCACTTAGAGTAGCTAAATTCACAGAGTAGAAAGTGGTGGCCGCCAGGGGCTAGCGGCAGGGTGAAATGAGAGGTTATTGTTTCATGGGCCAGAGTTTCAATGTGGGAAGAAAGCAAATCTCTGGAGGTGGGCAGCGGTGACGGTAGCAAAGCACCATGAGTGTGCTCAGTGTCACTGAACTATTCCCTTACAGTAGTTAAAATGGTCAGTCTGAAGCTGTATCAGTTCAGTTCAGTTGCTCAGTCGCGTCTGACTCTTTGCAACTCCATGGACTTCAGCACACCAGGCCTCCCTGTCCTTCACCAACTCCCAGAGCCTTTTGTCAAACTCATGTCCATCGCGTGGGTGATGCCATCCAACCATTTCATCCTCTGCCGTCCCCTTCTTCTCCCACCTTCAATTTTTCCCAGCATCAGAGTCTTTTCCAATGAATTGGTTCTTCGCATCAGGTGGCCAAAGTATTGGAATTTCAGCTTCAGCATCAGTCCTTCCAATGAATAATCAGGACTGATTTCCTTTAGGATGGACAGGTTGGATCTGCTTGCAGTCCAAGGGACTCTCAAGAGTCTTCTCCAACACCACAGTTCAAAACCACCATGCATTTGCTGGGGTTTTTTTTACCTTCTTTTTGGCCTTGCCATGTGGCCTGTAGGATGCAGGATCTTAGTTCCCCAGCAGGGGTCAAACCTGTGCCCCCTCCATTGGGAGCTCGGAGTCTTACCCACTGAACCACCAGGGAAGGCCCCTACCACAATTTAAAATTAAAAAAAAAAAAAAATAAACCATTCTGTAACATTCTGGCTTGGGGAGCACTGGGCTTAGAATGAAGAGGCCAGAGCACAGCAGGTGCTGCCATTAGCTAGAAATGTACCCAGCTGTGTGTGCCCCCAGCCATCCCTCAGTTCTCTTACCTGCAGATCAGGGGGAAAGACCCCTTCCAGCTTTGCCCTCCTATCACAAGGATGTACCCACACCTGCCCGGCCTGGGGCCACCACTCAGAACTGAGACACCACCTTCCAGGACTGCCGGCCTGCAGCCCTCATGCTTAAAAGACACCGAGACCCCCAGTCCTAGGAGTCCAGCCCCACTCTTGTTGGATCTGGGAGTTTCAGCTGCCCCAGGCCGGGAGGGGAGCTGAGCGTTCTGCCTGGCTTTGCTCCTGACTCTCTGTCTAGCCCACGACACGTTCTCACCTCCCTAGGTCTTAGTTTTCCCTCCGTGGAAAATGGAGACCACCCCCTCTTTCATCCCATGTGTGTGTTTACTAAATCATTTAGTCGTGTCCGACTCTTTGCAACCCCATGGACTGTAGCCCGCCAGGCTCCTCTGTCCGTGGGCTTCTCCAGACAGGAATACTGGAGTGGGTTGCCATGACCTTCTCCAGGGGATCTTCCCAACCCAGGGATCGAACTGCCAGGCTGCTCTGGAATCACGTCCGAGCCTCTGCTCAAGACTCCTGCTCAGTTCTCCCATGCTGAAGAGAAATGGCAGGAGCTGGGTTTCCTCTTGGAAGCATATCTGTGAGCAGTTACACAGCTCCAGAAATGTGGCCAGGCTAGTCACTGCAAGAGGCAGGATTTTTAACACTTTAAGTAACACATTTGGGCACAAAAAACACATTTATTTAGCACACATGTACAGTGCCTCCCTTGTGCCAGCTCCACGTTGCACAAGCAGGAGCTGTGCATTGCACAACTGCAGGGGGCACAGTCACCCATGATCACCATCAGTATGTACAGATGTTGTGACAGCTTCCTGGTAGATGCCAGTGCAGCAACTTGAAAAGCCGGCACCTTTTCCTAATTTTTCATGAGGTCACCCTGTCGGCTGGCAGCCTGGCTGCTGCTAGGGGATGTAAAAACAGCAACGAGCAAGACACAGTCCCCATCCTCGGAGAGTTCACTGCCTTGAAGGGGGAACACAACAGCTAATGGTGCATGGAGCTGTGCGGTATGGACAGGGTGCTGGGGAGCCAGAGAGAGCAGAGAAATTCTCTGGAGGGCATCTAAGTTAATGCCAGGTGGACTCAAGGGATTCAAACAAGAGAGGCCAAGGAGGGGCTGTTCTAGCAGAGGAAGCTCAGGCGCAGAGGCCCAGAGGCAAAAGGGAGTTGGAACATTTCTCACAGAATGGCTGGAAGGAAGCTCTTGTGGGGAGGGAGCAAGAGGTAAAGATGCAGAAACAGATAAGGCCATTTAGGAAACCCAAAAACACTGACTAATCAATTTCAGTACTTTACCAAAGAGTGATGAAAGCCACTGAAAGGCTTTAAGCAGGAAAGCAGGATGCTGTTGGAACTTTTCAAAGATTGACTTAGCTACATTGCTGGAAATGAACTTAACAGGAACAAGCATGAATGTTTGCAAAACAGAAAGCTAGACAAAGAGAAATGGGGTCAAAGTTAAGACATGGTCAGGATGATGAGGAGAAGGGGTGTAGATTCCAAGAATATTGAGGAGGTTGAATCTTTATAACTTGGCAGGTTTGGGGATTAGTAGTGAGCAGAAAAGAGACCAGAATGACAGCCAAGTTTCTGCCTTTGACAGCCAGGTGATGAAGCAGGTGGGGGAAGAGGAGCATTGGGTTTTGAACGAGTGGAGGTAGAGGTGCCTATGGGATTCACGGGGGAAGGTCCAGGGAGCATGAGGTCTTAGAAGATCACCAGTTGCCACTCATTATGAAACCTATTTCTAGAGCACTTAACTACCATTCTCCCTACTTCTGCCCAGACAGAAAAGACTCAGTGCTGAATAGAATTCAGATGAGCCAGTTAGAGCCTGCAGAGAAACCAAATGCTTCAAAGCATTATCAATTTGTAGTAAGCCCTTGGGTGAATAGCATAATGTCTCTGAAAATTAGTGAATAATCCTATATACATGAAAAGGCACCAATAAATATTTAAGTTGTGTATGTGTGTAGATGTGTTTAAATTCGGCTCCATCTTATGCTTCATAGGAACCTTAGGCAACTTGAATTACCTTGGCTCTACTATATTTCCTCATCTGTAAAATGAGGGCCTCACAGGGTTGCTTTGAGACATCGATGAGAGTGTATATAGACGGGGCTTGGACAGTTCCTGGTACGTGGCAAGAGTTCATTAAATATTATTGTCTTTGCTGTGAGATAGGGGGACTGGAATACAACCTTTAGAAAGGGTCCAGTCTCATTAAGGCGCGGCGGGGTGGAGGTGGGAAAGTGGTGTAAGATGCGGGGCTGCATAGAGTCAGGAGCCCTTGTCAGGGAAATGGGGAAAATGAAGCTTTGTGAGAAGGGGATGTTTCCTGACCCCTAAGAAAGAGAAACATGTGGTCCAGATGTTGGAGGATATACATTCAGGCCTCTGGTAGCCTGGGGAACAGCCATAACCTGGGGAAGAATGGGTTTGTCACCGAGGCAATGAACCCTGATGAGCCTCAGAGAAATCCAGTGAGGTTCACCCACAGCTAAACAAGAAATCTCTGTCTAGGGCTCTCTCTACCTGGACTCAGAGGCTTCTGAGGTCAGCTGTCAACCATCCTTGCTTGGCTTACAATCCTGATGGCTGCCAACAGTGACCCCGTCTGGCCACCAGGGGCAACATCAGGGGTTCCTTAAGACCAGAGTGCTCCCCAGGGATTCTTGAGCAATCAGGAGGAGAGAGAACCCTAGGCAGGACGTGAATCGGGCATGTGGGGGGCTCGGGCTGGCATTATTCTGAGCTGTAAAACCAAAAATATATGGCACCTGGAGTTTGAGGAGCAGTTGCCCAAGGAGCAACTCCACAGTTTTCCATCCCATCAGTGGAGAGAAAAAAATTTTTCTTGCTATTCTTCAGCTGTCCTTCAAACCCCAAATTCTCTGCCCCATCCCATCTCCAGACCATATCCCCTTTCCACAAGCCCCCGGGTTCTACCTGGGTCAAGTGCACAGCAGTTTAGAATCACTGACTTTCTTTCTCTGGCTGCACCGGAGCTTAGTTGCGGCAAATGGGGTTATTGATCTTTGTTGCAATACGCAGGATCTTTAGTTGTGGCAATGCAAATTCTAAGTTGCAGCCTGTGGGATTGAGTTCCCTGATCGAACCCAGGCCCCCTGCACTGGAAGCTTAAAGTCTTAGCCATTGAATCCCTGGGGAGTCTCCTAGAATCCCTGTGTTTAAACCCAGACTCCAGAGCACATGCCCTTCTATGAGGGAAGAGAACAGAACCCAGACAACTGGATTCCCTCGTAGACTTGAGCACACGTTTTCTCACTCAGCTCTGACCACAATCCCACAAAGTGTTGACACGAGGATGTAGATTGTGGGTTGGGGGCCACAACTGGGATCATAAAGCTCAAAGAGGAAGGGGAGGGGTTAACTGTAACACTGTCCCAATTTTTATAAGCGATACCATTAGCCAAGTCAGACTGGCTCATCTAAAAATCTCTGGGCAACTAGATGTTACCTAACTCACAGTCCTACAAATTTCTGCTGAGAAACTATTAAGCGAATTTCTGCCTGATATATTCAGAGCTTCTTAGAAGTCAGAGCCTGCTCTGCTGTTTGAACTGAATAACTAACTCTGTATTCAAGTGATACTAAAGGGAACAATTCCCTCTTTTTTTCCTAACTTGGAGAATTTAATTTAGGTGTTTTATCAAAAACTGCTGCTCCCAGTAGATTAATGGCCCACTATAGCTTTCATATTAAGTTAATTGAGTGCAGAATGGCTTTGCTGGATTTGAATGACAGCTTCAGAGTTAAGCTCATCATTCTTTAAGAAAGCATAAAATGAGGGAACCGGAATCATGGGCCTGAATTATCACATCTTTTCTCTGTTTAGGGTCGGTTTTCCCATTTTCGGGTGCCACACAGCCCATTTATTAGCAAACAGGCAGCACTTGCACCAAATGATTTCCACCCTCCATCCCCAGCTAAACACTAGCCCAGCCCGTAACTTTCCATCTCAGGGTGTAGGTACAAAAAAAGGAATGCTCCATGAGTGACAGCCCTTCACAGCTTAGAGAGCACCTGGGTTCCTCTCTCTCATTTCACCCTCCCAACAAGCCTCAACTCTCCATGCTCACCCTCATTTTACAAATGAAGAGACTGAGCAACAGAGCTGAATGAGAACTTGCTCGAGGTCGTACACTAGGAAGCAAGAGAGCTAGGACAGGGCTCCCAGCCCAGGGCTCCTTCCCCAGAACACTGTGGCTCGTGTGACTTCACTCTGGAACAGGGCTCCCAGCCCAGGGCTCCTTCCCCAGAACACTGTGGCTCGTGTGACTTCACTCTGGAACAGGGCTCCCAGCCCAGTGCTCCTTTCCCAGAACACTGTGGCTCATGTGACTTTACTCTGTGATTGTTCACTTTTTTTTTCACTATAAACTTTTGTCCTGCCTTCTTTTTCCACCTCTCTCTCCATCCATTCCAAATTTATATGAACAAATTTTTCTTAGGTCTTGCCTAAGGTTTTACCTTTTTAGCCTTATTTCCATCATTACCCAACATGAAGCCCAGGCTGCAGGCACGTCAAAACATGTGCTGGCTTCCCTGGTGGTCCAGTGGTTAAGAGTCCATCTGTCAATGCAGGGGACACAGGTTTGATCTCTGGTCTGGAGAGACTCCACATACCACAGAGCAACCAAGCCCAGGTGCCACAGTTACACAGCCTTCACTCTAGATCCCACAAGCCACAACCACTGAGCCCGTGTGCTGCAACTACTGAAGCCCGTGTGTCTAGAGTCCGTGCTCCACAAGAAAAGCCACCGCAGGAAGCCTGAGCACCTCAGCTAAAGCGCAGCCCCCTCTCGCCACAACTAGAGGAAGCCCATGCACAGCCACGAGGCTCAGCGCAGCAATAAATAAGTTTTTTTAAAACCATGTACCGTGTTCCAAGAACACAAGGACCCCACTTTTGCTCAGTGCTGTTCCCTCTGCTGGGACGCCCTTCTCCACCTTCCCCTTTCCTACTCAGCTTTCCCAAACCACCTGCCGTTTCTTCCACGGGGCCTTTCCAAATGTTCAAATATTTTGTAGCAAAATATTACAGGATTCTTGTGCATTTATGTGTATCAAGGATAGTGGCTTGTAACTCTCTTTGCTTATACTGTCTCTGTCTGGCTTTGGTATGAGGATGATGCTGGCCTCCCCTCCTCTTCAATGTTTTGGAATATTTTG
Source organism: Bos javanicus (assembly GCF_032452875.1). NCBI lineage: Eukaryota > Metazoa > Chordata > Mammalia > Artiodactyla > Bovidae > Bos > Bos javanicus. The sequence continues at coordinate 37,487,995 of NC_083895.1, read as the reverse complement.
AGAAGGATTTGTGTTCATTCTTTTTTAGATGTTCAGTAGAATCCATCAGTGAAGCCATCTGGTCCTGGACTCTTCTATGTTGGCAATTTTTTTATTACTGATTCAACATTCTTATTAGTAATTGGTCTGTTCAGTTGTACGTTTTTGAAAGTGATTCATTTCTTCTAGGTTATCTCATTTGTTGGACTATAATCATTCATAGTAGCTTCTTACAATCCTCAGTATTTTCGTGGCAAGTGTTAGGTAGATGCAAATCAAAATCACAATAAGATAGCATTTCATTAGGATGGATATTAAACAAAACACCAAAAACGAGTGCTAACAAGGATGTGAAGACATTGGCACACTTACACATTGCTTGTAGAAATGTAAATGGTATGGTCACTTTGGAAAACAGAATGGCAGTTTCTCAAAGTGTTAAACATAGAGTTATCATAAGACTCAGAAATTCCACTCCTGGATACATATCCAAGAGAATTGAAAATCCATATTCACAAAAACATACACAAATGCTCAGAGCAACATTATCTGTAACAGCCAAAAAATAGAAACAACCCAAATGGCCATCATCTGATAAACAGAAAAACAAATGTGTGGTATAGAACACATTAGAATTTTATTGTCATAAAAAAGAATGAATGACTGATCCATGCTACAACATGAAGATACACTAAATGAAAGAAGTCAGACACAAAAGACCACATAATACATGATTCTATTTATATGAATTGCCTGTAACAGGCAAATCCATAGAGACAGAAATTAGATTAGAAATTAGATTATTTCCAGGGATATAGTGGGAGGGGGTGAGTAACTGCCAGTGGGCACAGAGTTTCCTTCTCTGGGGATGAAAATGTTCTAGGATTGGAGAGTGGTAATGGTGGGGCGACTTTGTGAGTATACTAGAAACCACTGAACTGCATACTTTGAAAGGATGAATTTTATGGTGTGTGAATTTTATCTCAATTTTTTTAAAGTCTGTCTAATGAATGGGGCAGATGGTTGTGAAATGCTGAAGATCAGAATGCTAGCCAGCAGAAGGCACCTCATATCTCTGTTCTCCCTGCTGTGGCCCTAGTCATCTCCAAAGTCAATCATGCCACAGTCTCCTCCTCTCTCTCACTCCCCAAACCAGCCTGAACTATGTCACTCGACTTTACAAGTTTCCTCTGTCCATGCATACAAGTCGTGTCTTTTTATTTCCTGTATGTTTTGAAGTTTTGACATCTGGGATCTTGCTGGTCCTTCAAATACTGCCCCTCCAAGATCTAGCCATTTCCTAGAGCTAGCAAAGGACCCAGCTGCAAGTGCACCTTTCAAATGCAAACCAACCAATGCAAAGCCCATACCCCAACCACCTCGTTTATCTGGTTCTTGTACTCCTCAGTCTGTCCATCTGCCCTCATCACCCCAGTGCCGGGTATAGAGAACTAGAGACAGCTCCTATACCCCAGAGCTTGCTGAAATTATTCAAAAACCCACTCCAGTATTCTTGCCTGGAAAATCCCATAGATGGAGAAGCCTGGTCGGCTACAGCCCATAGGGTCACAAAGTGTCGGACACACTGAGCGACACCACTTCACTTCAGCCAGTCCTGTCTGTTCACCCTGTCCTGCCTTACCTCTGGGGCTTTCCAGGTGGCGCTAATGGTAGAGAAGCCGCCTGCCAATACAGGAGACTTAAGAGACACCGGTTCAATACCTGGGTCAGGAAGATCCCCTGGAGGAGGGCACAGCAACCATTCAAGTATTCTTGCCTGGAGAATCCCATGGACAGAGGAGCCCGGTAGGCTATATTCCATAGGGTCACAGAGTCGAACACGACTGAAGCAACTGAGCTCGCACACACGCATGCCTTACCTTTCCCAATGACTCCATAGTAAAGGTTCTTGCCCACTTTTTCTACTTGTTTCCTCTGCCTTTTGACTCACCCTGGTGCTTCTTGTGTGGCCCTGCATGGCATGCCATGCTCTCCATTTCTAGGAATCTGTGGGCAAAAACTTCTTGCAACAGTCGTTTCCACATCTGCATGCCTATCCATACCTGGTTAAAGCAAGTCTCGCGTACATATTAAAACACCACCTTCAAGCTTAGTTCCACTTCCTCTTTCCCACCTAACTTCTTGCCACCCCCGACACTCTCCAAGATTAAGAGCCACCTATACATCTCTAATGGCTCAGATGGTAAAGAATCTGCCCGCAGTGCAGGAGACCTTGGCTTGATCCCTGGGTCAGGAAGATCCCCTGGAGAAGGGAATGGCAATCCACTCCAGTATTCTTGCCTGGAGAATTCCATGGACAGAAGAGCCTGGCAGGCTACAGTCTATAGCATCGCAAACAGTCAGATATGACCAAGTGATTTTCACTTTTTCACATACATCTCTAACTTCCTAAGCAGACCACATCCCTTCATCATATTCTGGGTCCTCCATCCTGACTACCTTCTCCAGCCTCTTCGTCCCATATCCCCATGCTCCCAGCAGCTTCACTTTATACCTTCTCATCTGGAATGCCACCAGAATAGCCACCATGTGCTCCAACTGAACATGTACCTTTTCCCTCAAAGCCCTTAGCCTGTGTGTCTAGCTCCTGCCTGGCCGGCGAGTTCCCCCAAGATACAGACCATGATCCCTCATCTCTGGATCTCCAGGGCTTAGCACCAGCCAGAAAATTATTGGTAACTCAGTAAATGTAGAGTTTTATTCTTTAGTATAAGAAATCTCCCCAACAGGCAAGTAAGTTCCTTGAGGATGGAGCTCTTACCCTCTGGGTCCTTAGCAGAACCATATACATGGTTGACACAGGTTAAAGGCATCTGGGCTAAGCAGATGAACTGGAATGATGACTGAGCAAATAGACATGTGGGAGGAAAGTGGCTGAGAAAACAGGCCAGTCTCCCAGTCCCCAGTAAGAAAGCTTAGGACCTTCATGGTGTTCCAGGGGCTAAGACTTTGAGCTCCCAATGCAGGAGGCCTGAGTCAGGGAACTAGATCCCATATGCCGCAACTAAGAGTCTGCATGCTGAAAGGAAGATTTAATGACCTAATTAATCACTGCAGACGGAAAGGAAGATCCAGCAGACCTAACTAATCACTGCAGATGGTGACTGCAGCCATGAAATTAAAAGATGCTCACTCCTTGGAAGAAAAGTTATAACCAACCTAGAGAGCATATTAAAAAGCAGAGACATGACTTTGCCAACAAAGGTCCACCTAGTCAAGGCTATGGTTTTTCCTGTGGTCATGTATGGATGTGAGAGTTGGATTATAAAGAAAACTGAGTGCCGAAGAATTGATGCTTTTGAACTGTGGTGTTGGAGAAGACTCTTGAGAGTCCCTTGGACTGCAAGGAGATCCTACCAGTGCATCCTAAAGGAGATCAGGCCTGAGTGTTCATTGGAAGGACTGATGCTGAAGCTGAAACTCCAGTACTTTGGCCACCTGATGTGAAGAGCTGACTCATTTGAAAAGACCCTGATGCTGGGCAAGATGAGGGCAGGAGGAGAAGGGGACGACAGAGGATGAGACGGTTGGATGGCATCACTGACTCAATGAACATGAGTTTGGGTAAACTCCGGGAGTTGGTGATGGACAAGGGAGGCCAGGCATGCTGCAATCCATGAGTCGCAGAGTTGGACCTGACTGAGTGACTGAACTGACCTGAACTGAATTAATTTTTTAAAAAAAGCAAGTGCTACTCACACTGTTCTTCCCACTCACGTTCCTCCTTCTCGTTGGGGTGGCTTTGCAGCTGGGCCTGCTTCAGGGTCCAGTAGAGTTCCTTCGCCCTCTGCTCTTCCTGGAGGCGAATCTGCTCTTCTCCTTGCTTCCTCTCCTCTTCCTCTTTCCTCTAAAAAACATGGAGACAGAATGACATTAGGTGATAGTAACAGGTCACAGGCAGTCAGGGCTAAGATGTCACATGGAAAGGTGGCCAGAGGAGGCCACTCCAGACTCTGTCTCTACACACATGAAATGGTAACAGTTATATCTGATCAGGCCATGGTAAAGATCAAATGACTTGAAATATGTGAATCAAATATGTGACGCTTTCTGCAATAATAAGAGAACTCTGGGCTACGCTTGGTCATACCTCCATTCTGGGGAAGAGGGAAGTGGGCATGAGGAGGGGAGCCTGGTCTTCTTGGAGGCAAGTTAAGCAGGCTATGATTATTGTTGTTGCTGTTCAGTCACCCAGTCATGTCTAATCCTTTGCAAACCCATGGACTGCAGCACACCTGGCCTCCCTGTCCCTCATGTCTCCCGGAGTTTGCCTAAGTTCATGTTCATTGCATCAGTCATGCCAGCCAGCCATCTCATCCTCTGACACCCTCTTCTCCTTCTGCCCTCAATCTTTCCCAGCATCAGGGACTTTTCCAATGAGTCGTCTGTTTGCATCAACCACCTGGTCATGGCAAAGGGGCTTGCATAACTCAGTGAAGTCATGCCATGCAGGGCCACCTAAGATGGACAGGTCATAGCAGAGAGTTCTGACAAAACTTAACCCACTAGAAGAGGGATTGGCAAACCAGCCCAGTATACTTGCTGTGAGAACCTCATGAATTGTATAAAAGGCCAAAAAGATATGACACCAATAGATGAGTCCTTCAGGTCTGAAGGTGTCCACTATGCTACTGGGGAAGAGTGGAGGATATGATTATATCTTAACCTCATTTCCAAAGAAGATATTTCAAAGAGAAAACAGTTTCGGGGGCCCCAAATCTCCAAATATTGTCCTGCTTTCAAGCTCCAAAAAGGCTGTGTGTATTTTCCTTTACTTTTGTTTAATCAAAGCAACATGAACACACATGTCAATCATGCCAGAGGGCTTGTTATAAAAAAAAATTAATTCTCTAAACCACTTTACCCAACCTGCTGCTGCTGCTACAGCTAAGTCGCTTCAGTCGTGTCCGACTCTGTGCGACCCCAGAGACGGCAGCCCACCAGGTTCCCCCATCCCTGGGATTCTTCAGGCAAGAACACTGGAGTGGGCTGCCATTTCCTTCTCCAAAGCATGAAAGTGAAAAGTGAAAGTGAAGTCACTCAGGTTGTCTACTTGAAAGTTATACAGTCGTGTCCAAATCCTAGCGACCCCATGGACTGCAGCCCACCAGGCTCCTCCGTCCATGGGATTTTCCAGGCAAGAGTACCCCACTCTTATCTAGTGCCTAGAGGTCACCATTCTCAATTATTTTAGCTTTCCTTTGTGTGGTTATATCCATGTCTGAATAATGCTGCTAATTATTGATTTATTTTTAATATAAATTTATTTATTTTAATTGGAGGTTAATTACTTTACAATATTGTATTGGTTTTGCCATACATCAACATGAATCAGCCACGGGTATACACGTGATCCCCATCCTGAACCCCGCTCCCACCTCCCTCCCTGTACCATCCCTCTGGGTCATCCCAGTGCACCAGCCCCAAGCATCCCGTATCATGCATTGAACCTGGACTGGCGATTCGTTTCATATATGATATTATACATGTTTCAATGCCATTATTGATTTATTGATTCTAGACATTACTACCTTTTTTTGGTACATGAATATTTAGCACTTATATTTCCCACACTGGTGTAAACCCATATTTTTCTTCTCATCACCCTCACAATAGATTTACATCACAATTCATAATTATATCAAAGATTGGTACATAATTAAATATAGTTCACAGGACTTCCCTGGTGGTCCAGTGGTGAAGAATCTGCCTGCCAATACCGGGGACACAGGTTTGATCTCTGGTCCAGGAGGATCCCATATGACCCAGAATGACTGTGCTCACATGCCACAACTACTGAGCCCACGCTTTAAAGCCTGGGCTCTGCAACAAGAGAAGCCACTGCAATGAGAAGCCTGCACACCAGGACAAAAAGTAGCCCCTACTCACTGCAACTAGAGAAAACCCATGCACAGTTATGAAGGCCCAGTGCAACCATAAATAAATAAATTTTTTTAAAATAAATATAGTTCACTGTAAAGCCATCAGGGGCTCCCCTGGTGGCTCAGTGGTAAAGAATCTGCCTGCCAATGCAGGAGATGCACATTGGATCCCTGAGTTGGGAAGATCCCCTGGAGGAGGAAATGGCAACCCCCTCCGGTATTCTTGCTTGGGAAAATTCTATGGACGAGAGCAGCCTGGTGGGCTACAGTCCAGAGGGTCACAAAGAGTTAGACACAATTTAGCAACTAAACAACAGCAACATATGTATAGCTAGATCTACATACATATTTTGTATCATATGTATATTATTTATATATCCATATAGAGTCATGTCAAAATATCTATGTTACCTTCGCATATAACTGCTAGGCTAGCTAAGCATAGAATTTGATTAAAATCATTTTCCTGCAGAACTTAGAGGACTTCACTTCCTTATCTTCTAGCATCCAGTACTGCCACTCGGATTCTCATTCTTCTGCATAAGGCACTATTTTCCTCTTTATCTCTGAATTCTGAAGCTTTTTAATAGATGTGTCTTGGTGTGGAGTTTCTTTCATTGATTACTAGGCACTCAGGGTGCTTTTGATTGGAGTTTCAGGTCCTAGTCTACTACATCTCTGCTTCGGATTTTTCTGATAATTTCTCTCCTCTCATTTTGCTTTTTCCTTCCTAGAATTCCTATGTGTCAACTGCTGGACTTCTTGATTTGACCCTCTAAGTGCCTTATCGTTTCTCTCCTACTTCCTGCCTCTTGCCTTTTTGTTCTACTTCCTGGTTGATTTCACTGACTTTATCCCCCAAACCTTCCACTGAATTTTTTATTTCAGCTAGCACATTTATAATTCCCAAGCCCTCTTTTATTCTTTGCTTGTTCCTTTTTGCTTTGTGGCATTCTGTACTTGTTTCATAAACGCCAGAACTCATCTCTGAGGATTTTAGGATTTTTCTCCCTCATATTCTGATGTAGGTCTATTTCTTCTGGTTTCTTTTTGTTTTGTTTTGTTCTTTTCTTTAAAGTTTGTTTTATTTGGTACCTATCATTTGTGTCAGAGGTTTTCTTCTGATGTCTGATGTTCCCTGACTGCTCACAATTCAAAGAGGAAAGCAAGTGTGTTTCTGAGGGACTTCCCTGGTGGTCCAGTGGTTAAGAATCCTCCTTGCAATCCAGGGGACACATGTTTGATTCCTGGTTGGGGAACTAAGATCCCACTTGCCTTGCAGCAACTAAGCCCACACACCACAGCTACTGAGCCCGCACAGCACCACGTGTCGTAACTAAAGACCCAAGGCAGCCAAACTAAAAAAAAAAAAAAAAAGTATATCTGAAACAGAGACTCGGAGTGTGTATTCGGGGTTTCCTTGGGTTTCACTCTAAGAAGACTGGATGAGGGATCAGCCACTCCACTGAGAACCCTCAGGTGGAAACACCTGGAGGTTCTTTCTCTGCAATTATTTGACATCTTCTGTGTCCACCTGGGTGGTGCCTGACCACCAACATCCCAGGAGTCTGCATAGGAGGCACGCTACAGGTAGGACAGCCTTTAGACTCAAGCAAGCAGGACCCCTAGCCTGAGCCCCATGATTCATGAGAAACCAAAGCTTTGAGGTACCTTTTTGCAAATTGTCCCTGCAAGTTTCCCAGAAATGGTACCCCAGGACAGGCAGGGGCAGATGTAGGTTCAGGTAAGATGCCCCAAACCCAGACCAGGTCCCATTCAGCCCTTCAGGGTACTCTCTGACCCTCTCCTCCATGCAAAGCGTTAACCAAGTGCTCTACGGAGCTCCAGGATTCATAACTATGGAGTCACTCCCAGGTCCAGTGGCCAAGCCCTGGTTCCAGAAGGGTAGCCCAGTGAGCAGATGAATGTTCCTGGCCAACAGAATATTTTTATAATAGGATCACCTGAGATTGGGCCACCAGAATAGAGTTAATAGGCTGAGTTTATGTAGCTCAAATTATTAACTTGCTATAGACAAAAACACCACCAAAAAAACAATGTGACCAGTTCTGGATACCCTACAGGCAACCCTGACTGTAGGTCCCACGGTTCAGAGTTCAAACCTGTGCTTGTTCCCCCGGATTCCTACCCGCCCCCATCTGTTCTCCCCACTTGTCCTGATACGCTGAGCCCCAGTGTTGTCCCTTCCACTCCCGGTCAGAGGGAGGGATGAAGCAGCCTGAAGAGACAGGTGCGTGCAGGGAACTGAGGGTCCAGCCGCTCCGTGCAGAAACGTGCCCCCAGTCCCTCATTCGCAGCGCCATCCTTCACTGAACCCGCTGTCCCCAAGTCTCGAGCCTGTGGGGCCTCTGGGCTGAGCTGATTCAGGACCACCAGCCCCTTCCTGCAGGTGCCCGCTAACCTCCCATCACTCTCCCTCTGTCTTCCAGAAACCAAATTTCTTTGGGCATTATTTTCATCTGCTCTTCCCCTCCTCTCATTTTCTGTTTTTGTGGCTTATAATTTTTTCAGTCCGCTGATAGTTTAATGGATCAAGAAGAAAAAACAAAGAAGACGGGAACTGAGTTTTGAGCCCCTCGTTTAAAAAAAAAAAAAACAAAAAAAACAAGGATTTTGTCGCTTCTGAAATGACACAGATTGAGAATTTTTCTCCAATTCAACAATCACGTTTTTAAATTCTAAAAAAAGACAAATTCCTAATGACCCACTCTCTAGGAGTTAGTAATTAAGGGATAAAGATGTTAAGGGGCTTCTCCAGTCATTCACCAAATCCTTACTGAGCACCTAGGAGACTCTGCCTGCTCCAGGCACTGGGGACATAGCTGTGAAAAAGGCACTTAGCCTCACTCTCTCAGAGCTTGCCTTCCAATGACAGAAAAACACTCATCTGGTAAAATAAAAAATATATCAGAATATCAGAAGTACTATATATCATACTATGTAATATATCGTATTACATATAATATTTATATAATACACTATTCAATATATCATATTATATAATAAAGTATACAGAGAATTAAAACAGGGTAAGTGATAGAGTCTAGACAGCTACTTTAGACAGTGTGACCAGAAATCCTCTGAGAAGGGACTGCTCTGAGACCTAAATAATACGAAGGCTGATGAGTGAATCTCAGGGAGAAGAAACTTCTAGAGAGAGGGAACCACAGGCTCAATGGCCCCAGCATTGGAAATGGGTTTGGCATGTCTGAGTAGGGAATTATCCACACTAGCTGGAAGGAAAACAAGTCAAAATTCTATGTTTAATGAGTCTGAGATGCCATCTGACATCCAAGAGACCTGCTGTGGGTAGGGGGATGCACAAACCTGGGGCTTAAGGGGCCCAGGGACTTAAGCTCAGGCTGCAGAGGCTGAGTGAGAGGCCTTCTGCACGGGGGTGATGTTTCTCAGCCACGGACTTGATGTTGTCAATTAGAGAAAGAACGTAGATCAGAGAAAACACCCAGAATGCCTTGGGGGCACTGAGCCATTTATAAGTTGAGAGAAAGAGCTGGAGCCAGAAAGTGAGACTGAGAAGGCAGACCAAGGGGTAAGATAAAAACCCAGAGGGGGCTACGTCTGCAGGAGAAGCTGAGAAGAAAAGGGGGGTGGTGAGCCGAGCTGCAGGCTACTGAGACACCACAAGAGATGACAGAGAAGCACCAAGGGACCGCAGAACGTGGTCTCAGGACCACGAGATGTGAGATCTTGTCAACAGCAGCCCTGGTGGAGCGAATGGGCAGCCATCCAGGCAGCATGGGGGAGAGAGAGGAAGTGATCACAGACAACTCCTTTCAAGACATTTCCTTCTAAAAATGAGCAGAGACAGGAAGCAGCAGCCAGAGGGGGCTGTGGGGTTAAGCTAGAAAAGGGAGGGTGAGTTGGTTGTTCTTTAAGATGCAAAATACTAGAGCAGAGAGTTATTGTCGGATGCAAAACTGGAACCAAAGTCTGTCTGCCTCCAAAACAGAAAAAATCGAATTTTACCCCAAAGTTGTATTTCACTTTCATCAGTCACTAGCATCTCAGCAGCATAAAAACGAAGCGTCACACTGGCATGGCACATCACAGTTTACAAAGTGGGTTTCCCATTCTTCTCCCAGGAATCCTTAATCGGATTGTGGTCACCACATTGCTCAATACACTGCGCACTAACCAAGAGAGCTTCCACCAGGGACTATAGATCTATCGTCCACTCACAGAAGTCTTCCAAACAGGAGTGATCGCAGGGAAATTACAGACAGTTGAGGCATGTCAGAGCCAGAGGGCTTTCAACCCCCCAGTCTTACTTCCTTGTGAGGATACTAGTTTTCCCGGCTGCCATAACAAAGCACCATAGACTGGGGAAGGTAGGCTTAAACAACAGATATTTATTGTCTCACAGTTCTGGAGGCCAGAAGTTCAAGACCAAAGTGTCAGCAGGGTTGATTTCTTTCTGAGCCCTCTCTTCTTGGCTTATAAGCAGCACATGGTCTTTCCTCTGTGTTCACCCATGTCTCTGTCCAAATTTCCTCTTCTTTTAAGGGTAACAAACATATTGATTTAGCTTGGACTGTAGCCTGCCAGGCTCCTCGGTCCATGGAATTCTCAAAGCAAGAATATTAGAGAGGGTTGCCAATCCCTTCTCCAGATCTTCCCAACCTAGGGATCGAACCCAGGTCTCCTGCACTGCAGGTAGATTCTTTACCATCTGAGCCACCTGGGAAGCCATTGATTTAGGGCCTGCCCTAAAAACCTCATTTGAACTTAATTTCCTCTATAAAGACCTTTAGGTCCAAATACAGTTACATCCTGAGACCCTAGGGTTGGGAGTTCAACATATGTATTTTAACTGGACACAATTTACCATAACAAGGAGACTTAGTACCCCCAGAAAAGGGTTATGACTGGTGTACCAGTCATAGATAAATGGCATTTGACCAACCACCTCAAATTAAATACAGTGTTCCGACTCCAACCAGCTGTGGCAACAGGAAGCAGCATGGTAAATGCCAGTGCCCACTTCCCTCCCCACCCACTCCTATCCCAACTCCACGACTTCCATTCTACTCCCTGCTTCTACAAGTTCAACTTTGTTAGACTCCACATTTAAGTAAGATCATGCAGCATTTGGCCTTCTGTGTCGAGCTTATTTCACTTAGCATAATGTTCTCCAAGTTCATCTGCATTGTCACAAATGTCAGGACTTCCTTCTAAGACTGAATACTATTTCGCTGTATATACACATATACTACTTTTAAAAATCTATCTATAGATACTTTAGCTGTGTGGCGAAAAGGCACAAAGCTTCAGTTATATAGAAAGCAAAAATTCTGGAGATCTATCGTACAGCAAGAGGACTATAAATGAACACTGTATATAATGGACATGGGCTTCATCAAACTAGTGCTCTCATCACACAAAAAGAGTAGGTGAGGTGATGGATATGTTAGTCAGCTTGATTGTGTCACCATTTCATAATGTATATGTATATCAAAATGTCACGTTGTACACCTTACTGCTGCTACTGCTGTTAAGTCGCTTCAGTCGTATCCGACTCTGTGTGACCCCATAGACAGCAGCGAACCAGGCTCCCCCGTCCCTGGGATTCTCCAGGCAAGAACACTGGAGTGGGTTGCCATTTCCTCCTCCAATGCATGAAAGTGAAAAAATAAAGTGAAGTCGCTCAGTCGTGTCTGACTCCTAGCGACCCCATGGACTGCAGCCCACCAGGCCCCTCCGTCCATGGGATTTTCCAGGCAAGAGTACTGGAGTGGGGTGTCATTGCCTTCTCCTCTCATACAATTTTGATTTGTCAATCACACCTCAATAAAGATGGAGGAAAATTTACTACCAATAAATAGACAGATAGATGGATGGATGGCAGTTCCACAGTTCACTCAATTCTTTTCTCCTGAGAGTGGGACAACACCAGAAACCAAGGACTTCCCTGGTGGTCCAGTGGCTGAAACTCTATGCTCCCAACAGGGGGACTGGGTTCTGTCCTTGGTCACAGAATTAGATCTCACGTGCCACAACTAACAGTCCCCATGCCATAACTAAAGATCAAATAAGTAAAGAAAGAAACAAAGAAATACTTTTAAAAGAGAGCCAGAAACCTGCATCAAGCTCCACCTCAAAGGAACATGACCGGTCACTTACTGTGGCAAAGGTAAGCTCTTCACAGAAATGAATTGATAAAAGAAGACATTTTCCACCACAAATAAAGAGTATGGCATCATCCTCACCCTGGTTTTGCAAAAATGCTCAACCTTTACAGCTGAAATTGCCTGGAAACTCTCACTGTTGCTACTTTCAGAATCCTTTGGCCCATCTGTGATCACTGAAGGCCATCTTTCTTTGGGTTCGCAGCGAAAGGCCAATACAGCCAAAAGGCAGGTAGGCAAACACTTGCCTTCCACCTTAGGAGTCGATTGCCTTTTTCTGGCAAGCCCAAAGCCCTCTGAGCTGTCCAGCTGATCCAGTCCCCCTTCTCCTGATAACACATGAGTAACAGCACACCACAGGAGCCCACAGACGCGCAATCCGTCTCACCCCAGTGGAAAATGTCACGAAGACACGTGCTTTTTCTGGAAGGCATAGTCCTTTTTGGTTTTGGCCTGGCCCAGTGATACCATCGTGTCTTGTAGGACAACATGCTCCCAAAGGACAGGGCCAGGCCCGTGTCGTTCATTTTTCTATCACCAGTACCCCGCACAGGGCCAGGCAGATAGTAGCTGTTCCATAAACATTGACCAGAAGAGCGGGTGACTTAATGAATTGATGAAGAGAGCGTTTGTGATGATCTGTGATGAGGAAAGGGTAAACCGCCCCATGCTGTGTCTCACTGATGCCAGCCTTGTCCAAGAGAAATTCAGAGAAAGTCTAAAAATGTTTGAGAGAAATTAAAGCAGCGATAGCATCTCTGGTTGCAGAGCGTGTCGTGAGGTGGCCAAAATGAACTCCAGCCTTAAAGGAAAAAGAACAGAAAGAGAATGGCTTGGAGTAGAAAACAGAGGGAAATGAAAGGAGAACTTAGCTGCGCCGAGTCTGTTCCCCATCACGGAAACCCGGAGGAGGCAGGATGGGGCAGGAGGCTTACAGGCTGGGAAGGGAGGGCACAGGCCTCGAGGGTGAGGGGCAGAGCAGGAGCCCTGCTGCCCATGTGCTGGGGGTGGAAGCAGACAGAGAAGCACCCAAAACCAGTCTGAGGAGTTTAAAAAAAAAAACGGGGGAAAATGCAAATTTTATCTGGCTCCACGACCTTTTTACTAAAAAAAAAAAAAAAAAAACTTCTGTATGCATGTAAACTGCATTCAAATAGTGCCAGCAACTCAGCTGGTAAAGAATCTGCCTGCAATGCAGGAGACCCCGGTTTGATTCCTGGGTCAGGAAGTTCCCCTGGAGAAGGGATAGGCTACCCACTCCAGTGTTCTTGCCTGGAGAATCTCCATGGATAGAGGAGCCCGGTGGGCTACAGTCCATGGGGTCGCAAAGAGTCAGACATGACTGAGTGACAAAGCACAGTGTCAGCCACAACAGAATGTTGTTTTTTTAAAAAAAAAAAAAAACAAAAACAGTTTTCTAGCTATCTGTAGCTCTTATTTTTAAACTCTGTCTTTAACCCTACAGAAGGTTCTGGGAGTATGCCTCCTATTTTATGAATTTCCTATGACCAGGCTCCCCAGGCAAACTCCCTCAACCACCAGGTTTCTCATACAGGTTCTCTCCTCTCCTCCATTCCCCACTCTTCTCTGTCCTGGGTGGAAAAACAAAAGCAACAAACACCAACCTCAGCATGACCATTCCAAGCACATTCTCTCTCCTCCAAGCCTGAACCTCCTTCCCAGATCCCCATGCAAAAGGCTGGTGCCATCTAGCCATCCCTCCAACTGGGGCTCAGACGCCTTGCTCTCTGCTTTCCTTCATGTGCTAAGTCGCTTCAGTCATGTCCAACTCTTTGCGATTCCACAGACTGTAGGCTCCTCTGCCCTCCCGCCAGGCTCCTCTGTCCATGGGATTTCCCAGGCAAGAAAACTGGAGTGAGTTGCCATGCCCTCCTCCAGAGGATCTTCCTGACCCTGGGATCAAACCTAAGTCTCTTCAGTTCAGTCTCTCAGTCATGTCTGACTCTGCAACCCCATGGACTGCAGCACGTCAGGCCTCCCTGTCCATCACCTACTCTGGGAGTCTACTCAAACACACGTCATTGAGTCAGTAATGCCTCTTAGGCCTCCTACATTGGCAGATAGGTTCTTTACCACTAGCGCCACATACCAACATCTAACTGATTGTTGATTTCACCACCAGCGTTTCTTTGTCCATCCCCTTTATCTCTTCATAGTCGCAGACTCTGTCCAGACACTCATCATTTACCACTTTGACCATTGCAAAGATCTAATTGGCTTCCCCTCAGAAGGCAATGGCACCCCACTCCAGTACTCTTGCCTGGAAAATCCCATGGACGGAGGAGCCTGGTAGGCTGCAGTCCATGGGGTCGCTAAGAGTCAGACACGACTGCGCGACGTCACTTTCACTTTTCACTTTCATGCATTGGAGGAGGAAATGGCAACCCACTCCAGTGTTCTTGCCTGGAGAATCCCAGGGACGGGGGAGCCTGGTGGGCTGCTGTCTCTGGGGTCACACAGAGTTGGACACGACTGAAGTGACTTAGCAGCAGCAGCACCCTAAATGTTCATCACTTGAATCACATCACCAGTTTTCCTCGTAAGATGTGATCAAACATGGCCCTCTGAATACACGCAGGTCTGCTTTGCCCACAGAAAATAGTCCACCTCCTTGGCATAGCATTCAAGGGCCTCACAGCCAGTCTTTCCAGATTTTTGTCTGCCTCCACCCATCATGTGCTTTTTTCTCTCCCCCAGCAGATCATTTTTCACCCCATTTATCTCCTTTCCATTTTCTGTCTTTGTGCAGGGTTTCTGGAAGGACCTCTGCCCTCTAAGGTGCCTCCGGTTATGGTTGGGGCTGAGTGGCTGCTCAGAATTCTCTCTTCCCTGGCACCTGGTAAGCTCTTTGAGAACAGGGAGTTTATTACTACCACCACCACCCTCCTCTAAACAACCTCCACTTCTGGTCTCAGGGGAAAAAGTATTAAATTAGATGAATGTTATCGGTGCATTGCTGCATGCAAGATTCGTATTATGTTAGCATCTTGATGTAGGAAGACACAATAAAAATTATCTAACCAATCTCTAACCCGTTGCGTAAATCCCTTTGGCAAAGCTGTTGCAGTTATCTATTGCTAAGTATTATAACAACAAGCTATAAGCAAAATCTAGTGGCTTAAAACACAAATGTTTTATGTGCTTGAGATTCTGAAGATACTAGTTCGGGCCAGGCTTGGCTGGGTGGCCTTTCAGCTGCACATTATGTCAGTCATGGTCGAGTACTTGGCTGAGGTCACTGACTGGAAGAACCACAAAGGCTTCACTCGCGTGTGTGGTGCCTAGGTGCTCCTTCACACAGCCTCTCTTTAGCTAGCCTGGGTGTCCTTGCAGATAGCCTGGGAACCTAGGGCAGGAAGGCTTCTTGTGAGGCAGCTTCCAAAAGTGAGCCTTGCCAGAGGGTGCAATCTGCTCTTGTCCATCCTCAGAATTTACACACAGTCATTTCTACTGCACCCTACAGACCAAGGCTAGCCACAAGGTCACAGAGGCTCAGTGGTGGGGAACCAGACTCCTCCTCTCAAAGGAAGGAGAGGCCAAGTATTTGCTGCCAGGCATATTTAATCCACCACTGAAACCTTCTCAGATACTGTTTCAGCCTACACATAACCACTTCCTGTGATGGAGAGCCTGTCACAATAAAAGGGTAGTTCATTTACAGACAGCTCTGCCAGAAAATGGGGCTCCCAGGTGGCTCAGTGGTAACAAATCTGCCTGCCAAGGCAGGAGATGCCGGCGACATGGGTTCTATCCCTGGGTGGGGAAGATTCCCTGGAGAAGGAAATGGCAACCCACTCCAGTATTCTTGCCTGGAGAATTCCACGGACAGAGGAGCCTGGCGGGCTACAGGCGTGTAGCAGAGTCGGATATGATTTAGCAACTAAGTACGGACGCACTGACAGAAAATATCTCAGCTCATTAACAAGGACCATCCAGCCCCAACGTCTGATCTGATGTTCCTTAATGAGCCTTCCAAGGCCTCAAAGATGCTACTTGCACTTCTGAGGCTCCTCAGAGCAGACATACTTACTATGTATATTAAACACATATAACACATTTATATGTGTTCACACAGAAAAAACACATACAAAAAAAAAAAAAACCACACAATAACGATAACCTTTGGAAATAACACAAAAGCCTGCATTTGGGTTCCTCAGTGAACATATGGCTTTACTGATTCCTCCATAAACCCCAACACAGAGCCAGCATACAATTTCTACCCCTCAATCACTGAGGTCCTCAAGGAGACATCAGAGAATCTCTGCTGGGAACCGAGCCCTAAGACTCCAGGTCCGCCAAGCTACCCTCCCGGCATCTGGGACTCAGCCCACCTCTGGGGAGGAGGGAGGCTAGGGATTGGAACAGGCGATGCTCACTGCTGGAGACATGTGAAAAGTACTGGTTTTCTTCCCCAGCAGACTTAAATTGTTATTGTTTAGTTGCAAAGCCACGTTGGACTCTTTTGCGACCCTATGGACGGTGGCCCACCAGGCTCCTATGCAAAATCCAGCAATACAAACTAAGCATCTCTCCAGTGTGGATGGGATTTGAGTCACTACTATGGAATTACATGGTTAATTTCAATCAGTGTGACAATGATTCTTGTGGCTATGACAGGAAATGTCCTTCTTTGTGGGAGACGCACACTGAAGGATTAGGTTTGATCGGGAAGCTCCCAGGCCAATGACAGGCATTATTTGAAAATCTTGTTGGACCACAGTCTCACTCTTTTGTCTACATGTTGTCTGTGGCTGCTTTTGTGCCATGATGTCCTAGTGAGTAGTTGTGTCAGAGACAGCATGACCCACAGAGTCTAAAATACTATCTGCTCCTGTACAGAAAATAGTTTGCCAACTCCTGGGTTAGAAAGCACTATGTCTGCAGTTTTCTCTCAAAGTGTTTGACAGCGACAAAAAAGTACAAGTATGTCTATGTGACCGTGTGTGCGCCTGTGGGTATGCATGTGTGGACGGAGAAAGAGAAGAGCAAAGAGCATGAAATCGAGGCAAAATATTAATAATCGGTAAATGTAGGTGGATAATATTAATATATGAGTACTCATGTCGTTTTTCTTTCCACTTTTCTCCAAGTTTGAATTTTTTTTTAACGAAGTGTCTTGAGAGTACATATTCCTTCACTTAAAAATGCAAAAGAATCTCCTAGAGAAAAAGGGCAACTCATGGGAAAGTTAAATAAGGAGACCAATAACAATGCAAATATATAGAAGTTGCAGTAGGTTTAAAAGTAATGAGCACAATCACAATATCAATAAAAATATTAAACATAAAATTTAAAAGAAAGAAACATAGAGCACTTAAAGAAAACAATACATTTTACCCAAGTCCAAAAAAAAGAAGCCCTCATATGTCACTGAGAATGTTTGGGATTGGGTGGCCAGTGCATTTATAGGTATTTAGAAAAAAAAAAACTATATCAAAGATAAAAAAAGAAACTTTGGATAAAAGGAAGAACTTATCACATTCCTGAGTAAGATTTAATGATTTAATATTATAAAAAATGTTCATCTTCCACAAATACAGCAATGGTATTGATGCAATTCAATGAAAACCACCACACAGATTTTTTTGGATATTAGGGGAGAAGAGGATACTGAGAATATAATTCAAAAGTAGCTCTAATGGGGAAAAAATGGATGAGATTAGCCAAGGACATTTTAGAAATGAAGAATAATGATACACTCTAACTTTAATAGATGGTAAAATTTATGTTAAAGTTACATACAATTAAACAATTACATCTGGCTCAGGAATAATCAGTCAAAGAAGAAAAATCCACAAAAGGATCCAAAAGTAAGTAAGAAGTAAGAATCAAGGCAGGAAATCCAATGAGAGGAGAGAGGATGATTTACATAGTGAATGATGTTAACATAATGGGCTAGCCATTTGGAATAAAATAAAGTGAGAGCCATATATCATACCACACAGCAAAGTGAAGGAAAATTGAGTACAAAGAAATGAGATCTGGAAAGACATACAAAGCAATGTAGATTAGTATTTTTATAAGCTTGTGATGATGGTCTTTCTATGCATAAAACAACTAATAGAGAACAAGATTCATATAATTGGCTAATAAAAATTTTAACCTTCTGTACATCATGAACCACTATAACCAAAATTAAGAAAACTGCAACAACAACACTGAGAAAAAATATTTACAACAGAAATGATATTAAAAGGCCAATGTCCCCTTTATCTAATCATTATAGGGGGAATGTTTTTAAAAATTCAAAAATGGGCAAATGCCATTAATATACAATTCACAAAAATATACAACTGCTGAGATTCAGCATGATTCTTGTTTTTTTTTCCCCTTTTTATTTAGAGTATTTTCTGAGTTTTCTACCCCCTGAGAAATATATTATTCCTACATAGCCAAAAAAAAAAAAATCTCAAAATAGGAACCAGAAGAAAAAATATTAACCTAAGCTTTTTTTCAGGAAACTTAAGCTTCTTGCTACAGGACTGTAAAGCTCCTTTACCAGCTCCAAACTCTTGAGTCTCAGAATGAACAGATATGCAAACTTACAAACAATGTCCTGTGCTGGGCAGAAAAATTTACATTTTTCATCTCCTTGAATCCTCCAAAAATCTCAAGGAGATTGTTGTTATTACGAATATTACAAACAAGAAGCTCAGAGAAGTTCAGCAAGCTTCCCAAGGTCACACAAGAGTGAGCAATAGAGTTGGAACTGGATCCCAGGCTGGTCTGACCACAGACTCAGCTCTCTTCAGGCCCCACTTCAGGACCCTTGGTTTGGGATGCAGAGGGCTGAGTTCTGATCCTGGCTCTGTCCCCAAACCAATCACCACTACACACAGTCTCTTCCCTATCTGGCCCTCAATTTCCTCATCTGTACAAGGAGAAGTGAATTAGCCAAGATGGTATATCAAGTTCCTTCCTACTCAGACACGTCTGATTTCTATTCTCATAAAGCACTATGAGAGTGCTCTAAAGCATAGAGTGGTTGGCCAAGGACTGGTCCAACCAGAGATCAGCCTGGGGGTTGCAACAGGTGGCCTCACACCGACACCCAGGCACTGGCCCACCTTGAATTCCTCATGGATGCGCTCCTCCAGGACTTTGGCAGCCTTGCGGTCCTCCATCTCCACCTTCCACTTCTCTGCCAGGATCCGGGCTTTCTCATTGGCCAGAGCATCCCGGAACTTTTTGGTGATCTCTGCCTCCTTCTGTTTCCTTTCAAGAGAACAGCAGATATCAGGAGGCGTGGGAAAGGAAGGGACCACATGCCAACAGAATTTCAAATAAAAGCCATGCCCAGTCATTCTTGGTCTATCAGAATGGCAAGTGTCTGAGGTTCACAAATGTTGGCAAAGGTGGGAAAAAAACCGTTCCTCTCCTGTACAGGAATGTAAATCAGCAGAACTGCTTTGGAAGCCAGGAAAAAAAAAAAAAAAAACAAACTCAGGAATCCCATTTCTTGCTTGAGTTTACAAAGGTGTAGGGAGATGCACATCAGAGGATTTTTACAACATTAAAAAAAAGGGCAAACAGCACAAATGTCCCTCAACAGGATCAATAAGTTGAGTTCCTCATGTAATGGGATACTATACAGGTACCTTGAATAATGCTGTGGATCTATAGTAATCAATTTATCAAGGTGTGAATACAGCACTTTACAGAGCAGGTATTGCCCTAATCCTCATCATGCTTATCCTAGGTGATGGGTATTGAGTTGTTCTTTAATTAATTCTTTATAGTTTTCAATATTGGTCATATGTCACAATTTTTTTTATTAATTAATTTTTTTATTGAAGGATAATTGCTTTACAGAATTTTGCTGTTTTCTGTCAAACCTCAACATGAATATATGTCACAATTTTATTATTTAGAACATTGTCATTGGACTTCCCTGGTGGTCCAGTGGTTGGGAATCTGCCTGTCAATGCAGGGTACCGGGGTTCAATCCCTGGTCCAGACAGATCCCACATGCGAGGGGCAGCTAAGCCCGTGCGCCACAACTACTGAGCCTGGGCTCTGCTGCTGCTGCTGCTAAGTCACTTCAGTCGTGTCCAACTCTGTGCGACCCCAAAGACCCTTGCCTTCTCTGGAGCCTGGGCTCTAGAGCCTGCATTCTGCAACAAAAGAAGCCACCACAATGAGAAGTCCTCTCGCTGCAAGTAGAGAAAGCTTGCATACAGGACGGAAGACCCAGTGTAGTCAAAAACAACAACAACAAAAACACCGTGATTAAAACTTGTGGGAAAAATGTTGGCACCGACCTCATACAAACTTCCAAGTTTAGCAACAAATACGTCGTAAGTTGTTTATGAAAGAAGTCTGACCCTCCCAGTATCAGCAGAGGCTTCAGTGTCCATCTTGTGTGAAAAACAGAGGTAACACAAAGAGGAACAAGCAGACTTTAAGAGTGATATTCAAATTGCCCTGCTGTCCTAGGGACAACTCAGTGAGGGAAGAGGCGAAAGAATATCAAATGTATTATCTCAATAAATCCAACTATATTAAAAAGGTGTTGTGGTCCCCAAACCACAGGTGTAGAAAACTGAGGCCTCGAATCACCTCCCCACTAATGAGTGGAACTGAGACTTGGACCACAAGCTCTACCTGATGTAAGACTAGTTCTTCGGCCACCTAATCTTAGCACAGCTCCAAACAGCCTGCCAGCTGCCTGGCACTGGCTTCTCCTTCCCACCCATAATCTATTATCCTTAATTTGAGCCCACCCCAAGCCTCCGTGTTCAGGCACCAGCACCCTCTCCCCACCTCAACACCCGGTGGCACCTCTCACCAGAGTTCCTCGGCTTCCCGCTGCGCCTGCAGCCTCGCTCTCTCTGCAATCAGCTCCTCAGAGATCTCTTCATAGGGCTTGTCACCAGGACCTTCTCCCATGATCCAGACCCAGACCTCGCCATCTGCCCCCAGCAGCCACTGGATGTGCTTGTCACTCGCTGCCTCACAACAGGAGGAAGAAGGAGAAGGAAGGAAAAAAAAAAGGTCAGAGTTGTAATGAGTGAGGAATGACCTGGGTTGACCAGGGGTGCACAACCATCACATCACCATACAAAACCTTGTCATCTGCAAAGAGGATGCCAGACAGAGATTGACCTGTTCCACAGCCATCTCCCCCTCCCATTCCCTCTAGGGAGCAATATGGCAGCCAGGTCAGCCTGCTGGAGCAGGTGTTCAGGGCTGGAACTGGTGTCCAAGCCCAGAGACCTGAGATCTTCAGCAGAGCGGACATCAGGTGACTCACTGAAGGAAGACTTGTGTCACTTCCAAGCCAAAGCTTCCCTGGTGGCTCAGACGGTAAGGAAGCTGCTTGCAATGCAGGAGACCTGACTTTGATCCCTGGATGGGAAAGATCCCCTGGAGAAGGGAATGGCTACCCACTCCAGTATTCTTACCTGGAGAATCCCATGGACAAAGGAGCCTGGTAGGCTACAGTTCATGGAGTTGCAAAGAGTTGGACAATACTGAGCAACTAACACTTTCATACAAGCCAAGGCACTTTGGAGTCAAGCATCTTCTGAGTCTTCTCTCTCTCTCATTTCTCATCTCTGTCTATCATCTCCCCTGTCTGTTGACTGGAAGCAAAGAATTGGAGATGGTGGTGTTGCAAGAGGAAGCAACCAGCCCCTGTATCTCCCTGACCCACATCAGCCCATAACCTGAGCAAGAAATAAATTTGTGTTGGATTAAGTCACTGAGATTTTTCAGTCTGCCTGTTCTAATAGATTCCACTGATAACCATGACTAAAATGGAGATCTGACCCCAAAGTGGGGTACAAGCTGCAACAAGAATATCAACTGACTGTCAGTGCTTTAGTAGTGGTGTTTAGCAGGCTGGTTGGCTGAAGATTCATGTGATGCAGGAACGAAGCATCTGGTAAAGCTGTCAGACACTGTAACTTAAAACAAAGACCCTCATGCCTTCTGAACTTGTCTCTCTTAAGAAAGGAGGTTGGAAAACACAGCACTAGGAGTATGCATTAGTTTCTAGGTGCTGTGTTTGGCAAGATGTTAGGGGAAAGAAATGAGTTCAAGAAAGAATTGAGGAGACGTCCCTGGCAATCCAGTGGTTGGGACTCCACTGCAGGGAGTATGGGTTCAGTCCCTGGTCAGGGAACTAAGATCCCACATGCTGGGTGGTGCAGCCAAAATTTTTTTTAATTTTTTTTTTTTAAGTGTTTAAGGAACAGAAAGAATTGAGCCCAAGGTCATGCTCCCAGTCTTCAGCTGAGCATGGCAGGCTGGTTCCTGGGAGACATGAGACTCCTGTGAAGGGCAACTCCTCAGAGGCTGTAACAAACCTTCCCTGGACAGCCTGGAACGCCTCCACCCAACCTTCCCTCCCCTCTCTTTCACTCAAGGTCATGCCTGCACTGACTACAGCGCGATGGCTCTCCCAGCCTCCTCCAGCTCCCGGCCCTTTTTCTCTCACAGGTGTTTCCTGAATAAACTCTTGTGTGATTGTCTCCCAACCTTGTCTCTGCTCCTGAGAGGAACCAGGCTAAAACAAGACACGAAGGGTGCAGTCTTTCACGCTTATTTTTCAAACAGCCTAAATGCAGATGACCTTCAGTTGAAAAGTAGAGGCATGGGATAAAGATGCAAAGGAAAACGCAATTTCTGAAATACGTCCAGAGAAGAATCTTAGCTGTTGCTCCTGGCACATGGAAGCAAAGAGATGAGAAGCCTACTAAGTCTCTGAGTCTGGACTTAATGACTTAAACAACGCTTGGGCACCCAACCTCGATGACCAGGAGGCAGGTTTCAAAGTCTATATCTATATGGTCCAAGGAGGATGAGATCCTCTGTATTCACTTCGGATGCAGCCTAGGGGAATAATGAACAAGGAGGAGCCTCCAGAGTACGGTCAGTGTCCATTCAAGGTCATCCCTTCACTGCCAGCGCAGGGGGTCCTCACAGAGTCTGACCTGGAGGACCTCATGATGCTATAGACTAGTGACTAAGTGGGGCTCATACTCCCACCTTTTCCACAGTGGACATTCTGACCCTGCTCCCCCCACTGTGTATCATGTCTCGAGGGTGTGAGGATGACATGTCTTTTGAGCCACATCAGGACCTTAGAGGGCCTAATGCCGTACACATGTAGACTGTGGACTTTGGACTGATGCAGTGACCAGGTGAGACTTGCAGGCACCCCCGTTAAGGAGGCAGTGAGTGTATCTATGCAGAGAAAAACAAATGCATGGATGACTGGAATGACAGTTTGTGACAGTGACTGCACTATGTCCAGCACGCCACCTCCTCTCCCTGAGCCCAGCAGGTGACTTTTCTCAGGTCCCCTTCAATTCCGTGGGGCCACGTGACTGAATTCTCGTCTATGAAACATCAGGGGAAGTAACTTGTGCCACTTCCGGGCTAAGGCTGTTTGCAGTCAGCGTGCCTTTTTCCACGTTCTCTTTCCCACCCACCCAGCAGGAAATTGACGACTCTAAGATGGTGGAGAGAAAACAGGCCTGATCCATGAGTCAGTGTTCGAAGGCGAGCCATGCCACAGCTACCCAATCCACGTCAAGCTGTGACGTAATCAGAACTAGACCTCCATTATAACTCACTGAAATTTCAGAATTTATCAATTGCAGACGGCAGCATTAACTCCCCTGGCTGATATATAAAGGCATCGTTATCTTTTTACTATGTTAAAAGCAATGCAGTACTAGAGGAATGTAAGTTTAATTATGACTGATAGAAGCAAGGAAGCGACTACTACAGAATTGCAGACCTTCCAAATTAGCTGTGGGCAAAGGTGCATGATAACAGGTTTTTCAATCCTGGAACAATACTTAAAAGGAAAAGAGAAAACAACAGAAAATGAGTAGCTATCATAGCAGATGCTATCAGTTACCTCCTCACCATCCATCCCAGCCACCTTCCTCGCTTGCTAAAAACCCCAATTTGGGAAGTAACAGAGATCCCTGCATTTCAGGAAAGGCAAGTTTCTACTCCAGCCCCAAAGGACAAATGAAACTGGTCTAAACCCATCACGTAATATTATTCTCATTGGCAAGTAGTCGACCTAGAAGTGACCAGTCATCCCCACTTTTGACCAAGAAGATGTGGGCAGATGTCCCAGCAAAAGGCTTTCTTGTTCTAAACAAAAGGTGAAGACTTCTTAGGAGAAATGTGTTCACTCTTTGCTCATTTACCTCCCCTCCTTCTTCCTGGCTGGAATGAAGTGATGTCAGGAGCTGCTGGAGGACTTTTTCAGCCATGAGGAAGAAAGCCACATGCCAGAGATGAGTAAGCAGAAATGTGAGAGGAGATGAGGCCTTGCCGATCTGACTGAGAAGCTAAACTAATCGAGCCACTGCAGTATACCTCCAGACTTCTTATCATTTAGGAAAAATGAGGAACTCCAAGAAATAAAGTTCTTTAATTATTAAATGAAATGTGGTAATACAAATATGAAAGATTTCTTTAATCAGACAACTATTAATGGTGCATTCTGTCACTTACAGCCGAGCACATTCCTAACTGATACAGAGAACAATAAAAAATAACACAGAAGCCCTAAACCCTAAGTATACTCTTTAACACAAAAAGGGGAACAGAATTAATTTCTCCATTAAAAATCTGAGACTGTCAGATGTAAATAAAAAGTAAAATCCAGACACTGCTTTCAGAAAGGCCAAGTATTCTCCTTACTGGCTGCAAGTAATAATGAATCCTTGCTTCTCCGAAGCAAAAAAAAAAAAAAAGTAAAATCCAATTCTGTACTGTTTAAATATAACACACACATAGAAAAGAAAAAGGTTAAAAATAGTCAGCAATAGGCCGTGCAAAGGCAAGCAAAAAGAAAGCAGAAGTACCAATGTCAGACAAAGCAAATTCAAGGACAAACATGTCAGACAAGGCAAAGAATATTATGTGATAATAAAAGATGCAACCCACAAAGAAGCTGTAACAGTCATAAAACTTTATACAACAGACAACATAGCAGACAACTACATAAAACAAAAACTCCTAACAACTCAAAGAGAATTTGAAAATGTATATATATCCATAGTGGAGAGTTCTACAATATTTATTTCAGAAGCTGGCAAGCCAAATAGATTTTAAAAATTGATAATATAAAGTTTTTGAATAATATAGTCAATAAATTTTACTTAACAACTATAGAACTTTACCCCTTAAAGTTTAAGAATATACTTTTATTCTTCTGATCTTGCAATTTGTGAGAAAAATGTTATAGGCCATATTCTCTAATAATGACACAAAATTTAGAAATCAATGAGGGGAAATAGGCATCAAGAAAATACTCCTAGAGAATTCATGGATCTTAGGGCAAATCAAAACTGAAATTATACATTATCAAGGGGAAAAGTTGTAGCAAAAAAATATATATATATATGAGTACAAGTAACAGTAAGCTCAAAAGAAAAATTATAGGTTTAAAGCCTTTTCTTTTTGATGTCCCAGTAAAGATAAAACTTTCTTCTCCACACATTCCCTCACTGTCCAATAGTTAGGACTCTGCCCTTTCACTGCCGAGGGCCCAGATTTAATCCCTGGTCCGGGAACTCAGATCCTTCAAACCACGTGGTGCAGCCAAAATAATAAAAGTTAAAATTAAAAAAAAAAAAGTTTAAGAAAACATCTCTCTTGTCCAAACACATAACAATATAGAACCAAAATAACAAGAACAAATGTATAGGAATACAAGAGATACCTCCATGGACTCAATACTAAACAGATGTGAAGCAGTCTGCAGGGTGGAAGCCTCAGCTCCCACGTGGGTCCTGAAGGAAATGGTGGTCACCAGGACTGTGACTCCTACAAGGTAGAGGGGAGTCAAAGTTCTCCAGGTGAGACAGGGGCCAGAGGAGGATTCAAGTCACGTGCTGGTGATGCACTCGGCAAGCTCAAGGGGCAGCGAGGAGGTTACAATGGCTGCAAGCAGAGGGAGCAAGAAGGGAAATCGCAATGCAGTTGGAGAAGCATCAGCTTCAGTTCATTCAGCGACCCTCACGGGTAAGGACTGTGGATTTTGTTCTAAGTGGGATGGGAAGTCATGACAAGTGGAAAGTGGGGAAGGCGACATAATCTCATGGATAGTTCAAAATGCTCGCTCTCCCCGTTATGTGGGAAGCAGGGAACAAGCACATCCGGTAGGACAGTGAGCATCTGAAATAGTCCAGGGGCTAGATAATCGTTTCTTGGACTAAGATGATCCTGGTGGAAGCAGTATAAAGTGGTTAAGATTTAAGATATATTCTGGAGGAAAGAGCAATATTTGCTTAAATTTGGGATATGAGTTGTGAAAGAGAGAGAACGAGAAACCTCCAATGTTTCCACTTAAGTAACGGAATGAAAGGTGGTGTTACTGAAAGGAATAACATGAAAGAAATAGCTTGGATAAATCAACACTTCTGTTTGGGCCAAGTTAAGTTTGAGATGTCTGTTAGACATCCTACAGGCAATCGAATAAAAGAGTTCAGAGGAGAGACTAGAACTAAAATATAATTTTTTATAGGCATCACTGGATAGATATTTAAAGCCGTAAGACTGGATGAGAGCAGATAAAGGGTGGGTATAGGAAGGAACTAGAAGAGGTGGAAGGACAGAAGTCCAGCACATTCCAACATATAGACAGGAGAAGGACCCCCAAGGAGATGAGGACAAAGAAGCCTGTGAGGCAGGAGGACAACAAAAAGAGCCCAGTATCACAGAAACCAAGGCGAGAAAGCATTTCGGGGATTAAAGACAGGTCAACTGTGTCAAAGGCTACTGATGGGTCAACAGGATGAAGGCCGAATTGACCGCTGGATTCAACAACATGGAGGTCACCAACGACCTTGACAAAGGTGATTTCGTGAGTCTGTGAAAGGGAACACTTAGAAACCTTTAGAGGAAAATATAAAAGCATATCATTATTACTTTGGGGAAGGAAAGAATTTCTTCTATGAGACATAAAAAGAATATAAGAGACAACGTTGATGTATTTGAATACAGATTAAAGCTTAAAAATTTTCTCACACAAAAAAATACCACAAAGACAATTAAAAATCAGCAACCAACTGAGAGAAGATACTTGAGTATGCACAACTGTCAAATAACTGCACCAATTAATAAAAGCAATAGTAACAGTTAACATATACTGAAGGCTTATCTGCTATTCATGGTTCAACATATTTTACATGTATTGACTTATTAATGTCTAGAACAATCTTTCTTTACTAGAGTCCTGTGAGAGAAATAAGCCCTAGAAAACATAATTTGAATGGTGACTTTTTTCTCAGTTCTCTAAGAATGGTGTATAGATAGAACTAGTCTAGATGCATTGTAGAAAAGTCAACTCATTACATACTATGTATCATTTCAAGCAACTATTGTCAAATAACTTGCTCTCAAGACCCCTTTATATTCTTTAAAAATATTGAGCATCTCAAAGAATTTTTGTTTATGTGGATTATACCTATCAATATTTACCATATTCAAAATTAAAACAGAAAATTGTAATATATATTTATTGAAAATAATAACATATCAGGACTCCCTTAGTGTCCAGTGGTTAAAACTCTGTGCTTCCACTGCAGGGAGCAGGGATTCAATCCCTGGTCAGGAACTAAGATCCCACATGCTGCAGGGCATGATCAAAAAAAGATAAAATAATAGCAAATCCATTACATAATAACATATACAGCACTTTTATAAAAAATAGCTATATATTCTAAAATAAAAAATATTTAATTGGGAGAGTGGCTTCATTTTCCATTTTTGCAAATCCTTTGAATGTCCAGCTTAATAGAAATCAGCTGGACTCTGCTGTAATACATAATTTTAGTTGAAGCATATGAAAAAAAAATTGACTTCACACAGATATATAATAGGAAAGAGAAGAAAAGAGAAAAATCCATGCCTTTTCATATATTACAGATAATCTTTTATTATACCACACCAAAACTAAAGTGGTAGTTTCTTAAATGTTTGTTGTGATGTGAAACCTGAAACAATATCAGTGAATTTATTGTACTTTGTCCTATTAAAATTCATAGGTCATGTTAATCTCCTAGTTTTGGTCAATGTATCATGGTGACATAAGATGTAACCATTAGTGGAAGCTAGATGCAGCGTATAAGGGAAATTCTCTGAACAACTTTGCAACTCTTCTGTAAGTCTAAGGTTACCTCAAAATTAAAAATTAAAATTTCTAAGTAAAATAAAATTAAAATCCATTGGTTTATGTTGAACTTTGAAAGGATCTTTCACTCATGCATGATTTAGCAACTTTTCTCAATGTTCCTTTGGAAAATACTGGTCCATGGAGTCGAGCAGATCTTCCAAATGTGGACCCATTTTATTTTACAATATCATAAAATCATGTCTGTTAACATCACTTCAAACCTCAAAGAAAAGCCTCTACGTATTGGAAATCCAATAAGCTCATTGTGGCTGATATAAGTTTTCCAAAAATTCTAATTTTTGCTTGAAAGCTGGAATTTTATCACTGCCTTAAATTTTATCAGTTGTTTTCTTTGACGTGACAGAGTCATCTTATTAATTTTCAAATATCCAAGTTTGAAAAAAGACATCGTTTGTCAGTCTTCTTTCAAATAAAAATGGCATTCCATGACAAAGGAGGCTAGTTCAGCATATAACTCAAAAAATCACATCCTGCTTTTCCTCAGGACAGCCATCATACTTCAGTATGCAGCAGAAATGGTTTATGTAGCCTTCCAGTTTGTCACACAATAAAATAATAAGGTTTACTGTTTCATCAAGGAGTGAAACCACCATCAATTTTACTGTGAGTGTATGATGATGAAAAAATACAACCATTTCACTCCTACAAGACTGGAAAGAATAAAAATGTCTGATGGAAAAGTCTGCTTGTTGGAAAGGATATGGAACAACAATAATTCTTATAAATTGCTGATGGTAGAAGGTACTGATACAATCATTTTGATGATATTCGGCAAATATTTAGTAACGTTAAAAATGCTACACATTATTACAAAGCACTTCCAAGTACACATGTGCCCAGAAAAACCTGAACTAGAAGGTTCATGGAAACACTGTGCAAAATATTAAAAATCAGAAACAACATAAATGACCAGTAAAGGGAAACAGATAAATACATTTTGGTGTTTTTATAATTCAGTACTCCATAGCAAGAAAAATAAATAGGTTTGAACAACACAGACATATCTCTCTAAAAAATGCAGAACCAATAAATTAAATTCAGACTGTATATAGTATAATGTCATTCATATAATGATTAAGCAACATACTGCTTACAAAATATATATTAAAGTACAGAAAAGATATAAGGATGGTACATTTTGTATTTATAATAGGCTTGCATATCGGGAGAGTGATGAGGAGTGAAATTTTAGAAAGATATTAAAGTGTACTTCACACTTTAATAAAAACGCAGAAGGCAGGACTTCCCTGGTGGTCCTGTAGCTAAGACTCTGCACTCCCAGTGTAGAAGGTCGGGTTTGACTCCTGTTCAGGGAACTAAATTTATGTCACATGCTGCAACTAAGACCCGGCACAGCCAAATAAAGAATTTGTTTTTAAACAAAGAAGGCACCATGTTAACCGTTAGTAATATGGGTCCATAAGTACATATTACACTACTTATTATTTTTGTCTATATGTTTAAATATTTTACAGTGAGAAATTTTTAAGGCTTTCTTTAAAAAAAAAAAAGATGAGACATGAATAAACTAAGTTCTCAATCTAAGACATTAAAAAAAGAAAATAAAAAGAGAAAATAATTACCAAAGAAAAAACTAATATTAGTGAATATATGACATATATATTATAAATACAACCAAACATTTGTTCTTTGAAAAAATTTAATATGATAGGAAATCACCCAGCATGCTTAAATTAAGTTAAAACATATATATAAACATATACATGTTTATATATATATATATTATGTGTGTATATATAATATATATATGGAATTAGGAATAAAAAAGAGAGTGTAAAACATGAACTGATTAAAAGAGAGTATCAGGGACTTCCCTCGTGGTACAGTAAACGAGAATTCGCCTGCCAACGTGGGGGACATGGGTTTGATCCCTGACCCAGAAGATTCCGCATGCCATGGAGCAATTAAGCCCCTGTACCACAGTGACTGAAACCTGCACACCCTGGAGCCTGTGCTCTGCAAAAAAAGAAACCACCACATCGAGAGCCTGCCAACCACAACAAAGAGGAGCCCTCACTCTCTGCAACTAGAGAAAGCTGGCAGCAGGAACAAAGACCCAGCACAGACAAAACCAAATAAATAAATAAAAGAGAATATCATATACTATTCTGTATTAACAAATTTGAAAATATAGGCATAAATCTTCATAATCTTAAATTAGACAGTGGTTTCTTAGATATGACACCAAACGCATAAACAGCAAAAAACATATATACGATTTGGATGTCATCAAAATTTGATACTTAAAACTTTTGTTTTTCAAAGGACACCATCAAGACAGTAAAAGGGCAGCTCAAAGAGTGGGAGTAAATATTTGCAGATCATATATCTGATAAAGAACTTGTGTCTGGAGTACATAAAAATTCTTACAACTCAATAATAAAAGGACAATTCAGTCAAAAAATGGGCAAAGGATCTAGACATTTCTCTAAAGAAGATATACAGATGTCCAATAGGCACAAGAAAAGATGCTCAACATCTTTACTCATCAGGAAAACACAAACCAAAACCACAATGACGTAACACTTCACACCTCCCAGGATGGATTTAACCAAAAAGATAAATAATAACGAGTATTGGTGAGGGTGTGGAGAAATTGGAGCTCTTACCCACTGCTTGTGGAACATTAAAATGGTGCAACTGTTTTGGAAAACAATCTACAATTCCCCAAGTTATTAAACATAAAGTTATCAGAAGATCTGGCAATCCCACTCATAGCTACACACCCAAGAGAAATGAAAACATACATCCACTCAGAAACTTGCACATGAGTGTTTACAGAAGCATTATTCACAATAGTCAAAAGTGAAAACCCAAATATCCTCTAAGAGATGAATGGATAAACAAAATGTGATACATTCATATAATGGAACCTTATTCAGCCATAAAAAGAATGACATACGGATATATGCTACATTGTGGATGGACCTTGAAAACATTACGCTAAGTGCAGGAAGCCAGTCACGAAAGTCCACATTTTATATTATTCCATCCATATGAAAGTCCAGAATAGGGAAATCCAGAGACCTAAAGAAGACTGCATGCTAAGTCGCTTCAGTCATGTCTGACTCTTTGCAGCCCTATAGACTGTAGCCCGCCAGGCTCCTCTATCCATGGGATTCTCCAGGCAAGAATATTGGAGTGGGTTGCCATGCCCTCCTCCAGGGGATCTTCCCAACCCAGGGATCGGACCTGTGTCTCTTATGTCTCCTGCATTGGCAGCCAAGTTCTTTACCACTAGCACCACCTGGGAAGCCCCTAAAGAAGATTAGTGGTTACTAAAGGCTGGAGCAGGGATAAAGGGGCCTGGAGGGTACTAGTGACTTGTATGGTTTATGAATTATGTCTCAATAAAGTTGTTCTGGACAACAACAACAAGAAAAACTCTCCTGGTAATTATTTGACAAGGTAATTTTAAAAATTAGTTAAGGTACAGAAGTCTAAACAAGAAATAGACAAACTTAACCTAACCGACAACTATAGAACAGTCCACACTATAATGGAACACTTTCTTTCGAGTGCACACAGAGCACTCACCTGGATAGACTACATTCTCAGCCATTATAAAAGAAACAACAAGCTTTAAACGTTTGAAATCATTTATGGAATGTATAGGGAACCCAACCATGGTGGCCAGATAATAAGCATATCCATGCGATGGTAAGATAAAAATAAATGCTCCCTGAGGCCCCGAATCATGTCATTTTGAAAGGACAGGCGGGAAACAGGTGTGGAAATGCACCTGAAGAATTTAAACCCCAAAGCTAAATGCAGAATCTGGTTTCAAATGAGAGAATCCTAGGAAGCTTTGCTAGTTTTTAATGTGAGAAAACCTGGAAAGCAGTGATGCTACTAGCCACTCCGAGAGATAACAGAGGGGCCGGCAGCTGCCTGCAACCTGCTACTTCAGCATGACTCCACTAAGGAGAGTTGAGACCTGGCGTCAGGTTACAGGGAGTCACGAGATAACCAGGTGGTGGCCTTTCTCAGAAACTGCCCCTGCTGACCTCCAGGTGGAAGAGGAGGCAGTGAGGTGGACAGGGAAGAAGGGAGGTGGCAGGCATGAACACCTCTCAAGCAAGAGGAGAAAATACAACCCGAGCAGCTCAGCCTGGCATGCCCAGCTGGGGTCCTGCAGCAGGCAGGAGAAGCCAGAGTTGAGCAAAACTCCATCTGTTTAATCAGTCCCTGGGCTGCAGGAAATAAACTTACAGTTACCAGGGAAGAAAGAGGGGGTGGGGTAAACTGGGAGACTGGAATTGACATACACATTCCTATATATAAAATGGATAACTAATAAGCGTCTATTGTAGAGCACAGGGAACTCTACTCAACACTCTGTAATGCCCTGTGTGGGAGAAGAACCTTTAAAAAAAAGTGGATGTATGTGTGTGCATAACTGATTCACTTTGCTGTTCACCTGAAATTAACACAGCACTGTAAATCATCTACACTCCAAAAAACATTTTTTTTAACTAGAGAAAAATATACAGCCCATGAGCTCTTGGCAGCATCCAGGAAAATGGTGAGGGGTAGGCGGGCAGGAGAATCCCATCCTTGTGGGCCAAGCTCTTCAGGTACTTGCAGAAACTCTCTCCCTCTTTATATGTCCCTCCTTAGCCCTGTAGGCGGAGAAGGCAATGGCACCCCACTCCAGGACTCCTGCCTGGAAAATTCCACGGCGGAGGAGCCTGGTAGGCTGCAGTCCATGGGGTCTCTAAGAGTCGGACACGACTGAGTAACTTCACTTTCCCTTTTCACTTTCATGCATTGGAGAAGGAAATGGCAACCCACTCCAGTATTCCTGCCTGGAGAATCCCAGGGGCGAGGAAGCCTGGTGGGCAGCCGTGCATGCGGTCGCACAGAGTCGGACACGACTAAAGCGACTTAGCAGCAGCAGCAGCAACCTTGTAGGAGGATCCCCGTCAACATTACTACTATCAAACTTCTTTAACTTTTGCCAGTATTATTGTTTTAATTGGCAATGACATACTTTACTAGTGATGCTGAAGACCTTTCCTCATGGTCATTGTGGATTTGAAATTTCCCTCTTGTGAATGGCTTGTTCATATCTTTCCTCCATTTTTCTACTATTTTTCTTTTGCTGACTGGGGAAGTTTCTTTCATCTCTGGATACAAGTCCTTGGCCTGTTACAAATGTTGCAAATATTTTCCTCTCATTTATCTCTCCTGTTTTTCTTTTTAAACTCAGTTTGGTACCTTTTATAAAGATTTTAAAAATTTAGTCATATTTATCTTTATTTTCCTTATTTTTCTTGTTGTGTCTTATTTTAAGAAAGCCTTCACTCTCCCCAATATGCTCTCATTTTTTCCTCGATTACTTCTAGAATTTTGTTTTTGTTTTTTCTGCATTGGTCTTTAGTCATCTGGAATATGTTGTTTCACCATAAGAGTAGCTGTGAGAAGGAGGAAGATGCTGTGCACTCAAGTGTGGGGACCTGGAGCCCCAACAAACCTGGACCCGGATTCTAACTCTACCTCAATTCAAACAGAGATAATAACCTATTTTGTTAATTTGACGACACACATCTTAAAAATTTCTGAAATCAGGATGTGTCTTATAAACAATGGTGTATCATGGTTTCACTTACAGCTTTCTTAGCAGTATATAAAAATAGTGTGTCTTTCAAGCTCCGGCATCTTAGATTTCATGAATCTAAGGTGGGCATGCTGATTTTCTTCAACTCCCTTTTTAGATTTCTCTGTTAGGTTCAACAGTTTTTCAGTAGATCCACTTAAAGGGTAATGAGTTTGTAGGAACACTGGGGAATCAGGGGTTTGGAAGCCCTGGATTGGGGGACTGTAACTCTTCAATTGCCCATCTTAGATTTCTTGAAACACAAAGGATCCAACCTCAGGTCCCTAAGGGGGTGAGATAAACAGGCACTTCATGGGCCCAGGATGGGTGAGACATTCCATCTAGGTGAGTTCACCTTCATTCCAGAGAAAGCAGCTACTCTGAGGCCTCATTCTTCCTGCAATCCTGGGCCTTCCTCCTTAGCCTCCAGAACCTGAGCCTCCATTCCAGGAGGAATGGAGGGCTCCTTCAGGCCCCCTTCCCTAAAACCTTCAGTGGGACAAGGCCATACCTTCAGTTGTCTGCCAT
This sequence comes from Bos javanicus, assembly GCF_032452875.1. Classification (NCBI taxonomy): domain Eukaryota; kingdom Metazoa; phylum Chordata; class Mammalia; order Artiodactyla; family Bovidae; genus Bos; species Bos javanicus. Next base: position 37,453,603 of record NC_083895.1, on the reverse strand, counting down.
ATCCAGGATGCTCAGAGCTGACAGTTAAGGGCTCTGTTTAAGGCTGACCTCTGTCCGCATTCAACAAGACTGCACCCTCACCCCTGGGGACACCCACACCTGCTGGGCACCAGAAGCGATTAAGGCCATGCCCCCACATCCTCTCACAGCAGCTTCTGCCTGGCTCCTCCCACTGCCTACCTGGTGAGTCTGTAGTTTTGCAGCTTCTGCAAATGCTGGAGACAGGGAGCCGAGGGCTCTGACAGAGCTGCCTCTGTCAGAACCCTGGCACTGGGCTCAGGGAAGGCCAGGAGGACAGGGAGAGAGCCAGGGGGCTGCAGAGGCCCCCGGCCAGAGCCAGCGTGAGAACTTTGTGCACTTCAGCCTCACTGCCACCCAGAAAGCCCCTGCCTCATCCCAGATGAGGGGAAGCAGAGTGACACCCCAAAGAGTTACAGTCCCCAAATCCAGGGCTTCCATGCCCTTGATTTCCCAGCATTCCTACATACTCACTGTCCTCTAAGTGGAGCTACTGGAAAACTGTTGGAACTAAGAGAGAAATTTAAAAAGGGAGTTGAAGAAAATCAGCATGCCAACTGCATATGACAGCAAGAACAGGGATGGGACAGGAGACAGCTTCAAACACGGATTTGCCTTGATGTTTAATAACTTCTGCGTGATGTGCTGAGAATCCAAACAATGAATGGTATGCTGCTGGGTTGGCCAAATCATTTGTACAAGGGGGCACCGAGAGGGGATATAATATTTATCACTTTCCCCTCAGAGGAAAAAATGTGGAGAACTAGCAGTACAAAGTGGAGTTAGTGTCCAAGTAATTATTGTTGTTATGACTTGATTATAGAACCACTATTGGCATAAAAAATAAGTCTTGAGAGATAACTAAACAAAATCAACCCAAAATTCTTGATTATACCAACAAAACCATGGAGAGGGATATTAAAATAAAAAACAAGGATATTTTATCTTTATCATTCCTGATAAAGATAAAATGGGTTCAAGTATATATTTTTAAAGCTTTAAACGAATATACGCTATTTAATATACACTTTTCAGTCGACTCCCTTAAAAAAAAACACGGTAGTATCAAAGGAGGGGGAAAGAAAAGATACAAGGAAATGAACACTAGGCAGATGCGAAGGAAAAAAGCAGAGTCAGTCAACCTAAAAATCGAAGTCAAAACCCTAAAACAAGAAATGAGAAGGAAGGGCTTATCCAGCGTCCAGTGGTTAAGACTCCGCCTTCCAATGCAAGGGGTGTGGGTTTGACGTGGTCATGTATGGATGTGAGAGTTGGACTGTGAAGAAGGCTGAGCGCCGAAGATTTGATGCTTTTGAACTGTGGTGTTGGAGAAGACTCTTGAGAGTCCCTTGGACTGCAAGGAGATCCAACCAGTCCATTCTGAAGATCAGCCCTGGGATTTCTTTGGAAGGAATGATACTAAAGCTAAAACTCCAGTACTTTGGCCACCAGTTGACTCATTGGAAAAGACTCTGATGCTGGGAGGGATTGGGGGCAGGAGGAGAAGGGGACGACAGAGGATGAGATGGCTGGATGGCATCACTGACTCGATGGATGTGAGTCTCAGTGAACTCCGGGAGTTGGTGATAGACAGGGAGGCCTGGCGTGCTGCGATTCATGGGGTCGCAAAGAGTCGGACACGACTGAGCGACTGATCTCTGATCTGGTGAGCTAAGGTCCCACAAGGTATGCAGTACAGAGCAACCAACGTGGCTAGAAAAGAACACCTCTATGCAAAACTACAGCAACAACTGGCCACATCTTGCACCACATACAAAGATTAACTCAAATGGATCATAGACCCAAAATGTAAAGCCTAAAAGGAATTTTAAAAATAAAATGGTGAATTGTATGTTAAAAAAAAAAAGAGAAGGAAATGAGTTGTAAGTACGAGTGAAAAGGTGACAGAATTCCCACCACTTGGCGGCTCGGGTGGTAAACGATCCACGGGCAATGGAGGAGACTGGGGTTCAGTCCCTCGGTGGGGAAGGTCCCTGGGGAAGGGAATGGCTACGCTCTCCAGTATTCTTGCCTGGAGAATTACAGGAACAGAGGAGCCTGATGGGCTACCGTCCACGGGGTCACAAAGAGTCAGATACGACCGAGTGACTAACACTTTTCATATATTACAGACTATAGTTCAGCTTCTACAATATATATCACGAAACACAAGTATACTGAGACTGTTAGACTTCTACTGAAGATTTTCAACGTCTAGGGGAGAGGTCACACTGCACAGCTCACACCGTGCGCGTGCGTGCTCAGTCGCTCAGTCATGTGCGCATGCGTGCTCAGTCGCTCAGTCACGTCCGACTGTGTGTGACCCCACAGACTATAGCCCACCAGGCTCCTCTGTCCGTGGGATTTCCTAGGCAAGAATCCTGGAATGGTTTGCCAGTTCCTTCTCCAGGGGATCTTCCCAACCCAGGGATCAAGCCCATGTCTCCTGCGTGGCAGGCAGATTGATCACTGAGTCACCTGGGAATCCCACAACTCACAGCCTTCTACTCAAAAGAGAAATCCTTTAATACCTGTCTCCTCAGTCAAGCCCCTCTGACACACCAAGCACACCAGGGTCTCAGCTGCTCCCCGCCCACAGCTGGCCCCAACCACAATCCTCAGGTTTTCTTCACTTGCTAGGATGGACACGGCACAGCCCCAGCCATGCTGACACGGCACATGCAGGCTAATGGAGAAGACAGACTGTACACAAGCAAACAGACGTGAGGGAAAAAGAAGATGATAACCTCCAAGGCAGATTCACAGGGACAGAAAGCAGATCGGTGCTTGCCAGGGGCTGTGGGAGGGAAGGATGGGGAATGACCGAGTAATGGATATGGGCTTTCCTTCTGGGGTGATGTACATGACGCGGGTGGTGGTTGCACAATATTCTAAACGTCACTGAACTGCACACTTTAAAATGGTTAAAATAGTAACCTTTATGTTGTGTATGCTGCCGCTGCTGCTAAGTTGCGTCAGTCGTGTCCAACTCTGTGTGACCCCATAGACGGAAGCCCACCAAGCTTCCCCATCCCTGGGATTCTCCAGGCAAGAACACTGGAGTGGGTTGCCACTGCCTTCTCCAATGCATGAAAGTGAAAAGTGAAAGGAAAGTCTCTCAGTCGAGTCCCACTCTTAGCGACCCCATGGACTGCAGCCCACCAGGCTCCTCTATCCATGGGATTTTCCAGGCAAGAGTACTGGAGTGGGGTGCCATTGCCTTCTCTGTTATGTTGTGTATATTTTACCACACAAAAAAAGAAAAATGATACTTTCAGATGAGGTAAAGTGCTTTGAGGGAAGTCAGGCTGGATGTTATAATAAAGACAAGGGTGGGGCTCCTTAAGGGCAAAGAGTCAGTGAAGAGCTCAACATTTAACTGAGAAATGAACAGAGGGGAGAACCCAGGCTCATGAGGATTTGGGAAAAGAGCATTCCACGCAGAGGGACTCCAAAGAGGGAGAAACTGGGTTGGAGAATGGGTAGAGGCCCTCAAGAAGCATTTGTGTTCCTTTGAGTGGATGGAAGCCACTGGGGCAGGGAGGTCCCTGAGCTTAGTGTGTTGAAAGGGCACTTTGGCTACTCTGCAGAGAAAGGTCACAGGGCATGAGCCTGAGACAGGGGGACCACTGAGAAGATGGATGCATTGGGAATGTCTGCAGGCTAGTACAGGTTCCCACGCCCGGAAAGGGAACACACTGAGGCTAGGAGGGTCTAGGCCCAGCGGGTGAGGTTGCCATGGTTACTGGAAGGTTCCCAGGAAACAGAGACAAGGTGGATGTCCAGGGAGAAAGACTGTGTCCCACAAGTTTCATTAGAGCATGGACCAGGCCCACCTGGGCACCAAGTCCAGGGCAGATGTGCAGTGGGAATGGCTGAGAGCTCAGACGGGATGCTGGATCGGGTGCCTCCCTCTAGCCCCAGGTCAGGGCTGCTTGTAGGAGTGGCATAGGATGGGAGGACAGAGAGAGGTGGGCCTAACAGGTGGGAGCTGCCTCTTGACCCTTGGGGAACGGAAGCAGTAGGGGCTGGACAGCCAGACCGACAGTCTCCCGTAGGCCAGACTGAGGAGCAGGCACAAGGCTGGCTGGGTGGGTGAGAATAAGGCACTTCCGTGAGGCTGCAGGTCTGGCTTGCAGTGTGGCCAATGTCAGCCACATGAAAGGAGAGAGCAGGAAGGAGAGTGGAGGAAGAGGTCTGGACCCCAGGAAGAGGATGTCCAGACAGATAAGGAGATGGTCACGGAGAAACCAATTTAACACTGACAGGGACTGCCAATCGTGGCCAGAACCAGCAAGACCAGGTGGAGAGGCTTCCTGGGTCACCGCAGCAGTAGGAACACATGTGTCCTGAATCCAGTGTTCCAGGTGACACACAGCTCTAGCCCCAAGAAAACCCAGAAAGGGCCAGGAGGTTGTGAAGGCTGCAAGAACCCACATCACATGTGAGGAGCTGCAGTCACCATCATGCTTGATGGCTGTGGCTTAAATCTAGCAGAATGTAATGTAACACGCCTTCCCAGAGTCTCAACAAACAACACAATTTTCCATCAGACATCAATTTTGCCAGAAACATGAAAAACTAGCAAATATGATGGGAAATGGGAAAACAACATAGGCTAAGGGTCTGTACCTTCTACAACAGGGCAGAACACCAGAAGCGTCTCAGCAAAGTACAAAGCGAAACCAAAAAGACACACCTGCATGATCAGGGGAGTGAGATGCGCCCAGCCATGACCATCCTCTTTCAGCCCAGCTCACTTCTGGGGACCCTCCCAGGACCAGAACAACCACCGAGTTTCTGTAAACCGGAATAATCCATATCACCAGTGTTCATCCCTACCCTCTGCAGGTGTAACTGGAAAGCTGAGACGTTCTCGGGGTCAGGACGCACCTTGCCCTGCCTGAGTCCTAGGGACAGCGAGGTCAGGCCTGCTAGGAGCTGAGAAGTGTCCTCAGAAGAGAGAGGGTGGGATGGAGTTCTCCAGGGACCAATGGGACTTGGGGGATCAACAGGCAGGAGGAGGTTCGAGGTCATTCCAGGCTGACGGGAACTAAGCTGTGCTCAGGGATCCCAAGAGTCTGGCATGTACAACAGGGCGCAGCAGGCGCTTCCTTCAGGACAGACTGGAGGGAGGGAAGCACCAGCTGGGAAGGAAGTGTCTGTGAAAGGAAGGAAAAGATCCAGCTGATAGAGCCTGTGCCCACACACCCTGCCCTGAGCCACCCCATGGCTGCTTCTTTCCCAAGCCTCACTCCTGACACTCCAGTTGGCATGCTCTCTTGGATCTGATCTGTTTACCCATGGATTCAAGAGCTGAAGCTCTGTCCAGTTCACCAAGATCAGAGCTTAGCAATGCTGGCTAAAGGTATGAATGAATGAACAAATGAATACACGCACAGACCATCCATTGAATTGAAGCACTGAGTTCAGAAGTGAATGAATAGAAAAACATCAGTCACTGGACCATGGTCAAAGTCACAGGATATTCATCCTGACTCCATTTTTAGCAGCTAGGTGACTTTGGAGGATTGGGCTGTAGCTTCCTCATCTGAGACTGGGTCACAGGACTATGGGGGTATTCAGTGAGGGCAAGCACATGGTAAATATTAAAGGTCTTGGACAGGTGGGATGTTTGTTGCAACCCTTTATCAAGATTCCAGGACGAGAAGCAGACAATGTGCACCCAGACCCATACCAAGAAGCTCTTCAGCCTCTGGGGCTGAGCCTGCCCCCCAGGGCTTCCCCGAGGTCTTCCCAGACAGCTCTGGGACTGCAGAAAAGAGCTGACATCTGAGCGGGATTCTGACCTGGAATACACACACTCCTCCTCGTCTCCATTCTTTATAAATCAGAAAATTAACTATCTGGAAAAGAGTCTTCTGCACCAGAAACCCAAATGAGCTTAATGTATAATTTATGCATGAAAATGTAGATGTCAACGTGTGACAAATCGTAGTAAAAATATTTTTGTAGTTAAAGTTTTAGGCATCTGTCTTCCTCCCAGGAGAGTCACGGTATCGATGACATGCGGCCCCAGGGCTCTGGGCGGGTGGGGCAGGAAGGTGGCCTGTCTTTTTCACCAGCAGTGATGAAGCTGCCAGTGCAGTCCCAGCCTTGGCATGAGCCACAGGCAGCCAAGTCACAGCTTTGCCTCCCTGGGGTCCTACCACGTCTTGCTCAAAATGGGGATTTCATACTCTATGACAACTCTGTGTTAGACCCAAGGGTGGAAGACAGGATGGAGAATGATCTCACTCCTGGAGCTTTGAGTCCCCTGGGAGAGCCAGGCAAGCAGAGGATCAAAGACACTGACAGTGTGCCAAGTGCTAGGGCAGGGATGGGTCCAAGCAGTCACCAAGGAGCAAGTACTTCCTGTGCCAAGAGCATCCCCAAGAGACTGCAAGAGGCAGGAGTCTGTCAGGAGGACAAAGGCAGGAGAACATTCCTCAAGAGAAGAATCATGTGTGTAAAGACAGAGGCTACAGCAATATGGCCAGATGGGTGCAGGTGCGGCCTGCAGAACATGGCAGGGGCTAATGGTGAGCCTGGAGTGAAGAGAGGGAGCCAGGTCACTCAGGGGCCTGTATGTCTATCGAGAGGCAGAACCTTATCCTAGACTGAAAACTTGCAAACTGATCAAGTCTACACCTCACTCTGGCCCACAGTATAGAGGCTAAGAGGAGGGCTGTTGTGGGCAGCCAATGAGAGAGAAGACAAACGGGTTTTGTGAATGGTAAAGTGCAACACCCATATACAGTGCCCTCCCCAGCAGGGTCTCGAGTACCGCACAACTCAGCAGCCTGCCTGCTTCAGATGTGCCCTCGCTCACAGGCGCCCCAGTCCATAGAAGTGGCTGGCACATCACTGCATGCTAACTACCTGAAATGTGGGTGGAACCCTTGCTTCTCATCTGCAGTTGCTACTACTTTTGGGGCTGCTCATGCTTAATGCAGGTCCAGAGGCCCAGTGAGGCTCCAGCACAACCCAAAGCATCCTCTCACAGGACAGGGAGGAGGGGCACGGGGCACCGTGCTGGAGCCACTGAGCTGCACTCGCGAGGGAGGGAGGAACGGAGTGTCTTCATTGCACCCTGCCCTCTGTCCGTGCCGTCAGGGTCCCCAGGCAGTCCTCTGTGCAGCCTTGGAGCCCTGCATAAAAGACAGACGCCCAGGCTAATGGGATAGGATGCTCACAGAACAAGGGTTTCAAGCCCCTGACCCTCATCACATCAGTACACATTTTAAAGAATGCAGCCTGATATTATCAACTTTTCCATCTCCCAGGAGGCCAGGGCTCAGGCCTTTGGTTACTTCCAGCCACCTACCTCGCTTGACCTTGGGGGGCCTGAGGCCCTCGACCTGGGCCAGGGCCTCCCAAGCCTCACGCTCCCTCCAGCGTCTCAGCTGCTCCTCGCGCATTTTGTAGAAGAGGATGTGCTTCTGCACATCGCTGAGCTCAGCGAGGAGCTCGGGGTCGATGTACATGTCATGCAGGATCTGCTGAAGCATGGCGGCGCCTGGGATGCGCACGCCAGCAGGACACCCCAGGCCACTCCTCACCCCGGGCTCCTCACGCCACAGCCACTCCCAGAGCCCCTTCTCCGTGCAGCATTGTCACTCTGCCACAGCTCCCAGCTGACGACGAACTCATCTCCTCTGCTCGGGACAACAACAGGGATCAGGCAGCTGGAAGGAAAGAGGCAGCCAAGACCTGCAATGGCAATCCGGCGCCTGAAACAGTCTAGTCCTTCTGTTGGGTCCCCAAGAGGCTGGGTCGTGGCCTCCCCTGGGCTCTCAGATGATGGAAGAGTCAAAGCCTCCAGCTCTGCGGGCAATGCCCAGGCCTGGCCCTGCCTGGCCCAGCAGGTGTCGAGTGATCTGTTAGTGGAAGGTAACGATGACACCAGCTGTATCAATGACACTGCCCCAGCCAACCAGGAACCGATCTTTCCTCCAAAGGTAAGAGGAGGAGGAGGAGGCAGGTTTGCCAATGAATTCCATGTCTTTTGAGTCAACATCAAACAGGCCAGAGGAGCCAGCCAGGAGCTTCTCAGCTGCTGTCTTTCGCTTTAGTTGCTCCATCATTGCCAGTCTTTCTCTTTTCCAGGACATTGGCCTACTAAGATAATGCTTCTAACACTCTGCCTTGGAGGAAAAGAGATCTGCCCTTCTTTCTGGCTTGCAGTTAAGGAAGAAAGCCAAATGGAATCAGTAGGGACACCCGAGGGGCTTGATCACAGGATTCAAGGACATGAAGGAGGCAGATATCCTCTCCCTTTCCCCTGGAATGGGCTGGCTCAGTCTGGGGTCAATTGTGGTCACTGCTGGTCCTTTTGTTGTTATTGTTGCAAGTATCTGGACATGATCACAAACAATACAAGTGTGTTTTCTCTGTGCTCTCCATGCCCTGAATGTGAAGTGCCCTGGACAGAGGGGGATGTTGCTTTCTGCTTGGAGGGAGCTCATCTGTCTTTGGCCATGAGGATGGATAGTGTTGCTCATGCAACAGATCCGAAGTTCACCCTAACAAGCACTCAGAGCTACTCCCAGCTGCCCCTGTGTTCAGACAAGGAAACAGGTTCAGAGAAGGTAAGAGACTTGTCTCTGGCTACCCACTCCATAGGCTGCCACCTGGGGACTTCATCTAATTTTCAAATTTGACATCCACTAGATACTATGAATATTTTGATGGTTTGTAGCCTGAGCAGGAGAAAACAGAGTTTGGCACTATGGCCTGGGACGGATGGTAACCTTCACATCCTCTTCCCTCCCCAAGAGAACTAAAGGTGGATCAGGCACCCCAGAGTGATGGAACCCAGGTGTGAGTGGGTGCTCATTATGCCCAGGGGGTCACAGGAAGTATGGAGGGCCAGGCTGCCCCACCCCCAGGTCTGGCTGGCCTGTCCCAGTAGGACCCAGACTATGGAGGCCCCACACAGAGGCTCCTGCCATGCAGCGCTGTAGTTCTGGATGCCAGCCACCCTCTTCTCTCTCCTCCCCACTCAGGGAGGGCAGAGAGCGTGCACAATACAGGCCTGCTGGGACGGGCCGGTTGCCATCGGCAAGAGGTCTGGTCCTCTCGCCAGGGCGGTGATAGTTCATCCTTGTGGGAGTGATATGTTTGAGAGAGGGTGGGTGGTAGCCAAATGGGAAGGACGACGCTAGCGCCCCGTTTTGTGTTCCAGCGGGCAAAGAGCTCCCTGGCTATCCCAGGTCAGTGGGGCAGGAGGCCGAGCGTGGAGCGCGGCCGGGGCGCGGGCTGGATCGGGTTTCCGGAAGGACGTGCTAGGGCCGGCGCGGGTGGGTGTTGCCTGGCCCCGCTCCCCGCTCCACCTCCGGCCTGGCTTCCGCCCGCCGGTCGCGGTCCCCGGGCGAGGGAGGCCGCTAGACTCGGCCTGGAGCGCCCCCTGACGGCCAATCGGAGTGGGCGCGCCTGCCCGTGGGAGAGCCAGAGGGAGAGCCAGCAGCTAGCACCGGCCAAGCGCGCCGACGCCCCGGGATCTGCGCGCAGGTGGACCCCTTCCCGCCGCTGGCGCGCTGCGCCAGTACACGACGGCGGCCCAGAGCCTGGACGCCAAGGCGGCGGCAGCGCAGAGCAAAGGAGCCCGTGGCAGTTCCTGCCGAGATAGCGCCCAGCGACTGGAAACGAACCAGGTGAGGAGTCCCAGGGGTATTTACACATGGCCTTTTACCGCCTTCCAACTGGTTTTATTTTGTTTTCATTTTTCATCGGCTGATGTGATGTGTTTAACTTTGCATGCTAACGCAGTTCCCTCTGGGGGCAGGGTGCACGCAGGCAATGTTCTTACGAAAGTAACTGGAAACCACCCGAATGTCCCTCAGTGGGGTGGGGAGTGGCCTAATGAGGAACACTGACACTTGTCACAAAGAATGGAGTCTATATGTCTGCTTTGGCTGAGGAAAATGTCCAGCGCAGAAAAATGGAAAGGTGACAGAGTATTGTGCATGGTGCAATCCATTTGTAAAATTCTATGTTTGATTGTTTTCGTATAAACGAAGGAAGAATATGAAAGAAGACAGACATGGTTCCTTGCTTTCTTGTTGGAAGGGGGAGGAAGCCCACTTTAGTCCGTTCTGTATTGTTTTATATAGTGAGTAAGATATATAATTCCTATGAGTGAAATAAATATATTTGAGAAGTGCTGAAACGTGCCCCCAAGAAAACTGGCCTCTGGACACGGGACAGGACATGCACAGTCTTGCCCACACTGGCACCCACCCCCAAAGAGGGACATGTAGACAAAGCCAGACCTTCCTAGCAGGAAGGCTAGAACCTTGGCAGGGATAATCCTTCCTGTCACCAGAGGTTCCTAGGCTGCATAAGGGCTTGGAGACATTTCTCTGAGACAGAAGAGCAGGAGGTTGGGAGAAGTCAGCGGACTCTGGCCAAAGTCTCTGAGGGAGGTGATGAGGACTGTAGCAGCATGGCCCGTGGGGACCAAGGCCACAAGAGAGGGCATTTCCTTATCCCAGAGTTTCCTATCAGGCATCTGCTTACATCTAAAGTCATTTTAAAATGTAGATCACGTCATTCCTCTACTTGAAACCCTGCAGTGGCTCCTGTTTCAGAGTCCAAGGCTTACAGAATCTGCCTCCTCCCAGCCACCCCTCCCACCTCCGCAAAGTCCCTGTTAACCACCACTCCCATTCTCACCTTTCCACAGATACACACTCCCTCCCTTATACTGGCTGTTCCCTCTGCCCAGGTCTCAGCTAGCTCCTTCAGCCCCTTCGAGTCTTTGCTCAAATTTTTAGCCCCTCTATATTCCCGATCCTTCCTTGGTTGCGTGTATGCTCAGTCGTGTCCGACTCTTTGTGACCCCATGGACTGTGGCCTACCAGGCTCCTCTGTCCATGAGATTTTCCAGTTAACAATACTGAAGTGGGTTGCCACTTCCTCCTCCAGGAGATCTTCCCAACCCAGAGATTGAACCAGTGTCTACTGCATCTCCTGCATTGCAGATGGAAACTTTACTGCTCAGCCACCGGGGAAGCCTCCCTTATTCTGCTCTTTTTATTCCTGTATCACTTACTCTGTAAAAGACTATTTTACAATTGGTTTGGTGTTGTCTCTCTCTCCCTACTTGTAACAAGCATCACAAGGGCAGGTGCTTTGCTGATCCCTGGTGCTGAGAGCTCTGCTGGGTGTGCAGCAGGTGCTGGATAAACACTGTAGCTACTAGAAACGAGAATGGATGATGGAACATTCATGTGGGAATCGACCAGAGGCTGTGTAAACGCTGCAGAACAGGGCTCTGAGGAGATGCTATTGGAGATTCATACCTGGAAGTCGCGGGCAGATGGGCTAAGTCTCTGGGGCATTAGGTGGACTGGCCACTTGCCCTGGCTATCCCCCCAGGCCCTGACCACAGGGCTCCCTTAAAGGCAGGGTCAAGTCATGGTCAGAGAACCCCATCATCTTGACTTCAGGCAGCCCTGCTGCTGCTGCTGCCCTGAGCCCCACGTAAAGACGGACTGCGGGAAGGCCTTCCTTATATTCTCCTCCTACCTCCCTGGCACGCAGTCACTTGGGGAAACTGGTCCCAAGAGCACATTTAGGATCTTATCTGGTCTCTGTTTTGTGATCCAAAGGCTCAGTGACAGTCTAGAGGAATTTCTGCTTTGTTACCTGTTAAGCTCCCCTGAAAAATCATGGCCATAAAAATCAATAGTGTCCCTGTATGAGTGCAACAGCCACTTAAAAGACATCCAGTTCACAATAGGAACCAGATATGAAACACTGCGAATAAATTTAACAAACATTGTGTGGACCTATGTGAAAAAAAGTGAATATCCTTGCTGAGAGCACACTGAGGATTTAAGTTGGTATAATGGCACCCCACTCCAGTACTCTTGCCTGGAAAATCCCATGGGCAGAGGAGCCTGGTGGGCTGCCGTCTATGGGGTCGCACAGAGTCGGACACGACTGAAGCGACTTAGCAGCAGCAGCAGCAGCAGCAGCAGCAGCAGCAGGGACACACTGCATTCACAATTGAAAAGCTGCAGTACCGTAACATGTTCAGTCCACCTCTGTATTAATTAGCCTTCAAGATGGTTCTCGATGATCCCGGACACCTGGTATCTGTGACTTTGGGTGGCCTCTCTCACACACACCAGGGTCATCTGTGTGATCAATAATAGCATGCACCAGAAGTGATCATCTGTCACTTCTGAGATTAGGTTATAAAAGATTTTTCTGCTTCCTCCTCGGGTTCTCTCCCTTCCTCTCTCTCTTTTCTTCTCTCTCTCTCAGCATTCACTCTGGGGACACCATGTTACAAAACCTACATGTCAAGGAACTGAAGTCTCCTGCCAACAGTTACGTGAGTGGCAGAGGATCTGGTCAGATAAGACTGCAGCCCCAGCCAACAGTTTCACTGCCACCTGACGAGAGATCCTGAGCTAGCATCCCCCAGCCAAGCTGGTCCTAGTTTCCTGACCCTCAGACAGGATGTAAGATGTATAAGTGCTATTTCAAGCTGCTGAACTTTGGGGTAATGTGTCATGCAGCGAAGCATAACTAATACAATCTCAAATAATTCATCCATTTCTACGATTTCAAGCCAAACCTGAAATTTAACTGGTATGTGGGCAAGACACTTTGACAAAGTGTTTCCCAAGTTAGCCAAATGAATGAACAGATGAGAACAGTCTAGAAAATACAGTGGAATGTTGAACTCTATACTGCCAGTATTCAGACTTCTAAAACAAACATTTCAGTTCTGACACACTGACAAAAAACCAGATAGATTGAAATAAGAAAGCCCAGTTGCCGTTGTTTAATCACTAAGCTGTGTCTGACTCTTTTGCAACCCCATGAACTGCAGTCCGCCAGGTTCTTCTGTCCATGGGGTTTTCCAGGCAGGAATACCGGACTGGGTTGCCATTTCCTTCTCCAGGGGATCCTCCCAACCCAGGGATCAAACCACTGTCTCCTGCATTGCAGGTGGATTCTTTACCACTGAGCCACCAGGGAAACCGGAGAAAGCCCATACTCAGATCCAAATACGTATGTCATTATTTAGAATGTGATCCAATTGACACTTAATAACGGGGTGAGGGAGAGGATGGATATTTATTCAATAATCAGAGCTGGGATAATTAGCTAGATCTGTTACCTGTGATTGTACCAGGATCGCCCTCAGTGGTCATGACCTTAGGGGTTCTGTGACATACAAAAGAATAACTACTGCATCATTAGTCATAATCGTGGGAAATTTCAAAATAACAGATGGATTCAATAAAAGGGGCTTAGATTAATAAATCATGGTGAGTCTATAGAATGAAATACTATACAGATATTAGAACTGACATTGAGCATATCTGTTGGCATAAATGTAATCGTGATATATTACTAGTGGAGAAAAGCATGTGTAGGATGCTCCCAGTCTAATGTATCAGGAAAAAGAGTATTTTAAACCCTAGTGCCTTCTAAAGAGAATAAACAGGTCCTAATAAAAGGAAAGGCCCAGGGTCTTCCCTAGTGCTCCAGCTGTTAAAACTTCATCTGCCCATGCAGGGGACATGGGTTTGATCCCTGGTCCAGAAACTAGGATCCCACATGCCGCAGGGCAGCTAAGCACGTGAGCCATAACTACTGAAGCGGACGTGCCTAGAGCCTGTGCTCTGCAACAAGAGAAGGCACCGCAGTGAGAAAGCCGAGCACCACAGCTAGAGAGCAGCTTCTGCTCTCCACAACTAGAGGAAGTGCGCGCACGCAACTCAAATCCAGCACGCACAAAAATAAATAAGTAAATCCAAAAAAAAAAAAAAAGGAACGGCCCATGAACTTCTGGAAACCATGCCAGGTTTATATATGCACATTTGGGAGGCCAAGCTGTGGCGAGCTGAGTTGCTCCAGGACTGAAAACCAGGATCTCTGAGCCCAGAGGAGGCAGGGGAAGAAGCAAAGGGATGGCTGCACACCTGAGAAGGTGGACCACTCTGCCCCAGATCTTCATCAGAATGATTTAACTCACAAAACGCTTGCTGTGAGATTTATTTAAAAGAGGAAAAAAAAGTGAACTTTAATTCTGCCAGGACAGAGGAGGGATAAAAAGGAACCATTAAGGGACATAGTAGTGGGAGGCCTGTGGGCCCGAGTGCCAGGTATTAGCAGAGTTCATGAGGAGGGCTTGGGGCTTTCCCCACCATGGAATTGCTGGGGTCAGAGTACAGGGTGGAGTACAGGTTGAGGACACCAATGCTGATGTTAAATAAAAAGCACAGACACACACATTTGTGATTCTAGCTTCAGAGCCCAGGGTTGCAGGCAGCCAGACCTGACCTTCCAGTGGCTCAGAGCTTAAGTAATCAGGTCTCTGCACAAGGCTTTGATCAGCATTCAGTGGGTGCGGTAAGTTATGTCAGAGCCACATGGCCAGGCTCACAGTAGGTGGCAGTGGGAGTTGTTTCCTGCTCCTTAATATGGGACTGAGTTCCTCACTAACTTGGTGAATCAACATACTAGGTGGGGCTGGTGGGTGTTGGGAGCTAATTCTATGTCCCCAGACTCCTTCTGGTTTACAGGAAAAGTCCTGAGTTCTCCACAGGTGTGTTTCCTGAGCCTGGGACCGATACGCAAAACAAGGAGAAATCAGCTGATTTTCTACTACAGTTCGAACTTGTGGCTGCAGCACTCGGGGAGTCTGGGAACGGGCCAGCGTTCCAAGAGGCGGAGACACTGATGGAGAGAAAACACGGGGCAGTGTGAAGTCTGGTCCTGTCCCCATGCCCCATGCCTCTCTGAGAGTACCCCACCCTCCTCCCTGTTATCACAGTCCCCTTCTGCTTCACCTCCTCTCCGTTAAGGTCATCATGACCCGTGTGTTACTTGGCTAGTCCTGCATTTGTCTTGCCAAGGATGCCGCAGGGGTGAACTGGACATGACACTAAGGACCTTGGCCAAACCCTCTCTAAGGGCCATTTCTGATGGCCCATTTCCCACTGGAGGTCCCTCCTCGGCTCCGCTCTCTCTTTGACGGCAGCCATCCCCCCTTCCTGCTGCCCAGCCCCCCTTTCATCACCTCCCCCAGGAAACCAGTGACACAGCAAAAAAAAAGGTGGTTTCCAGAGATGGTCCTCGGCTCACCGGATGCCGAGTCCTTTGGGCTGCACACCGCTCGTACAGCAGGGAGCTCTGGGTCCTCAGGTGGAGGGAGTATTGAGCGGGCTGCCCCCTCTCCATCACAGACAGCCAGCCTACGCTCATCTGCATTCCCCCTCCCTAAACCTCTCCAGGAGCCCTGGTCCTGCTAATTGGAAAACGCTTGACTCCATCCGAATCCCCCTGGAACCAGGCCACTCAGCACAAGTATAACAGATTGACTGTGTCAGCCCAGGACTGATTCTTATTAACTCAAAGGGCAGGAGGCGACTCTGAGACCGCAGATGGCAAACAGGCTTGTGCTATGGGCAGCCGCCCACACAGACCTCCCCAGGTCCCCTGGCACCTACTAAAGACCATGCATCAGCCAGGCCTGCCTGCTGCCTCTCTCAGCTGCAGAGTCACCTCCAAACCACAGGCCTGGCCCCACCAGGCCCCTAGGCCATCCCGCCCAGTGGAGAGGAGCAGCAGTGCCCTCACCCTATAAGCACCTGAGAACTCCAGGGAGCCCTGGGCTCCCATCCGGGCCTGGAAGAGCGAGCCGAGATCACTGCCAATACTTCCTGCATGCCCACCATGAAGCCACAGGCACTGTGCTAAGGCCTTTCTTCTCCTAACTTCTTTAATTTTCAGAATAAGATTATGAGGCAGACAGTTTTATTATTCCAAGGCCAATTTTGTTGTCAAAGTCGACAGCTGCTAATGATCCAGGACCTAAACCTAAGTCTTAGTGAGCCCTAACAGGTTCCTGCCCTTCCATCCTCCACCTCCACTCTCTGGGGTCTTGTTCTGAGCCAAACAGTCCTTCTGGGGCCATGCAGTGGTGTCTCACCTCCCCAGTGGTCACCCCTGGTGGGTATGGACAAGAGTACGTGTGCCTCCTGCTCCCCGCCACCATCTGCCCACAAACCACATCTGTCCCTGTGGGATCCCACATACTATTCAGCTTGAAGAGGCGCCTGCTACCTCGAGGCTGCTTTTCAGAGCAGTGAGAAGGCTGAGCAGAGGCTGTGAGCTAGGCAAACAACCCCCCACAGGCTGGGTTCTCAGTTCCCTACAAAGGGGGATTCCAGCCCCAATCCTCACTTCCCCAAGCTGTGGGACTTAGGGTAAAGTCGGCTGGTGTCCTTCAATATCTAGCCTCGCCTCTTCTTCCTGGGTGTACAGAGAGACCTTGAGCTGGCAGCCTGACGTGGCTTCAGATGATGGAACATGGGCACGAGTGATGTGCAAGCATCCAGACCTCTTTCCTAAGATTCTCCCTCACTGGGTCCTCACCCTCTTCCCTGCTCCAGCCACCAGCTGACTAGACTGCTGCTGCTACTGCTAAGTCACTTCAGTCGTGTCCGACTCTGTGTGACCCCATAGACAGCAGCCCACCAGGCTCCCCCTGTCCCTGGGATTCTCCAGGCTAGAACACTGGAGTGGGTTGCCATTTCCTTCTCCAATGCATGAAAGTGAAAATTGAAAGTGAAGTCGCTCAGTCGTGTCCGACCCTCAGCGACTGACCCCATGGACTGCAGCCTTCCAGGCTCCTCCGTCCATGGAATTTTCCAGGCAGGAGTACTGGAAGGGGATGCCATTGCCTTCTCCAATGCTGACTCTAATGCAGTGGTCTTCTAACTTGAACCTGTGTTAGAATCACCAAGTGAAAGTGAAAGTGTTAGTTGCTCAGTCATGTCCAACTCTTTGCAACCCCCCGTCCATGGATTTCTCCAGGCAAAAATACTGGAGTGGGTAGCCATTCCCTTTTCCAGGGGATCTTCCTGACTCAGGGATCAAACCTGGGTCTCCTGCATTGCAGGCAGATTCTTTACCGTCTGAGTCATCAGGGAAGCCCCAGAATCACCAAAGGGCTGGTTACAACAGTGACGGCTGAGCTCTATTCCTGAGTTTCTGTTACCACAGGCCCAGAGTGGGACCACAGAATTTGCATGTTTAACGAGTTCCCAAGTGATACCACAGCTGCTGGTCTAGGAGGTCACACATAGAGAATCATCGCACTGTTGCTGAAGCTGCAGTGTTATAATCAGTATCCCCACTTTACAGAGGAAATGGTCCCCAGTTCTGTCTGTTTCACTGGCACTGTGCTGCCTCCACACTAGACCACATCAGTGTGTGGCCCCCACATCGGCCCCTTCTATGTACACTGATTGTGTCCTGTGAGTTGGTGTCTTCAGACAGGGTGAGAACAGTCCTTGTAGTGGACATCCTGGGCTATAAACCCAGTTCTGCTACTTAACATGCGTGGCACCCGTGTGTTAAGCTTCCTCTAATGTCAAACATACCTCACCTGCCCAGCAGTGTTGCCCAAAGTAGGTTTTTTAATGAGGCTATCTGACTGTTGCCCTTGAGCAGCAGATACTTGGAACAGAAGGAACGAATATTGGTCCTAGATGAGCCCATTCCAGCCTCACTCCTGAGAACCACGTGGACGTTCACCGGTATTGCTGCCTCCAAGGCCAGTGACTGACATTTGTCCCCATACAGTTTGGGGATCGAGGAAGGTGCAGGGTGGAATATAGAAAGAGAAAACAAAAACACAGTCGAAAACTTTTAATGCACACCTTGGCCAGGTGTAAGAATTGTGTTGCCCGGAGGAAGGAGGGGAGTTCACCAGCCAGGGACTGGGCCCCCACACCCCAGTTTCTTAGAACATCCTTACAGATTCTCTTTTATATGAGAATCCTGCAAAGACCCACCCACCCCCTGCAGCTTCCAAGAATTGTTTTAAGATCCACAGAGAGGGGAGGTAAGCTCACTTCAAAATGCAGTTATGCTTGGAAAGAGATTCAGATACACGTGAGATGTCTAACTTTTAGAAGAGGTGACCGGATGTTCTGTTGACTGGAGGAGCCAATTTCATCCTCAGGGCCCTGGTGATCCCACACTCCTGGATCATCCCTCCAGGAGCTCTCAAATCCAGGCTGTGGCCTGGATTTAGCTAACGGGCAATAGTCCCCTCAGCTTAGATGGGCGAGACTGGAAGGGTAACGGGATGTGATTGAGATTTACAATTGGAGGAACGAAGACAAACCCTACACGTCTGCAGGAGCGGGTGACCCCGTGGGTCTAAAGCGGCTTTGCTGACAGTGGGCTCTCTGGGCAGCAGACCTGAGCCATCCAGTCCCCACTGAGAAGGCAGCCAGTGCCCTTAGGACCCCTCTGATAGTGGCTGACCCTGACCAAGGGCACCTGGGAGACACCCTCATCCCCCGGCTCCACTTCACAGTGAGAAGTTGGCTCCTTTGGACTCCCTGAATGGGTCCTATTTTTTTTAAAAGTGAGCTCTGCCAGAGTAACAAGAAGTGGAAGGAAATTTGGAATAAGCAAGAGATTGTGGGTGGAAAACTCTGCATGGTTTAGAGAACAGCCTTCAGTTATCTGATCCTGATTCTCAAATGTCATTGCCTTTGAGCTGTTTTACAACTCTTTAAGTTGTAGTTAATGCAAAATACTTCTTGTCTATGGACATGCATATAGTATATTTGCATGATCCTTCAGGAAAGGGGAATGACCATTGACCCTTTCGCCCTGAAAAAAAGCCAGTCTCAACATTTGCTTTACTCTTTTTAGATTTATAGTCCACTGCAATTTCTCCTTTGAACTGCTTGTTAATCTTGCCAGATCCATTGTTTAATTAATGAGTTAAATCTTTCGCATGTGCTTAACATGTAGATGAGTGATGCCGCATTTTTGAAAAATAATCTGACAAAATACACAGGAAAGAGAGCCTCTCAGGGATGAGAAGAGTTACCATGCAGTGCAAACCTCCCCGGCAGCCCCATCCATATCACCCCCAACAGGAGGTGTCCAGCCTGGGTTTGCCTACCTCTAGCAACAGGGTGCTCAGTCCCTCCCAGAGGTCAGTTCTCCACATGTATGATCATAGCTGTGCTGACTTTTAAAAGTAGAACAAAGCAAGAACAGATCTAAAACTAAAAAGAAAACACAGCCCTCCTCCCAGCCCCAGCTGATAATGACTGCTTGGACCCCCAAAATCACCTACAAACAAAACTTGCAACCCCGGGCTCCCTGCAAAGGCACAGTAAGGCTGAAATGGCTCGGCGGTGAGGGCTAGGAGAGAGGGGATGATGTGACCCAGAAGAAGGTGCCGCCACGAGGTGGAGCCCGAAGGTGAGACTGCTGGGCTCATGTGCCTTAGAACAGTCTTAAGACACTGTTAACCAGCTGCCCTCCTGACCTTAGGGCTATAAATAAAATCCGAAAGGTCTTGGAAATGAAGATTTCCTCCTGGGGACCTGGGCTAGTACAGCAGGACTTCCAGCACCTGTAGTGCATGCGTGCGCACACACACGTATATACACCCACATGCATGTGTGCCTCCAGAACTGCATGCACATGTCTTACACACATACACGCACATGCCTCCAGGACTGCATGCGTGTCTCACACACACACACACACATGCCTCCAGGACTGCATGCACATGTCTTACACACATACACGCACATGCCTCCAGGACTGCATGCGTGTCTCACACACACACACACATGCCTCCAGGACTGCATGCATGTCTCACACACACACACATGCCTCCAGGACTGCATGCGTGTCTTACACACGTACACACACATGCCTCCAGGACTGCATGCACATGTCTTACACACATGCCTCCAGGACTGCATGCGTCTCTCACACACACACACGAGTGCCTCCAGTCCTGCTGCAGCCATCCTGCATCAGGGTTGGACACACTCGCTTGTCAAGGTGGGAGGTGCACGGACCACCTCCTGGCCTTGGCTCCAGGCCCCTCCGCTGGACTCAGCCCCTCACTCTGAGGCCTAGGGTGGGTCCCAGCACTCCTCTCATCTCTGTTCTCCCTGCCTGGAATGGAACCAAATATGGTCTCCAACCATAGGAGCCTTCCCATCCCATCCAAACACGTCATCCTGCTAGTTTCAGAGCATCTATTCAGGTTCTTCTTTCTCGTCCAAGCTCCTTTAACCCAGGTTCCTTCCCCAGTCTCCCCCAGATCATCCCTTCAGGAGCTCTTGAAGGCAGGCTGTGGCCCTCTGCTGGCCCCCTTGGCCGGAGAGGAACACTGCTTCCTCTGGGGGCTTCAGGAGCTACGTCTCAGGCTGTGTTGGTTTCTGGCAGGATCCACACTCCCGGCAAGAAGAAACCCGTCTTCTGCCTCCCCACCACCATGACGTAGAAAGCAAACAGACCCTGAACCTCAAATACCCGCTGAGCCCCCAACAGACCTAAGCCTTGTTCCTAAAAGGAACAAGTCTTTCCTGTGCGCTGGAGATCCAGGGCCGCCCTGAGGTTGCCAGGGAGGGAGCTGCAAAGCTGGATCCCAGCTCTGGCTGGGAGCTTGAGCTGTGTTTCCCATAACCCAGGCAGCTGAGCCTGGTGGGGACTGGTAGTTAGATAGAATTCAATAATTGCATTAGCAGTAGTTGTGAGGGGTGCCTACTAAGTAATCCATCTAAACCTATGTTAAAATGCTTAGATGAGCCACCTCATCTCATTTAAACCTTGAAACAACCTCATGTTGGAGGTGTGTTTCACAAAAAACACCCAAAGTGGTTAAATAACTTCCCAAAGGCTACAGGCTAGTGAGCAGTAGGTGGCTGGGCAGCTGATAGCACCTTTCAAGTTTACCTTGCTGTCTCTCCTCTACACAAACTCATCAGATTCTCCCAGAAACCTTGTGAAATCAAGACCTCAAATTATTTCCACCTGAGAAATGAAGAAACTGAGGCAGTGAGGTATTTGCTTGGGGTGTTTGTTTTCAAGCCTGAGCTCCTGCACAAGCCTTAATCTAGAGCAGAGAGCCTGGTACTGCAAAGGATCAATGGCAACCCCACTCAGTCTCCGCAGGAATACACCCTCACAGAGCCAAGACCGCCCCCGCTTCCCCACCTACCCTGGGTTCACTGTCTAGTTTTGCCTCTGGCACATACCTACCTGTCTGGGGAAGTGGCCAAACCAATAGGCTGAGCCCATCAGGTGATCTGCCCTTCTCCAGGAGGGGGTCGACCCAGCAGTCAGCAGTGAGCCATCTGGACCCCAAAGCCCCATTGCAGGCTTGTCTGCCGGGCTCTGCAGCTCCCTCCCTGGCAACCTCAGGGTGGCCCTGGATCTCCATGTCCTCATTTGTACACAAGGATGCCATTCAAACCACTCCTTTCTCACAGGACCAGCTGTCTCCGAAGGCAAAGGTGGATTGCAGGGCCACCTTGCTCAGCCTCCCTGTGGAAGCTGTGCTGTCGCAGGCCACAGGCTCCTGGAGGACACGTCACCCATCCCCTGCCCACCACCCCTCACCCCAGAACTAGCCCGTACATCCCAGGTGCTCAGGCCACCCTTACCACTCAACAGCCTGGCAGCACAGGAACACTCCGGCCCTGAGTAGCCGCTCATTATGATGGCAGCCCACCTCCCTGGAGAATTTCTTTAAAATGTTTTCCTTACAAAAACCTTCTTGGAAGTAATTCTAATAGTAAAATATAGTGGGGTTCTTAATAGCCCTTGTAAGAACAAAACACCCTGTAACCAAAATGTTCATCCACAGGAGTGTAATAGGGGTGATTGGCAGTCTTTCCCATGTCCGTCTCCTCTACAGGAGTCTGGTTCCCCCACCACGGCATTTCAGTGGGATGAACCCACACAGAGGGCTGCTGGAGGGGATCCCCTCAATGGCTTTACCACCATGCCGTCCTCTTCAGCGGCTCCAGGTGGTTCGTGGTGGGGTCTTCCCTCCCTCTGCCTTGGGTGATGAGAACACCTTGACAGGTGGAGCAGACAGGAAAGGAAACCAGATCCTCAGTGCTGACATCACTGAGTCACTCAGATCAAACCCTGAAACTCACCCCACCTCTGGACTTTCCAGGTTCAGGAGCCAAAAACCTCCCTTCATTGTTTCGGTCAGTTTGAACTGGGTTTTCTTTTACCTGTGACTGTGAACACAATCCCCATTCTAAAACTAGGTTCATTCACTCATGGCAGTCCTTCAGTGGACTGTGATAATGCATTGTGGATGGGTATTTGGCCGCGGAGAAATATTTCTGAGATATAGTTAAGTAGTTAATTGCAAAACACAATTCTCGTTTGTGTGGAAAAGATACTTGAATATGCATGCACATTTCCGAGGAGGGTACTTTGTGGTGGATGTCACTGGGGAACAGAACACGTACTTGTTACTTTATACTCTGTGCGTGGACTGTCTCAACTTATACTGAAAAAAGAGAGAAAGATTAGTTTAAAAGTCACTTGAGGTGATAGAGTCTTAGGTGGTAATTTAATTTGGTAGTTATTAAACCATGCTTTTGAAGCCACTGCTGACATACAAAATGCAGAGCATGGCAAGAAAACTGAGGAAGAGAGAACTCTCCCAGACCTTTGTGAGGCAGACTTCCTCCTTCTCCAAAGCTGGAATCTCTAAAACTGGCAAGTTCACCAGAACAGTATCCATTTGAATCCCAAAGTTGTATCACAGTCGCCGTATTATAGTGCCCATGTCGGCTTGTCCTGAGGTGCCCTGGAGACCCTAAAAGCATTCTGAGAATGAATATATCTTTACTGTAGTCTTTGAGGGCTTCCCTGGTGGCTCAGATGTTAAAGAATCCACCTGCAATGCAGGAGACCTGGGTTTGATCCCTGGTTTGGGAAGATGCCCTGGAGAAGAAAATGGCTACCCACTCCAGTATTCTTGCCTGGAGAATCCCACAGACAGAGGATCCTGGTGGGCTACAATCCATAGGGCCGCAAAGAGTCAGACAGAATTGAGCGACTAACACTTGGGTTTCCCTGGTGGCTCAGATTGGAAAGAATCTGCCTGCAATGCAGGAGACCTGGGTTTGAGGAGGATAAACCAGGTCTTGCTGAGTTTACAGGAGCTAAAAGTGTACAGTTCTCTGCATCTCTGGAGAGAGCGCCCAGATGAAGGAGAATGGTGCTGTAGGAGGCCCAGTCTGCCCTGGAAGGCTGGGCAGCATCCTCTTGGATGGGAGGCGAGCACATGCCAGGGCCTGTACCAAGGTGGGTCCCTGGGGACAGGTTACCACAGTTTGGGGGCAGACAGCCTACAAACCCTGTGGATGAGCCTGGAGCTAGAAAACACCCACCCAAGGTCAGCCACAGCCACTCCACTCACCCAGACAGCTGAGGGCACTGGACCCAGAGGTGACCTGGCTGAGCTCCGGACACCTGGGCAGAAGGATGTCCTGGGACCACTGCAATATCTCCTCCCCCTTTTTTGCAGTCCACACTCTGAGCTTGCCGGCCAAGAGGCAATTGGGTGGTCCCCACTGCCGAGACTCACTCCCTCCTCCGCTGGCTCTGACCCAGCCTCCTGTTCTGAGGAGCTCTCTCCCCCCGTGTCCCTGAGATTGCAGTGGCCTACACTCCCAGCCATGCCCATTACTGCCCAAGTAGTATCTCTGGGAGAGAAAGCTATGCCTGATTTCTCACTGCCCACTAGGCTTGCTCTGGTCATGGAGGGGAGTGAGGCTGCTGCTCATGAAGGTAAGTAAGCTGCCCAGACGGCAGCTCTGGTCATGAAAGGGAGTGAGCCTGCGGCTCAAAACCAGGGCCTCTAGCCCAGGGTGGGACAGAGGTCCTTTGGGATGATGTCATGCTCTCCCAAAGGCCCCCCAAACTCAACCAGGCACCCAGATCCAGGTACAGAGCTAGGGATCTTCACTGACTTTCTCCGGATGGTTGTCAACCTGCCACAGAGCTCAGTAACTGGATCCTCCTCAGGAAGTGATCCTTCTCACAGCCTTGCCCTTGGTGCTGGTTTTCCTCAGCAGGCACCAATCAGTGGTTCAGAAGCAAGGGTCACAGGCACCAAATCTCCTTCAGGGGCAAGGCTCCCAGAGTTTCAATCCACCTCTTCCAAATCTCCACTGGTAACTTACCTTTCTTGTGTTTTGGACACAAAAATGGTTCCTCCAGAGCTGATCTGGGGACTGAATCAGCTTTTAACTGTTAGGTACTCTGAGTACTTCCTTTGTTCCAGGAAGTTCTGGATCCATTCATTTTTCTTGTTATTCATGTGGGGAAACCTAGTCCAGCCCAGCACCAGCACAGACGGCTTTCCTGCCCCACCCGCAGCCCTGCCCTGGGGTCAAAGGAGCCCAAGGAGACTGGTGCGTGCAATAGGTGCAGCGAGAGGCGGGACAAGGGTGGGCATGAGGGGGCCAGGCACCTGGGAGCTTGGGCGGCAGAAGCAGAGGACTTTGAGGATGGGGTGGTCCGGGGCTTCAGGAGCCACAGGGAACAAGAGAGAGGCACTGAGTCTGGTGACTGGGCTAAGCGGCTTCCAGGCGAGTGAGAAAAGCAGTGGGTAGTGGCGGGAGGTGGACAGTGCCAGACAAGCAGCTTCCTGGGAAGGAAAGCTGGAGCAGGGCAGCACAGAGCTGGGTAGGCAAGCTTTCTGGGAGGTGGGTATGTGGGATGGGACAAGAAGGAGACCAACTGGGAAAAATAATAGCATGGCAGTTCCAGGAGGAGGAGGTGGACAGGAGAGTCACAGGAAGGATAAGCAAAGACCCTGAAACTTTCAAGCAAGAGTGTATGGGGTGGGGGGGAGGTGGGGCAGGAGGGGACGTGCAGAGGCACAGGCTGGCCTATGTGGTCTGAGAGGACAGGGAGTGGCTGGGGGCTCAGGGGAGACTGGGCAGGGCATGACCAGGAGGCTGCACTGTGGCTCTGTGGAGAGTCCAGAGCGTTGGAGATGCCATGTCAGCACTCCTTAGCCTGCATTTCTCTTCTACCCTCAGCACAACTCAGAGTCAGAAGAGATGGCTGAAAGTGGTCAGCAAGTTCTGTAAAATAAGAAACAAACCCAACTCTAAAAAGTCACAGGTAGGTAGACTTCACCCTGAACTGGGCTGGGACCTGTAAAGATATTTACAAGGGGTCACCAGGTCCACCTGAATAGACGGAACGGCAGAGCTGTCGAGGAGCAGCTGCGGTGCACACACACCAGCAGGGAGAGCCTGCGGACACTGACTCCCCCAGGGCGGGCTGGATCAGACATACTGGCGAGGCGGGCACAGCCGCTAACCCTCTCCACACGTGGGCCAGCAGGTCTGGGGCACACAGCTCACACAGTCTCAGATTCCAGCCCAGTGTTCCCAGGCTCTTTTGCTTGGACCTTACCACCTGGGGCTGTATGCTTATGACCTAAAATAACATTGCCTCTGGGCCTACAGAGTCAAAGTCCCTGTGTTTACAGCTGAGCAAGCCAGCTTGCTGTATCGTAACCTCCAATCACTGAAAGTGGCACATGGAATCTAAAAAAAAAAAAAAAAATCACCTGATGAAATTTATTTCAGATTGTGTCAACCGGCTACCTTCCTGTGGTGCTTACTCACACCCAATCCCACTGGTTCCCTTGGCAACCAAGTTTACCACTGAGGTGCTTAATGCCATCTTGCTATGACCCCAAACAAAAACAATCAAAGCAACAGCATTAATATAAAGATATATTCCATAAAAGAGTTTGGCAGTCAAAGAAAAGCATCACACTTCCTAAAAACACAAGCATTCTTCTTCCTCTAGTCTACAGAGAAAACTGTAAAAAACAACAAAACCAACGTCATCAACAAACAGCGGCATGTACACTTCGGCGAGTGAGTGAAGGTAGCGCTCATTCCTGAACGAGGAGGACAGAACTGGCAGGACAAGATCCAGAGAGGCGTTAGAGTGTAGCCCAGCCAAAGCGGCACAGACATCCCAGCTTCCCCCGGGAAGTTATTCAGGACATCAGACAGACTTCATTTCCAAAAGCAGGCCCCCAATAAACCCTGACACGAAGGGTGGACACAATGACCACAGATATCCCCTTCAGGGGTTGGAGGGTCACCACGAAAGTCTTCAACGAAATATATGAGCCTCTACCCAGCTGCAGGCTGGGGTCCATGGCTCAGCCCAGGGGCTGGCTACAGGGCTTCTCTGTCCAAGGAGAGGCAAAAAAATGCCAGGCCGGCCAGCCGGCCCTTTGCATGCAGCCTGGAGAGGAGCCCTGGCCAAAGGTCTCCGGCTGGCTGTCTCTGGCTAGGGTTCCCTGGCTTTGCGGTAGACAAGGGTCAGGATTCAAGTTCCGGGTAACAGTTTCAGTAGCACCAAGACCAGAAGACAGTGAGGCCAAGTGGGGAGGGGAGTGACGGTATGCGTGTCAGGGGCACGTAGACAAAGGGGGAGTGTGTGAGTGCAGCTAGGTGATGAGGGATGATAAGGAGAAGCTGATGGAGTTGGTTTGAGAGACACTCAAGGGAACTGAAAGGGATGGCGTCAGTCCCAGACACCGCGTAAGGCTGTTGAGAGGAGAATGCCAGAGGAAATGAAGACGTGGTGTGAGAACATTCTTACCCCTATAAATAAACTATTTACACACTTTAGGAAAAGGAGAGCTGACGCTCAAGAGGAAAGCCACGCCCACCGCCACCCCCACCCCCCCCCCCCGCCCCCCGTGCCATCAGGGCATAATGCTGTTAGGCTGGAGCAGTTCCCGTCCTGGGGGGCTGGAGGGGACAGGGGACGAGGCACTCCCGTGGCACCAGCCACGTGCTGGCTCAGGCTTACTTCACTTGGATGTGGCTGAGGATCCCCGCCCACACCCCCAATGTGTGCAGACACCGCAGGCCCCGCTGGCACTCGGAGGTCCACAGAAGATGGGGCTGCCCCTGAGGCCAGCACCAACCACATGTGCGATGGAGGCCAGGGTGCAGCCACCAGAGCAGTCGGTCCCTCAGTCACTTCCCCCACTTAAAGACGGAGCCTCTGACTCTGGGCGGACCCCCGTGGGGGTGTCAGTCACAAGTCTCTGTGGGTTACAGGGGGCCCCTCAGTCTTCAGCACCGGCAAGCAGAAACAGAGGTGACATCACGCGGATGCCGAAGGCGGGGTGCCGGCTCTGGCCAGGTGCTTCTGCTTCTCTCCCTGTGGACATGACGCTAATGCTGGAGAAGGGCTGCTGCCTCCACGGTGTGGCTCAGCTCCGCTTGCCTGCCTCTGGCTCCTCAGAAGTGGTGGCCTGCCTTCACCGCCTCAATGTCTGAGATCAGGGTCCTCGCCAGGAAGATGCCAAATATCTGGAAACAAAGGGCAGCAGAGGCAGCGGCCATCAGCATCGGGGCCCAGAGGGCATGCTGGAGAGGGTACCCCACACTGCCCATCACCCCCACACCTGCCCGCAGAGACTGAGGACAGAAAGCAGCAACCGGGCACACACCAAAGGAGACCAACCCACAGTTAAGACAGAGGAGCCTGGGGTCTGCTTTGCCATGTCCCAAGAGCCTGGAAGGGGCAAACTGCAGCACCACAGAAGCACAAGGGATGCTCTGGCCTGCCTGCAACATGACCCTGCATGTCCCAGACCGCAAACCACAACACGCTTTGTGTGCTGGGTGAAACTGGAAATGACAGGGTCAGTGACTGGTTCTGATTCCCAAAATAACAAATCTTGAACATTTCCCATAAACCTGGATTCTACAATAAATACGCCCTGGCCTGTGCTGATGTCTGAAGCTACACTCTGACCTCAGTGGCTGGGATAACCGTGTGGGAAGAATGATGTTTTTCTACCAAGAACAGACTAATGTGAACTCGGTGACCTGAGGAAATTGGCTTTTTCCCCAGTTTTAAGTTCTTGTTGTGGTTGGTATTTGATGAGCCACTCCTTCTTAAGTCTGAGTTCTTGCCTGCTTTGCAAGTAAGTTTTTTTGTTTCCTTTTCCCGTTGCGTCTGTCTCTCGGCTTTCCTCTGAGATCAACCAGCCACGGAGCAAAGGAGGGAAAAGGGCATGGACAGCTGGTGACCCCGAGTCCACGTCAGTGACCCTCCTTCCAGGAAAGGTCAGAGCTGTACATTTTCTAAACGGTGTGTTTTTCCACAGAGCAGCAGCCTCAGTTGCTTCAGAAGTTGCTCACAAGGCTGCTGGCTTCTCCTCCAAGCCCTGGGTAGTACTGAAAAACCCCTGGTTTCTCTGATTCACTGAATTCTCGACTTTCCCTAGCTAGTTCTTCTCCTGGCAGACACTAGCCAGCCTGCTCACCCCTGGCCTCGGGGACCCCCAGCCACTAGCGTCTTTCCCCGTGTGAAATCTGACTCAAGGGGACAGGTGTGGTTATAAGCGGGGAGGAAGCCACACGGGCAGTGGGAACAGACCTGCAGCAGGGAGATGGCGATGAAGACGCCAGCCACGATGTAGATGTTCCGCGGGAGCCAGCTCTCCAGCGCCTGGATGCAGCCTTTCGTGAAGATGGACTCATCCCATTTGCTCTTCAGCTGCAGGGAGACACGACACTGCCCTGAGCCTGTGACACGCAGGCTGTCCCACGTTGGTTTTCTAGTGGGCTCCCGCCAAGGGCAGGGCAAAGGTTGGTGGGGAATGAGGGATCTGAGAGGGAGGTGCCGAGGACAGATGGACAGACAGAACTCTCCAGAAGTACATCAGCTGGCCTTGGCCTCTGCCCCTCCCTGGACAGTCTGCCTAAGTAAAGGCTCCCTCACTGTGATCTTTAACCTTTTCTGTGAGGGTCTCCACAGATTTCAAGATCAACACACTCCACAGCCCGTATCTGGAGAAAGCGGAGCAGGCTGGGAGGTGCGGGGGAAAGATGTGCCTCAAAGAGAGAAACTGGGAGAAGAGGGTTCAGCGTCTTCTGAGTCAGCAGAGGGAAGGGAAGGAGCTTCTCAGGTCGTGTCCCCTAGCCCATGGGAGACCGGTTCCAGGAAGCAGAGCCTGCATAAGCAGACACAAGCCGGCCGGCTCTTTCTAATCCTGACCCCAAGTGGAAGCTCAGGAAGCACAAAGGGATGGGCCACAGCCGGTTCCTATGTCCCCACACAGCAACCAGCTCCGGCCCCCCTCCCCTATCAGCATCACTCATGAAACACTGACAGAACATTCATTTGTTAGCGGTGTTAGGAGCTGAATTATGTCCCCCTAAAATTTGTATGTTGAAGTCCTAACCCCCAAGACCTCAGAGTGTGTCTGTACTTGGAGACAGGCTTGTAAAAAAGAAGTAAATACATTCAAATGAGGTCACTGGAGTGGGCCCTAATCCAGTATGACTGGGGTCCCCTAAGAAGAGGTTAGGACATAGAGAGAGAAGCCCATTTGAGGACACAGGGAGGAGAAGATATCATCTGAACCAAGGAGAGAGGATTCAGAAGGGACCAACCCTACTGGCGCCTTGATCCCAGACTTTTAACCTCCAGAACTGTGAGAAAATAAACCTCTGTTCCCCACAGCCCGAGCGCTTTGTTATGGCAGCCCTAGTGACTAATACAAATGGTGACAAAATTCATTAACTGGAGAGGCTGATGCTGACACGGGCCCATCCCTGTCAAGGGGAGCTCACTGCAGAGGGAGCTGAGGTTTCCCAAACAGGAAGGTCACGTCCCCAGTGTCCACGACCAATAGGAGGGGTGTCTGCAGGTTCCCTGAGATCCCTCTCTTTCAGACCAGCTGTCATTCACAGCAGCAGAGGCCATCAGAGCAAGGACTGGGTGAGGCCTCACCTCTTCACATCCGAGTGGAGCCTGAAGAAGCCCTTAGAGGGCTGAGCCCCACTCCTGCCCTGCCACCACTGTCTCCACTCGGCAGCTGGACCAAGCCATATGCTCCTGCAGCTCCATCCTGGACCCCTAGATAACAGATACCTCCTAGGATTCCAAGGAGCCTCTTCTCCAACATATAGCCTTTGTTCTCCCAAACTTCCACCTGACCTCTTTCCACTCATGTAGCAACTGCTAGATTTTGGGATTGTAGTTCACAGAGTTTGAAATCACAGGCATCATTGTTCTCGGGAGGATGTGTGCATGAACATGTGTGTGCTGGTTCCAAGCTTGCCTGGTTCCCAGCTTAGGTGGCACCTCTGGCTCCTTAAGTCTCCCCTGGGTTTCCCATCCAATTTGCACTTGTGCTAAATCAGGGAGTCAGACCCTGGGGAATAGACCTAAAGAATTCAAAATTCATATGCAATATGGGGGCTCTCACCTGAGTCCTGACGTCATAGCCACACTGTGTGTTCACAACTTTTTGCTGTTAGAAAAAACAGAAAAATTCATCATTTTTGTACTCTTGAGAAGCTAGTGGTAGAAAGCTCTAGAAAAGTCACAACCAAACATGAGCACCAACTCCATTACAGCACACACCCTTCCAGCACACTGCCAGCTAACCTTTCATGCTAGGACAGGGTCAGAAAACTTTCTGCATGAAGGACTAGACGGTAAATATTTCTGACCCGTCTACGTAGCTGCTTTTTAACTCTGCTGTTGGAGCATGAACACAGCCATTGACAATATATAAATGAATGGGCATGGCTGTATTTCAATAAAACTTTATTTATAGACAATGAAATTTGAATTTTGCATGATTTTCATGTGTCACAAATTATTCTTGTTTTGATTTATGTTCACTTAAAAATGTCTGAAACCATTCTTGACTCACAGGTGAGGCAAAAACCAACAGCAGGCCGGCTGTGGCACAGGGGTTGCAGTCTGCCGATCCCTGTGCAAGAGGGGAAAACCTACCCTTGCTGAAGAATTC
The DNA here is from genome assembly GCF_032452875.1 of Bos javanicus. Classification (NCBI taxonomy): domain Eukaryota; kingdom Metazoa; phylum Chordata; class Mammalia; order Artiodactyla; family Bovidae; genus Bos; species Bos javanicus. The sequence goes on along the minus strand of NC_083895.1, from coordinate 37,422,921 downwards.
ACAGTCACCGTGGAGCTGTGCTCTGCAGCCTCTGTTGATCTGAGGAACCTGCCCAGGGCCTGTGGCCCAGCACCAACAGTGTGACCACACTGACAGTACAGTGTAACTGTCCTCTCGGCTCAGACCCTCTTCAGGCAAACACTGAGTGTTCCTTCAAGGGAACCCGAGGAACCTCCCTAGGCAGTCCACTGGTTAGGATTTGGAGCTTTCAGTGCCAGGTCCCAGGTTCAATTCCTGGTTGGGGAACTAAGATTCCATAAGCCACACAGTGTAACCAAAAGAAAAAAAAAAGGTCACCCAAGAGCTCAGTTTCTGGAACTCAAGGATGTTAGTCTGCAGACCGGAGAGGAAAACCAGTGAAGAAGAAAGAACAGTAAAAATTCTGCGTCACCCCAGATGGCGATGTACCCCATCGTCCCAGGCTTCTGAGGACTGGGCATTTTCTCCAGAGAAAGGGACACCTGGGTTCATTACACTCATAGCATCTTGTTCAGGCTCTCTGAGTGAGAGCCCCTCCCGGCAGGGGTAACACTGTTTTTCTCCTGCTTCACCCAACCCACTAGAGCCAGGGTGGGCCGTGTGAAAACGTTCCTGGAATTTCTACATATAGGATTTCAGAGCTGCACGAGCCCCAGGCAAGTGGAAGGGGAGCCAGGCGCTCAGTGAGTCCGCAGGAGAGAAGTGGCCAGAGCCCTCAAGGAAGCAGGAACTGCTCACTCCACTCCAGAGGGACTGTCCACAGGTGAGCCGACTTACCGCGGGGTCAGGCACGCAGCAGGAGAAGGGCACCCCACATTTCTCACGGCTGTAGCTGGCGCCACTGCAGTTGAAGTAGACATTGAGGTCCCAGTCTTCAGGGCCATACGCCCCACAGCACTGGTTCTGCAATCACAACGCCAGGGACCATCAGAGCTCCAAGCACAGGGTGGTGTCTGTCTGAGGGACGAGGGATTTGGTGTGCCTCTATGTATCACGCAGAGAAATCAAGGCCCACCCAACGGACCTGCCATCACAGGGACGTGACCAAGGTGACCCTGGTGGTCCTAAGGAAGGGAACTGCGTCCAGGCCCTGTCTGGGCCCAACACCCCGGGCAGCGCCCTGGCCTCAGCTCTACTCCCTCCTCACCCTGGAACTTCCCCAACTGCCCCCTAACCAGCCCAGAGCAGGCTTCTCGTTCTCCTTCGTATATGGTCCTCTTATCACCTGGCAAGAGAACACCTCCCATGGTCAGTGTGCCTTCCTCCACAAGAAAAGGCCAAGCTGACCCCAGTCACCTTTTGTGTCTCTACAGAAAACAGCTGCTGAACACGTACTCCCAAGGAAAGAGTTACAACTAGGGTGAATGGTAATGCAATCGAAGCTTTGCCCCTGACCCAGGGTCTCGTCCTCCCTTCCCACAAGCACTCCCTATCTGGTGAAGCAGCAAAGAAAACCTCCCTTTGTCTAAAAACTCATAAAACCAAGTGCACTGAGAGCAGCTTTGTGACATCAGCAGTGTCCCAACCAGATGTTGTTTTTGCACTTGTCCTTAGAGCTGACACAGTTACAGCCCTAATTACAAGCCCACAACCAGGATTTCTGCTTTACTTTCATTTCTGAGGTAAAAGCCCGCCTCTCTCCCGCAACCACCCTCCAGGGTTCCAGGTGCTCTAACGAATACCCAATATTTCACCATGAGGAGAGGAAGGCAGTGGAGGAAACTACAGTGTCTTTAAGGCCAGGGCAGAGACCTGGATCCTTGATACCAGCAAGCCCCAGGCTATGTGGAATCGAGGAGCCTTGAATAGAAAAGGAAAAGGCGCCTCAGGCAGTGCTGTCAGGAGGGGGTGGGGTGCCGACTCTCACAGACGCACGCGGGTCTCTACCAACAACACAGGAAGGATCTCTGATCACATAAATGGGTTTTGCTGGATCGATCTCAGGATACGTGAAACACGGGGCAAACAAGTTCTGGTTAATAAGGAGAACAGATCAAAGTTATTTTTAATGCTCTCTATTTTCTTCTCAGAACCAAAAGGTTCCCTATAAAAAGTTTTTGAGGAAGCTAGGCTTTTTGGCTGGAGAAGGCAATGGCACCCCACTCCAGTACTCCTGCCTGGAAAATCCCATGGGCTGAGGAGCCTGGTAGGCTGCAGTCCATGGGGTTGCTAAGAGTTGGACACGATTGAACCACTTCACTTTCACTTTCCACTTTCCTGCATTGGAGAAGGAAATGGCAACCCACTCCAGTCTTCTTGTCTGGAGAATCCCAGGGACGGGGGAGGCTGGTGGGCTGCCATCTATGGGGTCGCACAGAGTCGGACATGACTGAAGTGACTCAGCAGCAGCAGCAGGTTTTCTGGTAGAGCAGAGATCAAACAGCAGCCTTGCACAGGCCAGCATGGTGGGGAGTGGGTTTCTCCCGGGGGAAGGGAGGTAAGGGATGGGGGACAGCTGTGGTCCCAGCCTCCAGGTGCAGCCACACACAACGGGGATGGAGGTCAGACGAGAAAAGGTCACCGCCTGGGACTGCTTAGACTAACCTCCGGGGACATATTCCAGGGAGGTTACATTCCTCTCGGTCTAAAGAAGTTTGCTCCAGGCGGCTCTGTCCTCTCAAACAGGAAGGGGAAAAGGTCCCGGGAAGGAAAGGGACAGGAATAGCCTCAGACAGGGAGTCATGTGCCTAGCTCTGCCCCTCAGTGCCCACAGGGCCCAAGGGACTGTGGCTGTCTGCGTGGTCAGGGCTGGAGAGGTCCAGGCCCGAGGGAGTGGGGGTGGTCACGAGTGAAGCTAGACTGCCTGCCTGAAGCACTTGGGGGACAGTACCCTGAGCAAGCCTGGCCCATCAGCACACAGGAGTGGACAAAGCTAATCTGTTCAGAGGCAGGGGTGGCACCACCCTGGCCTCCCTGCTGAGGGCAGAGCTGAGGAAGGAGGGTCCAATGTTCCTCACCAGCCTGGGCCCCCAGCCGCGCACACAGACTGAAGCCAGGACAACCAAGCTCTATCAGGGAGAAGGCGGGCGTGGTACTTACGGCTTTCTGAAGGGAGTCAATGAGGTTCTGCAGGTCAATGTCATCCCGGTAGGATCTGATGTTGCTCTCAAAGAACTCCCGGAACCGGTCCCTCACCCAGTCCTGGAACAGGAAGGCCAGCACGGCCACGGCCAACTCCAGGAAAAAGATGAGCACGATGGTGCTGCAGAACTGCAGGGGGGACAAGCAGGGAGTGGGTGTCACCGCACCTCAGCCTCCCAGCCAGACCACACCCCCACCTGACCCAGAACCTCTGCCTCCCACTAAGAGCACGGGCTTGGCAGCCAAGAGACCTGCGCTGGAGCTGAGGAATCCCACGTGATGGGCTGGGTACCCTGGTTTCACCTCATCCCTGCTCACATTGCTGCACTATTGGTAAGAGTCAGATGAGTGAAAGGACAAGCAAGCTCCAAGACAATGGGCCAGCCATCTCCTATGAAGGAGCACCCCTCCAACAAGGAAACCCCACAATAGGAATGAATGGCTATCCTGGCCTACCAGGCTGCCAGCTCCTTTAGTGTAGGGACTGTGCCCCAGACATCCTATCTGACCTCTCTCCTCACACCTACAGCCATCGCACTTGCTAGAAATCTGTCACTCCTACTTTAGGGATAAGGAAACCGAGGTTCACTCAGGTCACATGCCTGAGATGCAGGACATCTGAGTCCCCTGGCAGGGCTCTTGACAACTCTGGAGTTGCTAATGTTATCAGTACCTACTCTGTGTGCATACAATAGTCAACTGCGTTAAAAGGTCTGCAGAGCAGAGGCACCACGGGGGTGGAGTTCTGTCAAAGCCACTGCAGCCACAGGTCCACACCCCTCCGTCAAGGCGGGGTTCCGGCCTGCGGAGCTCGTGTTATCACAGCCACTAGCACTGGCCACACCGCACACTAAGCATTTATGCTATAGCCAGCAGTATCTCAAAATAAGACACACACACACACACAAACATACATACGTACAAGGCCTCCCAGAATGTAATCTCCATTCACAGAGAAGCAAGATAACCAAACAAAAATGAAAAGCATGGGGAAAAAAAAAGTGTGTTTTGCTTTTTAATTTAAGCCCAGAATAAAAGGCTTGGTCTAATAAATTCAACAAATAATATATTGCAAAATATGATTATGTGTTTCCCCCACCAGGTGCTATTTAATTTTAGCTGAACGCATTTCAAAATAAATGTGTATCTAAATATAAAACTAACTCTTAGTAACTCAAAGTTCTGCCAGGAAATCGAGGATTCTGCACTGTACATCCAACAGATTCATACCCACTGGAGAAGGCAAAAGATTTCCTAACATTATTGACATCTTCTGATCTTAGCCAGGAAGGGCAAAGGTGACCAGCAGACAAATAGCTGGAACTGCAGGGGGCAGATAAAAGGTGAGGGAGGGGCAGGTGACCCTGCCCACTAGGAGCTGAAAACCAGAGGGGCCCAACTTTTCCCCGGCTGAGGGCCTACTTCATCTGAGTGTCTCCTGGAACCTTACCTTTTTCAGGGGGCAGCAGGGAACAGAGGGCTGCCTCCTCCCCTCACTGCCGGATCCTGGGGCAGGCTTGTAAGAGTGGCTACCTCGCCCCACCCACTCCAGCAGGTATAAGGCTAAGCCTGTCCTACAGAGCCTGCACTCCTACCTCCCCCACCATACTTCCTCCCACCCCCACTCCGGGCCACTCACAAAGTTGAGCAGACAGATGTTCTCCCGCAGGGCCCCCACGCAGCCAGCAAAGCCCAGGGTGAACATCACCACGCCCACCATCAGCACCAGCACCACCGGGTCAATTCCATGCATCCGGGTCACTTTGGTGAGGTCGGATAGCACCCCCTGAAAGAGGCAGAGAAAGCAGGGTAACATCAGCCTTGAAGAGTCGAGGGTGCCCTGGGGGGACTGAGCTGCAACTAAATGAGGACAGGGAGCTGCCTTCTGGGGCTGTCTTCTCGTTAAGTGCCAGGCCAGCGCATGGCCCTGCCCCGCTGCCCTCTTAGAGGCCCAGCAGATCTCTGCCTCCCTCAGCTCCCAGTGGCCCTCCTGCTCCCAGACTCCATCTAGGCTGTCAGTTCCTCACAGGCAGACCCCATGCTTCTTTTGTAGCCTGTAGGATATAGATGGGGTGAGAAGGGGCCCTGGAGGACCCTGTGGTCAAGGCACCCAAAGGCCCTGGCCTTTGGTCATCTGGCAGCTGACTCTGCATTCAATTCATGGAGAACGCCATTATTTTGAGATGAAAACAGCTTCAACACGAACAGGCTTGTGAACAGCACAGGCACCAGGGACAGATGAAGACAGCACTGTCCGCTGACTTTTCGTGACAATGCAGATGTCCTGTATATATCTGCGCTGTTCAAAATGGCAGCCACTGGTCACACGTACTATTATTGAGCACTTTAAATGAGGCCTAGTGGAACTGAAGAAGTGCATTTTAATTTGTATTTCACTTTAATTAATTTAGATATAATCAGCCACATCTGGCTAATGGGAACCAGAATGGACAGAGCAGTTCTACAGGATTCAACGGAGGAAGAAGCAAAGAGCAGCCAGGCCAGACACCCAGCGGGAACCGGGCAGCCAGGGTAGCCAGGCCTAGGCTCTGGGCCCGATTGGCTGAGATGCTGCTGCTCCGTTCTGGTCACACGGTGGCGCTATGAGTCATGGTTTGCACCAGCTTCTCGGTCACTAGGGCAAAGGGACATGGCACTGCAAGCACTTAAAGGGGCCTAAACCTAAAGGCAGACCGTATCCAGTTCCCAAGGCCATGGCAACAAAGCCCACAGACCTAAGTGCTCCTGCCTCCTTCTGAAAGTAAAGAGAGGCTCCGCTAAAGGAACAGAGGGCCCTGGGCCTTAGGCGTAAGAGAAAGCTTTAGCTCTCACTGTTTCCTGCCTCGTCTCTCCACCTCCCCAATACCCACCGACTTACGGTGCAAAAGGTGCCCAAAGGTCCACTCTGCTCACGTGCGGTCTAGTCCCCTGCTTGGAGTTCCAAATGCCCCTTGTCCTTCCAGACAGTAAGAGCCTGCTTTCCTCTCCTCCCCCATCCTCCATAGGCTGGGCAATGAGGTTCGTGGGCGCTAAAGATGTGCCCCTGCACCGCAGGGCACCCAGGGGGCACAACCCAGAGCCTAACTCCCTGACTCAGGGGTCCTATCCATGGGCGAGAACGAGAGCTTCAGGAATCACCACAGCTGTGCTCAGGGACCTGCTGGCTCCAGAGGCACAGTCCATTCCAGAAGGTAGCCCCAGGCCTGCCCTGGACACAGCTCTGGACACGCCCCGGGATGACTCGGGACTTCTGGAAACGGAAGAGAGGGCTCTCCATGCTCATGGGGCTCAAAATCCCAACTGGCCCAGCCTTGGCCTCTAGCAGCAAACCGGCCACAGGGAAGCCAGGCTAGCCACAGGACCCCAAGAGTTTTCATCACAAGTTAAGTAACTTCCAAGAACTGGCTCTGTAAAGGTTAATGACCACAAATCATTGCCCTGCACAGGAGGGGCTCTCTGGGGAGGAGTTTGGAGAAAGGGACAATTAAAGCTGAATGAACCTGGTGGACTACTGCTCAGGGTTCCAGTGACAGTCACACCTACCTTCTCGCTCCACGCCCATAATCCAACTCCGAGGAAGACAACTCCAGCCAGCTGAGCAGGGCAGGGGAAAGAGAGAGAAAGTTAGGTCAGAAACCAGCTCCACGAACATGCTTCTCAGAGGAGGGACCAGACTGCTAGTGTCAGAGGGGGTTCCTGGCTCATGTCCACGCTGGGCAGGCAAGGCAGCCCCTCGGTCCCTGCAGATGACAGGGACTCCGGCTGAACGGTGGGACAGTGAGGCTCTTCAGGTAACTCACACCTGTCTTCCCCGACTGCTGGGACAAAGTCCTTCAACCCCAGCTGGCCCCATGCTTGGGAGAGCAGAAACAAAGATCTCGGAACAGTCTCTGATCAGGAGAGACTCTGGGGTCAGAGACACTGAGCCACACCCTGCTTCCTTCCTCTTCCACAAGTCCCTTCTCAATGCAGTGCACTGCCTGGTGTGAAGAGGACATCATCCCTTGTGACGCCTTCAAGGGCTCCCAGTGCAGGTAAGGCTCTGCACAGGACTGCCACCCTTCTTGGGTCCCAGCCCTGGAGAAATACTCCAAGCACAGAAAAGCAGCTGCCAGGCTGAGCTTCCTCCCCTACCATACTTACACTCTCGTGGCAGGACACACCTGTGATCAGGGAACGCTGGGTTATGTTACTGAATTAAGAGGCCTGCACCGAGCCATGTGCCAACCCCAGAACCGTGTCCCCCAACCCTGACCTCTCATCCACAGGAGCCCACTGGTGCCAAGGTGCCCCACCTGCCCCATGACAAAAAGAGACCCTCCAGATACACCCCACAGCTCCCTACACCAGGAAGGGTTTTCCAGAGCAAACACCTCGTGGCCTCGGAAATTAAGCAGCCCCCTGTTGTTCTGCTCAACTGCCGTACATTCTGCTGGCGTTGTGCCGCCATTTATCAGGACCTGGTGATAAACAACAGGGCAAGGTTCTCTGTGACTGCAAGTTTCCCAAGTGTGTTCTCCAGTTCCAGGACCCTCCTGCCCACTGCAAGCCCCAGGAGGCTGGACTCAGAAGAAAGGCCTTTGGAGAAAGCCCGGGAGTTCCCAACCTCCTCTGGATCACAGGCCACTTTCAGAAAATGTGCACATGCCCCACATTTTGGAGGGAATTTCAGAGGGTTCACAGACTCCTCATTGCTGGTTCCCACAGCAGTCTGTGGACTTCAAGTGAAAAAGTCCTGCCAGGTGACCTGATCCGCCTGCTCCCGCCCCCCGCAACTTGACTAAGTACCACAGGGGCCGACAGGGCCAGGACGAGAACTCTGAACCCAAGTCTCCCTGAATCCAAGTTCCCTGACAAGTTGATGATTAATCGCTCTATCCGTAACTTCATTCCCTTTCTTGTCCCACCCCGTTCTCCTTGAGATTAAGGAATATCAAAGAAAAGGGGAGACTGAAACCGAGCAGAACCCTGAAGGACCTTGCCGGGTACAAGCCCCTCCATGACCCCTGCTTCTTGTTGGCCTCCCCTCCCCCTACCTGTTCCAAAGAGCAGATTCAAGCAGTTAATGATTAGAATAATGACACAGGAGTCACAGGACTCCCGATTCCTCCAGAAGGGATTTAGATAACAATCTACCACTATCTTTAAGTTGTTCTGCAGAAGTAAGACCCCCACTCTGTGGAGGAGGGCAATTACACATTGACCACAAGAAGTGTAGACCCCAGACTGGTTGGAACGGGAAGGCTGATGATTCAGATTTCTGAAACATTATCTGTTCAACACTAACCAATCAGAAGAAAGTCCACAAGCTAATCACATACCCTGTGGCCCTCACTACGAACATCTGCCTTTAAAAACACTTGTCTGGATTTATCTCTGGGCTTTCTATTTTGTTCCATTGATTTATATTTCTGTCTTTATGCCAGTACCATACTGTCTTGATAACTGTGGCTTTGTAGTAGAGCCTGAAGTCAGGTAGGTTGATTCCTCCAGTTCCATTCTTCTTTCTCAAGATAGCTTTGGCTATTCGAGGTTTTTTGCATTTCCATACAAACTATGAAATTATTTGTTCTAGCTCTGAAGAATACCGTTGGTAGCTTGATAGGGATTGCGTTGAATCTATAAATTGCTTTGGGTAGTATACTCATTTTCACTATATTGAGTCTTCCAATCCATGAACATGGTATATTTCTCCATCTATTAGTGTCCTCTTTGATTTCTTTCAGCAGTGTTTTATAGTTTTCCATATATAGGTCTTTAGTTTCTTTAGGTAGATATATTCCTAAGTATTTTATTCTTTCCGTTGCAATGGTGAATGGAATTGTTTCCTTAATTTCTCTTTCTGTTTTCTCATTATTAGTGTATAGGAATGCAAGGGATTTCTGTGTGTTGATTTTATATCCTGCAACTTTACTATAATCATTGATTAGTTCTAGTAATTTTCTGGTGGAGTCTTTAGGGTTTTCTATGTAGAGGATCATGTCATCTGCAAATAGTGAGAGTTTTACTTCTTCTTTTCCAATTTGGATTCCTTTTATTTCTTTTTCTGCTCTGATTGCTGTGGCCAAAACTTCCAAAACTATGTTGAATAGTAATGGTGAAAGTGGGCTGAGGAAACCAGAAGGGAAAGAGACACGTGTACCCCAATGTTCATCGCAGCACTGTTTATAATAGCCAGGACATGGAAGCAACCTAGATGTCCATCAGCAGATAAATGGATAAGAAAGCTATGGTACATATACACAATGGAGTATTACTCAGCCATTAAAAAGAATACATTTGAATGAGTTCTAATGAGGTGGATGAAACTGGAGCCTATTATACAGAGTGAAGTAAGCCAGAAAGAAAAACACCAATACAGTATACTAACGCATATATATGGAATTTAGAAAGATGGTAACAATAACCCTGTGTACGAGACAGCAAAAGAGACACTGATGTATAGAACAGTCTTATGGACTCTGTTGGAGAGGGAGAGGGTGGGATGATTTGGGAGAATGGCATTGAAACATGTATAATATCATATATGAAATGAGTCGCCAGTCCAGGTTCGATGCATGATACTGGATGCTTGGGGCTGGTGCACTGAAACAACCCAGAGGGATGGTACAGGGAGGGAGGAGGGAGGGGGGTTTAGGATGGGGAACATGTGTATACCTGTGGCAGATTCATTTCGCTATTTGGCAAAACTAATATAATATTGTAAAGTTTAAAAATAAAATTTAAAAAATAAATAAATAAATAAAAACACTTGTCTGAAAGCCTTCGGGGAGTTGGGGTCTTTTGAGCACGAGTTGCCCATTCTCCTTGCTGGGCTTTCTGCAATAAACCTTGTACTTCCCTTCACCACAACCTCGTGTCAATTTATTGGCTTTGCTTCAAGTTGGGAGAGTGAACCCAAGTTCCGGTCAGTAACAATTCAGTAAGCAGTGAGGGAGAAGACCCCGATCCCGAGTCTCAGTTCATTCATTTACTCACTCATTCGTGCAATGGACACTGAGCAAATGCTAGGCACCACCTCAAGCACTGGAGACAGCACTGCACTACGCGGCCAAAGGTCCCTCTGCTGCTGGAACGTGGGTGCCAAGGAGCCGACATGAGGTTCCTTCCACCACATCACACCGATCCCCCACTTTTCAGTCCTCCCATTGGATTAGCCAGCTGATAAAGGACTTTATTTTCCTTCATGGGGTGCATGACTTTCCATTCCTGAGTGTCTGACACTGTGCGGTAAGCAAGCTGGAAGGTGACTAGTTGCTCTCTGCTGAATCCTATAGACCTCCCTCCCCACCATTCCTCACAGTCTCTGATGACTCACTTCCCTCTTTCCAAGCTGGGAGGTCAAGTCTTTTGCCTTAGCTTATCCACCCTCATCCAGCACAGTGGTCATTCCCTCCTCCACTGAGGCCCTCAGCTTTGGGGACATGAAGGGTACACACATGGTTGTCTTTCACTCTCCCTGTCATTCCGCCTCAGTCTCTTCTGAGGGCTTACCCTCTTTCAGTTCAGTTCAGTTCAGTCACTCAGTCATGTCCGACTCTTTGCGACCCCTTGAATCGCAGCACGCCAGGCCTCCCTGTCCATCACCAATGCCAGGAGTTCACTCAGACTCATGTCCATCGAGTCAGTGATGCCATCCAGCCATCTCATCCTCTGTCGTCCCCTTCTCCTCCTGCCCCCAATCCCTCCCAGCATCAGAGTCTTTTCCAATGAGTCAGCTCTTCACATGAGATGGCCAAAGTACTGGAGTTTCAGCTTTAGCATCATTCTTTCCAAAGAAATCCCAGGGCTGATCTCCTTTAGAATGGATTGGTTGGATCTCCTTGCAGTCCAAGGGACTCTCAAGAGGCTTCTCCAACACCACAGTTCAAAAGCATCAATTCTTCAGCGCTCAGCTTTCTTCACAGTTCAACTCACATCCATACATGACCACAGGAAAAATCATAGACTTGACTAGTCAGACCTTTGTTGCCAAAGTAACGTCTCTGCTTTTCAATATGCTACCTAGGTTGGTCATAACTTTCCTTTCAAGGAGTAAGTGTCTTTTAATTTCATGGCTGCAATCACCATCTGCAGTGATTTTGGAGCCCCAAAAAAGAGAGTCTATTTCCCATGAAGTGATGGGACGGGATGCGATGATCTTCGTTTTCTGAGTGTTGAGTTTTAAGCCAACTTTTTCACTCTCCACTTTCACTTTCATCAAGAGGCTTTTTAGTTCCTCTTCACTTTCTGCCATAAGGGTGGTGTCATCTGCATATCTGAGGTTATTGATATTTCTCCCAGCAATTTTGATTCCAGCTTGTGCTTCTTCCAGCCCAGTGTTTCTCATGATGTACTCTGCATAGAAGTTAAATAAGCAGGGTGACAATATACAGCCTTGACGTACTTCTTCTCCTATTTGGAACCAGTCTGTTGTTCCATGTCTAGTTCTAACTGTTGCTTCCTGACCTGCATACAGGTTTCTCAAGAGGCAGGTCAGGTGGTCTGGTATTCCCATCTCTTTCAGAATTTTCCACAGTTTATTGTGATCCACACAGTCAAAGGCTTTGGCATAGTCAATAAAGCAGAAATAGATGTTTTTCTGGAACTCTCTTGTTTTTTCCATGATCCAGCGGATGTTGGCAATTTGGTCTCTGGTTCCTCTGCCTTTCCTAAAACCAGCTTGAACATCAGGAAGTTCACGGTTCACATATTGCTGAAGCCTGGCTTGGAGAATTTTGAGCATTACTTTACTAGCGTGTGAGATGAGTACAATTGTGTGGTAGTTTGAGCATTCTTTGGCATTGCCTTTCTTTAGGATTGGAATGAAAACTGACCTTTTCCAGTCCTGTGGCCACTGCTGAGTTTTCCAAATTTGCTGGCATATTGAGTGCAGCACTTTCACAGCATCATCTTTCAGGATTTGAAATAGCTCAACTGGAATCAGAGGCCTCTAAATGCTGGAGAACCTCACTGTTCAGTCCTGACCCCTGCCCTCCCCTAATCCTTGGATAATCTCATAACTCACACAGCTGACGCACAAACCCCAACCTCCAGCCATAGCTGATCCCGAGTCAAACACACCAATGACTACTTGACCTGTCCTCTAAATACGACCAGCAACATTTCAATCTTCACGTGCCCCCAAAGGGAGCTGTGGTCTCCCAGATCCCCAGCGGCTCCTCCCAACCCCCCCCCACCCCGTTCTCACTAAATGGCAATACTGACCATCTACTCTTAAGACAGAAAACCTCGACCTCAGGCTTGACCACTCTGGACCTCCAACTCCACATTCAACCTACCAGGACCTGCTATTAGTCCTACCTTCAAAATATGTTAAGAACCCTCTCTGCTCCCACCTGTCCATGCCATCACCCCTGCAGGGACCTTGCCACTGTCTCCCCACAGGTCCCGAGCAACTAGAACAACGCTTTAATAATATCAGATCACCCTCCTCCTCAAAATGCTCCAATGACTTCCTTTTACACGTAGAATAAAATTCAAACTCCTTCCTGTGGCTCACAAGGGCCTGGGTAGCCAGGCTGTAGCCCACATTCTAACACTATCTCCAACCCATCTCCCCAGCCCCCGTCCCACCCACCTACCCGCCCCCAATCCCGGCCATCTCTGCTGAATCCTAGACATCCCTCCCCACCATTGTTTCTTGAACCCACCCACCTCACCCCTGCCTCAGAACTTTGACTCGATCCCTTAGCCTAGAAGGTTCCTCCTCCACATCCCTTCCTGGCTTCCTCCCTCACTCCATTCAGGTCTCTCCAAATTTCACCTCCTCAAACACACCTCCCTTTGCCATCATGCGCAGACTGTCTCCCCACGCGTCAGTCCTGACCTCCTTCCCTGCTGGATCTTCTTCAAGGTACTCATCCTAGACCACGTGAGCTGTCTACTGTGTCTCCTCCCCTACTTAAGCCCTCTGAGGGCAGAGAAGTTTTCTATTTTGTTTAGGGTTGCCTGACCACTTTCCAGGACAGCCCACCCACCACCATGTACCACATGGGATGGTGAGGCAGGTCTGGCCCCTGCAGCCCTCTCGCTGAACACAATCAGCCTGACACACCAGCTCCATGCCACCACAGCCCCGTTCTCCTCTCAAAACAACAGGGCTCCAAGAATAAGAGCTCACATTTTTTTTTTTCCCATTCTGTTTCAAAGGAAGAACTAAAGTTAACTTGCAGCAGAAAGACAGGAACTGAGGTGGGGGGTTGGAGGGGTGTCACATGCCAGCTCATGGGTTCAATGAACACTGGCCCAAGGCAGGAACTTCAAGGACTAACAGTTGTTTTAGAGACAAGACTGAAGGAGGGCCAGACAGGGAAGTGACCTGTCTGGAAGCTCAAACAGCAACCTCTTGAATGAGCCAGGACTCTGGCCAGCTTGGCATGGCTCCCTGAGGAGCCCCTTCTCTGGCCAGCCCCCACCCCCCAGGACAGATGGTCTGTGTAGTTGGGCTGCCCTCTTGGCTGCCAACCATCTGGGAGTGCCTTCCAGCCTCAGAGTAACCTCCTTTGTTTCTCATCTATGACCTGATTAAATTCCTTCTCAAAGAACGGAGTCCAACTCTCACCAGTTTGGGAGGAGCTCAAAGAGGACAGCCTTGGACCATCAGGTTAGCACACTGTGGTGGTCACCAGGGCGAGTAGCACCACCCTCTCCTGGGTAACTGATGCTACATTAAACACAATATACCTAAAGAGGCCCTCCACACCCCATAACACTGGTACTGTTACCCCTATTTTTCAAATGGGAAAGTTCAGATGTAGGATGATTTGGTTATTGCCTAAACTCACATAGCAAGCTGGTGGAGAAGTCAAGAAACAAACCTATGTGTCTCTGACTGTCCTGACATCACGTTATCTCACTGCACAGGGCAGCCGCGAATAGTGGGCAGCAGCATACGCCCTCCACCACAAGGCGCAGTCACAAGTGCCCAGTGGTGTGGGAGGCTGCAGAAGGGGCTTCTAGGGTGTGCAACAGTAAAGCCAATGGAGGATCACTCTGTGTCCAGTCAGGACCCCTGTGGGGGTCACTGTGAAGATTCAGGAATAACCTGAAGCAAAGGCCCCCTGTGTAAGAAGGTGAGAGGTTTCCTCTGGGGCACTCTGGGCTGGTCCAGCCCTGCTTTGTTCTGGAAGCCCACATGGAGTCAACTTGCTAAGTGGGCAAGTCTTTACCCAGCAGGTTCCAGACACGATGGAAGTGTAGACACCTGGCTAGGTTTCGCCGGACTGGAGGAGGATTCAAACACCAAGTAGGTTGAAAGCAGCCCCTCATCACCCACAATTTAGTGGCCCTAGTCTCTTACAAGATTTCATTTCAGTGTAAAAGTGCTCGGGCCCCAGTGCCTTTCCTCCACAAGATCAAGACAAACCACCAGCAGCCGTAAATGTTTTCAGGCTGCTGGCCTGCCAGCCCCTGACTCTTGTAGATTCCTTTAGCTGAGGCAGGCTCCTCTGGGCTACCTGAGGGAGGCTCCAAAAAGAACCAGGAGGAAGCACTGAAACCCAAAGGAGTCCTGGGCAGCGCTGAACAAACAGCATGGGTCAGTTGGTCTTGATTCCAGCTCTACCCTACAAGTTCCTTGTGAGAGGACTTGTGTGGGTCCAGAAATTTCTCTGAACCCGTTTTCCTTTGCAAAATGAAGGTGACCCCTCCTGGGTCAAAGGAGGGTCATAAGGATTCAGTAAGCATCCCGAATAATGTGCTTACCCTGGGGTACTGAGCGAGCCCTGCCTTGCCTTGGAAGCAGAGCAGAGTCCTGGGGTGGGGGGCCTTCCAGACCTTATCAGCATTTGCTGGATTGAAGACACTGTGCCCCACCTTCCAATGACTCACAGCTTTGTCCTGACACAAGGTCAGAAGAGTAGAGTTTAAGGAAATAGGTGCCTCCTGGAGGCAAGTGAAATGGGGAAAGGATGATGGATAGAAAACAGGGCAGGGAGTAGAAAAAGCTATAATAAAACTGTTTCAGCTCTGTTCCTAACTCATCTTGTGGCTTCAAGAAAACCACTTCTCTCTTCGACTTCAGTGGAAGCCAATGATCTCCAAAGACCTCTGTTTCTCCTGCTCCCTAAGCTCCGCCACCATAAACCATGCCAGGTGGAAACCCAATGGTCCTGGCACTCATTCTCCAGAACTGGAAATCCTGGCCTGGCAAGTCCAGGGAACACCAGAGAT
Organism: Bos javanicus; assembly: GCF_032452875.1. Classification (NCBI taxonomy): domain Eukaryota; kingdom Metazoa; phylum Chordata; class Mammalia; order Artiodactyla; family Bovidae; genus Bos; species Bos javanicus. The sequence goes on along the minus strand of NC_083895.1, from coordinate 37,407,687 downwards.
GCCTGTGGTCACGTGAAAGGATGCCAGAGATGGCACAGATCTTAGACCCAACCTGGCCCTGACAGCCAGTGCGCTGAGGTCAAGATGAGGAGGCCTTGCCCTTCCAGACTGCATCCACTCTGGAGCATAAAGAAAGCATAAAAGGACTGCTTCTTTAAAAAAAAAAAAAAGCTTAAACCCAGCCACTTCTGGGTGGGAGTTTGGAAGTTCTGGGGGCCGGAAGGGATGCTGGAGCCCAGCTTCCTCATCTCAGAGGGAAACAGGCCCTGGGCGGGTCAGTGCCTTGCCCTGGGTCACACAGTTATCACACACCAGCCTTTCCTCCTGCCGGAAGGGCGGTTCTGAAAACCAGAAGCATGTGTGCCCTTCCCACAGAGCCTGTGAACCCCTGTGAGGGGCCACGCCAGGATGGGGAAGGACACCCCACAGGGCCCTGGGGCAGCTTCCACAGACACTCTGTGCTCCCAGATAACAGGGGGCCCACGCACACAATGCCTGGGCCAGGGATCTGACTCTGGTCAGCCTTTGAAAGACACGAAGGCGGAGGATGGTTACAGGCAGCGGCCCCAGGCGATAGTGAGAAGGAACCCCCAAACCCGCCTCACCCCTGTCCCAGTCCCTGCCATTGCTGGCACAGATGGATGATTAACAGTGAGTAGAAAACAAGATACTAAGCTGAGGGTCGGCAGTTCCAGAAGCCAAATAGTAAGTATTTTCAGCTTTGCTGGGTGGAAGGTCTCTGTTTCAGTTACTCAATTCTGCTGTTTTCACAGGAAAATGGGCAGGGCTTGTTCCAAAAAAAGTCGTATGTGCAAAAACGGGCAGAGAGCCAGGTTTGGCGTGCAAGCCATAGTCAGCCACGTCCTGCACTAAACTATCATACCGAAACCATCTGAACTGAGACAGGATTTCCTTCAGCTCAGCCACGTGAACCCCAGGACATCCTATAATTCGGGTCTCCAACCCTGGTATGTTTCTGTATCACTTCAACAGGTCTTAATAGCCTAAAACTACAAGTAATTCAAATAATATGTTTCCACAATGGAATATCCCACAACAATGAGAATCAATGATCTACAGCTACGTACCACAGCAAGAATGAATCTCAGACAAAAGATGCAAATTCAAAAGACTTGATATGGATTGAAATTTATGTCACTCCAAATTTCACATCTTGAAGCCGCAGCCCCAGTGTGATGGTATTTGGAGACGGGGAGGTTAAGTGCGGTTACATGAGGTCATGAGGGTGGAGCCTCCATGAATAGAGGAAGAGAGACCAGAGCTTGTGTTTTCTCTCTCTCTCTCTCTGCCATGTGAAAACACAGCAGAAAGACAGCCACGTGAAAGCCAGGAAGACAGCCCTCACCAGAACTTGACCATGCTGGCACCCTGATTTCAAACTTCCAGCCTCCAGAAATGGGAGAAAATACATTTCGATTGTTTAGGCAACAAAAGCAATGGCATGTGGTAATGGCAGCCCAAGCTGACCAAGACAGGAAGAATGCTCGGGCAGAAAAAGTGTATCTAGCATCCAAACAAAAGTTACCAGATAGACAAGAGGTAAAACATGACCTATAAAAAGGAAAAAAAAAATCAGTAACTGGAAACAAGACAGGAATGAGAGAGAAGATGGAATCAGCAAAGACTTCAAAACAGATACTGTAAATATACTCAGATTTACAGGAAAATAAGCAAAGAGAGAAATAGAAAATATTAAAAAGATTAAAATGGAACTATAAGAAACAGAAAAACCAACATTAGAAATGAAAGATTCACTAAACGGGTTTAACTGCCAGTTAGACACTACAGAAGATGAGTGAACTCAAAGAGAAAGCAATGGGAACCATCTAAATTAAATGATGCAGGGGGTAGAAAAAACAAAACTGAGCAGCATCTCAGTGACCTGTGGGACAACAAGGAATTCAAGGCGGGGATGGGGTATATATTTAAAGAAATAATAATTGAAGTCATCCCAAATTTGATGAAAAATATAAACCCACAAATCCAAAATGCACAATGGACTTCAAACAGAACACAAGAAAACACACCAGCACACATCATGATAAAATTGCTGGAACCCAGTAAAAAAGAGAAACTCCTGCAGTAAGCCTGGAAGGGAAAGAAAAGACACTTGTATAAACAGTACACATTTACAAGATATTTAACCAAATGAAATGAAAACATCTCAAAATGTGTGGGATACAAAAAAACATGGAGCATCACCAAACACAGGCATACCTTGGACATACTTGGGTTCGGTTCCAGACCACCACTATAAGACAAGTCACACTACACTGTTCGGTTTCCCAGTGCGTATAAAGATTGTCTTTATACTATACTGTAGTCTAATAAGTATGCAATAGCACTATGACTAAGAAAAAAATGTACGTATCTTAATTTAAAAATACTATACTTCTAAAACATGCTAACCATCATCTGAGCCTTCAGCAACTCATAATCTTTTTTACAATAGTGATGAATCACAGATCCCCATAACAAATACAATAATGAAAAAGTCTGAAATATTCCAAAGATTACCAAAATGTGAGAGACATGAACTGAGCCATTGCTACTGGGGAAAATGGTGCTGATAGACTTGCTCGAATCGGGGTTGCCAGAAAACCTGCGATTTGTTAAAACTGCTGTGTCTGGGAAACACAATAAAATGAGGTACTTACACTATAGGAAAAAAGAAAGATCTAAAATCAATGACCTAATCTTCCACCTCAAGACGACAGAAAAAGAACAGCATGATCCCAAAACACATAGAAGAGAGAAAATAATAAAAAGCAGAAATCCACGCAACAGGCTGGAGATGAAGAGCAATATGAATGCACTTAATGCGACTCAACTGGGCACTTAAAAATGGTTATAATTCTAAGTTTTGTTACATAGGTTTTACCACAATTTTTAAATATAAAAAAATTTTTAAACTTTTTAAAGAAATTCATGAAATTAAAAACAGAAAAAAAAAAAAAAAAAAAAAAACCAGAGAAACATCCCCTAAATTAAAGGAAGCCATATCCAAGAGTGAAATTTAATTTATAATGACAGAAGGCAGATCAATGGTTGCTGGAGGAGGGGTGGGGGGAGAATGATTATAGAAAAGTGCAAGGACTGTTGCAGGAGTGATGGAAATGTTTGATATCTTTATTGTGGTGATGGTGATTATACAGAGTATACAGCTGCCAACTCAGTGAACTGAACATCCGAAATGGGTACATGTTATCCTATTTAATTTACACCTCAATAGACGTGATTTTTTTAAAACACATTTCTGGGAGGGGAAAGGTAAAACAAGGTGGGAGTAGGACACTCCCCCACAGATGACAAATCTCCCCGTCAGACTGGGCCATGCTGACTATTTGCCAGAAGCAGAGTTACTCAGCCCTGACACCACCCTGTGAGTGTGTAATAATCACATGTCCCAGGCAATAATCACAGTACACATACTGCCCATCATTGCAAATTCCTCCTGGTGGTCCCAGCCTCAGATGCGCCTGAACCAATGAGATCAGGAGCTGAGGGCCTGCAAGGATCAGCCACTCCCAGTTCAAGTGGAGTCTATAATTAAGCAATCCTTGCCCTCTGTCTTGGCAAGCCAAAATATGGAAAAATACACAAACAAACACATACCCGTGTGCGCCAAACGATAAGGCAATCTATTTCCTCTGAACTGGGGCAGTCCTTCTGGTGAATATGATTATATAAATGTGTCAGGCCAGTCAAAACAATGGATACACCTTCTGACCCATTTAATCTCACCCTTGGGAACCTATCCCAGCAAATAATTTCTCGTCCTTTCCCCAAAGGCAAGAATCTGTGTTACAAAAGCTAATCACAGCGTCCTTATCCAGGATAGTAGAAAGACAACCTAAATGTCCGATAAGGGAATTTTCAAAGACGTGGTCAGGAAGTCTACTTGGCAACCTGGAATGCTCTATCCTAAGTGATGCTAATACGAAAACTCAGACTGCAAGATGATGAGGATACTTTCACCAAGTGAAACTGAGTGACCACAGACAGGAAAATGGAGCCTGTAGGAGGGAACACAGTAAAGCTGGGAGGCCTTGTGTAGTTCTCCAGAATTTCCAGGCAAATACAAAAGTTCAGTATATAAAACTGGAAGGGGAAAAGGTAATACTTCTCAGCAGTGAAAGCGAAATACTCTACAAACATTATTAAACACTAGACTTTTCCATTCTAATTGCATTAAACAACCAAGAAATGGAAGCAGAGAAACCATCTGTGTGGGGATCAGGCCTTGGGGTCCAATATCACATGGACAGAGTTCAGCTCAAATAAGGGCAATTCTCTAGTGGTTAGAACGATCCAGAGTCAACAGCCCATTGTAGGGTCAGACAAAGAGACTGTCCACCCACAGAGAGGCCACAAACAGGAGCGAGGGCAGGGAGCTGCTGTTAAGTCCTTCCACGTTAGACTGGCTTTGCCTCTCTTGGGCAGGGTTAGGATTAGGAACTGTCCTGTTTTGCCTGGGGCAGTCCTGGGGCACATCTGCTGTTCCGGCAAAATTCTTAAAAACCTCTCTTTCTTTAAAGTTTCCCAACTTGGACCACAAATTACATGCTTACCCTACTCATGGGAGGCATCTGTTACTTTGAAGGAAGGGGCCTCAAGCCATGCTGGTCACAGAACACAAATGTCCATGTTTCTCACCCAGAAACAGGCTGCACATGAGGCTCAGGAGCGAATTCCTGCATTTTACAAGCAAGGAAGCTGTGGCTCATGTCACTGAGAAGGCCCAGGGCAGGGGCTCTCTGTGAAACAGGCTGATCGTCTGTGCCTACCAGGGGCCTCGGTTCTACACTTTTAATCCATCTCTGAAATAGATCCTGGCAAGGGCTTCATCAGAACCTTTGCAGATTAAACTCAGTGTTTGAGGTGGTAAGCAATCCTGGAGTTGCCAGCATCATCGGAATCATCCCTCATTGAGGATACACTCAGTAAAACCAGGGAAGCCCAAATTCTCTCCAGAATCAGGTGGGGTGAGAATGAACAAAGACAAAGGCTGTATATGCCTCTCTCAGCTTCCCTTCCTCTGAAGTCAAAGTGAGATGTTTCAAGAATTTTAATCATAGTGAGGCTTCCCTGGTGGCTTAGTGGTAAAGAACCTGCTTGCCAATGCAGGAGACACGGGTTCCATCTCTGGTCTGGGAGGATCCCACATGCCACAGAGCAACTAAGCCCGTGTGCCACAAACACTGAGCCTGTGCTCTAGAGCCTGTGAGCAGCAACCTCTGAGCCCACATGCTACAACTACTGAAGCCCTGGAGACTGTGCTCCTCAACAAGAGAAGCCACCGCACTGAGGGGTCTGCACATCGCAACTGAGAGTAGCTCCCGCTTGCTGCAACTAAAGAAAAGCCCGTGCAGCAATGAAGACCCAGCACAGACAAAAATAAATAAATAATTTTTTAAAAAGGAAAATTAATTGCAGTAAAGTACTGGAAAAGGTCAGTTTTCATTCCAATCCCAAAGAAAGGCAATGCCAAAGAATGCTCAAACTACTGCACAATTGCACTCATCTCACACGCTAGTAAAGTAATGCTCAAAATTCTCCAAGCCAGGCTTCAGCAGTATGTGAACCGTGAACTTCCTGATGTTCAAGCTGGTTTTAGAAAAGGCAGAGGAACCAGAGATCAAATTGCTAACATCTGCCGCATCATGGAAAAAGCAAGAGAGTTCCAGAAAAACATCTATTTCTGCTTTATTGACTATGCCAAAGCCTTTGACTGTGTGGATCACAATAAACTGTGGAAAATTCTGAAAGAGATGGGAATACCAGACCACCTGACCTGCCTCTTGAGAAATCTGTATGCAGGTCAGGAAGCAACAGTTAGAACTAGACATGGAACAACAGACTGGTTCCAAATAAGAAAAGGAGTACGTCAAGGCTGTATATTGTCACCCTGCTTATTTAACTTCTATGCAGAGTACATCATGAGAAACGCTGGACTGGAAGAAACACAAGCTGGAATCAAGATTGCCGGGAGAAATATCAATAACCTCAGATATGCAGAGGACACCACCCTTACGGCAGAAAGTGAAGAGGAACTAAAAAGCCTCTTGATGAAAGTCAAAGTGGAGAGTGAAAAAGTTGGCTTAAAGCTCAACATTCAGAAAACAAAGATCATGGCATCTGGTCCCATCACTTCAATGGGAAATAGACGGGGAAACAGAGGAAATAGTGTCAGACTCTATTTTTGGGGGCTCCAAAATCACTGCAGATGGTGATTGGAGCCATGAAATTAAAAGACGCTTACTCCTTGGAAGGAAAGTTATGACCAACCTAGATAGCATATTGAAAAGCAGAGACATTATTTTGCCAACAAAGGTTTGTCTAGTCAAGGCCATGGTTTTTCCTGTGGTCATGTATGGATATGAGAGTTGGACTATGAAGAAGGCTGAGTACCGAAGAACTGATGCTTTTGAACTGTGGTGTTGGAGAAGACTCTTGAGAGTCCCTTGGACTGCAAGGAGATCCAACTAGTCCATTCTGAAGGAGATCAGCCCTGGGATTTCTTTGGAAGGAATGATGCTAAAGCTGAAACTCCAGTACTTTGGCCATCTCATGCGAAGAGTTGACTCATTGGAAAAGACTCTGATGCTGGGAGGGATTGGGGGCAGGAGGAGAAGGGGACGATGAGGATGAGATGATTGGATGGCATCACTGACTCGATGGACGTGAGTCTGAGTGAACTCCGGGAGTTGGTGATGGACAGGGAGGCCTGGTGTGCTGCGATTCATAGGGTCGCAGAGTCGGACATGACTGAGCAACTGAACTGAACTGAACTGAACACATAATATAAAACTAACCATCTTAACCATTTTTAAGTAAGACTACTCAGTGGCATTAAGTACATTCACAGAATTGTCAAACCATCACCTCCATCCACAGGTATCTTTCCATCTTGTAAAACTGACACCCTGTTCAACAGTAACTTCCCACTTTCCCTTCCCGCAGTCCCTAGTTCCCACCATTCTACTTTCTGTCTCTGACTACTCTACGTACCTCATATAAGTGGAATCATAGAGTGCTTGTCCTTTTGTGTCTGGCTCATTTCACTTAGCATAATGTCCTCAAGGTTTACCCATGTGGGAGTACATGTAGGAATCTCCCTTATTTTTTAAGGCTGAGTAATATTCCATGGATGAGATGGTTGGATGGCATCGCCAATTCAATGGACATGAGTCTGAGTAAACTCCAGGAGCTGGCAATGGACAAGGAGGCCTGGCGTGCTGCAGTCCATGGGGTCACAAAGAGTCAGCCATGACTGAGCAACTGAACTGAACCGAATAGTCCATGGCACGTATAGACTACATTTTGTTTATCCATTCAACCTTCAGTAGACACCAGGGTGGCTTCTACCTCTCAGCTATTCTGAATAATGCTGCTATAAACAAGGGTGTGCAAATACCTCTTCAAAATCCTGCTTTAAATTCTTCTTGATATATGCCCAGAAGGAGAATGCCTGCATCATTCGGTAAATTTTTTCACTTCTGGAGGAACCATCATACTTTTTTTCCACAGCAGCTGCACCATTCTCACCAATGGTGCATAGGGATTCCAATCGCTCTGCATCCTCGCCAACATTTGTTATGTTCTTGTTTTTAATAATACGCATTCTAAGGGGTGAGAAGTGGTATCTCATTGTGGTTTTGATTTGCATTTCCCTATGTCAAAGTGAGAGTCCACCCTAGAGACAGATATAACACAACCAAGGAATGATTATAAATTTAAAAAACCAAAAGAAGGGTAAAAAATATTAGTGTCCTCAAAATGCTGTGTTGGCAGCATTTCCCTGACATCCCTGTGATGAAAACCCCATGAAGCCCAGCTCCATGCTCACCTAGTAAAACATGCAATTCAGAACAGACACAAATACTGGGGCATCCGTGTTTCTTGCCTCCAGTAAGTATTAAATGTTCCATGGAAAAATCTTGGTCCTAAAGTTGGAAATAGACAGCTTAAAGAAGAGTACTACAGGTATTTGCTATAAAGAATGTTACTGTGAAAATAATTCTGGATGGGGCAACCTGCTAAATAAAACCTCTGCTTGTTCCAGCACCTAGAACTGGTCAAAGAATCAACAAGTTGCTTCTTCATATTCAAACCTGCCTACTGAGCCCAAGTCCACCATTAAGGCTGTCATCCTGCTCCACTGCTCACTGTTAATTCATCAAAATCAAACAAAAACTCTCGGCAGAACGATCCAGCAAAATAATCCAAGGTGGAAGAAGACATAAATTAAACAAGATCGGCTGAGTTGGTAACTTTTGAAGCCAGTTGATGGGAGCATGGTGGTGGTGGTGGGATGGGGTTGGGGGATGTTTCATTATATTGTTTTATTTCTGTAATTTCTCCATTTAAAAAAGAAAACTCCTCTGAGAAGGCATACCATATTACACATTTTCAGAAACCTTGTGAAGCAGGAAGCAGGCAGGTGAGAGCAATTCATAAAGAAATTAGCTCAGGTGGGAGTCCAGACTGGCACCCAGGAGCCCTGGCTGCACCATGTACTTCTAGAAGGGCTCTACACCCCAGTTCTCAGACCTCACTCCACATTTCCAGCCCCTGCACAGAAGACAGAAAATCTGTGCCTAGAACTCAGCAGGGAGGGGCCAGGCGGCCTCCCCCTCTCATTTTCCCAACCAAGCTCTCCGTCCTTGTTTTCCTGACTGTTCCTTTTTGTTCCATCCCATTCTGCCCCAGTGGACACCAACTAAAAAATGATTAGCTCTCAACCACACACATAGCCAATTCTGCAAAACTCTGATAACACTGCAGCCCCCTTCAATAACCAAACAGACCTGCTACAATTCTAGATTCATGAACTCTACAATTTGAATTTGCTGCTGCCAGTGTATTATACTGGGTAGGTTAGTAAAGCTTCCCAAGAGCAAAGAATCTGTTCTGAAGAGGCTTTGAAGAAACGGAGATTCCCAGGCCCTCAGCCACGGCGGCCACAGGAGAGTTTCACTCCAGATGCAAAAATCAGGATGAGAGTCAGAGGTCGAGATGTAAGGCCAGCAAACACAGCTGGCCAGCTGGCTGAGGGGTACAACAGCTGGGTGGACAAAGCTGAAAAGGTCAAACCGCCGGTCTAAACCAGGTGGCTCTGAACTGTGCATCTGGCTGGTGGGTGGGGACTCCAGGTGGGGCCAGAAGGCTCCCCTCCACACAGGTAGCAATGCAGGTCTGGACGTCACACATCTCAGGGAGGGGCAGCCACAGCCCTCCCATTAGGAGGGGTCCACAGGAACCACCTCAAATGTTCAGCACTGCTCTACTACAGAGGCAATGAGGTGGTTGCTAATGAAAGGTTGTCTGGGACCAGAAAAGTCCTGGGGGAAACAGCCAAGCCACTGAATCCCACCCTATTTCTCCAGGACAGAAACCCAGCCCCCCACCGGATAAATCATCAGGAGATGATGCTGGAAAAACAAGGCTGAAAAGCTGAGGAGTGCGGTAAGTCTGCCTTATTGTCAAGTGTCCCAGTCCAAATAGGAAATGTCAAAATCCTCAGCAGAGGCACACGTGGCGTCACGACCACTCATCCTGTGCCTGTCTCCATCTGGTCCCCCCAGACACAGGCTGCAGACCCAGACACCAGAAATGGTGCTTATATTAAAGGGAGGTTTTAAAAAGTCTCTGTGTATGGTCATGTGGTCTTGTTCTCCTGCACAGAATCAATGTCTGCCTTTGTCTGAACCAATCCCACCAACATGCTCCGATATCTCTCTTAACCCCTTGACTGTCTCCAGCTAGTACCCAATTTCTCTGCTTTTCATTAAGGCAAGAGTCCTTGAAAGAACTGTCATGAGTCACTGGTCTTCACTCTCTCACGTCCCATTAGCTCCTGGGCCAACTCTAGGTGGGTTTTCACTCCCCAGCAGTTCTGGTCAAGGTCACAACCTCCACCTTGTCAAAGCCAATGTCAATATTCTGTTCTCACCCTACTCCTCTCTACATGAAGGGCTTCCTCTTGAGACTTCCATGACACAAAAATATCCTGGTCTTCCTTTGACCTCAGGCCACTCACTCACAGCCAACTTTGGAGTGGACTCTCCTCCTCAACCCACCTCTAGCATCCCCACCTCCGTATTCAGACTCCTCCTCTCCTCTCCTTCAATAATCTGGTCACCCTTTCCTCCGATGGTGGCCAAGACTTTCATTTCCAGGAAACTGACAACTCCAAGTATCTGGCTAAGAGATCTTTCTAACTCTTCTGCCCCAAATTTCATCTCAGAACTTGGGACCACCATCCATCTCTTCACTCTTCAGAATCTTTCCAAAATCAGATGACACCATCCAACTTATAACCTACCAAGCATTATTAAAAGGAGCAGAAAGTAATTCCAGCTACTTACTGGGAACCACTGAGTCCCACATGACCTGGCTTCTTTGTGCCCACGTCCTAACCTGTGTTGCCTATGCCCTGCACTCACTCAGACCCAGCCACATGGCATTCCTTTTGTTTCTTGCACACGCCAAGCTCATTCCTGCCTCAGGACCTCTGCTGCTCTCCCTACCCAGCGCTTTCTTCCCAAGACCCCACATGGCTGTGTATTCATTAATATTCAGGTCTCTGCCCACAAGCCTTCTCTTCTGAATGTCCTTCCCAAGCGTCCTGGCCAAGTGGCTTCTCCTTCCCTGCTCTGAGGCTCTTAAGCTAATACCTCTGCCAGTTGAACCCCAGCATTACAAGGGCAGGGCTTTACTACCCTTGCCCACCCTTACCTCCTAGAAACCAGGACAGGGCCTGGCCCACAGTCCAGTGTGCACAAAGGACCTTACAGTTGATGTATCATTGGGGCATTCCTGGAGTGTGGGTGGAGGGAAACTGGGTCAGAGCCCCAAGCATTCCTGAACCCCCAAGGCTTCCTAAACCCCCAAGGCTGAAGAAGGGCACCTTAATCTGGTCTTTAATCACTTGGCCTTCCCCAGCACTTTATGGTCTATTTTATAATTTACTTGTTACTGGCTTCATGAGGGTAGAGCAATGACTGCCACCTCATGGGGGGCCAGGTAAACCCAAAGTACGTGAAGAAGAACGGTTTACTAATTAAGGACAGAGAACACAGCCGCTCTCAGCCACTCACCCAGAAGACGATGTTGTAGCTGAAGAGGAGGTACTTGTACCAGCAGCTGACCTCGGCGTTAGAATATCTATAATAGTGCATCTTCTGAGAAGCAGGATCTGTGGAGAGAGGAAGAGTGATGAGATGGCAGGTTCAATTTTTCAAACCATCTCCCCAAAATCTGCTCCCCAAGGAAGGAGCAAAGGCAAGACACAGACTCCTGAAATTCCCAAATTGTCCTGTGTTCTTTCAGTAGTCCAGACATAGGTTTAATATCAATGCCAACTATAGGTTAGACAAAAATCAGCAAAGTCAACTTTCCATAAACAGCCAAAAGAATAAGAGGAAAATTTTTGAAAGAATGGAGAATAGCAATTTCTAAAAAGTGTCTTGTGGACTTCTGCTGGGAACCTTCCCAAACATTTAGGTCATCACCTCTTCACTGGGTATTTACTCCCCCACTTCACAACAGGGAAACAGGAGTTCAGAAAGGTCACGTGACTTGCCCAACAGCAGGACAAAAAGCACAGCGTTCAGGACCCACACCAAGGCAACGTGGGGGTGAGACAGCGGTCCCCGCAATCCACGTTCTTCCCACACACTGCTACCCGGGGCTAAGCAACCAGGAGTTGAGGGAACCAAATGAAGAAATGAGGGCTCGACTAGTGAGAGTCGAGTTTGGGAAGAAGAGATGAAGAGCAAGTCTGGGCATGACCTAACAGTGGCCAGTCAGGAGAAGTCACATTTGTTCATCTAATATTCTCTGAGACAACCTCTCAAGCTCAGCCCTCAAGAGGTAAGGAAGGCAGAGCACCCTGGCCTGGGTGGAGAGGTCCCGTGAACTCACAGCAGCCAGTCTTCACCCCACTCCCTCTTCCCCTGCCTAACCTCCCACCCTCTAGGATCACTGTTTTGGCCTCCTTGGGCTACAGTAAAGCTTAGATTATAGAACTCTGAACTGCCCAGGGTGAAGGCTGGGGCCAACTCTCCTTTGTCTGTGTCCAAAGCCTACAAAGGAGGTGCCCTCAGAAGGAGTGCACTCCGAGGGCCTGCTCCACCTTCACTATGTTCATTTTTGAAACACCATGGCAACCCAGGCGGATCCTTAAGTCCTCCACTATCCGCTGCTGCCCAACAGTGGCTGAATGGTGGGGAAGGCACCTCAAGCTGACCCTCGGGTGGGATCTGAGGCTCACTGGAAATGCCCACCCCTAGCCCCAGAACTCACCCTACTTCCCAGGGTGAGGAGAGGAACAAGAGGTAACCCAAGGCCTAGGGCAAAAACAAACAAGGCTACTCTGGCAGTGGGGAGACAACCCACCCACAGCTGCCAGTAAGAGACCAGCTTCTGCGCCTTGCCGTGGAGCAGCCACCACAGAATCCCTTCCTGCCGAGGCTTGGCGGCCTGGCCCCTGGTCTGTAATGTTCTGAGAAAGCGCTGCCAGGCAGGCACATGAAACCACATCCCTCTGGAAATGGGTACTCTGACTGCTCTACCATCCTTCCCGCAGAGCAGAACCAACAGGCAGAGACTGGACACCACTGCCCACTGGCCCCCTCCCTCCCAGAGGGACGGGAGTATGGTCAAGGCCCAGCTGGGAGTATCCAACCTGCCTGGCCTGAAACCAGCCAGGGAGGAGGCAGTGACCCTGCAGCCCATCCCCACCTCCTCGTCCCACCAGCAGAGCAGCATCTCTACAACACTCCCCTCCCAGAATACACATGAACACAGCTCCCGGTAAGGACACAGAAGGCCTGAACACAGCCTGGGCCACACAGGACGGCTGCAAGGAGATGAACAGGAACTCTTGGACACAGTCCTTCCTTCGGCCACATGACCTGACCCTGAGCAAGCGTCTGCCTCTCAAGGCCTCAAATAAAATGGGGCCGATCCCTAAGGTCCCCAGAGACTGGGGAGGGCTGCTCAGGCACAATACCCTAAAGTTCAGGAATCCTAAGGGGTGCTCCTTGGCGTTATTTAACCTAACCGTAGTAAAGAACTCTCCTTAAAGCTCTGAAGCAGTAAACAAAGCCAGGCTCCCTTCCTTCTCCTGGATCTTGGCTCCACAAAGACACCAGCTAATTACCACTGGCCTGTATGCTTTCCATAGCAGGGCAGACCTCATCCCTGCCCCCTAGCCCAGGGCCTCTGAACAATGATGACCCTGAGGTGACACAGGGACTCTCCACCCGGAGATCCCTGATCTCCTTCTGCTCCGGCCACGTACATGGGGAGAACATGGAATGGCCACAGCGAGCTCCTTGTCATGCACACTGCAGGGAGCCAGTGCTCTGGAGTGTGGGTTCTCTGCAGGAGGCTGGTTTTCTCAGCACCTGTTCCCCCCTCTTCCACTGGGCTCCCAGGGTCTCACCCCATAAAGACCCAACCAGGAAATAACTCTGCCTTTATAAATGTCAGGGTTCAAACCCACACATAGAGAATCTCAACAACCGTGATATAAACCCCAAGCCTTCACTCCATGGTAACTTAAACACTCAGACTATACTAGCCAGGTCCATGCTAGGGAATAACCAGAAAGAAACACCCTAATCATCCATGAGATGATGTACCACCCCCAGATACGTCCCCTTACATGCCTGCCACTCACCCCCAGAACACTCGCTAAACGTTGCATCATTTTTGCTGGACCAAGATAACCGTATGAGGTCTTGGGGTAGGGTGTTTTAATGACACTTATTTCCCCATTCCAACCCACAGAAGAGGAAGCTGTTGAATGGAAACAGTGCAGTTTAGTCTTTCTTCACCCCTTGTTTACTCCTCCCCATGGGGAGAGAAGGCGCTCGACTGACCGGGGGGTGGGGAGAGGGGTCCGGCACCACACGCCGTCGAAGGAGCAGCAAGGGAAAGCTGCCTCTTGCTCTTGACCCACCAGCTCTGTCCTGGGACCAGGGTGGGTAGAGAGGCAGGTCCTGAGCTTCAGCCAGAAGATCCAGGTCCCCACATAGGCAAGTTCTGAATTTAACTGGAAGGAGGTAAAAGTGAGATCTGTTTGGACTCCAGCCTAAGCCACATCCTCCAACACAGAGCCTTGGGTTTGGGGCGGAATGAAGGCAAAGAGCATCTGAGGTCTGGCTTGGCTGCTTCAGAACTTCAGGGAAGGAGAAAAGACTGATGAGTGCTCCCCCACCAGCCTGAGGTGTTACCCACATTTCAAAGAACCCCAGAAGGTGACGAGGATGGTGGTGCTGTATGTAACTAGAACCAGATCCAACCCAGAAGCCAGCCAAAATGACTCGAGTGACTATGGTCCCTCACTTCTCACCATAGTTGCTAACCCGAGTAGAGTCACATCAGAGGAAGGCGAAACTCAGCTCTCTACCAGCTAACGAATTCAGTCAGCACCAAAAGCATTTACCCTGAATACCCTAAATACACAGACTAAAAATTCTGCTTCTTAACAGAAGATAAATTTTCACAGCTACTAATGACCACCACAACTGAAAACTCTCCAAAAGCTATGTTGTGTTTTCTGTAGAGAAAACAATTATTTAATTCCAAGTCCTCAAACTGTCTCAACTCCAAAAGTTATTATAACAGAATAAAGCCTTTACGTGGCAAGCAGGAGGCATTGTGTTTGTCCAAACATCAACTTCTTAAAACAAGGGGGAAAGTCAGAATTATTTCAGTGTTAAGATAGCTGGTTAGCAACCTGAGAGGAATTGAATAATACACTAAAGTCTATCTAAATAGTAAACACACACACACACTCAAGAACAGGGTATCCTTCACATTTAAGCTAAGTGAAGTACAAAATTATCAATATAGAACAGATATGCTTTTAAATTCCCATATAACAATTAAAAGTAACATTAAAATTAAAAAGGAAACAAATGATAAATTATCTGCAGCTGTAGTGATTATGACAAAAGGTAAATACTATTTCCAACACAAAGAAATTCACACTTAATAGAAGACTGATTTTAGACCAATGGACAAAGGATATGGGCAGTATTCTAAAACTGAAGAACAAAACAATTCCTAGATGGAAAACTACTCAAAGTCACTGGAAATGAAATTAAAGACAACTCACAGATATTGTTTTACACTTTTTATTTTAACAAAATCACCACCACTATTGCTGGCAGTCCCATGGTGAGGCTGTTGCATTCATACCTTGCTGGGAGTGGAATAAAGTGTTACTACCCTTTGGTAAGCAATACAGTTAGAGACATAAAAAAAAAAAAAAAAGAAGTCCTATCCTTAATCCAATAAACTCATGACTCAAGAGTTTGCCTCAAGGAAAGAAACCAAAAGAAGAGAGAGAATACGAGTTAAGCATTCAAAATCTAAATATCCTAGCTTGCAATTATGAAACAATTTGTAAGCATGTGGTTAAAGGTCAAAATGGAAGCTAAAACCATGAAAATGGCTTCGTGGGTTGGTAGGCTTACAAGTGATTTTCTAAAAAGGCTTCTATTGTGGCACTTACTGTGACCACCTTTGTACTAAAATGTAAACTGAGGCCACTGCTGGTGGAGGGTGCTGGCCCCACAAGTGTGATGACCTCTGCAATCACTGTAAACAGGGCTCATCTACTTTGGGATTATATTAACTTGTAAGATTGTTGCCTCCTCCGTCTCTTGGCTTTATTTAATTAAAAAGGTTGAACTGTAAAATACTTAGACAATTCACAAGTGTACAAAGAGAACTGGCGATGAGAAGCCACTGACAATGGCTTTCAAATTTTTTACGATGGCCCACAGTAAGAAGCTCTTCAGTATTCCTGCCTGGAGAGTCCCATGGACAAAGGAGCCTGGCGGGCTACAGTCCACAGGGTCGCAGAGTCAAACACAGCCGAAGCAACTTAGCACACACAAGAATCACACTGAACAATCAATCCAATGCACACATACTCCCATACACATCTGAGCTCTGTGAAACAATACTTGCCCTTATCACAGGCCACGTGTTCCAGATATGCTATTTTCATTTTTTTTAATTATTCCTGAACATATCCCTGCAAGAATCAATGATTGTAAATGCTGTGTTCAGAAAAAAAAAAAAAAAAACAGATCCTAGGCCCCAAGGCCCCAGTCCCTTTCCAGGGGCTCCCTTAACTTCTAGCTGGTCTTAACATTCCAAATGTCTTAGAAAATTCAGTACATGCTATGCTTGTATTACTATTCCCTGGTTTTTCATTGTTAGGTGTTACCTCACCACTTCCTGCCCTGAAGACGAAAATGTAACTCTACTCCTGTACAAGCCACCTGTCCCAAACCACTCCCCTCACACTCCTTTCCCATATCTCCACTCCAATCATACGCACGGCGACACTAATTTTCAGAGTCTACATTATTAGGACCCCATGAGTCATCACAGCGAGCCATGTAAGCCATGATTACTTTTCCTAGACAACTTTTTTGTTCTCTGGAGTCAATAATTCTCATTTTTTCTGTTTAATTTTCTATGAATTTATTAATATTCAACCCCCAATTCAATGTCAGTTGTCCAAATCTCCTCTCAATAAGTTCACTCACATCAGATGTTCTATTTCTAGTTCTTCTTCCAGAAGAAATTTCTCCTGGAACCTTCTGAGCTACTTTAATCTGGACTGGTGCCCAGAAGAACTCCCTCAGCCTCATTTGGGATACAGCCTATGAAAGAGCCAGTCTTTGCTCATCTTTGGGGAAGAAATCTTCAGGGCAAGAAGAAAATTTTTCAGACCCTGTATGTCTGAAAACATCTTTACTTTACCTTCATTTGTGAATAAGTTTGGCTGTGTATAGAATTCTAGGTTGGGAGCCATTTCTACTGAGAACACTAAAGGCAGTGCCCTAACATCATCTTCATTCCAGGGTAATGGGAAGTCTGAAACCACTCAGATTCCTGATTTTGTACTTAACCTGTTTCTTTCTCTCTGTAAACTTGTAAGATCATCCTTTTCTTCCCAGCACACTGACATTTCAAGGTACTGGGCTAACTGATCAGGGTACTGGCCTATCTTCATCCACTCAGCTCAACATTTGATAAGTCCATCTGATATGGAAACCTATATCCTTCTAGGAAACTTTTTTCCGGGTGATTTTCCCACTTGCATTTTTCTCTGCCACTCCTATTAATGGATATGGGAACCTGAGCTGATTCTTTAAACATCTTACCTCTTCTTCTCTATTATCCATCTCTTCTTCATCTTTTTTGTCTATTTTCCAGAAAACTCTTTCAAATTTATAATTATTCTAATGGTTTGATATTTTTGCTCTGCCCTTATTCTTTGAAAATTTTAATTTTTTGTTTGTTCCCTAAATGTTCCTTTTGTATAGTATCCTATTCCTTTTTCATGGGTACTTCTCTTATGTCTCTGAGAAAATGTCTAATTTTTTTCAAAATATTCTCCAAGTAGAATATTTATTTCAAGTTGCTCCCCCTGCCCCATTTGTTTTGCTTCCTTTCACATTAGGTGCTTTCTTCAGGTATTAGCAATCATTAGTAATCCTCATGACTAGAAGTAAATGCCTAAGAATTGACTAGAAGCACTGAGTCCCTGGGCAGGTAGGTGAGTTTCTGTGCAGGGCGATCTGACTGGCCCATCTGCTATAAGTCCATGTTGTCGACATCTTTAGGTCAGTCAGGTTCCTCAGTGAGGTCTCTTAATCTCCTGCTTGGAAGGTAAGGGGCTGGCTGTCAGAGTTCTAGAAGCCAAGTGGGATAGAAGGCTTTACTAAGAACAACTGGAATCTCCCAGGCCCTTGGTTTTTCCTTCAGCACAAGGAATCTCCAATGTCCCACTAAAGGGAAAATGCAGTCACCAAGCACCATGGAGACAAGAAAGGCGTTTAACCACATGAACTGCCTTCAGTTCTTATATTCAGCCAGCTCTGAGGCTCCTCCCCTCCAAGCCCCCCTAAAATAATATGGTGACACCAACTCCTACATTTCAAAGTGGGTCACTCACCCATCTAATTCCTGATTTGAACATTTTTTTCTTGCTTTTGCTTCCTTTGCCATTCTCCATGTCCTTGTAGAGTGATTCATTTTTTAAAATTCCCTTTATCTTAACTTCTGTGGGGTTTTAGGATAAAGTAAAATTAAGTGTGTTCACTAAATCCACAGATCTCTGGGAAGACTTCAGAAATATTTTAGTTGCCATCTTTTTACTGAGCAAAGTAAAAAAAAAAAAAAGGAAAAACAGGAAGTATAATTTATAACCATATAAAAGGACAAATGAGATTTTGCGGATGTAATCAAGATGAATAATCAATTTACTTAAAATAGGGAAACTATCTGAGTGGGTCCAATGTAATTAGATGAGCCCTTAACAGCAGAGCTTTCTCCCAGCTGAGGGCAGAAGTAGTCATATTCCAAGTATGAGGATGCAATGCATTGTTGCTGGATCTAAGACAGAGGAGCTACCTGCAAAGAGCAGAGAGAAGTTCCAGCAGTTCAGGGGAACCCTGGCTGACGGTTAGCAAGGAAACAGGGCCTCAGTACTAAAACAAACAACAAGGAACTAAATTCTGCCCCAAATCCTCCAGAAATGAATATAGCCCTGCCAACCCTTTGATTTGGGCCATGTGACAGCCTCAGGCAAAGAACCCAGTGGAACTGTGCTGACCTGACAGCACTATCCACCCATATCCCAAGCTAAAACTCTACCAAGTTATTCTGCTGGCTCCTCCCTACCTCATTCTCCAGACCTGGCCATTGACCAAGATTCAACCTTTCCACCTGACCTCTGAGGCTCCCAGTACTTGTATCTGCCCACAAGCCAATCCCCAGGAAGGGCAGCCATATTCCCAACAGAGTTGGGGGCCCTGCTGCACCTCCAAACAGCACACCACAGGCCTTCGACTCTCCAGGTCCTCAGAGCCCACTGTGTGCTGGGGACCATTCACAGGCCAATGGGACAGGGAGGCCCAAGGGGAGAAGTCTAGGAAGAGACAGGCGACTTTCAAGGGAAATGGGTAAATGAGATGGTCGTAAGGCAGGCCAGTAGGCAGGCTGCCTCACTGCCCAAGGGAATCTCACATACAGGAAGGATATCATATCATACCTCAGCCTAGGGGCACTATCACTCAGAGGGGAAAGAGGGCCTCAAGTCCACAGGCTCCCCACTCAGTTCCGACTCACCCTCAGAGCCAGAAGTGTCTAAGTCCTACTCTAACCCATACCCCTTAGGACCAACTCTCCATACTCAGGGTCTGCCACAAACAGTGCAAAAATGGACAGGGTGGCAGCAACTACCGCAGGAGTCCAGAAGTTTGCCTCTTCACCCTGGGAAAACACTACAAACTCAGCCAGGAGTTAGGCTGGGCCCCTCAACTCCCTACCCCCACCCCTCACCATCCCTCATCACCGGGTGACAAGCCCTGCCACACAGGTGTGGGGGAAGGGAGGTTCCCAGAGTTCAGAGACTCTCAGGCCCTTGACTGCCCGACCTGGGAAGGCCTCCAGGTGGAAGTCCAGGAACACCTGGGCTGCCAGCTCTGAGCCCCATCGGGCTCTCCAATGGGCCTGGGATTCTAAGAGCTTGGCTTCCTGTCTGAAACTGTTTTTAACCAACACAGCATTATGAGCTTCCACCACCAAAACCCCACAACCCCCAGACCTGCTGAGTCTGAGAAGCACCAAGGGGCCCCTCGCTAATCTGGGGAGGAGATATCTGTCTCCCTCAGTGCTGACACCAGGAAAGAAGCCAAGGGAGGGAGGGACGTGGGGCAGAGGAGGAAGCAGTGAGGCGAGGGCTCAGTGGGAGACATGCTGGGCCTCGAATGGAGGTCACCTAATCCAGCGATTTTCAAACTTACTATTTTTATTACTTTTTAAGCTACAGGAGGTTTTGTACAAAGAGACTCTGACCCAGAAACCCAGCATGAGGTGTGCAGAGCAGTTCTCTTCAAGTGGCTAGGGGGAAGGGGAGGCTCTATGACATACATGCTTGAAAATGATGGGTCTGGCCCAGCTGATCCCAAATACAGGAATCAGGGGAATCACTCAAGGAGCTTTTTCCAAACTGCACATGGAGACTCGTTCAGTAGTGAATGTGACAGACCTGGAAAGCCACATTTTTAAGAGCTGTCCTTCACAGCAGACAGTTTGAAGGGACCCCCCCCACTGGCCCAATCTGGAACTATGTGTGCACCAAAATAAATAATATTGATGCATTTTAACTCACTGAATAAAGAACCCATGACTCCATTCTAATACATATAAATGGATAAATAATACATAAATGGAAGAGAAGGGAAAGTTCTTTACAGCAGAAGGATAAATGTAAAAATTTATGTAATTAAATCATCAGCATTCAGTAACCATAGAATTCTAGGTTGGAGAATTCTAGTATGACAGAAATAACTGATAATGGGTTAAGTCTGTTCTGGCTATTATAACAAAACACCAGACTGGACCAAACTGACAGACCAGGCAATTTCTAAAGTACAGAAGTTTATTCCTCATAGTTCTGAAGGCTAGGAAGTCTAAGATTAAGACACCAACAAAGTGGGGTTCAAGCCTCATCCTGGTTCAAAGCTGGCACCTCTTCACTGTGTCCTCACATGGTGGTCAGCAAGGGAGCTCTGAGGGGTCTCTTGTAAGGGCACCAATCCTGTTCTTGAGGACTCCACCCCCATGACCTAAGTTCCTCCCAAAGTCCTAACATCATCAAGCCAGGCACCAGACAGAATTTCAATACGTGAATGCGGGAACACACAAAGACCTTTAGACCATAACAGGCTCTACAACTAGTCAACGAAAGTTTGATTAGAGACAGCATGTTTACATGGTCTCAAAGTATCTCCCCATAGAACACTTATTAATTACAAAGAGCATGATAGTAACTCAGCAATGGAGAAACCTTACAGATATCACCTTTAACCGAGTGACCACCACTGTCATCACCAGCAATGAGTCAAGCCAACGGCTGTCCCTCCTGCCGGGATGCACCGAGGACATGTCATTTCTGTGGTGTTCCCGGCGAAAATGCATAACCTGAGTCCTATCTTGAGGAATGATCAAAAAACAAACAAAACAAATGAAGAGTTTACAAAAGTAACTCACCTCAAGTAAAATCTAAGAAGTTGTGGCCATTTTTCTTTAAAAAAAGAAATGAAGAGAAGAAAACTCTGGGGCAACAGACAA
The DNA here is from genome assembly GCF_032452875.1 of Bos javanicus. Lineage (NCBI taxonomy): Eukaryota > Metazoa > Chordata > Mammalia > Artiodactyla > Bovidae > Bos > Bos javanicus. The sequence goes on along the minus strand of NC_083895.1, from coordinate 37,386,489 downwards.
TCCTGGGGCCCAAAGAGAGATCTTGAAAATGATACATCAGGCAAGTCATGCCTCACCTGCCTGCCCACACAGGTGAGGGCCGGGCCACCTGCAGCGGCTGCCGCTCCACCTCTCAAAGCACTGCGGAAGCAGGCCTGGCACCGGCCTGGCCTCCAGGGGCCTTCCCTCTGCCGCTGAATGTGAAACCGCCTGTTTAAATGCAGAGGGGGGAGCCTGAGCCCAGATGATCACAGCAGGCCTGTTTCTGAAAGCCCAATGTGCACATGAAATGTCCGCATTCAGAAGCAGACGCGCACGAGATGCGGTTTCTGGGCCCAGTTTATGGCAACATCTCCAACATGGACAAGAACCCATGAACCCTGCATGCTGGGACCTCTGGACCTCAGGACCCAGAGGACTGGGCCTTCTGTCCACCCTGAGCTTCTCCACAAATGGCTTGAGGCAAGGCCACAGCACGAATGAATGAAGCCAAGAGTCCAGCAACCTATCAGTGTACTAACTCGCTCTGCGAGTCCCTGGGAGGAAAGGCTTTTATTGTGGGAGACGAACACCTCGGGACCTGTTTCTACACGTCCTGGCTGCTGCTGCTGTTGCCAGGCACCTAGAGTGGGGCTGTGGAGACCAAGAACTCGAGTGAGCCCTGCACCTCACGGGAGGGGCTCAGGACACGCTTCCCTCTGCTAAATGCTGTCAGGCAGGCGCAGGAGGGCAGGATGAGGCCCAGGAAGGAAGGAGGAGGCGGGAAGCTGGTCAGGAAATGTTCCCTAGAGCAGCAGCTTTAACCACTACAAGCCGGCATGGTGGCAGCCAGGAGTCTCAACAAAGCTCTGGGTCAGGCCCTGTGGATGGCACCAAGGCGCCATCGGGCCGGCTGCCCCAGCAGAACCAACACAGCTGGGGAATGGGACGCTCCTAACAGCCACGGACGTACTGAGTGACGAGTGGGCCTGCTCTCGGGCAGAAATAAATTCTGCTCCAATAACTGAGTCCTGGGCAGCCTTTAGGGGAGCTGCTCCAACTCAGTGCGAGGATGTGACCTGAGTGTCTAACGTGGGTGGGAAACGTTCTCTTTGCAGAGATATCCCACCCTCTCCCCCGCAACACAAACTATATAAAACTTAGAATTAAACACCTTTTCTTCCATTTCTTCATGCCTGAAAGACATAAAGACTGTGGCTCTAAGATGTTCAAAATCCTTGTACCCAAAATTGCACAGTTCACTGCAATATACTTTTTAAGACAACCAACCAACCAACCAACCCACTTGACTCCCGAAGTCAGCACTGGAGGGCCACCCCCTAATCCTGCCCAGGGTGGACAGGACTCACCAAGCCAGGGCAGAGCCTGGCTCCTGGCCTCTGAGCAAGGCAAACAGCCTGGGGTCAGTCTCACAGAGGGAAGAAAGCAAATTTTCCCAACAAGCTATAAAAGGTGAAGCCTGCTGGAGAAAAATAAGTAAAATGAAATGCGCTGAAATGTAGGAGAGAAGAGGAACAAGCAGGGAGGGGAAGGAAGAAGCAGATGTTTTTTTAAAAAACACAAATCAGTGATGGGACTCTAATGAAAAAAGCTGAGAAAAATCTGCAAAGAGATTAGAAGCTTAGTACCTAAAACAGTTCCAGACAGCCAGGGGCATCCCCAGGCTTGGGGCCCCACACTCACCCCCACAGGCCCTCCACCCACCTCTACCTGAAGGCAGGGGGAGGGCAGACCATCTTAGCGAAATCAGGAAAATCATTTCAAACATTTTTCCCGCTAAAAAAATACTACAAAAAATAAATTTACAGTCCGTTTTCTGGACTATTTATTTGAACTTCAACATATACCAAAAACCTTTTTATAGAATGCTTCGTGTGTCTACAAAAAGCAAACAACATTTACAATCTGATTCTGATCGCCATGTCGCCCAGCTGGGACGGATGCGGTGGGGTAGGTGGCAGCAGATGGCCCAGGGAGGCTCTTAGCCCCCTTTCACAAAGGAGGGCTCCAATTACCTCCTCGGCCCGGTGCCCCAGAGTTGACCTTGAGGACAGGCTTGGAGGAGGCACCCGCAGCTGCCAGCTCAGGCGGCTTCCATGGTTCCCAGACCCACCTCCCAGACACCCCCAGTGCCCAGGGCTACCTGCTGCAATCTTCGTGTCCCAGAGACGGAGCCAGACCCCTTTAAAGTAGGCAACTTTAAGCAGGGAAGGAGGGTGCAGACAACTAAACCACAAAAGAGAGAAAACAGTCTTGAAGGTGGGGCAGGGCAGGACGGAGGTGTCTGAGACAGAGCCTCTCAAACTTGAAAGTGCATGCAAATCACCTGGGAATCTTGTTAAATGCAGATTTTGCCTCAGCTGCTGTGGGGTGAGTCTGCAGGGCAACAGGCTCCCAGGTGTTGGCAGCCCGGCCCGCTGACAGGCCTGCGGGCAGTACTCTCCACAGTGAGGGTTTAAGAGGCCTCGAGTGAGAAGCAACAGCACTGATGGAGCGAAAGGCCCTTTAGGGCAAGTGACAGGGAAAGCTCACCCCTCTTAACCAGGGATGTCATCAGCTTTCTTGGAGGGATGCTTTAACTGTGGAATTTGTTTGGTATTTTAGTGCATCCTCACAGGTTATTTTTATTCCCATTTCACAGCTGTGGAAGCTACTCTAACCAAATGTTTATCAAAGCTGGGCTCCCTGCCCCTTGGATGTCTTCCAAGAGCACAGGCCTCCCGTGAGGAAGGGCAGGGCAGGGCAGGGCGGAAGCACAAAGGCCAGAGCTGTGACAAGGAGGCCAATCCTAGCCCAGCAGACAAAGGCAGGAAAGCCAAGGGACACAGGAGGTCCCCCAGGGGGTAGAGGTTGGGTGGGGAAAGGCAGATAAAGAGCCAGAAACCCATTTTGCCTCCTGGAATTTTTAACAAAATAGAGACAAAATGTAACCTCAGCCTCCTACCCCCCAATTCCCCTAACTCCCACTCCCACCTCCCAGAACTAAAGAGGATATTTAAATACAGAGGGTATCTCCGTCTTATAAGTTTTATTTCTACTTTTAACAGCCCGGCCTCATTTTGGCAGGACATAAAAAACAGCCTTCACTGCCTCCTCCCAGGTTTGCCAGAGAGGGAGTGTGGTATGTCCAAGAAAAGGGCCAGTGCTACTGTCTAAGGCAGACTGTCTGTCTGTCTGTCTGAGTGGGCTCCCAATGTCACACTCAGCCCCTGAGGGCTGCTGTTTGCTTTTGGCTCCTGGTGGGTGGGTTTCCCTGTGAAAACCACAGACATCTGGGGAGGTTATCATCACCACTGCCAGTCCCTCAAGAACATGAGGGGAAAAAAAACCATGGGAAGAGATGCCCCATTAACCCCGTCCAATGACATTTCTCCCAAAAACGTACCCAGAGTTGGCGAGAGGGGATCTGTGTAGTGAACAAGCATTTTGGACTTAGTTTCATAGAACTCAAAAGGTCCCGGCTCAAAAACAACCAAAGTTCATCTGAGCAACCTTTCCATCTTCCAGAGACCTACGCCCATGGAAATGAGTGACCAAGGTCACCCGGAAGGCCAGCGGCACAGCTGGGACCCAACGCTTCGCCTTACCTCCCTGTGCTTTTCCAGAGCAGCATGCTGCCTCAATCACGCTTTTCCCACCCTCGTTTGGGCCCAACTACCCTAAAAACTGGGCTTCCCTGACGGCTTAGTGGTAAAGAATCCACCTGCCGATGCAGGAGACAAGGGGTTGATTCCTGGTTTGGGAAGATCCACTGGAGAAGCAAAAGGCAACCCACTCCAGTATTCTTGCCTGGAGAATTCCATGGTCAGAGGAGACCTGTGGGCTACAGTCCACAGGGTCATAAAATAGTTGGACATAACTTAGCGACAGAACAACAACAAACAAAAAACCCTAAAAGGTGCATCTGTGTTTCAACATTTATGACAGCGAACCTAGCTCTTTTTACTGAGTCTGGTTCAACGTTTGCTGCAATAAGGGCACTCCAAGGGGGCAACCCTGTCCAGGCCTGGGACCTGCTTCCTAATTTAGGAGGTTGGCTGATAAGAGTCAGATAAGACAGCCAGGCTGATCTCAAGATGGATGGGTTTTGGAAAGATAAAATGATAAATACAGAAAGTAGTGAGAGCTCAGGAGTTCTCATATCAAACAACTCTATGTCAAAGGCAGGGAGACGATTACAGACTGCAGTTAAGAAAGTTGGAGATTTGTGAGCTGGGGTGGGCACACTTTCAGAAAGAGTAACCCTCAGCTTAGGCTGTGACCTCACACTGGGTAAAATCAGACTCCCCAGGAGGAAGCTCAATTTGCCCACCAAAAACTGAGGATGAGAGACATTCAGATGCAAAGGGGCCGGGGATGATGGGTGTGTGTGTTGGGGGTGTGGGTGGCGCATGCTGTGTGTGTTGGGGGGGCGCGTGCACACTATGTCATGTCCAACTCTTGCGGCCCGCACCAGGCTCCTCTGTCCGTGAAATTTTCCAGGCAAGAATACTGAATACCACAACCATAGAGACCCTTCAAAAGAAAAAAAAAAAAACCCGAAAAACAAAAATCACTGTTTTCTCAACTACCCCTGCCACTAAATGCTAAGAGTTTGTCCTGATATGACTCTTTCATGGAGAAGGACCAGGAGGTAAAGGAAGATCACATTTTGCACTTGGGAGTGGCTTTTTCTGCCAAAGACCAGAAGGACGGTGCTCCCAAAGGCATCCATGAATTCAGTCCTTCCCCTCTCTTACACATCTTCAGTGGCACGAGCAGGCGAGCCCTTTCTCTGTCCCCACTGTACAAACCAGCAGCACTGTGATCCAATAAGATGGCAAGACCCTCTTTAAACAAAGAGAAATCTCAGCACCACTGGGGAGCCGGAGGTACAGCTGGGGGAAGTGACGGTACAGCAAGCAGACCGCATAGCATCGGCTCAGTGGGAAGATTCATGTCATAAGGGCTTCCGCTGGTGCTGTGTGCCTGCTGCCTGCTGCCTGCCCAGCCTGCCACCGCCTGCCTGAGATTCAAGAGCCCAGAGATGGCAGAACAAAGAAAAATGGCTGTGGCTCAGGCAGCGCGAGGAGGCTGCAGGCCGGCCAACCAGCAAGCAGGCTTTTCTGCAGCTGAGTACTCCAGTGAGGCACAGGAACACAGGGCGCTGAAGTACAAAGGAAAGTGGGGGCCTCAAGACTGACAGCTGCCCAGGCACACGCCTGGCCCCCACCCAAGGATGCAGCTGGGCCGAGAGAGCTCAGGCAGAAACCCACTCCCAGAGGCAGTGGGCAGGTGGCTGGGCATCCCTACTCCTTGCCCAGTTGCTCAGTGCTCATACCCAGGGAGGTTCCAGGCAGAACCTGGGACTTGAGAGGGAGGAAGGGGAGTCTTGACAGAAGTACCCAAAGGGCAGGATCCTTCCAGACTTCCTGCGATGGGGAGTGCTGACAGAGGGCAGGGTCGGGCTAGGCAGCTCACCCAACGTCAGAGAACAGGACAGGGGCCCTGGAGTGGCTAAGATCTGTTCATCAAAGGACTTCTATTAAGCATAATGGGCTCCCACTGCCAGGAACAATAGCTGCACTGGCCACCCCCTCTCCTCCTCCCCTCCCCTCCCCCCAAAATTGTCCACAATGGGAGGCAGCAGGAAATGGGGCAGAGCCCATGAATAGCTCCACTGTCAGTCCCTAGGCCCCACCTCCTCAGCCCCACAGGTCAGCCCTAGCTGCCACCCTGCCACAATAGAAACTTGTATGCCGCCAAGCTCCAGGCCCCATACAATAGAGCTGTGGGCATGGGAAGCTGTGGACTTCTCACAGGGCAGCATGTAAGGGCAATGGTGGGAGAGAGAGGGCAGAGATGTGGGCCTCAGACTCACCAGGGCAGCGTCATACCAAGCACATTGTTTTTTAGGGGAGCTATCTGCCAGCCAGTCCTAAAATCTCCTCCCTTCTTGCCCTGCCCTGTCTAGGCATGAGGTCGCCAGAGCCAGACAGGGGAATATTATGGTCATTTCAGGGGCACATGGTGGCCACAGGGGTGAAGAAACTGCCAGAGCACTCCCAGGACCCCCAGAAGGATTCCCTCAAACCCACCCCAGTAAGAAAACCTCACCTGCCCTCACCCCCTGCATCTGCTCTTCAAGGAGGCTGCCTGCTCAAAACAGAAAAACTCATCTATTATTTACACCAGGTTCCTTCTAGACAGGCTTTTAAAATCACAAGGGGGCAGTCTTCTCCAGAGCAGCCTGAAGTTGCACAAAGCCAGGCAGGGCTGCTGGGCAGCTAGGAGATGGGGGATCTCAGGGCGGTGGATGGTCTAGTGAGACCTGGACAAGAGGCCTCATACCAACCCCTGAAACCCAAGGAGGATCTTTTCTTCTAAAAACTGATCCCCAGTTCCTTGTTTGTTTCTCCAAGACTCCAGGTTTCATACCCAGCTCAATTCCTGCAAACTCCTAGAGTCACTCAAGCCCACGTATGAGAAGTTCCCCACGCCTGGCCTCCCCAGACCCTCCCCGGCTCTGCCTGCCTCTTCACACTCTTATAATCACACTTTTGGGTGCACAGGCTGCACGGCCCATGGGGCACAGCCAAAGGCTACAAACACCAGGTGCTCCAGAGGCAGGATGACCTGAGCTGAAATGCTCAGACCACATGGGAACGAGCCAGCACCATGGCCCCTCCAGCTCGAGGGTATGACGGCATAAACACAAGATCCTTCCACAAGGAAAGCTCAGAAACGTTCATTCTCCCTCTTGGAATCAAAACAGGATGTTTCTTTTCTGGTCAAGCACCCCACGCCTGGATTCCCCATCTAACCATCTCTACAACAGACCTCTGAGCGTGTACATGCAGGGCATTCCTTGCTGCTTGGCTTGTAGCAGCTGAACACTGAGAGCAACCTCAATGTCCATCCATAGGGGGCTGATAAAGTGAACCATGATTGACCACACAGAGGAATACCATGCCACTGTTAGAAAGAATGGCCTGAACTACATGTGCTGAAATCGAACAATCCCAAGATACACTTGAGGGTAGAAATCAGAACACCGTTAGGTGTGTACAGCATGGGGACAAACAAGAGGACAGACACGCTTCACTAGGCACCCAACATCTGGTGATGGTTATGTGGCCTCAGGGGAGCAGAAGTGAAGGAGCCAGGGGTGGAAATACTAATTTTCACTACATATCAGATCTTTGAAATAAATATGTATTTTTAAAAATAAAACATGTAGTTTTAAAAATGAAAAAAGTTAAAACTGAATTGACATTTAAAACCCCTCATTTATAGCACAAAAAATTTGGCTTGTAGCTCTCTGCAGGCGGTTCCCTAGAATAAGAAGCGGCAAGGGGTGGGGGTGGGGTGGGGGGGTGCCGGTCTTTGAAATAAAGACAGACATACCAACTCATAGAGCTCCCGGCTCACAAGTCCTCCCCAGGTCCCAAAACAGAAAGTTTTCCTAGGAAGACCAAGAGCGGATTCTGACCAAGGCAGAAAGGAAACCTAAGTTATTCCATACAGAGGACCATCTGTAGCCAGGTCCACTCCATCTGTGATGAGACTGTAAGACCCCCAGGATCAGGGGGCGCTGAGTCACAGGCATCCCAGGCCTAGGCAGAGACCCTTCTCAGGGCCCTCCCCAATCATCAGTGAGGCTCAAGGTCCTCATGTTACGAACCCATCCCAATTTTAGCAGCTGAAGAAAGCTATTTCAACAGATTTCTAGGCCTGGCCCAACTCCAAGGACAGGCTAAAAACAGTTTTTCCAAAATCCCAGCTCTAAACTCCAATCCCTTAACCACTAAACTCCCTGCACCTTTCAGGAAATGCAAGCTGCAAAATGGAGCTGCGAGATCGGTGTGCACGCTTCCTCCTTACTAAAGGGATACATACATGTTGTTTAAAAGCCTACTTTAACTGACACATCAATAAATACTCTGCACTCAGAAGCACTGATGTATTTCCTCCGAGTGATTTTCCCCCTAAGGGACAACAGAATAACTAATCTCAGTCTCTCTCTGGCTTCTGAGGGGTATGACACAATGCCTATTAGAACCAGGATGGGCCAGACCATTGGAGTGAGGCCACTTGGAAGGCAGGGAGTGAGTGCTTCCTGGATGGAGCTGTCTCTACCTAGCAGAGGTCCCCTGCCCCACCCCCAGCCCACCACAAAGATCCCCTAAGGACTTGCAGAGTGCCCAGGCCACAGAGAAAGGTGGCTAGAAATGGGGGAGGTGTAAGTTTTGCTCCCCTACTCTGTAAGAGGCTTTCTGATGAGTGTTCAATGTTCAACAAGGAGGCTGGAAATAAAGGAGTACAAATGAGACTTCATGACAAGCAGAATCACGCAGGCAGCCAGAGCCTTCTGACCTCAGCTACTGGAAACAAGTTCCTGGCCCTTCAGTGGACCCTCAGGAGCTGTGGTCCATCAGACCAAGGCTGGCCTCTCCCACAGTCTTTCTGCATGAATGGGCAGGGCTCCCACACCCAGGTAGGCACTGATGCTCAACACACTGAATCCTACAGCATCCCAGCTGGCACCTCCCCCCTTGCCCCTCCCCACATCTGTCTTCCCACAGAGAGAGCATCAGGACTCCCCAGCCCAGAGGAGCCCCACAGAGATCTGCACACCACACCCCTGCACCAGGGTTCACGCCACTGGCTCCGCCCTACTCCCTTGGGAATGAATACCTCAAGGCAACTCCTGGCTCTTTTGTTGTTGACAGGCCCCTTGTTTATATCATTACTTGTATTTCACAGGAAACAACGAGGACAAAGGAGACGATGACAGCAGAGGCAGGATGGGTGCACAGGGCCACTGTTCCCCTGCTGGGGTGGAAGCCAGCCTTCAGGAAGTGGAGAAGGCTCCGAGCCCCGCAGCCAGCAGGTCTTCTCCACACTCCCTTTTTTTCCTCACAACAGCGGGTGGCGTCGTTCCTAAAAAGCTGGCTACTGAGACACGAACACCTCCAAGAGTAGCAGACACACCCAACAGGGTCATCTGTGCAGGTGTGAGCAAACAGACAAGAAGGTCAGAGAGAACCAGGAGGATGGGAAGGCCACAGACAGCGGAAGGAAGCAGTTGGGGGTAGGGGGGGATCCGGCCAGAAGGCCCTGGAGCTGCAGCAGTGGAGCAGGGTGGGGAGGGGAGAGTCACCCACTGTACCTCCCTTGGCCCAGGTCAGGCAGTTTAATTGTATCCAAGGCCTGTGGGAGAGAAACAGATCCATAAAGTTGTCGGACTGGTTTGCCCAGAATGCGGAGAACAGGAAACACAAGGTGGAGAGGCTGAGGAAAGAGGGTCAAGTAGGGAGGGTTGTCCAGAGTCAAAAGGCTGTTATCTGGCTCCCAACACATCTGGCAACAAGGGCAGCCAGCACTGGTGGGCCCCAGGGAACCAAGGCCGAGGGTTCACCCAAGTCTGTTTCCTGGGTGCAGAAGGTGGTCAAGGGGCCAATTGTGAGGGAGCCAGGGGCCAAGGAGCCAGTAAATGCTGAAAAGAAAAGGACTAGGGTTTCTGGAAACAAGAGAGTGATGCCCACAAAGAGGGTACCACCCTTGAGTGACAAGCATGAGTAGTGATGAGCTCAGGCCAATGCGAGAAGCGTGGGCAAGACCGAACAAAGGCTGAGCTAGCCTCATACACTGACAGTTTCTTTGACCGAGCCAGTCAGGCTCCTCTGAGCCCTCTGCCCCTTCTGTCTCTGTCCTGTTAGATTCCAGTTTTAGCAAGACTCCCGCTTCGGCAGTTTAGCCAGGATCCCCCACCCCTCCACTGCTGGTCACCTTGCACGTCTGACCAAATCCTCACCCTCCTAGTGCAGCATCCCCCACGTTATCTGATCACCCTAGCCTGACTTCAGCAAGAATTCTGTTAGGTCTGTTAACAAAGAACTACCCTACCCTCTCATAAATTCTCCATCCATCCACCCCTCCCCCTACTCTGTTCCCTGGCTGTAAATTCCCACTTTTCCCTGTAATATTTGGGGGCGAGCCCAATCTCTCTCCCTTACTGCAAAGCTCCATTGTTATAGTCTTTACACCTATCATGACAGTCCTGAAGAAAGTCTACCTTACTGTGTTCACAAGTGTCAGAATAATATATATATATATTTTTTCCTTTAACAATATGGAGCTCTAAGTCTTCCTGGACCTGGATTGTGAGAACAACTGGGGCTGGCATTTCAGGCTGGACGCTGGCCTCCCCCAAGAATCCCCAGGGACAGATGCTGTCTGCCTGGCCCAGAAGTAAAGGGCTGAAACCAGCTACAGAGTAGCCAGACATCAGGGAAGTCACCTGGAGAGGAAACAGAGTCTCTTCGCAGCAATGGTCACTCAAGTGGGCAATCGGAGCCTTTCCTTGGAGCAGCTGGTGGCTGCAGCCGGGAGGCGTGGAAAGAGCTAGTCCTGAGCACAGCTTGAATGGGCTCTCCAGACTGGGCATCAAAACACACCGAAAGCAGAAAGTCACACCATGGCCTGAACTTGAGCAGGGTGTGTGGGGCCCAGTTGCCCCTCCAGGGGAGACCAAATCTGAAGCTGGGGCGATCATATTCCTTATTCCCACCTGCCACTTTCCAATAAGCCTGAGTTTCCCACGGTGCCCTGGGGGGCTTCTGATGCATAATTGCAGACCCTGACTTAGGACTGTGTCCAGGGATATGCTGCTACCCTCGGCCCTCCCAGGCTCACCACTCGGACCTCAGGGTATGGATTGAAGAGATTCAGGAAACACTCTTGTAATTCCAACTGCTGTTTGAGGGCCCCTCTCCTGAGTATCAGGACTACACATTCCTCCAAGCTTTTTTTTTTTTTTTTAACTTTTTGGGCCCTGCAAAATAGACTGGCACAGGCCCCAGTGATTAGTACAGGTAGACAGGGAAAAGCCAGAGAAGGGGGAGGTTCATCAACCCTTTTCTCGGAGTCAACCCTTACTCAGTCCCAAAGCGTGGCTTCTCCCCAAACCTTACCCATACAGGAAAGCCTGGCCTCAGCTCTCCTAAATTCCAGGGGGACACAGAGGCAGCACCAGGAATGCACCTCTGACTAGGATCCCAAAGGCCCCACCACCACAGCTCACAGCCACTAAACACAGGCGGACAGAGCCCGAGAAGGGAGAGGCCGGTCCCTCCAGCTGTCCAGCTGATGGACACCAGGGCTCCAGGAACTTCTCTCTGGCTGTTGAGTGAGGGAGACAGAACAGACCTCCAGAAGCCTGCCCAGGCCCACCGTATCTCAGATTACCAGGCCTGCTGCCTCCTAAAAGAAAACCACAGCCCTGCCCAGCCCCGCCCAGCCCCCACCAGGCCCAAGAATGGAGGAAGTGGGGTTCCCAGAACCCGCAGCTGGTGAGCACTTTGCTGGGAGCCATCAGAGTCATGGCAGCAGTCCCAAAGCAGAGTATATATCAGCCTAACTCAAGAGCTGCACATACTGCATCGCAAACCCCAAGTGTGTATGCTTCGCAGTAACTCCACCACGAACAGGGAGGGCGGATTCTTCTCATTTTACAAATGAAAACACCAAGTTCGAGAAAGGGAGAAAGAAAATTCAAAGGCTTGTCTAGATCACTCAGCGACAAAGTAGGTACAGCTCAAAAGCTGGCCTCATCACTGTCCACTCTGTGTGACGGACAACATTCTTCACTGGTACATTCAACCAGCAAAGGCACTGTTTCCCACTGGCCAGGCCAGACCCTCTACTAGTCCAGCACACCACTTTTCTGTCTGAACCAAAAAAACACGCTGTTCAAGGAGAAAACAGATGTTGACACATTATGAATTACCCCCATTGTTATAATGAAGATAAGACAAACCAGGAATGCTGGCATTCACTTAGACCAAAGACTTTCAAAAAACTGGTGTATGTAGTCCCCTGAGCACTCTGATGACCAGCCAAAATCGAGACCATTGCTGTAGATCACCATTACCTCTCCCTGTATTCCTGATAGGAAAACAGAAGCCCTGAAAAAGGAGGAAAGATGCCCAAAGATAGTGAGTTAACCACAAGCAGAAGAACCTGAGGTCTCACCACCTCCGCCAGGGTTTCCTGGCCTTGCTGGAAGTCACCAGGGACAAAGCAGGCGACAAAGCACAAAAGCAGGGTGCAAAGTGTAGCCAGCTCTTAGACACCCTGCAAGGGTGGCCCAGGTGGGAAAATGCAATTAACAAAGGGGTTCCACCCGCTTCACAGGCCAGAGAACCACCCCAACCCCACATCCAAGCCTGATCTCCATGTGGCTCCATCCTTCAGGTAACATCACCACTTTACCTTTCCACACCCCAAGGCCTGCAAGCTCAGCCTCGGAATCTCACTGGTGGAAGGGGAAGAGCAAAGCCTATGGGGTATTTCTGCCTGCTCCTGCTTCTAAGAAAGTTGGCTGCCCCTACTCGCCACATACAGAATATGAGGAAGACAAGAAATCCAAGGATTGATGTGTCAGGGCAGAGACAGGGAGCAGGAGCCTGCTTCCCATACCATGGGTAATACCATCCCTCCTTAAAGGCCACAGGACCCAGCAGCAGGAAACAGGGATCCTGGAACCCAGTTCACAGCCCCGAGCGCCAGGCAAGGAGATAAACAAGTGCTTAATGAGAATCCCTGGCTAGGGTCTCTGCACCAGTCCTTGGGCCCACGAATTGATGACTGAATAAATGAATAAGCAAAAGAAGAACTCAAGGAACTCAAAATACCTTGTCCAGGGTCAGAGGAACAAGTTGCTTCTGCAGACCACCTCTTACTATGCTAATAAGCATTTTTGTTCACCATACCTCTGCCCTTCAAATGTGACACCTCAATTCATCTCTAACCTAAATGACATTTCTTTGACTAATTCATGATTGGTGTTCCTGATGGCACAGAAACACACAACACTCAGATCTAGACCTTGGAAATAAGTTACAGGGACAGCACAGTGTTGGGCAGGTGGCAGACATCAGTGCTGTTTCCCAAATGTTTCCAGTCCTCTTTTGCTCCCCACCCTGCAGGGAAGTATGGCCATGTGACTGCTTTGGCTACTGAAACGCCACTTCTAGGTGGAAGCTTTAGGAGCCAGGGTGAGATTCACTGTGCTCCCTGTCTCCAGGTGCAAGTAACTAGGAGCGTTCCAATTAATCAGCATGGGTCCCATGGTGAGAACAACATAAAGCAGATATGCGATGGATGTGGTGTGAGTAAGAAATAATCCTTCAATGCTTCAGGCCTCTGAGATTTGAGGATTGTTACCACGGCAAACCCTGATCTATCTAGACAGCTACAGGCAATGACTCACTCCCCAGTGTTCTGTGCAAGGTAGTGCTGGTCTTCCCATTCCCTGGCCTTAGGGAGATAAAAGCTACACTGACAGTCAACCAGCAGAGGTTCAGAGACACCTGCTTTGTGCCCAGACAGATGAAATGCTTTCAGAAGCAGAGGATATGAAGGGACCTGCACTGAAGAATTTACTAGCTCCTCTGTGGGCCAGGCTCTTCAGTGTACTAATCAACTTGAATCACTTCTGAGAGGAGGCTTTATCTAATTTATCTAATTAGATATGAGAAAACCCAGTTCACATTCAGACCTCACTCGGTGACCTCTCTGGGCCATGGTTTCACCATCTGTAAAGTGGGACATTAACATTACCCACTGCACTGTGTTCTTTCAAGGATTAAATGAATACACACAAAGCTTCTTCAATAGTATGTGATGTGTCTCAATAAACACTGTCTTAATAAACACAATTACTACACATTTAAACATTCCATGTAATTGCTATAAGCTTGTCCATAACTCCTCCAGTTTTTAAATCTGGCAAAGGTTTCCCAGGACTGGCACAGTGGCACTTTGTAAGCATTGCCAAGCTGAATTCTGTCCCAATAAAAGTTGAAGTCAAATCCCTGAGCACAAGGTAACCCTAGCGTGGGGCCTCAGGAAATGCTTCCACAACCCAGAGCTTCTAGAACTCCCAGTTTCCTGGCCTCTCTGGAAACTTCACTGCCACCAGGACCCGTGGGGCAGAGCTCCCTCCCCTCCCCCAGGGAGAATGCCTTCTGTCCTCCCACTCCCAAATGCAGGATGGGAGGGATGGGAGGCACCCTCACCCGGCCTCAGAGATTTGCACAGCTACCCAGCTGGCAAAGGATGGAACTTTCCTAAGCAGTCAACCCTTCCGCGGCCTTCCTTTCCCTGCCCTTTCTTGCTAGTTGTTGCTAAGTCACTTCAGTCATGTCCGACTCTGTGTGACCCCATAGACGGCAGCCCACCAGGCTCTCCCGTCCCTGGGATTCTCCAGGAGAGAACACTGGAGTGGGTTGCCATTTCCTTCTCCAAATTTCTTGCTAAAGGCAGCTACAAACCTCAGGATGCACCAGTGGGCTTGAACTCCAGTGCCTGAACAGTGCTGCTAAGCTGAGACTGAGTTCAGCTTAGTAAACACTACAGAGCATCTACTACATGTCCAGCCCAGGTTCTAAGACCTCATAGAACTGACAGCCAATCAGGGAGCTGTGAGCCTAGAACAGTGCTTACAACAATGCCTGGCACCCCACAGATTCTCAACCACGCTTTGTTGAATGAACTGAAGACCATGTTTAGTGGTTCAAGCAGTGGAGTTCAGAGATGTGAGGATGCAGGAAGACAGAAGCGGAAATCCATCTAATAGCCTGGGCTTCCAAGGCCTGACCCCCAGACATCATGGATCCTCAAGATAAGACAAAGCTTGGAGATAGCAGAGGATCTGGAAGGACATGTAGGGCCATCATAGAGGAGTATGAGTTTCATTCTGAGAGTGCTTGAAGGATCCCTGGAAACAAGGGCGCTCGGCCTTCCACAGGGCTTACTGAACGATAGAGGTGATGTAGGGGTGCTGGGGTGCTTTGATGACCGAGGCGCCAGCTTTCGCTTCACCAACAGGGAAGGGTGACCCAAGCACTCTGCAGGCACTAACTTCCTGTACCTTGAGGTCAAGGGGAAGGGGAAAGGTTACCCTGAAGGATTTAGCAAGCAGCTCCACCCACTTTTATCAACCAGAGGGCAACCCCCATCTCAGAAGTGGAGAAGAATCAATCCTATGGAGCTGACTGTGGTTCAGAGAGCACAGCTGCACAGGCTCCAGTGCAATGCCCTGCACTCAGGGCCCAGGTTGACCTGATGCCCCTAGACCCCACCACCAGGGACAGCCTGCGAACTGGTACACTGCTGCCAGATCAAGCTGCCAGGCCAGCACCGGGGCCAGCCGCTTCCCCACGACTCCCAACAGCACGGACTGCTTCCAGCGAGAGACCAACTTCGTGTTCCCCCGGATTCGTGTCCCAGCGGTCTTGATGCACAAGTCCCTACACAAATACACACACACACACCCTACCTACCAATACCATCGCCCCTACCGGGCAGGAGCAGTGGCCCGGGACGAACGAACTCCACAGCCACAGACCCAACTCGACCGAAGTTCCAGTTATATCAGGAGTTGGTTTGCTCCCAAGCACAACTCCAAACGACCAACACAGAGAAGCAGGATCACCACCTACTCAAACTCCGACCGCCCCAAATCCGTGAAGGGCAGAATGGGACTTAGGGCCAGGGTGGGCGACTGGGAGCACACTTGGGGGGCAGGGGAGGGGACCGCCCTCCCCGGTCGGCGCCACCCTCCACCCTCTAGCCCGAGCTCCGGGCGGCCGAGGGTCTGTGGCGGAACCGAAAGGAGTGCCCATCCCAAGACTCGCGGCTGGGGAGGGGAGCAGAGCCCACGACCACGGCGATCTGATCCCTCCCTCCCCGAGTGCTCCCACCCACGCCCGGCCCCAGCAGGCACCCGTCCGGGAATGCGGACAGGGCGAGGGCGACAGAACCCCGAGCGCCAGCTGGGTCGACCGCTGTGGCTCTCACTCCGCTCGGCGCCCGAGTTCGGCTCAGCGGGGTCCGGGCCAAGGCCTCAGCCCCTCGCGGGCTATCTGAGCAGACAAAGCCAGCGCTGGCCGCCGGGCCGCCCCGGGGCAGGAGCGAGGGCGCTGGAGGGACCGAACCTGGACCAGGGGATCAGTCCTTGTCCCCAGAGGGCGCTGGGGGGAGTGGGGGGGATCGGCTTCAGACAATGAGCGGGGCAGGGCCCGACGCTCCAGCGGGGGCTCCGCGCTCTACTCACCCGGGCGCGGTGGCGGCGGCGGCGGCGGCGACAGCAGCGACGCGGCCGGGCTCGGCCAAGGAAGTTAGAGCAAGTTCGGCGGCGCGGGGCGGTAGGGCGCGACTCAGGCCGTCCGAGCGCGGGGGCGGGGCGCGGAGGGCGGGGCCGGGGGCGCGGCGCCGGGTGGCTGCTGAGAAAGGGGCGCCGCTTCCCTGGGCCTCCCGGCGCGGCGCCGCCCTCCGCGCCCCGCCCCCGCCTATAGCCCCGCCCCCGCCCCGCCCCTCCCGGCCTTCCAGTCCGCGCCTGGGCTGAGCCCGCGGGGCCCCGGGCCCCTTCGAACCAGTCTGGGCGGGGCGGGAGGCGAAGGCGGCCCTGGTCGGCGCTCGCCGGGTGGGTTCGTGGCGCAGGCCTAGGCGGGACCCGCACCCCGCGTTTGGGGCCTCCGCAATATGCGGACGCCACGTCGGCGTTGTCACTGACCCAACCGGAACCCAGCCTCCTTGAGAGCGCGAGCTCTGGGGGCCACGTTTCGCGGCGGGGCACGACGAGGGTGACCGGGTAGAGAGGTGAGCGCAGGGTTAGAAAAATGGCTGAATTGAAGATACAGAAAGGCGTTCCTGCCGGGCCTCAGAGTCTGGGAGTGGGGGTACGATTCCAACCTAGAATAGTAAATTAACGTTTATTCCTTTACACACCCACCGGCAGGTAAAGACTGGCTCCTGGTAGCTTTGGTGCTAAAAATACCAGGCTTTCTTTGGACCACCTGCCGAGATTCGTCCCTCACCTTCATCCTGAGAAGATGGCTGAGAGGGTTCTTGAGGGGAAGGGGGGCTAGAGGTACAGCCTGTGGTAGACAGGTATTCACAGTGCCGACTGGGCTCTGGTGTTAAAAAGGCTGACCTCTGGGGTCTCAACCCACCTATCTGAAAAATGAGACCCAGGCACCGCCACTGAGCCTAGAACTCATTCAGTGGGGAAGAACTAGGCTATTCTGCTGGGCAGCAGGAAATTCGAATCTGTTAGAACTGGGCCAACAGACTGGTTGCTCCACCTTATGGTAAAAGCAACCAACAGGTTAAGTGCAATGTAAGGAGGAGATCTTGTAAAGGAACTGTTGGGTCCATTCTCAGTTTTTTCTTATTAAGGGGTATGCAGCCAGCCTCTGACACCCAGACAGCTCAGAGACCTTGGAGAACTGCCCATCCGTTCATCTAGAGGAGATAGTGGGTGTTTGATTGAGTGCCCGGCCCTGATTTGATGCTCAGGATACAGCCATAAACAAGACAGCGGAAGCCTCTTACTCCATAAAGCTGATTTTTGGTGATGGAGACATAATTGCAAGTTGAAGTAAATGCTGGGAGAAGAACAAGGGACTGGGTTAGAAGATAGGAGCCATTAATTCTTTAGGTGGAGCCAGCAGGAAAAATGTCTTTGAGGAGTTGATGTTGGAATTCAAGTCAAGAGAATGAGGAGACAGTGCTGGGAAGAGCCAGGGAGAGAAATTCTCCCAAATCAAGAACAGCTTGTGCCAAGGTCCTGAGAAAGGTAAGTTGTGAATGTGTCAAGGAGCTAGGAAGGAAAAAAAACAAAAATAATATGGCCAGAGTATGGAGCCTGGGAAAGAGAACCAGGATGATATGGGGAGGTGGGCGGGGACCAAGACATGTAAGACTGTGTCTAGGTTTGGTTCAGTTCAGTTCAGGTGCCCAGTTGTGTCCAACTCTTTGCGACCCCATGAATCACAGCACGCTAGGCCTACCTGTCCATCACCAACTTCTGGAGCTTACTCAAACTCGTGTCCATTAAGTCAGTGGTGCCATCCAGCCATCTCATCCTCTGTCGTCCCCTTCTCCTTCTGCCCCCAATCCCTCCCAGCGTCAGGGTCTTTTCCAATGAGTCAACTCTTCGCATGAGGTGGCCAAAGTATTGGAGTTTCAGTTTCAGCATCAGTCCTTCCAATGAACACCCAGGACTGATCTCCTTTAGGACGGACTGGATCTCTTTGCAGTCCAAGGGACTCTCAAGAGTCTTCTCCAACACCACATTTCAAGAGCATCAATTTTTTGGTGCTCAGCCTTCTTCACAGTCCAACTCTCATATCCATACATGACCACTGGAAGAACCATAGCCTTGACTATACGGACTTTTGTTGGCAAAGTAATGTCTCTGCTTTTGAATATGCTATCTAGGTTGATCATAACTTTCCTTCCAAGGAGTAAACTTAGTCTTTTGATTTCATGGCTGCAGTCACCATCTGCAGTGATTTTGGAGCCCCCAAAAATAAAGTCTGACACTGTTTCCACTGTTTCCCCATCTATTTCCCACTGAAGTGATGGGACCAGATGCCATGATCTTAGTTTTCTGAATGGTGAGCTTTAAGCCAACTTTTTCACTCTCTTCTTTCACTTTCATCAAGAGGCTTTTTAGTTCCTCTTCACTTACTGCCATAAGGGTGGTGTCATCTGCATATCTGAGGTTATTGATATTTCTCCCGGCAGTCTTTAATCTCGGCTTGTACTTCTTCCAGTCCAGCGTTTCTCATGATGTGCTCTGTGTATAAGTAAAATAAGTAGGGTGACAATATACAGCCTTGACATACTCCTTGTCCTATTTGGAACCAGTCTGTTGTTCCATGTCCAGTTCTAACTGTTGCTTCCTGACCTGCATATAGGTTTCTCAAGAGGCAGGTCAGGTGGTCTGGTATTCCCATCTCTTTCAGAATTTTCCATAGTTTATTGTGATCCACACTGTCAAAGGCTTTGGCATAGTCAATAAAGCAGAAATAGATGTTTTTCGGAACTCTCTTGCTTTTTTGATGATCCAGCAGATGTTGGCAATTTGATCTCTGGTTCCTTTGCCTTTTCTAAAACCAGCTTGAACATCTGGAAGTTCACGGTTCACGTATTGCTGAAGCCTGGCTTGGAGAATTTTGAGCATTACTTTACTAGCATGTGAGATGAGTGTAATTGTGTGGTAGTTTGAGCATTCTTTGGCATTGCCTTTCTTTGGGATTGGAATGAAAACTCACCTTTTCCAGTCCTGTGGCCCCTGCTGAGTTTTCCAAATTTGCTGGCATATTGAGTGCAGCACTTTCACAGCATCATCTTTCAGGATTTGAAATAGCTCAACTGGAATTCCATCACCTCCACTAGCTTTGTTCATAGTGATGCTTTCTAAGGCCCACTTGACTTCACATTCCTGGATGTCTGGCTCTAGATGAGTGATCACACCATCGTGATTATCTGGGTCGTGAAGCTCCTTTTTATACAGTTCTTCTGTGTATTCTTGCCACCTCTTCTTAATATCTTCTGCTTCTGTTAGGTCCATACCTTTTCTGTCCTTTATTGAGCCCACCTTTGCATGAAATGTTACCTTGGTATCTCTCATTTTCTTGAAGAGATCTCTAGTCTTTCCCATTCTATTGTTTTCCTCTATTTCTTTGCATTGATAGCTGAGGAAGGCGTTCTTATCTCTCCTTGCTATTCTTTGGAACTCTGCATTCAGATGCTTATATCTTTCCTTTTCTCCTTTGCTTTTCACTTCTCTTCTATTCACAGCTATTTGTAAGACCTCCCCAGACAGCCATTTTGCTTTTCTGCATTTCTTTTCCATGGGGATGGTCTTGATCCCTGTTTCCTGTACAATGTAACGAACCTCTGTCCATAGTTCATCAGGCACTCTGTCTATCAGATCTAGTCCCTTAAATTTATTTCTCACTTCCACTGTATAATCATAAGGGATTTGATTTAGGTTGGAGACCTTTCATTAAAGCATTGAAGGGTTTTATGCAGAAGACTAATGTATCCTGATTTTCTACTGTGTGAAGAATAAATTGGGTGGGTGGCAGGCAAAAATGAAAGCAAGGCGACAGTTAGACTCTTATGGCAGCCCTGGCCCAAACTCATTGTGGTTTGGACCAAACTGATGGCCACACTAAGATCAGTAGTTGAAAGATGCTGTTTTGGACGTGGACATCCATAGGATGGATGTGGGGGAGGCAACGGAGAAACGAAAGATGACTTTCAAGTTTCTGGCTGGAGTAAGTGGGTAAACAGTGCCTCATTTATTGGTTAGGGTAGGCTGGAGGAAAGAGACTACAGCTCAGACAGGCACATCAAGAATCCTGTGTTTATGTTGAGTTCAAGATGCCCATCAGAGATCCAGTTCAATTGTCCAGTCACTACACACCCAGAAGAGAGGCGTGGGCTGGAGGTGAGGCTTTGAGAGACATCATTCTAAAGATGGTAAATGCCTTGGGATCTGAGGGAGTCACCCAGGCCAAAGAGGTAGATGTAGAAGGGGGGAGGGGGGTTCAAGAGAGACCGAGAGGAGTCAGAAGAGTCAGAGCAAGAAAGAAGACTGAAAAAGGCTTCTTTTTCAAAAGGCTGAGGAAGCGAAAGGAGAACCAGAGAGTGCTATATCCCAGAGACTGACAAAACAGTGTTTCCAGAAAAGAGTGGTCAGCTGTGTTAGATGCTGCTCACAAACCAGATAAGATGAAGAAAGGGAAGGAGCCTTTGATTCTGGCAACATGAAAGTCATTGGTGCGCATGATAAGGGCAGTGTTCCTAGAGTAGTGGGTGGCTGCCACGCGATGGTAGAGCGGTTGTGTTTGGACAGCTTCTCCAACAGGGAACACAGAACTGGGAGAGGTCTAGAAGGGATGCGGAAGGACAGGAGGCTTTGGCAGAGAATGCTGGATGACCCTAACAGCCATTCTCCCCTATTTCCTTTATTATGGACTTTCCAATTCTAGCTGGCCACATAGCTTCCTTGACTAAAACCAAGTTTCTAGGACTCCCTCAGGGCTCCGCATGATCACATGACTCAGTTCTAGCCAACAGGAAGTAAATGGAGGTGAGCATGTGCAACACCGGATAAGTAGCTGTAAAGGGAAGTGGTGTGCTGGCCTCAGCCATTGTTTTCTCCTGACCAATGGAATATGTAAAGATGTAGCTGCAGCTCAAGCAGGCTTATTCAATGCTGAAGTGGAAGCTGTGTGTTGAGGATGTTAGGGCAACAAGTTTTTGGGTTCCTGATGTTTAGGGATTTGCTGTATCTACTCTGGGCTACCTACTTCATCCTTTGTTTTCCAGTGCTTATAGCCATATCTAATTTTAATTTTGGTTAGGATATTTGGATTTTATTCAAATGTGGAGGGAGCAGAACAAGCTTGCAGAGTGATAGGAATGACTCAGGAGAGATGGCAGGAGTGATGATTCGGAAGAAGAAGTAGAAGGAGATGGGATGTGGGCAGGAATGGTGCTGTCCCCTCTAGTAGAGGGGTACCCCCACCATTATTAAGGGGGATGTGGAGGCAGAGAAGATATTTCCAGTGAAGGCTGGAATTGGAAAGATGATCATCCACACCTGATGATTTCTGCTTAACCCTGGATGGTGAAGAATGTCGTGAGCCTAGAACAAGGAGGAGAGAGTAAAGCCAACTTTGTGAATCATGGACCCCATGATGTTAGTGGTCCTGCCAGCATGAGCAGCCTCAGAGAGACAGCTGCTTCCTGGCGCAGTTGGCCATACTGCTGCAGGACATGAAAGGGGGTGAGGGAAGTGCCCTAAAGCCAGCAAGGCCGCCACCCCACCCCCACCAGGCCTCACTGAGAGTTACTGTGACACTCACCTGCCATTCCCAGCTGCCCTTTGAGACCCACCAAGCTTTACCTGACCCATTTTTACAATAATTTGTTGTGGCTTTCAGAGAGCATCAGGGACACTCAAAACAGAGCAGGCCCATTTTCTTTTCCTTTTTTAAAAACTAAAAGGAATCACAGTGGTTATCATTTTGAAATGTACAGAAATATCAAATCACTATGTTGTGCACCGAGACTGACAGTGTTGTAGGTCAATTACATGCTTCAAAAGCAGACTCACGGGAGAAAGAGATCAAATCTGTGGTTACCAGAGGCGGGGCCTGGGCAGGAGGGGGATTGGATGAAGACTGTCGAAAGGGACAAGCTTCTAGTTCTGAGATACAGTACTAGGGATGTAATTAACACTGCTGTATGTTACATATGAAAGTCATTCAGAGAGGAAATCCTGAGTTCTCATCACAAGGAGAAAAATTTATTTTGTTTCTCTTAATGTATGAGTTAATGGTTGCTCACTAAACTTATTGTGGTAATCATTTTATGATACTTGTAGATCAAATCATTTTACCATGTACTTTGAACTTACACAGTGCCATAGGTCAGTTACATCTCAATAGCACTGAAAGAAGGAAAAAAAAGTACCATGTAACCTAAAGCGGAAGAATGGAGATATGGACAGTCCCAACTCATAAAAAGGCTGTATTTTAACGGTGATTTAGTTTCCGGGCTAGCCCCTAGAACTGTAATTGCCAAGAATATAACTGAATTATTGCACCTACTGCAAGCCTGAGGTATAGATTATCGGAACAGAAAATAGTACAAGGAGGGGTAAAAGAAAGAAGCTGAGAGCACTTTCTTCTCCTGGACCTGGAGTGGCTATAAAATTTAAATGGAGGAACTTGGCATTACCATCCTCTGACTTCCTCCTTTAACCCTCCCATCACCCCCCTCCCCCACTGCCCCACTCCGCCCCCCGCCCCGCCCGAGTCTGGTCCTTGTCCCAGGGCTGCTTTTGCTCACGCTGGGCTCCACTCTAGCACTTCTGTGTGTGTGTACAGGACAAGAGGTGGGGAATAAACAGAAACACCTTGAATATAAGAGGGATTTGGTGTCCAAGTGTTCCTAATTCTCAGCCTCTTGATCATGAGCAAAATATTTTACATCTCTGAGCCTTACTTATTTGTGAAGTCAAGATAGTAGAACCCACCTCACAAGCTTGTAGTAAGAATCAAATGAAATAACGTTTGTAAAACATCCTCTAAGCTAGAAGAAACTCTGTTTTCTTGGAAAGATGCCTTATTAGGGCCAGACGACCAAAGGTCCTCACTTTAGTCAGGATGTTTTGGTTGCAAGTGACAGAACCCTACCGAAACTAGCTTAGGCCAAAGGAAGGAAAATTATTAGAAGGATACTCAAGTCATTCACAAAATCAAAAAGAAGAACTTGAAACTCGATCGATTCTGGATACTAGGGGCTGATCCTGTGGGCTACACAGACCAGGAGCCCTTTTCTCTTTGTTTCTCCTAGTGCTCAGAGCTTGCCCCATGTTGGAAATGTGACTCCAAATAACTCTACACTCTAGGAATCCCAAGGAAGGCCTTTAATTGGCCAAACTGGTCATGTGCCCACTCTTGAACCAATCACTGTGGCAAGGGAGAGAGGTTTCCCTAGTTCCACCAGGTATAGGTCAACATGTCCATCCCTGTGGTCAGTAGAGCAACATCTTTGCCAAAGAAGAGGTGGTGGGTGCAGGACCAGCCTAATTCTTGGCAGAGTTTTACAGTATATATATGCCTGGTATTCCTTAGGCCCTAAGCAGTCACTGAAAGGTTTTAGGCAAAATAGTAACATTATTACACTTGTGCTTTGAGAAGATCCCTAAGGCTGCAGAAGGATTGGAGGGAGCAAAATTTTTAAATAGTTACGAAGGAACCTGTACAGTGGTTCAGAAAATTGATAATGAGGAAATGGTAAGAGGTGAACAGATTGAAAATATATTTAGGAGGTAGAACTGAGGGGGAACTAATAGGATGGTGACTAATAGGAATTCTGGCTGCATGGACAGTGATGCTGTTTACTGAGACCAGGAATCCAAGTGACTCTGTGTGTATTTGGTGAGGGGGTCACAACTTGGACCTCTTCCCTTTGAGAGATTTCTGGATAGAGAAAAGAGGTCCAAATTGCTGTTTGAAGTTCAGGAGAAACACCTAAGCAACATTATATATTTGAGAACTGTATTAATCAGAACTTGTGTTCGGTTCCTGTAACGTCAACCCAACCACACTGCTTTAACTAAATGGTATTTGTTGCTCTTTGTTGCTCTCTTTATTGAAAATTCTGACGTAACGCCAAGTTTGAAGGTAAGCAGAGCAAGACTGGTCATTCAGGGCCCAGGTTTGCCCTGTCAGTCTGCTCTGGCTCTCCTTACTGGGAAGCTTGCATCCTCAGAGTCAGCTGTGGTCATACAGTGGCTGCTGCAACTCCAGCTTCCCAACTGCGTTCCACATATGCAGGAGAAAGAGCAGAATGGATGAAGGAGCAGCACCTGTGTTAAGGAAAGCACCCCTCTCCCAGATATCCCCACTGCCTGCTGCTTATGCCTCATTGGCCAAGTCTGGTCACATGGAAGTCCTTAGCTCCATGAGAGGCTGGGAAATGTAATTTAAAGAAATAAGTCCAAGCCTGTTTGACAGAAAAGGAGAATGATTCTTGAGAGAGCTGCACAGAGAAGCTGATTAATAACTATAAAAGTAGAGGAAATTATCCTGGGACTGGGAGTTGAGAAGGGAGAGTAACTGAGGCCGAATCCCGATGAACGTGGGGCCAACCAGAAAGAGAAAAGAAGAGGGATTAATTAACCTGAGAAAGAGCATCAGCAAGGCAGGTGCAAAGCCAGAAAGGTAGTATGTATACAAGTCAAGGGAAATGAGGGTTTCAGGAAGGAAGGAGTGGCCCCCAGTTTCCAGTGTTGCAAGGAGGACTGCAAGATGAAGCTGAGGAATAATGAGGATCGGCAGCTTCAGAGAGCTGGGTTAGTGGAATAATTGAGTCAAAAGTGGGCTGGAGACTAAATGAGGCTCAGAGTGAGATCGTTAGCTGGAAGATGATGGGGGTAAGAGGCTGAAGGAGAGGTTTGTTTGGATTTTTTATGGAGAGAGAGACTTGAAGACGTTTAAATGATGCAGGAAAGACAGTAGAAGAGGAGAGATCCAAGAGTCTGAAGGAAAAGAGATGATGCTTGCTGGAGAAGGTGGGAGGGACTGGGATTCAGGACAAGTGGGCAACCAAAAACTGAAGAGCCGAGTTGGATACAGATGTTTGTGGGTTTAGTGGGGGTCCCTGAGTGAAAGCAGGCTTTTTTTTTCCTTCTGAAAATAGGAGAAATAGGTCACCTGTTAAAAGAAAGTGGCTAAAAAAAAAAAAAAGAAAGAAAGAAAGTGGCTGTTTGGTGGGATCCAGGGATTTTTAGAGAAACTTAGTAGAAAATGAGAGAAGCTTCTGAGGAAGGCAGGCAGGAAGGTTTGAGGATGGTGAACCAGAGTCAGAGTCACAGCTCAAATGAGACAGCCTTCATCAGTCCTCGGCGACTCGGGTGTGTCCCGGTGTAGAGAGCACAGACCGGAGAATTGATCAAAGTGTGGAGGGAGTTGCTGGAAAGGCATAATAGAAAACAATGGTACAGAGGGTTGAAGACAATTGAAGAGAAAGCACCGAAGTGTTGCATCATGAGCTGTGGGTGTTGGGGGAGAGAAGTGATAGCTGGAAGGGCCAGTAGACGGAGAGAAAGGAGAAGATGGGAGTGGAGCTGGAGGGCCCTCATTGACTACAAAAGACAGGAGTGGTTGCACGAGGCTAGGTCGGACAGAGGGATGTATCCATGGGTGGGAATGATTGAGCTGGAATGAAGGAATCAGTGACCCTTGGAGTGAGGAAGTCAGGGTCAAGTATGGCAGGACTCAGGTGAGCCGGGCGCTAACATCTTTCACCCAGAGCTGTCTTGAATTAAGGTTGCCTTTCTTGAAAAGATCAGAGAGCCATGGAGAAAGGTAAAAAGAAAGTAATTTGTTAGCCTGTCACCCAATGCCTACCCAAATATCTGTTTTAAAGAATTTGTAAATTTCCAAGGGCTTCTTGCTCCGATATGCAGCGGCCACCGCGGCTGTGAGTCTTCTGTCCTCAGAAGTATCCCTACCAGACCATAGCGATTTGTGATAGGATCCCATGTGTGAGCACAGGACACAGTGGAGCATACTTTAATGGTGGAGGCCAGGACTGTCATAGATGATGGTAACGGGGAGTCCTACCTATCTCTCCTTAGTTGTCCAACCTATAAACTGAGGGTGGGAGAGAGGGGACAGTTGTTTAGTAGGTAACCTCCCAGGGCCCTTCCAGCCTTGACAGCCTGTGAGTCAACCCTACTGTAATTTCTCCAAATGGGTGAAGACAGTTTTGCCAAAGCAGGAAGGTCCAGATGTTGCCAGTAAGACGTCAGAGGGAGGGTGCCAATCAGCGAGATTAAGAGTAAGGTCAACCCCAGCTTTGCCCCTGAAAGCTGTCTACTAGGGGAACTGTGGACTGTGTGCAAATGTGAAAATCACTTGACAGTGAAGAATTATTCCTTCTGAAATAATCTCATGTGAACTGACTTTGACAAAGCTATGCGTTTGTAAAACATAGGCTCAGAGTGAGTCACTCACCCCATAAGACGTAGAACCAGAACTGTTGGCTTTATGTCCAGACCTTTGTGTCTCAATCTTCCACCCCAGACTGGAGAGTCATGATCACATGGATTTGGGGATTCACTGAGCCCCTGGGACCCCTATGCTCAGGCTCTGCCAGGAGGGACCCTTGATAGGAACCCCAGGGAGGGGGACAGAGAGGCACCTGCCCCAGCCGCCTGAAGCAGAGCAGAGCAGAGGTGGATGCTGTACACATCACAAGCGCTTCTGCCTGGCTGCCTCACACCTCTGGGGACTTTCCCCCGGTTCCGTGAGAGAAGCTGGCTGTCCCTGGGGAGCAGTGCGTGCTAGCTCCTGCGCGTGCACACACTGCCATCTAGGGGCAGCCAGCTGAACTGGCTTTATGGAACCACTGCTCTGTGTGTTGGGGCAGGAGAAAAGGGCTTTTGGTCTGGTCTGAGGCTGCTTCCTTCCTGGAGCACTAGTTCTCCTGACTCCCCTCTCCTAGTTACCCACTCAGACAGGACTATGCGCCTCCTCCTCCGAGTATCCGAATCTCCCTTCCCTGTAAATGTTTCTTCTCTTCCCTGCTTCCACCGTCTCCACAGGCTCTCTGAGGTCTCTGTTGCTGATGTGACTTTAGATACCTTCCATGCACTGGCCACACTTCATGTTCATCACCAGACTTGCCCTGTCTCATGAGCCCCAGCCTCAGTCTAGAAGGAGAACTTGATTCCATGCTCCCCTTCCCCCAGGCCCTGAGAAGTTCATGTCCCTGAACTCTGCACAACTCCACAAGCCTGGTCCCCATAACCACATCTGAGCAGGTCCCCGTAACCTCGGCTTTGACCACTGGCCTTCTTCACACTCGGTGATCCAGTCTGCCACCTCTAGTTCAGGAGTGGCTGCACAGCCTGCCCTTCAGGACCCAGTGTTGGAATCTGCCCTTCAGGTCCCAGTATTGGAATCTGCCCTTCAGGACCCAGTGTTGGAATCCGTTGAATGGCTTCTGGCTGAAGGAAGCTGCCTCACCCAGAGTTCTTAGACCCAGAGCTTGCCAAGTCCTCTTACCTCACTCTGGACAAGTGATGAGTGATCCTGGCTCTGGCCTCCCCATGGGGTCAGATGAAGCCAGAGTTCAGTTTCAGTTCAATTTCTCCCTCCACCCTGTCCTGCTTCCCTTACTTCCTGCACACAGGTCTCTGGATCAGCTTCTGTTTCCAGTGCACTTGACCACAGCACATATTACCACCTCAACTCAGAACATCTTCTGCCCATTCCCTTTGTGTGAGAATACAGAAGGAAGAAACCAGCCAGCCCCACCGCTCAGCCAGGTCCTTCAGAAGAATGGGCCTGGATGTTCCCATGTCACCAGCTTCCAGAGTGTCACTCACACTCTGGCTCTAGTGTCTCCCTTTCTTTCTCCTGCTCCAGCTACTTCTGGCCAATTGGTCCCCAGTTTCCTTGCGGGGGCTCTGCCTGCTGCCCTCTGTGAGTCTTCAGCCCTTGCCCTCTTCCTCTTTCAGAGAGGCACATTTGTGTACCCCAAGAGTGAGAAGCTGATTACCTTGGTTGACTGTCACCCTCTATATCACTTCTTGGACAAAACTTTTGTGCTAGCTTTGCAGGTTGGTCTGCCTTGCATACCTGACCAGTCCATGGGGCCCTAACTCAGAGTCCAGGACCCACCTCTGGTCCAGCCACTCTGTCCAGGACAGTTTGGGGTACAGAGCTCTGGTGAGGGGACTCCAGTGGAGCTGCTGCATGAGAGCCCCAGGAGAGGGCAGTGATGCATGGCAAATGAGTGCATAGTGCCTCTCTTGTCTGCTGCTAGGGCTGCTGACTCGAGATAATAAAGTTTGATCTACATATTAGCATTTGCAACCAGTTTGAGTATGAGT
This sequence comes from Bos javanicus, assembly GCF_032452875.1. Classification (NCBI taxonomy): domain Eukaryota; kingdom Metazoa; phylum Chordata; class Mammalia; order Artiodactyla; family Bovidae; genus Bos; species Bos javanicus. The sequence continues at coordinate 37,358,246 of NC_083895.1, read as the reverse complement.
ATGCAGATCCGGTTTTGTGATGATTATAGTCTTATTGGTCGATTTTTAAAGGTGTTTAAAACATTTATGAGACTGAATCATCAGAATTCGGAAGAGTGTCATTGATTACACTTAACTTCAAATGTTCAGGGCAATCTACTTTGTTAAAATTATAAAAGGTCAATTTGTTAACTGTGGGGGTTTATTGTTTAGTCGCTAAGTCGTGTCCGATTCTTTGGGACCCCATGGACTGCAGCATGCTAGGCTTCCCTGTCCTTCACTGCTCAAAAAAGTCCTTCACTACCTCCGGGATTTTGCTAAGTTTTGAACAAAATCCCGCAGGTAGTGAAGGACAGGGAAGCCTGGCATGGGGCAGTCCTTGTGGTTGCAAAGAGTCAGACATAGTATGTGAATATTTAAAGAAATGTTAACTGTTTCCGCTTTCCCATGTTGCATGTGAGACAAAGTGTGGAGCTGGCTGTGTTTCTCTGTGTACACAGAGTTCCTTGGGCATTAAAGAGTAAGCTGTGGGGAGCCCAAGGGGTGCTGAGAGTCAGTCCAGGGAGCAGGACACTCTCACTGCCTGTGCACCGGGGGTGAGAAGGTGTCTGTCCTGTGCTCTGCCCTGTGGCCCAGCTGGGGCCACTGAAGGGGGCTGACCCTGTGCTCTAGGGTAAGGGATTCACTGCTGGTGGCCCCCCAGCCCTCACCCCACACAGGCCTGAAGTTGATTCAAGGTTCTTTTGAGTCATGAATGTTGGGGAAGAGATGAATGCCAGATAAGGGCAGCTGAGGCCCCTGCCTGGCAAACGTGTCAAAGGCTTCCTGCTTGAAAGGGCAAGCCGCACAGCCCACCCAAGGAGCTGGCTGTGTCTCTAGGCCCAGCTCCCCAGCCCCTCTGGCCCTCAGGGCCCTGGCCTCCTCCTCCTCTTGAGTATGGGCAGTGCCGGGATAAGGGCCTGGCAGCAGGCTAGTCTTCTCTCCCCCTATACAGGCACAATTAGAAAGAGCACAGGGAAGGCCCAATGCCGACTGGATCCACTGACAGGCAGAGCAACTCTCCCAAGGGCTTGTCTGAATTTGCATTCCTCTCCAGGCCTCCTCTCCCCATGCAGGCCCATTGGGCTTACCCAGCCATACTGATTCTATACAATTTAATGTGCCCTGAGCTTCATGCCACATCTATAACCCTCTCGGAGGGGCTGAGGGTGAGGGTGCAAAAAACTTTTGGTCAGTAAATCAGATACAGAGGTTTACTAAGCAGATAGGATAATGCTATTTTTATTACTTCATTAAAAATATTTAATTAGTTAATACATTCACATGTATTAAAGTTCAAAAAGGCTTTGGAACGGACATTTTCTTCTCACCTGTGTCCCTAGCACCCTCTTCCTCAAAGCAAATACTGTTACTGTTCGTTTATTTTCCCGATAAGGGCAGCAGGCTAGTCTTCTCTCCCCCTAGACAGGCACAATCAGAAAGGGTACAGGGAAGGCCCTTATCAGGATGTTATGGAAGACGCTGTCGGTTGAATCCTCAAATCCATTCTGTTTTCTTTTTCTAGGGATAGAGTCACCAAAGTTTGGCAAGGTATAAACCCATCCATGAGAAAGACTACATTCTCCCAGCCACTGTTACAGTTAAGTACAAGCATACCTCATTTTATTGAGCTTTGCTTTGTTTATCTGTGTATGTGTGTTTACAAATTAAAGGTTTGTAGCAATGCTGCATCAAGCAAGTTTATAGGCGCCATTTTTTGTCAACAGTATTTGTTCACTTTGTGTCTCTGTGTCACATTTTTGGTAATTCTCATAATATTTTAAACTTTCATCATTCTTATTTTTGCTATGGTGATCTGTGATCAGTTATCTCTGATGCTACTACTATTGCATAAAGATTACTACTTGCAGAAGGCTCAGATGATAGCGTTTTTAGCAACAAACTTTTTAAATTAAGATATGTACATTATTTTCTTAGACATAATACTACTGCACACTTAACAAATTACAATACAGTGTAAACATTACTTTTATATGCACTGGGAAACCAAAAAAATTCATCTGACTGGCTTTGTTTTTTAATTTTCTATATTTATTTTTTTGCAGTAATCTGAAACTGAACCCATGAAATCTCCAAGGAATGCACGTGCAGCCCTTAATCCTGGCCAGTAGGATGTGAGCAAAAGTGATACATGCTTCTTCTAGGTCATACCTTAAGAGAAAGAAGTACGTTTAACCTTTGACAAAATTCAACATCCTTTCATGATAGGATTGAGTATGATTAAGTATGGAAGGATCTGTTCCATACCGACAGATTAAGTATGGAAGCATTATTCCTCAACCCACAGCTCACGTCATACTCAATGGTGTAAAGCTAAAAGCCTTTCCTCCTAGGATCAGAAATAAGACAAGGATGCCCACTACCACCATTTCTATTCAACATAGGACTGGAAGTCTTAGTCATATCAATTTGGCAAGAAAAAAATAAATAAAAGGCATCCAGTCAGAATTTCATCAGAATGAAATCTGTTTACAGATCACATGATACAGATCACTCTGAAGGCCACCCTGAAACTGCTAAAACTCATAAATGAATTTAGTAAAGTTGCAGATATAAAACCAATATATAAAAATCAATTGTATTTCTATACACTAACAACAAGCTATCTAAAAGAGCAAGAAAGCAACCTAAGCTTTCTAAGTTAATAGATAGCTAAGCTAATAGACATCTATCACTGGAGAAGGAAATGGCAACCCAATCCACTATTCTTACCTGGAAAGTCCCATGGACAGACGTGCTTGGCAGGCTACAGTTCATGGGGTCACAAAGAGTCAGACACAACTGAGTGAGTGAGCACACGGTAGACATCTGTAAGCACATTCCACACAGCAACTACAGAACACATTCTGCTCAAGTGCCTGGGAAACACTCTGGGCGCTTATTTGGCTGCTTCATGTCTTAGTTGCAGCACATGGCATGCAGGCTTAGTTTCTGTGTGGCATGTGGGGTCTTAGTTCCCCAACCAGGAATCAAACTCACATCCCCTGCACTGTAAGGTGGGTTCTTAACCACTGGACCAGGGAATTCTCCCTAAAAAACATTCTTAAGTATAGACCATATGTTAGGCAATCACATAAATCTTTAAAAAGTAAAATAATTGAAATCATACAAAAGCTTATTCTCTGATCACAATGGAATGAAATTAGAAATCATTAACAAAAGGAAATTTGAGGAATTCACAATTATGTGGATATTACGCTTCCCTGTTAGTTCAGACAATAAAGAATTTGCCTGCAATGCGGGAGACCTGGGTTCAGTCCCTGGGTTGGGAAGATCCCCTGGAGGGGAATGGCAACCCACTCTGGTATTCTTGCCTGGAAAATCCCATGAACAGAGGAGCCTGGTGGGTCTCATGGGTCCATGGGGTCTCAAAGAGTCAGACATGACTGACTGACTAGCACACAAACAACATACTCCTAAATAACTAAAAGGTCAAAGATGAAATCAAAAAGGATATTAGGAAATATTTTGAAATGAATGAAAAAACAAAAACACCGCATACCAAAGTTTATGCAACCAACACAGTGCTTAGATGGAAAATTATAGCTGTAAACATCTATATTTAAAAAAAAAGGAAGATCTCAAATCAATAACCTAACCTTGTACCTCAAGATACTAAAAAAGAAGAGCAAACTAAACCCAACACAAACAGAAGGAAGGAAATAATAGAGATTAGTGCCAAAATAAATGAAATAAAAATGTAGAAAAAATGTAAAGAGGAAATCAACAAAACCAAAAGCTGATTCTTTAAAAGGATCAACAAAATTGATAAATCTTTAGCTAGACTAGTAAAAAAAAAAAACTCAGTTTATTAAAATCATTAATAAAAAGGGCCATTATTTTATTTTCAGAAATAAAAAAGATTATAGCAAAAAAGAAAGCAATCTCATTTACAATAGCATCCAAATAATTAAATAAACCAAGGAGATAAAAGACCAGTACACTGAGAAGTATAAGACATTGATGAAAGAGCCTAAAGAGGATACAAGAAATAAAAAGGGAAGGAAAAGAAGAAGACACAAATAAATGGAAAGATATTCCATGTTCCTGAATTGGAAGAATTAATATTGTGAAAATATCCATTCTACCCAAAGGAATTTACAGATTCAGTGTAATCCCTATCAAATTTCTAATGGCATTTTTAGAATACCTTTTAGGGAAACCTATCGTAAAACCCTAAATAGCCAAAGAAATCCTAAAAAAGAACAAATCTAGGGGCATCACACTTTCTGATTTTGCACTATAGGGAACATTCCATGCAAAGATGGGCACAATTAAGGACAGAAATGGTATGGACCTAACAGAAGGAGAGATATTAAGAAGACGTGGCAAGAATACACAGAAGATCTATACAAAAAAGATCTTCATGACCTAGATAACCACTATGGTGTGATCACTCACCTAGAGCCAGACATCCTAGAATGCGAAGTCAAGTGGGCCTTAGGAAGCATCACTACGAACAAAGCTAGTGGAGGTGAATTCCAGTTGAGCTATTTCAAATCCTAAAAGATGATGCTGTGAACATGCTGCACTCAATATGCCAGCAAATTTGGAAAACTCAGCAGTGGCCACAGGACTGGAAAAGGCCGTTTTCATTCCTATCCCAAAGAAAGGCAATGCCAAAGAATGCTCAAACTACCACTCAGTTGCACTCATCTCACATGCTTGCAAAGTAATGCTCAAAATTCTCCAAGCCAGGCTTCAACAATATGTGAACTTCCAGATGTTCAAGCTGGTTTTAGAAAAGGCAGAGGAACCAGAGATCAAATTGCCAACATCCGTTGGATCATCGAAAAAGTGAGAGAATTCCAGAAAAACATCTGCTTTATTGACTATGCCAAAGCCTTTGGCTGTGTGGATCACAACAAACTGTGGAAAATACTTCAAGAGATGGAAATACCAGACCACCTGACCTGCCTCCTGAGAAATCTATATGCAGGTCAAGAAGCAACAGTTAGACCTGGACTTGGAACAACAGATTGGTTCCAGATCGGGAAAGGAGTACGTCAAGGCTGCATATTGTCACTTGCTTATTTAACTTATATGCAGAGTACATCATGTGAAATGCCAGGTACATGAAGCACAAGCTGGAATCAACATTACTGGGAGAAATATCAATAACCTCAGATATGCAGGTGACACCACCCTTATGGCAGAAAGCGTAGAGGAACTGAAAAGCCTCTTGATGAAAGTGAAAGAGGAGTGTGAAAAAGTTGGCTTAAAACTCAACATTCAGAAAACTAAGATCATGGCATCTGGTCCCATCACTTCTTGGCAAATAGATGGGGATTTCCCTAATAGAAACAGTGAAAGACTTTATTTTCTGGGGCTCCAAAATCACTGCAGATGGTGACTGCAGCCATGAAATTAAAAGATGCTTGCTCCTTGGAAGAAAAACTATGACCAACCTAGATAGCATATTAAAGCATCAGAGACTACTTTGCCAACAAAGGTCAGTCTAGTCAAAGCTTTGGCTTTTTCAGTAGTCATTTATGGATGCAAGAGTTGAACTATAAAGAAAGTTGAATGCCAAAGAATTGCTGCTTTTGAACTGTGGTGTTGGAGAAGACTCAAGAGTCCCCTGGACAGCAGGGAGATCCAACCAGTCAATCCTAAAGGAAATCAGTCCTGAATATTCATTGGAAGGACTGATGTTGAAGCTGAAGCTCCAATATTTTGGCCACCTGATGTGAAGAGCTGACTCATTGGAAAAGATCCTGATGCTGGGAAAGATTGAAGGCAGGAGGAGAAGGGGACGACAGAGGATGAGATGGTTGGATGTCATCACCAACTCAATGGACATGAGTTTGAGTAAGCTCCAGAAGTTGGTGATGGACAGGGAAGCCTGGCATGCCACAGTCCATGGGCTCCCAAAGAATCGGACATGACTGAGCGACTGAACTGATGGACTGAATGTTTGTGGTGATCCACACAAAGGCTTTCGCATAGTCAATGAAAAGGAAATAGAGGTTTTTCTGGAATTCCCTTGCTTTCTCTATGATCCAATGGGTGTTGGCAATTTGATCTCTAGTTCCTCTGCCTTTTCTAAACCTAGCTTGTACATCTGGAAGTCCTCAGTTTACATATTGCTGAAGCCTAGCTTGAAGGATTTTGAGCATAAAATGAGTGCAATTGTACAATAGTTTGAACATTCTTTGGCACTGCCCTTCTTTGGGATCAGAATAAAAACTCACCTTTTCCAGTCCTGTGGCCATCAGCAAAAGGTTTTGTAGCCTCAGCTTTGGGGGCTTAATTCAGAGCTCTTTTGTCTTCTTCAAAATGTTGGTACTGACCTGTTTGGGGTCCTATAACATCATATTTCTGTAACTCTGTTTTACCCCATAAAGTGAGGGGTAGGATCAAGATTTTAACTCATTGAGTCTATGGTGGGAGTATTTCAAGTAGGAAATGGAACCAGCGTGTCTTGCTGGATGTAGAGAGTAGTTTGAGGCATTATTTGTTGGAAAGAAGCTCTGCCAGGAGAGGAGTTTCCAGAGACCTGGCCTCTGCCTCTGGCTACTCCGTGACCTCTCCCATTCTAAATATGGCTGGGCCAGCCCTGAGCATGTACTTGTGTAATGAGAAGGTTCTCTCGCCAACTCTTTGGTTCCTCTGAATCAAGAGAGACAGGATAAGTGCTCATTTCTTTTTTTCTTTCCCAGGTTTTAAAATGAATTAATTTTCTAGTATCATCCAAAGACTTTTTAATTTTTTTTTTTAGCGTTTAAAAATTTTTAAAGGATTGTTGTGAACTTATGAGTTTAAACATATCTTATATGTTCTAATCCATCTTAACTAAAGATGCTCATGTTGTCCCATCTTTTGCAAGAAAGAACCCTTCACGGTAGATCTTGAGTCCTTTCTTTCTACAAGCCTTCAGTGCTTTTGGAGCACTTGCTTGATAACTGATATGACAAGGTATTCCAGGTGAGCTTGTACACATTCTTTGCCCTAAGCTTGTAATCAGCCATTTCTTTGATGTTGGAAGATGACAGTGTGGGCTTATCTGCTGGACGGAGGAGCCTGGTAGGCTGCAGTCCATGGGGTCGCTAGGAGTCAGACACGACTGAGGGACTTCACTTTCAATTTTCACTTTCATGCATTGGAGAAGGAAAAGGCAACCCACTCCAGTGTTCTTGCCTGGAGAATCCCAGGGACGGAGGAGCCTGGTGGGCTGCCGTCTCTGGGGTCGAACAGAGTCGGACATGACTGAAGCAACTTAGCAGCAGCAGAAGAGTTTTTTCATGTTTCTGGACTGAACACCATACTAACTAGGGCATGGGTGTCTCTTATCTAGCTCTTAAACAGATGCTCTATTCAAGGCTTAAGATATAGATGAGGAACATTCCTTATACTTCTCTAACATACCACAGTTGTTTCTCAATTTAAGGCAGTGTTTTCCACCTTGACTGCACACTATAACCCCTAGGAAGCTTTTTAAAAAATACTGGATCCATCCTGGATGCACACCCAGAAATTCTGGTTTAACTGGAGTAGGATCTGGCCTGGGCATTAGTTGTAAAAGTGTGAAGCAACTGGATGGTGCACAGCCCTGGCTACACAGTTTATCATTCCATATGTGTTTTTACACTTTACTTCATATGTATGAAGCTTTAAACATTACTGTTGGTCAGTCTTAAAATTTTATGTAAATTGTGTGCTACTGAGTATAGCCTTGGGAAGCTTGGTTTTTACCTAAGATTGTTTTTATGCATCTCAGTTGATACTTAGACCCCTGGTTCATTCATCCCAACTATTGTGTTAACAGCTTATTAAAACCTTACTTCTACACCATCATTTTCTGCTCTCTTTTACTGCAAAATTCACGAGCAGTTAGTTGTTCAGGTCAAAGATTTTGGAGTCATCTTTGACTCCTCTTTTTTGTGTGTGTGTCCCAAATTTATTCATTTGGAAATCCCCTTAGCTCCATCTTCAATCTTCAAATACATCTGACAATTTCTCACCACCTCTACGGCTACCACCAGCTTCCAGCGATCATTATCTTTTGCTTGGATTATTGCAGTAGCATCCTAACTGGTCTCTATGGCTGATCTTCTATCATCGATCATCGAAAAGCAATCAGAATAATGTAAGTCAAATCATTCCCCTGCTCAAAACCCTCCAAAGGATTCCCATCTCTCAGTAAAATTCAGACGTTTTACCATGGTATGCCAGAACATGGTGTACATTTCCACCATCTATCTCACCACCTTCTCATCTTGTTACCAAGGCCAAGGTCATACTGCTTGCCTCATGCCAGGCCAATAAATCGAGAGAGGGATTGTTGGGGCAAGGAATAGCGACTTTATTTAGAAAGCCAGCAGACCGAGAAGATGGTGGACTAGTGTCCCGAAAACCATATTACCTGAGTTAGAATTTGGGGCCTCTGAAAGGAGAGGCAGGTGGCTGGTTGTTGCATACTTCTTGATGCAGGGATCCTTTATGACTGCCACTGTCCACATAGGTGTGGCTACAGTGTTCCTGTAAACCTCCAAGAAGACAGGTGCTATTTTCTGTTCTTCAACTTTTTAAAAGTCAGAGCCTTGAGACTGGACTATTCTGTGTTTTTCAGGCTTTAGGCAACACTCGTTCACAAAGGCGCAGCGCCAGCGTGACTATGCACAGGCAAAGGGCACAGGAGTTGGAGCTAAAGGAGTAGATCCAATGAGTCAGGGTTGTTTTTCTCTCTTAGACAGTCTCATCTACCTCTGCCCCCTCACTTATGTTGTTACAGCCACACTTGCTTTCTTTTTATTCCTTGACTATAACAATCCCATCCCCACCTTTGGGCCTTTGGATCTGCTGTTTCCTCATTGATGTGAGAAGGGTAATGCTTTTGAGAAATCAGTGTATTGAGAAAGAGAACGAAGAACCAGGTAAATAAAGTAGGCTCTCCCATTTTCCCATGCCTACATACTTTCCCTCTGAGGTTCAGAGGCTTGATCCTATCTGAAATGACCTCTTTACTATCCTGTGCACCGACCCAGATCTTCTCCACCCTGAAGATTCAGCCCAGGCTTCCCCTACATCCATGTCCATGCCATCCCTGACCCTTGCCATCCAAAGACCATTTTACAAAAATCATCACAGACTACCAAAGGCAGTCTGGTTCTGGGTAAATTCTCTTTTAAGGTGTGAGCGCTGGTCTAGACTTGATGCTAAATTCTTTGAAGATGCTTCTCAACCTTAGTTGCATATTGGAGTCACCCAGGAGCTTACAGAAATGTTTTATCTGTGTCCCACCCCCGAGATTCTGATTTAATGGGCCTGGGTGTGTGTCCAGGGCATCAGAATCTTTCCAACTTCCTCAGGTAATTCTATCGTGCCAACATTTTTAAGAACCATCAGCTTTCCTGCAAGGACTCTCTCTCTGCAGGTAGTTTAAATTATTATGGATTCTTGATTAGTTTATAAAATAAAGAAAAGGGAACATGCTACTGCTTGTCAAAGGCTGCTGAAGCTTCAAGCCCGAAGTACACAGATATTAACAGGTTTGCTCTGTAGGGTCGTTAGATTCTTGCTTCTCAAAGTGTGGTCCATGGGTCAGTAGAACATCATTACCAGGAGCCTGTTAGAGGTGTGAAAACTCAAGCCCCACCCCTCCTCCAGTCTTGAGAACTGTGTAACTTTCAGTACAAATGGTTTTGTCCAGCCCCCACAGTAGGAGACCTGAACAAAACTATGCTCCCTAGCATAGTTTTTAGCACTCAAGGTTTCTTGGGGAGATCCAGCCCCCTGAGTCCTTGCCTGGGGAAGCTCAAGGCTGTCAAAAGAATTTACCCATTGCTCCAGCCAAACATCTGACCATAGGCCTCTGACCTACATTTTCTTTTTTTAAGTTGATGTATATTTTATTTTTTTAAACTTTTTATTTTATATTGGAGTATAGCTGATTAACAACATTGTGATATTTTCAGGTGGATAGCAAACAGACTCCATTTTCTTCCTTTTGTTTTTTTTTTTACCTCCCTTTCCTTAGAGCATTTACTTTAAAAAAAAGGAAAGAAAAAACCCCTCACAACTGTAAATGTTCTCTGTCCCTTTAAGATGTGTATGTTATCTCCTGAAACCCAGGAGTATCTTCCTTAAGGACCTGGGGGCATCCCTCTGAAACTGTCCTCAGCAAGACAGATAGGGCTCCATCTTCCAGTCTCTGTGGAAGGATGGAAACCTAACCTGCTGAATGAGCCAGTTAGCAGAGACAGCCTGATCACAGTGATCAGTGCCCCCCACCTGCCGTTTGTAATTTTCCACCACTTTGACTTTGTTCAAATCCCAGCTCATCTCCCCTCCCACTCCTTCATCTTCCCTTTAAAATTCCAGTCACCTTTGTGCACAGCCTGGCTGAATTCAGTTCTGCACTGAAGCCTCTGCCCTAACTGTAGGGGTTACCAAGTAAACTCCACCTACAGTGCCTTTAACTAGTGTTTGGCTTTTCTCTAACCTTATTCATTTAACAAGATCTTTAGGTGATTTGCATGTATATGAAAGTTGGAGAAGTACCGTTTCGTATTTATCATTCCCTCAATGACTTCTAATAAACAGCCCTCAGTGACAGATAGGAATTACTATGCCCATTCTACGATTGAGAGCCTAAGGTCAGAGCTTTGCTTAAAGTCACACAGTTAAACTAGAACTTGAGCTCACCTCATAACTCAGTCCAGTGCTCATTCCGTAACGCCATGCTGATTGGGGAGAGAAGACACAACGCATGCGAGGACCCAGGAGTGAAACAGCTGATGAAGAAGATCACAATAAGGTTGGTTCCTCTCCAGGCATCCATTTCAGCGACATCTTGCAGGCTCTGCTCTTCTTTGGTTGTATGAGAACTGTTTCAGAATCAAGTGTCTCCTAGGCACCAAAGAATTCTCATCTGGAAAATCCTATCATTACCTGGAGTCCCAGGGGTCACAGCTAGTAGGGGATGAGTCACTGTTGACCCTCTTCAAATACTGAAGAGCACTGCCTCCAAGAAGCCCAGCACCTCATGGGCTACTGCATACACCATACAGCCACCACATGAAGTCAGACCCAGTCCTGGTCTTAGTCCTGAACTAGCCAACCCTCCTCACTGTACGCTCAGTGCCGATATGCCTACCTTCCCAGCTTTATGTCCACCCTCCATCTTCATTTCTTGCTTTCCCGGATAAACACTGACTCCCTTCTTCCTGGCCGGTTTGGCCTCTTAGGTAAATTCAGTAGTTCCCCCTTATCCATGGTTTTGCTTTCCACCCTTTCAGCTGCCTGAAGTCAACTGCCCTCTGAAAATATTAAATGGAAAATTTCAGAAAAAAAAATTCTGAAGTTTTAAATTGGACACTGTTCTGAGTAGCGTGATGAAATCTTGCTCTGCCCCGCTGCCCTGCGTGGGATGCACAAGCATCCACATCATCTGCTTCTGGCACCCAAACCCCAACACTGTCACGGCTCAGGGATCCAGGATCACCTGGAGCAGACAGATGATCCTTCTTCTTACTTACTGTCAGGTCAGCAGTCGCCTGACCCTACAATGCCTACGTCATTCACCTCATTTCATCTCAGCACATACCATCTCAGCATCACAAGGAGGATAAGTACAGTACATTAAGATACTTTGAGAGAGACCACAGTCACATAACTTTTATCAGAGTATAAATTTTTCTATTTTATTATTTTTAATCTCTTGTCTAATTTATACTTTATAATAGGTATGCATGTATAGGAAAAAACACGGTATACACAGGGTTCAGTGTCTTCCATGTTTTCAGGCAGCCAGAGGGGTTCTTGGAACATATACATGTAGAGGGGGACCACTGTACTCCTCTCCTCTGGACTCCCATCCCTGCCTTCCTACTCCTGGGCTGGTCTGGTGCCCTGAGCCGACTCTCTAGGGCAGAGTCCCCTTCAGGCTTTTGTGGGCATCATACTTACTCACACGACAAAATTTCAAACGTAACAAACTAATGAATTAAGTTACATTTCATCTTCTCTGTCCTTTTTTCCCTTCAGTTACCAAATTAGGCCAAAAGACCATCAATAAGAAAGCAACTACCAATTTTAAATGCCAAGTCATTTCTCTAGAAAAGACAGCTCACGTGAATGACAGGATGAACTTTTCTGGTCATTTGGAAATCTCCTAGATCATTAGAACGAGGGGAACTCCTTTACCAACCATACCCCATACACATGCAGAGCACTGATTTTTCACATTCAGTGTCTTTGACACCAATGATTTAATAAATTCAGCCATTATTATGGTAAATATTTTTATTGTTAGTTTTATCAGAAATGTGTATATATGGACAATTTTTGATGCTTAATTTTATTAGAACCAGAACCATGCTTTCTAGAAGATCATTCCTTCTAGAAAATCAAATTTCCAAGATTAGAATGGAAGACAATGAGAAAATAGATTTCACTTTATTATTTACCTTTATCAAGTCATCCAAAGCACATCAATTCTTTTATGTATTACTTTAACATTATAAAATAAATCATTCATTATTACTGTGAAAACATGAGCCAAAAACTTTGTATCTTTAATCAAGTCAATCATCAACTTTTCTAAGATTTTTAAAGACATGAAGATAAAAATCATTTCAAATAATAGCACTCAAACACCATGTACATTTGTGATGAAGTGTAACAGTCAACTTTAAGCCTCAGATTTTCCAGGTTTTAGCTGAAATAAGCCTTATTAGCTTCTTAGATTTTTATCAGTCTTGTTTGGGGGCTTATTAGACCTTATTTTGCCTTATGAGACCTACACAGAGTACAATATTAAAATATGTTAATGGTCTATACTGAGAATATGGCATAAATGGGTTTATAACTCCTTAGGGACAGCAGTGGAACCACAACACATCCTGCAAACACAGGTGAGAGCCCTAGTTATCCCTGAGCTGGGCAGTTTCACACAATCATTGTTTCTCTGAGGCCGAAGTCTGTGGTCTGATCTTCCTAGCAGCTTCCAGAACAGAAGTCAGGTTTACTTTGTCTCCAAATTCTTTTTCTCGGTGCTCGAGAAGAATGCCCTAAAAGGAAACAAGAGACTACATCAGTCCTTACTCTGAGAAATTCATGAGACAGACTCAGTGCCAGCTGTCCATTAAGCCCTATGCTTGGGGCAGCAAGGAACAGAGATCCAAATCAGGATGGGCTCTGTCCTTGAGAAGTGCAGTCTTTTGGGGAAGGTGGATCAGGAAGTCTCCCTCAAAATAATCTGGACTCTACATGCAGCACTTTGGGAACAGGAAGTCAGGAGTGATTAATGTAACAGGCGATCAAGGAAGGCTTCACAGACAATACACCATGGACGGTGAAGGGAGAGGTGCACAGAAAAGGACATTCCAGGCAGAAGAGAACAGGAGCTTGCTCAGAAAAGCCTGATGGTGTGGAAGTGGAACTCCGAGGTCAGGCCTTGATGGGCACCCAATGACGAACTGAGAAGGGTGACCCTCTCTTCAGTTTACCTATGAGTCTTGGTGCATTTAGTGAAGCATAATGCACTAAAACATGGTATGCCCCAAAGTACCCTGAAGTGGTAAAAAAGACAATATGCTGGAGATCAGCATCAAGGAATCCTTGTTAGGGAGTTCTCCGACACAAAATAAATTAAACTCAAATTGAATTTGAAAAGTAAACACTGTAAACATGTTCTTTTTACCATTATTCGTAAAGACTTAAAAAAAAAATAAAAAGTATCACCACCCTGTGGGAAGGGTGATCTCCTTCCACTACCGGGAAGGACAGCAGGAAATTAAATTATATTTACTTGCTCATCAGGGCAGTTTGCAGACATTAGAAACACTGAGGAAGAACATATGATGACATGAGGAAATGTTCATGATACACTGTTAAGTTAAAAGAGAATATCTAATTTAGTAAGATATCATTTTCTAAAAAAAATAAAAGGCCCCTCAGCTCAGCTCTGTTCTAACAAGTTGACTCTCTTAACTGAGCTCTCCCCACCTTCTCCATTTTCATATTTCCTACGTTGAAAGTGCATTATTTTAAAAGTAAGTATGCTTTAAAGATTATTACAAAGAAAATCCCTACTGAGTGGCACTTGGCACAGTGGAACTGCAAAAACTCTGCTCTCAAGAAACACAGAGGTGAGTCCTGAAGCTGGGCCAGCCTGGTCAACCTTCCACCAGGAAGGAAGAAGGCAGGAGCTCCAGGGGCACCAACAAAGTCAAGCAACACACCTAGCAACATCAGAGTGAGCAGCCGGGCTTAGGGAGCCTGTGAGCACCGGGTGAGTCACTGCCAGGCAAGAGGAGGCTGGCAGGGGAGCCGGGCCCTGCCCTGGGGGCTGAGAGAGGCAGGGATAGGAAGAGAAGGAATCCTAGGAGTCCAGAGTGGGGAGAGGCTGAAGGATCCTAAGGAAGTGGCCTGCCCAACTGCAAGGGTACCCGGAAGGGATCTTTGGGAACCATCTGCAAGAAGGAGCTATGGGCAAGGGAAGGGCGGCGTCTCTGCAGCAGGAGAGTCACTTTCTCTCCTGCTGAGTTATTTCATAGGCCCATTCTCTTACATGTAGGTGGGAATAAAAATACTGACTACCCCAGACTGACTGCAGAGAAGACATGAGATCATGTGGATGAGCATCTGGCACAAGGCAGGTACTCACTGGCAGTCCCTGTCACTAAGACATGTTGATATATTTACCAGAAAGTTAGCAAATAAGTTAATGTTATACCAGACACCAGATCATGCTAGATTCTCAGACAAGCAACTGCAGATACCCAAGGTTTAAAAGAAAAAGACTTGAAATACAGCTTAAAGTTGAATGCTTTCTGGAGAAATATCGTCTGACATCCCTTATGTGGAATCTAAAAAGAAACAATACAAAGGAACTTACTTACCAAATAGAAAGAGACTCAAAGATTTAGAGAATGAACTTATAGTTGTGCGGGTGGGTGGAAGGGATAATTACGGAGTTTGGGATCAACATGTACACACTGATATATTTAAAATGGATAACCAACAAGGACCTACTGTATAGCATATGGAACTCTGCTCAATGTTATGTGGTAGCCTGGATGGAAGGGGAGTTTGGGGGAGAATGTATATATGTGTATGTATAGCTGAATCCTTTTGCTGTTCACCTGAAACTATTAATATCACAACACTGTTTGTTCATGCTTTCAAACTGTGGTGTTGAAGAAGACTCTTGAGAGTTCCTTGCAATGCAAGGAGATCAAACCACTCAATCCTAAAGGAAATCAATCCTGAATATTCATTGGAAGGACTGATGCTGAAGCTGAAGCTCCAATACCTTGGCCACCTGATCCCAAGAGCCCACTCATTGGAAAAGACCGTGATGCTGGGAAAGATTGAAGGCAGGAAGAGAACAGGATGACAGAACATGAGATGGTTGGATGGCATCACCGACTCAATGGACATGAATTTAAGCAAGCTCTGGGAAATGGTGAAGGACAGAGAGGCCTGGTGTGCTGGAGTCCATGCGGTCACACAGAGTTGGACGACTGAGCGACTGAACAACAACTACTTGTTAATCAGCTACACCCCAATACAAAATAAAAAGTTCTTTTAAAAAAATTGAAGGCTTTCTGTTCCCACTAGCTTATTCTTCCCTACCTGGTAAAAGTATGCAGTTAGCAGTGTCAGTAGGAATCTCCACCATGAAGACCAACCCTGTCTTTTTGGCTGTGCCACAAGGCTTGTGGGATTTTAAGTTCCCCAACTAGGGATTGAACCTGT
This sequence comes from Bos javanicus, assembly GCF_032452875.1. NCBI lineage: Eukaryota > Metazoa > Chordata > Mammalia > Artiodactyla > Bovidae > Bos > Bos javanicus. The sequence continues at coordinate 37,342,502 of NC_083895.1, read as the reverse complement.
TCCCCCTGCAGTGGAAGTACTGACTCCTAACCACTGGACTGCCAGGGAATTCCCAATCCTGTCTTTTTTACAGATGAGCCCAAGTATTAATGTCATGCCTAAAGTTGGCGAGACAGGCCTAGAGATTTAGAAGTCAGACCTTGAGTCTCTGGGTCCTCCTGCCAGGCCCTTGAGCCGGCACCCACTGCACCCTGTCCTAGCTCTGTACCTGCCCGGCCTCTGCTGGCACTGCCCTGAGTCTGACATGGAACATCTACCCACCACCTCCTGGGCCCACAGAGTCCTCATCTCTCTACACCTTCTCCTCCTAGGCCCCTGTTTTGGATCCCCACGGCTGGGACCCAAGCCAGAGTGTACACAGAATTGTGCCCTGCCATCAGGACCCCCCATGCGGAAAGCACCCCGCCCACCACAGCTCCCAGCTGCTCCCCCAGCGAGGTCTGTTTCCATTCCTTCTCGTCGCTTTACTATCCGTCCTCAATGACAGGGAACACTGCAAGGGAGTAAATTTTTCACAGAATAAAGACTCTGCTTTTGTTCTAATGTGGAAAACAGAACTCGACATCAGAAAACCTGGGTCAGGCCCCCACAGTGCCACTGAGGAGCTGTCCTGGTTGGTGCGCTCACTCACCGCCCTCACAAGGTACTCCTGCAAGGCTCACACTATGCTGTGATGTTACTGTGACGGGGGAGGGGGCTCCCGCGTGAGGTGCCGAGAGAGCAGGAGGAGCCCGCTTCCCCATCCACATCATCCCTGGCTTTCTGGAAGGAAGGCTGGGAGACTCCGATTAGGGAAAATCACCCTCCCACCAACAGACTGGTGTCTTATGCTCACAGACCCCCAAGTGAATGCTAGGAATTTACCTGCTTTCCTGGTCCCATCACAAAGACTCCCCCAAGAATGAAGCCCTCGCCGTCCAGGTTTCCAGAAAAGCCTCCATTCCAGGCCCGGAAGAAGTTTTGCCAGACGCTCAGACGGACAAATCCCATGAACATCATCTTCCGTCTTTGTGGGCCATAGAACTTTTTCTGCAGGATTGAGGAAGATAGACCCCATGTGAGTAGCCCGTATGCCTGCCTTCCTGCCTTCTGCTGGTTCACATCTTCCACCCCTGACACACACACAGCTCCTGCCCAAGAGCGCTCTAAACTGCGCGGGACCAAACAGAACCCTGCAGCTTGCAACTCTTGCTATCTCTTGCTACAGACGTACAGGCTTCTTGGGCCTGACCAAGTGATAACAGTCCTACACTCTGCAGAGGCGAGTGTAGGGGAAAGAATAAGGGCACAGTGAATTACGGGACAGGGGTTGGTGCTGGGCACCCCCCTACAGGGTGGGGGACTCAGCAGAGCTCTTAGCTATTTTCAAGGCTCCCATTCCTGGGTCACAAGTCAGGAAGGGCTCAAGTAAAATCTGAAAGACAGTTTTTAAGTTTTTTTTTTCACTCGTGCTCTGCTCAGAGGGCTGGGGGAAGCTGAAAGGGAGGCCAACTTCAGCTCCTGGCCAGACAGGCTGGGAGCCACCAAACTCTTCATGCATGAGCACCATCCCCAGCAGTCTGTGTCTGACTGGCTCACACCACACATACATTTTCATCCAGGAAGATTTCTCCTTTGAAATAAGGCTGGAAGTCCTTAACTTCATTCTTGATGTGCTCCTTTACCACTGCATAGAGGGGGATGCCCAGCTCGTCCAACTTGGGCTTCAGGGAGGACAAATCTGTAGCCTCCTGCAGAAAAATGGAAAGGTCAAGGGCATGAACTCCTGGGACTCTGTGGCCAACCAACACCGTCTCCTACAGGCCCAGAGTGTAGGAAAGACAAATGCACCAAATGCAGGAGAACAGACTCTCATGCCCACTGTACTCACATGATCAGCAAGACTGAAATCCCCGAGTTTCGGATCTAAGGCTGAGGGAGGCAGCAGAGTCACCACCTCCAGCCCTCAGCCATCCAGCAGGAATGCCAGCGGCTCCCCAAGAAGGAGACAGGTGGGTCTAGTCTAAAAGTGTGGCCATGCTTCCCCAGGTGCCAAGGCTGCACCATAGGTGAGGCTGCCCACACCTGTACCAGTGACAATCCAGACACCTCATTTCAGTACGCAAAGCCCTGTGCTCACATCAGGAACATGGGCATTGGAGCTGGTACAGGACAGAGTACAAGACTCACAGGCCTTGGATTGCCAAAGGAAGGTCAAGCATGGGGTTAACCCTAGGATAAGGTGAACTCTTACATGAAGAGAAACAGAGAATTAGACCAAAACAAAAAACCTGGAATAAATGACAGACTACGCCAGTGCTGGTCCTGGCTGGAAATGCCCCGGTTCCCACTTGCTAGGATCCCTTCCTATGAACAGGTCCTCCAGTGCACTCACCTCCCGACAGAGGAAGCAGCCTGGCCTCCGCACAGCCATAATCACAGCTCCATTCTTCTCCCAGAGCGCCTTCGCTTTAAAAGTTACTGCATCTGAGGAGAAGAAAAGAGAATTCAGTATCATTTCCTCTTGGCTGCCCCCGACCTCTAAGCACCTCATAAACAGCACCAGGCCTAACAGAGGACCTGGAAAAGTACTTCACACATTGAGGAAAAAGTCAAACAGGAAACACAGACAGGCAATATTCATCTTTTGGAGGAAAATGAATCCAGTGGAAGAGCCCTACTCCCTAACCAGAAGCCCCCTCCCCCATAAAAATCTAGTTGTGAACTGCAATATCCCAAACTGCAATATTTCTGGAAAAGTAGTGTATTCCTTTGCTGGTCTCGGTGGACCTTATAACAGTGCTTTAGGGCTAACACATGGCCAAAACTTGAACAAGATCTTGCACTGGGCCAAGAAAATCCCAACTCTGAAGGAAGTATTTAAAGAAATCAACTGAACTTTTTTTTTTCTAAATTTAACCTCAATATGTTAACTCCAGTGTTATCCACAGGAGAGGGTAGAAAATGCCCAAGAAGGAGATGCTTCGGGTAGCAGAGCAGTGCAGCTCAAGCCCGGCTCTGGTCAGCCTGAGTAGCATCTAGGTGTGAGCCCAGGCAGGCTATGTCTCCTCCCTGAACCTTCCTTTCCCTATCTGTAAATGCAGACGCCTAGCAGCTCCACTTTGGGCCACAAGGAGTATTAAAACATGGATATAAAAGAGCTCACTGCAGCATCTCGTAATAGAGTCAGTGAGGGCTGAGTAAGCACTATCCCTTATTATTTCAGTGAGGAATCCATGTGCCTGTGAAATGTTACCTAGGAAAATAAAGGTGGGAGAGGGTTGAAATCAAATCATACGGGGAAATTCTGGGTTGAACATAGTGAAACAGAGCTCTCTGTCTCCATGGCTTCTTAGTCCCTTACCAAGGGAAGCTACATCATAAATCTGCAATCACAGTTCCTGCCTTCCCTTCACAAGCTTCCTCACTTACTGAACAGAAATGATGGTCTCCTTTTGAGGGGTCAACTTGGAGACCACCCAGTCAGTGAGCCCCAACTTGCACCTAATTCTCATGCCCACTGAACCCACAGTATGGGTATGACTGAAACCCCCTGAGCTTCAGGTCCAAGGCCAAGAGCACAGGAAGGCAGCTGAGTCATCACATGTGGCTCTCAGCCATCCAGCAGGGACTCCAGTGGGCTCCCCAGGAAGGAGACAGGCGGGTCTATTCTAAAAATGTGACTGTGCTTCCTCGGGTACCCTGGCTGTACCAGAGGTGAGGCTGCCCACATCTGTACCAGTGAAAATTCAGACACCTCATCTCAGGAAGCAAAGCCCTGTGCTCGCATCAGGAACATGGAACTGGACACACAATATTTCTCAAACTTATTTGACTCAGGAGCTCCTGTTTTTGAAGATCCATGCCTGTGAGCATGCTAAGTCACTTCAGTCGTGTCTGACTCTTTGAAACCCTATGGACTGTGGCCCACCAGGCTCCTCTGTCCATGGGATTCTCCAGGCAAGAATGCTGGAGTGGGCTGTCATGCCCTCCTCCAGCAGATCTTCCTGACCCAGGGATCAAACCCACGTCTCTTATCTCCTGCATTAGCAGGCGGGTTCTTTACCACTAGCACCACCTGGGAAGGCCCAGGCGCCTTGAATCCCTCAGGACACACTCCACACTCTGGAAGGCGTGGCTGAGTTGGCCATGGTGCACTGTTACTAAATACTACGGAACAATTATCATTACATTTAGAGAGACAACATGAGAAAATGAATAATGCTTTTGATAAGAAAAAGCTATACTGTAAAAGAAATCATGTACACTCAGATCACAAATACATATTACAACATGTACACCTGGAAAAGAATGTTCAAAAATTAAAAAGATTATTGTGTTAGGGTAATGGTAATTTAAAATTTAAATTATCAGTAATTTTAAAAGTGTTATTAAATTTTTTCTAATGTTACACTGCCTTCTCAGTGAAAACAAAAAGAAGAAACTACTTCAGAGAGAAAAAAAATAAGTAGGCCTGCAACCCAGTGCCCTGGAAAAGTACTGACACCGGTGGGGTCACCACTTACCCTTCTCCAGTGTTTTCAGGTCTATGTCCTCCAGATACTCCAATGCTGCTTTCTCGGGCTTGGCCAGAAACATGTCTGTGTTGGCCAGGAGCAGTGCCAAGGCAGCGACTCCTATGGCCCCCGCACCAATGGACCACATTCCCATGCCGAAGAAACTGGGATCCTGGAGGAAAGACATTTCTGGGGATTGAGAGGAAGGAAGAAGATGTTACTGCTCCCACAGGACAGCTGTAATCTGATCTCTGGGACAGGGCTCTGGCTGGACAGCTAATCAGGGTGCCAGAGGCCAAGGGAGGGGGAGCTGCAGCATCAGAGATAGAACTAGACAAGGGATGCTATCAAGGGATCCGCCACCATAGGAGCCTGGGGGGTTATGACGGACATATGGAGGTTCCTGACCCAAGGAGCTCACTTCCAGGTCAGGAGCCAGGCAAGAGAGTGACAGCCTCTCTTGCTGATCCCTCTCCCATGCCCAAAGCTGTCACCTCCTGGTCTGATGGTGTTCCTCCAGGCTGCAACCCCCAGCACTTCCTTCCCTCCTCCTCAATGCCTGTCCATGCCTTCAGTCCAGGAGTCACAGCTCCCACCTCCCTGGGGAGGGAGCAGCTTCTTGTGTAATTAGATTACTCAGAGTGCCGATCCCCTTCTTGTTACCCTACCCTTCCTCCTCACTGTGAACCCCTCAGGCACAGAGAGACCAGTCCTCCTATTTCATCCAGCCCCCAACAGTGCCCAGCAGGACCTCACTCGAGGCAGACAGGCAATCTGAGTACATTTCTCCCAATTGAGAAGACTTTTATTTTCTGATCATTATACAAATAAAACAGGCTTAAAGTGAAAACAAGCAAATAACAAAAAAGGAGCATTACATAAAACCATAGTTGACAACACAAATGTCCTCTAAATATCTACCCTTACTATATAGTTTAATAGAGATGGCTACTATTAATCTGACATTTCCCCCTGTGAACAGAACTACACAGATGTCTGCTGAAGGAACAGGGTCACAGTCTGAGAGAGTAGGCATCGTGTAAGAAAAGAGCATGGTGCTGGGGTGGCGGGGGGGGAGTCTGTTTCAGAGGGCTGGGCAACAGATGTCTGTGTCAGGCAGGGGGCTCGCTGGTTGAAATGGAGGCACAGGCAGGTCCTGTGGAATCTAGCCTCATCCTCAGCTCGTGCTCAGGGGCTGCACTAGGGCTTCCTCTAGTTGGGAAGCCTTGTGCTTCTGGGTGCAAGCTCCTCGAAGCAACCCACCTCTGTAAGAGTGGCAGATACCCTATCCAGCCTTCTTTTCCTGACAACCACTTACAGTTTCTGTCTTTCCATTTGGCCCACTAGCCATCCTAGGATCTGACTTACACTGGAGCCTTCCTCCCTAAGTACTAGCATGACTCTATTTGCTAGGATCACTGGGACCGTCCTGGGGTATGTATCTATGTGTCTGTGTCTCTGTGACCCACTTGACCTCATCCCACTTAACCAAAGACTTGACTCCCCCTGCGAGACTCTACTCAGGAGAGGACTTCTCCAAAGGTTTAAGCAAAGGCCCAGAAATTCGCACGTCATAGCCAAAGGAGGGGGCTGGGAGGGGTCCACTGCCAAGAGGTGAGGTTGGGAGTAACTTGGTGGTGATGGTTTTGGGCAGAAAAGGTAAGCCAGACTAGTGTTTAGGTCAGCCTGAGAAGTTTAGACTTGAGTTCAGACATAAAAGGGGACTTCCAGGCAGTGGGTGTGGGGTGTGAACTGGGAATAACCAACAAAAATAGCCTTTAAGAAAGAGGAATCTGGCATCTGTACCAGAGGGAAGAGGAAAAAGAAGGGGAGGCTGTATGTGTCTATTTGTGTGTGTGTTGGGGGAGGGACCAAGTGAACTGGGAGAGAAGCACGTCGTATAACCTCAAAACGTGCTCTCATGGGCTGGCAGCATTGGCACCAGGGAGAACTGCAGAATTTCCAGTCTTACCTCAGAACTAAGGAATCACAACCTGCATCTTCATCAGATGTGGCAGACAATTCACAGGCATATTGGAGTGTGAGACGCATTGTCTTAGAACAAAGAATTCCGGTTTCATGCTTGGCTGGACATAAGCCACAGAATCAAGTGCAGCTATGAAGGCAGGCTGGCCTTGGAGAGCTGGGCCTTCCTCAAGGGCCAGCTTCAGTTGCCACAGTGACACTGAGAGTCAAAAGCCAGGACATGTCTCCACGCCTCTGCCCGGAACGTCCTGCCTCATTCATTCTGTTAAGACCCAAACACCTCTTCCAGAGGTCTTCCTGGATGCTCTGCTTATCCCCACTTTCCCTCTAGAGGGGATTATTCTCCCCAGCCTGCGTCCACATTGCACAATGGTCCTTCTGATGTGTTCACCACACTCATTTGGACCCGATTTCAAGTTGTCTCTCTTTTGACTCTGTTCCTCAATTCATCTCTGAATTCCCGGTGGACAGCACAGGGCCTGTTTGTGGTCCACAGTGGGTTTTTCATAAATGTGTGCTGAAATGAATTTGACAAGACTGAGTGATGGAAATGGTGATTTATGGACGACCAAAGCACTTGGGCCAAGCAGGAAAGAACATTCCACAGGCCGACTTCCAATTTGTTTTTTTATGTGGCAAAGTTATACATTATTGGATTATGGTTCATAGAACAATCAGGAGGAAAACCACAGCTCTCACCTGCCTGCTATAAACAGGAGATTCTCCAGAGCGGGGTGCAATTTCTGTACCTTGACGTATTTCCAAAGCCTCCCTGGACTCCTGATAAGTGTGTATGATTCAGATCCACAGGCTACGGTCTCGGATCACAGATTCGATACCATTTCTGCGTCAGCTCACAAAGGCCAGCTTACACCTACCCTTCCAAAGGACTCGCTTCAATTCCTGGGACACATCATTAAGTTTTAGGAAGTCCGGGGACCCTCACAGTCAGCTCTGCATCCTTCTAACACACCACTGCTGTTCCTGGAGACAAACAGGCTCCATCTCTCCACTGCCCATCCATCATCGAGCCTGTTTGCTCCTGAGTACAAGGGAATCAGGCTCAAATAGACTCAACATTTATTTCCAAACATTTATTCAGCACTGATCTGTTTAATAAGTGGCAATTTGGGAATTTTAACTAAATGATAAACAGTCCTCTAGGAGCTACAGGCCTAGTACACCAGTAACAGGGTGGAAAGGTGAGGGGGAAAAAGAAAGGTGAGACCACACCGCAGGCACGGTATCAACACTGCGCTAGGGCAGTGCAGGGATGAAACGCTTCTGTCTGGTCTGGGGAGCCACAGAAGCACCTAGAAGGAAGTGGCTTTGGAGAAACTCAGAGAGCAGGATGGAAGAGCTAGGCCAGGCTGCGGCTCAATAAGCCTGGGAAACAGCAGACTGGCTGGGTGTGAATGTCCTACAGGCCCCTGACTCTCTACCTCCAGTTCATGAGCTGGAACACAAGACAGGGGCTTCAGAACCCCCAGGAGCTTTGTTCAGCACCCCATCCGCACCTCTAGCTGTGATCCAGAAGGCATGAGCACAGAGTCACCCCTTCGGGGAGCTCCGCCCCCAACCCCAGGCCCCGAAGCACTAAGATGTGAGAGTGTTATCAGCACCAGAGGGGAGAGGCAGGCCTCTCTGGGAACATATGCTCCCAGTGGGCCTCGAGCAGCTGGCCCTTCTGCCAGAGGGAAGTAGAGTGTATAGATCCACCTCCCAGCCAAGCCCCCCTAAGTTGCAAAACAATTCCCAACCCAACAAGCCTTGGGGCATGTGCCATGAAACCTGAATCACAGCTATTTCCACTCACAAAAGGAAGCCTGGAGGTAGAGGGAAGCTTAATATCTGCATGGAACAATGCCGAATCATGTGAACCTCTAAGGCTACTAACTGGAGAGAGAGGGTGGCCGGTACAGCAGCACTTACTTTGCTAAGTCTCTTCAGTTCGTGTCCGACTCTGTGCGACCCCATAGACAGCAGCCCACCAGGCTCCCCCGTCCCTGGGATTCTCCAGGCAAGAACACTGGAGTGGGATGCCATTTCCTTCTCCAATGCATGAAAGCAAAAGGTGAAAGTGAAGTCGCTCAGTCATGTCCGACTTATCGACCCCAGGGACTGCAGCCCACCAGGCTCCTCCATCCATGGGATTTTCCAGGCAAGAGTACTGGAGTGGGGTGCCATTGCCTTCTCCAAGCACTTACTTAGTACCATCCAAAATGAGTGCCTCAATTTCACTCTCTCTCCAGTCTTATCACGCACATAGCCTCCTGTTGCGCAGCTGACAACAGTTAAGTTTAGAGAAGTTCAGTACCTCCTTCCAGTCACAGAGCTAGCAGGCAGCAGTACTGTCTCCTGGATCCAGACCACTAAGACCCTGAATCTTTCTACTACACAGGCCTCTCAAAGCGTTCACTGGTGGGGTTTCTGGAGGTCAAAGGGCCTGGTGTCTTTTGTCTTAGAATTTTAAAAGATCAACTTGTTTTTTCATTCATCACATACAGTCAAACCACATGTTGAAAGGAAATTCACCATGTGACAGAGGTCTCTTCTCTTTCCTCCCCTCTCTATCCCCCTTCTGTTAAGGAAAGGGTCAGTGCTTCTCTGAAAGATAATAGCGAGGCTGTTTACAGAAGAGCCGACCGTCACCTGACACCACCACAGTATTCGGTTGCCCACTGTGGGACTTATCTGATCCGGGCTCTCCCACAGAAGAAGGTGAAGCCTGATAAGACCACAAACAACAGCTGGGGCGGCTCAGAGTGGCAGCGCCGGGCTGGGATGAGCATGGGGGCACGAGACACAGCCGGGCTCCTGAGGCCCTGCTGGCTTGATCCCTCCCCCAGCCTCCTTTCCCTCAACTCCAAAATGAGGGGGTTGGACAAGGTGAATGGCAAAGCTTCCAAAGCACCCAGTGACATCACAAGATTCTTTCAGGAACAGCTCACTTTGGAGCCTGTGCATTCTGGGTTCCTGATCATGACCCTACCTCCACCCCCCTCCAGTCTCAAGTTCAGAGTATTTCTTCCCCGGTACCCAGAGCTTCACAAGGCACCTGCCCTTGACCACATACGGTCCCGTATACCCAACCTTTCAAACCTGGGAACCAGGCACTCACCATCCCCCACGGACAGAGTACACACCCCGGGTCCTGCTGACCGGCTAGGAGTAGGCAAGGAGCAGGTGGCAGGGGAAGGCTGGAGGCTGGGCTCTCGAGTCCCGCCTTTGGCCCTAAGCTCACTCACTCCATAGGCAGGACCAGGCCACCCACAAACCGTGGGGCACCTTCAGCTGCCAATAGTCAATCTCCAAAAAACATCAATATGGACAGCTGCCAAGACCCCCTAGTCCTTCAAAACACTGAGCAAATGTTGAGTCATTTGCAGTCATGCAGATTATAACATTTATCAAGTGCCAACAGACTCCCTCTCTGCTTTCTGGAGCAGGCTAATGAAGCAAAGTCCTTAACGCAGACCTTAACACAGTCCTGGGGTCACAGTAACTGAAATAAAAGGAGCTGTCCCTTTCTCCATGGCTGCTTGTGTAACAGACAAACAAGCCTGACTCCACGCTGGCTCTATTCCTTTAGCTCTAACCCTCGTGCTTTGTGCTTAGTCAGGTGGTACTTATTGCACCTTTGTGAAAGAACATTGCCTAGAACCTGAAATATACATGAAAGGTGTTCTCAAGGCTTTGATCTTTAAAAAGTTGCACAACAGAAAATAACAATTGTCTTGTTGATGGTTTAAAGGAACACTGTGACCGGACCTACTCTGACAGCTGCAAGAACAAAGAATATCTGCATCAAGAAATTTGCAACAATCAGCCATGTCCCCTCCCCTTTCCATATAAACGAAGGCTGAATTCTAACTCAGGTAACATGATTCTTTGCGACACCAGTCCACTGTCTTCTTGGCCTAGTGGCTTTCTGAATAAAATCGCTATTCTTTCCCCTGACACCCTGTCTCTCGATTTACTGGCCTGTTGTGCGGTGAGCAGTGCAAGTTAGGCAGACAGCCTCCTTGCCCCATCCTCCACCCCACACCACTGAGGCCACTTACCACTGTCTCTTCTTCACCTCCCTCTGCCCTCCCTTCTTTTCCTGCCACTTCGAGACACCTCGAAACCCACACTCTGTGCCTCAGTGACCTCACCTATGGCCGGTGCTTCACCCACCACCTTGGGATTGACTTCCATGTTCCATGTGCTGCTCTGGACTCGAAGTTTCCACTCGAGAGTTCTATAGTTTATCTCTGTGACCAAAAGCTGACATCCACTAAAGTCAGTTTCTCTTCCAGAGTTCCTTTTCCCCAGCTCAGTGAATGACACAAGCATGGAGCCAACTGTGCAAGCCAGAAACTGAGAAGTGCATTTTCTTCTTCATTCTCCCTCATCACCCACACAAAATCAGTCAGGAAGTTCTGTCCATCCTATGCAATGGGTTCAGTACCCGCCCTCTTCTCACCTTCACTGCTGCTGTCCAGAGTGAAGCCCTTGTTACTTTGCACCTGGCCTCAGTAACTACAGATCTGAGGTTGGCTGGCTCCAAGCCCTCTTCTGCTTATTCTCCGTGCTGTAGGCAGATCAACTGTTACACTCCCCAGCCGGATTGCATCCTTCCCTTGCCTTCAGATTATCACTGTAAACAAACTCTGCAACCCACCACCAGGGCCCTTCACAGTTCAGCTTCAGGCCACCATTCTTGCCTCACTCCCAGCCATTTCAGCACCCTCCTTGGTCACTCAATGTGCAAGGACTATAACATGTCATGTCAGGCCTCCGCACTGCAGCTCGTGTTGTTTCTGTTATCCAGAACGCCCTCCCCACCCAGGCCAACTAGGTAGAGGCACGGCACAGGTTAACACTCTCTCCCCGGAGCCTTTCCTCAAAGTCCTGACAACTGACTGCTCCCTCACCTCCGGTCAGACTGCATGCATGTGTGCAAACACACACATAACTTTTGCACATTGAACAAGCAGATGGACTTCAGTGTATTTAGTTATTTACACGTCTATCTACACAATATGGTGGATCAATCTGAGGGTAGGAGCTGCCATCTTTATCCATTCCTGCAAATTCAGCAGGAATCTATTTAACATAAATCCTGTCAATTGCTAGGCATTAAATGTCTGGATGCAATGATCTCAATTTTACCCTTTCAACTCCACAGTGAGGCAGAGTTGGAACTACTTTGTAGCTTGTTTGACCTTAAAGAAAATACCTGAGCCTGGGGCTTAGGTGACCTTAGGTGGGTTCCTAGCTCCTCTGCTCATTGGTAGGGTGATCTGACGCAAGCTGAAGACGCTCTGGGCCTGGGTCTCCTCATCCATACACAGGAGGGAACTGACAAATTTATGAGGTTGTCTCAGCTCTGCCATCCAAAGACTCTGAACTACTGCACGACTGCACCTCCAGGGTTCTGACATCCAGAAAGTTATGGGGACACGTGCCACTACTGCTCCCCTGCTGGGTGTGTGCAGCCTCACCCTCGGCTTCCCCAGGCCTCATTCTGCCTGTTCAAGGAGCTGCCTCTGGGCAAGAACTGATAAAAGTCTTACTAAAACAAGGTATCAGCACTGGGTGGGTTAATTCATGCCCGAAACAAGTAGAGACAGCATCATATTCCAAACATTAAGGGTACATCTGCCCAACCAAGCCCCACCCAGGGAATCTTCCCTACTCAGAATGAGCTGGCTTCAGGCAGAGACAGGGCAGGAGGAAGAAAGGGGTCCTCAGGAAGACAGAAGAAACTAGGAGGCTGGAAAGCATACTTCATCTTCTTTTCTTTGCTCTCGCTAATGCACGTTCTTTCAGAGTTCTAGTTCAGCCCCTCTTTCACGAAGTAAAAGAAGAAATTAAGGCCCAGAGATGGAACCAGCTAGTCCCAGGTCACTTCTGGGGAAGACTGGTTAGTGACTACGCTGGGTCTCAGGGCTCCCAACTCCCAGTTCATGGCTACTTAGCCTGCACTGGACACACCTGCAGAGGCTGCAACAGTGTGGGGCTCAGGAAAGGGGCCCAGAGATCCTCAAGTAGGCTCACTGGTCTGAAGAAGGCTGAAAGCAAAACTGCTCCTGAACAGAGCCTGGGAAATCATGTGGCTAGAGAGAGCACTAATCTCTCCCAAGTCCAGTGCCTTGCAAGCAGTTTATAATTCGAAGTCAAATGTTTTTTTGAGAGTCACATTGCCCATTCTTGGCTGAGAAGCCATTCTGTACCTCTCCTCCCCACGGTCACAAGGTCGTCTCAATTCTGGATGATAAAAAGATAGCCTCGAAAATGACAATTTAGCAGCCTGGTGTCATGGCACCTACGGCCCCAGGAGCAATAGGGGACGCACTCCCACCCACCCTTGTCATCAACCACCAGGAACTAGCCAGGTGCAAGGAGCTCTCACCTACTTGCCTCAGTCTCCAACTTCCTGCTCTGCTCCTTGGGATGACTGTCTCCCAGATGCCAGATTCAAAGTTCTGATCAGATGCTGAATGCAGAACAAGAGGATATCTCAGTTACTGGGAAACTTGCCAGTGTAAGGAATGTGAGGACTGGGAGACATCTTTTCCTCTCATCAGTATCCTGAGGCTTCTCCCACCCCCTGCCCTGCAAAACCCCTGGCCATTCTGCCGTCTGCTTGCATAGCCTCCAGTCTGGGCTCCGTTTTATGAGTGTGGATGGGAAGGCAAGCTCAATCTATGAAAGACACTGGGCTTCAGGACAAAAATCCTATTTCTTCCTCTTTGATTCTGAGAGTTCACCTTGTCCCTCTGAACCTCAGCGCTCCTTTAAAATAAGGGCACTTTCAGGAAGAAAATATGAGAAGAGCAATGAGGAATGAACTGCAAAGCAGCACTATTCTCTTCTTTGCAGGACTCCGCTTCACTCATTCTCTTATAAGGGCAGGAGATGTGAAGCAGAACAGACACCAAACACTGAACAGCTGCTCCAGCTGTGTCACTGCAGGCCTGCCTCCTGGGCATAAGTTCTGGGTCTGGAGGGAACCCTGGCTTTTCTCTGGCCCCTCTGCCCACTCTACAGTGCATACTCCAGGCTGTCCTTCTACAGCCCGCCAGCACCAGAAAAGGCAAAGGGCCCTGCCCAGCTGTAATCTCCCTGGGCCAGAGGCTACTGAGTTCAGGGGTGAGGCTGGTTCCCTCCAGAGAGTTCTTGCCACACACGCCTCAGCAGAGGGACATTTGGAGTGTTTCTGCTCAACATTTCACAAAAAGGCAAGTACCCAGCTGGCAGGAGAGCTGCCTTATTTCTGGGATACTAACAGACCCTGGGGCTTCAAGCCCCAGAATTCCAGTCCTCACCAGACTTTCCTAGCACTCTTTAAGTGACAGGAGCAGATTAAGTAAGAAGTGTCTTCATTCACCTCAGGAACACTGCCTAAGATCTCAAATAAATGGCATGCCTTTATAAAGAAGGGCAAGATAAGAAGATTCACACCAAGGATAACTCAAACCTAATTCAAATTGCTGCAAGCTGTAAGAAGCTGGACAAGGCTCTGCATTAGTAAAACAGGAACGATTCCCAAATTACAAAAGGTAACCTACAGAGTTGTAGAACTGAAGGATTAAATGCATGCATGGTGCTTTGTAAGCTACCTTACAAAGAGTGACAGAATGTGAGGTGTAATTCTTACTCATTTCTCGATTAGTCAGTGGTTGCCCCTAAAATGTTGTCTATACATGAAGATGGAGGATTCCTAATGGCTGGATACGTTCCAAGGAGACAGGGTTTCTCATCTGCCCGACTGAGCCGAAACAGGAGCATCCGAGACTTCCCAAGCTGGCTCCCGGACAAGGCTTAGCTAAATAAATCCGAAGTAATTATTTTCTGTTTTTAATCATCTGCCAAGTTCAAAGGAAAATATATTAACAAAAAAAAAAAAAAAAACTAAACGGAGGGGTAGGGAGCTGGGCTGTGGAAACAGCCTCGTGTGTAAACAAAAAGAAGCCCAGAGTCAGCTGGGGCTGAAGCCCAAGCTGGCTTCTGGCCTCTCTGGGGGTGCTGTCTCCCCACGACCCTGGCCAGGCTGGGCCTTAACCACCTTCTCCAACTGCTTCAGCTCTGATCCCTACAACTTCGAGGTGCGACTGTCTGATCATCAGTGCCTTGATTTTTCATTCCCACACTTCAGCACAGTGTTTTAAAATCCGTAAGGTTGGGCTCTTTTCAGTTGCCTTTGTAGGAGGGAGGCAAAACAGGTGCCTCTGAGATTATGAAAAAAGCGAGAAATCGCTACCCCATAAAACACAGAGCCCCGCATGACCAGGTTCTCGGCCTCTACCTGCACATTGCCAGCTGGTCCGCCCGCCACCCCCTGGGAAACAACCCCAGGCTCATCCCGGCTCGGCCCCACAGGACAGACGCGCCAGGACAAGAGTCCGTTTCTCAGTTCTTTGTCCTAATAATCTAGGCAGGCCTGTGCAATCAGCCTCTCTCAAAGCCTGGGGGCGGTGAAAAGGGTGATTTTGGGCCGAACGGATCAACGCCGGTCCCGAAACCTGGTTTTCTGACCGCAAACGCTGGCTTTTTCGCGGAGCGCGGGGCACTGGGGTGGGAGGGGCGTCGTCCTCCGCGGGAGTGGGGGCCGCCTCGGGCTCAGCAGGTGCGGCCGCAGCCGGCCGGCTCGGAAGCAGCTTCCCGCGGGCCCCGAAGCTGATCGCCGGGCGGACCTAACGAGTCCGGCATCCAGCTAACCTGCCCGCGCCAACCGGCTTCGCTCGCCCCGTCCTACCTCAGTTTCCTCACTTGCCTTCGCGGACGTCACGAGCCTCGCGGACCCCCAGCGCGCCGCGCGTACGACTCTCGCTCCCCGGCCTCCCGCCTCCTCTAGCGTAGGATGCCGGGTGGGTTGACTGATAAACCCTCCCCGGCCCAAGGGGTCGCAGGGGTGGCCCCCGCGCCTGCGCAGGTTCGCGCCTGCGCCGCCGCGCGGGCCACGCCCAAGTGACCCGCCCCGCCCACCGCGGCTCGGTGCCTGCGGCGCTGTGGCGCTGTCTCTCACTCCGAACGCGCGTCTAACCCTCTGTGGCTCTCGAGACCCGCTATCCTCCGGCCCTTCGTTCTCGCAGCTCCAGCTTAACTCAGTCCTTTGCTAGCGGTGACCCTAGACTCCTGACTCATTTGTCAGGAGCGCCTTCTGGAGCAAAAGGAGGCTCTCGTGCCCTATTTGGATGTGGAAGCCCTGTAGCCCGAGGACAGCCCCTTTCAGTCAGTTCAGTCCCTCAGTCGTGTCCGACTTTTTGCGACCCCATGGGCTGCAGCACGCCAGGCTTCCCTGTCCATCGCCAACTCCCGGAGTTTACTCAAACTCATGTCCGTAGTCTATGATGCTATCCAACCATCTCATCCTCTGTCTTCCCCTCTCCTCCTGCCTTCACTCTTTCCCAGCATCAGGGTCTTTTCCAATGAATCAGTTCTTTGCATCAGGTGGCCAAAGTATTAGAGTTTCAGTCCTCACCGTTTTTGAGCAGTTAATTTTTCAAGGCTTTTCTGTCTTTGGGGGGTTTTTGTTTTGTATAGGGAGCGAGAAGCTTTAGGTCGGACGCATTGTGGTGAGTGTCCCTTCAAGCTTTAGGAGCAAATTCACAATTGCCAGCCTCTGACCCCCATCCCGCAACCTCATTCACCTTCAGAGTGCTGTCTGTTGGGTAGAGGGTGGTGAGTGGCAGCCTGGAGCGCTGGCTCCTGGGATGTTGCCAGACTTCACAGATTCTGAAGTCAGGGTCTAGTCTGACCCAAATGGTTCTTCCATACATTCGTTTACTTGTTATGTGTTAAATGTTCACACTATTTTATAAAAGTCAGCGATTGAGAGAACGCCTTTTCAGAGATAGGAAGAACTGATCAACACTTAAAATATCACTGGGACAACTGATCAGTCACAGGTAGCGTGCAATGAAACAGCATAGCAGGGCTGACACACTCACTGTATTTTGCCCCCTGAGTTCACCTGGCACTGCCTACTGATGTGCAAAGTCCAGAGGTCTGGTTCACCTTCCCAACCCTCCCAATTCAGACTCCAAGTATCTTGTAAATTTATGGGCCATTTAAGTCTACGGTCCCCAACCTTTTGGCACCAGAGACTTTCATGGAAGACAATTTTTCCACAGATGTGGGGATGGGGTGGTGGTGGTTTCAGGATGATTCAAACACATTACTTTTATTGTGCACTTTATTTCTATTATTGAAGGAAATGGCAACCCACTCCAGTATTCTTGTCTGGAAAATCCCATAGACGGAGGAGCCTGGCAGGCTACAGTCCATGGGTTTGCAAAGAGTCAGACAGGACTGAGCAACTTCACTTATTTCTATTATTATTATATCAGTCCCACCTCAGATCATTGGATTCTGGAGGATGGAGATCCTTGCTTTAAGAGACCTGTCCTTTAGCAGATGGTGAATTCCTTTTCTTCATCGTTAGGAGCCCAGAGCCTGGCCCAAGGCCAGCACGGAGGTATAGATGGGAAGTGTTGTAAAAGAGAAGGTGTTTCTAGGCTGGAGGTGAGAGCGATCTGTGGGTGATCTTGCAGATTTCTTGCAGAAGTAGGTATTTGAAGGCCTGAAAATATTTGATATAATTTGGTTCAGTGTAAGTGTAGTCATAAGAAGACAGTTTACCCCAAAGGGCCTTTCTCACTCCTGTTAATAAATACCTTCTTAGCGCATGAAGGGGAGAGGGAAAAGGCTTATTCTAGCCATCCTGAAATAGGATATTTAGTCAACAGGGAGAAAGGTTGCAGGGAAGAAGAGCCACTTAGAACAAAACAGGAAACCATTTCCCTTGGGTATGGGTCCCTGGAGACTGACCATTAATGACAGAACCATCCAGGGGTTGTGGGTTTCAGAATCCTAAGGTGGAAGGCTCCCTGAGGCTGCAGCTCTGGATAATTACCAAATGCAAAAAGCCAGGATTATATTTACATTTTTGTAGCATTCCAAAGCTCTGGATTTCAAAAGTCAAGCTAGATCTGATAGCTAATTAGCACACTCCTCACACTCCCAACTGGTCCAAGAAGGCACAGGCTGAACTCATTAAAAAGTGGTCATCAGACCAGAAGAATAAGTTATGAGCAAGTAGGCACAGGAAAACTCACAAAACTCAAGGATTAAAAACACCAATACCAATCTGCCAAGCTTTAAAGAGAAAAGTAGTTCTGGTGTCCTGAAGACCATGAAATAACCTAGATTTTGAATTTAGGGGAGTAGAACTGAGGGTTGACTAGGGGCTTTGTGACAACTTAGCTGTGTTACCCTCTCGATAGGGGCAGGGAAACTGTTCCATCCTTCACAAATCCCCTGGGGCAGGCAGAAAACATTGCTAACAGGAGGCAGAGATTTGTAAGTAAAAAATTGTGATTCTTTCAGTGTCACAGCTGCCTGTAGACTGACCTATCTTCATCTGTTCACTCAGCAGTAATCCAGGCCAACAGCATAACATGATTCTTGAAGTTGGTGGTCCTGCCAAGTGTCTGGCTCTTTGGGAACAGTTCTGGAAGCAGCTAGCATCAACATGAAAGTAAAGTAAAAATAGGTGCTTGATTTCATCTTCTCAGGCCAGGTTCTCATTCTGTGGATGCGTAAAAGTCAAATCAAGATCTGGAAACATGTATGAAGCACAGAAACAGATGTGCGTGGATCAGCTCCAGCTATCTTTCTACTTGCCAATATCTCCAAATTCCACTCTTCCTTATTTTTTAAAAAGTATTATAAAGATGCTCTCCCTCCACAGTGTGCCTCACAGCAAAACCTCTCTGGAGCCCTCAGTAGACAATACCTGGTTCACCAGATGGATCAATGACTAACCCAGAGCTGGATGGTATGCTCGATCATTCGGTCCCTCCGTTGACACAGCAGGGCTGCCTTGAGTGTCCTCACTTATTATATTTGCTCCATCCACATTTATTCGATTAGAGAGCTTTAGTTCTAAAGCTTGCTTCTAAAGCGAGTAACAGAGACCAAACACGTGCTGCCCTGAGGTGCTCCTGTGGTTCAATATAGTCATCAAGTATCCAGGTCCTTTTGCTTCTTTGCTCTGTTAGCCATGTGTTGGTTCATGTTAAGTCTGTTTCCTCTTATGGTCAAAGGATGCTTTCCAAGACCCAGCATGGGGAGGGGCCAGTTAGACTAAGAAGGGAACAAAGTCAAGAGCCTCACTCTGATTGGCCAGTCATGGTAGACAGATTATTTCTGTGCTCTGATTGGTCTAAGTCTGGGTTAGTGTCTATCTCATACATCACTGCATGCACACTTTAAAGGATAAATAGAAGTGAAATTAATGTGTTAAGGTATTCCTAAAACATCTTTACATCAAAAGTTTAACTCTTCTGCATTTTTAGACTCAGAATCGTTGATGTCTGCATTTGTCACAGAGAAGGGAATGCCAAACCACTTCAGTATTCTTGCCTTGAGAACCTCACGAACAGTATGAAAAGGCAAAATGATAGGACACTGAAAGATGAACTCCTCAGGTCGGTAGGTGCCCAATATGTTACTGGAGATCAGTGGAGAAATAACCCCAGAAAGAATGAAGGGATGGAGCCAAAGCAAAAACAACACCCGGTTGTGGATGTGACTGGTGATAGAAGCAAGGTCCGATGCTGTAAAGAGCAATATTGCATAGGAACCTGGAATGTCAGGTCTATGAATCAAGGTAAATTGGAAATGGTCAAACAGGAGATAGCAAGAGTGAACATCGACATTCTAGGAATCAGCAAACTAAGATGGACTGGAATGGGTGAATTTAACTCAGATGACCATTATATCTACTACTGTGGTCAGGAATCCCTTAGAAGAAATGGAGTAGCTCTCATAGTCAACAAAAGAGTCCAAAACGCAGTACTTGAATGCAATCTCAAAAACAACAGAATGATCTCTGTTTGTTTCCAAGGCAAACCATTCAATATCACAGTAATGCAAGTCTATGTCCCAACCAGTAATGCTGAAGAAGTTGAAGTTGAACAGTTGCATGCTGAAGACATACAAGACCTTTTAGAACACCCAAAAAAGATGTCCTTTTCATTATAGGGGACTGGAATGCAAAAGTAGGAAGTCAAGAAACACCTGGAGTAACAGGCAAATTTGGCCTTGGAGTACAGAATGAAGCAGGGCAAAGGCTAATAGAGTTCTGCCAAGAGAACTCACTGGTCATAGCAAACACTCTCTTCCAACAACACAAAAGGAGAGTCTACACATGGACACCACCAGATGGTCAACACTGAAATCAGATTGATTATATTCTTTGCAGCCAAAGATGGAGAAGCTCTATACAGTCAACAAAAACAAGACCAGGAGCTGACTGTGCTCAGATCATGAACTCCTTATTGCCAAATTCAGACTTAAATTGAAGAAAGTGGGGAAAACCATAAACCATTCAGGTATGACCTAAATCAAATCCCTTATGATTATACAGTGGAAGTGAGAAATAGATTTAAGGGACTAGATCTGATAGACAGACGGAGGTTTATGACATTGTACAGGAGATAGGAATCAAGACCATCCCTAAGAAAAAGAAATGCAAAAAAACAAAGTGGCTGTCTGGGGAGGCCTTACAAATAGCTGTGAAAAGAAGAGAAGCAAAAAGCAAAGGAGAAAAGGAAAGATATATCTCTTTGAATGCAGAGTTCCAAAGAATAGCAAGGAGAGATAAGAAAGCCTTCCTCAGCTATCAATGCAAAGAAATAGAGGAAAACAATAGAATGGGAAAGACTAGAGATCTCTTCAAGAAAATGAGAGATACGAAGGGAACATTTCATGCAAAAATGGGCTCAATAAAGGACAGAAATGGTATGGACCTAACAGAAGCAGAAGATATTAAGAAGAGGTGGTAAGAATACACAGAAGAACTGTACAAAAAAGATCTTCATGACCCAGATAATCACCATGGTGTGATCAGTCACACTCAACTAGAGCCAGACATCCTAGAATATGAAGTCAAGTGGGCCTTAGGAAGCATCACTACAAACAAAGCTAGTGGAGGTGATGGAATTCCAGTTGAGCTATTTCAAATCCTAAAAGATGATGCTGTGAAAGTACTGCACTCAATACGCCAGCAAATTTGGAAAACTCAGCAGTGGCCACAGGACTGGAAAAGTTTAGTTTTCATTCCAATCCCAAAGAAAGGCAATGCCAAAGAATGCTCAAACTACCGCACAATTGCACTCATCTCACATGCTAGCAAAGTAATGCTCAAAATTCTCCAAGCCAGGCTTCAGCAATATGTGAACTGTGAACTTCCAGATGTTCAAGCTGGTTTTAGAAAAGGCAGAGGAACCAGAGATCAAATTGCCAACATCTGCTGGATCATGGAAAAAGCAAGAGAGTTCCGAAAAACATCTATTTCTGCTTTATTGACTATGCCAAAGCCTTTGACTGTGTGGATCACAATAAACGGTGGAAAATTCTGAAAGAGATGGACATACCAGATCACCTGACCTGCCTCTTGAGAAATCTGTATGCAGGTCAGGAAGCAACAGTTAGGACTTGACATGAAACAACAGACTGGTTCCAAATAGGAAAAGGAGTACGTCAAGGCTGTATATTGTCACCTGCTTATTTAACTTATATGCAGAGTACATCATGAGAAACGCTGGGCTGGAGGAAGCACAAGCTGGAATCAAGATTGCCGGGAGAAATATCAATAAGCTCAGATATGCAGATGACACCACCTTTATGGCAGAAAGTGAAGAAGAATTAAAGAGCCTCTTGATGAAAGTGAAAGAGGAGAGTGAAAAAGTTGGCTTAAAGCTCAACATTCGGAAAACTAAGACCATGGCATTCGGTCCTATCACTTCATGGAAAACAGATGGGGAAACAGTGGAAAGAGTGGTTGACTTTATTTTTCTGGGCTCCAAAATCACTGCAGATTTTGACTGCAGCCATGAAATTAAAAGAGACTTGCTCCTTGGAAGGAAAGTTATGACCAATCTAGACAGCATATTAAAAAGCAGAGACATTACTTTGTCAACAAAGTTCTGCCTAATCAAGGCTATGGTTTTTCCAGTGGTCATGTATGGATGTGAGAGTTGGACTATAAAGAAAGCTGAGCACCGAAGAATTGATGCTTTTGAACTATGGTGTTGGAGAAGACTCTTGAGAGTCCCTTGGACTGCAAGGAGATCCAACCAGTCCATCCTAAAGGAGATCAGTCCTGGGTGTTCATTGGAAGGACTGATGTTGAAGCTGAAACTCCAGTATTTGGCCACCTGATGCGAAGAGCTGACTCATTTGAAAAACCCTGATGCTGGGAAAGATTGAGGGCAGGAGGAGATGGGAACGACAGAGGATGAGATGGTTGGATGGCATCACCGACTCAATGGATATGGGTTTGGGTGGACTCTGGGAGTTGGTGATGGACAGGGAGGCCTGGCCTGCTGTGGTTCATGGGGTCGCAAAGAGTCGGACACGACTGAACTGAACTGATTATCCTTGGGTTATTAGAAACACTGATAATGCAGCATTTCTTAAAAATAGTTCCACTATTGTCTTCTGCTCAAAATCAACAGGAAGTTTTGATAAATAGATGTTTTACATCTTAATGGCAGTCCTTCAAAACACATGAATTGTGATAACAATCTCTTATTGCTTTGGAATTTCTTTTATCTTTATCAAGATATTTGAGGAATTTTCCTTTGCTTTATAATCCTTTGGCATGGATCTTGTGAAATATAATAGAATTCATATGTGTGTGAGGGGTGATTGGGGGATAGCTTTATTTCTTGGCTCTATAAATGTCTTTTATTTTGATTGTTGCTTTGCAGGAAAACAGAAAAATGAAGTCGTTCCTTTGATAACCAAATTTCGTTTACTAATATAAATTTATTTTTTCAGTTGCTATTTCCATGAAAACTGTGTTCACAATGACTTTTTCACTTTAGTGCCAAGTCACTATGTCATCTCTTAGAAGATTTTTACACAGCAGTTAAACTCTTTCATGGAGGGTAAACAGTGTGCACTTGTAACTCAATGAAGCTGAACTAATATAACATCCAAGTTTTATAAGGAAACGTAAATGTCTGAAGTGAAGTGAAGTGAAAGTCACTCAGTCGTGTCCGACTCTTTGCAACCTCATGGACTATAACGTCCATGGAATTCTCCAGGCCAGAATACTGGAGTGGGTAGCCTTTACCTTCTCCGGGAAATCTTCCCAACCCAGAGATCAAACAAGGGTCTCCTGCATTGTAGTCAGATTCTTTACCAACTGAATTATGAGGGAAGCCCAAACGCCTGAAAGTAGTTGTGCAAGTTACATGAAAGAACAATGAGACAAAGTTTATCTTACTAAGTATCAAAATACACCATAAAGCCATTCAGGTGAATACAATGTTTTCTAAAACCTCTGCTTTATCTATAATTATATCCCAATTTTCCATCCTGCTATTAATTTCCTTCTCACTTTTTTTTTTTTTTTCTGGACACTAAGGTCCAAGTGAGCTTCCCTGGTCACCAGTATTCTGAATATTGTCACACATCACTGCTGGAAAAGTAACACTTTTCATGACTCCACAGTAAGAGGATGACCGGAAGCTCTGAGTTTGGCACTTTCTTAGACTTGGCCCTATGTACTTCTTCCCTTGGCTAATTTTAATCTATATCTTTTCCCTATAATAAAATATAACTGCTAGCATAACAGCATTCAGTGAGATCTACAGGTTCCCCAAGTGAATTATCAAACCTAAGTGTGGTTTCAAGAGCCCTAAACTTGAAGTTGGTGTCAAAAGTCTTACTCCCTCGGACACATATATATGTATGGCTGAGTCCCTTACTGCCCACCTGAAACTATCACAACATTGTTAATCAGCTATACTGCAATATAAAAAAAATTTAATAAAAAATATATATTTAACAAAAAGAAGTCTTGCTCCCTCAAACTCCTCACTGTCCTTGATAGTTTCAGGGGCATCTGGGTTATGCTAGCATAGTAAAACCAGCTAAGAACTTTTCTATTGATTCACTTTATTAAGTTATATTTTTCTGAATCATTGTCCATTTCAACTACATTTTAAGATATACGTATTCAAAGTTGACCCCAGTCTGTGTGATCACAAAGAGTCAGACACAACTGAGTGACTTTCACTTCACTTCCTAATGATATTCTAAAAGAAGTCTGCTTTTCCTCTAGTTAGATCCCATCTCTCAATCCAGTTATCAATTTCCTTCCTTATTTTTGCTTGAATTAAGAAAAAAATAAGTTGCATCTGACAGGAGAGATTTGTGTTGTACCAGCATATGCCTTGGAAAGACTTAAGTAATGCAAAAGATTGTCTTTTTTTCCTAATCTACTGACAGGCTCTAATAACCCAAGAAATGAAGGAGAAAGCAGCTGCCTCACCGCTCAGATACTGATTTGTTCAGATGTTTCAATGCCTCATGCTACAATAAAACCACAAAAATTTTCTTTAAAAGCAGTTTTATCAGCTTTAGTAAAGTACAATTTTTTATTAAAGAATTGAGATAAAATTCACCGGTTTTAACTGATGAAACCTGCATATACAGTCGTCTACGACCACCTGCACAGTCGTCGAATGGAATACTTCTGTTACCCATGATCAATAGTTCTTTCATGGCCCTTTGTGGTCAATCCCTTCCCCAGACCGCTAGCCTCAGGAGGTCACTGGTCTGCTTTCTATCACTATAGTTTTTTTTGTAGCGTCTCATATCAATGGAATCATACAATACACAGTATTTTATTTGGCTTCTATCTCTTAGAATAGTGCTTTCGAGCCTTTGTTGCTGTGTACACTAGTCCTTTGTGGCTTCCCTGTGGCTCAGCTGGTGAAGAATCCGCCCTCAATGTGGGAGACCCGGGCTTGAACCCTGGGTCAGAAAGATCCCCTGGAGAAGGGAATGGCAATCCACACCAATATTCTTGCCTGGAGAATTCCATGGACAGAGAAGCCTGCCAGACTACAGTCTATAGGCCGCAAAGAGTTGGACATGACTGAGCAACTAACACACACACACCAGTACTTCATTCCTTCTTGTTGCTAAGAAGTATTCCATTGTATATGTATGCTAGACTTTGTTTTTCCATTCACCAGTTGATGGATGTATTTGGGTTGTTTCTGGCTTTTTGTCAGCTATGAATAAAGCTGCTGGGAACATTTGTCTGCAACCTCTGGACATCTGTTATCATTTCTCTTGGATCAATGTCTAGGAGTGGTCATATGGTCAGTGTATGTTTAACTTTATAAGACGGTCTCAAACTGTTTTCTAAACTGTCTGTATGATTTTCATTCCCACCAGCAGTGTGTAGGAGTTCCAGCTGCTCCACATCCTCACCAAATTTGGAATTTTCAATCAAGCCCTGTAGTTTTCTCCGCTGACAGCACACTTGCCATTAGATCCTTGAAGCCACTCTTCAGTGATTTAGGGCTTACAGTCCAGTCTCTACAAAGACCCTGCAGCAATCCGGGGCAGAGAGGGCTCAGGCCCTCCGTCGTGTTGGGTAACCCCAATTGCGTCTCTTCCATTAGTCTTAGAAATCTGGATCTGGCTTCTCTGGCCTCTCCTTCCTCCCAAGTATTGGCTTGTTTCTCCTGATGTAACTCTGCTTAACTGACTAGAAACAGAAAACTTCTATTCCTCACTCTGTTCCCAAGAGTTAGGCTTTTCTTATTCCCTGTTCCTGATAACCGGAAGGAACAGCTGACATCAGCTGTGTGTTTGTCCCTCTCTGCATCCCACTCTGGTCCTGTCTCTCTGACTCTTCTTCATCCAGCTACATGTAGGTCTGTTTTGATACACTCTGATGCTGTATGTGCATAGCACAAGTTCTAGAAGGAAACCCCACAAACTCATAATGATGGTTCCATTCTGGGAAGGAGAAAGATTTACTTTTCAACATGTAGGCTCATGTTGGTATTTTTAAAGCAATATAATTAAAAGGAAAATAGCTACACTGATAAAAAAAAAAGTTTCCTTGTATTCCACATTTTGGGCATCCTTCTCCTCTAGGAGCTCTCTATAGTTCTTCCTAGCTCTGCCCATGTCTCATTGAATTATTAATTATTATTTTTAAAGATCACCTACACTTTCTGGAGGCTAGAGAAGACACTCAGAACTCCCAGGTGAAAAGAATCCTGTGTAGCAAGACAGGCCGCTCCATATTCATTAGAGCTTCTCTGGGGAGACTCAATTTCTTCCTAAAAACATTTAGAAGGAAGAGCATCCCATAAAGAGTCTAGACTGGCTTAACACTGTCTAATTTTTGTCTCTTTTCTTAGTGTCTCATTCAGTATAGTCTATGTCCCAGAAAGAAGAACTGTGGTTGAGATGATAAAAAGCACTGTCTCCCAAATCACAGATAACCAGTTTTGGACAATAGTAGGCTGCCACCAGCCAATCCTTCTGGGAGAAGATGAAGGCTTCCTCCCTGCCTGCAGTCACCTTGCCTTATGTTCTCTTGCTGATATCTCAAAGTGCCACCAGCTTCCCCTCATTGGCACGTTGCCAAGACACCCAGGGACCTGGCTGGAGCCAGTGCATGCTGTTTCTGCCTCCCAGGAATGTTAATGAGCATCAAGTCATTGACTGGGATGGCCAGGACTGCTGCAGCAAAGAGCCAAGAGGTGAATATTCCTCACACTCTCCTCAGCTTCACCACAGGAAGCCTCCCCTCTAAGCAGGCAAGGCCTCCTCTTTGCTGATTGAATGCCTCATCCCTGCAAATGGCCATTAAAGCAATGCTTGTACCACCCATGAATCAATGCCTTTTCCATCCTTGGTTCTGGGTACACAGCTGCACAGTGTAAGCCCTGGTTGGACACTGTGGGCAGCCAGGAAGACCAGGAATGGGACTGGATCCACCCAACAGGGACACAGCAGCCCTCTTCTGGGGTTCTCACACTTCATCAAGAAGGCTTCTCAAGTCTCAGCCTCAGCCTCAACCGTCTGCTACTCAGCCATCCTGCCACTCGTATGCATTTCCAAACATCAAGGTATCTTTGCATGTGCTGTTTCCTCCAGTCTAAACTGCCCTTCCTTATGCTTTTCTGCCTGTGAAACTCCTCCTTGTTCTTCAACACCCAGGTCAGTTGTCATCTGTGCAGTGCTTTCCTCGCACTCTACCTGAGTTAATTTCACTCTTCTGGGCTCCTGAGGATTGTTTTTATTTCTGTTCCCACACTGCCTACCTCTCTCTGCCTCCCCCACTGGAGTAGGACCTCGAGGGTAGAGACTGTGTTCATCACAGCCACACTCCCAGACGGGGACTTGGCAACTGTTATTAAGAAGAATGGCTTGGCTCTCCCACTACTATCCTGAGATACACATTCTCATTGTGGAAACGAACCCAGAGAGGAAGGTTTCAATGGATCAGCCAGGTTTCACAACAGTTTTCTCCAAAGAGGATTCTGTGATTAGTGATTTAAGTTACTTCTGCACACCAACCAGCAGGCACACCTTTACTGAAATATTAAGCATCTAACAAACACTCACCACCCCACTGAGTCATTGTGCTGAAGTCAGAAGTTCCAATATTTAGTAACATGCCTACCAGCTTGATCACTGGCCAGACCTTTCAACCACGCTACTCAGGAGAGAAAAGGCAAATCTTTCTTCCAAAGGATGCTGTACGGCTCCTAAATATTTTTCCCTGGGGGTGTAGTATACATGACTGAATTTGAAGAATGTTTTTTCTGAACACCTGGAATGTAGTCTTCCATATTTTCCAACAAGTAAATGCATAGCTTCATCTAGCAAACGATTTATATTACTAGATACTCATCTTTGCTGAAAGGGTTTCCTAGATAATATTGTGACTAAAGTTCATAATGATTCCAGGACTTTCTCTGCAAGGCCCCAGTTTAGAGCTGTTCTAGGGGTACAATTTAAGGCTATTCAGTACAATTTAAGGCTGGTCTGTACCTTCTTGGGGGGTGCAGCTTTGGGACTCTATTGAATACCAAAATCTTAGCTTTGAGTGTCCAAACTTCCCAAATTAATGTCACCCAGCAGTCTCTGAAATGTTAATTTCAGTTAGTTCACTCCTCAAAAGGCTTCATGTTTATTTATTTGTTCGTTTAAAGAACGTACTAATAAAACATGCAACCAAGTTGATTGTATGTTAAACCCAAGAGTCAAGCTGGATCTTTGATACTAAGCAGGGTCCTGTGTGGTTCCTGGGCACAAAGACTTTTTATGTTCCCCATTTCTTTGATTACAAGAAATAGCCTTCATTCAGCCTCCATGATCTTCCCTGAGGTCCAACGGTCAGATTTAAGCAGGAGAAACAATAGTGCGGTCTTGGGCAAGGTCCTGCTTCTATATCAAGGGATGCGCTGTGCTTAGTCACTCAGTCGCGTCCGACGCTTTGTGACCCCATGGACTGTAGCCCACCAGGCTCCTCTGTCCATGGGGATTCTCCAGGCAAGAATACCGGAGTGGCTTGCCATGCCCTCCTCCAGGGGATCGTCCCAACCCAGGGATGAAACCCAGGTCTTCTGCATTGCAGGAGGATTCTTTACTGTCTGAGCCACCACGGAAGCCCATCAAGGGATACCCTCGATAATATCTTTGAACTATTTTGTAAATGCTGAAGCCCTCTCCAGGTAGGAGAAGTTAAGATCAACGATGGCATGCTGCCCCACAAGCATACTTTAACCCTAACCCTAACTCCAGACCAGTTGGAACCTGAAGGTTGATGATGCTGACTCCTACATACTTCACCACCAACCCATCAGAAGAATGTCTTCAAATTGATCACACCCTCTTTGAATCATAAAACTTCTTACTATCCTCTCCAAGTTGGGACACATAGTTTTTTGAGGCAGGATCCCACTGTGTCCCCCTTTGTCTGGCAAAGTAATAAAGCTATCCTTTTCTACTTCACTCAAAACTGTCTCCAAGGTTTGATGCAGCACCGGTATACAGAGAACATGAGCTTTCAGCATCATCTTGAAAAGATATTTGCATACCTATGTTCATAACAGCATTATTTACAATAGCCAAGAGGTGGATGCAACCAAAGATCTATCAGCTGGCGACTGGATAAACAAAATGTGGCATATATATGCAATGGAATATTCTTCAGCCTTAAAAGGCAGGAAATCTTGTCACATGCTACAACACGGATGAACCCAGAGGACATCATACTAAATGAAGTAAGCCAGCCACAAAAGACAATTTTGTATGATTCCAGTTATATGATGTATCTGCTGCTGCTGCTAAGTTGCTTCAGTTGTGTCCGACTCTTTGTGACCCCATAGACGGCAGCCCACCAGCCTCCCCCAGGCAAGAACACTGGAGTGGGTTGCCATTTCCTTCTCTAATGTATGAACGTGAAAAGTGAAAGTGAAGTTGCTCAGTTGTGTCCGACTCTTCGTGACCCCATGGACTGCAGCCTACCAGGCTCCTCCGCCCACGGGATTTTCCAGGCAAGAGTACTGGAGTGGGGTGCCATTGCTTTCTCCATATGATGTATCTGCTGCTGCTAAGTCACTACAGTCGTGTCCGACTCTGTGTGACCCCATAGACGGCAGCCCACCAGGCTCCCCCGTCCCTGGGATTCTCCAGGCAAGAACACTGGAGTGGGTTGCCATTTCCTTCTCCAATGCATGAAAGTGAAAAGTGAAAGTGACGTCGCTCAGTCGTGTCTGACTCTTAGCGACCCCATGGACTGCAGCCTCCCAGGCTCCTCCACCCATGGGATTTTCCAGGCAAGAGTACTGGAGTGCGGTGCCATTGCCTTCTCCATCTAGAGTTGTCTAATTCACAGAAAGACAAAGTGGCTTGGGGGTTTAATGGAGTTAACAGCTCTGGAGATCTGCTACACAACAACATAAATGTACTTTACACTACTGAACCACATACTTGAAAATGATGAAGGCAGTAAACTTTATGTTGCCCATTTTTTTAAACCACAAAGCAACAATAACAATAAAACAAAGCAAAGGTTCTTCAGGATCACTGGGTTTGTCCTTCTATTTTACAAATGGCCCAAAGATTTGCCTAAGGTCATCATCCACATTGGGGGTGACCTGATTCACGGCTGGATGCTTTTCTTATTCGAGCAACCTGGCTCTCCAACAGCTCTGGTGAGTTTCCCCTCCTCCTTCATTGGGGAAAGGAGGAGTCCAAGTCAGTGGTGGTCCCAAGCAGAGTCAGGGCAGGAGGGGAGGCCCTTCAATGCACTAAATTCTCATCGGTTCCACTCTCTTCTCTTCATCAGCCTCCTGGGTAGCTCATTTTTACTGGGCACCAATATGTATACCCATGGAAACAAGTTGAGTGGTCTTTGGCTTCTAAAGATAACAGAAGCCTAGACTCTTCCTAAGGAATGGCACTATACCTGGAAGATGTTCCCTGTGCCCTGGATCTGGAGTCACACTCCCAGCAGACACTACCTTATCTCAAATCAGAGTTCTTCTGCTAAGATAAGGGTTGAGTGTTGGCTTGGGTCTGCATACATCTCTCTGCTCAGGCTTAAGGAGATTCCACTACAACCTTGCATATTTCCTAAGTTTCTCACTCCAGAACTTGAGCTTCTCTAAGTGCAATATTCTTTGTTAGGTATTCAAGGCCCTATCTTCTTCTCATTGTTGTTCAATCGCTCAGTCATGTCTGACTCTGTGCAACCCCACGGACTGCAGCACGCCGGGCTCCCATGTCCTTCACTATCTCCTGGAGCTTGCTCAAATTTATGTCCAATTGAGTCGGTGATGCCATCCAACCATCTCATCCTTTGTCGTCCCCTTCTCCTCCTGCCTTCTATCTTTCTCAGCATCAGGGTCTTTTCTAATGAGTCGGCTCTTTGCATCAGGTGGCCAAAGTACTAGAGATTCAGCTTCAGCATCAGTCCTTCCAATGAATATTCAGGGTTGATTTCCTTTAAGATTGACTGGTTTGATCTACTTGCTGTCCAAGGGACTCTCAAAAGTTTTCTCCAGCACCACAGTTCAAAAGCATCAGTTCTTCGGCACTCAGCCTTTTTTATGGTCCATCTCTCACATCTGCATATGACTACTGGAAAAACCATAGCTTTGACTAGACAGACCTTTGTTGACAAAATAATGTCTCTGCTTTTTAATACACAGTCTAGGTTGGTCATAGCTTTTCTTTCAAGGAGCAAGCGTCTTTTAATTTCATGGCTGCAGTCACCATCTGCAGTGATTTTGGAGCCCCAAAACATAA
This sequence comes from Bos javanicus, assembly GCF_032452875.1. Lineage (NCBI taxonomy): Eukaryota > Metazoa > Chordata > Mammalia > Artiodactyla > Bovidae > Bos > Bos javanicus. The sequence goes on along the minus strand of NC_083895.1, from coordinate 37,311,879 downwards.
ATTCTGTCACTGTTTCCATTGTTTCTCCATCTATTTGCCAAGAAGTGACAGGACTGGATGTCATGATCTTCATTTTTTGAATGTTGAGTTTTAAGCCAGCTTTTTCACTCTTCTCTTTCTCCTTCATCGAGAGGCTTCTTAGTTCCTCTTCACTTTCTGCCATAAGGGTGATGTCTTCTGCATATATGAGGTTATTGATATTTCTCCCAGCAATCTTGATTCAAGCTTGTGATACATCCAGCCTGGCATTTTGCATAATGTACTCTGCATATAAGTTAAATAAACAGGGTGACAATATACAGCCTTGATGTACTCCTTTCCCAATTTTGAACCAGTCTGTTGTTCCATGTTCAGTTCTAACTGTTGCTTCTTGACCTGCATATAGGTTTCTCAGGAGGCAGGTAAGGTGGTCTGGTATTCAGAAGCAAGAAAAAGTGGGAAGAATACACAGAACTATACAAAAATGGTCTTAATGACCAGGATAACCACGGTGGTGCGGTCACTCACTTAGAGCCAGACATCCTGAAGTGTGAAGGCAAGTGGGCCTTAGGAAGCATTACTACAAACAAAACTAGTATATATAATGGAATTCCAACTGAGCTATTTGAAATACTAAAAGATGATGCTGTTAAAGTGGAGCTCTCAATGTGTCAGCAAATTTGGAAAGCTCAGCAGTGGCCAGAGGACTGGAAGAGGTCAGTTTTCATTCCAATTCCAAAGAAGGGGAGTGCCAAAGAATGTTCAAACTGCTGGACAATTGCACTCATCTCACATGCTAGTAAGGTTATGCTCAAAATCCTTCATGCTAGACTTCAGCAGTAAGTGAACTGAGAACTTTCAGAACTTCCAGATGTTCAAGCTGGTTAGAATAGGCAGAGGAACCAGAGATCAAATTGCCAACATCCCTGGATCATAAAGAAAGCAAGAGAATTCCAGAAAAACATCTACTTCTGCTTCATTGACTACATGAAAATCTTTGACTGTGTGGATCACAAGAAACTTTGGAAAATTCTCAAAGAGATGGGAATACCAGACCATCTTACCTGTCTCCTGAGAAACCTGTATGTGGGTCAGGTAGCAACAGTTAGAACTTTACATGGAACAACTGACTGGTTCAAAATTGGGAGAGAGGTATGACAAAGTTGTATTGTCACCATGTTTATTTAACTTCTATGCAGAGCACATCATGCAAAATGCTGGGCTGGATGAATCATAAGCAGGAATCAAGATTGCCAGGAGAAATATCAATAACCTCAGATATGCAGGTCATACCACTCTGATGGCAGAAAGTGAAGAGGAACTAAAGAGCCTATTGATAAGGGTGAAAGAGGAGAGTGAAAAAGTTAGCTTAAATTTTAACATCCCCAAAACAAAGATCATGGCATCTGGTCCCGTCACTTCATGGCAAATAGAAGGGGAAAAAGTGGAAGCAGTGACAGATTTTATTTCCTTGGGTTCCAGAACCACTGTGGATGGTGACTGCAGTCATGAAATTAAAAGACACTTGCTTCTTGGAAGGAAAGCTATGACCAACCTAGACAGCATATTAAAAAGCCAAGACATCACTTTGCCAACAAAGGTCCATATAGTCGAAGCACCATCCATATAGTCGATGGTGACTGCAGTCATGAAATTAAAAGACACTTGCTTCTTGGAAGGAAAGCTATGACCAACCTAGACAGCATATTAAAAAGCCAAGACATCACTTTGCCAACAAAGGTCCATAAAGTCGAAGCTTTTTCCAGTAGTCATGTATGGATGTGAGAGTTGGATCAAACAGAAGGCTGAGCACTAAAGAATTGATGTTTTTGAATTGTGGTGCTGGAGAAGACTTTTGGGAGTCCCTTGGACAGCAAGGAGATCAGATCAGTCAATCCTAAAGAAAATCAACCCTGAATATTCATTGGAAGGACTGATGCTGAAGCTGAAGCTTCAATTCTTTGGCCACTTCATCCGAAGAGCCCACTGATTGGAAAAGACCCTGATGCTGGGAAAAACTGAAGACTGGAGGAGAAGGGGGTGACAGAGGATAAGATGGTTAGATAGCATCACCATCTCAATGGACATGAGTTTGAGCAAGGTCCGGAAGATAGTGAAGGACAGGGAAGCCTTTGTTCTGCAGTCCATGGGGTTGCAAAGTCAGATACGACCTAGTGACTGAACAACAACATCATTGGAAGCTAACACTGCATAGTGACTTAAGCTTAAACTTAGGGTCAGGATTAAATTCTAGTTTAATAGGCTTTATCTCTGTAGCCTTGCTTCCCAGGTGGCTCAGTGGTAAAGAATCTGCATGCCAATGCAGAAGATGCTGGTTTGATCTCTGGGTCAAGAAGCTCCTCTGGAGAAGGAAATGGCAACCCACTGCACTATTTTTGCCTGAAAAATCCCATGGATAGAGGAACCTGATGGGCTACATACAGTCCATGGATTCACAAAAGAGTCAGATAGGACTTAGCAACTGAGCAACAACTGTAGTCTTAGAAAGTCACTTATCTCACTCAGCCTTAATTAAAGAAAAACAAAGATAACAGAATCTAGTGTTGAAAATTGGAGAAGGCAATGGCAAGCCACTCCAGTACTCTTGCCTAGAAAATCCCATGGATGGAGGAGCCTGGTAGGCTTCAGTCCATGGGGTCGCTACCAGTCGGACGCAACTGAGCGACTTCACTTTCACACAATGGAGAAGGAAATGGCAACCCACTCCAGTGTTCTTGCCTGGAGAATCCCAGGGATGGCAGAGCCTGATGGGCTGCTGTCTATGGGGTCGCACAGAGTCGGACACGACTGAAGTGACTTAGCAGCAGCAGCAGCAGTGTTGAAAATGTGATGAGATAATGCATGACAGATCTTAGTGTAAAACCCAGGACAATGTAAGCAGTCTTTGGAGCACTTTGAAATCGGACTTTTTGCCAATAATACGGGTGTCATCTGCTCCAGCAGTCTGATCATTTACTAGATGTACAGTGTTCACATAGTCTATGCATTCCAGCCTCTGCCTCTGTCTTACTTCTCTCTTCTCCCTTTCTAGAGCCTCTTCAGCAAATCCCACTGAGGCCCAGATCGAAGCCATCTCCTTCTTGAAAATTTCATCCATGCTCTCAGCAGGAATGTATCTATGCTAGAGGTTGATTTATGAGGCCTGGGCTAGCTGTAAAGACAGTGTTACAGATGGGGGTGGCTGAATGTGTCCTCAGGTGATCATGGAATGTAGGAGGCTCTAGGATTTGAGAGAAGAGCTTAGTCTTTCTCTGGCACTTTGGAAACTTCTCTGAGCAGATCCATGTTTCTTCTCTTCATGAGGAATTCTTGAGGAATCCATGAGACCTCAAGGGGGGCACCTATATGACCTAGTTTGTCAGCTACTGCAAGCCTTGGAGAAGAAGGACGCTTTCTCAAGGGTATTGCCTGGGTGCTCCTACTAGGCTTCCAGCTGTGTTCTGTTTTTCCTAGTAAAAGCAACCCTGGCTGGTGGGATTGGCTCCCTCTGCACCATCTTGGGTCCATAGGCCCGATCTTTGCCCCTGCCTCCCCTACTTGTGTTCAGATCCAAAGGTCTAGGCTAATTCTCCTTTCCTACATGCACAGCAAATTCTGCCTTGGATTCTCTTATGCCTTGTGGTTCCTCTCTTGGGACATGATTCCAGTCAGTCTTGTGTGATTATTGTTTGGTGTATAATTTGCTCCTCTGCTGGATTAGAAACTCGTTCAGTGCAAAGATTATACTAGGTTGATTTCTCTGTTCTATGAAGAGCCAAGCATGGTTTCTAGCTATGCTCGGCAGGTAGTAGTTTGTGTTAACATAACTGTTACAATAGTGAAACTAACAACTACCAGTTACCATGTTGCATGATCTGTCTGGCCCAGTCCTAAGTGCTTTACGTACATAATCTCAGGTAATTCTCATGTCTGTTCTGTAAAGAAAACTTTGCTACCCTCCACTTAAAGATGAGCCCTGGAGGCTTAGAGAGGATAAGTGACTTGGCCAAGGTCATAGAGCAAAGATAAGGTAGAGCTGGGATTTTAATTCATCTCTACTTGACTGGATAGATGCATGGATGGCCAAGCAAAACACACATACAAATACATCATCTCCTTTGCAAAAATTTCACCTCACACCTGAAACCAGTCACACTTGACTCCTCTTAGATGACTTGACCCAGTATCGTGACGTGGACTGCTTGTTTGGAGGCTCCGTTGGTTCAGACCCAGATTGGAGCTGGCCACATTTATAAGATCCTGAACTATACAAGGTGATCTGAATGGTGGCTTCTGTCCTTCCTCTAGCTTCATCTTCATCATTGGCTCAGCTTGCTCTCTAAGCTCCAGGAGGGCAGGGACTTTGTCTCTCCCAGAGCCATGCTTGAACCTGACAGGCACTCAATAAATTACCATTATTATGTTCAATCTGCTCCTTGGTGTGCTTATATCTTCCTAGCATCATTAGCAAGAAATATGAAGGCTCTGCACAAAATCCAGGGCTAAATAAATCTCCATAGAAACAAACACAAAAAGGAAATATTTCCTCAATGCATAGAAAGATCCATCTGATTAGGCTTGGCTCTATGTATAAGCATATAGGCAGAGTACATCATGTGAAATGCTGGGCTGGATGAAGCACAAGCTGGAATCAAGACTGCTGGGAGAAACACCAATAATCTCAGATATGCAGATGACATCATCCTTATGGCAAAAGTGAAGAAGAACTAAAGAGACTTTTGATAAAAGTGAAAGAAGAGAGTGAAAAAGTTGGCTTAAAGCTCAACATTCAGAAAACTAAGACCATGCCATCCAGCCCCATCACTTTATGGCAAATAGATGAGGAAACAATGGAAACAGTGACAGACTTTATTTTCTTGGGCTTCAAAATCATTGCAGATGGTGACTGCAGCCATGAAATTAAAAGACACTTGCTACTTGGAAGAAAAGCTATGATAAGTCTAGACAGCATATTAAAAAGCAGAGACATCACTTTGCCAACAAAGGTCCATATAGTCAAAGTTATGGCTTTTTCAGTAGTCATGTACAGATGTGAGAGCTGGACGATAAAGAAAGCTGAGTGCCTAAGAATTGATGCTTTTGAACTGTAGTGTTGGAGAAAACTCTTGAGAGTCCCTTAGATGGTGAGGAGCTCAAACCAGTCAATCCTAAAGGAAATCAATCCTGAATATTCATTGGAAGGACTTATGATGAAGCTGAAACTCCAATACTTTGGTCATCTGATGTGAAAATCTGACTCATTAGGAAAGACCCTGATGCTGGGGAAGACTGAAGGCAGGAGAAGGGGTTGACAGAGGATAAGATGGTTGGATGGTATCACCGACTCAATGGACATGAGTTTGAGCAAGCTCTGGGAGAAGGTTGAAGGACAGGGAAGCCTGGCATGCTGCAATCCATGGAGTTGCAGAGTCGGACCTGACTGAGCGACTGAGCAACAACTATGTATCAGCAGGTCCATGATCATAATTCTTCTGAAATTAACCACCAGCCACTTCAGATGAACTTTTGTGAGGTGCTGGTGACACCATGTGGCTGTGAGATGAAACACAGTCTGGGCTTTTGTCAAGGTAGAAAAGAAATTGTGGAGGTGGTGCGGAGGTGGGGGAAACCATCAACAGTAACACAACTGCAAGTTTAGAATTACGTGGTTCTAGCACAACCACAACCATAGTGACAACAACATCACCAACTGATGTTATTGAGGATTTCCTGTGTTCCAGGCAAACCACTCTAAGAGCTCATTTAAGAGTCACAGGGGATACAGAGTCACAGGTGGATGTTCACAGGTGGAATAACCAGAGGCTGACTTTGTTTTAAAAATGCATTTCACTGAATTATAGTTGATTTGCAATGTTGTGTTAGTTTCTGGTGCACAGCAAAGTGATTCGGTTATATATATATGGATATACATATATTTATCCTTTTTCGTATTCTTTTCCATTATGGTTTATTACAGGCTACTGGATATAGTTGCCTGCTATGCAGTAGGACTTTGTTGTTTATCCACCCTATATGTATTGGTTTGTGTTTGCTAACACCGAAATCCCAAGCCATTCCTCCCCAGTGCTTCTCTTTCTTGCAACCACAACTCTGTTCTCTATGTCTGTGAGCCTGTTTCTGCTTCATAGATATGTTTATTTGTGTTGTACTTTAGATTCCACTTATAAGTGATATCTTATGATATTTGTCTTTGTCTTACTTACTTCACTTAGTATTATAATCTTCTCTAGTTCATCCATGTTGCTGGCAAATGGCATTGTTTTATTCTTTCTTATGACTGAGTAGTATTCCATTATCTATGGATATATATTGATATATATATACCATGTCGGCTTTATCTATTCATCTGTGGGTGGACAGTTAGGGTGTTTCCGTGGCTTGATTATTGTAAATAGTGCTGCTATGAACATTGGGGTGTCTGCATCTTTTCGAATTAGAGTTTTCTCTGTATATATGCCCAGAAATGGGATTTCTGGATCGTATGGCAACTTCATTTTTACTTTTTCTTAAGGAACCTCCATACTGTTTTCCATAGTGGCTGCGCCAACTTACTTTCCCACCAATGGTATAGAAGAGTTCCCTTTTCTCCATACCCTCTCCAGCATGTGTTATCTGTAGACCTTCTAATGAAGGCCATTTTGACCAACGTGATGTGATATCTCATTATCATTTTGATTTTCATTTCTCTAATAATTAGCAATGTTGAGCATTTTTCATGTGCCTAGTGGCCATCTTCATATCTTCTTTGGAGAAATGTTGATTTCACAAAGACTGACTTCTTGAACGTGAGACTCTGAAGGACTATGCCTGGTAGGAAAGAGTTAGAAGCAGTTAGCTAATCATGGTTATATTAGTGATCTTTATACTAGCCATGAGCAATGAATAATAGCAACTGCAAAGGTCATAATAATAGTGATAATCTGAAGGGCAGCATTATGACAAGAGAACAGTTTCAGTGGGTTCTCCTTGCGTTTCAGTGGAGCAATAGATTCCTTAAGATTGTGTTCAGAGAGACAGGAGAGCAGCTAAGTGAAGTGGCAGTGTCTCACATCTGCCTCCGCAAGTCTAATTTTCCCACCAAATTGTAGGTACAGAAGCTGAAACCAAGAGTGTGAAGATGTGCTGAGCCCCTGATAAGTACCCAGCAGATTCGAGAAAGAAAAATCCCAAGTAGTGTGACATTTAATACATTGCCTCAGCCTAGCAGAGAAATGCAAAACCATGACTAGCAGACCCTAACAACCTCTACAAACAGAGAGGTCAGTTCTCCACGAGAGACAGGACTGGTGGAGCAAGTAACCAGAACTCACTCCATTACTGGCCCATCTGGAGGCTGATCTAGAAGAATTCTGTGGCAACACAAAGACTGGGAAGTAAGCATCCCATCTCACAGAGAAAGATCGTGTTTAAGTGTGCAGTTCATACTTTTAAAAGCTGAGCTTCTTGGGTTCATATTGATAAATTTTACTTTAAAAAACAACATTTATTCCTCCAATGGAGAGAATAGCTTTATTTCATTTTAACTTTATAAAAGATTTATGATCATTATAAAGAAGCTTAAGTGCAGAAAAGTAATACAAAATATAAATTCAGCAGTGTTCCTGTCACTTGACCATCATCCCGTGTATTTCTCTATGCATAGACATACACGCATGGTCTAAGAAAATACATTTATTGTGTTAAAACATATCTTTCTACATTATTGTTTTTAGTGGCTGTCTAATAATCATAGTCATAAGCTGAAATCAAGATTGCTGGGAGAAATATCAATAACCTCAGATATGCAGATGACACCATGCTAATGGCAGAAAGTGAAGAAGAACTAAAAAGCCTCTTGATGAAAGTGAAAGAGGAGAGTGGAGAAGTTGGCTTAAAACTCGACATTCAGAAAACTAAGACCATGGCGTCCGGTCCCATCACTTTATGGCAAACAGATGGGGAAACAATGGAAACAGTGACAGACTTTATTTTTTTGGACTCCAAAATCACTGCAAATGGTGACCGCAGCCATGAAATTAAGGCACTTGCTTCTTGGAAGAAAAGCTATGACCAATCTAGACAGCATATTAAAAAGCAGAGACGTTACTTTACCAACAAAGGTCCATCTAGTCAAGGCTATGGTTTTTCCAGTAGTCATGTATGGATGTGAGAGTTGGACTATAAAGAAGGCTGAGCGCCAAAGAATTGTTGCTTTTGAACTGTGGTGTTGGAGAAGACTCTTGAGAGTCCTTTGGACTGCAGGGAGATCCAACCAGTCCATCCTAAAGGAAATCAGTCCTGAATATTCTTTGGAAGGACTGATGCTGAAGCTGAAACTCCAATACTTTGGCCACCTGATGTGAAGAATTGACTCATTGGAAAAGACCCTGATGCTGGGAAAGATTGAAGGTGGGAGAAGAAGGGGACGACAGAGGATGAGATGGTTGGATGGCATCACCAACTGGATGGACATGAGTTTGAGTAGGCTCCGGGAGTTGGTGATTGACAGGGAAGCCTGGCGTGCTGCAGTCCATGGGGTCGCAAAGAGTCGGATGCAACTGAGCGACTGAAATGAACTGAACTGAATAGTCATAGGGGGTTTCCCTGATGCCTCAGCAGTAAAGAATCCACCTGCAATTCAGGAGCCACAGTAGACACGGATTCAGTCCCTGGGTCAGGAAGATTCCCTGAAGGATGGCATGGCAAACCATTCCAGTGTTCTTGCCTGGAGCTGGGAAGCTACATTCCATAGGGTTGCAACGAGACATGACTGAAGTGACTGAGCACACACACATGCAGCAGTAGTCATAGGGGAATGTTTTCACAATGAATTCCAGAAATGTCTTTTGTCCTGCCTATCTATCTATCTCTGAAGTATTTGAGAAATTAAATATTGGATCAAAGTACCCTTTTTGTAGCTGGCTCTTAAAATTGTCAGCCTATGCTTGTGTGTTATTGCTTTCGTACTGTGAAGTTCTTTGAGAAATGTTCAAATCTTTGTTTTAAGGAAAGGTTAGATGCTAAGCAGATTGGAACATGGGATAGAATAACACAAGATTTTGGAGTTCATTTGGCCACTTAAGTAAATACACGGAAAGGTAGGCATGCTGCTGCTGCTGCTGCTAAGTCGCTTCAGTCGTGTCCAGCTCTGTGCGACCCCATAGACGGCAGCCCACCAGGCTCCCCCGTCCCTGGGACTCTCCAGGCAAGAACACTGGAGTGGGTTGCCATTTCCTGCTCCAATGCATGAAAGTGAAAGTGAAAGTGAAGTCGCTCAGTCGTGTTCGACTCTAGGGACCCCATGGACTACAGCCTACCAGGTTCCTCCGTCCATGGGATTTTCTAGGCAAAAGTACTGGAGTGGGGTGCCATTGCCTTCTCCGAAAGGTAGGCATACCGCACTTGAAATCAAGTTCGGAAACCTGTAGCTGCTCCCAGGCCCACCTGCGCTTGTCTCTCTGGTGCTGCCCTCTGGTGGTGGTGAGCTGTCAAGGTTGCACCCTGCCCCCTGTAGTCTTGTCTACCTTTTCCTTTTCCCCTTCCCTTGGGTTCTTTAAGGGCATTACTAAAGCAGGAGGAAGAAATATTAAAAGGGAGAGAAGCCTTCTTTTTAGTCATGTAGATTCTGAGTCTAATAAAATAGTTTTTAATAAGGAGAAGAAATCCACCCCTTTTTACAGCATCCTTTCAAACCCCTCTTCTTTTTCCCACATCTCTCTCTCTCTCTCCCCATGCCCCACCGCACACCGCCCCCCGCAACACACATTCGCACATACATACCAAAATCATATCATTAGTTGTAGCACATTCTCCCTGTTGGTGACATTCTGATTGCTCCGAGTTTTTCATTTTTATGAACTTATTTTGATGAACAACTCTGTATGTATATCTTTACATAGCTTGCTAAATTTAAAAGCTCTTTTTTACTTTGTTGAGAGCAGAGAGGCTGCTATTAGAAGCTGGAAGAGCTATTCCCAAGGAGAATTCGTCCAGACTGAGGGCAACAATAACCTGCTCTCATGACTAGGTGAAGACAGGGTCGCACAAAGTGGCAAAAGGTTCACTCCTGCCAGAATGCCCGCAGCCCAGGGCTCTGCCTCTGGGGGCACGGTGCCCCTTTAGCCCTTTGAGGGTGAGCAGTGTGGCAGAGGGCCATGGCACTGGGAGACGAGAGCACCTGCTTGGCGGCCGAAACCTTCAGAATACTCCTCAGAGAGCAGAGGCACGGGGAGCAAACTCACTGAGTGGGAGACACATTACATGGTACTGTGTGAGAGCTCTCATGGTGGACCCACTAGGGATGACAAAAATAATCTAGGGAAGAATCTGAATAGGTGGAATTCTTGTTCGGTCACTAAGTCATGTCCAGCTCTTTGCAACCCCATGGATTGCAGCATGCCAAGCTTCCCTGTCCTTTACTATCTCCTGAAGTTTGCTCAAACTCATGTCCATTGAATCAATCATACTATCTAACCATCTCATCCTCTGCTACCCCCTTCTCTTTTGTCCTCAATCTTTCCCAGCATCAGGGTCTTTTCCAATGAGTTGGCTCTTTGCATCAGGTGGTCAAAGTACTGGAGCTTCAGCTTCAGCATCAGTCCTTCCAGTGAATATTCAGGGTTGGTTTCCTTTAGAATTGACTTGTTCGGTCTCCTTACTGTCCACCACTGAAATAAAATATGCATAATCACTTTTAATGTAATGGTTTTCAGAAGTCAGTGTTTAGCTACAGAAACATGGCCCGTAGCTATTGTTTATTATATATACTGCCTCATGGAAACCCCAAAACAACGTTACATAGTGAAGCATATTAGTATTTTAATCCTAGGGAGGACAGGCATGTGGGGCATGGAACAGTTAAGTAACCTGTTCATAGCCAAACAGCTAGTAAGTGCCAGGGTGTGGATTTGCAACTAGTCTTGTGGAGGTCAAAATTCTTGCTCTTATCTTTAGGTTATACTGCTTGCTTTCCAGTTAAATAACAATTCACTTGAGGTGAAAATCAAGTAGAAATTGATCAATTTTATCATCAGTTCTTTTTTTTTTTCTAATTTTATTTTATTTTTAAACTTTACATAATTGTATTAGTTTTGCCAAATATCAAAATGAATCCGCCACAGGTATACATGTGTTCCCCATCCCGAACCTTTATTTTTTTTGGTTTGTTTTATCTCTGTTATTCGTTGAGTGAAGAGGATATACTGTTTTCGTTTATACATTAGGTACCCATACAGTCATTTGCTTTTTCTTCTTGAGTTTCTGAAATATTTGATGAATCTTTAGACCTGATATTTTGTTATATTTTTAGTTAATAATCTCTTAAGAAATAGCTTCTTAGATAATTTCGCCATCATCTTTCATCTCTAAGGAATAACACTGAACCCTAGTGGGAAAGTTACAGTTACCCATAAAATAACACTTTCAAGAAGAAATTTGACTCAGATTGGTGGCTATCAGGAGCAATTCAGTTCTGATGAACAGCCTCCAGGGTACTCATCTCTTGTGATGAAACTTCCTCGTGAAGTACAGCTGGATTCTTTCATCTCTTCTCCATGGTGTCCGTTCACCATTCACCAGTATCCACCTCGCCCTAGTGGCAATTTGGTAAATACCTCCTCTCAGTTGCTGTCTTGTCTCTGAAGGAAGAAACACTGGGGAATTTCAAGGAAAGTCTTTGGAAATTATTCCTTGGGTAACTTCATCCTGACTGAACTCATTCTCTGATGCTGTGGCTTTCAATTCTGTTTGCTGAAATCTATCATCTTTGTTAACTTTAGTCTGGAGTTATCATTCATGAAAACTTCTGAAAAGATTCTTTAATTTTTTTAGCCAAGTAGCATGTGGGATCCTAGTTCCTCAACCAGGGATTGAATCCATTTCCCTTGCATTGGAAGTGCAGAGTCTCAACCACTGGATGACCAGGGAAGCCCCTGAAAAGATTTTTTTGAATCACTGAAGGCAAGCAAATTAAACTTGAAGTGGTGAAAATCTTCATGCTTTCGTGGCTAACTAAATGTGGGTCACAGAATACAGAAAGAAGACCTAAAGTTTAGTTTGGGTGGCACTGACTACAGGGCTTGCGCCACAAGATGACATCTGTGGGACTACTTGGCCTGGATTTAGTTTACGGTGGCTATCTGTTTTTCCTGAAAAGAAATGAATTGAGATAATGGAGTTTACCTCAGGCGAGAATGTGCAGAGCACATCTTTCTGATGGGCTACAGATATTACGACATCACGAGCTGTCAGGTCAAGTTTGCTCCAAATGGCTCACGATTCCTAAGACCTTTTGTCTTGGCTAGCTTTTTCTAAAGATGTTCTTTGAATAGTGTTTGCCACAGAGCCACACTGAGCTGGATCCTCTCCATAGATTTCCTGACAACATTCACGGAGTAGAATTTCATGGCTCAGAGTATGCATTACTTGTTCCTCTCCTAGAGAACTGTTTGCAAGACTTTTATCCTGACTAATCGAATGCTTGAAACTTTTTATTTCCAGATGGCATTATTTAACTAGACTTACCTACTATTATTTGTGATGACATTTCCTGAGAAATTTGTTATTTGTTTAAAGTTCCTTATTCGGTTTGGGAGCTTTAGCCATGACAATGACAGTTGCTTTTGGTATTTTGAAGGGATCTAGTGACAAATGCTAATGTGCCCCAAGGCATGTTCTCCAGGAATACTACCCTGCAGAAACTCTTCAGTAAATCTGACTACTCATGAGAAATACACCTAACAACCTCTGCCCTAGAGCTTGCCATTATGCAATGGTTATATTTTCCAGATATGAAGATTTGCTTAGTTTTATCATTTCTCATTGAGTCAATAAACTACTCTTTGGATTCTGCCTCTTTTGGGAGTTTTCCTCTAAACATCTTGACCTTTGGGCATTATTTTTCTAAATGAACTCTCTGAACATCTCTTCTCTGGCCAATCCCATTGATGGAAGCTTCCCTTTCTAAGGCTTTCTCTTGGTAACTATTGCTGCTGCTGCTGCTGCTATTAAGTTGCTTCAGTCGTGTCCAACTCTGTGTGACCCCATAGATGGAAGCCCACCAGGCTCCCCTGTCCCTGGGATTCTCCAGGCAAGAACACTGGAGTGGGTTTCCATTTCCTTCTCCAATGCATGAAAGTGAAAAGTGAAAGGGAAGTCGCTCCGTTGTGTCTGACTCTAGCGACTCCATGGACTGCAGCCTGCAGGGAGCTGCCCGTGAGAACGGGGTCCTTTGTCCAAAGGACACAACTCTGGGAGCTGCCTCAGTCCTTGAGGGTTTGCTTGCAAACATAGCTTTCTGTCCCGCCACCTCAGAGATTAGGCGCTTATTTACTGCAGACACCTGGAGTTCTGTGTAAACTTCTCACGCACAGAGAAATGTTATCTGGTGTAAAAAATAATAACAGGGTGCCATTCCCATGCTCTCAAGATTTCTTGTGACTGTTTGTAAGATGTATAGGCCAACCAAGAAAAAATGTCTACTGTCTTGTCTTTCTCACGCTTTTCTGTATAAATAGAAGATGCTGAATAAAGTTGGTGTCAGACTGCGTCCCTTCGTGGAGACATGTCTGAACCTCTCGACCCCACCTTTGTTGTAGTCTCTTGCTTTAATTTCTTTCTTAGCCCCGCCGTGCACGTTCTCGGGACCTGATCGACTTTGCCGGCTGGCACCGGCAGCAGCCTACCAGGCTCCTCCGTCCATGGGATTCTCCAGGCAAGAACACTGGAGTGGGTTTCCATTTCCTTCTCCAATGCATGAAAGTGAAAAGTGAAAGGGAAGTCGCTCAGTTGTGTCTGACTCTAGCGACCCCATGGACTGCAGCCTACCAGGCTCCTCTGTCCATGGGATTTTCCAGGCAAAATTACTGGAGTGGGGTGCCATTGCCTCTAAATGTATCATTGGAAGTACTTCTTTCAGATCAAAGCTATTTGGGAATTTCCCTCTTGATTTCTGTCAATTTGACTCTGATGCTCCTTAATAGACTTGAGGAATAATGTCTTGGTCAACCTCTTTTCTACATGGTAATCCCCCTGAAGGAGCTGCCTGGGAAATTGGGCCCCATTTACATTTGTTTGTTGATGAAATATCTATTGATATCACTTGAGGAAATGTGTCTTAATTATTCTTTATAAAATCATATATATATTAATTAAATTAAATCTATTATATGTACATATTTTAAGCATTGCTTTTTGAAGACCAATTTCATAAATAGCCTTACCTGAGGATCTCAGAGCTCTTGGCCTAATTATTTTGTGGCTAATTTTATTCATAGAATCTTTCAAGTCAGCAACTGATTTTTGAGGCATCTCATAAACACCAGTTTTATGCACTGATTGTGACAGTGATGAATATTGAGGAATTTTTTTCCCCCTGGCTAACTTTTCTCATGAAATTGCTTTCTATTGGCCATTACTCATGAGCATTTTCCCTAGCCAGGCTCATCTGCAGAATTTATCTCCCCAGTGATAATTCTTGCATAGTCTCTCCTCAGCTAGTTGCATCCATGTAGTTCATTTTTCAGATAAATGACCTGGAGGTAATTCATTCTGGCCCATTATGGTCTTGGAAAAGTCCAGTGGTGACTTTTTTGGGGTAGTAGGGAATAATTGCAGTCTGACTGAAAACAGACATGTGTTTCATCACAGGGGCAATGATTTCTGATCAGCTTCTCCCTTCTTGGCATTATGTATGCAAACTTTTCTTTTACGGTACCTCTTGTGGGGCAATTTTTGCCCCAATAACTGGTATCTGGGAACTATATTTCCTCATGAAATATTTGATTATTCCATTTCACTTAGGCTAAACTTATCTACAAGTGTAATATTTTTTATACATTATCTTTGGATGCTATCATTTTCATCAGGGAGGTCATCCTTTTTGACGATGGCAACCAGAAAAAATTTTTTTTTCCTTTCTAATAATTTATTTGAGGAGGAAAGACCTAAGAAATTCCATCCAGTGTCAGGATAACTTCTGACCATATCTTCCAAAAGTCCACTTTCTGGGAACACTTAATAGGATTTTCTTTCATCTGTGACATCCAGACTTGCCTTTTGTTGAAAGTTATCAGAAGGAGTTTCTTCTTGTCAAATAGAACTTGAACATGGACATAGAAAGACCCAGAGAACCTCCCCTGCGCCAACATCAGACATGCAACAGGGCTCAACTGTGAGCCATCCTTGGGGAACTGTTGGCGCATGCATTGAACTCTCTGCATACAAATCATAACTTTAATCCTGCCCAGAAAAGTCACTCACTGGTGTTTCTTTGCCGACAGGAATCCTCTTATAGCCACATTATTAGCTGATTTAAGCCATTTCATTCTCATATTCTGAAAATATGTGGTTGTGACATCACAGCTGTTGCATTTGTTCCCCCAAAGTCATTCTTCATGTTGTCTTTCCAAAGATAGAAAAGGGGGATCTATTCTGCCCTACAGAATACTATTCAACCTTTTGAAAAATATTTACAATCTACATAAAAATATAACAATGATGTTACTAGGTACTGATTATTCAAAAGAATATTTTCACTGGAAAATGTTACTCTGTCACTAAGAAGAGCTTTAGTGATGGACTTTATCACTTATATCACTTATAACAGTGTCTCTAAAGGATCTAACATGAATTTTTGAAGTATCCTGTTTGGATTGTAAATGCCTAGAGTGTCAATTAATTTTGGTTGATAATCAAGACAATAAAATATGCATGAGTGAGCTTAAATGCTTCTGTATAACAATGATCACTGGAAAGCTCTTTGAAGATTTCATTTCCTATCTGAGAGGTAAGAAAAAGACTGCAATTGATTTGGAACAAAATATCCAAAGACTAATGGCACCCCACTCCAGTACTCTCACCTGGAAACTCCCACAGATGGAGGAGCCTGGTGGGCTGTAGTCCATGGGGTCGGTAAGAGTCGGACATGACTGAGCGACTTTCCTTTCACTTTTCACTTTCATGCTTTGGAGAAGGAAATGGCAACCCACTCCAGTGTTCTTGCCTGGAGAATCCCAGGGATGGGGGAGCCTGGTGGGCTTCCATCTATGGGGTCTCACAAAGTCGGATATGACTGAAGCGACTTAGCAGCAGCAGCAGCAGCAGCAGCAGAGATCTTTTCAAGAAAATTAGAGATACCAAGGCAACACTTCTTGCAAAGATAGGTGCAATTAAGGACAGAAATGGTATGGACCTAACAGAAGCAGAAGATATTAAGAAGAGGTGGCAAGAATACACTGAAGAACTATACAAAAAAGCTATTAATGACCCAGATAACCAGTATAGTATGATCACTCACCTAGAGCCAGACATCCTGGAGTGTGAAGTCAAGTGAGCCTTAGGAAGCATCACTGTGAGCAAAGCTAGTGGAGGTGATGGAATTCCAGCTGAGCTATTTCAAATCCTAAAAGATGATTCTGTGAAAGTACTGCACTCAATATGCCAGAAAATTTAGAAAACTCAGCAGTGGCCACAGGACTGGATAAGGTCAGTTTCCACTCCAATCCTAAAGAAAGGCAATGCCAAAGAGTGCTCAAAGTACCGCACAGTTGCACTCATCTCACACACTAGCTAAGTAATGCTCAAAATTCTCAAGCCAGTCTTCAGCAGTATGTGAATCATGAACTTCCAGTTGTTCAAGCTGGATTTTGAAAAGGCAGAGGAACCAGAGATCAAATTGCCAACATCCATTGGATCATATAAAGAGTGAGAGAGTTCCAGAAAAACATCTACTTCTGCTTTATTGACTACACAAAAGCCTTTGACTGTGTGGATCACAACAAACTGTGGAAAATTCTTCCAGAGATGGGAATACCAGACTGCTTTACCTGCCTCCTGAGAAATCTGTATGCAGGTCAAGAAGCAACAGTTAAAACTGGACATGGAACAACAGACTGGTTCCAAATCAGGAAAGGAGTACGTCAAGGTTGTATATTGTCACCCTGCTTATTTAACTTATATGTAGAGTATATCATGTAAAATGGACTGGAATGAGCAAATTTAACTCAGTTGACCATTATATCTACTACTGTGGGCAAGAATCCCTCAGAACAAATGGAGTAGCCATCATAGTCAACAACAGAGTCCGAAATGCAGTTCAGTTCAGTTCAGTTCATTCCCTCAGTTGTGTTTGACTGTTTGTGACCCCATGGACTGCAACACACCAGGCCTCCCTGTCCATCACCAACTCCCACAGTTTACTCAAACTCATGTCCATTGAGTCGGTTATGCCATCCAACCATTTAATCTTCTGTCGTCACCTTCTCCTCCTGTCTTCAATCTTTCCCAGGATCAAGATATTTTCCAATGAGTCAGTTCTTTGCATGAGGTGGCCAAAGTATTGGAGTTTCAGCTTGAGCATCAGTCCTTCCAATGAATATTCAGGACTGATTTCCTTTGGGATAGACCAGTTGGATCTCCTTGCAGTCCAAGGGACTCTCAAGAGTCTTCTCTAACACTACAGTTCATAAGCATCAATTCTTTGGCACTCAGCTTTCTTTATGGTCCAACTCTCACATCCATACATGACTACTGGAAAAACCATAGCCTTGACTAGATGAACCTTTTTTGGCAAAGTAATGTCTCTGCTTTTTAATATGCTGTCTAGGTTGGTCATAACTTTTCTTCCAAGGTGCAAGTGTCTTTTAATTTCATGGCTGCAATCACCATCTGCAGTGATTTTGGAGCCCCCAAAATAAAGTCTGTCACTGTTTCCATTATTTCCCCATCTATTTGCCATGAAGTGATGGGACCAAATGCCATGATCTTAGTATTCTGAATGCTGAATTTTAAGCCAACATTTTCACTCTCCTCTTTCACTTTCATTATGAGACTCTTTAGCTCTTCTTCACTTTCTGCCATAAGGGTGGTGTCATCTGCATATCTGAGGTTATTGATATTTCTCCTGGCATTCTTGATCCCAGCTTGTGCTTCATCCAGCCCAGTGTTTCTCGTGATGTACTCTGCATATAAGTTAAATAAGCAGGGTGACAATATACAGTCTTGAAATGCAGTACTTGCATGCAATCTCAAAAATGACAGAATGATCTCTGTTAGTTTCCAAGGCAAACCATTGAATATCACAGTAATCCAAGTCTATGCCCCGACCAGTAATGCTGAAGAAGCTGAAGTTGAACAGTTCTATGAAGACCTACAAGACCTTTTACAACTAACACACAAAAAAGATGTCCTTTTCATTATATGGGACTGAAATGCAAAAGTAGGAAGTCAAGAGACACCTGGAGTAATAGGCAAATTTAGCCTTGGAGTACAAAACAAAGCAGGTCAAAGGCTAACAGAGTTTTGCCAAGAGAACTCACTGGTCATAGCAAACTCCCTCTTTCAACAACACAAGAGCAGACTAAACATGGACATCACCAAGTGGTCAATATTGAAATCAGATTGATTATATTCTTTGCAGCCAAAGATGTAGAAGCTCTATAGTTATCAAAAACAAGACCAGGAGCTGACTGTGGCTCAGATCGTGAACTCCTTATTGCCAAGTTCAGACTTAAATTGAAGAAAGTAGGGAAAACCACTAGACCGTTCAGGTATGACCTAAATCAAATCCCTTACAATTGTACAGTGGAAGTGAGAAATAGATTCAAGGGATTAGATTGAGAGACAGAGTGCCTGAAGAACTATGGCTAGAGGTTTGTGACATTGTACAGGAGGCAGTGATGAAGACCATCCCCAAGAAAAAGAAATGCCAAAAGGCAAAATGGTTGTCCGAGGAGGCCTTACAAATAGCTGAGAAAAGAAAAGACATGAAAGGCAAAGGCGAAAAGGAAAGATATGCAGGGTATATCATGCAAAATGCCAGGCTGGATAAAACACAAGCTGGAAATCAAGATTTCTGGGAGAAATACCGATAACCTCAGATAAGCAGATGACACCACCCTTATGGCAGAAAGTGAAGAACTAAGAGCCTCTTGATGAAAGTGAAAGAGGAGAGTGAAAAAGTTGGCTTAAAGCTCAACATTCAGAAAATGAAGATCATGGTATCCAGTCCCATCACTTCATGGCAAATAGATGGGGAAACAATGGAAACAGTGACAGACTTTATTTTCTTGGGCTTCAAAATCACTGCAGATGGTGACTGCAGCCATGAAATTAAAAGATGTTTGCTCCTTGGAAGAAAAGCTATGACAAATCTAGACAGCATATTAAAAAGCAGGTATGTTACTTTGCCAAAAAAGATCCATCTAGTCAAGGCTATGGTTTTTCCAGTAGTCATGTATAAATGTGAGAGTTGGACTGTAAAGAAAGCTGAGCGCCAAATAATTAATGCTTTTGAAATGTGGTGTTGGAGAAGACTCTTGAGAGTCCCTTGGACTGCAAGGAGATCCAGCCAGTCCACCCTAAAGGAAATCAGTTCTGAATATTCATTGGAAGGACTGATGCTGAAGCTAAAGCTCCAAATCTTCGGCCACCTGATGCGAAGAACTGACTCATTGGAAAAGACCCTCATGCTGGGAAAGATTGAAGTCGAGAGGAGAAGGGGGTGACAGACGAGGAGATGGTTGGATGGCATCACCAATTCAATGGACATGAGTTTAAGCAAGCTCCAGGAGTTGGTGATGGACAGGGAAGCCTAGAGTGCTGCAGATCATGGGGTCACAAAGAGTCGGACATGACTAAGCGACTGAACTGAACTGATCCACAGAGAGGAGAACCGAACTTTCTTTATTGGACAGCATCAGGCAGCGCTGCCTGGCAGGCGTGTGGGTTCCTGACAGACAGACTCGAGCGCCACCTCCTGGCCCTCTGACCTTGGGACAGTCATCAACTTCTGAACCTTAGTCGTTTTCTCATCCACAACATGGCAATTGTTTAAATCTCCATCTCATGGAGTGTTGTAAGAAATAAATGAGATAATGCAGTTAAGCACTTAGCATAGGGCCTGGCTCATAGTCAACATCCAACAATAGAAGTCAGATACTATTCTTGACAATGATGATCATGCTTTTAAAGTATGTCCTTTTAAACATGTGTGGAGGAATGAACTCGAGTGGGAAGTGGGAATTTCCGTGTTCCCATTCGAAAGGTATGAGAAATTTGATGACCATATACCCTTTGAGTGTGAGTAAGCTCCGGGCATTGGTGAGGGACAGGGAAGTCTGATGTGCTACAGTCCATGGGGTTGCAAAGAGTGGGACATGGTAAAACAACTCAGCATGCGTGCACGTGCTCCATCCTAGATTTTAGCTCTTTGGGAGAGGTCCTGATTTTAAAGTCCCTTCAAAAGTATGCATAATATTTTGGGGTGAATTTGCTCAACCTCTTAATTTCTCGTGAACAAATAAAAGTTGGAAGCCGTATTAGATTTCTCTGTTCCATTCACTGTGGCTCCCTCCCAGATCTAGCCCTTCCCCTGCACCCTGAGCCCCTCTGGCAGCATCTCACACACATCTCCTTTGTTTCAGAAGTTTTCACTCCTGTCTCCGTGCCGTTCCACAGGCCCCTTTGTCTGAAATGCTCTCTATAGTGTCATTCAGCTGCCTTTGTTTATGTTGACATCTCTCCCTGCACTGGACCCTTCTGTGGTCACTGAACACCTCCTGTGCACTTGATGCTGAATTCCTTACTGTTCTTGTCCAACAAGCAGCCCTTTATCAGTAAACAGGACAGGTGAAGAGAGCTGCCAACCACAAGAACCAAAGGGTAAGGAAAATAAGAGTCTGTCTCCAGTTGCTTGTCAGCTGTTCAGGACGAGTAAAGCAAGCCTGGTCAGAGGTGAGACACACAATCTTAGAGAGGTGAGAAAGACTATAAGCTGAGTGAAGGCATTCAGCTCCATTTAGAAAGAATGTGTTTGTCTGAAGGGGGGCAGCATGAGCACTGTCTGTGACTTCTAGGCACTCTCTCAGTGGGAGAAGACATTTCACTTAGCCATCCATCTTCAATCCCTGGCCAAGGCTAGCTGCAGAAAAGCTTATGCATATGGGAACCAGTCACAGCTTGGTCTGTCCTGGACTGCAGCATAAAGCCTTCTCAGCTGGGAGAGGGATGGGGCTTCTGAGCTGAGTGCCCTTAGCCCTATGCTTCCAAGGCTGCTCCTCTGAGGACAGTGCTGGTGAGTAAGTTCAAGCCCTCCCATTGGGATTTGAGCACTGGCTCTCCCTCTTCTAGCTCCATGGGCTCAGGCAGGCTACCTAATGTCCTTGTGTCTCAGTTTCTTCACTGCTAAACTGGGGAAAAAACAGTATGTATTTGCAAAACATGTATCTGTGGGTTTAGTATCCATACATAAAGGGGCTTCCCAGGTGGCGCTAGTGGTAAAGAACCCACCTGTCAATGCAGGAGACACAAGTTTGATCCTTGGGTCTGGAAGATCCCCTGGGCAAAGGTATGGCAACCCACTCCAGTGTTCTTGCCTGGAGAATCCCATGGACAGAGGAGCCTAGTGGGCTACAGTCCGTAGGGTTACACAGTTGGCCACAACTAAAGCGACTTAGCATGCACATCTACATAAGGAACTTTACTATTTTTCATGCATGATTGGAAGAAAATAAAAGTAAAATAATTCAGTGTAGCAAGAGTATAAAGAAATGACCATTTTCATGTAGGAGTGTAAATTAGTCTATACTTTGCAGGTGACAGCTTGGCAAAATTGATTGCAATTAAAATCAATGTTTATTTTTAAAATAATAAATAAACAAAAGTTAAAATATAAGGACACTGAGGAGGTTTAAAACTGGACTATAGATAAGGTAAGAATTTTACAACTTTAACATTTTAAAACTTTTAATAACTAATTTTGAGATAGTTGTAGATTTACACGCAGTTCTATGAAATACTATAGAGAGATCCCATGTACAAATGGTAACATTTTGTACAATTATGGGCTTCCCAAGAGGTGCTAAGTGATTCTTTACCACTCCCAAGTGGTAAAGAACCCACTTGCTAGTACAGGAGACATAAGGAACACAAGTTCGATCCCTGGGTTGGGAAGATCCCCTGGGGTAGGGCATGGCAACCCATTCCAGTATTCTTGCCTGGAGAATCCCATGGACAGAGGAGCCTGGAAGGCTACAGTCCATGGGGTCTCATAGAATTGAACACAACTGAAGCAACTTGGCATGCATACTGTATAATATTGACATTGGTACAATCTACCAATCTGGTTCAGACTTCTTCAGTCAACTTGTACTTATTTGTATATGAGTATGGGTGCATGTGTGTGTTTAATTCTAAGCAATTTCTTTCATATGTGTGGCTTTGTGTATCCACCACCACAATTGAAATATGTAACAGTTCTATCACCACAAAAATTCTTCTTCTTGTCCTTTTATAACCACATCCACCTGCCACTTTCCCTAACCCCTGACCTAAGCCTTGGCAATCACTAACCTAGTCTGTGTCTCTGTAATTTTGTCATTTCAAGAATGTTATATAAGTGGGCTGATTTAGCATGTATAAACACTTGGCCTAATTTCCTTCAGATTCATCTAAGTGTTCGTGTATCAACTGTTCATTCCTCTTTATTTTTTTTTTGTTCATTCCTCTTTATTGCTGAGTAATATTCTATGACATTCTACCACAGTTTATTCACCCACTGAAGAATAAGTAACTGGGTTATTTTCAATTTTTCCTATTATGAATAAAACTTTTATAAACATTCACATAAGATTTGTGTGTGAACATAAGTGTTAATTTTTCTGGAATATGTGCCCAAGAGTACACTTGTTGGGTTGTATAGCAGTTAATTATATGCTTGGTTTCATAAGAAACTACTCAACTGTTTCCCAGAGTAACTGTACCACTTTACATTCCCACCAGCATTAAGCCATTTTCAAACCAGCTTGGGAAGACTGAAACCTTCATTATGTGAGTAATAAATCTTTTCATACCTCCTTGCTATGTGGCCGCAACACCCTGAAGTTCTAAGTCCATGCCTGAGGCCCTTTTCCTATAACCCATAACTGAGATCTATTCCTATAACCCATCCTTGACCTAGGACTTAATACTTTTTCACTAGGAGCTAATATGTCCAATCTTTAAAAAAAAAATCTTAAATAATATGTTTTTGCTTCTCAGGTAGAAAACAAAATAAATTGCCTTTTCATTACCATGGGGACTACCTGAAGTAAATGAGGAGTTGATTACACAAATCACAATATTTCACATTTCTTTGCCCACAAATGGTTTGTTTCTCCCAACCCCACCCCACCACTTTCTATAAAAGGAAATGGCCACCTTAACCTATGTTAGAAAAATTTCACTTTCATCTAGAATAGTGCTTCTCAAACAGAGGCGATGTTGTCTCCCTGGTGGGGTGACCAGTAGTTCAAATTTGCCCAGGTCTTTCCTGATTTTGAGCTTCCCAGTTGACACAAAGTTAAAGAATCCACCTGCCAATGCAGGAAATGCAAGAGACATCTTCCTGGGTCAGGAAGATCCTCTGGAGTAGGAAATGCTACTCTACTCCAGTATTCTTGCCTGGAAAATTCCATGGACAGAGGACCCTGGTGTCTACAGTCCATGGGGTCACAAAGAGTGACCTGACCGGACATGACTGAGCACACACACACATATTTCCTGATTTTAGCACTGAAATTCTGTGTCCTAGGTAACTTTTCAAAGTAAACTAGGACCATGGGTCACCCTTCCCCCAGGGGACATTTGACAGTGTATAGCAGACATTTGGGAGAAGGCAATGGCACCCCACTCCAGTACTCTTGCCTGGCAAATCCCATGGATGGAGGAGCCTGGTAGGCTGCAGTCCAAGGGGTCGCTAGGAGTCGGACATGACTGAACGACTTCACTTTCATTTTTCACTTTCATTCATTGGAAGAGGAAATGGCAACCCACTCCAATGTTCTTGCCTGGAGAATCCCAGGGACGGGGGAGCCTGGTGAGCTGCCGTCTATGGGGTTGCACAGAGTCGGACACGACTGAAGCGACTTAGCAGCAGCAGCAGCAGACATTTGACATCTGGAAACATTTTTGATTTTTAAACTAGGGTATATGGGTGTGTATTACTGACATCTATTTTTTTCATTGAAGTATAGTTGATTTACAATCTTGTGTTAGTTTCTGATGCAAAGTGGTTCAGATATATACATACATCTGAATCTTCTTCATTTTAGATTATTACACAATATTGAATTTAGTTCCCTGTGCTATACAGTAGGACCTTGTTATTTGTCTGTTTTATGTATAGTAGTGTGTATCTGTTAATCCCAAACTCCTAATTTATCCCTCCCCTCACCTTTCCCTTTTGGTAACCATATGTTTGTTTTCTATGTCTGTGAGTCTATTTCTGTTTTGTAAATAAGCTCATTTGTATCATTTTCTAGATTTCACATTTAACTGATACTGTATGATATTTTTCTCTATCTGACTTACTTCACTTTGTGTGATAATTTCTAGATCCATCCGTGTTGCTGCAACCGTCATTATTCCATTCTTTTTTTTTTTATTTTTTTTAAATTTTATTTTTAAACTTTACAGTATTGTTTTGGTTTTGCCAAATATCAAAATGAATCCACCACAGGTATACATGTGTTCCCCATCCTGAACCCTCCTCCCCCACCATACCATCCCTCTGGGTCGTCCCAGTGCACCAGCCCCAAGCATCCAGTATTGTGCATCGAACCTGAACTGGCGACTCGTTTCATACATGATATTCTACATGTTTCAATGCCATTCTCCCAAATCATCCCACCCTCTCCCTCTCCCACAGAGTCCATAAGACTGTTCTATACATCAGTGTCTCTTTTGCTGTCTCGTATACAGGGTTATTGTTACCATCTTTCTAAATTCCATATATATGTGTTAGTATACTGTATTGGTGTTTTTCTTTCTGGCTTACTTCACTCTTTATAATAGGCTCCAGTTTCATCCACCTCATTAGAACTGATTCAAATGTATTCTTTTTAATGGCTGAGTAATACTCCATTGTGTATATGTACCACTGCTTTCTTATCCATTCATCTGCTGATGGACATCTAGGTTGCTTCCATGTCCTGGCTATTATAAACAGTGCTGCGATGAACATTGGGGTACATGTGTCTCTTTCCCTTTTGGTTTCCTCAGTGTGTATGCCCAGCAGTGGGATTGCTGGGTAATAAGGCAGTTCTATTTCCAGTTTTTTAAGGAATCTCCACTCTGTTCTCCATAGTGCTGTACTAGTTTGCATTCCCACCAAGAGTGTAAGAGGGTTCCCTTTTCTCCACACTCTCTCCAGCATTTATTGCTTGTAGACTTTTGGATCGCAGCCATTCTCACTGGTCATTCTTTATGACTGAGTAAGGCTATGGTTTTTCCAGTAGTCATGTATGGATGTAAGAGTTGGACTGTGAAGAAAGATGAGTGCTTTCATCATAGATGTTCAATGTAGGCGGAAGCTCTGGCTTCAGCAGGGATGACTTCATGAGAGTGCAACCTGTACAGTTACACAGGACCAAATTTGGAAAGGCTGCACACTTGGTTTAATGCTCTGCTGTTGTCATCTTGAAGTACATAACTTTGATCAAGGCAGCCCTTATTTTCCTTTTGCACTAGGTTCTGCATATTATGTAGCCAATTCGGGGCCTAGAGGAAGGGGTCGACAATCTGAAATTGCAACCTAATCCTTGTACCAGTCAAAACTGGCTAGCTTGCCCTTTTCACATGTCTGCCATGAGTTGCCAGCCCTTATGTACTTTGATTCATTTACTTATTCAGCATATATTTACTGGCCACTTTTTGCACATTGGGCACTCTTTTAGGTGATGGATATATCAAAGTACACTTGATCTTAGCCAAAAGGCCGAGAAGCAATGGAAATATCAAAGTAAACAGACAAAATCCATGCTTTCTTGGAGCTCACACTCTCTTGAGGGAGACTCACAGAGGAGACTGTGTGAAATGTTGTGGGTGGTAGTATAAACAGGATGTAGCTATAGGAAGCATGGACTTTCCTGGTGGATCAGTGATAAAGAATCTGCCTGCAATGCAGGGGATGCAGGAGACCATGAGTTCAGTCCCTGGGTTGGGAAGATCTCCTGGAGGAGGGCATGTCAATCCACTCCAGTATTCTTGCCTGGAGAATCCCATGGACAGAGGAGCCTGGCGGGCTACAGTCTATAGGGTTGCACAGAGTTGGACACGACTGAACACACAACAAACTGTGGAAGATTCTGAAAGAGATGGGAATACCAGACCACCTGACCTGCCTCTTGAGAAACCTGTATGCGGGTCAGGAAGCAAAGTTAGAACTGGACATGGAACAACAGACTGGTTCCAAATAGGACAAGGAGTATGTCAAGGCTGCATATTGTCATCCTGCTTATTTAACTTCTATGCAGAGTACATCATGAGAAATGCTGGGCTAGAAGAAACACAAGCTGGAATCAAGATTGCCGGGAGAAATATCAATAACCTCAGATATGCAGATGACACCACCGTTATGGCAGAAAGTGAAGAGGAACTCAAAAGCCTCTTGATGAAAGTGAAAGAGGAGAGTGAGAAAGTTGGCTTAAAGCTCAACATTCAGAAAACGAAGATCATGGCATCTGGTTCCATCACTTCATGGCAAATAGATGGGGAAACAGTGGAAACAGTGTCAGACTTTATTTTGGGGGGCTCCCAAATCACTGCAGATGGTGATTGCAGCCATGAAATTAAAAGACACTTACTCCTTGGAAGGAAAGTTATGACCAACCTAGATAGCATATTGAAAAGCAGAGACATTACTTTGCCAACAAAGGTCTGTCTAGTCAAGGCTATGGTTTTTCCAGTGGTCATGTATGGATGTGAGAGTTGGACTGTGAAGACAGCTGAGTGCTGAAGAATTGATGCTTTTGAACTGTGGTGTTGGAGAAGCCTCTTGAGAGTCCCTTGGACTGCAAGGATATCCAACCAGTCCATTCTAAAGGAGATCAGTCCTGGGTGTTCTTTGGAAGGAATAATACTAAAGCTGAAACTCCAGTCCTTTGGCCACCTCATGCGAAGAGTTGACTCATTGGAAAAGACTCTGATGCTGGGAGGGATTGGGGACAGGAGGAGAAGGGGACGACAGAGGATGAGATGGCTGGATGGCATCACCGACTCGATGGATGTGAGTTTGAGTGAACTCTGGGTGTTGGTGATGGACAGGGAGGCCTGGTGTGCTGCGATTCATGGGGTCGCAAAGAGTCGGACACGACTGAGTGACTGAACTGAACTGAACTGAAGAGATTGAGCACGCACACATGCACGCACATAGGAAGCATTGATAGGATGGCTGAAAAGACCTCATTGCAAAGGCAACTTTTGAATGAAGATGTAAAGGAAGAGAGTGTCCACTTTAATAACAGAATAGCCAATTATTTTACCAGCTACAGTGTTTATTAGGGAAGAGCAGAGGAATTTCAATTCAGACCATAAGCAAATCCAGAGAAGGAGGAAAAGGAACTTGCTTTTATAGAGAAAAGGGGGGAATTGGGAGGGGCTGCAGTAATCAAAGAGCTTACTGGAAGAAGCTGGGAGCCCCAACTATGGATGCTTCTTATTGGTTGTTCTACTACAGTCTCTTACTGGCTGGAACCCGGGGTGGAGGGAATTTTATTCCTTATGTGTGTGTGTGT
Source organism: Bos javanicus (assembly GCF_032452875.1). Classification (NCBI taxonomy): domain Eukaryota; kingdom Metazoa; phylum Chordata; class Mammalia; order Artiodactyla; family Bovidae; genus Bos; species Bos javanicus. Next base: position 37,284,352 of record NC_083895.1, on the reverse strand, counting down.
GTGTACACTTGGCGCTCAATCATATCTTAACTCTTTGCAACCCCATGGACTGTAGCCTGCAAGGATCCTCTGTCCATGGAATTTTCTGTCCGTGGAGTGGGTTGCCATTTCCTACTCCAGGGGATCTTCCCGACTCAGGGATCAAACTTGCATCCCTTGTACCTCCTGCATTGGCATGTGAATTCTTTTCCACTGTGCCACCTGGGAAGCCCTTTATTCTCTGTGCTGGATGCTAAAGTAGAGGCACCTTCAGGTGGAGAATTAGGCAAGTATCTTTTCCTATTTGGAGCAACTGAGGATGTGTGGAGGGGCATGAGAATTCTCCCTACTGGCCTGTCCCAACTCCAACTTTGACTGAAGTTTTTTTTTTTTTTAATTCTATAAGAGAATCTGCAGAAATCCAGGGGTGTGGGGAGGTGAGAGCTTTTCAAGTGGAGGGGAAGAGAATGTAAAAGTTCTGAAACTAAAGCATGCTAGTGCTGTTTGAAGGACAGAAAGTTGGCATGGCTGGTGTGGAAAGAACAAAATGGAGAATAAACAAGGTGATGCAGAATCACTCATATAGAGTCGGGCAGGTCATGGTGCCGGCCTTAAATGTTTCTGTGACTGAGATGGGAAGCTACTCGTTAGACATGATCAGACGTAATGTTTTACCAACATCATCCTGCTTTAATGTTGAGGTTAGACTAGACAAGGTCAAGGGCAAAAGAAGGGAGATCAGTTAGCAGTCTGTTGTAACAATCAGGGCAAAAGATGATGGTGACTTATGCTTTTAGGTGGCTGAATTTTGTCTTTATTTTAAATGGAAAGTCAACAGACCAATTTAGGGCTAACAAAAATAGGAGAGCCCAGGATGACACCAAGAGTTCTGACCTGAGCAAATTAAAAAAAAAAAAAATAGTAGAAACCAATTCAGGGAGAATATCAGGGATTCCATTTGGATTACAGTTGTTCCTTGAACAACATGAGTTTGAACTGCACAGATTCACTTACATGTAGTTATTTTCCAAGAGTAAATACACTGACTTCACAGTCAGTGGTCTGTTGAATCCAAGGATGTGCAGGAACCTCAGATATGGATAGCCAACTCAACGTAACTTACGTGTGGATAAACCCCTGCATTGTTCAAGAGTCAACCATGGTTAGGTTAGAGATATCCATTGTTTATCCAAGTGGAGGTAGCAAACTGGGAGTCATGTTCAAGGAAATCTTGATTAAAGATATAAATATCAGATCATCAGCATATAGATATTTGAATGAATACAGATGGAAAATGATGGAAAAAATTTCAAACCTTTGAGTTTTACTGTCACTGGAGTTGTTTCAAAAATAAAGACATGTAAACACCCTGAAGAGCCTAATTGCAAAATTCAGCTAAAGCTGAGGTACAAACATTTGAAACGGATGTGTCTTCACTGTCTAGTTTCCAAAAAATGATAAAGCAAGAGGAAAAAAATTCTCATCAGTTTAGTTACTTATTTTAAATCTTTATTATGAGTTTATTTTACCCTATACATAGTTCAAATCTTCACACAATTAAGGGGTTTTCATGGTTATCAGGATGAGACTTGGGTTGGAGAGTCCCTGTAGACACCTCTTTCCACAACCTCTCATATCTTGGTTTAATCCACATAGCTAATTATCTTCAAGTAAGAGCTCTTTGAGTTGGCCACTTTCTCAACTTGCAGCTTTGAGAAAAGCATCATTAGAATCATCTGCCTCCTACAACCTAGGGAGGAGACTCAGAGCCAGGATGAATTTCAAGAGCAATTTCATGCTGAATAGCCTGGTAATTTATTTCTTGTGGAGTTCCAGTGTTCAAGTCAACCTGGCTGGAGACAGATGGCTCTGAAGAAGGGCTCTGTTGAGGCATTCCTGGAATCATATCTGAAGTTCCTGGCAGGGATTCCTGCTTCAAGGGTTCCTTCTCAAAGGCTTCTGTGTTCTCCTGCATGAATTTAGTCTTCTCCAAGGAACTTGCTACAGATATCAGTGGCTAAATAAAAAGCAGAAGAGCAAACAAAGTCATTCACAGAGACTAAACATTCTCGGCATAGCAGGAATACAATATTGCCATTTTCAAGCTCAAGCCTGAGCAAAACTGAAAAAGACATTATCCAGAAAAGCATAAAACAAATCTGACAGTTTCAAGATAATTCACCAATAATTTAACTGCCAGACAGAGCAAAATTCAACATGTTTTAAAGAAAAACTACACAGTCTAGATGGCCTATACAGTTTCACATACAAAGTTCAGCACACAGGTAAATAATTACTAGACATGTGAAAAAGTAGGAAAATGTGAACCATAATCTGGATAAAAAATATTACTAGAAAGAGACCTCAAAATGACAAAGATGATGAGATTGGCAGACAAGAACTTAAAAGTGATTACAGATTTAAAGGAGAAAAATGGCCATAATGAGTGAAAATATAGGGTATATCAGCAGAGAAGATAGGAGCCAGAATGGAATTCTAGAACTGAAAAATAAACTATCCAAAATGAAAAAAAAATCATTAAATACCTAAATAGGATATTGGACATTGCAGGAGAAAGGATCAGTAAACCTGAAGACAGATCAATAGAAATTATCCAAATTGAAGCACAGAGAAAAAAAGATGGAAAAAATGAGTACAGTCTCAGTGACCTATGAGACTCAAAGAGACATCAAGCATCCACGTAATTGCAGTCCCTGGTGAGCTAGGAAACCTTGGAGCTTAAGTTCTATCCTCAACTTCGCCCATTGTCCAATCAACAGTGGACCCTGTGAGGCACTGCAGAGAGGTCTGTGAAGCACTTGCCCACATGATCTCTAAGACCCTTCTAACTCCAAAGTGCTATGAATGAATCTGTGCAGCACATCTACATATTGTTTCCCATAAAAACATATTCCTGAAACATAAAGATCTGAAACATGGCTCAGATCTTTATAACAATGGGGTTTTCAGACTTAGAAACAGAATAATGACTTACTTAACTAAAAGATGCCTCTGCTTAATGAAGAGAAACCAATACAAGGACAACTTTTGCCCGTTTTCTTCTAGGTCTGACTCAAATGCTATCTTCTCTGTGAGTCTCTTCTTGATTCCCGTAATTTGATGTGATCTCTACCACACAGAGTGCTCTGTTTCTACTTCTCTTTGACCCACGCACTAGACCAACAGTATTCAATCTGGGGCACTAAAAGCAATGATGGTTTAAGATATTTAGGAAAATCTTGCAAAACTTTGAGTACAGGCATTAAAATCCATCAGTTAAATCAGCAGGCCTTCTGAAACCCAATGCCACCCATTCTGGGCCTATTTCAGGTAAGTTTTACAGTTCTAGTGATGAAATCTAAAGGTGACAGCAGCAAGGAACAGTTTGCAATTCACTTGGAGCCAACAAGAAACCAGAACTTAGACTGTTATTCTATTTGATGTACCTCCATAGCTTCCCTTGTGGCTCAGCTGGTAAAGAATCCATCTGCAATGTGGGAGACCTGGGTTTGATCCCTGGGTTGGGAAGATCCCCTGGAGAAGGGAAAGGCTACCCACTCCAGTATTCTGGCCTGGAGAATTCCATGGAGTGTATAGTCCAAGGTGTCACAAAGAGTTGGACACGACTGAGTGACTTTCACGTCACCACCTCCTCACCCTTTATCTAGCTTTTTCAATTTGTACCAGGATGTGGCTCTCCCTTGCCCTGTAAGCATTAAGCTTTTTTTTAGACTCCTGTTGGGTTCCCTTTGCTTCCTTCTAACAAAGGGAATAAATTTCCATAATTACAATTTGCTCGTGAACTCTTTCCTAAAACTGAGAACTTGCTCCCAATCCAGGCATAAGGCTGGCTCTCATTTCCCTGACAATTGCCAATTGTCTCACACTTGGCAAAAGAACAGCAAACCTTTTGTCCATCCAAATCTTGCTAAGGAGTACACTACAGGGTGTGAAATCTGAGTGCAACGCAGAGGGACAATTCAAAATACTGATGTGAGCAAAGTTTTCCATCATAAAACCAGGGTACAGTTTTGGGACTCTTTCCTTGCCTTGTATATTTACATTTCCATTAACAGTGAAGCAAGGTGTTAGAAAAGGATTAGCGTGGGCAACCGAGGTGATGACAACTTTTGCTTAATGATCACACCTCTACCATCTCCCAACAACTGCTCAAATGATGAACTGTTCCTGAGGGAGGGTTCCTTCAATTACTGCTTTAAGACTGTAGTAGGAAACGATCTTTCTTTTGATCTACATGTAAAATATCCAGACTTTAAAATAAATCTATTAATTTTGAGGAAAGCTGAGCATGTTGATATAAATGTACACAAAGCTTAATATTTTCATCAAAATTGGCTTTGGAAACTAGCCAAAGCTAATACATTATATAAGACTACATTAAAGATTTTCATGCACAGGAATACAGAGATCGTTACAAAGATGTCAGATATCAAGTTCAAGAAGTCAATCTGCTCTCCAGGTGTCATGTACTTTGCAGAAAGCACAAAATGACAGATGGTGTTTTTCAGAAGACTGTGGCAAAAATTGTGGGAGATAAAAGATAAGCTTGTCAGACTAATAAACACAGAGTTGTTGCTAACTATTCTAATAATTCATGACCACTATTAGAGCATCACAGGAGATATCTTGTGGTTTGATACATAAATGCTGCTGCTAAGCTGCTAAGTCGCTTCAGTCGTGTCCGACTCTGTGTGACCCCACAGATGGCAGCCCACCAGGCTCCCCCGTCCCTGGGATTCTCCAGGCAAGAACACTGGAGTGGGTTGCCATTTCCTTCTCCAATGCATGAAAGTGAAAAGTGAAAGGGAAGTCACTCAGTCGTGTCCGACTCTTCGTGACCCCATGGACTGCAGCCTTCCAGGCTCCTCCGTCCATGGGATTTTCCAGGCAAGAGTACTGGAGTGCGGTGCCATTGCCTTCTCCAGATACATAAATAGTATATATTAAATTAGTTAAGTAAACAGTATATAACATAAAATAATATATCTGAAGTATATACTGGAAACCATATGTGGTTTCTGAAAAATATTTAGTAATTTTTTAAAAGAATTCAAAGAATCTTGTATGAAAATACATTTGTTCCAAGTGATGCTTTAGATTTTTCTAAACTCTGGTTTTTTAAACCAGTAACATGCAAGGTATTTCCTGAAATCTAAAATGCCTTTAAGCATTTTGTTCATTGACAAGGATTTTATTGACAAGGATTGTCAGTAAGATTGACTTACATACAAACATATGACTGTGGAGGGAAAGTAGGTTTGGGGAACCTCAGTGCACTCCGTGCATTTCCTGGTACCCACCACGGGATGTGGGTGTGTGCCCACTGTCGAGTTTCTCCTCCCTAGCTGGTGGTGACACTTTTCACACTGCTCTTGAATCGCACGTTCTTCTTGCTTCAGCATTTCTGCCATTCTGGTTTCTCTGAGGCTATTTTCATATTCTCTCTGCAGCTGGATCTTCTCTTGTCTATCCTGGGGTGATATGACAGAGTAGAGTCTGGTCAGTCCCCGGAGGCATGGACCCTCCCCAGGGCATCTCTAGAGTCCTGCTTTGGGTTTCAGGTTACTATGAGAAAGCTCACAGCCCTCCCCAGACTGACCTAGCTCTCATGCACCCACCTTTTCTTTTGCTTTCACCGTTTTCCTGTAATGATAAAGCCAGTGAGCCAGGTACTCTATGGGGTCACTGGGCTGAACCATCGCCACTTCTGCCAGAGCCTGGGCCAGGCGATTTCCAAAGCACCTCTTCAGGTAATTGGTTTCCATCCTGGCAGGCTTGGGAAACATCAAAACAGGGTCACAATCTAATTGGACTTAAAACAAAACAAAAAAATAGACACATTCTAACCAATGGAGATTCATTTGGGGACAAAAGTGAGATGTTTCTGGGAGCCCATCCTTCCCTCAGATTATCAATAAATATATATGCACTTGCCAATAGCTCTTACATTCAAATGAACTTTTTTCTCAAGCTTTCCAGCTGTCCTAGGTCACAAAATAGGTCCTGGGGTTCATCTGGCCAGGAGCTTGGTGGATGGGTATTTAAGAGTGGCTGAGGCCTCCACTTATCCACACATCTCTACTCTTGGGTAGGAAGGAAATAGCTGAGCAGGCAGGAGGGTATAAGAGGGTCTCTGGGCACCTAGCAAGCCACACTATTGTGAGGTTAAAAGCTACAGTCATCTATGACATAGATAAGACAGGCTTATATATTTCACCACGGACCACTGAGAAGCCCTGAGGCAGAGAGGGAGGGAAAATGCCTGGCACTGTAGCTACTGCCCAGGGCTACCTGAGCAGAGGTGTATGCAGCAGGAGGAACACAGGCTCCAAGATCAAACAGACCAAGTTCCAGCCCTGGGTCTCCTGTTTATTAGCTGTGTGATCTTCAGCAAGTTACCAAGTCTCTCTGAGCCTCAGCTTTCTGATCTAGGAACAGAATAACAAAAATATGTATTTCATAATTGTGAGGATTAGAAGAGATACTAAATACATGTGAAGCACATAGCTTGGCGAGTAATAAATATTTACTATTAGCTGTTACAGTGGAAGATTGTGACATGAAATCGCCTGGCACCCAGCCTCTTCCTGACTATCTTCATATTTCTGAAGCTGACACATTTTAACTCCAAAAGAGCAAATAATAAAGTGAATAATAGGCTTAGATCAAGTCCTAACATTTTCTGGAGGCACTTTTCAGTTTAAGGAGGGAAAGGTAAGTAGATTGATAGATATGAATATGGAAAAAAATTCCTAGCTCTTTCCACTGCAAAGGCCTAGAACCCAAAACACCTCAGTAGCAATGAACACACAGAGTCTGCTTTTTTTTTTTAAATTGAAGTATAGTTGATTAGTAATGTTGTTTTAATTTCTGCTGTACAGCAAAATGATTCAGTTATACACATACATTAAAATACGTATTCTTTTTATATTCTTTTCGATTATGGTTTACCACAGAATATTGAATATAGTTCCCTGTGCTATACAATAGGACTTGTTGTTTATCCATTTTATATATAATAGTTTGCATCTGCTAACCCCAAGCTCCCAGCTCATTTCCACCCACTACCCACCCCACCCACCTAGCCTCAGATAGAATTTGCTTTTAAATAGCCTTAACAATTTAAAAGGAATCAGGGTTCCTTGGAGAAAGGACCAAGATCAAGGCAGGAAAAGTCTAATAAACCTGGAATATTTTGCTGTCCCCCCAAAATAAGAAAATGCTAAAAAATAAAATGGTTGGGGACAGAGGAGTCAGCTTGAAGGGGCTGCTGCTGCTGCTGCTGCTAAGTCACTTCAGTCGTGTCTGACTCTGTATGACCCCACAGACGGCAGTCCACCAGGCTCCCCTGTTCCTGGGATTTTCCAGGCAAGAACCCTGGAGTGGGTTGCCATTGCCTTCTCCAATGCATGAAAGTGAAAAGTGAAAGTGAAGTCGCTCAGTCTTGTCCGACTCTTAGCGACCCCATAGACTGCAGCCCACCAGACTTCTCCATCCATGGGATTTTCCAGGCAAGAGTACTGGAGTGGGGTGCCACTGCCTTCTCCATTGAAGGGGCTATTGCTAGCCAAATCTGAAGTAATTTGGCCACCAAAATTAGTAATGACTGTTGTTATTGTTCAGTTGCTAAGTCGTGTCTGACTCTGCAACCCCATGGACTGCAGCACACCAGGCTTCTCTGTCCTTCACTAGCTCCTGGAGTTGGCTCAAACTTATGTCCATTGAGCTGGTGATGCCATCCAACCATCTCATCCTCTGTTGCTCCTTTCTTTACTTGCCCTCAATCTTTCCAAGCATCAGAGTCTTTTCCAATGAGTTGGCTCTTTGCATCAAGTGGCCAAAGTATTGGAGTTTTAGCTTCAACAATAATGACTGTAATGGATTATAATCAACTGAATAAAGTAAGAATCCATGAGTCCATATAAGAATAAATTACTGAAAGGGAGAGCAGGCAAATTCTTTCATAAAGAAGAATGCCAACTAATAAATGTGGAAAGAAAAATGAAATTTTAAAATATTTTGTGATGATCATAGTATAACTGAAGCAATCATCAGTGAACACTAAAACTTACTGAATATTTGACAAGGAGTAGGATATTCATATGGAGAAGGAAATGGCAACCCACTTCAGTGTTCTTGCCTGGAGAATCCCATGGACAGAGAAGCCTGGTAGGCTGCAGTCCATGGGGTCGCACAGAGTCGGACACGACTGAAGTGACTTGGCAGCAGCAGCAGGATATTCATATAGTCCCAAAGTTTCTCTCCACAAATTATGGATTAACTCCAAAAAGAAATTCAGAAACTTCACAGTGGTAAAACCTGAATGTTAACCAAATGATCAAAGCAAACATCACCCATAAAGGGACAAAATAACATTATGTGTCTCCTGATATGATGCACTTTGTCCTGGGACACAATACATTTCTGTAGGATCTTGCCCCAAATGCAAAACTGGAATCTGACATCAAACAAAGCCAAGTTGAGAGAAAGTCTGTAACTGGGGTATACTCTTAAAATGTCAACATCAGGAAAGACAAAAAAGATGAGGCACTGGTCCAGATCAAAGGAGCCTAAACAGCCATCCCAACTAAATTCAATATATGATCCTTAGGTGGATGTAGACCAGAAGATAGAATTCTGTAAAGGACATTGTTGGAAAAACTGAATGTGAACTATAAGTTCCATAATAGAATTGTATCAAGGTTAAACTTCCTGGTTGTGGTAATTCAAATATGAGTAAGAAAATGTCCTTGTCCCTACGAAATATACAGTGTGTCAGGGCAGAATAATAGCTCCCAAAGGTGTTCACAAAGTAATACCTGGAATCTATGAACTACGTTACCTTATATGACAAAGAGGAGTTTGCAGATGTGATTAAATTAAGCATTTTTTGTTTTGGGGAAATTATACTGGATTATCCAGGTATGCAGGCTTTCCAGGTGGCTCAGTGGTAAAGAATCTGCCTGTCAGTGCAGGAGACGTGGCTTCAATCCCTGGATCTGGAAGATTACCTAGAGAATGAAATGGTAACCCACTTCAGTATTCTTGCCTGGGAAATCCTGTGGACAGAGGATCCTGGTGGGTTATAGACCATGGAGTCGAAAAGAGTCAGACACAATTTAGCCACTAAAATAACAACAAATCTAGGTAGGCACAATGTAATCACAAGAGTCTTTATAAGAGGGACACAGTAAAGTCAGACAGGGTAGAAGGAGGTGTGGTGATGGCAGCAGAGGGAGAAAAGGAGATGTGATTCAGGACCATGAGCCAAGGAGGGTGGGTGACCTCTGGAAGCTGGAAAAGGCAAGGAAAGGGATCTTTCCTAGGGCATCCAGGAGGAAGCAGCCCTGCTGAAACACTCTGATGTTAACCCTGTACGGTTCATCTTGGATCTCAAACTTCAAAAACTGTAAGATAATAAATGTGTGTTTAAAGTCACTACGTTTGGGGTAGTGGTGAAGGGCGGGATGGGAATATGTGATGGCTCCTTCTGCCAATCTGTGACTAATGCACCTGAACCAAAGCACCCAAATAAACTACTTTCTACACCCCATCTCATCAAAGTATGGTCCACAGTCAGCAGCATTGCATCACCTGGGAGCTGTTGAAATGCAGATTCTCAGGTCCCACCTCAGACTTACAGAATGAGAGTCTGCATTTTAACAGAATCCCCAGGTGATACACAGTCACAGCTCTCCTTTGCCTTAATCCCAGTACACCTACCCTTTCCAGGGGGCAGAATCACCAAGTTTGGAGCAGATAGTTCATCCAGTTTGCCACACTTACTGCAGTGTGGCAGCCACTGAGGACCAAACGTTGCTGAGCCTTCCATCTGTCAGCGCTCATGCTGGCACTTACTATCTCAACCAACATTTAGTGAAGCATCTCGCGCCCAGCACTGCCCCACATAAACTGAAACAAGACATGGGAGAGGCTAGTCAAGAACTGTGCAAAGCAACTAGCCCAGGGAAGGCTGCAGATGGTGGGGGAGATGAAAAAGGTTGGAAGACTTCCTGGAGGTGGGGGCACCTGCGCTCGTTCTGAAAGGAGTGCCAACTAGAGAATGTTTCCAGCCAGCTGGCTCCACAAGGACTGAGTCATTAGCAGTTGTTCACTGAGTCACTAACATGGCCTGAAAAGAGTTCAGGGTGGAAGTCAGGGATGAGATACTCTACTCTCTGGGAAAACTGACAGAATAAACCTTCAGATAGAAATTTTCAGGAGAAAAATTTATAAACCCAATTTCTTGCATCTTACATACTTAGAAAAGCAATAAAATAATTAAACTGTGTGTGCTTGATAACTAGCAGTAAACTTTTACCTAGATATGTGTTTGACTGCAGGTACCCCTTCTCCAAATCTTCTATACGCTGACCTCTGCCCTCACCTCTTCCATGCTGAAGCAGTTTCTCAGAGTTGTCTGAGAGGCTGTCTGTAGGGCTATAATCCTCAGTTAAGTCCCCAAATAAAACTGAATTTACAGCTCTTAGATGTGCTATTTCCCCCACTCCCCACCCCCACCCCGCCCCCCCCTACCCACCGCCCAGTGGACAGGATCCAAGCAGAAGTCACCAGCAGGTGCAAAAGCGCTAGGTTTAGAAAATACCAGGATGTTAGATTGCTACACTCTTCTCTGGCCTTAAGCCGTGCGGGCTTCACCTACAGGTAGCCTTAGCGCACCTCCATTCCCGGCCCCGCCCCGCCCCGCCCAGGTCAGCCTCTGTCCTTGCTCTCTCCGTGTGCACTGTGCTTGCCAGTCTCGCTTTGTCGATTCCTCCTTTTGGCTGGCCCCTCCTCACAGCCTCTAAATTGAACATCCTGTCTCTGCTCACCTACCCTGGTGCTTCCGGCTCTCCATCCAGCACCCTGCACACCTCGGGCGCAGCTTCCTCTCAGCTGCCCATCCTATCTCGCCCCACTCCTCCAGCTTCTCTCTGCAGCATCTACTCCTCCGTACGCTCCCCTCCCCCCTCAACCCCCACCATCGCTCACGCCCCGGCCCGCGCGCCCCCTCGTCTGACCTCGGCTCAGCGTTGTCAGCTTAGCTCTCAGCGCGCACTCTTCTTTCTTTGACCCAGGCAGTCTCCAGCCCAGGGGCGCTCGGGCTCGTTGCCTAGCAACGGGACGCTCTCTGCGGGTAGGTAGGCGCATGCGTCAGGCGCCAGCCTCTAGAATGCCTTTTGGGAAGAACAGCTTCCGTTGCTGGGCTGGGTTCCAGCGGGCAGAGGCAGCTTTGGCCCTTGGACCTTACCAGTGGTGCGAGAGAGGAATAGCTCAGCGCAGGGCGGCACCTCTGTGGCTGAGTCCTCCTCCTCCTCCTCACTGGTGAGCAGCGCCGCGCCTTTTGGAGGGGCAGGGGAGGCGGGTCTGGGATAGAAAAGCTACCGAAGCTCTCGGAATCCAGGTCAGGTAAAATTCGGGGTACCCAGTTAAATTTGAATTTCAGAGAAATAAGAAATCACTGTTTAGCACAAGTATAGTAAAGTGTATAATGCAAAATCGTTTCTTGTTTATCCGAAATTTTAAATTTAACTGGCCACCGTATTCCATCCCTTCCTCTCCCACTCGGCCGGCTTTATCCCAAACGTGAGCGAGGAACCTCTGTTTCTTCGGACAGCTTCGCCAGGCTTAAGGCAGCTGTTTCTGTGGAAATGGGCTTTCTTATGTTGAGCCAAGATGCCTGTTGGTGTGTCTGAAAAATATGCCTTACAACAGGCTGCGTATTTTTGCTGTTTCGTGGAGAGGAAGCAAGCCAAACGAAGTAACTTTGGGTTCTGTTGAGACGATGCAGCCGATTCTCCTTACCGAGACTATGGTCGTCTTCTCTTGTGTTAGCTTTCTGGAGTTGCAGCAGGAATTTGTTCCAGATTTCCTGCACTGCAGGCAGATTCTTCACTGCCTGAGCCACCAGGAAAAAGTCCTTTAAATTGCTAGTGTGTTTCAAATGGAATTGAGATGTCAGTGTAGTTATTTTTGTCTTTAGAGTATTATCCCATTGAAGAAGTGCAATTAGGATACTGTGTTCCATACTCAGTTATAATCATTCTTTTCTCTGTGTGGGTAAGATGCCAGTGCCAGCTAGGTAGGGCATTAAATTTGTGCCGGGTTTTGGTTTGTCCTTATGACAATGTGGATACACAAGCACACATTCTTTTCCCCATAGCAGTTGTTAATACCAAAGAGGGCATACTAGATGCAATTTCTGCATATTGCATCCCTACCTCCCCCCCCCCGCCCACCACGCCACGCCTTCACAGTATGTCCTCACTCCTGGTTTTGGAGACCTTCCTCATTCTCTTTTTATTTGCACAATAACTCATTGTGTGGCTGTACCTTAACGATGGATTCCCAATTTGGTTATTGTTAGTGATAGTGCAAAACAACTCTGTGTATGTATTGTAACAGAGCGTAGGGAGCTCAGCCCTTAGAATGCAGCAGTTGCTCTGGACACCCCTTAGCAGGCATTGGTTCGGCTCAGCCATTAGTCAGTACAGGCAGTGGGCCCGCCCATAACCAACCAACCAACCATCAGTGAGTGACCGTTAGTGGTCCTGCTTAACCATTGGTTGTTGCTGCAGTGGGCTTCACCCACAAGCAGCCAACTGTCAGCTACCGTTACTCTGGAGCACAGCCGAGGATCTGTTGGTGGAGTAGAGCTCTGTGGAGTGGTGGTCCTCAGGTGCAGAGTGCGGTAAGAGGCGGATCCAGGCTTTCTCCATGGAGCCCTCCAGTTTACCTGGCCTCGGGCCAATGGGCGGGCTGGAGGGCCCAGGGAACAGGCCGGGGGCTCTGTCCTGCAAAGTTTCAGAGCCCTTGCCAGGGCCACCCCTTGGCCTTAGCCCTGGGTTGAGGCAGCGGTGAACCTCTCCCCCATTCCTACTAGCGGTGGCTGCCTGTGGAACCTGTTCCTCCCCACACCCTGCAACTTTTGGGCAGAACATTTACAGGAACACCGTTACCTGACCATGATCTGATACCAAGAAGTTTGCAACAACTAACTCCACTCCTCTCTCATCTTTCCTAGAAAAGGGCTTGGCTGAGAGCTTTTGGGGACTTTGGGGTTTTTAAGGCATGAGCCACCCAGTTCCTTGCATGGCCCTGCAATAAACCTTTCTCTGTTCCAAACTCTGACGCTTTGGTATTGTTTTGGCCTCACTGTGTGACAGGCATATGGACTTGGATCTCAGTAATAATATCACTTCATATTTTTGTAAGATAGGATCCCACATGTGAAATTGATGAGTCCAATGGTAAATACATATGTAATTTTCAAGATATTTACAAATCCTTCTCCATGGTGTTATGCCATTTTGTACTCCTATCAATGAGAGAGAGAGTAGGTTTGAGATCTATGAATGGAAATCAAGGGGTCATTGTTTCTACAATTTTGTGCAGAATGTTAGGTGCAGTTGTTTAGGGACAGGTCTAGACATGCATTCTGTCCCCTGAAATTGCTCATGTCTGAATATAACAGATACTCAGTGTGTATTTTTTGAATAATGAATACATTTCATCAGATTCTCAGAGGAATCTGAATTCCATATGGGTAATTCAAAGGTGATCACTGTTTTCAAAGCACCTGAGACAGAATGGTTACTGCATTCCTCCCACCCTCCCTCTTTCTTTTATTCTTCCTTCCTTTCTTGTCTAAGATTATTCTTGTCCAGATTCATTAGTAAATTGGGACATTACTGAGAGAGTGGAGAAACTCATTCACTTGCCCATGGAGGGCCAGCTGTGTCCACAGTGTGAGTGAGCCATACTTTTTGAGGAGCTAGAGAAACTTGTCCTCTTGTGGGAGGACAGACACATGCATACACAGAGAGTGCTCAGGTAGTGTGACAAATGCTGTGTGAGCTGCTTGGGGAAGGAGGACCGTCTTTGCATTGCCTGGGAGACAGTTATATGAGCCACAGCAGGGAGAAATGAGAGGGGATTGATGTCTTTCAGGTGAGGAAGTATTTTCCAAACTGAGGGGGATTGAGGGTGCCATCACATGCAAAAGTCATGGAGATGGGAACATGCAAGACATGAGCAGCAGGATGGCAAGATCTTCTGTGCAGTGAAAGCCCAGGAGCCAGAACTGATATCTGGAAGTGAGCCTGGAAATAAAAGTGGAGCCAAAGCACAAGGAACTTCATATGCTATTCTTGGAAGGTTGGATTTTTTTTTTTTTAATTCTTTGGCCTTGAGATATTTGGAGTTTTAAAAAATTTGAGGTGGACGATTGTGATATTTTCAAGAAATAACTCTCATGGCTTGCAATGAACATCTTAAGTCATGTAGGATAACAGTTCTGGAATCAAGAGTTGGCTATAATTCCCTCTCCATCATGCACAACCTGTGTGATCCTGGGCTGTTTGCTTACACTCTTTGTGCCTGGTCATCCTCATCTGCACAGTGGGGCTAAGGATACCACGTTCAGGTATGCTGTGAGGATTTAGTAAGACATGCATCTCTTGTCATATGGACATCTCACAATAATGAAAGTAACCCTTCTCTGACCCTTGGACTCCAGGGTCCTTCAGGATTTGGAAACTATTCTAGTTGTGGCAACTTTTGTGGAGCCATTTTGGAAACTGCTAGAAGCATCCTGGAGCCAGCTTGCTTGTGCCCTAATGTGCTGATGGCAGGTGCCCATGGCTGGTGACAGAAGGTAAGGCCTTGTTGGCCTCACTGGACTCTGCCTTGACTGTGCCTTCATTGAAAATTTCCTGCACTAATGCAAAACGTTTATCTTTTAGAAGTTTTTATTTAGCAATTAGAAATGGAGTCAGCGTATCTTCATAAGTTTCTTGGGACATGTCTAACTGAAGGTCTTGCAGAAGTGGCAAGGATGCGTCCAGTGGATCCAATAGAATATTTAGCACTGTGGATTTATAAGTATAAGAAAAATGTGACCATGGAGAAACAGGTAAATATGGATATAGTTTTAAAAAGTTATTATTTATGAAAGAATAGTTGGTTTACAATATTAGTTTTAGGTGTACAGTAAAGTGACTCAGATCCATGTATGTATTATATACATAAATATTTTTTAGATTATTTTTCCATATAGATTATTACTAAATAGTCAGTCTAGTTCTCTGCGCTGTACAGTAGGTCCTTCTTTACTAATACATAGTAGGATGTATACATTACTTCCAGATTCCTAATTTATCCCTCCCCTCTCCCCGAACCTTTCCCTTTTGGTAACCATAGCTTTGTTTTCTATGTCTTTGTGTCTGTTCCTATTTTGTAAATAAGTTTGTGTGTATCATTTTTTAGATTTCGCATGTAAGTGATATTGTATAACACTTGTCTTTGTGTGACTTACTTAGTATTATAATCTCTAGGTCCATCCATGTTGCTGCAAATGGCATTCTTTTTTTGTGGCTGAGTAGTATGCCTTTGTCTAAGAAGGTGATGGCACCCCACTACAGTACTCTTGCCTGGAAAAATCC
This sequence comes from Bos javanicus, assembly GCF_032452875.1. NCBI lineage: Eukaryota > Metazoa > Chordata > Mammalia > Artiodactyla > Bovidae > Bos > Bos javanicus. The sequence goes on along the minus strand of NC_083895.1, from coordinate 37,268,909 downwards.
CATGGACGGAGGAGCCTAGTAGGCTGCAGTCCATGGGGTCGTGAAGAGTCGGACACGACTGAGCGACTTCACTTTCACTTTTCACTTTCATGCATTGGAGAAGACAATGGCAACCCACTCCAGTGTTCTTGCCTGGAGAATCCCAGGGACGGGGGAGCCTGGTGGGCTGCCATCTATGGGGTCAATATGCCAGCACTCAATATGCCAGCAAATTTGGAAAACTCAGCAGTGGCCACAGGACTGGAAAAGGTCAGTTTTTATTCCAATCCCAAAGAAAGGTAATGCCAAAGAATGCTCAAACTACCGCACAATTGCACTCATCTCACACACTAGTAAAGTAATGCTCAAAATTCTCCAAGCCAGGCTTCAGCAATACGTGAACCATTAACTTCCAGATGTTCAAGCTGGTTTTAGAAAAGGCAGAGGAACCAGAGATGAAATTGCCAACATCTGCTGGATCATGGAAAAAGCAAGAGAGGTCCAGAAAAACATCTATTTATGCTTTATTGACTATGCCAAAGCCTTTGTGTGGATCACAATAAACTGTGGAAAATCCTGAAAGACATGGGAATACCAGACCACCTGACCTGCCTCTTGAGAAATCTGTATGCAGGTCAGGAAGCAACAGTTAGAACTGGACATGGAACAACAGACTGGTTCCAAATAGGAAAAGGAGTACGTCAAGGCTGTATATTGTCACCCTGCTTATTTAACTTCTATGCAGAGTACATCATGGGAAATGCTGGGCTGGAGGAAGCATAAGCTGGAATCAAGATTGCTGGGAGAAATATCACTAACCTCAGATATGCAGAGGACACCACCCTTATTGCAGAAAGTGAAGAGGAACTAAAAAGCCTCTTGATGAAGGTGAAAGAGGAGAGTGAAAAAGTTGGCTTAAAACTCAACATTCAGAAAACGAAGATCATGGCATCTGGTCCCATCACTTCATGGGAAATAGATGGGGAAACAGTGGAAACAGTGTCAGACTTTATTGTTTTGGGCTCAAAAATCAATGCAGATGGTGACTGCAGCCATGAAATTAAAAGACGCTTACTCCTTGGAAGGAAAGTTATGACCAACCTAGATAGCATATTGAAAAGCAGAGACATTACTTTGCCAACAAAGGTCCGTCCAGTCAAGGCCATGGTTTTTCCTGTGGTCATGTATGGATGTGAGAGTTGGACTGTGAAGAAAGCTGAGCACCGAAGAATTGATGCTTTTGAACTGTGGTGTTGGAGAGTCCCTTGGACTGCAAGGAGATCCAACCAGTCCATCCTAAAGGAGATCAGTCCTGGGATTTCTTTGGAAGGAATGATGCTAAAGCTGAAACTCCAGTACTTTGGCCACCTCATGCAAAGAGTTGACTCATTGGAAAAGACTCTGATGCTGGGAGGGATTGGGTGCAGGAGGAGAAGGGGATGACAGAGGATGAGATGGCTGGATGGCATCACTGACTCGATGGACATGAGTCTCAGTGAACTCTGGGAGTCGGTGATGGACAGGGAGGCCTGGCATGCTGTGATTCATGGGGTCGCAGAGTCAGACACTACTGAGCAACTGAACTGAACTGAGTATGCCTTTGTCTGAGAAGGCGATGGCACCCCCTCTGGTACTCTTGCCTGGAAAAATCCCATGGATGTAGGAGCCTGGTAGGCTGCAGTCCATGGGGTCGCTAAGAGTCAGACACAACTGAGCGACTTCACTTTCACTTTTCAGTTTCATGCATTGGAGAAGGCAATGGCAACCCACTCCAGTGTTCTTGCCTGGAGAATCCCAGGGATTGGGGAGCCTGGTGGGCTGCTGTCTATGGGGTCGCACAGAGTCGGACACGACTGAAGCGACTTAGCAACAGCAGCAGCAGCAGCAGCATGCCTTTGTATATATGTACCACATTTTTTTTTACCCATTTAACTATCACTGGACTGTTAGGTTGCTTCCATGTCTTGACTATTGTAAATAGTGCTTAAGTGAACATTGGGATGCATGTGTCTTTTTGAATTAGAGTTTTCTCCAGATATATGTCCAGGAGTGAAATTGAAGGATCATGTGGGTTCTATTTTTCATGTTTTAAGGAACCTCCATACTTTTCTCCATGGTGATTGTACCAATTTACATTCCCACCAACAGTGTAGGGAAGGGTTCCTTTTACTCCATATCACCTCCAGCATTTATTATTTGTAAACTTTTTGATGCTGGCCATTCAAACTGGTGTGAGGTGATAGCTCATTGTAGTTTTGTTTTGCATTTCTCTAATAGTGATGTTTAGCATCTTTTCATATATATTTTGGCCATCTCTATGTCTTCTTTGAAGATAAGTCTATTTAGAATTTCTGCCCATTTTTTGATTGAGTTGTTTGTTTGTTTTGATATTCAGCTATATGAGCTGCTTGTATATTTTCGAGATTAATTTCCTTGTTGGCTGCATCATCTGCAAATATTTTTTCCCATTCTGTAGGTTGTCTTTTAATTTTGTTTATGGTTTCCTTTGCTGTGCAAAAGCTTTTAAGTTTAATTAGGTCCCATTTGTTTATTTTTATTTCCATTACTCTAGGAGATGGGTCAAAAAAGATATCACTGCAATTTAGGTCAAAAAGTGTCCTGCCTATGTTTTGTTCTAGGAGTTTTATAGTATCCAGTCTTACATTTAGGGCTTTAATCCATTTGGGGTTTATTTTTGTGTAGGGTACTAGAGAATGTTCTGATTTCATCCTTTTACATATAATTGTCCGGTTTTCACATCATCATTTATTGAAGAGACTGTTTTTTCTCCATTGTATATTCTTTCTTCTTTTGTCATAGATTAATTGACCAAAGATGTTTGGGTTTATTAATAGGCTTTTTATCCTGTTCCATTTTGGATCGTCTGTTATAAAATTATATGAGTGAAATAATTGGCCCACTGTCTTTGCTTTTTAAAAGAAGTTCAATATTATCATTTCTTTTTATTATAAAAATAGTATGTTTATTATACAAAACTGGGCAACATGAAAAAGTAGAAGAAAACAAAGACCTCTATTTAGATTTTTAGGTATTTTTAGGTAGTCTAATCTTTTTTCTACATACTGTCTGGAGTTGTTTTTTTTTTTTTTTTTTACACAATTGTGAACAACATTCAATGTGTAACTTTAATTTTATGCTCTTTGTTGAAATAATACATTTTCCCCAATTATATAGTTTCCTAATGGATAGACTATAATTTGCTTTCCTTTCCCTATTGGTGGCAGTTAAGATGCTTTCAAAATTGTGTTTTACAAATTGTTTTATCTGTAATTAGTAATGTGATGCTTTTCTTTAAATCATGCGAGAGACAAGAGGAAATGGCCCAACTGGAGCATGAAAGAGAAGTAGCTTTGATGGAGCAGGAGATGATGGAGAGACTTAGAGCAGAGGAGCTTCTCTTCCAGCAGGTGAGACCAGAGTTCAGTGGTGCCAGGAGCCCCAGCGGTGGCGCCCTTGGTGTGGTGCCCCCACACGAAGGTGCAGAAAACTCCTCACCTCTGGTTGCTTAGATGTGCCTTTCTTATATCTTCAGTGTTATGTTACGTGGTTTCTTTTGTTTAATACTTATTTGTATTTATTTTACTTGGCTGCACCAGGTCTTAGTTGCTGGCATGGGGGATCTTCGTTGGAGACATGCAGACTCTTGGTTGTGACATGCGGGATCTAGTTCTTGTATGGGGAGCATGGAGTCTTAGCTACTGGACCACCAGGGAAGTCCCTGTATGTGGCTTCCTTACTGGGGAAGAAGCAGTGTGAAGTAGGGGGAAAACCCAGAGTCTGCTTTCACAGATGCCAAGGGGACAGCATCTCAGTGAGACCTGAGTGGTCAGTCATGTCTGTGGTTGGTCAGGTGAGAACAGAATTGCCAAGTGCTCACTTAAGGCCACTGGTGATCTAGGTGGGAGCAGCTGTGTGGGCTGGGGAAAGCAGGGGACATGGAGATGGTGAGTAGGTGTAGTGCTTTCAAGGAGATTTTCAGGGAAGGGGTTTTCTTTTGTTTGTTTGCTTTAAGGAACAGAGTGGAAGGGGAGTGGTTGATATAAAGAAATGAAGGGGATGGTTACTGGGGTCAGCTTTTCTTGGAGACCAGAGGAAACTGTCTCTGGAAAGAAGATTAGGCAGGTGAAAGTGTCCTTTGATTCAAGGGAAGAGGAGAAAATGGCATTAAGTACATGTGTGTAGGTTTTGTGGAGCAAAGATGAAAGCAGTTTCTGTGTGACCGTTTCTTTTTTATAAAGCAGGGACCATGATCATCTTGGCACCCCACTCCAGTACTCTTGCCTGGAAAATCCCATGGACGAAGGAGCCTGGTAGGCTGCAGTCCATGGGGTTGCTAAGAGTCAAACATGACTGAGTGACTTCACTTTCACTTTTCACTTTCATGCGTTGGAGAAGGAAATGGCAAGCCACTCCAGTGTTCTTGCCTGGAGAATCCCAGGGACGGGGGAGCCTGGTGGGCTGCCGTCTATGGGGTTGCACAGAGTCGGACACGACTGAAGCGACTTTGCAGCAGCAGCAGCAGCAGCATGATCATCTACCCAGAATGAGGTGGTAAGGTAGGAGGTGACGGGAGAGTGGTGAAGGTTTGAAATGGTGACTTTGGAGAACTCGAGTTGACCAAGGAAACTTAGTGTTCCTTGGTTGCACTGAATTCCCTGAGTCCAACCAGTCATAATGGGGCCTTTTGGTTTGATTTTGTTATTATGTGATTTTCTCCACTTAGACCTAGGTATACTGGTAAAGATGTGGAGGAGACAGACAGACTGAAGTGAGTTTGGGTTAGTAGGATTGGGGAGCTAAGGATGCTGGTATGAGAACGGTTGAAGAGGTGGGTTATGGACTATAAACCAGATAGGGGAAAGTCCTAGAGTGACTTCTGGACTAATTTAATTTATGGTGCACTTGTAAACCAAATTTGAGTCACCCTTATACTTCTACCATATAGTACCTAACTCTAGAGACTCAACTCCAGTTTACCTATTTTAAGAAGGGATTATTTGGGTGTGTGGATAAAAAGGAAAATGTAGACATGGAAAATAGCTTCTCTATCTTGTCTCCCATCCTTAATATTGGGTAAAACATTCTAGGCACCTTAGATGGATATGGCTGTAGAGGCCTTTAATGCTTCTGAGTCTTCATTTTTCAGTCATTGGCTTATTTTTTGTGGGGAGGTTGCAAAGTGTTAGATGTCAAATGCGCATCCAAATGGGCAAGTGTCTCCTGCAGTCTCCCCAACTTTGAGTGGGGATCTGCCCTGCATCTTCCAGCTCCTGGAGCTGCATCTGTCCCCTGTCTATCTGAATAAAGGGAACTTCTTAGCAGTTCTCCTTCCCCAAGACAATTAGACCACAGCTGTGGACATACCCCAACTTTCATTGATTTATCTTCTTTACATTCAATAAAGTTTGACAATACTAGAAACTTTGCTCTGGCTGTATCAGTATGAAGCCACCCACTGTGCATCAAACCCTAAGCACTGTATTGGGTGGAAGATACAGTGATATCCTGCAGAAGGCACGGTGGCTGGTTAAAGAAATGGATTGATGGGCAGAGAGATGAGAGGAGGAGGGATGTGTGGAGAGATGGACCAGCAGAGAAGCACTTAAAACAGAGTGAGGCTAAGGTGAAGAAAAATCAGAGATGCTCTCTCTGCCCTTTGAGTCAAATGAACTGGAGGTCAGGACTCTGGTCACCTGCCTTTTGGTTGCAAAAGCAAGTGTCCTCATAGTATAGCTGACTTGAAATTCTTTGAAATTTTAGACACTCTTCAGCAAGCCCAGGTCCTTGTGAACAGGGAAACATTTTTATTGGTGTTTTTTACTTAAGAGCTTATTTTAGAAGTGATAGCTTTTACATTTGTTTGAATGTTTTTCTAATGGTTTTGGTCACATGTGAAGAAAGCAGTTGAGTTTCAAACATTTCCTTAAAATGTTAAGAAACTGTCCAGGTTCAATGCACGATACTGGATGCTTGGGGCTGGTGCACTGGGACGACTCAGAGGGATGGTACAGGGAGGGAGGAGGGAGGAGGGTTCAGGATGGGGAACATGTGTATACCTGTGGCGGATTCATGTTGATATATGGCAAAACCAATACAATATTGTAAAGTTAAAAAAAAAAAAAGAAACTGGTTATGTTGACCAGTGTGGTTGGTATTTAACAACTGCATTTTGCATTATTATTGACCGATTAGAGTTATTTCACTTTCTGTACTGATGTCTGAAATGATTGAATGATAACATTCTTGCATTTCAGCTAGCTAGCCTATCACTTTTATTTTAGTGGGGATGACATAAGAATACGAAGAAATTAATTAATTGACCTTTGTGAATAACTATTAATCACTGTTTATTATCTGTTTGTAGAAAATGTATTTTTAAAAATCCTTAATATAGTTTTAAAATTCTCTAAATGGAATGAGCTTCTATTATCCTGTTTATGGGGTGGCACTGGACTGATGGTAAGAAATTATTTTCTAGTGAGGTTAATAAACTCTTCCTGTAAGGATGGCTATTTTCAGGCCAAGAGGCAAAACTGAGGATACTGTGTGGGGATTACGGTATATTATGTAGCCATAGCAAGAGAGAAATGTCTACAAATGTTTTATCAATGAAATAAAAAAAATTTTAAAATACAATTTTTTTTCTGTAATGTAGGCTTACTATTGAGAAGAATTACACTCCCCCTTTAAAGATAAAGAGTTCACCTAGTTGGACTTCAAAGATAATGTTCCCTCTCATCAAAATGGATGGAAATGTTTCTGTTAATACTGATCTGTAATGAGATTTTATGTATTTCATCTATGAAAATATCTTTTCACTCATAGGTCCTACCAACTATTGATAATTAGTCCCTGTGCCTATAATATTCAGTGTATCGATCTCTTGGAAGGCACTTGTAGAAGTCTGCTCAATTTTTCTCTTGATATTTGTCTTTTAGCTTGTCTCTACCTGGTAAATTAATCCCTTCCAGTTGAAGGTTGGTGAAAGCTTCTCAGTTACAGTTTGAAATCCACTGAAAATGGATTTTGAAATGTGGGAATTTCCTTTGCACTTACATCAGGCCTAAACACACTCGGAAACTATAGTTTGAACTTGGAAAATGTATTTGGCACAAATTTGTATGGGAATGGAAATCTCGTTTCTGATAGCACTGGGAGTGTATACAGCAGCTTGACGTAGTTCAGACGGTATTAGCTGTTGCTGAAATGATTTTACTGAAGTGTTAAGTTTTACATATAAGTGCTATTTTGCCTTATACTTTTAGATTGAATTGATTAAACATTGTTTAGTCTACAGCAGAAGCTAATTTCCAAAGTTATTTAATGTTTGATAATTGTGGTTGAAAATGGCCTTCTCATTCAGACATACCTCAGTCTTGTCCCTGAGCTCAAAAATTCACAACAAAGCTATTAGGCATGAAACTATCGAGTGGTAGAGCATGTAAGGATATGTTCAACTTCTATTTCTTTTTTTTTTAAATATATGGTCTTTGTAAACATTTTATTCATGTATTCGGCTGCGCTGGGTCTTAATTGTGGCGTGCAGGACCTTTAGCTGAGGCTTGTGAGTTGTGTCAGTTGTGGCGTGTGACCTGGAGTTCCCTGACCCGGAATTGAATCCAGGCCCTGTATTGGGAGCATGGAGTCTTAGCCACTGAACCACCGGGGAAGTCCCCAGCTTCTATTTCTTACGATAATTCATAGAACAGATGATGGTTGAATTCATAAGGGTAAATGAAGGTCACTGTGGACACTGTTACTGAACCACACTCAAATCTGGTCATCCAATGCACAGTAAAGCAGAATCTGTTGACACTGGCTTGTGTTGAAGGCAGGTACAGAGTTTACTGCAGGGTAACAAGCAAGGGAGTAGGAGACAAACTGCATATCCACTCTCACTTAGTGTTTGAGTGAGTGATTTTCTTAAAGGGGAAAAGTAAAGAGGCTGGGATTAATCTGGTGACATTTCTATTTTTTAAATTGAAGTATAGTTGATTTACAATACTGTGTTAGTTTCATGTATATAACAAAGTGATTTGGTTATACATATATTGATAGATACTTTTTCTATTTCATTATAGTTTCATTATAGTTTATTACAAGATATTAAATATAGTTCTCTGTGGCATACAGTATCCTTGTTTATTTTATATATGGCAGTGTGCATCTGTTAACCCCTACTCCAATTCCCCCTACCTTTGGTAATCATAAGTTTGTTTTCTATCTCTGTGGGCTTGTTTCTGTTTTTTATGTTAAGTTCATTTGTACTATTTTTCAGTTTCCATGTACAAGTGTGATATATTTGTCTTCCTCTGACTTATACTTAGTATGATAATCTCTAGGACTATCCATGTTGCTTCAGTACTTCTGTGATATTTCTTAATCATTGCTTTTTTTCAGTCAGCGATTGATTTTTCAGTCGTTTTGAACTCAGCATTGACTCCTTTGGAAGTCAGGGTGTCACCCATTTACAGTTCTCTGCCCAGGTGGTCCATGGCTCAGTGGGTCAGTTAGCTCATCTTGTCCTAGAGAAATGATCTGAATTTGTACATTAATGATAAAATAGCAATTTTAGAGCATTAACGATGTTACCGACAATAGCAATTTTAGTTGTCTGACTCTGGTTGATTATAGTGTTCAGTTAGCACAGAATTGAGGTCAGAGAGGACAAAAAAGGGAATAAAGTTTTGGATAGAGAGAGTAATCATAAACTCAGTACAGGAACTCAACTTTAGGGGGTCTCAGTTTCAACACTGCTGGCTCAATAACACATGATCAGTTCAGTTCAGTTGCTCAGTCGTGTCCGACTCTTTGCGACCCCATGGACTGCAGAACACCAGGCTTCCCTGTCCATCCACCAACTCCCAGAGCTTGTTCAAACTCCCATCCATCCAATTGGATGATGCCATCCAACCATCTCATCCTCTGTCGTCCCCTTCTCCTCCCGCCTTCAATCTTTCCCAGCATCAGGGTCTTTTCCAATAAGTCAGTTCTTCACATTAGGTGGCCAAAGTATTGGAGCTTCAGCTTCAGCATCAGTCCTTCCAATGAATATTCAGGACTGATTTCCTTTAAGATTGACTGGTTTGATCTCCTTGCTATCCAAGAGACTCTCAAGAGTCTTCTCCAACACCACAGTTCAAAAGCATCAATTCTTTGGTGCTCTTTAAGAATTTTCCATAGTTTTTTGTGATCTACACAGTCAAAGGTTTTGGCATAATAAAGCAGAAGTAGATGTTTTTCTGGAACTGTCTTGCTTTTTCGATGATCCAACGGATTTGGCAGTTTGGTTCTTCTGCCTTTTCTTAATACAGCTTGAATATCTGGAAGTTCATCTGGAACTCTAACACATGATAGAGTCAAATATTTCCTGAAGAGTAGCTGCTATTGAATCATATGGTGAATACTCATAGGCTTTAAACACTATGTTTTCACAAACTTTGTAAATTTGTCCAATTAGGCCTTTTTCTGTTCCACACACACTTTTTTTTGGCAGGTTGTTACACATCTTAGCAGATTTCATATCTGGTTGTACTGAATTAATGTTCCTCAATGTCTGAAGATGTTCTTGCCTATAGTAGTACTGTCCCAGGAAGATTGCTCATGGTGGTTGATTTTTCAGTCACTGCAAACTCAGCATCAACTCCTTTGATAAACAGTAGCTAAGCAGTGCTGAGAGCATTTGTCTGCTCATCAAGGGCAAGGAAGATCAATATTTCCCTTGTCTTTAATTGGCCTTTGAAGTTGCTCCTCATGTCATCCACTCTGAGCAACTGTTCTCACCAAAAGGCTAATAACCTTATTTTTTTTTTTTTTAGACCCTGAAATCAAACTTGTTTTGATTAAATCACCATTGATCAATGCGTTTCTTTGCTTGGCTAACAGAGGAGCCACTTGGGAGCTCACTTTCATTGCAGCCTCCTTTTCAGTTTTAATTTTTGTGAAGAAATTCTGTTCTGGTGAAATAATTTTGTTTTAAATTATCTAATATTTCCAACCTTTGTGTTCATGCGAGTTGACACCATTGTGATGAGTGCTTACTCTGATAATATTGACATTTAGTGTATTCTTTTAGTACAGTGTCATTGAATGAGAAACATCCTTTGCTGTTGAATAATTTGATAGTAAAATAACCCACATTCTTCTTTGTCTTAAAAGAGCAGCATTCAAAATTCGCTTCTTTTCTTGATGGATAATGCACTGGTTAAAAAAATAGCCTGGTGATACTATGGCAGTCCAAGCACTGTGAGTTCTGATGTATCAGTGAGCTTGTATGTACTGTACTGAGCAGAAGTGCAAGGCAGTGAGAGCACCACCTGCCACCTCTGTTGCACATACGTGGCTCTGCTGTCATGGGGCAGAAGCAGTCACAGTGAATGAGTGAGTGAGCGTGAGCATGGCAGTGTGTCAAGAAAGTTTTATTTATAGACACTGACATTTGGACTTCATATAATTTTTATGTGATAAAATATTATTCATTTGGTATTATTCAACCATAAAAATGTATAAAAACCTTTTTTCACTTGTGGACTATAAAAAAACAGGAGTTGGGTCAGGCTTGGCCAGAGGAATTTAGTCTGTGGACTTCTGTTCTCCTGGAGCTAGGATATATGTTGAGATGGGACCAAATATGTTGTTGATCATCTCTGGGTTCAGGTGATATACTTAAAATGTTCTCCTCTATTATTTTACAACCAGATTTTGACTATCTGAAGATCTATCTGTTCTTAAAGAAATTTTATCTGAGAAAAATCACTGCAGTCTCATTTGTAGCTTCTAGAAGAATAGGGAAAATGATTTAATTTTGTACAAATACTTCTTTTCTAAAATTAGCATTTAAGGAAGCTTCCTTTTAAATTTTGTACATCAGGAAATATTTGTAAAAGCTAAAGTACTGGGAGCCTGTGACCATTTATTCTCTTATGTTTCTGAAATTTAGGTGGGTGTAACCTTAATTATCCTGGGATACTTCAGAGTAATCGAGTGAATTCCTTGCAGTAAACTCTAATATGACTTATTTACATCTTAATATTCAGCAACAGCTGGAATTCCAGCTGGAGTTGGAAGAGCAAGAAAAAGAGAGACAGAGAATAGAAGAACTGGAGAGAGCTCAAGAACAATTTGAGAAGGTAAATTACAGTTTTATAAATGTTTGTTTTATTGAAAACCTCTTAGAATCCTGACTGTTACTTGCGGTTGTTATGGCAGGGGAGTCACAGTCTACAGGCCTGCCGTGTATTATTTGTGTGACTTAAGCAAGTCCTATAGCCCTTTTCAGCTTCAGTTTACCTTTTAGAAAAATAGGGATAACAGTATAATGTTATTGGCAATATCTCACTGGGCGGTTGTAAGGATCAAATAAGATTATGTATGTGCAACTGCTTTGTGAGCAGTGGCATCCTCTAATATTGACATGGTCAACATTTTAGTCAAGAGATAGTGGCTCCTAATTATGGTAGCTGATACTGAAGGCAAAGTTCTTTGTAGTATTGGGGGTATTCTGATCTCTGAGACAATAGTGTGTCTCTTTTCTTCACACTGGCTGTATTGTCAACAATAACTTACATTTTAAAATATGTTCTTATTTGGATTTTTCATGTCTTTAAAATTTTCAGTAACTTAAGCCAAAAAAGTCCATCTCCCTTGACTGTGTCTGTTTTATGTCAAGCCTCCTGCTTGGTCAATGTTTCCTTGTATCCAAAAAGTATATGTTGTATAGACTAAACTTTTGCATGACTGAGTTATACTTTTCAACTGGATATTTCATATTGTATGCTTACAAGTCTCAGTCGTGTCCGACTCTTAGCGACCCCCTGGACTGCAGCCCACCAGGCTCCTCCGTCCATGGGATTTTCCAGACAAGAGTACTGGAGTGGGGTGCCATCGCCTTCTCCTACAACTATCAATTGTTACTCAAATGTTATTCCTCTACTTATTCCATGATTTAAATGGAAAAAAATTTAAAATAGAAGCAGATTTTGTAGAATAGATTTATTAATGGCTTAGATGAGAGTATTATTGTTTAAAGCAATTTTAAAAAGTAAGTTAAAGGGTAAACTAAATTAAAAAAAAAATGAGATTTCATTAATTTACTATTTTCTCCCATCAATGTACAATGCTTATCATTCTAAAAGAGATGAATAAGAATTGTTCTTTACAAAGTGAAATCATTTAGTCCTATTGTAGTCCAAGTGTTGGAAGACTACTTTTGTGACTCAAAAAGATGAGATTTTAAAAGGATAAAATCAAATACCCATACAGAGTTTTAAAAACACAGATGCTGATGTTATCTTTGTCTGAATGAGGGTAGGATACATGGATATCCATGCATACACACACACATATAAATACGCACACCCTTCCACTTCAGTTAAGATTCAGTGATCGCAAATAAAAGAAGAAAACTCAGAATACATCAAGAAGATAGTGATCAAAATGATAAAATAATTGAAAGTGTGTTTTATTGAGATGCCCTGATAGTTATAGCTGAATGATATAGAAAGTCTGTGATTTATAAGAGGGATTGGCTCCAAAGGGTCCCAGTTCATGTTACTTACTTTCTGGGCATTATCAGACTGAGTGTCCAGAGCTGCAGTAACATTAATAATCCATATTCCTACTGGCTTATCACCCCTTTCTTCCCTGCAACATACTGCCTTGCTCAGAGGCAGATTCATCCAAGTCTTTTTGTCTGGCCTTCTTGTGGCTTCAGAGACATGACTCAAACTATCATTTGCAAAAGGAAATTTATTGGAACAATCCTGGGTTGAAGCAAGTGTTTTACAGCTAAGCTGTGAAGGGCTTTGGTTGAGCTGGGTCTTCCAGACCTCTGGGAGCAAGAGAGTCAGTGCTGCCAGGGCTCACACCTCTGCTGTTGTCTCTCACTGTGGCCTGGTTTGCTGCACATGGGTAGGGATCATCATGGTCCTTAATGGTTCCTGGGTCTTATAATGCTGTGGCTCCTACCATCTGAAAGGAATGGATTCCTTTCTTTTAGGTTTCAGTTAAGAAAAGAATCTTGGGAAGGATTCTGACTGGATGAATTTGTGTCAAGTATCCATCCCTTGGTTGGGGAACAGAGTCCTATGAGAACATGGATTTTTCCATCAGAACCACGAAGTTGTGGGAAAAGATGTGTGCAGGAGAAGGGAGTGATCTGGAGAAAAGCATATGGTGCTAAGTTGCTTCAGTTGTGTCTGACTCCTTGCAACCCTATGGACTGTAGCCCACGAGGCTCCTCTGTCCATGGGATTATCCCAGCAAGAATACTGAAGTGGGTCGCCATGCCTTCCTCCAGGCGATCTTCCCAACCCAGGGATCACACGTGTCTCTTATGTCTCCTGCATTGGCAGGTTGGGTTTTTTACCACTGGCACCACCTGGGAAGCCCATGTGTACCATTTAGTTCAGTCCAGTCGCTCAGTCGTGTCCGACTCTTTGCAACCCCATGGACTGCAGCACGCCAGGCTTCCGTGTCCATCACCAACTACCAGAGCTTGCTCAAACTCACGTCCATCAAGTCGGTGATGCCATCTAATCATCTGATCCTCTGTCGTCCTCTTCTCCTCCTGCCTTCAATCTTTCCCAGCATCAGGGTCTTTTCCAGTGAGTCAGTTCTTCGCATCAGGTGGCCAGAATATTGGAGTTTCAGCTTTAGCATCAGTCCTTCCAATGAATATTCAGGCCTGATTTCCTTTAGGATTGACTAGTTGGATCTCCTTGTAGTCCAAGGGACTCTCATGTACCACTTGTCCCTAATCATCAGGGCCATTATATAAATGGTCACGAGATGATGACTCACCTTTGGACAGCTGAAGTGAATCAGCTCAAGAGCAGTTAAGTTAGCTTGCTGCCTTAGAATGAAAAGATAGAGGCCACAGGAAGGTTTGGTTTGATTAGAAGATTGTGTTTTCACATTCAGAAAGCAGTGTCCTATGTGTTCAGAGTGCTTTATAGAGGGCATTGCCCAGGTGCTGTGGCGAGGTCACATGTATTAGGTAGTGCCTTGGGCCAGACTAATTGCTTTAGAAATATTTGCTTCTTTTCTACTATGTATAAAATTCTATTTAACTGAAAGTTCTTTCAAAATCTCTTATTCTAAGCGTTTATTAAAATTTTTATTTTGTCACTTTTCACTTTTGTTAGTAATTTAGCTTCAGGGTTAGTGTTTCAGCCTATTTCATTTTTTAAAACATTCTGCTGCTGCTGTTGCTAAGTCACTTCAGTCGTGTCCGACTCTGTGTGACCCCATAGACGGCCTCCTACCAGGCTCCTCTGTCCCTGGGATTCTCCAGGCAAGAACACTGGAGTGGGTTGCCATTTCCTTCTCCAATGCATGAAAGTGAAAAGTGAAAGTGAAGTCACTCAGTTGTGTCTGACTCTTCACAACCCCATGGACTGCAGCCTACCAGGCTCCTCTGTCCATGAGATTTGCCACACAGGAGTACTGGAGTGGGTTGCCATTGCCTTCTCCTTGAAGTGAAGTCGCTCAGTCATGTCCGACTCTTTGCGACCCCATGGACTGTAGCCTACTACGGTCCTCCGTCCATGGGATTTTCCAGGCAAGAGTACTGGAGTGGGTTGCCATTTCCTTCTCCAGAGGATCTTCCTGACCCAGTGATTGCATCCAGGTCTCCTGCACTGTAGGCAAATGCTTTACCATCTGAGCCACCAGGTAACATTCTATTTAATTATAAACAAAATATGGTAGTCACATATATTAGAGTATTAAATGAGACTGTATCTATAGTTTTGTATTCAGATTTCTCCTTTAAGAAGGTCAGCATTTTTGCTGTTAAATGGGTCATAATGTAAAAATAAAAGCCTTAAAAATTAAACATGGAATCAAAATGAAAAGCATATTCAAAGTATTTTTCTCCATTTTTATATATTATAGGAGTTGAGAATGAGCATGGAAAATATGGCTAAGGAAGATACTTTACATGGAGAGGTGAGAACAAAAAGTTACTCTGTTATGGGATACGAATAAGTATCCTGGAGTGTGACGCTAAATTTTGATGCATTAGTAGATATGTTTTAAAAACAATTTTATGTACCTGTGTTTGGCTGTGTTGGGTCTTCTTGCTGCACAAGGCTTTCCTCTAGGTGCAGTGAGTGGGTGCTATTCTCTAGTTGAGGTACCCGGGCTTCTCACTGTGGCGGCTTCTCCTGTTGTGGAGCACAAGCTCTAGGGCACGTGGGCTCAGTAGCTGCGGCTCCCAGACTCGAGCCCAGGCTCGATGGTTGTGGCACACAGGCTTAACTGCTCCTGCAGCGTGTTGGATCCTCCCGAGCCCATGTCTCTGGCTTTGATAGGCAACTTCTTTAACACTGAGCCACCAGGGAAGCCCCATAGCTAAAGTTTTAATATGGAGATTATCAAAACTGATAGTTCAAATACATAATCTAGTAATAACAAGTCACAAATAGGGTGTACTTTAAAGCCAAATCTCAAAGTGGGTAAAACTGGAATATTCAGTTTGTTTTTATATTTTTAGAAACCAGAATATTATGAGATTATTGACCATATGATTACATGCAGTGATACGTTTTAATTTTCTGATGTATTTTTTTAAAAACACATTTTAGCATTTGTTTTTAGAATTCTCTTGTCATTAACAGGTATTGATTCATTCCCTTAACTGACAGTGTTGAATTTTGATGTTATAATTCAGAAATGCCTTAGTAGAACTGAAAGCAAATTAATGTATTAATCTCAATGTCATTTGAAAGTGAAAATGAATTATATGATTCATTTATGATCATATGATTATAGGATGGAGCCGACTCAGGCAAAACGCTGGCTGAAATTAGTGATCGATATGGGGCACCAAACTTGAGCAGAGTGGAAGAACTTGACGAACCAATGCTCTCTGACGTGAGTATCCTTAGGAAAGTGTTTTGTGAAAAGCAGAGTTTCTTGTTTTACTTGGGAAAGCCCAGTGTCTCTCAGGCCAGGGTTGGATGGCAAAATCGGTCTTTTGCTTCACAGAAAGAAATCCGTTTTCTGAGTGCCAACTTTTTTCTAATTGGCGTTCTGTGCAGTGTGCTGCTGGCCTGAGAGTGAGGGCAGGCACTGGTCTGGCTCCCCGCAGAAGTGTGGGCGCCAGTGGGGAGGTAGCTGGGTGTTAATGTGGAGTGAGCAGTGTGCCCTCCTGTGCAGAGGGTGATACGGTTGTTCGGAAGTGAGGCTTTGAAAATTTCAAAATCTTTTCAAAACCTATATTTAAAATGGATGCTTGGGGCTAGAGCACTGGGATGACCCAGAGGGATGGTTGGTATGGGGAGGGAGGAGGGTTCAGGATGGGGAACACATGTATACCGGTGGCGGATTCATTTTGATATTTGGCAAAACTAATACAATTATGTAAAGTTTAAAAATAAAATAAAATTAAAGAAAATTCTAAAAAAAAATAAAATAAAATCATGTGGTAAAGTACATAATCTTTAAATTTTGGGGGCCAGTAGTAAACCATGGAGCCAAGTGGATAACCTGATGAGAGTGCATGTTTTTACAGTATTTATGTACCTTGGCTTATTTAATAATCATACCGTGTTTCCTGTGCACACGTATTGTGCCCAGTGCTTTTATGGCCAAAACAGGTCATTCTGACCTTATCTAGGAAAGAAACAAACAACCGGACAAGCAAGTAATTGTCAGTGTTAGAGTGGCCTGGTAATTTCTCCTCCAAAGCAGCATGCTTTGAGAGCGAGAGGAGGAGCTGTTGATATCTGATGCCATCAGCAGCTATAACCCAGGACTGCCCTGAAAGAGGCTGCACTGAGTCACCTGCATCAGTGGGCACTGACAAAGTAGAACAGCTGCCTGGCTGAAGACCCTGGATCAGGGAAAGCTTCATGGAGAAAGTCAGCCTTGTCACTCAGTGGTGGGGTGGGAGTCTGGGAGCACAGAAAGTATCAAAACCCAACTCAGGGTGAAGAGAGAGGGAATGGGAGGCAGGGAGAGATCAGAGCTAGGACAGTGGAGAAATCAGGGGCCAGACCACTAAAGGACCTGAATTTGTGCTCAGACATATATATTTTATCCTAAAGGCAGTGGAGGTCAACATGCTCAGAGCTGCACCTTAGGAAGGCCATCTGGCTATAGCGTGTAGAAGAAAATGGAGTGATAGATTTGAGAAGACCCACCAGAGGGCTGTTGTAATCTACGGAGAGATAGCACTGATGACCAAAAGTAGTATATGGTGTTTTAAGAGCTGTTCAGAAAGTGGAGCTGAGTGGATTTGGTTCTAATCAGTGGCTACATTTTTATTAAATGGCTGCTCTGGTTCAGTACTATGCAGGGAGCTAAAAAATACCAGAGAGCAAAACAGATTGGGTTTCTGGCCTTTGGGATCCATGGACTGGTGGGGAAAGTTCACTGAGAGGACAGAGCAGGGACACCTGACCTAGCCTGGGAGAGTCTTATGCAGGAAATGACATTTAAAGAATTAGCCTGAGATAAGTCTAGCAGATAGAGCAAGATGCTTTCAAGGAACTGGAATAGTCCAATATTTTGGTTTGAGTTGCATGGAGCTAGGAGAAGGAAGTGATTTGAAGGTTGGAGAGGTGGGTACAGGCAAGATCATACTGGGCTCTGTGTGTCATGTTAGGGATTTTGGGCTTAGGTGCAGTAGAAGTCATCCAAAGGGTATATGTGAGGATTAAATATGTGTTTTTAGAAGGTGGAGAGAAGATCTGAGTGGGTGGGAGTGGGAACAGCAGACAACTTAGGAAATTATCATAGTCATTCAGGTGCAAAGTGAATAGGACCAGGATGCACACAGCACAGATGGGGACAGCTGAGTGGATTCGCTATTAGCTGGGAGGATAAGGGAGAGAAAGAAATCAGGGATGAAGCCCAGATTTCTGCCTTGGGCAACTAGACTCGTCACCATTTTTTGAACTTTACCATTGGTTGAATTGAGGAACATATGAAAAGAAAGGTTTTGTGAAAACAATGGCTTCTATTGTGGACATGTTGAGTTCCAGGCCACTCTGAGATATGCAGGTGGGTCTGGAGGACAGGAGAGAAGTCCAGGCAGGAGAGAGGAATTTAGTCATATATACTAAGTGAAGCTAGGAGAGTGAGTCAGATGCTCAAGAGAGAATGCAGAATGTGAAGGAGGGGTCTCAGGGTGAAGTGTGTGTGTGTGTATGTGTGTGTGTGTGTGTATGTGTGTGTGTGTATTTAGTTGCTAAGTCATGTCCAATTCTTTTTTGACTTCATGGACCATAGCCCACCAGGTTCCTCTGTCCAGGGGATTTCCCAGGCAAGAATACTGGAGTGGGTTGCCATTTCCTTCTCCAGGGGGTCTTCCCAACCCAGAAATCAAACCTGTATCTCTTGCATTGGCAGTTGGATTTTTTACATTGAACCACCTGGGAAACCCTTTCAGGGTGAAACCATGAGAAATTTCAACATCTAAGGGATAGGTACAGGATCTGCAAGAAGGATACAGACAACAATAAGAGAGAATAGCAAGAGAAGTAGAAGAAAGGATGGGTTAATAAATACATTGAGAATACAATTAAATTATTATTATGTTGAATTTGGGTTTTATGTGAAATAATCCAAAACTATCAAAAAACTTCATTTACATAGTCACATAGACATTACCTAAGCTCTAATTTTGTGTAGCTTGTACATTTCACAGTTCTAATTGTATTTAGTTAGTTCACTTACTCAGTTGTGTCTGACTCTTTGTGATCCCATGGACAGCAGCACACCAGGCTTCTGTGTCCATCACCAACTCCCAGAGCTTGCTCAAACTCATGTCCATCGAGTCAGTGATGCCATCCAATCATCTCATCCTCTGTCGTCCCCTTCTCCTCCTGCTTTCAATCTTTCCCAGCTTCAGGGTCTTTTCTAATGAGTCAATTCTTCGCATCAGGTGGCCAGAGTATTGGAGTTTCAGTTTCAGCATCAGTCCTTCCAATGAATATTCAGGACTGATTTTCTTTAGGATTGACTGGTTGGATCTCCTTGCAGTCCAAGGGACTCTCAAGAGTCTTCTCCAACACCACAGTTCAAAAGCATCAATTCTTCAGCACTCAGCTTTCTTTATAGTCCCACTCTCACATCCATACATGACTACTGGAAAAACCATAGCTTTGACTAGATGGACCTTTTTTGGCAAAGTAATGTCTCTGTTTTTTAATATGCTCTCTAGGTTGGTCATGGAGATGGCAATGGCACCCCATTCCAGTACTCTTGCCTGGAAACTCCCATGGACGGAGGAGCCTGGTAGGCTGCAGTCCATGGGGTCGCTAAGAGTCGGACACAACTGAGCGACTTCACTTTCACTTTTCACTTTCATGCATTGGAGAAGGAAATGGCAACCCACTCCAGTGTTCTTGCCTGGAGAATCCCAGGGATGGGGGAGCCTGATGGGCTGTCGTCTATGAGGTCGCAGAGTCGGACACGACTGAAGTGACTTAGCAGCAGCAGCAGGTTGGTCATAGCTTTTCTTCCAAGGAAAATTGTATTTCTAATTGTATTAATTAAAATTTCTAATTGATGCAGGATACAGGATGCTTGGGGCTGGTGCACTGGGATGACTCAGAGGGATGGTACAGGGAGGGAGGTGGGAGGGGGTTCAGGATTGGGAACACGTGTACACCCGTGGCAGATTCATGTTGATGTACGGCCAAACCAATACAATATTGTAAAATAAAAAAAAAAAATTTAAAGTAAAAATAAAATAATAAAATTTCTAATTGTATTAAAGCATATTTTAATATAATATGATACAATTAATTTTAATACAAAAGCATATAATTAATAATTAATTAAAATTTATAATTGTATTAAAGCATATTTACTTTTCATTTTGTTTCTAGGTTGCATTAAACATTGATCAAGATTTGTAGACTCAACGAACCTAAGAACAATACATTTTTCTTCTTGTTTCAAGTTTCAAAATAGGAGGTCCCCGGTTGTATTTTTTTCCCTCCAAACTTGTACTCTGCTTTTCCTCCCTCTAACCACAGCTTTATAAATGAGTTTCAAGTGTGGCCTTAAAATATTGCTTTTTTAATGTAACTGGCTACGTGTATGACGTCATTGAGAGAATAGGAGAGAACTTTTCCCAAAGCAACCAAAAGGAGCAAGTGGGAGACCAGCTGAAAAGAGTGTAACAAGATTGCCTGAGGTGAAAGTTACTGGTCTGTGGGAAGTGAAAGAGGCTGCCACTCTGTAGGGCTCAGGAACATTCCACATGCTTTAGATATGATGATGTCCTCCTGGGAGTGCACTGCAAAGACGTCCCCAGTTTGCTGGGAAATGATGCTTTGCAGTTCCACTTAAGCCATGCTTATTGATGCGGCTGGGGTGGGGAGGGATGCCGAGTCCCCGCACAGGGAGGCTTTGTCTCTTTTGGAACAATCTTTGGGCAAAGGGATGATGTGCTGCTGTTGAAGGGAAGATCTCTCTTCCTTCAGTGGGTGCTGGGCGGTCTGTGGACCCTGACTGCACTCTTGGCCTCTTAAGTTTCAGGGCTAGCTTTGAACTTTAGGGAGAAATTTGCTTTTATAAGACATTTTTCCAGATCTATGTTTATGCCAAGAAGAGGCTTCTTCTAAAAAAAGAAAAATTCTAGTTTTAATTATAATATACCTTTTCTGACACAATGAGAAGAGAACAACCTAATTGCTTAAATGGGGAAAGAAAAAGGGAAAAAAATTATGGGAAAGAATACAGATTTCATTGAAGAGAAACGTTATATCAGTCCTATACTTTTTAAAAAAACTTAAAGACTTTGGGGCTGCGCTGGGTGTTCACTGCTGCCACGGGCGGCTTTCTGTTGTAGTGAGCGGGGCCACTTTCCATCGTGGTGTGCGGGCTTCTCACTGCCGTGGTTTCTCCCGTGGAGGAGTGCAGGTTCTGAGTGAACGGGCTTCAGTAGTTGTGCAGGGCTTAGCTGCCCCGTAGCATGTGGAATCTTCCTGGACCAGAGATCAAACCTGTGTCCTTTGCATCTGCAGGTGAATTCTCAGCCACTGTACCACCAGGGAAGTCCAGTTCTGTACTATTTTTTCTTTGAGAAAAAAGTTCCAGGTGCCCCAGAGCCATCGATAACTTCTCTGTCAATCAGGCTGCCAGGTACTCTGCCCCCACATATGGATGACCTGTGTTCACTGCACCCAGGCAGAAGTGTTGAAGGCAGCAGGAGAGTGTCCTTCAAGCCTCGGCCTCAACCAATGTGGCCCCATCAAGGAGGGCTGGGTGTGGAAAGACAGGCTCAGAGGGCACCCTGGATTCACTCAGCCCATGTCACTCCCCAAAGAGTGCAGTCTGGCCCTGGGATTTGGCAGCAAGACTTTCTGAGTGTTAGTCAGCTCTCCAGAGTGTTAGTCACAAGGCGAAGCTTTGTGGCTCTGGGCTAGGGGGTGGTCTTGTGTGAAGAGTCCCCAGCCAGAGCTTGGCATAAGAGGAAGAAGGTAGAATGGGATAAGAAAGGAGATGAAAGGTGTTCAACCTTTGTCTGGGGAGAGATTCCTCAGGAGGATTCAGCTGGTGATCAGGGTGCAAGGGAAGAGTCTTCCATCTCCACCAGGAGATGACTCACAGATACAGCAAATGCCCACTGGGACTAGGGCAAGGCTGTCATCCTTGGGCAGACACTTATGCTAAGTTTGAATCTGAGTCTTAGAGTTGCTTGCTAATGGCAGCAAGACTTATTTTAGACCCATCCAAAGGATGGGGTCCTCTGTCCATTAGATTTCCCAGGCAAGAATACTGGAGTGGGTTGTCATTTCTTCAGGGATCTTCCCAACCCAGGAATGAAGCCTGCATCTTCTGCATCGACAGAGAAGCCTGGTGTGGGCCTCACAGTCCATTGGGTAGCAAAGGCTAAACAGTGACAAGAAAGGGTGGGGTGGGGACGCCTCCTGTTCTGGTGTACTTTTAAGTAGCTAGATAAGATCCTGTTTTGGTTGAAGTATTCTAGGTTTTCCTCCTGATCTGGTTCTTAGTGGAAGGCAAAGAGAAGGAAGAAATGAAAGAAAGGAGAGACATAAAGGATCTAAACATAAATAAACTCTAGGTTTCTGCTTCTTTTTGCTTCACTCACTAGTTTGTTGTAGTTTTTTAGATTCCATGTAAGTGGCATCATGCAGTTAAATAGACGTCTTGGCTGAATCTTGAATAGCCAAGTATGAAGTTCACTGTTCAGCTGAAGTTAAGGCTGAAGTTACAGGTTAACTTCTGGGACATAGCAATTTTTAAAACTACACTTTTATTAGAATTTTGGTTTAATATTATGCTGGAACAGTGATTTTTCAACATTTTTAAATTCTTGGAACTTTTGTGGTCACTGTGCCACACAATTTTGGTACTATGTAAGTGTTTATTTTCAGCTAAAATAGAGAAAGAAGGTACTTTTTAGTACTTTTTTCCCCCAATGTGTTTTTTCTTTAAGCTCTCTATTGTTCATTTGTGTTTGATACTTCTGGATACCTAATTTTTCTCCAATTCAGTTTTCTGCTCTGTAGATGCTATATTTTTAAATTTTGTTTGGATTGAAGATGACTTATCCAGCTGTATATATTTTTGGGACATAACAGCTTTATTGAGATAAAATTCACAATCACCCATGTAAAATTTACAGTTCATTGGTTCTTAGTACATTCACTGGTTTGTACAACCATCACCACAATCAGTTTTAGAACATTTTCATCACCCCAAGAAGAAACTGTCTGATTTAGTGCTCATGACACCCAGATCCTTCCCCCCGCAACTCTAGGCAACTACTAATCTCTTGAGAATCCCTTGGACTGCAAGGAGATCCAACCAGTCCATCCTAAAGGAGATTAGGCCTGGGTGTTCATTGGAAGGACTGATGCTGAAGCTGAAACTCCAATACTTTGGCCACCTCATGCAAAGTGTTGACTCATTGGAAAAGACCCTGATGCTGGGAGGGATTGGGGGCAGGAGGAGAAGGGGACGACAGAGGAAGAGATGGCTGGATGGCATCACTGACTCGATGGAGTCTGAGTGAACTCCAGGAGTTGGTGATGGACAGGGAGGCCTAGTATGCTGCGATTCATGGGGTCGCAAAGAGTCGGACACGACTGAGCGTGTTTTGTTATTTTTTGTTATTTTTCTGTATAACATCAGAAAACACAGCATCTGATCCACCATCAGTATAGTTAAGAGTAACTGTTGGGTTAGGGTGATGATAGTCTGTGCCTCCTTCTGTGGCCTACTTCTGTGGCCACTCTTGCAACTCTGAAGTAATTTGTATGGTTACAATATGACCATCCAATCCTAATCATTTTAATATTAGTTGCTAATTTTTATCCAAATCAAACTTTGCATTGGAGTTTGTGAAATTCATTGTTAATTCTATTTTCCTTTTACATTTATGTCCAGCATTCTTCTGAAAAGTTTTTCATAATCACTGAGAATCATTCGGTTACCCCCAAAAGTAATTCTTCTGAAAAAGAGATCAATGTTTCTTTTCCCTTAATTACTAACCTTAAAAGCAAGGAATTCAAGTAGCTATGAATAGTGGCATTTTCCCCTGCATTTCTTTTAATTGATTATCATTATGGGCTCATGGTACTTCTTTGATTTAGCAGTGTCTTTCAACCCATTAGTTATTTTTCATTATCATCACCTGGGTAAGTGAGTAAGCTCCTTTATTCCTTATGTATGGTATTGCCACTACTCAGGACCCTGCATAATTGATATTATTCACTAGTCTGCAGATGAAGGAACTGAGGCACGAAGAGAGGGGCTTTGCCTCATTTTAAACAGTTGGTAAGTGACAGAGCTGACTTGGACTGGGCCTTTGTTGGGCCTAAAAGTCAGTGCTGCTGATGTGCTCACTCGTGGCCGACTCTCTGCGACCCCATGGACTGTAAGCCCGCCAGGTTCCTCTGTCCATGGAATTTTCCAGGCAAGAATACTGCCGTGGTTGCCATTTCCTTCTCCATCAAAGTCAGTATTTTCTGTCAATTCACTATTTGGATTCTGGATAGGGATGAGAAAATTGAAAGTAATTTTTTTTTTAAAAAAAGATCTGAAACAATTGTTTGTATAGCTCAATGTTCATAAAGAATTAGACTTTTTAAGTATATGTTTTAGTTTTTATTGTGGTAAGATGCACATAACATGAAATTTACCATTTTACCATTTTAAAGTGTACAGTTCAGTGGCAGTAAATAAAATCAGCCGTCACTGTACTTGATATCATGCTGCCATCCTCACTGTCTGGTTCCAGGATGTCTTTATCAAAGCTGGAGACTACACACCCATTAAGTAATCATTCCCCATTCCTCCCCCCTCCCAACCCCTCCCAACCCCTGAGTAGGTTTCTATGAATTTACCGGTTCTGGAAACTTCAAATAAATGGAATACATGGCCTGGCTTCTGTCACCTCCATAATGTCTTCAAAGTTCATCTAAGTTGTACCATATATCAGAACATTTTTTGTCACCGAATGATAACTTACTGCTTTGATATGTACCACACTTATCCATTTGTCAATCCATGGTCACTAGGGTGATTTCTGCCTTTGGGCTATTGTGCATAATGTTGCTATCAACTTGTGTATTCAGACTTTTATGTGGACATGGGTTTTCAGTTCTTTTGAGTCTATACCTCGGAGTGAGTCATACAGTAATTCTATGTTGAAGTTTTTGAGGAACCTCCAAGTTACTTTCCACTGCAGCTACACCATTTTACATTCCTACCAAAAATATATCATCCCCATTTACACTTGATATTTACCATTTTCTTTTTGTGTGTGTGGCTATCCTAATGGACGTGAAGTCGTATGTCATTGTGGTTTGTATTTCCCTAATTACTTAATAACTAAGCATCTTTACATGTGCTTGTTGGTCATATTTATGTTTTTGGAGAGATGTTCATTCAAGTCCTTTGGCTGTTTTTATTTTTTTATTATTTTTTTTTTTTGTAGTTTTAAGCTTTTTTTTTTTTTTTTTAGAAAAATACATTTTTTGGATCCTAGACCCTTATTGGTTGTATAATTTGCAAATATTTTCTCCCATTCTCTCACTCTCCTGATAGTGTCTTTTAATCCTCCAAAGATTTCATTTTCAAAAAGTCCAGTTCATCTATTTTTTCTTCTGTTACTTGTGCTTTTCATGTCATATCTAAGAAATTATTGCCAAATCCAAGGTCATAAAGGTTTACACCCATGGTTTCTTTGAAAAGTTTCATAATTTTAACTTTTATTTGGATCTTTAATCCATTTCAAGTTAATTTTATATATAATATGAAATAAAGGTCCAACTTCCTTCTTTTGCATTTGCCTATTCCGTTATCCCAGAACCGTTCATTGAAGAGACCGTTCTTTCTCCATTGAAAGGTCTTGGCACTCTGTTGAAATCAATTAAGATAATGTATATGTATGGGTTTACATACATTGTGGACTCTCCATACATACATTATGGACTCTCCATGCTATTCAATCAATCTATATTACTGTTTTTGTCCCAGTAATACCCTCTTTTGACTATTGTAGCTTTGTAATTTTTATGAGTTTTGAAATTGAAAAGTGTGAGCCCTCCAACTTTGTTCTTTTTCAATGTTTTGGCTATTAGGCCCCCTTGACATTGCATATGAATTTGAGGATTGTCTTTTTCATTTTTGTAAGGAAGGACACTGGGATTTTGATGGGGATTTCATTGAATCCTTAGAAAGGTTTGGGATATATGGCCATCTTAACAGTGTTAAGTCTTCCAATTCACAAACACAAGATGTTTATCTATTTAAGTTTTCCTCATTTCTGTCAAAAATGTTTTGTATTTTTCAGCACACAGGCCTTCTTGGTTATATTTATTCCTAAGTATTATTAATGCTATTATAAATGAAATTATTTTATTGATCTCTCTTTTACATTGTTCATTACTTATGTACTGAAATGCAATTGGTTTTGTTTATTGGTCTTATATCCTGAAATTTTGTTGAATTTATGTATTAGCTCTAGTAGTTTTTTTCTTTTTGTGATTGCTTAGAATTTTTTATGCACAAGATCATGTCATTTACAAAGAGAGATAATTTTACTTCTTCCTTTCCAATTTGTGCCTTTTTATTCTTTTTCTATTCTCTCAATTGCTCTGGCCAGAATTTTCAGTATAACATTGAATAGAAGTATTGAAAGCAGGCATCCTTGTTTTGTTCCTGATTTTAGGGGAAAAGCTTTCCATCTTTCATAAGTAAGTATTATGTGACTGTGGTGTTTTATAGTTTTTTTTTTATCAATTGAAAACTCCATGTATTCATGATGTGTTAAATGTTTTTATCATGATATGATCCTTTTTATGTTTTTCTAGGGCCAATTTACTGGGAATTAGTTAAGGATATTTGTATCCATATTCAAAACAGATACTGGTCTATAGTTTTCTTGTTTTGTCCTTCGCTTTGGTATCAGTTTAATACTGGTTTCATAGAATAAGTAAGGAAGCATTCCTTTTTCTTTTGTTCTCGGAAGAGTTTATGAAGGATTAGTATTAATTATTCTTTAATTGATAGAATTTTTTTAATTGATAGAATTCACCTATAAAGCCTTCTAGATCTATACTTTTTTTGTTGGAAGCTAATGATTACTAATTCATTCTCTTTACTTCCAGTATTTCTGTTTCTTTTTGAGTCAGTTTTTGTAGTTTATGTCTTTCTAGGAGTTTGTTCATTTCACCTAAGTTATTTAATTTGGCATAGAGTTAACATACAATCCTTATAATCCTTTATGGGGTGCATATATATTTTTGAGTTAGTGTATTAATTTTCTTTGATAAATACCCAGAAGTGGAATTTCTGGATCATATAGTTTTACTTTATTTTTTTGAGGAACCCTGTACTATTTTTCATAGTGGCTACACCAATATACAATTCCCAAAAGAGTGTACTGGGGACTCATTTTCTTTACATCCTCCCCAATACTTGCTATTTCTTGTGTTTTTTGATAGCGTCATTCTAGTGGGTATGAAGTGCTATCTCTTTGTGGTTTTTATTTGCATTCCATGATGATTAGTAATGTTGAGCACCTTTTCATGTTAGCCATCTGTGCGTCTTTGAAAAAATGTCTATTTGGATCCTCTGCCTATTTTTAAATTTTTTTTTGATATTGAATTGTATGAATTCTTAGCAGATATATGATTTTTCAAATATTCTTTCCCATTTGGTAGGTTGCCTTTTCCTTTTGTTGGTGGTCTCTTTTGCCATGCAGAAGCTTTTTAGTTTGACATAGTCTCACTTGTTTATTTCTGGTTTTGTTGTCTTTGGTTTGATGTCAAATTTAAAAAATAATCACCTAGAATGATGTCAAAGAGCTTACCACCTATGTTCTCTTCTAGGAGTTTTATGATTTAGGGTCTTTAATAATTTTGAGTTAATTTTTGTAAGTGGTGTAAGATAGTGGTTTCATTCTTTTGCATGTGGCTATCCAGTTTTTCCAACACCATTTATTGAAGACACTGTCCTTTAAAAGAAATATGTAAATAAATAATACTCTGGTTTAGAATAATGCCTACTTAATTTTATTTATTTACAGAAACTGCTTCTACATAGCTCTATTTTCTCCCTCTTTTGTGCTATCATTGTCATAGAAATAACACTTTCAAATTTGTATGCCCATTAACACAGATTTTTAATTGTTGCTTTTAAATAATATAGGAGAAAAAGTTACAAACAAAAATACATAATTATGGGTATAAATGTTCATTATTTCTTCATGGGAATTCAAATTACTGTCCAGTTTCATTTCTGCCTGAAGAATTCTCTTTAGTATTTCTTGCAGAGCAAGTCTGCTAGCAATGAATTCTGTTAGCTTTGTTTTAATTTCTCATTGATTACTGAAGGATGGTTTTGTTGAATATAGAGTTATTATCAGTGTTTTCTTTTAGCACTTTGAATACGTAATCCCACTGCCTTCTAGCCTCCAAGGTTTCTGATGAGGAATTAGCTGTTAATTTCATTGAGCATCCCTTGTATGTGATAAGTTGCTTCTCTGTTGCTGCTCCCAAGATTCAGTCCTTATCTTTGGATAGATTGCTTATGATTTCCCTCAATATGCATCTCTTTGAGTTTATCCTACCTGGAGTACACTGGGGCTTCTTGGATTTGTGGTTTAATATCTTTCTATAAAATTTGGGAAGTTTGGGACCATTATTTCTTCAAATATTATTTTAGCTTCTTTTTCTTTCTGTAATTCCTTTATGCACATGTTGGTATAATTGATGGTGTTCTATTTGTCTTTCAGGCTTTGTTATTTTATACTTTTTTTCTTTCTTTGTCTCAGAGTGAATAATGTCAACTGGCCTATCTCCATAATATTGATTTATTCTTCTGCCAGCTCAATTCTGCTATTGCATTCCTCATATGAATTTTTCATTCTAGTCACTATTTTTCAACTCCAGAATTTCTATATTTTCTTTAGTTTTTATGGTTTATTTTAGCTCTTTGAACATATTTAAAATAGTTGATTTAAGGTTTTGTCTAGTAAATCCTATGCTTGACTTTTCCTTAGAGACAATTTCTAATAATCCTTTCTTTTTCTGAATATGGGCCATACTTTCTTGTTTCTTTTAATACCTTGCAATTTTTTGAAAATTGGGTATTTCAAAACATATGTATTGACAATTCTGGAAAACAGATTCTACCCTTTCCCCAGAATTTATTATTGCTGTTTGTTCTTCTTGTTGGTTTTTTTGTTGTTGTTGTTTGGTAACTTTTCTGAATTTATTTTATAATATCTGTATGTTTTGTCATATGTGGTCATTGAAGTCTGGTAGGGTTGCTTAGTCAGCCTTTGATTTGACAGAGGTTTCTTTAGATGTTTGAAACCAATAAAGCTTTCAGACTTTGTTGTGGTGTACATTCAATGCTTAGGTATCTAGTTTACAGCTCTGCTTTAACCTTCACTTTCTGATTGTGTTGAGCCTCCTCCAGTTCAGCCAGAGATGAGAGCTTAGGGTCTTCTTGGGTCTTTCTTAACTGTATATATAGCCTTAGGCATGCAACCCAGCAAACATGTAGCCTTCTCAATTTCTAGCAATATCCCAGAACTCTTAATAGTCCCTACAGAATCTCTTTCTTAAGCTTTTTGACTCAAGTTTTTGATCATCTTGTTCTTTGTCCCAGTCATTATCACTGTATCAGTCAGCCACGATGTTAAAAAAAAGTTGGTGCTGATTTTTTGTTTGCAATAGGTGAACTTTGAGTCATGTCAAATATAGTTTTTCAAGTGGGATTTTCCATGGAACTTCCAAGCAAGTCAAATAATGACTATTTTCTGGGAATTGGCCTTTAGATAAGTTCCATCCTGATTCTGCCTTTTTTTTGGCTAATAGGTCATTGATTTTCACCATGGTTTCAACATGAAAGCTCTGTTGGTTTTCAAGACTACCATGGACTTGGGAGTAGGGGAATGGGAATAGAGAAAGGTAAGTAGCCACAAGGGTCATGCTATTCTTGAGATTCAGCTATTTTTCTTGAATGAACATTCCCTGAATTTTTGCCAGTCTTTGGTTAATTTTAAGAGTTCTGAAAAGTTGGTTTTGACAATTTATACCAGTATTGTTACTGTTTTTATGGAGAAGAGGATTTTTGGAGATCTTTATTTTTAGAGATCTTTATTTTTGGAGATCATTATTTTACCTTTATTTTAAAATTGTTTATTTTTGTTCTTAGGCATCCTAGTGAGATAAGGCCAAAATGGTACATTTCTTTCTAACATTAAGTGAAATCTATAATCATCTATCATGTAAATGATATGAGATGTAAGCCTTTGAATTTTGTATATAAATGTTTTCTGGATTTTAACATTTGTCTTTGAAACAGTTTTCCACTGCTTATAAAATTGTTAGTTGACAGTTTTTTCTCTTTCAGTATTTTAAGGATGATTTCTTGCTCTTTTCTCATTTGCTTTGTTTTTGATAAGAGATCTAATATCACCCTTAGCTGTTCTTATGTAATATGTCTATTTTCTCTGATTTTAATATTTTATCTTTATTACTGGTTTTGAACAATTTGATTTTGATGTGCCTTGGTGTACTTCCTTCATGTTTTGTATGCCTTAGGTTTATTTGAGTTTCTTGGCTTAGGTTTTTATTAAATTTGAAAAAAGTTTTAGTCTTTATTTCTTAAGTATTCTTTCACTATCTTCTAAGGGTGAACTGAGCTCACTGATGTTGTAATTCCCTTCTTTTTGTTTTTTTGCCTCTCCATGTTTCAGTTATGAAAGTTTCTGTTGCTAAAGATTTTTTTTTTTTCTCTGCAATATCTACTGTTAATCCTGTCTGGTATATTTAGCATTTATATTTATTATTTTTATAATATCATCCATCCTCTACTTAATATGTTCATTCTTTCCTCTAGCTTCTAAAATGTATAGGAGACAATTAGAACGATTGCATTAATGTTTCTGGTTACTAATTCTGTCATTGCATTGGGGCAATTTTGATTTATTTTTTCCTTATATAGGTTATTTTTCTTCTTTGCTTGGTAACTTTTTATGTGAATTTTGTCTTCTTGAATGTTGAGCATTTTTATTCCTACAGTAAATATTTTCGAGCTTTTTACCTAGGTGCAATTAAGTTACTTGGAAATAGTTTGATATCTTTTCAGGTCTTAGTTTTAAGAAGCTTTGTGAATTGGGACCAAGGGAGCATTCAGTCTTGGGCTAATTTTGCCCTGCAGCTAAGGCAATAGTCTAGAATGTATGCTACCCAATGCTAGTGAGTTATGAGGAGTCCCACTTTGGCTGTGGGAAGATCAATTATTTTATTGTATTTTTGAAACCACTTTATTTTTTCCAATGCAAATCTATTATTTTAAAAATTTATTTATTTTATTTTTAAATTTTATTGGAGTATAGTTGATTTACAATTTGTGTTAGTTTTAGGTGTACAGTCAAGTGATTCAGTTTTACATACACATATATTCATTCTTTTTCACATTCTTTTTGCATATAGTAAAACCACTTTATTGATGTGTGATTGACAGGAAGAGAACTTTTTCCTGAGTCTTTTTGAGCCATGTTGTCTAAGCATTTCAGGGGGTTCCTTCTTTAGCTTTGTGTCATTTCCTCTTACACAGGCATTTATTACCCAGCTGAAGACCCGAAGAGGACCCTCTGTAGGTTCCCCTGTGCTTTCAGTTCCTTTTCCTTCAGTCAAGGAGATACCAGGCTTCATATACATCCCCTTCCCTCACTGTAGTAGAGAATACTTTTTCCTCATTTCTCAGTGATTACTGTCCCTTGCTGCTCAGCCATCGCTGTCTTGAAATGTATTGTTTCAGGTATTTTGTCCTGGTTTTGTTTCACGTGCAAGACCTGTCCCTTTTACACCAGTCTGGCTTGAAGCCAAAGATCAAACCCTATAGACTTTTTCTCATGAAAAACTCTTCCTTTGCTATACTCATCTTTCTTAATTTTATGAAGTTTAGTGTGATGATTTTCTGAGGACTTTAGGGGTCCTGAATGTACCTAATGACTTATTTCTCTTATCCTGTTTGAAACCAGGCATAAGGGGCCAAATGCCCCTTATGAGTCAAAGAATCGACTTCACAGATGTTAATTTCATCAGAGTGCCCTCTGGACACTGGGCCAAAATAGAGTGTTTCATTCCTCCTGGTTAGTCTCAAGAGAAGCAGCCGGGGAGCTGCAGTTCTGTCTGTGTCAGGTGGAGAGCCTGGTCTGTTGGCTTCTCAGGGGGAGATGAAAGCACAGAGGGTCTTTGGTTGGTTTGGATGGCTGAGACATTGAGGAGCAAGAGCTGTAAGTCCCAGGTGGGCCTGCGGGCTTTACACCAGACCCACTCATCCTCCTCTTGGAAGAAGCAAGAGAGGAGGGTGGTGCAGAGGTAACCTGGCTATTCTGCCACACACATCACTCCATCCTGGGAAATGATACCATATTAGTCTTGTTTTGGCTGAAATAACTTAAAACCCCAATTCAGCTGGCTTCAAGGATCGGATAACTAATCATCTCCACAAGAAGTGCAGGCCCCAAGTATGACCGATCAGGGCTCTACATCCCTCTGTCATTCTCTTCTATTGACTTCATCCTCAGATTTCTCACAGCTTGACTGCAGTATATAAATCTGGGTGTTATATTCAGATACAGCAGCATCTTATTTATGTAAGAATTAGGGAGCCTCTATCTGCCTGGGTGTTATTATATTGCTAGAAACTGTTTGGCAAACTTCTTTTCCTGTCTCACGTGATTGCACTATATATATATCATCTCCAATCTCATTTCCAACAAAGATGAATAGTTATCACCCAAAGTACTTACACACCATTGATTCATTCATTGATTCATCAGTTTAGATTCTTTTATTCTCAATGTGTTTCAAAGAGACATCACTAGCTACAGGGCAGGGCCAGGGTGAGGCAAATGTGATAAAAGTTTAAGTGCAAACTCTGTAATTACAGGAACCTGAGAATGCCTGGCTCTTAAATTTTGCCCCTTAGGCACTCTGTTCGGAGGAGGCAGTGGCACCCCACTCCAGTACTCCTGCCTGGAAAGTCCCATGGATGGAGGTACCTGGAAGGCCGCAGTCCATGGGGTCGCTGAGGGTTGGACACTACTGAGCGACTTCACTTTCACTTTTCACTTTCATGCATTGGAGGAGGAAATGGCAACCCACTCCAGTGTTCTTGCCTGGAGAATCCCAGGGACGGGGGAGCCTGGTGGGCTGCTGTCTATGGGGTCGCACAGAGTCGGACACGACTGAAGCGACGCAGCAGCAGCAGCAGCAGTCCTCCCCTGCTAGGTACTGTGGGAAATAAAAATAAAGTATTACTTTTTCCCTGACAGAGCTTTTGTGTCACTGAAAAGCATAACCGTGTGCACATATTTGGGGCAGTTTGTTTGAAGCAATTAATTGAAACAAATAGGACCAAAGAAATTAGAGGAGGAAGTTATTTTTTAAATTTAATTTATTTTTTAATTAAAGGATAATTGCTTTACAGAACTTTGTTTTTTTCTGTCAAATCTCAACATGAATCAGCCATAGATATACATATGTCCCCTCCCTCTTGAACCTGAGGAGGGAGTTATTTGAGCAAGCTTTATGAAAGGGAGAACCTTGAAAAGAACCTTAAGGGAAAGGTAAGTTTTGAACATGTGAAACCCATGGGGATGTGAAGTGAAGTGAAGTGAAAGTCGCTTAGTCGTATCCGACTCTTTGCATCCCCGTGAACTGTACAGTCCATGGAATTTTCCATGTCAGAATACTGGAGTGGGTAGCCTTCCCCTTCTCCAGGGTATCCTCCCAACCCAGGGATTGAACCCAGGTCTCCTGCATTGCAGGTGGATTCTTTACCAACTGAGCCGCAAGGGAAGCCCATGGGGATGTGAAGGAACTAGTCAAAGAAGGGGCTAGAGGGACTATTAGGAGCCAGATCATGGAGGCCATGGATGCCTCCATGGTCTAGACTTGAGATACTGGAGTGATGTATGGAAAGACGCATGATGGTTCTTGAGGGCTTTTTACAGTTTTCATGAAGTATGTGGATGTGAAATTCAGATCATATGGTTAAGGTATGAATTTTGGTAGAGAAGGGAAAGATATTGTAAAGCTATTCTTTGGAGAAATTTTGTGATGAAGAGAAAGTGCTTGAGAATTTTGCAAGGTTGAGAAGGGATTCTCCTTTGGGTAGAAAAAAATTTCATGTTTTTGTCAGTAGGCAAGAGGCAGTTGAGTCAACTTGTTGGCAAGCTGAGAGGCAGAGGCTGGAAGTGTGGTTCAGGAGACTTAGAACAGGGTTCCTGGAGAAGGAGAATTAGGCGTGGAACAAAATTACAGGGGAATGAAAGCACTTTGGGAATTACTCTTTTGCTTTCATCCAGGGGTGAGAAGTAGATATTCTGAGTGAAGGGGAAGAACATTTGGGATAGTGGTGCATTCTAGAATTTGCAGGAAGGACTTCTAGTCCTCTTGGTAAAGAAGGAAAGGAGGGCAGAGTTTGGTTACGTACTTGAGTGAGGATGAATTTTAAAATATCTGCTGGGGGAATGGATGAATAAAATGATTGTTGGGTGACTCTGTGCACCCACTTTAAATT
This sequence comes from Bos javanicus, assembly GCF_032452875.1. NCBI lineage: Eukaryota > Metazoa > Chordata > Mammalia > Artiodactyla > Bovidae > Bos > Bos javanicus. The sequence continues at coordinate 37,234,868 of NC_083895.1, read as the reverse complement.
TATTCATTCTGAAAACACTTTATGGATACCTTCTCTGCCTCACTTCCCTTATCTGTGTAATAAGTTATGATGCCTGCTTCTTACGGTTGTAAAGATTAAATGACTTAATTCATATAAAGCTTTTGTAGCATTGCCTAGCATTTAGTAGGCTCTCAAGTAGTGAAATTGTTACCACTACCATGTTATTTCATTCCCTGGTGGCTCAGACGGTAAAGTGTCTGTCTACAATGGAGAAGACCCGGGTTCAATCCCTGGTTTGGGAATCTCCCCTGGATAAGGAAATGGCAATCCACTCTAGTACTATTGCCTGGAAAACCCCATGGACAGAGGAGCCTGGTAGGCTACAGTCCATGGGGTCGCAAAGAGTCGGACACGACTGAGCAACTTCACTTTCACTTTCACTCTGCTAGGTAAGAAGAGACCTCATCAGCATTCTTAAATCATATGCTCCAATAGCCCATTACAAACTCAGAGGTAGGGCAGTCAGGGGGTAATTGAGGTGCCCTAGAGGTGATAGTTGGTGGATATCACAAGACCATGGGGTCTAGAGTTCATCAAGAACCGCAGTGGGGTGTGTGGCTCCCAGGCTCCCTGTCATCTGGGTGGAGGTGAGTAGCCTTGTGGCTCTAGGGGAGGAGGTGAGTAGCCTTGTTCAAAGCAATGATAGGAGAGGGATGGGGAGACAAGAGCAAATAGCATAGCTCATGGTAGAGGATTTTGCAAACATTTGGCCCAGCCAAGGAGTCAGTGTTAAGGAAGGATTCTGACCCTACCAGGGAGCTTGACTGTAAATCAGAAGCAGGACCAGCGCCCATTGTCCAGCCTAAACACACACTCTAAGGATGGGGGCAAGACAGAAGTGGGTTTGTGAGTGGGTGCGAAGGGGTGAGGTGCGAAGTTAGTGAAGGAGAGGAAGTGCACTGAGTGCTTCTTAATGTTGAAGGCTCTACTCTGAGTTTACAGGATTGTTGATGTGAGCCTATGTTTGAAAGCAAGTTTCAGAAAGTGAGTTCAGAGCTGTTCACCTAACGTGTTGGAGCTGGCCTTGTTGTCCAGTTCTGTGTGACATGTTTAAACTACTGAATGTACTTACCTGTGCTGAGAGCTTTACAAAAAGCTACATCTGAAACAGACTTGACTTTATTTTCCTAGAAGCTCGTTCTCCTCCTCACCTTTTGTCCATCACTCAGTCATGTCTGACTCTTTGTGACTGCATGGACTGCAACACGCCAGGCTTCCCTGTCCTTCACCATCTCCTGGAGCTTGCTCAAACTCATGTCTATTGAGTCGGGAATGCCATCCAACTACCTTATCACCTGTTGTCCCCTTCTCCTCCTGCTTTCAATCTTTCCCAGCATCAGAGTCTTTTCTAATGAGTCGAGTCAGCTCTTTGTATCAGGTGGCCAAAGTACTGGAGCTTCAGCCTCAGCACCAATCCCTCCAACGAATATTCAGGATTGATTTCCTTTAGGATTGATTGATCTCCTTTCAGTCCAAGGGGCTTTCAAGAGTCTTCTCCAACACCACAGTTCAAAGGCATCAGTTTTTGGTGCCCAGACTTCTTTATGGTCCAATTCTCACATCCATACATGACTATACATACTCACCTCTGCAGTATCAGAAATGGCTTCATTACTGTTCAGGTGCCAAATTTATGATGGAAGAGTCCTCCCTGACCCTCTTGTGGTTATCCTTCATCCAGTACAGGGAGCCTGATACTCCTCTTTCTCTCATGTTCCAAAGCCATGTGATAGGTTTCGTAGCTTGTCACCTTTCTGCTGTCACTGTCATCAGTCTTTCATCAAATTATAAAACATTGCTTGTTTAACACACTATTCAGAATCATGTGCCAGCTCCCTTCAGATAAAAAATGGTAACAGCCTATCCCAACTGTGATCAATGGCCTCCCTCCCTTTACCTAATTTTCCTTATTTCAACAAGTTCCTTGCCGGGAGCCGGCATATTGCATATTGAGTGCAGCACTTTCCAGGATCTGGAATAGCTCAACTAGAATTCTATCACTGCCAGGAGCCAGCGTGAGGAGCTCCACCCATGACAAAAGTCATGAGGAAGGAGGCTCGGCATACGCAAAGGGGGGATCGAGCCTCAGGAGTCCCCCTGGAAATTCTCGAGCATCTCTGCCTACTTTCTGCTTTGTGCTCTCACCTACACCTCTGACTTTACGGGGGGCTGTCCGCCACTACCTCTCTGTGAAAAAAGAGTTAGCTTACAGCTCCAGTTAATAATTTCTGGGTGTGACAGTGTTTCAACCTACAAACTCCTTTGGAAGTCCTCTAGCCTGCCTGAATAGGTTTTTCCAGCCACATGTGATTGCTCAGAGCCTCCCAACTGTGAGAGGCATGAGATGTTCTAAACTGTCTAAATACAGATTCCTTTGAGCAGTTAAAAGATTGATTAGAAATTGTATTGGTGAAGGGATTTTCACTTGTTGGGCCAATGTTTGCTGCTAAGTCTCCATATCCCTTACCTGCTGTGTCCCTGGCAGTGTATTGATTAATATAATTGGTGTAAATAGTAGCTTTCATGTTTGTAACCTGGGACCCTTGAGTTAATTCTTTTTCTTGTTATAGCCCACCACACCTTTGCTCTGTAGGAATGCAACTTTATCTAATGCTTTTGGAGGTTGGCGCTTGACTTATCACCTTTAGAGAAAAATAAGTTTTCTGAAGAAAGGGTCTTAAAATGTTAACAGGCCTCCAGGCCAGAAGATGATGCAAATCACCTAAGCTTTTGCATATGATAAGTTTGCAGGAAGAAAGCCTGGCTTGCTGCATGACTCTACCCTTTCCCCCATTATCCTCTATGCATAACTTAAGGTATAAAAACTACTTTGGAAAATAAAGTGCAGGCCTTGTTCACCGAAACTTGGTCTCCCCATGTCATTCTTTCTCTTACCTTCTGGCTGAATTATTCAGCCTCTTTTCTTCACTGAATTTTCCTACTGAGCTATCATTTCAGCCTCTTTTCTCCACTGAATTTCCCCACTGAGCTATCCTCATTCTATTACTTTTTATATCCTTAATTAATGTTTAATTAAGCAGTTGTTTCCTGATCCTCGATGACGCCGTCCCCGCTTCGAATTCCCTGGATCCACCGGGGCTGGACCCCGGCAGTTCCTCTTGTTGGCTCCCCTCTGAGGACTTAGCAAATCCTACCATAGACTTTTGTGAGAGATTCTCAGAGCCTTGCAAAGCCCTCTGCACGTGGTGAGAAAGAGCATGGACTAGAAAGTAAATAATGATGGAACTGCAGACAACCAGTTGGGTAGTTAGTGCTCTGAACTGTTTACATGGATAGAAGTCACTTAGAGATTCACGGAATTGAGAGATCAAAACAAAACAAGACACACAAAAAAATAAACAAAAAGGTACAGAACTGATTGTGGAAGAGCAGTAGAAATGTGAGCAGAGAAATGAAGGTGAGAATGCTGCAGGATGCCTGAGAAATAGTAAATCTGTTCAGTGATGAGGTAGGAGGGAAGTTCAGGAAAGCTGATCTGGACCAGTTTGTGAAGCTTTTTAAAGTCAAAGCTAAGACATTTAGGGTGAGAGTGGGAATGGATATGAGACATGTACATTGAAAACTTTATTGGGAATGGGGGATGAGAAAGTGGTGCTATTTTGCAAAGAGATGTTTTTGAGAGGCTTAATTTAAGTTGTAGTTAGCATGGTTTGGGCTTAGAATGCTGTTGTCTTAGTCTAGGCTTCAGGTAATGAAGGCTGGAATCTGGGTTGTGGTAGTGGAAATTCATCAGTGAATGTTCTTTGGTAAAGAACCCCCTGCCAATGCAGGAAACTTAAGAGATGTGGGTTCAATTCCTGGATCAGGAAGATCCATGGAGGAAGGTATGGTGACCTACTCCACTATTATTGCCTGGAGAATCCCACTGACAGAGGAGCTCAGCGGGCTACAGTCTAAGGGGTCATGAAGAATCGGACATGTCTGAAGTGACTTAGCATGCATGCATGCACTTTGTGCTAAGAACTGTTCTAGATTCTCAAGAGAAAGGTATGTATCAGACGTGATTCCTACTCTCAAGTCACCCACAGTTTAGTGGGGGAATGTGAAAAAACCAAGTGTTAGCTATGACAAATTCCATAAGCAAACTTGGAAGCTGACTGTAGGAAGAACCTTGGACTAGAATAATGGTGGGGACATTGAGGGTTTAGAGGGATTATGCAGGAGGAGCAGATCAGGGGCAGGAAGGGATGCCTGGCAGTTGGGTGTGTAGCAGGGTATAAGGGAGAAGCTCAAAGCCTCTCTGCTGCTGCTCTCACTGACCCAGAGAATGGGATGGCAGGGGTCCCCTTGTTTGGGGATACTGGAACTAACATTACTGAGACATTTTTCACAAGACCAGTGACTGAGATATATAGTTAATAAATATGAGATGATAACCTTATTCCAAAGTGCCATCTCCATTAAAAATATTCAAGTGTAGATCATTTGGGCAAACTCTGGGAGATAGTAAGGAACAGGGAGGCCTGGCATGCTGCAGTCCGTGGGGTTGCAAAGAGGCGAACACAACTTATCAACTGAACAACAATAGACCACTGAAAACAGAAATAAAAAGCACAAATTTTAAAAATTTTGTGAGATTTATTTAAACCCAGAAATCAGGTACATTGAATCAGATTTGTTTCTAATTGTGTATTGTTAGTAGCTCAGTCCTGTCCAGCTCTTTGCAACCCCATGGACTGTAGCCCACCAGGCTTCCCTTAAATTGTAACTATTACTACTACCACTAGATGTCACAAAGATTCAGTTTTTAAAGGTCCTACACCTCTTGTGGCTGTGGCTTTGAAACATTCCTTTTTTTGTACAGAAATAAGATTTTCTAGTATTACCGAGTATAATGAAATACTACTTTAAAATTTTTTAATTATTACAAAATACCCCAAATATACACAAGAGTACACAGAATAATTGGAAAAGGAAATTGCAACCCACCCCAGTACTCTTGATGGGAAAATCCCATGGACAGAGAACCCTGGTGGGCTGCAGTTCATGGGGTCGCAAAGAGTCGGACAAGACTGAAGTGACTTAGCACGCACAGCACGCAGGATAATACAAGCAGTATCTTTCACCCCAACCCAGACCTAACAAATATTAACTTCTCATCATATGTGTGATATTTCTCTCATTTCTTGCCCACAGATAGCCATTCCCTTGAGATGAGTAAATGCACTGCCCAGGCATGCATCCTTGATGTTTTCATGCAAATGCTTATTGATTTATTCAAAAGTAGCATCGATATTTTGGGGTGAGATTGAAAATGTTAAATGGTATAATAGGTGTCATTATGCATATTGCTTTTTTCATTCCTGCTATATTTTCAAGATTTATTTCTGCTAATTCATGGATACACTTCATTTATTTTAACTGTTGTACAATGTACCATTGTACCCATTCTTCTATTGGCAGCTGTTCAGACTGTTTTAAATGCTTTATTTGTCATATACATCTTTGAATGTATCTCTGTGGAAATGTGTGCACTTGAGGAAATCTGATTGTCTGCATACCATCCCTTGACACTTAGTGACTCTCTATCCTACATCCCTTTCCAGAGAATCTATCAACCAGGGACCATGTCCCTAGTATTCTGACACTATGTCCTATTGAATGACATCATGTCCTGTGAAACAGGTGAAAACTAATATGTGAGAGCTTCTCTGGTGCAGTGAATCTGAAACTCAAGCATGCATCAGAATATTTGTGAAGTCTTTGAATGCACCCCTAGTAAGGCAGTAAGTCTGGGCTGGGGCTGGAGAATTTGCATTTCTATTAAGCTACCAGGTGTGGTGTTGCTCCGGCTCAGCGATCACCATGTTGGAAAACTGATCTGAGAGATGTGAGGACCCCCGTGTGTGATCCTGGTCCCTATATTCAAGCTTCTAGATGATGGGAAATTGATTCCCACGGCAGTTGTGCGAGTGTTCTGTATAGTCCTGCTGGCAGGATATGGGGTTCCTGGTGTGTCATTCCCTTCCAGTACTTGGTAATGTCACGCTTCAATATTTTTGCCCATGACAGAACTGTAATGTGCTAGCTTCTTTGTCAGTCTGAATTTTTCCTGATGCTTAGTGAGGTTACAAATCTTTTCATGTTTACTGAACAATGGGTTTGGTCTTCTGAGAATTGCTTGTTCATATTATTTATTTATATTTTTTATTGATTTGTTTGTCTTTTTCTTATTGACTTTCTTAGTTGTATGTATTGGGAAATCTCTCAGTTGGTGTGTTGCCTTTTAACTTGGTTTATGGTATTTCTTGTTTAGTAGAAATGTTTTATTTTAGTTAACTGTACCATTTTTTCCATTCATGTTTTATAGTTTTTTGTCTTTTAACAAATTGATGAAGCATTAAGTCTGAAAAATTTATATCCAATCTGATTTAAAAATTATCTTTATAAATTATTTCCATGTATTTTAATTTAAATTTTTTAAATTAATTTTCTTCAAGTATAGTAAATTGACAATTTAAAAATCAGGCTAAAGCATGATTTTACCAGTTACATTGAATAATAAAATGACTCTTCAGTTCAGTTCAGTCACTCAGTCGTGTCCGACTCTTTGCGACCCCATGGACCTCAGCACGCCAGGCCTTCCTGTCCATCACCAACTCCTGGAGTCAACCCAAACCCATGTCCATTGAGTCGGTGATGCCATCCAATCATCTCATCCTCTGTCATCCCCTTCTCCTCCTGCCCTCAATCTTTCCCAGCATCAGGGTCTTTTCAAATGAGTCGGCTCTTCACATCAGGTGGCCAAAGTATTGGGGTTTCAGCTTCAACAGCAGTCCTTCCAATGAACACCCAGGACTGATCTCCTTTAGGATAGACTGATTGGATCTCTTTGCAGTCCAAGGGACTCTCAAGAGTCTTCTCCAACACCACAGTTCAAAAGCATCAATTCTTAAGTGCTCAGCTTTCTTTATAGTTCGACTCTCACATCCACACATGACCACTGGAAAAACCATAGCCTTGACTAGACAGACCTTTGCTGACAAGGTATGTTTCTGCTTTTTAATATGCTGCCTAGGTTGGTCATAATTTTCCTTCCAAAGAGTAAGCGTCTTTTAATTTCATGGCTGAAGTCACCATCTGCAGTGATTTTGGAGCCCCCCACAATAAACTCTGACACTGATTCCAGTGTTTCCCCATCTATTCCCCATGAAATGATGGGACTGGATGCCATGATCTTAGTTTTCTGAATGTTGAACTTTAAGCCAACTTTTCAACTCTCCTCTTTCACTTTCTTCAAGAGGCTCTTTAGTTCTTCTCTTTCTGCCATAAGGGTGGTGTCATCTGCATATCGGAGGTTATTGATATTTCTCCTGGCATTCTTGATTCCAGCTTGTGCTTCTTCCAGCCCAGCGTTTCTCATGATGTACTCTGCATATAAGTTAAATAAGCAGGGTGACAGTATACAGCCTTGACGTACTCTTTTTCTGATTCTAGTTAATAACTTGTCCATTGATGATGTTGCTGAAATGATACTTTAAGTGCTAAAAATGAGCCTATTGTAGTATAAATACCTCAGCCTATTTCCACCACTGCTAATATTTTTTGCCTTTTACTTTGATGATTAGGCACTTTCTTCAAGGAGAGAAGAAAAAGAGCTTTTGAATCAGATGACTCTGAAGCATAATTTGGCATAGGAGAGTTTACCAGGTGGGGGGTGTGCAGTGTGTGACTTTCAGGCTGGTAATGGTGTATTTTTCAAGTCATAAGAAGTGCTGACCTACTTCAGGATGTCTCCTATGTGGCTCCACTGGTTGGAGCAGCACCTCCTAGATGTTTATTTGCATCCACACTGTTTTGAAATTCAGTTATCTCTGACGTTGTTGGCTCATTTATTCAAAAGGAGGAGAAGGCTTACTGTGTGCCAGGCATGGTGTGCAAGGTACTTTGCAGTAGTATGTGTACTCCCTCTGCAAGGTAGGGATTTCCCTTGTTTCATGGAGGCAGAAATGGAAGTTCAGGGAGCTTTTTAAGCTTCTGAGACTCTCACTGCTAATCACTGACAGAGCTGAGATATAAACCCAGATTTCTCTGACTTTAGAACTTTCTTGCTACCACTGTGTTCTCTCAGTAACATTCTATCAGAGAATGTTTGTAGGCATTAATAGCTATTAATACTTTAGTGAGACTATTTGCTAAACATTAAGTTATTTTGCTAAACTGTGAAACCTAGCTGAATTGGATATACTAGATGAATTGGATACACCAGCTGAATTGGTTACACTAGGGGAATACATGAACAGGTGGGCTGTTGCTGGAGGGTTTGAACTTGGCTGTAACACCTTCTGAGAGCCTGAAATACTGGTGCCCAAAGACTGCATGGGGTGGCAGCTAGACAGGAGGAGTTTCACACCCTTTGACCTTTTTCCTAAGGTAGTGCTTCTCAAATTTTAATTTCTTTTTAAAAATTTTATTTTTTTACACTTTTGGACTTCTAAATTTTTACTGGAGTATAGCCAGTTAACAATATTGTGATAGCCTCAGGTGGACAGGAAAGAGTCTCAGCCACACTGGCGGGATTTTGTTAAAGCATAGATTCTAATTTCTGAGTCTAGGATGGAGCCCTAACATTTTGGATTTCTAACAAGTGGGCAGGTGATACTGAGGCTGCTCATTAGGGAACTACACTGAATAACAAAGGTCCAAAGTATACTCAGAAGGTGTGTGTGGAGGGTAATGCACTGGAGAGGAAAAAAACCGTTTGGTAGACACGTGGGTGGCTGGAGGAGTTTGAGGGCTGAGCAGTAGTGCAGCAGTTTTAGGAAGGTGGTGGAGGCTGAGTGGTGGCGATGGGGGAGGTGGGTGGTAGGCTTTCTGCTGTAGGTTCAGAGCCCGGGCTGAGCAGCCTCACTTGTCCATTATGGTGTCTGATGAGTCACTGGACATGGTGCTGCAGTACAGGTGATCCTCATGGCTCAGAAGCCAGTGAAAGCAGATCATGCTGAGCAGTGGAATTAGAGATGTGTTTGCTTCATCATCCAAGGACCCTTTGGGTATAATTCTGGAACATTCAATGGCAAGCTTTCTACAACTGAGGCTATGAGAGGCTTTTTTTTTTTTTCATAAGCTCTGGTAGCAGAAAGGATCAGAGTAGCTGGCAGCAGATAAATAAGCAACCACAACTTTGTGGGTATTTACTTTTTTATTATCTTGAATTAGGGAAAAGTTGAAGCACTTTTAATAGGCAACACAGTGTGGGTAAAGGAGAGAATACTTATAGCTGGAAGGACTGAGTTTGAGTGTGGTGTCACTTACCAGTTGTGTGGCCCAAACTAAGTCATGGAATCTCCCTGGACGTCCTCCTCTGTTAAATGGGGACGGTAGCCTGCTCAGTTACTGTGAGAGCTGACACTCTCAGGAGTGCTTTGTAAACTGCAAGACTTTCTGTGTACATTTATTAATATGGAATATTAACATCAGAGACAGTAGGAATGGGAGGCTGCTTCCACATAGCTGTGTGTTGCTTTCCAAAATAGGTATTCAAAATCTGTTCTCAGCCTCCCAAAATGAGACAGTTTTGTAGACATTCCCAAACATGAAATACTTCTGACCCAACTTTATTTACTTTTGGATGGGAGGCCTAAATTAACTAAATAATTATTTTAATTTCTTATTTCATTTAAAATATTTAGATCTCAACAATACTATTCAGTTATATAAAAATATTTTCTAGAGTAAATAAGGGCTTTCCTTGTAGCTCAGTCGGTACAGAATCTGCCTGCCTATGCAGGAGACCCAGATTTGATCCCTGGGTCGGGAAGATCCCCTGGAAAAGGAAATGGCAACCCACTCCAGTATCCTTGCCTGGAAAATCCCATGGACAGAGGAGCCTGGTGCGCTGCAGTTTATGGAGTTGCAAAGAGTTGGGCACAACTGAGTGACTAACACTTCACTTCAGAGTAAATAAAGGAAAGACAGAATATCGAGAGAAACTAAAGCCAGATGACTTAATGACTGTGATTTTCTTTTTCTACAATTTTTGCCTCTAAAGTGTTTAGGTTTGGGGGATGGAGATTTGTTTAGCAAAGAAACTGTATTCTGGGGGAAGGTGACAACTTCAGTCTTTTCCATACCCTTTGGCTGTATTGTGAAACTGTAGGTCAGCGATTTAACCCCATTAAGTAAATTGAGGACTGAGGTCAGGTCACTGTCAATCCATACACCTTCCGGATTTCCTACCAGTACTGATGACTTTAGAGGGCAGGACATGATATTTTAAATTTCTAGGGTCAGTTGGGATAACCTTCAATTTTTAAAATAGAATTTATTTATAATGACTGACTATAGCCATGCTGATTTTAATCAAAATGGAAGTTATATGTGTACATGTAGTCCTTAGGGTCCTTAGCCTGCGCTGACAGATGTCTAGATACATCCTAGCTAACTTCTCAGCTTAGAGTTGAGAGGTGATGGCTAATTTCTTGAAATCATGTATAGTATATTTAACATTCACATTGATTGCTGTGAATTGATTCATAGATTTGACTCATTGTTTTTCTACTTTAAAAACGCTAAATCATCTACAGCAAAGCTATTTTTAGCTGAGTAGAGGACTCCATAGGAGCGCACGGGATTTGTGATTCCCTGTCTAACAACGGGGCCTCTGTGACCCGCCCCTTCCTTCCCTCCAGCGAGGCGTCACTATGCTGGGAGATCAGTGGGCCAATCCCATGCTGCTCTTCCGACCCACCCATCTTCCTGCTTTTTCCTCCAAAATTACTGGCTGACGTTAAACACACCCATGCTGGCTCCATTTTTACTTCAGTTATATATTTACCCTGGCAAGTGTGCTTGCTTATGTAAAATGAGTAGTGTTTATTTCATGATAACAGTAACCTTCAGAATATTAGTTTTTAAATATAGAATCGCATATTTATAGAAATTCTTGTAGAAATGGCTTTATTGATCAGAGTATGGGATTATTTTCATACTTTATGTCTGTAAAGACTTTCTGTTTTCTGGAGGCTCATTTAACACAACCTGACCTGTTGAGTAAGACATGGGGAATGCGCGTAACAGGCAATGCTGGTATTTGCAGGGTAGGAGATGGCGCAAGTCCCTGAGAGCACCCAGTCCTCCCCAGAGCGTCAGTACTCACCCACCTCCTGGCAGGGTCTAATTCATCCTGAGAACACACGGTGCTTGTATTTATTGTCATTATTACTCTACTGCGGCATCCCATGTGTTCACCCAGGTCAGTCACTTGGAAGTGATCCCTGAATCCTCCCACCTTTTTGCTTCCTACGTCCAATGAGGTATCAAATCCCACTTCTGCTTTCCATCTATGCCAAGTAATCTCTCTGCCTCCAGGACACACAGCTCTAGTTCAGTCAGTTCAGTCGCTCAGTCGTGTCCGACTCTTTGCGACCCCATGAACTGCAGCACGCCAGGCCTCCCCGTCCATCACCAACTTCCAGAGGTTACCTAAACTCATGTCCGTTGAGTCAGTGACGCCATCCAACCATCTCATCCTCTGTCGTGCCCTTGGGTGGGCATAAAACAGTAGCAGCAGCTGGCAAAATGGTTTCCATGAAATGTCTCATCCATGCACATCTTTTTTTTTTTTAATTTAAATGTATTTATTTTTAACTGAAAGATAATTGCTTTACAATATTGTGTTGGTTTCTGCCATTTATCAACAAGAATCTGTCATAGGCATAAGAATGTCGGCTCCCTCTTGAACCTCCCTCCCACCTCCTACCCCATTCCACCCCTGTAGGTTGCCACAGAGCAGTGGAGTTGAGCTCTCTGTTTCATACAGCAAATTTCCACTGGCTATCTAATTTACATGTAGTAATAATGTATATGTTTCAGTGTTACTTTCTCAGTTCCAGGCACATGCTTGAAACCCTTCATCAACTTCCCTTTGTAATTAGGAAAAAGTCTAGACTCCTTACAGGAACAACAGAGCTCTTCATGATCTAGCCTCTGCCACCACCTCCAGTCTTCTTTCTGGCAGTTCCCCAGCCCACACCCCAGCCTCACCAAATAACTTGAAATATCAAAAAGGCCTCATACTCTCTGTAGCTGTGGGTCTCTGTAAACAATCTTCCCAGTGCCTGGAACATTTTCTCCCAGTGTTGGCTGGAATATTCAGTGGGGCCTGCTCTACTCCTGATATAGAGTAGGCATTTAGTTCACATTCACAGAATGAACACCTAGCATTCATATGTGAACAGGGAAAGATGGTAGATGCGTGGGTCCCTGGGCAGCCTGGGGGAGCCTGTCCTGGCATGCTGCCCTGCTCCCTTCCTACCGCTGCTGAGATGGCACCCCAGCAGGGCATGCAGCTTCCTATCCACATCTTGTCCCTCAGTACAGACTGGCTTACGGAGAGATGACAGCTAGCCTGATCTGCCGGTGTAAACTTAAACTCGGAGGAATTGTTCCTGCTAAGGCCAGGGACTGGGCCTCCTGCTAGAGATTTAGCTCCAGAGCACCTTCTTCCTCTTCTTGGGAATTCCTGCTCCTTGGCTGTCAATTGTCAGATTGTATGGTCTTCAGTTTGTGCCTTTAACTTCTCCAAGATTTTTCTTCCTCTTGTGTTTTTTAAATAATTTTATTCAGTTAGTTATTTTTGGCTGTGCTGGGTTTTCGTCGCTGTATGTGGGTCCTCTCTGGTTGTGGCCAGCGGGGGCTATACTCTAGCTGTAGTGCGTACGCTGCTTCTTGTGGTGGCTTCTCTTGCTGCAGAGCACAGGCTGTAGAGTGTGCAGGCTCAATAGCTGTGGCACATGGGCTGAGCTGCCCCGAGGCATGTGAGACCTTCCTGGACAAGGGATTGAACCCATGTCCCCTGCATTGTGCGGCGGACTCAACCACTGGACCACCAGGGAAGCCCTCAAAGGTTTTTCTCAAGAAGATAATTTTTAATTTTGAAAGTGGTGACACTTTTTTCTGTGACTTGACAATGCCTTCGTGTTATTTCTTTTGTTTTCTGCTGCACTGTCAGCTCCTTGATGTCAGGAGTCATGCTGGGTTTTGTTTTGCTGTTTGTATTTCCAGAGACTAGAGCAGTATCTGGAGCATGACATAGTAGGTGCTCGGTAAATAATTCAGTGAGTCATGGGAATGAATATAGGGGTGAAGGAGCTGAGATAAATTCTCAATTTTTAAAAAAGTTTAGAACTCTTCTTGATTTACAAAATTATTGCAGAGTTAGTACAGAGTTTCTGTATACACTGAATCCCCATTTCCTCTATTATTAGCATCTTACAGTGTTGTTGGATCTCTTTCTCGAGCTCTTCCCTCTGTGATCTTTCCAGTTTTTTCCCCACTCTGGGCCTGCCCTTTTTATCTGTTGTCCAGAAAACTGGCTTTTAGTTACCCTGCTCTGCTGTTCACTTTGTGTGGCTAAGCCCGCACCTGAGACTTAGCCAGGTGCCCAAGAAGAAACAACAGGGGTTGGTTCCGCTTTCTTGGGATTACAGCTCCTCCATTTGGAGAGAAATTTCTCCTCCCTCAGGATTTTAGGCGTCTACAGGCCCAGCTGCCAATTTTGTCACCCTGGAATTGTCTAGGGGCAGGGGCTCCAGAGAACGGAAAAAGGAAAAGAAGTACAAATGATTTCCCTCCACTGTTTCAACTTAGGAATCCCTTTTCCTGCTCTTGTGTCAATAAAAGGGCCTCTTCCAGAGCTTTCTCTGTGTGTACCCCGACACCCACTCCTGAGTTTTGCACTGCCTTGGGACCAAGCTACAGGAGGGGGGAAAAAGGGGAACCTCCCTGCCTTTTCCGTGATACTTTGAATTTTGTCTCTTCCCCTGTTTGTCTACTACTGTTTACTTTGCAGAATCCTCAAATAGCTACTTCATGCATTCTGTGAAGATGTTATAGCTGCATTCAGTGGGAGAGACAGGGTAGAGCCTGCTTATTGTCCTGCCCCCTCTCATCTGGAACTAGGACTCAGAAGGTGTAATTAACTCTCAGATTTTTAATCTAAGTAACACATACAGGGGACTATACTATAGAGATACATGGATATATTTCCTTCAGGAGAAAATATGCCAACATATTAATCATGCTCATCAATCTGTGAATGGAAGGATATAATATATTATTTTTCTTTTCTGTATTTTCTGAAACTTTCCCGCAGCTACCATAAATTACACCAGAATAAAACTCAACTTTTATTTATTTATTTATTTTTTAGAAGGCCTACTATGGTTGAGTGCTATAATTAGAACCCCACAGCACCATTTAATCTGGAATGTTTTATTTTTATTTCTCTATGAGAAATGAGCCTGAGACAGCCCAGAGGTTTGGGAATGATGTATTGCTTTCTAGTTTTGTAAACATTTTGTTTATGTCAGTATCGGACACTGTTTTGATTACTGTAGCTTTTGTTAGTAAATTTTGAAATTGGAAAATGTGTGTGTTCTCCAACCTCATTTTTCTTTTTCAAGATTGTTTGGCTATTTTAGATCTTTTTCAATTCCATATTAATTTTAATATAAGCTTTTATAATTCTGCAATAGATGCCTCTGGGATTTTGATAGAGATTGCATTGAATCTATAGATTGCTTTGGGTTCTATTGCCATCTTAACAATTTGTTTTTGAACTCATATATGTGGGATGTCTTTCCATTTACTTGGGATTTTTTAAAACTTATTTCAGAAATCTTTAGTAGTTTTCCACTGTCAAACCTTGAACGCTGTTAAATTTTTATTTTATTCTTTCTGATGCTATTGTAAATGGAATCATTTTCTTAATTTCCTTTTCATGTTATTCATTGATAGTATATAGAAATAACTGATTTTTGTGTGCTTATTATATACCCCAAAGTTTTGCTGAATTAGTTTATAACCTCTAATAGTTTACTTTTGTGTGGATTCTTTAAGATTTTCTATATGCAAGATTATGTTATCTGTAAATAGGTGTAGTTTTACTTCTTCCTCTGCAGTTTCAATGCCTTTTTTTTTTTTTTTCCTTGCCCATTTTCTCTGGCTAGAATTTCCAGTACATTGTTGAATAGAAGTGGTGAAAATGGATATCCTTCTCTTGTTTCTGATCTTGGGGGGGAAAGCTTTCAGTTATTTACCATTGAGTATAATGTGAGCTGTAGGTTTTCCAAAAATGCTATTTATCATGTTGAGGAAGTTCCTTATACTCCAAATTTGTTGAATGTTTTTATCATTTTGATTTTTAAGTCCTTTTTCTGCACCAAATGAGACGATTATGTGTTTTTTTCCCTTAGTTCTATCACTATAGTGTATTACACTGATTTTCTTTTTTTTTTTTTTACACTGATTTTCATATTTAACCACCCTTGCATTTCTAGGATAAATCAACTTTGGTAATGATGTATATTTCTCTTAATATGTTGCTGAAACATGTTTGCTAATGTTTTGCTAAGACTCTTTCATCCATATTCATAAGGGACATTGGTCTATGGTTTTCTTCTCTTCTGATATCTTAGTTTGCCTTGGTATCAGTGTAATGCTGGCCAAATAGAATGAGTTAGGAAGTATTGCCTCCTCTTTTATTTTTTGGAAGAATTTGAGAAGGATTAGTGTTAATTATCCTTTAAGTATTTGGGGAACTTCACCAGTGAAATCATCTAGATCTGGGGTTTTCTTTATTGGAAGGTTTTTGACTGGCAATCCAATCTCTTGTTAAATTTTTTTTTTTCCTTCAGATTTTCTATTTCTTTTTAAGTCAATTTTTTGTTGTTTGTGTTTCTAGAAATTTGCTCATTTCTTCCGGTTATCTAATTTGCTTACAGTTCACGTATGCTCTTATAGTCCTTTTTACTTTCATAAGGTCTGTATTAATGTCACCAACTTTATTTCTGCTTTTAATAACTCCAGTCTTCTCTCTTTGGTGTCTTTTGGCCCATTGAGCTAAATGTTTATCAATTTTGATTTTTTTGAACCAACTTTTTGTTGATTCTATTTTGTGTTCCTGTTCTCTCTTTCATTTATCTCTGTTCTAATCCCTGTTATGTTGTTCCTCTGTTAGATTTGGGTCTAACATGCTCTTTTCCCCTAGATTTTCAATAAAATTAAGTTATTGGTTTGGGATCTTTTAAAATATATATATAAGCATTTACAATTATACATTTCACTCTGAGCACTGCTTTTGGCTGTATAACAAATTCTGTAATGTTCATTTTCCTTCACATCAGAGTATTTTTTAATTTCATTTGCAATTTCTTTTTGATTCATTTTTATTCAAGATTGTGCAGGTTAATTTTCATGTTTTTGTGAATTTTCTAGTTTCCTTCTGTTATTGATGTCTGTATTCATTCCACTGTAGTCAAAAAAGATACCTTGTATGATTTCAGTCTTTTCAGATGCATTGAAAGTTTTGTACCTAGCATATGGTCTACTCCGGAGAATATTCCATGTGCACTTGAGAATAATCTATATTCTATTTTCAAATCGACTTTTCTATATACATTAGTTAGGTCTAGTTGGTCTACAGTGTTCTTCAAGTCTTCTCTTTCTGTATTGATCTTCTGTTTATTCTACATATTATTAAAAATGAATACTTCAAATAGTTGAAATCTCCAACTATTTCTACCTTCTACCTTTAATTATGTCAGTTTTGCTCTGTATATTTTGGAAAGGCAATGCCAAAGAATGCTCAAACTACTGCACAATTGCACTCATCTCACATGCTAGTAAAGTAATGCTCAAAATTCTCCAAGCCAGGCTGCAGCAATACATGAATTGTGAACTTCCAGATGTTCAAGCTGGTTTTAGAAAAGGCAGAGGAACCAGAGATCAAATCGCCAGCATCCGCTAGATCATCAAAAAAGCAGGAGAGTTCCAGAAAAACATCTATTTCTGCTTTATTGACTCTACCAAAGCCTTTGACTATGTGGACCACAATAAACTGTGGAGAATTCTGAAAGAGATGGGAATACCAGAGCACCTGACCTGCCTCTTGAGAAACCTATATGCAGGTCAGGAAGCAACAGTTAGAACTGGACATGGAACAGCAGACTGGTTCCAAATAGGAAAAGGAGCATGTCAAGGCCTCTTGAGAAACCTATATGCAGGTCAGGAAGCAACAGTTAGAACTGGACATGGAACAGCAGACTGGTTCTAAATAGGAAAAGGAGTATCTCAAGTATATTGTCACCCTGCTTATTTAACTTATATGCAGAGTACATAATGAGAATCACTGGGCTGAAAGAAGCACAAGCTGGAATCAAGATTGCCAGGAGAAATATCAATAACCTCAGAGATGCAGATGACACCTCCCTTATGGCAGAAAGTGAAGAGGAACTAAAAAGCCTCTTGATGAAAGTGAAAGTGGAGAGTGAAAAAGTTGGCTTAAAGCTCAACATTCAGAAAACGAAGATCATGGCATCTGGTCCCATCATTTCATGGGAAATAGATGGGGAAACAGTGGAAACAGTGTCAAACTTAATTTTTGGGGACTCCAAAATCACTGCAAATGGTGACTACAGCCATGAAATTAAAAGACGCTTACTCCTTGGAAGGAAAGTTATGACCAACCTAGATAGCATATTCAAAAGCAGAGACATTACTTTGCCAACAAAGGTCCGTTTAGTCAAGGCTATAGTTTTTCCAGTAGTCATGTATGGATGTGAGAGTTGGACTGTGAAGAAAGCTGAGCACTGAAGAATTGATGCTTTTGAACTGTAGTGTTGGAGAAGACTCTTGAGAGTCCCTTGGACTGCAAGGAGATCCAACCAGTCCATCCTAAAGGAGATCAGTCCTGGGTGTTCTTTGGAAGGATTGATGCTGAAGCTGCAACTCCAGTACTTTGGCCACCTCATGCGAAGAGTTGACTCAATGGAAAAGATCCTTATGCTGGGAAGGATTGGGGGGAGGAGGAGAAGGGGACTACAGAGGATGAGATGGCTGGAGGCATCACCGGCTCGATGGACACGAGTTCGGTAAACTCTGGGAATTGGTGATGGACAGGGAGGCCTGGCATGCTGCAATTCATGGGGTTGCAAAGAGTCAGACACAACTGAGTGACTGAACTGAATTGAACTGAATTGGCTTATCTTCATATTCACTGACCCTTTTGTCTGCCTAAATGTGCTGCTGAACCTCTGTAATGAATTTTTGATTTCTGTTATTATACTTTCTAGGAGTCGGACACGACTAAGCTACTTCACTTTCACTTTTCTCTTTCATGCACTGGAGAAGGAAATGGCAACCCACTCCAGTGTTCTTGCCTGGAGAATCCCAGGGACAGGGGAGCCTGGTAGGCTGCCGTCTATAGGGTCGCACAGAGTCGGACATGACCGAATTGAGTTAGCATAGCATAGCATTATACTTTTGAGCTCCAAAATTCCTAGTTGGTTTATTTTTATAATTTTGTCACTTTATTGATAGTCTCTATTTGGTGAGACACTATGCTGACTTCCTTTAATTTTTTTCATTCGTGGTTTCTTTGTATCTTTGAGAATATATAAGACAGTTGATTTTAAGTCTTTGTTCCAGTAAGTACAATGCATGTGCTTCCTCAAAGGCAGTTTCTATTAGTTTCTTTTTTCCCCCCTTGCACAAGGGCTATACTTTTTTGTTTCTTTGTGTGCCTGGTAATTTTTTGCTGGAAAATGGACATTTTTTAATGTTATAATGTGGCAACTCTGGAAAAAGATATTCTCCTCTCCCTGCATTTGCTGTTGCCATTTGTTGGGTCACTGTTTCTTTTATGTTTTCCTGAACCATTTTGTATTCTGTACTTTTGTCCTGTGTGGCCAATGAAGTCTGTGTTTCATTAGCTTAGTAGCTGGCCATTGTTTTGACAGAGTTTCCTTATATACCTGGATCCTAGAAAATAGAAAAGATACCCTCCCAGTTTTTGTGGATTGTCTCTGTCTTAGGGCATTCTGACCAACCTAGATAGCATATTCAAAAGCAGAGACATTACTTTGCCAACAAAGGTTCGTCTAGTCAAGGCTATGGTTTTTCCTGTGGTCATGTATGCATGTGAGAGTTGGACCGTGAAGAAGGCTGAGAGCGGAAGAATTGATGCTTTTAAACTGTGGTGTTGGAGAACACTCTTGAGAGTCCCTTGGACTGCAAGGAGATCCAACCAATTCATTCTGAAGGAGATCAGCCCTGGGATTTCTTTGGAAGGAATTATGCTGAAGCTGAAACTCCAGTACTTTGGCCACCTCATGCGAAGAGTTCACTCATTGGAAAAGACTCTGATGCTGAGAGGGATTGGGGGCAGGAGGAGAAGGGGACGACAGAGGATGAGATGGCTGGATGGCATCACTGACTAGATGGACGTGAGTCTGGGTGAACTCTGGGAGTTGGTGATGGACAAGGAGGCCTGGCGTGCTACGATTCATGGGGTTGCAAAGAGTCAGACACGACTGAGCGACTGAACTGAACTGAGGGCATCTATAACTCTGCCTTATCCTTAACTTCCTGTTTTGAGAAGCTTGAAGTTCAGCCACAGATGATAAACATGGTCTGCCACTTGTTATTTTTGACATTTAGAGATTCCTCAGGGGTAAATCTAACTGAAAGTGGTATTTTCAAAGCCAAGTTTCTTCAGAAGTTTGTCAGCAAAGCTTTAGAGTTGAGGGTTTTTGCATGGAAATGAGATCAACTTTGGGCCTTCGACACACTGTATTGGGGAATAGGTAATCAGTGGGGCTGGTTAGGGGACATTAGGACAATTCATGTGTAAGGGAGAATGGGACAGTCTGTGCATAAGGGAGGCTTTAATTTGAGTTTATGATGGTAGATTAGGGCTATGTAGTTCTCCTAGCTTCAGCTTTCTAGATAATTACATTGTTGCTAATATCTGCCAGTTCCATCTGAAAAGAACAGATTGATGCTGCTATTTTGACTCTTGGTTGGAGTGCTGTTTCTGTTTTCTAACTGGGTAAAATTTATTGCAAAAGGGAAATCTTTGATCTAGTTCAGGGTTACCAGGGCCTTGCATTTTGTCTTGTTTTTAAAAGCATGCCAATGATTAGTATTTTCTCTGCAGCATCATGTTGACATTAAATAATTAGAGAAGTTGAAAATATCCAGCCACTGGGAGCTGACTGGTTAAATAAAGTATTTTATATCCCCATGTGGGATACTAGTCAAGTGCTAAAAATGAGATGTAAAAAGAGGACAAAAGTATATTGTCAGGAAAAAAACCAAGATGCATATAACATACATATAGATATCTACTTTTTTTCCAGGAGAAAATCATGTACATAAACGTATAAAGTGCTTGTGTGCTTACTCTGTCACTCTGCAGCGCCATGAACTGTACTCCACCAGGCTCCTCTGTCCATGGGATTTCCCAGACAAGAATACTAGAGTGGGTTGCCACTTCCAACTCCAGGCGTTCTTTCTGACCCAGGGGTTGAACCTGCTAATGCCTCCTGGGAAGCCCCTGTAAGGTGATTAGGTAATATTTTATTAAATCCTTATTATGTGCTAGCAGTATGCTTAGTAATTAACATACCCATGTGATTTCATATAGTTCTGACAACAATGCTATGAGGTAGTTAATTATTTAACCCCCTTTAAAAGATGAGGAAACAGCACCCTTAAGAGGGTAAGAAACCCACCCTAGGGTGCTAGAGGATTAGAGGCAAAACAGGACCCCAGCCCTGAAGCCTGCACTCCTAACCACTGTGTTCTGTGCACTTTTTGTTAACATTCATCTGCTGAAAGAGTATATGGTGGCCTAGTCTTTAGTAGGAATGTCATACGAGGCTCATATAAAGTGGATTCTCAACTAGGTGCCTTCCAGATCCCTCCCTCCCTCTGAATATGTGTCCAGGCTGCAGAACCCTCCTGCATATGTTTCTGAAGTGCCACTTCTCTGGACAGGACATTGTCCCTTCCACTTCCATTCACTCCCCCTCACCCACCCCCTGCCTCTTTACCCCATGATGCTATTATTAATTTTGGAATTCAGAGGGCAATTAGACTGCTTTGTTTTATGACTTCTTGCTAGCTCTAGGAATCTGGATGCACATCTTGTTCTTAAAGCATATTTAGAGCATAATGACTATAGTTGTTAACTGCTAGTGTAATCCAGGTCTACAGTTCACATTAAACATTAGCTCATATTGCCTCCAGGTTTGAAACCAATGTACCCAGAAGAAATTTACAAAGGGACAATGATGTTGAAATATTTTAAGTGCAAACAGGATTCCTGTGTGTTGACAGGGACAAGGCCATGTTGTCTAAAGTCCCTATTTTGATTCCTAATTTTCCATTCCTTTCCAGTGGCCTTTTCCTCTTTGGACATTCTACAATCTTGTGACTAAGCATTCCAGCTCCCTCTTTGTGAAATGCCTCTGATTGAATGTGTATATATAAAATCTCTTACTTTATCCCAGCAGAGGTGACTTTAATATGGAGGGATGGTACTGCCACTGTTGACCAGTTGGAAAATTCAGTGTTTGGAGCACTGGAAAATTTTTTTAAATGTTCATCTTCTAAGTAAAGAGGGAATTTGGTTGCCAGAATTATTAGTTCATACAACCGTGTTATACTTTTTGCTTCCCACAGAGCACTGTTTGGTGCATGAGGTTTTGGTTGATTACGTTTTATTGCATTCTAGTCTGAACCAGTTTCTCCACCCATTCTCACTCTCTGTGCTTTCAATTCCCTTTTGTTCCTTGGGCCAAAGGATGCAGCTAGATCTGAGAGCTGGAGAGAGTGAAGTAAAAGATGCTGGCATTAAATGCAAGAGTTGGTTCAGTATATAATCCTGTCTACTTCTTTTCTTGGTCAAAGCAAAAATAATGCAGGCATCTTGCAAGAAGGATGTTTATCAAGTGTATAGGAACTAATGTGTAGATGCTTAGTTTATCATATGTAAGCTTTGGGAAACTGGAGTCTGATGATTTCCCTATAACGAATCTGCCTCTCAGGATTTTTTTTCCCCCAAAATCATTGTTCTCCATAGCCTATCCAGATATTTTTTAACATCTTGCTTGTTAATGTCACTGCCAGCATCTTAGAGAAGTTGACAGTTTATGTGATTTCTATTAGCAGAAAAAAGTGGGCTCAAAAGCTTTTTCTCTAAATGAATCTATTGTTGAATGTCTAAACTGACTCAGAATACAGGTGCATGCTCTGAGAAGGTAGAAGGGGAAGAGCCCAATCCAGACAAGGTATGTGGGGGGGAGGCAGGGAACCCAGAAGCAACGGCCAGCCACCCTGTGCTGTGATCTCAGCCTAAACCATATCCCTGGGAAGGAGTTTTTTACTTCCTATTTGTATCCCTGGGCAACCACAGACCCCCACCTCCTACGTGGGATGTTAGCCTTGGAGCACTGAGGAGATGAGCTGCAGAGCTAAAGCAAAGTCCCAGAGGAGCTTCAGTTCTGCAGAATCTATGCAGCCTTCTTTGCCATACATTGATCACACGCTTAGGGCTTGGGAGATGAGAGCTGAGGGCTGAAATTCCTCAAGGTAAGAAGACCTCCTCTCCCAGAAAATGGACTCCTCCAGTTTTTTCACATGATTATTCAAGTACTTTCACTTTCCCATATATAGGAGTCCCTCAGGAGCAAGCTCTGACCAGTCAGCGGGAGTGACACATCGCTCTCCAGTCCCTCCTCCTCGCCCGTCCGCACCTTTACTCACGTGCTGGCGGACACTTAGGCAGAAGTGAGCCCCGTGGCTCTGCCAAAGACGAGCCTGTTGGCTTTAAAGGAGGAAAATTTAAAAAACCTTAGGCCAGGTCCCAGCATTAAAATTGTTACCTTGAAGAAGCTGAGTGGAGAAGTGTGAAGAGATGAATGGACCAGTGGATGGCTTGTGTGATCATTCTCTAAGTGAGGAAGGAGCATTCATGTTCACATCGGAATCTGTAGGAGAGGGGCACCCGGGTAAGTAGGTGGTCCTGGACGATGGCAACGTATACGGGGTAGGGGGCTGTTACTGGAGGCCTGGAAAACAGTGTGCGTAAATTACTACAAAGGATCTCAAGAAGAACAATATGCAATCTTTTTTATTTTATTAATTTGCAGTTTTGTAAAACATTCACTTGTTATGCAAATAATAGACTGTAAGTTAATGAAGCCAAGGGTCTATGCAGCTGCCCACCACCAGCGTTTCCTTGGGGCTACAATAGAGAATATATGTTAGTTGGATAAGCATATCGTATGTGTAGAATATATCATCAGGTATTCACTTTATACAGAGTTTTGTTTTGTTTTTTTGGTAAAGCTTTTTTTTTTTTTTATCAATGAGCAGCTTAAGTCAACAGAGAATGTTCCCACAAACAAGACCACGGGTCACTAAGTTTCGAATGTAAAGCATGTAGAGTTTAGAAATGAACAGCAGTGCATTCTAATAGGGGCTGAGACAGATCTCAAGGTCCTGAAAGAAAATTCCAGCATTTATTTTTTTTGATCTCTGCTCTGAGAAGTGCGATGTGGAGGAATGAGAGAGGCTTCCGTGAAGACCATGATGGGAGCCTGCAGTTTCTGGGACAGTGGTTCTCAGACTTCAGGGTGCATCACCATCACCCAGTGGGCTTGTTAGAACACAGAGTGCTGGGCCCCACCCCCAGAGTTCCTGATTTAATACGTCTTGGGTGAGGCTCAAGAATTTGTGTTCTGAAGAAGTTCCCAGGCAATGCTGATACTGCTGATGTGGGAGCCACACTCCGCGAACCACTGATCTAGGAGAACCCTGGGGGTTCATGGATTTATGTATTTAAGCACCTCTTCGAAATTCACCAGAGTATTTGAAGTTTTTGGTGACTTTTCATCACCGAGTTTAACTTTTTTTCATCTTCCTCATCCTGGCTATTTCTCAAAGAGCTTTAGTTTTCATACCCTGTAGCTCAGCTTTAGATGTCTCGGTGCACTGCCCCTTCCATATGCTTTAGCCACTGGTTCTCAACTGGGGAAAGTTTTGCAACCCTTTTCCCCTAAGGGCATTTTGTAAGATCTGGAAACATTTTTTGGTTGTTACAGCTATTCCAGGGGGTCGAGGCATGGCCTGATACCAGCAGTCTGGAGAGAGGCCAGGTGTGCTTCTAAACACAAGACCATCCCCCACAACAAAGAAATTTTCCAGCCCCAACTGTCAATCGTGCTGCTGAGAAATCTTGGCTTAAACTGAATGTTGTTTGTAGCTTAGCTCATTTCAATGTAAACAGCATCTTTCATTCTGCATGACTTTATAAAGTTTCTAGGCTTATTTACTCATAGTCTCAGGTTCACTGCTATGTCTGATGTATTTTGGACAGCGCCATGACTTATGAAGGCCATCTACAGGTCAGAAAATGGCCATATATAGAATGTGCTCCACGTGGAGGAAGTGGGTGCTTCTTCAGACAGCTGCCAGTGGTCCCACTGTACACACAGCTATGTGCTCAGTGGACAGAGAATGAAAATTGCAGTCAGTTGACTATTCTGTCTGCTTAGTGGCAGCCCTTCAATTTGTCTGATTTAGCTTACCACTGTACATTAGCTGTCCGTGTAAAACAGTTTTCTTGGTGGTTTTCTTCTTGTCATTCCAGTGCTGAATTCGTCTCCATCAGAAAGATAGAATTAATGCTTCCTTTTCAACTTCCAAGAAAACTATTAGCTATCTTAAGGCTACTAAGTGATATTGATAGAAAATTGGAAAGCCTTAAACAGTTGAGAAAGGACCTCCTAAGGCATTATCTTAATCTATGCAGCTATCTCAGTACCCTTGCTCAACTCCAGCTTATCCCTAATATCCCTATCCCATTTCCCTGTATGTACTGGAAACATGTGACCTGTGTCCTCTGAGCGAGCAGAGTCATCCATGGTCAGCATGTGAGTGGCTCCTAGGAGTCCTGGTGGCTGGGTCTAAAGTGATATTTGAGCAGCAGGTGGCCTTTACTGGTAGGTGGTTGCAGGGGCATGAACTCAGGCAAACCTTGATTTATAACCAGGATCAGCAGGGAGATGGAAAAACTCAAATATATATTTAGTAGCAGCTTCTGAAGGACAGATTAGAGAATTAACCTTCAGATTAACATTTTAACCACAGAATTTCATATGCACTTTCAAAATCAGAAGTGCTTGATTCTGGGCCTGCATTCTTAATTTAAAAACCTAGAAAATGACAAAAGGGACACAAGGAAATTTGAGAGGTGATGGATGTTTATTAAATCTTGATTGCGATGATGGTAACACAAGTATGTACATATGACCAAACTTGCCAAATTTACATACATTAATTATATGCAAATTTTTGTATACCAATTATACTCCAACAAGTCTGGGGAAAATCTTATTAACTTGCTAAGAGTGGACTCTGTGGGTATTTTGAACACTAAACAAGATGTAATATGTGCAAATAGACGTCACTTTTATTTCTGAGTTTGTAAACATTGGCAGTACACATAACTCCAGAGCAGGAGTGGATTTCTCCACAGCGTCTACATGCTTGACCACGAGGAGTCTTTTTTAAATTATTTATTTTGGCTGCACTGGGTCTTCGTTGCTGTGCACGGGCTTCGTCTAGGTGCAGTGAGGGGGGCTGCTCTCTAGTTGCCGTGTGCGGACTTCTCACTGTGGTGATTTCTCTCGTGGAGCACGGGCTCTAGGCACAGGGGCTCAGCAGTTGCCACACCTGGCTTGCTCCAGCATGTGAGATCTTCCTGGACCAGGGATTGAAGCTACGTCCCCTGCATCAACAGGCGGATTCTTAACTACTGGATCACTAGGGAAATCCCATTGATCATGGGGAATATTTAAGGCAAATCATAGAAGAATAAGATGAAGTACCAGCCCGTGTTGAGCTTTTCTCAGTCCCGCCTTGATGAGGAGGTCAGACCCAGCTGCTGGGACATCTGGCCTTCAGGAGGCTGAATGATGGGGAGGATCTCCGAGCGGCTTGTGGAAGTGCTCAGCAAAACAGCAGGGGCAGTGATGTGTGGAGGTTCTCTTGCAGGAGTCTTACAGGTGGAGTCATGGAAGTGGGCGTGGCTTTATGCACCGTGCACTGTGGCTGCTGGGACCAGCGGTACTGTGCATCTACCGGATCTGTCCTCTTCTACCTGCTGCACCTAATCTCACGGACGTCATTAGTGTTTTACATTCTGTTTCTAGGACTTTCCTTGATGTTAGAATTTAAGGAAATATGCTGAGGAATGAGATATTTCTGTGTGTATATCTTAGTTCCTTGTACATCTATATCTATTATTTATTTAGATATAGTTAGATATTCCTATAAATCTAGTTTTCTATGAATAGATACTTTTTAATTGGAAGACTATACGTGTATGTATATGTGAATTACTATAGACTCTTGTAACTGCCTTTGGAATATACTTTTCTTTTAGGGAATTCTATGACTTTATATAATATACATCATCCAAAATTAAGGCAAAAGTGGGAAGAAATAAAAATTCCAAAAATTTGCAATTTCTTATACTTTAAAGTGTCCTCTTGGGTAGACTTAATGTGTAAATTGACAAAATATCTAATTATTTTAACATTTCAGTTTTTAGGCTTAACATGTCTATGAATTTTACTCATGTTCATTCTTGTCCAGATAAGATCTGTGACCAGATCAGTGATGCAGTGCTGGATGCCCATCTCAAGCAGGACCCCAATGCCAAGGTGGCCTGTGGTAAGAAATGCCTGACCCTTCCTACTGGGGACCTGAGTGGGCTCAAATTGAAACCTGTGCCCATGTTGAAGCCCTCGGCACAGCAGAGAACTGGGGACTTCAGGGCCTACAGGGCCCCGGGGTGATAGGACTAGTCTCTTCAACTTTACAGAGGGATCTTGGGTATCCCTTGGCCAAGGTCAAGGGGTAAGGGTCCTGGTGTGAAGACCAGAGCCCCAGTCTCCTCACAGTCAGCACCTTGTTTTGTCCAATGCTCAGACCCACCCTTCCCTCTCCAGCACCACCCTAGTTCTCAGAGTGAGCACTGTAGGGACCCGTGTCCCTCTAAGGGTCAACTTCACCCTGACATGTTTATAAATAACTTGCCTTGATTCTGTGCTCAGGACCCCATACCCTAAAGCCTGCAGTGGAGCTTTAGCAGTAAGGGGGCAAAAGAGGCCTCATGTATGTTGGCTGCATTCTTTATGACTGCATACAGCCATTGTCTCATTGTAATGCACACAGCAGTCTTATGATTATTTCTGTCCAACAGCCGAGGCTGAACAAGCAGTTCAAGATCGGGTAAGTAGTAAGTGCTTGGTATAAAAACTTGGAATTCGTGTGACCAGTTCTTTCCAAAGTGCAGTTCTCTGAGCAGCCTGTGAAGATGGTCAGAACTTGTGCTGGGCTTCACTGTCTGTTATCACCATGACTGTCCTTCTGGAGCCCGTTCCCGGAGTGGCCTCTTGTGTGGGTCTGTGTCAGCACCGTGAGAGGTCCAGGTGTGGAGCCCCTTCGCCGGCACGTGGCCACTAGCCTGCCTCTTTGCCTTCAGAGACGGTGTGTAAGACGGGCATGGTGCTTCTGTGCGGGGAGATCACCTCCATGGCCATGGTGGATTACCAGCGTGTGGTGCGGGAGACCATCCAGCACATCGGCTACGACGACTCCGCCAAGGGTGAGGCCAGGGTCCCTGGGATGGAGCCCACCTAAGGCTCTCCATCTTCTGGAAGAGCAAATGCCTCTACCTCTAGGCCCGCTTGCCAGGGTCCAGGTCCAGGGCTCGCAAGCTCTGGCAACAGTATGGCAGCCCAGGCAGACTGGCCCTTGTCCATCTGTTGCTGACTCTGGTCTTGTTTACGGTCCTAACTTCTTAGAAGAGGAAGAAGCTCTGGGTCCAAGGGGCTGCCCTGTCTTGGGGGCGTGTTGTCTGCCAGGTGCTGGGGCAGGTCTGTGTGCGTGTGTGTGTGTGTGTGTGTGTGTGTGTCTTCCTACCTAATTGTTGAAGGAACTCTGCTCCACTCCCTATGATGCAAATAAGGAAATTGAGGCTTAGAGATGTCAATAACCCATATAAGGTGGTACAATCAATAAGTGGCTATCCCCAGTTGGGACTCCTGTGCTTTCTGCTAAGCTAGGCTACTCTTCCCCACATACAGAAGGTGACTCAGTCCAGTACAGGTGTCAAAAGCAGGTGGAGGAGACAGGCTGGTCCAGGGTGGCTCCAGTGCCAGGCAGTGTGGGAGCCTGCAACCCCAGGAAAAGGCCCAGGCACTGGCTGGAGTTGAGGAGGAGCCCTGTGATGAGGTGGGGGTGAGAGAACTGATGGCCCTGAAGCAGATGCCTGCACGGCAGGAACAGGCAGGCCAGGAAGGAGCCCAGCCTGGAGGGTGTCAAAGGACAGGGCACAAGGGCCCGATTCTAGGGCTGGGGTACACTGGTCTGCTTATTGGTTGTTTGGGATGTATTGTGGCATCTTCCAGCTGCAGTGACATGCACGTGTCTTTTATGTGAGAGAGGCCCTCTCTGTGTGAGGGCATAGACACATAGAAGCTCGGTGCAGCCACCTACCTGCTGGCTTGCCCAAAGGACTCACTTGAGCATACGGAAATTTTGCGGATGTATCAGGAACCTCTGGGAAGAAGAAACCAGTGAGTACAGGCTGCTTCTCGCAGCCAGCACAAAGGGTGTTCACAGAGCAGGCACGTTGTCTCAGGACAGCAGCTCCCTGCCACGTTACCTTGCAAGCCTTCACCCTGTTCTGCCAAGAATAGCCAACTTATTATTTACTTATTCAAGAGCAAACTTTGTTCCGCGTTAGGTAGCAGGAAAGTCATTCCCCCAGGGGTGTCACATCCCCTAGAAGAGAGAAGCAGGAGTGGGCCCAGCTCTTCTTGTCAGCACGCCTGCACCAAGGGGACTGGCAGGCTGCAGGCTGGGCTGCAGTCACAGGGCCCCCGGGCTGGAGGCCCCCACTGCTCTTTGCTGCGGAGTTGACCTTTCTAAGCCCTCCTCCTCTCCCCTTAGTGCCCTGAACTGTTTTCCCAAGTGACTTGGAGCCTTTCATTACATCTCAGCACTGAGATTTATTATTTAGACAGGAAGTGTAAGGTAAAATGGGGATTTGGTGAGTCCTTGGTGGCTGAAGGCTGTTCCCTGGTTTGTGTATTCAGAAGCCTTCACTAGGAATGGGGGCTGCAGAGGACAAGGTGGCCTGGCACTCCTGAGTAGAGGCACTGCCTGGCATTAAGTGGGATGCGGTACGAGACGCTCGGCAGCGAGTCCGCGGCAGAGTGTGCACTGAAGAGCTGGGGTGGGGGCCATTCAGGGGTGTTTACTGAGAGCTGGATGGGCTTGTGGAGGGGACGGGGGTCAGAGGAGGAGCTTTCTAGGCAGAGGGTCCTCGTGGAGGTGGAAAAGGAGGTTGTGTTTAAGCTGAACCTGAGTTCACTTTGGTTGAGGGCTCAGCTGGGAAAGCCTGGCTGGAGCTGAGCAGGTTCCAATTTACTGCCTTTGGTGATAGGTCTTTACTTGAAGCTTGTAGGTAAATAGTAGGTTGAACCTAGGGGTATTTTTGTGGTTTTATTTGTTTTAATAAGCCCATTCTGGCCACATGGGTGGGAGAACAGATTGGGAGAGGGTGGCAGTCACTGTGTCACTGATACTTGACTTTGTGGTGCATTTTGACTCCTCATTCATATCCATCCTGTAGCTGAGCCCAGCAAGATGGGGAAAACCACTTTGGGAAGAGTGTGCAGTCTGCCTAGTGGCTCCCTTGTGGGGCTTCTTGGCCTGAGCTGCTGCTACCCAGGATGTTTGTGTCCCAGGCCCCCGCCCACTGTCCCCAGCCTGGGCCAGGCAGGAGGAAGGGACTTACCTCCATCTCTGTGCTTGAGCTTTGGGTATAGGCTGGCAGGGGCCTCAGCCTCCAGAGGTGTGGTTTTTCCATTTTGCTCCAGGCCCTGTGCATACCTCGGGCTCAGAGCACTCTGACTCGGGAGTGTCTCTGGATGGTCCACACGCACCTATTGTTCAATATATTTGATACTTGGGTTTGGTGTATATTTTCGATACCTGGGCTCTGACAGGCAGTGTTGGAAGGGCCCTTGATGTTCACTTAGTGCAGTGATTTTCAACCTCAGGGAGAGCCTAAGGGGGCAGGCCCTTGGTCATCCACCACCCTTCTACCAGAGCAGCCATAACTGTTATCTGGTTTTCATACTGCCGTTCTGTGTAGGGTATATATTTTTAATTGAGATGTAGTTTAATACACTGTGGAGGGTTTTTGTTTTGACTAAAGAGTTCCATGTGACAGGATGAGAAGGATACTGACATTCCCCATCCTAGGCCTCAGTTCTGAGCCCAGACTGATGGTAGAAACCACCCACCCCAACACTAAATGCCCTCTTGGGTGCCAAGCAGCCCCCAGGAGCTCCAGCCTCCCTCTGCTTAGGCCCGCTCTCCTTGTGCCCAGGCTTTGACTTTAAGACCTGCAACGTGCTGGTGGCTTTGGAGCAGCAGTCCCCGGATATCGCCCAGTGTGTCCACCTGGACAGAAATGAAGAGGATGTCGGTGCCGGAGATCAGGTCACTAAATACTAAGCGTGGGCACCACATCAGAACAGCAGTGCAGTGTGCTCTGTGTCACAGGGCTGGCTGGTCATGTGTGATGGTCTGAGTGCGCTGTGGGGTGGAGCTCCCCCGCCCCCGTGTCTGGAGTCACACAGCCCAGCTGGAGGGCAGGATGGCTTGGGAATGCCCGGTGTGGCCTGTCTCCCTACCTAGAGTGTTGGGTTTGGGGACCCTGTCTTCCCCTCCACAAGTACCCAGTATAAAAGTCATATGCCTGGGAGGGTGGAGGGCCAGCAGGGCTTTAGATTTGAAGAGAGTTGTCACCTGTAGTCTGAAATGGGTGTCTGCTACAGGGGCTGATGTTTGGCTATGCCACGGATGAGACGGAAGAGTGCATGCCCCTCACCATCATGCTGGCGCACAGACTCAACGCCCGCATGGCAGAGCTGCGACGCTCAGGGCAGCTCCCCTGGCTGCGGCCTGACTCCAAGACACAGGTGAGCCCCTGCTCTCTGACCCCCTGCAGGGCTCCAGAAATGCACCTCAAACAAACCGCTTTCTCTTGATTCTGGTCATATGTTAAGATCAAAATGTTCTGTCTGGGCACTCAAAGAATTGTTGAATCTGAAAAGAACTATTTATTTGAAAAATCTTCTGCTCCAGATAAATCTTTTCTTTTCTCCCCTGATCTGCCAACATTTTAGTATGAAAAAGTTTTAAATACAGAAAAATGAACAGTTCTAGATTTTTGGGAGGCGGGACTTAGCATATGTTTACTCTAGTAATATGATTCCCCAGTTCCTACCACAAACCTTCGTAACTGGTTTCAGACTTTTGGCCACTGCCTGTCAGGCCTCCATGTCTTGCGCAAAGCTTGAATACCCCATGAACAAGTGCTGTGTGTAGCTTGCTGCAGCCCTTTTGCTTTGCTTCTCACAGAAAGGATTTACCTTTGCTGATCCTGATGCTCTGTTGCCAGTGGCCCTGACCCCGTGTTCCCTGCAGTGATGAAATGCGCACTGAATCCGGATTTGAGAGCTGGCAGTAATGCAAATGCTGGCACATGCCAAGGCCTCTGCCTGCCTTCACTCTCCACATCCTGACAACCCTGATGTCCCCTTTCCTCGGAGCTCCTTTCCCAACTCTACTTCCGCACTCCAGTGGGGTCTGGACACTTCCTTCTACATTCTCTTTCCTCCTACCCACACTTGTGGGTTATTTTCACATCTGCACACTTGGTTTCCAAATCTTCCACCTGCAGGCCTATCTGAATCACCAGCCCTCATTTCTCACTCATCCTGCAAACACATGGGCCCCAGGAGTGCTCCTCAGCTGAAGGGGT
Source organism: Bos javanicus (assembly GCF_032452875.1). NCBI lineage: Eukaryota > Metazoa > Chordata > Mammalia > Artiodactyla > Bovidae > Bos > Bos javanicus. The sequence goes on along the minus strand of NC_083895.1, from coordinate 37,203,127 downwards.
TTCATGGAGCCCACCTTTCCCCGGCCCTCTCTGTCTCCACTCTATCTGGGTTACTCTTGTCCCTATGGAACATCCCTTCTACTCTGGCCTCTTTTCCCAGGCCAGGCTTGGCTATGTCCTCCTAAAGGCTCTCTCTGCCTGGAAACTTCAGTTAATTTGCTTTGGACTTCACTTTTAATTTCATTATATCTGCTCAGAACCATCTACAACTTTCTACTTCCTACTTGAGGCGAGAGGAGTACCCATTTGTTATTCTGGCATTTGGCAGGCATTTACAGGTCTTCTAGCTTTTCCTTCCTCAATCCCCACCCTAGTCTTTGCTCAGTCCATATGCTTTCACTCACATTCCCTTCGTTGCCCAGTGCTTTGCACCTGTGCGCTCACCCCTCACTTTCCTTGGAATCTTTCTCTGGTCCCCACCTGTCCTTCAGTGGCCAGCCTGGTTCCTGCCTCCTTCTGGTCTCCCCTGATCACTCTCAAACGGGACGTCTTCTTATCCTGCACTTGGAATTTGGCTCTTGTTCAGCACGGTGCTTGTGACTCTGCAACATTACTCCCCAGGTGTCAGGCTGCCCATGATGGAGGTTGCATATTGGCTGTACCTGGAGCAACAGAGTGTCTCTGTGGCCTAAAGGAAGCCCTTGGGACTTCAGGTGTTATCCACATGACCCCCACACTGGGAAGTGGGATCACTCAGGTGATCTTCAAGGTGGTGGGCAGAAGAGCTGAAATATGTAGGTTGTGATGGTACCAAAAGAAAGGAGCCTGCCCTGCCTGCTCCGTTCTGTGCCAGAGCTATGTGGGGATGGGGAAGAAGGGTGGAGATATCCTAGAACACAGATGAGAAGAAGTAAGTGGAGTGGCTCAGATTTCCTTCTCTCTCCATGAGGGTGAGCACTGGAGGGTTCACACATCAGATTCCCTGATATAGCAAAGGCCTCCTGTGTCTGCTTAGTAATAGGAGGTTTCAGAGTCCAGAGGGCAGTGAGGGAGGGAGGGGAAGATGGGCCCTTCCAGGCCTTCCCTTCTTGCAAGGAGACACTGAATTCTCTTATAAATGTCCCCCGCCGACCTCCACAAGGCTGCTGCCCTGGGAGGGGTGCCGTGCCGGAAACGATGTCTGGGCCTTCTCGTCTACTGGTAAAGGATTTTAGTCACCTGCCCCTGGTGTTCACTGTGAACAGAATGAGCCTTTCCACCTGAACAAATTTTTGCTGCTGATAACTAAGAGCGGAGTGGCAGTACAAATGGCTATTTTTGTACCTGGCCAGGGTTGTGTTTTCCGCGGCGTACTTTTCTCCCCATCTTGCTGACATGATGGGATAAGCACAATGCTTGGGGCCCTTCGCTCAGCCACAGCTCTGCTTGGGGTTTGCGGCAGAGTTGGGGAGCCCAGGAGCAGTGGAGATGGACTTCAGCAGCAACTCAGGAAGCGAGCCTTCTCTGAAGGCCTCCCCTCTGGAGCTCCCAACCCCCTAACTCCAGCTCCTCTCCCAGGTCCGGGAGTGCACGCAGCCCAGCAGGAAAGGTTCTGTGCTCAGGACACAGCTGGTGCGCATGTGCCCATCGCCCTAGGATCAAGCCTTGTGCAGCCAGGGCTCTGTCTCTTCCTTTTTCTGGACCCCACCCTATTGTTCTTTGGACCAGGCAGGACATCGAGTTTGATGGATATCGAAGGGGTCTTTGCCTTAGGCAGAGCCCCAGGGAGACCCCGTTTGCTGCCTGCAGTCCTATCAAGGCCCGTGGGGTGGGAGCAGCCTGTGCCTGCTGGCCAACATCCCTGCCAGGGCCATCTGGCGTAGCTGCACTCCTGCAGGCCCCATAGCCCCTCTGGGCACTGTTCTTGTGGGTCCACACTGCCTTGGGTAGCAGTAGGGCCTGGGGCTCCAGTACTGAGGATCTTGGGTGACAGCCTTCTGCTGGGAGGAGCCCAGTTACCAGGCTGCACAGTTCCAGGTTACAGCCCACCTTTGCTGGCTGTGTGATCTTGACCGAAGTATTTACATTCTGGAAGCCCATTTTCTCTCGTCTTTGAAATGGGGCTGGTAGCAACCTCTCATGGCGTCTGGCATGCCTTGTAGCACAGAGTACACACCCAGTCAGTGCCAGCTTCTTCTTCTTTTTCCAGCCTCATCTGCCTTCCTCACCACCTCCTTCCCTCACTCTGTGTGCAGTCCAAGGTGCGCAGGCTGGGGCATGGGCTCTTGTCCTCCCTGGTGTGTTGGGAGTGGACAGGGTGCAGAAGCATTCTGTCTGTGCCGCTGTGGCAGTGACACAAGCTGTGGGAGCAGGCAGAACAGCTATTGGCTCTTGGGCTTTTCACTAACTGGCCTGTGACTTCAAGGAAGTTGTTATTCTTCGCAGAGCCTGACTTTTCTCGTTTGCAAAGTGGTGACAGTATTGCCCATCTTGCTGGGCTGGCTTCAGTATTCATCAATAATGCATGAAACAGGCACAGAACTGACCTACGCTGCGGGGAGAGAATCCCAGCTCTGTCCTGTGGCCAGCCCTGCAGGGGAGCTGCAGACAGGATCCTGCTCTCCTTGTGCCCTCGGCTCTTCCTTGCTTTTGCCCAAATACCCAGAGGCTGGCAACCCAGGCCTTGCTGCTGCCTCTTAGCTCGATCACCCTGGCTCAGGTCCCTCCACCAGACAAGGTCCCTGGGCACATATGTTTCCAGAGACCCTTCGTTGAGGAGCTGAGGCAGTGGGCATGTGGCCTGTGGACTCCTGTGTTCCTTAGCAGAAGCCTGGGTGTCTTGCCTAGAGCCATGGAGGGTCAAGACAGGGATTTAGTGGAGGGACATTTGCTGGCACACAGGACCCTCTGAGACAGAGGGAGTCATCTGCTGAGTCACAGAGGAAACTCTGCAACACCTGGGTCTCCAAAGTGGCACTGATTGTGGTCACGTGGGAATAGCTTGTGCCTCGTGCCTGATCAGCTCATGGCACCAGGCAGTTATTTGCTATAAGAATGTGATGAGCTTCCCTGAAGGCCCTTTGAGGACAGGAGGCCGCCCCCCACCCCCTCCGGCTTTTGGGAGCCCTGTCCACCTCCTGGGCACCTGTGCCCGGCAGTGGAGTGTCCTGAGGTCAGGGCAGGAGCTCATATTTCCTCCCACCCTGCCTCCCCCAGGTGACAGTGCAGTACACGCAGGACAACGGTGCGGTCATCCCTATGCGCGTCCATACCGTCGTCATCTCCGTGCAGCACAACGAAGACATAACGCTGGAGGACATGCGCAGAGCCCTGAAGGAGCAGGTGATCAGGGCTGTTGTGCCAGCACGGTACCTGGACGAGGACACCATCTACCACCTGCAGCCCAGTGGGCGCTTTGTCATCGGAGGCCCCCAGGTGCATCCCTGTCTCCGAATGAGCCCTGATTTTGCTTACGTCCCCAGCACGAAGCCTGCAGGACCGACTTGGCCCTGAGTGAGATGTAAAGTCGGCTCGCTCTGTGCAGCCTGCTATGTGCCCTCAGTATAGGAGGGTGGGGGACATGTCCTGGGAGGTTCCTGGCCAAGGGACTAGCTAACTTTCCATCACAGACGCTGAGCTTGCCCTGGTGGGCTTGCCCTGGTGGCATTTCCCGGGTCTTGGCCACATGTGACCTGCAGCTCTTGTGGGCACCAAGGTGGGGACACAGAGTGGCCCCTTTCTCCTGTGCCACAGGCATGAGCAAGCAGAGAGTGGCCTAGCCCCTTGGAGAGGCCGCTGACCACTGCCAGGCATCTCTGCTGTGGACATGTTGCCACGTAACAGCTCTCGGGCGGGGTCCTAGGCCAGAGTGGCACAGAAACGCAGGGTGAATGGAAGTCCTGTGTTTTCCTGCAGAACTTCTCAGGGCCTTGGCATGCTCAGGGCCTTGGCATGCTGCTTAGAACTGTGGATTTCTAAGCGGGGCGGGTTTTGTGGTGCTATAATATGCAGACTTTCCCCACGTCATTTAATATAGAGCCCCCTCAAACATCTTCTGTGGACTGGCATTGCACGGAATAGACACCTGAGCAAATGGGGGACGATGTTTGCCAGGTGGCACCAGCCGGGGCTCCGCCCAGGGTGTATTGGTCCCAGCACAGGTCCCTGCTGAACTCGGGTTTCTCCAGTATGATGGACTCCTACAACAAAGGCTTGGTGAGTGGGCTGAGACCCCCATGGCCCATCTGATGAGGGGCCAGCTGGTGACCTGACTTCAGTGACTACTCAGTGACTGAACTGGGATTAGAGCCCAGGGTTTCTGGCTGACTCTCAGCCAAGGGGGTCTTCGGAACACGCGCTCCTAGAAGCTTCAGAGACTGTCTCCAAGCCGTGGTCTAGTGTCCAGCCAGTGTTTCGGCCACCCTTCCCCCAACATCCGCCCTCCGTGTCTTCCTTTTCCTCCGCAGGGGGATGCCGGTGTCACTGGCCGAAAGATCATCGTGGACACCTATGGTGGCTGGGGGGCACACGGCGGAGGCGCCTTCTCTGGGAAGGACTACACCAAGGTGGACCGCTCGGCGGCGTACGCTGCCCGCTGGGTGGCCAAGTCCCTGGTGAAAGCAGGGCTCTGCCGGAGGGTGCTTGTGCAGGTGGGTGAAACCCCACCCCGCTCACACCCCCACACCTGCCCTCGTAGGGACGCGCTGGCCTGGCGGAAGGCCCAAATGCCGGAGGACGTGACTCTGTGCCATGTTGGGTTTTGTGGCCACTGTCCTGCAAACCGGGAGTGGGACAGCAGAAGCCTTCAGGCAGCAGGGCACGTATGGAAACTGCAGCTGTGAAGTGGTGGGTGTTTCTAGGGAGATGAGGGCTGGGGCTAGGGAGAGTGCATTTGGCAGGGCCTGTGTGGTTTCAGCGGCCTCTCCCTGAGGACATCAAGGTCTCCGTGAGGGGCCTGTCCCTGACCCTGGGCTCTTCTGACAGGTGTCCTATGCCATTGGTGTGGCTGAGCCACTGTCTATTTCCATCTTTACCTATGGAACCTCCCAGAAGACAGAGAGAGAGCTGCTGGATGTGGTCAATAAGAACTTTGACCTTCGGCCTGGTGTCATCGTCAGGTAAAAGGGCCGCCCCTGCAGTTGGGCAAAGCCCTCTTTCCCCACCTGGTGCTTGCTTATTGGAAAGAGAATCAGAAGGAAGGATGTTCAGCCTCCCAGAAGCAGGAGAGGCTTCAAGTTCTTGGCGCAGCACAGTGTAAACCCCAAATGCAGAATGTCTAGTTTTCAGGTTGAAGGAGCCCAGCATTGACTTCAGGGGGCCCATCTTTGAGCAGGTGGGGGATCTTAGGAAGATAACTGCAAGACCGGATGCGGGGGAATTGAGTCAGCAAGTCTGGCCCCAACTGCTCTCGCTTCTAATGCCACCCCTGCTTCCTGGAGCTTGCGGTGTCGATGTTGGGCTGTGCCAGGTCAGTGGAGCAGAGTGTAGGCCAGAGTTCAAATCCTGATTCCTGGTGCATCTGTCTGTCTGGTTGATCAGGCTGTCCCAGAACTCTGAGACTGTTTCTTAAGCGCCAGTGGCAGTCACCTTGTAAGGTGTGGCATAGCAGAGATAGGAAATTTAGGGAGAATTGCTCTTGAGTGGTTAACACCCTACACATTCATAGTCTGTTAATTACTCCTGTGCCCCAAATTCAGGGAAAGACATTCCACTCCTTTTCCATTAAAACTGACCCTTTGTTCTACTGAACGTGCAGGGACTTGGACTTGAAGAAGCCCATCTACCAGAAGACAGCATGCTACGGCCACTTCGGGAGGAGCGAGTTCCCTTGGGAAGTTCCCAAAAAGCTTGTGTTTTAGTGCTGGTGGGGGCCACTCCAGCTGGTGAGCCCTGGAGGCTTCAGGTGGGACAGAGCCATGCTCTTCTCCTCCAGGACCCTGACTCTCAGATCACCCACTGCCCCCTTCCTGGGCAGAGCCAGGCCCCTCTGACTTAGCAGGAGGAGGGGGGCCTTCTGGTGCCAGGGCTCAGATCTCCTCATGAGGCCAGTCACTGTGTTTCCCTGCCTCTCCCCCAGACCAAGGTGATGTGAATTTAGTGGAAATAGCATCCCTGTCAGAGGAAACCTGCTCACTCCCCTGCCGCCACAGCCTGGACCCTGGGTGGCCCCTCCCTCCCTGGTGTGTGCTGGGAAGATCTTAGGGCTCCATGAGGGTCTGGGTGTGCCAGGCCACCCTTCACGTCTGCAGCCATTTGGTCACCGTCCTGAGCCTGAGCCTTCCCATGGGCCCTCCCAGGCCATGCTTGTGGCAGGGATGACAGCAGCTAGCGTGTGAGAGACCGAGCTCATCACTGATTTCATTTCTTCTTCACTGCAATACGATGAGGTGACACCTTGTGTTATGAGCATTTAAGGTGAGGAGGCTGAGCTAACTTTCACAGGGCCCACAGCTGCATGGGTCAGGGCCTAAACATGCGTCTGGGATCTTTGAATTGTGAGCCCATACACCTTGACCCCTCACCCTCAGCACCGCCCCCCACCCCGATCTCATGCTAGAAACAGGTCTGAGTGAAGAGATGAGGCTGTGACCTCTGTCCTGAAGACCTGAGGTTGCTGGGAGTTAGGGGATCGACCCCCTTGGCGACCCCTGAGCAGTGATCTACAGAGCCAAGACAGAACCAAAGGGATGTTTCCTTTGCCTCTGTAATTTCAGAAGATAGATCAGGGTGTGCTGGATATCCTGGCCCCTGGGGCTGTGCTGGAGTTTGAAATTAAGAGGCACCTGTGTTATCCCAGCCCCTGACTACTCAGGGACATGCAGGGTTGGGCCCATGGACTCCTCCGATGAGGGTCCAAGGCCAGTCCTGTCCTGTATAGGGCTTCCTAGAGCAGAAGCAGCAGCTTGTCCCTTAAACCAGGGATGGAACCCTGTGTCCTCTGCATGCTTCTCTCTCTCTGACCCCTTTCTCTCATTTCTCTCTCTCTTGTAACCCCTGCAATCTGAGTGCTGTTGGGATAAGTGGGTGAGCCTCTCAGATCCCCCTTCCAGAGAGGACAGCCCAAAGGCCTGAATTCAAATGTTAAATGGTGACTGAAGTGGCAAGTCTTGACTCCTAGAGGGAGCTAAGTTGGCTGAGATGTCATGAGGAGATTTCTGCCTTTGCCAGGTGGCCTCTGGGGCCAGGGCTACCCCTGAGGTCTTGGGTGATTCTTGGCACATTAAGGTCTTAGAAGCTATGCATTCTCTTGCTTTCCTTTCCATGGCCAGCACCTCCCTGTACTCCTTCCCCAACCTGGGCCTCTGACTGCTGCACCGCTACCTTATCCCCAGCTCCGCAGACCACAGGTTCAGGTAGGAGCCTCCACAGGTCCCCGGAGAATACTGGGGTCTGGCTTCTTCCTGTGGCACTCGGTGCCAGCTCCAGCTGAGATGCACAGCTCAGGAAGCCTCATTTGGGCAGCAGACAGCCTGCACTGAACTGTAGGCCTGAAGCACAATAAACCTTTGGCTTTCTCTTTCCATCAGGGGAAAGGCAGCAGTTCAGGGCAGCAAAAGAAGCCCAGATGACCGTAAACACCTAAAGCTGATGTGTGCTATAGAAGCTCAGGAGTCTCACAGGGCTCTGGTCACTTGGGAAGTCTCACGTTCCTTTCCCTTTAGGTTTGCAGGTGGCTGAGTTCCTCTAACTTGGGCCACATTTGAAGTGAAAATGCAAATTTTTATACTTTCTGCACCCCCTGGGAGAAACAAGGTTTTCTTGGGTCAACACTGTTATATGAAACTCGAGTCTTTATTTGTTAATAGTGCCTGCTAAGCCAGTGAATAAAAACTCGAGAAGCAACTACTCTATGCTTAGTTTCTGTCTGCAACCGCCCTAGACACCTCACCTCCAAGTAGCGTTACCTCATCCACCCCCCAGCGAAGCGGCTGTCCTGCCCTCGGGTTACCCAGCGAAGCCTCTGCCATCCTGTCCGCATGGGCTCTGGTGCCTCACTCCAGCTTGTGTGTTATCACTGCCTCACCTATTCATTCCACACCACACTGCGTGGAGGCGGGCGGACCCAGGAAACCCCCGTTACTCGTGGACACCTTGAGGCAAACCGAAATGGGTTAGGACCCAGAGTGGCTGACAGGTGGCTTCCCCAGCCTTCAGGGTGTGCCCCTCGTCCTCGCCTGATTTCTTCTGCTTCCCCTTCCTACGTGTTGTCTACAATGCGCTTGGCACAAAGCAAGTGTTCAGGCAGTATTTGTCCATCGGTTCAGTGACTGAAGTCAGGTGAGGTGAGTGAGCCAAGGGGGTTGGTCAGCAGAGTTGGGAGTTTGGTCTGGGAGGTGGTGGTGGATGGAGGAGTTGGGGAATGAGAGGGGACTGGAAGAAAGAGCAACCCAGCAGTGGGTGGCTGGGGTTAAAGACTTGAATGGGGGACTTTAAGAGAAATTTTCACCTGGGACAAATTCCCCAGAGCTGATATGACTGGAGCACAGTATCAGAAACAATGACACAATAGCCAAGATATGGAAACAACCTGAGTCTGCCAATGGATGGATAAAGATGACGTGTTGTATGTGTGCAGTGGAGGGTCATTTGTGAACAAGAAGGAAATCCTGCCATTTGCAGCAACATGGATGAAACTTTAGGGCATTAGGCTACATGAGGTAAGTCGAAGACAGACAAACGGTATGATGTCACTTATGTGTGGAATCTACAAAAGCCGACCGAGAGTAGAATGGTGCTTATGAGGGGGTGAGATGGTGGGTAGATGGAATGGGGACATGTTAGCTAAAGGGTACACACTTCCAGTTAAAAGTTCTGGGGAGCTGATATATAACAGTGATATAGCTAATAGCACTGTTCAGTTCAGTTCAGTTGCTCAGTCGTGTCCGACTCTTTGCGACCCCATGAATCGCAGCACGCCAGGCCTCCCTGTCCATCACCAACTCCCGGAGTTCACTCAGACTCACATCCATCGAGTCAGTGATACCATCCAGCCATCTCATCCTCTGTTGTCCCCTTCTCCTCCTGCCCCCAATCCCTCTCAGCATCAGAGTCTTTTCCAATGAGTCAACTCTTCACATGAGGTGGCCAAAGTACTGGAGTTTCAGCTTTAGCATCATTCCCTCCAAAGAAATCCCAGGGCTGATCGCCTTCAGAATGGAGTGGTTGGATCTCCTTGCAGTCCAAGGGACTCTCAAGAGCCTTCTCCAACACCACAATTCAAAAGCATCAATTCTTCGGCGCTCAGCCTTCTTCACAGTCCAACTCTCACATCCATACATGACCACTGGGAAAACCATAACCTTGACTAGACGGACCTTTGTTGGCAAAGTAATGTCTCTGCTTTTGAAATGCTATCTAGGTTGGTCATAACTTTCCTTCCAAGGAGTAAGCGTCTTTTAATTTCATGGCTGCAATCACCATCTGCGGTGATTTTGGAGCCCAAAAAACAAAGTCCGACACTGTTTCCACTGTTTCCCCATCTATTTCCCATGAAGTGATGGGACCAGGAGCACTGTACTATATACTTAAAAATTGCTATGCGTGTAGATCTTAAATATTCCCACCACAAAAAAGAAATGATAATTGCATGACATGATGGAAGTGTTAGCTAATGCTCTGGTGGTAATCATTTTGCAGTGTATTAAGTGTATTAAATCAGCTCTTTGTACACCTTAAACGTATCTATGTTATAGGTCAACGATACCTCAGTAAGTCTGTGGGGAAAAGCAGTGGGACCGGCGCCTGGTTCCTGGACTCTGAGGTCTACTGCCTTCTTACCGTGGCATCTTCATGAAAGAGGTTTTAGGGAAATAAGAGAGGCTGTGCTCTGCGTTTGGCTCCTATCAGCGTTGGATGCCGAGAAATGTGGGTAGGAAAATAACTCCATGTAAGAGGAAACTAGCCAGAGGGAACCAGGAGAGTGGACAGCCCCAGAAATCTGCATCAAAGGTGCCACTGGACCTCCCCTTACGATACAGGAGTTCTACAGACCCATTTGCTGTAACTGTCGCCAGACAATGTGAGCCTCAAACGTCATAAGGGAAATCATTCACTATATCTCATTTCATAAAAAATTTTTGTGCATTGGAAAAACACAAAGATATAACATAAGTGACAAATGGAAAATATTTGCAATGTCAAATTTAATGAACCAGAGATCAATAAGAAAGCATCCAAAACCCCAGAGGTAAATGAACAAAATACAAGAACAGGAATAAACAGATGTCATTAAAGTAATGGAACAAACCACCAGAAATGAGTGTTGCTCAGCTGTACACATTTCAAGAAAGAACTTTTAAAAAATGCAATATTAGATCTTGGCAAAGAAATGGCTGGCGGGTGGGGTGGGGAAATAGTCTTAAAATTCAGAGCTGGCCAAGTATAAGGAAGTACACATTTCCAAATACAGTCCGTGTGACTTGTTTACAAACTTACAAGAGGGTACTTGGTTCTTTTGTTCGTAAAATTTAAATGCCATGTTTGTCTGGTTTGACCTTTGGGTCAGAGGTGCCATCAAAACAGGGAGGGAGTGCTTTGCTCCCTGAACTGTGGGTCAGGTGGCCATGCCCCATCCTGAGGACGACAGGAAGGCAAGGTTGGTGTGTGCTGAATGGATCATGGCGGTGGTGGTAGGGTGGGCATGTGACTCTCTTGGGAAACCCACGTCTAGGCTACCTGAGAGCAGAGCCCTCTCGTATTGCCAAGGTTGAAGGAACTACCTCTAGGGTGTTTTGTGGAGTCCCAACAGGGTGGCCCTGGGACACTGGGGGCTAGAAGGAGCCCCTGTCCTCTACAAGCCAAGGCTGTAACTGCTGAGGCATTTGTGTAGCCTTAGAGGACTATTCGCAATGGCACCCCACTCCAGTACTCTTGCCTGGAAAATCCCATGGAGGGAGGAGCCTCGTAGGCTGCAGTCCATGGGATCGCTGAGGGTCGGACATGACTGAGCGACTTCACTTTCACTTTTCACTTTCATGCATTGGAGAAGGAAATGGCAACCCACTCCAGTGTTCTTACCTGGAGAATCCCAGGGACGGGGGAGCCTGGTGGGCTGCCGTCTATGGGGTCACACAGAGTTGGACACGACTGAAGTGACTTAGCAGCAGCAGCAGAGGACTATTCAGATCCCCAGGTTACAGAGGAGGAAACTGAGGCTCAGGAGGGTGGGGCCTCTGAGAACCTCTGAGGATCCTCACTCCATAAAGGGCTGACCCTGTCCCCAGGCAGGATGGGAACCACAGGTGTGGTGGCCGAGTCCCCTTCACTTCATTGCAAGAAGCGGCTGGATCCTGTCCCACCCAGCACTGGGCCTCGCCCTGCTGCTCTGGAGGGTATGAGGACCCTCCAAGCTGTGTGTACTCTCCGGTAAGAGGGACAGCCCTGGGCCCCTGGGGAGGAGTAGGGAACCCCCTTTCACTTACCCCTGGACCCTGAGGGGCCCCCCCACCTCCAGGGTCCCTGACCCCAACCACCGGCACACACCTCCCTCCTCCTGACAGGAGGTTGGGTGCAGTGGGGTGGGGGCCTCTTGGTATTTGTGGGTGACGTAAAGCTGGTTGGCTGTTCTGTTGGGCTGAGGGTCTCCTAGCCTGGCCAGGGCTGTTGGGCAGCCCTGGCCAGGCTGACAGTGCTGGCTCCCCATCGCCTCCTCCAGGGCTGCTCCCCCTCCACCTCCCTCCATGCAGCTCTGAAGAGAAGTGCCCCACTCCTGTGGCCAAGATTGAGGGTCCTACCTAGGAACTTTCTCCTAAAAAAAAAAAGAAATGTGGTGCGGGGAGAAGGAAAGAAGGGTCACCTTTAATAACCTCTGGTTTTGGCACCAAATATCCCAAGGTCACGAGTTCCATGGTATCTCACTTGTTTCTATCTTACTTCTGTTTCTCTGCTTTTCTTACATTTCAGTTTCCATTTCTAACTTTCTGAGCTCCAGATAGATTCCAGTGGTTTCTAGATCCAAAATTTACCCCAGAGATAGTTCTACAATTTCCACATGGTTTTCCGCTTCAACTTTTTCACTTGTTTCTAGTTTCCCTGACAGGCAATTACAGAAAATAATCTCTGTTACTTCTATTTTTCAAAAAATTTTGAGGTTTTTGTTGTAGTCCAAAATGGTGAATTTTAATCTTATGTGATGACCTGATGTCATTAGCATGTAGATTTGCATCTATTTCAATTTGTTGTTTAAAATTATACAAGATGCATTTATATTTTAAATTATGTAAATCAGATACTCCAATGGACAGTAATTTTAAGCTTTCCTGAGGGAAAGCTATGGATGAGAGAGAACAGTAATATGTGAATGTTCAGGCATGGCAAATGGTGGTTTCCGCCCTCCCCTTCTCTTCCGTCCCTCCTGCCTCACACCCTCTCTCTGCCTCCTAACCATCCCTCCTTTTTTCTATCTTTTTTTTCCTTCCCTCCCTCCTATCCACAGAGGGTCTCAAACAAGATGAACCCAAACAGACTTACACCAAGATATAACAAGATATCTAAATTTAAAAAGTTAAAGAAAATTTTGAAGGCAGCAAGAGAATAACCAATTCACATATAAGGAAACCTTCTTAAGACTGTCAGCCGATTTTTCTGCAGAAAGTTTGCAGGCCAGACAGAAGCTCTTGTAACAATATGAAAACAAACAAACAAATAATGAAGAAATGGGCAGAAGACCTGAATAGATATTTTTTTCTAAAGAAGACATTCAGGTGGCCAACAGTCACGTGAAAAGATGCTCAACATCACTAAACATTAGGAGATGTAATCATAACTCCAATGAGATATTACCTCAAACCTGTCATAATGGCTGTAATCAAAAAGAGAATAAATAGGGAGTTACCTGGTGGTCTAGTGGTTAGGACTGTTCTTCCCATCTCTTAAGAATTTCCACAATTTGTTGTGATCCACAGAGTCAAAGTTTTTAGTCAGTGAAGCAGAAGTAGATGTTTTTCTGGAATTCCCTTGTTTTCTCCATGATCCATGTTGACAATTTAATCTCTGGTTCTTCTGCCTCTTGGAAACCAGCTTGTATGTCTAGAAGTTCTCAGTTCATGCTGCTGAAGCCTAGCTTGAAGGATTTGAGCATAACCTTGCTAACATGTGAAATGAGCACAATTGCATGGTAGTTTTAACATTCTTTGACATCGGAATGAAAACTGACTGTGCAGAAAAGGTCTTAATGACCCGGATAACCATGATGGTGTGGTCACTCACTTAGAGCCAGACATCCTTGAATGTGAAGGCAAGTGGGTCTTAGGAAGCCTTACTATGAAAAAAGCTAGTGGAGGTGACAGAATTCCAGCTGAGCTATTTCAAATCCTAACAGATGTTGTTAAAGTGCAGCACTCAATATGTCAGCAAATTTGGAAAACTCAGCAGTGGCCACAGAACCAGAAAAGGTCAGTTTTCATTCCAATCCCAAAGCAAGGCAGTACCAAAGAACTACCATATGATCCAGCAATTCCACTCCTGGGTATTTACCTGAAGAAAATAAAAACACTAATTCAAAAAGATACATGCACCTTAATGTTCAGAGCTAGGGCTTCCCAGGTGGTGCTAGTGGTAAATAACACTCCTGCCAATGCAGGAGACATAAAAGACGAGGTTCAACCCCTGGGTCTGGAAGATCCCTGGGAGGAGGAAATGGCGACCCACTCCAGTATTCCTGCCTGGAGAATCCTGGTGGGCTACAGTCCTCAGGGTCACAAAGAGTCGAGCATGACTGAAGCAACTTAGCACGCTAGCATGCACGTTCACAGCTGCATTATTTACAATAGCGAAGATACGGGGCAAACTAAGTGTCCATCAACAGATGAATGGACAAAGAAGATGAATACACTTTATGACATGTGAAGTGAAGTGTTAGTCAGTTGTGCCCGCCTCTTTGCGACCCCATGGCCTGCAGCCCACCAGACTCCTCTGTCCATGGGATTTTCCAGGTAAGAATACTGGAGTGGGTTGCCATTTCCTTCTCCAGGGGATCTTCCCAACCTAAGGATCGAACCTGGCTCTGCTGCACTGCAGGCAGATTCTTTACTGACCTTGGTTATTCAATCATAAAAAGAACGGAATTCTGCCATTTGCAACAACAGGGATGGACCTGAAGAGTATTAAGCTTAGTGAAACAAAGACAAATACTGTACGTCATCACTCCTATTTGAAATCTAATAAAATGTTGTATAACAAGAAGGAAACAGCCTTATAGAGAACAAACTAGTGGTTATCAGAGAAGTGGGGAGGGGCGAGAGATTAAGAGGTAAAAACTATGTTTCAACAGGTGACAAGGGAATATAGCACAGCACAGGGAATATAGCCAATATTTATATTAACTTCAAATGGGGTATAATCTATAAAATATTGAATCACTGTTATATACCTGAAGCTAGTATTATAAACCAACTCTAGTTTAATTAAAAAACCACAGAGATTCTAGATTTGGGTCACACATCTAATGAGCCAGATGGAATATTTGTCAGGGAGGACATGTTCACTGAGCCCTGGACACATTTCTTCTCCCTTCCTTGCCTGCCAGGCATTCTCTGCTTCTCATCCTCCACACCATCCTGTGAATGCACATGTGAAGTTCATGGCAGCAGGATGTTCCCTTCTTTTCCTCCAGGAAGCCAGGGTGGGCCCTTGATCTAGCTTCTCACCAAGGGGTCATTGTTCTCCAGGTCCTCCCTTGGGGGGCTGGGTCTTCCCTGCATTCCCTCAAACAGAAAGTAGAAATGGATTACCTCTTGGCTTTGTGACTCTGCGTGGGCTTGCTAATCCAAATCCCCAAATGACCCCAAGGCCCAATGTAGAAACTCACCTTGTCCAAATGTATTTTTGAACTAGCTATATTTGTTTTTAGTTTAAAGAATTGTTTTTACGTAAGTCTTTTTTTTTTTCTTCTCATATTGCATCTCCGTAGTATTATAAACAAAGTTATGGATAGTATTTAGCAGGTAGTGGTTTTTAAAATGATTCCCATTATATTTTAATCTCTAGAAAATGTAACGAGTTAAATTTAAGTTGATGATGTAATTCACTATTTCTTAACTATTATCTGGGAAAAGTTCAACCACCAAAGACATTAGACATATCACAACACTGTTTCTCTGTCGAGGCTTCTGTGTGGCTGGGCAGTAAAGAGAACAGCGGAGGTTATGCCATGGCATCAGGGGCTCCTGGTGGTCTGTCTGGGCCTGGCAGGGCTGCTGCCCTCTGGTCACCAGGGCTGGACTGAGTTCAGTTACTTAGGGCTGCACACAGTGCATGCAGGTGGGGATTCTCACCTGTCCAGGGCTTCTGGGCCAGGGAGGCCTTCAGCCTTTTCATCGAGAGTGAAGAGCCATCTCTGATGGCACCGCTGGCTGTGCGCCTGCTGAAGGCCTAGGAGCAGCCTGAGCCAAGATCTGGAGCAGCAGCCTTTGGACTGGAGGCTGGGGCATGAGTTGCTGTGCCCAGTAGTCTAGCTGATCCAGGATCAAATATGCTCGGGGTGGATGTGGATTCTAGGCAAATAGCAAGGCTGGAGCTTCTGGCTGATACAGCAAGCAGTCCTGGGACCTGAGGCTTGGATAAGGTCTACCTTGCAGAGTGACTGTCCAAGAGGAGTCCATCCAGAGCTTAAGCCAAGGCTGTGGGCAAAGGATGCACTGGATCGTCAGGGAAATTTTGCCCAAGATTCTGTCAGATCAGATGGGAAGAAGTTCAAACCTGACTCTAGAACCTGCAGACTGTGCTACTTCTGGTAAGTTATGGAGCCTCACTGAGCCTCGGTTCCTCTATTATTTAAGGGAGTAAAGATGGGCCCTGTGAAGGATATGGTGGATGTAAAGAAACCTAACAGGTGCTCAGGAGTGGACACTGGTTCACATCCGCTTCTCCAGGGCACAGCATTGAGCCAGCCTCTGTGGAAACAGGGATGGAACGTCCAAGGGTGAAGACTCTATCAGGCTAGGTCAGGGGGAAAGAAGATCCTCGTGGTAGAGCCAGGAGAGTGAGAGGATTATGTCAGGACTTATCAAGACCCCTGATATAAAACTTCCCTGGTGGTTCAGAGGTTAGTGCGTCTGCCTGCAATGTGGGAAACCTGGGTTCGATCCCTGGGTCAGGAAGATTCCGCTGGAGAAGGAAATGGCAACCCACTCCAGTATTCTTGCCTGGAGAATCCCATGGACGGAGGAGCCTGGTGGGCTACAGTCCACGGGGTCGTAAAGAGTCGGACACTGAGCGAATTCACTTTCACTTTCGTGAAGGTGGAATGACTAAACAGAGAGAGTGTGATGTGTGACGTTTGTTTTCAGATCGGCTCATTTGACTGCAATTTTTCCTGCAGCCACCAGAGGGCAGAGCTGACCCATATATTTCCTATGGGAGAGCCGTGGGCTGTATGTTGTCACCCTGATTATTTAACTTATATGCAGAGTACATCATGAGAAATGCAGGACTGGATGAAGCACAAGCTGGAATCAAGATTTCCGGGAGAAATACCAATAACCTCAGATATGCACGTAACACCACACTTATGGCAGAAAGTGAAGAACTGAAGAGCTTCTTGATAAAAGTGAAAGAGAAGAGTGAAAAAGTTGGCTTAAAACTCAACATTCAGAAAACTAAGATTATGGCATCTGGTCCCATCACTTCATGGCAAATAGATGGAGAAACAGTGGAAACAGTGAGAGACTTTATTTTGGGGGGCTCCAAAATCACTGCAAATGGTGACTGCAGCCATGAAATTAAAAGACACATACTCCTTGGAAGAAAAGTTATGACCAACCTAGACAGAATATTAAAAAGCAAAGACATTACTTTGCCAACAAAGTCCATCTAGTCAAAGCTATGGTTTTTCCAATAGTCATGTATGGATATGAGAGTTGGACCATAAAGAAAGCTGAGCACTGAAGAATTGATGCTTTTAATCTGTGGTGTTGGAGAAGTCTCTTGAGAGTCCCTTGGACTGCAAGGAGATCCAACCAGTCCATCCTAAAGGAGATCAGTCCTGAATATTCATTGGAAGGACTGATGCTGAAGCGGAAACCCCAATACTTTGGCCACCTGATGGGAAGAGCTGACTCATTTGAAAAGACCCTGATGCTGGGAAAGATTGAAGGCAGGAGGAGAAGGGGACGACAGAGGATGAGATGGTTGGATGGCATCACTGTCCCGATGGACATGAGTTTTAGTAAGCTCCGGGAGTTGATGATGGACAGGGAAGTCTGGCTATAGTCCAGGGGGTCGCAAAGAGTTGGACACGACTGAGCGTCTGAACTGAACTGAGCTGTGGGCTCCCTCTTGTGAATTCTATTGGAAACGATGAGCCTTAAGGCTGGAGAAGACTCTTGAGAGTCCCATGGACTGCAAGGAGATCCAACCACTCCATTCTAAAGGAGATCAGTCCTGGGTGTTCTTTGGAAGGAATGATGCTAAAGCTGAAACTCCAGTACTTTGGCCACCTCATGCGAAGAGTTGACTCATTGGAAAAGACTCTGATGCTGGGAGGGATTGGGGGCAGGAGGAGAAGGGGACGACAGAGGATGAGATGGCTGGATGGCATCACTGACTCAATGGACGTGAGTCTGAGTGAACTCCGGGAGTTGATGATGCACAGGGAGGCCTGGCGTGCTGCAATTCATGGGGTCGCAAAGAGTCAGACACGACTGAACGACTGAACTGAACTGAACTGAACTGAAGGCTCAGGGGTTACCTTCCGCCTCTGTAGGTACAGAAGCCATTCACAGACCCTGAGAAGTCAGAACCCTTTTCTTAACATTCCATCTCTAGAGCAAGCGCTTTTCCCCAGGGTGAGGGATTATGCACGTGAGAGACTGACCCTTAGGTTCCTCACGAATCCTTATGGAACACACATACCATCCAACTTTCGCGTCTGCTCTTCAGTGCACTTTAGAAGGCAAAGGGAATGCCTGATGAAGGACACTGAAGGCCCTGCCCCAGGCACCATCGTCCCCCACCCTGCAGCAAGCCCGGCCTCAGGGGCACAGCTGGGAACCAGGGCTTCCTGAGTAAGGGTCTCTCCAGGGTTGTGAGACTCAGGCACAAGCAGGAGGGTTTGCGGCACTGTGTCCTACCACCCCCTGACCTTTCACTGCGTGCACCAGCCTGGGTCTCCCTCCCGCCTTGGGCCCCTCTGTTCCTCTCATGTGTGTCTCCCAATCCAGCCAACTCTCCTCAGTTCTCTGGGGCTGTGGAGCAACGCTCTGCTGGCCACTCGGTTTCCTCTACACCCATGGTGTGGCTTGCATCCTTGTGGGACTCTGTTCCCTTCCCTGGTTCGTGTTTATCCGAGACACTTATCCTCAGCCTGCTCTTACGCACTTCTTGGGTGCAGGCTCTTTCTCCTCCTCCCTATTGGTCTTTGGGCCAACTGGGATCTCATGAAGAATCTTTGTTTGTCCCATGGATGTCTGTAGAGCTGTGGGAATACAGAGCCATGGCAGACGGCACAGCCCCAGGACAGGACTGCTGGTTGCCGAGACAAGGCTTTTTTATGGAAGCAGACATAGCTGGTGGCCAGTAGCCCTGCAGGGGTCACCTGCCATAGTTGAATTCCTGAAGGCCCTGCTTCTCTGAATGTCCCTGCAGACCTGGCTCCTGGTCTTGGGCATGTGGGGGCCATGGCCAGTGTGTGCCCTCTGGTCTTGAGTCGGGGCTTAGCCATGTACCTATCCACTCTAGCCATTCCAGTATTCTTGCCTGGAGATTCCCATGAACAGAGGAGCCAGACGGGCTACAGTCCATGGGGTTGCAAAAGAGTCTGACACGACTGAGCGACTAATAGAAATAATTTCACTTTCATGTCGCTTAAGGGGAGTCCCAGCTCTGGCAAGGATGGGCTGTGCTCAATTTGTAGCAGGCTGAGCTCCTCTGGCTCAGGTCGTATATGAAGCACAAATTCAGTTTTTTACATTTATGCTTGTAGTCATAATTTTCATATTAACACCATCTCCCAGTAAACCAAAATGTGTTTGGTTGAAGCTGTTTCAGAGACATATTTATTGGAATCTGGAGTCTTTACTTGTTCCTAGTCAGTTTCTCCTGGGGCAGTGAATAACAACCCAGCAGATCCTCCGGTACATGGGATGGAGGGATTGGAGGCAGCAGCAACATAGCAGAGAGCAGTTTCAGAAGACGGTAGAGTTAGGAGTGATGTAGAGACCAGGGAATCCCTGCTTGCCCCTCAGAGGGCGGACACTGGGCTAGTGTGTGAGGGGCTGGCCCTGCTCCCTACAGATGTGGGACACTCCATCAAAGATGAGATTTCCCCCATATCCGTCCCCCTGCCAGGACCACTACCTGAATTGTCTCATCATCTTTTCAGTGAGGTGGGGTAGCCTGTGGTCTGACTGCCTGCCAGGGTGCTGTGAGAGAGCAGGGTGGGAGGTGCCGAGACCTCCTTCTCAGCCCCATTCTTGAGCTACTTTAAGTTGAAAGATCCAGAGAACATCCCCTCTTGAACATTAACCCAGACCATAGCCAATCTTAGGCCCACATCTTGGCCTGAGGAGACATTGTTCCAACATCCCGGGTCACTGGGACAAGCGTTGCAGAACATTCGTGCCCAGAGGCTTTGGGCCCTTCTGAAATGTTTTCTAAAGTCTAGGATGGATGTATTGAGATATTCTTGCTGTAATCTGAGGTTAATTAAGTACAGGAGGGCTCGCAGAAGGGCACTGCATAGGGGAGAGTAGACCATGTGGAAGGACCCAAAAGAACGAGCCTCTTTAGAGAGCTCTGTGCAGACTCACGCTATTGACTTCATGGTGTTCTGGGGCCAGGCTCCCAGGTGGAGGCCAAGGCTGACACAGGAGGGTTACTTGTGTATCAGCATGTGGGCTCCGAGGTTCTCTGAGGCCCAGTGGAAGGCCTGGATGAATGTAATAAATGAATATAATAAATGTGGGGGAGGCATGGGGAGATACATGATGGGAAAGTCCCTTCGACTCCAGTACAGGCGTGAGGCTGGAATCAGCCAGATTGGAAGCTGGTGGTTCCACGAATCAGGGGGAAGAGAGAGTTCCATGTTGTCCTGAGTGTGGGATTCCTCCCAGAACCCTGTAACTGTTCAGAGCACAGGCTAATGTGCGTGTTTGATTCTGATGACTAGGGCCTCCTTGATCCTGGGATAAACTAGGGCATTGTTTGTGAAGAAGCTTGCAGGCTGTTGAAAGTCCTCTCCCTGTCACAGTGTAGGTGGCAGACAGTCTCTCTAACTCCCTGAGGCTGGGATCCAGAGGCGGCCCATCCTGCATCCTTCCCGGGGATGTGAACCCCAACCTGCTCGCTAGTCCCTCCGTCCACCTGTCCTACCCCATAGGCTGCATTCAGCTTTGCCTCCAGCAGGCAGTCACATGTAAATAAGCACCAGAATCTGAGCCCTGGCTGCTGCCTCCTCTCTGGGCTGAGCATGTGTGTTTTGCAAGGTGTCTGAAGCCCACTGCCCCAGAGAAACAGACTCTTTGACTCTGTGAGAAACCTCTGCACATGGTCAACATCTATGCTTTGATGGACACTTGTCTCCCGGAAGGCTGGTCAGGCACTCTGGCCACACGGTCCTTTCCTTTTCTCTCTCCTACCATATCTTACTTCCCTGCCTGGCCTCCCGATGTAGCCATGGGAACTCCCTCGGGAGAGTCACTCTTGTCCAGGTGGAGGCAGGGTATGAAGCAAGCCCTGAGCATTCTCACCCCTGGCTTCTGGGTATCCCTTGCTACTTCAGGAGAACTGGGGCTTGTTTTATTTTTTATTTTTTGACCACACTCCACAGCAGGTGGGATCTTAGTTCCCTGACCAGGGATCAGACCCACGCTCCCTGCATTGGAAGCATGGGGTCTTAAGCACTAGTCCACTGGGCAAGCCCTGGAGTTTGTTTTAAATCGCAGCCTCATTTGTACCCACACACTCTCCTGCTCACCAGCCACATAGAAGTCAGAGCCCAAGATGATTCACTTGGACCACGTGGTCCCAAATTAGACCCATGAGGTGACAGCAAAGCCAAAGGAGATCTCTGTTCAACCTCTGCAGGACCAGGTCCCTGCAGGTAGGGCTGCCAGATAAAATATAAGATGCCCAACTGCATCTGAACTTCGGATAACCAATGAGTAATAATATTGCATACTTACAGTAAAAAGATTATTTGTTCCTTTGTGTACTGTTGGTGGGATTGTAAACTGGTAAACAGGTCTAGTCACTATGGGAACCAGTATGGTGGTTCCTCAAAAATTTAAAAATAGAACTACCAGATGATCCAGCCATCTCAGTATATATTCAAAGTATATATCTGAGTATATATTCAAAGGAAATGAAAACAGGTTATCAAGAGATATCTGTATTCATGTGTTCATTGCAGCATTACTCACAATAGCCAAGCATGGAAATAACCTAAATGTCCATTGATACATGAGTGGATAAATAAGATGTGGTATATACATACCATGAAATATTTTTCAGCCATGAGAAAAAGGAAATCCTGCCATTTGCAACAATATGGATAGACCTTGAGGACATTATGCTAAGTGAGATAAGTATTAGTCACTCAGTTGTGTCCAACTCTTTGTGACCCCAAGGACTGTAGCCTGCCAGGCTCCTCTATCCATGGGATTTCCCTGGCAAGAATACTGGAGTGGGTTGCCATTTCCTTCTCCAGGGGATCTTCCTGACCCAGGGGTTGAACCCAGGTTTCCCGCTTTGCAGGCAGACTCTTTACCATCTGAGTCACCAGGGAAGCCAAGTGAGATAAGTCAGAGACAAATATTGTATGATATCTACTTTTTTTGTGGCAGAAAATACAATCAGAACACTCCAGACAAGAGAAGAATCGTGATCAAAGAAAATCATGATCAAAGACACGGAAAGCAGCACTCAGTTCTGTGAACTTGGAGCATCATCCTCTGAGAAGCTGCAGAAGGGAGAATTGATGGAACAAGAGTTAAAGAAAGAGGTAAGGCCAGGTAAATAAATAATTTGTGATTTTATTAGAATTTTTATGACACACTTTTATATATTGGCATTAAGCTATGTGAGTAACTTGTTAAACAGATGACCTAAATGATTAAATAAAATACCCCATGATACTCTGTCACTGTTTAATGAAAGTAATATCTGAACCAGTGCTAATTTCTTCATTTTGATGGCTATGTGGAAAAATATTTTTGTATAAAATATAAATTAAAGTACTAGGGTGATAGAATATCATAGTTTCAGGAAAAAATTTGTACTTCCTCTGCATCTTTCCTATAGGCTTGATAGGAAATTTAATTTTGATTCAAATTTTTAAAAGGCTCAAGAAGTTATATAACCTGATCAAAACCACATGGATAAAGAGTGGCAGTTCCAAATCACAACTTGAGTATTTCTGACTCCTAAGTCCACCCCCTCCCCCACCAACCACATGGCCCCGACCTCCAGGCTGCCTTCCCCAGGGCCCTTCAAAATCTGCCCAAGAAGATCTTCCCTGTTCTTGTTCCTTCACCCCAAGAACCTCACTCCCTCCAAGCCAAGTTGAAGTCCTTAAGCTGGACCTGCTCCCCACTTGCCCCAGTCCAGTACCGGCCCTGGCTCCCCATCCCATGCCAGCGGAGTCACAGGACTGTGACAGGTGGCAGCAGGGCAGCTGGAAGCACTTAGAGCTCCAGATCAGCTCTGACAGGCCTCCTGCTCCCAGGAGAGTAGTTCCATTAGCTAGGCTCCCACTCTCCCTGCGGACCTCAAGATTTTCAGACCACTCCCAGGTAAGCATGGCAATCTTTTCCTGTCTTGGTTCTCCATTGTTACCATCCTACGTTAGAGATTCCCTCCTAATTAAGTGGCTTGAAGAGGGAACCTCTTCCATTGTCTTCACAAGTCATCCTACCACTTAAAGATATCACCACTGCAGGTCATTAGACATCACCATGGTCAAGACAGAAACCATGGCTTCCTGCCCTGTCTCCCTACCACTGAGCCTGCCGAGGCAAAAGAGTGGGGACCCGGCCAAGTGTTCACCTGTGCCAGTGAACCATGTACCCATCAACTCAGCCACAGACCCCAGAAGCAGGAGTTGGGAGGCTCAGTAGTGAGCCATGCCCCTTGACAGACAGATTGTTCCAGCTCAATCTGATGATCCTTTGGCTTGAGACAGACCTCTGCATGGTTTAGAGCCACAAGGATGCTTCCAAGAGCCAAAGAGGCTCTGGAACTGAAATGGCCCCAGTGGACAGCCCTTTACACCACTGATCTGTCTCTCTGCTCCCCTGGGAAAAGAGTCCAGCCCTGGTATGTTCTCTCCCACTGGTGGGCTTTTTGAGGGTAGTGATCCCAGGAGTGTGAACATGTCACTAGCCAGGACCAGCGGGCTGAGACCCAGGAGGGAGAAGACTTCCTTTGCCACATGCCTCCCTGTAAGTGCTCTCGTCATCTACTGAGTGGTAAACTGGATGGATGGAAGGAGAGTGGGTGACCTCCGGTCCATGGGAAATTTCCCTTCTTACCAACCTGGGGTTTCTCGTTAGATTTTCTAAGTGCCTCTCCAGCCTGAGTGCCTGTGAGGAAATGTTGCTGAGTAAACAAGATGGCAGCTTCCTGCCTGGCCCTTCTGGTGTAGAGGCCCTTGTGACAGGAGCCTCTATAGGGTGGAGGGGATGCCTGGGGGCCTACATCAGTATAAATGGCACCATCCACCTGGCCACACTGCTCTGGAGGCAGGGAGCACGGGCTGTGTTCGTGCAGGTGAGTTTAGCCCCGTTCTCTGGGTCTTCCCCAGGGTGAACCAGCCCAGCAGGCACAGGCTTCACCACGGGTCAGGTGGAAAGGAGGGTCCTCCTCTGTACTACTGGGAGCTATTCCATAGAGTCCTAACTGTGGGTGCAGGATGATGGGCTTGCAGATATCCTCCTTCTTCACTGTGCTCCTAGGCCAGGTCCCTTCTCCCCAAGGACTCAGCAGGGCCAGCAGGGTTCGGGCAGGGGGAGACACAGCCTGCCAAGGAGAAAGGGACACCAGAGCAGGGAGAAGGGGACTCCCTATCATTGACCAACTGGGAATGGCCAAGCCATGGGCCCTGGTCATTTCTCCTCATCCTCAGGATTGTGATCCCTTAACTCAAAAGGAGGGCATCTGAGAGACAGACAGAATGAGTGAGTGAGTGACCACTTCCTTCCTCCCAGCAGCCTGGGAGGTACACGCCAGGACTGCCTCCAGGGCAGACATGTTAGGGGAAGCCAAGGGAGTTCCCTGTGGTCACACAGCGAGGAACAAACAGAGACTCTATTAGAACCCAGGTCCTCTGACTCTCCAGAGCTCTTTACAACCCCTCACCTGCCCAGGTACCATACCACCTCCAGCCAAGGGGATGGGGCATAAGACTGTGTTAGGTACCAAATGATGCTGGCAGTTTCCAAGAATAGTTTGGGTCTTTCCAGAGTTACTGTTTATACCAACCCAGCCCTCAGACCCCAGCATGTGCTGAATCTTGACAAAGCAGAGCAAGGGGAAACCCTGATAAATGCTTCAGAGGGGCCATGGCCCTTCCCTTCTGCAGGAGGAGCTGCTGGAGCAGGCGCCATGCTGCTGTGCTCTTTGACCCTTACCCTCCTCTGGATGGTGGCTTCTGGCCTCGAGTGCGATGTCAAGGAAGTTTGTCTTGGAAGCCCTGGCATTCCTGGCACTCCTGGATCCCATGGCCTGCCAGGAAGAGATGGGAGAGATGGTATCAAAGGAGACCCTGGGCCTCCAGGTACTGAGTGGGAGCTTGGGGACAGTGGCCTGATTTCAAGGGGACCACCTGCCCACATGGGTCCAAGGGTCAGCTGGATGGTGGGTATTTCCTGGGACCCTTAGACTGGAACAGCCCTGGATGGTCTATCCTCACAGTGCTCATGGAGGGCCAGGCAAGTCAGCCTGGCTGAAATGGAGGTCCAGTCACATCAGCCCCAACTCACTGTGGGTGACAGATACCACACATCCTCCTCCCCCTCTCTCTACAGGCCCCATGGGCCCCCCTGGAGGAATGCCAGGCCTCCCTGGGCGTGATGGGATGACTGGAGCCCCTGGCCTCCCTGGAGAGCGTGGAGAAAAGGGAGAGCCTGGCGAGAGAGGTCCTCCAGGTAAGCTGGATGGGGCCAATGGGCAGAGGCGACTGGACACCGTGCCCATGTGTTCAGTTACATGAGGAATGACGGGGGTCAGACAAAACTGTGCAAGTTCCCAAAGGACATCCCAGAGGTGTCTGGGGTGTGGGTCATAAGTGCAGAGTCCGGTGGGAATTGAAAGTTTTCTGTGCATTACAACTGCTGACAGGAAGATACAGAACATCAGGTGTGGGAAATGGAATAGCAATGGGAGGAGGGGAGGCCCTTCCTGGGGCTGAGGTATATGGGCTCACATGGACCACGGAGCAGACAGATGATGAAATTGGGGGCCCTGCTTGCTCAGGGGACCTCCGGAGCTCTAGGTTCCTTACTATGCCTTATGGCAGCAATCAGGGTTCATCAGAGTACAGAAAGAACCACATTTGCTCTTAATGGAGGGTGGGAAAGGGCCCCTGCCCAGGAACTAGAAAACTCCACAGATATGGACAGACAGAGCCATGAGAGGACATGGAAGGAAAGAAGAGCAGGGAAGGGGCGAGCAGGTGCAAGGCTGCACTAAGGGATAAGCGTGTAGGGAACATGGAAACACACTCCGGCCTTGTGGACCCTTATGACCTGGGGCCTGGGTGGTGGCTGTAGACAAGTGAAGGGAAGAATTCCAGGCTTGCAGTTGATCTCAAATCTGCTTGGCAGCAAGTGGGGTTGTTATTGACCTGTTGATCCTCTCATCTTGCCGGGGATCTCTCTACAGGGTTTCCAGCATATCTAGATGAAGAGCTCCAGGGCACACTCCATGAGATCAGACATCAAGTCCTGCAGTCACAGGGCGGTAAGGGGTCCCCCTTGGGGCTCTATATGGTAGGGGGTCTCCCATTAGTTCTCCTTATCCTCAGAACCAGGCTCCAGAATCTAGAGACTTGATGAACAAGTGTAGATGTGGAAGTCATTTTTTTAGATGTTCTTAAATGGCCAGAAGTGAGAGAAATAGACACTAATTAGCTCCCTATGTCCTGGGGAAGCAAGGTCCCTACCAATATTGCTTTCTTTGATTCCCAGGAAATCGCACAGTTTATGACACATAATAAGTAATTGCTAAATGGGTGAATGAATAAATAGAATCATGAGAGCATAGCAGAGAATCCAGAAAGACTGGGGTTGGAAGAAGGAGGGATGACAGAGACAGGCAAAGATAAAGAGATTGGGGAGAACACAAAGGTGGAGAGCCTGAAGGGAAGAAGGCAAAGAGATCTGTGGCCTGACCTGGATTCTTGCTGTTAGTCCTCCGTTTGCAGGGGTCCGTGCTGGCGGTGGGAGAGAAGGTCTTCTCTACCAATGGGCAGTCAGTCAATTTTGATGCCATCAAAGAGTTATGTGCCAGAGTAGGTGGACACATTGCTGCCCCGAGGAGTCCAGAGGAGAATGAAGCCATTGTGAGCATCGTGAAGAAGTACAACACTTATGCTTACCTGGGCCTGGTCGAAGGCCCCACCGCTGGAGACTTCTATTACCTGGATGGAGCCCCTGTGAATTATACCAATTGGTACCCAGGGGAGCCCAGGGGCCGGGGTAAAGAGAAGTGTGTAGAGATATACACAGATGGTCAGTGGAATGACAAGAACTGCCTGCAGTACCGACTGGCCATCTGTGAGTTCTGAGCAGGCACCAAAGCCACAGGATGGACACAGTCCTATCTTTCCTTTTAGCCTCCATCCTGGGGATCCACCTGGTCTATGAATCAGGTGCTATAATTCCGTTGTGGCTATCAGAATTGAAGGCACTCTTGAGCACTCCACTCCTGGGTGGATCCTGACTCCTCCCCAATGATCACTAATCAGTCTGACTCCCCCAGAACCCCTTCTCAGCATTGCACTCTTGGCAGCCACTCTAACTTTGCCCTTCTGCAAGAGACAGAGGTTTCTTTCCTCCTTTTCTTGTCCAGTTCCTTTATTTATAGATGGCAACAGTAAGGTCCTGAGATGAAGGTTCCCTCCACAGCACCACACAGAGTGCCTACTTCCTGGCCCCCCTCTACTCTGTCTTTGCAGCTCACTGCTTGCCCAGCCTCATCAAGATTTAGCAGTTCTGCTCAAGCACAATGATAGATGTACTTCTGGGAAATTTCACACGTGTGGAGCTAAGGATACATTTGGGTTTATCTATCAACCTGAGATCTGTGGGGAGGCATCTTGTTAGGCTCTCCATGAAGTCAGAGGGCCAGGTGGTGCTCCAGCATGATGGAAGCCAACTTATTCCTAGTGATTGGCAGGTATTATCCACTTCCTTGAGTCTTAGGGTGTCAGCCAACACCTCTAAGGAAGATGTCACCCCCACCATAGACATTACCCAAGTACCTGCCTGCTGATGAACACATTCCCCACCTCTTCAGAAATCAGTGAGGAGTTCACGCCCCTTGTCACACCACCGTTTATTGAGCACATACTATATACCAAGCACCGTGACATGCACTTCTAAGACATATGATTTAATCTTCACACAGTGTCATGGGACTAGCATCATTTTCCCCAATCTTTTATACAAGGACACTGAAATTTAGAGAAGTTAAATGTTTTGCGTTTTTTTTTTTTTTTTTTTAACATGAAGCAATTGGCAGAGGCTGGTTTCAAACCCATCTACCTGGACCTAAAGCTTGTGCTCATAATTACCTCTCCTTCTCATTGAACAGAGATGATTCACGTGTAATAAATCATGAATGTGTTAACACGAGTTTCCACTGTTTTGGTTTCAAGAAACATTTCTGTATTTTTAGAAATCAAGTTAACTCTGGCTCTGAACCCCCACTTACCTGAGAAGTGGGAAGTTCAATCTCAGGTTAAATTTTCTTTGTTGGGCGATAGGGGCCACTTGGTTCCATCCTGGAAGCACATTGGGCACCATTATTCTCTCTACCACCCACACATGCAAAAAAAAATAAGAGAAAAAGTTACTGCCTACCTTTCATTTTAAGAAGCCACCACTGTATGGCCAGGGTGATGATGAATCAGAAATTAAACAGATTTTAATGACAAAGCTAGGGGCAATAATCATTGGGACTATATTTTAAATCAACTCCATAAAGTTTGCATTCTAAGGAAAAATATATGTAAATAATTATGAGACTGTGTATTAGTTTGAGGAAAACAGTGAGCTTCAAGGCTTCAAGACTGTACCTATCTATAAGATTATTAAGATTCTTGAACTTGTTATAAAATTAGTGAGTTACATGGATGCACTTCTTAATGTTGAACAATTGCATTCCTGGAATATACTCAACTTGGTCTAATGGCTCATATTCTCATAGCACTTACTATGTGCCATATATTATACTTGTACTAACTCATATAATCCTCATTAACCCTAATATGTAGATGCTATCATTATACCCAATTTAAAAATGAATCAATTCAGTCACTCAGTTGTGTCTGACTCTTTGCAACCCCATGAACTGCAATACACCAGGCTTCCCTGTCCATCACGAACTCCCGGAGCTTACTCAAACTCATGTCCACTGAGTCGGTGATCCCATCCAACCATCTCATCCTCTGTCATCTCCTTTTCCTCCCGCCTTCAAATCATTCCCAACACCAGGGTCTTTAAAAATGAATCAGATCAGATCAGTCGCTCAGTCCTGTCCGACTCTTTGCGACCCCATGAGTCGCAGCACGCCAGGCCTCCCTGTCCATCACCAACTCCCGGAGTTCACTGAGACTCACGTCCATCGAGTCAGTGATGCCATCCAGCCATCTCATCCTGTGTCGTCCCCCTTCTCCTCCTGCCCCCAATCCCTCCCACCATCAGAGTCTTTCCCAATGAGTCAACTCTTCGCATGAGGTAGCCAAAGTGAATACTGAGGCACATATAGGTTAAAATGATTTTCCGAAGATCATGCAGCCAGTTCATGGCAGAAGTGGGCTGTAAATACAGGAAGTCAGAGTCCAGGGACTGGGCTATTAACCACTGATGCATGACTAGATTTTAATAACTATTTTTTACTTCAAGCTTCCTCGGGGGCTTCATATTTTCTCCACATCATTTAATTATCCTGATATTAGTGGCTACTAGGGACATATTCTCCTCACATTTAAAGCTGCTGTTCCCTGAGTGTCTGCTCATGGTCACACAGCCAAGTCAAATACCAGAGGGTCTAGGGTGTTTACTCCACACACTCTAGTGGGAGGTGCTACAAAGTACCATGGTAAAGGGCATGGCTATGTATTTCTATGAAAAGAAGACATGAAAAACCAGGAGCAATCATTCAAGCCACTGTGGACCTATCTGCCAAATATATTTGATTTTCCAAAGAACAAGGTTTTTGAAATTTTATTAATAGCTCTATAGTTTTTTCCTTATACTAGTTCATTAGTTCCACTGCTAAATTTTTTTAATATCTGTATTATTCCTTACTTATTCCTTATACTTTTTACTTTTATTTTAAAATTTATTTACTTATTTGGCTGTGCTGAGTCTTAGTTGTGGCATATGAAATGTTCAACTTTCATTGCGGTGTGTGAATCCTTAATTCTGGCATGTGGGATCTAGTTCCCTGATCAGGGACGGAACCTGCGCCCTCCGTGTTGGGAGTGCAGAGTCTTAGCCACTGGACAAACAATGAAGTTCCACTTACACTGTCTTTTAAAACTGTCTGTTTATCTGTTGTCCAGAGCAACAGTCTTCAGAGGCCTATTTTTGAGTCTTGTATCAGTCAGATTTCACTCTGCTTACTTCTCACTGTGTTTGGTAGTTTTTACAAGGTAGATTCAAAGTGACCTGACCTCATCTGAGAAAATTCTGAGTGCCTGGGTTAAGGCTAAGGTCCCTGATTGTTTTTACGTCCCCACAGTACGCTAGATTGTGATGAACTGGGACACTTGAGAAAGAGTTTTTCATCTCGGCATAAAGGGAAAATTTCAGTAATAATAATCATAGGAAAATAATACTAATAAGCATAAATTCAAATGCCAGGTCTGTGAGAGGACAGGCTTATGGCATCCTCAAGGGAGGATCTTTATTCCTGCCAGAGTCAAGTGTTTCTTATTGTCCCTCGCTTACAGTGCACACCCCTCCCTCCTCCTGTTCCAAGCTCTCCCCTCCTTCTATAGCCACCTTTCCTCTAAATCTGTAGCACATATAGGGGCCTGAAAGTGAAAGTGTTAGTCACACAGTTGTGTCCAGCTCTTACAGCCCCATGGACTGTAGCCCGCCAGGCTCCTCTGTCCTTGGGATTCTCCAGGCAAGAAGATTGGAGTGGGTTGCCATTCCCTTCTCCAGAGGATCTTCCCAACCCAGGGATTGAACCCAGGTCTCCTGCGTTGCAGGCAGATTCTTTACCATCTGAGCCACCAGGGAAGCCCACATATCATGTCCTGCTGCTAAGTCACTTCAGTCGTGTCCGACTCTGTGTGACCCATAGACGGCAGCCCACGAGGCTCCCCCGTCCCTGGGATTCTCCAGGCAAGAACACTGGAGTGGGTTGCCATTTCCTTCTCCAATGCATGAAAGTGAAAAGTGAAAGTGAAGTCGCTCAGTCGTGTCTGACTCTTAGCAACCCCATGGACTGCGGCCCACCAGGCTCCTCTGTCTGTGGGATTTTCCAGGCAAGAGTACTGGAGTGGGGGACCACTAGTTGTATGTAAATCTCTCCGTTCAGATTTCCACCTTTCTGGGAGGTCTGCTCATTTGCTGTAAGGTTTGAGTGTTCTTTGTCCTCTGAGCCTAAGGGCCCTTCAGAGTTACGTCAATGGCATCAGGAAACACAATCCTGGTGTGTTGGCGGGAGGCAGTGATCTTCTCTACAGTGGGCTCCTCTCAGGACCTGGCAGGCTCCTTGATGACAGGAATCTGGGAGGCTTGCTGAACAGGGCACGGCGACTTGAGTACACAAGGGCCAATGACCCTTGAGGAGCCAAATCACCAATCACGAAATAGAGTCAATGGGAAGTGGCCTCAGCCCCTGGGACAAAGCAAACCTCTAGAGTTGCTTTAGTTGTTAGAATAAGTGTTTCAAAGAGTGGGTGTAAGTTTGGGGGAAGGCAGGAATTCAAAGTTGCATCAGGGACTTGAAAAAGGCCATTTGATCAGGCTCTGGAGATAAGAACTGGATGCTTCTGGAAATCCAGGCACGGAGGAGCCATGGACTGATCTGGTATCTGCCCTGCTCAGGGTCTCTGCTTCCCTCCTCACTCTGTCAATGGATCCTCACTGTGTGCCCAGCCCTGAGTTACACCCTGGAGACAAGGAGGTGAATCAAAGGCAGCTCCTGCCCTAGAAAAGAGAGCACAGATATCAGCTCTGGGTGGAGGGAAGTCAAGAGAGCCACTTTGAGGACACAGTGCTGGAGGATTCCTTTGTTTCATAATGTTTATTGAGCACTGATTCTGTTCCAGGCCCTCTTCTAGGTGGGGATGTAAGATCCCTGTTCTGATGAACTTCCTGTTCTAAAGGAGTGGGCTGGTCAGTACATATGGCAACCAAAGAATTAAGAAAATTTTACATAGAGATGGACTATAAGCAGATAATTAAAACAGAGAACTATAATTTTGTGATAGGGCTTTCTCCAGTGATATCACTTAAGCTGAAATCTGAATGACAACAAGTAATTGTGCAAAGATGGAGAGACATGTTCTCGGCTAGAACGCCTAGCACAAATGCCCATGTTCAACTCCAAATTTGAGTTATTTACAAATACTTCCTCTCCTTGTGCCTAGGCCTGTGATGCACCCAGAGAGGACAGATAAGGGATGTTTTGAATGAGAAGAAAGGGATGAGGTGACTTCCTGTTGTAGGTCTTTAACCCTTCCCTCCTACCCCCAGTAAACTAAATATGGATAAAGGGGTGAACTAGGCAAAACAACTGATACAGAGGTGTGCACCTGTGTGTGTGTGTGTGCCTGTATGTGTGTGTACCTGTGTGTGTGTATGTGCCTGTATGTGTGTGTGTGTGTGTGTACCTGTACGTGTGTGTGTGCCTGCCTGTATGTGTATGTATGCATGAACATGTGTTTGTTTGGTAGGATGTATATGCATGCCTCTTCCAGAAATAAATATTGGGAAAGAACTATCCTCTGTGATTCTGATCCATGATCTGAGAATCTGTGATTATAGATGGTCAGATCGCTGAGTGGTAGAGAGGGATGTGTGGGAGGGAGCAGTAGGAGGTGTCTGGGTGCTGCAGTACAGAGCTGCCCAGTGCTAAGGTGGAGAACCCACCAGCAGCCCTGGAGAACTGCCCAGGATATGGCAATTCTCAGGATGGTTGTTCATTAATCTGGGGTTGAAGGCCAGTCTACCACTGTCTCTGCTCACTAGACTAGTTGGGGCTGATGTTGCTGAGGCATCCGCCAAAGGCCCAGGCTGGAGGACCAGCTTCCCGGCCACAGCCTCTGTGCTCTGAGGAGGCCCTAGTAGGTCATTCGTGGAGGAGAGAAGTGGAGGCCTGGGCCAAGAGTCTGGCCATTTGACTTGATCCTGGTGAGTTCCAGGCAGGGGCTATGGTGGGGTCATCAGGTTCCCTGAGGGCCTCTGTCTCTGTCTGACCTGGGGCCTTGTGCCCTTCCTGGATCCAGTTGACCATCTGCAAACTAAAGGTAGTCTTTTCAGCCAAATAGAAGGATGGAAATGGGGTGTATATGCTAGCAACATGTTTAGCTCTGGCTTTCGTCTCTAGCATAATCAGGGGAGGTAAAGAAAAGAGAAAGGTGAAGATCTGCTCAAGAAAACTCCCTTCCTGGATTTTCCCAGCAGTCCAGGGTTTACCCACCAGTGGTTCCATCTCTGGTCCAGGAGCTAGCATTCCACATGCTGTGTGGTACAGCCAAAAAAAGAGATCAATTAATCCCCAAATTCAAAATCTTAAAAAAGAAAGATATTTCCCTTCCAACTCATTGCTTCTCACTGAGTCCTGGAGGAAAGAAAGGGTTAAGAGAGCTGACAGGCCAGGGGAGGCAAGGACAGATGCAGTAGTGTGAAGCAGCTCCAGGGACACCGGGGTTAGAGGCCAGAGATAAGCAGAGGGGGAGGCCCACAGCGGCTGGGCTCTGAAGGCTTCCTGGGAGGGGGCAAGCTCAGGCAAAGACTGGATGGGGATCTGATGGCTGGATGGGGCGCAGAGCCAGAGAGGCATCTGGGAAGCTTGCAGCGAATCCTGCCAGGAGGAGGAACATGAGCTCACCCCACCGGGCCCAGAGTGAACAGAAATTTTAGAAGCCTGGGTTCTGGCTGGACAAATGGCCTCTCTGTGGAAAATTCAAATGAAGGGAAGGAGGTAAATCTAAGTCTCAGTTGGCTGGGATCAATGACCAAGAAGCCTCCATTCTCAGGGTCAGAATACGGCTCCATACCTCAGGGCAATCTGGGTCCCCAGTCCCAGCAAGTGCCTGTCACAAAATAGAGACTTTATTAAACAAGATGATTGACAGGCTGTTGGGAAGCAGCTGTGGTTCTGAGGGTGGTTGGGACCCTGGGGTGTAAAACAGATTTTTATGTGAAATGAGACAATGGATGTTGTAAAAACAGGTGCCATCAAGCAATGGGCCTTGTGGGACCTTGGGTCACCTGCAACAGTTTTGCTTTAGGGTCCATAGGAGGGGATGGAAGAGGGAAATTTAGGCTATGTAGACCTTCAAGAAAGGGAGTTAAGAGAGCAGCCAAAGCTCATGCCAGCAATGAGCTCTGTTTGCTGGGCCATCACCTGTTCTAAAAGGAACAGGGCTTGCATGTCATGCGCAGACCCCATGGGCTCTCATGCTTTAGGGCTGCCTAAACTACCAAGCCTTGAACTCACAGGGCAAAAGAGCCCCAGGGAAAATGGGCCCCTATTAGATTACTCTTGCATCTAAATTTGTGTTAGCACTAATCTAACTCTAATACAGTTTACTTATCCCAGTAGTAGTTTTCCTAGTAGCTTAAGGAGTAACTCAGAGCCAAGAGTTGTGATATTTCCCTGTGTCAACTGCCCTGAGCACAGTGCCCAACACATCAGTTGTTCAGTAGCTCAGTCGTGTCCAACTCTTTGCGACCCCATGGACTGCAGCATGCCAGACTTCCCTGTCCTTCACTATTTCCTGGAGCCTGTTCAGACTCATGTCCATTGAGTCAGTGCTACCATCCAATCATCTCATATTTTGTCACCCTCTTCTCCTCCTGCCTTCACTCTTTGCCAGCATCAGGGTCTTTTCCAATGAGTTGGTTCTTCGCATCAGAATTGGAACTTCAGCATCAGTCCTTCCAATAAATATTCAGGGTTGATTTCTTTTAGGATTGACTGGCTTGATCCCCTTGAAGTCCAAGGGACTCTCAAGAGTCTTCTCCAGCACTGCAATTCAAAAGCATCAGTTCTTCGGTACTCAACCTTCTTTATGGTCCAACTCTCACATCCATACAGGACTACTGGGAAAAACATAGCTTTGACTATATGGACCTTTTTAAGCAAAGTGATATCTATGCTTTTCAATATGCTGTCTAGGTTTGTCATAACTTTCCTCCCAAGGAGCAAGTGTCTTTTAATTTCATTTGCAGTCACCGTCAACAGTGATTTTGGAGCCCAAGAAAATAAAATCAGTCACTGCTTCTACTTTTTCCCCTTCTATTTGCCATGATATAATAGGACCAGATGCTATGATCTTAGTTTTTTGAATGTTGAGTTTTAAGCCAGGTTTTCACACTCTCCTTTTTCACCCTCATCAAGAGGCTTTTTAGTTCCTCTTTGCAGAGGTGGTGGCAAATGTTGGCTAAACAAAATAAGATGAAACTATTTTCCTCAACTCTCTTCATTCTAAGGTAAGGATCATGTTCCTGTTTTCATCACTTCCTGTCCTCCTGTGTGTGGTGACAGTATCCTTCTCAAATACAAAAGCCGTTGAGGATGCTCAGAAGACCTGCCCAGTGGTGGCCTGTGCCATCCCAGTCACTAACGGCACCCCAGGAAGAGACGGGCGAGATGGACCCAAGGGAGAAAAGGGAGAGCCAGGTAGAGGACAGGCCACTCTTCTTAAACCTTTACCCCAACAGGAGAGTGTCCTCTCTAAGGGGTCTAGCATAGAGACAGGGGGAGGCTCACCTTTCATTAAGGTGCGTGCCTGTGAAAGGGCATTCTCTCTAAAGATGCTTCTCTGGCTCTCAGGATCCCTCACGGCCACCCTGGAATTGGTGACACATGGTTGTACTTAGAGAAGGGGTATCTTGACTGCTCAGGGAGCTGCCTTAGGACAGGCCATCCCCAGGATGCAGGAGGATCTTTCTTCCTTGGGTCACCACAAGTTGAGTGGCAGTTTCTTGGGGCCAATCAACTATCGAGCTTTCGGAGAAAGAGAATGAGTGACAGCTACTTCTTCATATTTCCTTCATCTTCCAACAGGGCAAGGGCTCAGAGGCTCGCAGGGCCCTCCAGGGAAAATAGGGCCTCCAGGAAACATAGGGAATCCTGGGCTTCCAGGACCCAGAGGCTACAAAGGAGATCGTGGAGATAGCTCGGGTAAGGAGCTCACCCCAGCATGTAGTAGGGGCTGAGGGGATGCAGGCCCTGGGAACTCCAGGCCAGGTGGGAGGTGCCCCGTCTCCTGCTGCCCCACTGGAAGATGCTCAGCTCTGCTTCCTGACCCAGCACTCTCATTCCTCTCAGCTCCTTGGGGCCTGAGGGGATTTCCACAGCTGCCTGGGTACAGACTTCCAAACTCCACTGGCTGCTCCCTGAGCAGGCCACTGTAGGCCACGTGCCCTGGCCTTTCTTCAGCTGCACAGTCCAGTGCGTGGTTGCAGGCTGCAAGGATGGAGGCAGCTCTTCTCTGCTCTTCCTTTATGCCTCTTGTCACGAGAGTGGCATGAAAAGTGTTGGCCTCATAGAATGCCTGGGTAATGGGCGACATCATAGCAACTTAGTTCAGAGTAAAATAAATTTAGTAACAACAAAACCAAAATGATGACCTCTTACTAATATTTTATCCACTGGCCTATCAAAATAATAAATGTATTCAAGAGTCTGCCTACAATAAGAAATTAAAATAGGATTAGGAACATGATTCAAAAAGGAGAATAATTTATTGGGCCTTTCTTATGAATAATTATAATATTTAAGAAATATATGAAGACAAGGACCCAGAACTATAGTTTATGGTATTATTACTACTATTACTATTATTATTTCCAGAGTTGTAGTTTATAATAGTTACTAAGTATACTTGGGAAGGCAGGAATTCATTTTATTTTCCTTTGGCTTCTTTTTTTTTTTTCTGGAATAATTTTTACTACGCTAATATATACATGTATTTTCAAAATACTCTGCTTTCCAATTTAAGGTCTTCTTCATGGACGGAGGAGCGTAGTAGGCTACAGTCCATGGGGTCGCAAAGAGTCGGGCATGACTGAACGACTTCACTTCACTTCACTTCTCAATAAATATCCTCTCCCTATTGCTTTATAGTTGCCGAGGCTAAGCTGGCTAGCTTGGAGAGACAGATAAGGGACCTGCGATCAGAACTGGATCACGTCAAAAAGTGTAAGCTTTTTTTTTCTGTCGCCAATGTGTTCTGGATTCTTTTATTTCCAGCGAACTCTAAGTTTTGGGGGAAGGGTGGAAAAGAACTTACATGCATGACCACTTACTATATACCAGGGCTAGGTTGGTTGTCATTTTCTTAATAATATGATTTCATTCAATCCTCTTGCCATCCCTATGTGTGGGTATTATACCCATTTTAATGACAGGTGAGAAAAAATTAGGTCCAAGCAGTGTGGATAATTAATTCAGCAGCATGCAGTTAGGAAGATGGAGGAGGATGGAGTGGAGGTCTGCTGACTCTGGGATCTTTGCTCCTTCCTCAGCACCCATGGGTCTCAGATGGGTATCCATGCCTCTTTCTCACCCTGGTGCCTACACCTAGCAGTGAGGCTCTAGCATGTTTCCCTCGGTTCACCAGTACAGGGACAATTTTTCCAGATATTTGTCCTAAGGATGGGATATCCCTGGCCTGCTGCCAGGGACTTGCCTTCGCCTTCTTACCAGGATCTCACCAGAGGTGGTGAAGAATGGGGCTCAACCCCAGATTCCCAGAGCAGGGCTTTTTCATCTGCTGTCCAGGGCAGGGCTCTAAGCCAAATCAACCCCACCTACCCTTTGTGATTTCAGTGCAAACCTTCTCCTTGGGCAAAAAGTCTGGGAAGAAGCTGTACGTGACCAGTCGTGAAAAGATGCCTTTTTCCAGCGTGAAGGCTCTGTGCACTGCACTTGGGGCTACCGTGGCCACACCCAAGAATGCAGAGGAGAACAAAGCCATCCAGGACATGGCCTCTGATACCGCCTTCCTGGGCATCACAGATGAGGTGACCGAAGGGCAGTTTATGTATGTAACTGGAGGAAGGCTAGGCTACAGCAACTGGAAGAAGAATGAACCCAATAACTATGGCTCAGGGGAGGACTGTGTGAGCCTCTTACCAGACGGGCTCTGGAATGACATCTCCTGTTCTTCCTCCTTCTTGGCCATCTGTGAATTTCCAGCCTGAAGAGGCAAGTTCCTCTGCCCCCTCAGTGTCTCCCTGCTGCTCTGGAAGAGAATTCAGTGCTTATTTTCCCATATCCAGTGTTGACTCATTCCTTCTCGGGGATGGGAGGAAAGTGAAGGGGTGTGTTGGATTGAGGGAGGAGGAAGAGAAAAGAGGCTGATAGTGGAGCATGAGGGTTTCTGGTCCAGTCCATGGCAAAGGACACCGTCTGTCCTGCCTAAGAGCACAGCATTGGGTCAGAGTCAATTACACAAAAAGCAAACAAACTCTCTCCTTTTTTAGTGAGGACACTGCAGCCCAGCTGATGGATCAGTGGAGGACCACGTCTGTGTCCAAGCAAGCATTAGTCTCAGCCTCCAAGAAATCCAATTCCCATTTTTCCAAATTGCCAGTACTTGGTGTCAAAGACTCCTTCCTTCTGATGGTTAACCCAGCCCTGTCTACAACATAAGTGTTGTTTTAGTTATTCATGAGCTACCCCTGAAGATCTCTCACTGCCAGACTATAACTCCTGGCATGGGTAACAATGAATAGTCCTAGGAATCCCTTCGCCTGCTCAAGTGGCTGTGGTCTCCCTATAGCCACTGTGTGATCCTGAGGACAAAGGGTAGCCTTTCCTTCTTGCATACTTTTAGGAAACTGATTTGATAGTGCAGCATATGCCAGCATCATAGAAGCTAATGGTCAGACAGGCTGTGTCGTTCCCCACAGCATCACTGGTCTTAGTCCCTCCATGTTCAGCATCCCCTCCCTTCTGTGACATCCTTATCCCATTATAGGTCAATAGGTCCATTATTAGTAGAAACAAGAGGGAAACTTCATAAGGGTGAGGTTCATACCCTGGAGGGGAAGTTGTACAGCACCATCCAGTTAGCAAATAAAGCCTCCCCTCTGAGCAGAGTTTGGACACCATCTTGGCTGACAGTCAAGCTCAAGACCATGGATGTTCTTGAGCAATCTCAGGGTGGTGGAGCTGAGATTATATAGAGCCCAGACAACAAACTGGGGGAAGGGAGTGAATTCTGGCTCCAACTGTATGTCAATCACAAAATGAGATTGAAAATATTTCACAAATGGGCTAAGGACCACTTAACTTAGTGAAATATCTTTGTTAAATTAGTTTTCCACTTTATTTTTCTTTGTATCCAAACTACCAGAGGGGGCGCTTCGTATTTGGGAAACACTTGATGAGCATTTGTTGGAGTGGTGCACCAAAGACTTAGCAAAATGGATGAGTGGGTGGAATATTGAGAATTGAACAGTATAGGGTAGAGTTCTCTCCAAGGTGTGCTTTATCTGCAAGGCTATCAGGGTAGGGGCAGGGTGTGCTAAAGACACTGGGGCTGGCAGGGTGAGGGGGAGAGTGCCTTGTCCATGGCCTCTGGCCCACCAAGATGGTCACATCACTGAATTTTCAACCTCCTGAAGCTCTTGTTCAGGCACTGCTCTTGCGGGCAGTGAGAAGAGTGCTTTTGGGATGCAGAGCCGAACAAACCACTATTTGCACTTCAAATCCAGGCTGCTTGCCAAAGGAATGGGAAAGTGCCCAAAATGTATGAAAGAGGCACATATGAAACATAAAGAATGTAGGCTATGGCAAACAGAAGAAGGAAAGAGGAGAAACATTTTAGCAGGAAAGAAGATACATAGATGATGACCCAGAACAAGAGAATTATGGTAACCAAGCATGAAAATTACGGCTGAATTTTATCATTGCCAAGATGAAAATGAGAAAATGGACAGGTTACCATTATATAATTCTTTCTATTTTAATAATAAGAATGAACGGGGATGGGGACCACTTCTACCCTGGGAAGAATGTCTCCTTTGTTTACACTGTGCGGAAGGGACAGTGTCTAGCTATAAATTTGAAGAGGACATGGTCATGTGCTTCACAGAAATTGTTTCCCGGTATGTAATCAGTCCTGAATATTCTCATTCAGAATTTGTAGGGGGGAGGAAGCACCATGGAAGGAACTAGAAGAAGGCTGAAAGGGAAATGGAAGAATTTGGAAGGACTGATGGTGAAGCTGAAGCTCCAGGACTTTGGCCACCTGATGTGAAGAACTGACTCATTGGAAAAGACCCTGATGCTGGGAAAGATTTAAGACAGGAGGAGAAGGGGACAAGAGAGGATGAGGTGGTTTGGATGGCATCACCGACTTGATGGACATGAGTTTGAGTAAGCTCCAGGAGTTGGTGATGGACAGGGAAACCTGGTGTGCTGCAGTCCATGAGGTTGCAAAGAGTCAGACACGACTGAGCTACTGAACTGAACTGAATGTAATGAGTGCCCCCTCTGTCAGGGAAGTGTAATAGAAAATCTGTGGATGAGCTCAAATTCTTCCATTTCCCTTTCAGCCTTCTTCTTCTAGTTCCTTCCATGGTGCTCCCTCCCCGTTACATCCCTCAATCACTAGAGCCTCTCACATTCGTGTTTTGA
Source organism: Bos javanicus (assembly GCF_032452875.1). Lineage (NCBI taxonomy): Eukaryota > Metazoa > Chordata > Mammalia > Artiodactyla > Bovidae > Bos > Bos javanicus. The sequence goes on along the minus strand of NC_083895.1, from coordinate 37,163,212 downwards.
GAGCTTCCCATGAGATCCAAGACCCGATCCTGCTCCCCTACCCATAAGCCAGTCCTGCTGAAGATCCTTATGGATTCCCTCTTGTCTTGGCCCACCTTGCAGGACATGAAGCTTCTCCCCAGGCTCTTGGACAGGTAGAGCTGGTTCTCTCCCTAATTGAGCACCTGATTGTCTTTTCAGAGCTCCTGTCTCTATTGTATGCCTGGCAGCATTCTTCACTCAGTCTAGGATTGAGGGAACCGCCTCCCTAAATTCACTTTCCAGTTCTTATCAGCAAGCAGTGTGGCCCATGCTGATCAGCTCAAGAAAACATGGAGCTAATCTAAAAATGGATTCTCATGAGAGTCCAAAGATAGAAACTGCAGTTAAGCCAGGCTTCCCAAGACCTGGAACAAGAGGGAGATTATGGATTCAAGAAGACTGTCCAGATAATCTCTCTCACTTTCTCAAGGGCTGAAAGCAGGATGTTTTCCTTTTCTAAAGGGCATATGATGACTGAGATCTCTTGCACAGGGGACCTAATTAAGCCAGGTGCTCCAAGGACAAATCTCAGGGACCTCAGGCAGCACATTTCCATTGGGGCTTCAGGACTCTGAGCAACCTCTTGAGTCCTGTTGTTTGTTCTAATGGAAGAGGAGTCTTCGTTATGACATGCTGGCTCCCTGGACTTCAGTTTCCCTATCTGAAAACTGATCTGTAATGGCTTCTCCTTTTTAAAGCTGGATGAATCTATGATCACATACAGTTTCAGACCTACAGGGCCCTGCCGGGAGCCGGCATATTGCATATTGAGTGCATATTGCATATTGCATATTGAGTGCAGCACTTTCCACAGCATCATCTTTCAGGATCTGGAATAGCTCAACTAGAATTCTATCACTGCCGGGAGCCAGCGTGAGGCGCTCCACCCATGACAAAAGTCATGAGGAAGGAGGCTCGGCATATGCAAAGGCGGGATCGAGCCTCAGGAGTCCCCCTGGAAATTCTCGAGCATCTACCCCCAAAACCAGAGTCTGCCTACTTTCTGCTTTGTGCTTTCACCTACACCTCTGACTTTATGGGGGGCTGTCCCCCACTACCTCTCTCTGAAGAAAGAGTTAGCTTACAGCTCCAGTTAATAATTCCTGGGCGTGACAGTGTTTCAACCTACAAACTCCTTTGGAAATCCTCTAGCCTGCCTGAATAGGTTTTTCCAGCCACATGTGATTGTTCAGAGCCTCCCAACTGTGAGAGGCAGGAGATGTTCTAAACGGTCTAAACACAGATTCCTTTGAGTAGTTAAAAGATTGATTAGAAATTGTATTGGTGAAGGGATTTTCACTTATTGGGCCAATGTTTGCTGCTAAGTCTCCATACTCCTTACCTACTATGTCCTTGGCAGTGTATTGATTGATATAATGGGTGTATAGAAATGTAAGTAGTAGCCTCAATGTTTGTAAGCTTGGATCCTTGAGTTAATTCTTTTCTTGATTGAGCCCACCTCACCTTTGCCCTGTAGGAATGCAACTCTATCCAATGCTTTTTGGAGGCTGGTGCCTGACTTTAGAATAATCACCTTTAGAGAAAAATAAGTTTCTTAAAATGTTAACAGGCCTCCTGGCCAGAAGATGATGTAAATCACCTGAACTTTTGCATATGATAAGTTTGAAAGCCTGGCTTCAATTAGGACCAGGAACTGCTGTCCTTGCATGACTCCACCCCTTCCCCCATTATCCTCTATGCATAACTTAAGGTATAAAAACTACTTTGAAAAATAAAGTGCGGGCCTTGTTCACCAAAACTTGGTCTCCCCATGTCGCTCTCTCTCTCAAATTCTGGCTGAGTCTCCATCTGGAGCGCGGAACCCGCCATGCTTGCTAATTATGCCTGGGCTTCTAAGATCCGACCGGGGAGGCCTCAGCGTCTCCTCTCCTTTGGGAGACTGGAAGGATGCCTGTGGCCTATGTAAGTGGTGCAAACTTCTTGTCTTGAAGTTTTATTGGTCTCCCACGTAAACCGAGCTACTCAGCCTCTTTTCTCCACTGAATTTTCCTACTGAGCTATCCTCATTCTATTACTCTTTATATCTTTGATAAATATTTAAATAAATAGGTCGCCTATGCCGTCTCTCCTTCGAATACCCTGGATCAGCCAGGGCTGGACCCCGGCAGGGCCCATCTCAGGGGCAACGCTGCAGGATCCAAGGAGTGTCTTCCATTTTTGTTACCTGACAATTTTTTCCAAACTAATTGTGCCCTGAACAACTTATCACCAATTCTCAGGTTCATAGAAAGTCATTCTTAGTGAGTTAGAATAGCAAATACTCCCTGCTCTTAAGACGTGGACTCTGAGTTTAAATTACGTCTGAAAGTCAACTCTCTCCTGTGAAAGTATAGATACAGGCTTCATTCCTGGACCAGAATGAATTTAACTGCCAAAACTTGCAGCATTCAAGCCCAGGCTCCAGCCTGGATTCTGGATCCTAGAACAGCAAGACCTTGCAAGTCTTTGTTTGGAATCTTCCAGCTTTGCTGTTCTCACTTTTCAGTTCAGTTCAGTTCAGTTCAGTCGCTCAGTCGTGTCCGACTCTTTGCGACCCCATGAACACACATAGCATGCCAGGCCTCCCTGTCCATCACCAACTCCCGGAGTCTACTCAAACTCATGTCCATCGAGTTGGTGATGCCATCCAGCCATCTCATCCTCTGTCATCCCCTTCTCCTCTTGCGCCCAATCCCTCCCAGCATCAGGGTCTTTTCCAATGAGTCAACTCTTCACGTGAGGTGGTCAAAGTATTGGAGTTTCAGCTTTAGCATCAGTCCTTCCAATGAATACCCAGGATTGATCTCCTTTAGGATGGACTGGTTGGATCTCCTTGCAGTCCAAGGGACTCTCAAGAGTCTTCTCCAACACCACAGTTCAAAAGCATCAATTCTTCAGCACTCAGCTTTCTTCACAGTCCAGCTTTCTTCACATTCATACATGACCACTGGAAAAACCATAGCCTTGACTAGACAGACATTTGTTGGCAAAGTAATGTCTCTGCTTTTGAATAGGCTGTCTAGGTTGGTCATAACTTTCCTTCCAAGGAGTAAGCGTCTTTTAATTTCATGGCTGCAATCACCATCTGCAGTGATTTTGGAGCCCCCAAAAATAAAGTCTGACACTGTTTCCACTGTTTCCCCATCTATTTCCCATGAAGTGATGGGACCAGATGCCATGATCTTCGTTTTCTGAATGTTGAGTTTTAAGCCAACTTTTTCACTCTCGTCTTTCACTTTCATCAAGAGGCTTTTTAGTTCCTCTTCACTTTCTGCATAAGGGTGGTGTCATCTGCATATCTGAGGTTATTGATATTTCTCTCAGCAATCTTGATTCCAGCTTGTGCTTCTTCCAGCACAGCATTTCTCATGATGTACTCTGCATATAAGTTAAATAAGCAGGTTAACAATATACAGCCTTGACGTACTCCTTTTCCTGTTTGGAACCAGTCTGTTGTTCCATGTCCAGTTCTAACTGTTGCTTCCTGACCTGCATATAGGTTTCTCAAGAGGCAGGTTCTCACTTTTAGCCATGTCCAAACCAAAGGATAGGGGTCTGGGGTACCAGTTGAAGGCCTAGCTTTCACTCTCCTCAAATCCCCTTCCTGCTCAGGACCAGCCTGCCTCCCTTCTCTGTGGCTGGCACCAGGGGTCACAGTTTGCTCACTGCTGTCAAGGTTGTTTGCTCATTATTATGTAACTGAACTGTGCTTTAGAACCTCCCAGGAATCAGCGATTTTTTTTTCTTGTTAACCAGGAAGGGATTGTTTATTATCATGGAGCGTGGGCTGGAGATGTCAGGAAGCAGACTTTGAAAATCGATGTTGTCCTTGTAACCCTCAGTGTCTGGTGGGGTGCTGGGAGGAGAGGAGGAGCTCAGTGCAGGGCTCCACCTGGAAGGGGAGCCCTGGGGGGGGGGGGACAACCTGGTGAAGAGGAGACCCGGACCCGTGGTTTGTCCAGGCAAATGCAAGTGTCATGCTCTAAGGAAGTGACATGCAAATAACCATTCGTTAGCCTAACAAACGCCTCTGGCTGAGCCAGCTGCCACCGACCCCAAATCCAGCCTGCCCTGTCCTGGTAACCACAGTGCTTAGAGCAGCGACCTGCAGAATTGCCTGGAATGCTTGACAAAGTCACAAGCTGTCAGCTCTGCTCTGCATCCAGTGAACCAAAATCACAGAAATGTGTTACCTTCATGAGACCCGGAGGTGACCAAGTGTGTTTGGTCAGTTTGGGAAACAACTGTCCCACGAAACAGCATTACCATTGCTGCCTTCTGCCTCCCTCTCACTTTTGCAGGAGGCCTCGAGCCAGGAAGCCAGGCTTCCCCTTTCCTTGTAGACCCTTCATGAAGTAAAGAGGGTCCTGCTTTACTTTGTATTGATAGACCCCCAAATAATCTCCTTCAACTGATTGATGCCCCACTGATAAAAAGCAGCTGCTGACCGAAATCCCTCCCTGTGCATTTCCAGGATCTTCCTGGACATCAGGGAGGGGCCTGGAACTGCCCTGGGGAGTGTCACAGAAGGTGAGGCCCTGGGCAAGTGACACTCTGCCTGGGAAACAGCGTGTATTCAGATTGAGGAGTGTTCATATGTATTTGTGTGTGTGTGTGTGTGTGTCTATACAAAAACCAATAGACTCAGTGCTTGAAGTTCTGGGCATCCTGTTGTTAAGGGGCTCAGCCTCTGCCCTGCCCCCAGCCTGTGTCCAAGCTGCTCTCCACACTCCCCCTGCTGAGGACCACTGGCTTTGGGTGGTTCCAGAGGCTCTGGGTGAGGAGTGTAGGTGCTTGGTTATGGACTGAAGGGTCCGCAAGTGGCTGCAAGTTGTGTGCTGGGAGCCCCTAGCTGCTCTTGTATTACCACACTACCACTCACCTCTGTAGTTCCAAGGCCTAGAAAAGGACTCGCTCAGTTGTGTCCGGCTCTTTGCGACCCCATTGACTCTACAGTCCATGGAATTCTCCAGGCCAGAATACTGGCGTGGGTAGCCTTTTCCTTATCCAGGGGATCTTTCCAACCCAGGGATTGAACCCAGGTCTCCTCTATTGCAGGTGGATTCTTTACCAGCTCATCTATCAGGGAAGCCCAAGAAGTCACATGCACACTCAATAAGGTTGAACACATAATCAAACACGTGAATGACTGACTCTAAATCCTCCCCCAAAACATGTGATCCGATTCCCTTCTCTGGAGCTTGACTCAGCTTCAAGCTGGATCCAAAAGAGAAGTAGCCAGATTGGTTTTGGAATATGGCTCTGGGCACAGCCTCCTTTCTCAAGTAATGGGGTTCCGTGACTTTGTGCCCCAGGAGCTGAGGCTTCCTGCTGCCCTCTGCTGGCATCTGTAAGACAGGGTCAGCAAACAAAGATCACAAGGCAGCCAGGTGAGAGGCGGGGTTCTGTGAGAACTTTGAGACTTCACATGATCCTGCTTCCCTCTCTTCCCCTTCCCCCTGGTTGCTCCACTCTCTTGGAATGCCTTTCCCTAAAAGCCCCTACCAGCAGGGCCAGATCCAGATACCCCACGCCCACATGTGTCTCCAGCACCCTGGACTCACCGGCTTAAGACCACATTCACTGTGAGCACCCTGGACCAATTCCCTAGGGCTCTGGGCAGAATTCCAGATTAGAGAGAAAGCAGTGACCCTTTCCTCCTCCCTGACCAGGAGCTGTAACCACGCAGAGCCCCAGGGCAAGGACATCAAATCTGACCCCAGGCCACGAAGTTAAAGTGAGGGAGGGCTGAGCTGAGATGCCAAATTCCCTTCATCCTCGTCCTGTTTAATTATGACTAGTACCTGAAAGGGGATGAATGTATTGCTTTAAAGTTCTTTTCATTTTTTTTGTGTTTGTGGTTACAGCATCTTTCTTATCTCTACCGCTCTGCTTGTTAGTCTTTTTTTTCTTATATAGATTTATCAGGATACATTTTTCTTATTTGACTTTAAAATGTTTGGTTTCCTGGTTAATTTATCATTTCTTTTATTTTTAAAATATTTCATTAATTTCACTTTTATCTTTATTTGTTTTGTCCTTTATTTTTTGTTATTTTTAACATTTGTTTCAAAATGATAAACTGTTCAATTATTTTCAGTTCATATTTTTATGGTTTTAAAAATTTTAATGGCAAAAGTAAGACATATTTTCCTCTGAAAATAGCTTTAACTATAGCTTATAGATTTTTGGATACTTGTTACTATTTAATATGAGTTTCTTTAATTACTACTCAAATTGTGCATTTTTTCATGGTTCCATACTATTGGCCATCATTATTTCTTCTTTTATGAATTTTCTCTTTTAATTTTCACTTATTTTTTCTACTTACATACTAATTTTTTATGCAGATTTATCAATATTTTATTTGGGTTTTTGTCTCTGATAGTCTTATTTTTTTAAAATCTGGATGCTATTTTATTTCCATTAGAAAAATACTATCTATATAAAATTTAGTACAGTTTTTTTCTTTATGTTTTTCATTCAAACTTAAATGCTTTAATTTTCCTCAAGTAAAAGCAGAATCATATATCTGACATGAGAACTCAGTATTTCACATCATTAAATTAATAGGATTTGATTGAATTAGATGTGCTCTTTATTTCTCAGGAATAGTAGTAACTCATCTTTCCTACATGTTATTTCCCTTTACTTTTGTGTTTCTGAGAATTATGTAATGTATGTCTGTTTTCCCACACCCAGTAATATAAGTGTTCTAAAAGTATAATTTATAACATTAGTAACTAGATTCATCATTAATCTTCAATTCATGTTCAATTCTCCTTATTAAATGGAATTTCCATAGTCATTTCAGATGTTTCAGTCAACCTTACACTTTCCAACAAAGATTGTAAAAATGAAAACATTAATTAAAAAATCTTATTTAAATTCCAGACTAAATGACACTGGAGATCAGTGTCATTCTAAAGGAGATCAGTCCTGGGTGTTCTTTGGAAAGAATGATGCTAAAGCTGAAACTCCAGTACTTTGGGCACCTCATGCGAAGAGTTGACTCATTGGAAAAGATCCTGATGCTGGGAGGGATTGGGAGCAGGAGGAGAAGGGGACGACCGAGGATGAGATGGCTGGATGGTATCACGGACTCGATGGACGTGAGTTTGAGTGAACTCCGGGAGTTGGTGATGGACAGGGAGGCCTGGCGTGCTGCAATTCATGGGGTCGCAAAGAGTCGGACACGACTGAGCGACTGAACTGAACTGAAATGACACTGGACCCACTTAGAGTGATGCTGTCAGGAGAGGTCCTTGCACAGCTACTGCTTCAGTCTCAACCCGGCCTCCTTTTGGCAAAGCAGCAACCTGCTACTCTGAAAATCTTGTTTGTAAATATCACTGACAGTATTGAAGTCATTTATGTCAGCCAGCAAAACAGGTGTTTTTACCACATTTGTGAAGTCACAGCCTGCTACTCTCAGAATTTTACCCATGTTTGTGAGAGGTTGTTTAGCTCTTTCTGCCACTCTCCTGGCACAAGCTGTCTACCTGCAGAGTCCATGCCTAGCTGTCCTGAAGTGATTATGGTCCTATTGACTAACACAGCCTGATTGCAGGGATCAATGGCCACTGTGGCTTTTGTGGTGTGGATCACCTTTTCTTTTTCTCCAATTTGTTTTTATTTTTATTTATTCTTTTAAAAAATTGGAGAATAATTGCTCTACAATGTTGTATCAGTTTCTGCTGTACAACAATGTGAATCAGCCATATATATACATATACCCACTTCCTGTTGAGCCTCCCTCCCCCCATTCCACCCCTCTAGGTCATCACAGAGCATCAGGCTAGCCTGCCTATGTTATTCAGAAGCTTCCTGCTAGCTATCTATTTTACACATGGTACTGTATATATTTAAAGACGGCATGGCTAATCCTTTTCCCTCGCCACCCTTCAGAGTCAACTAGCCTGGATACTACTCCTTCTTGCATCTCGCTGCACTCTCTGACGGTCTTAGATTGCTCTTGTCCCTTCTAAGACTGCATAAACCATTACTTAACATTTTCTTCTGATTTTGATTTTGATATATAACTAAAAGAATCTAATTTCATTTTTCTTCTAAATGCTTAACCTTTTAGCTCAGCATTATTAATGGAAAGATTATTTTCCTGCAATTTAAGGAAAAATTAATAAAATTTAAAAGTAGAATTATTGTTTATCTTAATTATGCATATATAAGATATATGTGTATAAATATATGTATATTTGGACCCGCTTTTGGACTTTGTTATTTTTTACATTGTTTTGTTTATTCCTGTGTCAGTAATACACTATTGTAATTATGTTAGCTTTCTAAAACCCTTTAAAATGACCAAGTCTATTCTTATTACGGAGAAGGCAATGGCACCCCACTCCAGTACTCTTGCCTGGAAAATCCCATGGACGGAGGAGCCTGGTAGGCTGCAGTCCATGGGGTCGCTAAGAGTCAGACACGACTGGGCGACTTCACTTTCACTTTTCACTTTCATGCACTGGAGAAGGAAATGGCAACCTACTCCAGTGTTCTTGCCTGGAGAATCCCAGGGACGGGGGAGCCTGGTGGGCTGCCTTCTATGGGGTTGCACAGAGTCGGACGCGACTGAAGCAACTTAGCAGCAGCAGCAGCAGCATTCTCATTATGTTTTAAAATTAATTTTTATGTCTGTTCTAGGATGTTTATTCTCTCACCAGAGCTTTGGAATCCTTTGATGAAGTCTTCACAGCCTCTGTCACTCTTCTGCGGGGATTGAGTCTTTGGAGAATTCACATCCCCCTCATTCTCTTTCTCTTCTCTCAGACTCTCTGTAGCTGGGAACGAAGCTTCCTAGGCTTGTTCAAAACCCACCACTGGTTTTCCTCCCCTGCCCACCCTGCTCCGTCCTTCTGTTCACAGAATGCCTTTGCCTAGCCTGAGGTTGTCATCTGACCTTTTGGCCCTTACCCCTGAATTGAAGTATTCAGGGAGTTGATAAATGTGCAGAAAAGCTGGCAGTGATGTAATAGTGCTATTTCTTCAGATCAGAGAGCCTGGAAACATCTTGAAATCACCTTCTTCAGGGCTATAAATAGACTTACAAGTAGGAATGAAGGATTTTATTCACTCAACTCTTCCACTTACTCACTTTGTTCATTCCTTCTCCTTACTAAATAAATATGAAAAGTACCATTTCGCTCAGGCAGGGCCCCCTTGAGTCCCTCTGTGTCTCCAAGTTGTTTCAGCCAGGCAGTCTGAGAGACTGCTCTGCTTAACTAAATGGAGATCAAATATGTGAATATTCAGAATGTATCTAGTAAGGATGGGCTACAGAGGATGTAGTAACAACTCTAAAACCACACTCAAAATCCAAGTGGATCTAGGTGATCCCCAAGGGCATTTGTTTTCCATGCATTTGCTCAGGTGTCCAGAATCCTGGGATGTCCAACCTTATAATCACCAACATTTCTGTGCTCACCAGGGCAGCAGAAAATTGGGCATTTCAGCAATGTTCACTGGCCTTCATCTTCTTCTATCCAGGAGAAACACATGTCACAGGGCAATGTCTGCCTCCATAAGGCCTCTCTTATTGAAACATTAGTGAAAAACAGTAAAATCTACCAAAAGATATCAGTCATTAGTTATACAGAGGCCTAATAGTCCCAGGCAATTCAACTGAACAATAATGAGTATCTAGGTCTCTGAATATATTGGTGTCTCCACAGGAAGAAGGCTCTCCTCTATTCTCCTGGTGAAAACATTTTACAATCCATCCACTCATTTCCAGTTTACACTTTGAGCACCTCCAACACCATTGCTGAAACACAATTTTATATCTGATCTCTAATGTTAAGGGAGTTCCAGGTTTTAGTATATGTGAAGGCATGACATGCCTGAATAAATGTTTGAAGGCATGACATGCCTGAATAAATGTTTGGCATATCAATTAATATTTTACTTTTTCTGATAGGTACCTGGTTTCTTTGCTGTACTATATAAAACACAGGTAACCTGAAAAAGTCCACCATGCCATTAAGCTTGAATTAAGGACATCTGGAAGGTAAGAGTAATCAAGAATGTTTTGAATGTAAACAACTCAAATGCCAGGGTTGTATATCAGCAAAATTCAGAACAAAGCTAGGATTCTAGAAAAGTTAAAAAAAAAAAAAAAAAGCGGGGGGGGGGGGCGGTTCCCATAGGCTGTTCAGTATAGGGTGTGGGCTGGGCTGGTGACAGGACGGTTGAGAATGAATATAGAATATATTTGAGAACAACTACAGAATATACTTGTGAACATACTATAAACAGAGGCTTGCCTATGTGGTTGTCCCGCCGCCAGAAATGGAAGGATCCTAGCTGGTGCCTACGGTTTCAGCTGGCATTGTGAGTGTCTTAACATCTCTCGACAATAAGAGGCCTACAGCTCTGGCTTCACTTGGCACCTAGAATACTAAACTAGGGTCATGGCTGCTGTGGTTGGGGTGGGGCTGATGTGATTGGAGATCCATGTTCACATTTGCTCATAACTGACGGTGTAGGAGGGAGAGACCTCTGTGTTCAAGAATGGTTAAAATCCTGCATTTTCTGAAATCCTTGCCTCTTTCCTCTGCTTAAATTGGACTGTGTCTGCAGAGCCCAAAGACTCTCCTTACTTAATCTCTGTGCTGGAGAGCTGCAAACCAGACTCCCGTGGCCCCTGGTGCAGGTTGATCTAAGCTTCTTCCTAGGCTTTGGGGTCTCAGCATTTGTGGACTTCAGCAACACAGATTTTTTCCTTCCTATGGCATCACATAGTTTCCTCTTGCCAAGAAATAGGCATGGCTTACATATTGGGATGAGTAGTGATCACCCACAGAGCATCCGCCCAGACCACCAAGACCTCCCATGCATTCCAGTGGCCATGTTGGATTATGAGGTTCCAGAGTGAGTTGGTTGGATCAGAGGTGGGCATCTGAGACAGGAAGATGCATTTTCACATAGTTTTGAATTGATGTCAAGCAAGAGAGCAAGAGTTTCTGATTTCTGTGACACACAAGAGACCTGGATGCAGAGGATTTGATATGTAAAGAAGGGAAAGAGGTGAGGATGGGCAGAGAGAGGCAGAAGCTAGGGAGGTGGCACAAGGTTGCTTGCCCCCCGCCACCTGGTCCTTCTAAAATCAATTCAGAATTCTCTTTTCTCAGGAAAAAAAAAAAAATTACTTCCCTTTGGCCTAAGTAGATCCAGTTGTTTTTCTTATTTGCAATAAAAACAGGCTGTTCTAAGCTCCACGCCTTTGTGCTGGAGAGCTGTTTGCTCATTATTGTGTAAATGTTTATATTCAGAAACTGCCAGGAATTGGGGAGATTTTCAGTAACAGGAGAAAGATCTTAGCAGGAACCTGAGCTGCATGTTGTTGAGAGGTGTGGCTTTGTTTTCAGATGTGCTGTTCACATATGCAGTGTGGCTGCAAGCATGTTGGGAAGAGGAGTGGGGCTTGGGGGTCCCATTCAGAAAGGGCCAGAGAAGGCAGTCCTCCTGGTCCCCTGTCTGGGGAAGGATATTCATCACCCCCTCCCATGAGCCTGTGGTTCATTCAGGCCTCATTATAATTTCTTAACCACAGATGTCATTTAAATCTTTCTTCACAGCACCGTGTCAAAAAAATCAACTAAATATAAAAATTTAAACTAAATATAAAAATTTTTGATCTAAAAATTTACAGGCTGGAAGTATAAGCTCTGGAGTCACATGGCCTTTCTCAAGAGTGAGCAGTAGCATCAGTGCTACCTGTATAAGTTCCCTTCCTCTTTGTGTCTTGGTTTCTTGTCTGTAAAATGAGAAGGGTTTGACTAGATTATCTCTGAGGCAGAGTGGAGACGAACATCCCCAGAACTGCCAGGCAGGAAGAGGTTTGGGGATGAAACTGAATATGGCTCTACACCCTCTTTGCCTGAGATTTCAAAAGGGATTAGGATTGTGCAGATGGTATATTCTCCCATGAGCCAATGGCAGTCACATTGTCAAGGGTAGAGAGAGATCCTCAGTGTTCAAGAGTGAGGGTCCTACTGGGTGTAAGGCCACTCAATCTGGCCAGAGAAGCTGGTACCTTCCTGCCAGGTCATCCCACTATACCTGTGCAGCTTCCTAGGCTCAGGGCTCGAAGCAAGAGGCAGCCACTGAGACACTTCCTGTTAGGGGAAGCACACTGATTGAAACTGCCCACCCTGGCCAGGCACCATAGTAACCATTTGCATGAGTTGTTTTACGACAGGAGATCCTGGTAAGGAATATGGAACTAATAAGCTTCCACCAACCGGAAGAGTTCGGGAAAGGTCAAAATGAGATACCACATGTCCGACCACGTCCCAGAATCCTCTCTGGCATTCATCTTGACTGAACAAGGTGTGCACCACCAGGAAGGACTCTTGACTTAGAATGATTGGCTAAAGACAACCCAGAAACTAATCCCATCACCATAAAACCCAAGACTGCCAGCCATGTGACAGAGCAGTTCTCCTGGGTTCCCCTACTGATCTCCACCCAGGTGGCCTTTCCCAATAAAATCTCTTGCTTTGTCAGTGCATGCGTCTCCTTGGACAATTCTTTTCTGAGTGTTAGACAAGAGCCCAGTTTTGGGCCCTGGAAGGGGTCCTTCTTCCTGTAACACTCCCAGCCCCAGGGCGACAGCTTGCATTGGCTAGAGAAGTCCAGGGTTTGGGGAGAGGTCTTGAACAGAACAGTACCTGGGGAGGCATCATTAGAAGGAATTTGAGCTATGGGAGAGAATGAGCCCAAGCCTGGAGTAAGTGTGAGGAGAGAAGGGAGCCAGAATTGAGGTTCCCAACCTCCTCTGCGGACTTGGAGGAGAGGAGGAGGGACAAGGCAAAGAGAACGATGCTGAGCAGCCAGGAAGATATGAAAAACGCAGGCAGGAGAGGAAAAGGGAAAGAGGAGGAGACAGTGACCAGTAGGGTCAAATGTAACCGATGGTTGGTAGAGATGGATGGATGAGGCAGAGACATTGGATTTTGCAACAGGGGAGAGTTGGAGAACTTCCTTTAACCCTTGCTCCTGGGAAGTGAGGCTGCCCGTCTTTTCATCTAACAAATCTTTCTTGTGTGAAGCCAGTTTCAAACTTTATTCTGAGGGATGTATTCCATAGGAGCCCTGCCTCTGGCCTTATCCTGTGGCTCTGTGGAGAAGCCCTGGCCAGCAGAGGGTCACCATTTTATTGAAACACTGGAAAAATGCAGCTCTGGGCACTGCCCATCCCCCCCCCCCAGACCCCCACCGCCCCAACACACACACTATGTATGTGTGTGTGTGTAGGAGGAGCTCAGAACTCGCAGATCACGAGGCGCTGCTCTCCGCAGACCTTGTCATTCCACTTGCCGTTGGGAAAGATCTCCACACAGTTCTCTGAGCCGCCATCATTGTTGGGCTCCTGGGGGGCCCAGTTGGAATAGACCAGGGGCTCCCCCGTGGGGTAGATGAAAGTACCCTCCTTCCTGGTGTCGCTCATGCTCAGGAAAGCAGCCTTGTTCTGGGCTGTGGCCAGCTGAGTCAAGGCCTCGTTTTCAGCTGCAGAACGTGGGGAGGGCAACTGTCCTCCAGCCTGTGTGCAGATCTGCTGGGCATCCTGAAACGTTTTTTCAGAGCCTGCCGTCTTAAAGATCTTCTCCCCGACACTCCGGCCATTAGGGAAGAGCATCGCTAGGGGAAGAGGAGAGTTAGGTTGGGGATGCGGCAGCACCTAGATCTTGTGCTTCAACTGGAGTCCCCAGCTCCCACGAGGGTACCAGGGCACCAGATAGAACAAAAGCAAGGCACTTAGCTCCTGATAATCCATCATGCAAGAGATGAGGACCCTGGAAATCAGGTGCTTACATAAGAGGCCCAAAGTTGCCCAACTGTTCGATGTAGACAAGGATCAGACTTTGCTGGAGGTAACACTAAAGCTTGCACTTTCTGTTCCTCCCTATGTTGCATGCCAGAATCAAGTTTTCAGTTCTCTGTAGGTTGGAATGACTTTGGGAGGGAAATGACACCATGCAGCCCAGGGCAGTTCCTGGAAGTGTGGAGAACATCATACTCACTCTAAGCCCTCCATGGTGATTGGGTACATGGGGTTGCCACAGGGAGTTCTGTGCTATCTGAAGGGGTGAGGGCAAGGAAAGGATGGGGGTGCATCTGAGAACAGCCTAATATTGGCCTCGACATGCGTGTGATGAAAGTCACTCAGCGTCCCTGGACCACTGGGCAGTGTGTGTGGCAATAGTGGGCAGGATGGGCTCAGCACTAAAGACACCCCTGTTTTGGATCCAGAAGACCATGTGTTCATCCTGACCTTGGCAATGATGGTCCAGGTGGACACAAGAAAGTCACTTTCCTTTTCAGGGTCTCATTCCTTATTCCTAAAGTAGGGGTATACTGTAAAAGAGTATCTTCTGTGTGACATAAGTATCTCTTCTTATTGTAACCCATCCCCATCACTCTGACTTCTAGGGTCATACATGGAAATTTTGAGGGCTCTCTGGACTCTTTAGGAACCCAGACTGCACCCTGACTGTCTGCCCTTCTCTGAGTAGCTTCAACAGGTACTCAGGGAACAGATTCTCTGGGGGGTCAGGACGGCACCCAGATCAGCCCTGAACAAGGTCAGTGTGAGTCCATGTGACACTACTGGGCTTACACCCCACGCATCTGGGTGGGTGTGTATTTGTATCAGTGAATACGCCCATGTGTCTATCTGAAGATACATGGGCAGAGTTAAGGTCCATCTGGATAGGAAAGGTCATGTGTACATGGTGCTCATGTATGTAGATGATGTCACATAGGTGGAAGGAGGAAGGAGGAGGAGGATGCTTCTGGAAGGAGGAAGACATACCAAACGCTGGCAACTCTCATCCTTAACTACTTTGGTACTTAGTTGGCTAGAGTTCTAAGAAGCCAACAATATGTCTCACCATATCAGGCCCCTTTATGCTCTGCTCCTTCAGAACATTTTTTATCAATCACTGAGTTTGGATGAATGATGTGAATGCAAAGCTGTCCTCAGGGAGAGCAGAAAAGGAGGAGGGGCAGTTGGTGGAGAGTCCCAGGGCACAGGGCACTCAGTGTGCTCCAGGAGGCCTCTGCCTGCTTAGGATCCAGGCTTAGAGAAGAATCTCTGCTTTAAACACCACAAGAGGTGCGGGGGAGTCCCGAACTGACCAGAGGCTGGAGGCAGCCTGCTCCTGCCAGACCTAGGGGCATGTTTAGGGAGAGATACTTGGTGATCACATACTAAAGACAGGTCCCCAGCAGCCTTGAACACCACATGAAGCATCCCAGCCCCACCCCCATGACCAGGTATGGATTCTCTGCTGCCCTGGGCTGTGTGGCTGCTTCTCTGCTTCTTGCATACCTGGCCCCACGGAAGAAAGACAAGGGTTGGGTATCCCCTTGTCTGTCATAGGGACCTGCCCAGGGTATGCTGGGATAAGGTCTGCTGAACTGGTGACACTGACCACTTCCTCCTCCTTGTTCCGTGTATCTACTTGCAGTTCCTGGAGCACGGCTCTGTCCCAGCCTTCTCCTTAGCCCCACTCCTGCCCCAGATCTAGGTCCAGTCCCAATCATGGTCCCAGCAAGTCCAATTTAGACCCAAGCCCAGCAAACTGCAAGCCAAACCCAGACTAAGTCTGAGGTCCATACTTGGGGCCTGGCTCAGGGTCAGGTCCAGGAACTCACCTTTCTTATACTGAGAGAAGGCATTCTGGAGCCGTTGTAGTTGTCCCTCTAAGATTCCCACCCGCTGCCTGAGAGCATTGACCTCTGCAGGAGAGAGAGGCCAAGTGAAGACAGATCCAGAACAACCTGGGGTCACTCAGAGCCCAGGACTCAAGGGAAGAGTGTCCAGGTGGAGATGCAAGTTGGGGGTGGGGTTAAGGAGGTAGAACAGACCCTAGGAATCCCACCTCTGCTAACCTAGCTGGCCTCTGCTTCCCACAAGATTTCCTGTGGTTCTCTTGTGACCAGTATCTCCTGAGCAGGTCCCTGCACCTCACTGACAGTGAACCAGATGTCATTTTAATTCCAGATTCTGTCGATAGCACTTCCTTTTGCATTGCAGGGGGTGGTATGGTTGTAGGAGAGGAATACACATAGCTTGAGTATTTCCCATCCATTGAGTTATTTGCTGATCAGGGTTATCTGATGAATTGGAGAGGCAGGTTTGCTTGTCATAAAGATCAGATAGAAAATCTGCTCAGGTTGTCCTCCAGCGAGTCACAGAGGCTAAGACCAGAGTCCACCTCGCCATACACCGTGTCAACTTTTCCTGCTTTGACCCCCACCTGTAACTAAATGGGTTACCTGAGAGGAGCTGCTGCTGCTAAGTCGCTTCAGTCATGTCCGACTCTGTGTGACCCCAGAGACGGCAGCCCACCAGGCTCCCCCACCCCTGGAATTCTCCAGGCAAGAACACTGGAGTGGGTTGCTGTTTCCTTCTCCAATGCATGAAAGTGAAAAGTGAAAGTGAAGTCGCTCAGTCGTATCCGACTCTTCGAGACCCCATGGACTGCAGCCTACTAGGCTCCTCCGTCCATGGGATTTTCCAGGCAAGAGTACTGGAGTGGGGTGCCATTGCCTTTTCCACCTGAGAGGACAGCTGAGCTAAATAAGGCCTCCTCCCTGCCCCGTACCCAACGGGGGCCTCCAAGGCTTCCTTACCTGCAAGCCCACTCTCCCCCTTTGCTCCTCTTTCTCCAGGAGTACCTCTGTCTCCCTTCAGTCCTGGGGGGCCCCTGGCACCTGAAGGCCCCTGTGGACCGATGCCTCCAGCAGGCCCTGGGATCAGAGAAGTAGAAATGGGTGAGTGCTGAACATATATTTCAGCATTTTCACACCCCTCCCCCCAACCTCCACACATGAACTTCCTATCCCCCAGCCATACACCCTCCACATTTACAAATGTCCCTCTGTGCCTGAAAACTCTCCTGCATCCTCTCTGTACACTGACTGTCCCATAACCTAACAACCAGCCTTCCCTGAATACAGATAGTCCCTGCTGCTCATACCACCCTCTACCCGGAGACAGACAGTTCCCAGAACCCAACACTGGCTCTCATCCTGGAATGCCAGCTCTGACCTGGAGGGTGGTGGGGGTGGGCACAGGGGAACATGAGCCCAGCCCCACGTCCATTGCTCACCTGGTGCCCCAGCACGTCCAGGGGCTCCGGGCTCACCAGGGGCACCTCTCTCTCCTTTGAGACCTGCAGGGCCTGGGGAGCCCTGTATGCCTGGGGCACCCACTCCTCCTGTAGAAGGAACACATTGGAGAAACATGGCTGAGAGTGCGCTCAGCAGGTACAATCTCCTCAGCAGTGCAGCTTGTCACTCACAGCTCCAGGTGAGAGAGCGACTTGGGAGACTGCTCCTGACTGCTTGGTCTCCTCTAGGAAATTCACTCGGTGTGAGAATATGGGGGGAGAGGCCCAGGCCAGGCCAACCAGGTGCGGAGGTTCCAGGCTTTTCCAAGCACTGTGCACATACCCTGGTCCCCACCAGGGCTGCCAATGTCACCCCTCCCTTCTCCCTCCCTCACCCATCACATACCACCCTCCTACCTTTGGGCCCAGTCTCTCCTTTGGGGCCTGGTGTGCCTGGAGGTCCCATGCTCCCCTGCTTCCCTGAGGGGCCCTCTCTTCCAGCTGGTCCAGGCATACCTGGAGGCCCTGGGAAAAAGGACCAGCCCAGTCAGTGACACTGAATCTCCTTGGAAGTGGAGTGCATAAAATATGGGGCTGTAATAGAAGTCAGACAGGCAGCCTCCTTCAAAAGATGTTTCCCTCACTCTCCGCCCTCCCCAGGAGCTCCAGTGTTCCCTGAAATAACCCCGTGCACCTTGAGAATGACCTTCTTCCTCTTCCTGGGGCAGAATCTGTGCATGCCTACTGCCATGGCCTAGCGGCAGCACACCATCTGCAGACACCTGCATTCCATGCCCAGCTGCTCACCAGGTGGTCCAGTGTCTCCCCTTGGTCCGGGTTCTCCAGCAGAGCCATTGTCTCCTTTCAGCCCAATAGGGCCAGCTGGTCCAGGCATTCCTGCTCGTCCTGCAGGTCCTGGTGAACCTGTGGCAGAAAAGATGGACATAAAGCTGACCCAGCCAAGGAGGAGCCAGCTGCCTCTAGAGTCAGTGCCCTGGCATTCCTTCAGGGTTCTGTAGGGTGTAGACACTCCCCCTTCAGGTGACTGGTCCAGTGGTGATGCAGGAAATGCATATCCGCATCCCCTTTTTACAGGAGAAGGAACAGGCTTGCAGAATTGGAGGCAGATCCAAACCAAGACTCACCTGGCTTTGCATACAATGCACCCGCCCCTGCCCCAAGGCCACGGTATTTATGGCAGTTCAGTCTGTCAGCTTTTACCCTGGACCATGGACTCCCTGCCCTCCCCCCTTCCCAGAACCAAAGTTTATGGCAGAAGTGACACCTGACACTTACCACCAGAGAAATAGATATCAAAAGCACAATGAGCTGTCACCTCACACCTCTCAGAATGGCTATTATCAGACAGCAAATAGGAAGTGCTGGAGAAGTAGAGAAAAGGAAAGCTTTGTGCAGTAGGGATGCAAATGGAGCAGCCACTATGGAGACAGCATGGAGGTTTCTCAGAAAGTTAAAACTAGAGCTACCGTAGAATCCATCAATTCCCCTTCTGAGCATTTAACTAAAGAAAATGAAAACACTAACCTGAAAAGATATATGCACCCCCAAGTTAATTGCAGCATCATTCATGGTAGCCCAGACATGGATGTAGCCTAGAGCCCAAGTATCTATGGATGGATGAACGGATGTAGAAAATGCAGGGTGCATATACAATGGAACATTATTCAGCCATAAAAGGGAATGAAATCTTGCTATTTTCAGCAACACTGGTGAACTTTGAAGGTACTAGGCTTAGTGGAATAAGTCACAGGGAAGGGCGGTACCATACGATCTCACTTACATGTGAAATCTAAGAAAACAAATAGAAACAACATACTCACAATACAGAGAACAGATTTGTGGTTGCTAGAGGTGGGGTTGGAAAGTGAGCAGAATGAATAGAAATCTTCAAAAAGTACAAATGTCCAGTTTAAAAAAAATTGATTCCTAGGAATACAATGTACAGTGAAGTTACTATAGTTAGTAATCCTGGGTTGCATGCTTGAACATTGCTGAGCAAGCAGATCTTAAAAGTTATCATCACACACAAACTGTAACTATGTGTACTGATGACATTGACATGACTTATTGTGACATCATTTCACAATATATGCAAATATGAAATAATTATGATATACATCTGAATCTATTATAGATCAATTCTATTTTAATATAAAGAAGAGAAAAATCTATGCAACATGTTTTTAAAATTAAAGAAGATAGTCAAAATTAATGTGCATCATCAAGTGATAAATGTAGGCTATAAATACTCTATTTAATTTGAATCGGTTTTTTCAACATGTCCATGCATGTGACAGGCATGTGCACATGTAACACACATTGAAAAAACCACAAGAAGAGCATATGTAAGTGTTAACAGTTATTTTATCTAAGGGGCACAATTCAGGTAATTTTAATTTGCTTCTTTTTGTGATTAGTGATCACATGTTAATTGTTTTGTAAAAATGATCAAATATTTAAAAATCACATTACCTTAAGAGGGCTGCCTAAGTCTGAAATTATGAGAGATTTACCTTCAAAGACTAAAGGGAGAAATAACTATTGATTCAAGAATTATACACTCAATTCTGTGAGCTTGGTTATTCTTTTTTCATTGAGATGAAATTCACATAATATAAAAATAAACTTTTTTTTTTTTTTTAACAGTGATGTGTAGATTGCAGGATCTCAGGTCCCCGATCAGGCATTGAACCTGAGGCCTGGCAGTGAGAACACCGAGTCCTAACCCCTGGACCTCCAGGAATTTCCTATAATTAGTCATTTAAAGTATGTGATTCAGTGGCATGTAGAACATTGACATAATTGTACAACTACCACTTCTCTTTAGTTTAAAACTATTTCATTTATCCCAAAGAAAACCTCATACCCATACTCCCTCCCTACCTCCTCCTAAGCCCTGGCTACCTCTATGCAGCTGCCTGTCTCTGTTACCTATTCTGGATATTTTATATAAATACATACAATATATGACCCTTCGTCTCTGCCTCTTTAAACTAGGAGTGACATTCTCGAGGCTCATCCAATTTGTAGCACATCTCAGTACTTCGTTCCAGTCTATGGCTGAGTAATGTTCTATAGAATGAATACAATACATTTTCTTTATTCATTCACTGTGAATAAATGTTGATAGACACTTGGGTTGTTTCCATCTTTTGACTGTTGTGAGTAAGCATTCATGTGCAAAAAGACAACAAAAGAAATCTGTCAGTTACTACTAACTTGTTCATTCACTTATTTGTTCATTTCTTCATTTCATCTCTCTGTTCACTGAGAATCTCTCTGTGGAACATGGGTTTCTGCCTAGCACTGAGCAGGAAGTAAATGTCAGCACCAGGTCCTGGTCTGCAAGGAATTTGCCACTGAAGTTTAAACTGTGAGGCACAGGTAATGAGTGAAGAAAACAGCTTATGAGATGTCCCTCATCCCATCCCAGTACCCCCAACCCATGGACACACACGTACTCATAGGAAACAGGACTTCAAGGCTGAAGAGGATTCAGAGCCCTGGAGAGGAGAGGTGACATTTCAGATCTGGAAACCACTCCCCCAGGGTAAGAAGGGCCAGGCTTGCCTGGGCCAAGAATGTGCAGGTGGAGGGAGACTGGGGTATTTGATGGGTGGTGAGAACCTCTGTGCTGGACATTGGGTCCTGTTCTTAGCTCCAATTCTCACTAGGCAATCAATGGGAGCCCCGAGGATGGGCCCCACATCCCAGACCCCCTGTGCTCAGGCAGAGACACCTGGTCCCTGGCTGAGCCTCTCCTGGGCTCCCCCCTGGCTGGGGAGGGCAGCAGGTACCTTGGAAACAAGTCATTCCTTAGAAGGGAGCATTAGAGGTTGCCCATCCTTTGCACAAACCATGGCGGCCATGAGAGCAGGGAGGTAGAGGAAGGGATACTTTTCAATTCAGGGCCCCTCAGGGAGCTAGAGAGAGCTAGCATTTTGAATACCACCCCTCTTCTGAGATTACTTCTAGGCAGCATTTTCAAGCCCCAGCCCATTCATGTTGGGAGCTACTTTCTCTCTAAAAGACAGATAGATAAGATACTTGTCTCTTACCCTACAAATCCTGGGGATGTTACATATTCTTTTCAGCTTTAATGTTGTACATTTCTTTCCTCTCCAATCAAAGCACAAACTCCAGAAAGATGAAAGACCTCAGTTAATCCCTCCACATCCCTGGCCCAGGGCCGTTGTGATCCCCTCCTTGTCACTGGTTCATCAAATTCTCACTTCTTGCCAGTAAAAACCAGATCTCCTGTGGGGCAGTGTTTCCAGAAAATTCTCTTAATAATCAGTACATTTGGAAACTGCAGGAGAATTCAGCTTTTTGGTACATCAGAAGGATAAAACTTTATCTTGAAGACCAAACAAAGAAATAAAGCCTTGGCTCAATTCTTTGTCACTGTATGGCTGATATTATTCTCATCTACAGATGATTAAACTGAAACTTACAACACTGTCATCAGTTCAAAAATATTTAACATTCTGCAGAGGCAGCATTTAATACAAATGAACAACAGTTAAGTTTTGGAGTGTGTGTACTCAGTCGCATCTGACTCTTTGTGACTCTGTGGATTGTAACCCAACAGATTTCTCTGTCCATGAGATTTTCCAGGCAAGAATAATGTAGTGAGTTGCCATTTTCTATCCAAGGGATCATCCCAACCCTGGGATCAAACCCACATCTCTTGTGTCTCCTGCATGTGTGTACTAAGTCGCTTCAGTCATGTGCAAACCAACAGACCATAGCCTTCCAGACTCTTCTGTCCTTGGGATTCTCCAAGTGAGAATACAGGAGTGTGTTGCTATGCCCTCCTCCACGGGATCTTCCTGACCCAGGGATCGAACCTGCATCTCTTATGTCTCTTGCATTGGCAGGCAGGTTCTTTACCACTAGCGCCACCTGGGAAACCCAAGAGTTCTGGAGTAGGGGCCTCAAAATATCAGTCATTCACTCATGTTTGTACATTCTTGGGGGTGGTTAGAGTCAGAAGATCCTAGGGGAAGAATCAGGACAGCTGGTTATAGAGCTGGGGGCTTTGGCAAGCCAGTCTTTGCCAATCAGTGAAGCCATGTCTCAGGTGGACTGAAGTACTGGGGGAAACCCACCCACTTGGAAAGACCACCTTCAAGGTTTCCACAGCAGAAGATTCAGAGTTTCTGGGTTGTTTACAATTCCAGTGCCCACCCCTTCCCACCAGGGCAAGTCCATGGACCCAGTTCTACCTGGATCTCCCTTCTCCCCCCGGGGACCTTCTCTCCCATCTCGTCCATCACGACCAGGCAAACCACCCTCCGGGGGGCTACACATAACCAGGGTACAGGCGTTGGCCATTGTTTTCTGGGAATAGATCTTCATTTCTGCTCCCAGGGATCTCCAGGGCTGTGTGAGCAGGAGCAGCACGGAGAGAGGGAGGAGAAGCATGTCCTAGGCAGAGGAAAAGAGAGAGGGGGTGCTCTTGGTCCAAGGACGAGGCTTAGGGCTGGCCCAGCTCCTGGAGGTCAGGAGAAGCCCTTCCCCCATCTCCTCTCCCATCCTCTCGGGCCAAGAGTAGCAGGGCTCCAAAAGCAGTTTAGGGAAAGTTAGGATAAGGTCTGGCCAGGGAGGACATGTGTGGACAGCTGGGCCTCTGACCTGCTCTGCCAGCAGCATGAACCTACTCTCAGATGGTCTGGGTCATCCCTTTTGGGCTTGTTATCCCTGCCAGGGGCACTTTGGCCAGGATGTAGAATTCCTCACTGAGGCCATTGTCACACCAGGAGGGACCCACTGAGGGCCCTCGAGTGGGACCCTTCCTTCTCTGGGCCTCTTTATCCCTTTTTTACCAGTAAGTCGGTTGCTTTACCTCTTACAATGCTGGCTTGTTTCCTATCACTTGCTGCTCTGGACAGGCTAGTACTGAAGTCTGCAGTGCTATCTGAAAAGAAAGCCAGAGGGATAATGCTTGGTAAGGTCTGTCCTGAGCACAGAAAGGTGCATGACTGCTTATTTTCCAGGATTTGTCATTCCTGGGCTCCACCAGGAAAGTTCCTGGCACACTTAGAGTCCTGCCCAGACCTCCTGAGAGGACTTGGGATAGGGGCCTCATGGAAGAGGGGACCTGTCAGATGGGTGCCAACAGGGGGAGGCTAGCTTCAGAGGAGGAAAGCCAATGTCCAACAGAGCTTCCAGTCACCATCAGAAAGTGACTCAGGAGCTAAGTGATATCAGGGTGGGTGCAGGACATGGGTCACTTCTGGTGTTGGGCTTCTTTCCTCTCTCAGAAATAAACTGTAAAGTTTTGAGCATGGAAAAGAATCATGGGAGGTGCAGGGACCTGGAAGAAATCCCAAGGGACCTGTGCAAAGGACCAAGGGTTGCCAAGCAGGCTGATGTAGTGGGAAGGAAGGGGTTTCCTGGCCAGAGAAGTGCTTCCTTCCAAGAGGAAGATGACATGCACTTTCCAAAGGGACTTCCAGACAATGGCATCAGAGAGCTGGTTGGATGTCACATCCAACTCTCCCCCTCTCCCTGTCCTGCAAACACATCTCCTGCCAAACAAAGGGAGCAGAGTGAAGAGCACCCCTTATTACCCCATTTTCTTCCATCTCCAACACTGAACCTCATAGAGTGGAAGGTCTACACACACCCTGCCTTCTTCAACTACCCACATAGGTAGGGAGATATTCACCAGACATTGGAAAACAAGAGGCAAGGACAGAGACACTCACAGTTGCTTCCTGTAGGGCTCCAGCACGTCCAGGCAAATTAGAGTTCCTGGGCGAGAACTGGCTCCTTATACCTGTCCTGTAACCTGACTCTCAGCCCCAGTTTCCTGAAAACTCTCTTCAAGAAGTAGGGTAATTTCCTTCCTTATTGACTCACTCAATTGCACCCTCACCTGGGTTCTGGACACCTGCCACTGCAATTCATAGGACTACACACACCTTAGAGTTCAAAGAGCACCCTCAGCCCAAGATCTCATGGTTCCTCACTGCAGCCCTGTGAGTAAAGAGGCAGCATCAGTGTCTGTGTTTCATGGATGTCCAGAAATCCAAGGTCCAGAGAAGCCCAGCCAGCTGCACAATGACCTAGAGCTCTTGTGAAAGCAGCCTGCCTCCGCAGAGTCCAAGAAACAGCACCTGCTGTGCCCACTTCTCTTCCACCTTCATCTCAACATTACTGCTCAGACACTAGGAAAGAGCTGGGAGCTGCTTGGCCAATCTGAGCAGAAGTGGGGCAGGTGAAGGGCTGCTGAGGCAACAGCCTGTAGGAGACAGCATCTGGGGGAGCTGCCATCTGGCAGGGGGTCACTCTTTTGCTTTCTGCTGTAGATCTAGGACAACTCTCCACTTGCCTCAAGATGGCTTTCTATGCTCTCTGTTCATCCCCTGCCCAACCCTCTTTCACTCACATGACTATCCAATTCTCTTAATTACAGGGTTTAATGGTAACTGCCTACATACTTGCTGCCCCAGACACTGGTTTCCCTGGTAACTGATGAACAAACTGATGTCAACTCTCTGTTAGAGTGGTGGGTTCCTCCCTCAAGCAGTGAAAATTGCATCCATGCCCTTTCTGTTCTGGCTGAACATGGTTGCGCTAAGACCCTTCTTTTTGGACATTAAGATTCCTTATCTAATAAGCCATGGACATCTTTGTCCCTGTCTCCCAACTCTTGCTTCGGTCTCAAGGCTGGGCGTCAACATGCGTGCACAGCTGCAGGGTGCAGTCCAACAATTAGTGAGTCAGCCAGAAGGCTGCAGATAATCCGGTGAGTGCCGAGATGTTGGAGAATGAGGACAGGGAAGGGAAAGTTGTGGGGATAATCCTGGGGTTCATTTCCCTAGCATGTGGGTTCCTGTGAGAGATATCTTTCTCTTCCATTAAACTGATGACATCCTTTTAACTTCAGTTTCTTTCCAGTTTAAAAGTAGCAGCCTGAACCCTCACGTGGGTATACCTGTGGTGGATTCATTTCGATATTTGGCAAAACTAATACAATATTGTAAGTTTAAAAATAAAATAAAATTTAAAAAAAAGAATGAAAGTTGATTAAACAATTAAAAAAAAAAATAAATGTAGCAGCCTGGGCTTGTGCTTCACCTGACTGCCTGGGGAGAGCTTGTGATACTGGCAAAACATAAGAGCCTTTCTGGTTTTATTGTTTTCTACAAAATACAAATGTACCCCTGACCCACCACCCCTAAACACCCTGAACAATTACAAGCTTTAGAGATACTAACTGGGACAGCTTGTGAATTGGCCATGGTCGGTTACCATGAAGGGTTTGGTTGGGACCTGTGGTAATGGCGAAATAAAAAGAGTACCCTCTGGGCTTCTGGTCCCAGGTGTGGGAGGGGGCAGAGCAGGGATATAGTGTCAAGGAACACAGCTCTATGCAGCCTACATGCTTTACAACAAACAGGTGGAAGCTGCTACAGTGGGCCTACTCAAGTTGCTGAGCAATGCAAAAAAACACCACTTTAGTGGCCATGAAGTTCAGGAATGGGCTGATAAAAATGCCATACCCTGGCATTTCCACCTGTCCTACAGCCCTACTGCTGCCGGGCTAACAGAAGGACCAGTGGACTGAGTTAGAAACAACTGATACAGGAAACCCACTGTCTCAACCTGTGAACCAAGAGGCTAGCTTAAGTCACAGAGATTGTCATTAAATATTCCAAGAGCAGTCAGCACAGGGCGTACCTACATTGTGTTAACCCAGAGGCAAACTAGTCAACATCATTGGAGTTCAACTGTTGACCACCCAAGTACCATTGCCAGCTAATGATCAGGAGAATAACTCACTTTTGCCCTTGCCACAGGATCTGTCCCCAGGGGAACATATTGTAAGTGGCCCTGGGACTAAAACTGGCAGGGAAGTCCCAGGTGTTTGGGGTTTGCAGCCCTGTGGGGATTAAGACTAGAAAGGAACTTACAGATTTCATCTGGACCCAGGTAAGAAGACTAAGAAATTAATCTAGGTCCCCTACTAGAGAAAGGCACCATTAATCTGGTGTTCTGTTACACCCCCTCCAGTGTTTGACACTGGCTGAAGAGGACAGAGGTTGGACAGCATAATGGTACTGCAGCCCAGGACAAAAATCGTAGTCAAGGGTGTTAATATGTTACAGTGCTGTTACTGCTTATCTTTTGCTTAATGGTCAGGATCTTCCCTGCAATGAGTCTGTTAGATATCTTATATTTCATGTCTGGTCTGAGTGGAAGGATCTGTTTGCAGACACAGCAACAATGATGACCTCAGTCCAAAATGAACCTGATGGCTGGGTCTACAGCGATATGCTATTGTTGTCCTCAGGAATTCCATGAAAAATTGACCTGATAAATGCCTGTCTCCAAGGTTGCTACCTTTTGGACTCAGTATTCACTAGCTGTGGTTGTCTGTGTTGCATTTCTGGTATCTGTTTGTGGTACACCTCTATGTACCTGAGCCAGGAAAGTTGTGGAAGAGGGGTTAACCAAGATATCAAGGGGTATGAAGGTGTGTAGGGATGGAGTGTATGGTCAACCCATTCAAGATGGCTGTTCTCTTGCTTTTTCTACACCTCCCTGCTTGACCAGTCCCTGCTCCACTCACAGGTCTATCTAGTCCTCTTAAATATAGGGCTTAATTAGTACCTGCCTACCTGCTGGCTGCTGCCCTAGCTGCAGGTTTCCCTGGTAACAGATAAGCCCAGCTGACATCAATTCCCCCAGTGGATCACAGGGAGACACTTTGACACTTTTCCCCAGTGTCAAAAATTGCTGCCATTTCCTATCTGCTATAAATGGTGGCATGTCACTCTAGGAGTTTCTGTTTCTAAAATGTAACATGCCCTGTCCAATAACTATTGATGTCTTTGTTGCTGTCTCTCCATCTTACTTAAGTCTTAAGGCAGGGCATCTGCAAGGCACAAAGGCCTGTGAGATCCATCCCGACAGCAGTGGGCAGGTTGCTTTGGTTTTGGTCTCTGGGAACTGTCAGGGGAGGTCTGGCATAGAGGCCTTCTGCCAGAGCATTCACAGACCCCCTTCTGCTCTGTTCTGGGTGCTGAGCTCTTTGATTCTAAAACTGTAACAAGGGCAGGAAAAAGGAGACATGGACATCAGAAGAAGTAAGATTCCACTGTTTTCCCCTTGACCTGTCAGGCAGAGGGCAATGTCTCTGAGGCCAAATCCTGGGGGTTCAATTTATACCTTTCATCTCATCCTTGCAAACCAGGTGCAAATTCAGAGCAACTGTCCACACCAGGCTAGGAGTGGCTTCTCCATTGGTTGGCTAGAATGGAGGGCTCCTCATATAGTATTGCTTACCTTGTCCTTCTGTTTCCTTAAAGTTGACATCTTAGCATTTCCCATTTTTCGATTCTTAGGGGAAATAGTGATCTGTCTTCATTTCACTACCCAGAGTACTCAAGTCCTCATGTATACAGGCATTCCTTAAAACTTTCCCTCTCTGCTAAGAGCTGGGATCCAAATGAAAAATCACCTTCTCTGGCTCACATGGCTCTCCTGGTTTAGGCATGGATTGAAATTCATGCCTTCAGTGAATTCATGCCTTTAGAGGGCACGTGCCCACTTGATATGACTATAAGCTCATCTCTTATGTACAGATGTTCAGAAATAAGCAGTCACGATGTCCTGAAGAAACACACCTGAGTTAGAATCGCCACTCTTTCTTCAGGCTGTATTGGGAGAGACACTTTTCTGCTGAGGTTGAATTTCCATTCTTTCCATGCAGAACAGAAGAACACAGGTCTTGCAAACCAGTTGAAGCAGGATAATAGGTTTTTGGATACAAATGACTTTTTCAGAGACTCAGGTATACCCCAAACCACTATCTTCCTACCTTTCGGAGAACAACAGTTCTCAACCAGGGATAATTGTGTCTCAGCCCCAACCAAGGATGAGCGCAACAAACTGAGATGATTAGGTTATCCCAAGGGGTAGGGGAGGCTGGATTTGGGGCAGGGTTTGTATGGGCTCCTAGGGCTCTCAAACCCAAGATCCTGGTAACCAATATACCTCTGTTTCATAATCACTTACTTCAGAACTTACCAGAGAAATGACCTGTTCTTGTACCTTGGAGATAAGGAATAAAGGAATAAACCACATGCCCAACCAGCCTGACCCTCATTATTTATGCACATTCCTTCTTGACCATCCATTCAAATGAGCCTGTACCACTCAGCCACTCAAGGCCACATGTACTCCCAAGGGATGAATGTTAACTACTAGGATTTGAGTAAATGTTGTCTCAAACACCCCAAAGGGAAGCAAGAGAAACATGTCTTCTTGAGAGTTCAAGAAAGATGGGGGAGGGGGGTGGGTTTGGTACTAAGGTACAAAGAACCCCCAACAACTGGTGGCCCAGTGGTTAGGATTCCTGGGTTTCACAGCTGTGGCCTGGGTTCAATTCCTGGTCAGGGAACTGAGATCCCATAAGCCACATGGTACAGCCAAAAAAAGAAAAACAAGTCTTCTCCCCAGTACTCTCTTTGAAGTCCCTGTAACCCATAGCTTATTTGTTTCTTTCTTTTGTTTTTGGCCATGGAGCAAGGTATGGGGGATCCTAAATCCTGACCAACAATGGAACCCATATTTCCTGCATTGCAAGCAGGAAGTCTTAACCACTGGACCACCAGGGAAGCTCCCCCATAGTTTATTGGGTACTATAACATTTATAAAACCCTGATCTCTAATAAGTTGCTTACTTTATTTGTTGGTAGTCTGAATATGGCTTCCTCTGCTGCTGCTGCTGCTGCTGCTGCTGCGAAGTTGCTTCAGTCGTGTCTGACTCTGTGCGACCCCATAGATGGCAGCCTACCACGCTCCTCCGTCCATGGGATTCTCCAGGCAAGGATACTGGAGTGGGTTGCCATTTCCTTCTCCAATGCATGAAAGTGAAAAGTGAAAGTGAAGTTGCTCAGTCATGTCTGAATCTTTGCGGCCCCAGGGACTGTAGCCTACCAGGCTTCTCCGTCCACGGGATTTTCCAGGCAAGAGTACTGGAGTGGGTTGCCATTTCCTTCTCCAATGGCTTCGTCTAGATTAACTATTTTCTTTCTAGCTGTCTCTTTGATCACTAAATACATTTTTCCCCTTTTTTATATGAACGATTCCATTCAAAATTATTCTACCAGTCTGTAAGCTGTCCTGTGTCAAAGCCATCTGAAACAGTGGTGCACAAAAGGAATCCTGGTCTGAAACTGGCAATATGGGTATTATTTTATCCAGAGTCCACATATTATATACTGCTTATTATTTTCTAATGTTGATTATAGTCATCAAGGACAACATCCCATAATCAAACTGACCCTGTTGCTTACATTCTCTACAATGTCCTCATGTGACTTCATTTTCTACTGTGAGATGAATATGTAGTACAGGTCCCTTCCCCATCAGTGAATGCACCAAACCAAACTTTCCTCCATTGGTAGGAGATATAGACAAATTTATTTTTATTTAATCCTTTACATTGTATGATATAACTTGTAAAAATTGTTTAGAAAAATACTTGATATAAAATATTGATTCAAAATTGCTAGCCCAGATTATCTCTTTACCTTGATCCTGAGAGATAATGAAAGAGAAATTCAAGCATACTTGAATTCTAGTTTCTGGAATGCAAAAATTTCTCTTTTTTTCAAACTGAAATATATTTGACATACAGCACTGTGTCTATTTCAGATGTACAACATATTAATTTTATATATTTATGTATTGTAGTATGATTGCCATTGTAGTGATAATAAGCACCTCTATCATAAAACAGTTATAATTTCTTTTTAGTGGATGGAATATTAGGTTCCAGTCTCCCAGTTTCATTACAATAGGATATTGTCTATATTCACTAGATATTTGATCTCTGGGACATATTTGGAGAAGGCAATGGCACCCCACTCCAGTAGTCTTGCCTGGAAAATCCCATGGACAGAGGGGCCTGGTGGGCTGCAGTCCATGGGGTTGCTAGGAGTAGGACACGACTGATCGACTTCACTTTATTTTTCACTTTCATGCACTGGAGAAGGAAATGGCAACCCACTCCAGTGTTCTTGCCTGGAGAATCCCAGGGACGAGGGAGCCTGGTGGGCTGCCGTCTATGGGGTCGCACAGAGTCGGACACGACTGAAGTGACTTAGCAGCAGCAGCAGCAGCAGCAGGACATATTTACTACTTGTTGCAAGTTTGTACACTAAAAAAAATATTCTAACTCTTCTCCCTGTCATCCCCTAGTAACCATTTACTCTGTTTTTTGAGTTTGTTCTTTTCTAGATTCCATGTATAAGTGATATTGTAGAGTATTTTTCTTTCTCGGTCTGACTTATTTCAGGTAGCCTAATGTCCTCAAGATCCATCCGTGTTATTGCAAATGGCAGGATATACTTCTTTCTCACGGCTGAATAATATTCCGTTCACATATGTGTATCACTTCGGTTCAGCTGATCAGTCGTTTCCAACTCTTTGAGACCCCATAGACTGCAGCACGCCAGGCCTCCCTGTCCATCACCAATTCCCGGAGTTTACTCAAATTCATGTCCATTGAGTCGATGATGCCATCCAACCACCTCATCCTCTGTTGTCCCCTTCTCCTTCTGCTTTCAATCTGTCCCAGCATCAGGGTCTTTTCTAATGAGTCAGCTCTTTCCATCAGGTGGCCAAAGTATTGGAGTTTAAGCTTCAACGTCAGTCCTTCCAATGAATATTCAGGACTGATTTCCTTTAGGAGGGACTGGTTGGATCTCCTTGCAGTCCAAGGGACTCTCAAGAGTCTTCTCCAACACCACAGTTCAAAAGCATCAATTCTTTGGTGCCCAGCTTTCTTTATAGTCCTACTCTCACATCCATACTTGACTACTGGTAAAAACATAGCCTTGTCTAGATGGATCTTTGTTGGCAAAGTAATGTCTCTGCTTTTAAGTATGCTGTGTAGATTGGTCATAACTTTCTTGCAAGGACCAAGCATCTTTTAATTTCATGGCTTCAATCACCATCTGCAGTGATTTTGGAGCCCCCCAAAATAAAGTCTGACACTGTTTACATTGTTTTCCCATCTATTTTCCATGAAGTGATGGGACCAGATGCCATGATCTTAGTTTTCTGAATGTTGAGCTTTAAGCCAACTTTTTCACTCTCCTCTTTCATTTTCATCAAGAGGCTCTTTAGTTCGCTTTCTGCCATAAGGGTGGTGTCATCCTCCTATCTGAGGTTATTGATATTTCTCCTGGCAATCTTGATTTCAGCTTGTGCCCTATACAGCCCAGTGTTTCTCATGATGTACTCTTCATATCAGTTAAATAGGCAGGGTGAAAATATACAGCCTTGACATACTCCTTTTCCTAGTTGGAACCAGTCTGTTGTTCCATGTCCAGATCTAACTGTTTCTTCCTGACCTGCATACAGATTTCTCAAGAGGCAGGTCAGGTGATCTGGTATTCCCATCTCTTTCAGAATTTTCCACAGTTTGTTGTGATCCACACAGTCAAAGGCTTTGGTGTAGTTAATAAAGCAGAAATAGATGTTTTTCTGGAACTCTCTTGCTTTTTCGATGATCCAATGGATGTTGGCAATTTGATCTCTGGTTCCTCTGCCTTTTCTAAGTCCAGCTGGAATATATGGAAGTTCATGGTTCACATACTGTTGAAGCCTGGCTTGGATAATTTTGAGCATTATTTTGCTAGCATGTGAGATGAGTGCAGTTGTGTTGTAGTTTGAACATTCTTTGGCATTGCCTTTCTTAGGAATTGGAATGAAAACTGACCTTTTCCAGTCCTATGGACACTGCTGAGTTTTCCAAATTTGCTGGCATATTGAGTACAGCATCATATTTTAGGATTTGAAATAACTCAACTAGAATTCCATCACTTCCACTAGCTTTGTTCATAATGATGTTTCCTAAGGCCCACTTGACTTCACATTCCAGGATGTCTGGCTCTAGGTGAGTAATTACACCGAGGTGGTTATCTGGGTCATGGAGATCATTTTGTACAGTTCTTCTGTGTATTCTTGCCACCTCTTCTTAATATCTTCTGCTTCTGTTAGATCCATACCATTTCTGTCCTTTATTGAGCCCATCTTTGCATGAAATGTTCCCTTGGTATCTCTAATTTTCTTGAAGAGATCTCTAGTTTTTCCCATTTTATTGTTTCCCTCTATTTCTTTGCATTGATCACTGAGGAAGGCTTTCTTATCTCTCCTTGCCATTCTTTAAAACTCTGCATGCAAATGGGTATATCTTTCCTTTTCTCCTTTGCCTTTAGCTTTTCTTATTTTCTCAGCTACTTGTAAGGCCTCCTCAGACAACCATTTTGCTTTTCTTTTTCTTGGGGATGGTCTTGATCACTGCCTCCTGAACAATGTCACAAACCTCCATCCACAGTTCTTCAGGTACTCTCTCAGATCTAACCCCTTGAATCTATTTGTTATTTCTACTGTATAATAGTAAGGGATTTGATTTAGGTCATACCTGAATGGTCTGGTGGTTTTCCCTACTTTTTTCAATTTAAGTCTGAATTTGGCAATAAGAATTTATGATCTGAGCCACAGGGAACTCCTGGTCTTATTTTTGCTGACTGTATAGAGTTTTTACATCCTTGGCTGCAAAGAATATCAATCTGATTTTGGTATTGATCTACAAGCAGGTCTAGTGGTGATGAATTCCCTCTGTTTTTATTTGTCTAGGAAAGACTTTATCTCTTTCCTTGAGAAGATTATTGTTTCTGGGTAAAGTACTCTGGGTTTACATTTTTTCTTGCAGTGCTTTGAATATATTATGGCCTTTCTCCTGAACCATAAGGTTTTGCTGAAAAACTTTGCTGATAGTATTATGGGAGTTCTCTTATATATGAAAGTAGCTTTTCTATTGCTACTTTCAAAATTCTCTTTGTTCTTGATTTGATGATTTAATTATAATATGTCTCAGAGTAATCTGCTTTGGGTTGATGCTATTTGGTGTCATTTGAGCTTTATTAGTTTCGTTGTCCATTTTTCCTCCCAAGATTTGGGAAGTTTTCAGCCATTTTCTCCTTAAATATACTGCTCCTTTTTCTTTCTCTTCTATCTCTGAGGCTCCCATAATGTGTACATCAGTTCCTTGATGGTATTCCATAAATCATGCAAGATTTCCTTAAGAGAAAATATTCAGAGCAAGTGGGAATTCAAATTATGCTAGAGAAAAAAGACTAAAGAATGTGAAAAATATAGGAAGATTGTGGGTAAAGAATATAAGATAAAGGAGGCTTGTGAAATCAAGAATAGACTCTCTAGAGAAATAAATTTATTGAATTGAAAATAAGAAAGGATGAGGTGGTGGAGAGAATAGTTTAGGGAAAAAAACAGCAAATGGTAAGTGAGAAGACAGCATATATTCAAAGAAATGTAGAATATAGAAGTATTCATACATAGAAACATCACAATATAAATAGAGAAAAGAGGAAGAGAAAAATGTGAAAAACACTAAAATTGCAAAAATGTTTATCAATAAAAACACAAAGCAATAGAAGACCTATAACACTGTATAACCATAAAGGGAAGAAGAAATGACGGGAGAAATAGAAATGATATATAAAACACAAAAAGAATATGTGAACAAATGTCATCTCTACAGATAACTAGCCCAGATTAGTAAATGATGAAGAAATAGATAAACAATAATGGAAGAGATGTTAAAGGAAACAGAATAAATGTAAAACCTAGAGAAGACTGCATTCCTATGATGAATAAAATGGACCTAAGGACAATAAAGAGAGGTCAAGAATTCGAGAATAGCAGTGATGTATGCCAATTATTTCTCAATGAAACAAGAATATATCAAAAAAAGAATTAGGGAATTGAAAGGAAATAATTATAATGTTTTCTGTGCACAGGAAAATGCAGAAATGAATTAAAAGAGCAAAAATAGTGTAAGAGAACACAAGTGAAAGCAAAGCAATTGAAAAAATAAACCCAGGTGAGGCTATCAATGGGGGTAGCTCAAGAAATACAATCCCATTGGTGGAAGAGCCTGGTAGGCTGCAGCCCATGGGGTCACGAAGAGTCGGACACCACTGAGTGACTTCACTTTCACTTTTCACTTTCACGCATTGGAGAAGGAAATGGCAACCCACTCCAGTGTTCTTGCCTGGAGAATCCCAGGGATGGGGGAGCCTAGTGGACTGCCGTCTATGGAGTTGCCCAGAGTAGGACACGACTGAAGCTACTTGGCGGCAGCAGCCGCAGCAGCTCAAGAAATGACAGAGATGCCAAAGAGAATTAAAATGAGCTACAAATAAAGGGTGTAAAGCAATTAGAATATAAATAGTAGACTCTTACGGGCCAGGCACACTTCTAAACAATTTACCTGTAATAATTTATTTAATCTTCACACAACTTTATGGGAGAATTAGATTTATTCCTATTTTACAGATAGGAATGCTGAAGCAAAAAAAGAACAAATATCTTGCCAAAGGTCATACATCTAGTAGGTGACAGAGCCGAGGTTTAACCCAGAAAACCTGACTTAGAAACAGCTCTTCTAACACTGTGCTATGACAACTCAAAGAAAAGAGAATGGAATAAAATCAGAGAAAAAAAAAATTTTTTTAATGGAGACATGTGGGTGAGAAAAAGAAGCATGAAAAAGATTAAGAAAAGGTGTGCAATATGGTAAAAACAAATAAATAAATAAAACAATGCTGGAAAAAATGAAAGAAAACAGAACAATGATAACTGATAAAAAAAGACAACATATATAGAAAAAACTGAGAAAAATGTGACAATGAGCATCAAAGGAAAAAAAATAAAAATTTCTGAAATCCGCCTTCATTGTTCCCTGTAGGAGCTGAAGCAGAAGGGACTCATGTGAAAGGGATTCCTTTCCCTCAGTGCAGGTGGGAAGTGAATAAGAGGCTACAGCTGTGAGGAGTGCTTCCCAGGTGGCTCAGTGGTAAAGGATCCTCCTGCTAATGCAGGAGACCCGAGGTTCAATCCCTGGGTCAGGAAGATTCCCTGGAGAAGGAAATGGCAACCCACTCCAGGATTCTTTCCTGGAAAACCCCATAGACAGAGGAGAGGCTTAGCAGGCTACAGCCCATGAGATTGCAAAGAGTCAGACATAACTTAGGGACTGTAACAGCAGCAGTAGCAGCTGGTGAGGAAGCGTCAGCCCTATACTTACAAGGAATAGGTGGTGTTCACTTTTCCCATGTGATTATCATATTACCTGCACTGGCCATTAGGCGCTTAGGGTGAATCTCTGAGATGGTGTTAAGACAATGGACAAAGTATTTGCTGCAGCAAATTATTCTACTACTGAATTATTGTGACAGCTGCCAAGGGAAATAACCCTGTAGGGACACAGACTTTTCCAGAAATAAACATGGCATTCACAGAAAACCAAGGATAAGAAACAGGAATGGAAATCAAGTTCTTCTGATGAAACAATAAGTTAACTAGTAAGTTTCAACATATCAACCTGATAGAATACAATGCAATATTTTAAATTATGATTTAAGAAGACAATATAAATATGAAAATGACATATTAGTGTTAAAAACAAAACATAAAATAGTTTCTAAAGTCTTGCTTAAATGTTGATTGAGATTATTTCAGAATACACATCCATGTTATTAGAGACAAAGGGAAATGTATAATATTTCTGATTGTAGATGATCCATAATTTGTTCAATTAAAACATTCTTTATGGGCCACGGGGAAGGGATAGAGTTGTAGTTTGGGGTTAGCAGATGCAAACTATTATATACAGACTAGACAAATAAGAAAGTCCTACTTTATTGCATAGGGAGATATATTCAATCCTATGATAAACCATGATGGAAAGTAGGGAAAAAGAATGTGTGTGTGTGCATATATATACATGCACACACACACACACACACGTATACATATATATATTCAGCTATACAGCAGAAATGAACACAACACTGTAAATTCAATACACTTTAATTAAAAAAAAAAGCCTTTAAATGATATGGTCTCTTAAATTAAAAAAAAAATAATAGGAAAAAAAACCCCAGTATATTTGCCAAATGCTTCTATCATGAAAAATATCATTTTCCTCTGATATCATTAGTGGCACTGTCTAAATTACATGAGTAGAAATGCTGTATTACAAACCATGAAATATAATAGTATCTTTAAAAAGTAAATAATAAAAATATCTTTAACCATGAAAGTACTAAGTTGACTGGCATTACATTTCCTTCCAAAACTAAAGCAAAAACCATTGGCAAATAATTTATCATCTCTAATAGAAGGAAGCATATTAATTCACTTAAAAGCCCAACATTTTACTGATATTCTGTTCTGAAAAGAATTATAACATGAAAATTTGCACAAAGGACATGAACAACATTTTGAACATGCCTACTTTAATGACTTTTGGTGAACAGTTTAGGATGATAGCAGACCACCCTATTTCTAAACCTCATTTTTGCCAGTGATAGCAGGTAAGTTACAATCCAAATGCCAGGATTTTTTCGTCTTTGTTAATGGACTAGGATGTTTGCCCACCATATACGTCTATCTAGTGGTGTGCTGGCAAAGTAGCTCGTCGAAGTAAAAAGTACTTCTTCATAGTGTTTTCTAATTTCATGCATTTAATCTACAAATGGATTAATGACCAGCTTTTAAAATTTCTGAATGTGTCCTTAAGAGCTGCTATTTGCCAACTCCCCAGAACACTACTGCTTACAAAAAAAAAAAAAATAGGTATCATGGATTTTCCAGTTTTTCTTCTCCTTTCTGAGTTCACAGAAAAGTATGGTTATACCAACCACTTTAAATTAAAAAAAATCTAAGGATGACATGATTATTGAATATTTGAGCATATTTTAAAAGAATTTTCAGTTGATCAAAAAGCATTCTTTGAGGTCCTAATCTATGTGAGCAGATTTTCTTTTCAAGTGAGGTTTATGCTATTCACATGCATGATAACTCCAAATAAATGAACTGACTTTTACTAACTTGAGAAACATAATGTATTATGTGCTGGCTACTTCCATTCACTAGTCACTGCATGCTGTGTGATCTCACCAAAGCTGTTAGCCAAGTACTCCTGCCAAAAATTAAACTACCTTGACAGGTTATTGATACAACTGTCCACAGTGAGTCAAGACCTCATGCTCCTTTTAGGAAATATTGTGACCCCCAAATTGAATCATGTCTAATTCACATAATATGCATCTATTCACATAATATGCATCTAAGTTTTGCCTTTCAGACAGAAAAGAATAGAAAATACATTCAATCAATAATATGATCTCTCCCAAGACATTCTCTCAATTTGTTAAGTCTATTACTTTGTGTTCTGATGCTTCAGCCTCTACCTCCCCCAACCTATAGCCTATTGTTGTGTTAATGGGTGTCTGTCTTCACTTGACCTGGTATCTCCTCATAGGCAAGAACATACAAATACAAAATAGGTTTCAAACTGTGATAAGATTTCATTGAAACAAGAGGACACAATTACCAATACATTATACTGGGCAAATAATTATTCTAGTTTCCTTTTGCTGCATTTGGAGTCAAATCTAAACAAAGTGACCCCTGTGAACCAAATATTTATCTTTTGTTTTTGTTTTAATTTTGCATTTCTATACAATTTTAAAGGTTAGTTTCCACTCACAGGTATTACACAATATTGGCTGTATTCCGCACATTGAACAACACAACCTTGAGCCTATCTTACATCCAGCAGTTTCTACCGCCAATTCCCACACCTCTATATCACCCTCACCCCTCTCCCGACTGATAACCAAGAGGTGAGGATGTGCAGAGAGAGGCAGAAGCCAGGGAGGTGACACAAGTTTGCCTATATCCCCCCTCCCTAGTCCTTCTCTAGTCAATTCAGAATTCTCTGTTTGCAGGAAAAAATGCCCCCCTTGGGCTTGACTAGATCTAGTTGTTTTTCTTATTTGCAATAAAAACAGGCTGCCCTAAACTCCCTTGATAAGAATGACCAAGCAGGGTCTATGTACTGGAGAGCTGTTTGCTCACTCTTGTGTAACTGTTTATATTTCAGAAACTGCCAGGAATTGGGGATAGTTTCAGTAATAGGAGAAAGATCTTAGCAGGAGCCTGAGCTGCATGCTGTTGAGAGGTGTGGTGTGAAGTCAAGTGGGCCTTAGAAAGCATCTCTACAAACAAAGCTAGTGGAGGTGATGGAATTCCAGTTGAGCTATTTCAAATCCTGAAAGATGAGGCTGTGAAAGTGCTGCACTCAACATGCCAGCAAATTTGGAAAACTCAGCAGTGGCCACAGGACTGGAAAAGGTCAGATTTCATTCTAATCCCAAAGACAGGCAATGCCAAAGAATGCTCAAACTACCGCACAACTGCACTCATCTCTAACGCTAGTAAAGTAATGCTCAAAATTCTCCAAGTCAGGCTGCAGCAATACATGAACCGTGAACTTCCAGATGTTCAAGCTGGTTTTAAAAAAGGCAGAGGAACCAGAGATCAAATTGCCAATATCTGCTGGATCATTGAAAAAGCAAGAGAGTTCCAGAAAAACATCTATTTCTGCTTTATTGACTATGCCAAAGCCTTTGATTGTGTGGATCACAGTAAACTGTGGAAAATTCTGAAAGAGATGGGAATACCAGACCACCTGACCTGCCTCTTGAGAAACCTATATGCAGGTCAGGAAGCCACAGTTAGAACTGGACATGGAACAACAGACTGGTTGCAACTAGGAAAAGGAGTATGTCAAGGCTGTATATTGTCACCCTGCTTATTTAACTTATATGAAGAGTACATCATGAGAAACACTGGGCTGGAAGAAGCACAAGCTGGAATCAAGATTGCTGGGAGAAATCTCAATAACCTCAGATATGCAGATAATACCACCCTTATGGCAGAAAGTGAAGAGGAACTAAAGAGCCTCTTGATGAAAGTGAAAGTGGAGAGTGAAAAATTTGGCTTAAAACTCAACATTCAGAAAACAAAGATCATGGCATCTGGTCCCATCACTTTATGGGAAATAGATGGGGAAACAGTGGAAACAGTGTCAGACTTTATTTTTTGAGTCTCCAAAATCACTGCAGATAGATGGTGACTGCAACCATGAAATTAAAAGATGCTTACTCCTTGGAAGAAAAGTTATGACCAACCTAGATAGCATATTGAAAAGCAGAGACATTGCCAACAAAGGTCAATCTAGTCAAGGCTATGGTTTTTCCAGTGGTCATGTATGGATGTGAAAGTTGGACTGTGAAGAAAGCTGAGCACTGAAGAATTGATGCCTTTGAACTGTGGTGTTGGAGAAGACTCTTGAGAGTCCCTTGGACTGCAAGGAGATCCAACCAGTTCATTCTGAAGGAGATCAGCCCTGGCATTTCTTTAGAAGGAATGATGCTAAAGCTGAAATTCCAGTACTTTGGCCACCTCATGCGAAGAGTTGACTCATTGGGAAGACTCTGATCCTGGGAGGGATGGGGGCAGGAAGAGAAGGGGACGACAGAGGATGAGATGGCTGGATGGCATCACTGACTCGATGGACGTGAGTCTGAGTGAACTCCGGGAGTTGGTGATGGACAGGGAGTCCTGGCGTGCTGTGATTCATTGGGTCGCAAAGAGTCAGACATGACTGAGCGACTAAACTGAACTGAACTGAGGATTCTAGTTCCTGGAATGCAAAATTTTCTTTATTTTTTTTCAAATTGAAGCATGTTTGACATACAGGATTGTATATATTTAAGAGGTACAGTATATTGTGCTGTACTTAGTTGCTCAGTCATGTGTGATTCTTTGCGACTCCATGGACTGTAACCCACCAGGCTCCTCTGTCCATGTTGATTCTCCAGGCTAGAATACTGGTATAGGTTGCCATGCCCTCATCCAGGGGATTTTCCCAACCCAGGATCGAACCCAGGTCTCCCACACTGCAGGCAGATTCTTTACCATCTGAGCCACCAGGGATGCCCAAGATATGCAAGATTAATTTGACATATTTACATATTGTAATATGACTTCTATTGTAGTGGTAATTGGCACTTCTATCATAAAACTTAATTATAATTTTTTTAAACTGGAGAACAATTATACCAAGGAAGTTCTCACACTGTTGCCAAAGTTCTAGGCCCTACAACAGACTTCCTAACCTGGGGATCTGGCAAAGGGACTGAGTATCCCCAGGGAATCTGTTTTTGATGGTCAGCAGAATTTGATTACAGAACTTCTACAGGACTGGGAAACAGACTCTTGGAGGGCACAAACAAAATCTTCTGCTTAGCAAGAACCAGGAGAAAGGAACAGTGACCCCATAAGAGACTGAGCCAGACATGCCTGTGAGTGTTTGGGAATTCCTGGCAGAGGCATGTGTCGACAGTGGCCTTCCACAGGGTCAGGGGCACTTGTCTCCAACAGTTCTTGGAGGGGCAGTGTGCTGGCATAAGTCCTTTTGGAGGAGGTCACCATTATTCTTACCATAGAATGGCCTCAGGCCAAACTACAGGGAGGGAACACAGCCATCTATCAGCAGAAAATTAGATTAAAGAGTTATTAAGCATGGTCTTGCCCACCAGAACAAGACTGGGTTTTCCCCACAGTCAGTCCCTCCCATCAAGAAGATTGCACAAGCCTCTTATGTGCATTCATCAGAGGGCAGACAGAATAAAATCCACAGTCACAGAAAACTAACCAAACTGATCATATGGATCACAACCTCGTCTAACTGAATGAAACTATAAGTCATGCCATGTAGGGCCAACCAATCTGGACAGGTCATAGTGGAGAGTTTTGACTAAATGTGGTCCACTGGAGAAGGGAATGGCAAACCACTTTAGTATTTTTTCCTTGAGAACCCCATGAACAGTGTCAAAAAGCAAAAACATTACATTGAAAGATGAACCTCCCAGGTTGGTAGATGTCCAATATGTACTGGAGAAGAGCAGAGAAATAGCTTCAGAAGGAATGAAAAGGCTGAGCCAAAGCACAAACAGTGCCCAGTTGTGAATGTGTCTGGTGTTGAAAGTAAAGTCTGATGCTGTAAAGAACAATATTGTATACAAACCTGGAATGTTAGGTCCATGAATCAATATAAACTAGAAGTGGTCAAATAAGAGATGCCAAGAGTGAGGAAGCAGTGAACTAAAGTGGAAGAGAATGGTCAAATTTAGTTCAGATGACCATTATGTCTACTACTGTGAGCAAGAATCCCTTATAGGAAATGGAGTCTTCCTCATAGTCAACATGATTCCAAAATGCAGCACTTGGGTGCAGTCTCAAAAATGACAGAATGATTTTGGTTTCTTTCTAAGGCAAACCATTCAGTATCACAGTAATCCATGTCTATGCCCCAACCACTAATGCCAAAGAAGCTGAAGTTGAAAAGTTCTAAGAAGACCTACAAGACCTTGTAGAACTCACACCAAAAAAAGAAAAAGATGTCCTTTTCATCAGAGGGACCTGGAATGGAAAAGTAGGAAGTCAAGAGATACCTGGAATAACAGGCAGATTTGGCTTTGGAATGCAAAATGAAGCAGGGCAAAGGCTGACAGAGTTTTGCCAGGAGAATGCACTGGTCATAGCAAGCACCCTCTTCCAATAACACAAGAGATGACTTTACTCATGGACATCACCAGATGGCCAATACCAAAATCAGGCTGATTATACTCTTTGCACCAAAAACAAGACTGTGGCTCAGATTATGAACTCCTTATTCAAAATTCAAACTTAAATTGAAGAAAGTAGGGAAAACCACTAGGCCATTCAGGTGTGACCTAAATCAAACCCCTAATGATTATACAGTGGAGATGACAAATAGCTTCAAAGGAATAGATATGATAGAAAGAATGCCTGAAGAACTATGGAGGGAGGTTCATAACATTGCTCAGGAGGCAGTGATCAGAACCATCCCCACGAAAAAGAAATGCAAAAAGATTGTCTCAGGAGGACTTACATATGGCTCAGAGAAGAAGAAAAGCAAAGGGAAAAGGAGAAAAGGAAAGATATACCCATCTTGGAATGCAGAATTCCAAAGAATGGTGAGGAGAAATAAGAAAGCCTTCCTAAATGAACAATGCAAAGAAATAGAGGAAAACAATGGAATGGGAAAGACTAGAGATCTCTTCAAGAAAATTCGAGATACTAAGAGAACATTTCAAGCAAAAATGGGCTCAATAAAGGACAGAAACAATATGGACCTAACAGAAGCAGAAGAGATTAAGAAGAGATGGCAAGAATACACAGAAGAATTGTACAAAAAAGTCTTAGTGACCCGGATAACCGTGATGGTGTGATCACTCACCTAGAGCCAAACATACTGGAGTGTGAAGTCAAATGGGCCTTAGGAAACATCACTATGAACAAAGCTAGTGGAGGTGATGGAATTCCAGCTGAGCTATTTCAAACCCTAAAAGATGATGATGTGAAAGCGCTGCACTCAATATGCCAGCAAATTTGGAAAACTCAGCAGTGGCCACAGGACTGGAGAAGGTCAGTTTTCATTCCAATCCCAAAGAAAGGCAATGCCAAAGGATATTCAAACTACCGCACAATTGTACTTATGTCACATGCTAGCAAGGTGATGCTCAAAATCCTTCAAGCTAGGTTTCAAGAGTATGTGAACCGAGAACTTCCAGATGTCCAAGCTGGATTTAGAAAAGGCAGAGGAACCAGTGATTAAATTGCCAACATTTATTGAATCATCGAAAAAGCATGAGAGTTCCAGAAAAATACTACTTCTGCTTCATTGACTATGCTAAAGCCTTTGAATGTGTGGATCACAACAAACTATGGAAAATTCTTAAAGAGATGGGAATACTGGATCACCTTATCCGCCTCCAGAGAAACTGTATGCAGGTCAAGAAGCAACAGTTAGAACCAGACGTGGAACAACAGACTGGTTCCAAATCGGGAAAGGAGTACATCAAGGCTGTATATTGTCACACTCCTTATTTAACTTATATACAGAGTACGTCATGTGAAATGCTGGGCTGGATGAAGTACAAACTGGAGTCAAGATTGCTGAGAGAAATATTAATAACCTCAGATATGCAGATGATGCCACTCATGGCAGAAAGCGAAGAGGAACTAAAGAGCCTCTTAGTGAAGGTGAGAGAGGAGAGTGATAAAGCTGTTTAAGACTCAACATTCAAAAAACTAAGATCATGACATCCGGTTCCATCACTTCATGGCAAATAGATGGGGAAACAATGGAAACAGTGACAGACTTTTTTTCTTGGGCTCCAAAATCACTGTGGATGATTACTGCAGCCATGAAATTAAAAGACACTTGCTCCTTGGAAGAAAAGCTATGACACCCTGGACAGTGAATTAAAAGCAGAGACATCACTTTGCCAACAAAGGTCCACGTAGTCAAAGCTATGGTTTTCCCAGTAGTCATGTATGGATGTGACCATTAAAAAGACTGAGCACCAAAGAACTGATGCCTTTGAACTGTGATGCTGGAGAAGACTCTTGAGAGTTCCTTGGAAAGCAAGGAGGACAAACCAGTCGATCTTAAAGGAAATCAACCTTGAATTTTCATTGGAAGTACTAATGCTGAAGCTGAAGCTCCAATACTTTGGCCACCTGATCAAAGAGCTGATTCTTTGGAAAAAACCCTGATGCTGGGAAAGATTGAAGGCTGGAGAAGGGGAAGACAGAGGATGAGATGATTGCATGGTATAACTGTCTCAGTGGAAATGAATTTGAGCATACTTCAGATAATAGTAAAGGACAGGGAAGCCTGGCATGCTACAGTCCATGGTCTCAAAAAGAGTCAAACATGACAGAGCGACTAAATAAAAACAATAACAGCAACCCTTTTCCGCATCATCCCCTAGTAACCATTTACTCTGTTTTTATGAATTCAGCTTTTTCTAGATTCCATGGATAAGTAATATCTTAGACTATTTGTTTTTCTCAGTATGACATCTCAATTAGCATAATATCCTCAAGATCCATCCATGTTGTTGCAAATGGCAGGATATACTTCTTTATCATGGTTGAATATTCCTTTGCATATTTGTGTATATCTCATCTTTTTATCCATTCGCTGATGGGTTCCTAGTTTGCTTCTATATCTGAGCTATTAAGATAAATGCTGTAAAAAGACATGAGAGTGCATATATCTCTTTTAAAATCTGCTTTTATTTCCTTTTGGTGTATACCCAGAAATGGGATTGCTACATCACTGGGTACATCTCTTTATTTTTTTGAGGAACCTCCATCTGGATTTCCATAGTAGTTGAATCGACTTGCATTCCCACGAATAGGTTACATAACAAGTTCACTTTTCTTTTCATCCTTGCCAAAACTTATCATACCTTTTCTTCTTGGTGATAGCCATTCTTAAAGGTGTGAGGTGATATCTTATTGTGGTTTTGACATATATATCTCTGGTTAAGTGTCTTGAACATCTTTTCATATATCTATATCCATTTCTGTGTTGGGAAAATGTCTGTTTCTTCCCTCTGCCTACTTTAAAATCAGATTATTAATGACTTGTATGAGTTCTTCGTATGTTTTGTATATATCTGCTATTCATGGTTTGCAAATTTTCTCCCAGTGTGTAGGCTGTCTTTCATTTAATTGTTTCCTTCGCTGTGCAGAGACTTTTAAATTTGATATAGTCACCTCGGGTTTTTTTTTTTTTTTTTTGCCTTTGTTGTTTGTGCTTTGATGTCATATCTAAAATATCATGTCCAAGACTTGATGTTGAGGAACT
This sequence comes from Bos javanicus, assembly GCF_032452875.1. Classification (NCBI taxonomy): domain Eukaryota; kingdom Metazoa; phylum Chordata; class Mammalia; order Artiodactyla; family Bovidae; genus Bos; species Bos javanicus. The sequence continues at coordinate 37,118,377 of NC_083895.1, read as the reverse complement.
GCTACCCTATGTTTTCTTCCAGAAGTTTCATGGTATCAGGTCTAATGTCTATGATTGATGTCAGTTAATGAGTTATGTGTGTGTTATAAGATAGTGGTCCAATCATTGTCCTGCTTGTGCTGATCCAGTTTTCTCAACACCACTGATTGAATAGACCACCCTTTTCCCACTGGGTGTTCTTGGCTTCCTTGTCAAACATTTTGACCATATTTGGACTGTTTTTTTCTAGGCTCTCTATTCTGCTCTATTGGTCTGTGTCTATTTTTATTGTAGAACTATACTGTTTTTATTTCTATGGCTTTGGGTAGTGTATTTTGTATTGAGGAGGTGTGATACCTCCAACTTTGTTCTTCTTGATCGGGATTACTTTGGCTATTCAAGGTCCTTTGTGGTTCCATACAAATTTTGGGACTTTTCTCTATATCTATGACGAATGCTGTTAGAATTTTGATAGGGATAGACTTGAATCTATAGATGGTGACTTATATCTATAAATTTATTTATCTTTCTCTAAATCCATGACCATTTTAACAATGTTAATTCTTTCAATCCATGAACATCATAATCTTTCCTTTTGTTTGTGCTTTTGATTTCTTTCAACAAAGTTGTATGCTTTTCATTGTATTGATATTTCACTTAAGTGGTCAAATATGTTAGGCATTTTATTGTTTTAAACTATTAAAATGGGTTAATTTCCTTTATTTTATCAGGTATTTCATGATTGTAGAAATGCTTATTTTGGTATCTTGATGTTTTTAGTAGTTCAACTTTACTGGCTTTGTTATTTCCAACAGTTCTGGGTTTCCTTTTGGATTTTCTATATTTAAATTATTTGCAAATGGGGGCAATTTACTTCTTTTTGATTTGGATGCCTTTAATGTCTCTGTCTTGCCTAATTACTCTAGCTAGGACTTCCACTGCTATGTTGAATAAGAATGATGAGACTGGGTATCCTTCTCTTGACAATGATCTTAGAGAAAAATCTTTCACGTTTTCACCGTTGAGTGGAATGTTAGCTGTGGGTCTCCTATGTGGCCTCTGTTATGCTGAGATGTGTTTCTTCTATACACAATAGGTTGAAGGGTTTTACTAGGAAAGGTGGTGTTCTGGCAAATGCTCTTCCTGCATCTATTGAGGTGATCTTGTAACTTTTATCTTTCATTCTATTAACATGAAGTATCATACTTACTGATTTGCATATGTTGAACCATCTTTGCATTCTAGGGATAAATCCAATTTGTCATTATGTATAAACCTTTTAATGTGCTCTTGAATTTCAAATCAGATCAGTTGCTCAGGCGTGTCCGACTCTTTGCGACCCCATGAATCGCAGCACGCCAGACTTCCCTGTCCATCACCAACTCCCGGAGTTCATTCAGACTAACGTCCATTGAGTCAGTGATGCCATCCAGCCATCTCATCCTCTGTTGTCCTCTTCTTCTCTTGACCCCAATCCCTCCCAGCATCAGAGTCTTTTCCAATGAGTCAACATTTTGCATGAGGTGGCCAAAGTACTGGAGTTTCAGCTTTAGCATCATTCCTTCCAAAGAAATCCCAGAGCTGATCTCCTTCAGAATGGACTGGGTGGATCTCCTTGCAGTCCAAGGGACTCTCAAGAGTCTTCTCCAACACCACAGTTCAAAAGCATCAATTCTTCAGCGCTCAGCCTTCTTCACAGTCCAACTCTCACATCCATACATGACCACAGGAAAAACCATAGCCTTGACTAGATGAAACTTTGTTGGCAAAGTAATGTCTCTGCTTTTGAATATGCTATCTAGGTTGGTCATAACTTTCCTTCCAAGGAGTAAGCGTCTTTTAATTTCATGGCTGCAGTCACCATCTGTAGTGATTTTGGAACCCAGAAAATTAAAGTCTGACACTGTTTCCACTGTTTCCCCATCTATTTCCCGTGAAGTGATGGGACCATATGCCATGATCTTTGTTTTCTGAATGTTGAAATTTAAGTCAACTTTTTCACTCTCCACTTTCACCTTCATCAAGAGGCTTTTTAGTTCCTCTTCACTTTCTGCCATAAGGGTGGTATCATCTGCATATCTGAGGTTATTGGTATTTCTCCTGGCAATCTTGATTCCAGCTTGTGCTTCTTCCAGCCCAGCATTTCTCATGATGTACTTTGCATGTAAGTTAAATAAACTGGGTGACACTATACAGCTTTGAAGTACTCCCTTTCTTATTGGGAACCAGTCTGTTGTTCCACGTCCAGTTCTAACTGTTGCTTCCTGACCTGCATACAAATTTCTCAAGAGGCAGATCAGGTGGTCTGGTATTCCCATCTCTTGAAGAATTTTCCACAGTTTATTGTGATCCACACAGTCAAAGGCTTTGGCATAGTCAATAAAGCAGAAATAGATGTTTTTCTGGAACTCTCTTGCTTTTTTGATGATCCACCGGATGTTGACAATTTGGTCTCTGGTTCCTCTGCCTTTTCTAAAACCAGCTTGAACATCTGGAAGTTCACAGTTCACGTATTGCTGAAGCCTGGCTTGGAGAATTTTGAGCATTACTTTACTAGCGTGTGAGATGAGTGCAATTGTGTGGTAGTTTGAGCATTCTTTGGCAATGCCTTTCTTTGGGATTGGAATGAAAACTGACCTTTTCCAGTCCTGTGGCCACTGCTGAGTTTTCCAAATTTGCTGGCATATTGAGTGCAGCACTTTCACAGCATCATCTTTCAGGATTTGAAATAGCTCAACTGGAATTCCATTACCTCCACTAGCTTTATTCATAGTGATGCTTTCTAAGGCCCACTTGACTTCACATTCCAGGATGTCTGGCTCTAGGTCAGTGATGAAACCATCGTGGTATCTTGGTCGTGAAGATCTTTTTTTGTACAGTTCTTCTGTGTATTCTTGCCACCTCTTCTTAATACCTTCTGCTGCTGTTAGGTTCATACCATTTCTGTCCTTTATTGTGCCCATCTTTGCATAAAATATTCCCTTGGTATCTCTAATTTTCTTGAAGTGATCTCTAGTCTTTCCCATTCTGTTGTTTTCCTCTATTTCTTTGCATTGATCACTGAGGAAGGCTTTCTTATCTCTTTTTGCTCTTCTTTGGAACTCTGCATTCAGATGCGTATATCTTTCCTTTTCTCCTTTGATTTTCACTTCTCTTTTTTTAACATCTATTTGTAAGGCCTCTGCAGACAGCCATTTTGCTTTTTTGCATTTCTTTTCCATGAGATGGTCTTGATCCCTGTCTCCTGTACAATGTCACGAACCTCAGTCCATAGTACTTCAGGCACTCTATCTATCAGATCTAGTCCCTTAAATCTATTTCTCACTTCCACTGTATAATCATAAGGGATTTAGTTTAGGTCATACCTGAATGGCCTAGTGGTTTTCCCTATTTTCTTCATTTTAAGTCTTCAATGTGTTTGTTAGCCATCTGTATATCTTCTGTGGAGAAATGTCTGTTTTGTTCTTTGGCCCATTTTTTGATTGGGTCCTTTATTTTTCTGGAAATCAGCTGAAGGAGTTGCTTTTATAGTTTTGAGGTTAATTCTCTGTCCATTGCTTCGTTTGCTATTATTTTCTCCCATTCTGAAGGCTGTCTTTTCACCTAGCTTATAGTTTCCTTTGTTGTACAGAAGCTTTTAATTTTAATTAGGTCCCGTTTGTTTATTTTTGCTTTTATTTCCAATATTCTGGGAGGTGGGTCATAGAGGATCCTGCTGTGATTTATGTCAGAGAGTGTTTTGCCTATGTTCTCATCTAGGAGTTTTATGGTTTCTGGCCTTCTATTTAGATCTTGAATCCATTTTGAATTTATTTTTGTGTATGGTATTAGAAAGTGTTCTAGTTTCATTCTTTTACAAGTGGTTGACTAGTTTTCCCAGCACCACTTGTTAAAGAGATTGTCTTTTCTCCATTGTATATTCTTGCCTCTTTTATCAAAGATAAGCTGTCCATAGGTGTGTGGATTTATCTCTGGGCTTTCTATTTTCTTTCATTGATTTATATTTCTGTCTTTGTGCCAGTACCATACTGTCTTGATAACTGTGGCTTTGTAGTAGAGCCTGAAGTCAGGCAGGTTGATTACTCCAGTTCCATTCTTCTTTCTCAAGATTGCTTTGGCTATTCGAGGTTTTTTGTATTTCCATACAAATTGTGAAATTATTTATTCTAGCTCTGTGAAAAATACCACTGGTAACTTGATAGAGATTGCATTGAATCTATAGATTGCTTTGGGTAGCATACTCATTTTCACTTTATTGATTCTTCTGATCCATGAACATGGTATATTTCTCCATCTATTAGTCTTCTCTTTGATTTCTTTTACCAATGTTTTATAGTTTTCTTTTTATAGGTCTTTTTTTTTTCTTTAGGTAGATATATCCCTAAGTATTTTATTCTTTTCGTTGCAATGGTGAATGGAATTTTTTCCTTAATTTCTCTTTCTATTCTCTCATTAGTAGTGTATAGGAATGCAAGGAATTTCTGCGTGTTGATTCTATATCCTGCAACTTTTCTATATTCATTGATTAGTTCTAGTAATTTTCTGGTGGAGTCTTTAGGGTTTCCTATGTAGAGGATCATGTCATCTGAAAACAGTGAGAGATTTACTTCTTCTTTTCCAATCTGAATTCCTTTTATTTCTTTTTCTGCTTTGATTGCTTTGACCAAAACTTCCAAAACTATGTTGAATAGTAGTGGTGAGAGTGAGCACCCTGGTCTTGTTGCTGACTTTAGGGGAAATGCTTTCAATTTTTCACCATTGAGGATAATGTTTGCTGTGGGCTTTCATATATAGCTTTTTTTATGTTGAGGTATGTTCCTTCTATTCCTGCTTTCTGGAGCGTTTTTATCATAAATGGATGTTGAATTTTGTCAAAGGCTTTCTCTGCATCTATTGAGATAATCGTATGGTTTTTATTTTTCAATTTGTTAAATTGGCTTATTACATTGATTGATTTGCAGATATTGAAGAATCCTTGCATGCCTGGGATAAAGCCCACTTGGTCATGATGTATGACCTTTTCAATATGTTGTTGGATTCTGATTGCTAGAATTTTTTTTAATGATTTTTGCATCTATGTTCATCAGGGATATTGGCCTATAGTTTTTGTGTGTGTGTGGGGGGGGGATCTTTGTCAGGTTTTGGTATTAGGGTGGTCATGGTCTCATAGAATGAGTTTGGAAATTTACCTTCCTCTGCAATTTTCTGGAAGAGTTTGAATAGGATAGGTTTTTGCTCTTCTCTAAATTTTGGTAGAATTCAGCTGTGAAGCCGTCTGAATCTGGACTTTTGTTTGCTGGAAGATTTCTGATTACAGTTTCAATTTCCATGCTTGTGATGGGTCTTTAAGATATTCTATTTCTTCCTGGGTCAGTTTGGGAAAGTTGTACTTTTCTGAGAATTTGTCCATTTCTTCCACGTTGTCCATTTTATTGGCATATAGTTGCCGATAGTAGTCTCTTATGATCCTTTGTATTTCTGTGTTGTCTGTTGTGATCTCTCCATTTACATTTCTAATTTTATTGATTTGATTTTTCTCCCTTTGTTTCTTGATGAGTCTGGCTAAAGGTTTGTCAATTTTATTTATCTTCTCAAAGAACCAGTCTTTGGCTTTGTTGATTTTTGTTATGGTCTCTGTTGTTTCTTTTGCATTTATTTCTGCCCTAATTTTTAAGATTTCTTTCCTTCTACTAACCCTGGAATTCTTCATTTCTTCCTTTTCTAGTTGCTTTAGGTGTAGAGTTAGGTTATTTATTTGACTTTTGTCTTATTTCTTGAGGTGTGCCATTATGGCTATGAACCTTCCCCTTAGCACTGCTTGTACAGTGTCCCATAGGTTTTGTGTTGTTGTTGTGTTTTCATTTTCATTCATTTCTATCTATATTTTTATTTCTTTTTAAATTTCTCCTGTGATTTGTTGGTTATTCAGCAGCGTGTTGTTGAGCCTCCATATGTTGGAGTTTTTAATAGTTTTTCTCCTGTAATTGACATCTAATCTCACTGCATTGTGGTCAGAAAAGATAGTTGGAATGATTTCAATTTTTTTGAATTTACCAAGGCTAGATTTATGGTTCAGGATGTGATCTATCCAGGAGAAAGTTCCGTGTGCACTTGAGAAAAAAGTGAAATTCATTGTTTTGGGGTGAAATGTCCTATAGATATCAATTCGGTCTAACTGGTCTATTGTATCATTTAAAGTTTGTGTTTCCTTGTTAATTTTCTGTTTAGTTGATCTATCCATAGGTGTGAGTGGGGTATTACAGTCACCCGCTATTATTGTGTTATTGTTAATTTCCCCTTTCATACTTGTTAGCATTTGTCTTACATAATGCGGTACCTCTATGTTGGGTGCATATATATTTATAATTATTATATCTTCTTCTTGGATTGATCCTTTGATCATTATGTAGTGTCCTTCGTTGTCTCTTTTCACAGCCTTTGTTTTAAAGTCTATTTATCTGAAATGAGTATTGCTACTCCTGCTATCTTTTGATCTCTATTATCATTGAATATCTTTTTCCAGCCCTTTACTTTCAGCCTATATGTGTCCCTTGCTTGTAGGTGCGTCTTTTGTAGACAACATATATAGGGGTCTTGTTTTTGTATCCATTCAGTCAGTCTTTGTCTTTTGGTTGGGGCTTTCAACCCATTTGCATTTAAGGTAATTATTGATCAGTATGATCCCGTTGCCATTTACTTTGTTGTTTTGGACTCGAGTTTATACACCCTTTCTGTGTTTCCTGTCTAGAGAAGATCTTTTAGCATTTGTTGGAGAGCTGGTTTGGTGGTGCTGAATTCTCTCAGCTTTTGCTTGTCTGTAAAGCTTTTGATTTCTCCTTCGTATTTGAATAAGATCCTTGTTGGGTACAGAAGTCTGTGTTGTAGGTTATTTTCTTTCATCACTTTGAGTATGTCCTGCCATTCCCTCCTGGTCTGAAGAATTTCTGTTGAAAGATCAGCTCTTATCATTATGGGAATCCCCTTGTGTGTTATTTGTTGTTTTTCCCTTGCTGCTTTTAATATTTGTTCTTTGTGTTTGATCTTTGTTAATTTGATTAATATGTGTCTTGTGGTGTTTCACCTTGGGTTTATCATTTGGGGACTCTCTGAGTTTCTTGGACTTGGGTGACTATTTCCGTCCCCATTTTAGGGAAGTTTTCAACTATTATCTCCTCAAATATTTTCTCATGGTCTTTCTTTTTGTCTTTTTCTTCTGAGACTCCTATGATTCAAACATTGGGGCATTTAACATTGTCCCAGAGGTCTCTGAAATTGTCCTCATTTCTTTTAATTCCTTTTTTGTCTGTTTCATTTATTTCTGCCATTCTATGTTCTACCTCATTTATCCTATCTTCTGCCTCCATTATTCTACTGTTGGTTCCCTCCAGAGTGTTTTTGATCTCATTTATTGCATTATTCATTATATATTGACTCTTTTTTTATTTCTTCTTGGTCCTTGTTAAACTTTTCTTGCATCTTCTCAATTCTTGTCTCCAGGCTATTTATCTGTAACTCCATTTTGTTTTCAAGATTTTGGGTCACTGTCACTATCATTCTTTATCAGGTAGATTCCCTATCTCTTCCTCTTTTGTTTGGTTTGTTGGGCATTTATCCTGTTCCTTTACCTGCTGCCTTTTCATCTTGTTTATATTGCTGTGTTTGGGGTGGACTTTCCATTTTCTGGTGGTTCTGGAGTTCTGTTTATTGTGGAGGTTCCTCGCTGTTGGTGGGGTTGGACGGGTGGCTTGTCAAGGTTTCCTGGTTAGGGAAGCTTGTGTCAGTGTTCTGGAGGGTGGAGATGGGTTTCTTCTCTTTGGAGTGCAATGAAGTGTCTAGTAATGAGTTTTGAGATGTAAATGGATTTGGTGTGACTTTGGGAAGCCTGTATATTGAAGCTCAGGGCTATGTTCCTGTGTTGCTGGAGAATTTGTGTGGTATGTCTTGCTCTGGAACTTGTTGGCCCTTGGGTGGCGCTTGGTTTCAGTGTAGGTATGGAGGCGTTTGATGAGTTCTTATTGATTAATGTTCCCTGGAGTTAGGATTTCTCATGTGTTCTCAGGATTTGGACTTAAGCCTCCTGGTTCTGGTTTTCAGTCTTAATCTTACAGTAGCCTCAAGACTTCTCCATCTATACAATACCAATGATAAAACGTCTAGGTTAAAGATGAAAAGTTTCTCCACAGTAAGGGTCACCCAGTGAGGTACACAGAGTTACATGGAGAAGAGAAGGAGGGGGGAGATCGAGGTGACCAGGAGGAGAAGAGGAGTCAAAAGAGGAGAGAGCAAGCTAGCCAGTAATCACTTCCCTATGTGCGCTCCATGGTCTTGACCGCTCAGAGATGTTCACGAAGTTACACAGAGAAGAGAAGAGGGAGGAAGGAGACAGAGGTGGCCAGGAGGATTAAAGTTGGAATCAAAAGGAGCGAGACAGATCTAGCCAGTAGTCAGTTCCCTAAATGTTCTCCACAGCCCAGAACACACAAAGAGATTCACAGAGTTGGTTAGAGAAGGGGGAGGGAGGATATAGAGGCGACCTGGTGGAGGAAAAGGAGAATCCAAGGGGGGAGAGAGCAGTCAAGCCAGTAATCTCGCTCCCAAGAAAAAATGGGTACTGAAGATTGGGTTCTTAAAGGTACAAAAATGATAACAAATACCAAAAAGCAAAGATTTAAAATCTAGGCTAGAGGTTGGATTCTCAAAAATATAATATTAAAGAAAAAAACAAAGTCACAAAAAATATAAAACATATATATATATTTAAGTTTGCTTTAAAAAAAAGGGTCTTTTTTATGCAAAGTAATAGTAGGTTATAAAAATGAAAATCAAAGGAGTAATAGAGGACTTAAAAATTTTAAAAATAAAAAAATAAAATAAAATAAGATTTTTTTTTTAAATAAAAAATGATAATAGTAAAAATATATCTAGGACTTTCTCTGATGTTGTTGTGGACAGTGTGGGGTCAGTTCATTTTCCGATAGTTCCTGGATCTGGCTTATACTTCTCAATATCTATAGGCCCCTTCCTATGTCGTTGGTGATAACTACAGGATTTTAATCTATTGCACCTGTCACTTCCAAGGCAGTTCCCTGTTTTCGCTTCTTCTGTTTGCTGGTCTCTTCAATGTCTAATTTCCACCCTGACACAAGGGGATGGTGGTGGACACTTTTTTAGGCTCACTTGTTCACTCATGCTGTGGTGAGGGAGGAACACTGCAAACAAATATCACTAGTGTGTGCTCATAGTGTCTCGGCCACACTGGGTTTGCCCCTGCTCACAGCGTCCATGCTTTCCCAGTCTACACAGCTTAGGCTCTAGGTTGCTCTGCTGGGAACTGTCTGAGGCAGGCCTGGGGTTGTATGTACTTCCCAGGTCTAAGCCGCTCAGGTTCAAGTTCTCGGGTACTCCACAGAGGCGCAGACTTGGTTGAGTCTGTTTTTTGTGCTCTTCCCAGGTCTGAGCAACTCAGGTGACCAGATGCTTGGTGACCCCGGTCGCCACCAGGTGGAAGCTGTGACCTATCACCTTCCCTGTCCCAGCCACTCGGGTTTTCTGGGTGTACAACTGGAGCGCCTTCTCAGGTGTGCCGTGTGTCTCTTCTGGGGAGCTGATCTCTGGCTGTGACTCTCCCGGCGTATGTCGACCGTCCAGAATCCTAAGAAGTCTTGGTTAGTAATGAAGCCTTCCAGCAGTTTGGTAGATGATGCCTCTCTGGGGCCGCAATTGCCCCCTTCCGGGTCTGGCTGCCCCCGCCTGCCTGTCTCCGGTGGCGGATGGGCCAGCCCTCAGCTTGCTAGCTCTGCTCAGTCCTTTGTTCTGTGAGCGGGCCTGGTGGTGTCTTATGGTTAGGGCTTTTTCTGGGATAGCTATCCCACAGTCTGGGTTGCTATCTCAAGTAAGTTCCCTCAGATTGCCCTCAGGGCATTCAGGCCCAGTCCTTACTCTAAGCAATGCAGCCGGCGCCTCCCTGTCCGGCCCCTTCTTGCTAGTGGTGGATGCGAGCGGAAGCGCTGCTTCTCCACTGGGTGTTGCCGTTAGGCACGTAATCTGTGGGTTTTAATTATTTATTTATTTTTCCTCCCAGTTATGTTGCCCTCTGAGGTTCCAGTGCTCACCACAGACTCGCCAGTGAGAGTGTTTCCTGGTGTTTGGAAACTTCTCTCTTTTTAAGACTCCCTTCCCAGGATGGATCTCTGTCCCTCCCTCTTTTGTCTCTCTTTTTATCTTTTATATTTTTTCCTACCTTCTTTCAAAGACAATGGGCTGCCTTTCTGGGTGTCTGATGTCCTCTGCCAGCATTCAGAAGTTATTTTGTGGAATTTACTCAGCATTCAAATGTTCTTTTGATGAATTTGTGGGGGAGAAAGTGGTCTCCCCGTCCTATTCCTCTGCCATCTTAGGACCGCCCTGGAGATAATTTTTTATTTCTTCTGTTTAGCTTCCACATTGTTGTGGTTGTTCAGTCACTAAGTTGTGTCCAGCTCTTTGCAACCCCATGGACTGCAGCATGCCAGGCTTCCCTGTGTTCACTGTCTCTCAGAGTGCATTCATGCTCATGTCCATTGAGTCGGTCATGCCATCCAACCATCTCATCCTCTGTCGCCCCCTTCTCCTCCTGCCCTCAATCTTTCCCAGCATCAGGGTCTTTTCTAATGAATTGGCTGTTTGCATTGGGTAGTCAAAGTATTGGAGCTTCAGGTTCAGCATCAGTCCTTCTGGGAATATTCAGGGTTGGTTTCCTTTAGGATTGACTGATTTGATCTCCTTGCTGTCCAAGGGACTCTCAAGAGTCTTCTCCAGCACCACAACTCAAATGCATCAATTCTTCCGTGCTCAGCCTTATTTATGGTCCAACTCTCACATGCATACATGGCTACTGGGAAAACCATAGCATTGACAATATGGACCTTTGTTTGAAAAATGATGTCTCTGCTTTTTTATGTGCTGCTGTCCAGGTTTGTCATAGCTTTTCTTCCAAAGAGCAAGTGGGTTTGTGTGTGTGTGTGTGTGTGTGTGTGTGTGTGTGTGTTTTGGTTACCATGAGGGTTATTTACAACACCATGAGGGTTAATTAAAGCATCTAGATAACACGGTACATATTATGCTGATAGCAATTTATCTTTATTCACCCACAAAGGCTCCATCCTTTTACTCCTATCTATTATGTATTGAATGTCAAATTTGCCTCTCTTTATGTTGTATATCTGTTATTTTATAGGAGCTAGATTTGTTAATGCTTTTTTTAAACTTTATACTATATAGTTCAGATATCATTCTAATATGCAATGATAATTTTCCAATTCTGTCTATATTTTACCAATTCTGTAAATTCTGTCTATATTTTACCAATTTTGCAATTCTGTCTATATTTTACTGTCTATATTAGAGTGTTGTGTGTTTTCATATGTTTTCGTGTCATTAACTAGCATCTTTCTATTTCAGCTCCAAGAATTTTCAGTATTTCTTGCATGGCAGATTGAAAAGTGAACTCCTTTAGTTATTGCTTCAGTTCAGTTCAGTTCAGTCACCCAGTCATGACTCTTTGTGACTCCATGAACTGAAGCACGCCAGGCTTCCCTGTCCATCACCAATTCCCAGAGCCTGCTCAAACTCATGTCCATTAGGTCGGTGATGGCATCCAACCATCTTGTTCTCTGTTGTCCCCTTGCTTTCAATCTTTCCCATCAGGGTCTTTTCCAATGAGTCAGGTCTTTGCATCAGGTGGCCAAAATATTGAAGCTTCCTCTTCAGCATCAGTCCTTCCAATGAATATTCAGGGTTGATTTCCTTTAAGATTGACTGGTGTAATCTCTTTGCAGTCCAAGGGCTCTCAAGTGTCTTCTCCAACACCACAGTTCAAAAGTATCAATTCTTCAGCCTTCAGCCTTCTTTATGTTCCAACTCACATCCATACATGACTACTGGAAAAACCATAGCTTTGACTATATGGACCTTTGTTGGCAATGAAATGTCTCTGCTTTTTAACATGCGTCTAGGTTGGTCATAGCTTTTCTTCCAAGAAGCAAGTGTCTTTTAATCTCATGGCTGCAGTCACCATCTGCAGTGATTTTGGAGCCCAAGAAAATAAAGTCTGTTACTCTTTCCATTGATTCCCCATGTATTTGTCATGAAGTGATGGGACCAGCTGCCAGGAAAGCCTTTATTTTTCCATATATTGAGATAAATTTTCCAGATAAAGTATTCTTGGCTGAAAATGCTCATTTTCAGCATCCTGAATATGTCATTCCACTCTCCCCTGGTCTGTAGAATTTCTGCTGAGAAATCCACTGATAGTCTAGTGGAGGTTCCTTTGTAGGTTACATTTTTCTTTTTTCTGGCTACTGGTATGCAGGGGTAAGGCAGGTTTGACAGCTCCTTTGGGTCCACAGCCCTCTCTGAAGTCCTACTTATTTTTCAATGCACAGGTGTGCATTCAATTACACCCCAGGATCCTTTGGTGTAATATGAAGAGGTATTTTTGTTTGATATGGATGTTTAATATATTTTTTTCTTTTGCTATTGTTTAAAAAAAGGCAGACAGAAAGTGGAAATCATTTATGCCACTTGATGCTGACGTTAGTCCTTTGGAATGCCATTTTCTTTGGCCAGGCATTCGTTGGTTGTTAGCCCAGGGTAGGGGTTATTTCACAGGAAATAATGCTGCAGAGTGCACTTTGATTACGTTTCATAACAGTCTTTCTTCATCAGGGTCATCTCGGTGGTGAGGCTGAGTTAGACAAAAGGGTAAAAGTATTATAAAGACTTCTCTTGATCTGTATTCAAATTCGAGGTGCAAGCCCATGCCTTCTGTTTATGCTATGCAGAAACATTCTAACTCTAATGGAATCTATTTTTACTTTATGGATACCCCTAATGTCATGCTGAATTGCACAGAGAGTCTGTATATGTATATTACAAAGGGTATCTAACAATGAACTAGATAATCATACCAACTACTAACAGACCATAGTGAAACATGGGAAGAAAAAACAGAAGCAAAAAGAAAGCCATCAGAAAGGAAGATGTAACAAGTTTAAATTTTTAAGAAAATATAATATATGGGGCAGTCCTAAGATGGCAGGGGAATAGGATGGGGAGACCACTTTCTCCCCCACAAATTCATCAAAAGAACATTTCAACGCTGAGTAAAGTCCACAAAACAACTTCTGGAGGCTGGCAGAAGACATCAGGCACCGAGAAAAGCAGCCATTGTCTTTGAAAGGAGGTAGGAAAAAATATAAAAGATAAAAAGAAAGACAAAAGAGGTAGGGATGGAGATCCATCACAGGAAGGGAATCTTAAAAAAGAGATGTTTCCAAATACCAGGAAACTCTCTCACTGGTGAATCTGTGGCGAGCCTTGGAACCTCAGAGGGCAACGTAACTGGGAGGAAAAATAAATAAATAATTAAAACCCACAGATTTACCACAATGGTAAATCCCAGCGGAGAAGCAGTGCAGACGCCTGCATCTGCCACTAAAAAGCAAGGGCCAGACAGGGAGGCGCAGGCTGCATTTCTTAGAGTAAGGACCGGGCCTGAATGCCCCGAGGAAAATCTGAGGGAACTAACTTGAGATAGCAAACCGGACTGTAGGATAGCTATCCCAGGAAAACCCCTAACCTAAGACACCACCAGGCCCGCTCACAGAACAAAGGACTGAGCAGAGCTAGCTGGTTGCGGACAAGCCCATCCCCCACCTGAGACAGGCAGGTGAGGGAAGCCAGGGCTGGAAGAGGGCAATCACGGCCCCAGAGAGGCATCATCTACCAAACTTCTAGCTGACTTCATTGCTAACCAAGGCTTCTTGGGATTCTGGATGGTTGACATCCGACTGAGAAGGTGTGCCAGTTATACACCCAGAAAACTGAGTGGCGTGATGAGGAGGCGATAAGTCAGAGCTATCATGCTCGCCAAACACCTGGTCACCTGAGCTGCTCGGACCTGGGAAGGGTACAAAATGCAGGCCCAACCGTGTCTGCTCCTTTGTGGAATACCCCAGTACCTGAACCTGAGCGGTTTAGACCTGGAAAGTGCATACAACCCAGGGCCCGCCTCAGACAGTTCCGGGCAGAGCAACCTAAAGCCTAAGCAGTGTTGACAGGGAAAGCACACACGCTGTGAGCGGGGGCGAACCCAGTGTGGCCGAGACACTGCGAGCACTCCCCACAGAGGCCAGTAATATTTGTTTGCAGCCTTCCTCCATCCCCACAACCAACTGAACAAGGGAGCCTAAAAAAGTGTCCACCACCGCCCCCTTGTGTCAGGGTGGAAAATAGACACCGAAGAAACCAGCAAACAGAAGAAGCAAAAACAGAGGGAACCGCCTTGAAAGTGACAGCTGCAATATTTTAAAACCCTGTAGTTAGTACCAACTACATAGGAAGGGGCCTATAGATCCTGAAAAGTATAAGCTGGATCAAGAAACTATCTGAAAGTGAAGTATAGATGGAGAAGTCTTGAGGCTACTGTAAGAATAAGACTAAAAACCAGAACCAGGAGGCATAAGTCCAAATCCTGAGAACACCAGAGAACTCCTGACTCCAGGGAACGTTAATTGATAGGAACTCGTCAAAAGACTCCATACCTGCACTGAAACGAAGCACCACCCAAAGGCCAACAAGTTCCAGAGCAAGGCATACCACGTAAATTCTCCAGCAACACAGGAACATAGCCCTGAGATTCAATATACAGGCTTCCCAAAGTCACTCCAAATCCATTGACATCTCAGAACTCACTACTGGACACTTCATTGCACTCCAAAGAGAAGAAATCCAGATCCACCCACCAGAACACAGACACAAGCTTCCCTAACCAGGAAACCTTGACAAGCCACCGTTCCAACCCCACCTACAGCAAAAAAACTCCACAATAAAGAGAAATCCACAACTGCCAGAATACAGAAAGGCCACCCCAAACACAGCAATATAAACAAGATGAAAAGGCAGAGAAATACCCTGCAGATAAAGGAATAGGATAAATGCCCAACAAACCAAACAAAAGAGGAAGAGATAGGGAATCTACCTGATAAAGAATTCCGAATAATGAGAGTGACAATGATCCAAAATCTTGAAAAGAAAATGGAGTTACAAATAAATAGCCTGGAGACAAGGATTGAGAAGATGCAAGAAAGGTTTAACAAGGACCTAGAAGAAATAAAAAAAGGGTCAATATATAATGACTAATGCAATAATTGAGATCAAAAACACTCTGGAGGGAACCAACCATAGAATAATGGAGAGAGCAGATAGGATTAGTGAGGTAGAACATAGAATGGTAGAAATAAATGAAACAGAGAGTAAAAATGAATTAAAAGAAATGAGGACAATCTCAGAGACTTCTGGGACAATGTTAATTGCCCCAACATTTGAATCATAGGAGTCCCAGAAGAAGACAAAAAGAAACACCATGAGAAAGTACTTGAGGAGATAATAGTTGAAAGCTTCCCTAGAATGAGGAAGGAAATAGTCACCCAAGTCCAAGAAACCCAGAGAGTCCTAAAAGGATAAACCCAAGGTGAAACACCCCAAGACACATATTAATCAAATTAAAAAACCTCAAACACAAAGAACAAATATTAAAAGCAGCAAGGGAAAAACAACAAATATCACACAAGGGGATTCCCATATGGATAACAGCTGATATTTTAATAGAAACTCTTCAAGCCAGGAGGGAATGGCAGGACATACTTAAAGTGATGAAAGAAAATAACCTACAACCCAGACTGCTGTACCCAGCGAGGATCTCATTCAAATATGAAGGAGAAATCAAAAGCTTTACAGACAAGCAAAAGCTGAGAGAATTCAGCACCACCAAACCAGCTCTCCAACAAATGCTAGAGGATCTTCTCTAGACAGGAAACACAGAAAGGGTGTATAAACTCGAACCCAAAACAATAAAGTAAATGGCAATGGGATCACACTTATCAATAATTACCTTAAACGTAAATGAGTTGAATGCCTCAACCAAAAGACAAAGACTGGCTGAATGGATACAAAAACAAGACCCCTGTATATGTTGTCTACAAGAGACCCACCTACAAGCAAGGGACACATACAGGCTGAAAGTGGAGGGCTGGAAAAAGATATTCCATGATAATAGAGATCAAAAGAAAGCAGGAGTAGCAATACTCATATCAGATAAAATAGACTTTAAAACAAAGGCTGTGAAAAGAGACAAAGGACACTCCATAATAATTAAAGGATCAATCCAAGAAGAAGATATAACAATTATAAATATATATGCACCCAACATAGGAGCACCGCAATATGTAAGACAAACTCTAACAAATATGAAAGGGGAAATTAACAATAACACAATAACAGTGGGAGACTTTAATACCCCACTCACACCTATGGATAGATCAACTAAACAGAAAATTAACAAGGAAACACAAACTTTAAATGATACAATAGACCAGTTAGACCGAATTGATATCTATAGGACATTTCACCCCAAAACAATGAATTTCACCTTTTTCTCAAGCACACAGGGAACGTTCTCCAGTTTAGATCACATCCTGAGCCATAAATCTAGCCTTGGTAAATTCAAAAATAATTGAAATCATTCCAAGCATCTTTTCTGACCACAATGCAGTAAGATTAGATGTCAATTACAGGAGAAAAACTATTAAAAATGCCAACATGTGGAGGCTGAACAACACGCTGTTGAATAACCAACAAATCACAGGAGAAATCAAAAAAGAAATCAAAATATGCATAGAAATGAATGAAAATGAAAACACAACAACACAAAACCTGTGGGACACTGTACAAGCAGTGCTAAGGGGAAGGCTCAGCAATAAGGGCATACCTCAAGAAATAAGACAAAAGTCAAATAAATAACCTAACTCAACACCTAAAGCAACTAGAAAAGGAAGAAATTAAGAACCCCAGGGTTAGTAGGAGGAAAGAAATTTTAAAAATTAGGGCAGAAATAAATGCAAAAGAAACAAAAGAGACCATAGCAAAAATCAACAAAACCAAAAGCTAGTTCTTTATGAGGATAAATAAAATTGACAAACCACTAGCCAGACTCATCAAGAAACAAAGGGAGAAAAATCAAATCAATAAAATTAGAAATGAAAATGGAGAGATCACAACAGACAACACAGAAATACAAAGGATTATGACACTACTGTCAGCAACTATATGCCAAAAAAACGGACAACTTGGAAGAAATAGACAAATTCTTAGAAAAGTAAAACTTTCCAAAACTGAACCAGAAAGAAATAGAAAATCTTAACAGACCCATCACAAGCACGGAAATTGAAACTGTAATCAGAAATCTTCCAGCAAACAAAAGCCCAGGTCCAGACAGCTCCACAGCTGAATTCTACCAAAAATTTAGAAAAGAGCTAACGCCTATCCTATGCAAACTTTTCCAGAAAATTTCAGAGGAAGGTAAACTTCCATACTTATTCTATGAGACCACCATCACCCTAATACAAAAACCTGACAAAGATGCCACAAAAAAAGGAAACTACAGGCCAATATCACTGATGAACATAGATGCAAAAATCGTTAACAAAATTCTCACAATCAGAATCCAACAACACATTAAAAAGATCATACATCATGACCAAGTGGGCTTTATCCCAGGGATGCAAAGATTCTTCAATATCCGCAAATCAATCAATGTAATACACCAATTTAACAAATTGAAAAATAAAAGCCATACGATTATCTCAATAGGTGCAGAGAAAGCCTTTGACAAAATTCAACATCCACTTATGATAAAAAAAAACCTCCAGAATTCAGGAGTAGAAGGAACATACCACAACATAATAAAAGCTATACATGACAAACCCACAGCAAACATTATCCTCAATGGTGAAAAATTGAAAGCATTTCCCCTAAAGTCAGGAACAAGACAAGGGTGCCCACTCTCACCACTACTATTCAACATAGTTTTGGAAGTTTTGGTCAAAGCAATCAGAGCAGAAAAAGAAATAAAAGGAATCCAGATTGGAGAAGAAGAGGTAAAACTCTCACTGTTTTCTGATGACATGATCCTTTACATAGAAAACCCTAAAGACCACCAGAAAAATACTAGGACTAATCAATGAATATAGCAAAGTTGCAGGATATAAAATCAACACACAGAACTCCCTTGCATTCCTATACACTAATAATGAGAAAATAGAAATAAAAATTAAGGAAACAATTCCATTCACCATTGCAACAAAAATAAAATACTTAGGAATGCTGGTTCTGCTAAGTCACGTCAGTCGTGTCCAACTCTGTGCGACCCCATAGACGGTGGCCCACCAGGCTCCCCTCCCTGGGATTCTCCAGGCAAGAACACTGGAGTGGGTTGCCCTTTCCTTCTCCAGTGCATGAAAGTGAAAAGTGAAAGTGAGGTTGCTCAGTCTTGTCCGACTCTTCGCGACCCCATAGACTGTACCCTACCAGGCTCCTCCATCCATGGGATTTGCCAGGCAAGAGTACTGGAGTGGGTTGCCATTGCCTTCTCCAAAATACTTAGGAATATATCTACCTAAAGAAACAAAAGACCTATATATAGAAAACTATAAAACACTGGTGAAACAAAACAAAGAGGACACTGATAGTTGGAGAAATATACCATGTTTATGGATCGGAAGAATCAATATAGTGAAAATGAGTATACTTCTCAAAGCAATCTATAGATTCAATGCAATCCCTATCAAGCTACCAACAATATTTCTCACAGAGCTAGAACAAATAATTTCACAATTTGTATGGAAATACAAAAAACCTCGAATAGCCAAAGCAATCTTGAGAAAGAAGAATGGAACTGGAGGAATCAACCTGCCTGACTTCAGGCTCTACTACAAAGCCAGTCATCAAGACAGTATGGTACTGGCACAAAAACAGAAATATAGATCAATGGAACAAAATAGATGCCCAGAGATTAAACTACACACCTATGGACACCTTATCTTTGACAAAGGAGGCAAGAATATACAATGGAGAAAAGACAATCTCTTTAACAAGTGGTGCTGGGAAAACTAGTCAACCACTTGTAAAAGAATGAAACTAGAACACTTTCTAACACCATACACAAAAATAAACTCAAAATGGACTCAAGATCTAAATGTAAGGCCAGAAACCATAAAACTCCTAGAGGAGAACATAGGCAAAACACTCTCCGACATAAATCACAGCAGGATCCTCTATGACCCACCTCCCAGAATATTGGAAATAGAAGCAAAAATAAACAAATGGAACCTAATTAAAATTGAAAGCTTCTGCATAACAAAGGAAACTATAAGCAAGGTGAAAAGATAGCCTTCAGGATGGGAGAAAATAGTAGCAACTGACAAAGCAACTGACAAAGAATTAATCTCAAAAATATACAATTAACTCCTTCAGCTCAATTCCAGAAAAATAAACGACCCAGTCAAAAAATGGTCCAAAGAACTAAATAGACATTTTTCCAAAGAAGACATACAGATGGCTAACAAACACATGAGAAGGTGCTCAACATCACTCATTATCAGAGAAATTCAAATCAAAACCACTATGAGGTACCATTTCACACCAGTCAGAATGGCTGCTATCCAAAAGTCTACAAGCAATAAATGCTGGAGAGGGTGTGGAGAAAAGGGAACCCTCTGACACTGTTGGTGGGCATGCAAACTAGTACAGCCACTATGGAGAACAGTGTGGAGATTCCTTAAAAACTGGAAATAGAACTGCCATATGACCCAGCAATCCCATTGCTGGGCATACACACCGAGGAAACCAGAATTGAAAGAGAAACATGTACCCGTGTTCATCACAGCACTGTTTATAATAGCCAGGACATGGAAGCAACCTAGATGTCCATCAGCAGATGAATGGATAAGAAAGCGGTGGTAGCTATACACAATGGAGTATTACTCAGCCATTAAAAAGAATACATTTGAATCAGTTCTAATGAGGTGGATGAAACTGGAGCCTATTATACAGTGTGATGTAAGCCAGAAAGAAAGAAAACAATACCGTATACTAACGAATATATATGGAATTTAGAAAGATGGTAATGATAACCCTGTACGTGAGATAGCAAAAGAGACACAGATGTATAGAACAGTATTTTGGACTCTGTGGGAGAGGAAGAGGGTGGGATGATTTGGGAGAATGGCATTGAAACATGTATATTATCATATATGAAACGAATCACGAGTCCAGGTTCAATGCATCATCCAGGATGCTTGGGACTGATGCACTGGGATGACCCAGAGGGAGGGGATTGGGAGGGAAGTGGGAGGGGTGTACATATGGGGAACATATGTACACCCGTTGTGGATTCATGTCAATATATGGCAAAACCAATACAATATTGTAAAGTAATTAGCCTCCCATTAAAATAAATAAATTTATTTAAGAAAATTATCTCCAAACAAAGGAAAATGGAAACAGACATTTGAATCCTAGGGGCTGTTGCAAAATCAATTCTGAAAGGGAAGTTTTGGCGATAAATGAAAATATTAAGAAATTAAAAGATCTCAAATAAACAACCTAACTTTACACCTCAAGGAATGAGAAAAAGACAAATTAAGCTCAAAGTTAGCAGAAGGAATGAAGTAATAAATATCAGAGCAGAAGTAAAGAAAATAAAGACAAGAACAATAATACAAAAGGTCAGTGAAACAAAGACCTGGTTTTTCAAGTATTTTTAAAAATTGATAAATCTTTAGCTATAGGAAAAATAAAAATAAATTAAATAAATGAAAGAGAAGACATCGCAACTTTATACTCTAGAAATATTTACGATCATAAGAGGATGTGAACAATTATATACCACAAAATTAGATAACCTATCAGAAGTGAATAAGACCCTAGAAACACAACAACCTAAAAACCTCAATCAGGAAGAAATATAAAATTTAGATAGATCAAGAACAAGTAAAGAAATTGAAACAGTAATTTTAAAAAGCCCAACACAGAAAACTCCAAAAGTGGATGGCTTCACTGGTGAATTCCACCAAACATTTAAAGTATTAATGCCAATTCTTCTTAAACACTTCTGAACAATTAAAGAGAAGAGAATACCTCCAAACTCATTGTACAAGGCCAGCATTACTCTGATGCCAAAGACAGATAAGGATAGTACAAGGAAAAACTATGGACCAATATCCCTGATGAATACAGATGCAAAGAATAATAGTAAGCCAAATTCAAGAGCACATTAAAAGGATTATACATAATGACAAATTGGATTCATCCCTAGAATGCAAAGATGGGACTCAGCAATCCCACTTCTGGACATACACACTGAGGAAACCAGAATCAAAAGAGACACGTGTACCCCAATGTTCATCTCAGCTCTGTTTACAATAGTCAGGACATGGAAGCAACCTAGATGTCCATCAGCAGATGAATGGATAAGAAGGCAGTGGTACATATATACAATGGAGTATTGGTGTTAAGTCGCGTCAGTCATGTCCGACTCTGCGACCCTATAGATGGCAGCCCACCAGGCTTCTCCGTCCCTGGGATTCTCCAGGAAAGAACACTGGAATGGGTTGCCATTTCCTTCTCCAATGCATGAAAGTGAAAAGTGAAAGTGAAGTCGCTCCGTTGTGTCCAACTCTTAGCGACTCCATGGACTGTAGCCTACTGAGCTCCTCCATCCATGGGATTCTCCAGGCACGAGTACTGGAGTGGGGTGCCATTGCCTTCTCCGACAATGTAATATTACTCAGACATTAAAAAGAATTCCAGTTCTAATGAGGTGGATGAAACTGGAGCCTATTATACAGAGTGACGTAAGCCAGAAAGAAAAACAATACAGTATAAAAATACAGTATACATGGAACTGAGAAGGATGGTAACGATAACCCTGTATGTGAGACAGCAAAAGAGACACAGATGTACAGAACAGTCTTTTGGACTCTGTGGGAGAGGGAGAGGGTGGGATGATTTGGGAGAATGGCATTGAAACATGTATACTATCATATGTGAAACAAATCACCAGTCCAGGTTCGATGCATGATACAGGATGCTCGGGGCTGGTGAACTGGGATGACCCAGAGGGATGGAATGGGGAGGGAGGTGGGAGTGGGTTTCAGGATGGGGAACACATAGACACCCATGGTGGGTTCATGTCAATGTATGGGAAAACCAATACAATATTGTAAAGTAATTAGCCTCCAATTAAAATAAATAAATTTATATTTAAAAAAAGAAAATATAACATATGGCTTATTGAAATTGGACTTATATTTTTACACTTTTTAAAATATTGATGGGCTTCCCTGACAGCTCAGTTTGTAAAGAATCTGCCTGCAATGCAGGAGACTCCAGTTCAATTCCTGGGTCAGGAAGATCCGCTGGAGAAGGGATAGGCAAGCCACTCCAGCATTCTTGGGCTTCCCTTGTGGCTCAGCTGGTAAAGAACCCACCTGCAGTGTGGGAGACCTGGGTTTGACCCCTGGGTTGGGAAGATCCCCTGGAGAAGGGAAAGACTACCTACTCCAGGAATCTGGCCTGGAGAATTCCAAGGACTGTATAGTCCATGGGTCACAAGGAGTCAGACATGACTGAGGGAGTTTCACTTTCACTTTAAAATGTTGATAACCATGTACAGTTCTCTGTGCCTAGAATACAAACTTTAAGACTTGGCATCTATGATTCCCACTAGTGAGAAAGCTAAACTTTTTTTTTTCTTCAAGACAGATTCATTTTTATTTAGATTCTTATCATGTAAATGAACTTTTAATTTATACAATTTAAAGTATTTAGTTCTATATATATTGCCATCTTTATTATATTTCAGTTGCATTATACACAAAATGTTTAACTTAATACTTTTCCTGTTTACAAGAAATTAAATAAAACAGATATTAGTAAACAGCAGTAATGGAAACCAAACAATATAGTATGAAGTGTCAAATGAATTTGCTATTTTTTTCTCAGCATTTTCCAGCCCTAATTGTTGGCCCTAAATTTGTTTCCTTTCATCTGGTAATAATCTTTGCAAGTGCAAATGTAATTAACATACATGTATTTGTTTCTTTCAGTATATGTAACACTTGCTTTTATTATTCAACATCCTGAATATGTTTCCACACCAGACCATATTTCGTGCATGCATGCTCAGTCACTTATAGTTTCTGACTCTTTGAGATACCATGGACTCTAGACTGCCAGATTCCTCTGTCAATGGAATTGCCCAGGCAAGAATACTGAAGAGGGGTGCCATTTCCTACTCCTGGTGATCTTCCCAATCCAGGATCAAGCTTGTGTCTTCTGTGTCTCCTGCACTGGCAGGTGGATTCTTTACCACTGTGCCACCTGGGAAGCCAAAGTCCATATATATATATCTTTTTTAATTTATTATTTTATTTTTTAACTTTACAATATTGTATTGGTTTTACCATATATCAACATGACTCCACCATGGGTGTACACGTGTTCCCCATTCTGAACCCTCCTCCCTCCTCCCTCCCCGTATCATCCTTTTGGGTCATCCCAGTGCACCAGCCCCAAGCATCAAGTATTGTGCATAGAACCTGGACTGGTGATTTGTTTCATATATGATATTATACATGTTTCAATGCTATTCTCCCAAATCATCCCACCCTCTCCCTCTCTTACAGAGTCCAAAAGACTGTTCTATACATTAGTGACTCTTTTGCTGTCTCGTATACAGGGTTATTGTTACCATCTTTCTAAATTCCATATATATGCGTTAGTATACTGTAGTGGTGTTTTTCTTTCTGGCTTACTTCACTCTGTATAATAGGCTCCAGTTTCACCCACCTCATTAGAACTGATTCAAATGCATTCTTTTTAACGGCTGAGAAATACTCCATTGTGTATATGTACCACAGCTTTCTTTATCCATTCATCTGCTGATGGACATCTAGGTTGCTTCCAAGTCCTGGCTATTATAAACAGTGCTGTGATGAACATTGGGGTACACATGTCTCTTTCAATCCTGGTTTCCTCAGTGTGTATGCCCAGCAGTGGGATTGCTGGATCATAAGGCAGTTCTATTTCCAGGTTTTTAAGGAATCTCCACACTGTTCTCCATAGTGGCTGTACTAGTTTGCATTCCCACCAACAGTGTAAGAGTGTTCCCTTTTCTCCACATCCTATCCAGCATTTATTGCTTGTAGATTTTTGGATTGCAGCCATTCTGACTGGCGTGAAATGGTTCCTCATAGTGGTTTTGATTTGCATTTCTCTGATAATGAGTGATGTTGAGCATTTTTTCATGTGTTTGTTAGCCATATGTACGTCTTCTTTGGAGAAATGTCTATTTAGTTCTTTGGCCCATTTTTTGATTTGGGTCGTTTATTTTTCTGGAATTGAGCTGTAGGAGTTGCTTGTATATTTTTGAAATTAGTTGTTTGTCAGTTGCTTCATTTGCTATTATTTTCTCCCATTCTGAAGGCTGTCTTTTCACCTTGCTTATAGTTTCCTTTGTTGTGCAGAAGCTTTTAAGTTTAATTAGGTCCCATTTGTTTATTTTTGCTTTTATTTCCAATATTCTTGGAGGTGGGTCATAGAGGATCCTGCTGTGATGTATGTCGGAGAGTGTTTTGCCTATGTTCTCCTCTAGGAGTTTTATAGTTTCTGGTCTTACATTTAGATCTTTAATCCATATTGAGTTTATTTTTGTATATGGTGTTAGAAAGCATTCTAGTTTCATTCTTTTACAAGTGGTTGACCAGTTTTCCCAGCACCACTTGTTAAAGAGATTGTCTTTAATCCATTGTATATTCTTGCCTCCTTTGTCAAAGATAAGGTGTCCATAGGTGCGTGGGTTTATCTCTGGGCTTTCTATTTTGTTCCATTGATCTATATTTCTGTCTTTGTGCCAGTACCATACTGTCTTGATGACTGTGGCTTTGTAGTAGAGCCTGAAGTCAGGCAGGTTGATTCCTCCAGTTCCATTCTTCTTTCTCAAGATTGCTTTGGCTATTCGAGGTTTTTTGTATCTCCATACAAATTGTGAAATTATTTGTTATAGCTCTGTGAAGAATACCGTTGGTAGCTTATAGGGATTGCATTGAATCTATAGATTGCTTTGGGAAGTATACTCATTTTCACTATATTGATTCTTCCGATCCATGAACATGGTATATTTCTCCATCTATTAATGTCCTCTTTGATTTCTTTCACCAGTGTTTTATAGTTTTCTATATATAGGTCTTTTGTTTCTTTAGGTAGATATATCCCTAAGTATTTTATTCTTTTCGTTGCAATGGTGAATGGAATTGTTTCCTTAATTTCTCTTTCTATTTTCTCATTATTAGTGTATAGGAATGCAAGGGAGTTCTGTGTGTTGATTTTATATTCTGCAACTTTACTATATTCATTGATTAGTTCTAGTAATTTTCTGGTGGAGTCTTTAGTGTTTTCTATGTAAAGGATCATGTCATCTGCAAACAGTGAGAGTTTTATTTCTTCTTTTCCAATTTGGATTCCTTTTATTTCTTTCTCTGCTATAATTGCTGTGTCCAAAACTTTCAAAACCGTGTTGAATAGTATTCGTGAGAGTGGGCACCCTTGTCTTGTTCCTGACTTTAGGGGAAATGCTTTCAATTTTTCACCACTGAGGATAATGTTTGCTGTGGGTTTGTCATATATAGCTTTTATTATGTTGAGGTATGTTCCTTCTATTCCTGCTTTCTGAAGAGTTTTTACCATAAATGGATGTTGAATTTTGTCAAAGGCTTTCTCTGCATCTATTGAGATAATCATATGGTTTTTATTTTTCAATTTGTTAATGTGGTGTATTACATTGATTGATTTGTGGATATTGAAGAATCCTTGCATCCCTGGGATAAAGCCCACTTGGTCATGGTGTATGATCTTTTTAATGTGTTGTTGGATTCTGATTGTAAGAATTTTGTTAACGATTTTTGCGTCTATGTTCATCAATGATATTGGCCTGTAGTTTTCTTTTTTTGTGGCATCATTTTCAGGTTTTGGTATTAGGGTGATGGTGGCCTCATACAATGAGTTTGGAAGTTTACCTTCCTCTGCAATTTTCTGGAAGAGTTTGAGTAGGATAGGTGTTAGCTCTTCTCTAAATTTTTGGTAGAATTCAGCTGTGAAGCCGTCTGGACCTGGGCTTTTATTTGCTGGAAGATTTCTGATTACAGTTTCAATTTCCGTGCCTGTGATGGGTCTGTTAAGATTTTCTATTTCTTCCTGGTCCAGTTTTGAAAAGTTGTACTTTTCTAAAAATTTGTCCATTTCTTCCACGTTGTCCATTTTATTGGCATATAATTGCTGATAGTAGTCTCTTATGGTCCTTTGTATTTCTGTGTTGTCTGTTGTGATCTCTCCATTTTCATTTCTAATTTTATTGATTTGATTTTTCTCCCTTTGTTTCTTGATGAGTCTGGCTAATGGTTAGTCAATGTTATTTATCCTCATAAAGAACCAGCTTTTGGCTTTGTTGATTTTTGTTATGGTCTCTGTTGTTTCTTTTGCATTTATTTCTGCCCTAATTTTTAAGATTTATTTCCTTCTACTAACCCTGGAATTCTTCATTTCTACCTTTTCTAGTTGCTTTAGGTGTAGAGTTAGGTTATTCATTTGACTTTTTTCTTGTATCTTGAGGTATGCCTGTATTGCTATGAACTTTCCCCTTAGGACTGCTTTTACAGTGTCCCACAGGTTTTGGGTTGTTGTATTTTCATTTTCATTCATTCTATGCAAATTTTGATTTCTGTTTTGATTTCCCTGTGATTTGTTGGTTTTTCAGCAGTATGTTGTTCAGCCTCCATATGTTGGCATTTTTAATAGTTTTTCTCCTGTAATTGACATCTAATCTTACTGCATTGTGGTCAGAAAAGATAGTTGGAATGATTTCAATTTTTTTGAATTTACCAAGGCTAGATTTATGGCCCAGGATGTGATCTAACCTGGAGAACATTCTGTGTGCGCTTCAGAAAAAGGTGAAATTCATTGTTTTGGGTTGAAATGTCCTATAGATATCAATTTGGTCTAACTGGTCTATTGTATCATTTAAAGTTTGTGTTTCCTTGTTAATTTTCTGTTTAGTTGATCTATCCATAGGTGTGAGTGGGGTATTAAAGTCTCCCACTGTTATTGTGTTATTGTTAATTTCCCCTTTCATACTTGTTAGCATTTGTCTTATATATTGCGGTGCTCCTATGTTGGGTGCATATATATTTATAATTATTATATCTTCTTCTTGGATTGATCCTTTGATCATTATGTAGTGACCTTCTTTGTCTCTTTTCACAGCCTTTGTTTTAAAGTCTATTTTATCTGATATGAGAATTGCTACTCCTGCTTTCTTTTGGTCTCTATTTGCATGGGAAATCTTTTTCCAGCCCTTCACTTTCAGTCTGTATGTGCCCCCTGTTTGAGGTAGGTCTCTTGTAGACAACATATATAGGGGTCTTCTTTTTGTAGCCATTCAGCCAATCTTTATCTTTTGGTTGGGGCATTCAACCCATTTACATTTAAGGTAATTATTGATAAGTATGATCCCATTGCCATTTACTTTATTGTTTTGGGTTTGAGTTTATACACCCTTTTTGTGTTTCCTGTCTAGAGAATATCCTTTAGTAGTTGTTGGAGAGCTGGTTTGGTGGTGCTGAATTCTCTCAGCTTTTGCTTGTCTGTAAAGCTTTTGTTTTCTCCTTCATATTTGAATGAGATCCTTGCTGGGTACAGTAATGTGGACTGTAGGTTATTTTCTTTCATCACTTTAAGTATGGCTTGCCATTCCCTCCTGGCTTGAAGAGTTTCTATTAAAAGATCAGCTGTTATCCTTATGGGAACCCCCTTGTGTGATATTTGTTGTTTTTCCCTTGCTGCTTTTAATATTTATTCTTTGTGTTTGAGGTTTGTTAATGTGATTAATATGTGTCTTGGGGTGTTTCACCTTGGGTTTATCCTGTTTGGGACTCTCTGGGTTTCTTGGACTAGGGTGTGATTATTTCCTTCCACATTTTAGGGAAGTTTTCAACTATTATCTCCTCAAGTATTTTCTCATGGTCTTTCTTTTTGTCTTCTTCTGGGACTCCTATGATTCAAACGTTGTAGCATTTAATATTGTCCTGGAGGTCTCTGAGATTGTCCTCATTTCTTTTAATTCGTTTTTCTTTTTTCCTCTCTGACTCATTTATTTCTACGATTCTATCTTCTAATTCACCAATCCTATTTTCTGCCTCTGTTATTCTACGATTTCTTGCCTCCAGAGTGTTTTTGTTCTCATTTACTGCATTATTCATTATATATTGACTCTTTTTTATTTCTTCTAGTTCCTTGTTAAATCTTTCTTGCATCTTCTCAGTCCTTGTCTCCAGGCTATTTATCTGTGATTCCATTTTGATTTCAAGATTTTGGATCATTTTCAGTATCATTTTTCTGAATTCTATATCAAGTAGATTCCCTATCTTTTCCTCTTTTGTTTGGTTGGTGGGCATTTATCCTGTTCCTTTACCTGCTAGGTATTCCTCTGTCTCTTCATCTTGTTAATATTGCTGAGTTTGGGGTGTCCTTTCTGTATTCTGGCAGTTTGTGGAGTTCTCTTTATTATGGAGTTTTCTCACTGTGTGTGGGTTTATACATGTGGCTTGTCAAGGTTTCTTGGTTAGGGAAGGTTGTGTCGGTGTTCTGGTGGGTGGCGCTGGATTTCTTCTCTCTGGAGTACAATGAAGTGTCCAGTAATGAGTTATGAGATGTCTATGGTTTTGTAGTAACTTTGGGCAGCCTGTATATTGGAGCTCAGGGCTGTGTTCCTGTGTTGCTGGAGAATTTGCATGGTATGTCTTGCTCTGGAACTTGTTGGCCCTTGTGTGATGCTTGGTTTCAGTGTAGGTATGGAGGCGTTTGATGAGCTCCTGTCAATTATGTTCCCTGGAGTCAGGAGTTCCCTGGAGTCAGAGTTTGGACTTAAGCCTCCTGCTTCCGTTTTTCAGTCTTATTTTTATGGTAGTCTCAAAACTTCTCCTTCTATACAGCACCATTGATAAAACATCTAGGTTAAAGATGAAAAGTTTCTTCACAGTGAGGGACACCCAGAGAGGTTCACAGAGTTACATGGAGAAGAGAAGAGGGTGTTAGAGGTGACTCGAATGAGATGAGGTGGAATCAATAGAGGAGAGAGCAGGCTAGCCAGTAGTCACTTCCTTATGTGCACTCCACAAGTGGACCGCTCAGAGATGTTCATGGAGTTATACAGAGAAGAGAAGAGGGAGGAAGGAGACAGAGGTGGCCAGGAGGATAAAAGGGGGAATGAAAAGGAGAGAGACAGATCCAGCCAGTAATCAGTTCCCTAAGTGTTCTCCACCATCTGGAACACACAGAAATTCACAGAGTTGGGTAGAGCAGAGAGGGGTTAGGGAGGAGACACAGGCGACCTGGTGGAAGAAAAGGAGAGTCCAAAGCGGGAGAGAGCAGTCAAGCCAGTAATCTCACTCCCAAGTAAAAATGGGTACTGAAGATTGGGTTCTTAATGGTACAAAATTAATAACAAATACCAAAAAGCAAAAATTAAAAATCTAGAGTAGAGTTTGGAATTTCAAAAATACAATGTTAAAGAATAGTAGAAGAAAAAGAAAGAGAAAAAAAGAAAAACAAAGTCACAAAAATTATTAAAAAAAAAAATATATATATATAGGTACAAAATTGATAACAAATACCAAAAAGCAAAAATTAAAAATCTAGAGTAGAGTTTGGAATTTAAAAATACTATGTTAAAGAAAAGAAGAAGAAAAAGAAAGAGAAAAAAAGTCACAAAAATTATAAAATGTATATATATGTAGTTTGCTTTTAAAAGGGTGTTTTTTTGTGAAGTAATAGTATGTTATAAAAGTGAAAATTAAAGGAGTCATAGAGGACTTAAATTTTTTTAAAAATTAAAAGAAAAAAAGAATGATCGTAAAAATAGTAAAAACATATCTAGGACTTTCTCTGGTGGTGTTGTGGGTATTGTGGGGTCAGTTCATTTTCGGTTAGTTCTTTGGTCCGGCTTATATTTCTCAAGATCTATAGGCCCCTTCCTATGTAGTCGGTACTAACGACAGGGTTTTAATCTATTGCACCTGTCGCTTCCAAGGCAGTTCCCTCTGTTTTAGCTTCTTCTATTTGCTGGTCTCTTCAGTATCTGATTTCCGCCCTGATACAAAGGAGGGGGGGGGCGTGGAAACTTTTTTTTTTTTTTTGGCTCACTTGTTCAGTGGCGCTGTGGGGAGGGAGGGAAGCTGCAAACAAATAACACTGGTGTGTGCGCGCAGTGCCTCAGCCACACTGGGCCTGCCCCAGTCACTGAGCATGTACCCTCCTTGCCCACACTGCTCAGGCTCTAGGTTGCTCCGCCAGGAACCATCCAAGGCTGGCCCTGTGCTGCATGCACCTCCCAGGTCTAAGCCGATCAGGTTCAGGCACTCGGGTAGTCCTCAGAGGTGGAGACTCGGTTGGGCCTGCATTTTGTGCCCTTCCCAGGTCCAAGCAGCTCAGGTGATGAGGTGTTTGGTGAGCGTGGTCACTGCGACTTATTGCCTCCCTGCCGCTTGGTTTTCTGGGAGTACAACCGGCGCACCTTCTCAGGCGGATGTTGACCGTCCAGAACCCCAAGAAGTCTTAGTTAGCAAAGAAGCCTGCTTACCGTTTTGTAGATAATGTCTCTCTCGGGCTGCGATTGCCCACTTACGGCTCTGGCTGCCTGTCACCGGAGGGGGATGGTCTGTAGCCGGCTATCTCTGCTCAGCCCTTTGTTCTGTGCGCGGGCCAGGTGGTCTTAGGTTAGGGCTGGCTTTTTGCGTGGTAGTTATCCCACAGTCTGGTTTGCTAGCCCTAGTTAGCTCGCTCAGATAGCGCTCGGGGCATTCAGGCCAGATCCCTACTCTAAGCGATGCAGCCCACGCCTCCCTGCCCAGGCCCCGCTTGCTAGTGGCAGGTGCAGGTGTCTGCGCTGCTTCTCCGCTGGGGGAGTTACCGTTGGGTTCATAATCTGTGGGTTTTAATTGTTTATTTATTTTTCTTCCCTGTTATGTTGTCCTCTGTGCTTCCAAGGCTCGGCACAGACTCGGCAGTGAGAGTATTTTCTGGTGTTTGGAAACTTCTCTCTTTTTAAAGTCCCTTCCCAGGAAGGAGCTCTGTCCCTCTCTCTTTTGTCTCTTTTTTTTTTTCTTTTATATTTTTTCCTACCTCCTTTCGAAGACAATGGGCTGCTTTTCTGGGTGCCTGATGTCCTCTGCAGGCATTCAGAAGTTGTTATGTGGAATTTACTTGGCGTTTAAATGTTCTTTTGATGAATTTGTGGGTGAGAAAGTGGTCTCCCCATCCTATTACTCTGCCATCTTAGCTCCTCCAGAAAGCTAAACTTCATTGTTCATCCACGTGTTCAATATCAAAGCTTCCCTCAATTTTATGACCAAATGTATCACTGAAAACAGCCCTGTAACAATCTGTCCTTGCAATCACAATTATAATTTAAACTATCATAGGCCCAGGAAAAGGTGATGACAGATATATATTACACCTTCATAAGCCCAGGAAAAGAAATGATATTTGGATTCTGAAAGAAATAGGCACAGAATTTGATGGGAAATCACCACTTGAAATGCTGATCAAATCCATATTGGGAGAGTCACCTGGATTCCAGAGACTGCTGACCTACTGGACAGCTCCTAGAAGCAAAGGACTCATCAAGGCCCAAGATGGCTCACCCATTTCTTGAGTCTTTCCTATTTAAACCCTTTATTGACTATATTTAAGACTTGGAAAAAATAAAGTGACACAGGTAGAAGCAGAATTTCAAGTATTAGTAGGGTTGCCACCAGGTACTTTTGCAACTGTAGTAATTCTTTTCCTAGCATGACTTTGATTCAGGGCTCCCAATAGAGCTGGACCATAAGGAAGCTGGAGTGCCGAAGAATTGATGCCTTCGAACTGTGGTGCTGGAGAAGACTTCTGAGAGTTCCTTGGACAGCAAGGAGTCCAAACCAGTCAATCTTAAGGGAAATCAACCCTAAATACTCATTTGAAGGACTGATACTGAAGCTGAAACTCCAGTATTTTGATAATCTGATGCGAACCACTGACTTATTGGAAAATTCTCTGATGCTGGGAGAGACTGAGGGCAGAAGGAGAAGAAAGCTTCAGAAGATGAGATGACTGGATGGCATCACTAGCACAATGGACATGAACTTGGGCAAACTTTGGGAGAT
Organism: Bos javanicus; assembly: GCF_032452875.1. Lineage (NCBI taxonomy): Eukaryota > Metazoa > Chordata > Mammalia > Artiodactyla > Bovidae > Bos > Bos javanicus. Next base: position 37,086,266 of record NC_083895.1, on the reverse strand, counting down.
AGTGAGCGACAGAGAAGCCTGGCATGCTGCAGTCCATGGGGTCACAAAGAGTCGGACACAACTGGTCAACTGAACAAGAACAGTTTTCACATACAGAAATACTGTGCTCTCTATTATGTTCCATTACTCTGGATTTATCATTATAGATGACCATATTATTTATAATTTCAAATACAAAAAGCCTTAAGTTGCTTATATGCATTGCACGTGTCTCTGGCATCTCCTGGAACACACTGATTCCATCCACAAATCAGATTGTTTATTGTGGGATAATGACAAGACAAAAACATTTCTGTAGATGGATTTGTATTGGGTGTCTAGCCATGGGTGATACCAAACTGCATAGATTCTGGGTCTGGTGTTACCTGTCATGCCAATAAAAACTATGGTACATCTTTGTCACCTGACAAACCCAGGAGGCAAGAACCATATAATCCTTTTTTTTTTGAAAAGGAGAAATGGACATCTGTAGCTGGGTTCTCCTTTTTTGACTTATACTAGAAATAGGAGTTAAGAACACTTGTGCTAAGAAAAAGCTTGAGCTGATTAACAAGATGGTGGAAGGCGAAGACAATTACCTGTGGGATGTATAATGTAAGTTGCACATCATTGATTTTTTTTTTCATACGAAGAGAAAATAAAACAGAAGCCTTAAGTGTCACTGAGATTCCCTACCATCTGAGCTACCAGGGAAGCCCCTTGTATTTTTTAAAAGGTATTGAAAAATCTGGTTAGATAGTGGATGCCAGCAGTAAATGATTTCAATTGAGAATAGACTTCAGACAATTAGAAAAATAGCATGATGTGTACTTTTGTTCCAGAGACCTGAGAAACTTAGGTTATGTGTATAAGAGGAATACAGGAAACATAACTGGAATCAGTGGGGGATGGAACTAATTACACCAGGTACTAAATGTAATCAGTTAGATTAAAATAATTCTAGGGGTATGTCTCTGTGTGTGTAAGTTCCAGAATTAGCCTGTGCTTTATCTAAAGGAAACATTCAGTTCAGCTCAGTGGCTCAGTGGTGTCTGACTCTTTGTGACTCCATGGAAAGGAAACATCACCGGTTTAAATAAAAACAATGTCGTTTGGAACCAGTAGGTCGCGCTCCAAACTTAGTTTCCAGCTGGGGCTTGTTTAAATGATGCTTTACAGTGCAGCAAGTCCTGTGGGTGGGAGGCCTCTGAGCGGGTTGTAATAAATGAAAATTTGAGGCCCCTGTATTAAGATAAGAGAGATGTTTCTGCATTGGAGTATGTTGAAGAGCTGCATGATGGAACATTTTGTCATTGTTCACTCTGCCAGCATTTTTTTGTCATTTGTAAGATTATTGAGCTTTGTTTACCAACTAAAATGTGTGTGTTTCTATATTTAATGTATTAGGCGCAATAAGATTGGAGATAAGTATACAGCCACGAAACTGTCACCACCATCAAGTACATCAGCATCCATCACCTCCCAAAGTTTCCTCCCCCACACTGTTTTTTTAGGCTAAGAACACTTCATAAAATCTACTTTTCAGTAAGTTTGAAGTATTCAGTACATAGTATTGTTAGCTTAAACACTGTTGTGTAATAGATGTCCAGAACTTACATTAGTGAATCTTTATACCTCTTAACCATCATGTTACCTCCTCATTTCTCACTACCGCTACCCTGGCATCTACCATTCAAGTCTGCTTCTTATGAGTTTGACTATTTTAGATTCCACTTACACTAAGATCATGCAGCATTTGTCTTTCTGTGTTTGGCTTATTTTCCCCTAACATCACACCCTACAGATCCATCCAACTTGTTGCAAAAGGCAAGATTTTCTTGTTTTTTAAGACTTGATCATCTATTTTATGTATAACCACTTTCTTTTATCCACTTATTGATGAGGATTTAGGTAGTTTCTATCTTGGCTATTGTGAATAATGCTGCAATGAACATCTCTTCAGATCCCGACTTCTTTTAAATACCCAAAAGTGATATTGATACATATTTTTTCTATGATTTTAATGAACTGTTTCTTCCTAAAGCTCTCAGTAATTTACATTTCCACAAACAGTATACAAAGTTTCCCTGTCCCCCATCATCATTATCTTTTGTAGTTTTGGTAATAGCTATTTTAACATATGTGAGTTGTTTTTCTGTGTGTGTATTCCTGTTGAGTAGTGATATTTGGTATCTTTTCATATATCAGTTATCCACTTGTATTTCTCCTTTGAGAAATACCTATTCAGATCTTTTGCCCATTTTTAAACATGGTTAAATGTTTTATTTCTTTTTTCTGTTGAATTGTATGAGTTTGTTACATATTTTAAATATTAACTCCTTGTAAGATATATTGTTTGCTGATCTATTCTCCAGTTTCATAGATTGCCTTTTCCTTTTTGAGTGTTTCTTTTGCTATGCAGAATAGTTCTAGTTTAATATAGTCCCACTTTACATTTTCTTTCTTTGCCTCAGAGTTAATAAAAATAATAAAATATATAATAACTAGTAATAAAATAATTTTAAATATTAATAAATATTAATCCACATGGTGGATATCCCCATCATGTCCACAAACTGAGATCTCTGTGGCAAAATGATTATTGAATATGACACCATTTGATAAAAAACTTGATCTCAAGATTTTCCTCAAGAAAGTTGCTTTTAGATGTATACTGGTAATTGAATACAATGGCAGTCCGAATACAACTTGGTATATATAATTGTGGTCTTTCTAGTATCTCTTTGATAACTACCTCTTTACTTCTATAGTGCCATTTCATTAAAGAAATTTCAATATGGGCTTTTGATCACTTGTTCTCTGGTAGTAATGCCAGGTTAGGGGATCTGTTCAAATGAGGCATCCTTTTAATTCACCTTGAATAAATATTTGGCATATAAAGTTATATTTTATTTCTTCTGATAGATACCTGGTTTCTTTGTTCTACTATATAAAACACAAGTAATCCAAAAAGCTGCAGTACACCATCAAACTTGAATTAAGGACATCTGGAAGGTTACTACACAATTGCTCATCGCACACACTAATAAAGTAGTGCTCAAAATTCTCCAAGCCAGACTTCAGCAATACATGAACCGTGAACTTCCAGATGTTCAAGCTGGTTTTAGAAAAGGCAGAAGAACCAGAGATCAAACTGCCTACATCCATTGAATCATCGAAAAAGCAAGAGTTCCAGAAAAACATCTATTTCTGCTCTATTGACTATGCAAAAGCCTTTGACTGTGTGGATCACAATAAACTGTGGAAAATTCTGAAAGAGAGGGGAATACCACACCACCTGACCCGCCTCTTGAGAAACCAGTATGCAGGTCAGGAAGCAACAGTTAGAACTGGACATGGAAAAACAGACTGGTGCCAAATAGGAAAAGGAGTGCGTCAAGGCTGTATACTGTCACCCTGCTTATTCAACTTATATGCAGAGTACATCATGAGAAACGCTGGGCTGGAAGAAGCACAAGCTGGAATCAAGATTGTTGGGAGAAATCTCAATAACCTCAGATATGCAGATGACACCACCCTTATGGCAGAAAGTGAAGAGGAACTCAAAAGCCTCTTGATGAAAGTGAAAGAGGAGAGTGAAAGTTTGGCTTAAAGCTCGACATTCAGAAAACGAAGATCAGGGCATCCAGTCCCATCACTTCATGGGAAATACATGGGGAAACAGTGGAAACAGTGTCAGACTTTATTTTGGGGGGCTCCAAAATCACTGCAGATTGTGACTGCAGCCATGAAATTAAAAGACGCTTACTCCTTGGAAGGAAAGTTATGACCAACTTAGATAGCATATTGAAAAGCAGAGACATTACTTTGCCAACAAAGGTCCGTCTAGTCAAGGCTATGGTTTTTCTGTGGTCATGTATGGATGTGAGAGTTGGACTGTGAAGAAAGCTGAGCGCCAAAGAATTGATGCTTTTGAACTGTGGTGTTGGAGAAGACTCTCGAGAGTCCCTTGGACTGCAAGGAGATCCAACCAGTCCATTCTAAAGGAGATCAGTCCTGCATGTTGTTTGGAAGGACTGATGCTAAAGCTAAAACTCCAATACTTTGGCCACCTTATGTGAAGAGTTGACTCATTGGAAAAGACTCTGATGCTGGGATGGATTGGGGACAGGAGGAGAAGGGGATGAAAGAGCATGAGATGGGTGGATGGCATCACCGAGTCGATGGTCCTAAGTTTGAGTGAACTCCGGGACTTGGTGATGGACAGGGAGGCCTGGTATGGTGCGATTCATGGGGTCGCAAAGAATCGGACACGACTGAGTGACTGAACTGAACTGAACTGGAAGGTTACAGTGATTGCAAATGCTCTGAATGTAAGCAGCTCAAATGCCAGTGTTGGACATCAGCAGAATTCAGAACAAAACTAGGGTCCTAGGTAAGGGAACATCAAAGGGTTTCCCATAGGCTGTTCTGTAGAGGGTGTGGGCTGGTCTGGTGACAGGAAGGTTGAGAGCCAGGAGGCAACTAGACAATATCCTATAAAACAGGGCCTTCCTTTGTTGCTGACAAGGGTCTGTATAGTGAAAGCCATGGTTTTTCCAGTAGTCATATATGGAGGTGAGAGTTGGACTATAAAGAAGGCTGAGTGCCACAGGTTGATGCTTTCAACCTGTATTATTGAAGGAGACTCTTGAGAGTCCCTTGCACTGCAAGGAGATCAAACCGGTCAATTTTAAAGGAAATAAATCCTGAATATATATTGGAAGGACTGATGCTGAAGCTGAAGCTCCAATACGTTGCTCAATTACTGCAAAGAACTGACTCATTGGAAAAGTCCATGATGCTGGGAGTGATTGAGGGCAGGAGGAGAAGGGGACAACAGATGGTATCATTGACTCAATGGACATGAGTTTGAGCAGGCTCCAGGAGACAGTGAAGGACAGGGAAGCCTGGTGTGCTGCAGTCCATGGGGTCACATACAGGCAGACTTGGCTGAGCAACTGAACAACAACCACACTTTCAGACATGGAATGATCCCAGCTTGGGCCATGATGTCAGCTGGCATTGTGAGTGTCATAACATCTCTTGACAAGAGGCCCACAGTTCAGTTCAGTTCAGTTAAGTCACTTAGTCGTGTCCAACTCTTTGCGACCCCATGAATCGCAGCACACCAGGCCTACCTGTCCATCACCAACTCCCAGAGTTCACTCAGACTCACGTCCATCGAGTCAGTGATGCCATCCAGCCATCTCATCCTCTGCCATCCCCTTCTCCTCCTGCCCCCAATCCATCCCAGCATCAGAGTCTTTTCCAATGAGTCAACTCTTCGCATGAGGTGGCCAAATTGTTGGAGTTTCAGCTTTAGCATCATTCCTTCCAAAGAAATCCCAGGGCTGATCTCCTTCAGAATGGACTGGTTGGATCTCCTTGGGACTCTCAAGAGTCTTCTCCAACACCACAGTTCTAAAGTATCAATTCTTTGGCGCTCAGCTTTCTTCACAGTCCAACTCTCACATCCACACATGACCACTGGAAAAATCATAGCCTTGACTAGATGGACCTTTGTTGGCAAAGTAATGTCTCTACTTTTCAATATGCTATCTAGGTTGGTCATAACTTTCCTTCCAAGAAGTAAGCGTCTTTTAATTTCATGGCTGCAGTCACAATCTGCAGTGATTTTGGAGCCCCCCAAAATAAAATCTGACACTGTTTCCACTGTTTCCCCATGTATTTCCCATGAAGTGATGGGACCGGATACCCTGATCTTTGTTTTCTGAATGTCGAGCTTTAAGCCAACCTTTTCACTCTCCTCTTTCACTTTCATCAAGAGGCTTTTGAGTTCCTCTTCACTTTCTGCCATAAGGGTGGTGTCATCTGCATATCTGAGGTTATTGAGATTTCTCCCAACAATCTTGATTCCAGCTTGTGCTTCTTCCAGCCCAGCGTTTCTCATGATGTACTCTGCATATAAGTTGAATAAGCAGGGTGACAGTATACAGCCTTGACGCACTCCTTTTCCTATTTGGCACCAGTCTGTTTTTCCATGTCCAGTTCTAACTGTTGCTTCCTGACCTGCATACTGGTTTCTCAAGAGGCGGGTCAGGTGGTGTGGTATTCCCAACTCTTTCAGAATTTTCCACAGTTTATTGTGATCCACACAGTCAAAGGCTTTTGCATAGTCAATAGAGCAGAAATAGATGTTTTTCTGGAACTCTTGCTTTTTCGATGATTCAATGGATGTAGGCAGTTTGATCTCTGGTTCTTCTGCCTTTTCTAAAACCAGCTTGAACATCTGGAAGTTCACGGTTCATGTATTGCTGAAGTCTGGCTTGGAGAATTTTGAGCATTACTTTACTAGCGTGTGAGATGAGTGCAATTGTGCGGTAGTTTGAGCATTCTTTGGCAGTACCTTTCTTTGGGATTGGAATGAAAACTGACCTTTTCCAGTCCTGTGGCCACTGCTGAGTTTTACAAATTTGCTGGTTATTGAGTGCATCACTTTCACAGCATCATCTTTCAGGATTTGAAATAGCTCAACTGGAATTCCATCCCCTCCACTAGCTTTGTTCATAGTGATGCTTTCTAAGGCCCTCTTGACTTCACATTCCAGGATGTCTGGCTCTAGGTGAATGATCACACCATCGTGATTATCTTGGTTGTGAAGATCTTTTTTATATAGTTCTTCTGTGTATTCCTGCCACCTCTTCTTAATATCTTCTGCTTCTGTTAGGTCCATACCATTTCTGTCCTTTATTGAGCCTATCTTCACATGAAATGTTCCCTTGGTATCTCTCATTTTCTTGAAGAGATCTCTAGTCTTTCCCATTCTGTTGTTTTCCTCTATTTCTTTGCATTGATTGCTGAGGAAGGCTTTCTTATCTCTTCTTGCTATTCTTTGAAACTCTGCATTCAGATGTTTATATCTTTCCATTTCTCCTTTGCTTTTTACTTCGTTTCACAGCTATTTGTAAGGCCTCCTCAGGCAGCCATTTTACTTTTTTGCATTTCTTTTCCATGGGGATGGTCTTGATCCCTGTCTCCTGTACAATGTCAGGAACCTCATTCCATAGTTCATCAGGCACTCTATCAGATCTAGTCCCTTATATATATTACTCACTTCCACTGTATAGTCATAAAGGATTTGATTTAAGTCATACCTGAATGGTCTAGTGGTTTTCCCTGCTTTCTTCAATTTCAGTCTGAAATTGGCAATAAGGAATTCATGATCTGAGCCACAGTCAGCTCCTGGTCTTGTTTTGGTTGACTGTACAGAGCTTCTCCATCTTTGGCTGCAAAGAAAATAATCAATCTGATTTCGGTGTTGACCATCTGGTGATGTCCATGTGTAGAGTCTTCTCTTGTGTTGTTGGAAGACGGTGTTTGCTATGACCAGTGAATTTTCTTGGCAAAACTCTATTAGTCTTTGCCCTGCTTTATTCCATATTCCAAGGCCAAATTTGCCTGTTACTCCAGGTGTTTCTTGACTTCCTACTTTTGCATTCCAGTCCCCTATAATGAAAAGGACGTTTTTGGGGCATTAGTTCTAAAAGGTCTTGTAGGTCTTCATAGAACCGTTCAACTTCAGCTTCTTCAGCATTACTGGTTGGGGCATAGACTTGGATTACTGTAATATTGAATGGTTTGCCTTGGAAACGAACAGAGATCATTCTGTCATTTTTGAGATTGCATCCAAGTACTGCATTTTGGACTCTTTTGTTGACCATGATGGCTACTCCATTTCTTCTAAGGATTTCCTACCTGCAGTAGTAGATATAATGGTCAAATGAATTAAATTCACCCATTCCAGTCCATTTTAGTTCACTGATTCCTAGAATGCCGACGTTCACTCCTGCCATCTCCTGTTTGACCACTTCCAATTTGCCTTGATTCATGGACCTGACATTCCAGGTTCCTATGCAATATTGCTCTTTACAGCATCGGACCTTGCTTCTATCACCAGTCACATCCAGAACTGGGTATTGTTTTTGCTTTGGCTCTATCCCTTCATTCTTTCTGGAGTTATTTCTCCTTCTGATCTCCAGTAACATATTGGGCACCTACTGACCTGGGGAGTTCCTCTTTCAGTATCCTATCATTTTGCTTTTCATACTGTTCATGGGGTTCTCAAGGCAAGGATACTGAAGAGGTTTGCCATTCCCTTCTCCAGTGGACCACATTGTGTCAGACCTCTCCACCATGACCTGCCCATTTTGGGTGGCCCCATGGGCATGGCTTAGTTTCATTGAGTTAGACAAGGTTGTGGTCCTAGTGTGATTAGATTGACTAGTTTTCTGTGATTATGGTTTCAGAGTGCAGGCAGCTGCAACGGCGCACAGAGCGTGGCCGAGAGGAGCTAACCCACATCCGAGGTCAGAGGCAGAAGCTGGGAGGACTCCATGCCCAAGGGTCAGTGGCCAAGAGGAGTTACCCCACGTCCGAGGTCAGGGGCAGCTGTCAAGAGTGCCAGGCTGCGACGGCGCAGTAATGTCCAAGACAAGCTACCCCACATCTGAGGTCAGGGGCGGCAGCTAAGAGGAGCTACTCCATGTCCTAGGTCAGGGGCGGCAGCCGAGAGCTCCAGGCTGCGACAGCGCAGGAGCAGCCGAGAGGAGCTACCCCACGTCCGAGGTCAGGGGCGGTGGAAGGGAGGAGCTACCCCCTGCTTGAGGCCAGGGATGGAGGCCGGGAAGAACTACCCCATGTCCAAGGAGCAGTGGCTGCGTGGGCGCAGGAGGGCCTAGAGGAGGTATTCCAAGTCAAGGTCAGGAGGGGTGGTGGTGAGGAGATACCCCTCGTCCAAGGTAAGGAGCAGCGTCTGCACTTTGCTGGAGCAGCCATGAAGAGATACCCCATGCCCAAGGTAAAAGAAACCCAAGTAAGGCAGTAGGTGTTGCAAGAGGGCATCAGAGGGCAGATACACTGAAACCAAAGAGGCCCACAGCTCTGGCTTTACTTGGCACCTAGGCTACTAAACTAGGGTCCTGGCTACTATGGGGTGGCGCTGATGTGATTGGAGATCCATGTTCACATTTGCTCATGACTGACGGTGTAGGAGGGAGAGACCTCTGTGTTCAAGAATGGTTAAAATCCTGCATTTTCTGAAATACTTGCCTGTTTCCTCTGCTTTAATCAGACTGTGTCTGCAGAGCCCGAAGACTCTCCTTACTTATTCTCTGTGCTGGAGAGCTGCAAACCAGACTCCTGTGGCCCCTGGTGCAGGTTTATATGAAGCTTCTTCCTAGGCTTTGGGGTCTCAGCATTTGCAGATTTCAGCTATACAGTTCCCCTTCTCAAGAAATAGGCATGGCTTACATATTGGGATGAGTAGTGATCACCCACAGAGCACCTTCCCAGACCAGAATGACCTCCCATGCATCCCATGGCCATGTTGGACTATGCTGTTCCAGAGTGAGGTGACTGGATGAGAGGTGGGCATCTGAAATAGGAAGATGCATTTCCACATAGTTTGGGATTGATGTCAGCAAGAGAGCGATAGTTTCTGATCTCTCTGATCTTGAGACCTGGAGGCAGAGGAAGTTGATGTGTAAAGAAGGGAAAGAGGTGAGGATGGGCAGAAAGAGGCAGAAGACAGACTGCCTCTGCTGGCCAGTCCTTCTAAAGGCAATTCAGAATTCTCTTCTCAGAAAAAAAAAAAAAAAAAAGCCTCCCTTGGGCTCAACTAGATTCAGTTGTTTGTCTTCAGTTCAGTTCAGTTCAGTTCAGTCGCTCAGTTGTTTCCGGCTCTTTGCAACCCCATGAACGGCAGCATGCCAGGCCTCCCTGTCCATCACAACTCCCGGAGTTCACCAAAACCCATGTCCATCGAGTCGGTAATACCATCCAGCCATCTCATCCTCTGTCGTCCCCTTATCCTCCTGCCCCCATTCTTTCCCAGCATCAGGGTCTTTTCAAATGAGTCAGCTCCTCACATCAGGTGGCCAAAGTATTGGAGTTTCAGCTTCAACACCAGTCCTTCCAAATAACATTCAGGACTGATCTCCTTTTGGATGGACTGGTTGGATCTCCTTGCAGTTCAAGGGACTCTCAAGAGTCTTCTCCAACACCACAGTTCAAAAGCATCAATTCTTCGGCGCTCAGCTTTCCTTATAGTCCAACTCTCACATCCATACATAACCACTGGAAAAAACCTTAGCTTTGACTAGATGAACCTTTGTTGGCAAAGTAATGTCTCTGCTTTTGAATATGCTATCTAGGTTGGTCATAACTTTCCTTCCATGGAGTAAGCGTCTTTTACTTTCATGGCTGCAATCACCATCTGCAGTGATTTTGGAGCCCAGAAAAATAAAGTCCGACACTGTTTCCACTGTTTCCCCATCTGTTTGCCATGAAGTGATGGGACCGGATGCCATGATCTTAGTTTCTGAATGTCAAGCTTTAAGCCAACATTTTCACTCTCCTCTTTCACTTTCATCAAGAGGCTCTTTGGTTCTTCTTCACTTTCTGCCATAAGGGTGGTGTCATGTGCATATCTGAGGTTATTGATATTTCTCCCGGCAATCTTGATTCCAGCTTGTGCTTCCTCCAGCCCAGCTTTTCTCGTGATATACTCTGCATATAAGTTAATATGTGATAAAAACAGTCTGCTCTAAACTCCCTTGATGAAAATAACCAGGCATGGCCTTGGTCTGAAGAGCTGTGTACTGAAGAGCTGTTTGCTCACTACTATTTATATTTCAAATACCATCAGGAATTGAGGATGTTTTCAGTAATAGGAGAAAGATCTTAGCTGAAGACTGAGCTGCATGCATGCTGTTGAGAGGTGTGGCTTTGTTTTCAGACATGCTGTCCCATATACATACTGTGGCTGCAAGTGTGTTGGAAAGACAAGTGGGGCTTGGGGGTCCTATTCTGAAAGGACCAGAGAGGTCAGTCCTCCTGGTCCCTGGGAACAAAGGAAAGAGTGGCTGCTTTCCTGTCTGGAAGAGGGGTATTCATCACCCCTTTCCATGAACCTGTGGATCCTTCAGGCCTCATTCCAATTTCTGAAGTACAGATGTCGTTTAAATTTTTCTTTGCAGTGTGTTCAGTCACCCACTTGGGTCTGACTCTTTGCAACCCCATGGCCTGCAGCACACCAGGTCTCCCTGTCCCTCACCATCTCCCGAAATTTGTCCAAGTTCAAGTCCATTGCATCGGTGATGCCATCTCATCCTCTGAAGCCCTTGTCTCCTTCTGCCTTCAATCTTTCCCAGCATCAGGGACTTTTCCATAGAGTTGGCCATTTGCATCAGATGACCAAAGTACTGGAGCTTCATCATCAGTCCCTCCAATGAGTATTTAGGGTTGATTTCCCTTAAGATTGACTGGTTTGATTTCCTTGCTGTCCCAGGGACTTCCAGGAGTCTTTTCTAGCACCACAGTTTGAAGGTATCAATTCTTTGGCATTTTGCTTCTTTATGGTCCAGCTTTCACAACTGTTCATGACCACTGGGACAACCATAGACTTGACTATATGGACCTTGTTGGCAGAGTAATGTCTCTGCTTTTCAGCACACTGTCTATGCTTGTCATAGCTATCCTGCTAAGAATAAATCATCTTCTGATTTCATGGCTGCAGTCATCATTTGCAGTGATCTTAGAGCCCAAGAAGAGGAAATCTGTCACTAGTTCCACCTTTTCCCCTTATTTGCCATGAAATAATGGAGTTGGATGCCATGATTTTAGTTTTTGGGTTTTTTAAATATTTAGTTTTAAGCTGGCTCTTTCACTCTCTTCCTTCACTCTCATCAAGAAGCTCTTTAGTTCCTCTTTGCTTTCTGCCAATAGAGTGGTATCATCCGCATATCTGAAGTAGCGATGTTTCTCCCACCTATCTTGAATCCAGCTAGTAACTCATCCAGCCCAGTATTTCTCACGGTGTGGTCAGTGTGTAGGTTAAACAAACAAGGGAACAGCAGTTCGCCCTGTTGTACTCCTTTCTCAACCTTGAACCAATCAGTTTTTCCACACAGGGTTCTGACTGTTGCTTCTTGACCAGTGTACAGGTTTCTCAGGAGACAGGTAAGATGGTCTGGTATGCTCATCTCTTTAAGAGCTTTTCACAGTTTGTTATGATCCACACAGTCAAAGGCTTTAGCGTAGTTGATGAAACAGAGGTAGATGTCTTCCTGGAATTCCCTTGCTTTCTGTATGATCCAGCGAAAGTTGGCAATATGATCTCTGGTTCCTCTTCCTTTTCTAAACCCTGCTTGGGCATCTGGAAGTTCTTGGTTCACACAATGCTAAAGACTGGCATGCAAAATTTTAACCATGATCTTCCTAGCATGGAAGATGAGTGCAATTGTCCAACATTAGTACATTCTTTATTACTACTCTTCTTGGGAATTGGGGTGAGGATTGACTTTTTCCAGTTCTGTGGCTATTGCTGGGTCTTCTAGATTTGCTAATATGTTGAATGCAGCACCTTGATGGCATTATCCTTAAGGGTTTTGAATAGCTCTGCTGGAATTCTTTGCAGTAATGTGTCAATAAAATCAAGTAAATATACAGAGGCCTATGGTCAAAAACTTACAAGCCAAAAGTGTAAGTTCTGGGGTCTGATGGCCTTTTACATGACTGAGTTGTAGCAACAGTGCTCCTGATCTCAGAGGGAGAGCAGTGAGCGCTCCTGAAGAGATATCTAGTTCTCTGCCCAAGGATGGAACCTGAGTGGACTGGATGAAACCCCAGGAATCCTAGTCAACACACCACCAGGAACTAGAGGCTGGAAGCAAAGTGACTCTGGCTCTATCCCCCATTTGAAAGCAAGAATGTTTAAAGGAGGCAAAAACCACAACGTTTATTATTAGAGACACAGCACAATGCATGGCAGAGCACACTGAGAAGCAGGTTGTTTATTTAAGACAGAAGAAGGCAGAAATACGCCCCCAGATAAAAAGGGTATGGGCATCCTCTCTAATGAGGAGGAGGCATGCAGTAAGTCAGAGCTAAGCAGAGACACACACCCGAGGTGGAGTGTGGGAGTCCCGAATGAGAGGAAGAGCAGTAAATATGTGACATAAATTAACTTATATAGGACAGTCCTTGCAGATCATTATTTACCTTTGGCCAATTACCTTGTTAATTTCTTCACACCTGACTGGTCCATAGACCCTCAAAAGGTGCATGTGAAACTGTTTTATAAGATAGATGCCAGCACAGAACCTGTGGGTACAAGTCCACTTATTATGGGGTGGGGCCTCTCTCTTTTCGACCCCCAATAACTGTTCCTGCGCATGTGTAGACAAGGAAGTCCTTGTTGAACTCAGAAGAGGGCTCCTTATCTCTTTACTTTAGCAGAGCTCAGCTTTGGCCACTAGCTTTGTCCTTGGAGTTCTGGGTGTGAACAAAGCTCGATTTTACTCGACTTGACAAACACCAGAGGTCCAGCCCAGAGGCACCCTGTCTCCTATGTCACTACCTATGCAGGTTCCCTTCCTCTCAGTGTCTTGGATTCCATGTCTGTAAAATGAGAAGGATTTGCCTAGATTGTCTCTAAGGCAGAGTGAAGATGAACATTCCTTGAACTTCAAGGCAGGAAGAGGTTGAGGGATGAATCTGAACATGGCTGGACACCCTCTCTGCCTGAAACTTTAGAAGGGATTAGGACTGTGCAGATGGTACATTCTCTGATGAGGCATCCATAGTCACATTGTCATGGGAAGAAAGAAATCCTGGATGGTCACGGGTGAGGGGAGTCTGCTGGGTATAAGCCCACTCAACCTGGCCAGAGAAGTTGGTGCTTCCCTGCCAGCAAGAGGCAGCCACGATGATCTCCAAGCCCCAGGGCTACAGCTTGCCTTAATGAGAGGAATCTGGGGTATGGGGAGAGGTCTGAACAGGGCTCTACCTGGGGGAGACATCAGTAGAAAGAATTCGAAACCATGGCAGAGAATGAGCCCAAGCCTAGAGTGAGTGCAAGGAGGGAAGGGAGCCAGAGCTGAGGTGCCTGCTCCTCTCTGTGGGAGTCCAGGAGAGGAGGAGATATTAGTGAAAGAGGCTGAAGGATGAAAAGATTGAAGGCAGGAGAGGAAAGGGAAGGAGGTAGCAGTGACCAGTGGGGTCAAATGGAGTCCACGTTTGGCAGAGGTGGAGGGCTAGACATCTGCCTTGTTGAAAAGGAGACACTGGATTTTGCACAGGGGCATCTTGGAGACCTCCGTTTAGTCCTTGCCCCTGAGTCGCAGGCTGCCCCCCCTTTTTTGTGACAAATCTTCCAGATGTGAAGCCAGTTTCAAACTTTATTCTGATGGAGGAGTTACATAGGAGGCCTGCCTTGTGGATTCATCCCATGGCTCAATTGGGAAGCCCTGAGCAGCAGAGGGTCAATGTTTTATTGGGATGTTGGCAGCTCACAGCTCTGGGCACTGCCCCTTCCCTGGGGTGGGTGGGGGAGCTCAAAACTCGCAGATCACAAGGAGTTGCTCACTGCAGGGTACGTCATTCCACTTGCCGTCAGGAGAGATATCCACACAGTTCTCTGGTTGTCCCTCATCACTGTTGTTGGGCTCCCCATTGGCCCAGTTGGAATAGACCAGTATTTTCCCAGTGGGGTAGGTGAACTTCCCCTCTGTGGAGATGTCATTCATGCTCAGGTAAGCATTCTTTTTCTGGGCTCTGACCACCTGTGTCACGGCCTCATTCTCAGCTGCAGAGTGTGGGAAGGCCAGCTGTTCCTGATGCTCTGAACCCAAATATGATATTACAGCACCTGCCATCTTGAAGATCTTCGCCACGACACTCCGGGCATCAGGGAAGAGCACCGCTAGGGGAAGAGGAGAATCAGGCTAGGGATGTGCAGCAGCTAGACCTTGTGCTTCAACTGGAGTCCCCAGATCCCACGAGGGTACCAGGGCACCAGATAGCACAAAAGCAAGGCACTTAGCTCTCAAGCATCCATCATGCAAGAGGTGAGGACCCTGGAATTCAGGTGCTTATGCAAGAAGCCCAAAGTCACCCAACTCTCAAATGTAGATGAGGATCAGACCTTGGAGGTGACACTAAAGCTCCCACATGCACTTTCTGTTCTTCCCCGTGCTGTTCACGAGAATCCAGCATTTTAATTACTGTGTAAATAGGAAGGACATTGGCAGGGAAATGACACTGTAGAGTCCAGGGCAGTTCCTGAGAGTGTGGAAAACACCAAACAGGTGGCTCACTCTCACCCTTGCATGATGACTGGGCATGAGGAGTTGTCTGAGTGGTTCTGTGCTGTGTGAAGGGGTGAGGAGAAAGGGGAGGACAGAGGTGCATCTGATAGCAGCCAAGTGCTGACCTCTGCACTGGGGGCTGTCCAGTGTTGGCTTCCATATGCTCGCAGATGAACCTATGGCCAGTCAGCCTCCCTGGACCACTGAGCAGGGGATGACAGCATCTGAGAGCTCTATGTGGGGGCAGGAGGGCAGGGTGGGATCAGCTTTGGAGAGAGCCCTGTCTGGGCTTCAGAAAGTCATGTGTTCAGCCCTACCCTGGCAATGACAGCCCAGGTGACAAGGGAAAGTCATTTCTCTTTTCAGAGTCTAATCCCTTATTTCTAAGGAAAAGGTACACTGCAAAACAGCATCCCTGATGTGACGTGTTACGTATCTCTTTTTATTCCATCCCATCCACACCCCTCTGACTTCCAGGGTCTGCATGGAAATCTTCTGGGCTCCTAACAGGGCTCACTGGACTGGTTCTGAACCCAGGCTGCACCCTAACCCACTGCCCTTTTCCTCTGATTACTTCAACAAGCAATCGGAGACCAGATTTTCCACGTAGTCGGATGGTGCCCAGACAGCCCCGGACAAGGTCAGTGCAAGCTTGTGTGCCATGATTGGTTTATGTCCCATGCATCTGGGTGTGGGTGTGTGTGTGCATGCGTGAATACATCCGTGTGTCCATCTGAAGGTACATGGGCTGACTCAAGGTCCATCAGGATGGGTGTGCATATGTCTGCATGTGTGTTCATGTATGTAGGTGGTGTGGACTGAGTGATGGTGTTTACATACACACAGGTGGCCAGCACATATGCCCAAGTTCACCTTTGTTTATATAAGTCTGCATAAAGGGTTAGTTTTTAAGTTGTGCCCAACTCTTTTTGATCCCATGTACTGAAGTCCACCAGGGACTTCTGTCCATGAGATTTTCCAGGCTAGGATATTGGAGTGGTTTGCCATTTCCATTCCAGGGGATATTCCCGACCCAGAGATCAAACCCAGGTCTCCTGCAATGCAGGCAGATTCTTTACCAGCTGAGCTACCAGGGAATGAGGTAGTAAATAGATATGTAAATATGATTGTGCAAGAAGGAAGACATAAACTGCTGAGAATTCTCATCCCACTACTTCAGTACTTAGTTGGCTTGAGTTCTTAGGAGCCAACCCTATGTCTCACCCAATCAGGCCCCTTTATGCTCTACTCCTTCAGAAAACTCTCCTTTTCTTGGATCAGTCAGGTTTGATAAGTGATGTGCATTCAAAGCTGTCATCAGGGAGAGGAGAGAAGGAGGAGGGGTAGTTGATGGAGTGTCTCAAAGATGCAGGGCACTCAGGTGTGTGCTCTAGGAGGCCTTAGCCTGATTAGGATCCAGGCTTAGGGAAGAACCTCTGCTTTAAACTCCACAAGAGGTGCAGGAGAGTCCAGCATTGGCCAGAGACTGGAGGTAGCCTATTCCTTCCAGACCCAGGGACATCTTTAGGGTAAGATACTTGGTGGCCACACACCAAGGATTGGTCGCCAGCAGCCTTGAACCCCACGGGCAGCATCCCACCCCCGCTCTCAGGGTCATGTCTGGATTCTCTGCTTCCCTAGGCTGTGCAGCTTCTTCTCTGGGCATTTGGACACTTGGCCCCACAGATGGAAGAAAAGTATCCTGGTTTGGGTGACCCCTTGTCTGTCATAGGAACCTGCCCAGGGTAGGCTGTGGTGAAGGTCTGCTGAACTGGTGACATGGACCGCATCCTCCTCCTTGTCCTGTGCATCTACTTGAGCTTCTGGAGCACGTGGGGGTACAGCTCTGTCCCAAACTTGTCCTTAGACCCGCTCCTGCCCAAGGTCTAGGTCCAGTCCCAGCAAGTCCAATTTAGACCCAGCCAAGAGAACTACAAGCCAAGCCTAGACTAAGTCTGAGGCCCACGCTCATGGCCTGGCAAGAGTCAGGTCCAGGAACTCACCTTTCTTATACTGAGAGAAGGCATTTTGGAAGCATTGCAGCTGTCTGTCTAAGATTGTCACCCGCTGCCTGAGAGCATTGACCTCTGAAGGAGAGAGACGCCAAGTGAAGACAGATCCAGAACAGCCTAGGGTCACTCAGAGCCCAGGCCTCAAGGGAAGAGAGTCCAGGAGGAGACTCAAGTTGGGGGTGGGGTAAGGAGGTGGAATAGAGGTAGGAAGCCCACCTTTGCTGACCTAGCTGGCCTCTGTGTCCACGGGATTTCCTGGGGTTCTCTTGTGAACAGTATCCCTGACAGGTCCCTTGCCTCACTGACAGTGAACCAGATGTCATTTAAATTCCAAATTCTAGGAATCTGAAAGCACTTCCTTTTGCATTGCAGAGGATGGTATGGTTGTAGGAGAGGAATACACAATTATTTCCCATCCATTAAATTATTGATGTTCAAGGTTATCTGATGAACTGGAGAGGGAGGTTAGCTTGTCATAAAGATCAGATAGAAAATCTGCTCAGGTATTCCTCCAGCGAGTCACAGAGGCTAAGACCAGAGTCCACCTCACCATACACCCTGTCAGCTTTTCCTGCTTGACCCCCACCTGTAAATGGGTTACCTGAGAGGAGAGCTGAGCTGAATAAGGCCTCCTCCCTGCCCCAAACCCTAATGAGGCTCCCAAGGCTTCCTTACCTGCAAGCCCACTCTCCCCCTTTGCTCCTCTTTCTCCGGGATTACCTCTGTCCCCCTTCAGTCCTGGGGGGCCTCTGGCACCTGAAGGGCCCTGTGGACCTATAGCTCCAGCAGGCCCTGGATAAGAGAAGTAGAAATGGGTGAGTGCTGAACATATATTTTAGCATTTTCGTGCTCCGCCCCCCCAACCGCCCCCAACCTCCACACATGGACTTCTTTTCCCCAAGCAGCACACCCTCCCACATACAAATGTTCCTCTGTGCCTGGATCCTCTTCTTGCATCCTCTCTATACACTGACTGTCCCATAAACTAACAACCAGCCTTCCCAAATACAACCAGTCCCTGCTACTCTCAGCACGTTCTCCCTGGAGACAGACAGTTCCCAAAACCCAACACTGGCTCTCTCCCTGAAATGCCAGCTCTGACATGATGGCTGGTGGGGGTAGGCACAAGGGAATATGAGCCCAGCCCCATATCCATTGCTCACCTGCTTCCCCAGCACGTCCAGGGGCTCCAGTCTCCCCGGGGGCACCTCTCTCTCCTTTGAGACCTGCGGGGCCTCGGAAGCCCTGCATGCCTGGGGCACCCACTCCTCCTGAGGATGGAACACATTGGAGAAACATGGCTGAGAGTGCGCTCAGCAGGTACCATTTCTTCAGCAGTGCAGCTTGTCACCCACAGCTCCAGGTGAGAGAGCGACCTGGGAGACTGCTCCTGACTGCTTGGTCTCCTCTAGCAAATTCAGTCAGTGTGGGAATGTGGAGAGGCCCAGGCCAGGCCTACCAGGCATAGAGGTTCCAGGCTTTTCCAGGCACTGTGCACATACCCTGGTCCCCACCAGGGCTGCCAATGTCACCCCTCCCTTCCCCCTCCCTCACCCACCACATACCACCCTCCTACCTTTGGGCCCAGTCTCTCCTTTGGGGCCTCGTGTGCCTGGAGGTCCCATGCTCCCCTGCCTCCCTGAGGGGCCCTGTCTTCCAGCTGATCCAGGAATACCAGGAGGCCCTGGGAAAAACGACCAGCCCAGTCAGTGACACTGAATCTCCTCGGAACGGAGTGCATAAAAGATGGGGCCGTAGTAGAAGTCAGACAGGCAGCCTCCTCCTAAAGATGTTGCCCTCACTCTCCACCCTCCCCAGGAGCTGCAGTCTTCCCTGAGATAACCCAGTGCCACCTTGAGAATGACCTTCCTCTTCCTGGGGTAGAATCTGTGCACACCTAGTGCCATGGCCTAGCGGCAGCATGCCATCTACAGACACCTGCATTCCATGCCAAGCTGCTCACCAGGTGGTCCAGGGTCTCCCTTTGGTCTGGGTTCTCCAGCAGAGCCATTGTCCCCTTTCGGCCCTATGGGGCCAGCTGGTCCAGGCCTCCGTGCTCATCCTGCAGGTCTGGGTGAACCTGTGGGCACAGACGAGATGGACATAAAGCTGATCCTGGCCCAGGAGGAGCCACCTGCCTGCAGGGTCAGGGCCTTGGCGTTCTTTCAGGGTTCTGTAGGGTGTAGACACTGCCCTTCCAGGTGACTGGTCCAGTGGCTATCAAGAAATGCATATCCACATCCCCATTTTACATGTGAAGAAACAGGCTTGCTGAATTGGAGGCAGATCCAAACCAAGACTCACCTGGCTTTGCATACAATGCACCTGCCCCTGCCCCAAGGCCACGGTATTTATGGCAGTTAAGTCTGTCAGCTTTTACCCTGGACCATGAACTCCCTGCCCTCCCCCCTCCCCAGAACCAAAGTTTATGGCAGAAATGACACCTGACACTTACTACCAAAGAAATAGAAATCAAAAGCACAAAGAGCTGTCACCTCACACCTCTCAGAATGGCTATTATCAGACAGCAAATAGGAAGTGCTGGAGAAGTAGAGAAAAGGAAAGCTTTGTGCAGTAGGGATGCAAATGGAACAGCCACTATGGAGACAGCATGGAGGTTTCTCAGAAAGTTAAAACTAGAGCTACCGTAGAATCCATCAATTCCCCTTCTGAGCATTTAACTAAAGAAAATGAAAACACTAACCTGAAAAGACATATGTACCCCCAAGTTAATTGCAGCGTCATTCATGGTAGCCCAGACATGGATGCAGCCTAGAGCCCAAGTATCTATGGACGGATGAATGGATGTAGAAAATGCAGGGTGCATATACAATGGAACATTATTCAGCCATAAAAGAGAATGAAATCTTGCTATTTGCAGCAACACTGGTGAACCTTGAAGGCACTATGTTTAGTGGAATAAGTCACAGGGAAGGGCGGTACCATACGATCTCACTTATATGTGAAATCTAAGAAAACAAATAGAAACAACATACTCACAATACAGAGAACAGATTTGTGGTTGCTAGAGGTGGGTTTGAGAAGTGGGCAGAATGGATAGAAATCTTCAAAAGGTACTAGGGTCCAGTTTAAAAACAATTGAGTCCCAGGATATAATGTACAGCGAAGTTCTATAGTTAGTAATCCTGGGTTGCATGCTTGAACATTGCTGAGCAAGCAGATCTTAAAAGTTCGCATCACACATAAATCGTTAACTATGTGTGTTGATGACTTATTGTGACAATCATTGCACAATATATGCAAATATGAATTCATTATGATGTACATCTGATTCTAATATATTATAGATCAATTTTATTTAATATAAAGAAGAGAAAAAACTATGTAACATGCTTTTAAAATTATGGAAGATAGATGATATTATTGTGTATTATTAAGTGATAAAAGTAAGTTATAAACACTATTTAATATGATTCCATTTCTTCAACATGTCCACGCATGTCTCAGGCATGTGCACATGTAACACACATTGAAAAAACCACAAGAAGAGCATAGACAAGTGTTAGTTGTTCTTTCTAAGGAGCACAATTGAGGCAATTTTAATTTCCATCTTCTTGTATTTAGTGATCATATACTAATTTGCTTTGGAAAAATGACCAAACATTTAAAAAAATCACATTACCTTAAGAAGGCTGCCTAAGTTTGAAATTATAAGAGATTTGCCTTCAAAGACTAAAGGGAGAAATGCCTATTGATTCAAGAATTATACACTCAATTCTGTGAATTTGGTTATTCTTTTTTCATTGAGATGTAATTCATATAATATAAAAATTACTTTTTTTTTTTTTTTTTACTGTGCTGTGTAGTTTGCAGGCTCTCAGTTTCCCAATCAGGGATTGAACCTGAGGCCTGGCAGTGAGAGCACCGAATCCTAACCTCTGGATTCCAGGAATTACCTGTAATTAATCATCTAAAGTGTACAATTCAGGGGCATTTAGAACATTGACATAATTGTACAACTACCACTACTCTTTAGTTCAAGACTATTTGATTAATCCCAGAGAAAAGCTCATACCCATACTCCCTCCCTGCCTCCTCCTAAGCCCTGGCTACCTCTATGCAGCTGCCTGTCTCTGTTAGCTATTCTGTATATTTTATATAAATACATACAATATATGACCCTTTGTGTCTGCCTCTTTAAACTAGGAGTGACATTCTTGAGTCTCATCCAATTTGTAGCACATTACCAGTACTTCGTTCCAATCTATGGATGAGAAATGTTCTATAGTATGAATACAATATATTTTCTTTATTCATTCACCTCAGATAAATGTTGATAGACACTTGGGTTGTTTCCATCTTTTGACTGTTGTGAGTAAGCATTCGTGTGCAAAAAGACAACAAAAGAAATCTGTCAGTTACTACTAACTTGTTCATTCACGTATTTGTTCATTTCCTCATTATTTCATTTCTCTGTTCACTGAGAATCTCTCTGTGGAACATGGCTTTCTGCCTAGCACTGAGCAGGAAGTAAATGTCAGCACCAGGTCCTGGTCTGCAAGGAATTTGTCACTGAAGTTTAAACTGTGAGGCACAGGTAATGAGTGAAGAAAACAGCTTCTGAGATGTCCCTTGTCCATCCCAGCACCCTCAACCCATGGACACATACGTACTCATAGGGAACAGGACTTCAAGGCTGAAGAGGATTCAGAGCCCTGGAGAGGAGAGGTGACATTTCAGATCTGGAAACCACTCCCCCAGGGTAAGAAGGGCCAGTCTTGCCCGGGCCAAGAATGTGCAGGTAGAGGGAGACTGGGGTATTTGATGGGTGATGAGAGTGTCTGTGCTGGACATTGGGTCCTGCTCTTAGCTCCAATTCTCACTAGGCAATCAATGGGAGCCCGGAGGATAGGCCCCACATCCCAGACCCCCTGGTGCACGGTGCTCAGGCAGAGACACCTGGTCCCTGGCTGAGCCTCTCCTGGGCTCCCCCCTGGCTGGGGAGGGCAGCAGGTACCTTGGAAGCAAGTCACTCCTTAGAAGGGAGAATTAGAGGTTGCCATCCTTGTGTACAAACCATGGCAGCCATGAGAGCAGGGAGGTAGAAGAAGGGATACTTTTCAATACAGGGCCCCTCGGGGAGCTAGAGAGAGTTGGCATCTTGAATACCACCCCTCCTCTGAGATCACTTCTAGGAGGCCTGCTCTAGCCCCAGCCCATTCATGTTGGAAGCTACTTTCTTTCTAAAAGACAGACAGATATTGTCTCTTACCCTACAAATCCTGGGGATGTTATGTATTCTTTTCAGCTTTAATCTGGTTCATGTATTTCCTCTCCAATCAAAACACAAACTCCAGAAAGATAAAAGAACTCAGTTGATCCCCCATCACCCTGGCCCAGGGCCATGGTGGTCCCCTCGTCCTTGTCGCTGGTTCATCAAATTCTCACTTCTTGTCAGTAAAAACCAGATCTTCTCCTGTGGGGCAGTGTTTCCAGAAAATTCCCTTAATAATCAGTACATTTGGAAACCTCAGGCGAATTCAGCTGGTTGGGACAGCAGAAGAATAAAAGTTTATCTTGAAGACCCAACAAAGAAATGAAGCCTTGGCTCAATTCTCTGTCACTGGTGGTTGATATTATTCTCATCTACAGATGATTAAACTGAAACTTACGACAGTCATCAGTTCAAAAATATTTGATATTCTGCAGAGGCAACATTTAATACGAATGAACAACAGTTAAGTTTTGGAGTGTATGTACTCAGTCGCATCTGACTCTTTGTGGATTGTAGCCTGACAGATTCCTCTGTCCATGATATTCTCCAGGCAATAACAGAGTGAGTTGCCATTTTCTATCCAGGGGATTGTCCCAACCATGGGATCAAACCTACATCTCCTACGTCTCCCACATGAGTGTACTAAGTCACTTCAGTCGTGTGCAACCCAGTGGCCCAAAGCCTGCCAAGCTCCTCTGTCCACGGGATTCTCCAAGCAAGAATACAGGAGAGGGTTGCTATGCCCTCCTCCAGGGGATCTTTCTGACCCAGGGATCGAAACTGCATCTCTTACATCTCCTTCTTTGGGAGTCAGGTTTTTTACCACTAGCACCACCTGGGAATCCCAAAGAGTTCTGGAGCAGAGGATCCAAATACCACTTGCTCACTCATTGTTTGTACATTCTTGGGGTGGTTAGGGTCAGAAGATCCTAGGGGAGAAATCAGGACAGGTGGTTATGGACCTGGGGATTTGGGCAAGCCAGTCTTTGCCAACCAGTAAAGCCATGTTTTAGGTGCACTGAAAATCTGGGGGATTCCTCCCATCTTGGGAAGACCATCTTCAAGGTTTCCACAGCAGAAGATTCAGAGTTTTGGGGTTGGTTACAATTCCAGTGCCCACCCCTTCCCATCAGGGCAAGCCCATGGTCCCAGCTCTACCTGGATCTCCCTTCTCCCCCCGGGGGCCTTCTCTCCCATCTTGTCCATCACGACCAGGCAAGCTACCCTCCAGGGGGCTACACATAACCAGGGTACAGGTGTTGGCCAGTGTTTTCTGGGAATAGATCATTATTTCTGCTCCCAGGGATCTCCAGGGCTGTGTGAGCAGGAGCAGCACGGAGAGAGGAAGGAGAAGCATGTCCTAGGCAGACGAACAGAAAGAGGCGGTGCTCTTAGTCCAAGGACAAGGCTTAGGGCTGGCCCAGCTCCTGGAGGTCAGGAGAAGCCCTTCCCCCATCTCCTCTCCCATCCTCTGAGGCAAGAGTAGCAGGGCTCCAAAAGCAGTTTCGGGAAAGTTAGGATAAGGTCTGGCCAGAGAGGACATGAGTGGACCAGCTGGGCCTCTGACCTGGTCTGCCAGCAGCATGAATCTACTGTCAGATGGTCTGTGTCATCCCTTTTGGGGCTTGTCATCCCTGTCAGGGGCACTTTGGCCAGGATGTAGAATGCCTCACTGAGGCCATTATCACACCAGGAGGGACTCACTGAGGGCCGTTGGGTGCGACCCTTCCCTCTCTGGGTCTCTTTATCCCTTTTTATACCAGTGAGTCGGTTGCTTTACCTCTTACAATGCTGGCTTGTTTCCTAGTTGCTGTCACTTGCTGCTCTGGACAGACTAGTACTGGAATCTGCAGTGCTATCTGAAAAAAAAAAAAAAAGAAAGAAAGCCAGAGGGATAATGCTTGGTAAGCTCTGTCCTGAGCACAGAAAGGTGCATGACTGCTTATTTTTCAGGATTTGTCATTCCTGGGCTCCACCAGGAAAGTTCCTGGTACACCTAGAGTCCTGCCCAGACCTCCTAAGAGGACTTGGGACAGGGGCCTCTTGGTAGAGAGGACGTGTGAGACGGGTGCCATCAGGGGGAAGCTGGCTTCAGAGGAGGAAAGCCGATGTCCAGTAGAGTTTCTGGTTACCATCAGAAAGGGACTCAGGAGCTAAGTGAGATCAGGGTGCAGGACGTGGGTCACTCCCAGTGTTGGGCTTCTTTCCTCTCTCAGAGAGAAACTGTAATGTTTAGAGCATGGAAAAGAATCATGGGAGTTGCAGAGGCCTGGAAGAAAGCCCGAGGGACCGTGCAAAGGACCGAGGATTGCCAAGCAGGCTGATGTAGTGGGAGGGAAGGGGTTTCCTAAGCAGAGAAGTGCCTCCTTCCAAGAGGATGATGAATTGCATTTACCCTGGGGACTTCCAGACAATGGCATCAGACATCTGGTTGGATGTCACATTCAACTCTCCCCCTCTCCCTGTCCTGGAAAGACATCTCCCACCAAACAAAGGGAGAAGAGTAAAGAGCACCCCTTATTGCCTCATTTGCTCCCACCACCAGCACTGAACCTCCTAGAGTGGAAGATCTACACACACCCTGCCGCCT
Source organism: Bos javanicus (assembly GCF_032452875.1). NCBI lineage: Eukaryota > Metazoa > Chordata > Mammalia > Artiodactyla > Bovidae > Bos > Bos javanicus. The sequence goes on along the minus strand of NC_083895.1, from coordinate 37,061,339 downwards.
TCAACCACCCACATAGGCAAGGAGATATTCACTGGATATTGGAAAACAAATTAAGAGGCAAGGACAGAGATACTCACAATTGCTTCCTGTAAGGGTCCAGAATATCCAAGCATGTTAGAGTTCCTGGGTAAGCATTGGCCCTTTATATCTGCCCTATAACTTGACCCTCAGCCCCAGTTTCCCGAGAATTCTCTTCAGGAAGTAGGGTAATTTCCTTATTATTGACTCACTCAATTTCATCCCCACCTGAGCTCAGGTGTCCACCTGGGTTCTGGACACCTGCCACTAATGTTGACAGGACTAAACACACATTAGAGTCCAAAGAGCACCCTCAGCCCAGGATCTCATGGGTACCCCACTTCAGCCTTGTAAGTAAAATGGCAGCATCGGTGTCTGTATTTCATGATGTCCAGGGGTCCAAGGTCCAGAGAAGAACAGTAAGTTGTACAGCGATCTACAACTCTTGCAAAAGCAGCCTTCCTCTGCAGAGTCCAAGAGCTAGCACCCTGCGGCCACTTCTCTTCCACCTTCATCTCAACATTACTGCTCAGACACTAGGAAAGAGCTGGGAGCTGCTTGGCCAATCTGAGCAGAAGTGGGGCAGGTGAAGGGCTGCTGAGGCAACAGCCTGTGGGAGACAGCATCTCGTCGAGCTGCCATCTGGCAGGGGTCACTCTTTTGCTTTCTGCTGTCAATCTAGGACAACTCTCCACTTGCCTCAGGATGGCTTTCTATGCTCTCTGTTCATCCCCTGCCCAACCCTTATTCACTCACTGCTGCTGCTGCTGCTGCTAAGTCACTTTAGTCGTGTCCGACTCTGTGCGACCCCATAGACGCACATGACTATCCAATTCTCTTAATTATAGGGTTTAACGGCAACTGCCTACATGCTTGCTGCCCCAGACACTGGTTTCCCTGGTAACTGATGAACAAACTGACGTCAGCTCTCTGTTAGACTGGTAGGCTCCTCCCTCAAGCGGTGAAGAGTGCCTCCACGTCCTTCCTGCTCTCTGCTGAACATGGTATGCTGTTGCGCTAGGACCCTTCTTTTCTGGACACGTAAGATTTCCTATCTAATAAGCCATGGACGTCTTTGTCCCTGTCTCCCAGCTCTTGCTTCAGTCTCAAGGCTCGGCATCAACACGCGTGCACAGCTGCAGGGTGAAGCCCCAAAATTGGTGAGTCAGCCAGAAAGCTACAGAAAATCCCGTGAGTGCAGAGATGTTGGAGAATGAGGACAGGAAGGGAAAGTTGTGAGGATAATCCCGGGGTTCATTTCCCTAGCATGTGGGTTCCTGTGAGAGATATCTTTCTCTTCCATTAAACTGATGACATCCTATTAACCTCAGTTTCTTTCCAGTTTATAAGTAGCAGCCTAGGCTTGTGCCTCACCTGACTGCCTGGGGAGGGCTTGTGATACTGGCAAAACACAAGAGCCTTTCTGGTTTTATTGTTTTCTACAAAATACAAACATACCCCTGACCCACCACCCCTAAACAATTACAGGCTTTAGAGACACTAAGTGGGACAGCTTGTGAATTGGCCATGGTCGGTTACCATGAAGGGTTGGTTAGGACCGGTGGCAATGGCGAAATAAAAAGAGTACCCTCTGGGCTTCTGGTCCCAGGTGTGGGAGGCGGCAGAGCAGGGATATAGTGTCAAGGAACACAGCTCTATGCAGCCTACATGCTTTACAACAAACAGGTGGAAGCTGCTACAGTGGGCCTACTCAAGTTGCTGAGCAATGCAAAAAAACACCGCTTTAGTGGCCATGAAGTTCAGGAATGAGCTGATAAAAATGCCATACCCAGACTTTTCCACCTGTCCTACAGCCCTACTGCTGCCAGGCTAATAGAAGGACGAGTGGACTGAGTAAGCAACAACAGATACAGGAAACCCACTGTCTCAACCTGTGAACCAAGAGGCTAGCTTAAGTCACAGAGCTTTTCATTAAATATTCCAAGAGCAGTCAGCACAGGGCGTACCTACATCGTGTTAACCCAGAGCAAACTCTTCAACATCATCGGAGTTCAACTGTTGATCACCCAAATATCATTGACAGCTAACGATCAGGAGAATAACTCACTTTTGTCCTTGCCACAGGATCTACGCCCAGGGGAACATTCTGTAAGTGGCTCTGGGACTGAAACTGGTATGGATGTCCCAGGTGTTTTGGGTTTGCAGCCCTGTAGGGATTAGGAATAAGGGACTTAAAGATTTCATCTGCACCCACATAAAATAACTAAGAAATTAATCTAGGTCCCCTACTAGAAAAGGCACCATTATATTAACCTTGTGTTCTCTTATACCCCTCCAGTGTTTTTTGACACTGGCTGGAGTGGACTGAGTTTGGACAGAGTAATGGTACTCTAGCCAGGACAAAAAACGTAGTCAGGGGTGTTATTATGTCAGAATGCTGTGACTGCTTGTATTTTGCTTACTGGTCATGATCTTCCCTGCGCTGAGTCTGTTAGACATCTTACATTTCATGTCTAGTCTGAGTGGTAAGGAATCTATTTGCAGACATGGCAATAGTGACCTCATTCCGTAATGAATCTGATGGTGGGTCTAACAGTGATATGCTGTTGTTATCCTCAGGAATTCCATGAAAATTGACCTGATAAATGGCTGTCTCCAAAGATTGCCTGTTCTTTGGACTCTCAGTACTCGCAGCTGTGGTTGTCTGTATTGCATTTGTGGTATCTGACTGCGGTGCACCTTTATATACCTGAGGCCGGGAATACTGTGGAAGAGGGGTGGACCTAGATAGTAAGGGTCATAGGTCATGCAGGTTATGTGGGGATGGAGTGTATGGTCAGCCCATTTGAGATGCTGTTCCCTTGCTTTTACTACATCTCCCTGCTCGACCAGTCCCTGCTCCACTCACAGGACTGCTCAATCCTAGTTTATACATTGCTTAATTAATAACCACCTACATGCTGGCTGCTGCTCTAGCTGCAGGTTTCCCTGGTAACAGATAAGCCCAGCTGACATCAACTCCCCCTGTAAATGGTAGGGGGACACATTGACACTTCTCCCCAGTGCCAAAAATTGCTGCCATTTCCTAGCTGCTATAAACATTGGCACATCACTCTAGGATAATGTGTTTCGAACATGTAAGATGCCCTGTCCAATAACCATTGATGTCTTTGTTGCGGTCTCTCCCCCTTGCTTCAGTCTTAGGGCAGGGCCTCTACAAGGCATGAAGGCCTGTGAGGTCCAGCCCAACAGCAGTGGGCAGGTTGCTTTTGTTTTGGTCTCTGGGAACTGTCAGGGGAGGTCTCCCAGACCTGCTTCACCAGAGCATTTATAGACCCATTCTGCTCTGTTCTGGGTGCTGAGCTCTTTGCTTCTGAAACCATAACACAGGCAGGAAAAAGGAAACATGGACATCAGAAGAAGTAAGATTCCAGCTGTTTCCCTCCTAACCTGTCAGGCAGAGGGCAATGTCTCTGAGGTCAAATCTTGGGGGTTTGATTTATACCTTTCATCTGATCACTGTATACTAGGTACAAATTCAGAGCAACTGTCCACACCTGGCTAGGAGTGGCTTGTCCATTGGTTGGCTAGAATGGAGGGCTCTTCATATACTATTGCCTTTATTGTCCTTTCATTTCCTTGAAGTTGATGTCTTAGTAGCTCCCATTTGTTGATTCTTAGCTCAAATAGTAATCTTCCTTCCCTTCACTACCCAGAGTACTCAAGTCCTCAGGTATACAGGCATTCCTTAAAACATTTCTCCCTCTGCTAAGAGCTGGGATCCAAATGAAAAATCACTTTCTGTGGCTCAGATGCCTTTCTTGGTTTTAGACATGGATTGAAATCCATGCCTTCAGTTCATGTGCCCACTTATATGACTATAAGCTCATCTCTTATGGACAGATGTTCAGACATAAGCAGCCACCAAGTCCAGATGAAAAGCACCTGAGTTTGAATCAACACTCTTCCTGCAGGCTGTATCAGAGAAGCACTTTTCTGATGAGACTGAATTTCCTTTCTCTCCATGCAGAACAGAAGGGTCTTGCAAGCCAGTTGAAGCAGGATCATAGGTTTTTGGGTACAAATGACTCTTTCATTTGTATCCAAAGAGACTAACTGCTAAGTCTGCTAAGTTGCTTCAGTCATGTCTGACTTGCAAGCCAGTTGAAGCAGGATCATAGGTTTTTGGATACAAATGACTCTTTCATTTGTATCCAAAGAGACTAACTGCTAAGTCTGCTAAGTCACTTCAGTCATGTCCGATTCTGTGTGACCCCATAGATGGCAGCCCACCAGGCTCCCTGGTCTCTGGGATTCTCCAGGCCAGAAAACTGGAGTGGGTTGCCATTTCCTTCTCCAAAGCATGAAAGAGAAAAGTGAAAGTGAAGTTGCTCCGTCATGTCCGACTCTTAGTGACCTCATGGACTGCAGCCTACCAGGCTCCTCCATCCATGGGATTTTCCGGGCAAGAGTACTGGAGTGGGTTGCCATTGCCTTCTCCAAAAGAGACTAAGATATACCCCAAATCACTATCTTCCTACCTTTTGGAGAACAGTTCTCATCTAGGTATAATTGTGTCTCAATCCCCACCAAGGATAAGGTCAAACACCTGAGATGATTAGGTTATCCCAAGGGGTAGGAGAGGGTGGATTTGTGGAAGGTGGATTTGGGGCCCTAGGGCCCTCAAGCACAAGATCCTAGTTACTTCTGTTTCATAATCACTTACTTCAGAACTTACGAGAGAGATGTTCAGCATAGGTGTGTCTTGGAGATAAGGAATAAAGGAATAAATCACATGCCCACCCAGCCCAACCCCTAATTATTTTATGGACTTTCCTTCTTGACCATCCATTCAAATGAGCCTGTACCACACAACCACTTAAGGCCACATGTATTCCCAAGGGATGATAAATAACTACTAGGATTTGAGTAAATGCTCTCTCGTACATCCCAAAGGGAATCAGGAGAATCATGTCTTCTTGAGAGTTTAAGAATGGGTTGGTATAAAGGTACAAAGAACCCCCAACAACTGGTGGCTCAGTGGTTAGGATTCCTGGGTTTCACAGCTGTGGCCTGGGTTCAGTTCCTGGTCAGGGAGCTGAGAGCCCATAAGCAACATGGTAAAGCCAAAAAAGAAAAACAAGTTTTCTCCCCAGTGTACCCTCAGTTTGATGTCCCTGTGACCCATAGCTTATTGGTTTCTTTCTTTTGTTTTTGGCCATGGAGCAAGGTATGGGGGATCCTAGTTCCTGACCAACAATGGAACCCATATTTCCTGCATTGCAAGCAGGAAGTCTTAACCACTGTACCACCAGGGAAGCTCCCCCAAAGAATATTGGGTACTATCTGTTTGTTCAGTTGTCTCTCAGTTGTGTCTGACTCTTTGTGACCCCTTGGACTCCAGCACGCCATACCACCCTGTCCGTCACCAACTCCCAGAGTCTACTCAAACTCATGCCTGTTGAGTTCGTGGTGCCATCCAACCATCTCATCTCTGTCGTCCCCTTCTCCTCCCGCCTTCAATCTTTCCCAACATCAGGGTCTTTTCTTTTCTTTTTTTTTTTATGTTTCAGCTGATTTTTTTTTATTTAAAAAAATTTTTTTAATATAAATTTATTTTAATTGGAGGTTAATTACTTTACAATATTGTATTGGTTTTGCATACATCAACATGAATCCGCCACAGGTATACATGTGTTCCCCATCCTGAACACCCCTCCCTCCTCCTTCCCCATACCATCTCTCTGGGTCATCACAGTGCACCAGTCAAGCATCCAATATCATGCATCAAACCTGGACTGGTGATTCATTTCATATATGATATTATACATGTTTCAATGCTGTTCTCCCAAATCATCCCACCCTCTCCCTCTCCCACAGAGTCGAAAAGACTGTTCTATACATCAGTGTCTCTTTTGCTGTCTCGCATACAGGGTTATCGTTACCATCTTTCTAAATTCCATTTATATCCGTTAGTATACTGTATTGGTGATTTTCTGGCTTTCTTCACTCTATATAATAGGCTCCAGTTTCATCCACCTCATTAGAACTGATTCAAATAAATTATTTTTAATGGCTGAGTAATACTCCATTGTGTATATGTACCACTGCTTTCTTATCCATTCATCTGCTGATGGACATCTAGGTTGCTTTCATGTCCTGGTTATTATAAACAGTGCTGCGATGAACACTGGGGTACATGTATCTCAATTCTGGTTTCCTCGGTGTGTATGCCCAGCAGTGGGATTGCTGGGCCATAAGGCAGTTATATTTCCAGTATTTTAAGGAATCTCCGCACTGTTCTCCATAGTGGTTGTACTAGTTTGAATTACCACCAACAGTGTAAGAGGGTTCCCTTTTCTTCACACCCTCTCCAGCATTTATTGCTTGTAGACTTTTGGATAGCAGCCATTCTAACTGGCATGAAATGGTACCTCATTGTAGTTTTGATTTGCATTTCTTTGATAATGAGTGTTGTTGAGCATCTTTGAATGTGTTTGTTAGCCATTTGTATGTCTTCTTTGGAGAAATGTCTATTTAGTTCTTTGGCCCATTTTTTGATTGGGTCGTTTATTTTTCTGGAATTGAGCTGTAGAAGTTGCTTGTATATTTTTGAGATTAGTTGTTTGTCAGTTGCTTCATTTACTATTATTTTCTCCCATTCTGAAGGCTGTCTTTTTTCACTTTGATTATAGTTTCCTTTGTGGTGAAGAAGCTTTTAAGTTTAATTACATCCCATTTGTTTATTTTTGCTTTTATTTCCAATATTTTGGGAGGTGGGTCAAAGAGGATCCTGCTGTGATTTATGTCAGAGAGTGTTTTCCCTATGTTCTCCTCTAGGAGTTTTATAGTTTCTGGTGTTACGTTTAGATCTTTAATCCATTTTGAGTTTATTTATGTATATGGTGTTAGAAAGCATTCTAGTTTCATTCTTTTACAAGTGGTTGACCAGTTTTCCCTGCACCACTTGTTATAGAGATTGTTTTTAATCCATTGTATATTCTTGCTTCCTTTGTCAAAGATAAGGTGTCCATAGGTGCGTGGATTTATCTCTGGGCTTTCTATTTTGTTCCATTGATCTATATTTCTGTCTTTGTGCCAGTACCATACTGTCTTGATGACTGTGGCTTTGTAGTAGAGCCTGAAGTCAGGCATTTTGATTCCTCCAGTTCCATTCTTCTTTCTCAAGATTGCTTTGGCTATTTGAGGTTTTTTGTATCTCCATACAAATTGTGAAATTATTTGTTCTAGCTCTGTGAAAAATATTGTTGGTAGCTTGATAGGGATTGCATTGGATATATAGATTGCTTTGGGTAGTATACTCATTTTCACTATATTTATTCTTCCAATCCATGAACATGGTATATTTCTCCATCTATCAGTGTCCTCTTTGATTCCTTTCACCAGTGTTTTACAGTTTGCTATTTATAGGTCTTTAGTTTCTTTAGGTAGATATATTCCTATGTATTTTATTCTTTTTGTTGCAATGGTGAATGGAATTTTTTCCTTAATTTCTCATTATTAGTGTATAGGAATGCAAGGGATTTCTGTGTGTTGATTTTATATCCTGCAACTTTACTATATTCATTGATTAGCTCTAGTAATTTTCTGGTGGAGTCTTTAGGGTTTTCTATGTAGAGGATCATGTCCTCTGCAAAGAGTGAGAGTTTTACTTCTTCTTTTCTAATTTGTATTCCTTTTATTTCTTTTTCTGCTCTGATTGCTGTGGCCAAAACTTCCAAAACTATGTTGAATAGTAGTGGTGAAAGTGGGCACACTTGTCTTGTTCCTGACTTTAGAGGAAATGTTTTTAATTTTTCACCATTTAAGATAATGTTTGCTGTGGGTTTATCATATATAGCTTTTATTATGTTGAAGTATGTTCCTTATATTCCTGCTTTCTGGAGAGTATTTATCATAAATGGATGTTGAATTTTGTCAAAGGCTTTCTCTGCATCTATTGAGATAATCGTATGGTTTTTATTTTTCAATTTGTTAATGTGGTGTATTACATTGATTGATTTGTGGATATTGAAGAATCCTTGCATCCCTGGGATAAAGCCAATTGGTCATGGTGTATGATCTTTTTAGGGTCTTTTCTAATGAGTCAGTTCTTCACCTTAGATGGCCTAAGTTTGGAGTTTCACCTTCACCATCAGTCCTTCTGATGAATAATCAAGACGAGTTTTCTTTAGGATGGACTGGTTGGATCCCCTTGCAGTCCAAGGGACTCTCAAGATTCTTCTCCAACACTGCAGTTCAAAAGCATCAATTCTTCAGTGCTCATCTTTCTTTATAATCCAACTCTCACAACCATACATGACTACTGGAAAAACCATAGCTTTGACTAGATTGACCTTTGTTGGCAAAGCAATGTCTCTTCTTTTTAATATGCTGTCTAGGTTGGTCATAACTTTTCTTCCAAGCAGCAAGCATCTTTTAATTTCATGGCTGCAGTTACCATATGCAGTGATTTTGGAGCCCATAAATATAAAGTCAGCCACTGTTTCCACTGTTTCCCCATCCATTTGCCATGAAGTGATGGGGCCATATCTTAGTTTTCTGAATGTTGAGTTTTAAGCCAACTTTTTCACTTTCTTCTTTCACTTTCATCAAGAGGCTCTTTAGTTCTTTGCTTTTTGGCCATAAGTGTGGTTTCATCTGCATATCTCAGGTTATTGATATTTCTCCTGGCAGTCTTGATCCAGCTTGTGCTTCATCCAGTCCAGCATTTCTCATGATGTACTCTGCATGTAAGTTAAATAAGCAGGGTGACAATATACAGCCTTGACAAAATCCTTTCCCAATCTGGAACCAGTCTGTTGTTCTATGTCCTGTTCTAAGTGTTGTTTCTTGACCTACATACAGATTTCTCAGGAGACAGGTCAAGTGGTCTGGGATTCCCATCTCTTTAAGAATTGGGTACTACAACATTTGTTAAAAACCTGATCTCTAATATGTTGCTTTACTTTATTTGTTGGTAGCCTGAATATGGCTCCCTCTAGATTAACTATTTTCTTTCTAGCTGTCTCTTTGATCACTAGATACATTATTTGTTTTCCTCTTTTACATGAAGCATTCCATTCAAAATTATTCTTCTAGTCCGTAAGCTGTCCTGTGTCAAAACCATCTGAAACAGTAGTGCAAAAAAGGAATCCTGGTCTGAAACTCGAAATATGGGTATTATTTTATCCACAGTCCACATAGTATATACTGTTCATTATTCTCTAGTGTTGACTATAGTCATCAAGGACAACATCCTATAATCAAATTGTCCCTGTTGCTTACATTCTCTACAATGTCCTCATGTGACTTCATTTTCTACTTTGAGATGAATATACAATACGGGTCCCTTCCCCATGAGTGAATGCACCAAACCAAGTTTTCCTCCATTGGTAGAAGATAGAGACATATTTATTTTTATTTAATCCTTCACATTGTATGATATAACATGCAAAAATTGTTTAGCAAAATATTTGATATAAAATATTGATTCAAAATTGCTACCCCAGATTATCTCTTCACCTTGATTCTGAGAGATAATGAAAGAGAAATTCAAGCATACTTGGATTCTAGTTTCTGGAATGCAAAAATTTCTTTTTTTGTTTTCTACATTGAAATATACTTGACATACAGCATTGTATATATTTCAAATGTACAACATATTAGTTTGATATATTTATATATTGTAATATGATTGCCATTGTAGTGATAATTAGCACCTCTGTCATAAAACAGTTATAATTTCTTTTTAGTGGATGGAATATTAGGTTCTAGTCTCTTAGTTTCATTACAATAGGATATTGTCTCTATTCACTAGGTATTTGATCTCTAGGACATATTTACTACCTGTTGCAAGTTTGTACACTTAAAAAACATATTCTAACCCTTCTCCTTGTCATCCCCTAGTAACCATTAACTCTATTTTTGAGTTTGTTCTTGTCTAGATTCCATGTATAAGTGATATCTTAGAGTATTTGTCTTTCTCGGTCTGACTTATTTCAGGTAGCCTAATGTCCTCAAGATCCATCCATGTTATTGCAAATGGCAGTATATACTTCTTTCTCATGGCTGAATAATATTCCATTGTGCATATGGTATACCTCATCTTTTTATCAATTCATTTGTTGATGGGCTCCTATTTGTTTCTATATCTGAGCTATTAAGAAAAATGCGGTAAAACACATGAGATTGCATATATCTCTTTGAAAATCTGTTTTTATTTCCTTTTGGTGTATACCCAGAAATGGGATCGCTAGATCATAGGGTGGATCTTTTTATTTATTTATTTATTTTTGAGGATCTTTCATTTTGATTTCCATAGTAGGTGAACCAACTTGCATTCCCACAAATAGTGTACATGACAAGTTCACTTTTCTTTTCATCCTTGCCAAAACTTATCATACCTTGTCTTCTTGGCGATAGCCATTCTTAAAGGTGTGAGGTGATAGCTTATTGTGGTTTTGATCTATATTTCTCTGGTTAAGTGTCTTGAACATCTTTTCATATATCTATATCCTTTTCTGTCTTTTCTTTGGGAAAATGTCTGATTTTTTTCCCTTTGCCTATTTTAAAATCAGATTATTAATGACTTGTATGAGTTCTTCATATGTATTGTAACTGCTATTCATGGTTTGCAAATTTTCTCCCAATGTGTAGGCTGTCTTTTCATTTAATTGTTTTCTTTGCTGTGCAGAGACTTTTAAATTTGATATAGTCACCTCGGTTTTTGGTTTTGTTTTTTTTTTTTTTGCCTTTGTTGTTTGTGCTTTGAAGTCATATCTAAAATATCATGACCAAGATTTGATGTTGAGGAACTGCTACCTTATGTTTTCTTCCAGAAGTTTTATGGTATCAGGTCTAGTGTCTATGATTGATGTCAGTTAATGTGTTATGTGTGTGTTATAAGATAGTGGTCCAATTTCATTGTCCTGCTTGTGCTGATCCAGTTTTCTCAACACCACTAATTGAAGAGACCACCCTTTTCGCACTGGGTGTTCTTGGCTTCCTTGTCAAATATTTTGACCATAATCGGACAATTTCTTTCTAGGCTCTCTTTTCTGCTCTATTGGTTTGTGTCTATTTTTAGTTCAGAACTATACTGTTTTTATTTCTATGGCTTTGGGGAGTGTATTTTGTAATGAGGAGGTGTGATACCTCCAACTTTGTTCTTCTTTATCAGGATTGCTTTGGCTACTCAAGGTCCTTTATGGTTCCATACAAATTTGGGGGCTTTTCTTTATATCTGTGAAGAATTCCATTAGAATTTTGATAGGGATAGAATTGAATCTATAGATGGTGACCGATCAGATCAGTCACTCAGTCGTGTCTGACTCTTTGTGACCTCATGAATCGCAGCACTCCAGGCCTCCCTGTCCATCACCAACTCCCGAAGTTCACCCAGACTCACGTCCATTGAGTCAGTAATGCCATCCAGCCATCTCATCCTCTGTCGTCCCCTTCTCCTCTTGCCCCCAATCCCTCCCAGCATCAGAGTCTTTTCCAATGAATTAACTCTTTGCATGAGGTGGCCAAAGTACTGGAGTTTCAGCTTTAGCATCATTCCTTCCAAAGAAATCCCAGGGCTGATCTCCTTCAGAATGGACTGGTTGGATCTCCTTGCAATCCAAGGGACTCTCAAGAGTCTTCTCCAACACCACAGTTCAAAAGCATCAATTCTTCGGCGCTCAGCTTTCTTCACAGTTCAACTCTCACATCCATACATGACCACAGGAAAAACCATCGCCTTGACTAGACGAAGCTTTGTTGGCAAAGCAACGTCTCTGCTTTTGAATATGCTATCTAGGTTGGTCATAACTTTCCTTCCAAGGAGTAAGCATCTTTTAATTTCATGGCTGCAGTCACCATCTGTAGTGATTTTGGAGCCCAGAAAAATATAGTCTGACACTGTTTCCACTGTTTCCCCATCTATTTCCCATGAAGTGATGGGACCCGATGCCATGATCTTCGTTTTCTGCATGTTGAGCTTTAAGCCAACTTTTTCACTCTCCACTTTCACTTTCATCAAGAGGCTTTTGAGTTCCTCTTCACTTACTGCCATAAGGGTGGTGTCATCTGCATATCTGAGGTTTTTGTCATTTCTCCCAGCAGTCTTGATTCCAGCTTGTGTTTCTTCCAGTCCAGCATTTCTCATGATGTACTCTGCATATAAGTTAAATTAACAGGGTGACAATATGCAGCCTTGACGAACTCCTTTTCCTATTTGGAACCAGTGTGTTGTTCCATGTCCAGTTCTAACTGTTGCTTCCTGACCTGCATACAAATTTCTCAAGAGGCAGATCAGGTGGTCTGGTATTCCCATCTCTTTCAGAATTTTCCACAGTTTATTGTGATCCACACAGTCAAAGGCTTTGGCATAGTCAATAAAGCAGAAATATAACTTTAAATTTATTATCTATCTCTAAATCTATGACCGTTTTAACAATATTAATTCTTTCAATCCATGAACATCATAATCTTTCCTTTTGTTTGTGCTTTTGATTTCTTTCAACAAAGTTGTATACTTTTCATTGTACAGATATTTCACTTAAGTGGTTGAATTTTTTTCTAGGCATTTTGTTGTTTTAAACTATTAAAATGGGTTAATTTCTTTTATTTTTTCAGATATTTCATTATTTTAGAAATGCTTATTGCGGTATCTTGATGGTGTTGGGAAGAGGGGTGGGGCTTGGGGGTCCTATTCAGAAAAGGCCAGAGAGGGCAGTCCCTCTGATCCCTGGGATCAAAGGAAAGAGTGGCTGGTTTCCTGTCTGGAGGAGGGGTATTCATCACCCTCTCCCATGAGCCTGTGGTTCATTCAGACCTCATTCCAATTTCTGAGGTGCAGATGTTGTTTTACATTTTTCTCTGCAGTACATTGTCAGTGTAATCAACTAAGTATACAGATGCATTGATATAAAAATTTACAAACCAAAAGTGTAAGTTCTGGGGTCAGATGATCTTTTTCATGAGTGAGTTGCAGCACCAGTGCTCCTGATCTCGGAGGGAGAGCAGTGAGCGCTCCTGAAGGGATATCTTAGTTCCCTGCCCAGGGATGGAACCTGGGTACCCTGGATGAAACCCCAGGAATCCTAGCCAACACACCACCAGGGACTAAAGGCTAGAAGCAAAGTGACTCTGGCTCCCTCCCCCATTTGAAAGCAAAAATGTTTCAAGGAGGAAAAAACTGTAAATTAGATTAAAAGTTTATTATTAGAGATATAGCACAATATATGGCAGAGCACACAGAGAAGCAGGTTGTTTATTTAAGACAGAAGAAGGCAGAAATATGCCCCCAGAGAAAAAGGGTATGGTCATCCTCTCTAATAAGGGGCAGTGCAGTAGTCAGAGCTAAGTGGAGACACACACCCATGGTGGAGTGCGGGAGTCCTGAATGAGAGGGAGAGCAGTAAAGATGTGACATAAATTAACTTATATAGGATGGTCCTTCAGTGTCTTTGCTTACCTTTGGATAATTATCCTGTTAATTTCTTCACAACTGACTGGTCCATGGACCCTCCCCCAGGTGCATGTGAAACTGTTTTCTAAGATACATCCCTTCTCAGGGGCTTATGGGTGCATGTCCACACTTATTATGGGGTGGGGCCTCTCTCTTTTTGATCCCCAAGAAGCCTTCCTGGGCATGTGTAGACAGGGAAGTCTTTGTTGAACTCAGGAGTGGGCACCTTATCTCTTTGCTTTAGCAGAGCTCAGCTTTGGCCACTAGGTTTGTCCTTGGATGTCTAGGTGAGAATAAAGCTTGAATTTTACTCGACTTGACAAACACCAGGTGTCAGTCCCAGAGGCACCCTGTCTCCTAGCTTACTAAGTGCAGTTTCCCTTCCGCTCTGTGTCTTGGTTTCCATGTCTGTAAAATGAGAAGGGTTTGACTAGATTATCCCTGAGGCAGAGTGAAGATGAACATCCCTTGTACTTCAAGGCAGGAAGAGGTTGGGGAATGAGTCAAACATGGTTGGACACCCACTCTGCCTGAAACGTCAGAAGGGATTAGGATTGTGCATGGTACATTCTCTGATGAGCCATCCACAGTCACATTGTCATGGGAAGAAAGAGATCCTGGGCTGTCAAGGTCAAGGGTGAGGGTAGATTACTGGGTTTAAGTCCACTCAATCTGGCCAGAGAAGCTGGAGCTTCCCTCCACTGTGACCTCCAAGGTTGCCTTGGTGAGAGGATTCTGGGGTTTGGAGGGAGGTCCAAACCGGGCTCTACCTGGGGGAGGCATCAATAGAAGGAATTTGAAACCATGGGAGAGAATGAGCCCAAGCCTAGAGTGAGTGCAAGGAGAGAAGGGAGCCAGAGCTGAGGATCCTGCTCCCCCTCTGTGGAGTGTCCAGGAAGGAGGAGAGACAAGTGAAAGAGACTGAAGGATAAGAAGATTGAAGGCAGGAGAGGAAGGGGAAGGAGGAGGCAGTGACCATTGGGGTCATATGTGGCCGATGGTGGAGATGGATGGCTAGACATCTATCTTGGTGAGGCAGGGGCACTGAATTTTTCAACAGGGGAGACTTGGAGACCTCCTTTTAGCCCTTGCCCCAGGAAAAGCAGGCTGCGCCGCACACCCCCCCCCCTTTTTTTTTTTCTGTGACAAGACTTCCAAGTGTGAAGACAGTTGAGAACTTTATTCTGAGGAAGGAGTTCCATAGGAGGCCTGCCTTCTGGCCTCATCCTGTGGCTCAGTGAGGAAGCTGTGAGCACCAGAGGGTCACCTTTTTATAGGGATGTTGGCAGCTCACAACCCTGGCATTCTGAGCCCCCTTCCTCCCCGGGGGCTCAGAACTCGCAGATCACGAGGCGCTCCTCCCTGCATTCTATGTCATTCCAATTGCCATCGGAATAGATCTCAAGACAGTTCTCTGGGCCTTCGTCTTTTGCCTTATTGTTGGGCTCCCCGGGGGCCCAGTTGGAATAGTCCAGTGACCCCCCCGTTGGGTAGGTGAACTTGCCCTCTTTGGAGATGTCATTCATGCTCAGGTAAGCATGCTTGTTCTTGGCTCTGACCAGCTGTGTCACGGCCTCGTTCTCAGCTGAAGAGCGTGGGGAGGCCAGCTGTCCCTTAGCCTCTCTGCAGAGCTGCTCTGCATCCGAATATGACTTTACAGCACCTGCCGTCTTGAAGATCTTCTCCCCGACAGCCTGGCCATCAGGGAAGAGCACCGCTAGGGGAAGAGGAGAGTCAGGCTGGGGATGTGCAGCAGCTAGACCTTGTGCTTCAACTGGAGTCCCCAGCTCCCACGAGGGTACCAGGGCACCAGATAGAACAAAAGCAAGGCACTTAGCTCCCAAGCATCCATCATGCAAGAGGTGAGGACCCTGGAAATCAGGTGCTTATGCAAAGGCCCAAAGTCACCCAACTGTCAAATGTAGATGAGGATCAGACCTTGTTGGAGGTGATACTAAAGCTCCCACATGCACTTTCTGTTCTTCCCCGTGCTGTTCACGAGAATCCAGCATTTTAATTACTGTGTAAATAGGAAGGATTTTGGCAGGGAAATGACACTGTAGAGTCCAGGGCAGTTCCTGAGAGTGTGGAAAACACCAAACAGGTGGCTCACTCTCACCCTTGCATGATGACTGGGCATGAGGAGTTGTCTGAGTGGTTCTGTGCTGTGTGAAGGGGTGAGGAGAAAGGGGAGGACAGAGGTGCATCTGAGAGCAGCCAAGTGCTGGCCTCTGCACTGGGGGCAGTCCAGTGTTGGCTTCCATATGCTCGCAGGTGAACCTATGGCCAGTCAGCCTCCCTGGATCACTGAGCAGGGGATGACGGCATCTGAGAGCTCTATGCGGGGGCGGGAGGGCAGAGTGGGGTCAGCTTTGGAGAGAGCCCTGTCTGGGCTTCAGAAAGTCATGTGTTCAGCCCTACCCTGGCAATGACAGCCCAGGTGACAAGGGAAAGTCACTTCTCTTTTCAGAGTCTAATCTCATATTTCTAAGGAAAAGGTACACTGCAAAACAGCATCCCCGATGTGACGTGTTAAGTATCTCTTTTTCTTCCATCCCATCCACACCCCTCTGACTTCCAGGGTCTGCATGGATATCTTCTGGGCTCCTAAGAGGGCTCACTGGACTGGTTCTGAATCCAGGCTGCACCCTGATCCACTGCCCTGTTCCTCTGATTACTTCAACAAGCAATCGGAGACCAGAATTTCCACGTATTCAGGATGGCGCCCAGACAGCCCCGGACAAGGTCAGTGCAAGCTTGTGTGCCATGATTGGTTTATGTCCCATGCATCTGGGTGGGTATGTGTGTGCATGCGTGAATACATCCATGTGTCCATCTGAAGGTACATGGGCTGACTCAAGGTCCATCTGGATGGGTGTGCATATGTCTGCATGTGCGCTCATGTATGTAGATGGTGTGGACTGAGTGATGGTGTTTACATACACACAGGTGGCCAGCACATATGCCCAAGTTCACCTTTGTTTATATCAGTCTGCATGAAGGGTTAGTTTTTTAGTCATACTCAACTCTTTTTGACCCCATGGACTGAAGCCCACCAGGGTCCTCTGTCCATGAGATTTTCCAGGCTAGGATATTGGAGTGGTTTGCCATTTCCATTCCAGGAGATATTCCCAACCCAGAGATCAAACCCAGGTCTCCTGCAATGCAGGCAGATTCTTTACCAGCTGAGCTACCAGGGAATGAGGTAGTAAATAGATATGTAAATATGATTGTGCAAGAAGGAAGACATAAACTGCTGAAAATTCTCATCCCCCTACTTCAGTACTTAGTTGGCTTGAGTTCTTAGGAGCCAACCCTATGTCTCACCCAATCAGGACCCTTAATGCTCTGCTTCTTCAGAAAACTCTTCCTTTTCTTGGATCAGTCAGGTTTGATAAGTGATGTGCATTCAAAGCTATCATCAGGGAGAGGAGAGAAGGAGGAGGGGCAGTTGATGGATTGTCCCAAAGACGCAGGGCACTCAGGTCTGTGCTCTAGGAGGCCTCAGCCTGATTAGGATCCAGGCTTAGGGAAGAACCTCTGCTTTAAACTCCACAAGAGGTGCAGGAGAGTCCAGCACTGGCCAGAGACTGGAGGCAGCCTATTCCTTCCAGACCCAGGGACATCTTTAGGGTAAGATACTTGGTGGCCACACACCAAGGATAGGTCCCCAGCAGCCTTTAACCCCACAGGCAGCATCCCACCCCCACTCTCAGGGTCATGTCTGGATTCTCTGCTCCTATGGACTGTGCAGCTTCTTCTCTGGGCATTTGCATACCTGGCCCCACAGAGGGAAGAAATGCATCCTGGGTTGGGTGTCCCTTTATATGTCCTAGGAACCTGCCCAGGGTGGGCTGTGGTGAAGGTCTGCTGACTGATGACATGGACCACGTCCTCCTCCTTGTCCCGTGCGTCTACTTGAGATTCTGGAGCACGTGGGGAACAGCTCTGTCCCAGGACTGTCCTTAACCCCGCTCCTGCCCCAGGTCTAGGTCCAGTCCCAGTCATGGTCCCAGCAAGTCCAATTTAGACCCAGCCAAGCGTACTACATGCCAAGCCTAGATTAGGTCTGAGGCCCTCACTCAGGGCCTGGCTAGGCTTAGGTCCAGGAACTCACCTTTCTTATGCTGAGAGAGGGCATTCTGGAGGCGTTGTAGTTCTCTGTCTAAGATTGTCACCCGCTGCTTGAGAGCATTGACCTCTGCAGGAGAGAGAGACCAAGTAAAGACAGATCCAGAACAGTCTGGGGTCACTCAGAGCCCAGGCCTCAAGGGAAGAGAGTCCAGGTGGAGATGCAAGTTTGGGGTGGGTTAAGGAGGTGGAACAGAGGCCTAGGAAGCCCTCTTCTTCTGACCTAGCTGGCCTCTGTGTCCACAGAATTTCCTGTGGTTCTCTTCTGAATAGTATCCCTGAATAGGTCCCTGTGCCTCACTGACAGTGAACCAGAGGTCATTTTACTTCCAAATTCTAAGAATCAGATACACTTCCTTTGCATTGCAGGGGTTGGTTTGGTTGTAGGAGAGGAATACATATAGCTTGAGTATTTCCCATCCATTGAGTTATTTGATGTTCAAGATTATCTGATGAACTGGAGAGGGAGGTTGGCCTGTCATAAAGATCAGATAGAAAATCTGCTCAGCTTGTCCTCCAGCGAGTCATAGAGGCTAAGACCAGAGTCCACCTTGCCATACACCCTGTCAGCTTTTCCTGCTTTGACTCCCACCTGTAATGAAATGGGTTACCTGAGAGGAGAGCTGAGCTGAATAAGGCTGTCTCCCTGCCCCACACCCTAATGGGGCCCCCAAGGCTTCCTTACCTGTAAGCCCACTCTCCCCCTTTGCTCCTCTTTCTCCAGGAACACCTTTGTCCCCCTTCAGTCCTGGGGGGCCCCTGGCACCTGAAGGCCCCTGTGGACCGATGGCTCCAGCAGGCCCTGGATAAGAGAAGTAGAAGTGGGTGAGTGCTGAACATATATTTTAGCATTTTCGTGCCCCCCCTAACCTCCACACATGGACTGTCATATCCCCAGCAGTACACCCTCCCACATACAAATGTCCCTCTGTGCCTGGAACCTGTGCTTGCATCCTCTCTATACACTGACTTTCCCATAACCTAACAACCAGCCTTCCCTGAATACAGACAGTCCCTGCTGCTCACACCACCCTCTACCTGGAGACAGTTTCCAAAACCCAACACTGGCTCTCTCCCTGGAATGCCAGCTCTGACCTGGTGGCTGGTGGTGGTGAGCACAGGGGAATATGAGCCCAGCCCTATGCCCATTGCTCACCTGCAACCCCAGCATTTCCAGGACCTCCGGGCTCACCAGGGGCACCTCTCTCTCCTTTGAGACCTGCAGAGCCTGGGGAACCCTGCATGCCTGGGGCACCCACTCTTCCTGCAGAAGGAACACATTGGAGAAACATTGCTGAGAGTGTGCTCAGCAGGTACCATTTCTTCATCAGTGCAGCTTGTCACCCACAGCTCCAGGTGAGAGAGCAACCTGGGAGACTGCTCCTGACCACTTGGTCTCCTCTAGCAACAGTATCAGGGAAATTCAGCCAGTGTGGGAAAGTGGGGGAGAGGCCCAGGCCAGGCCTACCAGGCACAGAGGTTCCAGGCTTTTCCAGGCACTGTGCACATACCTTAGTCCCCACCAGGGCTGCCAACGTCACCCCATCCTTCTCCCTCCCTCACCCACCGCATACCACCCACCCACCACCTACCTTTGGGCCCAGTCTCTCCTTTGGGGCCTGGTGTGCCTGGAGGTCCCATGCTCCCCTGCTTCCCTGAGGGGCCTTCTCTTCCAGCTGGTCCAGGCATACCTGGAGGCCCTGGGAAAAAGGACCAGCCCAGTCAGTGACACTGAATCTCCTTGGAAGTGGGAGTGCATAAAAGATGGAGCTATAATAGAAGTCAGACAAGCAGCCTCCTCCTAAAGATGTTGCCCTCACTCTGCACCCTCCCCAGGAGCTCCAGTCTTCCCTGAGATAACCCCATACCACCTTGAGAACGACCTCCTTCATCTTCCTAGGGTAGAATCTGTTCAGGTCTACTGCCATGGCCTAGTGGCAGCACGCCATCTGCAAACACCTGCATTCCATGCCCAGCTGCTCACCAGGTGGTCCAGTGTCTCCCTTTGGTCCGGGTTCTCCAGCAGAGCCACTGTCCCCTTTCGGTCCTATGGGACCAGCTGGTCCAGGCCTCCCTGCTCGTCCTGCGGGTCCTGGTGAACCTGTGGCCACAGACGAGAAAGACATAAGGCTGATCCCGTCCCAGGAGGAGCCAGCTGCCTGCAGGTCAGGGCCCTGGCAACTTTCAGGGTTCTGTAGGGTGTAGACACTCCCCTTTCAGGTGACTGGTCCAGTGGTGATGTAGGAAATGCGTGTCTACATCTCCATTTTAGAGGTGAAGAAACAGGCTTGCAGAGTTGGAGGCAGATCCAAACCTAGACCCATCTGACTTTGCATACAATGCACCTGCCCCTGCCCCAAGGCCACGGTATTTATGGCAGTCAAGTCTGTCAGCTTTTACCCTGGACCATGGACTCCCTGTACTCCTCCATTCCCACAACCAAAGTTTCTGTCAGAAATGACACCTGACACTTACCACCAGAGAAATAGAAATCAAAAGCACAATGAGCTGTCACCTCACACCTCTCAGAATGGCTATTATCAGACAGCAAATAGGAAGTGCTGGAGAAGTAGAGAAAAGGAAAGCTTTGTGCAGTAGGGATGCAAATGGAACAGCCACTATGGAGAACAGTATTGAGGTTTCTCAGAAAGTTAAACTAGAGCTACCGTAGAATCCATCAATTCCCCTTCTGAGCACCTAACTAAAGAAAATGAAAACACTAACCTGAAAAGATATATGTACCCCCAAGTTAATTGCAGCATCATTTATGGTAGCCCAGACATGGATGCAGCCTAGAGCCCAAGTATCTGTGGATGGATGAATGGATGTAGAAAATGCAGGGTGCGTATACAATGGAACATTATTCAGGCATTATTCAAGGTAACATTGGAAAACATTGAAGTCATTATGCTTAGTGAATAAGCACAAGTCACAGAGAAGGGTGGTAGTATACGATCTCATTTATATGTGAAATCTAAAAAACAAATGAACAAAAACAGCATACTCACAATACAAGAACACACTTGTGGTTGCTAGAGGTGGGGGTGGGAAGTGAGCAGAATGGATAGAAAGCTTCAAAAGATACAAGTGTTCAGTTAAAAAACAATTGAGTCCCAGGAATATAATATACAGTGAAGTTACTATAGTTAGTAATCCTGGGTTGCATGCTTGAACATTGCTGAGCAAGCACATCTTAAAAGTTCTCATCACACACAAATCATAACTATGTGTGTTGATGACTTATTGTGACAATCATTGCACAATATATGCAAATATGAATTCATTATGATGTACATATTCTAATATAGATCAATTCTATTTTAATATAAAGAGAAAAACCTATGTAACATGCTTTTAACATTATGGAAGATAGATGACAATATTGTTCATTATTGAGTGATAAAAGTAAGTTATAAACACTATTTAATATGATTCGGTTTCTTGAACATGTCCACGCATGTGTCAGGCATGTGCACATGTAACACACATTGAAAAAACCACAAGAAGAGCATATGCAAGTGTTAACAGTTGTTCGTTCTAAGGGGCACAATTCAGGCAATTTTAATTTTCTTTTTTTTGTATTTAGTGACCATATACTAATTTGTTTTGGAAAAATGACCAAACATTTTAAAAAATCACATTACCTTAAGAAGGCTGCCTAAGTCTGAAAATATAAGAGATTTGCCTTCAAAGACTAAAGGGAGAAATGCCTATTGACTCAAGAATTATACACTCAGTTCTGTGAGTTTGGTTATTTTTTTTTCACTGAGATGAAATTCACATAATATAAAAATAACCTTTTTTTTTTTTTTAATGTGATGTGTAGCTTGCAGGCTCTCAGTTCCCCAATCAGGGATTGAACCTGAGGCCTGGCCGTGAGAACACTGAATCCTAACCACTGGACATTCAGGAATTACCTGTAATTAATCATTTAAAGTATACAATTGAGTGGCATTTAGAACATTGACATAATTGTACAACTACCACTTCTCTTTAGTTCAAGACTATTTCATTAATCCCAAAGAAAACCTCATACCCATTTATCACTCCATCCCTGCTTCCTCCCAGGCCCTGGCTACCTCTATGCAGCTGCGTGTCTCTGTTATCTATTCTAGATATTTTATATAAATACATACAATATATGACCCTTTGTGTCTGCCTCTTAAAACTAGGAGTGACATTTTTGAGGCTCATCCAATTTGTAGCATATCTCAGTACTTCGTTCCAGTCTGTGGCTGAGAAATGTTCTATACTATGAATACAATATATTTTCTTTATTCATTCACCACAGATAAATGTTGATAGACACTTGGGTTGTTTCCATCTTTTGACTGTTGTGAGTCAGCATTCATGTGCAAAAAGACAACGGAAGAAATCTGTCAGTTACTACTAACTTGTTCATTTGCTTACTTGTTCATTTCCTCATTTCATTTCTCTGTTCACTGAGAATCTCTCTGTGGAACATGGCTTTCTGCCTAGCACTGAGCACGAAGTAAATGTCAGCACCAGGTTCTGGTCTGCAAGGAATTTGTCATCAAGTTTTAAACTGTGAGGCACAGGTAACAAGGGAAGAAAACAGCTTATGAGATGTCCCTCGTTCCATCCCAGCACCCCCAACCCATGGACACGCACGTACTCATAGGAAACAAGACTTCAAGGTTGAAAAGGATTCAGAGCCCTGGAGAGGAGAGGTGACATTTCAGATCTGGAAACCACTCCCCCAGGGTAAGAAGGGCCAGGCTTGCCCGGGCCAAGAATATGCAGGTGAAGGGAGACTGGGGTATTTGATGGGTGGTGAGAGCCTCTGTGCTGGACATTGGGTCCTGCTCTTAGCTCAAATTATCGCTAGGCAATCAGTAGGAGCCCAGAGGATGGGCCCCGCATCCCAGACCCCCTGGTGCACCTGTGCTCAGGCAGAGACTCTTGGTCCCTGGCTGAGCCTCTCCTGGGCTCCCCACTGGCTGGGGAGGGCAGCAGGTACCTTGGAAGCAAGTCACTCCTTAGAAGGGAGCATTCGAGGTTGCCCATCCTTGTGCACAAACCATAGCGCCCATGAGAGCATGGAGGTAGAAGAAGGGATATTTTTCAATTTAGGGCCCCTTGGGGAGCTAGAGAGAGCTGGCACTTTGAATACCACCCCTCCTCTGAGATTACTTCTAGGTGGCCTTTTAAAGCCCCAGTCAATTCATGTTAGGAGCTACTTTCTTTCTAAAAGACAGATAAGATACTTGTCTCTTACCCTACAAATCCTGGGGATGTTATGTATTCTTTTAAGCTTTAATGTTGTTCATTTCTTTCCTCTCCAATCAAACACAAACTCCAGAAAGATGAAAGACCTCAGTTAATCCCTCCGCAGCCCTGGCCTAGGGCCATGGTGGTCCCCTCGTCCTTGTCACTGGTTCATCGAATTCTCACTTCTTGCCAGTAACACCCAGATTTTCTACAGTGTCTCAGTGTTTCTAGACAATTCCTTTAATAACCAGTACATTTGGAAACTATAGGAGAATTTACTGGTCGGGACAGCAGAAGGATATAACTTTATCTTGAAGACCCAACAAAAAAATAAAGCCTTGGCTCAATTCTTTGTCACTGTGTGGTTGATATTATTCCCATCTACAGATGATTAAACTGAAACTTACAACACTGTCATCAGTTCAAAAATATTCAACATTCTGCAGAGGCAACATTTAATACGAATGAACAACAGTTAAGTTTTGGAGGGTTTGTGCTCAGTAGCATCTGACTCTTTGTGACTGTGGATTGTAGCCCAAAGGATTCCTCTGTCCATGAGATTCTCCAGGCAAAAATGAATGAGTTGCCATTTCCTATCCAGGGCATCATTCCAACCCTGGGATCAAACCTACATCTCCTATGTCTCCTACATGTATGTACTAAATCGCTTCATTCATGTGCAACCCAATGGACCAAAGCCGGCCAGGCCCCTCTGTCCATGGGATTCTCCAAGCAAGAATACATGAGGGGGTTGCTATGCCCTCCTCCAGGGGGTCTTTCTGACCCAAGGATCAAACCTGCATTTCCTAAGTCCCTTGTATTGGCAGGCAGGTTCTTTACCACTAGCACCACCTGGGAAACCCAATGAGTTCTGGAGCAGGGGATCCAAATACCAGCCATTCACTCACTGTACATTCTTGAGGTGGGTAGAGTCTGAAGATCCTAGGGGAGGAATCAGGACCAGTGGTTATGGAGCTGAGGGCTTGGGCAAGCCAGTCTTTGCCAACCAATAAAGCCATGTTTTAGGTAGACTGAAAATCTGGGGGAAACCTCCCCTCTTGGGAAGACCATCTTCAAGGTTTCCACAGCAGAAGATTCAGAGTTTTGGGGTTGGTTACAATTACAGTGCCCACCCCTTCCCATCAGGGCAAGCCCATGGTCCCAGCTCTACCTGGATCTCCCTTCTCCCCCCGGGGGCCTTCTCTCCCATCTTGTCCATCACGACCAGGCAAGCCACCCTCCGAAGGCCTACACACAACAAGGGTACAGGCGTTGGCCAGTGTTTTCTGGGAATAGATCTTCATTTCTGCTCCCAGGGATCTCCAGGGCTGTGTGAGCAGGAGCAGCACGGAGAGAGGGAGGAGAAGCATGTCCTAGGCAGAGGAAAAGAGAGAGGGGGTGCTCTTGGTCCAAGGACGAGGATTAGGGCTGGCCCAGCTCCTGGAGGTCAGGAGAAGCCCTTTCCCCATCTCCTCTCCCATCCTCTGGGGCCAAGAGTAGCAGGGCTCCAAAAACAGTTTAGGGAAAGTTAGGATAAGGTCTGGCCAGAGAGGACATGAGTGGACCAGCTGGGCCTCTGACCTGGTCTCCCAGCAGCATGAACCTACTCTCAGATGCTCTGTGTCATCTTTTTTGGGTCTATTCACACTTTCCAGGGGCACTGTGGCCAGGATGTAGAATTCCTCACTGAGGACATTGTCACATCAGGAGGAACTCACTGAGTGCCTTCAGGTGGGACTCGTCCCCTTACTGATCTCCTTCTTTTCTGTACCAGAAATTCATTTGCTTTACCTCTTACAATGCTGGCTTGTTTCCTCTCACTTGCTGCTCTGGACAGGCTAGTACTGGAGTCTACAGTGCTATCTGAAAAAAAAAAAAAAAAAGCCAGAGTGATATGCCTGGTGAGTTCTGTCCGAGGCACAGAATTGTGCATGATTGCTTCTTTGCCAGATTTGTCATTCCTGGGCTCCACCAGGAAAGTTCCTGGCACCTAGAATCCTGCCCTGACCTTCTGAAAGGACTTGGACAGGGGCCTCATGGAAGAGGGGACGTGTGAGACAGGTGCCATCAGGGGCAGACTGGCTTCAGAGGAGGAAAGCCAATGTCCAGTAGAGCTTCTGGTTACCATCAGAAAGGGACTCAGGAGCTAAGTGAGATCAGGGTGCAGGACATGGGTCACTCCCAGTGTTGGGCTTCTTTCCTCTCTCAGAAGGAAACTGTAAAGTTTTGAGCATGGAGAAGAATGGGGGTTGCAGAGACCTGGAAGAAAGCCCAAAGGACCTAGGAAAGGACTGAAGTTTGCCAAGCAGGTTCATGGGAGGGAAGGGGTTTCCTGACCAGAGAAGTGCCTCCTTCCAAGAGGATGATGAATTGCTTTTACCCTGGGGACTTCCAGACAATGGCATCATTGAATCCCTTATCCAACTATCCCCCTCTCCCTGTCCTGGAAGCCCATCTCCCACCAAACAAAGGGAGAAGAGTAAAAGAGCACCCCTTATTGCCTCACTTGTTCCCACCACCGGCACTGACCCTCCTAGAGTGAAAGATCTACACACACCCTGCCTTCCTCAACACCCACATAGGCAGGGAGATATTCACCAGACATTGGAAAACAAATTAAGAGGCAAGGACAGAGACACTCACAGTTTCTTCCTCTAAGGCTCCAGAACATCCAGGCAAATTAGAGTTCCTGGGTAAGCACTGGCTCTTTATATCTGCCCTATAATGTGACCCTCAGCCCCAGTTTCCTGAGAATTCTCTTCGGGAAGTAGGGTAATTTCCTTATTATTGACTCACTCAATTACACCCCCACCTCAGCTCAGGTGTCCACCTGGGTTCTGGACACCTGCCACTAACGTTGATAGGACTAAACATACATTAGAGTTCAAAGAGCACCCTCAGCCCAGGATCTCATGGATTCCCCACTTCAGCCTTGTAAGTAAAATGGCAGCATCGGTGTCTGTATTTCATGATGTCCAGGGATCCAAGGTCCAGAGAAGAACAGCAAGTTGCACAACGATCTACAACTCTTGCAAAAGCAGCCTGCAAGAATGAGCACCCGCTGCGCCCACTTCTCTTCCTCCTTATCTCAACATTTCTCCTCAGACACTAGGAAAGATCTGCGAGCTGCTTGGCCAATCTGAGCAGAAGTGGGGCAGGTGAAGGACTGCTGAGGCAACAGCCTGTGGGAGACAGCATCTGGGGGAGCTGCCATGAGTCAGGGGTCACTCTTTTGCTTTCTGCTCTAGATCTAGGACAACTCTCCACTTGCCTCAAGATGGCTTTCTTTGCTCTCAGTTCATCCCCTGCCCAACTCTCCTTCACTCACATGACTATCCAATTTTATTAATTACAGGGTTTACTGGCAACCCCTACATGCTTGCTGCCCAGACAGTGGTTTCCCTGGTAACTGATGAACAAACTGACGTCAACTCTGTGTTAGATGGTGGGTTCCTCCCTCAAGCAGTGAAGAGTGCCTCCACGTCCTTCCTGCTCTCTCCTGAACATGGTATGCTGTTGCGCTAGGACCCTTCTTTTCTGGACACGTAGATTCCTTATCTAATAAGCCATGGACGTCTTTGTCCCTGTCTCCCAGCTCTTGCTTCGGTCTCAAGGCTGGGCATCAACAAGGATGCACACCTGCAGGGTGAAGCCCAACAATTGGTGAGTCAGCCAGAATGTGACAGAAAATCCCATGAGTGCAGAGATGTTGGAGAATGAGGACTGAGAAGGGAAAGTTGTGGTGATAATTCCAGGGTGGCCATCCCCTAGCACATGGGTTCCTGTGAGAGATATCTTTCTCTACCATTAAATTGATGACATCTTATTAACCTCAGAGGTTCTTCCAGTTTAAAAGTAGCAGCCTGGGCTTGTGCTTCACCTGACTGTATGAGGAGGGCTTGTGATACTGGCAAAACACAAGAGCATTTCTGGTTTTATTGTTTTCTACAAAATACAAATGTACCCCTACCCACCACCCCTAAACAATTACAGGCTTTATGGACACTAACTGGGACAGGCTTGTGAATTGGCCATGGTCGCTTACCATGAAGGGTTAGTTTTGAACCTGGGGTAATGGCGAAATAAAATTAGTACATTCTGGGCTTCTGGTCCCAGGTGAGGGAGGGGGCAGAGCAGGGATATAATGTCAAGGAATACAGCTCTATGCAGCCTACATGCTTTACAACAGGTGGAAGCTGTTACAGTGGGCCTACTCAAGTTGCTGAGCAATGCATAAAAACCACTGCTTTAGAGGTCATGAAGTTCAGGATGGGCTGATAAAAATGCCATACCCTGGCATTTCCGCCTGTCCTACAGCGCTACTGCTGCCGGGCTAGTAGAAGGACGAGTAGACAAAGTAAGGAAGAACTGATACAGGAAAACCACTGTCTTAACCTGTGAACCAAGAGGCTAGCTTAAGTCACAGAGCTTGTCATTAAACATTCCAGGAGCAGTAACTCCAGGGTCTACCTATATCATGTTCAGTTCAGTTCAGTTCAGTCAGTTGCTGAGTCGTGTCCGACTCTTTGCAACCCCATGAATCACAGCACTCCAGGCCTCCCTGTCCATCACCAACTCCCGGAGTTCACTCAGACTCATGTCCATCGTGTCAGTGATGCCATCCAGCCATCTCATCCTCTGACGTCCCCTTCTCATCTTGCCCCCAATCCCTCCCAGCATCAGAGTCTTTTCCAATGAGTCAACTCCTCGCATGAGGTGGCCAAAGTACTGGAGTTTCAGCTTCAGCATCATTCCTTCCAAAGAAATCCCAGGGCTGATCTCCTTCAGAATAGACTGGTTGGATCTCCTTGCAGTCCAAGGGACTCTCAAGAGTCTTCTCCAACACCACAGTTCAAAAGCATCAGTTCTTTGGCGCTCAGCCTTCTTCACAGTCCAACTCTCACATCCATACATGACCACAGGAAAAACCATAGCCTTCACTAGACGAAGCTTTGTTGGCAAAGCAATGTCTCTGCTTTTGAATATGCTATCTAGGTTGGTCATAACTTTCCTTCCAAGGAGTAAGCATCTTTTAATTTCATGGCTGCAGTCACCATCTGTAGTGATTTTGGAGCCCCAAAAATAAAGTCTGACACTGTTTCCACTGTTTCCCCATATATTTCCCATGAAGTGATGGGACCCGATGCCATGATCTTCGTTTTCTGAATGTTGAGCTTTAAGCCAACTTTTTCACTCTCCACTGTCACTTTCATCAAGAGGCTTTTGAGTTCCTCTTCACTTTCTGCCATAAGGGTGGTGTCATCTGCATATCAGAGGTTATTGATATTTCTCCTGGCAATCTTGATTCCAGCTTGTGTTTCTTCCAGTCCAGCGTTTCTCATGATGTACTCTGCATAGAAGTTAAATAAACAGGGTGACAATATGCAGCCTTGACAAACTCCTTTTCCTATTTGGAACCAGTGTGTTGTTCCATGTCCAATTCTAACTGTTGCTTCCTGACCTGCATACAAATTTCTCAAGAGGTAGATCAGGTGGTCTGGGATTCCAGCCCTTTCAGAATTTTCCACAGTTTATTGTGATCCACACAGTCAAAGGCTTTGGCATAGTCAATAAAGCAGAAATAGATGTTTTTCTGGAACTCTCTTGCTTTTTCGATGATCCAGCGGATGTTGGCAATTTGATCTCTGGTTCCTCTGCCTTTCCTAAAACCAGCTTGAACATCAGGAAGTTCACGGTTCACATATTGCTGAAGCCTGGCTTGGAGAATTTTGAGCATTACTTTACTAGCGTGTGAGACGAGTGCAATTGTGTGGTAGTCTGAGCATTCTTTGGCATTGCCTTTCTTTGGGATTGGAATGAAAACTGACCTTTTCCAGTCCTGTGGCCACTGCTGAGTCTTCCAAATTTGCTGGCATATTGAGTGCAGCACTTTCAAAGCATCATCTTTCAGGATTTGAAATAGCTCAACTGGAATTCCATCACCTCCACTAGCTTTATTCATAGTGATGCTTTCTAAGGCCCACTTGACTTCACATTCCCGGATGTCTGGCTCTAGGTGAGTGATCACACCATCGTGATTATCTGGGTCATGAAGATCTTTTTGTACAGTTCTTCTGTGTATTCTTGCCATCTCTTCTTAATATCTTCTGCTTCTGTTAGGTCCATACCATTTCTGTCCTTTATAGAGCCTATTTTTGCATGAAATGTTCCCTTGGTATCTCTAATTTGCTTGAAGAGATCTCTGGTCTTTCCCATTCTGTTGTTTTCTTCTATTTCTTTGCATTGATTGCTGATTCTTCTTATCTCTTCTTGATATTCTTTGGAACTCTGCATTCAGATGCTTATATCTTTCTTTTCTCCTTTGCTTTTCAATTCTCTCCCTTTCACAGCTCTTTGTAAAGCCTCCCCGGACAGCCTTTTTGGTTTTTTTGTGTTTCATTTTCAGGGGGATGGTCTTGATCTCTGTCTCCTGTACAATGTCATGAAACTCATTCCATAGTTCATCATTCACTTTATCATATCTAGTCCCTTAAATCTATTTCTCACTTCCATTGTATAATCATAAGGTATTTGATTTAGGTCATACCTGAATGGTCTAGTGGTTTTCCCTACTTTCTTCAACTTAAGTCTGAATTTGGCAATAAGGAGTTCATGATCTGAGCCACAGTCAGGTCCTGGTCTGGTTTTTGCTGACTGTATAGAGCTTCTCCATCTTTGGCTGCAAAGAATATAATCACTCTGATTTCGGTGTTGACCATCTGGTGATGTCCATGTGTAGAGTCTTCTCTTGTGTTGTTGGAAGAGGGTGTTTGCTATGACCAGTTTTCATGTCATTAATTAATATATTTTTATTTCCACTCAAAGAATTTTCAGTATTTCTTGCATGTAGATCTAAGATGAATTCCTTTAGCCTCTGTCTAGGAAAGCTTTGATTTTTTGATGTATCAAGGATAACATTGCCAGATAAAGTATTGAAAGGTTGTTGCTGAGCCATGAAAGATGCTGGGATTCTTGGCCTCCAGAGGAGAGGGGAATGCATTCCATCTGGGGCCAGTGACAAGGCTTGATCACTCAGGGCTTTTGTGTAATAAAGTTTTATTAAAGTATAAAAGAGAAAACTTCTGACATAGACATCAGAAAGGGGCAGAAAGAGTGCCCCCTGCTATTCTTTAGCAGGAAGTTATATAGCTATTAGCTGGCTGCTAATGAGAGAAAGAAATGTCTCAAAACTCAGAGTGGCACCAGGCCCCTCACCCACAAGATGCATTTTGAGATCGTTGGCAAAAGGTGGCTCATCCTGGGCCATAAAACAACTGACATCAATCTTGAAGAAAGACAGATTTCCAAGCAAATATGTAGTTTCAGACAGACAGAGAGGCCTGGTGTGCTGCAATTCATGGGGTCCCAAAGAGTCAGACACGACTGAGTGACTGAACTGAACTGAACTGAACATAGATTAGGAGAACAATGTATGAGTCAAACATACTGGTTTGTCATTATAGTTCTGAGTCTTAGGTGGAACCAACTTGAAGATAGACAGAATTTAAGGTAAATACACAGTTCATTAACGTAGCTTAAGAAAAATATTACCATAAGAAAATCTCATTGATTACCTCAAGGTTTGAGAAAAGTTAAGTTCAGATGGAACCAGATGTCTTCATGGCAACACAGAATTTTAAAAGAAACCTCCTTTTAATTTTGTATAGGCAAGGGAAAATTTCTGACACTTGTAGTTTGTTTCCTCCTGCTGCTTAAGAGAGAGATAAAAAACGTCTGACACTTAGAGCCTATTTCCTCCATTTGGAGACCTGTAGCCTTCCTGCCTGTTACCCCCTCATGATTCTTGCCTTACATGTTAATTTTAAGCACTCTGAATATGACATTCCCCTCTCCTCTGGTCTATAGAATTTCTGCTGAGAAATCCACTAGTCATGGTTCCTTTGTAGGCAACATTTTTTTTTTCCTGGCTGCTGGTGAGCAAGGGGAAGGCAGGTTTGACAACTCCTTTGGGTCCCCAGCCCTTTTGGAGGGCTTATTTATTTTTAGATCCACAGGTAGAATAGAAACCCCCAGGATCCCTTTGTGTAATGTGAGAGGTACTTTTGTTTGATATGGATGTTTAATTTTTTTTGTTTAAAAAGGGAGAGAGAAAGAGGAAATTATTTATCCCACTTGATGCTGACACTGTGTGCTTAGTCATTCAAATGTGTCTGACTCCTTGTGACCCCATGGACTGTAGCCCATCAGGCCCTTCTGTCCATGGGGTTTTCCAGGCAAAAATACTGGTTGGTTGCCATTTTCTTCTTCAGGGGACCTTCCTGACCTAGGGATTGAACCTGCGTCACCTGTGTTCTACATCACAGGTGGATTCTTTACCCACTGAGCTATCAGGGAAGCCCAATGTGCTTCCATTGGATGCTGACATTAGTCCTTTGGAATGCCAGTTTCTTTGACCAGCCATTCTCTGGTGGTTAGCCCAGGGTAGGAGTTCTGTGAGATAATGCTGCAGAGTACTCTTTCACTTTTAGATCAGTTGTCCTTCATCAGGATCTTCTCAGGGGGTGAGCTTGTTTTTAGAGAAAAGGGTAAAAGTATTAGAAAGATTTCACTTGATATGTATTCAGTGTGGTGACCCAAGGACGAAAGAGCAGATAAAACCAAGGAGGGTCTTGGAATGCAGGGACAGAAAAACCAGACCCTAATCGACCTTCCCTCCCATCCCCAGTGTTGTAACTATTAATGGATTTCAGGTCCTCCTGAGCAGTGTCACCTGCCTCCCCTCCTACCCCATAGGGAGAAGGTATTTGCCTTACTCTTCCCCACCCAGTATACATGCCTCATCCAATCAGCAAATGACCTGCAAGACCCTGATCCCACTCCTTGTACCCTGGGTATAAAAGTGGACTAAGGACTTCTGTTCAACGTCGGTTCTCTCTTGAGCTGGCCCACTGTTCTAACAGTGTCTCCCACTCTAGTAAACTTCATTTCCCTCGATTCTGTCTCATGTCTGGAAATTCTTTTCAACTGCTCCCAGACCACGACATTCAGTTTTCTGCCGGGAGCCCACACCTTCTGTTCATGCCATGCAGAAACCTTCAAACTCTAATGATATCTGTTTTTACTTTATGGCACATCTAATGGCATGTTGAATCACACATAGGGTGTGTATATGTATATTACAAAGAGTAACTATCAATGAACTAAATATTCATGCCAACTACTAACAGGGCATAAGGTAACATAGAAAAAGGGAAGTGAAAAGAAAGGCCATCAGCAAAAGGAAAATGTAACAATTTACATTTTTAAGAAAATGTAATGTATGGTTTATTGAAATTAAACATATTTTTATAAGCTTTAAATGTTGATAATCATATACTGTTCTCTGTACCTAGAATACCAACCCTAAGACTTGGCATCCGTTAGAAAACTAAACTTCATTTTTCATTAAAGTGTTCAGTATCAAAGCTTCCCTCAATTTTATGACCAAACTTATCCCTGAAAATCAGCCTTGTAGCAATCTGTCCTTGCAATCACAATGATAATTTAAACTTTAAACTTTCATAGACCCAGGAAAAGATGATCACAGTTGTATATTAAACTTTTATAAGCCCAGGAAAAGAAATGACATTTGCATTCTGAAGGAAAAAGGCACAGAATTTGACAGGAAATCACCACTTGAAATGCTGATCAAATCCAAATTGGGAGAGTCACCTGGATCCCAGAGACTGCTGACCTACTGGACAGCTCCCAGAAGCAAAGAATTTATCAAGGCCCAAGATGGCCCACCCATTTCTTAAGTCTTTCCTATTCAAACACTTTATTGACTATATTTAAGACTTTAAAAAAATAAAGTGACACAAGTAGAAGCAGAATTTCAAGTATTAGTAGGGTTGCTACCAGGTACTTTTGCAACAGTCGTAATTCTTTTCCTAGCATGACTTTTGGAGAAGGCAATGGCACCCCACTCCAGTACTCTTGCCTGGAAAATCCCATGGACAGAGGAGCCTGGTGGGCTGCAGTCCATGGGGTTGCGAAGAGTCGGACACGACTGAGTGACTTCACTTTCACTTTTCACTTCCATGCATTGGAGAAGGAAATGGCAACCCACTCCAGTGTTCTTGCCTGGAGAATCCCAGGGACGGGGGAGCCTGTTGGGCTGTTGTCTCTGGGGTCGCACAGAGTCGGACACTACTGAAGCGACTTAGTAGCAGCAGCATGACTTTGATTCAGGACTCCCTAATTTTCACATATAGAAATAGTTTTCTGTCTGTTATAGTCTATTACTTTGGGTTCATTACTATAGATGGCAATATCATTTATTATTTCAATTACAAAAAGCCTCATGTTGCTTGTATGCTTTGCACATGTCTCTGGCGTCTCCTGGAGCACATTCATTCCTTCCACAAATCTGGTTGTTTATTGTAGGATGATGACATGACAAGAACATTTCTGTAGATGAATTGTTATTGGGGGTCACATGCCAAACTACATGGAATCTGGGTCTGGCGCTAACCTTTCTTATGCAATGGTACATCTTTGTCACCTAACAAACCCAGGAGGCAAATACCGTACAATCCATTTTCTTTTTAAATAGGAGACTGTAAACAGATGTCTGTAGTTGGGCTCTCCTTTTTTGGCTTATACTAAAAATATGAGTTAAGAACAGCTGGGCTATGAAAATTCTTAAGCTGATTAACAGGATGGTGGAAGGGGAAGATTACTGTTGGGATGTATAATGTGAATTGTAAATCATTGAAAACTTTTTTTTCATACAACGTGAAAATAAAGTAGAAACCTGAAGTGCAACTTCATATTTTTGTAAAAGATATTTTAAAAATCTTTTTAGATGGTAGATGCCACCAGTAAATCATTTCAATTGAGAACAGGCTCCAGAAAATGAGAGAAACATGATGTGTACTTTGTTCTAAAGACCTGAGAATCTCAAGTTATGTGTACTAAGAGAAATACAGCAAACACATCCAGAATTCACTGGAGACGGCACTAATTGCACCAGGTGCTAAGTATAATCCATTAGATTAAAATAGTGCTATGTGTGTGTGTATGTATGTGTAAGTATATAAGTACCAGAATTAGCCCGTGCTTTAACTAAAGGAAACATTATCAGTTTAAATAAAAGGAATGTCTTTTGGACCAGTAGGTCACACTCCAAACTTAGTTTTCAGCTGGGGCTTGTTTAAATGAGGCTTTACAGTGCAGCAAGTCCCGTGGGTGGGAGGCCTCTGAGCAGGTTGTAATAAATGAAAATTTGAAGCCCTTCTATTAAGAAAAGAGAGATGTTTGTGTATTGGAGTGTGTTGAGGAGCTGCATGATGGAAATTTTGTCATTGTTCATTTTCTGTCAACATCTTTTGGTTATTTGCAAGCAGTTTATTGAGCTTTGTTTGACATGTAAAATATGTGTGTGTGTGTTTATATATTTAAAGTATTCAATGCAGTAAGATTGGAGATAAATATACAGCCACGAAACTGTCACTACCATCATGTATATAAACATCCATCGCTTCCCCACATTTCCTCCCCCACACTTTTTTTTAAAGTTAAGTACTTTCCAGTAGTCATGTATGGATGTGAGAGTTGGACGGTTAAGAAAGCTGAGCACCAAAGAATTGATGCTTTTAAACTGTGGTGTTGGAGAACACTCTTTAGAGTCCCTTGGACTGCAAGAATATCCAGCCAGTCCATCCTAAAGGACATCAGTCCTGGTGTTCATTGGAAGGACTGATGTTGAAGCTGAAACTCTAATAATTTGGCCACTTCATGTGAAGAGTTGACTTATTGGAAAAGACCCTTATGCTGGGAGGGATTGGGGGCAGGAGAAGAAGGGGACAACAGAGGATGAGATGGCTGGATGGCATCACCGACTCAATGGATATGAGTTTGGGTAGACTCCGGGAGTTGGTGATGGATAGGGAGGCCTTGCGTGCTGTGGTTCGTGGGGTCGCAAAGAGTCAGACACGACTGAGTGACTGAATTGAACTGACACTTTTCATAAGATCTACTTCTTAGTGAGTTTGAAGTATTCTATCCAATATTATTAGCTTAAACACTATTGTATAATAGATCTCCAGATCTTATATTCATGAAACCGAAAGGTTGTTGTTGAATCACGCAAAGACACTGGGATTCTTGGCCCCCGGAGGAGGAGAATTCAATCCAGGGCCAGAGACGAGGCTTGATCGCTCAGAGCTTTTGTGTAATACAGTTGTATTAAAGTATAAAGGAGATAGAGAAAGCTTCTGACATAGGCATCAGAAGGGGGCAGAAAGAGTACCCCCTGCTAGTCTTCAGCTGGATGTTATATAGTCACTAGCAGTCTGTTAATGAAAGAAAGGAATGTCTTAAAATTCAGAATGGCACCAGGCCCCTCACCCATAAGAGGCATTTTGGGATAATCTTGGCACCAAATGGATTATCCTGGGCCATAAAATGATTAACTTGAATCTTGAAGAAGGGCAGACCACCATACAAATAGTTTCATTTACATAGATTAGGGGAACAATATCTGAGTATAACATACTCTTTTGTCAAGTAGGTTCTGATCCAAGAGGCAGAACCGACTTAAAGACAGAGTTTGGGGTAAATGCATAGTACATTAGCATAGCTTAAGACAAACATTTCCATAAGAGAAAGGCCTCGGTTATCTCAAGGTTTGAGAATAGTTAACTTCTGGTGAAACCAGGTGTCGTTATGGCAACACAGTATTTTAAGAGAAACCTCCTTTTAAATTTGTATAGAGAAAGAAAAAATATCGCTAGTTTGTTTCCTCCTGTTTTTAAGAGAGAAAAATGTCTGGTATTTGCAGGCTATTTCCTCCGTTTGGAGACCCCTGGCCTTCTTGCCTGTTTTGGTACCTTTTATCATTCATTTCTCCCTACTGCTATCCCCTGGCAGCTACCATCAACTCTGTTTCTTATGTGTTTGACTGTTTTAGATTCCATTTACACTAAGATCATGCAGCATTTGTTTTCCTGTGCTTGGCTTATTTTCACCTAACATCATGCCCTCCAGATCCATCCAACTTGTTGTAAAAGAAAGGATTCTCTTATTTTTTAAGGCTTAATAATCCATTTTATGTATATACCACATTCCCTTATCTGCTTATTGATGATACTATAGGTAGTTTCTATCTTGACTATTGTGAATAATGCTGCAATGAACATATCGCTTCAGATCCTGACTTCAATTCTTTTAAATACCCAAAAATGATATTGACAGATCATGTATTAGTTTTTTTTTAATGATTTGAATAAACCATTTCTTCCTAAAGGTCATATTAATTTACATTTCCACAAACAGTATACAAATTTTCCCTGTCCCCAACCATCACTATCTTTTATACTTTTGGTAATAGCCATTATAACACGTGTGAGTTGATATCATGCTTTTCTCTGTGTGCATTCATGTTGAAACAAACAGGAAAATTGTGGATAATTCTTAAAGAGATGGGAATACCAGATGACCTGACCTGCCTACTAAGAAACCTGTATGCTGGCCAAGAAGCAACAGTTAGAACTGGACGTGGAACTAAACACTGGTTCAAAATTGGGAAAAGAGCACATCAAAGCTGTATATTGTCACCCTGTATCTTTAACATATATAGAGTGTGCTGCTACTGCTAAGTCACTTCAGTCGTGTCTGACTCTGTGCGACCCCAGAGACGGCAGCCCACCTGGCTCTGTCGTCCCCGGGACTCTCCAGGCAAGAACACTGGAGTGGGTTGCCATTTCCTTCTCCAATGCATGAAAGTGAAAAGTGAACGTGAAGTCGCTCAGTCGTGTCCGACTCCTAGCGACCCCATGGACCACAGCCCACCAGGCTCCTCTGTCCATGGGATTTTCCAGGCAAGAGTACTGGAGTGGGGTGCCATTGCCTTCTCCGTATATAGAGTGTACCTCATGTGAAATGCTGGGCTGGATGAAGCACAAGCTGGAATCAAGATTGCCAGGAGAAATATCAATAACCTCAGATATGCAGATGACACCACCCTTATGGCAGAAAGAGAAGAGGAATGAAAGAGGCTCTTGATGAAGATGAAAGAGGAGAGTGAAAAAATGGCTTAAAATCAACATTCAAAACACAAAGATCATGACATCTAGTCCCATCATTTCATTGCAAATAGGTGGGGAAACAATGGAAACAGTGACAGATTTTATTTTCTTGGGCTCCAAAATCACTGTAGATGATGGCTGAAGTCATGACATTAAAGACACTTGCTCCTTGGAAGAAAAGCTATGACAAACATAGACCACAAATTAAAAAGCAAAAACAACACTTTGCCAACAAAGGTCCATCTAGTCAAAGCTATGGTTTTTCCAGTAGGCATGTATGGATGTGAGAATTGGACCATAAGGAAGGTTGAGCACCAAAGAGTTGATGCTTTCAAACTCTGGTGGTGGAGAAGACTCTTGAGAGTTTCTTGGACTGCAAGGAGATCAAACCAGTCAATCCTAAAGCAAATCAGTCCTGAATATTTATTGGAAGGACTGGTGTTGAAGATGAAGCTCCAATACTTTGGCCACCTGATGTGAAGAACTGACT
This sequence comes from Bos javanicus, assembly GCF_032452875.1. NCBI lineage: Eukaryota > Metazoa > Chordata > Mammalia > Artiodactyla > Bovidae > Bos > Bos javanicus. The sequence goes on along the minus strand of NC_083895.1, from coordinate 37,024,018 downwards.
CACTTGAAAAGACCCTGATACTGGGAAAGATTGAAGGAGGGAGGAGAAGGGAATGACAGAGGATGAGATGGTTGGATGGCATCACCGACTCAATGGAGATGAGTTTGAGCAAGATCCAGGAGATGGTGAAGGATATTGGGAAGCCTAGCGTGCTGTTCATTGGGTCACAAAGAGTTAGACATGCCTGAGCCACTGAAAAAAATTCCTGTTGACTAGTGATATTGAGTATTTTTTCATATATCTGCTGTCCACTTGTATGTCTCCTTTGAGAAATATCTATTCAGATCTTTTGCCCATTTTTAAACTTGAGTTAAATGATTTGTTTCTTTTTGCCTTGAATTGTATGAGTTTGTTACGTATTTTGGATATTAACCCCTTGTCAGATACATTGATTGCTAATATTTTCTCCCATTTTGTAGATTTGCTTTTCTTTTTTGATTACTTCTTTTACTATGCAGAATACTTCTAGTTTAATGTAGCCCCACTTTATTTTGCTTTCTTTGCCTGAGAGTTTAGTAATATAACCAAAAACTCATAGCCGAAACCAACATCAAGAAAATTTTTCTGTGTTTTTTTTTTTTTCTAGGAGTTTTATGGTTCAAGTCTTATATTTTAAGTATTTAATCCATTTCAGCTGATTTTTTGAATGATGGACAGTAAGTGTCCACTTTCATTCTGTTGTATGTGGATATTTAAGCTTTCAACACCGTTTATTGAAGAGACTATCCTCTTCCCATTGTGTATTCTCAGCGCCCTTGTGAAAGATTAGTTGACTATATTTGTGAGGGTTTATTTCTAGGTTCTTGTTGCTGTTCCAATGGCTTATGTGACTATGTACCACACTTCCAAAAGATTATCATAGTTTTGTGTATACCTGAAAGTAACACAACATTATAGATCAATTATGCTTCAATTTTAAAAATAGATCAGAAAATTACTCTAGCTTTGCAATTTATTTGAAATCAGGGAGTGTGATGCCCCTGAATTTGGCTCTTTCTCAAGTTTGTTTTGGCTTTTTGATGTATTTTACAGTTTCATGTAAACGTTTAGGATTTTCCTATTGATGTGAAAAATGCCATTGTAATATTGAAATGGATTGCTTTCAACATGTAAATCACTCTGGGAGAGTAGGAACATTTTAACCATATTAATTCTGTCAATCTAAGAACTCAGAATAACTTTGATTTACTTGTATCCTCCTTAAATGTTTTTTAGTTTTCAGGTAACAGATCTTGCACCTCCTTATTTACATATTTCCCATGTAGTTTACTCTATTTAAAGGTATTGTATAGTAACTGAAAAAGATTTCTTAAATTAATTCTTATAGTGTACATTTTAATGTATAGGAATACAACTGATTTCTGTATGTTGATTTTTTTTTCTTCTACAACATTGCCAAATTCATTCATTAGATCTAAATATTCTGGGTGGAGTCTTGGGTTTCATCTTCATGAAAGACCAAAGAAACAATTTTACTTCTTTCTGATTTGAATGCCTTTTATTTCCTATTTCTTGCCTAACTTCTCTAGGTAGGAATTCTAGTACTGTATTGAATAGAAGAGACTAGAGAGAATATCTTATCTTCTTCATGATCTTAGAGGAAAAGTTTTTACATTTTCACTGTCGAGTACAATATTAGCTGTGAAGTGAAGTGAAGTTGCTCAGTCGTGTTGGACTCTTTGTGACCCCATGAACTGTAGCCTACCAGGCTCCTCCATCCATGGGATTTTCCAGGCAATAGTACTGGAGTGGATTGCCATTTCCTTCTCCAGGGGATCTTCCTGACCTAGGGATCGAAGCCAGGTTTCCCACATTGTAGACAGATGCTTTACCGTCTGAGCCACCAGGGAAGTCCAATATTAGCTGTAGGCTTATTAAATATATTAAATATGGGCTTCCCAGGTGGCTCAGGTGGTAAAGAATCTGCTTGCTATTAGGGAGAACTGGGTTCTATCCCTGAGTTGGGAAGATCCCCTGGGGGAGGGCACAGCAACCTATTCCAGTATTCTTGCCTGGAGAATCCCCATGGACAGAGGAGCCTGGCAGGCTATAGTCTATGAGTTGCAGATTTGGACATGACTGAATGACTAATAAGCTTAATAAGCCTTGTTAAATATACTCTTTATTATGTTGCAGTACACTCTTTATTAGGTTGTATATTGTCACCCTGCTTATTCAATTTACATGTGGAGTACATCATGCAAAATGTCAGGCTGGATGAAGCACAAGATTGCTGAGAGACAATGTTCATCGCAGCACTGTTTATAATAGCCAGGACATAGAAGCAACCTAGATGTCCATCAGCAGACGAATAGATAAGAAAGCAGTGGTACATATACGCAATGGAATATGACACAGCCATTAAAAAGAATACATTTGAACCAGTTCTAGTGAGGTGGATGAAACTGGAGCCTATCATACAGAGTGAAGTAAGCCAGAGAGAAAAACACCAATACAGTATACTAATACATATATATGGAATTTAGAAAGATGGTAACAATAACCCTGTACGTGAGAGAGCAAAAGAGACACAGATGTATAGAACAGTCTTTTGGACTCTGTGGGAGAGGATGAGGGTGGGATAATTTGGGAGAATGGCATTGAAACATGTATAATATCATGTGTGCAACGAATCACCAGTTCAGGTTTGATGCATGATACAGGATGCTTGGGGCTGGTGCATTGGGATGGCCCAGAGGGATGGTATGGGGACGGAGGTGGGGGGGGCTCAGGATGGGGAACATGTGTACACCCATGGTAGATTCATGTTGATCTATGGCAAAACCAATATAATATTGTAAAGTAATTAGCCTCCAATTAAAATAAATTTATATTAAAAAAAGATTGCTGGGAGAAATATCAATAACCTCAGATATGCATATGATGCCACCCTTATGGCAGAAAATGAAGAGAAACTAAAGAACCTCTTGATGAAACTGAAAGAGGAGAGTGAAAAGGCTGACTTAAAAATCAACATTCAAAAAACGAAGATTATGGCATCCGGTCCCCACACTCGATGGCAAACAGGTGGTGAAACAAGGAAACAGTGACAGATTTTATTTTCCTGGGCTCCAAAATCACTGCAGATGGTGACTGCAGCCATGAAATTGAAAGACACTTTCTCCTTGGAAGAAAAGCTATGACCAACCTAGACAGCATATTAAAAAGCAGAGACATTACTCTGCTGACAAAGGTCTGTCTTGTCAAAGCTGTGGTTTTTCCAGTATGATCCAACTCTCCAGTATGGATGTGAGAACTGGACCATAAAGAAAGCTGAGTGCCTAAGAATTGATGCTCTTGAACTGTGGTGTCAGAGAAGATTCTTGAGAGTCCTTTAGACTGCAAGGAGATCAAACCAGTCGATCCTAAAGGAAATCAGTCCTGAATATTTATTGCAAAGACTGATGCTGAAGCTGAAGCTCCAATACTTTGGCCATCTGATGCAAAGAACTGACTCACTGGAAAAGGCCCTGATCTTGGGAAAGATTGAAAACAGGAGGAAAGGCGGAACGACAGAGGATGAGATGGACCAATTCAATGGACATGAGTTTGAGCAAGCTCCAGGAGTTGGTGAAGGACAGGGAAGACTTGCATGCTGCAGTCCATGGGGTTCCAAAGAGTTGGACACAATTGAGGGACTGAACTGACTGACTGACTGGCACTCCTTACCTGGTGGCTCAGTGGTAAAGAATCTGCCTGCTAATCAGATTTGACCCCTGGGTCAGGAAGATTCCCTGAAGGAGGAATTGGCAACCCACTCCAGTATTCTTGCCTGGAGAATCCCATGGACAGAGGAGACTGGCGGGCTATAGTCCATAGGGTTGCAAAGAGTCAGACACGACTAAGTGACTGAGTATGCATGAACACACCTTATATACCAATTGTTTTTAGAGTTTGTATCATTATAGGATCTTTTGTCAAATGCTTTATCTGCATCTATTAATATAATCTTTGTTCTGTTAACATTTATGTATAAATGTCAATCCATTCTGTGTTGCAGGCATGAATCCCACTTGTTCATTATATATGGCCCTTTTAATGTGTTGCTGAATTTGGTTTGCTGGTATTTTGTTAAAGACTTTTGCATCTATGTTCACTAGGGCCTGTAACTTTCTTTCCTTGTCCTTATATGGCTTTGGTATCAAAGTAACACAAGCCTCAACATGATTGTGGTGGAGTTCCTTCTCAATTTTTGAAGACATTGAAAAGTATTGGTATTAACTCTCCTTTAAATGTTTGGTAGAGCTCAGCAATGTAGCCATCTGGTCCAGGGCTTTTCCTTTGTTACAAGGTTTTGGACTACTGATTTGACCTCCTTATTCTTTTTTTTTTTTTTTAATTGAAGGATAATTTCTTTTCAGAATTTTGTTTTCAGTTGTACTTCAAGAAAGATCTCCTTATTCTTTATTCATTCAGACTATTTTTCAAGATTCAGCCTTAGTAGGTTTTGTGCTTCCAGGAATTTATCCATTCTTTCATTGTCCATTTTAACAAATTATTTTAATCTGTTGAAATATATTTTTCTTTCTGCTTTATTGACTATGCCAAAGCCTTTGACTGTGTGGATCATAATAAACTGTGGAAAATTCTGAAAGAGATGGGAATACCAGACTACCTGACCTGCCTCTTGAGAAATCTGTATGCAGGTCAGGAAGCAACAGTTAGAACTGGACATGGAACAACAGACTGGTTCCAAATAGGAAAAGGAGTACGTCAAGGCTGTATATTGTCGCCCTGTTTATTTAACTTATATGCAGAATACATCATGAGAAACGCTGAACTGGAAGAAACACAAGCTGGAGTCAAGATTGCCGGGAGAAATCTCAATAACCTCAGAGATGAAGATGACACCACCCTTATGGCAGAAAGTGAAGAGGAACTCAAAAGCCTCTTGATGAAAGTGAAAGTGGAGAGTGAAAAAGTTGGCTTAAAGCTCAACATTCAGAAAACGAAGATCATGGTATCTGGTCCCATCACTTCATGGGAAATATATGGGGAAACAGTGGAAACAGTGTCAGACTTCATTTTTCTGGGCTCCAAAATCACTGCAGATGGTGACTGCAGCCATGAAATTAAAAGACGCTTACTCCTTGGAAGAAAAGTTATGACCAACCTAGATAGCATATTCAAAAGCAGAGACATTACTTTGCCAACAAAGGTCCGTCTAGTCAAGGCTATGGTTTTTCCTGTGGTCATGTATGGATGTGAGAGTTGGACTGTGAAGAAGGCTGAGCGCCGAAGAACTGATGCTTTTGAACTGTGGTGTTGGAGAAGACTCTTGAGAGTCCCTTGGACTGCAAGGAGATCCAACCAGTCCGTTCTGAAGGAGATCAGCCCTGGGATTTCTTTGGAAGGAATGATGCTGAAGCTGAAACTCCAGTACTTTGGCCACCTCATGCGAAGACTTGACTCATTGGAAAAGACTCTGATGCTGGGAGGGATTGGGGGCAAGAGGAGCAGGGGACGACAGAGGATGAGATGGCCGGATGGCATCATTGACTTGATGGACGTGAGTCTGTGTGAACTCCGGGAGTTGGTGATGGACAGGGAGGCCTGGCGTGCTGCAATTCATGGGGTCGCAAAGAGTCCGACATGACTGAGCGACTGATCTGATCTGATCTGATGACCCTCTGTATTTCTGTGGTATCAGTTGTAACTTCTTTTGTTTTGAATTTTGAGTATTCCCTCTCTTTATTAATTTGAGCTAAATTTTGTTTTTATTAAAAGCTAACTTTAAATTTTATTGATCTTTTCTCTTTTTCTAGTCTCTATTTCATTATTTCTCCTGTATGATCTCTTCTGCTAGTTTTGGGATTAGTCTATATTTTCTTAGTTACTTGATGTGCAGTTTTTGTTTTTTAGTAAAAGTGTTTGTTTTTTCTTAATGTGAGTGTCTATCATTACAAACTTTCCACTTAGCATGACTTTTGTTGCATTCTATAATTTTTGGTATAGTGTGTTTTCATCTTCATTCTTTACAAGATATCTTAAAATTTTCCTTTTGATTTTTCTCTAACTCTGTGGTTGTTCAAGAGTGCACTGTTCAATTTTGCCCTCTGTGAATTTTTCAGTATTGTTATTCATTTCTAGTTTCATATGATTACAGTTGGAAAAGTTATGATGTATGATATTAATCCCTTGAAATTTGTTGACTTATTTTGCCCCTTAACATATGATTTAACATATGATCTATTCTTTGTGTGCTTGAGCATGTGTATTCTAATGTTGTTGCATGAATGATCTGTATAGTGTTTTCAGCTCATTTTGTCTATACTGTTGCTCAAGTCCTTTTTTTTTTTTTTTTTTTTTGCATTATGCTATCTGGATGATCTACCCATTGTTGAAACTGATGTATTTAAACTCAACTACTAATTGTTGTATTGCTGCTGGTTTCTCCCTTCAGTTATATTAATATTTATTTTATATATTTATATGCTCAGCTATTTAGTGCATATGTATTTTCAAATTTTATACCCTCATGATAATGGGCCCAATTATGAAATAATGACCTCTCTTTGTCTCTTGTGACAATTTTTGTCTCACACTATTCCATCCAATAAAGTATGACTACCTTGCTCTCTTTCATTTATATTTGCTTGGAATGACTTCTAAGTTTCCTTCACTTTTGCCTGTGTGTGTCCTTTAAGCTAGAGAGAGTTTCTTTCTTATATATAATTTCATATTATTTATTTACTTATTTTTGGTGTGCTGGGTCTTCCTACCTGAGTGGACTTTTCCCTAGGTGCGGTGAGGTGGGGCTACTCTCTAGTTGCGTTGTGGGCTTCTCATTGCAGTGCCTTCTTTTGTTGCAGAGTACAGGCCCTAGGCCTGCAAGCTTCTATAGTTGATGAAAGTGGGCTCAGTAGTTGGGTTCATGGGCTCTAACACAGGCTCAATAGTTGTGGCACACGGGTTTAGTTGCTCCACACTTCAGTTCAGTTCAGTCGCTCAGTCGTGTGCAACTCTTTGTGACCCCATGGACTGCAGCACGGCAGGCCTCCCTGTCCATCACCAACTCCTGGAGTTTACTCAACTCAGGTCCATTGAGTCAGTGATGTCATCCAACCATCTCATCCTCTGTCATCCCCTTCTCCTCTTGCCTTCAATCTTTCGCAGCATCAAGGTCTTCTTAAATGAGTCACTTCTTCGCATCACGTGGCCAAAGTATTGGAGTTTCAGCTTCAACACCAGTCCTTCCAATGAACATTCAGAACTGATCTCCTTTAGGATGGACTGGTTAGATCTTCTTGCAGTCCAAGGGACTCTCCAGAGTCTTCTCCAACACCACAGTTCAAAAGCATCAATTCTTTGGCACTCAGATTTCTTCACAGTCAACTTTAACATCCATACATGACTACTGGAAAAACCATAGCCTTGACTAGATGGACCTTTGTTGGCAAAGTAATGTCTCTGCTTTTTAATATGCCATCTATGTTGGTCATAACTTTTCTTCCAAGGAGTAACGTTTTTTAATTTCATGGCTGCAGGCACCATCTGCAGTGATTTTGGAGCCCCCAAAAATAAAGTCAGCCACTGTTTCCACTGTTATTCCATCTATTTGCCTTGAAGTGATGGGACCAGATGCCATGATGTTTGTTTTCTGAATGTTGAGCTGTAAGCCAACTTTTTCACTCTGCTCTTTCACTTTCATCAAGAGGCTCTTTAGTTCTTCTTCACTTTCTGCCATAAGGGTGGTGTCATCTGCATATCTGAGGCTATTGTTATTTCTCTCCGCAATCTTGATTCCAGCTTGTGCTTCATCCAGCCCAGCATTTCTCATGATGTACTCTGCATAGAAGTTAAATAAGCAGGGTGATAATATACAGCCTTGACATACTCCTTTTCCTATTTGGAACCAGTCTGTTGTTCCATGTCCAGTTCTAACTGTTGCTTCCTGACCTGCATACAGGTTTCTCAAGAGGCAGGTCAGGTAGTCTGGTATTCCCATTTCTTTCAGAATTTCCCACAGTTTATTGTGATCCACACAGTCAAAGGCTTTGGCATAGTCAATAAAGCAGAAATAGATTTTTTTTTTTCTGGAACTCTCTTGCTTTTTCCATCATCCAGTGGATGTTGGCAATATGATCTCTGGTTCCTCTGCCTTTTCTAAAACCAGCTTGAACATCTGGAAGTTCATGGTTCAAGTATTGCTGAAGCCTGGCTTGGAGAACGTTGAGCATTACTTTATTAGTGTGTGACATGAGGGTAATTGTGCAGTAGTTTGAGCATTCTTTGGTACTGCCTTTCTTAGGGATTGGAATAAAAAGTGACCTTTTCCAGTACTGTGGCCACTGCTGAGTTTTCCAAATTTGCTGGCATATTGAGTGAGCACTTTCACAGCATCATCTTTTAGGATTTGAAATAGCTCAACTGGAATTCCATCACCTCCACTAGCTTTGTTCTTAGTGATGCTTCCGAAGGCCCACTTGACTTCACATTCCAGGATGTCTGGCTCTAGGTCAGTGATCACGCCATCATGATTATCTGGGTCGTGAAGATCTTTTTTGTACAGTTCTTTTGTGTATTCTTGCCACCTCTTCTTAATATCTTCTGCTTCTGTTAAGTCCATACCATTTCTGTCCTTAATTGTGCCTACCTTTGCATGAAATGTTCCCTTGGTATCTCTAATTTTCTTGAAGAGATCTCTAGTCTTTCCCATTCTGTTTATCCTCTATTTCTTTGCGCTGGTCACTGAGGAAGACTTTCTTATCTCTCCTTACTATTCTTTGGAACTCTGCATTCAAATGGGTATATCTTTCCGTTTCTCCTTTGCTTTTTGTTTCTTTTCACAGCCATTTGTAAGGCCTTCTCAGACAGCCATTTTGCTTTTTAGCATTTCTCTTTCTTGCAAGCAGTTCTAGTGGTGATGAATTCCCTCTGTTGTTATTTGTCTGGGAAAGACATTATCTCTTTCTTTGAAAAGATTATTTTTTCTGGGTAAAGTATTCTTGGTTGAAATTTTTTTTTTCTTTCAGTACTTCGAATATATCATACACTTTCTCCTGGACTGTGAGGTTTTGCTGAAAAACTTGCAGATAGTCTTATGGGAGTTCTCTTATATATGACAAGTAGGTTTTCTATTGCTACTTTCAAAATTCCCCTTGTCCTTGATTTTGAAAATTTGATTATAATAAGTCTCAGAGTAATCTGCTTTGGGTTAATTCTATTTGGGGTCATTTGAGCTTTATTCATTTCTTTGTCCTTTTTTACTCCCAAGATTTGGGAAGTTTTCAGCCATTTTCTCCTTAAATATACTTCTCCTTTTTCTTTCTCTTTTGTTTCTGAGACTGCCATAATGTGTACAGCAGTTCCTTGATGGTATTCCATAAATCATGCAAGATTTCTTTAAGAGAAAATATTGAGAGTATGTGAAAATTCAAATTATGGTAGAGAAAAAGAATAAAGAAAGTGAAAAACATAGGGGGATTGTGGGTAAAAAATATAAGATGAAGGAGCTTTCTGAGACAAGAAAGAAAAGGCTCTCTAGAGAAATAAATTTATTGAATTCAAATAAGACAGGATCGGGTGATGGAGTGAATAGTTTAGGGAATGAACAGCAAATGATAAGTGAGAAGAAAACTTATATTAAAAGAAATGAAGAGTATATACGTGTTCATACATAGAAACATCGCAATATAAAGAAAGAAAGAAGAAGAGAAAAATGTGAAAGGCACAACAATTGCAAAAATATACATCAATAAATACACAACACAATAGAAGATACATAATACTGTAAAACCATAAAGGGGATGGGAGAAGCAGAAATGATACGTAAAACACAAAAAAAGAATATGTGAACAAATGTTATCTCTACAGATAACTAGTCTTTTATTTATTGCTCCTTTTATTCATTTCTGCATTTTATTTTTATGCATTCTGCATATTATTCCCTGTAGGAGCTGAAGCAGAAGGGACTCATGTGAGAGGGATTCCTTTCCCTCAGTGCAGGTGGGAAGTGAATGAGAGGCTACGGCTGTGAGGAGTGCTTCCCAGGTGGCTCAGTGGTAAAGGATCCTCCTGCTAATGCAGGAGACCCGAGGTTCAATCCCTGGGTCAGGAAGATTCCCTGGAGAAGGAAATGGCAACCCACTCCAGGATTCTTTCCTGGAAAATCCCATAGACAGAGGAGAGGCCTAGCAGGCTACAGCCCATGAGACTGCAAAGAGTCAGACACAACTTAGGGACTAAACAGCATCAGCAGCTGGTGAGGAAGTGTCAGCCCTATACTTACAAGGAATAGGTGGTGTTCACATTTCCCATCTGGGATGTGATTATTATATTACCCACACGGGCCATTAGGTGCTCTAGGGTGAATCTCTGAGATGGTATTAAGACAATAGACAAATTATATTTGTTGCAGCAAATTATTCTACTACTGATTTATTGTGACAGCTGCCAAGGGAAATAACCCTGTAGGGACACAGACTTTTCCAGAAATAAACATGGCATTCACAGAAAACCAGGGATAAGAAACAGGAATGGAAATCCAGTTCTTCTGGTGAAACAATAAGTTAACTAGTAAGTTTCAGCATATCAACCTGATAGAATACAATGCAGTATTTTAAGTTATGATTTAAGAAGACAATATAAATATGAAAATAAATGACATGTTAGTTTTAAAAGCAAAACCTAAATTAGGTTCTAAAGTCTTGCTTAAATGTTGATTGTGATTATTTCAGAATACACATCCATGTTATTAGAGACAAAGAGGAATATATAATATTTCTGATTGTAGATGATCCATAATTTGTTCAATTAAAACCTTCTTTATGGGCCATGGGGAAGGGATAGAGCTGTAGTTTGGGGTTAGCAGATGCAAACTATTATATATAGACTAGATAAATAAGAAGGTCCTACTTTATTGCATAGGGAGATATATTCAATATCCTGTGATAAACCATGATGGAAAGTAGGGAAAAAGAATGTGTTTGTGCAATGGTATATTACTCAGCTATTGAAAAGAATGCGTTTGAACCAGTTCTAATGAGGTGGATGAAACTGGCGCCTATTATACAGAGTGAAGTAAGTCAGAAAGAAAAACACCAATACAGTATACTAACGCATATATATGGAATTTAGAAAGATGGTAACGATGACCCTATATGCGAGACAGCAAAAGAGACACAGATGTACAGAACAGACTTTTGGACTCTGTGGGAGAAGGCAAGAGTGGGATGATTTGAGAGAATAGCATTGAAACATGTATATTACCATATGTGAAATAGATCTCCAGTCTAAGTTTGATGCATGAGATCGGGTGCTCAGGGCTGGTGCACTGGGATGACCCTGAAGGATGGGATGGGGAGGAAGGTGGGAGGGGGCTTGAGGATGGGGAACACATGTACACCCATGGCTGATTCATGTCAATGTATGGCAAAACCACTACAATATTTTAAAGTAATTAGCCTCCAATTAAAATAAATTAATTAATTAACAAAAAGAATGTGTATATTGTGTGTATGTATATACACACATATGTATATGTATATTCAGCTGTATATATATATATATATATATATATAGCTGAATCACTTTGCTATACAGCAGAAATGTAAACAATACTGTAAATTCAATACACTTTAATTTTTAAAAACCTCTAAGTGATATGGTCTTTTAAATTAAAAAATAATAGACAGGAAAAAAAAGTATATTTGCCAAATGCTTCTGTCATGAAAAATATCATTTTCCTCTGATTTCATTAGTGGTACTCTCTAAATTACATGAGTAGAAATGCCATATTACAAACCATGAAATCAATAGAAAGTTAAAATAAGAAATAAAATAGTATTTAAAAAGTAAATGATAAAAATATCTTTAACCACGAAAGTACTAAGTAGACTGGTATTACATTTCCTTTCAAAACTAAAGCAGAAACCATTGGCAAATAATCTATCAACTCTAATAGAAGGAAGCATATTAATTCACTTAAAAGCCCAACATTTTACTGATATTCTGTTCTAAAAGAATTAAAATAGAAAAATTTGCATAAAATTTGCACATATTTTAAATATGCTTTAATGACTTTTGGTGAATAGTTTTGGATGATAACAGACCACCTTATTTCTAAGCCTCATTTTTGCCAGTGATAGCATGTAAGTTACAATGCAAATGCTGGGATTTGTTCATCTTTATTTCATCTTATTTGTTCATCTTTGTTTATGGACTAGGATATTTGTCCACCATATACATATATCTAGTGGTGTGCTGGCAAAGTAGCTCATCGAAGTAAAAAGTACTTCTTCATAGTGTTTTCTAATTTTCATGCATTTAATCTACAAATGGTTTAATGACCAGCTTTCAAAATTTCTCAATGTGCCCTTAAGAGCTACAATGTGCCAACTCCCCAGAACACTACTGCTTTAAAGAAAGAAAAAAGTATCATGGATTTTCCAGTTTTTCTCCTCCTTTCTAAATTCACAGAAAAGTATGGTTATACCAACCACTTTAAATTTTAAAAAATCCAAGGATGACATGATTATTGAATATTTGAGCATATTTTAAAAGAATCTTCACCTGATCAAAACGCATTCTTCAAGATCTTAATCTATGTGAGCAGAGTTTCTTTGTGAGCTAGGTTTATGCTATTCACATGCATGATAACTCCAAAAATATGAACTGACTTTTACTAACTTGAGAAACATAATGTGCTGGCTACTTTCATTCAGTAGTCATGGCAAGCTGTGTGACCTCACCAAAGCTATTAAGCCAAGTACTCCTGCCAAAAATTAAACTACCTTGACAGGTTATTGATACAACTGTTCACAGTGGGTCAGGACCTCATACTCCTTTTAGGAAATATTGTGAGCTCAAAATTGAATGAGGTCTACTTTAGCTCTATTCACATAATACACATCTAAGTTTTGCCTTTCAGACAGAAAAGGATAGAAGGTGTCTTCAATCAGAAATATGACCCATCTCATGACATTCTCTCAATTTGTTTAGTCTATTACTTTGTGTCCTGATGCTTCAGCCTCTACCTCCCCTAGCCTATAACCTATTGCCGTGTCAGTGAGTGTCTGTCTTTCCTTGACCTACCAGGTCTCCTCATAGGCAAGAGCATACAGAACATAAAACAGGTTTCAAAATGGTGTCTGATAAAATTTCATTGAAACAAAAGGGCACAATTACCAATACATTCTACTGGGCAAATAATCATTCTAGTTTCCTCTTGCTGCATTTGGAATCAAATCTAAACAAAGAAACTCCTGTGAACCAAATATTTAACTTTTGTTTCTGTTTAAATTTTGTGTTTTTATACAATTTTAAAGGTTACTTTACACTCACAGGTGCTACCCAATGTTGGCTGTATTCTGCACGTTGTGCAACACCACCTTGAGCCCATCTCACGTCCAGTGGTCTCTGCCTCCAGCTCTCACACCTCTGTATCGCCCTCACCCTTTCCCAACTGATAACCGAGAGGTGAGGATGGGCAGAGAGAGGCAGAAGCCAGGGAGGTGGCACAGTTTGCCTGTGCCCCCCAGTCCTTCGCAAATCAATTTAGAATTCTCCATTCTCAGAAAAAAATATCTCCCTTGGGCTTAACTAGATCCAATTGTTTGTCTTATTTGTGATAAAAACAGGCTGTCTAAACTCCCGGATAAGAATGACCAGGTGAGGTCTTGGTACTGGAGAGCTGTTTGCTCACTATAGCGTAATTGTTGATATTTCACATACTACCAGGATATCTTCAATAACAGGAGAAAGATCTTATCAGGAGCCTGAGCTGCATGCTGTTGAGAAGTGTGGCTTTGTTTTCAGGTGTACTGTCCCATATACTCAGGGTGGCTGCAAGTGTGTTGGGAAGAGGGGTGGGGCTTGGGGGTCCTATTCAGAAAAGGCCAGAGAGGGCAGTCCCTCTGATCCCTGGGATCAAAGGAAAGAGAGGCTGGTTTTCTGTCTGGAGGAGGGGTATTCATCACCCTCTCCCATGAGCCTGTGGTTCATTCAGACCTCATTCCAATTTCTGAAGTGCAGATGTTGTTTTACATTTTTCTCTGCAGTACATTGTCAGTGTAATCAACTAAGTATACAGATGCATTGATCTAAAAATTACAAGCCAAAAGTGTAAGTTCTGGGGTCAGATGACCTTTTTCATGAGTGAGTTGCAGCACCAGTGCTCCTGATCTCGGAGGGAGAGCAGTGAGTGCTCCTGAAGGGATATCTTAGTTCCCTGCCCAGGGATGGAATCTGGGTACCCTGGATGAAACCCCAGGAATCCTAGCCAACACACCACCAGGGACTAAAGGCTAGAAGCAAAGTGACTCTGGCTCCCTCCCCCATTTGAAAGCAAAAATGTTTCAAGGAGGAAAAAACTGTAAATTAGATTAAAAGTTTATTATTAGAGATATAGCACAATATATGGCAGAGCACACAGAGAAGCATGTTGTTTATTTAAGACAGAAGAAGGCAGAAATATGCCCCCAGAGAGAAAGGGTATGGGCATCCTCTCTAATGAGGAGGAGTGCAGTAAGTCAGAGCTAAGCAGAGACACACACGTGTGGTGGAGTGCAGGCTTTCTGAATGAGGGGCAGAGCAGTAAAGTGACATAAATGACATATTGGACAGTCCTTCAGGGTCTTTGTTTACCTTTGGCCAATTATCTTGTTAATTTTATTCATACCCGACTGGTCCATGGACCCTCAAATGGTACATGTGAAACTGTTTTCTAAGTTAGATCCCACTGCAGAGGCCTATGGGTATGTGTCCATGTTTAATATGGGGTGGGACCCCCTCCCTTTTCGACCCCCCAAAAGCCTTCCTGCACTTGTGTAGACAGGGAAGTCTTTGTTGAGCTCAGGAGTGGGCACCTTATCTCTTTGCTTTAGCAGAGCTCAGCTTTTGCCACTAGCTTTGACTCTGGATCAGCAAGATCCCCTGGAGAAGGAAATGGCAACCACTCCAGTACTCTTGCCTGGAAAATTCCATGCATGGAGGAGCCTAGTGGGTTCCACAGGGTCGCAAAGAGTCGGACACGACTGAGTGGCTTCACTTTCACTTTTGTCCTTGGAATGTTCGGACGAGAACAAAGCTTGAATTTTGTTTGAATTGACAAACATCAGTTGCCCAGCCAAGAGGCACACTCTCTCCTACCTTACTACCTGTGCAGGTTCCTTTCCTCTCTGTGTCTTGGATTCCATGTATGTAAAATGGAAGAGTTTGAATCAGTTATCTCTGAGGCAGAGTGGAGATGAACATCCCTCAAATTCCAACGCAGGAAGAGGTTGGGGGTTGAATCTCAACATGGCTAGCTACCCACTCTGCCTGAAACTTCAGAAGGGATTAGGGCTGTGCAGACAGTAAATTCTCTGATAAGACATCCACAGTCACATTATCATGGGAAGAAAGAGATCCTGGTTGGTCAAGGTTAAGGATGGGGGGGCAGTTTACTGGGTATAATGCCATTCAATCTGGCCAGAGAAGCTGGTGCCTCCCTCCCAGCAAGAGGCAGTCACGATGACCTCCAAGCCTCAGGGCTACAGCTTGCATTGCTGAGAGGAGTCTGGGGTTTGGGGAGAGGTCTGAACAGGGCTCTACCTGGGACAGGCATCAATAGAAAGAATTTGAAACCATGGGAGAGAATGAGCCAAAGCCTAGAGTGAATGCGAGAAGAGAAGGGAGCCAGAGCTGAGGATCCTGCTCCCCATCTGTGGAAGTCCAGGAGACGAGGAGAGACAAGTGAAAGAGACCAAAGAAAATTGCACCCAGAAGAGGAAAGGGAAGGAGCAGACAGTGATCAGTGGAGTCAAAGGCAGCCTGGGTTTGTTGAAGGTGGAGGGCTAGACATCTGTCCAGGTGAGGAGGAGATACTGGATTTAGCAACAGGGACATCTTGGAGACCTCCTTTTAGCCTTGCCCCTGAGTCAGCAGGCTGCCCCTCTTTTTTTGACAAGTCTTCCAGATGTGAAGCCAGTTTCAAACATTATTCTGAGGGAGGAGTTCCATAGGAGGCCTGCCTTGTGACCTCATCCTGTGGCTCAGTGGGGAAGCCATGAGCAGCAGAGGGTCACATTTTTGGGGGATGTTGGCAGCTCACAGCTCTGGACACTGCCCCTTTCTTCCCTGGGGTGGAGAAGGGTCTCAAAACTCAAAGATCATGAGGAGTTGCTCACTGCAGGGCACATCATTCCACTTGCCCTCAGGATAGATCACACACAGTTCTCTGGCTGTCCGCCATTGCTTTTGTTGGGCTCCCGCTGGCCCAGTTGGAATAGACCAGTGACTCCCCTGTGGGGTAGATGAACCTGCCCTCCATGAAGATGTCATTCATGCTCAGGAAAGCATCATTGTTCTTGGCTTTGACCAGTTGTATCACAGCCACCTTCTTGGCTGCAGAGCGTGGGGAGGCCAGCTGTCCCTTAGCCTCTCTGCAGACCTGCTGGGCATCTGAATATGATTTTACAGCTCCTGCTGTCTTGAAGATCTTCCCCCAGACAACCTGGCCATTGGGGAAGAGCACCTCTAGGGGAAGAGGAGAGTCAGGTTGGGGATGTGCAGCACCTAGATCTTGTTATTCAACTGGAGTCCCCAGCCTGCCATCAGGGTACCAGGGCACCAGAGAGGTCAGCCTGCCATCAGGGTACCAGGGCACCAGAGAGGTCAGCCTGCCATCAGGGTACCAGGGCACCAGAGAGGTCAGCCTGCCATCAGGGTACCAGGGCACCAGAGAGGTCAAAAGTGAGGCACTTATTTCCAGAGCAACAGATGAGGACCCTGGAACTCAGATGCTTATGTGAGAGGGCCAAAGTCGCCCAACTGTCAGATGTAGAGATGTAAAGATCATACCTTATTGGATGTGACACTAAAACTCCCATGTACACTTTCTGTTCCTCCCCGTGTTATTCACCAGAATCCGGGACTTTAATTACTGTGTATATAGGAAGGACTTTGGCAGGGAAATGACACTGTAGAGCCCAGGGCAGTTCCTGAGAGTGTGGAAAACACCAAACAGGCAGCTCATTCTCACTCTTGCACGATAACTGGGCATGTGGAAATGTCTGAGCAGTTCTGTGCTGTGTGAAGGGGTGAGGAGAAAGGGGAGGACAGGGGTCCATCTGAGAGCAGCCAAGTGCTGACCTCTGCACTGGGGGCAGTCCAGTGTTGGCTTTCATATGCTCACAGGTGATCCTACAGCCAGGCAGCCTCCCTGGACCACTGGGCAGGGGATGACGGCATCTGAGAGCTCTATGTGGGGGCAGGAGGGCAGAGTGGGATCAGCTCTGGAGAGAGCCCTGTCTGGGCCTCAGAAGGCCATGTGTCAAGCTCCACCCTGGCAATAATAGCTCAAGTGACAAGGAAAGTCATTTACCTTTTCAGAGTCTAATCTCTTATTTCTATAGAAGAAACACTATATAACAGCATCCCCTATGTTTTGTGTTAAGTATCTCATTTTATTCCATTCCATCCACACCCCTCTGACTTCCAGGGTCATGCATGGAAATCTTCAGGGCTCCTAAGAGGCCTTACTGGACTGGTTCAGAACTCAGGCTGTGTTCTGAACGTATGCCCTTTTTCTCTGAGTAGCTTCAACAAGCAGTTGGAGACCAGATTTTCCATGGAGTTAGGATGGCACCCAGACAGCCTTGGACAAGGTCAGTGTAAGCTCGTGTGCCATGATTATGTTACATCCATGCATCTTGTGGGTATGCGTGTACATGTGTGAATATATCCGTGTGTCCATCTGAAGGTACATGCCGACTAAAGGTCCATCTGGATGGGTGTGCATATGTGTGCATTTGTGTTCATATACGTAGATGATGTCAACTGTGTGAGAGCATTTAGGTACACACGTGTTCAAGCACATATGCCCAAATTCCCCTTTGTATCAGTTGCATGATGTTTTAGTTGTTCAGTTGTGCCCACCTCTTTTTGACCGCATGGTCTGCAGCCCACAGGCTCCTCTGTCCATGAGATTTTCCAGGCAAGAATACTGGAGTGGTTTGCCATTTCCTTCTCCAGGAGATCTTCCCAACCCATTGATTGAACTCAGGTCTCCTGCACTGCAGGCAGATCCTTTACCAACTGAGCTACCAGGGAATGAGGGAAGAAACAGGTATACAAATATGCTTGTGCAAGAAGGAAGACATAAACTGCTGGAATTTCTCATCCCACTACTTCAGTACTTAGTTGGCTTTAGTTCTTAGGAGCCAACCCCATGTCTCACCAGATCACCTAATCTACACCTTCAGAAAACTCTTTTTTCAATCACCGAGGTTTGATGAATGAAAGTGGAAGTTGCTCAGTCGTATCCGACTCTTTGTGACCCCATGGACTATACAGTCCATGGAATTCTCCAGGCCAGAATACTGGAGCTGGTAGCTTTCCCTTTCTCCAAGGGTTCTTCCCAAGCCAGGGACTGATCCCAGGTCTTCTGTATAGCAAGTGGACTCTTTACCAGCTGAGCCACCAGGGAAGCCCAATCACTTCACCTCACTTGATGAATGATGTGGATTCCAAGCTGTTGTCAGGAAGAGCAGAGAAGGAGGAGGTACAGTTGGTAGAAAGTCCCAAAGGCACAGGACACTCAGGTGTGTGCTCCAGGAGGCCTCTGTCTGCTTAGGATCCAGGCTTAGGGAAGAAACTCTGGTTTAAATACCTAGGCAGATGAAGGGAGGGCCCAGCACTGGCCAAATACTGGGGGCAGCCTGCCCCTGCCAAACCCAGGGGCATGTTTAGGGTGAGATACTTGGCCACACACCAAGGATAGGTCCCCAGAAGCCTTGAACCCCACAGCAGCATCCAACCCCCACTCTCAGGATCATGTCTGGATTCTCTGCTGCCCTGGGCTGTGCAGCTTCTTCTCTGGGCATTTGCACACCTGGCCCCACAGAGGGAAGAAACGCATCCTGGGTTGGGTGTCCCCTTGTCTGTCATAGGGACTCACCAAGGGTAAACCGGATGAAGGTCTGCTGAACTGTATAGGCCGCATCCTGCTCCTTGTCTTGTGCGTCGATGAGCTCCTGGAGCATGTGGTGACATGACTGTCTCAACCCTGTCCTTAGCCCCACCTCCTGCTCCAGGTCTAGGTCCAGTCCCAATCATTGTCCCAGTAAGTCCAATTTAAACCCAAGCCCAGTGAACTGCAAGCCAAGCCCAGACCCAGTCTGAGGCCCACGCTCGGGGCCTGGCTCAGGTTCAGGTCCAGAAACTCACTTTTCTTATACTGAGAGAAGGCATTCTGGAGGCACTGTAACTGTCCCTCTAAGACTGCCACCTCCTGCCTGAGAGCATTGACCTCTGCAGGAAAGAGAGGCTGAGTGAAGACAGATCAAGTACAGGCTGGGGTCACTCAGAGCCCAGGCCTCAGGAAGGGTGACAAGTGGAGCTGCATATTGGGGATGGGGTAAGGACACGGGATGCATGAGAGAAAGTGCTGAACTAAAGAGGGCCTCCTACCCTCTCCACACCCATTAGAGCCCCCAGAGCTTTCTTACCTGCAAGTCCACTCTCTCCCTTTGCTCCTTCTTATCCAGGATCACCTCTGTCTCCCTTCAGTCCTGGGGGACCCATGGCACTGGAAGGTCCTGTGGACCAATGGCTCCAACAGGCCCTGGGATCACAAAAGAATTGCTGTGTGAGTTCTGGACACATTGTCCAGCAATTTTCACCTCCTCCAGTACATGGACTGTCATATCCCCAGCAGTATGCACTCCCCCTGTACAAATGTCCCTAAGTGCCTGAAACCTCTTCTTGCATTCTCTCTGTACACTGACTGTCCCATAACTCAACAACCATCCTTCCCTGAATACAGATAGTCCCCGCTGCTCACACCGTCCTCTCCCTAGAGACAGTTCTCAGAGCCCAACGCTGGCTCTCTCCCTGGAATGCCAGCTCTAGCCTGGTGATGGTGGGCACAGGGAATGTGAGCCCAGCCCCATGACCATTGCTCAGCTTGTGTGCCAATGCTTCCAGGGCTCCCGGCTCACCAGGGATACCTCTCTCTCCTTTGAGACCTGTGGGGCCTGGGGAGCCCTGCATGCCTGGGGCACCCACTCCTCCTGAGGAAGGAACACAATGGGGAAACACAGCTCAGAGTGCACTCAGCAGGTACCATTTCCTCAGCAGTGCAGCTTGTCACCCACAGCTCCAGGTGAGAGAGTGACCTGGAAGACTGCTCCTGACCACTTGGTCTCCTCTAGGATCTTCAGTCAGTGTGGGAATGTGGGGGTAGAGGCCCAGGCCAGGCCTACCAGGCGTGGAGGTTCATGGACTCCCTGCTCTTCACCTTCTGAGAACCAAAGTTTATGTCAGAAATGACACCTGACACTAATCACCAGAGGAATATAAATCAAAACCACAATGAGCTGTCACTGCATACCTTTAGAATGGCTATGATGAAAAAGATAGCAAATAATTGTTGGAGAATGTGGAGAAAAGGAAATCTTTATGCACTGTTAGTGGGAACATAGGCTTCCCTGGTGGCCAGAAAGTAAAGAATTTGCCTGTAATACACGAGACACAAGTTCAGTCCCTGGGTTTGGAAGACCCCCTGGAGAAGGGGATGGCTACCCACTCTAGCATTCTTGCCTGGAGAATCCCATGAACAGAGGAGCCTGATGGGCTATAGTCCATGCAGTAGCACAAAGCAGATATGACTGAATGAGTGAGCCCAGTGGGAATGTAAATTGATACAGCCACTATGGAGAACAGTATGAAGTTGCTCAAAAATTAAAAATAGGTCTACTATACTTTCCAGCAATTCCACCCTGAGTATTTAAGCAAAGAACATGAAAACACTAATTCAAAAAGATATTGAAATCCCAAGTTCATCACAGCATTGTTTACAGGAGCCAAGACATGGAGGCAGCCTAGAGTCTAAGAATCTGTGGATCGATGAATGGATGGAGAAAATGCAGTTTGTATATTCAGTGGAACATTATTCAGCCATAAAAAGGAATGAAAAATTGCAATCTGCAACAACATGGACAAACCCTGAGGGCTTATAAATGGTTATAAGTGGAATAAATCAGGCAGAGAAATACAGGTATCATAGGATATTATATTTGGAATCTAAAAAACAAATGGACAAAAGCAACACACACATAGATGCAGAGAAGAGACTGATGGTCCCTCCAGGTGGGGTTGGGAAGTGAACAGAAGGGGCAAACCCAGTCAAAAGGCACAACTTCCTGGTATAAAACACATGAGTCCCAGGAATCAATGTACAGCAAGGTTACTGTAGTTAGTAATATTGGGTTGCATGCTTAAAAGTTGCTTAGGGAGTAGGTTTTAAAAGTCCTCATCACACACACACAAATTGTAACTATGTGTGTT
Organism: Bos javanicus; assembly: GCF_032452875.1. NCBI lineage: Eukaryota > Metazoa > Chordata > Mammalia > Artiodactyla > Bovidae > Bos > Bos javanicus. The sequence goes on along the minus strand of NC_083895.1, from coordinate 37,002,748 downwards.
GATGGATTTTGACATGTCTTATTGTGCAATCACCTCACAAAATATATAAATATAAAATCATTATGTTTTATACCTGAAACTAATATATTTTAGGTCATTTATATTTTAATAAAAGGAAGAGAAAAAGCTATGTAACATGCTCTTGAAAGTACAGAAAATAGACTAAGTTATAATGTACCATTAAGTGATAAAAGTATGTTATAAACACTTATTCAATATGTATTATGCATGTGCACATGTAATACGTATTGAAAAAACCATAAGAACAGCATATACAACAGTCCTCACAGTTGTTCTTTCTGTGTGGCACAATTCAGGTCATCTTGATTTTCTTCTTTTTATCTTTGGTGACCATGTATTATTTTCTATATTGGAAAGTGACCAAACATTTTTAAAAAGACATATTACTTCACAAAATGCTGCCTAGGTCTGAAATTATATGAGATTTACCCCTACTTAAGAATTTTACACTCCATTCTGGGAATTTGGTTATTCTTGATCCATTGAGATGAAATTCACATAATAGAAAATTAACTTTTTAATTTTTTTTGGCTGTGCCACATGGCATGCAGAATCTTCTTTCCCTGACCAGAGATTGAACCCAGGGCCTCTCAGTGAGAACGCTAAGTCGCAACGACTGGGCCACCATCGAATTCCCTAAAATCAGCTTTTTCAAAGTGTACAAATGAGTGTCATTTGCTCATTCGCAACATTGTGCCACTACCACCTCTATTTAATTTAAAAATATTTTATCAACCCCAAGGGAAACCTCACATATATTCATCACTCCGTCCCTGCCTCCTCCCAGGCCCTGGCTTCCACTGTTCTGCTTCCTGTCTCAATGATCTATTCTGAATATTTTATATAAATACATACCAAAAATGACCTTTTGTGTCTGGCTTTTTAAACACGGAGCGACCTTCTTGGGGCTTATCCAATTTGAAGCACATCTCAGAACTTCATTTCTTTGTATGACTGAGCAATGTTCTATAGTGTGAACACAAAACATTTTATTTATCATTCACTATGGATAAACGTTGATAGACACTTGGGTTGTTTCCATTTTTCACTCTTGTGAGTAAAGCATTCATGTGCAAAAAGACAACAAAAGAAATCTGTCAAGTGCTGCTAACTTGTTCATTGACTTCTTTGTTTCCTCATTATTTCATTTCTCTGTTCACTGAGAAACTACCTGCAGAACATCGCTTTCTGCCTAGCACTGAGCAGGATATACACGTTAGCACCAGGTCCTGATCTGCAAGGAATCTTTCATCAAGTTTTAAACTGTGAGGCACAGGTAATGAGTGAGGAAAACAGTTCCTGAGATGTCCCTCATCCCATCAGAGCATCCTCAATCCGAGAACACACATTTGGAGCAAACAGGACTTTAAGGCTAAAGAGGATTTAGAGAGACTTAGAAGAGGTGACATATCAGATTTGGAAACCATTTTCACAGAGTAAGAGGGTCTGGCCTGCTTGGGCCAAGAATGCACAGGTGGTGGGAGACTGGTGCAATTGATGTGTGGCTGAGAGCCTCTGTGCTGGGTGTTGTGTCCTGCTGTTAGTTACAATCTTCACTAGGCACGGTACAGAAGCCCAGAGGTTGAGTGCTGCATCCCAGACACCGTGGTGCACTGTGCTCAGGCAGAGATGCCTGGGCTGCCAATGAGCCCCTCCTGAGCTCGCCCTTGGCTGGGTGGCAGCAACTACCTGGAAAGAAAGTCACTCCTTAGAAGGGAGCATCACAGGTTGCCCATCCTTGTGCACAAACCATGGAGGCCATGGGTGCACTGAGGTGGAGGAAGGAACATCCTGCTGAGCAGCAATCACCATGCCTCCCAAGCACTCATCTTTGCCTCCTCACATCCCCTGAAGTCCTAGCCCTGTAACTTACTGGCACCTGAAGTGAAGCTTTATTGACCAGAAATTTGGCCAGCCTTAACTGTACTAAAATGCCTCATCTCCTGGCCATTTACATTATTTTATTCCAACAAGTATTCACTGAGCTTCTACTAGGTGTATGGTGCTGTCCTAAATGCTGAGATTATACTAGTGAAAAAAATAAACAGACAAAAACCATGTCCCTTCCTCACAGAGCTTAAACTCAGCTATGTAGAAATAGATAATAAAAATTAAAGTGTACAACAGATGGTAATTCATCAGATCAGAATAAGTGCTACAGAGGTAAATTGAAGCCTAGAGAATTGGCGGGGGTGTCTTCCAAATAGGATGGCCAGAAAGGGAGTCTATGAGTGAAGCTGTGATGGGGGTGAGGAGTGAGCCATGGGGATGTGTATGGACTGAGCAAGGACAGGGCTCTGGGGAGGCAGGGGGATGTGCATGCTCAGGGACCAAGAAGGAGCCAGTGTAGTCAGAGTCCAGGGAGTGTGGGAGGAGGGGAAGGAAATGAGCTCAGAGAGATCAGCAGGGGTCGAGGTTGGGAGATGCTGTGGGACGTGAGCTTCACTCCCATGGGAGATGTGCACCCCAGGAGGCACTCTGGCACTAAATCCTTCTGGGCAGCAATCTCAGAGTCACTAAGGAAGGAATTGACCCTGGAAATACAGCCCCCAAAGCAGGGCCCAGGTGTTACTAGCCTTCCACGACAGGTCTGGGGCATAACGAAGTGACCCAGCCTCACCCTCTACCTCTGCTCAGGGGTCTCTCCTCTCAGGCCCATCTTGTCCTTTACATCAGGTTCTTGGGAACATGTGTGTCAGAATCTGTGGGGGAGGTTGCCCCAGTGCAGACTCTGGCTCCACCCAGCCCTACTGGTCAGGATCTGAAGATGCTTGGATCTCCAGGAAATTCTCAGACCCGTCACGGTTGAAGGACGACAGTGCCTGGATCTGGGGAGCCAGTGTGGAGCCTGGTCTTGGCCCGACTGTGCACTGTGCTCTCTCCAAGCACCAACCCAAGGCCAGGCTTGGAATGCACAAGAAAGAGAGGTCTGGGGTACATCATGCAGCTGAGAGCCACTGTAGGGAAAGTCTCCACCCCACTCCCTGCCCCAGGATTCAATTCAGGACACTCTGGAAACTAGAGGCAACTGGTATCTTGACTACCACCCCACTATTGCAGGCATGAAATTAAAAGACGCTTACTCCTTGGAAAGAAAGTTATGACCAACCTAGATAGCATAGTCAAAAGCAGAGACATTACTTTGCCAACAAAGGTCTGTCTAGTCAAGGCTATGGTTTTTCCTGTGGTCATGTATGGATGTGAGAGTTGGACTGTGAAGAAGGCTGAGCACCGAAGAATTGATGCTTTTAAACTGTCGTGTTGGAGAAGACTCTTGAGAGTCCCTTGGACTGCAAGGAGATCCAACCAGTCCATTCTGAAGGAGATCAGCCATGGGATTTCTTTGGAAGGAATGATGCTAAAGCTGAAACTCCAGTACTTTGGCCACCTTATGCGAAGAGTTGACTCATTGGAAAAGACCCTGATGCTAGGAGGGATTGGGGGCAGGAGGAGAAGAGGACGACAGAGGATGAGATGGCTGGATGGCATCACTGACTCAATGGACGTGAGTCAGTGAACTCCGGGAGTTGGTGATGGACAGGGAGGCCTGGCATGCTGCGATTCATGGGGTCGCAAAGAGTCAGACACGACTGAGCGACTGATCTAATCTGATCTGATCTGATTGAGTTCACGTCTAGGCATCCTTATCACAGCTCTGATCATTAATGCTGGGAACGACTTTCTGTCTGTAAAGGAGAGATACTTGTCTCTTATCCTACAAAGCCTGGTGATATTGTGTATTCTTTGCAGCTTAAATGTTATTCGCTTCTTTCCTCTACAGCTAAAATGCAAACCAAAAAAGATAAAGACCTCAGTTGATCCCTCCACAGCCCTGGTTCAGTGCCATGGTGGTCCCCTCGTACTCATTGTTGGTTTATTGTATTCTCACTTCTCGCCAGTAATCAGGAGAATCCACCTAATTGGTACAGCAAGAGGATGTGACTTTATCCTGAAGCCTCACCAAAAAAAAGAAAAAGAAAGATGAAGGCTTGGCTCAATTATTTATCACTCTGTGATTGTATTATTTCCATCCATAGATGAGCAAACTGAGGCTCAGAGACAATGAGTACTTTGACCTAGGGACCTCTGCTGTGGACAAAGAGCTATCAGACATGCACAGATGTGTCTGAAAAAGAAACCCATGTCCTTTTCACCTTCTGGGTTGGGTTTCACATAGCATCATTGTATCACAATTGTCTTCCCTATCAAATGAGATTAATGCATCACTTGCTAGACTTTTGGTGGGATTATATAAATGACTCAAGTGAACTCCTAAGCGCAGGACTGGACTATGAAATATAAGGTCCCTTTCTTTCCCTCTGTAATGTATTGAGGGAAAATCCTTTTATTCAGGCTTGTTATGAGGCCACAGTGCCTCATCCTTTCTCACTCATCATGGAGTTTAGTTTAGTTAAGTTCAGTCGCTCAGTCATGTCCAGCTCTTTGCAACCCCATAAACTGCAACACGTCAGGCCTTCCTGTCCATCACCAACTCCCAGAGCTTACCCAAACTCATGTCCATCGAGTCAGTGATGCCATCCAACCATCTCATCCTCTGTCGTACCCTTCTCCTCCCGCCTTCAATCTTTCCCAGCATCAGGGTCTTTTCAAATGAGCCAGTTCTTCACACCAGGTGGCCAAAGTATTAGAGTTTCAGCTTCACCATTGCCCTTCCAATGAATATTCAGGACTGATTTCCATTAGGATGGACTGGTTGGATCTCTTTGCTGTCCAAAGAACTCTCAAGAATCTTCTCCAACACCACAGTTCAAAAGCACTGATTCTTTGGTGCTCAGATTTCTTTATGATCCAACTCTCACATCCATACATGACTACAGGAAAAACCATAGCCTCGATTAGATGGACCTTTGTTGGCAAAGTAATGTCTCCACTTTTTAATATGCTGTCTAGATTTGTCAGAGCTTTTCTTCCAAGGAGCAAGTGTCTTTTAATTTCATGGCTGTGGTCACCACCTGCAGTGATTTCGGAACCCAGAAAAATAAAATTTCTCACAGTTTCCATTGTTTCCCCATCTATTTGCCATGACATGATGGGACCAGATGCCATGATTTTAGTTTTCTGAATGTTGAGCTTTAAGCCAACTTTTTCACTCTTCTCTTTCACTTTCATCGAGAGGCTCTTTAGCTCATCTACACTTTCTACCATTAGGGTGGTAGATCTGAAGTTGTTGCATATCTGAGGTTGTTGATATTTCTCCCGGCAATCTTGTTTCCTGCTTGTGCTTCATCCAGCCTGGTATTTCACATGCTATACACTGCATATAAGTTAAATAAGCAGGGTGACAATATACAGCCTTGATGTACACTGTTCCTGATTTGGAACCAGACTGTCGTTCCATGTCTGGTTCTAACTGTTGCTTCTTGACCTGCATACAGATTTCTCAGGAGTCAGGAGAGGTGGTCTGGTATTCCGATCTCTTTCAGAATTGTCCACAACTGAACAAGGGAGCCTAAAAACGTGTCCAGCACCACCCCCTTGTGTCAGGGCGGAAATTAGACACCGAAGAAACCAGCAAACAGAAGCGAAAACAGAGGGAACTGCCTTGGAAGTGACAGCTGCAATATTTTAAAATCCTGTAGTTAGTACTGACTACATAGGAAGGGGCCTATAGATCTTGAGAAGTATAAGCTGGATCAAGGCACTATCTGAAAGTGAAGTATAGATGGAGAAGTCTTGAGGCTATTGTAAGAATAAGACTGAAAACCAGAGGTAGGAGGCATAAGTCCAAATTCTGAGAACACCAGAGAACTCCTGACTCCAGGGAACATTAATCGATAGGAACTCATCAAAAGACTCCATACCTACACTGAAATCAAGCACCACCCAAAGGCCAACAAGTTCCAGAGCAAGACATACCACGCAAATTCTCCAGCAACACAGGAACATAGCCCTGAGATTCAATATACAGGCTGCCCAAAGTCACTCCAAACCCATTGAAATCTCATAACTCATTACTGGACACTTCATTACACTCCAGAGAGAAGAAATCCAGATCCACCCACCAGAACACAGACACAAGCTTCCCTAACCAGGAAACCTCGACAAGCCACCTGTCCAACCTCACCCACAGCAAGGACACTCCACAATAAATAGAACTCCACAACTGCCAGAAAACGGAAAGGCCACCCCAAACACAGCAATATAAACAAGATGAAAAGGCAGAGAAATACTCTGCAGGTAAAGGAACAGGATAAATGCCCAACAAACCAAACAAAAGAGGAAGAGATAGGGAATCTACCTGATAAAGAATTCTGATTAATGAGAGTGACAATGATCCAATATCTTGAAAAGAAAATGGAGTTACAGATAAATAGCCTGTAGACAAGGATTGAGAAGATGCAAGAAAAGTTTAACAAGGACCTAGAAGAAATAAAAAAGAGTCAATATATAATGAATAATGCAATAAATGAGATTAAAAACACCCAGGAGGGAACCAACAGTAGAATAATGGAGGCAACAAATAGGATTAGTGAGGTAGAAGATAGAATGGTAGAAATAAATGAAACAGAGAGGAAAAAGGAAAAACGAATTAAAAGAAATGACAATCTCAGAGACCTCTGGGACAATGTTCAATGCCCTAACGTTCGAATCATAGGAGTTCCAGAAGAAGAAGACAAAAAAGACCATGAGAAAATACTTGAGATAATAGTTAAAAACTTCCCTAAAATGGGGAAGGAAATAGTCACCCAAGTCCAAGAAACCCAGAGAATCCTAAAAGGATAAAGCCAAGGTGAAAAACCCCAAGACACATATTAATCAAATTAACAAAGATCAAACACAAAGAACAAATATTAAAAGCAGCAATGGAAAAACAACAAATAACACACAAGGGGATTCCCATAAGGATAACAGCTGATCTTTCAATAGAAACTCTTCAGGCCAGGAGGGAATGGCAGGACACACTTAAAGTGATGAAAGAAAATACCCTACAGCCCAGATTACTGTACCCAGCAAGGATCTCATTCAAATTTGAAGGAGAAATCAAAAGCTTTACAGACAAGCAAAAGCTGAGAGAATTCAGCACCACCAAACCAGTTCTCCAACAAATGCTAGAGGATCTTCTCTAGATAGGAAACACAGAAAGGGTGTATAAACTCAAACCCAAAACAACAAAGTAAATGGCAACGGGATCATACTGATCAATAATTACCTTAAATGTAAATGGGTTGAATGCCCCCCAAAAAAGACAAAGACTGGCTGAATGGATACAAAAAGAAGACCCCTGTATATGTTGTCTACAAGAGACCCAACTACAAGCAAGGGACACATTCAGGCTGAAAGTGAAGGGCTGGAAAAAGATATTCCATGCAAATAGAAATCAAAAGAAAGCAGGAGTAGCAACACTCATATCAGATCAAATAGACTTTAAAACAAAGGCTGTGAAAAGAGACTAAGAAGAACACTCCATAATAATTAAAGGATCAATCCAAGAAGAAGCTATAACAATTATAAATATATATGCACCCAACATAGGAGCACCAGAATATGTTAAGACAAATGCTAACAAGTATGAAAGGGGAAATTAACAATAAGAGAATAATAGCAGGAGACTTTAACACCTCATTCACACCCATGTATAGATCAACTAAACAGAAAATTAACAAGGAAACACAAACTTTAAATGATACAATAGACCAGTTAGACCTAATTGATATCTATAGGACATTTCACCCCAAAACAATGAATTTCACCTTTTTCTGAAGCGCACAGGGAATGTTCTCCAGGTTAGATCAAATCCTGAGCCATAAATCTAGCCTTGGTAAATTCAAAAAAATTGAAATCATTCCGAGCATCTTTTCTGACCACAATGCAGTAAGACTAGATGTCAATTACAGGAGAAAAACTATTGAAAATTCCAACATATGGAGGCTGAAAAACACGCTGCTGAATAACCAACAAATCACAGAAGAAATCAAAAAACAAATCAAAATATGCATAGAAAAGAATGAAAATGAAAACACAACAACACAAAACCTGTGGGACACTGTACAAGCAGTGCTAAGGGGAAGATTCATAGCAATAAGGGGATACCTCAAGAAACAAGAAAAAAGTCAAATAAATAAGCTAACTCTACACCTAAAGCAACTAGAAAAGGAAGAAATGAAGAACCCCAGGGTTAGTAGGAGGAAAGAAATTTTAAAAATTAGGGCAGAAATAAATGCAAAAGAAACAAAAGAGACCATAGCAAAAATCAACAAAGCCAAAAGCTGGTTCTTTGAGAGGATAAATAAAATTGACAAACCATTAGCCAGACTCATCAAGAAACAAAGGGAAAAAAATCAAATCAATAAAATTAGACATGAAAATGGAGCAATCACAACAGACAACACAGAAATACAAAGGATCATAAGAGACTACTATCAACAATTATATGGCAATAAAATGGACAACGTGGAAGAAATGGACAAATTCTTAGAAAAGTACAACTTTCCAAAACTGAACCAGAAAGAAATAGAAAATATTAACAGACCTATCACAAGCATGGAAATTGAAACTGTAATCAGAAATCTTCCAGCAAACAAAAGCCTGGGTCCAGACGGCTTCACAGCTGAATTTTACCAAAAGTTTAGAGAAGAGCTAACACCTATCCTACTCAAACTCTTCCAGAAAATTGCAGAGGAAGGTAAACTTCCAAACTCATTCTATGAGGCCACCATCACCTTAATACCAAAACCTGACAAAGATCCCACAAAAAGAGAAAACTACAGGCCAATATCACTGATGAACATAGATGCAAAAATCCTTAACAAAATTCTAGCAATCAAAATCCAACAACACATTAAAAAGATCATACATCATTACCAAGTGGGCTTTATCGCAGGGATGCAAGGATTCTTCAATATCCACAAATCAATGTAATACACCACATTAACAAATTGAAAAATAAAAACCCATATGATTATCTCAATAGATGCAGAGAAAGCCTTTGACAAAATTCAACATCCATTTATGATAAAAACCCTCCAGAAAGCAGGAATAGAAGGAACATACCTCAACATAATAAAAGCTATATATGACAAACCCACAGCAAACATTATCCTCAATGGTGAAAAATTGAAAGCATTTCCCCTAAAGTCAGAAACAAGACAAGGGTGCCCACTCTCACCACTACTATTCAACATAGTTTTGGAAATTTTGGCCACAGAAATCAGAGCAGAAAAAGAAATAAAAGGAATCCAAATTGGAAAAGAAGAAATAAAACCCTCACTCTTTTCAGATATCATGATTCTTTACATAGAAAACCCTAAAGACTCCACCAGAAAATTACTAGAGCTAATCAATGAATATAGCAAAGTTGTAGGATACAGAATCAACACACAGAACTCCCTTGATTCCTATACAGTAATAATGAGAAAATAGAAAGAGAAATAAAGGAAACAATTACATTCACCATTGCAACGAAAAGAATAAAATACTTAGAAATGCTGCTGCTGCTAAATCACGTCAGTCGTGTCCGACTCTGTGCGACTACATTGACGGCGGCCCGCCAGGCTCCCCTCCCTGGGATTCTCCAGGCAAGCATACTGGAGTGGGTTGCCATTTCCTTCTCCAGTGCATGAAAGTGAAAAGTGAAAGTGAGGTTGCTCAGTTGTGTCTGACTCATCACAACCCCATGGACTGTAGCCTTCCAGGCTCCTCTGTCCATGGGATTTGCCAGGCAAAAGTACTGGAGTGGGTTGCCATTGCCTTCTCCAAAACACTTAGGAATATATCTACCTAAAGAAACAAAAGACCTATATATAGAAAACTATAAAACAGTGGTGAAAGAAATCAAAGAGGACACTGATAGATGGAGAAATATACCATGTTCATGGATCAGAAGAATCAATATAGTGAAAATGAGTATACTTCCCAAAGCAATCTATAGATTCAATGCAATCCCTATCAAGCTACCAACGGTATTTTTCACAGAGCTAAAACAAATAATTTCACAATTTGTATGGAAATATATAAAACCTCGAATAGCCAAAGCAATCTTGAGAAAGAAGAATGGAACTGGAGGAATCAACCTGCCTGACTTCAGGCTCTACTACAAAGCTGCAGTCATCAGACAGTATGGTACTGGCACAAAGACAGAAATATAGATCAATGGAATAAAATAGAAAGCCCAGAGATAAATCCACCCACATATGGACACCTTATCTTTGACAAAGGAGGCAAGAAAATACACTGGAGAAAAGACAATCTCTTTAACAAGTCGTGCTGGGGAAACTGGTCAACCACTAGTAAAAGAATGAAACTAGAACACTTTCTAACACCATACACAGAAATAAACTCAAAATGAATTCAAGATCTAAATGTAAGACAAGAAACTATAAAACTCCTAGAGGAGAACATAGGCAAACCACTCTCCGACATAAATCACAGTGGGATCCTCTATGACCCACCTCCCAGAATATTGGAAATAAAAGCAAAAATAAACAAATGGGACATAATTAAACTTAAAAGCTTCTGCACAACAAAGGAAACTATAAGCAAGGTGAAAAGATAGCCTTCAGGATGGGAGAAAATAGTAGCAAACGAAGCAACTGACAAAGAATTAATCTCAAAAATATAAAATCAACTCCTGCAGCTCAATTCCATAAAAATAAAAGACTTAGTCAAAAAATGGGCCACAGAAATAAATATACATTTCTCCAAGGAAGACATACAGATGGCTAACAAACACATTCAAAGATGCTCAATATCACTCATTATCAGAGAAATGCAAATCAAAACCATGATAAGGTACCATTTCATGCCAGTCAGAATGGCTGTCATCCAAAAGTCTACAAGCAATAAATGCTGGAGACGGTGTGGAGAAAAGGGAACCCTCTTACACTGTTGGTGGGAATGCAAACTAGTACAGCCACTATGGAGAACAGTGTGGAGATTCCTTTAAAAACCAGAAATAGAAGTGCCATATGACCCAGAAATCCCATTGCTGGGCCTACACACCGAGGAAACCAGAATTGAAAGAGAAACGTGTACCCCAGTGTTCATCATAGCACTGTTTATAATAGCCAGGACATGGAAGCAACCTAGATATCCATCAGCAGACAAATGGATAAGAAAACAGTGGTACAATGGAATATTACTCAGCCATTAAAAAGAATACATTTGAATCAATTCTAATGAGGTGGATGAAACTGGAGCCTATTATACAGAGTGACGTAAGCCCGAAAAACAACAATACAGTATAATAACGTATATATATGGAATTTAGAAAGATGGTAATGATAACCCTGTATGCGAGACAGCAAAAGATACACAGATGTATAGAACAGTCTTTTGGACTCTGTGGGAGAGGGTGAGGGTGGGATGATTTGGGAGAATGGCATTGAAACATGTAAATTATCATATGTGAAACGAATCACTAGTCCAGGTTCAATGCATGATACAGGATGCTCGGGACTGGTGCACTGGGATGACCCAGAGGGATGGTATGGGGAGGGAGGTGGGAGGGGGATTCAGGATGGGGAACATATGTACACCCGTGGCGGATTCACATCAATGTATGGCAAAACCAATACAATATTGTAAAGTAATTAGCCTCCCATTAAGATAAATAAATTTATTTTTTTTAAAATTAATTCCAAACAAAAGAAAATGGAAACAGACATTTGAATCCTAGGGGCTGTTGCAAAATCAATTCTGAAAGGGAAGTTTTGGTGATAAATGAAAATATTGAGAAATTAAAAGATCTCAAATAAACAACCTAACTTTACACCTCAAGGAATGAGAAAAAGACAAATTAAGCTCAAAGTTAGCAGAAGGAATGAAGTAATAAATATCAGAGCAGAAGTAAAGAAAATAAAGACAAGAACAATAATACAAAAGGTCTGGTTTTTCAAAGTATTTTTAAAAATTGATAAATGTTTAGCTATAGGAAAAATACAAATAAATGAAATTATAAATGAAAGAGAAGACATTGCAACTTTATACTCTAGAAATACTTATGACCATAAGAGGATGTGAACAATTATATACCACAAAGTTAGATAACCTATAAGAAATGAATAAGTCCCTAGAAACACAACAACCTGAAAACCTCAATCAGGAAGAAATATAAAATTTAGATAGATCAAGAACAAGTAAAGAAATTGAAACAGTAATTTTAAAAGCCCAACACAGAAAACTCCAAAAGTGGATGGCTTCACTGGTGAATTCCACCAAACATTTAAAGTATTAATGCCAATTCTTTTTAAACACTTCTGAACAATTAAAGAGAAGAGAATACCTCCAAACTCATTCTACAAGGCCAGCATTACTCTGATACCAAAGACAAGTAAGGATAGTACAAGGAAAGAAAACTATGGACCAATATCCCTGATGAATACAGATGCAAAGAATAATAGTAAGTCAAAGTCAAGAACACATTAAAAGGATTATACATAATGACAAATTGGATTTATCCCTAGAATGCAAAGATGGGACTCAGCAATCCCACTTCTGGACATACACACTGAGGAAACCAGAATCAAAAGAGACACGTGTACCCCAATGTTCATCTCAGCTCTGTTTACAATAGTCAGGACATGGAAGCAACCTAGATGTCCATCAGCAGATGAATGGATAAAAAAGATGCTGCTGCTGCTAAGCCGCTTCAGTCGTGTCCGACTCTGTGCGACCCCATAGACGGCAGCCCACTAGGCTCCGCCGTCCCTGGGATTCTCCAGGCAAGAACACTGGAGTGGGTTGCCGTTTCCTTCTCCAATGCATGAAAGTGAAAAGTGAAAGTGACGTCGCTCAGTTGTGTCTGACTCTTCGCGACCCCATGGACTACAGCCTACCAGGCTCCTCCATCCATGGGATTTTCCAGGCAAGAGTACTGGAGTGGGGTGCCATTGACTTCTCCGGTATAAAAAAGCAGTGGTACATATATACAATGGAGTATTGCTGCTAAGTCATGTCAGTCGTGTCCGACTCTGTGCGATCCTATAGATGGCAGCCCACTAGGCTCCTCCGTCCCTGGGATTCTCCAGGAAAGAACACTGGAATGGGTTGCCATTTCCTTCTCCAATGCATGAAAGTGAAAACTGAAAGTGAAGTCGCTCTGTTGTGTCCAAATCTTAGCGACCCCATGGACTGTAGCCTACCAGGCTCCTCCATCCATGGGATTCTCCAGTCAAGAGTACTGGAGTGGGGTGCCATTGCCTTCTCTGACAATGGAGTATTACCCAGCCATTAAAAAGAATATATTTGAATCAGTTCTAATGAGGTGGATGAAACTGGAGCCTGTTATACAGAGTGACGTAAGCCAGAAAGAAAAACAATACAGTACAATAACGTATATATATGGACTTTAGAAGGATGATACTGATAAACCTGTGTGCGAGACAGCAAAAGAGACACAGATGTACAGAACAGTCTTTTAGGCTCTGTGGGAGAGGGAGAGGGTGGGATGATTTGGGAGAATGGCACTGAAACATGTATATTATCATATGTGAAACAAATCGCCAGTCCAGGTTCGATGCAAGATACGGGATGCTCGGGGCTGCTGAACTGGGACGACCTAGAGGGATGGGATGGGGAGGGAGGTGGGAGTGGGTTTCAGGATGGGGAACACATGGACACCTGTGGTGAGTTCATGTCAATGTATGGGAAAACCAATACAATATTGTAAAGTAATTAGCCTCCAATTAAAATAAATAAATTTATATTTTAAAAAAGAAAATATATGGCTTATTGAAATTGAACTTATATTTTTACACTTTTTAAAATATTGATGGGCTTCCCTGACAGCTCAGTTGGTAATGAACCTTCTTGCAATGCAGGAAACTCCAGTTCAATTCCTGGGTCAGGAAGATCCGCTGGAGAAGGGATAGGCAACCCACTCCAGCATTCTTGGGTGTCCCTTGTGGCTCAGCTGGTAAAGAATCCACCTGCAGTGTGAGAGACCTGGGTTTGATCCCTGGGTTGGGAAGATCCCCTGGAGAAGGGAAAGGCTACCTACTCCAGTATTCTGGCCTGGAGAATTCCAAGGACTGTATAGTCAATGAGTCACAAGAAGTCAGACATGACAGAGGGACTTTCACTTTCACTTTAAAATGTTGATAACCATGTACTGTTCTCTGTACCTAGAATACCAACTTTAAGACTTTGCATCCATGATTCTCATTAGTGAGAAAGCCAAACTTCATTTTTCATCCACGTGTTCAATACCAAAGCTTCCCTCAATTTTATGACCAAACATATCACTGCAAACAGCCCTGTAACAATCTGTCCTTGCAATCACAATTATAATTTAAACTTTCATAGGCCCAGGAAAAGGTGATCACAGATATATATTACACCTTCATAAGCCCAGGAAAAGAAATGATATTTGGATTCTGAAAGAAATAGGCACAGAATTTGATGGGAAATCACCACTTGGAATGCTGATCAAATCCATATTGGGAGAGTCACCTGGATTCGAGACTGCTGACCTAATGACAGCTCCCAGAAGCAAAGGACTCATCAAGGCCCAAGATGGCCCACCCATTTCTTGAGTCTTTCCTATTTAAACCCTTTGTTGACTATATTTAAGACTTGGAAAAAATAAAGTGACACAGGTAGAAGCAGAATTTCAAGTATTAGTAGGGCTGCCACCAGGTACTTTTGCAACTGTGGTAATTCTTTTCCTAGCATGACTTTGATTCAGGGCTCCCAATAGAGCTGGACCATAAAGAAGGTGGAGTGCCGAAGAATTGATGCCTTCGAACTGTGGTGCTACAGAAGACTTCTGAGAGTTCCTTGGATAGCAAGGAGTCCAAACCAGTCAATCTTAAGGGAAAGTGAAAATGAAGTGAAGTGAAGTCGCTCAGTTGTGTCTGACTCTTCGAGACCCCATGGACTGCAGCCTACCAGGCTCCTCCGCCCATGGGATTTTCCAGGCAAGAATACTGGAGTGGGTTGTCATTTCCTTCCCCAATGCATAAGAGTAAAGTGAAAGTGAAGTCGCTCAGTCGTGTCCGACTCTTCGAGACCCCATGGACTGCAGCCTATCAGGCTCCTCTGCCCATGGGATTTTCCAGGCAAGAGTACTGGAGTGGGGTGCCATTGCCTTCTCCAAATCTTAAGGGAAATCAACCCTAAATACTCATTTGATGGACTGATACTGAAGCTGAAACTCCAGTATTTTGATCATCTGATGCAAACTGCTGACTTACTGGAAAATTCTCTGATGCTGGGAAAGACTGAGGGCAGAAGGAGAAGAAAGCATCAGAAGATGAGATGGCTGGATGGCATCACCAGCACAATGGACATGAACTTGGACAAACTTTGGGAGATGGTGAGGGACAGAGAGGCCTGGAGTGCTGCAGTCCGTGGGGTCACAAAGAGTCGGAAACAACTGGACAACTGAACAAGAACAGTTTTCACATACAGAAATATTGTGCTATTATGTTCCATTACTCTGGATTCATCATTATAGATGGCCATATTATTTATAATTTCAAATACAAAAAGCCTTAAGTTGCTTGCATGTGTTGCACGTGTCTCTGGCATCTCCTGGAACACTCTGATTCCATCGATAAATCAGATTATTTATTGTAGGATGATGACAAGACAAAAACATTTCTGTAGATGGATTTGTATTGGGTGTCTAGCCGTGGGTGATACCAAACTGCATGGATTCTGGGTCTGGTGTAACCTGTCATGCCAATAAAAACTATGGTACATCTTTGTCACCTGACAAACCCAGGAGGCAAGAACCATATAATCCTTTTTTTTTTTTTTTTGAAAAGGGGAAATGGACATCTGTAGCTGAGTTCTCCTTTTTTGACTTATAATAGAAATAGGAGTTAAGAACACATGTGCTAAGAAAAAGCTTGAGCTGATTAACAAGATGGTGGAAGGGGAAGACAATTACCTGTGGGATGTATAATGTAAGTTGCACATCATTGAATTTTTTTTAGATGAAGTGAAAATAAAACAGAAGCCTGAAGTGTCCGTTAGATCAAATTGCCAACATCCGCTGTATATTGTCACCCTGCCTATTCAACTTATATGCAAAGTACATCATGAGAAACGCTGGGCTGGAAGAAGCACAAGCTGGAATAAAGATTGCCGGGAGAAATATCAATAACCTCAGAGATGCAGAAGACACTACCCTTATGGCAGAAAGTGAAGAGGAACTAAAAAGCCTCTTGATGAAAGTGAAAGACGACAGTGAAAAGGTTGGCTTAAAGCTCAACATTCAGAAAATGAAGATCATGGCATCTGGTCCCATCACTTCATACGAAATAGATGGGGAAACAGTGGAAACAGTGTCAGACTTTATTTTGGGGGGCTCCAAAATCACTGCAGATGATGACTGCAGCCATGAAATTAAAAGACGCTTACTCCTTGGAAGGAAAGTTATGAGCAACCTAGATAGCATATTGAAAGCAGAGACATTACTTTGTCTACAAAGGTCCATCTAGTCAAGGCTATTGTTTTTCCAGTGGTCATGTATGGATGTGAGAGTTGGACTGTGAAGAAAGCTGAGTGCCAAAGAATTGATGCTTTTGAGTTGTGGTGTTGGAGAAAACTCTTGAGAGTCCCTTGGCTCCAAGGAGATCAAACCAGTCAATTTTAAAGGAAATAAATCCTGAATATATATTGGAAGGACAGATGCTGAAGCTGAAGCTCCAAACTTTTGGTCAATTGCTGCAAAGAACTGACTCATTGGAAAAGTCCTTGATTCTGGGAGAGATTGAGGGCAGGAGGAGAAGGGGACAACAGAGGATGGCATCATTGACTCAATGGACATGAGTTTGAGCAGGCTCCAGGAGACAGTGAAGGACAGGGAGCCTGGTGTGCTGCAGTCCATGGGATCACATACAGGCAGACATGGCTGAGCAACTGAACAACAACCACACTTTCAGACATGGAATGATCCCAGCTTGGGCCATGATGTCAGCTGGCATTGTGAGTGTCATAACATCTCTTGACAAGAGGCCCACAGTTCAGTTCAGTTCAGTTAAGTCACTCAGTCGTGTCCAACTCTTTGCGACCCCATGAATCGCAGCACACCAGGCCTCCCTGTCCATCACCAACTCCTGGAGTTCATTCAGACTCACGTCCATTGAGTCAGTGATGTTATCCAGCCATCTCATCCTCTGTCGTCCCCTTCTCTTCCTGCCCCCAATCCCTCCCAGCATCAGGGTCTTTTCCAGTGAGTCAACTCTTCGCATGAGGTGGCCAAAGTACTGGAGTTTCAACTTTAGCATCATTCCTTCCAAAGAACACCCAGGGCTGATCTCCTTTAGAATGGACTGGTTGGATCTCCCTGCAGTCCAAGGGACTTTCAAGAGTCTTCTCCAACACCGCAGTTCAAAAGCATCAGTTCTTTGGCGCTCAGGTTTCTTCACAGTCCAACTCTCTCATCCATACATGACAACTGGAAAAACCATAGCCTTGACTAGACAAACCTTTGTTGGCAAAGTAATGTCTCTGCTTTTCAATATGCTATCTAGTTTGGTCATAACTTTCCTTCCAAGGAGTAAGGGTCTTTTAATTTCATGGCTGCAGTCACCATCTGCAGTGATTTTGGAGCACCCCAAAATAAAGACTGACACTGTTTCCACTGTTTCCCCATCTATTTCTCATGAAGTGATGGGACTGGATGCCCTGATCTTCGTTTTCTGAAAGTTGAGCTTTAAGCTAACTTTTTCACTCTCCTCTTTCACTTTCATCAAGAGGCTTTTTAGTTCCTCTTCACTTTCTGCCATAATGGTGGTGTCATCTGCATCTCTGAGGTTATTGATATTTCTCCCCACAATCTTTATTCCAGCTTGTGCTTCTTCCAGCCCAGCGTTTCTCATGATGTACTCAGAGTATAAGTTGACTAAGCAGGGTGACAATATACAGCCTTGATGTACTCCTTTTCCTATTTGGAACCAGTCTCTTGTTCCATGTCCAGTTCTAACTGTTGCTTCCTGACCTGCATATAGGTTTCTCAAGAAGCAGGTCAGGTGGTCTGGTATTCCCATCTCTTTCAGAATTTTCCACAGTTTGTTGTGATCCACACAGTCAAAGGCTTTGGCATAGTCAATAAAGCAGAAATAGATGTTTTTCTGGAACTCTTGCTTTTTCTGTGATCCAGTGGATGTTGGCAATTTGATCTCTTGTTTCTCTGCCTTTTCTAAAACCAGCTTGAACATCTGGAAGTTCACGGTTCACATACTGCTGAAGTCTGTCTAGGAGAATATTGAGCATTACTTTACTAGCATGTGAGATGAGTGCAATTGTGTAGTAGTTGAGCATTCTTTGGCATTGCCTTTCTTTTGGATTGGAATGAAAACTGACCTTTTCCAGTCCTGCAGCCACTGCTGAGTTTTCCAAATTTGATGGCATATTGAGTGCAGCACTTTCACAGCATCATCTTTCAGGATTTGAAATAGCTCAACTGGAATTCCATCACTTCCACTAGCTTTGTTCATAGTGATGCTTTCTAAGACCCTCTTGACTTCACATTCCAGAATGTCTGGCTCTAGGTGAGTGATCACACCATCGTGATTATCTGGGTCTTGAAGATCTTTTTTATATCGTTCTTCTGTGTATTCCTGCCACCTCTTCTTAATATCTTCTGCTTCTGTTAGGTCCATACCATTTCTGTCCTTTATTGAGCCCATCTTCACATGAAATGTTCCCTTGGTATCTCTAATTTGCTTGAAGAGATCTCTAGTCTTTCCCATTCTGTTGTTTTCCTCTATTTCTTTGCATTGATAGCTGAGGAAGGCTTTCTTATCTCTCCTTGCTATTCTTTGGAACTCTGCATTCAGATGCTTATATCTTTCCTTTTCTCCTTTGCTTTTCACTTCTCTTCTTTTCACAGCTATTTTTAAGGCCTCCCCAGAGAGCCATTTTGCTTTTTTGCATTTCTTTTCCATGGGGATGGTCTTGATCCCTGTCTCCTGTACAGTGTCACGAACCTTTGACCATAGTTCACCACGCACTTTATCTATCAAATCTAGTCCTTTAAGTCTATTTCTCACTTCCACTGTATAATCATAAGGGATTTGATTTAATTCATACCAGAATGGTTTAGTGGTTTTCCATACTTTATTCAATTTCAGTCTGAATTCGGCAATAAGGAGTTCATGATCTGAGCCACAGTCAGCTCCTGGTCTTGTTTTTGTTGACTGTACAGAGCTTCTCCATCTTTGGCTGCAAAGAATATAATCACTCTGATTTTGGTGTTGACCATCTGGTGATGTCCATGTGTAGAGTCTTCTCTTGTGTCATTGGAAGAGGGTGTTTGCTATGACCACTGAAATTTCTTGGCAAAACTCTATTAGTCTTTCCCTGCTTTATTCTGTATTCCAAGGCCAAATTTGCCTGTTACTCCAGGTGTTTCTTGACTTCCTACTTTTGCATTCCAGTCCCCTGTAATGAAAAGGACATCTTTTTGGGGTGTTAGTTCTAAAAGGTCTTGTAGGTCTTCATAGAACTGTTCAACTTCAGCTTCTTCAGCATTACTGGTTGGGGCATAGACTTGGATTACTGTGATATTGAATGGTTTGCCTTGGAAATGAACAGAGATCATTCTGTTGTTTTTGAGATTGCATCCAAGTACTGCATTTTGGACTCTTCTGTTGACCATGATGGCTACTTCATTTCTTCTAAGGCATTCCTACCTGCAGTAGTAGATATCATGGTCATCTGAGTTAAATTCACTCATTCCAGTCCATTTTACTTCAGTGATTCCTAGAATGTCGACGTTCACTCTTGCCATCTCCTGTTTGACCACTTCCAATTTGCCTTGATTCATGGACCTGACATTATGGTTCCTGTGCAATATTGCTCTTTACAGCATCAGACCTTGCTTCTATCACCAGTCACATCCACAGCTGGATACTGTGTTTGCTTTGGCTCCATCCCTTCATTCTTTCTGGAGTTATTTCTCCACTGATCTCCAGTAGTGTATTGGGCACCTACTGACCTGGGGAGTTCCTCTTTCAGTATCCTATCATTTTGCCTTTTCATACTGTTCATGGGGTTCTCAAGGCAAGAATACTGAAGTGGTTTGCCATTCCCTTCTCCACTGGACCACATTGTGTCAGACCTCTCCACTATGACCCGCCCATCTTGGGTGGCCCCATGGGCATGGCTTAGTTTCATTGAGTTAGACAAGGCTATGGTCCTAGTGTGATTAGATTGACTAGTTTTCTGTGATTATGGTTTCAGAGTGAGGGCGGCTGCAATGGCACACAGAGCGTGGCTGAGAGGAGCTACCCCACGTCCGAGGTCAGGGGCAACTGCCAAGAGTGTCAGGCTGCGACGGCGCAGGAACGGCCGACACGAGCTACCCCATGTCCAAGGTCAGGGGTGGCGGCCGGGAGGAGCTACTCCACATCTGAGGTCAGGGGCAGCAGCTGAGAGGAGCTACCCCGTGTCCTAGGTCAGGGGCAGCAGCCGGGAGGAGCTACCCCACATCTGAGGTCAGGGGCAGCAGCCAAGAGGAGCTACCCCGTGTCCTAGGTCAGGGGCAGCAGCTGAGAGCGCCAGGCTGCGACAGAGCAGAAGCAGCCAAGAAGAGCTACCTTCCGCCCGAGGCCAGGGCCAGAGCCTGGGAGGAGCTACCCCACGTTCAAGGAGCAGTGGCTGTGCGGGCGCAGCAGGGCCTAGAGGAGCTATTCCACGTCAAGGTCAGGAGGGGCGGCAGTGAGGAGATACCCCTCGGCCAAGGTAAGGAGCAGCAGCTGCGCTTTGCTGGAGCAGCGGTGAAGAGATACCCCACGCCCAAGGTAAGAGAAATCCAAGTAAGACGGTAGGTGTTGCAAGAGGGCATCAGAGGACAGACACACTGAAACCATAAGAGGCCCACAGCTCTGACTTTACTTGGCACATAGGCTACTAAACTAGGGTCCTGGCTACTATGGTTGGGGTGGGGCTGATGTGATTGGAGATCCATGTTCACATTTGCTCATGACTGACGGTGTAGGAGGGAGAGACCTCTGTGTTGAAGAATGGTTAAAATCCTGCATTTTCTGAAATACTTGTCTCTTTCCTCTGCTTTAATCGGACTGTGTCTGCAGAGCCTGAAGACTCTACTTACTTATTCTCTGTGCTGGAGAGCTGCAAACCAGACTCCCGTGGCCCATGGTACAGGTTGACCTGAAGCTTCTTCCTAGGCTTTGGGGTCTCAGCATTTGCAGACTTCAGCAACACAGGAGTATTTTTGCTTCCTATAGAGTCACAAAGTTCCCCTTGTCAAGAAGTAGGCATGGCTTACATATTGGGATGAGTAGTGATCACCCACAGAGCACCTTCCCAGACCAGAATGACCTCCCATGCATCCCATGGCCATGTTGGACTATGCTGTTCCAGAGTGAGGTGACTGGATGAGAGGTGGGCATCTGAAATAGGAAGATGAATTTCTACATAGTTTGGGATTGATGTCAGCAAGAGAGCAAGAGTTTCTGATCTCTCTGATCTTGAGACCTGGAGGCAGAGGAAGTTGATGTGTAAAGAAAGGAAAGAGGTGAGGATGGACAGAGAGAGGCAGAAGCCAGACTGCCTCTGCCCGCCAGTCCTTCTAAAGGCAATTCAGAATTCTCTGTGCTCAGAAAAAAAAAAAATGCCTACGTTGGGCTCAACTAGATCCAGTTGTTTATCTTCAGTTCAGTTCAGTTCAGTTCAGTTGCTCAGTCATTTCCGACTCTTTGCAACCCCATGAACCGCAGCACCCAGGCCTCCATGTCCATCAGCAACTCCTGGAGTTCACCCAAACCCATGTCCACCGAGTCGGTGATGCCATCCAGCCATCTCATCGTCTGTCGTCCCCTTTTCCTCCTGCCCTCATTCTTTCCAAGCATCAGGGTCTTTTGAAATGTGTCACCTCTTCACATCAGGTGGCCAAAGTATTGGACTTTCAGCTTCAACACCAGTCCTTCCAATGAACACTCAGGACTGATCTCCTTTTGGATGGACTGGTTGGATCTCCTTGCAGTTCAAGGGACTCTCAAGAGTCTTCTCCAACACCACAGCTCAAAAGCAACAATTCTTCGGCGCTCAGCTTTCTTTATAGTCCAACTCTCACATCCATACGTAACCACTGGAAAAACCTTAGCCTTGACTAGATGGGCCTTTGTTGGCAAAGTAATGTCTCTGCTTTTGAAATGCTGTCTAGGTTGGTCATAACTTTCCTTCCAAGGAGTAAGCGTCTTTTAATTTCATGGCTGCAATCACCATCTGCAGTGATTTTGGAGCCCAGAAAAGTAAAGTCTGACACTGTTTCCACTGTTTCCCCATCTATTTGCCATGAAGTGATGGGACCAGATGCCATCATCTTAGTTTTCTGAATGTTGAGCTTTAAGCCAACCTTTTCACTTTCGTCTTTCACTTTCATCAAGAGGCTATTAAGTTCTTCTTCGCTTTCTGCCTTAAGAGTGGTGTCATCTGCATCTCTGAGGTTATTGATATTTCTCCTGGCAATCTTCATTCCAGCTTGTGCTTCCTCCAGCCCAGCTTTTCTTGTGATATACTCTGCATATAAGTTAATATGTGATAAAAACAGTCTGCTCTAAACTCCCTTGATGAAAATAACCAGGCATGGCCTTGGTCTGAAGAGCTGTGTACTGAAGAGCTGTGTACTGAAGAGCTGTTTGCTCATTACTATTTATATTTCAAATACCATCAGGAATTGAGGATGTTTTCAGTAATAGGAGAAAGATCTTAGCCGAAGACTGAGCTGCATGCATGCTGTTGAGAGGTGTGGCTTTGTTTTCAGACATGCTGTCCCATATACATACTGTGGCTGCAAGTGTGTTGGAAAGACAGATGGAGCTTGGGGGTCCTATTCTGAAAGGACCAGAGAGGTCAGTCCTCCTGGTCCCTGGGAACAAAAGAAAGGGTGGCTCCTTTCCTGTCTGGAAGAGGGGTATTCATCACCCCTTTCCATGAACCTGTGGTTCCTTCAGGCCTCATTCCAATTTCTGAAGTACAGATGTCGTTTAAATTTTTCTTTGCAGTGTGTTCAGTCACCCACTTGGGTCTGACTCTTTGCAACCCCATGGCCTGCAGCACACCAGGTCTCCCTGTCCCGCACCATCTCCCGAAATTTGTCCAAGTTCAAGTCCATTGCATCGGTGATGCCATCTCATCCTCTGAAGCCCTTGTCTCCTTCTGCCTTCAATCTTTCCCAGTATCAGGGACTTTTCCTTAGAGTTGGCCATTTGCATCAGATGACCAAAGTACTGGAGCTTCATCATCAGTCCCTCCAATGAGTATTTAGGGTTGATTTCCCTTAAGATTGACTGGTTTGATTTCCTTGCTGTCCCAGGGACTTTCAGGAGTCTTTTCTAGCACCACAGTTTGAAGGTATCAATTCTTTGGCATTTTGCTTCTTTATGGTCCAGCTTTCACAACTGTTCATGACCACTGGGACAACCATAGCCTTGACTATATGGGCCTTGTTGGCAGAGTAATGTCTCTGCTTTTCAGCACACTGTCTCTGCTTGTCATAGCTTTCCTGCTAATAATAAATTTTCTTCTGATTTCATGGCTGCAGTCATCATCGGCAGTGATCTTAGAGCCCAAGAAAAGGAAATCTGTTACTACTTCCACCTTTCCCCCTTATTTGCCATGAAGTAATGGAGTTGGATGCCATGCTTTTAGTTTTTGGGTTTTTTTAATATTTAGTTTTAAGCTGGCTCTTTCACTCTCTTCCTTCACTCTCATCAAGAAGCTCTTTAGTTCCTCTTTGCTTTCTGCCAATAGAGTGGTATCATCCGCATATCTGAAGTAGCGATGTTTCTCCCACCTATCTTGAATCCAGCTAGTAACTCATCCAGCCCAGTATTTCTCACGGTGTGGTCAGCGTGTAGGTTAAACAAACAAGGGAACAGCAGTTCGCCCTGTTGTACTCCTTTCTCAATCTTGAACCAATCAGTTTTTCCACACAGGGTTCTGACTGTTGCTTCTTGACCAATGTACCGGTTTCTCAGGAGACAGGTAAGATGGTCTGGTATACTCATCTCTTTAAGAGCTTTGCACAGTTTGTTATGATCCACATAGTCAAAGGCTTTAGCGTAGTTGATGAAATAGAGGTAGATGTCTTCCTGGAATTCCCTTGCTTTCTGTATGATCCAGCGAAAGTTGGCAATATGATCTCTGGTTCCTCTTCCTTTTCTAAACCCTGCTTGGGCATCTCGAAGTTCTTGGTTCACACAATGCTAAAGACTGGCATGCAACATTTTAACCATGATCTTCCTAGCATGGAAGATGAGTGCAATTGTCCAACATTAATACATTCTTTACTACTACTCTTCTTGGGAATTGGGGTGAGGATTGACTTTTTCCAGTTCTGTGGCTATTGCTAGGTCTTCTGGATTTGCTAACATGTTGAATGCAGCACCTCATGGCATTATCCTTAAGGGTTTTGAATAGCTTTGCTGGAATTCTTTGCAGTAATATGTCAATAAAATCAAGTAAATATACAGAGGCCTATGGTCAAAAACCTACAAGCCAAAAGTGTAAGTTCTGGGGTCTGATGGCCTTTTACATGACTGAGTTGTAGCAACAGTGCTCCTGATCTCAGAGGGAGAGCAGTGAGCGCTCCTGAAGAGATATCTAGTTCTCTGCCCAAGGATGGAACCTGGGTAGACTGGATGAAACCCCAGGAATCCTAGTCAACACACCACCAGGAACTGGAGGCTAGAAGCAAAGTGACTTTGGCTCTATCCCCCATTTGAAAGCAATAATGTTTAAAGGAGGCAAAAATGATAATTAGGTACAAAGTTTATTATTAGAGACACAGCACAATGCATGGCAGAGCACACCGAGAAGCAGGTTGTTTATTTAAGACAGAAGAAGGCAGAAATATGCCCCCAGAGAGTAAGGGTATGGGCATCGTCTCTAATGAGGAGGAGGAGTGCAGTAAGTCAGAGCTAAGCAGAGACACACCTGTGGTGGAGTGCGGGAGTCCCGAATGAGAGGGAGAGCAGTAAAGATGTGACATAAATTAACTTATATAGGACAGTCCTTCCAGATCATTGTTTACCTTTGGCCAATTACCTTGTTAATTTCTTCACACCTGACTGGTCCATAGACCCTCAAAAGGTGCATGTGAAACTGTTTTCTAAGATAGATGCCACCACAGAGACCTATGGGTGCGTGTCCACTTATTATGGGGTGGGGCCTCTCCCTTTTCGACCCCCAAGAACTCTTCCTGCGCATGTGTAGACAGGGAAGTCCTTATTGAACTCAGAAGAGGGCTCCTTATCTCTTTGCTTTAGCAGAGCTCAGCTTTGGCCACTAGCTTTGTCCTTGGAGTGCCACGTGTGAACAAAGCTTGATTTTACTCGACTTGACAAACACCAGAGGTCCAGCCCAGAGGCACCCCGTCTCCTACCTCACTACCTATGCAGTGTCTTGGATTCTATGTCTGTAAAATGAGAAGGGTTTGCCTAGACTATCTCTGAGGCAGAGAGGAGACAAACATCCCTTGAACCTCAAGGCAGGAAGAGGTTGAGGGATGAATCTGAACATAGCTGGACACCCTCTCTTCCTGAAACTTTAGAAGGGATTAGGACTGTGCAGATGGTACATACTCTGATCAGACATCCACAGTCACATTCCCATGGGACGAAAGAAATCCTGGTGGTCAAGGGTGAGGGGAGTCTACTGGGTATAAGCCCACTCAGCCTGGCCAGAGAAGTTGGTGCTTCCCTGCCAGCAAGAGGCAGCCACAATGACCTCCAAGCCCCAGGGCTACAGCTTGCATTGCTGAGAGGAGTCTGGGATATGAGGAGATGTCTGAACAGGGCTCTACCTGGGGGAGGCAACAATAGAAACAATTTGAAACCATGGGAGAGAATGAGCCAAAGCCTAGAGTGAATGCAAGGAGAGAATGGAGCCAGAGCTGAGGCACCTGTTCCTCTCTGTGGGACTCCAGCAGAGGAGATACGAGTGAAAGAGGCTGAAGGATGAAAAGATTGAAGGCAGGAGAGGAAAGGGAAGGAGGTAGCAGTGACCAGTGGGGTCAAATGCAGTCCACGTTTGGCAGAGGTGGAGGGCTAGACACCTGTCTTGTTGAGGAGACACTGGATTTTGACAAGGGGCATCTTGGAGACCTCTGTTTAGCCCTTGCCCCTGAGTTGCAGGCTGCCCCCCTTTTTTGTGACAAATCTTCCAGATGTGAAGCCAGTTTCAAACTTTATGCTGAGGGAGGAGTTCCATAGGAGGCCTGCCTTGTGGCCTCATCCCATGGCTCAGTGGGGAAGCCCTGAGCAGCAGAGGGTCACCTTTTTATTGGGATGTTGGCAGCTCACAGCTCTGGGCATTGCCCCCTTCCCTGGGGTGGGTGGGAGAGCTCAAAACTCGCAGATCACAAGGAGTTGCTCACTGCAGGGTATGTCATTCCACTTGCCGTCAGGAGAGATATCCACACAGTTCTCTGGTTGTCCCTCATCACTGTTGTTGGGCTCCCCATTGGCCCAGTTGGAATAGACCAGTATTTCCCCAGTGGGGTAAGTGAACCTCCCCTCCGTGGAGATGTCATTCATGCTCAGGTAAGCATTCTTTTCCTGGGCTCTGACCATCTGTGTCACGGCCTCGTTCTCGGCTGAAGAGCGTGGGGAGGCCAGCTGTCCCTTAGCCTCTCTGCAGAGCTGCTCTGCATCCGAATATGACTTTATAGCACCTGCCGTCTTGAAGATCTTCTCCCCGACAGCCTGGCCATCAGGGAAGAGCACCGCTAGGGGAAGAGGAGAGTCAGGCTGGGGATGTGCAGCAGCTAGACCTTGTGCTTCAACTGGAGTCCCCAGCTCCCACGAGGGTACCAGGGCACCAGATAGAACAAAAGCAAGGCACTTAGCTCCCAAGCATCCATCATGCAAGAGGTGAGGACCCTGGAATCTCAGGTGCTTATGCAAGAAGCCCAAAGTCACCCAACTCTCAAATGTAGATGAGAATCAGACCTTGTTGAAGGTGACACTAAAGCTCCCACATGCACTTTCTGTTCCTCCCCGTGCTGTTCACGAGAATCCAGCATTTTAATTACTGTGTAAATAGGAAGGACTTTGACAGGGAAATGACACTGTAGAGTCCAGGGCAGTTCCTAAGAGTGTGTAAAACACCAACCAGGTGGCTCAGTCTCACCCTTGCATGATGACTGGGCATGTGGAGTTGTCTGAGCGGTTCTATGCTATGTGAAGGGGTGAGGAGAAAGGGGAGGACAGGGGTGCATCTGAGAGCAGCCAAATGCTGGCCTCTGTATTGGGGGCAGTCCAGTGTTGGCTTCCATATGCTCGCAGGTGATCCTACAGCCAGTCAGCCTCCCTGGACCACTGAGCAGGGGATGATGGCATCTGAGAGCTCTATGCAGGGGCGGGAGGGCAGGATGGGATCAGCTTTGGAGAGAGCCCTGTCTGGGCTTCAGAAAGTCATGTGTTCAGCCCTACCCTGGCAATGACAGGCCAGGTGACAAGGGAAAGTCACTTCTCTTTTCAGAGTCTAATCTCATATTTCTAAGGAAAA
Organism: Bos javanicus; assembly: GCF_032452875.1. Taxonomy (NCBI): domain Eukaryota; kingdom Metazoa; phylum Chordata; class Mammalia; order Artiodactyla; family Bovidae; genus Bos; species Bos javanicus. Next base: position 36,975,280 of record NC_083895.1, on the reverse strand, counting down.
GGTACACTGCAAAACAGCAGCCCCTATGTGACATGTTAAGTATCTCTTTTTATTCCATCCCATTCACACCGCTCTGACTTCCAGAGTCTGCATGGAAATCTTCTGGGCTCCTAAGAGGGCTCACTGGACTGGTTCTGAACCCAGGCTGTACCCTGACCCACTGCCCTTTTCCTCTGATTACTTCAACAAGCAATCGGAGACCAGATTTCCCACGTATTCAGGATGGCGCCCAGACAGCCCTGGACAAGGTCAGTGCAAGCTTGTGTGCCATGATTGGTTTATGTCCCATGCATCTGGGTGGGTATGTGTGTGCATGCTTGAGTACATCCGTGAGTCCATCTGAAGGTACATGGGCTGACTCAAGGTCCATCAGGATGGGTGTGCATATGTCTGCATGTGTGTTCATGTATGTAGGTGGTGTGGACTGAGTGATGGTGTTTAGGTATGCACAGGTGGCCAGCACATATGGCCAAGTTCACCTTTGTTTATAGCTGTCTGCATGAAGGATTAGTTTTTAAGTTGTGCCCAGCTCTTTTTGACCCCCATGGACTGAAGCCCACCAGGGTCCTCTGTCCATGAGATTTTCCAGGCTAGGATATCGGATTGGTTTGCCATTTCCATTCCAGGGGATCTTCCTGACCCAGAGATCAAACCCAGGTCTCCTGCGATGTAGGCAGATTCTTTACCAGCTGAGCTACCAGGCAATGAGATAGTAAGTAGTGCTGCTGCTAAGTAGCTTCAGTCGTGTCTAACTCTGTGCAACCCCAGAGACGGCAGCCATGTAAATATGATTGAGCAAGAAGGAAGACATAAACTGCTGAGAATTCTCATCCCACTACTTCAGTATTTAGTTGGCTTGAATTCTTAGGACCCAACCCTGTGTCTCACCAAGTCAGGCCCCTTTATGCTCTGCTCCTTCAGAGAACTCTAATTCTTTTAGATCAGTGAGGTTTGATAAGTGATGTGCATTCAAAACTGTCATCATGGAGAGCAGAGACGCTGGAGGGGCAGTTGATGGAGCGTCCCAAAGGCACAGGGCACTCATGTGTGTGCTCCAAGAGGCCTCTGCCTGCTTAGGATCCAGGCTTAGGGAAGAATCTCTGCTTTAACTCCACAAGAGGTGCAGGGGGAGTCTAGCACTGGCCAGAGACTGGAGGCAGCCTATTCCTTCCAGACCCAGGGACATCTTTAGGGTAAGATACTTGGGGGCCACACACCAAGGATAGGTCCCCAGCAGCCTTGAACCCCACAGGCATCATCCCACCCTCACTCTCAGGATCATGTCTGGATTCTCTGCTGCTATGGACTGTGCAGCTTCTTCTCTGGACATTTGCCCACCTGGCCCCACAGAAGGAAGAAATGCATCCTGGGTTGGGTGACCCCTTGTCTGTCCTAGGACCCTGCCCAGTGTAGGCTGTGGTGAAGGTCTGCTGACTGGTGACATGGACCGCATCCTCCTCCTTGTCCCGTGCATCTACTTGAGCTTCTGGAGCACGTGGGGTACAGCTCTGTCCCAGACTTGTCCTTAGACCCGCTCCTGCCCCAGGTCTAGGTCCAGTCCCAGTCATGGTCCCAGCAAGTCCAAAATAGACCCAGCCCAGCAAACTACAAGCCAAGCCTAGACTAAGTCTGAGGCCCTCACTCAGGCCCTGGCTAGGGTCAGGTCCAGGAACTCACCTTTCTTACACTGAGAGAAGGCATTTTGGAAGCGTCGCAGATGTCCATCTAAGATTGTCACCCGCTGCTTGAGAGCATTGACCTCTGCAAGAGAGAGAGAGGCCAAGTGAAGACAGATCCAGAACAGCCTGGAGTCACTCAGAGCCCAGGCCTCAAGGGAAGAGAGTCCAGGTGGAGACGCCAGTTGGGGGTGGGGTAAGGAGGTGGAACAGAGGCCTAGGAAGCCTACCTCTGCTGACCTAGCTGGCTTCTGCATCCACGGGATTTCCTGCGGTTCTCTTCAGAACAATATCCCCTGAACAAGTCCCTGTGCCTCACTGACAGTGAACCAGATGTCATTTTAATTCCAAATTCCAGGAATCTGATAGCACTTCCTTTTGCATTGCAGGGGGTGGTATGGTTGTAGGAGAGGAATACACATAGCTTGAGTATTTCCCATCCATTGAGTTATTTGATGTTCAAGGTTATCTGATGAACTGGAGAGGGAGGTTGGCCTGTCATAAAGATCAGATAGAAAATCTGTTCAGGTATTCCTCCAGCGAGTCACAGAGGCTAAGACCAGAGTCCACCTCGCCATACACCCTGTCAGCTTTTCCTGCTTGACCCCCACCTGTAAATGGGTTACCTGAGAGGAGAGCTGAGCTGAATAAGGCCTACTCCCTGCCCCACACCCTAATGGGGCTCTCTAGGCTTCCTTACCTGCAAGCCCACTCTCACCCTTTGCTCCTGTTTCTCCAGGATCACCTCTGTCCCCCTTCAGTCCTTGGGGGCCCCTGGCACCTGAAGGGCCCTGTGGACCTATGGCTCCAGAAGGCCCTGGATAAGATAAGGAGAAATGGGTGAGTGCTGAACATTTATTTTAGCATTTTCATGCCCCCCAAGCTCCACACATGGACTGTCATATCCCCAGGAGTACACCCTCCCACTTACAAACGTCCCTCTGTGCCTGGAATCTCTTCTTGCATCCTCTCTATACACTGACTGTCCCATAACCTAACAACCAGCCTTCCCTGAATACAGACAGTCCCTGCTGCTCACACCACCCTCTCCCTGGAGACAGACAGTTCCCAAAACCCAACACTGGTTCTCTCCCTGCTCTGACTTGGTTGCTGGTGGTGGTGGCACAGGGGAATATGAGCCCAGCCCCACGTCGATTGCTCACCTGCCACCCCAGCACGTCCAGGGGCTCCAGTCTCCCCGGGGTCACCTTTCTCTCCTTTGAGACCTGCGGGGCCTGGGAAGCCCTGCATGCCTTGGGCACCCACTCCTCCTGAGGAAGGAACACATTGGAGAAACATGGCTGAGAGTGTGCTCAGCAGGTACCATTTCTTCAGCAGTGCAGCTTGTCACCCACAGCTCCAGGTAAAAGAGCGACCTGGGAGACTGCTCCTGACTGCTTGGTCTCCTCTAGGAAATTCACTCAGTGTGAGAATATGGGGGAGAGGCCCAGCCAGGCCTACCAGGCACAGAGGTTCCAGGCTCTCCAGGCACTGTGCATGTACCTTAGTCCCCACCAGGGCTGCCAACATCACCCCATCCTTCTCCCTCCCTCACCCAGCACATACCACCCACCTACCTTTGGGCCCAGTCTCTCCTTTGGGGCCTGGTGTGCCTGGAGGTCCCATGCTCCCCTGCTTCCCTGAGGGGCCTTCTCTTCCAGCTGGTCCAGGCATACCTGGAGGCCCTGGGAAAAAGGACTAGCCCAGTCAGTGACACTGAATCTCCTTGGAAGTATGAGTGCGTAAAAGATGGGGCTGTAATAGAAGTCAGATAGGCAGCCTCCTCCTAAAGATGTTGCCCTCACTCTCCGCCCTCCCCAGGAGCTCCAGTCTTCCCTGAGATAACCCTGTGCCATCTTGAGAATGACCTTCCTCTTCCTGGGGTAGAATCTGTGTACGCCTATTGCCATGGCCTAGCGGCAGCACACCATCTGCAGACACCTGCATTCCAGGCCCAGCTGCTCACCATGTGGCCCAGTGTCTCCCTTTGGTCCAGGTTCTCCAACAAAGCCATTGTCTCCTTTCGGCCCAATAGGGCCAACCCATCCAGGCCTTCCTGCTCGTCCTGCAGGTCCTGGTGAACCTGTGACATAGAAGAGAGGGACATAAAGCTGATCCTGGCCCTGGAGGAGCCACCTGCCTGCAGGGTCAGGGCCCTTGCATTCCTTCAGGGTTCTGTAGGGTGTAGACACTCCCTCTCCAGGTGACTGGTCCAGTGGTGACGTAGGAAATGCGTGTCTACATCTCCATTTTACAAGGGAAGAAACAGGCTTGCTGAATTGGAGGCAGATCCAAACCAAGACTCACCTGGCTTTGCATACAATGCACCTGCCCCTGCCCCAAGGCCACGGTATTTATGGCAGTCAAGTCTGTCAGCTTTTACCCTGGACCATGGACTCCCTGCCCTCCCCCTTTCCCAGAACCAAAGTTTCTGTCAGAAATGACACCTGACACTTACCACCAGAGAAATAGAAATCAAAAGCACAATGAGCTGTCACCTCACACCTCTCAGAATGGCTATTATCAGACAGCAAATAGGAAGTGTTGCAGAAGTAGAGAAAAGGAAAGCTTTGTGCAGTAGGGATGCAAATGGAACAGCCACTATGGAGACAGCATGGAGGTTTCTCAGAAAGTTAAAACTAGAGCTACCGTAGAATCCATCAATTCCCCTTCTGAGCATTTAACTAAAGAAAATGAAAACACTAACCTGAAAAGATATATGTACCCCCAAGTTAATTGCAGCGTCATTCATGGTAGCCCAGACATGGATGTAGCCTAGAGCCCAAGTATCTGTGGATGGAGGAATGGATGTAGAAAATGCAGGGTGCATATACAATGGAACATTATTCAGCCATAAAAGGGAATGAAATCTTGCTATTTGCAGCAACACTGGTGAACCTTGAAGGCACTATGCTTAGTGGAATAAGTCACAGGGAAGGGCGGTACCATACGATCTCACTTATATGTGAAATCTAAGAAAACAGACGAACAAAAACAACATACTCACAATACAGAGAACAGATTTGTGGTTGCTAGAGGTGGGGTTGAGAAGTGGGCACAATGGACAGAAATCTTCAAAAGGTACAAGGGTCCAGTTAAAAAACAATTGAGTCCCAGGAATACAATGTACAGCGAAATTAGTATAGTTAGTAATCTTGAGTTGCATGCTTGAAAATTGCTGAGCAAGCAGATCTTAAAAGCTCTCATCACACACAAATCATAACTATGTGTGTTGATGACTTTGTGACAATCATTTCACAATATATGCAAATATGAATTCATTATGATGTACATCTGATTCTAATATATTATAGATCAATTCTATTTAATATAAAGAAGAGAAAAAAACTATGTAACATGCTTTTAAATTTATGGAAGATAGATGACATTATTGTGCATTATTAAGTGATAAAAGTAAGTTATAAACACTCTATTTAATATGATTCCGTTTCTTGAACATGTCCACGCATGTGTCAGGCATGTGCACATGAAACACACACTGAAAAAACCACAAGAAGAGCATATGCAAGTGTTAACAGTTCTTTCTAAGGGGCACAATTCAGGCAATTTAAATTTTCATCTTTTTGTATTTAGTGACCACATACTAATTTGCTTTGGAAAAATGACCAAACATTTCAAAACATCACATTTCCTTAAGAAGGCTGCCTAAGTCTGAAATTATAAGAGATTTGTATTCAAAGACTAAAGAGAGAAATGCCTATTTATTCCAGAATTATAAACTCAATTATGTGAATTTGGTTATTCCTTTTTCACTGAGATGAAATTAACATAATATAAAATAACTTTTTTTTTTTTTTTTTTTTTTTACTGTGATGTACTTGCAGTATCTCAGTTTCCCAATCAGGGATTGAACCTGAGGCTTGGCAGTGAGAACACCGAATCCTAACCACTGGACCTCCAGGAATTACCTGTAATTAATCATTTAAAGTATACAAATCAGTGGCATTTAGAACATTGACATAATTGTACAACTACCACTACTCTGTAGTTCAAGACTATTTCATTAATCCCAAAGAAAACCTAATACCCATACTCCCTCCCTGCCTCCTCCTAAGCCCTGGCTACCTCTATGCAGCTGCCTGTCTCTGTTAGCTATTCTGGATATGTTATATAAATACATACAATATACGACCCTTTGAGTCGGCCTCTTTAAACTAGGAGTGACATTCTTGAATCTCATCCAATTTGTAGCACATCTCAGTACTTCGTTCTGGGCTATGGCTGAGAAATGTTCTATAGTATGAATACAATACATTTTTTTTATTCATTCACTGTGGATAAATGTTGATAGACACTTGGGTTGTTTCCATCTTTTGACTGTTGTGAGTAAGCATTCATGTGCAAAAAGACAACAAAAGAAATCTGTCAGTTACTATTAACTTGTTCATTCACTTATTTGTTCATTTCCTCATTATTTCATCTCTGTGTTCACTGGAATCTCTCTGTGGAACATGGCTTTCTGCCTAGCACTGAGCAGGAAGTAAATGTCAGCACCAGGTCCTGGTCTGCAAGGAATTTGTCACTGAAGTTTAAACTATGAGGTAATGAGTGAAGAAAACAGCTTATGAGATGTCCCTCGTCCCATCTCTGCACCCCCAACCCATGGACACACACGTACTCATAGGAAACACGACTTCAAGGCTGAAGAGGATCCAGAGCCCTGGAGAGGAGAGGTGACATTTCAGATATGGAAACCACTCCCCCAGGGTAAGAAGGGCCAGGCTTGCCTGGGCCAAGAATGTGCTGGTGGAGGGAGACTGGGGTATTTGATGGGTGGTGAGAGCCTCTGTGCGGGACATTGGGTCCTGCTCTTAGCTCCAGTTCTCGCTAGGTAATCAATGGGAGCCCAGAGGATGGGCCCCGCATCCCAGACCCCCTGGTGCACTGTGCTCAGGCAGAGACACCTGGTCCCTGGCTGAGCCTCTCCTGGGCTCCACCTTGGCTGGGGAGGGCAGCAGGTACCTTGGAAGCAAGTCACTCCTTAGAAGGGAGAATTCGAGGTTGCCCATCCTTGTGCATAAACCATGGCGGCCATGAGAGCAGGGAGGTAGAAGAAGGGATATTTTTCAATTTAGGGCCCCTCGGGGAGCTAGAGAGAGCTGGCATCTTAAATACCACCCCTCCTCTGAGATCACTTCTAGAGGCCTTCTCTAGCCCCAGCCAATTCATGTTGGGAGCCACTTTCTAAAAGACAGATAGATAAGATACTTGTCTCTTACCCTACAAATCCTGGGGATGTTATGTGTTCTTTTCAGCTTTAGTGTTGTTCATTTCTTTCCTCTCCAATCAAATACAAACTCCAGAAAGATAAAAGACCTCAGTTGATCCCCCATCACCCTGGCCAAGGGCCATGGTGGTCCCCTCGTCCTTGTCGCTGGTTCATCAAATTCTCACTTCTTGCCAGTAAAAACCAGATATTCTCCTGTGGGGCAGTGTTTCCAGAAAATTCCTTTAATAATCAATACATTTGGAAACCTCAGGAGAATTCAGCTGGTTGGGACAGCAGAAGGATAAAGCTTTATCTTGAAGACCCACTAAAAAAATGAAGCCTTGGCTCAATTCTTTGTCACTGTGTGGTTGATATTATTCTCATCTACAGATGATTAAACTGAAACTTACAACACTGTCATCAGTTCAAAACTATTTAACATTCTGCAGAGGCAACATTTAATATAAATGAACAACAGTTAAGTTTAGGAGTGTGTGTACTCAGTCACATCTGACTCTTTGTGGATTCCTGACAGATTCCTCTGTCCATGATATTCTCCAGGCAATAACAGAGTGAGTTGCCATTTTCTATTGAGGGGATTGTCCGAACCATGGGATAAAACCCACATCTCCTATGTCTCCCACATGAGTGTACTAAGTCACTTCAGTTGTGTGCAACCCAGTGGCCCAAAGCCCGCCAGGCTCCTGTGTCCACAGGATTCTCCAAGCAAGAATACAGGAGAGGGTTGCTATGCCCTCCTCCAGGGGATCTTTCTGACCCAGGGATCAAAACTGCATCTCTTACATCTCCTTCTTTGGGAGTCAGGTTTCTACCACTAGCACCACTTGGTAAGCCCAATGAGTTCTGGAGCAGGGGACTCCAAATACCAGTCGCCCGCTGATTGTTTGTACATTCTTGGGGTGGTTAGGGTCAGAAGATCCAAGGGAGGAATCAGGACAGGTGGTTATGGAGCTGGGGACTTGAGCAAGCCAGTCTTTGCCAACCAGTAAAGCCATGTTTTAGGTGGACTGAAAATCTGGGGGGAACCTCCCCTCTTAGGAAGACCATCTTCAAGGTTTGCACAGCAGAAGATTCAGAGTTTTGGGGTTGGTTACAATTCCAGTGCCCACCCCTTCCCATCAGGGAAAGCCCATGGTCCCAGCTCTACCTGGATCCCCCTTCTCTCCATGGGGACCTTCTCTCCCATCTTGTCCATCATGACGAGGCAAGCCACCCTCCAGGGGGCTACACATAACCAGGGTACAGGCACTGGCCAGTATTTTCTGAGAAAAGATTGTCATTTCTGCTCCCAGGGATCTCCAGGGCTGTGTGAGCAGGAGCAGCATGGAGAGAGGGAGGAGAAGCATGTCCTAGGCAGAGGAACAGAAAGAGGGGGTGCTCTTGGTCCAAGGATGAGGCTTAGGGCTGGCCCAGCTCCTGGAGGTCAGGAGAAGCCCTTCCCCCATCTCCTCTCCCATCTTCTGGGGCCAAGAGTAGCAGGGCTCCAAAAGCAGTTTAGGGAAAGTTAGGATAAGGTCTGGCCAGGGAGGACATGTGTGGACAGCTGGGCCTCTGACCTGGTCTGCCAGCAGCATGAACCTACTCTCAGATGGCCTGTGTCATCCCTTTTGGGCTTGTCATCCCTGTCAGGGGCACTTTGGCCAGGATGTAGAATGCCTCACTGAGGCCATTGTCACACCAGGAGGGACTCACTGAGGGCCCTCGAGTGGGACCCTTCCCTCTCTGGGCCTCTTTATCCCTTTTTTACCAGTAAGTCGGTTGCTTTACCTCTTACAATGCTGGCTTGTTTCCTCTCACTTGCTGCTCTGGACAGGCTAGTACTGGAGTCTGCAGTGCTATCTGTAAAGAAAGCCAGAGGGATAATGCTTGGTAAGGTCTGTCCTGAGCACAGAAAGGTGCATGACTGCTTATTTTCCAGGATTTGTCATTCCGGGGCTCCACTAGGAAACTTCCTGGTACACCTAGATTCCTGCCCAGATCTCCTAAGAGGACTTGGGACAGGGGCCTCATGGAAGAGAGGACGTGTGAGACAGGTGCCATCAGGGGGAAGCTGGCTTCAGAGGAGGAAAACCAATGTCCAAAAGAGCTTCTGGTTACCATCAGAAAGGGACTCAGGAGCTAAGTGAGATCAGGGTGCAGGAGGTGGGTCACTCCCGGTGTTGGGCTTCTTTCTTCTCTCAAAGAGAAACTGTAATGTTTAGAGCATGGAAAATAATCATGGGAGTTGCAGAGACCTGGAAGAAAGCCCAAGGGACCTGTGCAAAGGACCCAGTGTTGCCAAGCAGGCTGAGGTAGTGGGAGGGAAGGGGCTTTCTGGACAGAGAAGTGCCTCCTTCCAAGAAGATGATGAATTGCATTTTCCATGGGGACAATGGCATCAGAGATCTGGTTGGATGTCACATCCAGCTCTCCCCTTCTCCCAGCCCAGGAAACACATCTCCCACCAAACAAAAGGAACACAGTGCAGAGCATCCATTACTACCTTGTGCCCCACCTTCAGCACTCACCCTCCTAGACTGGAACAGCTGTACAGACCCTGCCTTCCTCAGCACCAGTAGGATAAAGCGCCCATTCAGGCAGGAAGATACTCACTGGACACAGGAAAGCAAGTTGAGAGGCTAGGACAGAGACACTCACAGTTGCGTCCTCTAGGGTTTCAGAACCTCCACACAAATTGAAGTTCCTCAGCCAATATTGAGTATTTATACCTGTGCTGTAACCTGAGGTCCCAGTACCAGTTTCCAGAGAAAAGATTGACAAATTTTGGCTTGTTGACTCAGCCAAATCGCCCCCACCTGGGTTCTGGACATTTGCCGCTGATGTTCATGGCTCAAAACACACATTAGAGTTCAAAGAGCACCCTCAGCCCAGGATCTCATGGGTTCCTCACTGCAGCCCTGAGAGTTTAGTGGCAGCACCAGCGTCTGTGTTTCACGGATGTCCAGGAATCCAAGGTCCAGGGAAGACCAGCAAGTTGCACAATCATCTAGAGCTCTTGCAAAAGCAGCCTGCCTCTACAGAGTCCAAGAAACAGCACCCGCTGTGCCCATTTCTCTTCCTTCTCATCTCAACATGACTGCTCAGATACTAGCAAAGACCTGGGAGCTGCTTGGCAGGTCTGAGCAGGAGTGGGGCAGGTAGAGGGGCTGCTGAGGCAACAGCCTGTGGGGGGCAGTGTCTGGGGGAGCTGCCACCCAACAGGGGTCACGTTTTTGCTTTCTGCTGCATCTAGGACAGCCCCCTACTTGCCTTTTATAGGATTGTTGTTGTTCAGTGGTTAAGTTGTGTCTGACTCTTTGTGACCCCGTGGACTTCAGCATGCCAGGCTTCCCTCAGTTCAGTTCAGTTGCTCAAGTCGTGTCCAACTCTTGGACCCCATGGACTGCAGCAAGCCAGGCTTCCTTGTCCATCACCAATTCCCGGACCTTACTCAAAATCATTCCATTGAGTCAGTTATGCATTCAACCATCTCATCCTCTGTCATCCCATTTTCCTCCCACCTTCAATCTTTTCCAGCATCAGGGTCTTTTCAAATGAGTTAGTTCTTCGCATCAGGTGGCCAAAGTATTGGGGCCATCCTCCCTTAATTTGATTGCCCTAATCTCTCCACTAAACAGTGTTTCTCCATGATGTGGCCCTAGTGGCCAGTTCGGATCCCCAAGCTGCTGATACACTGTTGTAACCATCACAGGGCAACTCTCATTCCTGGTGACTGTGGGCTAGTTGTTGGCATCTCTGCTTGCCTGTAGTTCCCTGTGACTTATTTCTTCCATCAACCCTTCCCTTAGGTCTCCACATCAGCAACCCCAGGTTTCCAGCCTCCCTTTTCGCCATCTCATTGGATGTGCTGACCTGCTCCTGGGCTTTGATGCTCCTTGTATGTTATGGAATCTATGACGTCAGCTTTCCTCAAATGTAGGGAAAGGTCTTCTCTTTTCTATATTGCAATTTTTGAAGCAAGATCCTGTAGCTCAGGACCTGGACCCCTAAAGCTTGAGCTCTTCTCTATTCTATAAATAACACCCATCCCACTTTATTCTAGGATGCTCACACACCACTGAGAGATCGATCAGCATGGAAATTGAACTGAACCCTTGCTCTCCTCTCCCCACAAATCCTAATTGTCAAGTCTTATCCTGGTGACTAGACAAACTCTCCTTATATATGGTGACTTTCATTTCAGGAGTCCTATACTTCATCTCAGGAGAAGGAAATGGCAACCCACTCCAATACTCTTGCCTGGAAAATCCCATGGATGGAGGAGCCTGGTAGGCTACAGTCCATGGGGTTGCTAGGAGTCGGACACGACCGAGCAACTTCACTTTCACTTTTCACTTTCATGCATTGGAGAAGGAAATGGCAACCCACTTGAGTGTTCTTGCCTGGAGAATCCCAGTGGTGGGCCTGGTGGTCTGCTGTCTATGAGGTCGCACAAAGTCGGACATGACTGAAGCGACTTAGCAGCAGCAGCATACTTCATCTCTTCTTGCAAGTTGGCTTCTATTAACTCCTGCCTCCTAGACTGTCAAATACATCATTCATGCCCTTGGACCCAATTATAGCACAGAATATGGTCTTTCCTTTGTGTGACTTCACATTCCGAGAGAGGCCAGTTCTATTTATGATCAAACCCAGACACTCCTGGTTCAGTGATACCCTTTGCGCTTCTCAATTCCACCAACACAGGTGAGAAGAATCAGATTTTAAATGGTGATCACAATGGCTTTCACACAGAGGATCACTGGGCCACCCTCTCTTCCCAGACAGAATCCTGAATGACTGCACAGTTTCTCTAGAGGCTAATCACTGGTGCCATACTGCAGTCCCAGCTACATCTGTAGTTCCTGGTGGACTTCATTCGCTGCACTTGCCTCAGCGCTAAGCTGTGTAGCCTCCGGTATTTTTCCAGATGCTTGTGCACATTACTGTTGAAGCTCCCAGATCAGTGGGCCCATGCAGGGTCAGGCCACTCAAGATGGCTTCCTCTTATTCTCTGTTCATCCCCCTGCTAGACCAGTCCCTGGTTCACTCACATGACCATCCAAACCTCTTAATTACAGGGCTTAATAGTAACTGTCTGCATGCTTGCTGCCCAGCTGCTGGTTTTCCTGGTACTGATGAGCCAACCTGATGTCAATACCCCTATAAATGGTAGGTTCCTCCCTCAAAGACTGGAGATTGCCACAGTGTGTCTCCTGCTGCCTGCTGGACATGGCATGTTGTTGCTCCAGGGCCCTTCCTCTTTGGGTGTTTGTCTGATAAGCGGTGGCCGTCTCTCCCGCTATCTCTCAGCCCTTTCTTTGGTCTCAGGCTGGGCATCTACAAGTGTGCAGGCCTGTGTGTTGCAGCCCAACAATTGGTGAGTCAGCCAGAAGGCTGCTGAAAGCCCCATGAGGGCCAAAATGTTGATGAATACAGATGGGGAAGGAAAAATTATGGGGTTAGTCCTGGAGTGGCTGTCCACTAGCATGCAGGTTTCTGTGGAATCTGACTACTGTAAGAGATATTTCTCTCTTCCATTATACTGATGACATCCTGCTAACCTCAGTCTCTTTCCAGTTTAAAAGTAGCAGCCTTGTGCTTTTGGTTCACCTGACTGCATGGGGAGGGCTTGTGATACAGGCAAAACACAAGAGTCTTTCTGACTTTATTGCTTTTTACAAAGTACAAACATACCCCTGACCCACCACCTCTAAAAAATTACAGACAAAGGCTTTAGGACATAAACTTAGGGGCAGGATTGGGAATTGGATGGGGCCAGTCACCCTGAACCATTCATTTGGAACCTGTGGAAATGCTGAAATAATAAGAGTAGCCTTGGGCTACACGCACACACAAAACACCCCCACTTTAGCAGCCATGAAGTTCAGAAATGGACTGATAAAAATGCCATACGCTGGAGATTCCACCTGCCCTACAGCCCTACCACTGCCAGGCTAATTGAAGGATGAGTGGACTACTTAAAAAACAACTTATACAGGAAACCCACTGTCTCAACCTGTGAACCAGTAGGCTAACTTCAGTCCCACAAACTTGTAACTAAATATTCCAGGAGCAATCACTCCAGGACCTACATCGTGTAAACCAAAGGAACAAGTCAGCACCATCTGAGTTCAATGATTAACCACCCAAGGTCATTGCCAGCCAATGGTCAGGAGAATAACTCACTTTTGTCCTTGCCACAGGATCTACCCTGCAGGGAAGATATTGTTAATGGCCCTGGGACTAGTAGGGAATCCCCCATGTTTTAGGTTTGCAGCCCTGTGGGGGTTAGTATTAGTACCAGAAGGGGATTTACAGATTTCATCTGGCGCCACCTAAGATAATTACACCAGGCCTCCTTATGGAGAAAGGCACCATTATATTAACACTGTGGTCTGTCACACCCTCTCCAGTATTTGATACTGGCTATGGGGACTGAGGTTGCATAATGATACTGCAGCCCAGACAAAAACCATAGACAGGGGTGGCATTATGTCAGAATGGTGCTGCTGCTTGGATTTTCTTAATGGTCATGATTTTCCCTGCATTGAGCCTGATAAACATCTTATATTTCATCTCTAGTCCGAGCAGAGGGAATCTGTTTGCAGACAGGGCAACAATAGTAACCTCACTACTAAATGAGTCTGATTGTTGGGTCCACAGCGAGATGCCTTTATTGTCTTCCTCTGGAATTCCATGAAAAATTGACCCAATTAATGCCTGGCTCCAAACTTAGCCCATCTTCTGGACTCTCAGCACTCTCTAGTGCTGTGGTGTGTATTTTATGTATGGAATCTGTTTGCAGTGCACCTTGATATACCTGACCCCAGGGATATCAAAGAAGGGGGGGATCAGATATTGTGGGGGTCGGGCAGGTTATTTAGGGGATTAGCAGCCCATTCAAGATAGCTGTTCCCTTTGTTCTCTCTATATCCCCTGCTCAACCAGTCCCTTCTTCACATGACTATTCTATCCTCTTAATTATAGGTCTTAACTAGAAACTGCCTACACACTTGCTCCTACCTTAGCTTCTGGTTTCCGTGGTAACTGATAAGCCAACCTGATGTCAATTCCCCCTGTAAATGGCAGCCTCTCTTCCTCCAGTGTCACAGATTGCTGCCCTGTCCTGCCTGCCATACATGGTGGCTTGTTGCTCTAGGACCCTCCACTTCAGACATGTCGTATCCCCTGGCGAATAATCACTGATATCTTTTTCACTGTGTCACTCTGTCTTCAGTCTCAAGGCAGGGCATCTACAAGGCTTGCAGGCCTGTGAGGTACAGCTCAACAGCAGTGAACAGGGTGCTTGGGTCCCAGGGAACAGTCAGGGAGGTGGCATTGGAGCCTTCTGCCAGGGCATTCACAGACCTACTTCTGCTCTGTTCTGTGTGCTGAGTTCTTTGATTCTAAAGCCATGTCTAGGACAGAAAAAAACGGTGACATGGTCATCAGAAGAAGTAAGAATCCATTTCGGTTTCCCACCAATCTGTCAGGCAGAGGGCAATATCTCTTGGGCCTAATCTTGGGGGTTGTATTTATACCCTTTATCTGGTCCTTGCAAACTACGTACAAATTCAGGGCAAGCGTCTAAGCTGGCTAGCAGTGGCTCCTCCATTGGTTGGTTAAAATGGTGGACTCCTCAACACTATTACCTCTCTTTTTTTCTGTTTCCAGAAAGCTGATGTCTTAATATCTCCCATTTTTTGAGTCCTAGGGTAAATAGTGATCTGCCTCCCAGAGGCCCATTTGAATGGATGGTCAAGAAAGAAAGTCCATGAAACAATTAAGGATTATCCTTGGTTGTGGTGGAAACACAATTGCCTCTGGTTGAGAAATGTTATCTCTCTAAGTTATGAAGATAGTGGTTTGGCTATATCAGAGTCTAAGTCCTCAGGTATATAGGCATCCCTTATAGCCTTTCCCCTCTCTGCTAAGAGCTGTGATCCAAATGAAAAACCACCTTCTGTGGCTCAGATGCCTTCCATGATACAGACATGGATTGATTTCATGCCTTCAGCGCCTGTGCCCACTTGATGTGACTACAAGTGGACATATGGTCAGACACAGGCTCCCACCAAGTCCAGATTCAAAACACCTGAGACTTTAATCAACACACTTCTTACAAGGCTGTATCAGGAGAGGCACTCTCCTGATGAGGCTGAATTTCCTCTCCTTCCATGGGGAACAGAAGAACACAAGGTCTGGCAAGCCAGTTGAAGGAGGATCATAAGTTCTTGGATACCAATGAGTGTTTCAGAGACTGATATACCCCAAACCACTATCTTCATAAATTAGAGAACATTTCTCAACCAGAGGCAATTGTGTTTCCACCCCAACCAAGGATAAGGGCACTGACCCAAATGATGAGGTTATTCTGAGGGGTAGAGGAGGGTGGGTTTGGGGCAGGGTCTGTATGTGCTCCCAGGGTTCTCTGGCCCAAGATTCTGATGAACCAATATTGCCTTTGTTTCCATATTTACTTTAGGACTTACCAGTCAGGCAGTCCTCAGCACAGGTGTACTTTCCAGATAAGGGATAAAGTAATAAGGAACATGCCCAACCAGCCTAATCCTTCATTGTTTCATATACTTTCTTTCTTGACCATCCATTCAAATGGGCCTGGAACCACTCAGCCACCTGTGGCCACTTGTGTTTCCAAGGGATGCACATTAACTACTAGGATTTGAGTTAATGCTGACTTGGGCACCCAAAAGGTATCAAGATAAATATGTCTTCCTGGGAGTTCCCTGGTAGCCTAGTGGTTAGGATTGCCAGCTTTCACTTCCGTGACCCGGGTGCAGTCCCTGGTCAGGGAACTGAAATCCCATAAGTTACACTGGCCAAAACAAAACCCAGAAAAAGAAAAAAGTCGTCTTCCCCACATGCTCTCAGACTGAAGTCCCTGTAACCCATATCTTATTGGTTTTGTTTTTGGTTGCAGCATGAGAGATCCTAGTTCCCCAACTAGGTATGGCACCCATGCCTCCTGTGTTGGAAGCACAGAGTTTTAACCCCTGGATCTCCAGGGAATTCCCCCATAGCCTATTGGGAACTATAACATTTGCAAAAAATCTTATCTCTAATAAGTTGCTTTATTTGTTGGTAGTCCAAATGTGGCTTCTCCTAGAATAGTTTTCTTTCTAGCTCTCTTTGATCACTGGATACATTAAGTTTTATTTCCTTTTTATGTGGACTATTCCATTCAAAATTATTCTACAGGTCTGGTCTTTAACTGTCCTATGTCAACCCCATCTGAAATGTTACAAAAAAGAAATCCTGGTCTGAAAACTGGGAAAATCGGTGTCGTTTTAATCTGGAGATCTCATGCTATTTGTTGTTCATTATTCTGTAGCATTGATTGCAGTGATCAAGGACAATGTACCATCAAGTTGACCCTGTTGCTTGCATTCTCGACAGTGTTCACATGTGACTTCATTTTCTACTATGAGGCGAATAACAAGGACAGTTCCCTTCCCCATCAGTGAATGCACCAAACCAAGTTTTCCTCCATTGGTAGAAGATACAGAAAAATTCATTATGTAATCCTTCATATTCTATGATATAACATGCAAAAATTTCTTAGCAAAATATTTTATATACACTATTGATTCAATCGTGCTAGCCCAGGTTGTCTCTACCTTGACCCTGAGAGAGAACGAAAGAGAAATTCAAGCACATCTGGATTCTAGTTTCTGGAATGCCAATTTCTTTTTTGATTGAAATACACTTGGCACACAGCACTGTATAAATTTACATTGTTGCTGTTCAGTCTCTCAGTCATGTCCGACTCTTTGTGACCCCACGGACTGCAGCATGCCAGGCTTCCCTGTCCTTCACCATGTCCCGGAGCCTGCTCAAACTCATGTCTGTTGTTTCAGTGACGCCATACAACCATCTCATTTTCTGTTGTCTCTGTCTCCCACCAAACCTAAATGTACAACATATTAATTTGATTCATATGTGTATTGTAATATGATTTCCATGGTAGTGATAATTAGCACCTCTATCATAAAACTTAATTTCTTTTTAGTGAATGAAATATTACATTCTAGTATCTTAACATACAATAGAATATTGTTGTCTGTGTGGTGTATTTGATCTCTAGGACATATTTATTACTTGTTGCAAGTTTGTACACTACAAAATATGTTCTAACTCCCCCTGCCCCCCACTGATTCTCCTAGTAACCATAGACTCTGTTTTTATGAATTTGGCTGGTTTTCATTTCCACGTGTAAGTCATATCTTACATATTTGTCTTTCTCTGCCTGACTTATGTCACTTAGTCGAATGTCCTCAAGATCCATCCGTGTTGTTGCAAATGTCAGGATATACTTCTTATGTCTGAATAATATTCCATTGTGTGAATGTGTGTATCTCATGTTCTTTATCCATTCATTTGTTGATGGGCACCTAGTTGTTTTTACATCTGAGCTATTAAGAATAATGCTATAAAAAACATAGGAGTGCATCTATCTCTTTAGAAACCTGTTTTCATTTCCTTTTGGTGTATACCCAGAAACGGAACTGCTAGACCATTGGGTAGATCTGTTTAATTTTTTGAAGAATCTCTGTGTTGTTTTCCATAGTAGCTGAACCGACTTGCATTCCCACAAAGAGCGTACACAACAAGTTCACTTTTCTTTTCCTTCTTGTCGAAACTTGCCATCCCTTGTCCTCTTGGTGATAGCCATTCTTAAAAGTGTGAGGTGATAGTTTATTGTGGTTTTGATGCGTATTTCTCTGATTAGTTCCTTTGAGCATCTTTTCATGTACCTGTTAACCATTTATGTGTTTTCTTTGGAAAATGTTTGTTTCATCCCTTTGCCCATTTTAAAATCACATTGCTGTTGAGTTGTATGAGTTCTTCACATGTTTTGGATATTAACCACTGTACTTGGTTTGCAAAAATATTCTCTTGTTGCTTGCCATTTCATTTAATTGTTCCTTTTGCTGTGCAGAGGCTTCTAAATTTGATGTAGTCACGGTGTTTTGTTTTTGTTGTGTGTGCCTTTGGTGTCATATCTAAAAGCTCATTACCAAGATCGATGTTGAAGAACTTCTACCCTGTTTTCTTCCTGGAGTAGTATGATATCATGCCCTATATTTATGATTGATTTTGAGTTAATATTTGTGACTGTTTTATGATAGTGGTCCAGTTTGATTGTTCTGCAGCTTGATCCAGTTTTCTCAATACCACTGACTGAAGAGACTGTCCTTTTCCCATTAGGTGTTCTTGGCTCCAGTCTCAAACATTTTTACCATATTTATATGGTTTCATTCTGGATTCTTTGTTCTGTTCTACTGGTCTCTGTGTTTGTTTTTATTCTAGAACCATATTATTACTCTTGATTTGTGGTGTATTTTTAAATCAGGTGGTGTAAATCTCCAACTTTGTTCTTCCTCAGAATTATTTTGGCTATTCAGGGTCTTTTGTGATCCATACAGATTTGGGACTTTTGTTTCTATTTCTGTGAAAATTTCCATTAGAATTTGAAAGGGATGGAATTGAAACTCTAAGTGTTGACCTGTATCTATAAATCTATTTTCTATAATTAAATCTATGACCATTTTCACAATATTAACTCTTTCAATCAATAAACATCGAATGTCTTTCCATTTGTTTTTGCCTCTGACTTCTTTCAACAAAACTGTGTACTTTTCATTGAACAGATATTTCACTTAAGTGATTAATTTTTTTCTAGGCATTTTATTGTTTTAAGCTATTGAAAAGGTCTAATTCATTTCCTTTCCAGATATCTCATTTTTCATTATATACTAATACTGATTTCTGTATGTTGATTTTTTTTTTCAGTTTTACTGACTTTGTTTCCAACAATTTTGGTTTGTCTTTGGGATTTTCTATATGTAAAGTTATATGCAAGGAATGACAATTTACTTCTTTTTTATTTAGATGCATTTCATTCCTTTGTGTTGCCTAAATATTCTGGCTGGGACTTCCAGTTCTATGTTGAATAAGAGTGATAAGAGAGGGTATCTTAGCCATCTGTATGTCTCCTTTGGAGAAATGTCTATTTAGTTCTTTGGCCCATTTTTTGATTGGATCGTTTCTTTTTCTGGATTTGAGCTGCAGGAGTTGCTTGTGTATTTTTGAGATTAGTTGTTTTCAGTTACTTCATTTGCTATTATTTTTTCCCATTCTGAAGGCTGTCTTTTCACCTTGCTTATAGTTTCCTTTGTGGTGCAGAAGCTTTAAGTTTAATTAGTCCCATTTGTTTATTTTTGCTTTTATTTCCAATATTCTGGGAGGTGGGTCATAGAGGATCCCGCTGTGATGTATGTCAGAGAGCATTTTGCCTATGATATCCTCTAGGAGTTTTATAGTTTCTGGTCTTACGTTGAGATCTTTAATCCATTTTGAGTTTATTTTTGTGTATGGTGTTAGAAAGTGTTCCAGTTTCATTCGTTTACAAGTGGTTGACCAGTTTTCCCAGCACCACTTGTTAAAGAGATTGTCTTTAATCCATTGTATATTCTTGCCTCCTTTGTCAAAGATAAGGTGTCCATAGGTGTGTAGATTAATCTCTGGGCTTCTATTTTGTTCCATTGATCTATATTTCTGTCTTTGTGCCAGTACCATACTGTCTTGATGACTGTGGCTTTGTAGTAGAGCCTGAAGTCAGGCAGGTTGATTCCTCCAGTTCCATTCTTCTTTCTCAAGATTGCTTTGGCTATTCGAGGTTTTTTGTATTTCCATGCAAATTGTGAAATTATTTGTTCTAGCTCTGTGAAAAATATTGTTGGTAGCTTGATAGGAATTGCATTGAATCTATAGATTGCTTTGGGAAGTATACTCATTTTCACTATATTGATTCTTCTGATCCATGAACATGGTAAATTTCTCCATCTATCAGTGTCCTCTTTGATTTCTTTCACCAGTGTTTTACAGTTTTCTATATATAGGTCTTTAGTTTCTTTAGGTAGATATGTTCTTAAGTATTTTATTCTTTTTGTTGCAATGGTGAATGGAATTGTTTCCTTAATTTCTCAGTTTTCTCATATTAGTGTACAGGAATGCAAGGGATTTCTGTGTGATGATTTTATACTCTGCCACTTTAGTATATTCATTGATTAGTAATTTTCTGGTGAAGTCTTTAGGGTTTTCTATGTAGAGAATCATGTCATCTGCAAACAGTGAGAGTTTTACTTCTTCTTTTCCAATTTGGATTCCTTTTATTTCTTTTTCTGCTCTGATTGCTGTGGCCAAAACTTCCAATACTATGTTGAATAGTAATGGTGAAAGTGGGCACCCTTGTCTTATTCCTGACTTTAGGGGAAATGCTTTCAATTTTTCACCATTGAGGATAATGTTTGCTGTGGTTTTGTCATATATAGCTTTTATTATGTTGAGGTATGTTCCTTCTATTCCTGGTTTCTGGAGAGTTTTTACCATAAATGGATGTTGAATTTTGTCAAAGGCTTTCTCTGCATCTATTGAGATAATCATATGGCTTTTATTTTTCAATTTGTTAATGTGGTGTATTACATTGATTTGCGGATATTGAAGAATCCTTGCATGCCTGGGATAAAGCCCACTTGGTCATGATGTATGATCTTTTGAATTTGTTGTTGAATTCTGATTGCTAGAAATTTGTTAAGGATTTTTGCATCTATGTTCATCAGTGATATTGGCCTGTAGTTCTCTTTTTTTGTGGGATCTTTGTCAGGTTTTGGTATTAGGGTGATGGTGGCCTCATCGAATAAGTTCGGAAGTTTACCTTTCTCTGCAATTTTCTGTGAGAGTTTGAGTAGGGTAGGTAGGTGTTCAGTTCAGTTCAGTCACTCAGTCGTGTCCGACTCTTTACAACCCCATAAATCACAGCACGCCAGGCCTCCCTGTCCACCACCAACTCCCGGAGTTCACCCAGACTCATGTCCATCGAGTCAGTGATGCCATCCAGCCATCTCATCCTCTGTCGTCCCCTTCTCCTCCTGCCCCCAATCCCTCCCAGCATTCGAGTCTTTTCCAATGAGCCAAGTCTTCGCATGAGGTGGCCAAAGTACTGGAGTTTCAGCTTTAGCATCATTCCTTCCAAAGAAATCCCAGGGCTGATCTCCTTAGCCCTTCTCACAATTTTAAGAAGACATACAGATGGCTAACAAACACATTCAAAGATGCTCAACATCACTCAGTATCAGAGAAATGCAAATCAAAACCACGGCAGTCAGAATGGCTGCTATCCAAAAGTCTACAAGCAGTAAATGCTGGAGAGAGTGGGAAGAAAAGGGAACCCTCTTCCACTGTTGGTGGGAATGCAAACTAGTACAGCCACTATGGAGAACAGTGGGGAGATTCCTTAAAAAAACTGGAAATAGAACTGCATATGACCCAGCAATCCCACTGCTGGGCATACACACTGAGGAAACCAGAATTGAAAGAGACACGTGTACCCCAATGCTCATCACAGCACTGTTTATAATAGCCAGGACATAGAAGCAACCTAGATGTCCATCAGCAGATGAATGGATAAGAAAGCAGTGGTACATATACACAGTGGAGTATTACTCAGCCATTAAAAAGAATTCATTTGAATCAGTTCTAATGAGGTGGATGAAACTGGAGCCTATTATACAGAGTGAAGTAAGCCAGAAAGAAAAACACCAATACAGTATACTAAGGCATACATATGGAATTTAGAAAGATGATAATGATAACCCTGTATGGGAGACAGCAAAAGAGACACAGATGTATAGAGCAGTCTTTTGGACTCTGTGGGAAAGGGAGAGGGTGGGTTGATTTGGGAGAATGGCACTGAAACATGTATAATATCATATATGAAACGAATTGCCAGTCCAGGATTGATGCATGATACTGGATGCTTGGGGCTGATGCACTGAGACAACCCAGAGGGATGGTACGGGGAGGGAGGAGGGAGGGGGGTTCAGGATCGGGAACACGTGTATACCTGTGGTGGATTTATGTTGATGTATGGCAAAACCAATACAATATTGTAAAGTAATTAACCTCCAATTAAAATAAATTAAAAACAGAGAGGGTATCTTTCTGACTCAGCTGGTAAAGAGTCTGCATGCAGTGCAGGAGACCTGGGTTTGATTCCTGGGTTGGGAAGATCCCCTGGGGAAGGGAAAGGCTACCCAATCCAGTATTCTGGCCTGGAGAATTCCATGGACTGATTAGCCCATGGGCTGACAAAGAGTTGGACACTACTGAGAGACTTTCACTTTCACTTTCCTTGTCTTGACAATGATCTTGGAGAAAAATCTTTTTCTTTTTCACCATTGTGTAGAGTGTTAGCCAGAGCTGAGGTGCCTGCTACTCTCTGTGGATGTCCAGGAGAGGAGGAGAGAAGAGTGAAAAGGGTGAAGGATAAAAAGATTGAAGGCAGGAGAGGAAAGGGAAGGATGTAGCAGTGACTAGTGGGGTCAAATGCAGTCCATATTTGGCAGACGTGCAGGGCTAGACACCTGTCTTGTTGAGGAGGAGACTCTGAAGTTTTCAACAAGGGCATATTGGAGACCTCCTTTTAGCCTTGCCCCTGAGTCAGCAAGCTGCCCGCCCCCACCGCCCTTTTTTGTGATAAATCTTCCAGATGTGAAGCCAGTTTCAAACTTTATTCTGAGGGGAGACTTCCATAGGAGGCCTGCCTTGTGGCCTCATCCCGTGGCTCAGTGGGGAAGCTGTGAGCAGCAGAGGGTCACCTTTTTATTGGGATGTTGGCAGCTCACAGCTCTGGGCACTGCCCCCTTCCCTGGGGTGGGTGGGGGAGCTCAAAACTCGCAGATCACGAGGAGTTGCTCACTGCAGGGTACGTCATTCCACTTGCCCTCTGGATAGATCTGCACACAGTTCTCTGGTTGTCCAGCATTGTTGTTGTTGGGCTCCCCACTGGCCCAGTTGGAATAGACCAGTGACTCCCCCGTGGGGTAGGTGAACT
The DNA here is from genome assembly GCF_032452875.1 of Bos javanicus. Lineage (NCBI taxonomy): Eukaryota > Metazoa > Chordata > Mammalia > Artiodactyla > Bovidae > Bos > Bos javanicus. The sequence goes on along the minus strand of NC_083895.1, from coordinate 36,952,455 downwards.
TGCCCTCCGTGGAGATGTCATTCATGCTCAGGTAAGCATTATTGTTCTTGGCTCTGACCAGCTGTGTCACAGCCTCATTCTCAGCTGCAGAGCGTGGGGAGGCCAGCTGTCCCTTAGCCTCTCTGCAGATCTGCTGGGCATCCAAATATGATTTTACAGCATCTGCCATCTTGAAGATCTTCTCTCCAGCAGCCACGCCATCAGGGAAGAGCACCGCTAGGGGAAGAGGAGAGTCCTAGACTTTGTGTTCCAACCAGAATCCCCAGCCTCCCCTCCAGGTACCAGGGCAGCAGATAGGAAGAAAGTGAGGCACTTGGTTCTGAAGAGCCCTGGACCTATGATGTGCCCTGTGAGTGGTGCCATGGTCTCCAGGTACAGATGAGGACCCTGGAACTCGGGTGCTTATGTAAGAGGCCCAAAGTTGCCCAGCTGTCAGATGTAGATGAGAATCAGACCCTGTTGGATGTGACACTAAAGCTCCCACGTGCACTTTCTGTGCGTCCCCGTGATGTTTACCAGAATCCAGGATTTTAATTACTGTGTAAACAGGAATGACTTTGGCAGGGAAATGACACCATGTAGCCCAGGGCAGTTCCTGAGAGTGTGGAAAACACCAAACAGGCAGCTCACTCTCACCCTTGCATGATGACTGGGCATGTGGAGTTGTCTGAGCTGTTCTGTGCTGTGTGAAGGGGTGAGGAGAAATGGGAGGACAGGGGTGCATCTGAGAGCAGCCAAGTGCTGACCTCTGCACTGGGGGCAGTCCAGTGTTGGCTTCCATATGCTTGCAGGTGATGCTACAGCCAGTCAGCCTCCCTGGACCACTGGGCAGGGGATCTGAGAGCTGTATGTAGGGGTTAGGGGCAGGGTGGGATCAGCTGTCTGGGCCTCAGAAGGCCATATGTTCTGCCCCACACTGGCAATGACAGCCCAGGTGGCAAGGGAAAGTCGCTTACCTTTTCAGAGTCTAATCCCTTATTTCTAAGGTAGTGGTACACTATGTAACAGCATTCCTTATGTGGTGTGTTAAGTGTCTCTTTCTGTGCCATCCCATCCATACCACTCTGACTTCCAGGGTCATTCATGGAAATCTTCAGGGCTCCTAAGAGGGCTCACTGGACTGGTTCAGAACCCAGGAAGCATCCTGACCCGCTGCCTTTTTCCTTTGAGTAGCTTCAATAAGCAGTTGGAGACCAGATTTTCCACGGAGTCAGGGTGGCACCCAGACAGCCCTGGACAAGGACAGGGCAAGCTCATGTGCCATGATTGGTTTACATCCCATTCATCTGGGTGATAGGTGTGCCTATGTGTGCCTGTGTGTTCATGTATGTAGATGGAGTGGACTGAGTGGTGTTTAGGTACATGTGTGTGGCCAGCACATATGCCCAAGTTCTCCTTTGTATCAGTCTCCATATGAGGGAGTAAATAGGTGTGCAGATATGCTTGTGCAAGGAGGAAGACATGAACTGCTGGAAATGATCATCCCACTACTTCAATACTTAGTTGGCTTGAGTCCATGGGAGCCAAGTTGGCTCCTATGGACTTCAGAAAACTCCTTTTTCAATCACTGAGGTTTGACGAATATTGTGGATTCAAAGCTGACTTCGGAGAAAGCAGAGAAGGAGAAGGTGCAGTTGGTGGAGAGTACCAGGGCACAGGGCACTCAGGTGTGTGCTCCAGGAGGCCTCAGCCTGATTAGGATCCAGACTTAGGGAAGAATCTCTGCTTAAATACCTAAGCAGATGCAGGGAGAGTGTAGTACTGGCCAGATACTGGAGGCAGCCTGCCCCTGCCAGACTCAGAACATCTTTAGGGTGAGATTCTTGGTGGCCGTACACCAAGGTCAGGTCCCCAGCAGCATTGACCCCCACAGGCAGCATCCCACCTGCACTCCCAGGATCAGTCCTGGATTCTCTGCTGCCCTGCGCTGTTTGGCTGCTTCTCTGTGCACTTGTACCCCTGGCCACACAGAGGGAAGAAATGCATCAGAGGTTGGATGACCCCTTATCTGTCATAGGAACCCACCCAGGGTAGGCCGGGGTAAGTTCTGTTGAACTGGTGATGTGGACCGCATCCTCCTCCTTGTCCCGTGCATCTACTTGGGCCCCTGGAGCACGTGGGGCATGGCTCTGTCCCAGCCCTGTCCTTAGCCCCGCTCCTGCCCCAGGTCTAGGTCCAGTCCCAGTCATGGTCCCAGGAAGTCCAGTTTAGACCCAAGCCCAGTGAACTCCAAGCCAAGCCCAGACTCAGTCTGAGGCCTGCCTTCGGTGGCAGCTCAGGGTCGGGTTCAGGACCTCACCTTTCCTGTACTGAGTGACTATGTTCTGGAGGCGTTGAACTTCTCCCTCTAAGTTTCTCATCCGCTGCCTTAGAGTATCAACCTCTGCAGGAGAGAGAGGCCAAGTGAAGACAGATCCAGCGCTGCCTGGGGTCACTCAGAGCCCAGGGCTCAGGGAAGGGTGACGCATCTTGGGGGTGGGATAAGGACGTGGGATGCATGAGAGGAGATGCTGAACTGAAGAGGGCCTGCTGGCCCCTCCACACCCACTAGAGCCCCCAGACCTTTCTTACCTGGGACCGAAGTCTCCCCCCTTGCTCCTTTTTCTCCAGGATCACCTCTGTCTCCCTTCAGTCCTGGGGGACCCATGGCACCTGAAGGTCCCTGTGGACCGATGGCTCCAACAGGCCCTGGGATCAGAAAAGAATTGTTGTGTGAGTTCTGGGCACACTTTCCTGCAATTTTCACCTCCCCCAGTACATGGACTGTCATATCCTCAGCAGTATGCCCTCCCTCTGTACAAATGGCCCTCAGTGCCTGGATCCTCTGTGTGCATCCTCTCTGTACACTGACTGTCCCTTAACCCAACAACCAGCCTTCCCTGAACACAAATAGTCCCTGCTGCTCACATCACCCTCTCCCTGGAGATAGACAGTTCCCAGAGCCCAAAGCTGGCTCTCTCCCTGGAATGCCAGCTCTGACCTGGAGGGTGGTGGTGGTAGGCACAGGGGAACATGAGCCCATCCCCATGTCCATTGCTCAACTGCTGCCCCAGCACTTCCAGGGGCTCTGGGCTCACCAGGGGTACCTCTCTCTCCTTTGAGACCTGCGGGGCCTGGGGAGCCGGGCATGCCTGGGGCACCCACTCCTCCTGAGGAAGGAACACATTGGAGAAACATGGCTGAGAGTGCGCTCGGCAGATACCATTTCCTAAGCAGTTCAGGTTGACACCCACAGCTCCAGGTGAGAGAGCGACCTGGGAGACTGCTCCTGACCACCTGGTCTCCTCCAGGAACAGTATTGGGGAAATTCAGTCAGTGTAGGACTGTGGGGGGAGAGGCCCAGGCCAGGCCTACCAGGCGCGGAGGTTCCAGGCTTCTTCAGGCTCTGTGCACATACCTTGGTCCCCACCACGGCTGCCAACATCACCCCTCCCTTCTCCCTCCTTCACCTGCCACATACCACCCTCCTACCTTCGGGCCCAGGTTCTCCTTTGGGTCCTGGTGTGCCTGGAGGTCCCATGCTCCCCTGCCTCCCTGAGGGGCCCTCTCTTCCAGCTGGTCCAGGCATACCTGGAGGCCCTGGGAAAAAGGACCAGCCTAGTCAGTGACACTGAATCTCCTTGGAAGTGGAGTGCATAAGAGATGAGGCTAAAAGATCTTTAGCCTCCTCCTAAAGATATTGTCCCCTGAGAAGCTCCAGTCTTCCCTGAAATAACCCCATGGAGATTGAAGGCAGGAGCAAAACGTGATGACAGAGAAGGGGATGGTTTGATGGCATCACCACCTCAAGGGACATGAGTTTGAGCAAACTCCAGGAAATAATGTAGAACAGGGAATCCTGGCATGTTGCAGTCCATGGGGTTACAAAGAGTCAGATGGGGACTGAGTGACTGAAATACAAGAAGTGTACTTAAATGCCTTATCTCCTGGCCATTTACATTCATTTATTCCACAAGTACTCACTGAGATTCTACTACATACCAGGTGCTGTCATGGGATTCTTTGTGGGAAAAACAAACAAACAAAAAAACAGATAAAATCCCTTCCTCATGGAGCTTAAACTCAGCTATGTAGAAATAGATAATAAAAATTAAAGTGTACAACAGATGGTAATTCATCAGATCAGAATAAGTGCTACAGAGGTAAATTGAAGCCTAGAGAATTGGCGGGGGTGTCTTCCAAATAGGATGGCCAGAGAGGGAGTCTATGAATGAAGCTGTAAAGGGGGTGAGGAGTGAGCCATGGGGATGTGTATGGACTGAGCAAGGACAGGGCCCTGGGGAGGCAGGGGGATGTGCGTGCTCAGGGACCAAGAAGGAGCCAGTGTGGTCAGAGTCCAGGGAATGTGGGAGGAGGGGAAGGAAATGAGCTCAGAGAGATCAGCAGAGCTGGGTGGTGGGAATGCTATGGGGTGTGAGGTTTTACTCCCAGGGGAGAATTGTCCCCCTGGATGAACTCTCTCACTGAATCCTTCTGGGCAGGAATCTCAGAGGCACTGAGGAAAGAAGGAATTGTCCCTGGAAATACAGCCCCCCAAGCAGGGCCCAGGTGTTATTGGCCCTGCACGACACGTCTGGGGCATCACCAAGTGACCCAGCCCCACCCTCTATCTCTGCTCAGGGGTCTGTCCTCTCAGGCCCATCTTGTCCTTTACATCAGGTTCTTGGGAACATGTGTGTCAGAATCTGTGGGGGAGGTTGTCCCCAGTGCAGACTCTGGCCCCACCCAGCCCTACTGGTCAGGATCTGAGGATGCTCGGATCTCCAGGAAATTCTCAGACCTGTCACCGTTGAAGGATGACAGTGCCTGGATCTGGGGAGCCAGTGTGGAGCCTGGTCTTGGCCCGACTGTGCACTGTGCTCTCTCCAAGCACCAACCCAAAGCCAGGCTTGGAATGCACAAAAAGGGAGGTCTGGGGTACATCATGCAGCTGAGAGCCACTGTAGGGAAAGTCTCTACCCCACCCCCTGCCCTGCGATTCAATTCAGGACACTCTGGGAGCTAGAGAATGCTAGTACCTTGAATACCACCCCACTATTGAGTTCACTTCTAGGCAGCCTTATTAAGGCCCAGTTCATTCATGCTGGAAGCTACTTTCTGTCTGTAAAGGACAGACAGATACTTACAAAGACTGGGGTGTGTAGGAACCAGCAACAAAGATCCTGCAAATGTTGCTCATTTCCTTCTTCCCCAACCAAAATACAAACTAGAGAAAGTTCAAAGATCTCAGTTGATCCCCCCCACAGCCCTGGTTCAGTGCCACGGTGGTGCCCTTATCCTTGTTGCTGGTTCATTGAATTCTCACTTCTTGCCAGTAACACCCAGATCTTCTCCTGTGGGGCAGTGTTTCTCAGACACTTCCCTTAATAAGCAGTATCTTGGGAAACCTCAGGAGAATCCACCTGATTGCTGATTACAGCAAGAGGATGCAACATTATCCTAAAGCCTCACCAAAAAATAATAATAATAATAATAAATGTGGTGGTGGGGGAAGGCTTGGCTCAACTATTTGTCACTGTATGGTCATATTATTTCCATCCAAAGATGAGCAAATTGAGACTCAGAAACACTGAATGACTTTTCCCTAGGGGACTGTTGTTGAAACAGAGCTAGTAGACAAGCACAGATGTGTCTGAAAAAGAAACTCATGTCCTTTTCGCCTTCCAGGTTGGGTTTCACTTAGCATCTTTGTGTCACAGTTGTCTTCCCTGTCAAATGTGATTAATGCATCACTTGTTAGAGTTTTGGTGGGATTAAATAAACTACTCAAGGGAACTCCTAAGCACAGGGCTGGACTGTGAAATATAAGCTTCCTTTCTTTCCCTCTGTAATATATTTAGGGAAAATCCTTTTATTCAGGCTTGCTTATGGGGCTACAGTGTCTCAGCCTTTCCCACCCATCATGGAGTAGAGCTTAATTAAATATTAAAAATCTTTAACATCATGCAGAGGCACTATTCCAAATGGACTGTAGTTAAGTTCTAGAGCAGACGACTCCAAATACCAGTCATTTACTCTTTGTGCATTTTGGGCTGGTGGGAGTCAGAAGATTCAAGGGGAGGAATAAGGACAGCTGATGATGAAGCTGGAGGCTCAGGGCAGCCAGTCTTAGTGAACCAGTAAAGCCGTGTTTTAGGTGGGCTCAAAATCTGGGTGAAACCCACCCATTGAGGAAGAAGATTATCTATAAGGCTTCACCCGCAGAGGACTCAGTTTCTGGCTTGGTTACAAGTGCCCACCCCTTCCCACCAAGACAGGCCCATGGTCCCAGATCTACCTGGATCCCCCTTCTCTCCCCGGGGGCCTTCTTTCCCATCTCGTCCATCATGACCACGAAGGCTATCTGCTGGTGGAGCACACACAACCAGGGTGCAGGGATCGGTGAGGGTTTTCTCAGAATAGACATCCATTTCTTCACCCAGGAAACTCTGGGACTGTGTGAGCAAGAGTAATATGGAGAGAGGGAGGGGAAGCATGTCCTATAGGCAGAGGAATACAAAGAGGGGCTGCTCTTGGTCCAAGGATGAGGATTAGGGCTGGCCCAGCTCCTTGAGATCAGAAGAAGCCCTTCCCTCATCTCCTCTCCCATCCTCTGGAGACAAGAGCAGCAGGGCTCCAAAAGCAGTTTACGGAAAGTTAGGATAAGGTCTGGCCAGGGAGGACATGTGTGGACAGCTGGGCCTCTGACCTGGTCTGCCAGCAGCATGAACCTACTCTCAGATGCTCTGTGTCATCCCTTTTTGGGCTTGTCATCCTTGCCAGGGGCACTGTGACCAGGATGTAGAATTCCTCACTGAGGCCATTGTCACACCAGGGGGGACTCACTGAGGGCCCTCGGGTGGGACCTGTCCCCTCTCTGGACCTGCTTATCCTTTTCTGTATCAGTAAGGTGGTTGACCTAGCTGTGACAAGGCAGACTTGTTTCCTCTCACTTGCTGTTCTGGATAGACTAGTATTGGAGGTCTGCAGTGCTGTCTGAAGAAAAGCCAGCGTCCTAAACTGGGTGAGGTCTGTCCTGAGCACAGGATGGGTGCATGACTGTGTGTTTACCAGGGTTTGTCATCCCTGAGCTCCACGAGAAAAGTCCCTGGCATACCTAGAGTCTGTCCAGACTTCCAAGAGGAGTTGGGCCAGCGGCCTCATGGAGGAAGGGACATGTGAGACGCACAGTTAGCGGAAGGCTGGCTTCAGGGGCTGAAAGAGCAGATGTCCAATAGAGCTTCCAATTACCATCAGAAAGGGACTGAGGAGCTAAGTGAGATCAGGGGTGGGTACAGGACATGGTTCAGTCCCACTGTTGGGCTTCTTTCTTCTCTGAGGCAGAAACTGTAAAGCTTTGACCATGGAAAGGGCTCATGGGCATTGGAAAGACTTGAAAGAAAGCCTGAGTGACCTGTGCAAAAAAAGACAGAGGGCCACTGGCTGGCTGAGGTAGTGGGAGGAAAGGGGCTTTCTGAACAGAGAAGTGCCTCCTTCCAAGAGAACGATGAATTGCATTTACCATGGGGACAATGGCATCAGAGATCTGGTTGGATGTCACATCCAACTCTCCCTTTCTCCCAGCCCAGGAAACACATCTCCCACCAAACAAAAGGAACACAGTGCAGAGCATCCATTACTACCTTGTACCCCACCTCCAACACTCACCCTCCTAGACTGGAACAGCTATATAGACCCTGCCTTCCTCAGCACCAGTAGGATAAAGCACCCATTCAGGCAGGAAGATACTCACGGGACACAGGAAAGCAAGTTGAGAGGCTAGGACAGGGACATTCACAGTTGCGTCCTCTAGGGTTTCAGAACCTCCACACAAATTGAAGTTCCTCAGCCAATATTGAGTATTTATACCTACGCTGTAACCTGAGGTTCCAGTGCCAGTTTCCAGAGAAAAGATTGACAAATTTTGGCTTGTTGACTCAGTCAAATCGCCCCCACCTGGGTTCTGGACATTTGCCGCTGATGTTCATGGCTCAAAACACACATTAGAGTTCAAAGAGCACCCTCAGCCCAGGATCTCATGGGTTCCTCACTGCAGCCCTGAGAGTTTAGTGGCAGCACCAGCGTCTGTGTTTCACGGATGTCCAGGAATCCAAGGTCCAGAGAAGACCAGCAAGTTGCACAATCATCTAGAGTTCTTTCAAAAGCGGCCTGCCTCTGCAGAGTCCAAGAAACAGCACCCGCTGTGCACATTTCTCTTCCTTCTCATCTCAACATGACTGCTCAGACACTAGCAAAGACCTGGGAGCTGCCTGGCAGGTCTGAGCAGGAGTGGGGCAGGTAGAGGGGCTGCTGAGGCAACAGCCTGTGGGGGGCAGTGTCTGGGGGAGCTCCCACCCAACAGGGGTCACTCTTTTGCTTTCTGCTGTATTTAGGGCAGCCCTCCACGTGCCTTTTATAGAATTGTTGTTGTTCAGTGGTTAAGTTGTGTCTGACTCTTTGTGACCCCATGGACTTCAGCATGCCAGGCTTCCCTCAGTTCAGTTCAGTTGCTCAAGTCATGTCCAACTCTTGGACCCCATGGACTGCAGCAAGCCAGGCTTCCTTGTCCATCACCAATTCCCGGAGCTTACTCAACTCATTTCCATCGAATGGGTAATGCATTCAACCATCTCATCCTCTGTCATCCCATTTTCCTCCTGCCTTCAATCTTTTCCAGAATCAGGATCTTTTCAAATGAGTTAGTTTTTTGCATCAGGTGGCCAAAGTATTGGAGCCATCCTCCCTTAACTTGATTGCCCTAATCTCTCCACTGTTTTAGCCAGTGTTTCTCCATGATGTGGCCCTAGTGGCCAGTTCGGATCCCCAAGCTGCTGATACACTGTTGTAACCATCACAGGGCAACTCTCATTCCCGGTGACTGTGGGCTAGTTGTTGGCATCTCTGCTTGCCTGTAGTTCCCTGTGACTTATTTCTTCCATCAACCCTTCCCTTAGAGAGAACTGGCCTCTCTTGGAATGTGAAGTCACACAAAGGAAACACCACATTCTGTGCTATAATGGGGTCCAAGGGCATGGACTGGACCCCATTATAGGGGGTCCCCAAAAGGCAAGTGGAGGGCTGCCCTAGATACAGCAGAAAGCAAAAGAGTGACCCCTGTTGGGTGGCAGCTCCCCCAGACACTGCCCCCCACAGGCTGTTGCCTCAGCAGCCCCTCTACCTGCCCCACTCCTGCTCATAGAGTGGGGAAGGGTTCTATGGTCTCTTCCCAGGTCTGCACATCAGCAACCCCAGGTCTCCAGCCTCCCTTTTGGCCACCTCATTGGATGTACTGACCTGCTTCTGGGCTTTGATCCTCCTTGTATATTATGGAATCTATGATGTCAGCTTTCCTCAAAGGTACAGAAAGGTCTTCTCTTTTCTATATTGCAATTTTTTGAAGCAAGATCCTGTAGCTCAGGACCTGGACCCCTAAAGCTTGAGCTCTTCTCTATTCTATAAATAACACCCAGCCCCCTCTATTCCAGGATGTTCACAACCACCGAGAGATCTAATCAGCATGGAAGTTGAACTGAACCCTTGCTCTCCTCGCCCCACAAAGCCTAATTGTCAGGTCTTATCCTGGTGACTAGACAAACTCTCCTTATATATGGTGACTTTCATTTCAGGAGTCCTATACTTCATCTCGGGAGAAGGCAATGGCACCCCACTCCAGTACTCTTGCCTGGAAAATCCCATGGATGGAGGAGCCTGGTGGGCTGCTGTCTATGGGGTCGCACAGAGTCGGACACGACTGAAGCGACTTAGCAGCAGCAGCATACTTCATCTCTTCCTGCAAGCTGGCTTCTATTAACTCCTGCCTCCTAGACTGTCAATTACATCCTTCAGGCCTTGGACCCCATTATAGCACAGAATGTGGTATTTCCTTTGTGTTACTTCACATTCCAAGAGAGGCCAGTTCTATTTATGATCAAACCCAGACACTCCTGGTTCAGTAATATCTTTTACTTGTCTCAATTCCACCGACACAGGTGAGAAGAATCAGATTTTAAATGGTGATCACAATGGCTTTCACACAGAGGATCACTGGGCCACTCTCTCTTCCCAGACAGAATCCTTAATGACTGCACAGTTTCTCTAGGGGCTAATCACTGGTGCCATACTGCAGTCCCAGCAACATCCACAGTCCCTGGTGGACTTCATTCGCTGCACTTGCCTCAGAGCTAAGCTGTGTAGCCCCTGGTATTTTTCCAGATGCTTGTGCACATTACTGTTGAAGCTCCCAGATCAGTGGGCCCATGCAGGGTCAGGCCACTCAAGATGGCTTCCTCTTATTCTCTGTTCATCCCCCTGCTAGACCAGTCCCTGGTTCACTCACATGACCATCCAAACCTCTTAATTACAGGGCTTAATAGTAACTGTCTGCATGCTTGCTGCCCAGCTGCTGGTTTTCCTGGTACTGATGAGCCAACCTGATGTCAATACCCCTATAAATGGTAGGCTCCTCCCTCAAAGAGTGGACATTGCCACAGTGTGTCTCCTGCTGCCTGCTGAACATGGCATGTTGTTGCTCCAGGGCCCTTCCTCTTTGGGTGTTTGTCCGATAAGCGGTGGCCATCTCTCCTGCTGTCTCTCAGCTCTTTCTTCGGCCTCAGGCTGGGCATCTACAAGTGTGCAGGCCTGTGTGTTGCAGCCCAACAATTGGTGAGTCAGCCAGAAGGCTGCTGAAAGCCCTGTGAGGGCCAAAATGTTGATGAATACAGATGGGGAAGGAAAAATTATGGGGTTAATCCTGGAGTGGCTGTCCACTAGCATGTGGGTTCCTGTGGAATCTGACTACTGTAAGAGATATTTCTCTCTTCCATTATACTGATGACATCCTGCTAACCTCAGTCTCTTTCCAGTTTAAAAGTAGCAGCCTTGTGCTTTTGGTTCACCTGACTGCATGGGGAGGGCTTGTGATACAGGCAACACACAAGAGTCTTTCTGACTTTATTGCTTTTTACAAAGTACAAACATACCCCTGACCCACCACCTCTAAAAAATTACAGACACAGGCTTTAGGGACATAAACTTAGGGGCAGGATTGGGAATTGGATGGTTACAGTCACCCTGAACCATTCGTTTGGAACCTATGGAAATGCTGAAATAACAAGAGTAGCCTTGGGCTACAAACACACACACAAAACACCCCCTCTTTAGCAGCCATGATGTTCAGAAATGGACTGATAAAAATGCCATACCCTGGAGATTCCACCTGCCCTACAGCCCTACCACTGCCAGGCTAGTTGAAGGATGAGTGGACTACTCAAAGAACAACTTATATAGGAAACCCACTGTCTCAACCTGTGAACCAGTAGGCTAACTTCAGTCCCACAAACTTGTAACTAAATATTCCAGGAGCAATCACTCCAGGACCTACATCGGGTTAACCAAAGGAACAAGTCAGCACCATCTGAGTTCAATGATTAACCACCCAAGGTCATTGCCAGCGAATGGTCAGGAGAATAACTCACTTTTTTCCTTGCCACAGGATCTACCCCAGAGGGAAGATATTGTTAGTGGCCCTGGGACTGGTAGGGAAGTCCCCCATGTTTTAAGTTTGCAGCCCCGTGGGGGTTAGTATTAGTGCAAGAAGGGAACTTACAAATTTCATCTGGCCCCATCTAAGATAATTACGCCAGGCCTCCTTATGGAGAAAGGCACCATTATATTAACACTGTGGTCTGTCACACCCTCTCCAGTATTTGATACTGGCTATGGGGACTGAGGTTGCGTAATGATACTGCAGCCCAGACAAAAACCATAGACAGAGGTGACATTATGTCAGAATGGTCCTGCTGCTTGGACTTTCTTAATGGTCATGATTTTCCCTGCATTGAGCCTGATAAACATCTTATATTTTATCTCTAGTCCGAGCAGAGGGAATCTTTTTGCAGACAGGGCAACAACAGTAACCTCACTACTAAATGAGTCTGATTGTTGGGTCCACAGCGAGATGCCTTTGTTGTCTTCCTCTGGAATTCTATCAAAAATTAACCCAGTTAATGCCTGGCTCCAAAGTTAGCCCATCTTTTGACTCTCAGCACTCTCTAGTGCTGTGGTGTGTATTGTATGTATGGAATCTGTTTGCAGTGCACCTTGATATACCTGACCCCAGGGATATCAAGGAAGGGGGGGATCAGATATTGTGGGGGTCAGGCAGGTTATTTAGGGGATTAGCAAGCCATTCAAGATAGCTGTTCCCTTCTTCTCTCTATATCCCCTGCTCGACCAGTCCCTGCTTCACGTGACTATCCAATCCTCTTAATTATAGGGCTTAACTAGAAACTGCCTACACACTTGCTTCTACCTTAGCTTCTGGTTTCCGTGGTAACTGATAAGCCAACCTGATGTCAATTCCCCCTGTAAATGGCAGCCTCTCTTCCTCCAGTGTCACAGATTGCTGCCCTGTCCTGCCTGCCATACATGGTGGCTTGTTGCTCTAGGACCCTCCACTTCAGACATGTCGGATCCCCTGTCGAGTAATCACTGATATCTTTTTCACTGTGTCACTCTGTCTTCAGTCTCAAAGCAGGGCATCTACAAGGCTTGCAGGCCTGTGAGGTACAGTTCAACAGCAGTGAACAGGGTGCTTGGGTCCCAGGGAACAGTCAGGGAGGTGGCATTGGGGCCTTCTGCCAGGGCATTCACAGACCTTCTTCTGCTCTGTTCTGTGTGCTGAATTCTTTGATTCTAAAGCCATGTCTAAGTCAGAAAAAAGCAGTGACATGGACATCAGAAAAAGTAGGAATCCATTTCGGTTTCCCACCAATCTGTCAGGCAGAGGGCAATATCTCTTGGGCCTAATCTTGGGGGTTGTATTTATACCCTTCATCTGGTCCTTGCAAACTACATACAAATTCAGGGCAAGCGTCTAAGCTGGCTAGCACTGGCTGCTCCATTGGTTGGTTAAAATGGTGGACTCCTCATACACTATTACTCCTCTTTCTCTTCTGTTTCCTGAAAGTTAATGTCTTAATATTTCCCATTTTTCGAGTCCTAGGGTAAATAGTGATCTGCCTCCCAAAGGCCCATTTGAATGGATGGTCAAGAAAGAAAATTCATGAAACAGTGAAGGATTATCCTTGGTTAAGTGGAAACACAATTGCCTCTGGTTGAGAAATGTTATCTCTCTAAGTTATGAAGATAGTGGTTTGGGCTATATCAGAGTCTAAGTCCTCAGGTATATAGGCATCCCTTATAGCCTTTCCCCTCTCTGCTAAGAGCTGTGATCCAAATGAAAAACCACCTTCTGTGGCTCAGATGCCTTCCATGATACAGACATGGACTGAAATTCATGCCTTCGGTGCCTGTGCCCACTTGATATGACTATAAGTGGACAAATGGTCAGACACAGGCTCCCACCAAGTCCAGATTCAAAACACCTGAGACTTTAATCAACACACTTCTTACAAGGCTGTATCAGGAGAGGCACTCTCCTGATGAGGCTGAATTTCCTCTCCTTCCATGGGGAACAGAAGAACACAAGGTCTGGCAAGCCAGTTGAAGGAGGATCATAAGTTCTTGGATACCAATGAGTGTTTCAGAGACTGATATACCCCAAACCACTATCTTCATAAATTAGAGAACATTTCTCAACCAGAGGCAATTGTGTTTCCACCCCAACCAAGGATAAGGGCACTGACCCAAATGATGAGGTTATTCTGAGGGGTAGAGGAGGGTGGGTTTGGGGCAGGGTCTGTATGTGCTCCCAGGGTTCTCTGGCCCAAGATTCTGATGAACCAATATTGCCTTTGTTTCCATATTTACTTTAGGACTTACCAGTCAGGCAGTCCTCAGCACAGGTGTACTTTCCAGATAAGGGATAAAGTAATAAGGAACATGCCCAACCAGCCTAATCCTTCATTGTTTCATATACTTTCTTTCTTGACCATCCATTCAAATGGGCCTGGAACCACTCAGCCACCTGTGGCCACTTGTGTTTCCAAGGGATGCACATTAACTACTAGGATTTGAGTTAATGCTGACTTGGGCACCCAAAAGGTATCAAGATAAATATGTCTTCCTGGGAGTTCCCTGGTAGCCTAGTGGTTAGGATTGCCAGCTTTCACTTCCGTGACCCGGGTGCAGTCCCTGGTCAGGGAACTGAAATCCCATAAGTTACACTGGCCAAAACAAAACCCAGAAAAAGAAAAAAGTCGTCTTCCCCACATGCTCTCAGACTGAAGTCCCTGTAACCCATATCTTATGGTTTTGTTTTTGGTTGCAGCATGAGAGATCCTAGTTCCCCAACTAGGTATGGAACCCATGCCTCCTGTGTTGGAAGCACAGAGTTTTAACCCCTGGATCTCCAGGGAATTCCCCCATAGCCTATTGGGAACTATAACATTTGCAAAAAATCTTATCTCTAATAAGTTGCTTTATTTGTTGGTAGTCCAAATGTGGCTTCTCCTAGAATAGTTTTCTTTCTAGCTCTCTTTGATCACTGGATACATTAAGTTTTATTTCCTTTTTATGTGGACTATTCCATTCAAAATTATTCTACAGGTCTGGTCTTTAACTGTCCTATGTCAACCCCATCTGAAATGTTACAAAAAAGAAATCCTGGTCTGAAAACTGGGAAAATCGGTGTCGTTTTAATCTGGAGATCTCATGCTATTTGTTGTTCATTATTCTGTAGCATTGATTGCAGTGATCAAGGACAATGTACCATCAAGTTGACCCTGTTGCTTGCATTCTCGACAGTGTTCACATGTGACTTCATTTTCTACTATGAGGCGAATAACAAGGACAGTTCCCTTCCCCATCAGTGAATGCACCAAACCAAGTTTTCCTCCATTGGTAGAAGATACAGAAAAATTCATTATGTAATCCTTCATATTCTATGATATAACATGCAAAAATTTCTTAGCAAAATATTTTATATACACTATTGATTCAATCGTGCTAGCCCAGGTTGTCTCTACCTTGACCCTGAGAGAGAACGAAAGAGAAATTCAAGCACATCTGGATTCTAGTTTCTGGAATGCCAATTTCTTTTTTGATTGAAATACACTTGGCACACAGCACTGTATAAATTTACATTGTTGCTGTTCAGTCTCTCAGTCATGTCCGACTCTTTGTGACCCCACGGACTGCAGCATGCCAGGCTTCCCTGTCCTTCACCATGTCCCGGAGCCTGCTCAAACTCATGTCTGTTGTTTCAGTGACGCCATACAACCATCTCATTTTCTGTTGTCTCTGTCTCCCACCAAACCTAAATGTACAACATATTAATTTGATTCATATGTGTATTGTAATATGATTTCCATGGTAGTGATAATTAGCACCTCTATCATAAAACTTAATTTCTTTTTAGTGAATGAAATATTACATTCTAGTATCTTAACATACAATAGAATATTGTTGTCTGTGTGGTGTATTTGATCTCTAGGACATATTTATTACTTGTTGCAAGTTTGTACACTACAAAATATGTTCTAAGTCCCCCCACCCCCCGCTGATTCCCCTAGTAACTGTATACTCTGTTTTTATGAATTTGGCTGGTTTTCATTTCCACGTGTAAGTCATATCTTACATATTTGTCTTTCTCTGCCTGACTTATGTCACTTAGTCGAATGTCCTCAAGATCCATCCGTGTTGTTGCAAATGTCAGGATATACTTCTTATGTCTGAATAATATTCCATTGTGTGAATGTGTGTATCTCATGTTCTTTATCCATTCATTTGTTGATGGGCACCTAGTTGATGAGCTATTAAGAATAATGCTATAAAAAACATAGGAGTGCATCTATCTCTTTAAAAATCTGTTTTCATTTCCTTTTGGTGTATACCCAGAAATGGAACTGCTAGATCATTGGGTAGATCTGTTTAAATTTTTGAAGAATCTCTGTGTTGTTTTCCATAGTAGCTGAACCGACTTGCATTCCCACAAAGAGCGTACACAACAAGTTCACTTTTCTTTTCCTTCTTGTCGAAACTTGCCATCCCTTGTCCTCTTGGTGATAGCCATTCTTAAAGGTGTGAGGTGATAGTTTATTGTGGTTTTGATGCGTATTTCTCTGATTAGTTCCTTTGAGCATCTTTTCATGTACCTGTTAACCATTTATGTGTTTTCTTTCGGAAATGTTTGTTTCATCCCTTTGCCCATTTTAAAATCACATTGCTGTTGAGTTGTATGAGTTCTTCACATGTTTTGGATATTAACCACTGTACTTGGTTTGCAAAAATATTCTCTTGTTGCTTGCCATTTCATTTAATTGTTCCTTTTGCTGTGCAGAGGCTTCTAAATTTGATGTAGTCACGGTGTTTTGTTTTTGTTGTGTGTGCCTTTGGTGTCATATCTAAAAGCTCATTACCAAGATCGATGTTGAAGAACTTCTACCCTGTTTTCTTCCTGGAGTAGTATGATATCATGCCCTATATTTATGATTGATTTTGAGTTAATATTTGTGACTGTTTTATGATAGTGGTCCAGTTTGATTGTTCTGCAGCTTGATCCAGTTTTCTCAATACCACTGACTGAAGAGACTGTCCTTTTCCCATTAGGTGTTCTTGGCTCCAGTCTCAAACATTTTTACCATATTTATATGGTTTCATTCTGGATTCTTTGTTCTGTTCTACTGGTCTGTGTGTTTATTTTTATTCTAGAACCATATTATTACTCTTGATTTGTGGTGTATTTTTAAATCAGGTGGTGTGAATCTCCAACTTTGTTCTTCCTCAGAATTACTTTGGCTATCCAGGGTCTTTTGTGATCCATACAGATTTGGCTCTTTTGTTTCTATTTCTGTGAAAATTTCCATTAGAATTTGAAAGGGATGGAATTAAAACTCTTAAGTGTTGACCTATATCTATAAATTTATTTTCTATATATAAATCTGTGACCATTTCACAATATTCATTATTTCAATCAATAAACATCGAATGTCTTTCCATTTGTTTTTGCCTCTGACTTCTTTCAACAAAACTGTGTACTTTTCATTGAACACATATTTCACTTAAGTGATTAAATTTTTTCTAGGCATTTTATTGTTTTAAGCTATTGAAAAGGTCTAATTTATTTCCTTTCCAGATATCTCATTTTTCGTTATATACGAATACTGATTTCTGTATGTTGATTTTTTTCCCCCCGTTTTACTGACTTTGTTTCCAACAATTTTGATTTGTCTTTGGGATTTTCTATATGTAAAGTTATATGCAAGGGATGACAATTTACTTCTTTTTTATTTAGATGCATTTCATTCCTTTGTGTTGCCTAAATATTCTGGCTGGGACTTCCAGTTCTATGTTGAATAAGAGTGATAAGAGAGGGTATCTTAGCCATCTGTATGTCTCCTTTGGAGAAATGTCTATTTAGTTCTTTGGCCCATTTTTTGATTGGATCATTTCTTTTTCTGGATTTGAGCTGCAGGAGTTGCTTGTATATTTTTGAGATTAGTTGTTTGTCAGTTGCTTCATTTGCTATTATTTTCTCCCATTCTGAAGGCTTTCTTTTCACCTTGCTTATAGTTTTCTTTGTGGTGCAGAAGCTTAGAGTTTAATTAGTCCCATTTGTTTATTTTTGCTTTTATTTCCAATATTCTGGGAGGTGGGTCATAGAGGATCCTGCTGTGATGTATGTCAGAGAGTGTTTTGCCTATGTCCTCTAGGAGTTTTATAGTTTCTGGTCTTACGTTTAGATCTTTAATCCATTTTGAGTTTATTTTTGTGTATGGTGTTAGAAAGTGTTCTAGTTTCATTCGTTTACAAGTGGTTGACCAGTGTTCCCAGCACCACTTGTTAAAGAGATTGTCTTTAATCCATTGTATATTCTCGCCTCCTTTGTCAAAGATAAGGTATCCATAGGTGTGTAGATTAATCTCTGGGCTTCTATTTGGTTCCATTGATCTATATTTCTGTCTTTGTGCCAGTACCATGCTGTCTTGATGACTGTGGCTTTGTAGTAGAGCCTGAAGTCAGGCAGGTTGATTCCTCCAGTTCCATTCTTCTTTCTCAAGATTGCTTTGGCTATTCGAGATTTTTTGTATTTCCATGCAAATTGTGAAATTATTTGTTCTAGCTCTGTGAAAAATACTGTTGGTAGCTTGATAGGGATTGCACTGAATCTATAGCTCGCTTTGGGAAGTATACTCATTTTCACTATATTGATTCTTCTGATCCATGAACATGGTATATTTCTCCATCTATCAGTGTCCTCTTTGATTTCTTTCACCAGTGTTTTACAGTTTTCTATATATAGGTCTTTAGTTTCTTTAGGTAGATATATTCCTAAGTATTTTATTCTTTTTGTTGCAATGGTGAATGGAATTGTTTCCTTAATTTCTCAGTTTTCTCATTATTAGTGTATAGGAATGCAAGGGATTTCTATGTGTTGATTTTATACTCTGCCACTTTACTATATTCATTGATTAGCTCTAGTAATTTTCTGGTGAAGTCTTTAGGGTTTTCTATGTAGAGAATCATGTCATCTGCAAACAGTGAGAGTTTTACTTCTTCTTTTCCAATCTGGATTTCTTTTATTTCTTTTTCTGCTCTGATTGCTGTGGCCAAAACTTCCAATACTATGTTGAATAGTAGTGGTGAGAGTGGGCACCCTTGTCTTGTTCCTGACTTTAGGGGAAATGCTTTCAATTTTTCACCATTGAGGATAATGTTTGCTGTGGACTTGTCATATATAGCTTTTATTATGTTGAGGTATGTTCCTTCTATTCCTGGTTTCTGGAGAATTTTTATCATAAATGGATGTTGAATTTTGTCAAAGGCTGTCTCTGCATCTATTAAGATAATCATATGGCTTTTATTTTTCAATTTGTTAATGTGGTGTGTTACATTGACTGATTTGCGGATATGGAAGAATCCTTGCATCCCTGGGATAAAGCCCACTTGGTCATGATGTATGATCTTTTAAATGTGTTGTTGGATTCTGATTGCTAGAGTTTTGTTAAGGATTTTTGCATCTATGTTCATCAGTGATACTGGCCTGTAGTTTTCTTTTTTTGTGGGATCTTGGTCAGGTTTTGGTATTAGTGTGATGGTGGCCTCATAGAATAAGTTTGGAAGTTTATCTTCATCTGCAATTTTCTGGAATAGTTTGAGTAGGGTAGGTGTTCAGTTCAGTTCAGTCGCTCAGTCGTGTCCGACTCTTTGCGACCCCATGAATCACAGCACGCCATGCCTCGCTGTCTACTACCAACTCCCAGAGTTCACCCAGACTCACGTCCATCAAGTCAGTGATGCCATCCAGCCATCTCATCCTCTGTCGTCCCCTTCTCCTCCTGCCCCCAATCCCTCCAAGCATCAGAATCTTTTCCAAAGAGTCAACTCTTCGCATGAGGTGGCCAAAGTACTGGAGTTTCAGCTTTAGCATCATTCCTTCCAAGGAAATCCCAGGGCTGATCTCCTTAGCTCTTCTCTAAATTTTAAGAAGACATACAGATGGCTAAGAAACACATGAAAGGATGCTCAACATCACTCATTATCAGAGAAATGCAAATCAAAACCACAATGAGGTACTATTTCATGCCAGTCAGAATGGCTGCTATCCAAAAGTCTTCAAGCAATAAATGCTGGGGAGAGTGGGGAGAAAAGTGAACCCTCCTCCACTGTTAGTGGGAATGCAAACTAGTACAGCCACTATGGAGAACAGTGGGGAGATTCCTTAAAAAAAAAAACTGGAACTAGAACTGCCTTATGACCCAGCAATCCCGCTTCTGGGCATACACACTGAGGAAACCAGAACTGAAAGAGACATGTGTACCCCAGTGTTCATCGCAACACTGTTTATAATAGCCAGTACATAGAAGTAACCTAGATGTCTATCAGCAGATGAATGGATAAGAAAGCTGTGGTACATATACACAATGGGGTATTACCCAGCCATTAAAAACAATACATTTGAATCAGTTCTAATGAGGTGGATGAAACTGGAGCCTATTATACTGAGTGAAGTAAGCCAGAAAGAAAAACACCAATACAGTATACTAAGGCATACATATGGAATTTAGAAAGATGGTAACGATAACCCTGTATGCGAGACAGCAAAAGAGACACAGATGTATAGAGCAGTCTTTTGGACTCTGTGGGAGAGGGAGAGGGTGGGATGATTTGGAAGAATGGCACTGAAACATGTATAATATCATATATGAAACGAATCGCCAGTCCAGGTTCGATGCATGATACTGGATGCTTGGGGCTTGTGCACTGAGACAACCCATAAGAATGGTATGGGGAGGGAGGAGGGAGTGGGGTTCAGGATGGGGAACACGTGTATACCTGTGGTGGATTCATGTTGATGTGTGGCAAAACCAATACAATATTGTAAAATAATTAACCTCAAATTAAAATAAATTTAAAAAAAAAAGAGGGTATCTTTCTGACTCAGCTGGTAAAGAATCTGCATGCAAAGTAGGAGACCTGGGTTTGATTCCTGGGTTGGGAAGATCCCCTGGAGAAGGGAAAGGCTACCCAATCCAGTATTCTGGCCTGGAGAATTCCATGGACTGATTAGCCTATGGGCTCACAAAGAGTTGGACACTACTGAAAGACTTTCACTTTCACTTTCCTTGTCTTGACAATGATCTTGGAGAAAAATCTTTTTCTTTTTCACCATTGTGTAGAGTGTTAGCCAGAGCTGAGGTGCCTGCTCCTCTCTGTGGATGTCCAGGAGAGGAGGAGAGAAGAGTGAAAGAGGCTGAAGGATAAAAAGATTGAAGGCAGGAGAGGAAAGGGAAGGATGTAGCAGTGACTAGTGGGGTCAAATGCAGTCCATATTTGGCAGACGTGCAGGGCTAGACACCTGTCTTGTTGAGGAGGAGACTCTGAAGTTTTCAACAAGGGCATATTGGAGACCTCCTTTTAGCCTTGCCCCTGAGTCAGCAAGCTGCCCCCCACCCCACCCCTTTTTTGTGATAAATCTTCCAGATGTGAAGCCAGTTTCAAACTTTATTCTGAGGGAGGAGTTTCATAGGAGGCCTGCCTTGTGGCCTCATCCCGTGGCTCAGTGGGGAAGCTGTGAGCAGCAGAGGGTCACCTTTTTATTGGGATGTTGGCAGCTCACAGCTCTGGGCACTGCCCCTTCCCTGGGGTGGGTGGGGGAACTCAAAACTCGCAGATCACGAGGAGTGGCTCACTGCAGGGTACGTCATTCCACTTGCCCTCCGGATAGATCTGCACACAGTTCTCTGGTTGTCCAGCATTGTTGTTGTTGGGCTCCCCACTGGCCCAGTTGGAATAGACCAGTGACTCCCCCGTGGGGTAGGTGAACTTGCCCTCCGTGGAGATGTCATTCATGCTCAGGAAAGCATCATTGTTCTTGGCTCTGACCAGCTGTGCCACGGCCTCATTCTCAGCTGCAGAGCGTGGGGAGGCCAGCTGTCCCTTAGCCTCTCTGCAGATCTGCTGGGCATCCAAATATGATTTTACAGCACCTGCCGTCTTGAAGATCTTCTCCCCGACAGCCTGGCCATCAGGGAAGAGCACCGCTAGGGGAAGAGGAGATTCAGGTTGGGGATGCGGCAGCACCTAGATCTTGTGCTTCAACTGGAGTCCCCAGCTCCCACGAGGGTACCAGGGCACCAGATAGAACAAAAGCAAGGCATATTAATTACTGTGTAAATAGGAAAGACTTTGGCAAGGAAATGACACTGTAGAGTCCTGGGCAGTTCCTGAGAGTGTGGAAAACACCAACCAGGTGGCTCACTCTCACCCTTGCATGATGACTGGGCATGTGGAGTTGTCTGAGCCATTCTGTGCTGTGTGAAGGGGTGAGGAGAAAGGGGAGGACAGAGGTGCATCTGAGAGCAGCCAAGTGCTGACCTCTGCACTGGGGGCTGTCCAGTGTTGGCTTCCATATGCTCGCAGGTGAACCTATGGCCAGTCAGCCTCCCTGGACCACTGAGCAGGGGATGACAGCATCTGAGAGCTCTATGTGGGAGCGGGAGGGCAGGGTGGGATCAGCTTTGGAGAGACTCCTGTCTGGGCTTCAGAAAGTCATGTGTTCAGCCCTACCCTGGCAATGACAGCCCAGGTGACAAGGGAAAGTCACTTCTCTTTTCAGAGTCTAATCCCTTATTTCTAAGGAAAAGGTGCACTGCAAAACAGCATCCCCGATGTGACATGTTAAGTATCTCTTTTTCTTCCATCCCATCCACACCACTCTGACTTCCAGGGTCTGCATGGAAATCTTCTGGGCTCCTAAGAGGGCTCACTGGACTGGTTCTGAACCCAGGCTTCACCCTGACCCACTGCCCTTTTCCTCTGAGTAGCTTCAACAAGCAATCGGAGATCAGATTTTCCACGTAATCAGGATGGCGCCCAGACAGCCCTGGACAAGGTCAGTGCAAGCTTGTGTGCCGTGATTGGTTTATGTCCCATGCATCTGGGTGTGTGTGTGTGTGCATGCTTGAATACATTCGTGTGTCCATCTGAAGGTACATGGGCTGACTCAAGGTCCTCAGGATGGGTGCGCATATGTCTGCATGTGTGTTCATGTGTGTAGGTGGTGTGGACTGAGTGATGGTGTTTAGGTACACACAGGTGGCCAGCACATATGCCCAAGTTCACCTTTGTTTATATAAGTCTGCATGAAGGGTTAGTTTTTAAGTTGTGCCCAACTCTTTTTGACCCCATGTACTGAAGCCCACCAGGGACTTCTGTCCATGAGATTTTTCCAGGCTAGGATATTGGAGTGGTTTGCCATTTCCATTCCAGGGGATATTCCCGACCCAGAGATCAAACCCAGGTCTCCTGCAATGCAGGAAGATTCTTTACCAGCTGAGCTACCAGGGAATGAGGTAGTACATTGATATGTAAATATGATTGTGGAAGAAGGAACACATAAACTGCTGAGAATTCTCATCCCACTACTTCAGTACTTAGTTGGCTTGAGTTCTTAGGGGCCAACCCTATGTCTCACCCAATCAGGCCCCTTAATGCTCTGCTTCTTCAGAAAACTCTACTTTTTTTAGGTCAGTGAGGTTTGATAAGTGATGTGCATTCAAAGCTGTCATCAGGGAGAGCAGAGAAGGAGGAAGGGCAGTTGATGGAGCATCCCAAAGACGCAGGGCACTCAGGTGTGTGCTCCAAGAGGCCTCTGCCTGCTTAAGATCCAGGCTTAGGGAAGAATCTCTGCTTTAAACTCCCCAAGAGGTGCAGGGGAGTCCAGGACTGGCCAGAGACTGGAGGCAGCCTATTCCTTCCAGACCCAGGGACATCTTTAGGGTAAGATACTTAGTGGCCACACACCAAGGACAGGTCCCCAGCAGCCTTGAACCCCACAGGCATCATCCCACTCTGGATCTCAGGATCATGTCTGGATTCTCTGCTACTCTGGACTGTGCAGCTTCTTCTCTGGATATTTTCACACCAGGCACCACAGAGGGAAGAAATGCATCCTGGGTTGGGTGACCCTTTGTATGTCATAGGAACCTGCCCGGGGTAGGCTGTAGTAAAGGTCTGCTGAACTGGTGACATGGACCTCATCTTCCTCCTTCTCCAGTGCATCTACTTGAGCTTCTGGAGCATGTGGGGTACAGCTCTGTCCCAGCCCTGTCCTAACCCCACCTCCTGCCCCAGGTCTAGGTCCAGTCCCAGTCATGGTCCCAGCAAGTCCAATTTAGACCCAGCCAAGAGAACTACAAGCCAAGCCTAGACTAAGTCTGAGGCCCACTCTCAGGGCCTGGCAAGAGTCAGGTCCAGGAACTCACCTTTCTTATACTGAGAGAAGGCATTTTGGAAGTGTTGCAGCTGTCCGTCTAAGATTGTCACCCACTGCCTGAGAGCATTGACCTCTGCAGGAGAGAGAGGCCAAGTGAAGACAGATCCAGAACAGCCTGGAGTCACTCAGAGCCCAGGCCTCAAGGGAAGAGTGCCCAGGTGAAGATGCAAGTTGGGGGTGGGGTAAGGAGGTGGAACAGAGGCTTAGGAAGTCCACCTCTGCTGACCTAGCTGGCCTCTGTGTCCACGGGATTTCCTGGGGTTCTCTTGTAAACAGTATCCCTGACAGGTCCCTTGCCTCACTGACAGTGAACCAGATGTCATTTTAATTCCAAATTCTAGGAATCTGATAGCACTTCCTTTTGCATTGCAGGGGGTGGTATGGTTGTAGGAGAGGAATACACATAGCTTGAGTATTTCCCATCCACTGAGTTATTTGATGTTCAAAGTTATGTGATGAACTGGAGAGGGACGTTAGCTTGTCATAAAGATCAGATAGAAAATCTGCTCAGGTTGTCCTCCAGTGAGTCATAGAGGCTAAGACCAGAGTCCCCCTCGCCATACACCCTGTCAACCTTTCCCGCTTTGACCCCAACCTGTAACTAAATGGGTTACCTGAGAGGAGAGCTGAGCTGAATAAGGCCGCCTCCCTGCCCCACACCCTAATGGGGCCCCCAAGGCTTCCTTACCTGCAAGCCCACTCTCCCCCTTTGCTCCTCTTTCTCCAGGATCACCTCTGTCCCCCTTCAGTCCTGGGGGGCCCCTGGCACCTGAAGGGCCTTGTGGACCTATGGCTCCAGCAGGCCCTGAATAAGAGAAGTAGAAATGGGTGAGTGCTGAACATATATTTTAGCATTTTTGTGCCCCCCACCCCTGGCCCCAGCCTCCACACATGGACTGTCATATCCCCAGGAGTACACCCTCCCACATACAAATGTCCCTCTGTGCCTGGAACCTCTGCTTGCATCCTCTCTATACACTGACTGTCCCATAACCTAAAAACTAGCCTTCCCTGAATACAGACAGTCCCTGCTGCTCACACCACCCTCTCCCTGGAGACGGGCAGTTCCCAAAACCCAACACTGGCTCTCTCCCTGGAATGCCAGCTCTGATATGATGGCTGGTGGTGGTGGGCACAAAGGAATATGAGCCCAGCCCCATATCCATTGCTCACCTGCTTCCCCAGCATGTCCAGGGGCTCCAGTCTCCCCGGGGGCACCTCTCTCTCCTTTGAGACCTGCGGGGCCTGGGGAGCCCTGCATGCCTGGGGCACCCACTCCTCCTGAGGCAGAAACACATTGGAGAAACATGCGCGCTCAGCAGGTACCATTTCTTCATCAGTGCAGCTTGTCACCCATAGCTCCAGGTGAGAGAGCGACCTGGGAGACTGCTCCTGACTGCTAGGTCTCCTCTAGGAGATTCAGTCAGTGTGGGAATGTGGGAGGTGAGGCCCAGGCCAGGCCTACCAGGCACGGACGTTCCAGGCTTTTCCAGGCACTGTGCACATACCCTGCTCCCTACCAGGGCTGCCAACGTCACCCCTCCCTTCTCCCTCCCTCACCCACCTCATACCACCCTCCTACCTTTGGGCCCAGTCTCTCCTTTGGGGCCTGGTGTGCCTGGAGGTCCCATGCTTCCCTGCCTCCATGAGGGGCCCTCTCTTCCAGCTGGACCAGGCATACCTGGAGGCCCTGGGAAAAAAAACCAGCCCCGTCAGTGACACTGAATGTCCTCGGAACGGAGTGCATAAAAGATGGGGCTGTAATAGAAGTCAGACAGGCAGCCTCCTCCTAAAGATGTTGCCCTCACTCTCCACCCTCCCCATGAGCTCCTGTGATAACCCTGTGCTCAGCTCCCTGAGATAACCCTGTGCCAACTTGAGAATGACCTTCCTCTTCCTGTGGTAGAATCTCTGCACGCCTACTGCCATGGCCTAGCAGCAGCACACCATCTGCAGACACCTGCATTCCATGCCCAGCTGCTTACCAGGTGGTCCAGGGTCTCCCTTTGGTCCGGGTTCTCCAGCAGAGCCATTGTCCCCTTTCAGCCCAATGGGGCCAGCTGGTCCAGGCCTCCCTGCTCGTCCTGCAGGTCCTGGTGAACCTGTGGCCGCAGAAGAGATGGACATAAAGCTGATCCCGGCCCAGGAGGAGCCAGCTGCCTGCAGGGTCAGGGCCTTGGCATTCTTTCAGGGTTCTGTAGGGTGTAGACACTGCCCTTCCAGGTGACTGGTCCAGTGGCTATCAAGAAATGCGTGTCCACATCTCCATTTTACAAGTGAAGAAACAGGCTTGCTGAATTGATGGCAGATCCAAACCAAGACTCACCTGGCTTTGCATACAATGCACCTGCCCCTGCCCCAAGGCCACGGTATTTATGGCAGTTAAGTTTGTCAGCTTTTACCCTGGACCATGGACTCCCTGCCCTCCCCCCTTCCCAGAACCAAAGTTTCTGTCAGAAATGACACCTGACACTTACCACCAGAAAAATAGAAATCAAAAGCACAAAGAGCTGTCACCTCACACCTCTCAGAATGGCTATTATCAGACAGCAAATAGGAAGTGCTGCAGAAGTAGAGAAAAGGAAAGCTTTGTGCAGTAGGGATGCAAATGGAACAGCCACTATGGAGACAGCATGGAGGTTTCTCAGAAAGTTAAAACTAGAGCCACTGTATAATCCATCAATTCCCCTTCTCAGCATATAACTAGACAAAATGAAAATACTAACCTGAAAAGATATATGTACCCCCAAGTTAATTGCAGCGTCATTCATGGTAGCCCAGACATGGATGCAGCCTAGAGCCCAAGTATCTGTGGATGGAGGAACGGATGTAGAAAATGCAGGGTGCGTATACAATGGAACATTATTGAGCCATAAAAGGGAATGAAATCTTGCTATTTGCAGCAACACTGGTGAACCTTGAAGGCACTATGCTTAGTGGAATAAGTCACAGGGAAGGGCGGTACCATACGATCTCACTTACATGTGACATCTAAGAAAACAGATGAACAAAAACAACTTACTCACAATACAGAGAACAGATTTGTGGTTGCTAGAGGTGGGGTTGAGAAGTTGGCACAATGGATAGAAATCTTCAAAAGGTACAAGAGTTCAGTTAAAAAAAAATTGAGTCCCAGGAATATAATGTACAGTGAAGTTACTATGGTTAGTAATCCTGGGTTGCATGCTTGAACATTGCTGAGCAAGCAGATCTTAAAAGCTCTCATCACACACAAATCGTAACTATGTGTGTTGATGACTTATTGTGACATCATTTCACAATATATGCAAATATGAATTCATTATGATGTACATCTGATTCTAATATATTATAGATCAATTGTATTTAATCCAAAAAAAACACAAACTATGTAACATACTTTTAACATTATGGAAGATAGATGACATTATTGTTCATTATTAAGTGATAAAAGTAAGTTATAAACACTATTTAATATGATTCAGTTTCTTCAACATGTCCATGCATGTGTCAGGCATGTGCACATGTAACACACATTGAAAAAACGACAAGAAGAGCATAGACAAGTGTTATCGTTTGTTCTTTCTAAGGGGCACAATTCAGGCAATTTAAATTTTCATCTTTTTGTATTTAGTGACCACATGCTAATTTGCTTTTGAAAAATGACCAAACATTTCAAAACATCACATTACCTTAAGAAGGCTGCCTAAGTCTGAAATTATGAGATTTGCCTTCAAAGACTAAAGGGAGAAATGCCTATTGATTCAAGAATTATACACTCAATTCTGTGAGTTTGGTTATTCTTTTTTCATTGAGATTAAATTCACATAATATAAAAATAACTTTTTTATTTTCTTTTACTGTGTTGTGTAGCTTGCAGGCTCTCAGTTACCCAACCAGGGATTAAACCTGAGGCCTGGCAGTGAGAGCACCGAATCCTAACCACTGGACCTCCAGGAATTACCTGTAATTAATCATTTAAAGTATACAAATCAGTGGCATTTAGAACATTGACATAGTTGTACAACTACCACTACTCTTTAGTTCAAGACTATTTCATTAATCCCAAAGAAAACCTCATACCCATATTCCCTCCCTGCCTCCTCCTAAGCCCTGGCTACCTTTATGCAGCTGCCTGTCTCTGTTACCTATTCTGGATATTTTATATAAATATATACAATATATGACCCTTTGTGTCTGCCTCTTTAAACCAGGAGTGACATTCTTGAGGCTCATCCAATTTGTAGCACATCTCAGTACTTCATTCCAGTCTATGGCTGAGTAATGTTCTATAGTATGAACACAGTACATTTTCTTTATTCAATCACCATGGATAAATGTTGATAGACACTTGGGTTGTTTCTATCTTTTGACTGTTGTGAGTCAGCATTCATGTGCAAAAAAGACAACAAAAGAAATCTGTCAGTTACTACTAACTTGTTCATTCACTTATTTGTTCATTTCCTCATTATTTCATTTCTCTGTTCACTGAGAATCTCTCTGTGGAACATGGCTCTCTGCCTAGCACTGAGCAGGAAGTAAATGTCAGCACCAGGTCCTGGTCTACAAGGAACTTGTCACTGAAGTTTAAACTGTGAGGCACAGGTAATGAGAGAAGAAAACAGCTTATGAGATATCCCTCATCCCGTCCCAGCACCCCCAACCCATGGACACACACGTACTCATAGGGAACAGGACTTCAAGGCTGAAGAGGATTCAGAGCCCTGGAGAGGAGAGGTGACATTTCAGATCTGGAAACCACTCCCCCAGGGTAAGAAGGGCCAGGCTTGCCTGGGCCAAGAATGTGCAGGTGGAGGGAGACTGGGGTATTTGGTGGGTGGTGAGAGCCTCTGTGCTGGACATTGGGTCCTGCTCTTAGCTCCAAATCTCGCTAGGCAATCAATGGGAGCCCGGAGGATGGGCCCCGCATCCCAGACCTCTGGTGCACTGTGCTCAGGCAGAGACACCTGGTCCCTGGTTGAGCCTCTCCTTGGCTCCCCCGTGGCTGGGGAGGGCAGCAGGTACCTGGGAAGCAAGTCACTCCTTAGAAGGGAGCATTAGAGGTTGCCCATCTTTTGCACAACCATGGCAGCCATGAGAGCAGGGAGGTAGAGGAAGGGATACTTTTCAATTCAAGGCCCCTCGGGGAGCTAGAGAGAGCTGGCATCTTGAATACCACCCCTCCTCTGAGATCACTTCTAGGAGGCCTGCTCTAGCCCCAGCCCATTCATGTTGGAAGCTACTTTCTTTCTAAAAGACAGATACTTGTCTCTTACCCTACAAATCCTGGGGATATTATGTGTTCTTTTCGGCTTTAATGTTGTTCATTTCTTTCCTCTCCAATCAAAACACAAACTCCAGAAAGATAAAAGACCTCAGTTGATCCCCCATCTCCCTGGCCCAGGGCCATGGTGGTCCCCTTGTCCTTGTTGCTGGTTCATCAAATTCTCACTTCTTGTCAGTAAAAACCAGATCTTCTCCTGTGGGACAGTGTTTCCAGAAAATTGCCTTAATAATCAGTACATTTGGAAACTTCAGGCAAATTCAGCTGGTTGGGACAGCAGAAGGATAAAACTTTATCTTGAAGACCCAACAAAGAAATGAAGCCTTTGCTCAATTCTTTGTCACTAGTTGGTTGATATTATTCTCATCTACAGATGATTAAACTGAAACTTACAACACTGTCATCAGTTCAAAAATATTTGACATTCTGCAGAGGCAACATTTAATACGAATGATCAACAATTAAGCTTTGGAGTGTGTGTACTCAGTCACATCTGACTCTTTGTGGATTCCTGACAGATTCCTCTGTCCATGATATTCTCCAGGCAATAACAGAGTGAGTTGCCATTTTTATCCAGGGGATTGTCCCAACCGTGGGATGAAACCCACATCTCCTATGTCTCCTACATGAGTGTACAAAGTCACTTCAGTTGTGTGCAACCCAGTGGCCCAAAGCCCGCCAGGCTCCTGTGTCCATGGGATTCTCCAAGCAAGAATACAGGAGAGGGTTGCTATGCCCTCCTCCAGGGGATCTTTCTGACCCAGGGATCGAAACTACATCTCTTACATCTCCTTCACTGGGAGTCAGGTTTTTTTTTTACCACTAGTACCACCTGGGATGCCCAGTGAGTTCTGGAGCAGGGGACTCCAAATACCAGTCACTCGCTCATTCTTTGTACCTTCTTGGGGGTGTTAGGGTCAGAATATCCTAGGGGAGGAATCAGGACAGGTGGTTATGGAGCTGGGGACTTGGGCAAGTCATTCTTTGCCAACCAGTAAAGCCATGGTTTAGGTGGACTGAAAATTTGGGGGAAACGTCCCCTCTTGGGAAGACCATCTTCAAGGTTTCCACTAAAGAAGATTCAGAGTTGAGGTTGGTTACAATTCCATTGCCCACCCCTTCCTATCAGGGCAAAACCGTGGTCCCAACTCTACCTGGATCTCCCTTCTCCCCCCGGGGGCCTTCTCTCCCATCTTGTCCATCACGACCAGGCAAGCTACCCTCCACGGGGCTACACATAACCAGGGTACAGGCGTTGGCCAGTGTTTTCTGGGAATAGATCTTCATTTCTGCTCCCAGGGATCTCCAGGGCTGTGTGAGCAGGAGCAGCACGGAGAGTGGGAGGAGAAGCATGTCCTAGGCAGAGGAAAAGAGAGGGGGGCGGGGGGTGCTCTTGGTCCAAGGACGAGGATTAGGGCTGGCCCAGCTCCTGGAGGTCAGGAGAAGCCCTTTCCCCATCTCTTCTCCCACCCTCTGGGGCCAAGAGTAGCAGGGCTTCAAAAGCAGTTTAAGGAAAGTTAGGATGAGGTCTGGCCAGGGAGGTCATGAGTGGACCAGCTGGGCAAATGACCTGCTCTTCCAGCAGCATGAATCTACTCCCAGATGCTCTGTGTCATCCCTTTTTGGGCTTGTCATCCCTGCCAAGGGCACTGTGGCCAGGATGTAGAAGTCCTCATTGAGGCCATTGTCACACAAAGAGGGACTCACTGAGGGCCCTCGGGTGGGACCCTTCCCTCTCTGGCCTCTTTATCCCTTTTTATACCAGTAAGTCGGTTGCTTTACCTCTTACAATGCTGGCTTCTTTCCTCTCACTTGCTGCTTTGGACAGGCTAGTACTGGAGTCTGCAGTGCTATCTGAAAAGAAAGCCAGAGTCCTAATGCTTGGTAAGGTCTGTCCTGAGCACAGAAAGGTGCATGACTGCTTTTTTTTCCAGGATTTGTCATTCATGTGCTCCACCAGGAAAGTTCCTCGTACACCTAGAGTCCTGCCCAGACCTCTTAAGAGGACCTGGGACGGGGGCCTCTTGGTAGAGAGGACGTGTGAGATGGGTGCCATCAGGGGGAAGCTGGCTTCAAAGGAGGAAAACCGGTGTCCAGTAGAGCTTCTGGTTACCATCGGAAAGGGACTCAGGAGCTAAGTGAGATCAGGGTGCAGGATGTGGGTCACTCCCAGTGTTGGGCTTCTTTCTTCTCTCAGAGAGAAACTGTAATGTTTAGAGCATGGAAAAGAATCATGGGAGTTGCAGAGACCTGGAAGAAAGCCTGAGGGACCTGTGCAAAGGACCGAGAATTGCCAAGCAGGCTGATGCAGTGGGAGGGAAGGGGTTTCCTAAGCAGAGAAGTGCCTCCTTCCAAGAGGATGATGAATTGCATTTACCCTGGGGACTTCCAGACAATGGCATCAGACATCTGGTTGGATGTCACATTCAACTCTCCCCCTCTCCCTGTCCTGGAAAGACATCTCCCACCAAACAAAGGGAGCAGAGTGAAGAGCACCCCTTATTGCCTCATTTGCTCCCACCACCAGCACTGAACCTCCTAGAGTGGAAGATCTACACACACCCTGCCGCCTTCAACCACCTACATAGGCAAGGAGATATTCACTGGATATTGGAAAACAAATTAAGAGGCAAGGACAGAGACACTCACAATTGCTTCCCGTAAGGGTCCAGAATGTCCAGGCAAGTTAGAGTTCCTGGGTAAGCACTGGCTCTTTATATCTGCCCTGTAACTTGACCCTAAGCCCCAGTTTCCTGAGAATTCTCTTCGGGAAGTAGGGTAATTTCCTTATTATTGACTCACTCAGTCACACCCCCACCTGAGCTCAGGTGTCCACCTGGGTTCTGGACACCTGCCACTAACGTTGACAGGACTAAACACACATTAGAGTCCAAAGAGCACCCTCAGCCCAGGATCTCATGGATTCCCCACTTCAGCCTTGTAAGTAAAATGGCAGCATCGGTGTCTGTATTTCATGATCTCTAGGGATCCAAGGTCCAGAGAAGAACAGTAAGTTGTACAGCGATCTACAACTCTTGCAAAAGCAGCCTTCCTCTGCAGAGTCCAAGAGCTAGCACCCTGCGGCCACTTCTCTTCCACCTTCATCTCAACATTACTGCTCAGACGCTAAGAAAGAGCTGGGAGCTGCTTGGCCAATCTGAGCAGAAGTGGGGCAGG
Source organism: Bos javanicus (assembly GCF_032452875.1). Taxonomy (NCBI): domain Eukaryota; kingdom Metazoa; phylum Chordata; class Mammalia; order Artiodactyla; family Bovidae; genus Bos; species Bos javanicus. The sequence continues at coordinate 36,920,359 of NC_083895.1, read as the reverse complement.
TGAAGGGCTGCTGAGGCAACAGCCTGTGGGAGACAGCATCTCGTCGAGCTGCCATCTGGCAGGGGTCACTCTTTTGCTTTATGCTGTAGATCTAGGACTACTCTCCACTTGCCTCAAGATGGCTTTCTACGCTCTCTGTTCATCTCCTACCCAACCCTTTTTCACTCACTGCTGCTGCTAAGTCACTTCAGTATGTCCGAGTCTGTGTAACCCCATAGACGCACATGACTATCCAATTCTCTTAATTATAGGATGTAATGGCAACTGCCTACATGCTTGCTGCCCCAGACACTGGTTTCCCTGGTAACTGATGAACAAACTGACATCAACTCTCTATTAGACTGGTAGGCTCCTCCCTCAAGCGGTGAAGAGTGCCTCCACGTCCTTCCTGCTCTCTGCTGAACATGGTATGCTGTTGCGCTAGGACCCTTCTTTTCTGGACACGTAAGATTTCCTATCTAATAAGCCATGGACATCTTTGTCCCTGTCTCCCAACTCTTGCTTCGGTCTCAAGGCTGGGCATCAACACGCGTGCACAGCTGCAGGGTGAAGCCCAACAATTGGTGAGTCAGCCAGAAAGCTACAGAAAATCCCGTGAGTGCAGAGATGTTGGAGAATGAGGACAGGAAGGGAAAGTTGTGGGGATAATACCAGGGTGTCATTCCCCTAGCAAGTGGGCTCCTGTGAGAGATATCTTTCTCTTCCATTAAACTGATGACATCTTATTAACCTCAGTTTCTTTCCAGTTTAAAAGTAGCAGCCTGGGCTTGTGCTTCACCTGACTGCCTGGGGAGGGCTTGTGATACTGGCAAAACACAAGAGCCTTTCTGGTTTTATTGTTTTCTACAAAATACAAACATACCCCTGACCCACCACCCCTAAACAATTACAGGCTTTAGAGACACTAAGTGGGACAGCTTGTGAATTGGCCATGGTCGGTTACCATGAAGGGTTTGGTTAGGACCTGTGGCAATGGCCAAAGAAAAAGAGTGCCCTTGGGCTTCTGGTCCCAGGTGTGGGAGGGGGTAGAGCAGGGATATAGTGCCAAGGAACAAGGCTCTATGCGGCCTACATGCTTTACAACAGTTGGAAGCTGCTACAGTGGGCCTACTCAACTTGCTGAGCAATGCAAAAAACACCGCTTTAGTGGCCATGAATTTCAGGAATGGGCTGATAAGAATGCCATACTCAGGCATTTCCGCCTGTCCTACAGCCCTACTGCTGCCAGCCTAATGGACGAGTGGACTGAGTAAGCAACAGCAGATACAGGGACCCACTGTCTCGACCTGTGAACCAAGAGGCTAGCTTAAGTCACAGAGCTTTTCATTAAATATTCCAAGAGCAGTCAGCACAGGGCGTACCTACCTTGTATTAAACCAGAGCAAACTATTCAACATCATCGGAGTTCAACTGCTGATCAGCCAAATATCATTACCAGCTAACAATCAGGAGAATAACTTTTGCCCTTGCTACAGGATTACCCAAGGGAACATACTGTAAGTGGCTCTGGGACTGAAACTGGTATGGATGTCCCAGTTGTTTTGGGTTTGCAGCCCTGTAGGGATTAGGAATAAGGGACTTAAAGATTTCATCTGCACCCACATAAAATATCTAAGAAATTAATCTAGGTCCCCTACTAGAAAAGGCACCATTATATTAACCTTGTGTTCTGTTATACCCCTCCAGTGTTTTTTGACACTGGCTGGAGTGGACTGAGTTTGGACAGAGTAATGGTACTCTAGCCAGGACAAAAAACGTAGTCAGGGGTGTTATTATGTCAGAATGCTGTGACTGCTTGTATTTTGCTTACTGGTCATGATCTTCCCTGCACTGAGTCTGTTAGACATCTTACATTTCATGTCTAGTCTGAGTGGTAAGGAATCTATTTGCAGACATGGCAACAATGGTGACCTCACTCCATAATGAATCTGATGGTGGGTCTACAGTGATATGCTGTTGTTATCCTCAGGAATTCCATGAAAAATTGTCCTGATAAATGGCTGTCTCCAAAGATTGCCTGTTCTTTGGACTCTCAGTACTCGCAGCTGTGGTTGTCTGTATTGCATTTGTGGTATCTGACTGCGGTGCACCTTTGTATACCTGAGGCCGGGAATACTGTGGAAGAGGGGTGGACCTAGATAGTAAGGGTCCTAGGTCATGCAGGTTATATAGGGATGGAGTGTATGGTCAGCCCATTTGACATGGCTGTTCTCTTTCTTTTACTACACCTCCCTGCTCAACCAGTCCCTGCTCCACTCACAGGACTGCTCAATCCTATTTCATACATTGCTTAATTAATAACCACCTACATGCTGGCTGCTGATCTAGCTGCAGGTTTCCCTGGTAACAGATAAGCCCAGCTGACATCAACTCCCCCTGTAAATGGTAGGGGGACACATTGACACTTCTCCCCAGTGCCAAAAATTGCTGCCATTTCCTAGCTGCTATAAACATTGGCACATCACTATAGGATAATGTGTTTCGAACATGTAACATGTCCTGTCCAATAACCATTGATGTCTTTGTTGCGGTCTCTCCCCCTTGCTTCAGTCTTAGGGCAGGGCATCTACAAGGCATGAAGGCCTGTGAGGTCCAGCCCAACAGCGGTGGGCAGGTTGCTTTGGTTTGGGTCTCTGGGAACTGTCAGGGGAGGTCTGGCAGTGGTGCCTTCCACCAGAGCATTTATAGACCCACTTCTGCTCTATTCTGGGTGCTGAGCTCTTTGCTTCTAAAACCATAACACAGGCAGGAAAATAGAGACATGGACATCAGAAGAAGTAAGAATCCAGCTCTGTTTCCCCCTTGACCCGTCAGGCAGAGGGCAGTGTCTCTGAGGTCAAATCTTGGGGATTCGATTTATACCTTTCATCTGATCATTGTATACTAGGTGCAAATTCAGAGCAACTGTCCACACCTGGCTGCTATTGCTGCGAAGTTGCTTCAGTCATGTCCGACTCTGTACAGCCCCATAGGTGGCAGCCCACCAGGCTCCTCCATCCCTGGGATTCTCCAGGCAAGAACACTGGAGTGGGTTGCCATATCCTTCTCCAATGCGTGAAAGTGAAAAGTGAAAGTGAAGTCGCTCAGTCGTGTCCGACTCCTAGCGACCCCATAGACTGCAGCCTACCAGACTCCTCCGTCCATGGGATTTTCCAGGCAAGACTACTGGAGTGGGGTGCCATTGCCTTCTCCATCACACCTGGCTAGGAGTGACTTGTCCATTGGTTGGCTAAAATGGAGGACTCTTCATGTACTATTGCCTTTATTGTCCTTTCATTTCCTTGAAGTTGATGTCTTAGTAGCTCCCATTTGTTGATTCTTAGCTCAGATAGTAATCTGCCTACCCTTCACTACCCAGAGTGCTGAAGTCCTCAGGTATACAGGCATTCCTTAAAACATTTCTCCCTCTGCTACGAGCTGGGATCCAAATGAAAAATCACTTTCTGTGGCTCAGATGCCTTTCTTGGTTTTAGGCATGGATTGAAATTCATGCCTTCAGTTCATGTGCCCACTTATATGACTGTAAGCTCATCTCTTATGGACAGATGTTCAGACATAAGCAGCCACCAAGTCCAGATGAAAAGCACCTGAGTTTGAATCAACACTCTTCCTGCAGGCTGTATCAGAGAAGCACTTTTCTGATGAGACTGAATTTCCTTTCTCTCCATGCAGAACAGAAGGGTCTTGCAAGCCAGTTGAAGCAGGATCATAGGTTTTTGGGTACAAATGACTCTTTCATTTGTATCCAAAGAGACTAACTGCTAAGCCTGCTAAGTCGCTTCAGTCATGTCCGACTCTGTGCGACCCCATAGATGACAGCCCACCAGGCTCCCCAGTCCCTGGGATTCTCCAGGCAAGAACACTGGAGTGGGTTGCCATTTCCTTCTCCAAAGCATGAAACAGAAAATGAAAGTGAAGTTGCTCAGTCATGTCCAACTCTTAGTGACCCCATGGACTGCAGCCTACCAGGTTCCTCCATCCGTGGGATTTTCTGGGCAAGAGTACTGGAGTGGGTTGCCATTGCCTTCTCCAAAAGAGACTAAGATATACCCCAAATCACTATCTTCCTACCTTTTGGAGAACAGTTCTCATCTAGGTATAATTGAGTCTCAATCCCCACCAAGGTTAAGGTCAAACACCTGAGATGATTAGGTTATCCCAAGGGGTAGGAGAGGGTGGATTTGAGGAAGGTGGATTTGGGGCCCTAGGGCCCTCAAGCACAAGATACTGGTTACCACTGTTTCATAAATCACTTCAGAACTTACAGGAGAGGTGGTTCAGCATAGGTGTATCTTGGAGATAAGGAATAAAGGAATAAATCACATGCCCACCCAGCCCAACCCCTAATTATTTTATGGACTTTCCTTCTTAACCATCCATTCAAATGAGCCTGTACCCCTCAACCACTTAGGGCCACATGTATTTCCAAGGGATGATAAATAACTACTAGGATTTGAGTAAATGCTGTCTTGTACATCCCAAAGGGAATCAGGAGAATCATGTCTTCTCGAGAGTTTAAGAATGGGTTGGTATAAAGGTACAAAGAACCCCCAACAACTGGTGGCCCAGTGGTTAGGATTCCTGGGTTTCACAGCTGTGGCCTGGGTTCAGTTCCTGGTCAGGGAGCTGAGAGCCCATAAGCAACATGGTAAAGCCAAAAAAGAAAAACAAGTTTTCTCCCCAGTGTACCCTCAGTTTGAAGTCCCTGTGACCCATAGCTTATTGGTTTCTTTCTTTTGTTTTTGGCCATGGAGCAAGGTATGGGGGATCCTAGTTCCTGACCAACAATGGAATCCATATTTCCTGCATTGCAAGCAGGAAGTCTTAACTACTATACCACCAGGGAAGCTCCCCCAAAGATTATTGGGTACTATCTGTTTGTTCAGTTGTCACTCAGTTGTGACTGACTCTTTGTGACCCCTTGGACTCCAGCACACCCTATCCATTGCCATCTCCCAGAGTCTACTCAAACTCATGCCCATTGAGTTGGTGATGCCATCCAACCATCGCATCTCTGTTGTCCCCTTCTCCTCCCACCTTCAATCTTTCCCAACATCACGGTCTTTTCTTTTCTTTTTTTTATGTTTCTGCTGGTTTTTTTTATTATTTTTAATTTTTTAAATTTATTTATTTTAATTGGAGGTTAATTACTTTACAATATTGTATTGGCTTTGACATATATCAACATGAATCCACCACAGATATACACGTGTTACCCATCCTGAACCCCCTCCCTCCTCCCTCCCCATACCATCTCTCTGGGTCATCTCAGTGCACCAGCCCCAAGCATCCAGTATCATGCATCAAACCTGGACTGGCGATTTGTTTCATATATATTATACGTTTCAATACTATTCTCCAAAATCATCCCACCCTCTCCCTTTCCCACAGAGTCCAAAAGACTGTTGTATACATCAGTGTCTCTTTTGCTGTCTCGCATATAGGATTATCGTTACCATCTTTCTAAATTCCATATATATCCATTAGTATACTGTATTGGTGTTTTACTTTCTGGCTTACTCACTCTGTGTAATAGGCTCCAGTTTCATGCACCTCATCAGAATTGATTCAAATGAATTCTTTTTAATGGCTGAGTAATACTCCATTGGGTATATGTACCACTGCTTTCTTATCCATTCATCTGCTGATGGACATCTAGGTTGTGTCCATGTCCTGGCTATTATAAACAGTGCTGCGATGAACATTGGGGTACATGTGTCTCTTTCAATTCTGGTTTACTTGGTGTGTATGCCCAGCAGTGGGATTGCTGGGTCATAAGGCAGTTCTATTTCCAGTTTTTTAAGGAATCTCCCCACTGTTCTCCATAGTGGCTGTACTAGTTTGCATTCCCACCAACAGTGTCAGAGGGTTCCCTTTTCTTCACACCCTCTCCAGCATTTATTGCTTGTAGACTTTTGGATAGCAGCCATTCTGACTGGCATGAAATGGTACCTCATTGTGGTTTTGATTTGCATTTCTCTGATAATGAGTGATGTTGAGCATCTTTGAATGTGTTTGTTAGCCATCTGTATGTCTTCTTTGGAGAAATGTCTATTTAGTTCTTTGACCCAGTTTTTTATTGGGTCGTTTATTTTTCTGGAATTGAGCTGCAGATGTTGCTTTTATATTTTTGAGATGAGTTGTTTTTCAGTTGCTTCATTTGCTATTATTTTCTCCCATACTGAAGGCTGTCTTTTCACCTTGCTTATAGTTTCCTTTGTGGTACAGAAGCTTTTAAGTTTAATTAGGTCCCATTTGTTTATTTTTGCTTTTATTTCCAATATTCTGGGAGGTGGGTCAAAGAGGATCCTGCTGTGATTTATGTCGGAGAGTGTTTTGCCTATGTTCTCCTCTAGGAGTTTTATAGTTTCTGGTCTTACGTTTAGATCTTTAATCCATTTTGAGTTTATTTCTGTGTATGGTGTTAGAAAGTGTTCTAGTTTCATTCTTTTACAAGTGATTGACCAGTTTTCCCAGCACCACTTGTTAAAGAGATTGTCTTTAATCCATTGTATATTCTTGCCACCTTTGTCAAAGATAAGGTATCCATAAGTGTGTAGTTTAATCTCTGAGCATCTATTTTGTTCCATTGATCTATATTTCTGTTTTTGTGCCAGTACCATACTGTCTTGATGACTGGCTTTGTAGTAGAGCCTGAAGTCAGGCAGGTTGATTCCTCCAGTTCCATTCTTCTTTCTCAAGATTGCTTTGGCTATTCGAGGTTTTTTGTATTTCCATACAAATTGTGAAATTATTTGTTCTAGCTCTGTGAGAAATATTGTTGGTAGCTTGATAGGGATTGCATTGAATCTATAGATTGCTTTGGGAAATACACTCATTTTCACTATATTGATTCTTCTGATCCATGAACATGGTATTAGTGTCCTCTTTGATTTCTTTCACCAGTGCTTTACAGTTTTCTATATATAGGTCTTAGGTTTCTTTAGGTAGATATATTCCTAAGTATTTTATTCTTTTCGTTGCAATGGTGAATGGAATTGTTTCCTTAATTTCTCTGTTTTCTTATTATTAGTGCATAGGAATGCAAGGGATTTCTGTGTGTTGATTTTATATCCTGCCACATATTCATTGATTAGCTCTAGTAATTTTCTGGTGGAGTCTTTAGGGTTTTCTATGTAGAGAATCATGTCATCTGCAAACAGTGAGAGTTTTACTTCTTCTTTTCCAATCTGGATTCCTTTTATTTCTTTTTCTGCTCTGACTGCTGTGGCCAAAACTTCCAAAACTATGTTGAATAGTAATGGTGAAAGTGGGCACCCTTATCTTGTTCCCTACTTTAGGGGAAATGCTTTCAATTTTTCACCATTGAGGATAATGTTTGCTGTGGACTTGTCATATATAGCTTTTATTATGTTGAGGTATGTTCCTTCTATTCCTGGTTTCTCAAGAGTTTTACCATAAACGGATGTTGAATTTTGTCAAAGGCTCTCTCTGCATCTATTGACATAATCACATGGCTTTTATTTTTCAATTTGTTAATGTGGTGTATTACATTGATTGATTTTGTGGATATTGAAGAATCCTTGCATCCCTGGGTTAAAGCTCACTTGGTCATGATGTATGATCTTTTTAATGTGTTATTGGATTCTCATTGCTAGAATTTCGTTAAGGATTTTTGCATCTATGTTCATCAGTGATATTTGCCTGTAGTTTTCTTTTTTTGTGGCATCTTTGTCAGGTTTTGGTATTAGGGTGATGGTGGCCTCGTAGAATGACTTTGGAAGTTTACCTTCCTCTGCAATTTTCTGGAAGAGTTTGAGTAGGGTAGGTGTTCAGTTCAGATCAGTCACTCAGTCGTGTCCGACTCTTTGCAACCCCATGAATCACAGCACACTAGGCCTCCCTGTCCACCACCAACTCCCGGAGTTCACCCAGACTCACATCCATTGAGTCAGTGATGCCATCCAGCCATCTCATCCTCTGTCATCCCCTTCTCCTCCTGCCCCCAATCCCTCCCAGCATCCGAGTCTTTTCCAAAGAGTCAACTCTTCTCATGAGGTGGCCAAAGTACTGGAGTTTCAGCTTTAGCATCATTCCTTCCAAAGAAATCCCAGGGCTGATCTCCTTAGCTCTTCTCTAAATATTAAGAAGACATATAGATGGCTAACAAACACATGAAAAGATGCTCAACATCACTCATTATCAGAGAAATGCAAATCAAAACCACCATGAGGTATTATTTCATGGCAGTCAGAATGGCTGCTATCCAAAAGTCTACAAGCAATAAATGCTGGAGAGAGGGGGGAGAAAAGGGAACCCTCTTCCACTGTTGGTGGGAATGCAAACTAGTACAGCCACTATGGAGAACAGTGTGGAGATTCCTTAAAAAACTGGAACTAGAACTGTCTTATGACCCAGCAATCCCACTGCTGGGCATACACATTGAGGAAATCAGAATTGAAAGAGACACGTGTACCCCAAAGTTCATCGCAGCACTGTTTATAATAGCCAGGACATAGAAGCAACCTAGATGTCCATCAGCAGATGAATGGATAAGAAAGTAGTGGTACATATATACAATGGAATATTACCTAGCCATTAAAAACAATACATTTGAATCAGTTCTAATAAGGTGGATGAAACTGGAGCCTATTATACTGAGTGAAGTAAGTCAGACAGAAACACACCAATACAGTATACTAAGGCATACATATGGAATTTAGAAAGATGGTAACGATAACCCTGTATGCGAGACAGCAAAAGAGACATAGATGTATAGAGCAGTCTTTTGGACTCTGTGGGAGAGGGAGAGGGTGGGATGATTTGGGAGAATGGCATTGAAACATGCATAATATCATATATGAAACGAATCGCCAGTCCAGGTTCGATGCATGATACTGGATGCTTGGGGCTGGTGCACTGAGACAACCCAGAGGGATGGTACAGGGAGAGAGGAGGGAGGGGGGTTCAGAATGGGGAACATGTGTATACCTGTGGTGGATTCATGTTGATGTATGGCAAAACCAATACAATATTGTAAAGTAATTAACTTCAAATTAAAATAAATTTAAAAAAAAAAAAAGAGAGGGTATCTTTCTGGCTCAGCTGGTAAAGAATCTGAATGCAATGCAAGAGACATGAGTTTGATTCCTGGGTTGGGAAGATCCCCTGGAGAAGGCAAAGGCTACCCAATCCAGTATTCTGGCCTGGAGAATTCCATGGACTGATTAGCCCATGGGCTGACAAAGAGTTGGACACTACTGAGAGACTTTCACTTTCACTTTCCTTGTCTTGACAATGATCTTGGAGAAAAATCTTTTTCTTTTTCACCATTGTGTAGAGTGTTAGCCAGAGCTGAGGTGCCTGCTACTCTCTGTGGATGTCCAGGAGAGGAGGAGAGAAGAGTGAAAGAGGCTGAAGGATAAAAAGATTGAAGGCAGGAGAGGAAAGGGAAGGATGTAGCAGTGACTAGTGGGGTCAAATGCAGTCCATATTTGGCAGACGTGGAGGGCTAGACACCTGTCTTGTTGAGGAGGAGACTCTGAAGTTTTCAACAAGGGCATCTTGGAGACCTCCTTTTAGCCTTTCCCCTGAGTCAGCAAGCTGCCCACCCCCACCCCACCCCCACCCTATTTTGTGACAGATCTTCCAGATGTGAAGCCAGTTTCAAACTTTATTCTGAGGGAGGAGTTACATAGGAGGCCTGCCTTGTGGCCTCATCCCGTGGCTCAGTGGGGAAGCTGTGAGCAGCAGAGGGTCACCTTTTTATTGGGATGTTGGCAGCTCACAGCTCTGGGCACTGCCCCTTCCCTGGGGTGGGTGGGGGAGCTCAAAACTCGCAGATCACGAGGAGTGGCTCACTGCAGGGTACGTCATTCCACTTGCCCTCCGGATAGATCTGCACACAGTTCTCTGGTTGTCCAGCATTGTTGTTGTTGGGCTCCCCACTGGCCCAGTTGGAATAGACCAGTGACTCCCCCGTGGGGTAGGTGAACTTGCCCTCCGTGGAGATGTCATTCATGCTCAGGTAAGCATCATTGTTCTTGGCTCTGACCAGCTGTGCCACGGCCTCGTTCTCAGCTGCAGAGCGTGGGGAGGCCAGCTGTCCCTTAGCCTCTCTGCAGATCTGCTGAGCATCTGAATATGATTTTACAGCACCTGCCGTCTTGAAGATCTTCTTCCCGACAGCCTGGCCATCAGGGAAGACCACCGCTAGGGCAAGAGGAGATTCAGGTTGGGGATGTGGCAGCACCTAGATCTTGTGCTTCAACTGGAGTCCCCAGATCCCACGAGGGTACCAGGGCACCAGATAGAACAAAAGCAAGGCATTTTAATTACTGTGTAAATAGGAAAGACTTTGGCAGGGAAACGACACTGTAGAGGTCAGGGCAGTTCCTAAGAGTGTGGAAAACACCAACCAGGTGGCTCACTCTCACGCTTGCATGATGACTGGGCATGAGGAGTTGTCTGAGGGGTTCTGTGCTGTGTGAAGGGGTGAGGAGAAAGGGGAGGACAGAGGTGCATCTGAGAGCAGCCAAGTGCTGATCTCTGCACTGGGGGCAGTCCAGTGTTGGCTTCCATATGCTCGCAGGTGAACCTATGGCCAGTCAGCCTCCCTGGACCACTGAGCAGGGGATGACGACATCTGAGAGCTCTATGTGGGAGCGGGAGGGCAAGGTGGGAACAGCTTTGGAGAGACTCCTGTCTGGGCTTCAGAAAGTCATGTGTTCAGCCCTATCCTGGCAATGACATCTCAGGTGATAAGGGAAAGTCATATCTCTTTTCAGAGTCCAATCCCTTATTTCTAAGGAAAAGGTACATTGCAAAACAGCAGCCCTGATGTGACCTGTTAAGTATCTCTTTTTATTCCATCCCATCCACACCACTCTGACTTCCAGGGTCTGCATGGAAATCTTCTGGGCTCCTAAGAGGGCTCACTGGACTGGTTCTGAACCCAGGCTGCACCCTGACCCACTGCCCTTTTCCTCTAAGTAACTTCAACAAGCAATCAGAGACCAGATTTTCCACGTAGTCTGGATGGCACCCAGACAGCCCCAGACAAGGTCAGTGCAAGCTTGTGTGCCATGATTGGTTTATGTCCCATGCATCTGGGTGTGGGTGTGTGTGTGCATGTGTGAATACATCCGTGTGTCCATCTGAAGGTACATGGGCTGACTCAAGGTCCATCAGGATGGGTGCGCATATGTCTGCATGTGTGTTCATGTATGTAGGTGGTGTGGACTGAGTGATGGTGTTTACATACACACAGGTGGCCAGCACATATGCCCAAGTTCACCTTTGTTTATATAAGTCTGCATGAAGGGTTAGTTTTTAAGTTGTGCCCAACTCTTTTTGACCCCATGTACTGAAGCCCACCAGGGACTTCTGTCCATGAGATTTTTCCAGGCTAGGATATCGGAGTGGTTTGCCATTTCCATTCCAGGGGATATTCCCGACCCAGAGATCAAACCCAGGTCTCCTGCAATGCAGGAAGATTCTTTACCAGCTGAGCTACCAGGGAATGAGGTAGTACATTGGTATGTAAATATGATTGTGCAAGAAGGAACACATAAACTGCTGAGAATTCTCATCCCACTACTTCAGTACTTAATTGGCTTGAGTTCTTAGGAGCTAACCCTATGTCTCACCCAATCAGGCCCCTTAGTGCTCTGCTTCTTCAGAAAACTCTACTTTTTGGGGGTCAGTGAGGTTTGATAAGTGATGTGCATTCAAAGCTGTCATCAGGGAGAGCAGAGAAGGAGGAAGGGCAGTTGATGGAGCATCCCAAAGACGCAGGGCACTCAGGTGTGTACTCCAAGAGGCCTCTGCCTGCTTAGGATCCAGGCTTAGGGAAGAATCTCTGCTTTAAACTCCCCAAGAGGTGCAGGGGAGTCCAGGACTGGCCAGAGACTGGAGGCAGCCTATTCCTTCCAGACCCAGGGACATCTTTAGGGTAAGATACTTGGCCACACACCAAGGATAGGTCTGAGCAGCCTTGAACCCCACAGGCAGCATCCCACCTCTGCTCTCAGGGTCATGTCTGGATTCTCTGCTGCCCTGGGCTGTGCAGCTTCTTCTCTGGGCATTTGGATACCTGGCCCCACAGAGGGAAGAAATGCATCCTAGGTTGCATGTCCCCTTTTCTGTTATAGGAACCCGCCAGGGTAGGCCGGGGTAAGGTCGGCTGAACGGATGACTCAAACTACATCCTCCTCCTTGTCCCGTGTATCTGCTTGAGCTTCTGGAGCACGTGGGGAACAGCTTTGCCCCAGCCCTGTCCTTAGTCCCGCTCCTGCCCCAGGTCTAGGTCCAGTCCCAGTCATGGTCCCAGCAAGTCCAATTTAGACCCAGCCAAGCATACTACACGCCAAGCCTAGACTAATTCTGAGGCTCACGCTCAGGGCCTGGCTAGGGTCAGGTCCAGGAACTCACCTTTCTTATACCGAGAGAAGGCATTCTGGAGGCGTTGTAGTTGTCCCTCTAAGATGGTCACCCGCTGCTTGAGAGCATTGACGTCTGCAGGAGAGAGAGGCCATGTAAAGACAGATCCAGAACAGTCTGGGGTCACTCAGAGCCCAGGCCTCGAGGGAAGAAAGTCCAGGTGGGGATGCCAGTTGGGAGTGGGGTAAAGAGGTGGAACAGAGACCTAGGAAGTCCTCTTCTGATCTAGCTGGCCTCTGCGTCCATGGGATTTCCTGGGGTTCTCTTCTGAACAATATCCCCTGAACAGGTCCCTTGCCTCACTGACAGAGAACCAGATGTCATTTTAATTCCAAATTCCAGGAATCTGATAGCACTTCCTTTTGCATTGCAGGGGGTGGTAAGGTTGTAGGAGAGGAATACACATAGCTTGAGTATTTCCCATCCATTGAGTTATTTGATGTTCAAGGTTATCTGATGAACTGGAGAGGGAGGTTGACCTGTCATAAAGATCAGATAGAAAATCTGCTCAGGTTATCCTCCAGTGAGTCATAGAGGCTAAGACCAGAATCCACCTCACCATACACCCTGTCAACTTTTCCTGCTTTGACCCCCACCTGTAATGAAATGGGTTATCTGAGAGGAGAGCTGAGCTGAATAAGGCCGCCTCCCTGCCCCATACCCTAATGGGGCCCCCAAGGCTTCCTTACCTGCAAGCCCACTCTCCCCCTTTGCTCCTCTTTCTCCAGGATCACCTCTGTCCCCCTTCAGTCCTGGGGGACCCCTGGCACCTGAAGGGCCCTGTGGACCTATGGCTCCAGAAGGCCCTGGATAAGATAAGGAGAAATGGGTGAGTGCTGAACATTTATTTTAGCATTTTCATGCCCCCTCCCCCCCCCCCACCAAGCTCCACACATGGACTGTCATATCCCCAGGAGTACACCCTCCCACATACAAACGTCCCTCTGTGCCTGGAATCTCTTCTTGCATCCTCTCTATACACTGACTGTCCCATAACCTAACAACCAGCCTTCCCTGAATACAGACAGTCCCTGCTGCTCACACCACCCTCTCCCTGGACACAGACAGTTCCCGAAACCCAACACTGGCTCTCTCCCTGGAATGCCAGCTCTGACCTGGAGGGTGGTGGGGGTGGGCACAGGGGAATATGAGCCCAGCCCCACGTCCATTGCTTACCTGCCACCCCAGCACTTCCAGGGGCTCCGGGCTCACCAGGAGCACCTCTCTCTCCTTTGAGACCTGCGGGGCCTGGGGAGCCCTGCATGCCTGGGGCACCCATTCCTCCTGAGGAAGGAACACATTGGAGAAACATGGCTGAGAGTGTGCTCAGCAGGTACCATTTCTTCAGCAGTGCAGTTTGTCACCCACAGCTCCAGGTGAGAGAGCAACCTGAGAGACTGCTCCTGATCGCTTGGTGTCCTCTAGCAACAGTATCGGGGAAATTCAGCCAGTGTGGGAAAGTGGGGGGAGTGGCCCAGGCCAGGCCTACCAGGCACGGAGGTTCCAGGCTTCTCCAGGCACTGTGCACATTCCTTGGTCCCCAACAGGGCTGCCAACGTCACCCCTCCCTTCTCCATCCTTCACCCACCACATACCACCCACCTACCTTTGGGCCCGGTCTCTCCTTTGGGGCCTGGTGTGCCTGGAGGTCCCATGCTCCCCTGCTTCCCTGAGGGGCCTTCTCTTCCAGCTGGTCCAGGCATACCTGGAGGCCCTGGGAAAAAGGACCAGCCCAGTCAGTGACACTGAATCTCCTTGGAAGTGGGAGTGCATAAAAGATAGGGCTGTAATAGAAGTCAGACAGGCAGCCTCCTCCTAAAGATGTTGCCCTCACTCTCCGCCCTCCCCAGGAGCTCCAGTCTTCCCTGAGATAACCCTGTACCACCTTGAGAATGACCTCCTTCATCCTCCTGCGGTAGAATCTGTGCAGGCCTACTTCCATGGCCTAGCGGCAGCACACCATCTACAAACACCTGCATTCCATGCCCAGCTGCTCACCAGGTGGTCCAGGGTCTCCCTTTGGTCCGGGTTCTCCAGCAGAGCCATTGTCCCCTTTCGGTCCTATGGGACCAGCTGGTCCAGGCCTCCCTGCTCGTCCTGCAGGTCCTGGTGAACCTGTGGCCACAGAAGAGATGGACAAAATGCTGATCCCAGCCCAGGAGGAGCCAGCTGCCTGCAGGTCAGGGCCCTGGCAACTTCCAGGGTTCTGTAGGGTGCAGACACTCCCCCTTCAGCTGACTGGTCCAGTGGTGATGTAGGAAATGCGTGTCTCCATCTCCATTTTACAGGTGAGGAAACAGGCTTGCAGAGTTGGAGGCAGATCCAAACCTAGAAGACCTGACTTTGCATACAATGCACCTGCCCCTGCCCCAAGGCCACGGTATTTATGGCAGTCAAGTCTGTCAGCTTTTACCCTGGACCATGGATTCCCAGCCCTCCCCCCTTCCCAGAACCAAAGTTTCTGTCAGAAATGACACCTGACACTTACTACCAGAGAAATAGAAATCAAAAGCACAATGAGCTGTCACCTCACACCTCTCAGAATGGCTATTATCAGACAGCAAATAGGAAGTGCTGCAGAAGTAGAGAAAAGGAAAGCTTTGTGCAGTAGGGATGCAAATGGAACAGCCACTATGGAGACAGCATGGAGGTTTCTCAGCAAGTTAAAACTAGAGCTACCATAGAATCCATCAATTCCCCTTCTGAGCATTTAACTAAAGAAAATGAAAACACTAACCTGAAAAGATACATGTACCCCTAAGTTAATTGCAATGTCATTCATGGTAGCCCAGACATGGATGCAGCCTAGAGCCCAAGTATCTGTGGATGGAGGAATGGATGTAGAAAATGCAGGGTGCATAGACAATGGAACATTATTCAGGCATTATTCAAGGCAACATTGGGAAACATTGAAGTCACTATGCTTAGTGAATAAGCATAAGTCACAGAGAAGGGTGGTAGTATACGATCTCACTTATATGTGAAGTCTAAAAATCAAATGAATGAAAACAGCATACTCACAACACAGAGATCACATTTGTGGTTGCTAGAGGTGCGGATGGGAAGTGAGTAGAATGGATAGAAATCTTCAAAAGATACAAGTGTTCAGTTAAAAAACAATTGAGTCCCAGGAATACAATGTACAGCGAAGTTACTATAGTTAGTAATCCTGGGTTGCATGCTTGAACATTGCTGAGCAAGCAGATCTTAAAAGTTCTCATCACACACAAATCGTAACTATGTGTGTTGATGACTTATTGTGACAATCATTTCACAACATATGCAAATATGAATTCATTATGATGTACATCTGATTCTAATATATTATAGATCAATTCTATTTAATCCAAAAAAAAAAAACTATGTAACATGCTTTTAACATTATGGAAGATAGATGACATTATTGTTCATTATTAAGTGATAAAACTTATAAACACTATTTAATATGATTCGGTTTCTTCAACATGTCCATGCATTGTCAGGCATGTGCACATGTAACACACATTGAAAAAACCACAAGAAGAGCATCTGCAAGTGTTAACAGTTGTTCGTTCTAAGGGGCACATTTCAGGCAATTTTAATTTTCTTCTTTTTGTATTTAGTGACCATGTACTAATTTGTTTTGGAAAAATGACCAAACATTTAAAAAAATCACATTACCTTAAGGAGGCTGCCTAAGTCTGAAATATAAGAGATTTGCCTTCAAAGACTAAAGGGAGAAATGCCTATTGATTCAAGAATTTTACACTCAGTTCTGTAAGTTTGGATATTCTTTTTTCATTGAGATGAAATTCACATAATATAAAAATAACCTTTTTTTTTTTGTGATGTGTAGCTTGCAGGCTCTCAGTTCCCCAATCAGGGATTGAACCTGAGGCCTGGCCGTGAGAACACTGAATCCTAACCACTGGATATTCAGAAATTACCTGTAATTAATCATTTAAAGTATACAATTCAGTGGCATTTAGAACATTGACATAATTGTACAACTGCCACTTCTCTTTAGTTCAAGACTATTTCATTAATCCCAAAGAAAACTTCATACCCATTTATCACTCCGTCCCTTCCTCCTTCCAGGCCCTGGCTACCTCTATGCAGCTGCCTGTCTCTGTTATCTATTCTGGATATTTTATATAAATACATACAATATATGATCCTTTGTGTCTGCATCTTTAAACTAGGAGTGACATTCTTGAGGCTCATCCAATTTGCAGCACATCTCAGTACTTCGTTCCAGTCTATGGCTGAGTAATGTTCTATAGTATGAATACAATACATTTTCTTTATTCATTCACCGTGGATAAATGTTGATAGACACTTGGGTTGTTTCCATCTTTTGACTGTTGTGAGTCAGCATTCATGTGCAAAAAGACAATGAAAGAAATCTGTCAGTTACTACTAACTTGTTCATTCGCTTATTTGTTCATTTCCTCATTTCATTTCTCTGTTCACTGAGAATCTCTGTGGAACATGGCTTTCTGCCTAGCACTGAGCAGGAAGTAAATGTCAGCACCAGGTCCTGGTCTGCAAGGAATTTGTCATCAAGTTTTAAACTGTGAGGCACAGGTAACAAGGGAAGAAAACAGCTTATGAGATGTCCCTCATTCCATCCCAGCACCCCAACCCATGGACATGCACATACTCATAGGAAACAAGACTTCAAGGTTGAAAAGGATTCAGAGCCCTGGAGAGGAAAGATGACATTTCAGATCTGGAAACCACTCCCCCAGGGTAAGAAGGGCCAGGATTGCCTGGGCCAAGAATGTGCAGGTGGAAGGAGACTGGGGTATTTGGTGGGTGGTAAGAGCCTCTGTGCTGGACATTGTGTCCTGCTCTTAGCTCCAGATCTCACTAGGCAATCAATGGGAGCCCAGAGGATGGGCCCTGCATCCAAAATCCCCTGGTGCACTGTGCTCAGGCAGAGACTCTTGGTCCCTGGCTGAGCCTCTTCTGGGCTCCCCACTGGCTGGGGAGGTCAGCAGGTACCTGGGAAGCAAGTCACTCCTTAGAAGGGAGCATTGGAGCTTGCCCATCCTTGTGCACAAACCATGGCTCCCATGAGAGCAGGGAGGTAGAAGAAGGGATACTTTTCAATGTAGGGGCCTTCGGGGAGCTAGAGAGAGCTGGCACCTTGAATACCACCCCTCCTCTGAGATTACTTTTTGGCGGCCTTTCAAGCCCCAGCCAATTCATATTAGGAGCTACTTTATTTCTAAAAGACAGGTAGATACGATACTTGTCTCTTACCCTTCAAATCCTGGGGATGTTATGTATTCTTTTAAGCTTTAATGTTGTTCATTTCTTTCCTCTCCAATCAAACACAAACTCCAGAAAGATGAAAGACCTCAGTTAATCCCTCCGCAGCCCTGGCCTAGGGCCATGGTGGTCCCCTCGTCCTTGTCACTGGTTCATCGAATTTTCACTTCTTGCCAGTAACACCCAGATTTTCTCCAGTGTCTCAGTGTTTCTAGACAATTCCTTTAATAACCAGTACATTTGGAAACTATAAGAGAATTTGCTGGTTGGGACAGCAGAAGGATATAACTTTATCTTGAAGACCCAACAAAGAAATAAAGCCTTGGCTCAATTCTTTGTCACTGTGTGGTTGATATTATTCCCATCTACAGATGATTAAACTGAAACTTACAACACTGTCATCAGTTCAAAAATATTCAACATTCTGCAGAGGCAACATTTAATACGAACGAACAACAGTTAAGTTTTGGAGGGTTTGTGCTCAGTAGCATCTGACTCTCTGTGACTCTGTGGATTGTAGCCCAACGGATTCCTCTGTCTATGAGATTCTCCAGGCAAAAATGTAGTGAGTTGCCATTTCCTATCCAGGTCATCATCCCAACTCTGGGATCAAACCTACATCTCCTGTCTCCTACATGTATGTACTAAGTTGCTTCAGTCATGTGCAACGCAATGGACCAAAGCCGGCCAGGCCCCTCTGTCCATGGGATTCTCCAAGCAAGAATACATGAGGGGGTTGCTATGCCCTCCTCCAGGGGGTCTTTCTGACCCAAGGATCAAACCTGCATTTCCTAAGTCCCTTGTATTGGCAGGCAGGTTCTTTACCACTAGCACCACCTGGGAAGCCCAATGAGTTCTGGAGCAGGGGATCCAAATACCAGCCATTCACTCACTGTACATTCTTGAGGTGGGTAGAGTCTGAAGATCCTAGGGGAGGAATCAGGACAGGTGGTTTATGGAGCTGAGGGCTTGAGCAAGCCAATCTTTGCCAACCAGTAAAGCCATGTTTTAGGTGGATTGAAAATCTGGGGGAAACCTCCCCTCTTGGGAAGACCATCTTCAAGGTTTCCACTAAAGAAGATTCAGAGTTTTGGAGCTGGTTACAATTCCAGTGCCCACCCCTTCCCATCAGGGCAAGCCCATGGTCCCAGCTCTACCTGGATCTCCCTTCTCCCCCCGGGGGCCTTCTCTCCCATCTTGTCCATCACGACCAGGCAAGCCACCCTCCGAAGGCCTACACACAACAAGGGTACAGCCGTTGGCCAGTGTTTTCTGGGAATAGATCTTCATTTCTGCTCCCAGGGATCTCCAGGGCTGTGTGAGCAGGAGCAGCACGGAGAGAGGGAGGAGAAGCATGTCCTAGGCAGAGGAAAAGAGGGGGGGGGTGCTCTTGGTCCAAGGACGAGGATTAGGGCTGGCCCAGCTCCTGGAGGTCAGGAGAAGCCCTTTCCCCATCTCCTCTCCCGTCCTCTGGGGCCAAGAGTAGCAGGGCTTCAAAAACAGTTTAGGGAAAGTTAGGATAAGGTCTGGCCTGGGAGGACATGAGTGGACCAGCTGGGCCTTTGACCTGGTCTGCCAGCAGCATGAATCTACTCCCAGATGCTCTGTGTCATCCCTTTTTGGGCTTGTCATCCCTGCCAGGGGCACTGTGGCCAGGATGTAGAATTCCTCACTGAGGCCATTGTCACATCAGGAGGGACTCACTGAGTGCCCTCAGGTGGGACTCGTCCCCTCTCTGATCTCCTTTTCTGTACCAGAAAGTCGGTTGCTTTACCTCTTACAATGCTGGCTTGTTTCCTCTCACTTGCTGCTCTGGACAGGCTAGTACTGGAGTCTGCAGTGCTATATGAAGCAAAAGGCCAGAGTGATAATGCCTAGTGAGTTCTGTCCTAAGCACAGAATCGTGCATGATTGCTTCTTTACCAGATTTGTCATTATTGGGCTCCACCAGGAAAGTTCCTGGTGCACCCAGAGTCCTGCCCAGACCTCCTGAAAGGACTTGGACAGGGGCCTCATGGAAGAGGGGATGTGTGAGACGGGTGCCACCAGGGGCAGACTGGCTGCAGAGGAGGAAAGCCGATGTCCAATAGAGCTTCTGGTTACCATCAGAAAGGGACTCAGGAGCTAAGTGAGATCAGGGTGCAGGACATGGGTCACTCCCAGTGTTGGGCTTTTCTCCTCTCTCAGAGAGAAACTGTAAAGCTTTGAGCATGGAGAAGAATTATGGGAGTTACAGAGACCTGGAAGAAAGCCCAAAGGACCTAGTAAAGGACTGAAGTTTGCCAAGCAGGCTCATGGGAGGAAAGGGGTTTCCTGACCAGAGACGTGCCTCCTTCCAAGAAGATGATGAATTGCTTTTATCCTGGGGACTTCCAGACAATGGCATCAGAGATCTGGTTGGATCCCTTATCCAACTCTCCCCCTCTCCCTGTCCTGGAAGCCGATCTCCCACCAAACAAAGGGAGAAGGGTAAAGAGCACCCCTTATTGCCTCACTTGTTCCCACCACCGGCACTGACCCTCCTGGAGTGGAAGATCTACACACACCCTGCCTTCCTCAACACCCACATAGGCAGGGAGATATTCACCAGACATTGGAAAACAAATTAAGAGGCAAGGACAGAGACACTCACAGTTTCTTCCTCTAAGGCTCCAGAACATCCAGGCAAATTAGAGTTCCTGGGTAAGCACTGGCTCTTTATATCTGCCCTATAATGTGACCCTCAGCCCCAGTTTCCTGAGAATTCTCTTCGGGAAGTAGGGTAATTTCCTTATTATTGACTCACTCAATTACACCCCCACCTGAGCTCAGGTGTCCACCTGGGTTCTGGACACCTGCCACTAACGTTGACAGGACTAAACACACATTAGAGTCCAAAGAGCACCCTCAGCCCAGGATCTCATGGATTCCCCACTTCAGCCTTGTAAGTAAAATGGCAGCATCGGTGTCTGTATTTCATGATGTCCAGGGATCCAAGGTCCAGAGAAGAACAGTAAGTTGCACAATGATCTACAACTCTTGCAAAAGCAGCCTGCAAGAATCAGCACCTGCTGTGCCCACTTTTCTTCCTCCTCATCTCAACATTTCTCCTCAGACCCTAGGAAAGAGCTGGGAGAAGCTTGGCTAAACTGAGCAGAAGTGGGGCAGGTGAAGGACTGCTGAGGCAACAGCCTGTGGGAGACAGCATCTGGGGGAGCTGCCATCTGGCAGGGGTCACTCTTTTGCTTTCTGCTCTAGATCTAGGACAACTCTCTACTTGCCCAAGATGGCTTTCTTTGCTCTCAGTTCATCCCCTGCCCAACTCTCCTTCACTCACATGACTATCCAATTGTATTAATTACAGGGTTTACTGGCAACCCCTACATGCTTGCTGCCCAGACACTGGTTTCCCTGGTAACTGATGAACAAACTGACGTCAACTCTCTGTTAGACTGGTAGGCTCCTCCCTCAAGTGGTGAAGAGTGCCTCCATGTCCTTCCTGCTCTCTGCTGAACATGGTATGCTGTTGAGCTAGGACCCTTCTTTTCTGGACACGTAGATTCCTTATCTAATAAGCCATGGACGTCTTTGTCCCTGGTTCCCAGCTCTTGCTTCGGTCTCAAGGCTGGGCATCAATAAGGATGCACACCTGCAGGGTGAAGCCCAACAATTGGTGAGTCAGCCAGAATGTGACAGAAAATCCCATGAGTGCAGAGATGTTGGAGAATGAGGACTGAGAAGGGAAAGTTGTGGTGATAATTCCAGGGTGGCCATCCTGTAGCACGTGGGTTCCTGTGAGAGAGATCTTTCTCTATCATTAAATTGATGATATCCTATTAACCTCAGAGGCTCTTCCAGTTTAAAAGTAGCAACTTGGGCTTGTGCTTCACCTGACTGCAGGAGGAGGGCTTGTGATACTGGCAAAACACAAGAGCCTTTCTGGTTTTATTGTTTTCTACAAAATACAAACATACCCCTGACCCACCACCCCAAAACAATTACAGGCTTTATGGACACTAACTGGGACAGGCTTGTGAATTGGCCACGGTCAGTTACCATGAAGGGTTAGTTTTGAACCTGGGGTAATGGCGAAATAAAATTAGTACATTCTGGGCTTCTGGTCCCAGGAGTGGGAGGGGGCAGAGCAGGGATATAGTGTCAAGGAACACAGCTCTATGCAGCCTACATGCTTTACAACAGGTGGAAGCTGTTACAGTGGGCCTACTCAAGTTGCTGAGCAGTGCAAAAAAACACCGCTTTAGAGGCCATGAAGTTCAGGATGCGCTGATAAAAATGCCATACCCTGGCATTTCCGCCTGTCCTACACCCTTACTGCTGCCAGGCTAGAAGAAGGATGAGTGGACAAAATAAGGAAGAACTGATACAGGAAACCCATTGTCTCTACCTGTAAACCAAGAGGCTAGCTTAAGTCACAGAGCTTGTCATTAAACATTCCAGGAGCAGTAACTCCAGAGTCTACCTATATCATGTTCAGTTCAGTCACTCAGTGGTGTCCGACTCTTTGCCACCCCATGAATCACAGCACGCCAGGCCTCCCTGTCCATGACCAACTCCCAGAGTTCATTCAGACTCACGTCCATCGAGTCAGTGATGCCATCCAGTCATCTCAGCCTCTTTCATCCCCTTCTCCTCCTGCCCCCAATCCCTCCCAGCATCAGAGTCTTTTTTAATGAGTCAACTCTTCGTATGAGGTGGCCAAAGTACTGGAGTTTCAGCTTTAGCATCATTCCTTCCAAAGAAATCCCAGGGCTGATCTCCTTCAGAATGGACTGGTTGGATCTCCTTGCAGTCCAAGGGACTCTCAAGAGTCTTCTCCAACACCACAGTTCAAAAGCATCAATTCTTCGGTGCTCAGCCTTCTTCACAGTCCAACTCTCACATCCATACATGACCACAGGAAAAACCATAGCCTTCACTAGACGGACCTTTGTTGGCAAAGTAATGTCTCTGCTTTTGAAAATGCTATCTAGGTTGGTCATAACTTTCCTTCCAAGGAGTAAGCGTCTTTTAATTACATGGCTGCAGTCACCATCTGCAGTGATTTTGGAGCCCCCCAAAATAAAGAATGACACTGTTTCCACTGTCTCCCCATCTATTTCCCATGAAGTGATGGGACCAGATGCCATGATCTTAGTTTTCTGAATGTTGAGCTTTAAGCCAACTTTTTCACTCTCCTCTTTCACTTTCATCAAGAGGCTTTTTAGTTCCTCTTCACTTTCTGCCATAAGGGTGGTGTCATCTGCATCTCTGAGGTTATTGATATTTCTCCCCGCAATCTTGATTCCAGCTTGTGCTTCTTCCAGTCCAGTGTTTCTCATGATGTACTCTGCATAGAAGTTAAATAAGCAGGGTGACAATATACAGCCTTGATGTACTCCTTTTCCTATTTGGAACCAGTCTGTTGTTCCATGTCCAGTTCTAACTGTTGCTTCCTGACCTACATACAGATTTCTCAAGAGGCAGGTCAGGTGGTCTGGTATTCCCATCTCTTTCAGAATTTTCCACAGTTGATTGTGATCCACAAGTCAAAGGCTTTGACATAGTCGATAAAGCAGAAATAGATGTTTCTCTGGAACTCTCTTGCTTTTTCCATGATCTAGCGGATGTTGGCAATTTGATCTCTGGTTCCTCTGCCTTTTCTAACACCAGCTTGAACATCAGGAAGTTCACGGTTCACGTATTGCTGAAGCCTGGCTTGGAGAATTTTGAACATTACTTTACTAGCATGTGAGATGAGTGCAATTGTGTGGTAGTTTGAGCATTCTTTGGCATTGAAAACTGACCTTTTCCAGTCCTGTAGCCACTGCTGAGTTTTCCAAATTTGCTGGCATATTGAGTACAGCACTTTCACAGTATCATCTTTCAGGATTTGAAATAGCTCAACTAGAATTCCATCACCTCCACTAGCTTTGTTCGTAGTGATGCTTTCTAAGGCCCACTTGACTTCACATTGCAGGATGTCTGGCTCTAGGTGAGTGATCACACCATCGTGATTATCTGGGTCATGAAGATCTTTTTTGTACAGTTCTTCTGTGTATTCTTGCCATCTCTTCTTAATATCTTCTGCTTCTGTTAGGTCCATACCATATCTGTCCTTTATCAAGCCCATCTTTGCATGAAATGTTCCCTTGGTGTCTAACCCAGAGCAAACTATTCAACATCATCAGAGTTCAAGTGTCGACCACCCAAGTATCATTGCCAGCTAATGATCAGGAGAATAACTCACTTTTGTCCTTGCCACAGGATCTACACCCAGGGGAACATACTGTAAGTGGCTCTGGGACTAAAACTGGTATGGATGTCCCAGGTGTTTTGGGTTTGCATCCCTGTGGAGATTAGGAATAAGGGACTTAAAGATATCATCTAGGCCCACCTAAGAAGACTAAGAAATTAATCTAGGGCCCCTACTAGAAAAGGCACCATTATATTAACCTTGTGTTCTGTTATACCCCTCCAGCTGAAGTGACACTAGCTGAAGTGGACTGAGGTTGGACAGCATAATGGTACTGCAGTCAGAACAAATATCGAGTCAGGGGTGTTATTATGTCAGAATGCTGTGACTGCTTGTATTTTGCTTACTGGTCATGATCTTCCCTGCACTGAGTCTGTTAGACATCTTACATTTCATGTCTAGTCTGAGCGGTAAAGAATCTATTTGCAGACAGGGCAACAATGGTGACCTCACTCCAGAATGAATCTGATGGTGGGTCTACAGTGATATGCTGTTGTTGTCCTCAGGAATTCCATGAAAATTGACCTGATAAATGGCTGTCTCCAAAGACTTCCTACTCTTTGGACTCTCAGTATTTGCAGCTGTGGTTGTCTGTATTGCATTTGTGGTATCTGACTGCGGTGCACCTTTATATACCTGAGGCCGGGAATACTGTGGAAGAGGGGTGGACCTAGATAGTAAGGGTCATAGGTCATACAGGTTATGTAGGGATGGAGTGTATGGTCAGCCCATTTGAGATGCTGTTCCCTTGCTTTTACTACATCTCTCTGCTCGACCAGTCCCTGCTCCACTCACAGGACTGCTCAATCCTAGTTTATACATTGCTTAATTAATAACCACCTACATGCTGGCTGCTGCTCTAGCTGCAGGTTTCCCTGGTAACAGATAAGCCCAGCTGACATCAACTCCCCCTGTAAAGGGTAGGGGGACACATTGACACTTCTCCCCAGTGCCAAAAATTGCTGCCATTTCCTAGCTGCTATAAACATTGGCACATCACCCTAGGATAATGTGTTTCGAACATGTAAGATGTCCTGTCCAATAACCGTTGATGTCTTTGTTGCGGTCTCTCCCCCTTGCTTCAGTCTTAGGGCAGGCCCTCTACAAGGCATGAAGGCCTGTGAGGTCCAGCCCAACAGCAGTGGGCAGGTTACTTTTGTTTTGGTCTCTGGGAACTGTCAGGGGAGGTCTGACAGTGGTGCCTTCCACCAAAGCATTTATAGACTCACTTCTGCTCTGTTCTGGGTGCTGAGCTCTTTGCTTCTAAAACCATAACACAGGCAGGAAAATAGAGACATGGACATCAGAAGAAGTAAGATTCCAGCTCTGTTTCCCTCCTAGCCTGTCAGGCAGAGGGCAATGTCTCTGAGGTCAAACTGGAGATTCTTTGTACCTTTCATTTGATTGTTGTATACTAGGTACAAATTCAGAACAACTGTCCACACCTGGCTAGGAGTGGCTTATCCGTTGGTTGGCTAGAATGGAGGGCCTCTTCATGTACTATTGCCTTTATTGTCCTTTCATTTCCTTAAAGTTGACATCTTAGTAGCTCCCATGTTTTGACTCTTAGGTCAAATAGTGATCTGCCTTCCGTGCACTGCCCAGAGTGCTCAAGTCCTCAGGTATACAGGCAATCCTTAAAACATTTCTCCCTCTGCTAAGAGTTGGGATACAAATGAAAAATCACCTTCTGTGGCTCTGGTGCCTTTCTTGGTTTAGGCATGGATTGAAATTCATGCCTTCAGTTCATGTGCCCACTTATATGACTGTAAGCTCATCTCTTACGGACAGATGTTCAGACATAAGCAACCACCAAGTCCAGATAAAAAGCATCTGAGTTAGAATCAACAGTCTTCCTTCAGGCTGTATCAGGAGAAGCACTTTTCTGATGACATTGAATTTCCTTTCCCTCCATGCAGAACAGAAGAACACAGGTCTTGCAAGCCAATTGAAGCAGGATCATAGGTTTTTTTGATACAAATGACTCTTTCAGAGACTCAAATATACCCCAAATCACTATCTTCCTATCTTTTGGAGAACAACAGTTCTCATCTAGGTATAATTGTGTCTCAACCCCAACCAAGGATAAATTCAAAGACCTGAGATGATTAGGTTATCCTGAGGGGTAGGAGAAGGTGTATTTGGGGCCCTAGGGCCCTTAAGCACAAGATCCTGGTTACCTCTGTTTCATAATCACTTATTTCAGAACTTACGAGAGCAGTGGTTCAGCACTGGTATACTTGGAGATAAGGAATAAAGGAATAAATCACATGCCCAAACAGCCCAACCCTTTATTATTTTATGGACTTTCCTTCTTGACCATCCATTCAAATAAGCCTGTACCACTCAACCACTTAAGGCCACATGTATTCCCAAGGGATAAACATTAACTACTAGGATTTGAGTAAATGCTGTGTCATACACCCCAGAGGAAAGCAAGAGAATCAGGTCTTCTTGAGAGTTCAAGAAGGGTTTGGTATAAAGGTGCAAAGGTACAAAGAACCCCCAACAACTGGTGGTACAGTAGTTAGGATTCCTGGGTTTCACACCTGTGGCCTGGGTTCAGTTCCTAATCAGGGAATTGAGATCCCATAAGCCACGTGGTATAGCGAAAAAAAGAAAAACAAGTTTTCTCCCCAGTGGATCCTCAGTTTGAAGTCCCTTAAGCCATAGCTTATTGGTTTGTTTCTTTTGTTTTCGGCCATGGAGCAAGGTATGGGGGATCCTAGATCCTGACCAACAATGGAATCCATATCTCCTGCATTGCCAGCAGGAGATCTTAACCACTGGACCACCAGGGAAGTTCCCTCAAAGGTTTTTGGGTACTATTTGTTCAGTTCAGTTCAGTCGCTCAGTTGTGTCTGACTCTTTGTGACCCCATAGACTGCAGCACATCAGGCCTCCCTGTCCATCACCATCTCCCAGATGGTCCATCACCATCTCCCAGACTCATGCCCATTGAGTTGATGATGCCATCCAACCATCTCATCCTCTGTCATCCCCTTGTCCTCCCACCTTCAGTCTTTCTCATCATCAGGATCTTTTCCAATGAGTCAATTCTTCATATCAGGTGGCCAAAGTATTGGATTTCAGCTTCAGCATCAGTCATTCCAATGAACATTCAGGACTGATTTCCTTTAGGATGGACTGGTTGGATGTTCTTGCTGTCCAAGAGACTCTCAAGAGTCTTCTCCAACACCACAGTTCAAAAGCATCAATTCTTTGGCACTCCGCTTTCTTTACTCTCCAACTCTCACATCCATACATGACTGCTGGAAAAACCATAGCTTTGACTAGATCGACCGTTGTTGGCAAAGTAATGTATCTGCTTTTTAATATGCTGTCTAAGCTGATCATAGGTTTTCTTCCAAGCAGCAAGCATTGTTTAATATTGTGGCTGCAGTCACTATCTGCAGTGATTTTGGAGCCCCCCAAAATAAATTCTGCAACTGTTGCCACTGTTTCCTCATCTATTTGCCATGAAATGATGGGACCAGATCTTAGTTTTCTGGATGTTGAGTTTTTAGCCAACTTTTTCACTCTCCTCTTTCACTTTCATCAAGAAGCTCTTTAGTGCTTTGCTTTCTGCCATAAGTGTGGTGTCATCTGCATATCTGAGGTTATTGATACTTTTCCCGGCATTCTTGATCCAGCTTGTGCTTCATCCAGCCCAGCATTTCTCACAACAGAATGATCCCTGTTCTTTTCCAAAGCATACCATTCAATATCACAATAATCCAAGTCTATGCCCCAGACAGTAACGCTGAAGAAGCTGAAGTTGAACAGTTCTAGGAAGACCTACAAGATCTTTTAGAACTAACACCCAAAAAAGATGTCCTTTTCATTATAGGTGACTGGAATGCAAAAGTAGGAAGTCAAGAAACACCTGGAGTAACAGGCAAATTTGGCCTTGGAATATGGAATGAAGCAGGGCAAAGACTAATAGAGTGTTGCCAAGAAAATGCACCGGTCATAACAAACACCCTCTTTCAACAACACAAGAGAAGACTCTATACATGGACATCACCAGATGGTCAACACCAAAATCAGAGTGATTATATTCTTTGCAGCCAAAGATGGAGAAGCTCTATACAGTCAGCAAAAACAAGACCAGGAGCTGACTGTGGCTCAGATCATGAACTCCTTATTGCCAAATTCAGACTTAAATTGAAGAAAGTAGGGAAAACCACTAGACCATTCAGGTATGACCTAAATCAAATCCCTTATGATTATACAGTGGAAGTGAGAAATAGATTTAAGGGCCTAGATCTGATAGATAGAGTGCCTGATGACCTATGGACTGAGGTTTGTGACATTCTACAGGAGAAAGGGATCAAGACCATCCCCATTGAAAAGAAATGCAAAAAAGCAAAATGGCTGTCTGGGGAGGCCTTACAAATAGCTGTGAAAAGAAGAGAAGTGAAAAGCAAAGGAGAAAAGGAAAGATATAAGCATCTGAATGCAGAGTTCCAAAGAATATCAAGAAGAGATAAAAAGTCTTCTTCAGCGATCAATACAAAGAAATAGAGGAAAACAACAGAATGGGAAAGACTAGGGATCTCTTCAAGAAAATCAGAGATACCAAAGGAACATTTCATGCAAAGATGGGCTCGATAAAGGACAGAAATGGTATGGACCTAACAGAAGCAGAAGATATTAAAGAAGAGATGGCAAGAATATACAGAAGAACTGTACAAAAAAGATCTTCATGACCCAGATAATCACGATGGCATGATCACTCACCTAGAGCCAGACATCCTGCAATGTGAAGTCAAGTGGGCCTTAGAAAGCATCACTACGAACAAAGCTAGTGGAGGTGATAGAATTCCAGTTGAGCTATTCCAAATCCTGAAAGATGATACTGTGAAAGTGCTGTACTCAATATGCCAGCAAATTTGGAAAACTCAGCAGTGGCTACAAGACTGGAAAAGGTCAGTTTTCATTCCAATCCCAAAGAAAGGCAATGCCAAAGAATGCTCAAACTACCACACAATTGCACTCATCTCACATGCTAGTAAAGTAATGTTCAAAATTCTCCAAGCCAGGCTTCAGCAATACGTGAACCGTGAACTTCCTGATGTTCAAGCTGGTGTTAGAAAAGGCAGAGGAACCAGAGATCAAATTGCCAACATCCGCTAGATCATGGAAAAAGCAAGAGAGTTCCAGAGAAACATCTATTTCTGCTTTATCGACTATGCCAAAGCCTTTGACTTGTGGATCACAATCAACTGTGGAAAATTCTGAAAGAGATGGGAATACCAGACCACCTGACCTGCCTCTTGAGAAATCTGTATGTAGGTCAGGAAGCAACAGTTAGAACTGGACATGGAACAACAGACTGGTTCCAAATAGGAAAAGGAGTACATCAAGGCTGTATATTGTCACCCTGCTTATTTAACTTCTATGCAGAGTACATCATGAGAAACACTGGACTGGAAGAAGCACAAGCTGGAATCAAGATTGCAGGGAGAAATATCAATAACTTCAGATAAGCAGATGACACCACCCTTATGGCAGAAAATGAAGAGGAACTAAAAAGCCTCTTGATGAAAGTGAAAGAGGAGAGTGAAAAAGTTGGCTTAAAGCTCAGCATTCAGAAAATGAAGATCATGGCATCTGGTCCCATCACTTCATGGGAAATAGATGGGGAGACAGTGGAAACAGTGTCATTCTTTATTTTGGGGGGCTCCAAAATCACTGCAGATGGTGACTGCAGCCATGTAATTAAAAGATGCTTACTCCTTGGAAGGAAAGTTATGACCAAACTAGATAGCATTTTCAAAAGCAGAGACATTACTTTGCCAACAAAGGTCCGTCTATTGAAGGCTATGGTTTTTCCTGTGGTCATGTATGGATGTGAGAGTTGGACTGTGAAGAAGGCTGAGCACCGAAGAATTGATGCTTTTGAACTGTGGTGTTGGAGAAGACTCTTGAGAGTCCCTTGGACTGCAAGGAGATGCAACCAGTCCGTCCTAAAGGAGATCAGTCCTGGGTATTCATTGGAAGGAATGATGTTGAAGCTGAAACTCCAATACTTTGGACACTTCATGCGAAGAGTTGACTCATTGGAAAAGACTCTGATGCTGGGAGGGACTGGGGGCAGGAGGAGAAGGGGACGACAGAGGATGAGATGGCTGGATGGCATCACTGACTCAATGGACGTGAGTTTGGGTAGACTCCGGGAGTTGGTGATGGACAGGGAGCCCTGGCGTGCTGTGGTTCATGGGGTCACAAAGAGTCGGACACGACTGAGTGACTGAATTGAACAGACTCTTTTCATAAGATCTACTTCTTAGTGAGTTTGAAGTATTCTATACAATATTATTAGCTTAAACACTATTGTATAATAGATCTCCAGATCTTATATTCATGAAACTGAAAGGTTGTTGTTGAATCACGCAAAGACACCGGGATTCTTGGCCCCTGGCGGAGGAGAATTCAATCCCGGGCCAGAGACGAGGCTTGATCGCTCAGAGCTTTTGTGTAATAAAGTTGTATTAAAGTATAAAGGAGATAGAGAAAGCTTCTGACATAGGCATCAGAAGGGGGCAAAAAGAGTATCCCCCTGCTAGTCTTCAGCTGGATGTTATATAATCACTAGCAGTCTGTTAATAAAAGAAAGGAATGTCTTCAAATTCAGAATGACACCAGGCCCCTCACCCATAAGATGCATTTTGGGATAATCTTGGCACCAAATGGTTTATCCTGGGCCATAAAATGATTAACGTGAATCTTGAAGAAGGGCAGACCACCATACAAATAGTTTCATTTACATAGATTAGGGGAACAATGCCACGGGCGGAGCTCGCTCCCGGCATCTGAGCTGCATCTGGCTGTTTTAAGAAATAAAAAAGGAGGAGATGCCGGGAGCGAGCTCCACCCATGGCAAAGGTCATGAGGAAGGAGGCTTGGCATACGCAAAGGTGGGATCGAGCCTCAGGAGTCCACCTGGAAATTCTCGAGCATCTACCCCCAAAACCAGAGTCTGCCTACTTTCTGCTTTGTGCTCTCACCTACACCTCTGACTTTACGGGGGGCTGTCCCCCACTACCTCTCTCTGAAAAAAAAGAGTTAACTTACAGCTCCAGTTAATAAAGTTCCTGGGTGTGATAGTGTTTCAACCTACAAACTCCTTTGGAAGTCCTCTAGCCTGCTTGAATAGGTTTTTCTGGCCATATGTGATTGCTCAGAGCCTCCCAACTGTGAGAGGCATGAGATATTCTAAACTGTCTAAATACAGATTCCTTTGAGCAGTTAAAAGATTGATTAGAAATTGTATTGGTGAAGGGTTTTTCACTTGTTGGGCCAGTGTTTGCTGCTAAGTCTCCATATCCCTGACCTGCTGTGTCCCTGGCAGTGTATTGATTAATATAACTGGTGTAAGTAGTAGCTTTAATGTTTGTAACCTTGGACCCTTGAGTTAATTCTTTTACTTGTTATAGCCCACCACACCTTTGCCCTATAGGAATGCAACTTTATCTAATGCTTTTGGAAGGTGGCTCCTGACCAATCACCTTTAGAAAAAAATAAGTTTTCTGAAGAAAGGGTCTTAAAGTGTTAACAGGTCTCTGGGCCAGAAGATGATGCAAATCACCTAAACTTTTGCATATGATAAGTTTGCAGGAAGAAAGCCTGGCTTACTTCATGACTCTACCCCTTCCCCCATTATCCTCTATGCATAACTTAAGGTATAAAAACTACTTTGGAAAGTAAAGTGCGGGCCTTGTTCACCGAAACTTGGTCTCCCCATGTCCTTCTTTCTCTCACCTTCTGGCTGAATTATTCAGCCTCTTTTCTCCACTGAATTTCCTCACTGAGCTATCCTTATTTCAGCCGCTTTTCTCCACTGAATTTCCTCACTGAGCTATCCTTATTTAACCACTCTTTATATCCTTAATTAACTTTTAATTAAGCAGTTGTTTCCTGATCCTCGCCGATGCCGTCCCCGCTTCGAATTCCCTGGATCCACTGGGGCTGGACCCCAGGAAAACAATATCTGAGTATAACATACTGGTTTGTCAAGTAGGTTCTGAGCCAAGAGGCAGAACCGACTTGAAGACAGAGTTTGGGGTAAATGCATAGTACGTTAGCATAGCTTAAGACAAACATTGCCATAAGAAAAAGGCGTTGGTTATCTCAAGGTTTGAGAATAGTTAACTTCTGGTGAAACCAGGTGTCATTATGGCAACACAGTATTTTAAGAGAAACCTCCTTTTAAATTTGTATAGAGAAGGAAAAAATATCGCTAGTTTGTTTCCTCCTGCTGCTTAAGAGAGAAAAATGTCTGATACTTGCAGGCTATTTCCTCCATTTGGAGACCCCTGGCCTTCTTGCCTATTTTGGTACCTTTTATCATTCATTTCTCCCTACTGCTATCCCCTGGCAGCTACCATCAACTCTGTTTCTTATGTGTTTGACTGTTTTAGATTCCATTTACACTAAGATCATGCAGCATTTGTTTTCCTGTGCTTGGCTTATTTTCACCTAACATCATGCCCTCCAGATCCATCCAACTTGTTGTAAAAGAAAGGATTCTCTTATTTTTTAAGGCTTAATAATCCATTTTATGTATATACCACATTCCCTTATCTGCTTATTGATGATACTATAGGTAGTTTCTATCTTGACTATTGTGAATAATGCTGCAATGAACATATCGCTTCAGATCCTGACTTCAATTCTTTTAAATACCCAAAAATGATATTGACAGATCATGTATTAGTTTTTTTTTTTAATGATTTGAATAAACCATTTCTTCCTAAAGGTCATATTAATTTACATTTCCACAAACAGTATACAAATTTTCCCTGTCCCCAACCATCACTATCTTTTATACTTTTGGTAATAGCCATTATAACACGTGTGAGTTGATATCATGCTTTTCTCTGTGTGCATTCATGTTGAAACAAACAGGAAAACTGTGGACAATTCTTAAAGAGATGGGAATACCAGATGACCTGACCTGCCTACTGAGAAACCTGTATGCTGGTCAAGAAGCAACAGTTAGAACTGGACATGGAACAAAACACTGGTTCAAAATTGGGAAAAGAGCACATCAAAGCTGTATATTGTCACCCTGTATCTTTAACATATATAGAATGTACTTCATGTGAAATGCTGGGCTGGATGAAGCATAAGCTGGAATCAAGATTGCCAGGAGAAATATCAATAACCTCAGTTATGCAGATGACACCACCCTTATGGCAGAAAGAGAAGAGGAATGAAAGAGGCTCTTGATGAAGATGAAAGAGGAGAGTGAAAAAACGGCTTAAAATCAACATTCAAAACACAAAGATCATGATGTCTAGTCCCATCACTTCATTGCAAATAGGTGGGGGAAACAATGGAATAAACAGTGACAGATTTTATTTTCTTGGGCTCCAAAATCACTGTAGATGATGGCTGAAGTCATGACATTAAAGACACTTGCTCCTTGGAAGAAAAGCTGTGACAAACATAAACCACAAATTAAAAAGCAGAAACAACACTTTGCCAACAAAGGTCCATCTAGTCAAAGCTATGGTTTTTCCAGTAGGCATGTATGGATGTGAGAATTGGACCATAAGGAAGGTTGAGCACTGAAGAGTTGATGCTTTCAAACTCTGGTGGTGGAGAAGACTCTTGAGAGTTTCTTGGACTGCAAGAAGATCAAACCAGTCAATCCTAAAGGAAATCAGTCCTGAATATTTATTGGAAGGACTGGTGTTGAAGCTGAAGCTCCAATACTTTGGCCACCTGATGTGAAGAACTGACTCATTTGAAAAGACCCTGATACTGGGAAAGATTGAAGGAGGGAGGAGAAGGGAATGACAGAGGATGAGATGGTTGGATGGCATCACCGACTCAATGGAGATGAGTTTGAGCAAGATCCAGGAGATGGTGAAGGATATTGGGAAGCCTAGCGTGCTGTTCACTGGGTCACAAAGAGTTAGACATGCCTGAGCCACTGAAAAAAAATTCCTGTTGATTAGTGATACTGAGTATTTTTTCATGTATCTGCTGTCCACTTGTATGTCTCCTTTGAGAAATATCTATTCAGATCTTTTGCCCATTTTTAAACTTGAGTTAAATGATTTGTTTCTTTTTGCCTTGAATTGCATGAGTTTGTTATATATTTTGGATATTAACCCCTTGTCAGATACATTGATTGCTAATATTTTCTCCCATTTTGTAGATTTGCTTTTCTTTTTTGATTACTTCTTTTACTATGCAGAATACTTCTAGTTTAATGTAGCCCCACTTTATTTTGCTTTCTTTGCCTGAGAGTTTAGTAATATAACCAAAAACTCATAGCCGAAACCAACATCAAGAAAATTTTTCTGTATGTTTTTTTTTCCTAGGAGTTTTATGGTTCAGGTCTTATATTTTAAATATTTAATCCATTTCAGCTGATTTTTTGAATGATGGACGGTAAGTGTCCGCTTTCATTCTGTTGTATGTGGATATTTAAGCTTTCAACACCGTTTATTGAAGAGACTATCCTCTTCCCATTGTGTATTCTCAGCGCCCTTGTGAAAGATTAGTTGACTATATTTGTGAGGGTTTATTTCTAGGCTCTCGTTGCTGTTCCAATGGCTTATGTGACTATGTACCACACTTCCAAAAGATTATCATAGTTTTGTATATACCTGAAAGTAACACAACATTATAGATCAATTATACTTCAATTTTAAAAGTAGATCAGAAAATTACTCTAGCTTTGCAATTTATTTGAAATGAGGGAGTGTGACGCCCCTGAATTTGGCTCTTTCTCAAGTTTGTTTTGACTATTTGATGTATTTTACAGTTTCATGTAAACGTTTAGGATTTTCCTATTGATATGAAAATTGCCATTGTAATATTGAAATGGATTGCTTTGAACATGTAAATCACTCTGGGAAAGTAGGAACATTTTTACCATATTAATTCTGTCTATCTAAGAACTCAGAATAACTTTGATTTACTTGTATCCTCCTTAAATGTTTTATAGTTTTTGGGTTACAGATCTTGCACCTCCTTCTTTAAATATTTCCCATGTAGTTTACTCTATTTAAAGGTATTGTATAGTAACCGAAAAAGATTTCTTAAATTAATTCTTATAGTGTACATTTTAGTGTATAGGAACACAACTGATTTCTGTATGTTGATTTTTTTATTCTACAACATTGCCAAATTCATTCATTAGATCTAAATATTCTGGGTGGAGTCTTGGGTTTCATTTTCATGAAAGACTAAAGAAACAATTTTACTTCTTTCTGATTTGAATGCCTTTTATTTCCTATTTCTTGCCTAACTTCTCTAGGTAGGAATTCTAGTACCGTATTGAATAGAAGAGATTAGAGAGAATATTTTGTCTTCTTCACGATCTTAGAGGAAAACCTTTTACCTTTTCACTGTCGAGTACAATATTAGCTGTGAAGTGAAATGAAGTCACTCAGTCGTGTCGGACGCTTTGCGACCCCATGAACTGTAGCCTACCAGGCTCCTCCATCCATGGGATTTCCCAGGCAATAGTACTGGAGTGGATTTCCATTTCCTTCTCCAGGGGATATTCCTAGACCCAGGGATCGAACTCAGGTTTCCCACATTGTAGACGGATGCTTTACCATCTGAGCCACCAGGGAAGTCCAATATTAGCTGTAGGCTTATTAAATATATTAAATATGGGCTTCCCAGGTGGCTCAGATGGTGAAGAATCTGCTTGCTATTAGGGAGAACTGGGTTCTATCCCTGAGTTGGGAAGATCGCCTGGGGGAGGGCACAGCAACCTATTCCAGTATTCTTGTCTGGAGAATCCCCATGGACAGAGGTGCCTGCCAGGCTATTGTCTATGGGTTGCAAAGAGTTGGACATAACTGAGTGACTAATAAACTTAATAAGCTTTGTTAAATATACTCTTTATTATGTTGCAGTACACTCTTTATTAGGTTGTATACTGTCACCCTGCTTATTCAATTTATATGTGGAGTACATCATGCAAAATGTCAGGCTGGATGAAGCACAAGATTGCTAGGAGACAATGTTCATTGCAGCACTGTTTATAATAGCCAGGACATAGAAGCAACCTAGATGTCCATCAGCAGACGAATAGATAAGAAAGCAGTGGTACATATACGCAATGGAATATGACACAGCCATTAAAAAGAATAAATTTGAATCAGTTCTAGTGAGGTGGATGAAACTGGAGCCTATTATACAGAGCAAAGTAAGCCAGAAAGAAAAACACCAATAAAGTATACTAATACAGATATATGGAATTGAGAAAGATAGTAACAATAACCCTGTACGCGAGACAGCAAAAGAGACACACATGTATAGAACAGTCTTTTGGACTCTGTGGGAGAGGGAGAGGGTGGGATAAGTTGGGAGAATGGCATTGAAACATGTATAATATCATATGTGCAACGAATCACCAGTCCAGGTTTGATGCATGATACAGGATGCTTGGGGCTGGTGCACTGGGATGGCCCAGAGGGATGGTATGGGGAAGGAGGTGGGAGGGGGTTCAGGATGGGGAACATGTGTACACCCGTGGTGGATTCATGTTGATCTATGGCAAAACCAATATAATATTGTAAAGTAATTAGCCTCCAATTAAAATAAATTTATATTAAAAAAAGATTGCTGGGAGAAATATCAATAACCTCAGATATGCATATGATGCCACCCTTATGGCAGAAAATGAAGAGAAACTAAAGAACCTCTTGATGAAACTGAAAGAGGAGAGTGAAAAGGCTGACTTAAAAATCAACATTCAAAAAACGAAGATTATGGCATCCGGTCCCCACACTCTATGGCAAACAGGTGGTGAAACAAGAAAACAGTGACAGATTTTATTTTCCTGGGCTCCAAAATCACTGCAGATGGTGACTGCAGCCATGAAATTGAAAGACACTTTCTCCTTGGAAGAAAAGCTATGACCAACCTAGACAGCATATTAAAAAGCAGAGACATTACTCTGCTGACAAAGGTCTGTCTTGTCAAAGCTGTGGTTTTTCCAGTATGATCCAACTCTCCAGTATGGATGTGAGAACTGGACCATAAAGAAAGCTGAGTGCCTAAGAATTGATGCTCTTGAACTGTGGTGTCAGAGAAGATTCTTGAGAGTCCCTTAGACTGTAAGGACATCAAACCAGTCGATCCTAAAGGAAATCAGTCCTGAATATTTATTGCAAAGACTGATGCTGAAGCTGAAGCTCCAATACTTTGGCCATCTGATGCAAAGAACTGACTCACTGGAAAAGGCCCTGATCTTGGGCAAGATTGAAAGCAGGAGGAAAAGGGGAATGACAGAGGATGAGATGGTTGAATGGTATCACCAACTCAATGGACATGAGTTTGAGCAAGCTCCAGGAGTTGGTGAAGGACAGGGAAGACTTGCATGCTGCAGTCCATGGGGTTCCAAAGATTTGGACACAATTAAGGGACTGAACTGACTGACTGACTGACACTCCTTACCTGGTGGTTCAGTGGTAAAGAACCTGCCTGCCAATCAGATTTGACCCCTGGGTCAGGAAGATCCCCTGAAGGAGGAATTGGCAACCCACTCAAGTATTCTTGCCTGGAGAATCCCATGGATAGAGGAGACTGGTGGGCTATAGTCCATAAGGTTGCAAAGAGTTGGACACGACTAAGTGACTGAGTATGCACGAACACTCCTTATATACCTATTTTTTTTAGAGTTTGTATTACTTTGCCAACAAAGATTCGTCTAGTCAAGGCTATGGTTTTTCCTGTGGTCATGTATGGATGTGAGAGTTGGACTGTGAAGAAGGCTGAGTGCCAAAGAATTGATGCTTTTGAACTGTGGTGTTGGAGAAGACTCTTGAGAGTCCCTTGGACTGCAAGGAGATCCAACCAGTCCATTCTGAAGGAGATCAGCCCTGGGATTTCTTTGGAAGGAATGATGCTAAAGCTGAAACTCCAGTACTTTGGCCACCTCATGCGAAGAGTTGACTCATTGGAAAAGACTCTGATGCTGGGAGGGATTGGGGGCAAGAGGAGAAGGGAACGACAGAGGATGAGATTGCTGGATGGCATCACTGACTTGATGGACGTGAGTCTGAGTGAACTCCGGGAGTTGGTGATGGACAGGGAGGCCTGGCGTGCTGCGATTAATGGGGTCACAAAGAGTCAGACACGACTGAGTGACTGATCTGATCATTATAGGATCTTTTGTCAAATGCTTTATCTGCATCTATTAATATAATCTTTGTTCTGCTAACATTTATGTAAAAATGTCAATCCATTCTGTGTTACAGGCATGAATCCCACTTGATCATTATATATGGCCCTTTTAATGTGTTGCTGAACTTGGTTTGCTGGTATTTTGTTAAAGACTTTTGCATCTATGTTCACTAGGGCCTGTAACTTTCTTTCCTTGTCCTTATATGGCTTTGGTATCAAAGTAACACAAGCCTCAACATGACTGTGGCAGAGTTCCTTCTCAATTTTTGAAGACATTGAAAAGTATTGGTATTAACTCTTCTTTAAATGTTTGGTAGAGCTCAGCAGTGTAGTTATCTGGTCCAGGGCTTTTCCTTTGTTAAAAGGTTTTGGGTTACTGATTTGACCTTCTTATTCTTTTTTTTTTTTTAATTGAAGGATTATTTCTTTTCAGAATTTTGTTTTCAGTTGTACCTCAAGATAGATCTCCTTATTCTTTATTCATTCAGACTATTTTTCAAGATTCAGCCTTAGTAGGTTTTGTGCTTCCAGGAATTTATCCATTCCTTCATTGTTATTTCAACAAATTATTTTAATCTGTTGAAATATATTTTTCTTTGTTGTAATCCCTTATGACCCTCTGTATTTCTGTGGTAT
The DNA here is from genome assembly GCF_032452875.1 of Bos javanicus. Classification (NCBI taxonomy): domain Eukaryota; kingdom Metazoa; phylum Chordata; class Mammalia; order Artiodactyla; family Bovidae; genus Bos; species Bos javanicus. Next base: position 36,881,667 of record NC_083895.1, on the reverse strand, counting down.
CAGTTGTAACTTCTTTTGTTTATAATTTTGAGTATTCCCTCTGTTTATTAATTTGAGCTAAATTTTGTCTTTTTTAAAAGCTAACTTTAAATTTTATTGATCTTTTCTATTTTTCTAGTCTTATTTCATTATTTCTCCTGTATGATCTCTTCTGCTAGTTTTGGAATTAGTCTATATTTTCTTAGTTACTTGATGTGCAGTTTTTGTTTTTTAGTAAAAGTATTTGTTTTTTCTTAACATGAGTGTCTATCATTATAAACTTTCCACTTAGCATGACTTTTGTTGCATTCTATAATTTTTGGTATAGTGTGTTTCCATCTTCATTCCTTACAAGATACCTTAAACTTTTCCTTTTGATTTTTCCCTAATTCTGTGGTTGTTCAAGAGTGCACTGTTCAATTTTACCCTCTGTGAATTTTTCAGTATTGTTATTCATTTCTAGTTTCATATGATTACAGTTGGAAAAGTTATCTGTATGATATTAATCCCTTGAAATTTGTTGACTTATTTTGCCCCTTAACATATGATTTAACATATGATCTATTCTTTGTGTGCTTGAGCATGTGTATTCTAATATTGTTGCATGAATGATCTGTATAGTGTTTTCAGCTCATTTTGTCTATACTGTTGCTCAAGTCCATTTTTTTTCCACATTATGCTATCTGGATGATCTACCCATTGTTGAAACTGATGTATTTAAACTCAACTACTAATTGTTGTATTGCTACTGGTTTCTCCCTTCAGTTATGTTAATATTTATTTTATATATTCAGATGCTCAGCTATTTAGTGCATATGTATTTTCAAATTTTATACCCTCATGATGAATGGGCCCAATTATGAAATAACGACCTCTCTTTGTCCTTGTGACAATTTTTGTCTCACACTATTCCATCCAATAAAGTATGACTACCTTGCTCTCTTTCATTTATATTTGCTTAGAATGACTTCTAAGTTTCCTTCACTTTTGCCCGTGTGTGTCCTTTAAGCTAGAGAGAGTTTCTTTCTTATATATAATTTCATATTATTTATTTACTTATTTTTGGTGTGCTGGGTCTTCCTACCTGAGTGGGCTTTTCCCTAGGTGCGGTGAGGTGGGGCTACTCTCTAACTGCGGTGTGGGCTTCTCATTGCAGTGCCTTCTTTTGTTGCAGAGCAGAGGCCCTAGGCCTGCAAGGTTCTATAGTTGAAAAAGTGGGCTCAGTAGTTGGGTTCATGGGCTCTAACACAGGTTCAGTAGTTGTGGCACACGGATTTAGTTGCTCCACACTTCAGTTCAGTTCAGTCGCTCAGTCGTGTGCAACTCTTTGTGACCCCATGGACTGCAGCACGGCAGGCCTCCCTGTCCATCACCAACTCCTGGAGTTTACTCAACTCAGGTCCATTGAGTCAGTGATGTCATTCAACCATCTGATCCTCTGTCATCCCCTTCTCCTCTTGCCTTCAATCTTTCCCAGCATCAAGGTCTTCTCAAATGAGTCACTTCTTCGCATCACGTGGCCAAAGTATTGGAGTTTCAGCTTCAACACCAGTCCTTCCAATGAACATTCAGAACTGATCTCCTTTAGGATGGACTGGTTAGATCTTCTTGCAGTCCAAGGGACTCTCCAGAGTCTTCTCCAACACCACAGTTCAAAAGCATCAATTCTTTGGCACTCAGATTTCTTCACAGTCCAACTTTAACATCCATACATGACTACTGGAAAAACCATAGCCTTGACTAGATGGACCTTTGTTGGCAAAGTAATGTCTCTGCTTTTTAATATGCCATCTATGTTGGTCATAACTTTTCTTCCAAGGAGTAACGTCTTTTAATTTCATGGCTGCAGGCACCATCTGCAGTGATTTTGGAGCCTCAAAAAATAAAGTCAGCCATTCTTTCCACTGTTACTCCATCTATTTGCCTTGAAGTGATGCGACCAGATGCCATGATCTTTGTTTTCTGAATGTTGAGCTTTAAGCCAACTTTTTCACTCTCCTCTTTCACTTTCATCAAGAGGCTCTTTAGTTCTTTTTCACTTTCTGCCATAAGCGTTGTGTCATCTGCATATCTGAGGTTATTGATATTTCTCTCAGCAATCTTGATTCCAGCTTGTGCTTCATCCAGCCCAGTGTTTCTCATGATGTACTTAAGTTAAATAAGTAGGGTGATAATATACAGCCTTGACGTACTCCTTTTCCTATTTGGAACCAGTCTGTTGTTCCATGTCCAGTTCTAACTGTTGCTTCCTGACCTGCATACAGGTTTCTCAAGAGGCAGGTCAGGTAGTATGGTATTCCCATCTCTTTCAGAATTTTTCAGTTTGTTGTGATCAACACAACAAGTCAAAGGCTTTGGCATAGTCAATAAAACAGAAATAGATTTGTTTTCTGGAACTCTCTTGCTTTTTCCATGATCCAGCGGATGTTGGCAATATGATCTCTGGTTCCTCTGCCTTTTCTAAAACCAGCTTGAACATCTGGAAGCTCATGGTTCAAGTATTGCTGAAACCTGGCTTGGAGAATGTTGAGCATTACTTTACTAGTGTGTGACATGAAGGCAATTGTGTGGTCGTTTGAGCATTCTTTGGTACTGCCTTTCTTAGGGATTGGAATGAAAAGTGACCTTTTCCAGTCCTGTGGCCACTGCTGAGTTTTCCAAATATGCTGACATATTGAGTCGGCACTTTCACAGCATCATATTTTAGGATTTGAAATAGCTCAACTGGAATTCCATCACCTCCACTAGCTTTGTTCTTAGTGATGCTTCCTAAGGCCCACTTGACTTCACATTCCAGGATGTCTGGCTCTAGGTCAGTGATCACGCCATCATGATTATCTGGGTCGTGAAGATCTTTTTTGTACAGTTCTTCTGTGTATTCTTGCCACCTCTTCTTAATATCTTCTACTTCTGTTAAGTCCATATAATTTCTGTCCTTAATTGTGCCTACCTTTGCATGAAATGTTCCCTTGGTATCTCTAATTTTCTTGAAGAGATCTCTAGTCTTTCCCATTCTGTTGTTTTCCTCTATTTCTTTGCGCTGATCACTGAGGAAGACTTTCTTATCTCTCCTTACTATTCTTCGGAACTCTGCATTCAAATGGGTATATCTTTCCATTTCTCCTTTGCTTTTTGCTTCTTTTCTTTTCACAGCCATTTGTAAGGCCTTCTCAGACAGCCATTTTGCTTTTTAGCATTTCTCTTTCTTGCAAGCAGTTCTAGTGGTGATGAATTCCCTCTGTTGTTATTTGTCTGGGAAAGACTTTATCTCTTTCTTTGAAAAGATTATTGTTTCTGGGTAAAGTATTCTTGGTTGAAATTTTTTTTTTTCTTTCAGTACTTTGAATATATCATACACTTTCTCCTGGACTGTGAGGTTTTGCCAAAAAACTTGAAGATAGTCTTATGGGAGTTCTCTTATATATGATAAGTAGGTTTTCTATTGCTACTTTCAAAATTCCCCTTGTCCTTGATTTTGAAAATTTGATTATAATAAGTCTCAGAGTAATCTGCTTTGGGTTAATTCTATTTGGGGTCATTTGAGCTTTTTCGTTTCTTTGTCCTTTTTTACTCCCAAGATTTGGGAAGTTTTCAGCCATCTTCTCCTTAAATATACTTTTCCTTTTTCTTTATCTTTTATTTCTGAGACTGCCATAATGTGTACGGCAGTTCCTTGATGGTATTCCATAAATCATGCAAGATTTCTTTAAGAGAAAATATTGAGAGCATGTGAAAATTCAAATTATGGTAAAGAAAAAGAATAAAGAAAGTGAAAAACATAGGGGGATTGTGGGTAAAAAATATAAGATGAAGGAGCTTTCTGAGACAAGAAAGAAAAGGCTCTCTAGAGAAATAAATTTATTGAATTCAAATAAGACAGGATAGGGTGATGGAGAGAATAGTTTAGGGAATGAACAGCAAATGATAAGTGAGAAGAAAACATATTCAAAGAAATGAAGAGTATATATGTATTCATACATAGAAACATTGCAATGTAAATAAAGAAGACAAAGAAGAAGAGAAAAATGTGAAAGGCACAAAAATTGCAAAAATATACATCAATAAATACACAACGCAATAGAAGATACATAACACTGTAAAACCATAAAGGGAATGGGAGAAGCAGAAATAATATGTAAAACACAAAAAAAGAATATGTGAACAAATGTTATCTCTACAGATAACTAGCCTTTTATTTATTGCTCCTTTTATTCATTTCTGCATTTTATTTTTATGCATTCTGTGTATTATTCCCTGTAGGAGCCGAAGCAGAAGTGACTCATGTGAAAGGGATTCCTTTCCCTCAGTGCAGGTGGGAAGTGAATAAGAGGCTACAGCTGTGAGGAGTGCTTCCCAGGTGGCTCAGTGGTAAAGGATCCTCCTGCTAATGCAGGAGACCCGAGGTTCAATCCCTGGGTCAGGAAGATTCCCTGGAGAAGGAAATGGCAACCCACTCCAGGATTCTTTCCTGGAAAATCCCATAGACAGAGGAGAGGCCTAGCAGGCTACAGCCCATGAGACTGTAAAGAGTCAGACACAACTTAGGGACTAAACAGCATCAGCAGCTGGTGAGGAAGTGTCAGCCATATACTTACAAGGAATAGGTGGTGTTCACATTTCCCATCTGGGATGTGATTATTATATTACCCACACGGGCCATTAGGTGCTCTAGGGTGAATCTCTGAGATGGTATTAAGACAATAGACAAATTATATTTGCTGCAGCAAATTATTCTACTACTGATTTATTGTGACAGCTGCCAAGGGAAATAACCCTGTAGGGACACAGACATTTCCAGAAATAAACATGGCATTCACAGAAAACCAGGGATAAGAAACAGGAATGGAAATCAAGTTCTTCTGGTGAAACAATAAGTTAACTAGTAAGTTTCAGCATATCAACCTGATAGAATACAATGCAATATTTTAAGTTATGATTTAAGAAGACAATATAAATATGAAAATAAATGACATGTTAGTTTTAAAAGCAAAACCTAAATTAGGTTCTAAAGTCTTGCTTAAATGTTGATTGTGATTATTTCAGAATACACATCCATGTTATTAGAGACAAAGAGGAATATATAATATTTCTGATTGTAGATGATCCATAATTTGTTCAATTAAAACCTTCTTTATGGGCCATGGGGAAGGGATAGAGCTGTAGTTTGGGGTTAGCAGATGCAAACTATTATATATAGACTAGATAAATAAGAAGGTCCTACTTTATTGCATAGGGAGATATATTCAATATCCTGTGATAAACCATGATGGAAAGTAGGGAAAAAGAGTGTGTTTGTGCAATGGTATATTACTCAGCTATTGAAAAGAATGCATTTGAACCAGTTCTAAAGAGGTGGATGAAACTGGCGCCTATTATACAGAGTGAAGTACATCAGAAAGAAAAACACCAATACAGTATACTAATGCATATATATGGAATTTAGAAAGATGGTAACGATGACTCTATATGCGAGACAGCAAAAGAGACACAGATGTACAGAACAGACTTTTGGACTCTGTGGGAGAAGGCAAGAGTGGGATGATTTGAGAGAATAGCATTGAAACATGTATATTACCATATGTGAAATAGATCTCCAGTCCAAGTTTGATGCATGAGATCGGGTGCTCAGGGCTGGTGCAATGGGATGACCCTGAAGGATGGGATGGGGAGGAAGGTGGGAGGGGGGTTGAGGATGGGGAACACATGTACACCCATGGCTGATTCATGTCAATGTATGGCAAAACCACTACAATATTTTAAAGTAATTAGCCTCCATTTAAAATAAATTAATTAATTAACAAAAAGAATGTGTGTATTGTGTGTGTATATATATACACAAATGTATATATATTCAGCAGTATATATATAGCTGTATCACTTTGCTATACAGCAGAAATGTAAACAATACTGTAATTTCAATACACTTTAATTTTAAAAAGCCTCTAAGTGATATGGTCTCTTAAATTAAAAAATAATAGACAGGAAAAAAAAAGCATATTTGCCAAATGCTTCTGTCATGAAAAATATCATTTTCCTCTGATTTCATTAGTGGTACTGTCTAAATTACATGAGTAGAAATGCCATATTACAAACCATGAAATCAATAGAAAGTTAAAATAAGAAATAAAATAGTATCTTTAAAAAGTAAATAATAAAAATATCTTTAACCACGAAAGTACTAAGTAGACTGGTATTACATTTCCTTTCAAAACTAAAGCAGAAACCATTGGCAAATAATCTATCAACTCTAATAGAAGGAAGCATATTAATTCACTTAAAAGCCCAACATTTTACTGATATTCTGTTCTAAAAGAATTAAAATAGAAAAATTTGCACAAAACTTGCACATATTTGAATATGCTTTAATGACTTTTGGTGAATAGTTTTGGATGATAACAGACCACCTTATTTCTAAGCCTCATTTTTGCCAGTGATAGCATGTAAGTTACAATGCAAATGCTGGGATTTGTTCATCTTTATTTCATCTTATTTGTTCATCTTTGTTTATGGACTAGGATATTTGTCCACCATATACATCTATCTAGTGGTGTGCTGGCAAAGTAGCTCATCGAAGTAAAAAGTACTTCTTCATAGTGTTTTCTAATTTTCATGCATTTAATCTACAAATGGTTTAATGACCAGCTTTCAAAATTTGTCAATGTGCCCTTAAGAGCTACAATCTGCCAACTCCCCAGAACACTACTGCTTTAAAGAAAGAAAAAAGTATCATGGATTTTCCAGTTTTTCTCCTCCTTTCTAAATTCACAGAAAAGTATGGTTATACCAACCACTTTAAATTTTAAAAAATCCAAGGATGACATGATTATTGAATATTTGAGCATATTTTAAAAGAATCTTCACCTGATCAAAACGCATTCTTCAAGATCTTAATCTATGTGAGCAGAGTTTCTTTGTGAGCTAGGTTTATGCTATTCACATGCATGATAACTCCAAAAATATGAACTGACTTTTACTAACTTGAGAAACATAATGTATTATGTGCTGGCTACTTTCATTCAGTAGTCATGGCAAGCTGTGTGACCTCACCAAAGCTATTAAGCCAAGTACTCCTGCCAAAAATTAAACTACCTTGACAAGTTATTGATACAACTGTTCACAGTGGGTCAGGACCTCATGCTCCTTTTAGGAAATATTGTGAGCTCAAAATTGAATGAGGTCTACTTTAGCTCTATTCGCATAATACGCATCTAAGTTTTGCCTTTCAGACAGAAAAGGATAGAAGATGTCTTCAATCAGTAATATGACCCATCTCATGACATTCTCTCAATTTGTTTAGTCTATTACTTTGTGTCCTGATGCTTCAGCCTCTACCTCCCCCAGCCTATAACCTATTGCCGTGTCAGTGGGTGTCTGTCTTCACTTGACCTGGTATCTCCTCATAGGCAACAGCATACAGAACATAAAACAGGTTTCAAAATTGTGTCTTAAAAAAATTTCATTGAAACGAAAGGACACAATTACCAACACATTCTACTGGGCAAATAATCATTCTAGTTTCCTCTTGCTGCATTTGGAATCAAATCTAAACAAAGAAACTCTGGTGAACCCAATATTTAACTTTTGTTTTTGTTTAAATTTTGTGTTTTTATACAATTTTAAAGATTACTTTCTAGTCACAGGTGCTACCCAATGTTGGCTGTATTCCACACGTTGTGCAACACCACCTTGAGCCCATCTCACGTCCAGTGGTCTCTGCCTCCAGCTCTCACACCTCTGTGTTGCCCTCACCCTTTCCCAACTGATAACCAAGAGGTGAGGATGGACAGAGAGAGGCAGAAGCCAGGGAGGTGGCACAGTTTGCCTGTGCCCCCCAGTCCTTCACAAATCAATTCAGAATTCTCCATTCTCAGAAAAAAATATCTCCCTTGGGCTTAACTAGATCCAATTGTTTGTCTTATTTATGATAAAAACAGGCTGTCTAAACTCCCAGATAAGAATGACCAGGTGAGGTCTTTGTACTGGAGAGCTGTTTGCTCACTGTAGTGTAATTGTTGATATTTCAGATACTACCAGGATATATTCAGTTACAGGAGAAAGATCTTATCAGGAGCCTGAGCTGCATGCTGTTGAGAGGTGTGGCTTTGTTTTCAGATGTGCTGTCCCATATACTCAGTGTGGCTGCAAGTGTGTTGGGAAGAGGGTTGGGGCTTGGGGTCTGTTCAGAAAGGGCCAGAGAGGTCAGTCCTCCTGGTCCCTGGGAACAAAGGAAAAAGTGGCTGGTTTCCTGTCTGGAGGAGGGGTATTCATTACCCCTTTCCATGAGCCTGTGGTTCATTCAGGCCTCATTCCAATTTCTGAAGTACAGATGTCGTTTTACATTTTTCTCTGCAGTACATTGTCAGTGTAATCAACTAAGTATACAGATGCATTGATCTAAAAATTACAAGCCAAAAGTGTAAGTTCTGGGGTCAGATGACCTTTTTCATGAGTGAGTTGCAGCACCAGTGCTCCTGATCTCGGAGGGAGAGCAGTGAGCGCTCCTGAAGGGATATCTTAGTTCCCTGCCCAGGGATGGAACCTGGGTACCCTGGATGAAACCCCAGGAATCCTAGCCAACACACCACCAGGGACTAAAGGCTAGAAGCAAAGTGACTCTGGCTCCTTCCCCCATTTGAAAGCAAGAATGTTTCAAGGAGGCAAAAACTGTAAATAGATAAAACATTTATTATTAGAGACACAGCACAATGCATGGCAGAGCACACAGAGAAGCAGGTTGTTTATTTAAGACAGAAGAAGGCAGAAATATGCCCCCAGAGAGAAAGGGTATGGGCATCCTCTCTAATGAGGAGGAGTGCAGTAGTCAGAGCTAAGCAGAGACACACACCCGTGGTGGAGTGCAGGCTTTCTGAATGAGGGGGAGAGCAGTAAAGTGACATAAATGACTTATATAGGACAGTCCTTCAGGGTCTTTGTTTACCTTTGGCCAATTATCTTGTTAATTTTATTCATACCCGACTGGTCCATGGACCCTCAAATGGTACATGTGAAACTGTTTTCTAAGTTAGATCCCACTGCAGAGGCCTATGGGTATGTGTCCATGTTTAATATGGGGTGGGACCCCCTCCCTTTTCGACCCCCCAAAAGCCTTCCTGCACTTGTGTAGACAGGGAAGTCTTTGTTGAGCTCAGGAGTGGGCACCTTATCTCTTTGCTTTAGCAGAGCTCAGCTTTTGCCACTAGCTTTGACTCTGGATCAGCAAGATCCCCTGGAGAAGGAAATGGCAACCACTCCAGTACTCTTGCCTGGAAAATTCCATGCATGGAGGAGCCTAGTGGGTTCCACAGGGTCGCAAAGAGTCGGACACGACTGAGTGGCTTCACTTTCACTTTTGTCCTTGGAATGTTCGGACGAGAACAAAGCTTGAATTTTGTTTGAATTGACAAACATCAGTTGCCCAGCCAAGAGGCACACTCTCTCCTACCTTACTACCTGTGCAGGCTCCTTTCCTCTCTGTGTCTTGGATTCCATGTATGTAAAATGGAAGAGTTTGAATCACTTATCTCTGAGGCAGAGTGGAGATGAACATCCCTCAAATTCCAACGCAGGAAGAGGTTGGGGGTTGAATCTCAACATGGCTAGCTACCCACTCTGCCTGAAACTTCAGAAGGGATTAGGGCTGTGCAGACAGTAAATTCTCTGATAAGACATCCACAGTCACATTATCATGGGAAGACAGAGATCCTGGGTGGTCAAGGTTAAGGATGGGGAGCAGTTTACTGGATGTAAGGCCATTCAATCTGGCCAGAGAAACTGGTGCCTCCCTCCCAGCAAGAGGCAGTCACGATGACCTCCAAGCCTCAGGGCTACAGCTTGCATTGCTGAGAGGAGTCTGGGGTTTGGGGAGAGGTCTGAACATGGCTCTACCTGGGGGAGGCATCAATAGAAAGAATTTGAAACCATGGGAGAGAATGAGCCCAAGCCTAGAGTGAATGCAAGGAGAGAAGGGAGCCAGAGCTGAGGATCCTGCTCCCCATCTGTGGAACTCCAGGAGACGAGGAGAGACAAGTGAAAGAGACCAAAGAAAATTTCAGGCAGAAGAGGAAAGTGAAGGAGCAGGCAGTGATCAGTGGAGTCAAAGGCAGCCCGTGTTTGGCGGAGGTGGCGGAATAGACATCTATCCAGGTGAGGAGGAGATACTGGATTTAGCAACAGGGACATCTTGGAGACCTCTTTTTAGCCTTGCCCCTGAGTCAGCAGGCTGCCCCTCTTTTTTTGTGACAAGTCTTCCAGATGTGAAGCCAGTTTCAAACGTTATTCTGAGGGAGGAGTTCCATAGGAGGCCTGCCTTGTGACCTCATCCTGTAGCTCAGTGGGGAAGCCCTGAGCAGCAGAGGGTCACCTTTTTATTGGGATGTTGGCAGCTCACAGCTCTGGGCACTGCCCCTTTCCTCCCTGGGGTGGAGAAGGGTCTCAAAACTCAAAGATCATGAGGAGTTGCTCAATGCAGGGCACATCATTCCACTTGCCCTCAGGATAGATCACACACAGTTCTCTGGCTGTCAACCATTGTTTTTGTTGGGCTCCCGCTGGCCCAGTTGGAATAGACCAGTGACTCCCCTGTGGGGTTGGTGAACCTCCCTCCATGGAGATGTCATTCATGCTCAGGAAAGCATCATTGTCCTTGGCTCTGACCAGCTGTATCACAGCCACCTTCTCGGCTGCAGAGCGTGGGGAGGCCAGCTATCCCTTAGCCTCTCTGCAGATCTGCTGGGCATCTGAATATGATTTTACAGCTCCTGCCGTCTTGAAGATCTTCTCCCCGACAGCCTGGCCATCAGGGAAGACCACCGCTAGTGGAAGAGGAGAGTCAGGCTGGGGATGTGCAGCACCTAGACCTTGTGATCCAACTGGAGTCCCCAGCCTGCCATCAGGGTACCAGGGCACCAGAGAGGTCAGCCTGCCATCAGGGTACCAGGGCACCGGAGAGGTCAGCCTGCCATCAGGGTACCAGGGCACCGGAGAGGTCAGCCTGCCGTCAGGTACCAGGGCACCGGAGAGGTCAGCCTGCCATCAAGGTACCAGGGCACCAGAGAGGCCAGCCTGCTATCTGGGTACCAGGGCACCAGAGAGGTCAGCCTGCCATCAGGTACCAGAGCACTGGAGAGGCCAGCCTGCCATCAGGGTACCAGGGCACCAGAGAGGCCAGCCTGCCATCAGGGTACCAGGGCACCAGAGAGGTCAGCCTGCCATCAGGGTACCAGGGCACCGGAGAGGTCAGCCTGCCATCAGGGTACCAGGGCACCAGAGAGGCCAGCCTGCTATCTGGGTACCAGGGCACCAGAGAGGCTAGCCTGCCATCAGGGTACCAGGGCACCAGAGAGGTCAGCCTGCCATCAGGGTACCAGGGCACCAGAGAGGCCAGCCTGCTATCTGGGTACCAGGGCACCAGAGAGGTCAGCCTGCCATCAGGTACCAGGGCACCAGAGAGGCCAGCCTGCCATCAGGGTACCAGGGCACCAGAGAGGCCAGCCTGCCATCAGGGTACCAGGGCACTGGAGAGGTCAGCCTGCCATCAGGGTACCAGAGCACCGGAGAGGCCAGCCTGCCATCAGGTACCAGGGCACCAGAGAGGCCAGCCTGCCATCAGGGTACCAGGGCACCAGAGAGGTCAGCCTGCCATCAGGGTACCAGGGCACCAGAGAGGTCAGCCTGCCATCAGGGTACCAGGGCACTGGAGAGGTCAGCCTGCCATCAGGGTACCAGAGCACCGGAGAGGCCAGCCTGCCATCAGGTACCAGAGCACCGGAGAGGCCAGCCTGCCATCAGGTACCAGGGCACCAGAGAGGCCAGCCTGCCATCAGGGTACCAGGGCACCAGAGAGGTCAGCCTGCCATCAGGGTACCAGGGCACTGGAGAGGTCAGCCTGCCATCAGGGTACCAGGGCACCAGAGAGGTCAAAATTGAGGCACTTAATTCCAGAGCAACAGATGAGGACCCTGGAACTCAGGTGCTTATGTGAGAGGGCCAAAGTCGCCCAACTGTCAGATGTAGAGATGTAAGGATCATACCTTATTGGATGTGACACTAAAACTCCCATGTACACTTTCTGTTCCTCCCCGTGTTATTCACCAGAAACCGGGACTTTAATTACTGTGTAAATAGGAAGGACTTTGGCAGGGAAATGACACTGTAGAGCCTGGGGCAGTTTCTGAGAGTGTGGAAAACACCAAATAGGCAGCTCACTCTCACCCTTGCATGATGACTGGGCATGTGGAAATGTCTGAACGGTTCTGTGCTGTGTGAATGGGTGAGGAGAGAGGGGAGGACAGGGGTGCATCTGAGAGCAGCCAAGTGCTGACCTCTGCACTGGGGGCAGTCCAGTGTTGGCTTCCATATGCTCGCAGGTGATCCTACAGCCAGTCAGCCTCTCTGGACCACTGGGCAGGGGATGACAGCATCTGAGATCTCTATGTGGGGGCAGGAGGGCAGAGTGGGATCAGCTTTGGAGAGAGCCCTGTCTGGGCCTCAGAAGGCCATGTGTTAAGCTCTACCCTGGCAATAACAGCCCAAGTGACAAGGAAAGTCATTTACCTTTTCAGAGTCTAATCTCTCATTTCTAAGGAAGAAACACTATATAACAGCATCCCCTATGTTTTGTGTTAAGTATCTCATTTTATTCCATTCCATCCACACCCCTCTGACTTCCAGGGTCATGCATGGAAATCTTCAGGGCTCCTATGAGGGCTTACTGGACTGGTTCAGAACTCAGGCTGTGTTCTGAACACATGCCCTTTTTGTCTGAGTACCTTCAACAAGCAGTTGGAGACCAGATTTTCAATGAAGTAGGATGGCACACAGACAGCCTTGGACAAGGTCAGTGTAAGCTCGTGTGCCATGATTATGTTACATCCATGCATCTGGTGGGTATGCGTGTACATGTGTGAATATATCCGTGTGTCCATCTGAAGGTACATGCCGACTAAAGGTCCATCTGGATGGGTGTGCATATGTGTGCATTTGTGTTCATATACGTAGATGATGTCAACTGAGTGACAGCATTTAGGTACACACGTGTTCAAGCACATATGCCCAAATTCTCCTTTGTATCAGCTGCATGATGTTTTAGTTGTTCAGTCGTGCCCACCTCTTTTTGACCGCATGGTCTGCAGCCCACAGGCTCCTCTGTCCATGAGATTTTCCAGGCAAGAATACTGGAGTGGTTTGCCATTTCCTTCTCCAGGGGATCTTCCCAACCCATTGATTGAACCCAGGTCTCCTGCACTGCAAGCAGATCCTTTACCAACTGAGCTACCAGAGAATGAGGGAAGAAACAGGTATACAAATATGCTTGTGCAAGAAGGAAGACATAAACTGCTGGAATTCCTCATCTCACTACTTCAGTACTTAGTTGGCTTTAGTTCTTAGGAGCCAACCCCATGTCTCACCAGATCACCTGATCTGCACCTTCAGAAAACTCTTTTTTCAATCACTGAGGTTTGATGAATGAAAGTGAAAGTTGCTCAGTCGTGTCCGACTCTTTGTGACCCCATAGACTATACAGTTCATGGAATTCTCCAGGCCAGAATACTGGAGTGGGTAGCCTTCCCCTTCTCCAGGGGTTCTTCCCAACCCAGGGACTGATCCCAGGTCTTCTGTATAGTAAGTGGACTCTTTACCAGCTGAGCCACCAGGGAAGCCCAATCACTTCACCTCACTTGATGAATGATGTGGATTCCAAGCTATTGTCAGGAGGAGCAGAGAAGGAGGAGGTACAGTTGGTAGAAAGTCCCAAAGGCACAGGACACTCAGGTGTGTGCTCCAGGAGGCCTCTGTCTGCTTAGGATCCAGGCTTAGGGAAGAAACTCTGGTTTAAGTACCTAGGCAGATGAAGAGAGGGCCCAGCACTGGCCAGATACTGGGGGCAGCCTGCCCCTGCCAAACCCAGGGGCATGTTTAGGGTGAGATACTTGGCCACACACCAAGGATAGGTCCCCAGAAGCCTTGAACCCTACAGCAGCATCCCACCCCCACTCTCAGGATCATGTCTGGATTCTCTTCTGCCCTGGGCTGTGCAGCTTCTTCTCTGGGCATTTGCACACCTGGCCCCACAGAGGGAAGAAACGCATCCTGGGTTGGGTGTCCCCTTGTCTGTCATAGGGACTCACCAAGGGTAAACCGGATGAAGGTCTGCTGAACTGTATAGGCCGCATCCTGCTCCTTGTCTTGTGCGTCTGATGAGCTCCTGGAGCATGTGGTGACATGACTGTCTCAACCCTGTCCTTAGCCCCACCTCCTGCTCCAGGTCTAGGTCCAGTACCAATCATTGTCCCAGTAAGTCCAATTTAAACCCAAGCCCAGTGAACTGCAAGCCAAGCCCAGACCCAGTCTGAGGCCCAGGCTCGGGGCCTGGCTCAGGGTCAGGTCCAGAAACTCACCTTTCTTATACTGAAAGAAGGCATTCTGGAGGCACTGTAACTGTCCCTCTAAGACTGCCACCTCCTGCCTGAGAGCATTGACCTCTGCAGGAAAGAGAGGCCGAGTGAAGACAGATCAAGTACAGCATGGGGTCACTCAGAGCCCAGGCCTCAGGAAGGGTGACAAGTGGAGCTGCATATTGGGGATGGGGTAAGGACACGGGATGCATGAGAGAAAGTGCTGAACTAAAGAGGGCCTCCTACCCTCTCCACACCCACTAGAGCCCCGAGAGCTTTCTTACCTGCAAGTCCACTCTCTCCCTTTGCTCCTTCTTATCCAGGATCACCTCTGTCTCCCTTCAGTCCTGGGGGACCCATGGCACCGGAAGGTCCTGTGGACCAATGGCTCCAACAGGCCCTGGGATCACAAAAGAATTGCTGTGTGAGTTCTGGACACATTGTCCAGCAATTTTCACCTCCTCCAGTACATAGACTGTCATATCCCCAGCAGTATGCACTCCCCCTGTACAAATGTCCCTAAGTGCCTGAAATCTCTTCTTGCATTCTCTCTGTACACTGACTGTCCCATAACTCAACAACCATCCTTCCCTGAATACAGATAGTCCCCGCTGCTCACATCGTCCTCTCCCTAGAGACAGTTCTCAGAGCCCAACGCTGGCTCTCTCCCTGGAATGCCAGCTCTAGCCTGGTGATGGTGGGCACAGGGAATGTGAGCCCAGCCCCATGACCATTGCTCAGCTTGTGTGCCAATGCTTCCAGGGCTCCCGGCTCACCAGGGATACCTCTCTCTCCTTTGAGACCTGCGGGGCCTGGGGAGCCCTGCATGCCTGGGACACCCACTCCTCCTGAGGAAGGAACACATTGGGGAAACACAGCTCAGAGTGCACTCAGCAGGTACCATTTCCTCAGCAGTGCAGCTTGTCACCCACAGCTCCAGGTGAGAGAGTGACCTGGAAGACTGCTCCTGACCACTTGGTCTCCTCTAGGACCTTCAGTCAGTGTGGGAATTTGGGGGGAGAGGCCCAGGCCAGGCCTACCAGGGGTGGAGGTTCTAGGCTTTCTAGGCACTGTGCACATTCTTTGATCCCCACCAGGGCTGCCAACGTCACCCCTCCCTTCCCCCTCCCTCACCCACCACATAGCACCCTCCTACCTTTGGGCCCAGTGTCTCCTTTGGGGCTTGGTGTGCCTGGAGGTCCCATGCTCCCCTGCTTCCCTGAGGGGCCCTCTCTTCCAGCTGGACCAGGCATACCTGGAGGCCCTGGGAAAAAGGACCAGCCCAGTCAGTGACACTGAATCTCCTTGGAAGTGGGAGTGCATAAATGATGGGGCTGTAATAGAAGTCAGACAGGCAGCCTCTTCCAAAAGATGTTGCCCTCACTCTCCGCCCTCCCCAGGAGCTCCAGCGTTCCCTGACATAACCCCATGCCACCTTGAGAATGACCTTCTTCCTCTTCCTGGGGTAGAATCTGTGCATGCCTACTGCCATGGCCTAGCGGCAGCACGCCATCTACAAACACCTGCATTCCATGCCCAGCTGCTCACCAGGTGGTCCAGGCTCTCCCTTTGGTCCAGGTTCTCCACAGAGCCATTGTCCCCTTTGGGTATACAGGGCCAGCCCGTCCAGGCATTCCTGCTCGTCCTGCAGGTCCTGGTGAACCTGTGACATAGAAGAGATGGAAATAAAGCTGACCCCAGCCCAGGAGGAACCAGCTGCCTGCAGAGTCAGGGCCCTGGCATTCCTTTGGGGTTCTGTAGGGTGTATACACTCCGCTCCACCTGACCGGGCCAGTGGTGATCCAGGAAATGTGTGTCCACATCCCCATTTACAGGTGAAGAAACAGGCTTGCAGAGTTGGAGGCAGATCCAAACCAAGACCCACCTGACTGCATAAAATGCACCTGCCCCTGCCCCAAGGCTGTAATATTTATGACAGGTAAGTCTGTCAGCTTTTACCCTTGACCATGGACTCCCTGCTCTTCACCTGCTGAGAATCAAAGTTTATGTCAGAAATGACACCTGACACTAATCACCAGAGGAATATAAATCAAAACCACAATGAGCTGTAACTGCATACCTTTAGAATGGCTATGATGAAAAAGATAGCAAATAATTGTTGGAGAATGTGGAGAAAAGGAAATCTTTATGCACTGTTAGTGGGAACATAGGCTTCCCTGGTGGCTCAGAAGGTAAAGAATTTGCCTGTAATACACGAGACCCAAGTTCAGTCCCTGGGTTTGGAAGACCCTCTGGAGAAGGGGATGGCTACCCACTCTAGCATTCTTGCCTGGAGAATCCCATGAACAGAGGAGCCTGATGGGCTTTTGTCCATGCGGTAGCAAGAAGCAGATATGACTGAGTGAGTGAGCCCAGTGGGAATGTAAATTGATACAGCCACTATGGAGAACAGTATGAAGTTGCTCAAAAATTAAAAATAGGTCTACTATACTTTCCAGCAATTCCACCTCTGAGTATTCAAGCAAAGATCATGAACACACTAATTCAAAAAGATATTGAAATCTCAAATTCATCACAGCATTGTTTATAGGAGCCAAGACATGGAGGCAGCCTAGAGTCTAAGAATCTGTGGATCGATGAATGGATGGAGAAAATGCAGTTTGTATATTCAGTGGAACAGTATTCAGCCATAAAAAGGAATGAAAAATTGCAATCTGCAACAACATGGACAAACCCTGAGGGCTTATAAATGGTTATAAGTGGAATAAGTCAGGCAGAGAAATACAGGTATCATAGGATCTTATATTTGGATTCTAAAAAACAAATGGACAAAAGCAACACACACATAGATGCAGAGAAGAGGCTGATGGTCGGTCCAGGTGGGGTTGGGAAGTGAACAGAAGGGGTAAACACAGTCAAAAGGCACAACTTCCTGGTATAAAACAAATGAGTCCCAGGAATCAATGTACAGCAAGGTTACTGTAGTTAGTAATACTGGGTTGCATGCTTAAAAGTTGCTTAGGGAGTAGGTTTTAAAAGTCCTCATCACACACACACAAATTGTCACTATGTGTGTTGATGGATTTTGACATGTCTTATTGTGCAATCACTTCACAATATATATAAATATAAAATCATTATGTTTTATACTTGAAACTAATATATTTTAGGTCATTTATATTTTAATAAAAGGAAGAGAAAAAGCTATGTAACATGCTCTTGAAAGTACAGAAAATAGACTAAGTTATAATGTACCATTAAGTGATAAAAGTATGTTATAAACACTTATTCAATATGTATTATGCATGTGCACATGTAATACGTATTGGAAAAACCATAAGAACAGCATATATAACAGTCCTCACAGTTGTACTTTCTGTGTGGCACAGTTCAGGTCATCTTGATTTTCTTCTTTTTATCTTTGGTGACCGTGTATTATTTTCTATACTGGAAAGTGAACAAACATTTTTAAAAAGACATATTACTTCACAAAATGCTGCCTACGTCTGAAATTATATGAGATTTACCCCTACTTAAGAATTTTACACTCCATTCTGGGAATTCGGTTATTCTTGATCCATTGAGATGAAATTCACATAATAGAAAATTAACTTTTTAATTTTTTTTGGCTGTGCCACATGGCATGCAGAATCTTCTTTCCCTGACCAGAGATTGAACCCAGGGCCTCTCAGTGAGAACGCTAAGTCGCAACCACTGGGCCACCATCGAATTCCCTAAAATCAGCTTTTTCAAAGTGTACAAATGAGTGTCATTTGCTCATTCGCAACATTGTGCCACTACCACCTCTATTTAATTTAAAAATATTTCATCAACCCCAAAGGAAACCTCACATATATTCATCACTCCGTCCCTGCCTCCTCCCAGGCCCTGGCTTCCACTGTTCTGCTTCCTGTCTCAATGATCTATTCTGAATATTTTATATAAATACATACAAAAAATGACCTTTTGTGTCTGGCTTTTTAAACACGGAGCAACCTTCTTGGGGTTCATCCAATTTGAAGCACATCTCAGAACTTCATTTCTTTGTATGACTGAGCAATGTTCTATAGTGTGAACACAAAACATTTTATTTATCATTCACTATGGATAAACGTTGATAGACACTTGGGTTGTTTCCATTTTTGGCTCTTGTGAGTAAAGCATTCATGTGCAAAAAGACAACAAAAGAAATCTGTCAGGTGCTGCTAACTTGTTCATTCACTTCTTTGTTCATTTCCTCATTATTTCATTTCTCTGTTCACTGAGAAACTACCTGCAGAACATCGCTTTCTGCCTAGCACTGAGCAGGATGTACACGTTAGCACCAGGTCCTGATCTGCAAGGAACCTTTCATCAAGTTTTAAACTGTGAGGCACAGGTGATGAGTGAGGAAAACAGTTCCTAAGATGTCCCTCATCCCATCAGAGCATCCTCAATCCGAGAACACACATTTGGAGCAAACAGGACTTTAAGGCTAAAGAGGATTTAGAGAGACTTAGAGAGGAGAGGTGACATATCAGATTTGGAAACCATTTTCACAGAGTAAGAGAGTCTGGCCTGCTTGGGCCAAGAATGCACAGGTGGTGGGAGACTGGTGCATTTGATGTGTGGCTGAGAGCCTCTGTGCTGGGTGTTGTGTCCTGCTGTTAGTTACGATCTTCACTAGGCATGGTACAGAAGCCCAGAGTTGAGCCCTGCATCCCAGACACCGTGGTGCACTGTGCTCAGGCAGAGATGCCTGGGCTGCCAATGAGCCCCTCCTGAGCTCCCCCTTGGCTGGGTGGCAGCAACTACCTGGAAAGAAAGTCACTCCTTAGAAGGGAGCATCACAGGTTGCCCATCCTTGTGCACAAACCATGGAGGCCATGGGTGCACTGAGGTGGAGGAAGGAACGTCCTGCTGAGCATCAATCACCATGCCTCCCAAGCACTCATCTTTGCCTCCTCACATCCCCTGAAGTCCTAGCCCTGTACCTTACTGGCACCTGAAGTGAAGCTTGATTGACCAGCAATTTGGCCAGCCTTAACTGTACTAAAATGCCTCATCTCCTGGCCATTTACATTATTTTATTCCAACAAGTATTCACTGAGCTTCTACTAGGTGTATGGTGCTGTCCTAAATGCTGAGATTATACTAGTGAAAAAAATAAACAGACAAAAACCATGTCCCTTCCTCACAGAGCTTAAACTCAGCTATGTAGAAATAGATAATAAAAATTAAAGTGTACAACAGATGGTAATTCATCAGATCAGAATAAGTGCCACAGAGGTAAACTGAAGCCTAGGGAACTGGTGGGGGTGTCTTCCAAATAGGATGGCCAGAGAGGGAGTCTATGAGTGAAGCTGTGATGGGGGTGAGGAGTGAGCCATGGGGATGTGTATGGACTGAGCAAGGACAGGGCCCTGGGGAGGCAGGGGGATGTGCATGCTCAGAGACCAAGAAGGAGCCAGTGTGGTCAGAGTCCAGGGAGTGTGGGAGGAGGGGAAGGAAATGAGCTCAGAGAGATCAGCAGGGGTCGAGGTTGGAAGATGCTGTGGGACGTGAGCTTCACTCCCATGGGAGATATGCACCCCAGGAGGCATTCTGGCACTGAATCCTTCTGGGCAGCAATCTCAGAGTCACTAAGGAAGGAATTGACCCTGGAAATACAGCCCCCCAAGCAGGGCCCAGGTGTTATTGGCCCTGCACGACACGTCTGGGGCATCACCAAGTGACTCAGCGCCACCCTCTACCTCTGCTCAGAGGTCTCTCCTCTCAGGCCCATCTTGTCCTTTACATCAGGTTCTTGGGAACATGTGTGTCAGAATCTGTGGGGGAGGTTGTTGCCAGTGCAGACTCTGGTTCCACCCAGCCCTACTGGTCAGGATCTGAGGATGATAGGATCTCCAGGAAATTCTCAGACCCATCACTGTTGAAGGATGACAGTGCCTGGATCTGGGGAGCCAGTGTGGAGCCTGGTCTTGGCCCGACTGTGCACTGTTCTCTCTCCAAGCACCAACCCAAGGCCAGGCTTGGAATGCACAAGAAAGAGAGGTCTGGGGTACATCATGCAGCTGAGAGCCACTGTAGGGAAAGTCTCCACCCCACCCCCTGCCCCAGGATTCAATTCAGGACACTCTGGGAACTAGAGGGAAGTGGTATCTTGAATACCACCCCACTACTGCAGGCATGAAATTAAAAGATGCTTACTCCTTGGAAAGAAAGTTATGACCAACCTAGATAGCATATTCAAAAGCAGAGACATTACTTTGCCAACAAAGGTTTGTCTAGTCAAGACTATGCTTTTTCCTGTGGTCATGTATGGATGTGAGAGTTGGACTGTGAAGAAGGCTGAGCACCAAAAAATTGATGCTTTTAAACTGTGGTGTTGGAGAAGACTCTTGAGAGTCCCTTGGACTGCAAGGAGATCCAACCAGTCCATTCTGAAGGAGATCAGCCCTGGGATTTCTTTGGAAGGAATGATGCTAAAGCTGAAACTCCAGTACTTTGGCCACCTTATGCGAAGAGTTGACTCATTGGAAAAGACCCTGATGCTAGGAGGGATTGGGGGCAGGAGGAGAAGGGGACGACAGAGGATGAGATGGCTGGATGGCATCACTGATTCAATGGACGTGAGTCAGTGAACTCCGGGAGTTGGTGATGGACAGGGAGGCCTGGCATGCTGCGATTCATGGGGTCGCAAAGAGTCAGACACGACTGAGCGACTGATCTAATCTGATCTGATCTGATTGAGTTCACGTCTAGGCATCCTTATCACGGCTCCGATCATTAATGCTGGGAACGACTTTCTGTCTGTAAAGGAGAGATACTTGTCTCTTATCCTACAAAGCCTGGTGATATTGTGTATTCTTTGCAGTTTAAATGTTATTCGCTTCTTTCCTCTACAGCTAAAATGCAAACCAAAAAAGATAAAGACCTCAGTTGATCCCTCCACAGCCCTGGTTCAGGGCCATGGTGGTCCCCTCGTACTCATTGTTGGTTTATTGTATTCTCACTTCTCGCCAGTAATCAGGAGAATCCACCTAACTGGTACAGCAAGAGGATGCGACTTTATCCTGAAGCCTCACTAAAAAAAAGAAAAAGAAAGATGAAGGCTTGGCTCAATTATTTATCACTCTGTGGTTGTATTATTTCCATCCATAGATGAGCAAACTGAGGCTCAGAGACAATGAGTACTTTGACCTAGGGACCTCTGCTGTGGACAAAGAGCTATCAGACATGCACAGATGTGTCTGAAAAAGAAACCCATGTCCTTTTCACCTTCTAGGTTGGGTTTCACATAGCATCATTGTATCACAATTGTCTTCCCTATCAAATGAGATTAATGCATCACTTGCTAGACTTTTGGTGGGATTATATAAATGACTCAAGTGAACTCCTAAGCACAGGACTGGACTATGAAATATAAGGTCCCTTTCTTTCCCTCTGTAATGTATTGAGGGAAAATCCTTTTATTCAGGCTTGTTATGGGGCCACAGTGCCTCATCCTTTCTCACTCATCATGGAGTTTAGTTTAGTTCAGTTCAGTCACTCAGTCATGTCCAGCTCTTTGCAACCCCATGAACTGCAACACGCCAGGCCTCCCTGTCCATCACCAACTCCCGGAGCTTACCCAAACTCATGTCCATCGAGTCAGTGATGCCATTCAATCATCTCATCCTCTGTCATCCCCTTCTCCTCCCACCTGGCCAAAGTATTGGAGTTTCAGCTTCAGCATTACCCTTCCAATGAATGTTCAGGACTGATTTCCATTAGGATGGACTGGTTGGATCTCCTTGCTGTCCAAAGGACTCTCAAGAATCTTCTCCAACACCACAGTTCAAAAGCACTGATTCTTTGGTGCTCAGATTTCTTTATGATCCAACTCTCACATCCATACATGACTACAGGAAAAGCCATATCCTTGATTAGATGGACCTTTGTTGGCAAAGTAATGTCTCCACTTTTTAATATGCTGTCTAGATTTGTCAGAGCTTTTCTTCCAAGGAGCAAGTGTCTTTTAATTTCATGACTGTGGTCACCACCTGCAGTGATTTCGGAACCCAGAAAAGTAAAGTCTCTCATGGTTTCCATTGTTTCCCCATCTATTTGCCATGAAGTGATGGGACCAGATGCCATGATCTTAGTTTTCTAAATGTTGAGCTTTAAGCCAACTGTTTTCACGCTACTCTTTCACTTTCATCAAGAGGCTCTTTAGCTCGTCTACACTTTCTACCATTAGGGTGGTAGATCTGAAGTTGTTGCATATCTGAGGTTGTTGATATTTCTCCCGGCAATCTTGTTTCCTGCTTGTGCTTCATCCAGCCTGGTATTTCACATGCTATACACTGCAAATAAGTTAAATAAGCAGGGTGACAATATACAGCCTTGATGTACACTGTTCCTGATTTGGAACCAGACTGTCTTTCCATGTCTGGTTCTAACTGTTGCTTCTTGACCTGCATACAGATTTCTCAGGAGTCAGGAGAGGTGGTCTAGTATTCCGATCTCTTTCAGAATTGTCCACAACTGAACAAGGGAGCCTAAAAACGTGTCCAGCACCACCCCCTTGTGTCAGGGCGGAAATTAGACACCGAAGAAACCAGCAAACAGAAGCGAAAACAGAGGGAACAGCCTTGGAATTGACAGCTGCAATATTTTAAAACCCTGTAGTTAGTACCGACTACACAGAAAGGGGCCTATAGATCTTGAGAAGTATAAGCTGGATCAAGGCACTATCTGAAAGTGAAGTATAGATGGAGAAGTCTTGAGGTTACTGTAAGAATAAGACTGAAAACCAGAGGTAGGAGGCATAAGTCCAAATCCTGAGAACACCAGAGAACCCCTGACTCCAGGGAACATTAATCGATAGGAACTCATCAAAAGACTCCATACCTACACTGAAATCAAGCACCACCCAAAGGCCAACAAGTTCCAGAGCAAGACATACCACGCAAATTCTCCAGCAACACAGGAACATAGCCCTGAGATTCAATATACAGGCTGCCCAAAGTCACTCCAAACCCATTGAAATCTCATAACTCATTACTGGACACTTCATTACACTCCAGAGAGAAGAAATCCAGATCCACCCACCAGAACACAGACACAAGCTTCCCTAACCAGGAAACCTCGACAAGCCACCTGTCCAACCTCACCCACAGCAAGGACACTCCACAAAAAATAGAACTCCACAACTGCCAGAAAACGGAAAGGCTACCCCAAACACAGCAATGTAAACAATATGAAAAGGCAGAGAAATACCCAGCAGGTAAAGGAACAGGATAAATGCCCAACAAAGCAAACAAAAGGGAAGAGATAGGGAATCTACCTGATAAAGAATTCCGAATAATGATAGTGACAATGATCCAAAATCTTGAAAAGAAAATGAGTTACAGATAAATAGCCTGGAGACAAGGATTGAGAAGACGCAAGGAAAGTTTAACAAGGGCCTAGAAGAAATAAAAGAGTCAATATATAATGAATAATGCAATAAATGAGATTAAAAATACCCTGTAGGGAACCAACAGTAGAATAATGTAGGCAACAAATAGGATTAGTGAGGTAGAAGATAGAATGGTAGAAATAAATGAAACAGAGAGGAAAAAGGAAAAATGAATTAAAAGAAATGACAATCTCAGAAACCTCTGGGACAATGTTAAATGCCCCCAACGTTCGAATCATATAAGTTTCAGAAGAAGAAGACAAAAAAGACCATGAGAAAATACTTGAGGAAATAATAGTTAAAAACTTCCCTAAAATGGGGAAGGAAATAGTCACCCAAGTCCAAGAAACCCAGAGAGTCCTAAAAGGATAAACCCAAGGTGAAACACCCCAATTATTAATCAAATTAACAAAGATCAAACACAAAGAACAAATATTAAAAGCAGCAATGGAAAAATAACAAATAACACACAAGGGGATTCCCATAAGGATAACAGCTGATCTTTCAATAGAAACTCTTCAGGCCAGGAGGGAATGGCAGGACATACTTAAAGTGATGAAAGAAAATAACCTACAGCCCAGATTACTGTACCCAGCAAGGATCTCATTCAAATCTGAAGGAGAAATCAAAAGCTTTACAGATAAGCAAAAGCTGAGAGAATTCAGCACCACCAAACCAGCTCTCCAACAAATGCTAGAGGATCTTCTCTAGACAGGAAACACAGAAAGGGTGTATAAACTCAAACCCAAAACAACAAAGTAAACGGCAACGGGATCATACTGATCAATAATTACCTTAAATGTAAATGGGTTGAATGCCCCCAACCAAAAGACAAAGACTGGCTGAATGGATACAAAAACAAGACCCCTGTATATGCTGTCTACAAGAGACCCACCTACAAGCAAGGGACACATACAGGCTGAAAGTGAAGGGCTGGAAAAAGATATTCCATGCAAATACAGATCAAAAGAAAGCAGGAGTAGCAACACTCATATCAGATCAAATAGACTTTAAAACAAAGGCTGTGAAAAGAGACTAAGAAGAACACTACATAATAATTAAAGGATCAATCCAAGAAGAAGATATAACAATTATAAATATATATGCACCCAACACAGGAGCACTGCAATATGTAAGACAAATGCTAACAAGTATGAAAGGGGAAATTAACAATAACACAATAGTAGCAGGAGACTTTAACACCCCACTCACACCTATGGATAGATCAACTAAACAGAAAATTAACAAGGAAACACAAATTTTAAATGATACAATAGACCAGTTAGACCTAATCGATATCTATAGGACATTTCACCCCAAAACAATGAATTTCACCTTTTTCTGAAGTGCACAGGGAATGTTCTCCAGGTTAGATCAAATCCTGAGCCATAAATCTAGCCTTGGTAAATTCAAAAAAATTGAAATCATTCCGAGCATCTTTTCGGACCACAATGCAGTAAGATTAGATGTCAATTACAGGAGAAAAACTATTGAAAATGCCAACATATGGAGGCTGAAAAACACGCTGCTGAATAACCAACAAATCACAGAAGAAATCAAAAAACAAATCAAAATATCCATAGAAACGAATTAAAATGAAAACACAACAACAACACAAAACCTGTGTGAAACCGTACAAGCAGTGCTAAGGGGAAGATTCATAGCAATAAGGGGATACCTCAAGAAATAAGACAAAAGTCAAATAAATAACCTAACTCTACACCTAAAGCAACTAGAAAAGGAAGAAATAAAGAACCCCAGGGTTAGTAGAAGGAAAGAAATCTTAAAAATTAGGGCAGAAATAAATGCAAAAGAAACAAAAGAGACCACAGCAAAAATCAACAAAGCCAAAAGCTAGTTCTTTGAGAAGATAAATAAAACTGACAAACCATTAGCCAGACTCATCAAGAAACAAAGGGAGAAAAATCAAATCAATAAAATTAGAAATGAAAATGGAGAGATCACATCAGACAACACAGATATACAAAGGATCATGAGACTACTATCAGCAACTATATGCCAAAAAAATAGACAACTTGGAAGAAATGGACAAATTCTTAGAAAAGTACAACTTTCCAAAACTGAACCAGGAAGAAATAGAAAATATTAACAGACCCATCACGAGCACAGAAATTGAAACTGTAATTAGAAATCTTCCAGCAAACAAAAGCCCAGGTCCAGACGGCTTCACAGCTGAATTCTACCAAAAATTTAGAGAAGAGCTAACACCTATCCTATGCAAACTTTTCCAGAAAATTGAAGAGGAAGGTAAACTTCCAAACTTATTCTATGAGGCCTCCATCACCTTAATACCAAAACCTGTCAAAGATGCCATACACAAAAAAGAAAACTACAGGCCAATATCACTGATGAACATAGATGCAAAAATCCTTAACAAAAGTCTAGCAAATAGAATCCAACAATACATTATAAAGATCATACATCATGACCAAGTGGGCTTTATCACAGGGATGCAAGGATTCTTCAATATCCACATATCAATCAATGTAATACACCACATTAACAATTGAAAAATGAAAGCCATATGATTATCTCAATAGGTACAGAGAAAGCCTTTGACAAAATTCAACATCCATTTATGATAAAAACCCTCCCGAAAGCAGGAATAGAAGGAACATACCTCAACATAATAAAAGCTGTATATGACAAACCCAAAGCAGACATTATCCTCAATGGTGAAAAATTGAAAGCATTTCCCCTAAAGTCAGGAACAAGACAAGGGTGCCCACTCTCACCACTACTATTCAACATAGTTTTGGAAGTTCTGGCCACAGCAATCAGAGCAGAAAAAGAAATAAAAGGAATCCAGATTGGAAAAGAAGAATTAAAACTCACTGTTTTCTGATGACATGATCCTTTACATAGAAAACCCTAAAGACTCCACCAGAAAATTACTAGAGCTAATCAATGAATATAGTAAAGTTGCAGGATATAAAATCAACACACAGAACTCCCTTGCATTCCAATACACTAATAATGAGAAAATAGAAAAAAATTAAGGAAAAAATTCCATTCACCATTGCAACGAAAAGAATAAAATACTTAGGAATGCTGCTTCTGCTAAGTCACATCAGTTGTGTCCGACTCTGTGCGACATCATAGACAGTGGCCCACCAGGCTCCCCTCCCTGGGATTCTCCAGGCAAGCATACTGGAGTGGGTTGCCATTTCCTTCTCCAGTGCTTGAGAGTGAAAAGTGAAAGTGAGGTTGCCCAGTCGTGTCTGACTCTTCACGACCCCATGGACTATAGCCTACCAGGCTCCTCCATCCATGGGATTTGCCAGGCAAGAGTACTGGAGTGGGTTGCCATTGCCTTCTCCAAAATACTTAGGAATATATCTACCTAAAGAAATTAAAGACCTATATATAGAAAACTATAAAACACTGGTGAAAGAAATCAAAGAGGACACTGATAGATGGAGAAATATACCATGGTCATGGATCAGAAGAATCAATATAGTGAAAATGAGTACACTTCCCAAAGCAATGTATAGATTCAATGCAATCCCTATCAAGCTACCAATGGTATTTTTCAGAGCTAGAACAAATAATTTCAAAATTTGTATGGAAATACAAAAAACCTCGAATAGCCAAAGCAATCTTGAGAAAGAAGAATGGAACTGGAGGAATCAACCTGCCTGACTTCAGGCTCTACTACAAAGCCACAGTCATCAAGACAGTATGGTACTGGCACAAAGACAGAAATATAGATCAATGGAACGAAATAGAAATCCCAGAGATAAATCCACGCACCTATGGACACCTTATCTTTGACAAAGGACACAAGAAAATACACTGGAGAAAAGACAATCTCTTTAACAAGTGGTGCTGGGAAAACTGGTCAACCACTTCTAAAAGAATGAAACTAGAATGCTTTCTAACACCACACACAGAAATAAACTCAAAATGGATTCAAGATCTAAATGTAAGACCAGAAATTATAAACTATAAAACTCCTAGAGGAAAACATAGGGAAAACACTCTCCGACATACATCACAGCAGGATCTTCTATGACCCACCTTCCAGAATATTGGAAATAAAAGCAAAACTAACCAAGTGGGACCTAATTAAAATTGAAAGCTTCTGCACAACAATGGAAACTATAAGCAAGGTGAAAAGATTGCCTTCAGGATGGGAGAAAATAGTAGCAAATGAAGCAACTGACAAAGAACTAATCTCAAAAATATAAAAGCAACTTCTGCAGCTCAATTCCAGAAAAATGAATGACCCAGTCAAAAAATGGCCCAAGAAATGAATAGACATTTCTCCAAAGAAGACATACAGATGGCTAACAAACACATGAGAAAATGCTCGACATCACTCATTATCAGAGAAATGCACATCAAAACCACAATGAGGTACCATTTCACACCAGTCAGAATGGCTGCTATCCACAAGTCTACAAGCAATAAATGCTGGAGAGGGTGTGGAGAAAAGGGAACCCTCTTACACTGCTGGTGGGAATGCAAACTAGTACAGCCACTATTGAGAACAGTGTAGAGATTCCTTAAAAAACTGGAAATAGAACTGCCATATGACCCAGCAATCCCATTGCTGGGCCTACGCACCGAGGAAACCAGAGTTGAAAGAGACACGTGTACCCCAATGTTCATGACAGCACTCTTTATAATAGCCAGGACATGGAAGCAACCTAGATGTCCATCAGTAGACGAATGGATAAGAAAGCTGTGGCAGATATACACAATGGAGTATTACTCAGCCATTAAAAAGAATAAATTTGAATCCATTCTAATGAGGTGGATGAAACTGGAGCCTATTATACAGAGTGATGTAAGCCAGAAAGACAGACAACAATACAGTATACTAATGGATATATATGGAACTTAAAAGATGGTAACAATAACCCTGTATGCGAGACAGCAAAAGAGACACAGATGTATAGAACAATCTTTTGGACTCTGTGGGAAAGGGTGAGTGTGGGATGATTTGGGAGAATGGTACTGAAACATGTATATTATCATATGTGAAATGAATCATGAGTCCAGGTTCAATGCATGATACAGAATTCTCGGGACTGGTGAACTGGGATGACCCAGAGGGAGGGGATGGGGAGGGAGGTGGGAGGGGGATTCAGGATGGAGAATATATGTACACCCATTGCAGATTCATGTCAATATATGGCAAAACCAATACAATATTTTAAAGTAATTAGCCTCTAATTAAAATAAATAAATTTATTTAAAACATTATCTCCAAACAAAGGAAAATGGAAACAGACATTTTAATCTTAGGGGCTGTTGCAAAATCAATTCTGAAAGGGAAGTTTTGGAGATAAGTGAAAATATTAAGAAATTAAAAGATCTCAAATAAACAACCTAACTTTACATTTCAAGGAATGAGAAAAAGACAAATTAAGCTCAAAGTTAGCAGAAGGAATGAAGTAATAAATATCAGAGCAGAAGTAAAGAAAATAAAGACAAGAACAATAATACAAAAGGTCAGTGAAACAAAGACCTGGTTTATTCAAAGTATTTTTTAAAAATTGATAAATGTTTAGCTGTAGGAAAAATACAAATAAATGAAAATATAAATGAAAGAGAAGTCATTTCAGCTTTATACTCTAGAAATACTTACGATCATAAAAGGATGTGAACAATTATATACCTCAAAGTTAGATAACCTATAAGAAATGAATAAGACCCTAGAAACACAACAACCTGAAAACCTGAATCAGGAAGAAATATAAAATTTAGATAGATCAAGAACAAGAAAAGAAATTTAAACAGTAATTTTAAAAAGCCCAACACAGAAAACTCCAAAAGTGGATGGCTTCACTGGTGAATTTTACCAAACATTTAAAGTATTAATGCCAATTCTTGTTAAACACTTCTGAACAATTAAAGAGAAGAGAATACCTCCAAACTCATTCTACAAGGCCAGCATTACTCTGATACCAAAGACAGATAAGGATAGTACAAGGAAAAATTATGGACCAATATCCCTGATGAATACAGATGCAAAGAATAATAGTAAGCCAAATTCAAGAACACATTAAAAGGATTATGCTGCTGCTGCTGCTAAGTCGCCTCAGTCCTGTCCGACTCTCTGCTGCCCATAGAGGGCAGCCCACTAGGCTCCTCTGTCCCTGGTATTCTCCAGGTAAGAATACAGGAGTGGGTTGCCATTTCCTTCTCCAATGCATGAAAGTGAAAGGTGAAAGTGAAGTCGCTCAGTCATGTCCGACTCTTAGCGACCCCATGGACTGGAGCCTATCAGGCTCCTCCATCCATGGGATTTTCCAGGCAAGAGTACTGGAGTGGGGTGCCATTGCCTTCTCCGTAAAAGGATTATACATAATAACAAATTGAATTTATCCCTAGAATGCAAAGATGGGACTCAGCAATCCCACTTCTGGACATACACACTGAGGAAACCAGAGTCGAAAGAGACACATGTACCCCAATGTTCACCACAGCTCTGTTTACTATAGTCAGGACATGGAAGCAACCTAGATGTCCATCAGCAGATTAATGGATAAGAAAGCAGTGGTACATATATACATGGAGTATTGCTGCTAAGTCGCGTCAGTCATGTCCGACTCTGTGCGATCCTATAGATGGCAGCCCACCAGGCTCCTCCGTCCCTGGGATTCTCCAGGAAAGAACACTGGAATGGGTTGCCAATTCCTTCTCCAATGCATGAAAGTGAAAAGTGAAAGTGAAGTTGCTCCGCTGTGTCCAACTCTTAGCGACCCCATGGACTGTAGCCTACCATGCTCCTCCATCCATGGGATTCTCCAGGCAAGAGTACTGGAGTGGGGTGCCATTGCCTTCTCCGACAATGGAGTATTACTAAACCATTAAAAAGAATATATTTGAATCAGTTCTAATGAGGTGGATGAAACTGGAGCCTGTTATACAGAGTGACATAAGCCAGAAAGAAAAACAATACAGTATAATAACGTATATATATGGAATTTAGAAGGATGGTAATGAAAACCCTGTATGCGAGACAGCAAAAGAGACACAGATGTATAGAACAGTCTTTTGGACCCTGTGGGAGAGGGAGAGGGTGGGATGATTTGGGATAATGGCATTGAAACATGTATATTACCATATGTGAAACTAATCGCCAGTCCAGGTTCAATGCATGATACAGGATGCTCGGGGCTGGTGAACTGGGATGACCCAGATGGATGGGATGGGGAGGGATGTGGGAGTGGGTTTCAGGATGGGGAACGCATGGACACCCATGGTGAGTTCATGTCAATGTATGGGAAAACCAATACAATATTGTAAAGTAATTAGCCTCCAATTAAAATAAACAAATGTATATTTAAAAAAAGAAAATATAATATATGGCTTATTGAAATTGGACTTATATTTTTACACTTTTTAAAATACTGATGGTCTTCCCTGACAGCTCAGTTTGTAAAGAATCTGCCTGCAATGCAGGAGACTCCAGTTCAATTCCTGGGTCAGGAAGATCCGCTGGAGAAGGGATAGGCAACCCACTCCAGCATTCTTGGGCTTCCCTTGTGGCTCAGCTGGTAAAGAATCCACCTGCCGTGTGGGAGACCTGGGTTTGATCCCTGGGTTGGGAAGATCCCCTGGAGAAGGGAAAGACTACCTACTCCAGGATTCTGGCCTGGAGAATTCCAGGAACTGTATAGTCCATGGGTCGCAAGGAGTCAGACATGACTGAGGGACTTTCACTTTCACTTTAAAATGTTGATAACCATGTACTGTTCTCTGTACCTAGAATACCAACATTAAAACTTGGCATCCATGATTCCCATTAGTGAGAAAGCTAAACTTTTTTTTTTCTTCAAGACAGATTCATTTTTATTTAGATTCTTATCATGTAAATGAACTTTTAATTTGTACAATTTAAAGTATTTAATTCTATATATATTGCCTTCTTTACTATATGTCAGTTGCATTATACACAAAATGTTTAACTTAATACTTTTCCTGTTCACAAGAAATGAAATAAAACAGATATTAGTAAACAGCAGTAATGGAAACCAAACAATATAGTATGAAGTGTCAAATGAATTTGCTATTTTTTTTTCAGCATTTTCCAGCCCTAATTGTTGACCCTAAATTTGTTTCTTTTCATCTGGTAATAATCTTTGCAAATGCAAATGTAATTAACATACATGTATTTGTTTCTTTCAATATATGTAACACTTGCTTTTACTATTCAACATCCTGAATATGTTTCCATACCAGTCCATATTTCGTGCATGCGTGCTCAGTCACTTATAGTTTCTGACTCTTTGAGATACCATGCACTGTAGACTGCCAGGTCCCTCTGCCAGTGGAATTTCCCAGGCAAGAATACTGAAGTGGGTTGCCATTTCCTACTCCTGGTGATCTTCCCAATCCAGGATCAAGCTTGTGTCTTCTGTGTCTCCTGCACTGGCAGGCGGATTCTTTACCACTGTGCCACCTGGGAAGCCCAAGTCCATATATATATATATATATCTTTTTATTATTATTATTATTATTTGTTTTATTTTATTTTTTAACTTTAAAAAATTGTATTGGTTTTGCCATATATCAACATGAATCCACCACAGGTATACACGTGTTCCCCATCCTGAACCCTCCTCCCTCCTCGCTCTCCATATCAACCCTCTGGGTCGTTCCAGTGCACCAGGCCCAAGCATCCAGTATTGTGCATCGAACCTGGACTGGCAACTCGTTTCATATATGATACTATACATGTTTCAATGCCATTCACCCAAATCATCCCACCCTCTCCCTCTCCCTCTCCCTCAGAGTCCAAAAGACTGTTCTATACATCAGTGACTCTTTTGCTGTCTCGTATACAGGGTTATTGTTACCATCCTAAATTCTATATATATGCGTTAGTATACTGTAGTGGTGTTTTTCTTTCTGGCTTACTTCACTCTGTATAATAGCCTCCAGTTTCATCCACCTCATTAGAACTGATTCAAATGTATTCTTTTTAATGGCTGAGAAATACTCCATTGTGTATATATACCACTGCTTTCTTATCCATTCATCTGCTGATGGACATCTAGGTTGTTTCCATGTCCTGGCTATTATAAACAGTGCTGTGATGAACATTGGGGTGCACGTGTCTCTTTCAATTCTGGTTTCCTTGGTGTGTATGCCCAGCAGTGGGATTTCTGGGTCATAAGGCAGTTCTATTTCCAGTTTTTTAAGGAATCTCCCCACTGTTCTCCATAGTGGCTGTACTAGTTTGCATTCCCACCAACAGTGTAAGAGGGTTCCCTTTTCTCCACACCCTCTCCAGCATTTATGGCTTGTAGATTTTTGAATCGCAGCCATTCTGACTGGCGTGAAATGGTAACTCATAGTGGTTTTGATTTGCATTTCTCTGATAATGAGTGTTGTTGAGCATCTTTGCGTGTGTTTGTTAGCCATATGTATGTCTTCTTTGGTGAAATGTCTATTTAGTTCTTTGGCCCATTTTTTTATTGGGTCATTTATTTTTCTGGAATTGAGCTGTAGGAGTTGCTTGTATATTTTTGAGATTAGTTGTTTGTCCGTTGCTTCATTTGCTATTATTTTCTCCCATTCTGAAGGCTGTCTTTTCACTTTGCTTATAGTTTCCTTTGTTGTGCAGAAGCTTTTAAATTTAATTAGGTCTCATTTGTTTATTTTTGCTTTTATTTCCAATATTCTGGGAGGTGGGTCATAAAGGATCCTGCAGTGATGTATGTCGGAGAGTGTTTTGCCTATGTTCTCCTCTAGGAGTTTTATAGTTTCTGGTCTTATGTTTAGATCTTTAATCCATATTGAGTTTTGTTTTGTTTTGTTTTATGTATGGTGTTAGAAAGTGTTCTAGTTTCATTGTTTTACAAGTGGTTGACCAGTTTTCCCAGCACCACTTGTTAAAGAGATTGTCTTTAATCCATTGTATATTCTTGCCTCCTTGTCAAAGATAAGGTGTCCATAGGTGTGTGGATTTATCTATGGGTTTCTATTTGGTTCCATTGATCTATATTTCTGTCTTTGTGCCAGTACCATACTGTCTTGATGACTGCAGCTTTGTAGTAGAGTCTGAAGTCAGGTAGGTTGATTCCTCCAGTTCCATTCTTCTTTCTCAAGATTGCTTTGGCTATTCAAGGCTTTTTGTATTTCCATACAAGTTGTGAAATTATTTGTTCTAGCTCTGTGAAGAATACCGTTGATAGCTTGATAGGGATTGCATTGAATCTGTAAATTGCTTTGGGTAGTATACTCATTTTCACTATATTGATTCTTCTGATCCATGACCACAGTATATTTCGCCATCTATTAGTGTCCTCTTTGATTTCTTTCACCAGTGTTTTATAGTTTTCTATGCTGTGAAAGTGCTGCGCTCGATATGCCAGCAAATTTGGAAAACTCAGCAGTGGCCACAGGACTGGAAAAGGTCAGTTTTCATTCCAATCCCAAAGAAAGGCAATGCCAAAGAATGCTCAAACTACTGCACAATTGCACTCATCTCACATGCTAGTAAAATAATGCTCAAAATTCTCCAAGCCAGGCTTCAGCAATATGTGAACCATGAACTTCCTAATGTTCAAGCTGGTTTTAGAAAAGGAAGAGGTACCAGAGATCATATTGCCAACATCTGCTGGATCATGGGAAAAGCAAGAGAGTTCCAGAAAAACATCTATTTCTGCTTTATTGACTATGACAAAGCCTTTGACTGTGTGGATCACAATAAACTGTGGAAAATTCTGAAAGAGATGCGAATACCAGACCACCTGATCTGCCTCTTGAGAAATCTGTATGCAGGTCAAGAAGCAACAGTTAGAACTGGACGTGGAACAACAGACTGGTTCCAAATAGGAAAGGAGTTCGTCAAGGCTGTATATTGTCACCCTGTTTATTTAACTTCTATGCAGAGTACATCATGAGAAACGCTGGGCTAGAAGAAACACAAGCTGGAATCAAGATTGCCAGGAGAAATCACAATAACCTCAGATATGCAGATTATATCACCCTTATGGCAGAAAGTGAAGAGGAACTAAAAAGCCTCTTGATGAAAATGAAAGAGGAGAGTGAAAAAGTTGGCTTAAAGTTCAACATTCAGAAAACAAAGATCAAAGCATCCGGTCCCATCACTTCATGGGAAATATATGGGGAAACAGAGGAAACACTGTCAGGCTTTATTTTTTGGACTCCAAAATCACTGCAGATGGTGACTGCAGCCATGAAATTAAAACACGCTCACTCCTTGGAAAGAAAGTTATGACCAACCTAGATAGCATATTCAAAAGCAGAGACATTACTTTGCCAACAAAGGTTCGTCTAGTCAAGGCGATGGTTTTTCCTGTGGTCATGTATGGATGTGAGAGTTGGACTGTGAAGAAGGCTGAGCGCTGAAGAATTGATGCTTTTGAACTGTGGTGTTGGAGAAGACTCTTGAGAGTCCCTTGGACTGCAAGGAGATCCAACCAGTCCATTCTGAAGGAGATCAGCCCTGAGATTTCTTTGGAAAGAGTGATGCTAAAGCTGAAACTCCAGTACTTTGGCCACTTCATGCGAAGAGTTGACTCACTGGAAAAGACTCTGATGCTGGGAGGGATTGGGGGCAAGAGGAGAAGGGGACGACAGAGGATGAGATGGCTGGATGGCATCACTGACTCGATGGACATGAGTCTGGGTGAACTCCGGGAGTCGATGATGGACAGGGAGGCCTGGCGTGCTGCGATTCATGGGGTCGCAAAGAGTCGGACACGACTCAGCAACTGATCTGACCTGATCTGATATATAGGTCTTTAGTTTCTTTACATAGATATATTCCTAAGTGTTTTATTCTTTTCGTTGCAATGGTGAATGGAATTGTTTCCTTAATTTCTCTTTCTGTTTTCTCATTATTAGTGTGTAGGAATGCAAGGGAGTTCTGTGTGTTGATTTTATATCCTGCAACTTTACTATATTCATTGATTAGCTCCTGTAATTTTCTGGTGGAGTCTTTAGTGTTTTCTATGTAGAGGATGATGTCATCTGCAAACAGTGAGAGTTTTACTTCTTCTTTTCCAATCTGGATTCCTTTTATTTCTTTCTCTGCTCTGATTGCTGTGGCCAAAACTTCCAAAACTATGTTGAATAGTAATGGTGAAAGTGGGCACCCTTGTCTTGTTCCTGACTTTAGGGGAAATGCTTTCAATTTTTCACCACTGAGGATAATGTTTGCTGTGGTTTGTCATATATAGCTTTTATTATGTTGAGGTATGTTCCTTCTATTCCTGCTTTCTGGAGGGTTTTTATCATAAACGGATGTTGAATTTTTTCAAACGCTACCTCTGCATCTATTGAGATAATCATATGGTTTTTATTTTTCAATTTGTTAATGTGGTGTTGTCACATTGATTGAATTGCAGATATTGAAGAATGCTTGCATCTCTGGGATAAAGCCCACTTAGTCATGGTGTATGATCTTTTTAATGTGTTGTTGGATTCTGATTGCTAGAATTTTGTTAAAGATTTTTGCATCCATGTTCATCAGTGATATTGGCCTGTATTTTTCTTTTTTGTAGCAACTTTGTCAGGTTTTGGTATTAGGGTGATGGTGGCCTCATAGAATGAGTTTGGAAGTTTACCTTCCTCTGCAATTTTCTGGAAGAGTTTGAGTAGGATAGGTGTTAGCTCTTCTCTAAATTTTTGGTAGAATTCAGCTGTGAAGCCGTCTGGACCTGGGCTTTTGTTTGCTGAAAGATTTCTGATTACAGTTTCAATTTCTGTGCTTGTGATGGGTCTGTTAAGATTTTCTATTTCTTCCTGGTCCAGTTTTGGAAAGTTGTACTTTTCTAAAATTTTGTCCATTTCTTCCACATTGTCCATTTTATTGGCGTATAATTGCTGATAGTAGTCTCTTATGGTCCTTTGTATTTCTGTATTGTCTGTTGTGATCTCTCCATTTTCATTTCTAATTTTATTGATTTGATTTTTCTCCCTTTGTTTCTTGATGAGTCTGGCTCAAGGTTTGTCAATTTTATTTATCCTCTCAAAGAACCAGCTTTTGGCTTTGTTGATTTTTGCTATGGTCTCTTTTGTTTCTTTTGCATTTATTTCTGCCCTAATATTTAAGAATTCTTTCCTTCTAGTAACCCTGGGGTTCTTCATTTCTTCCTTTTCTAGTTGCTTTAGGTGTAGAGTTAGGTTATTCATTTGACTTTTTTCTTGTTTCTTGAGGTATGCCTGTATTGCTATGAACTTTCCCTTTAGAACTGCTTTTACAGTGTCACACAGGTTTTGTATTGTTGTGTTTTCATTTTCATTCATTTCTATGCAAATTTTGATTTCTTTTTTTATTTCTTCTGTGATTTTTTGGGTATTCAGCAGCGTGTTTTTCATTCTCCATATGCTGGAATTTTTAATAGTTTTTCTCCTGTAATTGACATCTAATCTTACTGCATTGTGGTCAGAAAAGATAGTTGGAATGATTTCTATTTTTTTTTTGAGTTTACCAAGGCTAGATTTATGGCCCAGGATGTGATCTATCCTGGAGAATGTTCTGTGTGCGCTTGAGAAAAATGTGAAATTCATTGTTTTGGGGTGAAATGTCCTATAGATATCAATTCGGTCTAACTGGTCTATTGTATCATTTAAAGTTTGTGTTTCCTTGTTAATTTTCTGTTTAGTTGATTTATCCATAGATGTGAGCGTATTACAGTCTCCCGCTATTATTGTGTTATTGTTAATTTGCCCTTTCATACTTTTAGCATTTGTCTTACATAATGCAGTGCTCCTATGTTGGGTGCATATATATTTATAATTGTTATATCTTCTTCTTGGATTGATCCTTTGATCATTATGTAGTGATCTTCTTTGTCTCTTTTCACAGCCTTTGTTTTAAAGTCTATTTTATCTGATATGAGTATTGCTACTCCTGCTTTCTTTTGGTCTCTATTTGCATGGAAAATCTTTTTCCAGGCCTTCACTTTCAGTCTGTTATGTGTCCCCTATTTTGAGGTGAGTCTCTTGTAGACAGCATATATAGGGGTCTTGTTTTTGTAGCCATTCAGCCAATCTTTGTCTTTTGGTTGAGGCATTCAACCCATTTACATTTAAGGTAATTATTGATAAGTTTGATCCCATTGCCATTTACTTTATTGTTTTGGGTTTGAGTTTATACACCCTTATTGCATTTCCTGTCTAGAGAATATCCTTTAGTATTTGTTGGAGAGCTGGTTTGGTGGTGCTGAATTCTCTCAGCTTTTACTTATCTGTAAAGCTTTTGATTTCTCCTTCAGATTTGAATGAGATCCTTGCTGGGTACAGTAATCTGGGCTGTAAGTTATTTTCTTCTATCACTTTAAGTATGTCTTGCCATTCCTTCCTGGTCTGAAGAGTTTCTATTGAAAGATCAGCTGTTATCCTTATGGGAATTCCCTTGTGTGATATTTGTTGTTTTTCCCTTGCTGCTTTTAATATTTGTTCTTTGTGTTTGATCTTTGTTAATTTGACTAATATGTGTCTTGGGGTGTTTCACCTTGGGTTTATCCTTTTAGGACTCTCTGGGTTTCTTGGACTTGGGTGATTATTTCCTTCCCCATTTTAGGGAAGTTTTCAACTATTATCACCTCAAGTATTTTCTCATGGTCTTTCTTTTTGTCTTCTTCTTCTGGGACTCCTATGATTCGGATGTTGGGGCGTTTAACATTGTCCCAGAGGTCTCTGAGTTTGTCCTCATTTCTTTCAATTTGTTTTTCTTTTTTCCTCTCAGATTCATTTATTTCTACCATTCTATCTTCTAATTCACCAATCCTATCTTCTGCCTCTGTTATTCTACTATTTGTTGCCTCCAGAGTGTTTTTGATCTCATTTATTGCATTATTCATTATATATTGACTCTTTTTTATTTCTTCTAGGTCCTTGTTAAACCTTTCTTGCATCTTCTCAATCCTTGTCTCCAGGCTATTTATCTATGATTCCATTTTGTTTTCAAGATTTTGGATCATTTTCACTATCATTATTCAGAATTCTTTTTCAGGTAGACTCCCTATCTCTTCCTCTTCTGTTTGGTTTGGTGGGCATTTATCCTGTTCCTTTACCTGCTAGGTATTCCTCTGTCTCTTCATCTTGTTAATATTGCTGTTTGGGGTATCCTTTCTGTATTCTGGCAGTTTGTGGAGTTCTCTTTATTATGGAGTTTCCTCACTGTGTGTGGGTTTATACAGGTGGCTTGTCAAGGTTTCTTGTTTAGGGAAGCTTCTGTCGGTGTTCTGGTGGGTGGAGCTGGATTTCTTCTCTCTGGAGTGCAATGAAGTATCCAGTAATGAGTTATGAGATGTCTATGGTTTTGGAGTAACTTTGGGCAGCCTGTATATTGGAGCTCAGGGCTGTGTTCCTGTGTTGCTGGACAATTTGCATGGTATGTCTTGCCCTGGAACTTGTTGGCCCTTGTGTGGTGCTTGGTTTCAGTGTAGGTATGGAGGCATTTGATGAGCTTCTGTCAATTAATGTTCCCTGGAGTCAGGGTTTGGACTTAAGCCTCCTGCTTCCAGTTTTCAGTCTTATTTTTACAGTAGTCTCAAAACTTCTTCTTCTATACAGCACCATTGATTAAAAAAAAATCTAGGTTAAAGATGAAAAGTTTCTCCACAGTGAGGGACACCCAGAGGGGTTCACAGAATTACATGGAGAAGATTAGAGGGAGGAGGGAGTTAGAGGTGACCCAAATGAGGAGGTGGAATCAACAGAGGAGAGAGCAGTACTCACTTCCTTAAGTGCACTCCACAACTGGACCGCTCAGAGATGTTCATGGAGTTAAACAGAGAAGAGAAGAGGAAGGAAGGAGACAGAAGTGGCCAGGAGGATAAAAGGGGGGAATGAAAAGGAGAGAGACAGATCCAGCCAGTAATCAGTTCCCTAAGTGTTCTCCACTGTCTGGAACACGGTCTGGAACAGAAATTCACAGAGTTGGGTAGAGCAGAGAGGGGTTAGGGAGGAGACACGGACGACCTTGTGGAGAAAAAGGAGAGTCCAAAGGGGGAGAGAACAGTCAAGCCAGTAATCTTGCTCCCAAGTACTGGGTACTGAAACCCAAATTTCAGTACCCAAAATGGGTACTGAAGATTGGGTTCTTAAAGGTACAAAATTGATAACAAATACCAAAAAGCAAAAATTAAAAATCTAGAGTAGAGTTTGGAATTCAAAAGTATAATATTAAAGAAAAGAAGAAGAAAAAGAAAGAGAAAAAAAGAAAAACAAAGTCACAAAAATTTTAAAAATATATATAGGTACAAAATTGATAACAAATACCAAAAAGCAAAAATTAAAAATCTAGAGTAGAGTTTGGAATTTCAGAAATACAATGTTAAAGAAAAGAAGAAGAAAAAGAAAGAGAGAAAAAAGTCACAAAAATTATAAAAATATATATATATGAAGTTTGCTTTTTAAAAAAAGGGTCTTTTTTTTTGCAAAGTAATAGTAGGTTATAAAAGTGAAAATTAAAGGAGTAATAGAGACTTAAATTTTTTTTAGAAATTAAAAGAAAGAAAGAATGATCATAAAAATAGTAAAAATATATCTAGGACTTTGTCTGGTGTTGTTATGGGTATTGTGGGGTCAGTTCATTTTCAGCTAGTTACTTGGTCCAGCTTATATTTCTCAAGATCTATAGATCCCTTCCTATGTAGTCGGTACTAACAAAGGGTTTTAATCTATTGCACCTGTCACTTCCTGTCGGTTCCCTCTGTTTTAGCTTCTTCTGTTTGCTGGTCTCTTCAGTGTCTGATTTCCACCCTGATACAAAGTTGGGGGTGGTGGACATTTTTTTTTTTTAGGCTCACTTGTTCAGTTGTGCTGTGGGGAGGGAGGGACGCTGCAAACAAATAACACTGGCTTGTGCTCACAGTGCCTCAGCCACACTGGGCCTGCCCCAGCTCCCGGCGCGTGTAGCCTTCCTGCTCACACTGCTCAGGCTCTAGGTTGCTCCGCCGGGAACCATCCGAGGCCGGCCCTGGGCTGCATGCACCTCCCAGGTCTAAGCCGATCAGGTTCAGGCACTCGGGTAGTCCTCAGAGGCACAGACTCGGTTGAGCCTGCATTTTGTGTCCTTCCCAGGTCTGAGCAGCTTAGGTGATGAGGTGTTTGGCGAGAGCAGTCACTGCGACTTATCACCTCCCCATTGCTCGGTTTTCTGGGTATACAACTGGCGCACCTTCTCAGGCAGATGTTGACCGTCCAGAACCCCAAGCAGTCTTAGCAAAGAAGCCTGCTTACCGTTTTGTGGATAATGTCTCTCAGGGGCTGCGATTGCCCCCTTGCAGCTCTGGCTGCCTGTCACCGGAGGGGGATGGTCTGCAACCGGCTATCTCTGCTCAGTCCTTTGTTCTGTGCTCAGGCCTGGCGATGTCTTAGGTTAGGGCTGGCTTTTCGCGTGGTAGTTATCCCACAGTCTGGTTTGCTAGCCCAAGTTAGTTCGCTCAGATAGTGCTCGGGACATTCAGGCCAGATCCTTACTCTAAGCGATGCAGCCCGCGTCTCCCTGCCCAGCCGCCTCTTGCTAGTGGCGGGTGCAGGCGTCTGCACTGCTTCTCCGCTGGGGGAGTTACCGTTGGGTTTGTAATCTGTGGGTTTTAATTGTTTATTTATTTTTCCTCCCTGTTATGTTGCCCTCTGTGCTTCCAAGGCTCGGCACAGACTCGGCAGTGAGAGTGTTTCCTGGTGTTTGGAAACTTTTCTCTTTTTAAACTCCCTTCCCAGGACGGAGCTCCATCCCTCCCTCTTTTGTCTCTTTTTTGTCTTTTATATTTTTTCCTACCTCCTTTCAAAGACAATGGGCTGCTTTTCTGGGTGCCTGATGTCCTCTGCCAGCATTCAGAAGTTGTCCTGTGGAACTTACTCGGCGTTTAAATGTTCTTTTGATGAATTTGTGGGGGAGAAAG
This sequence comes from Bos javanicus, assembly GCF_032452875.1. Lineage (NCBI taxonomy): Eukaryota > Metazoa > Chordata > Mammalia > Artiodactyla > Bovidae > Bos > Bos javanicus. The sequence continues at coordinate 36,840,043 of NC_083895.1, read as the reverse complement.
TGGTCTCCCCGTCCTATTCCTCTGCCATCTTAGCTCCTCCAGAAAGCTAAACTTCATTTTTCATCCATGTGTTCAGTATCAAAGCTTCCCTCAATTTTATGACCAAATGAATCACTGAAAACAGCCCTGTAACAATCTGTCCTTGCTATCACAATTATAATTTAAACTTTCATAGGCCCAGGAAAAGATGATCACAGATATATATTACACCTTCATAAGCCGAGGAAAAGAAATTATATTTGGATTCTGAAAGAAATAGGCACAGAATTTGATGGGAAATCACCACTTGAAATGCTGATCAAATCTATATTGGGAGAGTCACCTGGATTCCAGAGACTGCTGACCTACTGGACAGCTCCTAGAAGCAAAGGACTCATCAAGGCCCAAGATGGCCCACCCATTTCTTGAGTCTTTCCTATTTAAACCCTTTATTGACTATATTTAAGACTTTGAAAATATGAAGTGACACAGGTAGAAGCAGAATTTCATGTATCAATAGAGTTTCCACCAGATACTTTTGCAACTGTCATAATTCTTTTCCCAGCGTGACTTTGATTCAGGGCTCCCAATAGAGCTGGACCATAAAGAAGGTAGAGTGCTGAAGAATTGATGCCTTCGAACTGTGGTGCTGCAGAAGACTTCTGAGAGTTCCTTGGACAGCAAGGAGTCCAAACCAGTCAATCTTAAGGGAAATCAACCCTAAATACTCATTTGATGGACTGATGCTGAAGCTGAAACTCCAGTATTTTGATCATCTAATGTGAACTGCTGACTTACTGGAAAATTCTCTGATGGTGGGAAAGATTGAGGGAAGAAGGAGAAGAAAGCATCAGAAGGTGAGATGGCTGGATGGCATCACCAGCACAATGGACATGAACTTGGGCAAACTTTGGGAGATGGTGAGGGACAGAGAGGCCTGGCGTGCTGCAGTCCGTGGGGTCACAAAGAGTCGGACACAACTGGACAACTGAACAAGAACAGTTTTCACATACAGAAATACTGTGCTATTATGTTCCATTACTCTGGATTCATCATTATAGATGGCCATATTATTTATAATTTCAAATACAAAAAGCCTCAAGTTGCTTGTATGCATTGCACGTGTCTCTGGAATCTCCTGGAACACTCTGATTCCATCCACAAATCAGATTGTTTATTGTAGAATGAAGACAAGACAAAAACATTTCTGTAGATGGATTTGTATTGGGTGTCTAGCCATGGGTGATACCAAACTGCATGGATTCTAGGTCTGGTGTAACCTGTCATGCCAATAAAAACTATGGTACATCTTTGTCACCTGACAAACCCAGGAGGCAAGAATCATATAATCTTTTTTTTTGTTTTTGAAAAGGGGAAATGGACATCTGTAGCTAGGTTCTCCTTTTTTGACTTATACTAGAAATAGGAGTTAAGAACACTTGTGCTAAGAAAAAGCTTGAGCTGATTAACAAGATGGTGGAAGGGGAAGACAATTACCTGTGGGATGTATAATGTAAGTTGCACATCATTGAATATTTTTTTCATATGAAGATAAAATAAAACAGAAGCCTGAAGTATCACTGAGAATTCCCTACCATCTGAGCTACCAGGGAAGCCCCTTGTATTTTTTAAAAGGTATTAAAAAATCTGCTTAGATAGTGGATGCCAGCAGTAAATGATTTCAATTGAGAATAGACTTCAGACAATTAGAAAAATAGCATGATGTGTACTTTTACTCCAGAGAGCTGAGAAACTCAGGTTATGTGTATAAGAGGAATACAGGAAACATAACTGGAATCAGTGGGGGATGGAACTAATTACACCAGGTACTAAATGTAATCAGTTAGATTAAAATAATGCTAGGGGTGTGTCTCTGTGTGTGTAAGTTCCAGAATTAGCCTGTGCTTTATCTAAAGGAAACATTCAGTTCAGCTCAGTGGCTCAGTGGCATCTGACTCTTTGTGACCCCATGGAAAGGAAACATCACCAGTTTAAATAAAAACAATGTCGTTTGGAACCAGTAGGTCACGCGCCAAACTTAGTTTCCAGCTGGGGCTTGTTTAAATGATGCTTTACAGTGCAGCAAGTCCTGTGGGTGGGAGGCCTCTGAGCAGGTTGTAATAAATGAAAATTTGAGGCCCCTGTATTAAGATAAGAGAGATGTTTCTGCATTGGAGTATGTTGAAGAGCTGCATGATGGAACATTTTGTCATTGTTCACTCTGCCAGCATTTTTTGGTCATTTGTAAGATTATTGAGCTTTGTTTACCAACTAAAATGTGTGTGTTTGTATATTTAATGTATTCAGTGCAATAAGATTGGAGATAAGTATACAGCCACGAAACTGTCATCACCATCAAGTACATCAACATCCATCACCTCCCAAAGTTTCCTCCCCCACACTGTTTTTTTAGGGTAAGAACACTTCATAAAATCTACTTTTCAGTAAGTTTGAAGTATGCAATACATAGTATTGTTAGCTTAAACACTGTTGTGTAATAGATGTCCAGAACTTACATTAGTGAATATTTATACCTCTTAACCATCATGTTACCTCCTCATTTCTCACTACCACTACCCTGGCATCTACCATTCAAGTCTGTTTCTTATGAGTTTGACTATTTTAGATTCCACTTACACTAAGATCATGCAGCATTTGTCTTCCTGCGTTTGGCTTATTTTCCCCTAACATCATGCCCTACAGATCCATCCAACTTGTTGTAAAAGGCAGGATTCTCTTGTTTTTTAAGACTTGATCATCTATTTTATGTATAACCACTTTCTTTTCTCCACTTATTGATGAGGATTTAGGTAGTTTCTATCTTGGCTATTGTGAATAATGCTGCAATGAACATCTCTTCAGATCCCGACTTCTTTTAAATACCCAAAAGTGATATTGATACTTTTTCTATGATTTGAATGAACTGTTTCTTCCTAAAGCTTTCAGTAATTTACATTTCCACAAACGGTATACAAAGTTTCCCTGTCCCTCATCATCATTATCTTTTGTAGTTTTGGTAATAGCTATTTTAACATGTGTGAGTTGTTTTTCTGTGTGTGTATTCCTGTTGAGTAGTGATGTTTGGTATCTTTTCATATATCAGTTATCCACTTGTATGTCTCCTTTGAGAAATACCTATTCAGATCTTTTGCCCATTTTTAAACATGGTTAAATGTTTTCTTTGTTTTTGCTGTTGAATTGTATGAGTTTGTTACATATTTTGAATATTAACCCCTTGTCAGATACATTGTTTGCTAATCTATTCTCCAGTTTCATAGATTGCCTTTTCCTTTTTGATTATTTCTTTTGCTACGCAGAAATGTTCTAGTTTAATACAGTCCCACTTTACATTTTCTTTCTTTGCCCCAGAGTTAATAATAAATAATAAAATATAAAATAACTAGTAATAAAATAACTTTAAATATTAATAAATATTAATCCATGTGGTGGATATCCCCTGCATGTCCACAAAAAGAGATCTCTGTGGCAAAATGATTGTTGAATATTACACCATTTGATACAAATACTTGATCTCAGGATTTTCCTCAAGAAAGTTGCTATTAGATGTATACTGGTAATTGAATACAATGGCAGTCTGAATACAACTTGGTATATATAAAATTGTGGTCTTTCTAGTATCTTTCTGATAACTACTTCTTTACTTCTATAGTGTCATTTCATTAAAGAAATTTCAATATGGGCTTTTGATCACTTGTTCTCTGGTAGTAATGCCAGGTTAGGGGATCTGTTCAAATGAGGCTTCCTTTTAATTCACCTTGAATAAATATTTGGCGTATAAAGATATTTTTATTTCTTCTGATAGATAGCTGGTTTCTTTGTTCTACTATATAAAACACAGGTAATCCAGAAAGGTTCAGTATACCATTAAACTTGATAAAGGACATCTGGAAGGTTACTGCACAATTGCACTCATCTCACATGCTAGTAAAGTAATGCTCAAAAGTCTCCAAGCCAGACTTCAGCAATATGTGAACCGTGAATTTCCAGATGTTCAAGCTGGTTTTAGAAAAGGCAGAGGAACCAGAGATCAAATTGCCAACATCCACTGGATCATGGAAAAAGCAAGAGATTTCCAGAGAAACATCTATTTCTGCTCTATTGACTATGCCAAAGCCTTTGACTGTCTGGATCACAATAAACTGTGGAAAATTCTTCAAGACATGGGAATACCAGACAACCTGACCTGCCTCTTGAGAAACCTATATGCAGGTCAGGAAGCAACAGTTAGAACTGGACATGGAACAACAGACTGGTTCCAAATAGGAAAAGGAGTACATCAAGGCTGTATATTATTACCCTGCTTATTCAACTTATACGCAGAGTACATCATGGGAAACGCTGGGCTGGAAGAAGAACAAGCTGGAATCAAGATTGCCGGGAGAAATATCAATAACCTCAGAGATGCAGATGACACCACCCTTATGGCAGAAAGTGAAAAGGAACTAAAAAGCCTCTTGATGAAAGTGAAAGAGGAGAGTGAAAAAGTTGGCTTAAAGCTGAACATTCAGAAAACTAAGATCAGGGCATCTGGTCCCATCACTTCTTGCGAAATAGATGGGGAAACAATGGAAACAGTGTCAGACTTTATTTTGGGGGGCTCCAAAATCACTGCAGATGATGACTGCAGCCATGAAATTAAAAGACGCTTACTCCTTGGAAGGAAAGTTATGACCAACCTAGATAGCATATTGAAAGCAGAGACATTACTTTGCCTACAAAGGTCCGTCTAGTCAAGGGTATTGTTTTTCCAGTGGTCATATGTGGATGTGAGAGTTGGACTGTGAAGAAAGCTAAGTGCCAAAGAATTGATGCTTTTGAGTTGTGGTGTTGGAGAACACTCTTGAGAGTCCCTTGGACTCCAAGGAGATCAAACCAGTCAATTTTAAAGGAAATAAATCCTGAATTTATATTGGAAGGACAGATGCTGAAGCTGAAGCTCCAAATCTTTGGTCAATTGCTGCAAAGAACTGATTCATTGGAAAAGTCCCTGATGCTGGGAGAGATTGAGGACAGGAGGAGAAGGGGACAACAGAGGATGGTATCATTGACTCAATGGGCATGAGTTTGAGCAGGCTCCAGGAGACAGTGAAGGACAGGGAAGCCTGGCGTGCTGCAGTCCATGGGATCACATACAGGCAGACATGGTTGAGCAACTGAACAACAACCACACTTTCAGACATGGAATGATCCCAGCTTGCGCCATGATGTCAGCTGGCATTGTGAGTGTCATAACGTCTCTTGACAAAAGGCCCACAGTTCAGTTCAGTTAAGTCACTCAGTCGTGTCCAACTCTTTGCGACCCCATGAACCGCCGAACACCAGGCCTCCCTGTCCATCACCAACTCCCGGAGTCCACCCAGACTCACGTCCATCGAGTCGGTGATGCCATCCAGCCATCTCATCCTCTGTCGTCCCCTTCTCCTCCTGCCCCCAATCCCTCCCAGCATCAGGGTCTTTTCCAATGAGTCAACTCTTCGCATGAGGTGGCCAAAGTACTGGAGTTTCAACTTTAGCATCATTCCTTCCAAAGAACACCCAGGACTGATTTCCTTTAGAATGGACTGGTTGGGTCTCCCTGCAGTCCAAGGGACTCTCACAAGTCTTCTCCAACATCACATTCAAAAGCATCAGTTCTTCAGCGCTCAGCTTTCTTCACAGTCCAGCTCTCTCATCCACACATGACAACTGGAAAAACAATACCCTTGACTAGACGGACCTTTGTTGGCAAAGTAACGTCTCTGCTTTTCAATATGCTATCTAGGTTGGTCATAACTTTCCTTCCAAGGAGTAAGCGTCTTTTAATTTCATGGCTGCAGTCACCATCTGCAGTGATTTTGGAGCCCCCCAAAATAAAGTCTGACACTGTTTCCATTGTTTCCCCATCTATTTAGCATGAAGTGATGGGACCAGATGCCCTGATCTTAGTTTTCTGAATGTTCAGCTTTAAGCTAAATTTTCCACTATCCTCTTTCACTTTCATCAAGAGGCTTTTTAGTTCCTCTTCACTTTCTGCCATAAGGGTGGTGTCATCTGCATATCTGAGGTTATTGATATTTCTCCCGGCAATCTTGATTCCAGCTTGTGTTTCTTCCAGCCCAGCATTTCTCATGATGTACTCTGCGTATAAGTTGAATAAGCAGGGTGACAATATACAGTCTTGACGTACTCCTTTTCCTATTTGGAACCAGTCTGTTGTTCCATGTCCAGTTCCAACTGTTGCTTCCTGACCTGCATATAGGTTTCTCAAGAGGCAGGTCAGGTTGTCTGGTATTCCCATGTCTTGAAGAATTTTCCACAGTTTGTTGTGATCCAGACAGTCAAAGGCTTTGGCATAGTCAATAGAGCAGAAATAGATGTTTTCCTGGAATTCTCTTGCTTTTTCCATGATCCAGTGGATGTTGGCATGGTAGTTTGAGAATTCTTTGGCATTGCCTTTCTTTGGGATTGGAATGAAAACTGACCTTTTCCAGTCCTGTGGCCACTGCTGAGTTTTCCAAATTTGATGGCATATTGAATGCAGTACTTTCTCAGCATCATCTTTCAGGATTTGAAATAGCTCAACTGGAATTCCATCACTTCCACTAGCTTTGTTCATAGTGATGCTTTCTAAGGCCCGCTTGACTTCACATTCCAGGATGTCTGGCTCTAGGTCAGTGATCACACCATCGTGATTATCTGGGTCATGAAGATCTTTTTTATATCATTCTTCTGTGTGTTCCTGCCACCTCTTTTTAATGTCTTCTGCTTCTGTTAGGTCCATACCATTTCTGTCCTTTATTGAGCCCATCTTCACATGAAATGTTCCCTTGGTATCTCTAATTTGCTTGAAGAGATCTCTAGTCTTTCCCATTCTGTTGTTTTCCTCTACTTCTTTGCATTGATTGCTGAGGAAGGCTTTCTTATCTCTCCTTGCTATTCTTTGGAACTCTGCATTCAGATGGTTATATCTTTCTATCTTCCCTTTTCTCCTTTGCTTTTCACTTCTCTTCTTTTCACAGCTATTTGTAAGGCCTCCCCAGACAGCCATTTTGCTTTTTTGCATTTCTTTTCCATGGGGATGTTCTTGATCCCTGTCTTCTGTACAATGTCACAAACCTCCGACCATAGTTCATCAGGCACTCTATCTATCAGAAATAGGCCCTTAAATCTATTTCTCACTTCCACTGTATAATCATAAGAGATTTGATTTAAGTCATACCTGAATGGTCTAGTGGTTTTCCGTACTTTCTTCAATTTCAGTCTGAATTTGGCAATAAGGAGTTCATGATCTGAGCCACAGTCAGCTCCTGGTCTTGTTTTTGTTGACTATATAGAGCTTCTCCATCTTTGGCTGCAAAGAATATAATCACTCTGATTTCGGTGTTGACCATCTGGTGATGTCCATGTATAGAGTCTTCTCTTGTGTTGTTGAAAGAGGGTATTTGCTATGACCAGTGAATTTTCTTGGCAAAACTCTATTAGTCTTTGCCCTGCTTCATTCTGTATTCCAAGGTCAAATTTGCCTGTTACTCCAGGTGTTTCTTGACTTCCTACTTTTGCATTCCAATCCCCTGTAATGAAAAAGACATCGTTTTTGGGTGTTAGTTCTGAAAGGTCTTGTAGGTCTTCATAGAACCTTTCAACTTCAGCTTCTTCAGCATTACTGGTTGAGGCATAGACTTGGATTACTGTGATATTGAATGGTTTTCTTTGGAAACAAACAGAGATCATTCTGTCATTTTTGAGATTGCATCCAAGTACTGCATTTTGGACTCTTTTGTTGACCATGATGGCCACTCCATTTCTTCTAAGGGATTCCTACCTGCAGTAGTAGACATAATGGTCATCTGAGTTAAATTCACCCATTCCAGTCCATGTTAGTTCAGAGATTCTTGGAATGTTAACGTTCACTCTTGCCATCTCCTGTTTGACCACTTCCAATTTGCCTTGATTCATGGACCTGACACTATGGTTCCTGTGCAATATTGCTCTTTACAGCATCAGACCTTGTTTCTATCACCAGTCACATCCACAGCTGGGTATTATTTTTGCTTTGGCTCCATCCCTTCATTCTTTCTGGAGTTATTTCTCCACTGATCTCCAGTAGCGTATTGGGCACCTACTGACCTGGGGAGTTCCTCTTTCAGTATCCTATCATTTTGCCTTTTCATACTGTTCATGGGGTTCTCAAGGCAAGAATACTGAAGTGGTTTGCCATTCCCTTCTCCACTGGACCACATTGTGTCAGACCTCTCCACCATGACCTGCCCATCTTGGGTGGCCCCATGGGCATGGCTTAGTTTCATTGAGTTAGACAAGGCTGTGGTCCTAGTGTGATTAGATTGACTAGTTTTCTGTGATTATGGTTTCAGAGTGCGGGCGGCTGCAATGGCACACGGAGCATGACCGAGAGGAGCTACCCCACATCTGAGGTCAGGGGCGGCAGCCAAGAGGAGCTACCCCGTGTCCTAGGTCAGGGGCAGTGGCTGAGAGTGCCAGGCTGCGACAGTGCAGGAGCAGCCAAGAGGAGCTACCCCCGGCCCGAGGCCAGGGCCGGAGCCTGGGAGGAGCTACCCCACGTCCAAGGAACAGTGGCTGTGCGGGCGCAGCAGGGCCTAAAGGAGCTATTCCACGTCAAGGTCAGGAGGAGCGGTAGTGAGGAGATACCCCTCGTCCAAGGTAAGGAGCAGCAGCTGCGCTTTGCTGGAGCAGCAGTGAAGAGATACCCCACGCCCAAGGTAAGAGAAATCCAAGTAAGATGGTAGGTGTTGCAAGAGGGCATCAGAGGACAGACACACTGAAACCATAAGAGGCCCACAGCTCTGGCTTTACTTGGCACCTAGGCTACTAAACTAGGGTCCTGGCTACTATGGTTGGGGTGGGGCTGATGTGATTGGAGATCCATGTTCACATTTGCTCATGACTGATGGTGTAGGAGGGAGAGACCTCTGTGTTGAAGAATGGTTAAAATCCTGCATTTTCTGAAATACTTGCCTCTTTCCTCTGCTTTAATCGGACTGTGTCTGCAGAGCCTGAAGACTCTCCTTACTTATTCTCTGTGCTGGAGAGCTGCAAACCAGACTCCCGTGGCCCCTGGTGCAGGTTGATCTGAAGCTTCTGCCTAGGCTTTGGGGTCTCAGCATTTGCAGACTTCAGCAACACAGGAGTATTTTTGCTAACTATAGAGTCACAAATTTCCCCTTGTCAAGAAATAGGCATGGCTTACATACTGGGATGAGTAGTGATCACCCACAGAGCACCTTCCCAGACCAGAATGACCTCCCATGCATCCCATGGCCATGTTGGACTATGCTGTTCCAGAGTGAGGTGACTGGATGAGAGGTGGGCATCTGAAATAGGAAGATGCATTTCCACATAGTTTGGGATTGATGTCAGCAAGAGAGCAAGAGTTTCTGATCTCTCTGATCTTGAGACCTGGAGACAGAGGAAGTTGATGTGTAAAGAAGGAAAAGAGGTGAGGATGGACAGAGAGAGGCAGAAGCCAGACTGCCTCTGCCCGCCAGTCCTTCTAAAGGCAATTCAGAATTCTCTGTGCTCAGAAAAATAAAAAATAAAAATGCCTACCTTGGGCTCAACTAGATCCAGTTATTTGTCTTCAGTTCAGTTCAGTTCTGTTCAGTCGCTCAGTCATTTCCGACTCTTTGCAACCCCATGAACCGCAGCACCCAGGCCTTCATGTCCATCAGCAACTCCTGGAGTTCACCCAAACCCATGTCCACCGAGTCGGTGATGCCATCCAGCCATCTCATCGTCTGTCGTCCCCTTTTCCTCCTGCCCTCATTCTTTCCAAGCATCAGGGTCTTTTGAAATGTGTCACCTCTTCACATCAGGTGGCCAAAGTATTGGACTTTCAGCTTCAACACCAGTCCTTCCAATGAACACTCAGGACTGATCTCCTTTTGGATGGACTGATTGGATCTCCTTGCAGTTCAAGTGACTCTCAAGAGTCTTCTCCAACACCACAGCTCAAAAGCAACAATTCTTCAGCGCTCAGCTTTCTTTATAGTCCAACTCTCACATCCATACGTAACCACTGGAAAAAACCTTAGCCTTGACTAGATGGGCCTTTATTGGCAAAGTAATGTCTCTGCTTTTGAATATGCTGTCTAGGTTGGTCATAACTTTCCTTCCAAGGAGCAAGCATCTTTTAATTTCATGGCTGCAATCACCATCTGCAGTGATTTTGGAGCCCAGAAAAGTAAAGTCTGACACTGTTTCCACTGTTTCCCCATCTACTTGCCATGAAGTGATGGGACCAGATGCCATGATCTTAGTTTTCTGAATGTTGAGCTTTAAGCCAACCTTTTCACTCTCGTCTTTCACTTTCATCAAGAGGCTCTTTAGTTCTTCTTTGCTTTCTGACTTAAGGGTGGTGTCATGTGCATATCTGAGGTTATTGATATTTCTCCCGGCAATCTTGATTCCAGCTTGTGCTTCCTCCAGCCCAGCTTTTCTCATGATATACTCTGCATATAAGTTAATATGTAACAAAAACACGCTGCTCTAAACTCCCTTGATGAGAATAACCAGGCATGGCCTTGGTCTGAAGAGCTGTGTACTGAAGAGCTGTTTGCTCATTACTGTTTATATTTCAAATACCATCGGGAATTGAGGATGTTTTCAGTAATAGGAGAAAGATCTTAGCCGAAGACTGAGCTGCATGCATGCTGTTGAGAGGTGTGGCTTTGTTTTCAGACATGCTGTCCCATATACATACTGTGGCTGCAAGTGTGTTGGAAAGACGGGTGGGGCTTGGGGGTCCTATTCTGAAAGGACCAGAGAGGTCAGTCCTCCTGGTCCCTGGGAACAAAGGAAAGAGTGGCTGCTTTCCTGTCTGGAAGAGGGGTATTCATCACCCCTTTCCATGAACCTGTGGTTCCTTCAGGCCTCATTCCAATTTCTGAAGTACAGATGTCGTTTAAATTTTTCTTTGCAGTGTGTTCAGTCACCCATTTGGGTCTGACTCTTTGCAACCCTATGGCCTGCAGCACACCAGGTCTCCCTGTCCCTCACCATCTCCCGAAATTTGTCCAAGTTCAAGTCCATTGCATCAGTGATGCCATCTCATCCTCTGAAGCCCTTGTCTCCTTCTGCCTTCAATCTTTCCCAGCATCAGGGACTTTTCCATAGAGTTGGCCATTTGCATCATATGACCAAAGTACTGGAGCTTCATCATCAGTCCCTCCAATGAGTATTTAGGGTTGATTTCCCTTAAGATTGACTGGTTTGATTTCCTTGCTGTCCCAGGGACTTTCAGGAGTCTTTTCTAGCACCACAGTTTGAAGGTATCAATTCTTTGGCATTATGCTTCTTTATGGTCCAGCTTTCACAACTGTTCATGACCACTGGGACAACCATAGACTTGACTATATGGGCCTTGTTGGCAGAGTAATGTCTCTGCTTTTCAGCACACTGTCTCTGCTTGTCATAGCTTTCCTGCTAATAATAAATTGTCTTCTGCTTTCATGGCTGCAGTCATCATCTGCAGTGATCTTAGAGCCCAAGAAAAGGAAATCTGTTACTACTTCCACCTTTCCCCCTTATTTGCCATGAAATAATGGAGTTGGATGCCATGATTTTAGTTTTTGGGTTTTTTTAATATTTAGTTTTAAGCTGGCTCTTTCACTCTCTTCCTTCACTCTCATCAAGAAGCTCTTTAGTTCCTCTTTGCTTTCTGCCAATAGAGTGGTATCATCCGCATATCTGAAGTAGCGGTGTTTCTCCCACCTTTCTTGAATCCAGCTAGTAACTCATCCAGCCCAGTATTTCTCATGGTGTGGTCAGTGTGTAGGTTAAACAAACAAGGGAACAGCAGTTCGCCCTGTTGTACTCCTTTCTCAATCTTGAACCAATCAGTTGTTCCACACAGTGTTCTGACTGTTGCTTCTTGACCAACGTACAGGTTTCTCAGGAGACAGGTAAGATGGTCTGGTATGCTCATCTCTTTAAGAGCTTTGCACGGTTTGTTATGATCCACACAGTCAAAGGCTTTAGCGTAGTTGATGAAATAGAGGTAGATGTCTTCCTGGAATTCCCTTGCTTTCTGTATGATCCAGCGAAAGTTGGCAATATGATCTCTGGTTCCTCTTCCTTTTCTAAACCCTGCTTGGGCATCTCGAAGTTCTTGGTTCACACAATGCTAAAGACTGGCATGCAAAATTTTAACCATGATCTTCCTAGCATGGAAGATGAGTGCAATTGTCCAACATTAGTACATTCTTTACTACTACTCATCTTGGGAATTGGGGTGAGGATTGACTTTTTCCAGTTCTGTGGCTATTGCTGGGTCTTCTGGATTTGCTAACATGTTGAATGCAGCACCTTGATGGCGTTATCCTTAAGGGCTTTGAATAGCTCTGCTGGAATTCTTTGCAGTAATATGTCAATAAAATCAAGTAAATATACAGAGGCCTATGGTCAAAAACTTACAAAGCCAAAAGTGTAAGTTCTGGGATCTGATGGCCTTTTACATGACTGAGTTGTAGCAACAGTGCTCCTGATCTCAGAGGGAGAGCAGTGAGCACTCCTGAAGAGATATCTAGTTCTCTGCCCAAGGATGGAACCTGGGTAGACTGGATGAAACCCCAGGAATCCTAGTCAACATACCATCAGGAACTAGAGGCTAGAAGCAAAGTGACTCTGGCTCTATCCCCCATTTGAAAGCAATAATGTTTAAAGGAGGAAAAAATGATAATTAGGTACAAAGTTTATTATTAGAGACACAGCACAATGCATGGCAGAGCACACCGAGAAGCAGGTTGTTTATTTAAGACAGAAGAAGGCAGAAATATGCCCCCAGAGAGTAAGGGTATGGGCATCGTCTCTAATGAGGAGGAGGAGTGCAGTAAGTCAGAGCTAAGCAGAGACACACACCTGTGGTGGAGTGCGGGAGTCCTGAATGAGAGGGAGAGCAGTAAAGATGTGACATAAATTAACTTATATAGGACAGTCCTTCCAGATCATTGTTTACCTTTGGCCAATTACCTTGTTAATTTCTTCACACCTGACTGGTCCATAGACCCTCAAAAGGTGCATGTGAAACTGTTTTCCAAGATAGATGCCACCACAGAGACCTATGGGTGCGTGTCCACTTATTATGGGGTGGGGCCTCTCCCTTTTCGACCCCCAAGAACTCTTCCTGCGCATGTGTAGACAGGGAAGTCCTTGTTGAACTCAGAAGAGGGCTCCTTATCTCTTTGCTTTAGCAGAGCTCAGCTTTGGCCACTAGCTTTGTCCTTGGAGTGCCACGTGTGAACAAAGCTTGATTTTACTCGACTTGACAAACACCAGAGGTCCAGCCCAGAGGCACCCCGTCTCCTACCTCACTACCTATGCAGGTTCCCTTCCTCTCAGTGCCTTGGATTCTATGTCTGTAAAATGAGAAGGGTTTGCCTAGATTATCTCTGAGGCAGAGAGGAGACAAACATCCCTTGAACTTCAAGGCAGGAAGATGTTGAGGGATGAACCTGAACATGGCTGGACATCCTCTCTGCCTGAAACTTTAGAAGGGATTAGGACTGTGCAGATGGTACATTCTCTGATGAGGCATCCACAGTCACATTGTCATGAAAGAAATGTCAAGAAAGAAATCCTGGTGGTCAAGGGTGAGGGGAGTCTACTGGGTATAAGCCCACTCAACCTGGCCAGAGAAGTTGGTGCTTCCCTGCCAGCAAGAGGCAGCCACGATGACCTCCAAGCCCCAGGGCTACAGCTTGCATTGCTGAGAGGAGTCTGGGATATGAGGAGAGGTCTGAACAGGGCTCTACCTGGGGGAGGCATCAATAGAAAGAATTTGAAACCATGGGAGAGAATGAGCCCAAGCCTAGAGTGAATGCAAGGAGAGAAGGGAGCCAGAGCTGAGGCACCTGCTCCTCTCCAGGAGAGGAGAAACTAGTGAAAGAGGCTGAAGGATGAAAAGATTGAAGGCAGGAAGGAAAGGGAAGGAGGTAGCTGTGACCCGTGGAGTCAAATGCAGTCCACGTTTGGCAGAGGTGGAGGGCTAGACACCTGTCTTGTTGAGGAGACACTGGATTTTGACAAGGGGCATCTTGGAGACCTCCGTTTAGCCCTTGCCCCTGAGTCACAGGCTGCCCCCCCCCTTTTTTTTTTTTTTGAGAAATCTTCCAGATGTGAAGCCAGTTTCAAACTTTATTCTGAGGGAGGAGTTCCATAGGAGGCCTGCCTGGTGGCCTCATCCCGTGGCTCAGTGGGGAAGCCCTGAGCAGCAGAGGGTCACCTTTTTATTGGGATGTTGGCAGCTCACAGCTCTGGGCACTGCCCCTTCCCTGGGGTGGGTGGGAGAGCTCAAAACTCGCAGATCACAAGGAGTTGCTTACTGCAGGGTACGTCATTCCACTTGCCATCAGGAAAGATTTCCACACAGTTCTCTGGTTGTCCCTCATCACTGTTGTTGGGCTCCCCATCGGCCCAGTTGGAATAGACCAGTATTTCCCCAGTGGGGTAAGTGAACCTCCCCTCCGTGGAGATGTCATTCATGCTCAGGTAAGCATTCTTTTCCTGGGCTCTGACCATCTGTGTCACGGCCTCGTTCTCGGCTGAAGAGCGTGGGGAGGCCAGCTGTCCCTTAGCCTCTCTGCAGAGCTGCTCTGCATCTGAATATGACTTTACAGCACCTGCTGTCTTGAAGATCTTCTCCCCGACAGCCTGGCCATCAGGGAAGAGCACCGCTAGGGGAAGAGGAGAGTCAGGCTGGGGATGTGCAGCAGCTAGACCTTGTGCTTCAACTGGAGTCCCCAGCTCCCACGAGGGTACCAGGGCACCAGATAGAACAAAAGCAAGGCACTTAGCTCCCAAGCATCCATCATGCAAGAGGTGAGGACCCTGGAACTCAGGTGCTTACACAAGAAGCCCAAAGTCGCCCAACTCTCAAATGTAGATGAGGATCAGACCCTGTTGGAGGTGACACTAAAGCTCCCACATGCACTTTCTGTTCCTCCCCGTGCTGTTCACGAGAATCCAGCATTTTAATTACTGTGTAAATAGGAAGGACTTTGGCAGGGAAATGACACTGTACAGTCCAGGGCAGTTCCTGAGAGTGTGGAAAACACCAACCAGGTGGCTCACTCTCACCGTTGCATGATGACTGGGCATGTGGAGTTGTCTGAGCAGTTCTATGCTGTGTGAAGGGGTGAGGAGAAAGGGGAGGACAGGGGTGCATCTGAGAGCAGCCAAGTGCTGGCCTCTGCACTGGGGGCAGTCCAGTGTTGGCTTCCATATGCTCGCAGGTGAACCTATGGCCAGTCAGCCTCCCTGGACCACTGAGCAGGCGATGATGGCATCTGAGAGCTCTATGCGGGGGCGGGAGGGCAGGATGGGATCAGCTTTGGAGAGACTCCTGTCTGGGCTTCAGAAAGTCATGTGTTCAGCCCTACCCTGGCAATGACAGCCCAGGTGACAAGGGAAAGTCACTTCTCTTTTCAGAGTCTAATCTCATATTTCTAAGGAAAAGGTACACTGCAAAACAGCAGCCCCTATGTGACATGTTAAGTATCTCTTTTTATTCCATCCCATCCACACTGCTCTGACTTCCAGGGTCTGCATGGAAATCTTCTGGGATCCTAGGAGGGCTCACTGGACTGGTTCTGAACCCAGGCTACACCCTGACCCACTGCCCTTTTCCTCTGATTTCTTCAACAAGCAATTGGAGACCAGATTTTCCACGTAGTCAGGATGGCGCCCAGACAGCCCTGGACAAGGTCAGTGCAAGCTTGTGTGCCATGATTGGTTTATGTCCCATGCATCTGGGTGGGTATGTGTGTGCATGCTTGAATACATCCATGTGTCCATCTGAAGGTACATGGGCTGACTCAAGGTCCATCAGGATGGGTGTGCATATGTCTGCATGTGTGTTCATGTATGTAGGTGGTGTGGACTGAGTGATGGTGTTTAGGTATGCACAGGTGGCCAGCACATATGGCCAAGTTCACCTTTGTTTATAGCTGTCTGCATGAAGGGTTAGTTTTTAAGTTGTGCCCAACTCTTTTTGAAACCCATGGACTGAAGCCCACCAGGGTCCTCTGTCCATGAGATTTTCCAGGCTAGGATATCGGAGTGGTTTGCCATTTCCATTCCAGGGGCTATTCCCGACCCAGAGATCAAACCCAGGTCTCCTGCAATGTAGGCGGATTCTTTACCAGCTGAGCTACCAGGCGATGAGATAGTAAGTAGATGCTGCTGCTAAGTAGCTTCAGTCGTGTCTAACTCTGTGCAACCCCAGAGACGGCAGCCATGTAAATATGATTGAGCAAGAAGGAAGACATAAACTGCTGAGAATTCTCATCCCACTACTTCAGTACTTAGTTGGCTTGAGTTCTTAGGACCCAACCCTGTGTCTCACCCAGTCAGGCCCCTTTATGCTCTGCTCCTTCAGAGAACTCTAATTCTTTTAGATCAGTGAGGTTTGATAAGTGACGTGCATTCAAAACTGTCATCATGGAAAGCAGAGACGCAGGAGGGGCAGTTGATGGAGCATCCCAAAGGCACAGGCACTCAGGTGTGTGCTCCAAGAGGCCTCTGCCTGCTTAGGATCCAGGCTTAGGGAAGAATCTCTGCTTTAACTCCACAAGAGGTGCAGGGGGAGTCTAGCACTGGCCAGAGACTGGAGGCAGCCTATTCCTTCCAGACCCAGGGACATCTTTAGGGTAAGATACTTGGTGGCCACACAGCAAGGACAGGTGCCCAGCAGCCTTTAACCCCACAGGCATCATCCCACCCTCACTCTCAGGACCATGTCTGGATTCTCTGCTGCTATGGACTGTGCAGCTGCTTCTCTGGACATTTGCACACATGGCCCCACAGAGGGAAGAAATGCATCCTGGGTTGGGTGACCCCTTGTCTGTCCTAGGAACCTGCCCAGGGTAGGCTGTGGTGAAGGTCTGCTGAACTGGTGACATGGACCACATCCTCCTCCTTGTCCCGTGCATCTACTTGAGCTTCTGGAGCACGTGGGGAACAGCTCTGTCCCAAACTTGTCCTTAGACCCGCTCCTGCCCCAGGTCTAGGTCCAGTCCCAGTCATGGTCCCAGCAAGTCCAAAATAGAGCCAGCCCAGCAAACTACAAGCCAAGCCTAGACTAAGTCTGAGGCCCTCACTCAGGGCCTGGCTAGGGTCAGGTCCAGGAACTCACCTTTCTTATACTGACTGAAGGCATTTTGGAAGCGTCGCAGATGTCCATCTAAGATTGTCACCCGCTGCTTGAGAGCATTGACCTCTGCAAGAGAGAGAGAGGCCAAGTGAAGACAGATCCAGAACAGCCTGGAGTCACTCAGAGCCCAGGCCTCAAGGGAAGAGAGTCCAGGTGGAGATGCCAGTTGGGGGTGGGGTAAGGAGGTGGAACAGAGGCCTAGAAAGCCTACCTCTGCTGACCTAGCTGGCTTCTGCATCCATGGGATTTCCTGTGGTTCTCTTCAGAACAATATCCCCTGAACAGGTCCCTGTGCCTCACTGACAGTGAACCAGATGTTATTTTAATTCCAAATTCTAGGAATCTGATAGCACTTTCTTTTGCATTGCAGGGGGTGGTAAGGTTGTAGGAGAGGAATACACATAGCTTGAGTATTTCCCGTCCATTGAGTTATTTGATGTTCAAGGTTATCTGATGAACTGGAGAGGGAGGTTGGCTTGTCATAAAGATCAGATAGAAAATCTGCTCAGGTTGTCCTCCAGCAAGTCACAGAGGCTAAGACCAGAGTCCACCTCGCCATACACCCTGTCAGCCTTACCTGCTTGACCCCCACCTGTAAATGGGTTATCTGAGAGGAGAGCTGAGCTGAATAAGGCCTCCTCCCTGCCCCACACCCTAATGGGGCTCCCAAGGCTTCCTTACCTGCAAGCCCACTCTCCCCCTTTGCTCCTGTTTCTCCAGGATCACCTCTGTCCCCCTTCAGTCCTGGGGGGCCCCTGGCACCTGAAGGGCCCTGTGGACCTATGGCTCCAGAAGGCCCTGGATAAGATAAGGAGAAATGGGTGAGTGCTGAACATTTATTTTAGCATTTTCATGCCCCCTCCCCCCGCCCCCCACCAAGCTCCACACATGGACTGTCATATCCCCAGGAGTACACCCTCCCACATACAAACGTCCCTCTGTGCCTGGAATCTCTTCTTGCATCCTCTCTATACACTGACTGTCCCATAACCTAACAACCAGCCTTCCCTGAATACAGACAGTCCCTGCTGCTCACACCACCCTCTCCATGGAGACAGACAGTTCCCAAAACCCAACACTGGTTCTCTCCCTGCTCTGACCTGGTGGCTGGCGGTGGTGGGCACAGGGGAATATGAGCCCAGCCCCACGTCCATTGCTCACCTGTCACCCCAGCACGTCCAGGGGCTCCAGTCTCCCCGGGGGCACCTTTCTCTCCTTTGAGACCCGTGGGGCCTGGGAAGCCCTGTATGCCTGGGGCACCCACTCCTCCTGAGGAAGGAACACATTGGAGAAACATGGCTGAGAGTACACTCAGCAGGTACCATTTCTTCAGCAGTGCAGCTTGTCACCCACAGCTCTGGGTAAAAGAGCGACCTGGGAGACTGCTCCTGACTGCGTGGTCTCCTCTAGGAAATTCACTCAGTGTGAGAATATGGGGGAGAGGCCCAGCCAGGCCTACCAGGCACAGAGGTTCCAGGCTTTCCAGGCACTGTGCACGTACCCTGGTCCCCACCAGGCCTGCCAACGTCACCCCTCCCTTCTCCCTCCCTCACCCACCACATACCACCCACCTACCTTTGGGCCCAGTCTCTCCTTTGGGGCCTGGTGTGCCTGGAGGTCCCATGCTCCCCTGCTTCCCTGAGGGGCCCTCTCTTCCAGCTGGTCCAGGCATACCTGGAGGCCCTGGGAAAAAGGACCAGCCCAGTCAGTGACACTGAATCTCCTTGGAAGTATGAGTGCATAAAAGATGGGGCTGTAATAGAAGTCAGACAGGCAGCCTCCTCCTAAAGATGTTGCCCTCACTCTCCGCCCTCCCCAGGAGCTCCAGTCTTCCCTGAGATAACCCTGTGCCACCTTGAGAATGACCTTCCTCTTCCTGTGGTAGAATCTGTGTACGCCTATTGCCATGGCCTAGCGGCAGCACACCATCTACAAACACCTGCATTCCATGCCCAGCTGCTCACCAGGTGGCCCAGTGTCTCCCTTTGGTCCAGGTTCTCCAACAAAGCCATTGTCTCCTTTCGGCCCAATAGGGCCAACCCATCCAGGCCTTCCTGCTCGTCCTGCAGGTCCTGGTGAACCTGTGGCCGCAGAAGAGATGGACATAAAGCTGATCCCGGCCCAGGAGGAGCCAGCTGCCTGCAGGGTCAGGGCCCTTGCATTCCTTCAGGGTTCTGTAGGGTGTAGACACTCCCTCTCCAGGTGACTGGTCCAGTGGTGACGTAGGAAATGCGTGTCTACATCTCCATTTTACAAGGGAAGAAACAGGCTTGCTGAATTGGAGGCAGATCCAAACCAAGACTCACCTGGCTTTGCATACAATGCACCTACCCCTGCCCCAAGGCCACGGTATTTATGGCAGTTCAGTCTGTCAGCTTTTACCCTGGACCATGGACTCCCTGTCCTCCCTCCTCCCCAGAACCAAAGTTTATGGCAGAAATGACACCTGACACTTACCACCAGAGAAATAGACATCAAAAGTACAATGAGCTGTCACCTCACACCTCTCAGAATGGCTATTATCAGACAGCAAATAGGAAGTGCTGGAGAAGTAGAGAAAAGGAAAGCTTTGTGCAGTAGGGATGCAAATGGAACAGCCACTATGGAGACAGCATGGAGGTTTCTCAGAAAGTTAAAACTAGAGCTACCGTAGAATCCATCAATTCCCCTTCTGAGCATTTAACTAAAGAAAACGAAAACACTAACCTGAAAAGATATATGTACCCCCAAGTTAATTGCAGCGTCATTTATGGTAGCCCAGACATGGATGCAGCCTAGAGCCCAAGTATCTGTGGATGGATGAACGGATGTAGAAAATGCAGGGTGCATATACAATGGAACATTATTCAGCCATAAAAGGGAATGAAATCTTGCTATTTGCAGCAACACTGGTGAACCTTGAAGGCACTATGCTTAGTGGAATAAGTCACAGGGAAGGGCGGTACCATACGATCTCACTTACATGTGAAATCTAAGAAAACAGACGAACAAAAACAACTTACTCACAATACAGAGAACAGATTTGTGGTTGCTAGAGGTGGGGTTGAGAAGTCGGCACAATGGACAGAAATCTTCAAAAAGTACAAGGGTCCAGTTAAAAAACAATTGGGTCCCAGGAATACAATGTACAGTGAAATTAGTATAGTTAGTAATCCTGAGTTGCATGCTTGAACATTGCAGAGCAAGCAGATCTTAAAAGCTCTCATCACACACAAATCGTAACTGTGTGTGTTGATGACTTTGTGACAATCATTTCACAATATATGCAAATATGAATTCATTATGATGTACATCTGATTCTAATAAATTATAGATCAATTCTATTTAATATAAAGAAGAGAAAAAAACTATGTAACATGCTTTTAAATTTATGGAAGATAGATGACATTGTTGTGCATTATTAAGTGATAAAAGTAAGTTATAAACACTATTTAATATGATTTGGTTTCTTCAACATGTCCACGCATGTGTCAGGCATGTGCACATGAAACACACATTGAAAAAACCACAAGAAGAGCATAGACAAGTGTTAACAGTTCTTTCTAAGGGGCACAAATCAGGCAATTTAAATTTTCATCTTTTTGTATTTACTGACCATATACTAATTTGCTTTGGAAAAATAACCAAACATTTAAAAACATCACATTACCTTAAGAAGGCTGCCTAAGTCTGAAATTATAAGAGATTTGTATTCAAAGACTAAAGAGAGAAATGCCTATTTATTCCAGAATTATAAACTCAATTATGTGAATTTGGTTATTCCTTTTTCACTGAGAGGAAATTAACATAATATAAAAATAACTTTTTTTTTTTTTTTTACTGTGGTGTACTTGCAGTATCTCAGTTCCACAATCAGGGATTGAACCTGAGGCCTGGCAGTGAGAACACCGAATCCTAACCACTGGACCTCCAGGAATTACCTGTAATTAATCATTTAAAGTATACAAATCAGTGGCATTTAGAACATCGACATAATTGTACAACTACCACTACTCTTTAGTTCAAGACTATTTCATTAATCCCAAAGAAAACCTAATACCCATACTCCCTCCCTGCCTCCTCCTAAGCCCTGGCTACCTGTATGCAGCTGCGTGTCTCTGTTAGCTATTCTGGATATGTTATATAAATACATACAATATACGACCCTTTGAGTCTGCCTCTTTAAACTAGGAGTGACATTCTTGAGGCTCATCCAATTTGTAGCACATCTCAGTACTTCATTCTGGGCTATGGCTGAGAAATGTTCTATAGTATGAATACAATACATTTTCTTTATTCATTCACTGCGGATAAATGCTGATAGACACTTGGGTTGTTTCCATCTTTTGACTGTTGTGAGTAAGCATTCATGTGCAAAAAGACAACAAAAGAAATCTGTCAGTTACTATTAACTTGTTCATTCACTTATTTGTTCATTTCCTCATTATTTCATTTCTCTGTTCACTGAGAATCTCTCTGTGGAACATGGCTTTCTGCCTAGCACTGAGCAGGAAGTAAATGTCAGCACCAGGTCCTGGTCTGCAAGGAATTTGTCACTGAAGTTTAAACTATGAGGTAATGAGTGAAGAAAACAGCTTATGAGATGTCCCTTGTCCCATCCCAGCACCCCCACCCAACCCATGGACACACACGTACTCATAGGAAACAGGACTTCAAGGCTGAAGAGGATTCAGAGACCTGGAGAGGAGAGGTGACATTTCAGATCTGGAAACCACTCCCCCAGGGTAAGAAGGGCCAGGCTTGCCTGGGCCAAGAATGTGCAGGTGGAGGGAGACTGGGGTATTTGATGGGTGTTGAGAGCCTCTGTGCGGGACATTGGGTCCTGCTCTTAGCTCCAATTCTTGCTAGGTAATCAATGGGAGCCCAGAGGATGGGCCCCACATCCCAGACCCCCTGGTGCACTGTGCTCAGGCAGAGACACCTGGTCCCTGGCTGAGCCTCTCCTGGGCTCCACCTTGGCTGGGGAGGGCAGCAGGTACCTTGGAAGCAAGTCACTCCTTAGAAGGGAGCATTTGAGGTTGCCCATCCTTGTGCATAAACCATGGTGGCCATGAAAGCAGGGAGGTAGAAGAAGGGATATTTTTCAATTTAGGGCCCCTCGGGGAGCTAGAGAGAGCTGGCATCTTAAATACCACCCCTCCTCTGAGGGTAGGCCTTCTAGAGGCCTTCTCTAGCCCCAGCCAATTCATGTTGGGAGCCACTTTCTCTCTAAAAGACAGATAGATAAGATACTTGTCTCTTACCCTACAAATCCTGGGGATGTTATGTGTTCTTTTCAGCTTTAATGTTGTTCATTTCTTTCCTCTCCAATCAAAACACAAACTCCAGAAAGTTAAAAGACCTCAGTTGATCCCCCATCACCCTGGCCAAGGGCCATTATGGTCCCCTCGTCCTTGTCACTGGTTCATCAAATTCTCACTTCTTGCCAGTAAAAACCAGATCTTCTCCTGTGGGACAGTGTTTCCAGAAAATTCCTTTAATAATCAATACATTTGGAAACCTCAGGAGAATTCAGCTGGTTGGGACAGCAGAAGGATAAAGCTTTATCTTGAAGACCCACCAAAAAAATGAAGCCTTGGCTCAATTCTTTGTCACTGTGTGGTTGATATTATTCTCATCTACAGATGATTAAAGTGAAACTTACAACACTGTCATCAGTTCAAAAATATTTAAAATTCTGCAGAGGCAACATATAATACGAATGTTAAGTTAAGTTTTGGAGTGTGTGTACTCAGTCACATCTGACTCTTTGTGGATTCCTGACAGATTCCTCTGTCCATGATATTCTCCAGGCAATAACAGAGTGAGTTGCCATTTTCTATTGAGGGGTTGTCCCAACCATGGGATAAAACCCACATCTCCTATGTCTCCCACATGAGTGTACTAAGTCACTTCAGTTGTGTGCAACCCAGTGGCCCAAAGCCCGCCAGGCTCCTCTGTCCGCGGGATTCTCCAAGCAAGAATACAGGAGAGGGTTGCTATGCCCTCCTCCAGGGCATCTTTCTGACCCAGGGATTGAAACTGCATCTCTTACACCTCCTTCTTTGGGAGTCAGGTTTTTACCACTAGCACCACTTGGTAAGCCCAATGAGTTCTGGAGCAGGGGACTCCAAATACCAGCCACTCGCTGATTGTTTGTACATTCTTGGGGTTGTTAGGGTCAGAAGATCCTAGAGGAGGAATCAGGACAGGTGGTTATGGAAATGGGGACTTGGGCAAGCCAGTCTTTGCCAACCAGTAAAGCCATGCTTTAGATGGACTGAAGATCTGGGGGAACCCTCCCCTCTTGGGAAGACCATCTTCAAGGTTTGCACAGCAGAAGATTCAGAGTTTTGGGGTTGGTTACAATTCCAGTGCCCACCCCTTCCCATCAGGGAAAGCCCATGGTCCCAGCTCTACCTGGATCCCCCTTCTCTCCATGGGGACATTCTCCCCCATCTTGTCCATCATGACCAGGCAAGCCACTCTCCAGGGGGCTACACATAACCAGGGTACAGGCATTGGCCAGTATTTTCTGAGAAAAGGTTGTCATTTCTGCTCCCAGGGATCTCCAGGGCTGTGTGAGCAGGAGCAGCATGGAGAGAGGGAGGAGAAGCATGTCCTAGGCAGAGGAAAAGAGAGAGGGCTGCTCTTGGTCCAAGGACGAGGCTTAGGGCTGGCCCAGCTCCTGGAGGTCAGGAGAAGCCCTTCCCCCATCTCCTCTCCCATCCTCTGGGGCCAAGAGTACCAAGCTCCAAAAGCAGTTTAGGGAAAGTTAGGATAGGGTCTGGCCAGGGAGGACATGTGTGGACAGCTGGGCCTCTGACCTGGTCTGCCAGCAGCATGAACCTACTCTCAGATGGTCTGTGTCATCCCTTTTTGGGCTTGTCATCCCTGCCAAGGGCACTGTGGCCAGGATGTAGAATGCCTCACTGAGGCCATTGTCACACCAGGAAGCACTCACTGAGGGCCCTCGAGTGGGACCCTTCCCTCTCTGGGCCTCTTTATCCCTTTTTATACCAGTAAGTCGGTTGCTTTACCTCTTACAATGCTGGCTTGTTTCCTCTCACTTGCTGCTCTGGACAGGCTAGTACTGGAGTCTGCAGTGCTATCTGAAAAGAAAGCCAGAGGGATAATGCTTGGTAAGGTCTGTCCTGAGCACAGAAAGGTGCATGACTGCTTATTTTCCAGGATTTGTCATTCCAGGGCTCCACTAGGAAACTTCCTGGTACACCTAGAGTCCTGCCCAGATCTCCTAAGAGGACTTGGGACAGGGGCCTCTTGGTAGAGAGGACATTGAGACAGGTGCCATCAGGGGGAAGCTGGCTTCAGAGGAGGAAAGCCGATGTTCAATAGAGCTTCTGGTTACCATCAGAAAGGGACTCAGGAGCTAAGTGAGATCAGGGTGCAGGAGGTGGGTCACTCCCAGTGTTGGGCTTCTTTCTTCTCTCAGAGAGAAACTGTAATGTTTAGAGCATGGAAAATAATCATGGGAGTTGCAGAGACCTGGAAGAAAGCCCAAGAGACCTGTGCAAAAGACCGAGCATTGCCAAACAGGCTGAGGTAGTGGGAGGGAAGGGGCTTTCTGGACAGAGAAGTGCCTCCTTCCAAGAGGACGATGAATTGCATTTTCCATGGGGACAATGGCATCAGAGATCTGGTTGGATGTCACATCCAACTCTCCCCTTCTCCCAGCCCAGGAAACACATCTCCCACAAACGAAAGGAACACAGTGTAGAGCATCCATTATTACCTTGTGCCCCACCTCCAACACTCACCCTCCTAGACTGAAACAGCTGTACAGACCCTGCCTTCCTCAGCACCAGTAGGATAAAGCACCCATTCAGGCAGGAAGATACTCACCTGACACAGGAAAGCAAGTTGAGAGGCTAGGACAGAGACACTCACAGTTGCGTCCTCTAGGGTTTCAGAACCTCCACACAAATTGAAGTTCCTCAGCCAATATTGAGTATTTATACCTGCGCTGTAACCTGAGGTTCCAGTACCAGTTTCCAGAGAAAAGATTGACAAATTTTGGCTTGTTGACTCAGTCAATTCGCCCCCACCTGGGTTCTGGACATTTGCTGCTGATGTTCATGGCACTGAACACACATTAGAGTTCAAAGAGCACCTTCAGCCCAGGACCTCATGGGTTCCTCACTGCAGCCCTGAGAGTTTAGTGGCAGCGTCAGTGTCTGTGTTTCATGGATGTCCAGGAATCCAAGGTCCAGAGAAGACCAGCAAGTTGCACAATCATCTAGAGCTCTTGCAAAAGCAACCTGCCTCTACAGAGTCCAAGAAACAGCACCCGCTGTGCCCATTTCTCTTCCTTCTCATCTCAACATGACTGTTCAGACACTAGGAAAGAGCTGGGAGCTGCCTGGAGATCTGAGCAGGATTGGGGCAGATAGAGGGGCTGCTGAGGCAACAGCCTGTGGGGGGCAGTGTCTGGGGGAGCTGCCACCCAACAGGGGTCACTCTTTTGCTTTCTGCTGCATCTAGGACAGCCCCCCACTTGCCTTTTATAGGATTGTTGTTCAGTGGTTAAGTTGTGTCTGACTCTTTGTGACCCCGTGGACCTCAGCATGCCAGGCTTCCCTCAGTTCAGTTCAGTTGCTCAAGTTGTGTCCAACTCTTGGACCCCATGGACTTCAGCAAGCCAGGCTTCCTTGTCCATCACCAATTCCCGGAGCTTACTCAACTCATTTCCATCGAATGGGTGATGCATTCAACCATCTCATCCTCTGTAGTCCCATTTTCCTCCTGCCTTCAATATTTTCCAGCATCAAGGTCTTTTCAAATGAGTTAGTTCTTCGCATCAGGTGGCCAAAGTATTGGAGTCATCCTCCCTTAACTGATTGCCCTAATCTCTCCACTAAACAGTGTTTCTCCATGATGTGGCCTTAGTGGCCAGTTCATATCCCCAAGCTGCTGATACACTGTTGTAACCATCACAGGGCAACTCTCATTCCCGGTGACTGTGGGCTAGTTGTTGGCATCTCTGCTTGCCTGTAGTTCCCTGGGACTTATTTCTTCCATCAACCCTTCCCTTAGGTCTCCAGCCTCCCTTTTCGCCATCTCATTGGATGTGCTGACCTGCTCCTGGGCTTTGATGCTCCTTGTATGTTATGGAATCTATGATGTCAGCTTTCCTCAAATGTAGGGAAAGGTCTTCTCTTTTCTATATTGCAATTTTTTGAAGCAAGATCCTGTAGCTCAGGACCTGGGCCCCTAAAGCTTGAGCTCTTCTCTATTCTATAAATAACACCCATCCCACTTTATTCTAGGATGTTCACACACCACTGAGAGATCGATCAGCATGGAAATTGAACTGAACCCTTGCTCTCCTCTCCCCACAAAGCCTAATTGTCAAGTCTTATCCTGGTGACTAGACAAACTCTCCTTATATATGGTGACTTTCATTTCAGGAGTCCTATACTTCATCTCAGGAGAAGGCAATGGCAACCCACTCCAATACTCTTGCCTGGAAAATCCCATGGATGGAGGAGCCTGGTAGGCTACAGTCCCTGGGGTTGCTAGGAGTCGGACACGACCGAGCAACTTCACTTTCACTTTTCATTTTCATGCATTGGAGAAGGAAATGGCAACCCACTCCAGTGTTCTTGCCTGGAGAACCCCAGTGGTGGGCCTGGTGGTCTGCCGTCTATGAGGTTGCACAAAGTCGGACACGACTGAAGCGACTTAGCAGCAGCAGCATACTTCATCTCTTCTGCAAGTTGGCTTCTATTAACTCCTGCCTCCTAGACTGTCAAATACATCATTCATGCCTTGGACCCCATTATAGCACAGAATATGGTCTTTCCTTTGCATGACTTCACATTCCGAGAGAGGCCAGTTCTATTTATGATCAAACCCAGACACTCCTGGTTCAGTGATACCCTTTGTGATTCTCAATTCCACCAACACAGGTGAGAAGATCAGATTTTAAACGGTGATCACAATGGCTTTCACACAGAGGATCACTGGGCCACCCTCTCTTCCCAGACAGAATCCTGAATGACTGCACAGTTTCTCTAGGGGCTAATCACTGGTGCCATACTGCAGTCCCAGCTACATCTGCAGTTCCTGGTGGACTTCATTCGCTGCACTCGCCTCAGAGCTAAGCTGTGTAGCCTCCGGTATTTTTCCAGATGCTTGTGCACATTACTGTTGAAGCTCCCAGATCAGTGGGCCCATGCAGGGTCAGGCCACTCAAGGTGGCTTCCTCTTGTTCTCTGTTCATCCCCCTGCTAGACCAGTCCCTGGTTCACTCACATGACCATCCAAACCTCTTAATTACAGGGCTTAATAGTAACTGTCTGCATGCTTGCTGCCCAGCTGCTGGTTTTCCTGGTACTGATGAGCCAACCTGATGTCAATACCCCTATAAATGGTAGGCTCCTCCCTCAAAGAGTGGAGATTGCCACAGTGTGCCTCCTGCTGCCTGCTGAACATGGCATGTTGTTGCTCCAGGGCCCTTCCTCTTTGGGTGTTTGTCCAATAAGCGGTGGCCATCTCTCCCGCTGTCTCTCAGCTCTTTCTTTGGTCTCAGGCTGGGCATCTACAAGTGTGCAGGCCTGTGTGTTGCAGCCCAACAATTGGTGAGTCAGCCAGAAGGCTGCTGAAAGCCCCGTGAGGGCCAAAATGTTGATGAATACAGATGGGGAAGGAAAATTATGGGGTTAGTCCTGGGGTGGCTGTCCACTAGCATGTGGGTTCCTGTGGAATCTGACTACTGTAAGAGATATTTCTCTCTTCCATTATACTGATGACATCCTGCTAACCTCAGTCTCTTTCCAGTTTAAAAGTAGCAGCCTGGTGCTTTTGGTTCACCTGACTGCATGGGGAGGGCTTGTAATACAGGCAAAACACAAGAGTCTTTCTGACTTTATTGCTTTTTACAAAGTACAAACATACCCCTGACCCACCACCTCTAAAAAACTACAGACACAGGCTTTAGGGACATAAACTTAGGGGCAGGATTGGGAATTGGATGGTTACAGTCACCCTGAACCATTCGTTTGGAACCTGTGGAAATGCTGAAATAATAAGAGTAGCCTTGGGCTACACGCACACACAAAACACCCCCACTTTAGCCGCCATGAAGTTCAGAAATGGACTGATAAAAATGCCATACGCTGGAGATTCCACCTGCCCTACAGCCCTACCACTGCCAGGCTAATTGAAGGATGAGTGGACTACTTAAAAAACAACTTATACAGGAAACCCACTGTCTCAACCTGTGAACCAGTAGGCTAACTTCAGTCCCACAAACTTGTAACTAAATATTCCAGGAGCAATCACTCTAGGACCTACATCGTGTAAACCAAAGGAACAAGTCAGCACCATCTGAGTTCAATGATTAACCACCCAAGGTCATTGCCAGCTAATGGTCAGGAGAATAACTCACTTTTTTCCTTGCCACAGGATCTACCCTGCAGGGAAGATATTGTTAATGGCCCTGGGACTGGTAGGGAAGTCCCCCATGTTTTAGGTTTGTAGCCCCGTGGGGGTTAGTATTAGTACCAGAAGGGGATTTACAGATTTCATCTGGCCCCATCTAAGATAATTACGCCAGGCCTCCTTATGGAGAAAGGCACCATTATATTAACACTGTGGTCTGTCACACCCTCTCCAGTATTTGATACTGGCTATGGGGACTGAGGTTGCGTAATGATACTGCAGCCCAGACAAAAACCGTAGACAGGGGTGGCGTTATGTCAGAATGGTGCTGCTGCTTGGATTTTCTTAATGGTCATGATTTTCCCTGCATTGAGCCTGTTAAACATCTTATATTTCATCTCTAGTCCGAGCAGAGGGAATCTGTTTGCAGACAGGGCAACAATAGTAACCTCACTACTAAATGAGTCTGATTGTTGGGTCCACAGCGAGATGCCTTTGTTGTCTTCCTCTGGAATTCCATGAAAAATTGACCCAATTAGTGCCTGGCTCCAAAGTTAGCCCATCTTTTGGACTCCTAGCACTCTCTAGCTGCTGTGGTGTGTATTGTATGTATGAGATCTGTTTGCAGTGCACCTTGATATACCTGATCCCAGCGATATCAAGGAAGGAGGGGATCAGATATTGTGGGGGTCGGGCAGGTTATGTAGAGGATTAGCAGCCCATTCAAGATAGCTGTTCCCTTGTTCTCTCTATATCCCCTGCTCGACCAGTCCCTGCTTCACATGACTATCCAATCCTCTTAATTATAGGGCTTAACTAGAAACTGCCTACACACTTGCTCCTACCTTAGCTTCTGGTTTCCATGGTAACTGATAAGCCAACCTGATTTGGAACTGCTAGATCATTGGGTAGATCTGTTTAATTTTTTGAGCAATCTCTGTATTGTTTTCCATTGTAGCTGAACCGACTTGCATTCCCACAAAAAGTGTACACAACAAGTTCACTTTTCTTTTCCTTCTTGTCAAAACTTGCCATCCCTTGTCCTCTTGGTGATAGCCATTCTTAAAGGTGTGAGGTGATAGTTTATTGTGGTTTTGATGCGTATTTCTCTGATTAGTTCCTTTGAGCATCTTTTCATTTACGTGTT
Organism: Bos javanicus; assembly: GCF_032452875.1. Classification (NCBI taxonomy): domain Eukaryota; kingdom Metazoa; phylum Chordata; class Mammalia; order Artiodactyla; family Bovidae; genus Bos; species Bos javanicus. The sequence continues at coordinate 36,810,350 of NC_083895.1, read as the reverse complement.
TTCTTTGGGAAAATGTTTGTTTCATCCCTTTGCCCATTTTAAAACTACATTGCTGTTGAGTTGTATGAGTTCTTCACATGTTTTGGATATTAACCACTGTACTTGGTTTGCAAAAATTTTCTCCTGTTGCTTGCCATTTCATTTAATTGTTCCTTTCGCTGTGCAGAGGCTTCTAAATTTGATGTAGTCACGTTGGTGTTTTGTTTTCGTTGTGTGTGCCTTTGGTGTCATATCTAAAAGCTCATTACCAGACCGATGTTGAAGAACTTCTACCCTGTTTTCTTCCTGGAGTAGTATGGTATCACGTCCTATATCTATGATTGATTTTGAGTTAATATTTGTGACTTTTATGATAGTGGTCCAGTTTGATTGTTCTGCAGCTTGATCCAGTTTTCTCAATACCACTGACTGAAGAGACTGTCCTTTCCCCATTAGGTGTTCTTGGTTCCAGTCTCAAATATTTTTACCATATTTATATGGTTTCATTCTGGATTCTTTGTTCTACTGGTCTGTGTGTTTATTTTTATTCTAGAACCATATTATTACTCTTGATTTGTGGTGTATTTTTAAATCAGGTGGTGTGAATCTCCAACTTTGTTCTTCCTCAGAATTACTTTGGCTATTCAGGGTCTTTTGTGATCCATACAGATTTGGGACTTTGTTTCTATTTCTGTAAAGAATTCCATTAGAATTTGAAAGGGATGGAATTGAAACTCTAAGTGTTGACCTATATCTATAAATCTATTTTCTATATTTAAATATATGAACATTTTCACAATATTAATTCTTTCAATCAATAAACATCGAATGTCTTTCCATTTGTTTTTTGCCTCTGACTTCTTTCAACAAAACTGTGTACTTTTCATTGAACACATGTTTCACTTAAGTGATTAAAATTTTTCTAGGCATTTTATTGTTTTAAGCTATTGAAATGGGCCAGTTTGTTTCTTTTCCAGGTAGTTCAATTTTCACTATATACTAATACTGATTTCTGTATGCTGATTTTTTTTTTTCAGTTTTACTGACTTTGTTTCCAACAGTTTTGGTTTGTTTTCGGGATTTTCTATATGTAAAGTTATATGCAAGGGATGACAATTTACTTCTTTTTTATTTAGATGCATTTCATTTCTTTGTGTTGCCTAAATATTCTGGCTGGGACTTCCAGTGCTATGTTGAATAAGAGTGATAAGAGAGGGTATCTTTCTGGCTCAGCTAGCAAAGAATCTGCCTGCAGTGCAGGAGACCTGGGTTCGATTTCTGGGTTGGGAAGATCCCCTGGAGAAGGGAAAGGCTACCCAATCCAGTATTCTGGCCTGGAGAATTCCATGGACTGATTAGTCCATGGGGTCACAAAGAGTCGGATACGACTGAGAGACTTTCACTTTAACTTTCCTTGTCTTGACAATGATCTTGGAGAAAAATCTTTCAATTTTTCACCATTGTGTAGAGTGCTAGCTGTGAGTTTGTCATATATGGCCTTTATTGTGTTAAGCTGCATTTCTTCTATACACAATAGGTTGAGGATTTTTATCATAAAATGATGTATTGTGGCAGATAGTTTTCCTGCATCTATTGAGGTGATCACATAATTTTTATCTTTCATTCTATTAATGTGATGTGTCATATCTATTAAGTTGTATATGTTGAACCGTCCCTGCATCCCAGGGATAAATCCCAATTGGTCATTTTATAAAATGCTTTTAATGTGTTTTTGAATTTGGTTAACTAATATTCTTTGCATCTATATTCATCAGGGATATTGGTCTATATAGTTTTCTTTCCTTATACTGTCCTTATTTGGCTTTGGTATAAAGGTAATTCTGGCCTTGCAGAATACATTTGGAAGTACTCCCTTCACTTCAATTGTCTGCCAGGGTTTTAGATGAATTGGGATTAATTCTTTAAATCATTGGGAGAATTTGCCAGTAAAGCAATCTGGCCAGGAATTTTCTGTATTGAAAGTAAAAGTCACTTAATGTTGTCTGACTCTTTGTGACCCCCATGGACTACAGTCCATGGAATTCTCCAAGCTAGAATACTTGCATGGGTAGCCTTTCCCTTCTCCAGGGAACCTTCCCAACCCAAAGATCAAACTCAGGTCTCTGGCATTACAGGCGAATTCTTTACCAGCTGAGCCAAAGTTACTGTATCAAGTTTTTTGCTTATTTTTGGTCTATTTAAATTTTCTATTCCTGATTCAGTCTTGGTAGGTCATGTGTTTCTAGGGACTTACTCATTTCTTCTAGGTTATCTAATTCATTGGCATATAATTGTTCATATGCTCTTGTGATCCTAAGTATTTCTATAGTATCAATTGTAATACCTTCTCTTTCATTTATAATTTTAGTCATTTGCTCCTTTAGCTAAAGTCTTGTAAATTATTTAAAGTGTTTTAGAAAAATGAGTTCTTTGTCTAATTAACCCTTTCTAATGTTTTTCTGGTTGCTATTTCATTTGCTTCTGCTCAGATCCTATTTCCTTCCATCTGTTAACATTGAGTTTAATGTGTTCTCCTTTTTCTAGTTTCATGAAGTGTACATTTAGGTTGTTTATTTGTTGTTAGTCATGTCTGACTCTTTGCAACCTATGGACTGCTGCACACCAGGCTTCCCTATCCTTCAATATGTCCTGGAGCTTGCTCAAACTCATGTCCATTGAGTTGATGATGCCATCCAACCATCTCACCCCCTTCTCTTCCTGCCTTCAATCCTTCCCAGCATCAAGGTCATTTCCAATGAGTTGGCTCTTAGCATCAGGTGGCCAAAGTATTGGGGCTTCACCATCAGTCCTTCCAATGAATATTCAGAGTTGATTTCCTTTAGGATTGACTGATTGGATGTCCTTGCAGTCCAAGGGACTCTCAAGAGTCTTCTCCAGTACCACAGTTCAAAAGCATGAATTCTTCGGCAATCAGCCTTCTTTATGGTCCAACTCTCACAACCGAATATGACTACTAGAAAAATCACAGCTTTGACTATACGAACCTTTGCTTGCAAAGTTAAGTCTCTGATTTTTAATATACTGTCTAGGTTTGTCATTGCTTTTCTTCCAAGGAGCAAGAGTCTTTTAATTTCCACAGTGATTTTGGAGCCAAAGAAAATACAATCTCTCACTGTTTCCATTGTTTCCCCACTTACTTGCCATGAAGCAATGGGACTGTATGCCATGATCTTCATTTTTTGAATGTTGAGTTTTAAGCCAGCTTTTTCACTCTCCTCTTTCACTTTCATCAAGAGAATATTTAGTTTCTCTTTGCTTTCGCCAATAAGGGTGGTGTTATCTGCATTTCTGAGGTTATTGACACTTCTCCCAGCAATCTTGATTCTAGGCTGAGCTTCATCCAGCTTGGCATTTCACATGATGTACTCTGTGTGTAAGTTAAATAAGCAGGGTGACAATACACAGTCTTGACATACTCCTTTCCCACTTTGGAACCAGTCTATTGTTCCATATCCAATTCTGTTGCTCCTTGACCTCCATACAAGTTTCTCAGCAGGTAGGTAAGGTGTTCTGGTATACCTATCTCTTTAAGAGTTTTCCACAGTTTGTTGTGATCCACACAGTCAAAGGCTTTGGCATAGTCAATAAAGCAGAAGTAGATGTTTTCCTGGAACTCTCTTGCTTCTTCAATGATCCAGCAGATGTTGGCAATTTGATCTCTGGTTCCTCTGCCTTTTCTAAATCTAGCTTGAATATCTGAAAGTTTTTGGTTCATGTCTCGTTGAAGCCTAGCTTGAAGGATTTTGAGCTATACCTTGCTAGCATGTGAAATTAGTGTGATTATGCAGTAGTCTGAACAATCTTTGGTGTTGCCCTTCTTTGAGATTGGAATGAAAAAATGAAAACTGACCTTTTCTAGTCCTGTGGCCACTACTGAGTTTTCCAAATTTGCTGGCTTAGTGAGTGCATCACTGTCACAGCATCATCTTTTAGGATTTGAAATAGGTCAGCTGGAATTCCATCACCTCCATTAGTCTTGTTCATTGTGATGCTTCCTAAGGCCCATTTGACTTCACACTCTGAATCTCTGGCTCTAGATGAGTGATCACATCATTGTGGTTATCCGGGTCATTAAGATCTTTTTTATACAGTTCTTCTGTGTATTCTTGCCACCTCTTCTTAATATCTTCTGCTTCTGTTAGGTCCATACCATTTCTGTCATTTATCATGCCCATCTTTGTGTGAAATGTTCCCTTGGTATCTCTAATTTTCTTGAAGAGATCTCTAAATTTTCCCATTCTATAGTTTTCCTCTATGTCTTTGCATTGTTTATTTAAGAAGGTTTTCTTATCTCTCCTTGCTATTCTTTGGAACTCTGCATTCAGATGGGTATATCATTCCTTTTCTCCTTTGCCTTTTGCTTCTCTTCTTTACTCAGATATTTGTAAGGCTCCCTCAGACAACCACTTTGCCTTTTGCATTTCTTTTTCTTGGGGATAGTTTTGATTACCAGCTCCTGTACAGTGTTACAAATCTCTGTCCATAATTCTGTTTGAGTTTTCTAATTTATTATTTGCAGTTATCTCTCAAACTTTCCTTTCAGAACTAATTTCACAACATCCCCTAGGATTCAATATGTGCATTTCCATTTTCATTTGGTGATCATTTTTCACTTTTTTGATTTTTCTTTGGCCCAGTGATTGTTTAGAAAGGTGGTGTTTAGTTTCCACATATCTGTAGATTTTCCAGCTCTCCTCTTGTTGTTGATTTCTAGTTTCAAAGCATTGTGATCAGAAAAGATATCTGGTATGTTTTAGATCTTCTTAAATTTGCTAAGATTTGTGTTCTCTCATATGATCTACCTCAAAGAATATTCCATGTACTATTGAAAAGACTATGAATTTTGCTATTGTTGGATGGAATGTTTTATATATATATATATATATATATATATATATATATGTTACATGCACTTAGTCTAAAGTATGTTTCAACTCCAACATTTTCTTTTTAATTTTCTGTCTGGATTATCTATCCATTGCTAACAGTAGAGTACATATGTCCCCTACTATAGTGGTTTGTTGTTGTTTTTGTTCTTGCCACAGTATGCAACTTGTGGGATCTTTGTTCCCTGATCAGGGATCAAACCCATCCTCCCTGCAATGGACGTACAGAGTCCAAACCACTGAACATCCAGGGAATCCCCTCTCTTGTTATATTGTGTTCTGTTTCTCCCATTTTTATCCAGCCAGTCAATCTGTGTCTTTTGGTTGATGAATTGAGTCCATTTATATTTAGAGTCCATTTATGTTTATATCACCAACTCGATGGACATGAGTTTGAGCAAGCTCCAGGAGTTGGTGATGGATAGGGAAGCCTGATGTGCTGCAGTCCATGGGGTCACAAAGAGTCAGACATGAGTGAGTGACTGAGTTGACTGATATTTAGAGTGATTTTTATATGTAAGTACTAGCTACTGCCATCTTATTGTCTATCTTCTGGTTTTGCATATGTCTTATTTTCCCCTCTGTTTCTGCCTACCTTTATATAGTGGTGGTTTCCCACTGTTTTATACTCTGCCTCTCCATTTTTTGTGTTTCATGAATATATCCTAAATTTTTGCTTTTCGTTACCAGGAAAAGTAAAAGTTTTAGTCACTCAGTTGTGTGTGACTCTTTGTAATCCCAAGGGGTTATATAAATATAAAACAGCTCCTAGATAAAACAGTACATTTAATGCTGATAGCCTTTTATCATTAATTGCCTATGAAGTCGCCATCCTTTTACTTTTTATTTATATATTTGATGTCAAAATTTGTCACTCTTTATGTTGTGTATTTGTTAACAAATTATAGTGACTATCAGTTCCATTCAGTTCAGTTGCTCAGTCATGTCCAACTCTGCAACCCCATGAATTGCAGCATGCCAGGCCTCCCTGTCCATCACCAACTCCCGAAGTTCACTCAAACTCATGTCCATCGAGTCAATGATGCCATCCAGCCATCTCATCCTCTGTCGTCCCCTTCTCCTCCTGCCCCCAATCCCTCCCAGCATCACAGTCTTTTCCAATGAGTCAACTCTTTGCATGAGGTTGCCAAAGTATTGGAGTTTCAGCTTCAGCATCAGTCCTTCCAATGAACACGCAAGACTGATATCCTTCAGAATGGACTGGTTGGATCTCCTTGCAGTCCAAGTGACTCTCCCGAGTATTCTCCAACACCACAGTTCAAAAGCATCAATTCTTCGGCACTCAGCTTTCTTCACAGTCCAACTCTCTCATCCATACATGACCACTGGAAAAACCATAGCCTTGACTAGACAGGCCTTTGTTGGCAAAGTAATGTCTCTGCTTTTGAATATGCTGTCTAGGTTGGTCATAACTTTCCTTCCAAGGAGTAAGCGTCTTTTAATTTCATGGCTGCAATCACCATCTGCAGTGATTTTGGAGCCCCCCAAATAAAGTCAGCCACTGTTTCCACTGTTTCCCCATCTATTTCACATGAAGTGATGGGACCAGATGCCATGATCTTCGTTTTCTGAATGTTGAGCTTTAAGCCAACCTTTTCACTCCCCTCTTTCACTTTCATCAAGAGGATCTTTAGTTCTTCACTTTCTGCCATAAGGGTGGTGTCCTCTGCATATCTGAGGTTATTGATATTTCTCCCTGAAATCTTGATTCCAGCTTGTGCTTCTTCCAGCCCAGCGTTTCTCATGATGTACTCTGCATATAAGTTAAATAAGCAAGGTGGCAATATACGGCCTTGACGTACTCCTTTTCCTATTTGAAACCAGTCTGTTGTTCCACGTCCAGTTCTAACTGTTGCTTCCTGACCTGCATACAGGTTTCTCAAGAGGAGGTCAGGTGATCTGGTATTCCCATCTTTTGAAGAATTTTCCACAGTTTGTTGTGATCCACACAGTCAAAGGCTTTGGCATAGTCAATAAAGTAGAAATAGATTTTTTTCTGGAACTCTCTTGCTTTTTCGATGATCCAGCAGATGTTGGCAATTTGATCTCTAGTTCCTCTGCCTTTTCTAAAACCAGCTTGAACATGTGGAAGTTCAAGTACTGCTGAAGCCTGGCTGGGAGAATTTTGAACATTACTTTACTAGCATGTGAGATGAGTGCAATTGTGTGGTAGTTTGAGCATTCTTTGGCTTGCTCTTCTTTGGGATTGGAATGAAACCTGACCTTTTCCAGTCCTGTGGCCACTGCTGAGTTTTCCAAATTTGCTGGCATATTGAGTACAGCACTTTCACAGCATCATCTTTCAGGTTTTGAAATAGCTCAACTGGAATTGGTTTTATTAGAAGAGCTGAAATAGCTCCTGTGAGGGGTCAGGGGCTGGGATTTACTGTATGGTATGCATGGGTTTGGTGGGTCATTATATGTTATCCTGCAGATAAAGACTTACTAATAGGGTAAATACATAAGTATAAATACATAAGCTGTTGAATTTACAACAGCAAATTCAAGGATAGTAAGATATGGATAATAAATGTAGTGAGGGCCATGGTGGTGCTGATGTTTATTAACACCAGGATTGCTCCTGTGATTAGAAGAGTTAATAAGTGCCCTGCTACAGCATTAGCTGTTAGTCCTATGCCCAAAGCTACTAGTTGAATAAATAAGCCAATGGTTTTGATAAGAAATATTGATAAAATAGTAATAAGTAATGTTGATATATCTAGTTGTGGCATATCATTAAGGGGAATTTTGACTCCCAATCTTTAACTTAAAACATTAATTCTAATTTATCTTCTTATTTTATAATATCAATGCAGATCATTTTTCAAAATATTTTGCAGCACTAGTTCAAGTACAATAGGTATAAAACTATGATTTGATTCACAAATCTCTGAACATTGTGTTAGTCACTCAGTCGTGTCTGGCTCTTTGTGACCCCATGGACCGTAGCCCGCCAAGCTCTTCTGTCCGTGGAATTCTCCATGAAAGAAGGCTTGAATGGGCTAGAGAAAGAAATGGCAACCCACTCCAGTATTCTTGCCTGGAAAATTCCATGGATACAGGAGCCTGGCAGGTTAAAATCCATGGGGTCACAAAGAGTTAGGTCACAAAGAGTTTTCAGACACCTGAAAACACACAAAGTAAACCCAAAATAATTAAGAAAGTGGAAATAGGATCATATATACTGATAATTAACTTAAATGTAAGTAGATTAAATGCACCAACCAAAAAACATAGACTTGCTGAGTGGCTGAAAACATGTACATGTAATGGACTTCCACTTAACCCCCAAAACTGTATGTAATTATTTTATATTATTAGATTAATGATGTTTCCATTATGGCTTGCAATTGTAATTATCTTTTATTTTTTGTCTGGCTATTGATAATGAAAATGGATAAACATCTTTCATTATTGTGATTATGTAACTATTATTCAGTTAATATAATTTTATCATAATTGGTCAACAGACAATAATAAAATTCTATACCACCAAAACTATCATTTAATAGAAAAACCCTGTAACCACTTTTTAAAATCCAGATGCATATCAGAATTATCTTGTAATATTTTGAAAAAGAAAAAAATAATACTATTGTCCTTTTTAGAAATATGTCCTGTTTTGTTGTCTGGTCTGTAGTCTGTTTTCATAAATTTTCTATGTAGGCTAGACAACACAAACATATAACCTGCCATTTTGTGGTTCAGTGCTTTTTTAGTTCAGTCAGTTCAGTCGCTCAGTCGTGTCCAATTCTTTGAGACCCCATGAATTGCAGCATGCCAGGCCTCCCTGTCCATCACTAACTCCCAGAGTTTACTAAAACTCATATCCATCGAGTCAGTGATGCCATCCAGCCATCTCATCCTCTTCTTGTCCCCTTCTCCTCCTGCCCCCAGTCCCTCCCAGCATCAGGGTCTTTTCAAATGAGTCAGCTCTTCGCATGAGTTGGCCAAAGTATTGGAGTTTCAGCTTCAACATCAGTCCTTCCAATGAACACCCAGGACTGATCTCCTTTAGAATGGACTGGTTGGATCTCCTTGCAGTCCAAGGGAATCTCAAGAGTCTTCTCCAACACCACAGTTCAAAAGCATCAATTCTTCAGCGCTCAGCTTTCTTCACAGTCCAACCCTCACATCTATATATGACCACTGGAAAAACCATAGCCTTGACTAGATGGACCTTTTTTGGCAAAGTAATATCTTTGCTTTTTAATGTGCTATCTAGGTCGGTCATAACTTCCCTTCCAAGGAGTGTCTTTTAGTTTCATGGCTGCAATCACCATCTGCAGTGATTTTGGAGCCCTCAAAAATAAAGTCAGCCACTGTTTCCCCATTTATTTGCTATGTGTTTTTTAGGCACATATAAATTATATCCTCAATACATATAGAGCAAAAAACTCATAGAACAAGGGAAATTGTGTAAAATCTTAAAAAAAAAAAAAATACTGGAATGGGTAGCCATTTCCTTCTCCAAGGGTTCCTCCTAACCCAGGGATTGAACCTGGGTCTCCTGCATTGCAGGCAGATTCTTTACCATCTCAGCCACCAGAGAACATTGCCCATAGTATAAACCTGGTCTTGTTGATATTAGAGTTGTCTGATTTAGGCATCCTGGAATCACATTTGTCTTCATACCTAAAGAAGGCACATCTCATAAGTCTAATACATCTTCTAAGGAAATTAATATTTAGATTGTTATTTCTGTGGGTAATACAACTCAGTTATCTTCTAATAATTTTAATACTCCTTATTTTAGGTGTGATGTTGGGATGACATAAGAATCAAAATTTAACTCTTCATAATCGATATACTCATAACTTCAATATTTGGTGTCCCATCGTCTTCACAATAAGAGAAGGATTACTGATTCTGTCTATAATGTACAGAATTTTTAATGATGGTAGGGCAATTAGAATAACGGCTGGGAGAATTGTTCAGATAGTCTCCACTTCTTGTGCATCTTGTGTTCTTGTATGTGTAAGCTTGGCTGTTAGTATTGGTGAGATAATAAGAGTACTAAAGAGCTAATTCAAAAGACAATTATTAATGTATGATCAGGAAGATGTACAAATTCTATAATAGGTGATGTTACATCTTGAAAGCCTAGTTGGAGGGGATATGCCATGGAGATTTACAGGATTTTCACCTATAATTTAATTTTGACAAAGTTATGTAAAATTTTACCAATATCTTATTTATTAATATATAATGGCTATGATGTTTGCTTGAAACCAGTAGTAGAGGGTTGGATTCCTTCCTTTTTTAGCTATCTTAATTTAACGTTAAGTGGGCTCTTTTCAAATGTGTGATATAGTGGAGGACATCTGTTTAGTCACTTTAGATTTGTAGTAAGATCTACTGTTAGGACTTCTTGTTTTGATGCAAGTGCTTCTCAAATAATGAAAATTATTAATATAACTGCTGTTAATGAAATGAATTAATCTATTGATTAAATAGTATTTCACATCGCCTATGCATCTGGGTTGTCAGAATATCACCATGGTGTTCCAGATAAACACAAGAAGTGTTATGGGAAGAAACTTATACTTATATCTACAATTATAATTATGAAATGAATTTTTGCTCTTGTAGAATTGAGAAGATAGCCTGAGAATAATGGAAATAAGTACACAAAGCTTCCTAAATGGCAAACATGGCTCCTACTGAAAGTATGTAGTGGAAATGTGCAACTACATAATATGTATCATGAAGGACAATGTCTAATGATGAATTAGCCAGGACAATTCTTGTTAATCCTCCTACTTGTAAAAAGGAAGATGAAGACCAGGGCTCATATTAGGATGAGATTATTTGATACTACCTGCTTGAAGTATTGCTAATCAACTAAAAACTTTTACCCCTGTTGGAATAGCAATAATTATAGTGGTTAATGTATTCACATGTTTCAACATCTATGTCTACTGTAAACATGTGGTTTCCATTGTTTCCCCATCTATTTGCCATGAAGTGATGGGACTGGATGCCATATCTTAATTTTCTGAATGTTGAGTTTTAAGCCAGCTTTTCCACTCTCCTCTTTCATTTTCATCAAGAGACTCTTTAGTTCTTCTTCGCTTTCTGCCAGAAGGGTGATGTGAGCTGTGTATCTGAAGTTATTGATATTTCTCCCAGCAATCTTGATTCCAACTTGTGCTTCATCCAGCCTGGCATTTTGCATGATGTACTCTGCATATAAGTTAAATAAGCTTGTTCCTTGGAAGAAAAGCTATTACCAACCTAGACAGCATACTAAAAAGCAGAGACATTACTTTACTGACAAAGGTCCATCTAGTCAAAGCTAGGGTTTTTCCAGTAGTCATGTATGGATGTGAGAGTTGGACTATAAAGAAAGCTGAGAGCCAAAGAATTGATGCTTTTGAACTGGGGTGTTAGAGAAAACTCTTGAGAGTCCCCTGGACTGCAAGGAGATCCAACCAGTCAATCCTAAGGGAAATAAGTCCTGAATATTCATTGGAAGGACTGATGCTGAAGCTGAAATTCCAATATTTTGGCCACCTGATGCGAAGAACTGACTCTTTGGAAAAGACTCTGATGCTGGGAAAGATTGAAGGTGGGAGGAGAAGGGGACAACAGAGGATTAGATGGTTGGATGGCATCACTGATGCAATAGACATCAGTTTGAGCTCAGTTCAGTCACTTAGTCATGTCCAACTTTTGCGACCCCATGGACTGTAGCACGCTAGGCAACCCTGTCCATCCCCAACTCCCGGAGTTTACTCAAACGCACGGGCCAAGTTTCTGGCTAGACGTGAAGAGACAGTTCAACCTGTACCGTCACTGGCCTCAACTGTTAATAATGCTAGTAAGTAATAAGAAAGAGGGTGGAAGTAATCAGAAGCTTATTTATATGGGGAAAGGCTATGTCAGGGGCTCCAATCATCAGAGGAACTAATCAGTTCCCAAAGCCACCAATTATAATAGGCATGACTATAAAGGAAATTATCACAAATGCGTGAGCAGTTACAACAATGTTATAGATTTGGTTATCTCCAAGTAGTGTTCCAGGTCAATCTAATTCATCATGAAACAGGAGACTTAGGGCTGTACCTACTATTTCAGCTCAGAACAACTGATATAAAGTATCAGTGCTTTATATATTTATGATTAGTTGAGAATAATCAGCTATTTATGGACATAGGTAGAATGGCTGAGTAAACATTAGACTCTAAATGTAAAAACAGGAATCTGGACACCCTTTTTACAAAGTCTTGTGGTGAATTTTACATATTGAAAATTCAAAGAAGCATCTTCAATACTGTCAAGACTTCTCCAGCCTTTCTTTCCCAACCCCTGGTAACAGGAGAAGCAGATTGAAACCAGCTGACTAGGGCATTTAGCTGTTAACTAAAAATTTGTGAAAAGTGTATCTCACCAATCTACTGAGGATTTAATTAGATTAACTGTTTGATTTGCATTCAATTGATGTAGGATATAGTTTTGCAAACCTCATTGAACAGGAATTAGGTAAATTATACTTGCTTAGGGTTTTGAAAACTTTTGGTCTGTCTAACCTAAATTCCTATTCCAGTACTGAGAGGACTGGTATAAAGGGTAAGAGTTTTGTAGATATTACAATTATTTTTGGTAGAAAAATTATTTGTTTTATGGAATCAAATTGTCATTTTATGTTATTTATGGAGGGAAATATGGTTAGTGCTGTGGAATATGTGAGTTGTATATAGAAATATAGATTAAGTACTGCTGTGATAGCTATTAGTGTGGATAGAATAATATTGTTATTTTGTTATTTCTTGAATTATTATTCATTTGGGTATGAACTCTGCTAGTGGTGAGAGACACCCTATTGCTAATAAAGAGATGAGGATGAGGTTTGTAATAATGAGTATTTTGTTTCATGTAAGTGATAGTGTAGTGGTGGTTGAATTATAAATAGATGTTATGACTATAGTGAGAGTCATAAATTATGAATTTTAGGATTGTTATAATTGGGTTATATAATATAATAACTGTTATTCATTCCCTGTAAGCAATTGATAAATAGGCTATAATTTTTCATAGCTGTGTTTGGTTTAACCCCCCTCAGCTTCTGATTAAGATGGATAATATGGATACAGTTAGTATAAGATTTTGGAGAAGGAAATGGCAACCCATTCCAGTATTCTTGCCTGGAAAATCACATGGACAAAGGAGCCTAGTGGGCAACACCCAATGGGGTTGCAAAGAGTCAGACATGACTGAGCGACTAACACATACACACAGTATTAGATTTAGGTTAAGTGATAGTAGAGGTTTGATATAGTATGGATGTAAGCATGAGTTTTTGTCATGTTAATAAAATTAGGCCTGTTTTTAATGTGACTTTGGGTACTCAGAAATGGAATGGGGATAGTCCTAGTTTCATGAGTAGGGTGATTGTTAGTATTTTTGATGCTGTCGGGTTAAATATTTTTGTAATAGTTCATTGGCCAGAGAATAATAACAACAGCTATTATAAGTCATATTGATGTGGTAGTTTGTGTTAGAAAATATTTAGTAGATGCTTCTATGGCTCATGGATTGAAATTTTTTATTATAATAGGAAGCAGTTCAGTTCAGTTCAGTCATTCAGTCGTGTCTAACTCTTGGCGACCCCATGAATTGCAGCATGCCAGGCCTCCCTGTCCATCACCAAATCCCAGAGTTCACTCAGACTCACGTCCATCAAGTCAGTGATGCCATCCAGCCATCTCATCCTCTGTTGTTCCCTTCTCCTCCTGCCCCCAATCCCTCCCAGCATCAGAGTCTTTTCCAATGAGTCAACTCTTCTCATGAGATGGCCAAAGTACTGGAGTTTCAGCTTTAGCATCATTCCTTCCAAAGAAATCCCAGGGCTGATCTCCTTCAGAATGGACTGATTGGATCTCCTTGCAGTCCAAGGGACTCTCAAGAGTCTTCTCCAACACCACATTTCAAAAGCATCAATTCTTTGGTGCTCAGCTTTCTTCACAGTCCATAATGACTAGCATATTTATTTCAAAGCCAATTCAGACTTATAGTGAGAGCTGATCAGTACAATTATGGTTCCTGAAATGATGGTTGACAGGATAATAATAAAGTTGATGGGATTTATTAGAACAAGAAGGATATAAACCAACATTTTCAGGGTATGGGTGCAATAGCTTATTTAGCTGACCGTACTATGTGGAATGTGGTGTATTGTGATAGCATGAAGAATTTTGGATTCTTAAGCGTGGGTTCAATTCCTATAATTCTAGATGTAAAGAGGATTTAAACCTCTGCTATTTACACTATCAAAGTAACTCTTTTATGAGACATATTTCTTTTGTGGGGGGATATTTGGTATTATAATAGGTAATGAAACATATCATATGCATTAAGCTAGTGTTACCAATCGGAGAAGGCAATGGCACCACACTCCAGTACTCTTGCCTGGAAAATCCCATGGATGGAGGAGCCTGGTAGGCTGCAGTCCATGGGGTCGCTGAGGGTCGGACACTACTGAGCGACTTCCTCTTCACTTTTCACTTTCCTGCATTGGAGAAGGAAATGGCAACCCACTCCAGTGTTCTTGCTTGGAGAATCCCAGGGACGGGGAGCCTGGTGGGCTGCCGTCTATGGGGTCGCACAGAGTCAGACATGACTGAAGTGACTTAGCAGCAGTAGTGTTACCAATAGGAAGCTTTTCCAGAGTATATGTATTAATCAATTATATCATGTGCGTGCATGCTTTGTTACTCAGATGTGTCCAACTCTTTGTGACCCCCATGAACCATAGCCTGCTAGGCTCCTCTGTCCATTCTCCAGGCAAGAACATTGGAGTGAGTAGCCATTTCCATCTCCAGGGGATCTTCCTGACCCAGGGATTGAACCCAGGTCTCAGGTATATTCTTTACCGCCTGAGCCACCAGGGAAGCTCTGCTGCTGCTGCTGCTGCTGCTGCTAAGTCACTTCAGTTGTGTCCAACTCTGTGTGACCCCATAGATGGCAGCCCACCAGGCTCCCCCATCCCTGGGATTCTCCAGGCAAGAACACTCGAGTGGGTTGCCATTTGAAAAATGAAAATGAAGTTGCTCAGTCATGTCTGACTCTTCGTGATCCCGTGGACTGCAGCCTACCAGGCTCCTCCGTCCATGGGATTTTCCAGGCAAGAGTACTGGAGTGGGGTGCCATTGCCTTCTCCAAGGGAAGCCCTAGGATGCTCAAAATTATAGGAAGGAGATTATTAGTAATAGTGTTTTAATAATAAAGTTGATTGTGTATAGCTCTGCTGTATGTGGGTTGTAGAATGCTCCTAGGAATAAAGTTGTTGTAAAAGTATTTATTATAATAATGTTGACACATTCTGCTATGAAAAATAGGGAAAATGGGACTACTCCATATTCTGCATTGAAGCCTGATAAAAGTTTGGATTCTCCTTCTGTTAAGTCAAAAGGGGCTCTATTGGTTTTCTGCTAGGGTGGAAATAAATCACATTATGCCTAGGAGTCAAGATGGGAAGAGTAATCATAATTGTTCCTGAAATGAGGATCAAGGGAGTAAAAGATCCATTTATTAGGAGAACTGATAGAATAATTGCTAGTGTTACTTCATATGAAATTGTGTGTGCTACTGCTCGTAGAGCTCCAGTCAGTGCTTATTTTGAATTGAAAGCCCATCTTGATCATAGGATCAAGTATATGGGTAGATTTAATAAGTGAAAGTCGCTCAGTCATGTCCAACTCTTTGCAACCACATGGCTTATATAGTACATGGAATTCTCCAGGCCAGAGTACTGGAGTGGGTAGATGTTGCCTTCTCCAGGGGATCTTCCCAACCTAGGTCTCCAGCATTGTAGGTGGATTCTTTATCAACTGAGCCATCAGGGAAGCCCAGACTTGATATGGCTAATATAAATAAACTCCTAGATTTACATTAATAAGGGGGTCGGGTGTGGGTAGGGAAATTCATATAGTTAGGAGTAAGGTTAGGGCTACCATTGGTGTGATGATAAGTAGGCAGATGGAGGATGTAGCCAGTTGTAGTAGTTTGTTTTTTTTAATGAATAATTTGACTGCAACAGCAATGGGTTGTAATAGACCACATGGTCCTATGACATTTGGCCCTTTTCAGAACTCTATATAACCTAAAGTTCTTTGTTCAACTATTGTCAAGAATGCTATGGCTTGAAGAATAGGGATAATAAGTATTAGAACATTAATTATGAACATTTTGTTAGGCAGAGGATTTGAACCTCTTGTTATAACGGATTAACTTCTAGACAGTTACCAGGTCCTGCCATCTTAACTAAACCCTGGTCTTGGGTAGAACTTTGTACTTGTTAATTAAAGTACAAATTAATATCAGTGGTCATGTATGGATGAGAGAGTTGGACTGTGAAGAAAGCTGAGCGCTGAAGAATTGATGCTTTTGAACTGTGGTGTTGGAGAAGACTCTTGAGAGTCCCTTGGACTGCAAGCCAGTCCATTCTAAAGGAGATAAGCCCTGGGTGTTCTTTGGAAGGAATGATGCTAAAGCTGAAACTCCAGTACTTTGGCAACCTCATGCAAAGAGTTGACTCATTGGAAAAGACCCTGATGCTGGGAGGGATTGGGGGCAGGAGGAAAAGGGGACGACAGAGGGTGAGATGGCTGGATGGCATCACCAACTCGATGGACGTGAGTCTGAGTGAACTCCGGGAGATGGTGATAGACAGGGAGGCCTGGCGTGCTGGAATTCATGGGGTCCCAAAGAGTCGGACACGACTGAGCGACTGAACTGAACTGAACTGAATTACTTTTAGGATGCTTATTTGAAGTTGGCCTTATTTCTCTTATTCTTTCTGGGAGAAATATAAATAGAAACCAATGTGGATTACTCTGATCTGATGTTGGAACACATAGGACTTTAATCATTGAAAAAATGAAACTTTAATAACATTTACACCATTGGGATGTCCTGATCCAACATCAAGGTCATAAACCTTTTGTCGATATGAACTCCTTGTTATCCCTAGGGTAACTTGTTCTGTTGGTCATTTTTTGGTTGGGGGATAAAAAAGTAATGTTACGTTTTGACTGACATGTGTAGGCTTTAATCACTCAGAGGAATTTTTGTTCTGTAAGTTCACCCCAACCAAAATTATCAATCCATATACAATTTTGTTTTATCTTTAGTTTAATTATATTCTTTTGGGTTAAAGTTGCATAGGGTCTTTTTGTCTCATTTAATTATCCCCACCTCTTTGTGAGAAGGTCAGTTTCACTGATTAAAAGTAAGGGACAGTAAAACCCTCCTGTGGTCTTTCATACAGGTCCTTATTTAGAGAACAAATGACCCTGCTACCTTTTCAGGATCAGGATACTGTGTCTGTTTAATGGTTGTCACTGGGCAAGCAGTGCCTCTAATACTAATTACTCGAGAGGTGATGTTTTTGGTAAACAAGTGGGGTTTGTGTTTGCTGAGATCCTTTTACATTTTCAAATCTTTCCCTGGGTGCATGCCTGTGTTAGATTAATAGTATCTTAATAAGTCATTTGATATTGAGTTAATTATCAGTATTTTGGGCTTCCCTGGAGGCTCAGATGGTAAAGAAACCTGCCTGCAGTGCAGGAGACCTGGGTTCAATCCCTGGGTCAGGAAGATCCCCTGGGAAAAGAGAATGCCAATCCACTCCAGTATTCTTGCCTGGGAAATCCCATGGTCAGAGGAGCCTGGCAGGCTATAGTCCATGGGTCACAAAGAGTTGGACACAACTTTCATTTTCATCAGTATACTGTTAGTTACTGATGTAAACTTATGCAAGGAGAAATATTTCTTGTTACTCATATTAACATTATTGCTTGTTGTTTAATAGATTAGTCCAGTAATCTAGGAGTTGATTTAATTATTGGTATTAAGGAAGGATTATTGTTGACATTGAACACTTTCTTAATTGATGGCTGCTTTTAAGCCAAGCATGGTGCTATTTATTGTTACTCTCTAGTCAAGGTTGTGCTCATTTCTAAAAAGCTGTACCATCTTGCTGCTGCTGCTGCTGCTAAGTCGCTTCAGTCATGTCCGACTCTGTGCGACCCCATAGACGGCAGCCCACCAGGCTCCCCGTCCCTGGGATTCTCCAGGCAAGAACACTGGAGTGGGTTGCCATTTCCTTCTCCAGTGCGTGAAAGTGAGAAGTGAAATTGAAGCTGCTCAGTCGTGCTGACTCTTAGCGACACCATGGACTGCAGCCCACCAGGCTCCTCCGTCCATGGGGTCTTCCAGGCAAGAGTACTGGAGTGGGGTGCCATCGCCTTCTCCTGTACCATCCTAGGCTAACATTTAATAATACAAAAATCCCATGGACAGAGGAGCCTGGCAGGCTACCATCCACGGGGTTGCAAAAGAGTTGGACACAACTAAGTGACTGAACACACAATAAAGGGGTTTCTGGTATTTTTAAAGTTGAATTAAAATTCATTTTCTGGACAACCTGCTGTCACCAGGCTCATTAGGCTTGTCACCTCCACTTATAAATCTTACGTTGCTACATAGATGAGTTTGTTGTAAAACTGTTCATAAATACCTCATTTGGATTTGGGTTATTTAACTAAAGTTCTCTTTGTTAAAGTTTTGCTAGTAAAATCATTATGTAAAAGGTAAAAGGAGTAATCTTTGTTTCTTGTTACTTTTAATGCTTTTTTTCATTGTTACCTTGTGGTACTTTCTCTATAGCACCAAAGATATTTAAAATTTTTATCTCCTATACTTTGCACCGGCAGGTGCATTCTTATTCACTGTACCACCACAGAATTCTGACCTAATGTTTTTATGTATAATAATTATACTTACTTTTCTGCTTTTCGGGGTTTGCTGAAGACTGAATTAGCAAGGGCTGGTGAGGTTTATCAGGGTTTATCGATTGTAAATAGGCTCCTCTAGAGTGGTGTGAAGCACTGCCAAATCCTTTGAATTTTAGGCTGCTGCTGGTAGTACTCAGGCAAATAATCTTGTTCTAGTAATTATTTGGGTTTAGGGCTAATCCCAGTTTGAGTCTTAACTGTTGTGTAATCAGGGATACTAAAGTCACTTTCATGGTTGATTTTTAATTACGGCTTTTTACGGCTTGAAATTTAACTTTATTTTATATTCTTTAGCATGCTTTATACCATATTTCTATTCATTTGAGTTAGTCATATTACCATGGTGGCTGGCACAAAATTTACCAACCCTAATAGATAACTTACTCAAACTTCTCTCTTTGGGGTTAATTTTATCACTGCTGTTTCCCATAGGGATGTGGTAAAGGAAGGCATTATGAGCCACTATTTTTAGTGTGCTTGATGCCTGCTCCTGTTAATTGTAGTGATTTAGAGAGCATTCTCACTGGTGCACAGATGCTTGCATGTGTAATCTTATTAAAAACTGATAGAAAGGCTGGGATCAAACCTGTATGTTTATGGAGTTAATATACTCACAGAGGCATTTTCAGTGCCTTGATTTAGGTTTTCAAGCTACATTAAGTTTATATGTGGAAATAATATTTATATAGGAGATCCAACCAGTCCATCCTAAAGGAAATCAGTCCTGGGTGTTCATTGGAAAGACTGATATTGAAGCTGAAACTCCAATATTTTGGCCACCTGATGTGAACAGCTGACTCATTTGAAAAGACCCTGATGCTAGGAAAGATTGAAAGGCAGGAGGAGAAGGGGATGACAGGATGAGATTGTTGGATGGCATCACTGACTCAATGGACATGAGTTTGGGTAAACTCCGGGAATTGGTGATGGACAGGGAGGCCTGGCGTGCTGTGGATCATGGGGTCACAAAGAGTAGGACATGATTGAGCAACTGAACTGAACTGACTGAATTATTTATATTATATTTATTGTTAAAATTTTGATAAAATGGTTGGTAAATCTGGGGAGATATTTGTCTACATAAATGGAGAATATCTAAGTAGTTTATTGGTATAGTTAGAATTTATTTTCTAGGTCTGCTTGAAGCAGGGAAAAGAAGTAAATTTAGTTACTTGTTCAGTATATGTACTTAGAATTTCTCTGTGTCCTGTAACTGTTGACTGAATAACATTTTGTGATTAATGTTGGTAAACAATATTCAATTAAAGTCCAGCTACAATTTATTTGAATTAAATTTAATTAAATTTGAATTAATTGAATTGATTGGATTAATTAATTAAATTTTAATTGAATTAAATTGAAGGGAAAGGAGAAGAGGGTGGCAGAGGATAAGATGGTTAGATAGAATCACCAGCTCAATGGACATGAATCTGTGCAAACTCCAGGAGATAGTGAAGGACAAGGAAGCCTGGTGTGCTACAGTCCATGGGGTCACAAAGAGTCAGACACAACTTAGTGACTGAACAACTATTTATGTGACTGTGTTAGACCTCCGTCACCATAGCTGAGTCCAAGCATCCCCTAAAAATTAAAAAATACCAAATGCATGAAATCAGTTATGTGTAAGCATGGGCTGATTAGTCATTAGTTCATCTAGATGTCTTATTTAAGAGGAAATATTGGGTGATTTTAGATGAGAAGGTCCTGAAGCAAGAACCAGATGTCTGATAAAGTTCATCCATCCAATATAAACCCCCACAACCTATGGGCCTGGAATGAGAAGAGGTACATTTGCCAAGCGGGTTGACGATTTCATCCAGCCTGCTGATGATGTTTGTGATCTTTTGGATATCATATGCATGTTGACCAGAATTGATTTGACTTAATGAACTATGTACAATCAATAATATTTATGTACTCTGTAATATTATTTAATGTACATGCTTATATGCATGGGGTAGATAATGTACAAATATACATATTATGCATGATATGATATATATGTACACGTTAATGTGGAGGTGCAGATATCCACGAAGTACATAGGGATTTATGATAAATCAAGTTGTTTTAATTCTAACATAGTACTTAAAAATCTTGTAAATGCCCCATAACTAAAATTTCAGAGAATAGTTTAAGTAGAATTTCAGCCTTGGGTGCTGATGGTGGAGCTGGAGTTTCTTCCTAGAGTCTTAGGGAGATGCATTGTTCTCCTTTTCTGGTTTACAAGACTAGGGTAATGAGTATACTACAAACACTCTTCATTTTAGGAGACTATTTTCAACAATGCTAGTTACTGGTATAGAATTAATAAGAAATATAAAATAGATGCTAGTTGTTCAATAAAAATGACGAGGTCTTCTACAGATTGTCTTCCAATTAACACTAATACAAATGTTTGTGTAAGTAGATCTACCCAGAATAAACATTGGCTAGAGGTCAGAATGTGAGTCACTGTGTTGTTTGGATGTGTGAAGCAATGGTATTATTAATAGTACTAGGACTAGGATTGAAACAACTAAGGCTAGTACCCCTCCTATTTTATTGGGGATTGTACTATTGTACATGTGAATAGGAAGTACCATTCTGGTTCAATGTGAGGTGGTGTACTGAGAGGGTTTGCTGGGGTGTAATTGTCAGGATCTCCTAATAAATCAGATTAATTAGATTCCATGTAAGAATAATGATAACATAAATTATATTTAGGTACTATTTTTATTGGGCTTCCCTGATAGCTCAGTTGGTAAAGAGTAAGTAAGTGAAGTCGCTCAGTCGTGTCCAACTCTTTGTGACCCCATGGACTGTAGCCTACCAGGATTCTCTGTCCATGGGATTTTCCAGGCAAGAGTACTGGAGTGGGTTGCCATTTCCTTCTCTAGGGGGTCTTCCCGACCCAGGGATGGAACCTGGGTCTCCCACAGGTTGTAGGCAGACGCTTTACCAACTGGGCTTCCCTTGTGGCTCAGATGGTAAAGAATCCACCTGCAATGAAGGAGACCCCAGTTCAATTCCTGAGTCAGGAATATCCCCTGGACAAGGGATAGGCTACCCACTCCAGTATTTTGGCCTGGAGAGTATTTATGATTCATTTTGTGGGTTTTTCTTTAAAAGCTTCACCTATTTATGGTGGACTTGGGTTGATTGTAGGTGGTGGTATTGGCTGTGGAATTGTGTCGAATTTTGGTGGATCATTTTTAGGTTTAATGGTGTTTTTTATTTATTTAGGGGAGATATCAGTGGTATTGGTTATCTGATAGCTCTGGCTACTGAGCAGTTTCCTGAAGTTTGGATTTCCAATAAGACTGTATTAGGAGCCTTTCTTTCAGGTTTTAATAATAGAGTTTTCAATGGTATTCTATGTTTTTAAAGGTGAGGAGGTGGTGATTGTGTTTAAGTTGAATGGTTTGTGGGATTGGGTAACTTATGGTATCAGTGATTCTGTTTTCTCTAGTGAAGACACTATGGGGATCGCAGCCCTATGTACTTACGGTACTTGAATAGTAATTGTTACTGTTTGATCATTGCTTATTGGTGTTGTGGTTATTATGGAGATTACTCATGGTAATTAAATGGAATTATGCTTAGGATCTGCTGGATCATCGAAAAAGGAAGAGAGTTCCAGAAAAACATCTATTTCTGCTTTATGGACTATGCCAAAGCCTTTGACTGTGTGGATCACAAAAAACTGTGGAAAATTCTGAAAGAGATGGGAATACCAGACCACCTGACCTGCCTCTTGAGAAACCTGTATGCAGGTCAGGAAGCAACAGTTAGAACTGGACATGGAACAACAGACTGGTTCCAAATAGGAAAAGGAGTATGTCAAGGCTGTATATTGTCACCCTGCTTATTTAACTTATATGCAGAGTACATCGTGAGAAATGCTGGGCTGGAAGAAGCACAAGCTGGAATCAAGATTGCTGGGAGAAATATCAAAATAACCTCAGATATGCAGATGACACCACCCTTATGGCAGAAAGTGAAGAAGAACTAAAGAGCCTCTTGATGAAAGTGAAAGAGGAGGGTGAAAAAGTTGGCTTAAAGCTCAACATTCAGAAAACTAAGATCATGGCATCTGGTCCCATCACTTCATGGGAAATAGATGGCAAAACAGTGTTAGACTTTGTTTTTTGGGGGCTCCAAAATCACTGCAGATGGTGATTGCAGCCATGAAATTAAAAGACGCTTACTCCTTGGAAGGAAAGTTATGATCAACCTAGATAGCATATTAAAAAGCAGAGATATTTCTTTGGCAACAAAGGTCCATCGAGTCAAAGCTATGGTTTTCCCAGTGGTCATGTATGGATATGAGACTTGGACTGTGAAGAAAGCTGAGCGCTGAAGAATTGATGCTTTTGAACTGTGGTGTTGGAGAAGACTCTTGAGAGTCCCTTGGACTGCAAGGAGATCCAACCAGTCCATTCTGAAGGAGATCAGTCCTGGGTGTTCATTGGAAGGACTGATGCTAAAGCTGAAACTCTGAAACTTTGGCCACCTCATGCGAAGTGTTGACTCACTGGAAAAGACCCTGATGCTGGGAGGGATTAGGGTCAGGAGGAGAAGGGGATGACAGAGGATGAGATGGCTGGATGGCATCACTGACTCAATGGATGTGAATCTAAGTGAACTCTGGGAGTTGGTGATGGACAAGGAGGCCTGGCGTGCTGCGGTTCATGGGGTCGCAAAGAATCGGATACGACTGAGCAACTGAACTGAACTGATGCTTAGGAAGAGAGTGATGAGGAATGAGAGGAAATATAATTTGATTAAACCTTTTTGGGCTGATACTAATGTAGAGGTTTTTATTTGAATGAGAGTAGTTTTTGACAGAATATTTTCTAGTCAAATTAAGTCTAAGAGGGAAGATGATGATATTTGGCTTTCAAATAGATTTCAGTAGGGTGACGAACACTGTGTGATAATGGGGAAATACCCTAAGTGACTGTAAAATTTGAATGTATTTGAAGAGTAATTAAACTTCAGATTTTCTGTGGTAGCATTAATTTTGAATGCCAGAGTAAAACCTAAAACAGTTACGGCAAGGGCAGTTAGTTTTAAGTATTAATAATAATGTATAGTTATTTGGGGGATTAGTGGTGGGGGAATACTATTGGAAATAATAATCCAGCAAAGATGTTTCCAATTAACAGATGTTTATGGAACTGACTATAAGAGGGTTATTTTCATTAAAGTTAAGGTGGAAAAGTGAGGTTGTTCCAGTAGTGCAAAGATGATGATATAAATGCTACAGATAGCTGTGAGGGATGTGGCAATTAGAGTTACTAGAGGAACTTAGGCTTTGGTATAAGATGTGTTAGCGTGTTCAATAATTAGATCTTAAGAGTAAAATCCAGTAAAGAAAGGCATTCCTTTTAGTGCTGAGCTGCCAATATAAGGTCTGTTGTAGTAAAGGATATTGCTTTAAATAGGTCTCCTGTTTTTCAAATATCTTGCTTAAAGTTTAGGATATGAACAATAGACTCAGAGTATATAAATAATATGGCTTTAAATACGGTGTGGGTGCAAGTGTGAAGAAATGCTAGGTAGGGTTGGTTAATTCCATTTGTTACAGTTATAAGTTGGATTGAAGTGGAAAAAGCAACCATTCTTTAAATGTCATTTTTGGTAAGAGTGTATATTGCTGTAAACAATGTAGTAATGGCTCCTAAATACAGTGTTAGTGTTTTGATAAGTTTATGCTTTTCTGCCAAGTGATAAAAGAAGATGAGCAAGAAAATACTGGCTACCACTACTGTGCTTGAGTGGAGTGGGGCTGAGACATGGGCAGGGCCTTCTAATGCTGAGGGAGGTCATGGGTGCAGGCCAAACTGGGAGGATTTTCCAGTGACAGCTAGTACAAGTGCTATTAGGGGTAGATTCGAGGGATTTAGGTCAAATATCAAGACTTCTTGTAGATCTCATGCATTAAATTAAACAGAAATCATGCTATTGCTACAACAAGTCAGGTATCTCCAATACAGTTTTAAATAGAATTGCTTGTAGAGCAGCTGTATTTACATCTTCTTGTCCGTATCATTCAATAAGCAGGAAAGATATAATCTTTTGACTTGCTCTCACCCAATGAAAAGTTGAAAAGGGTTATTAGTAGTAACAAGAATTAGTCCTGTGATAAGAAAGAGGAGTGAATATTTGAAAAAGCAATTAGGATCTGAGTGTATGTATCAGATTGAGAACTCTATAATGGATCATGTGACAAATAATGCTACTGTACAAATATTACTGAGAAATAGTCTATATTGAAGCTGAGTCATAATTTGAGGGTTGGATGGTGATTCAGTGTCAGTGTGAGATAATTTTTTGGCCTACCTGGATAAATATTATTATTGTGATTAAACTGATAACAAAAGCATGTGAGATAGTGGTTTTTACATATGTTGGGAACTTTTCACTCTTATGATGTTGGTACCCATTATTATAATTGGTATTGTTAATATAAATAGTGAACTAGTGTGAAAGAGGAAAATAAGTTTATTTTTATTTGGAGTTGCACCAACTTTTTGGTTCCTATGACCAATGGATAATTGCTATCCTTAAAAGTTTGAAAAAACTGTTGTTTAAGCATGGAGGCATGAGTCAGCAGTTCTCATATGCTTTTTCAGTAAATAAGAAGGCTAAGTCTTCTGTTACTAGACTCACAGTCTAGTGTTTTTCTTAAACTATATTTACAGTACAATGATTTGGGGATTTAGTAACAGAAGTAGAAGAGGTAAAATATGAAGTGTTATGAGGGCATCTTCTCATGTAAAAGATGGTAAGATATTAACACGATGTGTGTGTTTGCCTTGTTGTGTTATGAATAGTAAACGTAGAGAACATAGGGCTTCCCTGGTGTCTCAGTCAGTAAAGAAGCCACCTGCAATGCGGGAGACCTGTATTCTATCCCTGGGTTGGGATGATCCCTTGGAGGAAGGCATGGCAACCCACTCCAGTATTCTTGCCTGGGGAATCCCCATAGATAGAGGAGAAGGACGGGTTGCAGTCCATGGGGTCACAAAGAGTCAGACATGACTAAGCGCTAAGCCCAGCACAGAGAATATATGGCCGTGAACAGGCTTTTCTGGTGACTCAGCGAGAAAGAATCTGCCTGCCACTGCTGGGGACATGGGTTCAATCCTTGGGTCAGGAAGATCTCCTGGAGAAAGAAATGGCAACCCACTCCAGTATTTTTGCTTAGGAAGTCCCATGGTCAGAGAAGCCTGGTGGGCTACAGTTCACCAACTGTAAAGAGTCGGGCATGACTTAGCTACTAAACAACAACAACAAGGCAGTGACTACTATATTAATCCCTATTAGGATAATTGCAATAATTGATCATGAGAAGGATGATATTACTACAAATAGTCAGACGGATGGTTGCGGGGAGAGCTAAATTCTTCAAACTTGCTAGTAACTATCAGATGCCATTAGTGGGAGGAAGGCTTGTAGGCCTTAGGCTAAGATTATTATTTGGCTATGAATTCGCTCTTTATTTGAATTTGCTAAAGAGAATAATGTGGATGGTGTAAGGCTATGAGCAATTATTAGAGTGGAGGCTCCTATATAACCTCAAGGTGTTTGAATAACTATGTGGCTATATGACTGATACAGGAATATGTGATAAATAATTTTAGGTCTGTTTGACATATACAAATTGAACTGGTTATAATTATACCTCATAGGGATAATATGAGAAAGAGATATGCTATAAAATCTATTAGGGAAATTAGTACTATTGTAATTCATAATATGTCGTAACTTTCTGGCTGCAGATGTTATGGAACCTGCATGTTATGGAGGCCTCTACATGTGCTCTGGGTAATCAAAGGTGAAGACTGTCCAGTGGCATTCTTACCATAAAGGCTATTACGCATGCTAGGCATAGGAAAACATTAGATCAGGAATCAGATATTGCTTGAATTCAATACTGAAGTATTAAGAAATTTAGAGAGCCTATAATATTTTGAATATAAACTAGTGCTACCAAAAGTGGGAGAGATCCTACTAGTGTATAGAATAAAAAATAAAGACCTGCGTTAAGGTGTTCTGTTTGATTATCTCATCAGGTGATGATGATTAGAAGTGTTAGGACTAGTGTTGCTTCAAATAGTATATAGAATAAGATTAATTCTAGACAGAGGATGAGAAGGTTGGAAGGTATCATTGACTCAATGGATGTTGAGTTTGAGCAAACTCTGGGAGATAGTGAAGGACAGGGAAGCCTGGTGTGCTGCAGTTCATGGGGCTGCAAAGAGTTGGACACAACTCAGCAATTGAACAACAAAAAATAGCAGTAAATGTTATGATTAGGAATATTTGTAATAGAATTAGCATGGTAACATATAGTTTTTATCAGGTTGATTCTTTGGGTAGGTGACATTGCCTAGTTATTAGTATTAGGGGCAAGAGTCATGCCGTTAAAATTAGTAATGGTGTTAGGGAATTGGAGAAAAATATTAATGAGAAAGCTGTCATCATTCAATTGGCTGAGGAGGAGTAGACTTGTGAGGCTCACTAATGGGCTGTAGGTGGTAGTGTTGATTCAGATTGCTATTTTTGGATCAAGTTAGGGGTATTAATATAATTGTGGGAAATATTTTTAGCATTGGAGCAAGTTAAGATTACATATGTAATCAGCACCATACATGCATATGTGCTACATTGCTTCAGTCGTGTCCAACTTTGCAACCCTAAGGACTGTCGCCCGCCAGGCTCCTCTCTCATGGGATTCTTCAGGCAAGAATACTGGAATGGGTTGCCATGCCCTCTTCCAGGGGATCTTCCTGACCCAGGGATCAGGAACTGGTGGCTCCTTCGGCTCCTGCACTGAGGGCAGATTCTTTCCCACTGAGACACCAGGGAAGTCCCATACATATTTAATACTATTACTAGTAGGGATAATCTGAGTGTATCCTCACAGCCTGAAAATACTAATAGGACAATTAATATTATATTGGTTAGGTAAAATAGCTGTGAAAAGAAGAGAAGTGAAAAGCAAAGGAGAAAAGGAAAAATATAAGCATCTGAATGCAGACTTCCAAAGAATATCTAGGAGAGATAAGAAAGCCTTCCTCAGTGATCAATGCAAAGAAATAGAGGAAAACAACAGAATGGGCAAGACTAGAGATCTCTTCAAGAAAATTAGAGATACCAAGTGAACATTTCATGCAAAGATGGGCTCGATAAAGGACAGAAATGGTATGGACCTAACAGAAGCAGAAGATATTAAGAAGAGGTGGCAAGAATACACAGAAGAACTGTATAAAAAAGATCTTCACGACCCAGATGATCACAATGGTGTGATCACTCACCTAAAGCCAGACATCCTGGAATGTGAAGTCAAGAGGGCCTTAGAAAGCATCACTGCGAACAAAGCTAGTGGAGCTGATGGGATTCCAGTTGAGCTATTTCAAATCCTGAAAGATGATGCTGTAAAAGTGCTGCACTCAACATGCCAGCAAATTTGGAAAACTCAGCAGTGGCCACAGGACTGGAAAAGGTCAGTTTTCATTCCAATCCCAAAGAAAGGCAATGCCAAAGAATGCTCAAACTACCGCACAATTGCACTCATCTCACACGCTAGTAAAGTAATGTTCAAAATTCTCCAAGCCAGGCTTTAGCAATAGGTGAACCTTGAACTTCCTGATGTTCAAGCTGGTTTTAGAAAAGGCAGAGGAACCAGAGATCAAATTGCCAACACCTGTTGGATCATGGAAAAAGCAAGAGAGTTCCAGAAAAACATCTATTCTGCTTCATTGACTATGCCAAAGCCTTTGACTGTGTGGATCACAACAAACTGTGGAAAATTCTGAAAGAGATGGGAATACCAGACCACCTGATCTGCCTCTTGAGAAACGTAGATGCAGGTCAGGAAGCAACAGTTAGAACTGAACATGGAACAACAGACTGGTTCCAAATAGGAAAAGGAGTACGTCAAGGCTGTATATTGTCACCCTGCTTATTTAACTTATATGCAGAGTATATCATGAGAAACGCTGGACTGGATGAAGCACAAGCTGGAATCAAGATTGCTGGGAGAAATATCAATAACCTCAGATATGCAGATGACACCACCCTTATGGCAGAAAGTGAAAAAGAACTAAAGAGCCTCTTGATGAAAGTGAAAGAGGAGAGTGAAAAAGTTGGCTTAAAGCTCAACATTCAGAAAACAAAGATCATGGCATCCAGTCCCTTCACTTCATGGCAAATAGGTGGAGAAATAGCAGAAACAGTGCCAGACTTTATTTTCTTGGGCTCCAAAATCACTGCAGATGGTGATTGCAGCCATGAAATTAAAAGACGCTTACTCCTTGGAAGGAAAGTTATGACCAACCTAGATAGCATATTCAAAAGCAGAGACTTTACTTTGCCAACAAAGGTCCGTCTAGTCAAGGCTATGGTTTTCCCAGTAGTCATGTATAGATGTGAGAGTTGGACTGTGAAGAAAGCTGAGCACCAAAGAATTGATACTTTTGAATTGTGGTGTTGGAGAAGACTCTTGAGATTCCCTTGGACTGCAAGGAGATCCAACCAGTCCATTCTGAAGGAGATCAGTCCTGGGTGTTCATTGGAAGGACTGATGCTAAAGCTGAAACTCTGAAACTTTGGCCACCTCATGCGAAGAGTTGACTCATTGGAAAAGACCCTGATGCTGGGAGGGATTGGGGGCAGGAGGAGAAGTGTACGACAGAGGATGAGATGGCTGGATGGCATCACTGACTCAATGGACATGAATCTAAGTGAACTCTAGGAGTTGGTGATGGACAAGGAGGCCTGGCGTGCTGTGGTTCATGGGGTCGCAAAGAGTCAGACATGACTGAGCAACTGAACTGAAAATGTTTTTAAGATTATCAGGCTTCCTATAATGAATACTGATAACATTGTGCCCTCTAAGCATAATAGTGATGATATCATATGGGATTGATACATTCATAGTCCTATAAGAGATACTGTAAATGCTATGATTATGTTTATATGTACTAGAAACACTTGGTAATTATGAATTTAATCATAGTCTAATGCATCAAAATAATTTATTTCACTTTAAATTACCATATTCCGGTACATTTCAGTCCTTTTGCAATTCATTCATAAGCCAGGCTTATTGCTAATAAAAGGATTAGAAATAAGGCTACAGTAAGCATAGTTTTTAGACAGTTTGTGTGGGATGCTCCAGGGAGGGGTAAGAGGACTGCAGTTTTAAGTCAAAGAGGAATGTAATGGCTACCAGAAAAAGTTTATAGAAAAAGGAAGACATGTTTATTCTATAGGATCAAATCTGCATTTGTAAGGACTTGGGTTTTTTTGTATAAATATTTAGTTGGGGGAACCAAAGCAATAAATACGAGCAATGAGGTTAATATTATATTTGTTAATAATGTTAATATTAGATTTACTATGCTTTTTCAGGTTGCACCAAAACTAATTGATTGGAAGCCAACTGTACTATTTAATAATAAAAGAATATGAAATTCATCAATAAATAGATACATAAAATAGTCATACTACATCAGCAAAGTGCCGGTATCAGATAGCAGCTTTGAAGCTGAAGTGGTAATTAAATGTAAAGTAATACTTTAATTGACATATGAAACATATGATAAGGAAACAGATCCAATGATTACATGAAGTCTGTGAACTCCTGTGACTCTAAAGAAAATTGAGCGATATACCCCATCTGAAATTGTAAAGGATGTTTTATAATATTCTGAAGCCTGTAAGAGAGTGAAGTATACCCCTAAGGCAACTGGAGTATTTCATTCCACTCTCCTTTGGACTATAGAATTTCTGCTGAGAAATCCATTGATAGCCTAGTGGAGGTTCCTTTGTAGGTTACATTCTTTTTTACCTGGCTGCCTGGTAAGCAGGGGGAAGGCAGGTTTGACAACTCCTTTGGATCCACAGCCCTTTCTAAGTTCTTATTTATTTTTGGATGCATAGGTAGGGTAGAAAGACCCAGAATCCCTTGTTGTAATGTGTAGAGGTACTTCAGTCTAATTATGGATGCTTAATTTGGAGGTTTAAAAGGGATAGAAAAAGAGGAAATCATTTATGCCACATAATGCTGACATTAGTCCCTGGAATGCCAATTTCTTTGATCAGTCATTCTCTGGTGGTTAGCCCAGGGTAGGGGTTCTGTGAAATAAAGCTGCAGAGTGCACTTTGATTGAATTTCAGAACAGTCTTGCTTCTTCATCAGGATCATCTCAGGGGTGAGCCTACTTTAGAGAAAAGGGTAAAAGTATTAAAGAGACTTCACTTGACATGTACTCAAATTGGTGCCATGAGCCCATGCCTTCTATATGCCATGTGGAAACCTTCAAACTCTAATGGAATCTATTTTTTACTTTATGAATACACTTAATGTCATGCTGAATTGCATACAGGGTGTGTATATTAGAAAGGGTAGCTATCGATTAACTAGGTATTCACAGCAACAAATAACGGGCCATAATGTAACATGCAATGAGTTGGCTGTTTGCATCAGGTGGCCGAAGTACTGGAGCTTCAGCTTCAGCATCAGTCTTTCCAATGTGTATTCAGGATTTATATCCTTTAGGATTGACTGGTTTGATCTCCTCACTGCCCAAGAGTCTTCTCTAGCACCACAATTCGAAAGCATCAATTCTTCAGCACTCTTCCTTCTTTACGGTCCAACTCTCACATCCATACATGACTACTGGAAAGACCATAGCCTTAATGGACCTATGGATCTTTGTTGGCAAAGTGATGTCTTTGCTTTTAACATACTGTCTAGGTTTGTCTATAGCTTTCCTGCAAGAAGCAATCATCTTATTTCATGGCTGCAGTCACCATCCCCATTGATTTTAGAGCTCAAAAAGAGGAAATCTGTCACTGCTTCTACCTTTTCCCCTTCTATTTGCCATGAAGTGATAGGATGCCATGATCTTCAGTTCAATTTAGTCACTCAGTCGGGTCTGATTCTTTGTGACCCCATGGAGTGCAGCATTCCAGGCTTCCCTGTCAATCACCAGCTCCCAGAGCTTGCTCAAACTCATATTCATGTTTTGCCCATTACTTTGTTGGCAAAGTAATGTCTCTGTTTTTTAATATGATGTCTAGGTTGGTCATATCTTTTCTTCCAAGGAGCAAGCATCTTTTAATTTCATGGCTGCAGTCACCATCTGCAGTGATTTTTGGAGCGCCCCCAAAATAAAGTCTCTCACTCTTTCCATTGTTTCCCCATCTATTTGCCATGAAGTGATGGGACCAGATGCCATGATCTTAGTTTTTTTAATATTGAGTTTTAAGCTGGCTTTTTCATTCTCCTTTTTCACCCTCATCAAGAGGCTCTTTAGTTCCTCTTCACTTTCTGCCATTAGACTGGTATCATTTGCATATCTGAGGTTGTTGATATTTCTCCTGGCAATCTTGATTCCAGCTTGTAACTCATTCAGCCTGGCATTTCACATGATTGTGCTCTGTAAGTTAAATAGGGTGACAATAAACAGTCTTTCATATTGCTTTCTCAATTTTGAACCAGTCGGTTGTTCTATATAAGGTTCTAACTGTTGCTTCTTGACCTGCATACAGGTTTCTCAGGAGACAGGTAAGGTGGTCTGGTATTCCTATCTCTTTAAGGGTTTACCATAGTTTGTTGTGATCCACACAGTCAGAGGCTTTAACATAGTCAGTTAAATAGAAATAGATGTTTCTTCTGGAATTTCCTTGCTTTCTCTGTGATCCAGCAAATGTTGGCAATTTGATCTCTGGTTCCTCTGCCTTTTCTAAACCCAGCTTGGACATCTGGAAGTTCTTGGTTCATGTACTGCTGAAGCCTAGCTTAGAGGATTTTTGAATATAACCTTACTAGCATGGGAAGTGAGTGCAATTGTCCCATAGTCTAAACATTCTTTGGCACTGCCCTTCTTTGTCATTGGGATGAAAACTGACCATTTCCAGTCCTGTGGCCACTGCTGAGTTTTCCAAATTTGCTGATATATTGAGTGCAGCACTTTACCAGCATCATCTTTTAGGATTTTAAACAGCTCTGCTGGAATTCCGTCATCTCCACTAGCTTTACTGGCAGCAGTGCTTCCTAAGGCCCACTTGAATTCACACTCCAGAATGTCTGGCTCTGGGTGAGTGACCACATCATCATGCTTAACCAGGTCATTAAGATCTTTTCTGTACAATTCTTCTGTGTATTCTCGCCATATCTTCTTGATCTCTCCTGCTTCTATTAGGTCTTTACCATTTCTGTCCATTATTGTGCCCATCTTTGCAGGAAATGTTCCTTTGGTATCTCCAATGTTCTTGAGATCTCTAGTCTTTCCCCTTCTGTTGTTTTCCTCTATTTCTTTGCATTGCTCATTGAAGAAGGCCTTCTTGTCCCTCCTGCTGTTCTCTGGAACTCTACATTTAGTTGGGGATACCTTTCCCTTTCTACCTTGCTTTCTGTTGTTTTTCTTTCTTCGTGCTGCATGCTAAAGTCACTTGAGTCGTACCCAACTCTTTGCGACCCTGTGGACTGCAGCCTGCCAGGCTTCCTTTGTCCATGGGGATTCTCCAGGCAAGCATACTGGGGTGGGTTGCCAGTGTCCTCCTCCAGGGGATCTTCCCAACCCAGGGATCAAACCAGTGTCTCTTACATCTAATCTACATTGGCAGGCAGGTTCTTTACCACTAGCACCACCTGGTCAGCTATTTGTAAAGCCTCCTCAGACAACCACTTTGCCTTCTTGCATTTCTTTTTCTTTTCAATGGTTTTGTTCCCTGCCTTGTGTACAATATTATGAACTTCTGTCCACAGTTCTTCAGGCACTCTGTTTACCAGATCTAATCCCTTGAATCTATTCTTCGCCTCCACTGTATAATCATAGGGGATTTTATTTAAGTCATACCTGAGGGGCCTAGTATTTTCCCCACTTTCTTTCAAGCTTAAGCCTGAATTTTCTTTTAGTTTAAGTCTGAGATTTGCTATGAGGAGCTGATGATCTGAGCCACAGTCAGCTCTTGTTTTTGCTGACTGTATACAGCTTCTCCATCTTTGGCTACAAAGAGTGTAATCAATCTGATTTCAGTATTGACTATTTGGAGATGTCCATGTGTAAAGTCATCTCTTATGTTGTTGAAAAAGGGTGTTTGCTATGACCAGTGCTTTCTCTTGGCAGAATTCTGTTAGCCTTTGCTCTGCTTCGTTTTGTACTCTGAAGCCAAACTTGCCTTTACTCAGGTATCTGGAGTAACTTCCTACGTTTGCATTCCAGTCCCCTATGATGAATAAGACATTTTTTTTCGGTGTTAGTTCTAGGAGGTCTTCTAGGTCTTCATGCTGCTGCTGCTAAGTCGCTTCAGTCATGTCCGACTCTGTGCGACCCCTCTGTGCAGCCCACCAGGCTCCCCCATCCCTGGGATTCTCCAGGCAAGAACACTGGAGTGGGTTGCCATTTCCTTCTCCAGTGCATGAAAGTGAAAAGTGAAAGTGAAGTCACTCAGTTGAAGAACTGATCAACTTCAGCTTCTTTGGCATTGGTGGTTGGGTAGACTTGGATCTGGATTACTGTGATATTGAATGGTTTGCCTTGGAAATGAACCGAGATCATTCTGTTGTTTTTGAGGTTGCACTTAAGTACTGCATTTCAGACTCTTGTTGACTATAAGGGCTACTCCATTTCTTCTATGGGATTCTTGCCCACAGTAGTAGATATAATGGTCCTCTGAATTAAATTCACCCATTCCCGTCCATTTTAGTTCACTAATTCCTAAGATGTCAATATTTAGTCTGGCCATCTCCTGCCTTACCATGTCCAATTCACCCTGATTCATGGACCTCACATTTGAGGTTCCTATGCAATACTTTCATCATCAGACACATCCACAACTGAGCACTGTTTCTGCTTTGGCCCAGCCACTTTATTCTTCCTGGAGCTATCAGTAATTGTCCTCCTCTCTTCCCCAGAAGCACACTGGACACATTCTGACCTGGGTGCCTCATCTTTCAGTGTCATATCTTTTTGCTTTTTAATACAGTTCATGGGGTTCTCATGGCAAGACTACATTTCCACAAACAGTATACCAAGTTTCTCTGTCTACTACCATTATTATCTTTTGTTTCTCTGATAATAGCCATAACAGTTCTCAGTTGATCTGGTGTGTGTATGTTCCTGTTGATAAGTGACATTGAGGATCTTTTCACATATCTGCTATTCATTTGTATTTCTCCTTTAAGAAATATCTATTGATATCTTCTGCCCATTTTTAAACTGGGTTAAATTTTTGTCTTTTTAAATTTTTAATTGGAGGATAATTGCTTTGCAATATTGTGTTGGCTTCTGCCATGCAATATGAATCCACCATAAGCATATATATGCCCCCTCTCTCTTGAACCTCCCCCCTTACCCTACCCACTCTGGGTTTCCACAGGGCACCAGGCTGAGCTTCCTGTGTCTGCACAGCAGCTTCCCACTGGCTATCTGTTTCACACGTGGCAGTATATATGTCAATGCCACTCTCTCAATTTGTCCCACCCTCTCCTTCACCTTCTGTGTCCAAAGTCTGTTCTCTATGCCTGCATCTCTATTCCTGCCCTGCAGATACGTTCAGTTACCTTTTTTTTTTTTTTTTAGAT
Organism: Bos javanicus; assembly: GCF_032452875.1. Lineage (NCBI taxonomy): Eukaryota > Metazoa > Chordata > Mammalia > Artiodactyla > Bovidae > Bos > Bos javanicus. Next base: position 36,775,056 of record NC_083895.1, on the reverse strand, counting down.
TCCATATATATGCATTAATATATGATATTTGTTTTTCTCTGACTGACTTCACTCTGTGTAACAGGCTCTAGGTTCATCCACTTCACTAGAATTGATTCAAATGCATTCCTTCCTATGGCTAAGTAATATTCCATTGTATATATGTACAACTTCTTTATCCATTCTGCTGTTGAGTTGCATGAGTTCATTACATAATTTGGATATTAACCCCTTGTCAGATACATTGTTTTCAAGTGTTTTCTCTAATTCCATAGATAGCCTTTTTCTTTATTGATTATTTGTTTTGGTGTACAGAATATTTAATGTAGTCCCACTGTATTTTTTGCTTTCTTTGAGAGTTTAGTAGTATAACCAAAAAATCATAATCAAAACCAACATCAGAGAAAATTTCTGTTTCTTCCCAGGAGCTTTTTGGTTCAGGCCTTATAAGTATTTAACCCATTTCAGTTGATTTTGCGAATGGTGTAAGTGTCCACTTTCATACTTTTGTATTCGGATATCCAATCTTTCCAACACCATTTATTGAAGAGACTGTCCTGTTGGCATTGTGTATTCTCAGTAACTTTGTGAAAGATTAGTTGACCATATGTGTGAGGGTTCATTTCTAGGCTCTTGTTTCTATTGCAATGGTCTATGTTACTATGCACTGCACTTTGAAAAAATTACCATAGTTTTGTTATATACCTGAAACAAATACAACATTGTAAATCAATACTTCAGTTTTTAAAAACTAGATAAGAAAATTACTATAGCTTTGCAATGTAATTGAAATCAAATGTACATTATAAAAAATAATTTTAAAAATGTTTCTCAAATAGATGTTTCTCAGTTACAATAAACAGAATAAACTACAGAGGAGTAAATGGAAAGATCTGGAAACTGAAAATTGTAACATTTAAGCTGGGTACAAGTAAATGAAAAGTTATCCTGAGCATCTTATCTTGTTCTTGATCTTGAGGAAAAGCTTTCAGCTTTTCACTGTTGAACATAATATTAGTTGTAGGCTGGTTATATATAACCTTTATTATGTTGGGGTACACTCCTTATATGCAGAACTTCTTCATAGATTGTATCATGAAAGGATCTTGTATTTTGTCATTTTGAGGAGCTGAATTTTGTCAGCTACTTTTTCTGCATCTATTGATCTTCATTCTGTTAACATTTATTTATAAATGTCAGTCCATCCTTGAATTCCAGGCATGAATCCCATTTGATCATGGTATATGATCCTTCTAATGTGCTGAATTTGGTTTACTAGCATTTTGTTGAAGAGTTTTGCATCTATGTTCATTAGGACCTATGATTTCCTTGTCTTTATATGGCTTTTGTATCAAGGTAATGTGGGCCCCTTAACATGACTGTGGAAGAGTTCCTTCTCAATTTTTGAAGACTTTGAAAGGTACTGGTATTAATTTTTTAAATGTTTGGTGGAACTCACCACTGTAGCCATTTGGTCCTGGGCTTTTTCTTTGGGAGGTTTTTGATTACCGATTCAACCTCTTTATTCTTTATTAGTCTGTTCGGACTATTTTTCATGAGTCAGTCTTAGTAGGTTATATGTTTCTAGGAATTTTTCCATTCCGTCACTGTCCATTTCAATAAATTATTTTAACTGTTGGAATATATTTTTGTGTGTAGTCCCTCACAACCCTTGGTATTTCTGTGGTAACAGTTGTAATTTCTCCTTTTGTTTATAATTTTGAGTATTCCTTTTTTAGTTAGTCCAGCTAAATGTCATCTTTGTCTTTTTTTTAACCCAATTTTTAATTTTGTAAATCTTTTCTATTTTTCTAGTCTCTATTTCATTTATTTCTCCTCTATCATTTGCTAACTTTGGACCTAGTTTATGTTTTTTCTAGTTTCTTAAGGGGTAAAGTTTTTGGTTTTTAGTAACAGTATTTTTTCCTTAATGTGTCAATCATTTCCTGTTAGAATTGCTTTTGTTACATTCTGTAAGTTTTGGTATGTTGTGTTTTCATTCTCATTCATTACAGAACACTTTAATCTTCCCTTTTGATTTTTCTCTAACCCAGTGACTGTTTTAAGAGTGTGCCGTCCAGTTTTAACCAATTAGGAATTTTTTCAATTCTTCCTTATTCATTTCTAGTTTCACATCATTGTAGTTGGAGAAGTTATTCTGTATGATATAAATCCTCTGAAGTTTACTAAGACTTATTTTGTATCTTAACATATGATCCATCTATATGATTTGTTGTGTGTGCTTAGGAATGTCTATTCTGATATTGCTGCATGGATGTTCCATATAGTTTGCTAGGTCCATTCTGTTTACAGCATTGCTCAAGTCCATTTTCCCCCTCATTATCCTGTCTGGATGATCTATCCATTGTTGAAACTGACATAATTAAAGATCCCTACTATTATTGGATTCCTACATATTTCTCCCTTCAGTTCTACTAATGTTTACTTCATATATTTAGGTACTCAGCTATTTGGTACACGGGTATTTAAAAATTTTATACCCTTATGATGAATTGGGGATTCCCTGATAGCTCAGTTGGTAAAGAATCTGCCCACAATGCAGGAGATCCCAGTACAATTCCTGGGTCGGGAAGATCCACTGGAGAAAGGGAAGGCTACCCACTCCAGTATTCTTGGACTTCCCTTGTGGCTCAGCTGGTAAAGAATCTGCTTGCAATGTAGGCAACCTGGGTTTTATCCCTGGGTTGGGAAGATCCCCTGGAGAAGGAAAAGGCTACCCACTCCAGTCTTCTGGCCTGGAGAATTCCATGGACTGTATAGTTCACGGGGCCACTAAGAGTTGGACATGACTGAAAAAATAAAAATGTGAAAGTCGCATGCATCACTTTTATGATGAATTGTCTTCAGTATCATAATATAATGATCATCTCTGTCTCTCGTCACAAGTTTTGACTCACACTCTATTTTATGCAATATAATCGACTACCTGCTCTCTTTTTATTAACACTTGTTTGAAATAACATTTTGCATTCTTTCACTTTTCCCTGTGTATGTCCTTTAAGCTAAAGTGAGTTTATTATGGGAAGCATATAGTTAAGCTTGTGTTTTTTTTAATCCATTCAGTCATTGTTTAGGTTGAATTTAATCCAATTTACATTAAATAATTATTGATCTATATGGACTAACTGCTTCATTTTGTTCATTTACTGTTTTGTTGTTCCTTTTTTCCTTTCTTGAAAGTAGGGTCAGTGGTTATGAATTCCCTCAGGATTTTTTATTTTTATTGGAGTATAGTTTCTTAACAATGTTAGTTTCTACTGTACAGCAAAGTGAAATAGCTATACATATATGTATATCCCCTCTTTTTTGGATTTCCTTCCCATTTAGGTCACCACAGAGCACTGAGTAGAGTTCCCTGAGCTATACAGTAGGTTCTCATTAGTGATCTATTTTACTCATTGTATCAATTATGTGTGTGTGTATTATATATGTATACACACACACACACACACACACACACACACACACACACACACACACACACTGGGATCCCTGGGTACAATCCTTGGGTTGGGAAGGGATTTATAGACTTACATTTCCTTGGGGTCAGTTAGTGGAAACTTATGTGTTTCTTTGGTAGTGTCATATTTCCCCGGCTGTGGGTGTGGTGTGTTTATATCTATGCATCTGAAGGAAGGGTTCCCTCACACTGACATTAGAGTCTTGTTTCAGTGCAGAAAGACCTTCACTTGAGACCTTCACATATATACATCCCAGTCCTCCAATTCATCCCTGTCCATCACCACCCTGTCCCTACTTGGTATCCATATGTTTGTCCTCTACTGAATTCCCTCAGTTTTCATTTGCTGAGAAAAGGTTATCTCTTTCCTTTTGAAAAGATTATTTTTCTGGGTATAGTACTCTTGATTGAAGTTTTCTTCTTTCAGTACTTTGAGGATATCATGCCATTCTCTCCTGGACTGCAAGGTCTTGCTGAGAAATTTCCTGATAGAATCATGGTGATTCTCTTACATAGGACAAATAAATTTTCTATTGCTACTTTCAAAATTCTCTCTGTCCTTTACTTTAGATACTTTGATTATAATATGTCTCAGCATCATCTTCTTTGGGTTGATTGTATCTGGGGTCATTTGATCTTTTTAGTCTGGTTTTCCATTTTCCTCCCAAGATTTGGAAAATTTTCAGCCAGTTTCTCTTCAAATCAATGTCTTTTTTAGCTCTCTAGGACTTCCGTAATGTGGACATCAGTTCCAGAAATCATGCAAGATTCCTTTTTTTTTCATTCCATTGTCTCCTCTGCTTGGACAATTTCAGTTGACTTGTCTTTTGAGTTTACAGATTTTTTTTATTCTGCTTGATTGAGTCTGCTACTGAATTTTTCTATAGCATTTTTCATTTTATATATTATATTCTTTCTGTTCAGAACTTCTCTTTGTGTTATAATTTCTCTTTGAATTTTCATTTGGTCCACATATTGTTTCCCTGATTCCACTGAGAGTCTGTTTTAAAATTTACTGAGCTCATTTAAAAGAGTTAGTTTGAAGGTTTTGCAAAGTGATTTATAGATTTCCATTTCCTAAGTTTCCTTAGTGGAAACTTACTGTGTTTCTTTGGTAGTGTCATATTTCCCTGGCTGTGGGTGTGGTGTGTTTGTATCTATGCATCTGAAGGAAGGGTTCCCTCATACTGACATTATAGTCTGGTTTCAGTGCAGAAAGACCTTCACTTAGGATTGGATGTAAGGGAGTCAGATGGGTGGGGTGCAGCAGCTCCAAGCCCAGAGGGGGCACACTGGTGGCTCTCACTCCTGGGGATGTGCAACAGTTAATACTCTGGGCATCTCCATTAGCTGGCATCAGCACTGGCAAAGATTTCACGGGTCCTGAGTGAGGGAGGTTGAGTGTCCATGGTGATGACTAAGGCTTCTAAGTCCTTGTGGGCAAAGGACGCTGAGATTATCCTTCTCCCTGCTGGGATTTGATGTAGCATGGGGCCTGGGTACAGGCATGCACTAGGACTGGAGTGGGTTGGTGTGGTGACCCAGACCCCAGGTATGCACAGTAATGGCTCTAGTTCTCAGAAGAGTGCCCCATTGAGAACTACAGGGAATTTCATTGCCTGGGTCAGTATCATGAAAGCCTGTGGGCACCCTCAGTGGCAAAAGCTGTGGGTGTCCACAGTGATGCCATGGGTTACTGGAGGGAGGCCTATGTAGTAAAGGCTCTTTCGGTTCTTCTCTCCTTTTCTTTCTTAAAATGAGGCAGTTATAGCTGGGGCACCCCTCATGGCACTGAGCAGTGCTAACATGGACAATGTGTTGATGCTAGTATAATGCTTCCTACACATTTTATGCAACTATTCTCAATTTTTGTGCTTCACTTATCCATTGTAGCTTTTAAATTGAAACCCAGAGCTCTCCAAGAGATATTTTTGACATCCAAGAGGTATTTTTGACCTAGGTAGTTGAATTATTTTCATGACAGTATGAGGGCTAAGACTTCCTAGCCTGACATCTTGCTGACATCATTCCCTTTAGTTGGTTATTTTAAATTCCATGCCTTGGAATTTAATATAACTATTAATAAATAGTTATAAGATTTTTGTCTTAACTGAATCTTGTTGTTTAGCTTTGCTTTGTCTCTTTAGCTTGGTTTCTTGCCTTTGGTATACACTTGGTTGAAATACAAATAAGTGTTATCTAACAGAAACTGTAAGTTCTCACACTTGATTTATGTTAATTATCTTAACCTAAGAGTTGGCCTTTGTGAAATGTATCCTGCAGCTTTAGGTTCTGCAAGCTCCAAGTTCACCCAGTTTTTCCCTCCTGTCTCCCCTCTTGACTTTGAGCTTCTTTAAGTACTCCTTATTAGAAAGTATCAGTCTTTTTGCAGCTCTTTCAGCTATAATCCACTACTGTTATACTGAAGCTCTGTTGACGTGATGGTAAGATGAATAGGGGGTATCCTATTATCTAATTAAATCTTTCTTTTGTGTATGTGGCCTTCACAGGCATTTATTCCCTATAGTCCTCTAGCCTTTAAGTGAGGTTGGGATGTTAGCGTCTGGAGTGAGAGATGGGATAAAGTTCTGGTAAAGTCTTTTACCCTGGAGTGTAGACCTATGTATGGAGAAGATTCTGGGTATATATCACCTTGATTATTCTTCCTTTTCTTCTTCCAGGGCCAGGAGGGGATCTTTCTCTGGTCTTTACTCTGAAAACCTGACATGTTTCCTTGAGGTAAAGCCCATGGCTACGTGAGGTCTTGCCTAAGACTACGTATGGCATGGAGGAGTTTCTTACTCTCATTTTAGTTCACACATGGCTCCAGAATTTCCTCAACATTACTGTGTAAATTAAACTATAAAGTGGTTCCTAACAAGTTTATAATTCCAGTAATAAATATGCCCCACAGATAGGTTCCAGGTAAGCATATATTATATTGGCTGTAACTCTGGATTTGTCTTTCAAGATCCTGGGATACCCGTTTCTGTGCATACTCAGTTCTCTGATGGGTACAAGAAAAGTTGCTGATTTTCAGTCTGACCACCTTTTTTGTCCTTGTGGTTACATCCAAGTTCTTTACATGGTGGTGTTGAAATCAGCAGTCTTCTGTTTCTCTGAGTATTTTGTCTGAATTAGTATTGTTCCTCTCCTCTGTGACCCCAATGACATGAATATTAGACTTGTGATAATTTCCCATATGTCTCTCAGGCTCTGTTCAAGTCTTTTTTTAACTGTCAGTAAACCATCTGCAAGTTAACTTCTTTCCTCTATCATTTCCATTCATTTCCTCCAGTGAGTATTTTATTTCTGTTATTGCATATTTTCCCCTGGATTCAAGATATTAGGTCATAATTTATATATAGACTCAATTTGACTAAGAAGGCAATGGCACCCCACTCCAGTACTCTTGCCTGGAAAATCCTATGGATGGAGGAGCCTGGTGGGCTGTGGTCCATGGGGTCACTAAGAGTCAGACACGACTGAGTGACTTCACTTTCACTTTTCATTTTCATGCACTGGAGAAGGAATTGGCAACCCACTCCAGTGTTCTTGCCTGGAGATTCCCAGGGACAGGGGAGCCTGGTGGGCTGCCATCCACAGGGTCGCACAGAGTTGGACATGACTGAAGCGACTCAGCAGCAGCAGCAGCAGCAATATTAGTTTACATTTCAGAAAGTTTACATCAACCTATATTCCAGAAGTGTATGAGGATTTCTATATCCACATATGTCTACCAACACAGGGTACTAGAGATTTCTAGCTTTTGCAGATCTAACTATCATGTTTGCACTTTTTCTTTCTTTTTGCCCTTCTCAAATTAAGGTATAATATATATAAAATGATTATAACTGTACAGTTTGTTTTGGTAAACAGATACATTTATATAAAATTTTTAATCACCTTAGAAAGTTGCCTTAACCTTTTCTAGTTAATTCCCCACTCAGGGCAACTGCTGTTATGATTTATTTTAATTTGCATAGAGTTGATTTACAATGTTGTTAGTTTTAGGTATACAGCAAAGTGAATGAGTTATACATATATCAACTTTTTTAAAGATTCTTTTCCCATACAGGTCATTACAGAGCATTGAGTAGAGTTCCCCGTGCTATACGGTAGGTCCTTGCTGTTGCTGTTTAGTTGCTAAGTTGTGTCTGACTCTTTGCCACCCCATGGACTATAGCCTGCCAGGCTCCTCTGTCCATGACATTTTTCAGGCAAGCATACTGGAGTGGGTCGCCATTTCCTTCTTCAGGGGGGTCTTCCCAACCCAGGGATCAAACCTGCAGCTCCTTCCATGTCTCCTGTTTTGCAGACGGATTCTTTACCGCTGAGCCAAATCTATGGGGTGCACAGTAGGTTTTTACTAGTTATCTATTTTACACATAGTAATGTATATATGTCAATCCCAATCTCCCAATTTATCACTCCCTCTACCTTCTCCCCTGATAACCATAGGTTTAGTCTCTACATCTGTGACTCTATTTCTGTTTTGAAATAAGTTCATTTATACCATTTAAAAATTTTTGTACCTTTTTTTTTATTCCACATATAAGTGGTATCATGATATGTCTTTCTCTGACTTATTTGACTTAATGATAATATCTAGGTCCATCCATGTTGCTGCAAATGGCATTATTTCATTTCATTTTTATGGCCAACTAGTATTTCATTGTATTTATTACTATAACTTCATTGGACTGATGTTGAGGCTGAAACTCCAGTACTTTGTCCACCTGATGCAAAGAGCTGACTCATTGGAAAATACTCTGATGCTGGGAAAGATTGAGGGCAGGAGGAGAAGGGGACAACAGAGGATGAGATGGTTGGATGGAATCATTGACTCGACGGACAAGGGTTTGGGTAGACTCCGGGAGTTGGTAATGGACAGGGAGGCCTGGTGTGCTGCAGTTCATGGAGTCACAAAGAGTCGGACATGACTGAGTGACTGAACTGATAACTTCTTTATAAACTCCCCTATCGATGGACATTTAAGTGCTTCCATTTCTTGGCTACTGTAAATAATGCTGCAATGAGCACTAGAGTGCATGTGCCTTTTTGAATTATGGTTTTCTCCATATACATGCCCTGGGGTGGGGTTGCTGGATCATAGGGTGGTTCTACACTCAGTTTTTTAAGGGTCTTCCATACTGTTATTCATAATTGTTGTACCAATTTACCTTCCCACCGACAGTATAGGAAGGTTCCCTTTTCTCCACACCCTTTCCAATATTTATTGTTTGTGGATTTTTTTGATGATGGCCATTCTAACTAGTGTGAAGTGATATCTCATTGCATTTCTCTAATACTGATGTTGAGCCATCTTTTCACGTGCCTCTGGCCATCCGTATGTCTTCCTCAGAAAATTGTCTATTTAGGTCTTTGACATAAATCTTAGCAATATGTTTTTTGATCCACCTCCTAGAGCAGGGTTTCCCAACCTCTGGGATCTAATGCCTGATGATCTGAGGTAAAGCTAATGTAATAGAAATAAAGTGCACAATACATGAAGAGCACTTGAATCATCCCAAGACTATCCCTCCACTGTAGTCTGTGGCAAAATTGTTTTCCACAAAACCAGCCCCTGGTGCCAAAAAGCTTGGATATAGCTATCCTAGAGTGAGGGAAATAAAAACAAAAATAAACAAATGGAACCTAACCAAACTCAAAGACTTTTGCATAGCAAATGAAACTATAAACAAAAGGACAACCCACAGAATGGAAAAAGTATTTGCAAATAAAGTGACCAACCAACAAGGAATTAATCTCCAAAATTTATAAACAGCTCATGCAGCTTAATATTTTTAAAAAACTCAAAGAAATAGGCAGAAGAAGACTTAAATAGACATTTCTCCAAAGAATACATACAGATAGCCAAGAGGCACCTGAAAAAATGTTCAACATCACTAGAATGCAAATCAAAATTACACTGAGAACCAGCCAAAATGACCATCAAAAAGTCCACAAACAAATGGTGGAAAGGGTGTGGAGAAAAGAGAACCCTCCTACACTGTTGGTGGGAATATAAATTGGTACAATCATTATGGAGAACAGAATGGAGGTCCCTTAAAAAAAATACAGAGCTACCGTGTGATCCAGCAATCTCACTCCTGGCATATATCCAAAGGAAAACATGGTTTGTAAGGATACATGGGCCCAATGTTCATTGCAAGCACAGTTTACAATAGCCAAGACATGGAAGCAACCCAAATGTCTATTCAGATGAATGGATAAAGAAGATGTGGTGTGTATCAGACAAAGCCAAATATCATATGATATCGCTTACATGCAGCATCTAAAATAAACGATGCCAAATATTTATAAAACAGAAACAGACTAACAGAATGAACTTATGGTTACTCGGGGGAAGGATAGGAAGAGAAACAGACGGGCAGTTTGGAATGACATATGCACATTGCTATATTTAAAATAGATAACCAACCATATAGGTATCCCTGGTGGCTCACTGCTAAAGAAACCACCTGCCAATGTAGGAGATGCCAGTTCAATGCCTGGGTTGGAAAGATCCCCTGGAGAAGGAAATGGCAACCCATTCCAGTATTCTTGCCCAGGAAATCCCATGGATGGAAGAGCCTGGTGGGCTATAGTTCACAGGGTCACAAAAAGTAAGACAAGACTTAGCAACTAAACAACCACCACCACCAACTGTATAGCATAGGGAACTGTTTAATATTCTGTAATAACCTATGTGAAAAAAGAATAGATACATGTGTATGTGTAACTGAGTTAATTTTTATACCTGAAACTAACACAACAGTGTTAATCAACTCTAATATAAAATAAAAATGTTAAGAAAATCAAAATTGTAAGAATTTATGAGTATGTGTATTTCTAAATTCTAACATGGCATTTACTACATATGCTTTATTATAGAACTACTTTTATTTTCTTGCTGCATTTAAAAATTTTAGACAGTGTACTTTTCCTAAATACATCAATGTGCATGTCATTAGCTAGACTCAAGTTATATTTAGTTTTTAATGAAATTTGCATAAATAAAAATGCATATCTTATAAAACTTCTTGAGTTTTTAACAAACGTCTGCTGCTGCTGCTAAGTCACTTCAGTTGTGTCCGACTGTGTGTGACCGCATAGACAGCAGCCTACCAGGCTCCCCCATCCCTGCGATTCTCCAGACAAGAACACTGGAGTGGGTAACCATTTCCTTCTCCAATGCATGAAAGTGAAAGTGAAGAAGCTCAGTCATGTCTAACTCTTAGCGACCCCATGAACTGCAGCCTACCAGGCTCCTCTGTCTATGGGATTTTCCAGGCAAGAGTACTGGGGTGGTTTGCCATTGCCTTCTCCTTATCAAAATCTACACCTGTGTAAAACCACATATTAAAATATACAACATAACCATTACTTCAGAATTTCCACTTGGTCCTTCTCACTTTGTCATTTTATTTATTCTACTCTGATAGAACACAGCTGGTTTATCAACCATTCTATTGATGGATACCTGGTTTATATTCAAAATCCAGGTTTTGCCTACCATGAATAAAGCTACTGTGCACAAGCATTTTTCCGACATAGGTATTCACTAAGAAAAATGAAAACCCAAGAGTGAAAACTATATGGATCATATAGTATATACATGTTTTATAACTTTTATAAGAACCTGCTAGACCATTTTCCAAAATGAACTATCTTACCACCAAAATACATAAGGGTTCTTGATCATCTCAACAGGTACAGAAAAGGCTTGATAAAAACCAATACCCTTCCATGATTAAAAAAAAAAATCAACTATTTTGAAATTGAAAGAAACTTCCTCTTTCTGATAAAGAATATTTATAAAATAAATCACATCAACTATCATACTTAATCATGAAAGATGGAAAGCTTTCCCCATATCAGAAATATGATGTGACTGATTTTAATTCCTCTACTCAACACTGTCCTGGGTTTTCTAACCAGATCATTTAGGCATGAAATAGAAATAAAAGCATTCAGATTGGAAAGAATTAAAACTGTCATCTCTACAAATTATATTCTCTAATGTACAGAAAATCCTAAGGAATAAAAAAATAGAATAGATTAGTTCAGCGAGGTCTCAAGATACAAGATCACTATATAAACATCAGCTGTATTTCTGTAAGCTAGCAATAAATACTCTGAAAATAAAACCAAGCAATAATCTTATTTACAATAGCATCCAAATAATTAAAATGCTTGGAAAAATCTATCAGTGATTATGATAGATCAGAGAAGGCAATGGCATCCCACTCCAGTACTCTTGCCTGGCAAATCCCATGGACGGAGGAGCCTGGTAGGCTGCAGACCATGGGGTCTCGAAGAGTTGGACACGACTGAGCTTCACTTTCACCTTTCACTTTCGTGCATTGGAAAAGGAAATGGCAACCCACTCCAGTGTTCTTGCCTGGAGAATCCCAGGGATGGGGGAGCCTGGTGGGCTGCAGTCTATAGGGTTGCACAGAGTTGGACACGACTGAAGTGACTTAGCAGTAGCAGCAGCATTATAATAGATAGTAATTGATATTAATACATGTGTGTGCACTTTTATGTCTGTCCATACATGTATTTCCTAGCCTTGTCCAATGAGAAGGCTAGAAGAAATAGCACTGCACTAATAAGTGTATATCTAGCAGTAGATATTGCTTTCTAAATGCATCCTCTTCTAAACGGAAACTTAATCCCTGAATAAGTAGATAGTTCCAAGGGGTAGCATAAGGAAAATATGAGGTCAACCTGAAAAATCTTACTATATTAGGAAGGACAATTTTCAAGACTGGATTAACATCACCAGTGTTAGGATTGGTCAACACCATGTACCTAACTGATGTGATGCAGCAAGAAGAATAAAACATAATTTCTGCCTCATTATGAATATGTGGAATGAACATCCTACTGGATGAATGCCTGTAACCCTTAAAGCTGTAATGGTAATCAATGATAAAGGACGTTTTCCAGCTAGAAAGTTACTCAGGAGACATGACAACCAAATGCAATACATGATCTTGTCGTGGGACTTAGACAATGAAGCAGATACACTGTGAAACATCTGACAAATTTTGAATAGAGCATATAGATTGGATGATAGAACATAAATGTTGATTTTTTGACTTTGGTTGAATTATGATTATGTATGAATATTTCTTTTTTGGAGAAATACACTCTGGATTTATGGGTTATGTGGTATTATGTCTGCAACTTGCTATCAAGAATCAGTAAAAATGCTAACATACACACACAGTTTAAGAGAGAATAGTGATGGAATGTTTTAAAATGTTAAAACTGGGGAGTAAAACTGTCACTTTTTGCAGATATAGTCCTATACTAGAAAATCCTACAGACATTACCAGAAAACTGCTAGACCTCATCAATGAATTGGTAAGTTGATGGAAACAAAATACACAGAAATCTGTTGCATTTTTATACACAAACAGTGAAAGATCAGAAAGAGAAGGAAACAATTCCATTTACCACCACATCAAAAAGAATAAAATACCTAGGAATAAACCTACCTAAGGTTTATTTTAGATGACCATACTCACCTAGGCAGTCTACAGATTCAGTGCTATCCCTATCAAATCACCAGTGGCATTTTTCATAGAACTGGAACAAAACTTTAAAATTTGTATGGAGGGCAGTCCTAAGATGGTGGAGGAATAGGATGGGGAGACCACTTTCTCCCCCACAAATTCATCAAAAGAACATTTGAACACTGAGCAAATTCCACAATACCATTGTCTTCAAAAGGAGGTAGGACAAAATATAAAAGATAAAAAGAGAGACAAAAGAGGTAGGGATGGAGATCCGTCCCGGGAATGGAGTCTTAAAAAAGAGAGAAGTTTCCAAACACCAGGAAACACTCTCCCTGGCGGGTCTGTGGTGAGCCTTGGAATCTCAGAGGGCAACATAACCAGGAGGAAAAATAATTAATTAATTAAAACCCACAGATTACATGCCTAAGGGCAACTCCCAGCAGAGAAGCAGCCCAGATGCTCACATCTGCCTCTAGCAAGCGGGACTGGACTAGGAGGCGCCGGCTGCGTTGCTTAGGGTAAGGACTGGGCCTGAATTCCCCGAGGGCAATCTGAGGGAACTAACAAGGGATAGCAACCCAGACTACGGGATAGCCAGAAAGAGAGGGAAAAAAAAATAGAGAACTATCCAGGGGAAAGCCCTAACCTAAGACACTGCCAGGCCCACTCACAGAACAAAGGACTGAGCAGAGCTAGGCAGCTGCGGACCAGCCCATCCCCCTCTCCCCTCCCTGAGACAGGCAGCCAGGGCAGCCAGAACCAGAAAGGGGGCAATCGCGGCCCCAGAGAGGCATCCTCTACCAAACTGCAAGCAGGCTTCATTGCTAACCAAGACTTCTTGGGATTCTGTAAGGTCAACATCCGCCAGGAGGGTCGCAGCCAGAGATCAGCTCCCCAGAAGAGACATATAGCAACCTGAAAAGGCACGCCCATTATACACCCAGAAAACCTGAGTGGCTGGGACGGGGGAGGCGATAAGACACAGCCTCCAACTGGGGGCGACTGTGCTCGCCAAGCACTTGGTCACCTAAGCTGCTCAGACCTGGGAAGGGCACAAAACGAAGGCCCAACCAAGTCTATGCCTTTGTGGAGTACCCAAGAACCTGAACTTGAGTGGCTTAGACCTGGGAAGTGCACGCAACCCAGGGCCTGCCTTAGTTCCCGACAGAACAACCTAGAGCCTGAGCAGTGTAGACTGAGAAAGCACACACCCCATGAGCGGGGGCAAACCCAGTGTGGCTGAGACACTGCAAGCGCTCGCCACACATGCCAGTGATATTTGTTTGCAGTGTTCCTCCCTCCCCACAGCATGACTGAACAAGTAAGCCTAAAGAAAGGGACCATCGCCGCCCCCTTGTGTCAGGGTGGAAACTAGACACTGAAGAGACCAACAAAGAGAAGAAGCTAAAATAAACAGAGGGAACCGCCTTGGAAGTGACAGGTGCAATATATTAAAACCCTGTAGCTAGCACCGACTACATAGGAAGGAGCCTATAGATCTTGAGAAGTATAAGCCGGATCAAGGAACTATCTGAAAATGAACTGACCCCACACTATCTGCAATATCTCCAGAGAAAGTCCTAGGTATATTTTCATATTATCATTTGTTTTAATTAAACATTTTTTTAATTTAGATCTCTATTACTCCTTTAATTTTCATTTTTATAACCTATTCAGATCAGATCAGATCAGTCACTTAGTCGTGTCCGACTCTTTGAGACCCCATGAATCGCACATGCCAGGCCTCCCTGTCCATCACCAACTCCCGGAGTTCACCAAGACTCACATCCATCGAGTCAGTGATGCCATCCAGCCATCTCATCCTCTGTCGTCCCCTTCTCCTCCTGCCCCCAATCCCTCCCAGCATCACAGTCTTTTCCAATGAGTCAACTCTTCGCATCAGGTTGTCAAAGTACTGGAGTTTCAGCTTTAGCATCATTCCTTCCAAAGAAATCCCAGGGCTGATCTCCTTCAGAATGGACTGGTTGGATCTCCTTGCAGTCCAAGGGACTCTCAAGAGGCTTCTCCAACACCACAGTTCAAAAGCATCAATTCATCGGCGCTCAGCCTTCTTCACAGTCCAACTCTCACATCCATACATGACCACAGGAAAAACCATAGCCTTGACTAGACGAATCTTTGTTGGCAAAGTAATGTCTCTGCTTTTGAATATGCTATCTAGGTTGGTCATAACTTTTCTTCCAAGGAGTGAGCGTCTTTCAATTTCATGGCTGCAGTCACCATCTTCAGTGATTTTGGAGCCCCCCAAAATAAAGTCTGACACTGTTTCCACTGTTTCCCCAACTATTTCCCATGAAGTGGTGGGACTGGATGCCATGATCTTCGTTTTCTGAATGTTGGACTTTAAGCCAACTTTTTCACTCTCCACTTTCACTTTCATCAGGAGACTTTTTAGTTCCTCTTCACTTTCTGCATAAGGGTGGTGTCATCTGCATATCTGAGGTTATTGAGATTTCTCCCGGCAATTTTGATTCCATTTTGTGTTTCTTCCAGTTCAGCGTTTCTCATGATGTACTCGGCATATAAGTTAAATAAACAGGGTGACAATATACAGCCTTGACGAACTCCTTTTCCTATTTGGAACCAGTCTGTTGTTCCATGTCCAGTTCTAACTGTTGCTTCCTGACCTGCATACAAATTTCTCAAGAGGCAGATCAGGTGGTCTGGTATTCCCATCTCTTTCAGAATTTTCCACAGTTTATTGTGATCCAGACAGTCAAAGGCTTTGGCATAGTCAATAGAGCATAAATAGATGTTTTCTGGAACTCTCTTGCTTTTTCTATGATCCAGTGGATGTTGGCAATTTGATCTCTGGTTCCTCTGCCTTTTCTAAAACCAGCTTGAACATCTGGAAGTTCACGGTTCACATATCGCTGAAGCCTGGCTGGGAGAATTTTGAGCATTACTTTACTAGTGTGTAAGATGAATGCAGTTGTGCTGTAGTTTGAGCATTCTTTGGCAGTGCCTTACTTTGGGATTGGAATGAAAACTGACATTTCCAGTCCTGTCGCCACTGCTGAGTTTTCCAAATTTGCTGGCATATTGAGTGCAGCACTTTCACAGCATCATCTTTCAGGATTTGAAATAACTCAGCTGGAATTCCATCACCTCCACTAGCTTTGTTCATAGTGATGCTTTCTAAGGCCCTCTTGACTTCACATTCCAGGATGTCTGGCTCTAGGTCAGTGATCACACCATTGTGATTATCTGGGTCGTGAAGATCTTTTTTGTACAGTTCTTCTGTGTATTCTTGCCATCTCTTCTTAATATCTTCTGCTTCTGTTAGGTCCATACCATTTCTGTCCTTTATCGAGCCCATCTTTGCATGAAATGTTCCTTTGGTATCGCTGATTTTCTTGAAGAGATCCCTAGTCTTTCCCATTCTGTTGTTCTCCTCTATTTCTTTGCATTGATCGCTGAAGAAGGCTTTCTTATCTCTTCTTGCTATTCTTTGGAACTCTGCATTCAGATGTTTATATCTTTCCTTTTCTCCTTTGCTTTTTGCTTCTCTTCTTTTCACAGCTATTTGTAAGGCCTCCCCAGACAGCCATTTTGCTTTTTTGCATTTCTTTTCTACGGGAATTGTCTTGATCCCTGTCTCCTGTACAATGTCACGAACCTCATTCCATAGTTCATCAGGCACTCTATCAGATCTAGGCCCTTAAATCTATTCTCACTTCCACTGTATAATCATAAGGGATTTGATTTAGGTCATACCTGAATGGGCTAGTTGTTTTCCCTACTTTCTTCAATTTAAGTCTGAATTTGGCAATAAGGAGTTCATGGTCTGAGCCACAGTCAGCTCCTGGTCTTGTTTTTGCTGACTGTATAGAGCTTCTCCATCTTTGGCTGCAAAGAATATAATCAATCTGATTTCGGTGTTGACTATCTGGTGATGTCCATGTATAGAATCTTCTCTTGTGTTGTTGGAAGAGGGTGTTTGTTATGACCAGTGCATTTTCTTGGCAAAACTCTATTAGTCCTTGCCCTGCTTCATCCCGTATTCCAAGGCCAAATTTGCCTGTTACTCCAGGTGCATCTTGACTTCCTACTTTTGCATTCCAGTCCCCTATAACGAAAAGGACATCATTTTGGGGTGTTAGTTCTAAAAGGTCTTTTAGGTCTTCATAGAACCTATTACCTTGCCAAAAAAAGACCCTATTTTTAAAGCAAATTTCATATATATTTATTTTATAATTTTTGTAACTTTGTTTTGTTTTTTTAATATTGTTTTTGAAAAGCTAACCTCTACTCTAGATTTTTATCTTTGCCTTTTAGTATTTGTTATCAATTTTGTTCCTTTAAGAACCCAATCTTCAGTACCCATTTTTACTTGGGAGTGAGATTACTGACTTGATTGCTCTCTTCCCCTTTTGACTCTCTTTTTCCTCCACCAGGTCGCCTCTATCTCCTCCCTCCCCCTTCTCTACACAACTCTGTGGATCTCTTTGTGTTCTGGGCTGTGGAGAACACTTAGGGAACTGATTACTGGCTGGATCTGTATCTCTCCTTCTGAATCCCCCTTTTATCCTCCTGGCCACCTCTGTCTCCTTCCTCCCTCTTCCTTCTCTGTGTAAGTCCGTGAACATCTCTGAAGGATCCAGACTGTGGAGAGCACATAGGGAAGTGATTACTGGCTAGCTTTGTCTCTCCCCCTTTTGATTCCCCCTATTCTCCTCCTGGTCACTTCTATCTCCCTCTCCCCTCTTCTTTTCTCCATGTAACTCTGGGTACCTCTCCAGGTGTCCCACACTGTGGAGAAACTTTTCATCATTAACTTAGATGTTTTATCATGGTGCTGTATAGATGGAAAAGTCTTGAGGCTACTGTAAGAATAAGACTGAAAACCAGAGGCAGGAGGATTAAGTCCAAATCCTGAGAACACCAGAGAACTCCTGACTCCAGGGAACATTAATTGATAGGAGCACATCAAAAGCCTCCATACCTACACTGAAACCAAGCACCACCAAAGGACCAACAACTTCCAGAGCAAGACATATCACTCAAGTTCTCCAGCAACACAGGAACATAGCCCTGAACTTCAATATACAGGCTGCCCAAAGTCACACCAAACCCACTGACATCTCAAAACTCACTACTGGACACTTCATTGCATTCCAGAGAGAAGAAATACAACTGCACCCACCAGACACTGATACAAGCTTCCCTAACCAGGAAACCTTGACAAGCCACCCATCCAACCCCACCCACAGTGAAAAACCTCCACAATAAAGAGGAACCACAAACTGCCAGAATACGGAAAGGTCATCCCAAACACAGCAATATAAACAAGATGAAGAGACAGAGGAATATGCAGCAGGTAAAGAACAGGATAATGCCCACCAAACCAAACAAAAGAGAAAGAGATAGGGAATCTACCTGATAGAGGATTCCAAATAATGATAGAGAAAATGATCCAAAATCTTGAAAACAAAATGGAGTTACAGATATATAGCCTGGAGACAAGGATTGAGAAGATGCAAGAAAGGTTTAACAAGGACCTAGAAGAAATAAAAAAGAGTCAATATATAATGAATAATGCAATAAATGAGATCAAAAACACTCTGGAGGGAACCCACAGTAGAATAACAGAAGTAGAAGATAGGATAAGTGAGGTAAAACATAGAATGGTAGAAATAAATGAACAGAGGGGGAAAAAAAAGAATTAAAAGAAATGAGGACAAACTCAGAGACCTCTGGGACAATGTTAAATGCCCCAACATTAAAATCATAGGAGTCCCAGAAGAAGAAGACAAAAAGAAAGACCATGAGAAAATACTTGAGGAGATAATAGTTGAAAACTTCCCTAAAATGGGGAAGGAAATATTCACCCAAGTCCAAGAATCCCAGAGAGTACAAAACAGGATAAACCCAAGGTGAAATACCCCCAGACACATATTAATCAAATTAACAAGGATCAAACACAAAGAACAAATATTAAAAGCAGCAAGGGAAAAACAACAAATAACACACAAGGGGATTCCCATAAGGATAACAGCTGATCTTTCAATAGAAACTCTTCAGGCCAGGAAGGAATAGCAGGACATACTTAAAGTGATGAAAGAAAATACCCTACAGCCAGATTACTGTACCCAGCAAGGATCTCATTCAAATCTGAAGGAGAAATCAAGAGCTTTACAGACAAGCAAAAGCTGAGAAAATTCAGCACCACCAAACGAGCTCTCCAACAAATGCTAGAGGATCTTCTCTAGACAGGAAACACAAAAAGGGTGTATAAACTCAAACCCAAAACAATAAAGTAAATGGCAATGGGATCATACTGATCAATAATTACCTTAAATGTAAATGGGTTGAATGCCCCAACTAAAAGACAAAGACTGGCTGAATGGATACAAAAACAAGACCCCTATATATGTTGTCTACAAGAGACCCACCTCAAAATAAGGGACACATACAGACTGAAAGGGAAGGGCTGGAAAAAGATATTCCTTGCAAATAGAGACCAGAAGAAAGCAGGAGTAGCAATACTTAGATAAAATAGACTTTAAAACAAGGCTGTGAAAAGAGACAAAGAAGAACACTACATAATGATTAAAGGATCAATCCAAGAAGAAGATATAACAATTATAAATATATATATATGCACCCAACATAGGAGCATCACAATATGTAAGGCAAAATGTTAACAAGTATGAAAGGGGAAATGAACAATAACACAATAATAGTGGGAGACTTTAATACCCCACTCACACCTACGGATAGATCAACTAAACAGAAAATTAATGTGGAAACACAGACTTTAAATGATACAACAGACCAGTTAGACCTAATTGATATCTATAGGACATTTCACCCCAAAATAATGAATTTCACCTTTTTCTCAAGTGCACACGGAACCTTCTCCAGGATAGATCACATCCTGGACCATAATTCTAGCCTTGGTAAATTTTAAAAAATGAAATCATTCCAAGCATCTTTTCTGACCACAATTCAGTAAGATTAGATCTCAATTACAGGAGAAAAACTATTAAAAATTTCCAACATATGGAGGCTGAACAACACTGTGCTGAATAACCAACAAATCACAGAAAAATCAAAAAAGAAATCAAAATATGCATAGAAATGAATGAAAATGAAAACACAACAACCCAAAACCTATGGGACACTGTACAAGCAGTGCTAAGGGGAAGGTTCATAGCAATACAGCTTTACCTCAAGAAACAAGAAAAAAGTCAAATAACCTAACTCTACACCTAAAGCACTAGAAAAGGAAGAAATGAAGAACCCCAGGGTTAATAGAAGGAAAGAAATCTTTAAAATTAGGGCAGAAATAAATGCAAAAGGAACAAAAGAGACCATAGCAAAACTCAACAAAGCCAAAAACTGGTTCTTTGAAAGGATAAATAAAATTGACAAACCATTAGCCAGACTCATCAAGAAACAAAGGGAGAAGAATCAAATCAACAAAATTAGAAATGAAAATGGAGAGATCACAATAGACAACACAGAAATACAAAGGATCATAAGAAACTACTAACAGCAATTATATGTCAATAAAATGGACAACGTGGAAGAAATGGACAAATTCTTAGAAAAGTACAACTTTCCAAAACTGAACCAGGAAGAAATAGAAAATCTTAACAGACCCATCACAAGCACGGAAATTGAAACTGTAATCAGAAATCTTCCAGCAAACAAAAGCCCAGGTCCAGACGACTTCACAACTTAATTCTACCAAAAATTTAGAGAAGAGCTGACACCTATCCTACTTAAACTCTTCCAGAAAATTGCAGAGGAAGGTAAACTTCCAAACTCATTCTATGAGGCCACCATCACCCTAATACCAAAACCCGACAAAAATGACACACAAAAAAAGAAAACTACAGGCCAATATCACTAATGAACATAGATGCAAAAGTCCTTAACAAAATTCTAGCAAACAGAATCCAACAACATATTAAAAAGATCATACATCATGACCAAGTGGGCTTTATGTGAGGGATGCAAGGATTCTTCAATATCTACAATATCTAGTGTGTGTAATACATCACACTAACAAATTGAAAGATAAAAATCATATGATTATCTCAATAGATGCAGAGAAAGTCTTTGACAAAATTCAACATCCATTTATGATAAAAACTCTCCAGAAAGCAGGAATAGAAGGAACATACCTCAACATAATAAAAGCTATATATGACAAACCCACAGCAAACATTATCCTCAATGGTGAAAAATTGAAAGCATTTCCTCTAAAGTCAGGAACAAGACAAGGGTGCCCACTTTCACCACTACTATTCAACAGAGTTTTGGAAATTTTGGCCACAGCAATCAGAGCACAAAAAGAAATAAAGAGAATCCAAATTGTAAAAGAAGAAGTAAAACTCTCACTTATTGCAAATAACATGATACTCTACATAGAAAACCCTAAAGACTCCACCAGAAGATTACTAGAGCTAATCAATGAATATAGTTAAGTTGCAGGATATAAAATCAACACACAGAAATCCCTTGCATTCCTATACACTAATAATGAGAAAATAGAAAGAGAAATTAAGGAAACAATTCCATTCACCATTGCAACGAAAAGAATAAAATACTTAGGGATATATCTACCTAAAGAAACAAAAGACCTATACATAGAAAACTATAAAACACTGGTGAAAGAAATCAAAGAAGATACAAATAGATGGAGAAATATACCATGTTCATGGATCAGAAGAATCGATATAGTGAAAATGAGTATGCTACCCAAAGCAATCTATAGATTCAATGCAATCCCTATCTAGCTACCAATGATATTCCTCACAGAGCTAGAACAAATAATTTCACAATTTGTATGGAAATACAAAAAACCTCGAATAGCCAAAGCAATCTTGAGAAAGAAGAATGGAACTGGAGGAATCAACCTGCCTGACTTCAGGCTCTACTACAAAACCGCAGTCATCAAGACAGTGTGGTACTGGCACAAAAACAGAAATACAGATCAATGGAACAAAACAGAAAGCCCAGAGATAAATACATCTAAGGACATCTTATCTTTGACAAAGAAGGTAAGAATATACAATGGGGAAAAGACAAGCTTTTTAACAATTGATGCTGGGAAAACTGGTCAACCACTTGTAAAAGAATGAAACTAGAACACTTTGTAACACCATACACAAAAATAAACTCAAAATGGATTAAAGATCTAAACGTAAGAACAGAAAACATAAAACTCCTAGAGGAAAACATAGGCAAAACACTCTCTGACATAAAGCACAGCAGGATCCTCTATGACCCACCTCCCAGAACATTGGAAATAAAAGCAAAAATAAACAAATGGGACCTAATTAAAATTAAAAGCTTCTGCACAACAAAGGAAACTATAAGCAAGGTGAAAAGACAGCTTTCAGATTGGGAGAAAATAATAGCAAACGAAGCAACTGACAAAGAATTAATCTCAAAAATACACAAGCAACTCCTGCAGTTCAATTCCAGAAAAATAAATGACCCAATCAAAAAATGGGCCAAGAACTAAACAGACATTTCTCCAAAGAAGACATACAAATGGCTAACAAACACATGAAAAGATGCTCAACATCACTCATTATCAGAGAAATGCAAATCAAAACCACAAAGAGGTATCATTTCAAGCCAGTCAGAATGACTGCGATCCAAAAGTCTACAAGCAATAAATGCTGGAGAGGGTGTGGAGAAAAGGGAACCCTCTTACACTGTTGGTGGGAATGCAAACTAGTACAGCCACTATGGAGAACAGTGTGGAGATTCCTTAAAAAACTGGAAATAGGACTGCCATATGACCCAGCAATCTGCATACACACCGAGGAAACCAGAATTGAAAGAGACACGTATACCCCAATGTTCATCGCAGCACTGTTTATAATAGCCAGGACATGGAAGCAACCTAGATGTCCATCAGCGGATGAATGGATAAGAAAGCAGTGGTACATATACACAATGGAATATTACTCAGCCATTAAAAAGAATACATTTGAATCAGTTTTAATGAGGTGGATGAAACTGGAGCCTATGTACAGAGTGAAGTAAGAAAGAAAAACACCAATACAGTATACTAACGCATATATATGGACTTTAGAAAGATGGTAACAATAACCCTATATGTGAGACAGCAAAAGAGACACAGATGTATAGAACAGTATTTTGGACTCTGTGGGAGAGGGCGAGGGTGGGATGATTTGGGAGCATGGCATGGAAATATGTATATTATCATATGTGAAACGAATCGCCAGTCCAGGTTTGATGCATGATACAGGGTGCTCAGGGCTGGTGCACTGGGATGACCCAGATGGATGGGATGGGGAAGGAGGTGGGAGGGTTTCAGGATGGGAAACACAGGTACCACTGTGGCAGATTCATGTCAATGTATAGCAAAACCAATACAATATTGTAAAGTAATTAGCCTCCAATTAAAATAAATAAATTTATATTAAAAAAAGAAAATGTATATGGAGATGCAAAGGAAAAGCCACTGACATAAAAAAATAAATAACAAAAAATAAAAAAATAAAATTTGTTTGGAAACACAAAAAACCCTGAATAGCCAAAACAATCTTGAGGAACAAGAATAAAGCTGGAGGAATCATGCTGACTTCAGACCTAGTACAAAGTTAGAGTACAAACGACAGTATGGTACTGATTCAAAAAGACATACATAGATCAATGGAAAAGGAGATAAATCCCAGAAATAAACCCACAAGCTTATGGTCAATTGATCTACAAAAAGAGAGGCAAGAACATATAATGGAGGAAAGACAGTCTATTCAATAAGTAGTGCTGAGAAAACTAAACAGCTGTATGGCTGTATGTAAAAGAATGAAAATAGAACATCCTCTAATACAATATACAAAAAAAAAAAAAAAAAAAAAAACAAATTCAACATGGATTTAAGACCAAAGGTAAGACCAGATGCTACAAAGCTCCTAGAGGAAACCATAGGCAGAATATTCTCTGACTTAAATCGCAGCAACATTTTTTTTTTTTTTAGTTCTGTCTCCTACAGTAATAGAAATAAAAACCAAAAAATGGGACGTAATTAAACTCAAAAGCTTTTGCACAGCAAAGGAAACCATAAGCAAAACAAAAAGACAATCTACAGAAAGGGAGAAAATATTTGCAAATGATTCAACTCATAAGGCATTAATTTCCAAAATATACAAAACAGCTCGTACATATCAAAGCCCAAACAACCCAATCAAAAAATAGGCAGAAGGGGCTTTCCTGGTGGTCAGGTGGTTAAGAATCTGCCTGCCAATGCAGAGGACATGGGTTTGATTCCTGGTCCAGGAAGATTCCAAATGCCCTGTGCCGCAACTCCTGATCCAGCACTCTACAGCCCGCGAGCTGCAACTACTAAAGCCATTCACGCTCTGCAAGAAAAGAAGCCACCGCAATGAGAAGCTTGTACATCGCAACTAGAGAAAACCCGTGCACAGTAACACAGACCCAGTGCAGCCAGGGAAAAAAAGGGGGGGGTGGGGGGGGCAGAACACCCAAACTGACATTTCTCCAAAGAAGACATACAGATAACCAAGAGGCACATGAAAAAATGCTCAACATCGCTTATTATTAGAGAAATGCAAATCAAAATGACAATGAGATATCGCCTCACACCAGTCAAAAGGGCCATGATCAAAAAATCCACAAATTATAAACGCTGGTAAGGATGTGAAGAAAAAGGAACCCTCCTATACTGATGGTGGGAATGTAAATTGGTACAGCCACTATGGAGAACAGTATGAAGGTTCCTTAAAAAACTAAAAGTAGAGCTACCATATGATCCTGCAATCCTACTCCTGAGCATATTACCTGGAGAAAACTATAATTCAAAAAGATACATGCACCCCAATGCTCATTGCAGCACTATTTACAATAGCCAAGACATGGAAGTAACCTAAATATACATCAACAGATGAATGGGTAAACAGGAGGTGGTGTATTTATACAATGGAATACTACGCCCATAAAAAAATGAAATAATGCCATTTGCAGCAACATGAATGGACCTAGAGATTATCATACTAAGCCAGACAAAGACAAACATCAAATGATATCACTTATATGGAATCTCTTTTTAAAATGATGCAAATGAAGCTATTTACAAAACAAAAATAGACCTACTGATTTAGAAAACAAATTTATGGTTACCAGGGTGATAGTGGGGAAGAGGGATAGTAGAGGAGGTGGGATAGAGAGGGAGGAGAGAATAAATTAGCAGTTTGGGATTAACACATATACACTATGACTGAGTGAACTGAACTAATGTATAAAATAGATAAATAAGGACTTATTGTATAGTACAGGAACCATATTTAGTATCTTGTAATAACCTATAATGGAAAAGAATTTTTAAAAGAACATATGTATGTATCATTTTGATAATATGATATTATGATGTAGTTGTGACGTGATACAGTTTTTGTCATAACTATCATTTTGCTGTACACCTGAAACTAACACAATATTGTAAACTATACTTCAGTTAAAAAAAAAAAAGTTTTAAAAAGTTAACAGGGGACTAGGTAAAGTGGACAAATGTAAAGTTATTTTGAAAAAAGATGTTAAGTACAATGACAAAACTAAAATATTTAGGTATAAATCCAGAACTGATATCCTCTATACTGAAAACTAGCTCACATCACTTAGTGAGATTAAGGAAGACTTAAATAAGCCATAAATATAACTCAGTATTGAAATTTTCAGTATTGACAATAGTTGAAAGTTTATGAAAGCTATCAAACAGCCTATTTTTATTGATATGGCCTGTACCTCTTTCTATATTTCATTATTTTCTGTTAAATTATTAATTTAACAGAAGTTAATTAAGCTGTTAATTAAATTACTTATAATATGCTATATGGTAAGGTTAAAAAACTTTACATTTTAAATTGAACACAAAAACCAACAATTGATTCAGCAGTTTAAGGTAGTTGTTCGTTGACATAAAATAATGCCAACTTTAATTATCTCATTTATTGGCTTCAAAGAGTCTACCCAGATAATATCGCTTATACCATTCCAAAACTTTACCTTCAATTCTGTTGGAGTGAAAAACCTCCTGAAAACATCTCTACAGTAATTACATAGAGACATTAGAGAATGGGTGTGTCTATTAAAATTCTGTGTGCTGAATTTTCCCTTACCATGATTAAGAAGAATTTTGTTCCTCGTGGACTCCTTAAATGCAACATAAAGATTCTGAATATCTTTCATCAATTGCCTACTTTTGAAGCCACTTTCTTCTCATTGAAAGAGTGCAGAACACTGAAAATCTTACTGTCACTATTGATCAGCAAGCACCAAAGGGCAGAGCATTGAGTTAGAGGATGAGAAAAAGACACTGATGTCCTGTTGATTAAAATCTTTGTGATGTGAAAAGGAAATATGCATGATGAGGAATGAATTAATAAGACAAAACATGTTACCAAATAAAGGACTGTTAGAGTGACTCTGGGCAGATTTTCTGCATTTTCTTGTTTTTGTGTCAAACCTGAACTTCCTTCTGGTGTTGGTGTAAAAAAGTCAACATGTAAATATTGGCCCAAACCATAAGGAACACAAAGAGAAGGTCATTAGTAAGAATAACACTTATAAATGCAACACAAGACTCAAATGTTGTACAGTATTTCAGAGGAAATCCATGCCCAATAAAAGTAACATTTTTTGATGGTGTACTACCTCTTATGATCTGGATGTTGAGCAAGAGGTTAAAAGAAGAGGAAAGAAGATAAAATTAAACTGGATGCTTTGGGTTTGAGCCATGGCAGGATACAGACAGAGGCTGGGACTGATGGTGAAAATCCACGTGCAACTCTGTAAATGACTATTACCACTTGACATTGAACGTCATCTAGAATATGTTTAATTCCAAAATAAAAAATCACTTCTGGAATGCCTGTACAAATTATGATAACCATAATACAAAAAGTCAAATGGATGAGAGTATTACCTATGACCTTCTTTTGACTTATTTCAAAGTGAATGTAAGCATATGCCATGAGCAACAAGTTCCCTAAAACTCCAATGAAGGTTTGGGAGAGGAACAAATTTCCAAGGATCACATTGTATGAAAACATTTTTTGGTGTCTTTCTTAGGATTAAGAACAATGCTCAAATACCTGGAAGTAGAATTGAATACAGGTTATAAGTTGACAAAATCAGTTGACATACAGAAAATAGTGGAAAACTGTATCAGGTTAAAGAAAAAACTACCCTAGATCTTGAAACACTGCGTGGTACATAAGGTAACATTCCTTTATGGCATTTATGAGATTGATAGAGGAATAGATAATAAGATAATAAGAAATAACTAGATCTATAAATATTGTACAATTTTATTTGCTCCCTCAAGAAAGCAGAAGAGAGAAAATGAAACATTTGTAATCAATGCATGATTAAAAATAGTATTAAGTATGTTCTCCTTAAGAGTTATTAAAATTGCATAAATTTGAGAAAATAATTATGTGATACTTTAAAATATACACAATCCTACTCATATAGACATAAACACATTTAATACTTTACTAAAGCTATTTTATTGGAGAAGGAAATGGCAACCCACTCCAGTATCCTTGCCTGGAAAATCTCATGGACAGAAGAGCCTGGTGGGCTGCAGTCCATGAGGTCGCAAAGAGTCGGGCACGACTGGGCAACTAACACTTACTTACTTACTTAAAGCTTTTTTAATTTTTTAAAGAACTGATAACATACATAGAATGTTATATCATGTTTACAATTGATAACAAGCATTTTCCATGTAAATAGAATGCTTTGTAAACATGATTTTAAATATATTTTTTAAAATATATTTCCCGGTTTCTAAAAACATCTTCAAATTTATTTCTAAATTTCCTCAACTAGAAATACTGCTGTATTCTTCAGTTACCAAGCTTTATGTATAACTGGCTGCTGCTGCTGCTGCTGCTGCTAAGTCGCTTCAGTCGTGTCCGACTCTATGCGACCCCATAGACGACGGCCCACCAGGCTCCCCCGTCCCTGGGGTTCTCCAGGCAAGAACACAGGAGTGGGTTGCCATTTCCTTCTCCAATGCATGAAAGTGAAAGGTGAAAGTGAAGTCACTCAGTCATGTCCGACTCTTAGCGACCCCATGGACTGCAGCCTACCAGGCTCCTCCATCCATGGGATTTTCCAGGCAAGAGTACTGGAGTGGGGTGCCATTGCCTTCTCCGTATAACTGGCAATAATTGCCAAATTATTTCCAGAAAGTTATACCCGAATAAATTCATCTTCAACAAAGTATCTAATAACCAAACTGACATAGAATTATCTTTGATAATCTTTGCCATTGTTGGAGAAAAATATGGCTTTGCTGTTGTAATTTGATTTTGTATTAGCTTGAACTATTAAAAACAAACTTGATGATTTGCCTTGCATCTTGTCAATTCAAAGTATCTGAAAGGATTTGCATATTTGTATAACCAATATTATATTTTGTGTATTTATTTTGCCATTAAATTTTGTTCATATATTTTTTCTAGTTTATTGAATCTGATTTACTGTACACAAAATTAGTTGTCCTTCAGCATTTGTTGATTTTAAAATAAGAAAGTTACCAGCTAACTTCTGAGATTTATTTCTAAGATTTCTATCAAATATTTAGTAACAATTAACTTGATTTTAATCTGGAATTATTAGTGTGTATATATGTTAGTATACAAATATAGGTATACATATACACATAAATGATACAAATATTTATGTATATATATATATGTACATATGTGTGTGTATGTTCATATAACATCCCCTACCAAGACCAATAGTTGTACAATGGAAAATCAAAAAGCGGGAGACATAGACAACATTTGCAATGCATCTAACTGAAAATGTCTTAATTCTTATCTCCTCCATATGCTAATTTCTCCTTAAAACCTATAAGAAAAAGACAGGGTACCCAAAAGACAATTAGACAATTTATGGAAAAATAATTCACAGAAGGGGATACCCAGTGATCAGACTTTGAAAATATACTTCAGTAGCAATTACAAAAATGCATATTAGAAGAACAAGACACTATTGTACTTCATCACGCTGACAAAAACATCAGTCTCATAATCTTAAAAGCTAGTGAGGATGTGGGAAAATAGAACTCTCACATGCCGTTAGCAGTACTGTAAACAAGTATGCTAATTCTAGAGTACAGTTTGGAAGTGTTTAGTGAATTTAATATGCTTGTAATATATTAGTGAATTTAATATGATGTACCATTTGATACATCAGTTTCATGCCTGAGTATATATTCAGTATAAATAGCTTTATAAGATGATACAACTACTCACCAATTCAGATACAGATGGATATAAATGTGATGACTGCAAATGAAACAATAATATGCATAAGGTACTAAGAATGATTTAGATTTAAGTCATTAAAATATAAAGATCTGAAAAGATAGAACTGAATGCTGCTGCTGCTGAGTCACTTCAGTCGTGTCTGACTCTGTGTGACCCCATAGATGGCAGCCTACCAGGCTCCCCCGTCCCTGGGATTCTCCAGGCAAGAACACTGAAGTGGGTTGCCATTTCCTTCTCCAATGCATGAAAGAGAAAAGTGAAAGTGAAGGCGCTCAGTCGTGTCCGACCCTCAGCGACCCCATGGACTGCAGCCTACCAGGCTCCTCCGTCCATGGGATTTTCCAGGCAAGAGTACTGGACTGGGGTGCCATTGCCTTCTCCGTAGAACTGAATAAACAGTCAAAATCATACCAAGTGATATCACAAAAAATTTGTGCATATTAAATAGAAATCTTAATGACTATATAAGAGAAAATTTTGAGGAATGAGTTTAAGGGAACTGATTATGTATTAATATGTAGATGTCTGCACACACTTCTGGACCAATGAAAGTAGTGTCCTTAAAAGTGGGACATATGATGGTGAACCCAATACAAAGGAGACAGATACATCACTTTACCTACAACTGTCCAGCATGGCGCTATTCAATAATATATATTTAAGTTACTCATGATAGGTCATGTCTGACTCTTTGTGACCCCATGGACTGTAGCCCACCAGGCTCCTCTGTCCATGGGATTTCCCAGGCAGGAATACTGGACTGGGTTGCCACTTTCTACACCAGGGGATCTTCCTGAACCAGGGATAGAACCCACATCTCCAGCATTGGCAGGCAGATTCTTTACAACAGGGTATGGAGGGATAAATTAGAAGTTTGGGACTAATACATACACACTACCACATAAAATAGATAACAAGGGCCTAACAAATAGCACAGGGAACTATAATTCAACATCTTGTAATCATCTAAAAGACAATGAACTTCTTATTGCCAAATTCAGACTTCAGTTGAAGAAAGTCAGGAAAACCACTAGGCCATTCAGGTATGACCTAAACCAAGTCCCTTATGATATACAGTGAAAGTGACAAATAGAGTCAAGGGATTAGATCTGATAGACAGAACGCCTGAAGAACTATGGATGGAGCTGTGTAACATTGTATAGGAGGCACTTATCAAAACCATACCCAAGAAAAAAAATGCAAAATGGTTGTCCAAGGAGGCCTTACAAGTAGCTGAGAAAAGAAGAGAAGCAAAAGGCAAAGGAGAAAAGGAAAGATATATCCATCTGAATGCAGAGTTCCAAAGAACAGCAAGAAGAGATAAGAGAGATAAGAAAGCCTTCCTAAGTCAACAATACAAAGAAATAGAGGAACAAAATAGAATGAGAAAGACTATAGATCTCTTCAAGAAAATCAGAGATATCAATGGAACATTTCATGCAAAGATGGGCACAATAAAGGACAGAAACGGTATGGACCAAACAGAAGCAGAAGATATTAAGAAGGGGTGGCAACAATACAGAGAAGAACTATACAAACAATGATCTTAACGACACAGATAACCACAATGGTGTGATCACACATCTAAAGCCAGATATCTTTGACTGTGAAGTCAATGGGCCTTAGGAAGGATCACAATGAACAAAGCTGGTGGAGGTGATGGAATTCCAGCTGAATTATTTCAAATCCTAAAAAAAAATGATGCTGTGAAAGTGCTGCACTCAATATGCCAGCACATTTGGAAAACTCAGCATGCATGTCAGCAGTGGCCACAGGATGGGAAAGGTCAGTTTTCATTCCAATCCCAAAGAAAGGCAGTGCCCAGAATGTTCAAACTACCGCACAATTACACTCATTTCACATGCCAGCAAGTTCAGTTCAGTTCAGTCACTCAGTCGTGTCCGACTCTTTTCAACCCCATGAATTGCAGCACGCCAGGCCTCCCTGTCCATCACCAACTCCTGGAGTTCACCCAGACTCATGTCCATCGAGTCAGTGATGCCATCCAGCCATCTCATCCTCTGTTGTCCCCTTCTCCTCCTGCCCCCAATCTCTCCCAGCATCAGAGTCTTTTCCAATGAGTCAACTCTTCGCATGAGGTGGCCAAAGTACTGGAGTTTCAGCTTTAGCATCATTCCTTCCAAAGAAATCCCAGGGCTGATCTCCTTTGGAATGGACTGGTTGGATCTCCTTGCAGTCCAGCAAAGTAATGCTCAATATTCGCCAAGCTAGGCTTCAACAGTATGTGAACTTTCAGATGTTCAAGCTGGATTTAGAAAGGTAGAAGCACCAGAGATCAAATTGCCAACATCCACTGGATCATCAAAAAAGCAAGAGAGTTCCAGAAAAACATCTACTCCTGCTTCATTCCCTATGCTAAAGCCTTTGACTGTGTGGATCACAACAAACTGTGGCAAATTCTTAAAGAGATGGGAATACCAGACCACCTTACCTGTCTCCTGAGAAACCTGTATGCAGGTCAAGAAGCAACAGTTAGAACTGGACATGGAACAACAGACTGGTTCCAAATTGGGAAAGGAATAACATCAAGGCTGTATATTGTCACCCTGCTTATTTAACTTACATGCAGAGTTCATCATGCAAAAGCCATGCTTAAGGAAGCACAAGCTGGAATCAAGATTGCCAAGAAAAATATCAATAACTTCAGATATGCAGATTACCCCGCCCTTATGGCAGAAAGCAAAG
Source organism: Bos javanicus (assembly GCF_032452875.1). NCBI lineage: Eukaryota > Metazoa > Chordata > Mammalia > Artiodactyla > Bovidae > Bos > Bos javanicus. Next base: position 36,743,041 of record NC_083895.1, on the reverse strand, counting down.
AGGAACTAAAGAGCCTCTTGAAGAAAGTAAAAGAGGAGAGTGAAAAAGCTGGCTTAAAATTCAACATTTAAAAAATGAAGATTAGGGCATCCAGTCCCATCACTTCATGGCAAATAGATGAGGAAACAATGGAAACAGTGACAGACCTTATTATCTTGGGCTCCAAAACCACTGCAGATGGTGACTGCAGCCTTGAAATTAAAAGGTGCTTGCTCCCTGGAAGAAAAGCTATGACCAATCTAGACAGCATATTAAAAAGCAGACATTATTTTCCTGACAAAGCTCTGTCTAATCAAAGCTATGGTTTTTCCAGTAGTCATGTATGGATATTAGAGTTGGACCATAAAGAAGGCTGAGCACTGAAGAATTGATGATTTTGAACTGTGGTGCTGGAGAAGACTCTTGAGAGTCCCTTGGACCGCAAGGAGATCAAACCAGTCAATTCTAAAGGAAATGAATCCTGAATATTCATGGGAAGGACTGATGCCAAAACTCAATACTTTGGCCACCTGATCGAAGAGCTGACTCATTAGAAAAAGACCTTGATGCTGGAAAAGACTGAAGGCAGAAGGAGAAGGGCAAGACAGAGGACGAGATGGTTGAATGGCATCACCAACTCAATGGACGTGAGTTTGAGCAAGCTCCAGGAGAATGTGAAGGACAGGAAAGCCTGGTGTGCTGCAGACCATGGGATCACAAAAAGTCAGACACAATTGAGTTACTGAAAAACAACAAATAACCTAAAATAGAAAACAATGTGAAATGATTAGATTTTAATACACATGTATACTGAATCACTCTGCTGCACAACTGAAAGTAACAACATTGTAAGTCAACTATCCTTCAATTTAAAAAAAAATAGGAAAAAGTAAATGGAAAGATAATGAAGTAATTTAACTATGTATTTTGACTCAATATATCCAAATATTTCAACATATAAAAATATTGAGATTTTTAGATTCTTTTTCAATTTCAAGTTTTCAAAATTCAGCAAGTGTTTTATATTTAAAGCACATATTGGTTTGAATTAGCCACACTTTAGGTACACATTGGCTCAGTTCAGTTGCTCAGTCATGTCCAACTCTTTGCGACCCCATGAATCACAGCACGCCAGGCCTCCCTGTCCATCACCAACTCCCAGAGTTCACCCAAACTCATGTGCATCGACTCAGTGATGCCATTCAGCCATCTCATCCTCTGTCATTTCCTTCTCCTCTGCCCCAATCCCTCCCAAGCATCAGGGTCTTTTCCAATGAGTCAACTCTTTGCATGAGGTGGACAAAGTATTGGAGTTTCAGCTTTAGCGTAAGTCCTTCCAATGAACACCCAGGACTGATCTCCTTTAGAATGGACTAGTTGGATCTCCTTGCAGTCCAAGGGACTCTCAAGAGTCTTCTCCAACACCACAGTTCAAAAGCATCAATTCTTCGGTGCTCAGCTTTCTTCACAGTCCAGCTCTCACATCCATACGTGACCACTGGAAAAACAATAGCCTTGACTAGATGGACCTTTGTTGGCAAAGTAATATCTCTGCTTTTCAATATGCTATCTAGGTTGGTCATAATTTTCCTTCCAAGGAGTAAGCGTCTTTTAATTCATGGCTGCAAATCACCATCCGCAGTGATTTTGGAGCCCCCCAAAATTAAGTCTGACACTGTTTCCACTATTTCCCCATCTATTTCCCATGAAGTGATGGGACCAGATGCCATGATCTTAGTTTTCTGAATGTTGAGCTTTAAGCCAACCTTTTCACTCCCCTCTTTCACTTTCATCAAGAGGATCTTTAGTTCTTCACTTTCTGCCATAAGGGTGGTGTCATCTGCATATCTGAGGTTATTGATATTTCTCCCAGCAATCTTGATTCCAGCTTGTGCTTCTTCCAGCCCAGCGTTTCTCATGATGTACTCTGCATATAAGTTGAATAAGCATGGTGACAATATACAGCCTTGACATACTCCTTTTCCTATTTGGAACAGTCTGTTGTTCCATGTCCAGTGCTAACTGTTGCTTCCTGACCTGCATATAGGTTTCTCAAGAGGCAGATCAGGTGGTCTGATATTCCCATCTCTTTCAGAATTTTCCACAGTTTATTGTGATCCACACAGTCAAAGACTTTGGCATAGTCAATAAAGCAGAATAAAATTAAATATTATAATTTTATAATATATAATAAAAAATTAGAGATACCAAGGGAACATTTCATGCAAAGATGGGCTCGATAAAGGACAGAAATGGTATGGACCTAACAGAAGCAGAAGATATTAAGAAGAGGTGGCAAGAATACACAGAAGAACTGTACAAAAAAGATCTTCACGACTCAGATAATCACAATGGTGTGATCACTCACCTAGAGCCAGACATCCTGGAATGTAAAGTCAAGTGGGCCTTAGGAAGCATCACTACAAACAAAGCTAGTGGAGGTGATGGAATTCCAGCTGAGTTATTTCAAATCCTGAAAGGATGCTGTGAAAGTGCTGCACTCAATATGCCAGCAAATTTGGAAAACTCAGCAGTGGCCACAGGACTGGAAAAGGTCAGTTTTCATTCCAATCCCAAAGAAAGGCAATGCCAAAGAATGCTCAAACTACCACACAATTGCACTCATCTCACACGCTAGTAAAATAATGCTCAAACTTCTCCAAGCCAGACTTCAGCAATAGGCAAACCATGAATTTCCAGATGTTCAAGCTGGTTTTAGAAAAGGCAGAGGAACCAGATATCAAATTGCCAACATGGAATATTACTTAACTATAAAAAGGAATGCATTTGAGTGAGCTCTAATGAGGTGGATGAACCTGGAGCCTATCATACAGAGTGAAGTAAGTCAAAGAGAAAGACAAATAGTATATATTAATGCATATATAGAGAATTTAGAAAGACAGTACCAACGATCCTACAAGCAGGGCAGCAAAGGGGACACAGATGTAAAGAATGGACTTTTGGACTCAGTGGGAGAAGGCAAGGGTGTGATGATTTGAGAAAATAGCATTGAAACACGTACATTACCATATGTAAAACAGATTACCAGTGTGAGTTCAATGCATAAAGCAGCACAGCACCCAAAACCAGTGCTTTGGGACAACCTAGAGGGATGGGGTAGGGAGGGAGGTGGGAGAGGGGTTCAAGATTTGGGGGACACATGTATACCTGTGGCAAATTCATGCTGATGTATAGCAAAAACTGTCATGATATTGTAAAGTAATTACCCTTCAACTGAAATAAATAAAACATTTTTTAAAGAAAATCTATCCTAGATAGCGGGGAAAAAAAAAAAAACAAGAAATGCCAAAGAGAATTAAAATGAGTTACAAATAAAGGGTATAAAACAATGAGAATGTTAATAACAGACCCTTATGGGCCAGGCACACTTCTAAACAATTTACCTATAACAGTTTATTTAATCTTCACAACAACTTTATGGGAGAGTTAGTTTTTATTCCTATTTTACAGATGAGAACACTGAAGCACAGAGAGTACAAATATCTTGCCCAAGGTCATACATCTAGTAAGTGAGAGAGCTGAGATTTGACCCAGAAAACCTGACTCTAGATAAGCTCTTCTAATATTGTGCTATGACACCTTAAGAAAAGAGAATGAAATACAATCAGAAAAGTTTTAAAATAATGGAAAGATATGGGCGAGAAAGGGGAGCATGAAAGAGACTAGGAAAGGATATACAATGTGGCAAAATTAAAAAAGAAAACGGTGATGAGAAAAAGAGAAAAAACAGAAGACAGATCAATTATAACTGACAGAAAAAGTTGATGACATACATAGAAAAAAAACAGTAGGAAAAATGAGGAAAACATGACAATGAGTATCAGAGGAGAAAAGAGAAAAATTTCAGAAGAATCTGTCTCTGTCATTCCCTGCAGGAGCTGAAGCAGAAGTGATTTACCTGTGTAGGTGGGACGTGAATGGGGGGCTAGTGTGGGGCACATCAGCCTCATGCTTATAAGGAACAAATGGTGTTCTCATTTCCCATTTGAGATGCAGTTATTATGTTATCTGCACTGGCCATGACAGGCGCTAGGGTGAAACTCTGAGGCGGTGTTAAAAAAAATGGACAAATTAAATTTGATTGCCAGGTGGCTCTAGAGGTAAAGAACCCACCTACCAATACAGATACATAAGAGATGCAAGTTTGATCCCTGGGTTGGGAAGATCCTTTGGAGGAGGGCATAGAAACCCACTCCTGTACTTTTGGAGAATCCCATGGACAGAGGAGCCTAGTGGGGCTGCAGTTCATGGGGTCACGAAGAGTCGGATGAGACTGAAGCAACTTAGCACATATGCACAAGTTTGGTGCAGCAAATTGTTCCCCAAATGATTTATTGCAACAATTAGCTTCCAAGGCAAAATCATCCTCTAGGGACAAAACTTCCAGAAATAAACATGGCATTAACAGAAAATCAGGGATAAGAAATAAGAATGGAAATAAGTACTGAGAATTTAAAGTTCTTCTGGTGAAACAATAGGTTAACTAGTAAGTTTCGGCATACCAATATTACAGTGTAATATTTTAAATAAAGAGTTAAGAATATAAATATGAAAATAAATGACAGTGTTAAAAGCAAATCATAAAACAGGTTCTAAAGTCTTATTTAAATGTTAATTACCATTATTTAAGAGAATACGCATCCAAGTTATTAGAGACCAAGGAAAATGTATAATATTTTTGATGGTAGGTGATCCTTGTATTTGTTCCTTTGAAACTTTCTTTAGGGGTCATGGGAAGGAATGGAGGAGTAGTCTGGGGTTAACAGATGCAAACTCTTACACATAGAATGAATAAATAACAAGATCCTACTGTATAGCACAGGGAACTATATTCAATATCTTGTGATAAACTAATGAAAAATATGAATATATATATATAACTGTATCAGTCTGCTATACAACAGAAATTAACACAACATTGTAAATCAACTACAGGTCAACTTAAAAAAAAAACTTTAAGTGATATTCTCTGAAATAAAAAATAATAATAGAAAGGAAGAAACTATATTCTTGCCAAATGACTCTACCAAGGAAAATATTATTTTCCTCTGTGATTTGATCAGTGCTACTTTCTAAATTACATGAGTAGAAGTGCTTTAAGTTACATAGCAGGAACTCAGTGAAAGTGAAGTGAAGTGAAAGTCACTCAGTCATGTCTGATTCTTTGCGACCCCAAGGACTATGCAGTCTATGGAATTCTCCAGGCCAGAATACTGGAGTGGGTAGCCTTTCCCTTCTCCAGGGGATCTTCCCAACCCAGGGATCGAACCCAGGTCTCCCACATTGCAGGCGGATTCTTTATCAGCTGAGCCAGAAGGGAAGCCCAAATGGGAAATAAATAAAGTCAAATGGGAAATAAAATGGTATCTTTAAAAAGTAAGTGTTAAAAAGAGAAAGAAAAACACCAATACAGTATACTAAAGCATATATATGGAATTTAGAAAGATGGTAACAATAACCCTGTATACGAGACAGCAAAAGAGACACTGATGTATAGAACAGTATTTTGGGCTCTGTGGGAGAGGGAGAGGGTGGGATGATTTGGGAGAATGGCATTGAAATACGTATAATATCATATATGGAACGAGTCGCCAGTCCAGGTTCGATGCAGGATACTGGATGCTTGGGGCTGGTGCACTGGGACGACCCAGAGGGATGGTATGGGGAGGGAGGAGGGAGGAGGGTTCAGGATGGGGAACACGTGTATACCTGTGGCAGATTCATTTCGATATTTGGCAAAACCAATACAATATTGTAAAGTTTAAAAATAAAAGAAAATTTTGAAAAAAAAGATCTTCAACCATGAAACTACTAAGTTGACTGGCATTACATTGCCTTTCAAAACTAAAGCAGAAACCATGGGTAAATAATTCATCATCCCTAATAGAAGGAAGCATATTAATTCACTTAAAAGACCAACATTTTACTGATATTCTATTCTGAAGAGAATTATTATATGAAAATTTGCACAAGGCATATGAAAAACATTTTGAATATGCCTCCTTCAGTTGCTTTTGGTGAATAGTTTTGGATGACAGAAGACCACACATTTCTAAACCTCATTTTTGCTAGTGCAGCAGCACGTAAGTCACAATTCAAATGCCAGGATTTGTTCATTTACAGACTAGGGTATTTATCCACTGTATTCCTCTATCTAGTGACTGCTGGCAAACCAGCTCATCGAAGTAAAAACTACTGCTTCATAGTGTTTGCTAATTTTCATGTATTTAATTCCACAAATGGTCCAACCACCAGCTTTTAAAATTTTTGAATGTGTTCTTAAAAGCTATTGTTTGCAAATTCCCCAGAACACCACTGCTTTAAAAAAAAAGTATCATGAATTTTCCAGTCTTTTTTTCTCCTTTCTGAGTTCATGAGAGAGTATTTGTAGCAGAGATGTTATAATGTTACATCAAACTCTTTTATGTAAAAAAGAAAAATCCTAACCCTGTGTACGAGACAGCAAAAGAGACACTGATGTATAGAATAGTCTTGTGGACTCTGTGGGAGAGGGAGAGGGTGGGAAGATTTGGGAGAATGGCATTGAAACATGTAAAGTATCATGTATGAAACGAGATGCCAGTCCAGGTTCGTTGCACGATACTGGATGCTTGGGGCTAGTGCACTGGGACGACACAGAGGGATGGTATGGGGAGGGAGGAGGGAGGAGGGAGGAGGGTTCAGGATGGGGAACACATGTAAAAAAAGAAAAAAAAGAAAAATCCAAGGATGACTGATTATTGAATGAGCATATTTTAAAATAATCTTCAGCTGACCAAAAAGCATTCTTCAAGGTCTTAATCTACAAGAGCAAGGTTTCTTTTCAAGATAGGTTTATACTATTCACCATACATGAATAACTCCAAAACTATGAACTGAGTTTACTTCCATTCACTAGTCACTGCAAGCTGTGTGACCTCACCAAAGCTGTTAAGCCCAGTACTCCCGCCACCAAAATTAAACTACCATGACAAACTGTCGACAGAATTATTCACCAAAGGCATCAAAATCTCATGCTCCCATTAGAAAATATTGTGATGCTCAAATAGAATCTCGTCTACTTTTAACATTTATCCGTATTTACATAATATGTATCTAAGTTTTGCCTTTCAGAGACGAAAAGGCTAGAGAATGTCTTTGATCAACATTCTGATCCAACCCACCACATCATCCCAACTTTTTAATCTATTACTTTTTGTCCTGGAGGCTTTAGCCTCTGCCTTGTGCAGCCTATAATCTACAGTTGCATCAACGTGTGTCTGTCTTCACTTGGCCTGTCATCTCCTCATACGCAAGAGCATACAAAACACTAAGTTTCAAAGAGGTCTCTGACAAGATTTCATTGAAACAGGAGGACACAATTACCAGTACATTCTACTGGGATGTAGAATGTACATCCCAGTTTGGTTAGAGTCAGCTCTAACCAGACTCTTAGGAACCAAATATTGGGTTGACCAAAAAGTTCCTTTGGTTCTTAGGTACATATAAGACACATTTTTTTTCTTTTTCACCAAGAACTTTACTGAACAACATATTCACCATTTTGTTCCACTACCTTCTAACATTTTTCAAGCAACTTCGTAATTCCATCTTCCCAAAACTTTTTAACTTTTTGAGTAAAGAACACTTCCAGTTGCCTTTTACAGTCTTCCAGGAAACTGAAACCTTTTCATCACCTTCTCCGGATGAAGACCAGAGTTTGTTGTAATTGGTGGTGGTTCATTTCACTTGCCCCACAATCTCTTCTGTTCCACATTGTTGTTCAGTATCGACTTTTCCTCTCCTGGCACAATTTGTTTTAAAAACAGAACGTTTCCCTTACACTTCAGGAGAGAATCATATGTGGAAATATGATCAAGAGGGTTTTTTTTTAATTAACTTATATGGACTCCAAACATCAAAGTGATTAACATAACCAAGCTTGTGCAAATGATTTTCAACACTTGATTTGGATATTTTGAATATGTTGGCTATTTCCTGAATGGTATAATGTTGATTGTTTTCAATGTCTCAATTTGATCAACTTCAACTGGCCTACCTGACCATGGAGCAATGTCCAATGAGAAATCTCCAGCACAAAATTTTGAGAAACACTTTTGACACATTCAGTCACAGCATCTTCTCCATACACTGCAAAAATCTTTCATGCTTCAGCTGCATTTTTACATCTTTCACCTTTTTTGATATAATAAAGCATAATATGTTGAAATGTTACTTTGTTTCTTCCATCTTCAATACTAAAATTACTGCATAAAAATTCACCAGTTGGCTAAGTTTATTTAAATGCATGCTAATATGACAACTGTCACAACACAATCAAAATTGTTTTGAATGAAGTTAAAGACAACTAAGCACCACTACACCATCTTACCCAAAAAACTGAACAAAACTTTTTTTTTTTATATTATACATGTTTTAATGCCATTCTCCCAAATCACCCCCCCAACACACAGAGTTCAAAAGACTGTTCTATACATCTGTGTCTCTTTTGCTGTCTCGCATACAAGGTTGTCGTTACCATCTTTCTAAATTCCATATACATGCATTAGTATACTGTATTGGTGTTTTTCTTTCTGGCTTACTTCACTCTGTATAATAGGCTCCAGTTTCATCCACCTCATTAAAACTGATTCAAGTGTATTTTTTTTAATGGCTGAGTAACACTCCATTGTGTCTATCTACCACAGCTTTCTTATCCATTCGTCTGCTGATGAACATCTAGGTTGCTTCCATGTCCTGCCTATTATAAACAGTGCTGCGATGATCATTGGGGTACATGTGTCTCTTTCAATTCTGGTTTCCTCAGTGTGTATGCCCAGCAGTGGGATTGCTGGGTTGTATGGCAGTTCTATTTCCAGTTTTTTAAGGAATCTCCACACTGTTCTCCATAGTGGCTGGACTAGTTTGCATTCCCACCAACAGTGTAAGAGGGTTCCCTTTTCTCCACACCCTCTCCAGCATTTATTGCTTGTAGACTTTTGGATAGCAGGCATTCTGACTGGCGTGAAATGGTACCTCATTGTGGTTTTGATTTGCATTTCTCTGATAATGAGTGATGTTGAGCATCTTTTCATGTGTTTGTTAGCCATCTGTATGTCTTCTTTGGAGTTTATTTTTGTGTATGGTGTTAGAAAGTGTTCTAGTTTCATTCTTTTACAAGTGGTTGACCAGTTTTCCCAGCACCACTTGTTAAAGAGATTGTCTTTAATCCATTGTATATTCTTGCCTCCTTTGTCAAAGATAAGGTGTCCATAGGTGTGTGGGTTTATCTCTGGGCTTTCTATTTTGTTCCATTGATCTCTATTTCTGTCTTTGTGCCAGTACCATACTGTCTTGATGACTGTGGCTTTGTAGTAGAGCCTGAAGTCAGGCAGGTTGATTCCTCCAGTTCCATTCTTTCTCAAGATTGCTTTGGCTATTCGAGGTTTTTTGTATTTCCATACAAATTGTGAAATTATTTGTTCTAGCTCTGTGAGGAATACTGTTGGTAGCTTGATAGGGATTGCATTGAATCTATAGATTGCTTTGGGTAGTATACTCATTTTCACTATATTGATTCTTCCAATCCAAGAACACGGTATATTTCTCCATCTATTAGTGTCCTCTTTGATTTCTATCATCAGTGTTTTATAGTTTTCTATATATAGGTCTTTAGTTTCTTTAGGTAGATATATTCCCAAGTATTTTATTCTTTTCGTTGCAATGGTGAATGGAATTGTTTCCTTGATTTCTCTTTCTATTTTCTCATTATTAAATATGTGTATAGGAATGCAAGGGATTTCTGTGTGTTGATTTTATATCCTGCAACTTAACTATATTCATTGATTAGCTCTAGTAATCTTCTGGTGGATTCTTTAGGGTTTTCTATGTAGAGGATCATGTCATCTACAAACAGTGAGAGTTTTACTTCTTTTCCAATTTGGATTCCTTTTATTTCTTTTTCTGCTCTGATTGCTGTGGCCAAAACTTTCAAAACTATATTGAATAGTAATGGTGAGAGTGGGCATCCTTGTCTTGTTCATGACTTTAGGGGAAATGCTTTCAATTTTTCACCATTGAGGATAATGTTTGCTGTGGGTTTTCATATATAGCTTTTATTATGTTGAGGTATGTTCCTTCTATTCCTGCTTTCTGGGAAGTTTTTATCATAAATGGATGTTGAATTTTCTGAAAGGCTTTCTCTTCATCTATTGATATAATCATATGGCTTTTATTTTTCAATTTGTTGATGTGGTGTATTACATTGATTGATTTGCGGATATTGAAGAATCCTTGCATCCCTGGGACAAAGCCCACTTGGTCATGGTGTATGATCTTTTTAATGTGTTATTGGATTCTGATTGCTAGAATTTTATTAAGGATTTTTGCATCTATGTTCATCAGTGATATTGGCCTGTAGTTTTCTTTTTTTGTGGCATCTTTGTCAGGTTTTTGTATTAGGGTGATGGTGGTCTCATAGAATGAGTTTGGAAGTTTACCTTCCTTTGCAATTTTGTGGAAGACTTTGAGTAGGATAGGTGTCAGCTCTTCTCTAAATTTTTGGTAGAATTCAGCTGTGAAGCTGTCTGGACCTGGGCTTTTGTTTGCTGGAAGATTTCTGATTATAGTTTCAATTTCCATGCTTGTGATGGGTCTGTTAAGATTTTCTATTTCTTCCTGGTTCAGTTTTGGAAAGTTGTACTTTTCTAAGAATTTGTCCATTTCTTCCATGTTGTCCATTTTATTGGCATATAATTGCTTATAGTAGTCTCATGATCCTTTGTATTTGTGTGTTGTCTGTGGTGCTCTCAATGTTCATTTCTAATTTTGTTGATTTGATTCTTCTCCCTTTGTTTCTTGATGAGTCTGGCTAATGATTTGTCAATTTTGTTTATCCTTTCAAAGAACCAGCTTTGGCTTTGTTGATTTTTGCTATGGTCTCCTTTGTTTCTTTTGCATTTATTTCTGCCCTAATTTTTAAGATTTCTTTCCTTCTACTGACCCTGGGGTTCTTCATTCTTCCTTTTCTAGTTGCTTAAGTGTAGAGTTAGGTTTTTTATTTGACTTTTTTCTTATTTCTTGAGGTATGCCTGTATTGCTATGAACTTTCCTCTTAGCACTGCTTTTACACTGTCTAATAGGTTTTGGGTTGTTGTGTTTTCATTTTCATTCATTTCTATGCATATTTTGATTTCTTTTTTGATTTCTTCTGTTTTTTGTTGGTTATTCAGGTTCGTGTTGTTCAGCCTCCATATGTTGGAATTTTTAATGGTTTTTCTCCTGTAATTGAGATCTAATCTTACTGCATTGCAGTCAGAAAAGATGCTTGGAATGACTTCAATTTTTTTGAGTTTACCAAGGCTAGATTTATGGCCCAGGATGTGATCTATCCTGGAGAAGGTTCCATGTGCACTTGAGAAAAAGGTGAAATTCATTGTTTTGGGGTGAAATGTCCTATAGATATCAATTAGGTCTAACTGGTCTATTGTATCATTTAAAGTTTGTGTTTCTTTGTTAATTTTCTGTTTAGTTGATCTATCCATAGGTGTGAGTGGGGTATTAAAGTCTCCCACTGTTATTGTATTATTGTCAATTTCCTCTTTCATACTTGTTAGCATTTGTCTTACATATTGTGGTGCTCCTATGTTGGGTGCATATATATTTATAATTGTTATATCTTCTTCTTGGATTGATCCTTTGATCATTATGTAGTGTCCTTCTTTGTCTCTTTTTATAGCCTTTGTTATAAAGTCTATTTTATCTGATATGAATATTGCTACTCCTGCTTTCTTTTGATCTCTATTTGCATGGAATATCTTTTTCCAGCCCTTCCCTTTCAGTCTGTATGTGTCCCCTGTTTTGAGGTGGGTCTCTTCAGGCCAGGAGGGAATGGCAAGACATACTTAAAGTGAACAAAACTTTTGGCCAACCCAATACCTTTCACTTTTGTTTGGTTTAATTTTTCACTTTTATACAAATTTAAGGCTTACTTTTCACTTACAGATACTACAAAATACTGGCTATATTCCCCATGTTGTACAACACATCCTTGAGTCTATCTTATGCCCAACAATTTCTACCTCCCATTCCCACACCTCGATATTGCCCTCTCTCCCCTCCCCACTGATAACCACTCGTTTGTTCTCTTTATCTGTGAAATATCCTTCTTTTATTTTATACTCATTAGTTGTTGCTAATATCCCACTTTGAAATGACTGTCCATAATTCTTCATAAACAACTAAACACTATGATTGCTTCTTCATTACTAAAGTCAGTAGAGGGGTGTGTTTTTTCCATTATTTCTGAGTGTTATGTGTGAAAATTTGATAATTCATAAAACTTATATGAAAAAGATACCAATATCTGTTGATCTGCTCTTATGGTCTCAAGATGTGCAAGTGTTACATCCATTCTCTCAAATAGTTACTACAAATATTATCAGAAAAAAAACATTTAAACACAGAAACTTGGAAATAATGATGGAATCAGCCAACACTATGGCAGAGAAAGCCTCATCCTACACAGTTTGTTGGAAATTTCTACCTCACCATCATTCAAATTATCCCAGTGCCACTCAGACAGCCAATGATCAAATGTTCCCACAGGACACACTTTCACCACTAGGATTTGAGTAAATGTTGCTTCCATCACCTGAAATTAGAACATGACAAGAAAGAAATATGTCTTCTCCCCAGCATGCCTTCAAAATGAGGTCTCTGGGTTTAGAAAAGTTAGAGGAACCAGAGATCAAATTGCCAACATTCACTGGATCATAGAGAAAGCAAAGAAATTCCAGAAAAACATCTGCTTCATAGACTATGCTAAAACTTTTGACTGTGGGGACCACAGCAAACTGTGAAAAACTCTTAAAGAGATGGGAATATCAGATCACCTTAACTGTCTCCTGAGAAACTTCAGGAGGGTCAAGAAGCAACAGTTAGAACCAGACATGAAACAACTGGTTCCAAATTAGGAAAGGAGTACAGCAAGGCTGTATATTGTCACCCTGTTTATTTAATTATATGCAGAGTACACCTTGTAAAATGCTGGGCTAGATGAATTACAAGCTAGAATCAAGATTGCCAGGAGAAATGTCAACAGCCTCAGCTATGCAGGTAATGGCAGAAAGAATTGATGCTTTCAAATTGGGGTGCTGGAGAATACTCTTGAGAGTCCCTTTGACTGCAAGAAGATCAAACCAGTCAATCCTAAAGAAAACCAACTCTGAATATTCATTGGAAGGACTGATGCCAAAGCTCCAATACTTTGGTCACCTGATATGAGGAGCCGACTCATTGGAAAGACTTGGATGCTGGGAAAGATTGAAGGCATCAGGAGAAAGGGGCAGCAAAGTATGAGATAATTAGATAGCATTACTGACTCACTGAATCTGAGCAAATTCCACAAGTTAGTGAATGACATGGAGACCCTGGTATGCTGCAGTCCATGGGGTCACAAAGTCAGACATGGCTTTGTGACTGAACAACAAGTAGCCAAATGCTTATTGAATATGACACCATTTGGTACAAAACCCTGATCTCAGGATTTCCCTCTAGAAACTTGCTTTCAGTAGCAATCTGAAACTTGTAGCAATCTGAATACAACTTCTCCGGCTATAACTGCTCTTTCCAGCTATCTCTTTAATACCTGGAGAAACACAGTTCTTTTCACTTCTGTAGTGATCATTCCATTCAAAATATTTCAATATGGAGTTCTGACCACTTGTTCTCTGACAGTTATGCCAGGTTAGGGATTCTGTTCAAATGAGACATCCTGTTAACTCAGCTTCAAAGCAATCTTTCTTCATTATGATTCTTATGGGTATAAACCCAATCTAGAGAAAATGATGAAAGATGTAGAAAGGACAAAAAAGATGTGAACAAAAAAAAAATCTTTGGTGCAAGCACATGCCTTTTATTACTGCCCAGTTAAAAGCCTCAAAGCCCAATAAACTCTCTATTTTTACTTCATAGATACTGAATACCAAGCTTATTTGGACATAGGTATTTCTACCTACATGTATCAGAAAGGATAAAAGTTAACAATCTAGTTAGCCATACCAACAACTAATATAGTCCATAAAATCACATGCAATAAAATAACAATAGGAAAAAAGACATTAATGAAAAGAAACACAAGTTTCTTAAGTGTAAAATTCGGTCTATTGAGATTAAACATATATCTTCACAAAATTAAGCATGAAATGTCTGATACTCCAGTTTGATACCGCAACTACTCTTCTCTGTACCCTAAAGTGCCAACTTTAAGCCTCTCAGGAGAGAAGCCATTGATAGGACTCATGAACGCCATCTTTCATTCCAAAGATCCAGCCTTTTATGGCTGACCAAATTATCACTTGAAAACAGCCCCACAGCCATTTATTCCTGCAATCATGGCTATAACTTAAGCTCTCACAAAGCCTGGAAAATAAAGATGTTTATTTGGATTATAAAAACAAACAGAGCAAAAAGGCTGATGGAAATTCACTGCTTGAAGTGCTGGTCAAGTACATAATGGAGAAAGCCTCCTGGTTTCCAGTGATCTTGGTGACCACATGGGCAATTCCTGGAAGCAAAGGACTTAGCAACAAGCAAAGCAAGCAAAGGACTTGCCCACTTAATTCTTAAATACTTTCCTATTTTAGCCCTTTATTAAATATTTAGGACTTTCAGACAATCAGATGAAGCAAGATGAAGTTGACTTTTTAGATGGAAGTATAGCTGGCTTAAAACTCAACATTCAAAAAACTAAGATCGTGGCATTTTAGTCCCATCACTTCATGGCAAATAGAAGGGGGAAAGTAGAAGCAGTGACAGACTTTATTTTCTTGGGCTCCAAAATCACTGTGGACGGAGACTGCAGCCATGAAATTAAAAGACTTGCTCCTTGAAACAAAAGCTATGACAAGAAAGCAAAGACATTACTTTGCCAACAAAGGTCCATCTGGTCAAAGCTATGGTTTTTCCAGTAATCACGTATGGATGTGAGAGCTGGACTATAAAGAAAGCTGAGCACTGAAGAATTGAGGCTTTTGAACTGTGGTGTTGGAGAACACTCTTGAGAGTCCCAAGAGATCTCCTTGACTGGAGATGAAACCAGTCAATCCAAAAGGAGATCAATCCTGAATATTCATTGGAAGGACTGATGCTAAAGCTGAAGCTCCAATACTTTGGCCACCTGATGTGAAGAACTGACTCATTAGAAGAGACCCTGATGCTGGGAAAGAGTGAAGGCATGAGAAGAAGAGGACGACAGAGGATGAGATGGTTGAATGGCATCGACAACTCTGAAAGAACCAAGAGAAAATGATTCATCACCTCCAAGAGAGGCTCCACAAGGTTATTAGTGGATTTCTAAGCAGAAACCTTGCAGTCAGAAAGAAGTCAGTTGATATATTCAAAATTCTGAAAGTAAAAAAAGAACTACCAACCATTTGTAATAATGGCAGAGTGTCTCATCTAGTAACAAGCTGTTTGTCAGAAGAATGATAAGTGACAGATTTAAGGGAAAGAGGATTCAGTTCAATTGGACAGAAGTTTATAATCCTTGGTGACTTGGTCAACACTAGGCACAGAAGTAGAAAACAAAATCCCTTTTCTCAAGGAACCTACAATGTTTTAGAAAAATTTAATCTTATGTAAGAAAATGAAACAATATGAGGAAATAACTAATGCCATAACAGGCATTGTGATAATAGATTCTGTGACTTTTCATGAATAAGGAATGCTTGTGAAATTTGTGGAACTTGAAATATTGGTAGAATTGTGCCAAAAGGAATGAAGGTGACATTTCTAGATCTCAACCTTGTTACATGAAGAACGCTGTGAATAACTAAAAGATTCAAAATCAACTTGGTTAGAAAGAGTCTAGCCTATTACCTTCATGGATCACAGCCTTGTCATAGCAAAGGAGCTTGTGTAACTCAATGAAGCTATAAGCCAAGCAGAGCAGGGTCGCTCAAAACAGATGGGTCATGTTTTCATGCTCCCTCGCGGGTCGACCCCAGACGTGTGCATCCTCCGGTATGTCCCCGAATTCGCCTGCGCCAGTGTTCAGCTACGTGTGGTATAACTTAGGGCAGCATGTTGTGAAGAAATGGGGGCTGAGTGGCTCACGCCATCAGGAATTTCAACCTAGTGAACCGAGCAGAACAGGGAGGAATGAAGCCCTCCCCTGCTCCCAGGCACCCCTCCACCATGAACCTCCTGCGAGAGCAGATGAGCAACCATCCAGAAATTAAGGGACAAATTGACAGAAAAGATGAAAAACTGCTGTCATTACTAAAAGATGTGTATGTTGATTCCCAAGATCCCTTGTCTTCTTTAGGATGCCGGCACACATCAGAAGCCTAAGGAGTTCAGGTTGCTGAAAGAACATCAGTTTGACATGATGAAAGTTAAGAACATTCCCAAAGGCAAAATTTTAATTGTTAGAGGCATTGACACTTCTCAGTAATCATAAACTTTATCCAGAAACGTGGACTGCTGAGAAAATAGCTGAAGAATACCATCTAGAACACCAGATGTAAATAGCCTTCTCAAATATTTTGTTTATTTTGAAGTCGAAATCTTCCCCCCTGAAGGCAAGAAAACAATACAATCAAAATGAAGAATCTTTACAGGACTTTTCCTGTTTGCATCCCCGTTCCCTGTTTATTTTCCTCATTTGTAGCATATTAAATTATATAAATAACAAAAAAAGAAAGAAAGAAAGATGGGTCATAGTTCTGGCAAAGTGTGGTGCACTAGAGTAGGAAATGGCAACTCATTCCAGTAGTCTTGCTTGGAGAACCCCATGGACAATTGTGCTCATTTCACATGCTCGCAAAGTAATGCTCAAAATCTACAAGCTAGGCTTCAGTTCTGAACCAAGAACTTCCAGATGTACAAGCTGGGTTTTGAAGAGGCAGAGGAACCAGAGATCAAACTGCCAGCATTCTATAGATAGCAGAGAAAGCAAGAGAATTCCAGAAAAAAAAAAAAATCTACTTCTGCTTCATTGATTATGCTAAAGCCTTTGACTATGTGGATCACAACAAACTGAGGAAAATTCTTAAAGGGATGGGAATACCAGACCACCTAACCTGCCTCCTGAGAAACTTGTATGCAGGACAAGAAGCAACAGCTTGTGAAATCTGTGGGACTTGAAATATTGGTAGAATTGTGCCAAAAGAAATGAATGTAAAATTCCTAGATCTCAAATTTGTTACCTCAAGAACACTGAATAATTAAAGTTTCAAAATCAGCTTGGTTTAGAAAGAGTCTGGCCTATTCCCTTCATGGATCACAGCCTTGTCGTGGCAGAGGGGCTTATATAACTCAGTGAACCAGACATGAAACAACTGACTGCTTCCAAACTGGGAAAGGAGTACAGAAGGCTGTATATTGCCACACTGCTTATTTAACTTTATGCAGAGTCTATCATGCAAAATGCTGAGCTGGATGAATCACAAAGCTGAAATCAAGACTGCCAGGAGAAACACCAACATCAGATATGAGGATGATAACCACTATAATGGAAGGAAGTGAAAAAGAACTAACGAGACTATGGATAAGGATGAAATAGGAGAGTGAAAAAGCTGGCTTGAAACTCAACATTTAAAAAAACAAAGATTATAGCATCTGGTCCCATCACTACATGGCAAATAGAGAGGGGAAAAGTAGAAGTAGTGACAGATTTTATTTTCTTGGGCTCCAAAACCATTGCAGACAGTGACTGCAGCCATGAAATTAAAAGACACTTGCTCCCTAGAAGGAAAACTATGGCAAACCTAGATAGTGTATTAAAAAGCAGAGACATCATTTTGCTGACAAAGGTCCCCAGAGTCAAAGCTATGGCTTTTCCAGTAGTCATGTACATATGTGAGAGTTGGACCATAAAGAAGGCTTAGCACCAAAGAATTGATGCTTTCTAATTATGTGCTGGAGAAGACTCTTGAGAATCCCTTGCACAGCAAGATCAAGCCAATCAACCCGAAAGGAAATCAACCCTGAATATTCATTGAAGGACTGTTGCAGAAGCTCTAATACTTTGGCCACCTGATGCAAAGAGACAACTCATTGGAAAAGACCCTGATGCTGAAAAGATTAAAGCCAAAAGGAAAAGGGGTTGGCAGAGGATGAGATGTTTAGATAGCATCACCAACTCAATGAACATGAATTTGAGCAAACTCTGGGAGATAATGGAAGACAGAGGACCCTGCTGTGCTGCAGTCCACAGGGTCAAAGAGTCAGACACAGCTTAGTGACTGAAAAACAAAACAAACAAAAAAACAAACCAAGAATACCATACCCAGCCACATTGTCCTTTAAAAATGAAGGAGAAATATTTTCACAGATAAACAAAAGCTGAGGGAGTTCACACTGCTCCACCTTTTTATAAGAAATGCTAAAAGGAGTTCTTTCATTGAAATGAAATAATTACTAGATATAACATGAAACTCATGAAACAATAAAGCTCAATGATAAGGGGAAATATATAGGCAAATCTAAAATACTGAAATACTTCAATGGTACTATATAAGTTACTTTTAGTTCTGGTACAGAATTTAAGAGACTAAAGCATAAAAAATGTAAAATATGTTGATGAATATACAATCCAAAAGGATGTAACTTGTGACTTCAATAACATGAGGTGTTGGAGGAAGAGATAAAACAGAAGTTTTTGTATGAGACTGAAGTTTTTATCAGCTTAAAATAGATTATGTTGCACATAAACCCCATAGTAACCATAAAGAAAATGACTATGAAAGATACTCAAAAGAAAATGAGAACTGAGTCAAAGCATGTCCGTAGAAAAAAAATTACAAAACACAAAGGAAAAACAGCAGAAAGGTGAGGGGGAAGCTACAAGAAAACTGTGAATTCTTCTGTATCAATAGTTAGTTTAAATGTAAGTGAATTAAACTTCTCATCAAAAGACATACTGTAACCAAATAGATTAAATTAAAAAAAAAAAAAAAAAAAAAGCTCCAGTAATATAGTGTATTCAAAATACTGGCCTAAGATGGTAACCTAAGACAGTAGCCATATGTATGTTAGACAAAATACACATAAACTGAAAAACTGTCACAAGAAACATATAAGGATATTATATAAAGACAAAGGATATATTCACTAGGAAAATATATCAATTACAAGTATATATGCCCTGAACATCAAAGCACCCAAATACGTGAAGTACCTGATGTGAAGAGCCAACTCATTGGAAAAGACTCTGATGCTGGGAAAGATTGAGAGCAGGAGGAGAAGGGGGTGACAGAGGATGATATGATTGGATGTCATCATCAACTCAATGGACATGAGTTTGAAAAAACTCCAGGAGCAAAGTTAATGAAGTTAGTGAAGGACAGGGAAGCTTGGCACACTGCAGTCCATGGGATTGCAAAGAGTCAGACATGACTGAGTGACTGAACAACAACAAAGGGAGAAATTTGTAGCAAAACATAATGCTTAGAGAATTTAGTGCAGTGTTTTCAACAGTGGATAGAGAAATTAAACAATATTAGTAAGGAAACAAGATTTGAACAACACTATATACCAAATAAATATAACATCACCTAACAGCAGAAAAATTGTCCTCATCTCAAATATACAGTGAACATTCTCCAGGATACATTACATGTTAGGTTACAAAACAAATGCAAATTTAAGAAGACTGAAATCATACCAAGTATTAATATCCTTTCAGACCAAAATGGAATGAAACTTGAATTCAAAAGTGAAAAGGAAAGTAGAAAATCCACAAAAGGGAGGCTAAATGACATAGTTGATATACAATGTTCTATAAGTTACAGGTATACAATATAGTGAGTGATTCACAATTTTTAAAGGTTATGCTCCATTTATAGTTATAAAATATTGGCTATATCCCATGTTGTACAATATATCCTTGTAGTTTATTTTATTCATAATGGTTTGTACCTCTCCTTCCTTGCCTCTCCCCATTGGTAACAACTAATTTGTTCTATATATCCATGAGTCTGTTTTTTATTATATTCACTAGCTTGTTGTATTTTCTAGATTCCATATATAAGTGATATCATGCAGAGTTTAATTTTCTCTGCCTGATTTATTTCACTTAGCATAATAGCATCCAAATCCATTCATGTTGCTGCAAATGACTAAATTTCATTCTCTTTTATGACTGAACAGTATTCCATTGCATATATATGCCACATCTCCTATATTCATTCATCTGTTCATAAACACTTAGGTTGCTTCCATATATTGGCTATTTGAAATAATGCTGCTACAAACATTGGGATGCATTTATCTTTTCAAATTAGTGTTTATATTTCTTCTGGACATATTCCAGAAGTGAAATTGATGGATCATATGCTAATTCAATTTTTAGTTTTTTGTTTTTGTTTGTTTGTTTTTCAGAAACCTCCATAATGTTTTTCACAGTGGCTGCACCAATTGACATTCCCACCAACCATACACATTATCACCAGTATTTGTCATTTGTGTACTTTTTCGTAATAGCCATTCTGACAGGTGGGCTTCCAGGTGGTGCTAGTGGTAAAGGACCCACCTGCAAATGGGAGATGTGGGTTTGATCCTTCAGTCAGGAAGATCCCCTGGAGAAGGACATGGCAACCCACTCCAGTATTCTCGCCTGGAGAATCCCATGGACAGAGGAGCCTGGAGGACTACAGTCCATAGGGTCACACAGAGTCGGACACAACTGAAGCAACTTAGCATGCACATTCTGACAGGTGCTAATACCTCATTGTGGTTTAGACTTACATTTTCCTGATGTTTACCAATCAAGCAAAACATTTTGAACAACAATGCATCAAAGAAGAAATCAAGAAATGGAAAACACTTTATACAAAGAAAATGAAAACACCACATTCCAAAATTGATTGGATACAGCATAGTTAAGAGAGAAGTTTATAATAAACACCCATATTAAAAAGGAAAAATAACTCAAATAAGCAACCTAAGATTATATCTCAAGGAACTAGAAAAAAGAAAAAATACAAAGCCAAAAGTTGCAGAAGAAAAGAATGAAGATTACATCAGAAATAAGTAAAACAGAGCATAAACGTATGAAAAAAAAAAAAAAACCATCAAAACTAAAGTTTTGTTTAAAGATCAACAAAATTGACAAGCTGTTAGCTATTCTAAGAAAAAATGCAATTCTAAAAGATTATAATTTTGAAATAACTATATATTACAGGAAAAAGTAAATGAATAAATTTATATTTGTGGAAGCAAGGCAAGGAAGGGAAATCACAAATATAAATACTAATGGTGAGAAAGAACACTATGTGGTGAATTTTAATTGTAAATAAAAAAAGCAAGAGAGTTCCAGGGAAACATCTATTTCTGCTTTATTGACTATGCCAAAACCTTTGACTATGTGCATCACAACAAACAGTGGAAAAGTCTTCAAGAAATGGAAATACCAGACCACCTGACCTGCCTCCTGAGAAATCTGTATGCAGGTCAAGAAGCAACAGTTAGAACTGCACATGGAACAATAGACTGGTTCCAAATCGGGAAAGGAGTACATCAAGGCTGTATACTGTCACTCTGCTTATTTAACTGATATGCAGAGTACATCATATGAAATGCCGGGCTGGATGAAGCACAAACTAGAATCAAGATTGCCAGGAGAAATACCAATAACCTCAGATAGGCAGATGACACCACCCTTATAGCAGAAAGTGAAGACGAGCTAAAGAGCCTCTTAGTGAAAGTGAAAGAGGAGAGTGAAAAATTTGGCTTAAAACTGAACATTCAGAAAACTAAGATCATGGCATCTGGTCCCATCATTTCATGGCAAATAGATGGGGAAACAATGGAAACAGTGACAGACTTTATTTTGGGGGGCTCCAAAATCACTGCAGATGGTGACTGCAGCCATGAAATTAAAAGATGCTTGCTCCTTGGAAGAAAAGCTATGACCAACCTAGACAGCATATTAAAAAGCAGAGCTATTACTTTACCAACAAAGGTCCGTCTGGTCAAAGCTATGGTTTTTCCAGCAGCCATGTATGGATGTGAGAGTTGGGCTATAAAGAAAGCTGAGCGCCAAAGAATTGATGCTTTTGAACTGTGGTGTTAGAGAAGACTCTTGAGAGTCCTTTGGACAGCAAGGACTGTCCATTCCATCCTAAAGGAAATCAGTCCTGAATATTCACTGGAAGGATTGATGTTGAAGCTGAAACTCCAATACTTTGGCCACCTGATGCAAAGAACTGACTCATTAGAAGAGACCCTGATGCTGGGAAAGATTGAAGGCAGAAGGAGAAGGGGACGACAGAGGATGAGATGGTTGAATGGCATCACCGATTCAATGGACATGAGTTTGAGTAAGCTTCCGGAGTTGGTAATGGACAGGGAAGCCTGGCGTGCTGCAGTCCATGGGGTCACAAGGAGTTGGATATGACTGAGTGACTGAACTGAACTGATAATCTTCTTACTTTTATTCAGAGATAAATTTAGCAAGATGATAGACTAGAAATCTCTGGTTTCTGTTCTCTCATAGCAACATTGAAAAGAAAACCAACTAGAGTCTTGCTTCAATAACTTTATAAAAGCTCTCAAAAACAAAGATCTCCAGCGAACAAACAAATATGCAATCAAAGAAAAAACACATTCAAAATGTTAGGAAATTTCATAGTATTTTGGTGTCTACACTTAGATTGCTGAGGCATCCATTTTACACTTCAGAGAGAGTTCTAATAAACACATTGCTGACCTTGTGACGAGCTAAAGACTAGCACTCTTCCCTCAGGCTTCTTCTAGAGACCTTGGTTGGGTTCCATAAGTGACCATTGGAGCCCCTGGGTTTGTTTGTTTTTTAATATTTCTTTCCATCCTTTGAATTCAACAAGAAATAATGAGCCTACAAAACCCTAGGCCCTCACCCTGAACCCCAGTAAAAGCAGAACCTCAGGCCTAGGCTTGTGCATGCGTATTCTCTCTCTCTCTGTGCACCTCACTGTCCCTACCTACACCTTGCTGTTTGGGCATTATGTTCATTTCCAGGTCCTGTTGATAATAGGCTTTTCTTTTTTTCTAATTTCCTAATGAATATTGCTGAAAAAGCATCTTGCAATTGTAATAACGATCACAAGGTCAGGTCTAAACACAACACTGGTGACTGATAGCCTGCAACTGGCATGAAACAAAAGACTTCTTATGAAATGGTTTTGGAAAAGCAGTGTATTTGGGCAAAAGAATGAAGTTGGGTATCTTAACATATACCATGAATAAACATTCACTCAAAATGGATCACAGATTTAAATTTTAGAGTTAAAAGCATAAGTTATTAGATGAAAATATAGGGTGAAAGATTCAGGACACTGAATTGGCAATGGTTTATGGATATGAAGCCAAAAGCACAGACAGCAAAAGAAAAAAATCAATACATTGGATTTCATTAAAATCAAAAACTTTTTTGCATTAACGACACTACCAACAGAGTACAAAGGCAATAGGAGAAAGTACTACAAAATCAAATAAATGACAAAGTATTAATATCCAGAATATATAAAGAACAACTACAACTCAGATAGGCTCTGAGTATTAACCAGGTGAAACTTAGACCAGCCCCCTGGACTTCCCACAGATGTTTTATATCATTGAAAATGTGATCTACTCTAATCCCTCTGGTTAGAAGGAAGAAACTGGGCTGCTCAACTGGGTACTCTCAGATCTGGTGACATCTCCTTGCTCTACATCCACAGGTGACTTGGTCACAATGCTCTGGAGTCCCAGGCAGCAGGTCTCAGTGAAGAGGGGATGCTGTGGGTTGCAAAGCTGATCCAGCATCCTCCTGGAGCTCTTTTATAGAGAATAATAGCTGGGCCTACAGCTCCACTGGCAGTTTCTGCATTAATTGGGGAAATCTCAGCGAGGGGTGCTATCTTCTAGATGTATGCAGACTAACTGATGTTGCTGGTTTTTCAGTCAGGGCTGCAGGGAAATATATGGCTGCTGCCCTGGCCCCACGGAGCCAGTTTTGCAACAGCAGCCTCACAGGCCTCGGATCCAAAGGCTACTGCAGTTGTGACCTTCACATTGCTTTTGTTGGTTTGGGTTTCAGCAGCTACTATATGAGGGTTGTCCTGCTGCTACTGTGTTTGTTGATTTTTTGTTCCATTCTCCAGCCCAGCTTTCTACGCTTTGCTATAAGCTGCCTGTTCTTGTTCAGTTGCTAAGTCAGGTCTGACTCTTGTAACCCCCATGGACTGTAGCCTGCCAGGCTCCTCTGTCCATGGGATTTTCCAGGCAAGAATACTGGAGCAGGTTGCCATTTCCTGGGGATCTCCAGGGGATCTTCAGCTCTTGGAGCTTTCCTGAAGACAGTATTTGTAGGCTCTGGAGAGGTCTGTGCCTTTAGCTGCTGTGTACATAACTATCGGATGATCTACAGCTTTTATTTTGGAAGCTTAGGATCACTTCTTGGTGCCATATTCTGTGAAGCTTCATGTCTGTTGTTTTCTAGTTGCTCTATATACAGGGAGGCATGGCCATCTGCTGAAAGTGAGGGTATAGGAGGTGGGGTTGAGATGGGTTGAAGACAAGGTTGAAGTCTGTTAGATAAGGATGGAGATCATGGATTTTAGTAGCAGTTCAGAAGTGGGACTCATCTCCTGTCATCAGAGAGTTCAGTTGTTCCAAATTTTCACTGTCATAAACAGAAGAGAAGAAATGAATTCACTAAAAATGAACTTGAGTTTTCTTGTATGTGATTTCTTTTTCTTAAATATTTATTTCATATTGGAGTTGTTCAGTCACTCAGTCATGTCTGACTCTTTGTGACCCCATGGACTGCAGCACGCCAGGTTTCCCTATCCCTCACCATCTCCTGGAGCTTGCTCAGACTCATACCTATTGAGTCTGTGATGCCATTCAACCATCTCATCCTCTGTCGTCCCCTTCTCCTGCCTTCAATCTTTCCCAGCATCAGTTCAGTTCAATTCAGTTCAGTCACTCAGTTGTGTCTGACTCTTTGCAACCCCATGGACCATAGCATGCCAGGCCTCCCTGTCCATCAACAATTCCCAGAGCTTACCCAAACTCACGTCCATTTAGTCGGTGATGCCATCAAACCATCTCACCCTCTGTCATCCCTTTCTCCTCCTGCCCTCAATCTTTCCCAGCATCAGGGTCTTTTCAAGTGGGTCAGCTCTTTGCATCAGGTGGCCAAAGTACTGGAGTTTCAGCTTCAACATCAGTCCTTCCAATGAATGTTCAGGACTGATTTCCTTTAGAATGGACTAGTTTGATCTCCTTGCAGTTCAAGGGACTCTCAAGAGTCTCCTCCAACACCACAGTTCAAAAGCATCAATTCTTCGGCGCTCAGCTTTCTTTATAGTCCAACTCTCACACCCGTACATGACCACTGGAAAAACCATAGCCTTGACTAGACAGACCTTTGTTGGCAAAGTAATGTCTCTGCTTTTTGATATGCTGTCTAGGTTGGTCATAAATTTCCTTCCAAAGAGCAAGCATTTTTTAATTTCATGGCTGCAGTCACCATTTGCAGTGATTTTAAAGTCCAAGAAAATAAAATCTGTCACTGCTTCCATTGTTTCCCCACCTATTTGCCATGCCAATTAATAATGTTGTGATAGTTTCAGGTGAACAGCAAAAGGACTTATCCATATATTTACATGTATCCATTCTCCCCCAAACTCCCCTCCCATCCAGGCTGCCACGTAACATTGAATAGAGTTCCCTGTGCTATACAAGTAGGTCCTTGTTGGTTATCCATTTTAAATATAACTGTGTACAGGTCAATTCCAAACTCCCTAACCATCCTTTTCCCTCATCCTTCCCCACTGACAAACATAAATGTGTTCTTAGTCTGCGAGTTTGTTTCTGTTTGGTAAT
This sequence comes from Bos javanicus, assembly GCF_032452875.1. Lineage (NCBI taxonomy): Eukaryota > Metazoa > Chordata > Mammalia > Artiodactyla > Bovidae > Bos > Bos javanicus. The sequence continues at coordinate 36,717,205 of NC_083895.1, read as the reverse complement.
AAGTTCATGTGTATCATTTCTTTTTAGATTCCACGTACAAGGGATGTCATATGACATTGCTCCTCCTCTGACTTACTTCACTCAGTATGACACTCTCTAGGTCCACTGGAACCACATTCTTGGTCCCAGCAGCGGACCTTTGTAGACCCTTCATCACAAACCTACTGCATTTGGGAATTTGGTTGTTCTGCAGCTCCTTGCTGTATATCTTGCCCAAGAGGCACTGGCAGTGACCTGACCACTATTTGCTGAGGTACATGCTTAAGTTGAGAACAGACAGGCTCTCCATTAGTTTGAGAACACCCACCCAGCCAATGTGACTGAAGAGTGGGCATCTGCCAGCCTAAATCCCCATGATTCAGATGCATTAGAAGCTGATCCTGGAACTGCAGTTTCTCTTGGTAACTGAGGCTGCTATAGAGAACATAAGCAACCATTCTGCTGCTGTCCTTGAGATACTGAGTAATGACAACAGGCCTTCTGTTCCTGTTGCTGCTGCCTCTCCCTGAACGCCACAAACATGGTGCAGAATGAAGGGCCTTGTATGCTGGCTTTCCCCTCTCTCAGGCTGGCCCCTCTCAAAACATGCTCGGAAGACTTAGGGGGATGGAGATAACTAATGAGAAACTACTGCACAGCACAGGGAACTCTACTCAGTGCTCTGTGGTGACCTAAATTGGAAGGAAATCCAAAAACAAGGGGACATATATGTGGCTGATTCACTTTGCTGTACAGCAGAAATTGACACAGTAGTGTAAAGCAACGATACTTTAATAAAAATCTTAAAAAAAGAAAGATACCAATTTGTAGCTGGCAACTGGCTAGGCAGAACCAAGTTTACTTCCCATGTCACCTTGATACTCCAAAGCACAGCATGGCTCCTTTTCAATGCCTGGGACCAGGGTCACCTAAGCCATTCTGTTGACTGGGAATTCCCTGTGTCTCCAGAGAAGGACAGCCAGTTCTCCCCAGCAGAGCCTCCTGGGTGGAACAGAAGGTCTGTTAAGTGATGTAGTTGGGAGATTCTACCTGGGGATCCTGGAGGCTTAAATGTGAATGACCTTGAACAAGGAACTCACACAGTTTAATTGCAGCAAACATTCTGTGACTCTCTAGGTGGTAGCTGGGCATTTGTGTTCTGGAACCAGTTCTGAAGAGAATAGTATTTTACCAAATTTACTTATCTGGCTAAATTCTACAATGTATTTCCTTAATGTAGGAGATGATTTTGCAGTTAAGGCTAAGCATTTTCACTGACTTTCCTCCTGGCCTTGAGTAAGACAAAAAATAAAAGTCATCTTTCCCAAGGCTGCACATGTGATCATGGAAGTCATGCCTTATGCAGTTCCAAAATCCCACCCCCTCCACAGTCATGTATAAAGCAGTACTTTTATACATGCAAATATAGGCCTCTCAAAATCTCCCTTCAACCTATCTGCAATCCTCTGTATTTAGATAGAACTGACTCCCAGCTGATCTCCAAACTCAGTAAAATTTCCCCACAACTTCATTTTACTCAGGTTGCCGCACCAGAATGAATCCACGACTCACTGTATTCTAAATTGTGTTCTTAAATCCATTGCTTTCAAAGGCTACATACAAACAAGCAAGAAATTGAGTCATAATTTTACTGTTTATTTTAGCTGTGACCCTACTTCATTTAACACCCCAGGTCTCCATTTTTTATGCTTTCTGCTCTCTAAAATGAGGATAATCATACAGGCCAACCATAATCACTAGGACTTTATGGGAGGTGGAAAGATAAAATTCTCTTTTGGATGATCCATCCCAACCAGCCATGGTTGTCATAAGGCAGGAAGAGTCATGCAGTACAGACCATATTGTAGGGGGGCCTTTTGTCATTTGCTGACTCCTGGAACTGCACCCTGTTCCCACTGTCTCCAGGTTCAGAATTGCTTTAGGCTACTAGTAGCACTGAAACTGCAAGGATTTCTCATACACTCATGATGAGTGTTCAAAACTCTGTACACAATAAACCTGACACTTCCAAACACGCTCATTTTCTCCTTACAACTCCACAACATTGGTAATTTTGCAAAAAAAACAAATCGCAGGAGTCAATTTATCAAATGTTACAGAGCCAATCAGAAAGTCAATCTCATGAGGACCCAACTGAAAACCAAGTGCTTACCTTCTCTAGTCTTCTGTGATCCTCCCCCAATCATGCTTGTTTTCTGCTTACATCCTGCACATTTTCTCTAAACACATGCAGCTCAATTCAACAGCCACATCCGTGAACGTCCTGTAATAGCCTATCCCTCTAATAAGTATGGAGGATTAAAAAAAAATGATTAACAAAGCAGTTTGACCTTGAGAAATCCAAATGGTCATACAGCTTCCCTGGTAGGTCAGATGGTAAAGAATCTGCCTGCAATGCAGGAGACCCAGGTTCAATCCCTGGGTCAGGAAGATCCCCTGGAGAAGGGAATGGCTACCCACTCCAGTATTCTTGCCTGAAGAATTCTATGGACAGATTATGGGCTCACAAAGGGTCAGACACAATTGAGTGACTAACACTTTCACTTCATTTTCAAGAATAATTAAGTATTGGACCATTCTCAGTTATTTCCTGATCATTATCTTACTCAGATTTCCTACTTATTTGTATAAATTATAGAAAATACACTGAGAAAAATGAAAATTAAAAATATAATACTAAATCTTGTTTTCCTTGAAATGTTTCCAGTTCATGAAACGTTTATAATATGATTATATCATTACATACATAATATGGTTATACTTTTATCCTCCAAAGCTACTCTCTCATTCTTTTTAATTTTTTTATTTTTTAAAGTATGAAAGTATAAAGTACACATTTACAGGAGAGTTGGAAAATACAGAACAAAGTTACATATAGTTCTACTATATATTACAATTATTTTTAAGTAGATTAATTAAAAATTTTACATGGAGTTTCAACATCAAACTCTCAAAAATAAGCAGAATGAATAGACAGAAAAGTGGAAGGAGAGTAGACCTGAAAAACATTGCATTTCTTATCTCCACTGACAACTTCTCCCTGTTGTCAAGAAACCAGTCCAATGACCTACAAACAAAGAAATATGGAAATTCTTCACTGTATACAAAAAGTTCAACTCTAGTGAAATTACATGTGGCTATTGCCAATCATTTCAAAAAACAATTATATCAGAGTTCTCCAAATAAATGGTTATGAAGCACCTGCTAAAGCTGTGAGGCATTGTGCCAAATGGTGAGACACTATCAAGCCTAGTCCTTTCTCTTGCACTTCAGACTTCTGTACCCAGCTGTTCACTTTCAATCTCCTCTGGGAGGTCTAATTGGCATACTAAACTTAATACTGTCAAGTAAAACTCCTAATGTCTGGTATAAAATGACTCCATTCCCAGGTCTCCCTATCTTAACAGCAAGTCCAATCTTCCACTTGCTTAAGCCAAAACCTCAGAGCACTTTTTGTTGGATATGCAGTGAGGGGATGCACAGGTCTTTCAGCAAACTATCAGCTCCACCTTTAAAATGACAGACTTTCAGTTATCTATACTTCCACATCCAGCACCCTAGTCTAAACCATGAGTGTTCCTATTCCAGATAATTATAATAGATTCTTAACTGATTTCTGCTTCCAGACTTACCTCATAATAGTCTATTCTCCCATAAAATTCACACACATTTCTACCAACATTGAGATGAACAAGGAAAGTAATCAGATGTCAACACTTTGTTCTACTTGATAAAATATTCAGTTCAGTTAAGTTCAGTCACTCAGTCGTGTTCGACTCTTTGTGACCCCAAGAATCACAGCATGCCAGGCCTCCCCAACCATCACCAACTCCCGGAATTCACTCAAACTCACGTCCATCGAGTCAGTGATGCCATCCAGCCATCTCATCCTCTGCCGTCCCCCTTTCCTCCTGCCCCCAATCCCTCCCAGCATCAGAGTCTTTTCCAATGAGTCAACTCTTCACATGAGGTGGCCAAAGTACTGGAGTTTCAGCTTTAGCATCATTTCTTCCAAAGAACGCCCAGGACTGATCTCCTTCAGAATGGACTGGTTGGATCTCCTTGCAGTCCAAGGGACTCTCAAGAGTCTTCTCCAACACCACAGCTCAAAAGCATCAATTCTTCGGTGCTCAGCTTTCTTCACAGTCCAACTCTCACATCCATACATGACTACTGGAAAAACTATAGCCTTGACTAGATTGACCTTTGTTGGCAAAGTAATGTCTCTGCTTTTGAATATGCTATCTAGGTTGGTCATAACTCTCCTTCAAAGGAGCAAGCGTCTTTTAATTTCATGGCTGCAGTCACCATCTTCAGTGATTTTGGAGCCCAAAAAAATAAAATCTGACACTGTTTCCACTGTTTCCCTATCTATTTCCCATGAAGTGATGGGACCAGATGCCATGATCTTCGTTTTCTGAATGTTGAGCTTTAAGCCAACTTTTTCACTCTCCTCTTTCATTTTCATCAAGAGGCTTTTTAGTTCTTCTTCACTTTCTGCCATAAGGGTGGTGTCATCTGCCTATCTGAGGTTATTGATATTTCTCCCTGAAATCTTGATTCCAGCTTGTGCTTCTTCCAGCCCAGCATTTCTCATGATGTACTCTGCATATAAGTACGTAAGCAGGGTGACAATACACAGCCTTGATGTACTCCTTTTCCTATTTGGAAGAAGTCTGTTGTTCCATGTCCAGTTCTAACTGTTGCTTCCTAACCTGCATATAGGTTTCTCAAGAGGCAGGTCAGGTGGTCTGGTATTCCCATCTCTTTCAGAATTTTCCACAGTTTATTGTGATCCACACAGTCAAAGGCTTTGGCATAGTTAATAAAAGAGAAATAGATGTTTTTTTGGAACTCTCTTGCTTTTTCAATGATCCAGCGGATGTTGGCGATTTGATCTCTGATTCCTCTGCCTTTTCTAAAATATTAAGCTTCCATAATTCTTTAAATTTTCCATACTGTCTATAAAAAAATACATCCAGATGCATCAAGAAAGAGGACCCAAATTAATAAAATTAGAAATAAAGGAGAACTTAACAATCAACACCAGAGAAGTACAAAAGATCATAAAACACTACTTGCTCTTGTTGTCTAGTCACTAAGTCATGTCTTACTCTTTTGTGACGCCCATGGACTGTGGCCCATCAGGCTCCTTTGTCCATGGGATTTCCCGGACAAGAATACTGGAGTATGTTGTCATTTCCTTCTCTGGGTGATCTTCCCAACCTAGGGATGGAACCCATGTCTCCTACATTGCAGGCAGATTCTTTACTACTGATCCGCCAGGGAAGCCAAAGAGACTACTACAAATAAATATATCAACAAGATGGACAATCTAGAAGAAATAAACAAATTCTTAGAAAAGTACAAATTCACAAGACAAATTCTTAGAAAGGTACAACCTCTCAAGAATGAATCAGGAAGAAATAGAAAATATGAACAGATCAATTACTAGTATGAAATTGAATCAGTAGCTTTACAACTCCCAACAAACAAAAGTCCAGGACCAAGGGGTGGGATGGGGAGGGGGATGGGAAGGGAGATGGGAGGGAGGTTAAGAGGGAGGGGACATATGTACACCTATGGCTGATTCGTGTTGATGTTTGGCAGAAAGAAACAAAATTGGTAAGCAATTATCCTTCAATTAAAAAATACATTAAAAAAAAATTTTTAAGTCCAAGACCAGATGACTTCACATGTGAATCCTACCTACCAAACATTTAGAGAAGAGTTAACATATATCCTTCTGAAACTATTCCAAAAAAATTACAGAGGAAAGAACACTTCTGAACTTATTCTATGAGGGCAACTTATCATTGCCCTGATATCAAAACCAGACAAAGATATCACAAAATAGAAAATTACAGGCCAGTATCACTGATGAAATAGATGCAAAAAGCCTCAACAAAATACTAGCAAGCCAAATCCAACAATACTTCAAAAGGATCAAACACCATGATCAAGTGGGATTTATCCTAGGGATGCAAGGATTTTTCAATATATGCAAATCAATTGCTAATATGCTGTTTCACATTGAAGAATAAAAACCATATGATCATCTCAGCAGATTCAGAGAAATCTTATGATAAAATTGAGCATCCATTTATGATAAACTCTTCAGAAACCAGGTATAGAGGGATAGAAGTAACATACCTCAGCATAATAAAGATTGTATATGATGAACAAACAACTGATTTCATATTCAATGGTGAAAAGCTGAAAGCATTTCCTCTAAGATCAGGAACAAGACAAGGAGCCCATTCTCACCACTTTGTTTGACAATTAGTAAGGTCCATTTATTTTTATAATCTGTAAAACTGAATAATGTTTTTATTATATTCAGGAAATATCTCAGAGTCCAGGGAAAATAACAGAGCTTGCAGAATTGAAACAAGTGAAATAGAAAGAGATACACTTACAAAGGCATTGCCAGAAGTGGGAAAGTTTTTTTTTTATAAAATAACAATAATAAAATGGTCTAATCAATGGAAAGTTTGAAGATTATTGTCAGTAGGAAACAATGGATGAAGTTAGGGGCATATCAGTTCAAAGTAGTCAGAGGCAATTAACACAGTCTTAAATACAGCAAGTTGTAACAGTCTAATTTTCACAAACAGAGAATTTTGAAGGAGTAAACTGCTTGCAAAAAATGTCAACTAATGTGAGACTTGAATAATAAAAAATGAACAGTTTACTCATCATTGAGGAAAATAAGTCAATAGGATAATATATTCTTTTCTCCTTTGTTGTTAGAGGATCTTAATGAAAAATGCATGATGAAAATAGACAAAATCAATGTCTAATACCTTTGTAAGGGCTCTATCTTGGGTATGTGTCTCAATGAGGACTAGACTTGCATCAGAAATAACCTGAGAAATCTGACCTCTGACCATCAAATCAAGCTCTTTGGAATCACAAAGGAGTCTGCATTTTCAGTAATCACCCACGGTAATTTCAAGGTTCACTGAAGTCTGAGAACATTGAATGTAAACTGTGGGTTAAAATCCAAAGATTAACAAAGATTTCACACTCCTCTTTAAAAGCAAAGGGCTTCTTTCTTTAACTGACAATTGTTTTAATAGTAAACTTTAAATTTACCAGAGATGGGCTAATGCCACTCTCACCACTTTATTCAACATAGTTCTGGAAGTCCTTCCTAGCCACAGCAATCAGGGAAGTAAAGGAAAGAAAAGAAATCCAAACAGGAAAAGGAAAACTAGAACCATCACTGTTTGCAGATGACACGATACTATGCATAGAAAATCCTAAAGCTGCTACCAGCAAACTACTAGAGCTCAAAGGATTTGGTAAAGTTGCAGGATGTAAAATTAATATACAGGAATCTGTTGTATTTCTATATACTGACAACGAAATATCAGAAAGAAATTAAGGAAACAATCCCATTTACCACTGCATCAAAAAGTAATACCTAGGAGTAAACCTACCTAAGGAGGCAAAACCTGTACTCCTAAAACTATAAGATGCTGATAAAAGGAAGACCACACAAACAGATGGGAAAATATATCATGCTCTAGGATTAGAAGAATCAATATTGCTAAAATGTACCATACTACCCATGCAATCTACAGATTCAATACAATCTTTATCAAAATTTACTAAGACTTTTTTCAAAGAACTATATTAGTTTTTTATTTGTGCATGCTAAGTCACTTCAGTCTTGTCCAACTCTGTGCAACCCCAGACTCCTCTGTCCCTGAGATTTCCCAGGCAAGAATACTGGAGTGTGTTGCCATGCCCTTCTCCAGGGGATCTTCCTGACCCAGGGATTGAACCCGCATTTCTTACATCTCCTGCATTGGCATGTGGTGGCAGGTGGGTTCTTTACCACTAGCTCCACCAGGGAAGCCCAGTTTTTAATCTGTATGGAAACAAAAGACCCTGAATAGTCAAAAAAATCTTGAAAAAGAATAGACCTAGAGGAATCAGAATACCTGACTTCAGACTATACGACAAAGCTATAGTAATCAGAACAGTATGATACTGGTACAAAAACAGACACATGGATCAATGGAACAGTATAGTTAGCCCAGAAATAAACCCATGCACTTATGGTCAATTAATCTATAACAAAGGAGGCAAAAATATACAATGGAGAAAAGGCAGTCTTCAATAAGTGGTGCAGGGAAAACTGAATAGCTGTAAAAGATGCAATTAGCACATTCTCTAACACCATTTACAAAAATAAACTCAAAATAGATGAAAGACCTACATGTAGGACCAGATACTCTTAGAGGAAAATGTGGGTACAACACTCTAACATAAATTGCAGCAATATCTTTTGGCTCTGTCTTTTAAAGGCGATGAAAGCAAAAATAAATGAGACCTAATTAAATTTTAAAACTTTTGCACAGCAAAGGAAACAATCAACAAAACAGATTGAAAGTACAACTTACTGAATGGAAGAATATATCTTCAAATGATCTGACTGATAAGGGATTAATATCTCACTCACATTTGCAAACAGCTCAAGGCAATGGCAACCCACTCCAGTACTCTTGCCTGGAAAAATCCCATGGACGGAGGAAACTGGTAGGCTGCAGTCCATGGGATCGCTAAGAGTCGGGCACGACTGAGCGACTTCACTTTCACTTCCCACTTCCATGCACTGGAGAAGGAAATGGCAACCCACTCCAGTATTCTTGCCTGGAGAATCCCAGGGACAGAGGAGCCTAGTGGGCTGCCGTCTATGGGGTTGCACAGAGTTGGACACGACTGAAGTGACTTATCAGCAACAGCAGCAGCAAGCAAATTAACATTTAAAAAACTCAGTTTAAAAAGATGGCTGGACAAACTGCATAGACATTTTTCCAAAGAAGAAATGCAGATGGCCAACAGACATATGAAAAATGCTCAACATCACTATCAGGTAAATGCTAATCAAAACAATAATAAAATATCACCTCATACCTGTCAGAATGGCTAGCATCAAAAAGAACACAACAAATACCAGGTAAAGATGTGGAGAAAAGAGAACCCTCAAATACCATTGGTGGGACTGTAAACTGATGCAGCCACTGTGGAAAACAACAGAAGTTTCTCAAAATGAAAACTAGAACTACCATGTGATTCAACAATTCTACTCCTGGGTATATATCTAAAAAACCCAAAGTACTCATTTGAAATTTTGAAAACTCAGCAGTGGCCACAGGACTGGAAAAGGTCAGTTTTCATTCCAATCCCAAAGAAAGGCAATGCCAAAGAATGCTCAAACTACCGCACAATTGCACTTATCTAACGACTGAGTGACTTCACTTTCACTTTTCACTTTCATGCATTGGAGAAGGAAATGGCAACCCACTCCAGTGTTCCTGCCTGGAGAATCCCAGGGACGGGAGAGCCTGGTGGGCTGCCGTCTATGGGGTTGCACAGGGTCAGACACGACTGAAGTGACTTAGCAGCAGCAGCAGCAGCAACACTAGTAAAGTGATGTTTAAAATTCTCCAAGCCAGGCTTCAGCAATATGTGAACCATGAACTTCCAGATGTCCAAGCTGGTTTTAGAAAAGGTAGAGGAACCAGAGATCAAATGGCCAACATCTGTTGGATCATCAAAAAAGCAAGAGAATTCCAAAAAAACATCTGTTTCTGCTTTATTGACTATGCCAAAGCCTTTGACTGTGTGGATCACAATAAACTGTGGAAAATTCTGAAAGAGATGGGAATACCAGACCACCTGACCTGCCTCTTGAGAAACCTGTATGCAGGTCAGGGAACAACAGTTAAAACTGGACATGGAACAACAGACTGGTTCCAAATAGGAAAAGGAGTACGTCAAGGCTGTATATTGTCACCCTGTTTATTTAACTTATATGTAGAGTACATCATGAGAAATGTTGGGCTGGAAGAAGCACAAGCTGGAATCAAGATTTCAGGGAGAAATATCAGAATAACCTCAGATATGCAGATGATACCACCCTTATGGCAGAAAGTGAAGAAAAACTAAAAAGCCTCTTGATGAACGTGAAACAGGAGAGTGAAAAAGCTGGCTTAAAGCTCAACATTCAGAAAACGAAGATCTTGGCATCTGGTCCCATCACTTCATGGCAAATAGATGGGGAAACAGTGGAAACAGTGGCTGACTTTATTTTGGGGGGCTCCAAAATCACTGCAGATGGTGATTGCAGCCATGAAATTAAAAGACGCTTACTCCTTGAAAGGAAAGTTATGACCAACCTAGACAGCATATTAAAAAAGAGACATTACTTTGCCAACAAAGGTTGGCTTAGTCAAGACTATGGTTTTTCCAGTGGTCATGTATGGATGTGAGCTGAACACCGAAGAATTGATGCTTTTGAACTGTGGTGTTGGATAAGACTCTTGAGCGTCCCTTGGACTGCAAGGAGATCCAACCAGTCCATCCTGAAGGAGATCAGTTCTGGGTGTTTATTGGAAGGACTCATGTTGAAGCTGAATCTCCAATACTTTGGCTACCTGATGTGAAGAGCTGACTCATTGGAAAAGACCCTGATGCTGGGAAAGATTGAGGGCAGGAGGAGAAGGGGATGACAGAGGATAAGACGGTTGGATAGCATCACCGACTCAGTGGACATGGGTTTGGGTGGACTCTGAGAATTGGTGATGGACAGAGAGGCCTGGCATGCTGAGGTTCATGGGGTCGCAAAATGTTGGACACGACTAAGTGACTGAACTGAACTGAACTCACTTGAAAAGATACACCCCAATGTTCCTAGCAGCATTGTGTACAATTGCCAAGATATGGAAGCAATCTAAGTGTTCATTGACAGACGAATGGATAAAGAAGATGTGGTGTGTGTATACAGAGAGGGGGGTGGGTGGCGGAGGGGAAGGAAGGAGGGAGGGAGAGGAATACTACTTAGCCATAAAAAAGAACACAATTTTGAGATCTGTAGCAACATGAATGGAATTGGAAGACATTATGCTAAGTGAAGGAAGTCAGAAAAAGACAAACACTGTATGAAATCACTTATTTGTGGAATCTAAAAAATATAGCAAACTAGTTAGTAAAACAAAGAATGAGATGCACAGATACAGAGAACAAACTTGTTGTTATTGGTTGGGGGAGAAGGAGCAATAAAGGAATAGAGGAGTGGAAGGTATAAACTACTGGGTATAAAATAGGACCAAGGATGTATTGTACAACATAAGGAATATAGTCAATATTTTGCAATATCTGTAAATGAGAGTAACCTTTAAAAATTATATAATAGACGTTTAAAAATAATTGCACAACAACAATAAACACATGAATGCATAGCTTTCACTCTTTCACTTATATCAATTACATATACTTTGCAATAGTAATAGTAGTTGTTCTGCCAGTTATTTTTGAGATGTAAAGCCAGGGTAAGAATTGTCTTCAAATATCTGATGGGGATGTATAATTAATCCTTAATAAATTTAATTTTTTTCCTTTTCTTATTTTGTTTCATTTCATTATAACCACCTTTTTTAATTGGAGATCATGAAAAATGTATTAATGGAAAGAAAAAAGCAATAGGAAATATTGGTAATATCTAGAAAAAGATGGTTCGGTTCGGTTCAGTTGCTCAGTCGTGTCCGACTCTTCCCAGCCCTATGGACTGCAGCACTTCCAGGCTTCCCTGTCCATTATGAACTCCCGGAGCTTACTCAAACTCATGTCCATTGAGTCAGTGATGCCATCCAACCATCTCATCCTCTGTCATCCCCTTCTCCTCCTGCCTTCAATCTTTGCATAAGGTGGCCAAAGTATTGAAGTTCCAGCTTCAACATCAGTCCTTGCAATGAATATTCAGGATTCATGTCCTTTAGGATGCACTGGTTAGATCTTCTTGCTGTCCACGGGACTCTCAAGAGTCTTCTCCAACACCAAAGTTCAAAAGCATCAATTCTTTGGCACTCAGCTTTCTTTGTAATCCAACTCTCACATCCGTACATGACTACTGGAAAAACCATAGCTTTGACTAGCCGGAACTTTGTTGGCAAAGTAATGTCTCTGCTTTTTAATATGTTGTCTAGCTTTGTCATAGCATTTCTTCCAAGGAGCAAATGTCTTTTAATTTCATGGCTGCAGTCACCATCTGCAGTGATTTTTGGAGCCCCAAAAATAAAATCTGTCACTGTTTCCATTGTTTCCCCACCTATTTGCCATGAAGTGATGGGACCAGATGCTATGATCTTAGTTTTCTGAATGTTGAGTTTAAAGTGAACTTTTTCACTTTTTTTCATCAAGAAGCTCTTTAGTTCTTCAATTTCTGCCATAAGGGTGGTATCATCTGCATATCTGAGGTTACTGATATTTCTCCCAGCAATCTTGATTCCAGCTTGTGCTTTATCCAGCCCAGCATTTCACATGATGTACTCTGCATATAAGTTAAATAAGCAGGGTGACAAAATACAGTCTTGACATACTCGTTTTCCTATTTGGAACCAGTCTGTTGTTCCATGTTGCTTCTTGACCTGCATACAGATTTCTCAGGAGGCAGGTAAGGTGGTCTGGTATTCCCATCTCTTGAAGAATTTCCCACAGTTTGTTCTGATCCACACAGTCAAAGGCTTTGGCATAGTCAATAAAGCAGAAATAGATGTTCTTCTGGAACTCTCTTGCTTTTTCAATGATCCAACAGATGTTGGCAATTCGATCTCTGGTTCCTCTGCCTTTTCTAAACCCAGCTTGTACATCTGTAAGTTCACAGTTCACGTACTGTTGAAGCCTGGCTTGGAGAATTTTGAGCATTACTTTGCTAGCATATGACACCTAGTAGTAGTAGGCCAATATAACAGGGGAGGTGGAGGGAAATATCTTACTTTTGCTTTACTTTCCACCTCCCAAATTGCCATTAAGATTGAAAATCTTTTAATATTCCTTGGCCATTAAAGTTTTCTTTTGAAGAATTTCCATTTCTTATCTTTTATTCATTTGTCTATTATATATATTGAAGAATTCCTTCTTTCAGGTCTTTCAACTTTATTTATTGTGCCTTTCATAAGAAGGAAGTTGTTTTTTTTTTTTTCCTAAGAATGAAGTTTTAAATTGAAATGCAGTTATTAAATTTTTTATCTTTCTCTCTGTGGCATATAATTTTAATATCTTGCTAGGAAGTCTCTTTTCCCATCTTTATCATTATCTCTTTCTGAAAAGAAAAAGATGGTTAACCATTCATAAAAGATTTTTTAAACCAATTGAGATAAAATGAAAAATGTTAACATGAAAATTATGAGATGCAGTGAAAACAGTGCTAAAGAAAGGTCTATAGGTATAAATGAGCACATATTTTAAAATCTGAAATCAACAATCTAACTTTGTACTTCAAAAGACTAGAAGAGCTAAACCCAAACTTAGAAGATGAAAGGATATAACAAAGATTAAGGCAGAGACATAAACAAAATAGAGAATTTTTAAAAATTGAAAAGATCAACAAATACAGTATAACTCAATATCCACAGGGTATTAGTTCCAGGACCCACACGTGTATCAAAATCCAAGGAAGCTCAAGGATTCTGTATAAAATGGCATAATACAGTTGACCCTACATATCCATGGGTTTCACATGATACAAAACTCACAAATATGCAGGGCCAACTGTATATTTACTGAAAAAAAAAAAGTGCATATAAGTGGACACACACAGTTCAAAAATATATTGTTCAAGGGTTAACTGCTGCGGTTTTTTTTTTTTAAGGAATAAAAATCAACAAATCCTTGACAAGATTAAAAAAAAATTCAAATAAAAATCAGAAATGAAAACCTTACAACTAAGGCCATAGAAATAAAAACGATTTCAAGTAAATTAAATTAACAACTATACATTGAATTGTTGGATCCAATTTGTATCCAACAAATAGGATAACCTAGAAGAATGGACACATTTCTGGAAATATATAACCAACTAAGACTGAATTATGAAGAAAATCTGAACAGACCAATAACAAGTAAGGAAATTGAACCAGTAATCAAAAATCTCCCAATAAAAGAAAAGTCCAGTATCAGATGGCTTCACTGGAGAATTCTACCAAACATTTTGAAAATTAATGCCAATTCTTTTCAAACTCTTCCTCAAAAAAAAAAAAAAAAAAAAAAACTAAAGAAGAAAGAACATTTGTAAACTTACTTTAGAGGCTAGATTATCCTGAAACCAAAACCCACCCTAAAAAAACCATTAAGAAAACTACACAACATCCCTTATGAATATTGATGTAACATCCTTAACAAAATACTAGCAAACCAAATTCAATGGTATATTAAACAGTTTTACATCATGACCAAGTGGGATTTATAGTTGGAAGACAAGACAGTTGTATACACCACCACCCCCCATCAATCACATTAACAGAAAGAACAAAAACCATACCATCATCTAAACTGATTAAGAAAAAGCATTTGACAGATTTCAACATCCATTCATCATAAAACCATTCAAACTATGAATAGAAGGAAACTACCTACACATAATAAAAAGCAATATATGAAAAACCCACAACAAACATAATACTCAATAAAGACTGAAAGCTTTTCTTCTAAGATTAGGAACAAGGCAAGGATGACTGACTGCTTTCACCATTTCTATTCAGCATACTTCCAGCCAGAGCAATTAAGTTAGAAAAATATATTTTAAAGGCATCCACATCAGAAAGGAAGAAGTAAAATGATCTCTGTTTATAGATGGCATGATCTTTCATGTAGAAAACATTAAGTCCTCAACATACAAATACATACTCACACACAGTGTTAGAACTAATTAATTCAAATTTATAAAAATGAACACACACAAAAATCAGTTGTATTTTTATACACTAACAATGAACAACCCAAAAAGGAAATCTTTTAAAATCTCATTTCCAATAGCATCAAAAGAATAACTTTTGTTGAATATTGAAATAAATTATGAATAACTAAGGAGGTATACATTGAAAATTACAAAACATTGCCGAAGGAAATCAAAGAAGGCACAAATAGAAAGATACATGTGTTTGTGGGTTGGAAGACTAAATACTGGTAGAATGTCCATACTACCCAAAGTGATCTACAGAGTCAATACAATCCCTACTAAAATCCCAATGGCATTTCTTTTTCACAGATAAAGAAAAATTCACTTGGAATCTCAAGAAACCCTAAGTAGCCAAAACAGCCTTGAAAAGGAAGAACTTGGATATATCTTACACTTTCTGATTTCAAAATTACAAAGCTACAGTATCAAACATTATGGTGTTGGCATAAAAACAGACAGACACTGGAACAGAACAGAGAAGTGCAGAAATAAACCCTCCATATATGTTCACATAATTTTTGGCAAGGGAACCAAGACCATTCAATGGGGAAAGATTAGTCTTCTCAGTAAATGGTGCTGGGAAAGCTGGATAACCCCATACAAATGACAGAAGTTAGACACTTACATCATATACAAAAACCAACTCAGAAAACAGATTCAAGAAGTAAATGTAAGAACTATAAAATTTCTAGGAGAAAAATGAAAAAATCCTCATGACATCAGATTTGGCAATGATTTCTTAGACATGACACCAAAAGCACCAGCAACAAGAGAAAAAATAAGCTGGACTACATCAAAATTAAAACTATGCATCAAAAAACATTCAGATTGAAAAGACAATCTGAGGAATGGGAGAAAATATCTGCATATCTGATAAGCAATTAATATTCAGAATATATAAAGCTCCTACAACTCAACATTAAAACAACCTGATTTTTTTAAATGGGCAAAGGACTTGAATAAATATTTCACCAAAGAAGACAGACATGTTTGTTAAGCACATGAAACAATGTTTAATATTACTAAGCATTAGGGAAATGCAAATCAAAATCATCTTGAGCTATCACCTTGCACTTCTGGGATGGCTACTATCAAAAAAGAAAGAAAATAACTGTAGTGTTGGCAAGGAAATGGATAAACCAAAAACTGTGTGAACTATCATTGGAACGCTAAAAAAGTTGCAGCCACTATGAAAAACAATACGGCAGTTTCTCAAAAATTAAAAACAGAATTACCGTACAACTTTGCAATCCCACTTTGGGATTTGCACACCTATGTGCATAGCTGCATTATCCACAACAGCCGACAGATGGAAGCAAACCAAGAATCCATTAACAGATGAATGGACAAACAATGTGGTAAACACATAAAATGAAATATTATCCAGCCTTAAAAAGAAAATATTCTAACATATGCTACGACATGGGTGAACCTTGAGGACATTATGCTAAGTGAAATAAGCCAGTCACAAAAAGAAAATATGTTTTGATTCAACTCAAACGGGATATCTAGAGTGGTCAGATTTTTAGAGACAAAGTAGAAAGCCGATTGCCAGGAACTGAGGGGAGAGGAGAATGCAGAATTATTGTTTACTGAATAACATAAAGTTCAGTTTTTCAAGAGAAGGGTTCTGTAGGTGGATGGTGATAATGGTAACACATCAACGTGAACATACTTAATGCCACTGAACTGCACATTTAATGGTTATGATGGTAAATTCTGTTATGTATTTTACCACGAAAAAGGAATCCAAGAAAACATTCCAGAAATAGAAGGCCTGAATCAAGACACTGAAGGGTACTGGAAAAAATTAACTCAGGATGATTAACACCAAGACATATCCTACTAAAACTATCAGACTGTAAAGATAAAAATTACTCAGTACCTCCAGGAAAAAAGAAATAATTTATAAGAACAAAGGAATTATATAGAATATTGGATTTGTCAAAAACATACAAATGAAGACAATGTTAGTGCAGGATTCTCAAGCAACTTAAGAATATATGAACTAAAGATAGTATATTGAACCAAGGGGGAACTGGCCTCCTTCCTCAGCTCAGGCTCTGAGAGGTACAGCGCAGAGCACTGCCCATCTGGCCTGAAGCTTAGATGTGAACTCCAGGTTCTGTCTCTTTCTGCTCATGTCCTTGGGCAGGGCACTTACTGTCTTCCAACTTCTGTTACACGTCCCAGGATTAAAGAGGTAAATTATAACTACCACCCTACATACGACTTACAACATTTGGAGCAAATAATTTATGGCATTCTGTCTCCCGGGGGTGAAAGGACATGCTCATGGTCACAAGAAGACAGAAAAGTTTTGTCCCAGGGAAGCAGATTTTAGAAAACTAGGGCTTCTTTCCCTAATTATCTTCTCACTCTTTCTGTTGATTGTGGGATTGGGCTCAACCCAGATGAGATTAAAAACATTTCCTGCAACATCTCTTTACAAACCCGAGGGTTAATTAACCTCGGGTTTGTGCAGAGATCACTCCACACTATCCTCATTTCCTAAATCTTCATTGAGGAAACATTTAAGGGGAATGGGAAGGAAATTACCATTATCTGTGTTCAAGAAATTCTTTGACCACTGTCTGGATTTTTTTTTTTTTCATATAGTAACTAATCTTCATACTGCAGCAAGTTGAGGTGTCTGAGTATAATTAGAGACTATTAGCTATTCGCAGTCCTGAACATTCATTGGAAGGACTGATGCCGAAGCTAAAACTCCAATACTTTGGCCACCTGATGGGAAGAACTGACTCATTGGAAAAGACCCTGGGAAAGATTGAAGGCAGGAGGAGAAGAGGTCGACAGAGGATGAGCTGGTTGGATGGCATCACCAACTTGATAGACATGAGTTTGAGCAAGCTCCAGGAGTTGGTGATGGACAGGGAAGCCTGGCATGATACAGTCCATGGGGTCACAAAGTTGGCCATGACTAAGCAACTGTACTGAAGCTATTCTCACTGGGCAATCCCCTCACTGCAGACTGAGACTCCAAATCTGAAAGACAGAGACTCCAAATCTCTGTTTGCTCTTCATGAAGAAGTCTGAATTCCAGGGAATTCCAGGCTGATTTTTCCCATTAAGCAATCTTTAGTCTTTGTCAATTACTCTAGGAATGTTTCAGAGCAAGTCAGGGAAGCCTGGGTCTTTTTCTACTTGACTAAGTTGATATGGAGAGATCCAGCAGGATCAAATCTCTGCCATCTCCCAGGTTTGAAAAGCTCCAAATTATTTCTAAACTTCACAGAATATCAAATCATTTGTGAACTGAGGGGAAAAAAAATCCAAGTCACTTCAATTCTTCCATGATAGCTCTTTCAGTTCTGGGAAGTTTTAAACAAACAAACCAAAAAAAAAAAAAAACCCATCTTTTTATTCTGTTAATTTTTAAACTACATGAAAGAGACAAGATGAAAATAATTAACCTGATGACCCTATCACTCAAACCTGATATACCACAACACTTGGCAATTTCTCATCATCCACCCATTGCATTCCATTCATCTCAACAACTGCCCAACCCATTATTCTGAAGTGAATCTCAGACATGTTTCACTCAAAAATACTTCCATACATCTCTAAAATATAGAAATATTTTTAACCAGTTCCATATTGTTAAATATTTAGGTTTATTCTACTTTTTCTTTTTTCCTGTTTTACTGAGCTATAGTTGACAAGAAACCCCTTTCAACTCTAACCAAAAGTTCATCTTTAAATCCCCGAGCCTCTCAGAAAGTCCACCTGCCAAACTCCACTGAACAAAACCACAGTGACACGAGCGGTCTCCATCTTTTAAAAAATCTACATTTTTAAAAGACGAAAGCTCAGACTGCTGCAAAACACTAGCACACTAGGTAGGCTGCCTCCCATCAAAGGAACTCACCACTGGAACTCATATTGAATCTCCAATCCAGGATCTTTGAGGGTGAAAAAGTGAGAGCAGCACCAACGGACTCCTGAGGTGCGCAGCATTGGTGAACCTGAGACGCAGCCCCAGATGTGGCTCCACCCCAGATACGCTTCTCAATCCCTTTAGGGAAAACTCCATTTCTAATCATTAAGAACCAACTGAATCTAATTTTCTTATTTAATCCCCATAATACCTTTTAAAAGTAGGCACTATTTTATCCTCATTTAGATTTGAGAACACTGGAGGCAGAGACGTTTAAGCCAAAGTGAGCCTCTGACCAAGTTAGTGTGACCTCTGACCTCACACTTGTCTCTAGCACCCTATTATGTTATAGACTACAGACCATGTGAGAACAGTTTTGTCAGGCTCACAGATGATCCATATTGCTTGATATATCATTGTCTAAGCGATACTCACGGAGAAAGCAATGGCAACCCACTCCAGTACTCTTGCCTGGAAAATCCCATGGACAGGGGAGCCTGGTGGGCTGCAGTCCATGGGGTCACTAAGAGTTGGACACAACTGAGCGACTTCACTTTCACTTTTCACTTTCACGCATTAGAGAAGGAAATGGCAACCCACTCCAGTGTTCTTGCCTGGAGAATCCCAGGGACGGCAGAGCCCAGTGGGCTGCCGTCTATGGGGTCGCACCCAGTCAGACACAACTGAAGCGACTTAGCAGCAGCAGCAAGCAATACTCAGATTGGAAGCCCAAAAGGCCAGAAACAAATATTGAATAAGGTTTATAGACATTTCCCTTGGGGCTCAGCTGGTAAAGAATCTGCCTGCAATGCGGGAGACCTGGGTTCGATCCCTGGGTCGGGAAGATCCCCTGGAGAAGGGAAAGGCTACCCACTCCAGTATTCTGGCCTGGAGAATTCCATATAGTCCATGGGGTAGCAAAGAGTCAGACACCACTGAGCGACCTTTACTTTCATTTCACTATAGACACTACACTTACTAATTCATCTTATTCTTAAAACAATGCTTTGAGATAACCAAACCCTTCATTTTACAGATGAGCAAACTTCAGACCTTTGGGTTTTCTTTCCAAATGTGTGGGAGAAGGTTATTTTATACCCTACTCATGTAAAACAAACATGCTCATAGCTATTTCAGATTAATTCATCTGAATTGAGAAGGGTTCACATGTTCCCCTTTCTATTTAAATAAATAGTTACAAATTTATGTGGCAAACCCAAAGAATAGATCTTTCACACATTACCTTACTTAAATTTTGTTGTGGTCCTATGTAGATATATAGCATTTCTACCCATCAACTCTGAGAAGAGGAAAATTCCTAGAGGAATGCAAGGCCAATAAAAGTAAGGTTTTGTTTTGTTTTGTTTTTTTAAGTAAGCAAGTTAACACCTAAGATGCAGGTGGAAGGAGAGCCTATGTTTCTGATTTGATTCCAAAATAATTCATGTCTCACCAACCAAAATGAAAAAGCAGCACAAGGAACAGACTTGATGGGCAGATGAAATCCTGGGAGGTCAGATTAGTGACTTATGACTATAGTGGGGTCCTATGCTGTTTGCTTGGGGTCAGAGGCTTTGATAGCCCACCCAACCAGTCCGTTTGGGTGGTATCAGGGGCTTTGAGGTAGTTGACGAGAAGATTTGGGGAACTGAAAGTACTGGAGAAGTTTGGAGACCCAAAGAGCAGAGCAAACCAAAATAAGGTTGGACCTAACTGGATTTCTCTTTTTCCCCCCAATAATTTAAAGTTCAGATCAAAAATTTTTTGTTGTTTTATTTTTCTCTCAGTATCTGGAATTCACACTCAGTGGCAATGTTTCCTGTGCCTCCTCCATAAACCTGCTTCCAAAAACCAGTTTTACCAGATGCCTTCACTTCCTTGCTTTACATTTTTTTTCCCCTCAACTCCAGTCAGTCCTGCCTCTCTTCTCACTCCAGTTTTCAGAAGTTGCCGGCAAAAACCAACACATTAGCCCCTCGAACACCCAAGCTGATGGTTAATCTCCCTGGCTAAGTGGAGAGAGGATCCTGGCAGGCTACAGTCCATGGGGTCCCAAGAGTTGTTCACGACTCAGAGACTGAACCACCACTACCATCTAAGTCATCAAACACTGTTGGCCAATTTTTTTCATTATTCTTAAACTCTCTTACTTCAAATTCTCTAATTTAACTTTGGCTTCAAGGGATACCTACTGAGATCTTTATATTTCTAAAAAAACGCCTCATAACAGTAAGAGCTCAACACATAGCAGGTTGTGTAAAAGCTGTGCCCAGCACGAGTAGTCTCTGCTCTCAGAAAACCAACATTTAGGTTGAACTTTTAAGAGTGCTTGCCTCCCAATGATCACGTTCAAGGAAAAGTCAGAACTTTCTAGAATGTCTAACAGGAGGTTTCATGACCTGGCCACAACTCCGTGGCATCCTGCAAACTCTCAGCTCCAACCAGGCTGAGCCATTTCCAGGCACTGAGGTACCCACTGCCCTCCTTGCCTATACATGTGCGTCAGGTGCTATGAGGAAGAGTTCCGGGTGACTTGAGAAGAAAATCACCAAAGGCAAATTGATCAACATGCCAATGTGACTAAAATGGTCATCTGGGGAAGAAGAAAAGGAGAAAGGCAGCATTAACAACAGATGAGTGTAAGAATGGGGTGCTCTGTAGTTTTGTTTCCCTAAATTGCTTTTCTCCAGGGTGCACACCTCACCCCCCACCACACTCCAAATTTGGGGATTTCCTCTACTTTGGGGAGCTAAAGAATTGTTTTACTCATTTTCTCCATTGTTTTTGAGATGTGAAAGGTTAAAATTAAATGCCCAAAATATGGTTAGTCCCCGGTTTGCCTACTTCAAAAACTTAACATTTTTCCTTCTACATGGAGTTTTCAAACAGAACACTGCATTCATTAATTTATTCAATAAATACTACTGAGATCCTACTATTGTGTTTGTTATATCCAAATCTGGGTCTCTTTTTTTCTTTGTTTTTATTTTTACAGAGATGTTGCATTTGCCTCTAGATGATACTTTTTTTTCTCTTTCTCAGTGTATGTATTCAAAGGGAAAATTTTAGGCAGTTTCAATTTCTCTCATCCCTTATCCTATTTGAAATATTGGTTATTCATGATGAAAGTTGACCTATATCAAACTGTATACCATGTGCAGCAATATTCCACAGAAAGGAGTAAAATTTTTCACACAGACATGAGGCTGCCTGGGAGGGTTAACCACAATGTCACAAGCCTATTGGAGTCAACTAAAAACAGGCTAAAGGCCCCAAGGGAGCCTCCAAACCAGCCCTGGAAGTCTACATCTGAATTTGTGAAGGCCATATCTAATCCTAACAGACACAATGTACTATCTGAGAAACTGACTTTAAAACCCTTAAAAATTCTAAAAGTCAACAAACAAGAAGTGCGATATTAAAAGAAACAGAATAGTATAAACAGAAAAGTTACTCTTTGACCAAAAGTAAACAAACTCTGACAGAGCTATCTAATATCCCTATTGAAGCATTAAAGCATCATATATTTGGTGTATTTGGCAAACTGATGATTCACAAGGTTGGCTTTGAGCACACTGGGTTTTGCTGAGATGATTTCAAGCAAACTGCCCATTGAATGCGGAGAAGGTGATGGCACCCCACTCCAGTACTCTTGCCTGGAAAATCCCATGGACGGAGGAGCCCGGTAGGCTGCAGTCCATGGGGTCGCTCAGAGTCGGATAGGACTGAGAGGCTTCACTTTCACTTTTCACCTTCATGCATTGGAGAAGGAAATGGCAACCCACTCCAGTGTTCTTGCCTGGAGAATCCCAGGGATGGGGGAGCCTGGTGGGCTGCCGTCTATGGGGTCGCAAAGAGTCAGACACGACTGAAGCGACTTAGCAGCAGCAGCAGCAGCCCATTGAATGAACTGTATTTTCTCAAACTGAATTCTAGCCATTTTCTTGCTTCTTCCTCTCATATAGGAGCACTTGGTTCACTGAATAAAAAAAAAACAGTAGCTAACATTTATTGAATTTTTGCCTTATGCTACCTCTAAATTGGGCTTCCCAGGTGGCACTAGTGGTAAAGAACCTGCAGGCCAACGCAGGCACGTATCAGAGACATGTGTTCGATCCGTGGGTCAGGAAGATCCCCTGGAGGAAGGCATGCCAGTACTCTTTCGTGGAGAATCCCATGGACAGAGGAGCCTGGTGGGCTACAGTCCACAGGAGCAAGGAGTTGGACACACCTAAAGCAACTTAATTGGAGAAGGAAATGGCAACCCATTCCAGTGTTCTTGCCTGGAGAATCCCATGGATGGAGAAGCCTGGTAGGCTGCAGTCCATGGGGTCACACAGAGTCGGACACGACTGAAGCGACTTAGCAGCAGCAGCTAGCAAAGCAACTTAACATGTATGCAACTGTAAATTAACCACTTAAAAAATCAGTGTCCTATAGACCCCAAATCCCACAAAGATCTAATCATCATAATCCCCACCATCGTTACTCCAATCAAGCTTCACCATTATTTGAATTTGAAAAATTTTTTAGGAGAGGATAAACACATCCTGGTTCCCCCAGAGTTTCACCATTCCCTACTAGATACTTCTGCCTCCTTCATGCATTTAATTTGATGTCATGAGGACATTTCTTTCTTTTTTTTTTTAATATAAATTTATTTATTAATTTATTAATTTTTAAAATTTATTTATTTTATTGGAGGCTAATTACTTTACAATATTGTATTGGTTTTGCCATACATCAACATGAATCTACCACGGGTATACATGTGTTCCCCATCCTGAACCCCCCTCCCACCTCCCTCCCCATACCATCCTCT
Organism: Bos javanicus; assembly: GCF_032452875.1. NCBI lineage: Eukaryota > Metazoa > Chordata > Mammalia > Artiodactyla > Bovidae > Bos > Bos javanicus. The sequence goes on along the minus strand of NC_083895.1, from coordinate 36,693,733 downwards.
GGGTCATCCCAGTGCACCAGCCCCAAGCATCCTGTATCCTGCATCGAACCTGGACTGGCGATTCATTACACATATGATATTATACAGGTTTCAATGCCATTCTCCCAAATCATCCCACCCTCACCTTCTCCTACAGAGACCAAAAGACTGTTCTATACATCTGTGTCTCTTTTGCTGTCTTGCATACAGGGTTATTGTTACCATCTTTCTAAATTCCATATATATGCCTTAGTATACTGTATTGGTGTTTTTCTTTCTGGCTTACTTCACTCTGTATAATAGGCTCCAGTTTCATCCACCTCATTAGAACTGATTCAAATGTATTCTTTTTAATGGCTGAGTAATTCTCCATTGTGTATATGTACCACAGCTTTCTTATCCATTCGTCTGCTGATGGACATCTAGGTTGCTTCCATGTCCTGGCTTATGTAAATAGTGCTGTGATGAACATTGGGGTACACATGTCTCTTTCAGTTCTGGTTTCCTCGGTGTGTATGCCCAGCAGTGGGATTGCTGGGTCATATGGCATTTCTCCACACTGTTCTCCATAGTGGCTGTACTAGTTTGCATTCCCACCAACAGTGTCAGAGGGTTCCCTTTTCTCCACACCCTCTCCAGCATTTATTGCTTGTAGACTTTTGGATAGCAGCCATTTTCACTGGCATGAAATGGTACCTCATTGTGGTTTTGATTTGCATTTCTCTGATAATGAGTGACGTTGAGCATCTTTTCATGTGTTTGTTAGCCATCTGTATATCTTCCTTGGAGAAATGTCTGTTTAGTTCTTGGCCCATTTTTTTATTGGGTCATTTATTTTTCTGGAATTGAACTGCAGGAGTTGCTTGTATATTGTTGAGATTAATTCTTTGTCAGTTGCTTCATTTGCTATTCTTTTCTCCCATTCTGAAGGCTGTCTTTTCACCTTGCTTATAGTTTCCTTTGTTGTGCAGAAGCTTTTAAGTTTAATTAGGTCCCATTTGTTTATTTTTGCTTTTATTTCCAATATTCTGGGAGGTGGGTCATAGAAGATCCTGCTGTGATGTATGTCGGAGAGTGTTTTGCCTATGTTCTCCTCTAGGAGTTTTATAGTTTCCGGTCTTACATTTAGATCTTTAATCCATTTTGAGTTTATTTTTGTGTATGATGTTAGAAAGTGTTCTAGTTTCATTCTTTTACAAGTGGTTGACCAGTTTTCCCAGCACCACTTGTTAAAGAGATTGTCTTTTCTCCATTGCATATTCTTGCCTCCTTTGTCAAAGATAAGGTGTCCATAGGTGTGTGGATTTATCTCTGGGCTTCCTATTTTGTTCCATTGATCTATATTTCTGTCTTTGTGCCAGTACCATACTGTCTTGATGACTGTGGCTTTGTAGTAGAGCCTGAAGTCAGGCAGATTGATTCCTCCAGTTCATTCTTCTTTCTCAAGATTGCTTTGGCTACTCAAGGTTTTTTTGTATTTCCATACAAATTGTGAAATTATTTGTTCTAGCTCTGTGAAAAATACTGTTGGTAGCTTGATAGGGATTGCATTGAATCTATAGATTGCTTTGGGTAGTATACACATTTTCACTATATTGATTCTTCTGATCCATGAACCATGGCATATTTCTCCATCTATTAATGTCTTTTTTGATTTCCTTCACCAGTGTCTTATAGTTTTCTATATATAGGTCTTTTGTTTCCTTAGGTAGATATATTCCTAAGTATTTTATTCTTTTCATTGCAATGGTGAGTGGAATGGTTTCCTTAATTTCTCTATTTTCTCATTATTAGTGTATAGGAATGCAAGGGATTTCTGTGTGTTGATTTTATATCCTGCAACTTTACTATATTCATTGATTAGCTCTCATAATTTTCTGGTAGAGTCTTTAGTATTTTCGATGTAGAGGATCATGTCATATGCAAACAGTGAGAGTTTTACTTCTTTTCCAATCTGGACTCCTTTTATTTCTTTTTCTCCTCTGATTGCTGTGGCCGAAACTTCCAAAACTATGTTGAATAGTAGCGGTGAGAATGGGCACCCTTGTCTTGTTCCTGACTTTAGGGGAAATGCTTTCAATTTTTCACCATTAAGGATAATGTTTGCTGTGGGTTTGTCATATATAGCTTATGTCGAGGTATGTTCCTTCTATTCCTGCTTTCTGGAGAGTTTTTATCATAAATGGATGTTGAATTTTATCAAAGGCTTTCTCTGCATCTATTGAGATAATCATATGGCTTTTATTTTTTAATTTGTTAATGTGGTGTATTACATTGATTGATTTGTGGATATTGAAGAATCCTTGCATCCCTGGGATAAAACCCACTTGGTCATGATATATGATCTTTTTAATGTGTTGTTGGATTCTGATTGCTAGAATTTTGTTAAGGATTTTTGCATCTATGTTCATCAATGATATTGGCCTGTAGTTTTCTTTTTTTGTGGCATCTTGGTCAGGTTTTGGTATTAGGGTGATGGTGGCCTCATAGAATGAGTCTGGAAGTTTACCTTCCTCTGCAATTTTCTGGAAGAGTTTGAGTAGGATAGGTGTTAGCTCTTCTCTAAATTTTTGGTAGAATTCAGCTGTGAAGCCGTCTGGACCTGGGCTTTTGTTTGCTGGAAGATTTTTTATTACAGTTTCAATTTCCGTGCTTGTGATGGATCTGTTAAGATTTTCTATTTCTTCCTGGTTCAGTTTTGGAAAGTTGTACTTTTCTAAGAATTTGTCCATTTCTTCCACGTTGTCCATTTCATTAGCATATAATTGCTGATAGTAGTCTCTTATGATCCTTTGCATTTGTGTTGTCTTTGTGATCTCTCCATTTTCATGTCTAATTTTATTGATTTGATTTTTCTCCCTTTGTTTTTTGATGAGTCTGGCTAATGGTTTGTCAATTTTATTTATCCTCACAAAGAACCAGCTTTTGGCTTTGTTGATTTTTGCTATGGTCTCTTTTGTTTCTTTTGCATTTATTTCTGCCCTAATTTTTAAGATTTCTTTCCTTCTATTAACCCTGGGGTTCTTCATTTCTTCCTTTTCTAGTTGATTTATGTGTAGAGTTAGATTATTTATTTGACTTTTTTCTTGTTTCTTGAGGTATGCCTGTATTGCTATGAACTTTCCCCTTAGCACTGCTTTTACACTGTCCCATAGGTTTTGGGTTGTTGTGTTTTCATTTTCATTCATTTCTATGCATATTTTGATTTCCTTTTTGATTTCTTCTGTGATTTGTTGGTTATTCAGTAGCGTGTTGTTCAGCCTCCATATGTTGGAATTTTTAATAGTTTTTCTCCTGTAATTGAGATCTAATCTACATTGTGGTCAGAAAAGATGCTTGGAATGATTTCAATTTTTTGAATTTACCAAGGCTAGATTTATGGTCCAGGATGTGATCTATCCTGGAGAAGGTTCCGTGTGCGCTTGAGAAAAAGGTGAAATTCATTGTTTTGCAGTGAAATGTCCTATAGATATCAATTAGGTCTAACTGGTCTATTGTATATTTTAAAGTCTGTGTTTCCTTGTTAATTTTCTGTTTAGTTGATCCATCCATAGGTGTGAGTGGGGTATTAAAGTCTCCCACATTTATTGTGTTATTGTTAATTTCCCCTTTCATACTTGTTAGCATTTGTCTTACATATTGCGGTGCTCCTATGTTGGGTGCATATATATTTATAATTGTTATATGTTTTTCTTGGATTGATCCTTTGATCATTATGTAGTGTCCTTCTTTGTCTCTTTTCACAGCCTTTGTTTTAAGTCTATTTTATCTGATATGAGTATTGCTACTCCTGCTTTCTTTTGGCCTCTATTTGCATGGAATATCTTTTTCCAGCCCTTCCCTTTCAGTCTGTATGTGTCCCTTGTTTTGAGGTGGGTCTCTTGTAGACAACATATATACGGGTTTTGCTTTTTCATCCATTCAGCCAGTCTTTGTCTTTTGGTTGGGGCATTCAACCCATTTACGTTTAAGGTAATTATTGATAAGTATGATCCCGTTGCCATTTACTTTATTGTTTTGGGTTCGAGTTTATACACCTTTTTTCTGTTTCCTGTCTAGAGAAGATCCTTTAGCATTTGTTGGAGAGCTGGTTTGGTGGTGCTGAATTCTCTCAGCTTTTGCTTGTCTGTAAAGCTTTTGATTTCTCCTTCATATTTGAATGAGATCCTTGCTGGGTACAGTAATGTGGGCTGTAGGTTATTTTCTTTCATCACTTTAAGTATGTCCTGCCATTCCTTCCTGGCCTGAAGAGTTTCTATTGAAAGATCAGCTGTTATCCTTATGGGAATCCCCTTGTGTGTTATTTGTTGTTTTTCCCTTGCTGCTTTTAATATTTGTTCTTTGTGTTTGATCTTTGTTAATTTGATTAATATGTGTCTTGGGGTGTTTTGCCTTGGGTTTATCCTGTTTGGGATTCTCTGGGTTTCTTGGACTTGGGTGATTATTTCCTTCCCCATTTTAGGGAAGTTTTCAACTATTATCTCCTCAAGTATTTTCTCATGGTCTTTCTTTTTGTCTTCTTCTTCTGGGACCCCTATGATTCGAATGTTGTAGTGTTTAATATTGTCCTGGAGGTCTCTGAGATTGTCCTCATTTCTTTTAATTCGTTTTTCTTTTTTCCTCTCTGATTCATTTATTTCCACCATTCTATCTTCTAATTCACCAATCCTATCTTCTGCCTCTGTTATTCTACGATTTCTTGCCTCCAGAGTATTTTTGATCTCAATTTATTGCATTATTCATTATATATTGACTCTTCTATTTCTTCTAGGTCCTTGTTAAACATTTCTTGCATCTTCTCAATCCTTGTCTCCAGGCTATTTATCTGTGATTCCATTTTGTTTTCAAGATTTTGGATCATTTTCACTATCATTATTTGGAATTCTTTATCAGGTAGATTCCCTATCTCTTCCTCTTTTGTTTGATTTGGTGGGCATTTATCCTGTTCCTTTACCTGTTGGGTATTCCTCTGTCTCTTCATCTTGTTTATATTGCTGTGTTTGGGGTGGCCTTTCTGTATTCTGGCAGTTTGTGGAGTTCTCTTTATTGTAGAGTTTCCTCACTGTGGGTGGGGTTGTATGGGTGGCTTGTCAAGGTTTCCTAGTTAGGAAAGCTTGTGTCAGCGTTCTGGTGGGTGTAGCTGGATTTTTTCTCTCTGGAGTGCAATGAAGTGTCCAGTAATGAGTTATGAGATGTCAATGGGTTTGGAGTGACTTTGGGCAGCCTGTATATTGAAGTTCAGGGCTATGTTCCTGTGTTGCTGGAGAATTTGCATGGTATGTCTTGCTCTGGACATTGTTGGGCCTTGGGTGGTTCTTGGTTTCAATGTAGGTATGGAGGCATTTGATGAGTTCCTGTCACTTAATGTTCCCTGGAGTCAGTTCTCTGGTGTTCTTAGGATTTGGACTTAAGCCTCCTGCTTCTGGTTTTCAGTCTTATTTTTACAGTAGCCTCAAGACTTCTCCATCTATACAGCACTGTTGATAAAACATCTAGGTTAAAGATGAAAAGTTTCTCCACAGTGATGAACACTCAGAGAGGTTCACAGAGTTACATGGAGAAGAGGGAGGAGGGAGATAGAGGTGACCAGGATGAGATGAGGGGGAAACAAAAGAGGAGAGAGCAAGCTAGCCAGTAATCCCTTCCCTATGTGTGCTCCACAGTCTGGACCACTCAGAGATGTTCACGGGGTTATACAGAGAAGAGAAGAGGGAGGAAGGAGACAGAGGTGGCCAGGAAGATAAAAGGGGGAATCAGAAGGAGAAAGACAGATCCAGCCAGCAATCAGTTCCCTAAGTGCTCTCCACAGCCCAGAACACACAAAGAGATTCACAGAGTTGGGTAGAGAAGAGAAGGGGGAGGGAGGAGATAGAGGCAACCTGGTGGAGAAAAAGGAGGTTCCAAAGGCGGAGACAGCAGTCAAGCCAGTAATCTTGCTCCCAAGTAAAAATGGGTACTGAAGGTTGGGTTCTTAAAGGTACAAAATTGATAACAAATACCAAAAAGCAAAAATTAAAAATCTAGAGTAGAGGTTGGATTTTCAAAAATACAATATTAAAGGAAAAAAGTCACAAAAATTATAAAATATATACATATATATAAAGTTTGCTTTAAAAAATAGGGTCTCTCTTTTTTTTGCAAAGTAATAGGTTATAAAAATGAAAATTAAAGGAGTAATAGAGGGCTTAAAAATAAGAAAAAAGTTTTTTAAAAATTAAAGAATGATAGTAAAAATATATCTAGGTCTTTCTCTGGTGTTGTTGTGGGCAGTGTGGGGTCAGTTCATTTTCAGATAGTTCCTTGATCCAGCTTATATTTTTCAAGATCTATAGGCCCCTTCCTATGTAGTCGGTACCAACTACAGGGTTTTAATCTATTGCACCTGTCACTTCCAAGGAGGTTCCCTCTGTTTTAGCTTCTTCTGTTTGCTGGTCTCTTCAGTGTCTAATTTCCACCATGACACAAGGAGGCGGTGGTGGACACTTTTTTAGGCTCACTTGTTCAGTCGTGGAAAATTCTGAAAGAGAAGGGAATACCAGATCATCTGACCTGCCTCTTGAGAAACCTATATGCAGGTCAGGAAGCAACAGTTAGAACTGGACATGGAACAAAAGACTGGTTCCAAATAGGAAAAGGAGTATGTCAAGGCTGTATATTGTCACCCTGCTTATTTAACTTATATGCAGAGTACATCATGAGAAACGCTGGGCTGGAAGAAGCACAAGCTGGAATCTAGATTGCCGGGAGAAATATCAATAACCTCAGATATGCAGATGACACCACCCTTATGGCAGAAAGTGAAGAGGACCTAAAAAGCCTCTTGATGAAAGTGAAAGAGGAGAGTGAAAAAGCTGGCTTAAAACTCAACATTCAGAAAACTAAGATCATGGCATCTGGTCCCATCACTCCATGGCAAATAGATGGTGAAACAATGGAAACAGTGACAGACTTTATTTTCTTGGGCTCCCAAATCACTGCAGATGGTGACTGCAGCCAGGAAATTAAAAGATGCTTGCTCCTTGGAAGAAACGCTATGACCAACCTAGACAGCATATTAAAAAGTAGAGACATTATTTTGCCAAAAAGGTGCTCTAGTCAAAGCTATGGTTTTTTCAGTAGTCATGTATGGATGTGAGAGTAGAACTATAAAGAAAGCTGAGTGCCAAAGAATTGATGCTTTTGAACTGTAGTGTTGGAGAAGACTCTTGAGAGTCCCTTGGACAGCAAAGAAATCCAACCAGTCCATCCTAAAGGAAATGAGTCCTGAATATTCATTGGAAGGACTGATGCTGAACCTGAAACTCCAATACTTTGGCGACCTGATGCAAAGAGCTGACTCATTTGAAAAGACTCTGATGCTGGGAATATAGAAGGCAGGAAGATGGAAGGAGGAGAAGGGGACAACAAAGGATGAGATGGTTGGATGACATCACCAATTCAATGGACATTAGTTTAGGGAAACTCCGGGAGTTGGTGATGGACAGGGAAGCCTGATGTGCTCCAGTCCATGGGGTCACAAAGAGTCGGACAAGACAGTGATTGAAGTGAACTGAACTTACTTTGCCGACAAAGGTCTGTCTAGTCAAAGCTATGGTTTTTCCAGTAGTCATGTATGGATGTGAGTGTTGGACTATAAAGAAAGCTGAGTGCCGAAGAATTGATGCTTTTGAACTGTAGTGTTGGAGTAGACTCTTGAGAGTCCCTTGGACAGCAAAGAGATCCAACCAGTCCATCCTATGGGAAATGAGTCCTGAATATTCATTGGAAGGACTGATGCTGAGGCTGAAACTCCAATACTTTGGCCACTTGATGCAAAGAACTGATTCATTGGAAAAGACCCTGATGCTGGGAAAGACTGAAGCTGGGAGGAGAAGGGTTCTACAGAGGGTGAGATGGTTGAATGGCATCACCAACTCAATGGACATGAGTTTGAGTAAGCTTCGGGTGTTTGTAATGGACAGGGAAGCCTGGCGTGCTGCAGTCCATGGGGTCGCAAAGAGTCGGACATGACTGAGCGACTGAATTGAATTGAGAACTACACTGTGGGGACTTCCCTAGTAGTCCAGTGATTAAGACTTCGCTTTCCAAACAAGGGCATGCAGGTTTGATCCCTGGTGGGGGAGCTAAGATCCCACATGCTCCAAGGCCGAAAAAAAACAAAACATAAAACAGAAGCAATATGGTAATAAATTCAATAAAGACTTCAAAAATAAATAAGAAATGTATTAGAATTATTAAAAAACAAAAGAACTCCACTGTGCCCAACCTGAAGCCTGGACCGCATTTGTCTTATTCACACGTGTATCTCCAGGGCCTAGCAAATATCTATTGAATATTTGAGTGAGTGATGCAACCTTTTCTCCATTTACTTTATATTGCTCCATGAATCTTTCATTTTCCCTGCTTTCCCTACTTCCAACTTTACCTCGAATGCACACCAGACATTTTCACTCCAGTAAAAAAAAAAAAAAAAAAAGTCCATCTCTGACTCACCATGGCTAAGGGATCAAGTAAAAACTCCTCAGTTTGACACTTGATGCCATTCATGATCAGACCCTACCTGCCCTTCCAGCCTCACCTTCCTTTATTCAGTTTTACACTGTTGTTTCTTGCAACAATAAATTGCTAATTCTCTGGACACACACTGCTGTATTCATATTTCCATACATTTGCTTTTATTGCTCTCCTCTGTTCTCCACAACCCTGGAAAGTGTGAGGGGTTTGCCGTATCAGCATATGCTCATCAGTATATCCTACCGAGTCATCAGAACTTGCCTAAGGGCTCTTGTGATACTGCATTATTTGTAAATTTGTATTTGGAGTGGGGGGAGAGTTTAAAATAGTTTTGCCCAAAGAGATAGCCAATCAATAGTTCCCTTGTTCCTCTTTAATCTGAAATGGTGCTGAAGGGGAGCAGAATTTCTCACCTCAAAAAATCCCCACCTTGACATGAGGATTATTTTCTGCTAAAGGCAATCAGATCCTTAAAAATTCAAGAAGAGTTCCTCTCCCTCAACTGCCTAAATTTACATTGGCAGGGCTATCTGTAGCAGGAGAGAGCTATTACCACAAATGGCTTTCCACCAAGAGACTTATTTGTTTAACAGGGCAACCTTGGTTTTCCATGAATGGCCTTCCTCACCTTTGTATCCCCAAACCCCTGCTCCCTTTCTCTGCTCAGGATATTACATGAGCTTCAGTTACGTAACTGCCCTTTCAGTTTTTTATATCTTTATGGGAATTTGTGTAATTTTGTTTATTTATTTATCCTGTTGATCTTGTCACCAATCCCCAACAGGTCAGTGACCCCTCTTTCTTTGCCAGTCACAAATGCCTATCAAACAAAACCAGTTTCTATATAGCAGAGGAGAAACTTTATTTGTTAATCAAGGAATGGAGAAGGGAGAGCTCATGCTCTGAAAATACCTCTCTCTTAAGGGAGGGCAGTGAGGGAATTCGAAGGGGTAGGAGGTAGTCATGTCATCAGGGCTGCAGAAAAGGGACGGATTTCCAGGGGTAGCTGAGGGGCAGCTGGAGTATGCAGTCTTCCATGCTTCTCTGCACACTGCATGACTTGTGCCTAGCAGAGTACAAATCTCCCCCATGGGGCAGAGTCTTAGCATGGTAATGAACCAAAGGTCATTTTCTGGACACCTCTAGGTCTTGTCTGTGCAGGTGTATTCCTGTGGTCAAGTCAGAGCCAGTTTGGGGTGCTTGACCACTATCTGTCTCTTAAAGCACAGCTGTAAAATATCTCTGTCAAATACCAGATGCTTTTAAAACACACAGATAAATTAAGGCAACGATCCTTTAGGTTTCAGGGCCTGATGTGGGTGACAATCTATTTTATATAAATTTAATTATTAGATCAGCCAAAGAACCTAAAAGAGAAGAAGAGAATATTTTTCTGCCTGCACATGATCTTTATCACAAATGTTTGGGTACATGTCAGATCTATCTCTCTAGTATTCTTTTCCATCAATGTATTTGATTCACATGTCAAATACCAAATGTTTGGGATTTATTTATTTATTTTGGCTGCATTGGGTATTGCTGAGTTCAGGCTTTCTCTAGTTGCAGCGATGGTGGGGGAGCTACTCTTCACTGTGGCACATGTGCTTCTCATTGCAGTAACTTCTCTTCTTGTGGAGCCGAGGCTCTCAAGTCTATGGCCTTCAATAGTTGCATCACACAGGCTCAGTAGTTGTAGTGCATGGGCTTAGTTGCTCTGTTGTTGTTCAATCGTAAATTGTGTCTGACTGTTTGCAACTCCATGGACTGCAGCACACCAGGCTTTCCTGTCCTTCACTGTCTCCCAGAGTTTGTGCAAACTCATGTCCATTGAGTCAGTGATGCCATCCCATTCTCTGTCATCCCCTTCTCCTCCTGCCTTCAGTCTTTCCCAGCATCAGGGTCTTTTCCAATGAGTCAGTTCTTCACATCAGGTGGCCAAAGTATTGGCGCTTCAGCTTCAGCATCAGTCCTTCCAATGAATATTCAGGACTGATTTCCTTTAGGATTGACTGGTTTGATTTCTTTGCGGTCCAAAGGACTCTCAAAAGTCTTCTCCAGGACCACAGTCTGAAAGTTACCTGGATAGTGTTACTTTTCTACCACTCACCAGCAATTGGCTCTGTCAGATGGAAGCCAAGCTTGAAACTATCCTAAGATCTGTCTCCAAAGTGAGCAGCCTCTCCTCTTTGGTGTTGAATGAATCAGTGTGTCCGTCCTCCTGTGTGTTCCTCCCCATACCTCCTGTAGTGGTTTTCTAGGGCTGAGTTTTGGAGGCTGGAAGTCAAAGATTGAGATGCCAAAATTGCTGGGTTCTAGGGAAAGCCCTCTTCCTGGTTTGCAGACAGCAATTTTCTCATGAAATTCAGTTGCTGCCAAGAGAGAATCCCATTCCATGTAGTCAGGTAGGGACCCAGAGGGACAAAGGTACCAGCATCTTTTACACAAGGCTTGCATTGCTTCCATGGTTACCCTGGATGTTATCTTCTAGTTGCTCTGAGGCATGTGGAATCTTCCCAGACCAGGGGTCACACCAGAGCCCCCTGCATTGGCAGGCAGATTCTTATCCACTGTACCACCAGGGAAGTCCCCAATTGTTTTTAATTATTGTTGTTGTTTTATTCACTCACTAAGTCATTTCCAACTCTTTGCAACCCCGCGGACTGCAGCACACCAGGCTTCCCTGTCCTTTACTATCTCTCGGAGTTTGCTTAAACTCATGTCCATAGAGTCATTGATGCCATCCAACCATCTCATTCTCTGTTGTCCCCTTCTCCTCCTGCTCTCAATCTTTCCCAGCAGCAGAGTCTTTTCCAATGAGTTGGCTCTTTGAATCAGGTGGCCAAAGTATTGGAACTTCAGCTTCAGCATCAGTCCTTTCAATGAACATTGACTGACTGATTTCCTTTAGGACTGACTGGTTTGATTTCCTCACTGTCCAAGGGACTCTTGGACAAGAGTCTTCTTCAGCACTATTAGAAAGCATCAGTTTTTCAACACTCAACCTTCTTTATGATCCAACTCTCACATCCATACATGGCTACTAGAAAAACCATAACTTTGACTATATAGACCTTTGTTGACAGAGTGGAGTGACGTCTCTGCTTTTTAATATGCTGTCTAGGTTTGCCATGGCTGTTCCTCCAAGGAGCAAGTGTGTTTTAATTTCATGGCTGCAGTCACTGTCCGTGAAATGGAGCAGGACCCCTGTGATCTTTCCCCCTGCCCCACCATGTCCTCTGCCTGCCTTTTGTCTATGGAAAACTTTAATCAAAGAATAAGCTTAATCAGAGAAATAAGAATACGTGAAAACAAAGGAAAACAGTCAAAGGAGACCAAACAATAATAATGCAGTCATTAAGCATAGTCAAGGACTATAGATAATATTCGGAGCCATATCCTGTGAGCTGTCTTACAGATACTGAACCCCAGAGGGGAAAATTAACTACATGATGACCAGACTGTACCCAGGACATGAGCTACCACAATTCGGAAAACTGACCACAAAAAAATGGGAACAAATGGACCCTAGAACTGAAAATTAACTGTACCTAAAACAACCAAGATGATGCTGTTAAGACCACTGATGATTAATTTGAAGATGACTGTTAGAGATGACTGCACTGTTTCTGCTCGTAGCCCCCCAGTCCCTGGAACTGTCCATAAAAGCTCTCACTCCCTGCTTGTTGGGGTGGGGGTGGGGGGTCTGGCCTTTGGACAGATGTTCACCACCCTCCTCACCATATTGCCAGCATCTGAAGTAAAACAAACTTTCCTTTCCACCAACGTGGCTGTTTATTGGCTTCTGAGCAGTGAGCAGCTGGATCCCACCATTCACCTTTTGGTAACAGATTTTGGTTCCCAGCATGGGGCTGGCCACTGCTGGCTCCAGTGCTTTCATGGCACCTGGCTCTCCTGACTCTTCCAGGGGAGAGCTGTGGCCATGACATGTATTAGCTTGCTTCTCATGGCTAGCTAGCCCTGAGTAGGGGATTTGGGGGGACGTTCCAAGCAGCTGCCAAAACCATTTGTTTTGAGGATCTTCCCTGTTTCTCCCCTGCTCGGCACTGGCTGCCAACTTTTCCTTGGTAGAATAGAAACTTGCACTTGGGACAAGCTGACGAGCTCCAAGACCGGGTAAGTCCACTGGTGTGCACATAGGCAACCTTCCCATTTCTGAGTACTGACTGCTATTTGGGTGTTTTTGCCAATTGGTTCTCATGTCTGTCTGCCATTGAGGACCATCTATGAGCATGAAGTGCTCTTTGGGCATTCTTGCCAATTGGTTATGACATCTGCCTACCCTTGAGGACCATTTGTGAGAACTGAATGTCATTTGAACATTTTGTCAATTGGTTCTGATATCTGACTACCATTGAGGACCGTTTGTTTTGGGGGAAGTGTTTGCTTGGGACTCTGTACCAGTCACCCTAGGAGAGGGTTTGTGACAGATCTGTTTGGTGTGTGAATGGGTATTCCATTTGTATGATTGGTACTCTTGTTGCCTTATGTAAAATGGGAAATTTAGGTTCAAGTCATTAAAAAAAATTTTAGCTATGAAATCATAACTAATGAAAAAGACACTTTTTTTTGGACAATGTATAGCAACAATATTCTTTAGACTCTGGAGAAAATTGGTTAAGATGAAACTTAATTGGTTAAGTTTGGAATTAAGTTTGAAAATTGGTTAACATGAAATTTTAAAAAACAGTTCCTTTTGCATATGCAGTTAGAGAAAGCTAGCTTGATGAAACACTTTTTCAGATCCTGAAAAAACAAAAATATGCCTAGGAAAAAGCTTAAAGTTAACTTTTATCAAGTACTTGAAATACAAACACATTCCACTTTGCCTGGAACGCCAGCCTTGGGTTAATTGTAAAACTTCAAGCTAAAATGAGTGTTTACAAATCAAATAAATCTAAATTTACCTTCTTTTGTCCTCTTGTAAGACCAGGAGGGAAACTAAAGATGTTTGGGTTTATTAAACATACATGTTGTACCACTAAAAAAAAATGCTATTAAAAAACGTATGTTTTTAGAGGTTGTAAAATATGTTCTTTAATTTGCCAATCAAAAAATACTACTGGCATACCATTTCAATCATTTGTGTCTTAATTTTGTTTCAAAGGTTAAAACTTGTAATATTTAAAAATGATAAGGAAAACATGTCCGTGTGTAAAATAAGTAAGATATGTGTTGTTGACAAAGAGAAGATGGGGGGGGGGGGGGAATGGAGATATTTTTGTTAAAGAAAAATAATAATAAATTTGCCCTGTAGTTGTTTGTTTCTGTATAGGGAAATACAAGATAAATTTGTTTGGATCCAGAAAATGATAAAAAGTTTATAAAAAAGAAACTTTAAGAAAAGAATTTTGTATGTTGTCAAGATTAAAATTAGACTAAATTTAATTAGGTATATATATATATATATATTTGTTATTAAGAACAAACTGATACAAGACTAAACTTTTCCCTCTGTTAAGAAAACAAAGTCCTCCTGGAATAATGGTCTGATTTTGGTAATAGAGACTTCTAGTAGTAGTAGTTGCTCAGTCATGTCCAACTCTTTGCGACCCCATGGACCCCGCCAGTCTCTTCTGTCCATGGGATTTTCCAGGCAAGAATACTGGAGTGGATTGCCATTCCCTTCTCCAGAGGATCTTCCTGATCCAGGAATCGAACCGTAGTCTCCTGCATTCCAGGAGAACTCTTAACCCTTTGAGCTACAGGGAAGACTTCTAATGGAAAGTAACTGCTTTGTTTCTAATCATATTTTTGACCCTAATGTTCTGAATGGAAAAACCGTCCAGTAAAGTTCTCGCACAGCATAACCATTCATGATGTGTAGCACTACTGGCTTTAAGTTTACTGCTTAAAGCACATGTACAATGTTTGTGTGACAATTAGATATAAATGATAAAATGTATGGCCTATAAAACATTTCTCTATTAACATACCTCTGAGCCTGTTTATGATATCTGATAAAGAAAAAGGAAACCTAGCACAAGAGACATCAATGGGTTCAAGGCAGACAAAAGAGCCACTCTGGCGACGTTGAAAAATATATTGATTATCAATACTTCCTATGAAAGGAGTTACAATTAAAAGGGGGAAATGATGTCCATCTCCCTCCCCACCCTAGCTGCCAGCATCTGAAATAAACTTTCCCTTCCACCAACCTGGCCTGCCTACTGGCTTTTGAGTGGCAAGCAGCTGGACCCACACAACTCTTTCGGTAACATCTGCAGTGATTTTGAAGCCCATGAAAATAAAATCTGTCACTGTTTCCACTTTCCCTCATCTATTTGCCATGAAGTAATGGGACCAGATCCCATGATGCCAGTTTTTTGAATGTTGAGTTTTAATCCAGCTTTTTCACTGTCGTCTTTCACCCTGATCAAGAGGCTCTTTAGTCCCTCCTCACTTTCTGCCATTAGAGTGGTATCATCTGCATATCTGAGGTTGTTGATACCCTCCGGGCAATTTTGATTCCAGCTTGCAATTCATCCAGCCCAGCACTTCACATGATGTACTCTGCATGTAAGTTAAACAAGCAGGGTAACAATACACCGCCCTGACGTACTCCTTTCCCAGTCTTGAACCAGTCCTTTGTTCCATGTCCAGTTCTAACTATTGCTTCTTGACCTGCATACAGGTGTCTTAAGAGGCAGATAAGGTGGTCTGGTATTCCCATCTCTTGAATTGTCCACAGTCTGTTGTAATCCATATAGTCAAAGGCTTTCAGTTCAGTTCAGTCACTCAGTCGTGTCCACCTCTTTGTGACCCCATGAATCGCAGCACACCAGGCTTCCTTGTCCATCACCAACTCCCGGAGTTTACTAAAACTAATGTCCATCGAGTCGGTGATGCCATCTAGCCATCTCATCCTCTGTCGTCCCCTTCTCCTCCTGCCCCCAATCCCTCCCAGCATCAGGGTCAATAAGTCAACTCTTCGCATGAGGTGGCCAAAGTATTGGAGTTTCAGCCTCAGCATCAGTCGTTCCAATGAACACCTAGGACTGATCTCCTTTAGGACGGACTGGTTGGATCTCCTTGCAGTCCAAGGGACTCTCAAGAGTCTTCTCCGACACCACAGTTCAAAAGCATCAATTCTTCGGTGCTCAGCTTTCTTCACAGTCCAACTCTCACATCCATACATGACCACTGGAAAAACCATAGCCTTGACTAGACGGACTTTTCTTGGCAAAGTAATGTCTCTGCTTTTTAATATGCTATCTAGGTTGGTCATAACTTTCCTTCAAAGGAGCAAGCGTCTTTTAATTTCATGGCTGCAATCACCATCTTCAGTGATTTTGGAGCCCCAAAAAATAAAGTCAGCCACTGTTTCCCCATCTATTTCCCATGAAGTGATGGGACCAGATGCCATGATCTTCGTTTTCTGAATGTTGAGCTTTAAGCCAACTTTTTCACTCTCCTCTTTCACTTTCATCAAGAGGCTCTTTAGTTCCTCTTCACTTTCTGCCATGAGGGTGGTGTCATCTGCATATCTGAGGTTATTGACATTTCTCCCTGAAATCTTGATTCCAGCTTGTGCTTCTTCCAGCCCAGCGTTTCTCATGATGTACTCTGCATATAAGTTAAATAAGCAGGGTGACAATACACAGCCTTGACGTACTCCTTTTCCTATTTGGAACCAGTCTGTTGTTCCATGTCCAGTTCTGTTGCTTCCTGACCTGCATACAGATTTCTCAAGAGGCAGGTCAGGTGGTCTGGTATTCCCATCTCTTTCAGAATTTTCCACAGTTTATTGTGATCCACACAGTCAAAGGCTTTTTCCCAGAAATATATCTAATTATCTAATGGCCTGTTTTGCCTGTTTCCTCAAAGCACTAAGTGGATCATCCTGTTCTTCATCCTCAATTCCTTTTAGGTCAGCAACTGCAGTGATCCTTGTACAGCTGGATGATGGGCAACATATTGTTTTACAGTGCTTTTATTACAAGTCTGACATTTAATTCATCCACATCTCTGAGGTAGGAATCAATATGTCCCTACTTTACAGATAAAAAAAACTAAGGCACAAATGGGTTAGATAATAGTCTCAGCTTGGAAAAGACCCTGATGCTGGGAATGACTGAGAGCAGGAGGAGAAGGGGGCAACAGAGAATGAAATTGTTGGATGGCATCGCCACCTCAGTGGACATGAGTTTGAGCAAATTCCAGGAGATAGTGAAGGACAGGGAAGCCTGGAGTGCTGCTGTTGTAGCCACGTATTTCAGGAAACAAACTCACTCAGAAGGACAATGCAGATAGTGGAGTGCAATTTATTACACCGGCAGGCCCAAGGCAGAGTCTCCTCTTAGCCAAGGACCTCGACCAGTTTTTGTGAAAACCTTATATAACCTAAGTGTACGTGCCCAAACCCACCTCCCCACATTCCCTGAAACTAGCCTGAACAAAGGAAAAGAAAGATACAATCAAAGTTAACCCATGATTCATATGCCTTAAGCTTAGGTAGTTAACAGTGGACAATTATCAATAGGCCTGTGGTCATACCCTAATAATAATAATAGAATTTATGATTCTATTCAGTTACACAGATAATTAGGGTATTCCTTTAGGCGACGGACAGTCTAGGTACGAGCTCTGGGGCTGTTCCATCGGCCGGGGGGCGGGGAGCGGGGGTCTGGTTTTCCAGTTGGTATGCCATTTCCATAGATCTGGGCATATAGCTCAAAGTCCATAGTCCAGCCCAAGATGGAGTCCTGCTTTCAAGATGGAGCCTGTTCTGTCTGTTTCCTCCTTCACTGCAGTCTATGGGGTCGCAAAGAGTTGTACACGACTTAGTGACTGAACAACAAGCTTACACAAAATGTTAATGGCAGAGCCAGGACTTAAACTCAGTTTCCCTGGTAGCTCAGCTAGTAAAGAATTCGCCTGCAATGCAGGAGACCCCAGTTCGATTCAGGGGTCAGGAAGATCTGCTGGAAAAGGGATAGGCTACCCACTCCAATATTCTTGGGCTTCCCTGGTGACTCAGCTGGTGAAGTATCCACCTCCAATGCAGGAGACCTGGGTTCAGTCCCTGGCTTGGGAAGATTCCCCTGGAGAAGGAAATAGCTATCCACTCCAGGATTCTGGCCTAGAGAATTCCATGGGGTTGCGAAGAGTTGGACACAACTAAGCTACCTTTTCCGGAGAAGGCAATGGCACCCCACCCCAGTACTCTTGCCTGGAAAATCCCATGGATGGAGGAGCCTTGTGGGCTGCAGTCCATGGGGTCGCTAAGAGTCGGACACAACTGAGCGACCTCACTTTCACGTTTTCACTTTCATGCATTGGAGAAGGAAATGGCAACCCACTCCAGTGTTCTTGCCTGAAGAATCCCAGGGATGGTGGAGCCTGGTAGGCTGCCATCTATGGGGTCACACAGAGTCGGACACGACTGAAGTGACTTAGCAGCAGCAGCAGCAGCAAGCTACCTTTTCACTTTCACTTTCTATCTGTCCACCAACATTGCTCATAAGTGCTGTGCCATATGGATCCATACATCTTTAGTAATGAGGAGGAAGGGCATTATTTCTGTCAATCCAAAACAAATTAGACTGCCATATATTTCTCCAGGAAAGAGATTTATTCCAGGATCAGCAGAGAATTACAATTTGGGGTCTGCAATCATGTGAACAACAACACAAGCTCCCGCCACCCGACCAAAGGGAAGAACACTTTGAAGAAGAAAAGGACGTTGGGAAGGCTGTAGAAAACAGAATCCATGGGTTTTCTTTGGCTGAGTCCTTGCCAGGAAAGAAGACTGGTCTTCCTATCAGCCTCTGCCAGCCTCACAAGGTGTGAGAGTGCCCCCGTCAGCATCCCAAGTCTATTTAATTGTCGTTTCCATTTATTATTAACTTTTTACATTTCCCACAGAGTACAGTAGAGCTTAAGTTCAAAAATTAGCCCCATAATGAATAGGATACAGAGCCCACAAATAAACCCATGCACCTATGGTAACAAAAGAGGCAAGATCACGCAACGTTGGAAAGACAGTCTCTTCAACAAATGGTGCTGAGAAACCTGGACAGTTACATGTAAAATTAAAAAAAAAATCAGATCATTCTTGAACACCATACACAAAAATAAGCTCAAAATGGATTAAAGACCTAAATGTGAGACCAGACACTATAAAACTTCTACAGGAAAACAAAGGCAGAACACTCTGACACAAATTGCAGCAATATCTTTCTCAATCCATCTCCTAGAGTAACGGAAATAAAAACAAACAAATGTGACCTACTGAAAAACTTCTGCATAACAAAGGAAACAATAAACAAAATGAAAAGACAACCTACAGATTGGGAGAAAATATTTGCAAATGATGTGACCAACAGGGGATTAGTATCCAAAATTTACAGACAGCAGACAGAAGACCTAAATAGACATTTCTCCAAATAAGAGACACAGTTGGCCAAGAGGCACATGAAAAAATGTTCAACATGGCTAATTAATTATTAGAGAAATGAAAATCAAAACTACAATGAGATATCACCTCACACTAGCCAGAATGGCAATCATCAAAAATCCACAAACAATAAATGCTGGTGAGGGTGGAGAGAGAAGGGAATCCTCCCACAATGTTGGAGGGGATGTAAATTGGTACAGCCACTATGACGAACAGTATGGAGGTTCCTTGAAAAAACCTACAACTAGAGCTACCATATGATTCAGTCCCACTCCAGCATGTATCTGGAGAAAAACATGATCCAAAAGGATACACACACCCCAGTGTTCACTGCAGCACCATTTGCAACACCCAAGACGTGGAAGCAATCTAAATGTCTATCGACAGAGGAAGGATGAAGATGTACATACATACAGTGGAATGTCACTGAGTCATTAAAAAGACTGAAATAATGCCATGTGCAGCAACATGGATGGCCTTACAGATTGCCATACTGAGTGAAGTAAGTCAAAGAGGGAGAAATATCACTGGACATCACTTATATGTGGAATCTAAAAAGAAATGATACAAATGAACTTACAAAACAGAATGAAACTCACAGACTTAGAGAACACTTGAAAGTATCACAACATTGTTACTCAGCTATATACACCCCAATACAAAATAAAAAGTTAAAAAAAAAAAAAAAAAACAGACCTAACAGACCTATAGTTATCAGAAACATAACGCACCATTCTATTTCAACACCATTATCTTAAGCTCCGGAAACCCAGAGAAGGTGGGGGGGGTCTCCCCTGCAAGATGATGACCAGCCCACCAGGCCAGAGTGGATGGGGACTCTTTCCAAGTTTCAAGGCCACAGACTCCTCTCTTAGGGGAGAGAAGGGAGGAGCTTTTGCCGTGGTCCCGCCCCAGCCTTGCCTTTGAACTGCCGGTGGCCTGCCAGGCATCCCATGATGTGCGCTGCAGCGATGGGGAAGGCAAGAGGAGATGAGGCTTACTTCCAGAGGAGTAGTCTGTTCTGGGTTACTATCATCATTCTCTCTTTTGGCTATTACACGGTAAGGACAGCGGGCCCCGAGGAAGGCGAGGCGAGGGGCTGGAGTGCTGCCTGGAGGTGCAAGATTCCACCTGGAGCCGTGGAGTGGTCGCAGGCGCAATCGCGGCTCTCGGGCGCTCTGAGCCAGGGGACTAGACCCGGGAAGAAAACGCAGGCGCACTCGTCTGTCTACGCCTTTCGCCTGTGTTGAGATCTTGAGAAACCAGCTGCCCACGCTTTCCCTCCCTACCCCATGACTAAGTGACTAGATCTTTCAAAATGGTGGCGAAGTCGGAGGCTGGCGGGGCTGCTGCCTCCTACTTCCGTGTAGCCAGACCCCTGCCGTCGCTGGTCACGGTTCTGGTGCTAGGATATTTCGGGGTAAGGTGTGTAGCACGGCGCGGCGCTTCTGTTTTGGCCCGCCGGGCTCCCGTAGAGCCAGGGGCACTGGGGAGGGGGAAGGAGGGAGGTCTTGCGCTTGCGCGGCTGGCGGTTGCCTAGGTAATTGGCGTAAGCTGAAGTTCGGTGGGCTTGTCAGGTTTTCGGTTGGAAATGTTCCTGCCTTTGCGTCTCCAAGGTTAGTAGGACTTGTTCAGGTCTGAGTAGAACTAGAGGAGAAAGAGGCCAAGTTGACAGTTCTAAACCTGCCAAGACAAGATAGGGCTTCCAAAGCAGAATGTCTGAGGCAGTTGGAATTGCTTGGAAAATGGGGATAAACCTAAAGGTTGGGTAGAATTTAAGTGGTAAGAAAGGATAAAGAGGATGTGCATATTATGACATAGATGTAAAATCAAGAAGACAATCTCTACTGAGATAAGCAACAACTTTTTTTTGAGAGACAGAATTCATTTAAAGAATACAGTGAAAGTGAAAGTTGCTCAGTCGTGTCTGAGTATTTGCGACCCCATGGACTATACAGTCCATGGAATTCTCCAGGCCAGAATACTGGAGTGGGTAGCCTTTCCCTTCTCCAGGGGATCTTCCCAACCCAGGGATTGAACCCAGGTCTCCCGCATTGCAGGCGGATTCTTTACCAGCTGAGCCACAAGAAGATACCCAAAACGGTGGGTTGCGGAGTACTACATTGTGGAATTCAGTAAGAACAGAAGTCAGCTAATCTGGGTACTAAATCTGATAACCACATAAGTTTCCTTAGCAGAAATCTTCCACTGAAATGGCTTTTAGAAAATAGAATTCAAGAATTGAAGCCCGTATGGCTTGGTTCAGAGTTGCTTTGGTCTGTTATTTGTTCTTGCAGAATCAGGATTATTTCATAGCATTGGTTAAAAATACATTGAAGTGATCTAAAAGCACTCTGGTTCTCTTTCAGTGGGTGATCTTCTGGCCTGAGAGTATTCCTTATCAGAGCCTGGGACCCCTGGGCCCCTTCACTCAGTACTTGCTGAAGCATCATCACACCCTCGTGCATGCTTGGTAAGTAGAGCTCCAGAAATGGGATGTGGACCCCACAGTTTCAGTCTCCCTGGAAGGCCCATGGTTGCCTTCTAAAAGTGGTGCTCGTTCATATGAAAGCACTTTTCTTTTGGAGGTTTTTCTGTTAGAGCTCATCAGCAGAGGACCATCACCTTAAACGAGGCTGACTTCTGTTTCAGGTATTGGCTTGCCTGGATGATTCACGTGGGAGAGTCCTTGTATGCCATTGTATTGTGCAAGTAAGTGTTTTTAACAGATCTCTGTTGCTTTTCACTTGGTATCTCACATAAGTGAAGAGTAGCCACATTTGAATAATTCATGCGCTTGTAGGCTGAGAACACTCTCAGGATAGAGTTGAAGTCCCACACCTAATACTGAGCCTCACTCAGTACTCAGAGGGAGTACTCAGTAAATAGTTAATGAATGAATTCATTTCATTTATATTAATGAGTCAATTATTTAGTCACTTAATTTAGAAATTTTTTTTTCTTTTTTTTCCAAAAATCTCCCTGTAGCCCCAACTAGAAGGAAAGATTAGCAGGTTGCCTTCTAATTTGAAAAAGAGCTGTACTGACCTAGCCCAATGATTCTCAACCCCTAGTTTTGCAACTGAATTACCTGAAGAGCTTTCTTAAAATTCACTTGTCTGGTTTCCAGACCCAGAGATCCTAATCTGGTAGGCCTTGCTTCAGGCATAGGAATGTGTTATTTTTTTTCAAGTTCTGTAGATGATTCTGGGGTGCAATGAAAGCTAAAAGTCCTATGACTAGGCCCTACTCAGCAAATGCCAGTGTAAATAATAAATTTGAGAAAACTACAAAAAGCTTCTCTTTACATTTGGACTTTATGTAAGCATACACAGAAAGTAAATGGTTATAGTAATGCCAGACTGCTTTACAATTGAGTTTTTTTTCTTTGGCTCAAGATTAATTACCACCTCTGTTTTTGTGGTACTACTTCTAAAAGTGGAAATAAGATACTTTATTATGTTTTAATAATAAATATAATTAATATTTCTTGGGTGCACACTATGCCAGACAACTGCTAACTGACTTAAATATATTATGTTACTCCACCTTCTGTTTTATTAAATGAGCTGGACTTTCTAGGAGAGGAGCATAAAGCAGCTTTATTTTTTTACCTCTCTCCAGTTCCCTGTGGATTATTGTCTGCCTCCCACCCTAGCCCTGGATCAAATCTAAAGCAGGTCCATAGGTTGTCCAGTCAAGTTACAAAGTTATTAAAACTATGAACTTTCATCAGATTCAGTACATCTGTTCTTCAGCCAAGGCTCAGCAGGCCGCCATGGAGAAGAGGGTGTAATCCCACGTCTTCACTCTCCCTTGGGGTGCCGGAAGTGTATGTAAAGGAAGCAGGGCATGATCTGCCTTGTGATCAGGCAACTGGGTGATGTGGCAGTTACACACCCATTGTTGACTCTTTCTCTCCAAAGGGTCCCTGGTGGGTTTTTGAGAAACCGCTCATCACCAGGGATCTCCCTTCCACAGTTCCCCTGATGGTTCCTTCAACCTTAGTCAGCATGTCATTTGCAGTTTCCCCTTTGGGTTGATGATGTTTTCCTCTTATTTAGGTTTCTTCTGCCCTTTAGTTAGGCCTCTGGGGCAGGGTTGCTTTTAAGCCCATGCACACCAGTGCCCTTCCACAAGACCTGTAAGGCTCAGAATGACAGCTTCCTTATCCCTCCATTGGGATAAATCTGTAGGTGTGTGCTGTTTCCTGCACAGCCATGTATCCTATCAGGCAGCTCTACTGGTATTTAAACTTGTGAGTCAGATGTTAACCCTCCCACAAGTCACAGGGGACTCTGGTCAGGCTCTCTGAATGGTTCTTTTGAAGCTGCTTGTCAGGCTGACTTGTGATACGAGGTGCCACAGCACCAGTACCTCTTTCTGAAAGCCTCTTCACTTCTCAATGACAGCTCAGCTTGGAGGTGTGCAGTCCAGCCCTCCAAATTACAGTGTTGGAGTACATGACACCTATTTTGCAATTGGCATATGAAGCCTCTAATGAAAACAAAAAGACTCAAATTGAACATCCAGCTCTCCAGTTCTTTGAGAGGAAGTGGGAGAACAGGCATAGAGAGGTTAGAGCACTGTTCTCATGTTCCTGAAATCATTTATTTATGGAGTAACATGTTGCAGTGTATCATTGGTCACTGTAAATCAGAATGAATATTCCTTTTATGAATGAATGAATACATTTAAATGAAAGAATCACTAAATGTGTTGTTGTAAGGCAGAATAAAGCAGTTTTCCTCCAATTAAAAAAAAATCATGAAGACATGCAGAACATTTGTAGCCCTCAACCCCAAATTCCACTGTCCAACAATAGAAAGGAACTGATGAATTCCATTTAACTAGACATTAGATTGGACTGGATGTTTGACTTTATAGCTGCCATATATATATACATATAGACACAAACTCTTCTATAATTTTTCTGTTGTCATATATGCCTATTTTCCCATGTCTATGCCTGTAAATTGAACTCATTCATTTCATTAGTACATAATATTATATAGATGTGTCCTAATGTATTTAACTAATCTTCCTTCTGATGGACTTTTAAACCTCGAGCTTTTCTAAACTATTATAAATAATTCTGTGTGAATGAATTTCTTGTATGTCCTGGCCCACTGTGATATATATTTCACCTTTTTATTGTTTGGTGGTAGAATCTATGAATATAGTTGATGCTTATCTACTGACCTCATACACAGTGACCTTGGTAAATTCATTTTTTAGTTCTAATAGTTTATCTGTTCATCTAATTATTCATCATTAATGATTTAAAAGATCCCTTTACATTTTCTAGGTACCTGGTTGCCTATAGAAATAGACAGTTTTATTTCTTCCTTTCAACTCCATATACCTTTTATTTAAGTTTCCTTCACTGCACTAGCTAGTAATGAAAGGTTGTTGCTGAACAGTGAAGAGATGCCAGGATTCTTGGCTTCCGGAGGAGAGGAATTCAATCTGGGGCCAGTGATAAGCCTTGCTCGCTCAGAGGCTTTATTTTTGTGTAATAAAGTTTTGTTAAAGTATAAAAGAGAGAAAGCTTCTGATATAGACATCAGAAGGAGGCAGAAAGAGTGCCCCCCTGCTAGCCTTTAGCAGTAAGTTATATACCTATTAGCAAGCTGTTAATTAGAGAAGGAAGATGTCTCAAAATTCAGTGGCACCAGGCCCTCACCCATAACATGCATTTTGATATAACATTGGCACCAGGTGAGTCATCCCAGGCCATAAAACGATTGACATGAATCTTGAAGAAAGACAGGTTTCCAAGTAAATATATAGATAGTTTCATTAATATAGATTAGGAGAACAATATATGAGTAAAACATACAGGTTTGTTGAGCCCTTATCTGTTATGGAACCAGATGCCATGATCTTAGGTTTCTGAATGTTGAGTTTTAAGCTCACTTTTTCATCTGGTCCCATCACTTCATGGCAAATAGATGGGGAACCAGTGGAAACAGTGAAAGACTTTATTTTGGGGGGCTCCAAAATCACTGCAGATGGTGATTGCAGCCATGAAATTAAAAGACCCTTGCTCCTTGGAAGAAAAGCTATGACCAACCTAGACAGCATATTAAAAAGCAGAAACATTACTTTGCCAACAAAGGTCCATCTAGTCAAAGCTATGGTTTTTCCAGTAGTCATGTATAAATGTGAGACTATAAAGAAAGCTGAGTGCTGAAGAATTGATGCTTTTGAACTGTGATGTTGGAGAAGACTCTTGAGAGTCCCTTCTACAGCAAGGAGATCCAGCCAGTCCATCTAAAGGAAATCAGTCCTGAATACATTGGAAGGACTGATGTTGAACCTGAAACTCCAATACTTTGGCCACCTGATGCAAAGAACTGACTCATTTGAAAAGACCCTGATGCTGGGAAAGATTGAAGGCGGGGGGAGAAGGGACCACCAAGGATGAGATGGTTGGATGGCATCACCGACTCAATGGACGTGAGTTTGAATAAACTGTGGGAGTTGGTGATGGACAGGGAGGCCTGGCGTGCAGCAGTCCACAGAGTCGCAAAGAGTCGGTACATGACTGATGAACTATCAGTTCTGAGTCTTAAGCAGAACCGACTTAAAGAAAGACAGAGTCTAGGGTAAATACATAGTTCATTAACATACCTTAAGACAAACATTTCCATCAGAAAAACGCATTGGTTAGCTCAAAGTTTGAGAAAAGTTAAGTTTAGGTGGAACCAGGTGTGGTCACAGCAACACAGAATTTTAAGAGAAACCTCTTTTTAAATTTGTATGGAGAAGGGGGAAAAATATAACACTAGTAGTTTGTTTCCTGACCGTTTAAGAGAGAGAGAAAAAATGTCTGACACTTGTAGCCTATTTCCTCTGTTTGGAGACCCCTGGCCTTTCTGCCTGTTACCCTCTCAGTAACCCAGTTCATTGTCAACCTGAAGTGCTAATAGTAGGCATCCTGGCCTTGTAAACTTTCAACACTCTGCCTCATGTTTTTTATAGAGTTGTATATTGTATAGATCTTCTCTATCAGATTAAAGTTCAGTTCTCTAAGTTTTCTAAGAACTTGTATTGAGTGGATGTTGAATTTATCAAATGCTTTTTCTGCATTTTTTATGATCATACAATTTTTTTTCCTTTAATCTGTTAGTATAGAAAATTATATTGTTTTTACATTTAAAAATATATATATATATGAGACTTATTTATATAAAGATGAAACTGTCGCAAGTCAGTCACTTGAACTGGGCCATTTTCTTTTGACCTTGGTGTTAAGCAGTTTAGTTTGAATGGGTGTATAAACAGTATTCATTATTTCCATGTGCCAGGCCCTTTACTAACCACTTTGTGTAACTTATCTCAAGGTGAGATAAACACTATTATTCCTGTTTTTTCAGATGAGGAAACTGAGAGTGAGTGAGTGTCTTGCCCAAGGTCATGCTGGTAGTTGGCCAAGCTAGGATTTGTTTTTTGTTGTCTAGTTGCTAAATCATGTCCTACTCTTTTTGCGACTCCACAGATGGTAGCCCGCTAGGCTCCTCTGTCCAGGGGATTTTCCAGGCAAGAATACTGGAGTGGGTTTCCATTTCCTTCTTCAGGGGATCCTCTCAACCCAGGGATAGAAACTGGGTCTCCTGCACTGGCAGCACTGAGCCACCAGGGAAGCCCAAGCTAGGATTTATATCTAATCTGTCTTCAAAACACTTGCTTTGAAGCCATCCCAGTGATTTTTAACCCTATATGCTCATCAAATCATGTGAGAAATAGTTTCATAATATCATCCCGTAGGCAGTAGCTAGACTTTCTCAGGGAGAAGTGTATCCTCCTAAATGCATAAGAAAAACTAAAGTAAATGAACTAACAATTCAAGTTAAGAAGTGGGAGGAAAGTGCAAAATAAATGCAATGAAAGTAGGTAGAAGTAATACATTTTTTAAAAAATGACTCCTGTGAAACCATAACACTAAGATTCTGTTGGATAGATTTTTCTCTTTTCTCTTTTCAGGTCTAAAGGCATCACGAATACTTGGACCCAACTGCTCTGGTTCCTACAGACGTTCCTTTTTGGGTTGGCATCTCTCTATTACTTGATTGCTTTTAGACCAAAACACCAAAAACAAACTTAAAGAAGATATCCAAAAAAAACTTGTCACTTTATTGTACACTTGAAACTAATATAATATTTTTAACCAACTATACTTCAGTTTAAAAAAATTTTTTTAATTAATTAATGAATTAAAAAGAGAGAGAAAATATAGCATATAAAGTTCCTAGGGGGAGAAAAGAAGACATTCAAAAGCCTTCTCTATACTTTGATATTCAGCCTCATCTTTTTTGAGGGGTGCTGTGTTTACTTCATCTTCCTACTTTCTAGAAAGTTAAGGCCCTCTAGTTATTCATGATTCCCTCATCAGCTCTAGTTAAAGTTAAGTAGATAGTAGAAAAAGATTTTAGCTTTCTAATTACACAGACTAACGTATTTGGCAAAGTGCTCCCAGCTACCTTCCTGTAGTCCTTGGTTGCACTGACATTCTCCCTGTCACCTGCTTTAAGCCACATACTAAGTGGCTTTTTAAGCCACATATACCCTTGCTCACACCTTCTGATTAAAACACCTTATCCTTACCACCACCATCTTATCAGCTCTCCTTTCCTCCAATTTTTTTCTCCCCACTTAGTCCAAAATAGAGTGAGGCCTCCACAGCACATCAATTCCACCCACAGTTATTAGACACCTGTGAGACAGGATCTTCTCCTCTCAGGCTTCCATTTCACATTACAAAGAAAGATAAGGAAGACAAACAAGTGCCTGGAATGGGGTGGGCTGAGCAGCGACACAGAGGACATGCTAGGAATCCAGAATAAAGGATTAGAGAATGCCTTTCCTGCCCTCCCAGCCGGAAGTGGTGTCTCCTTTCACTCGGGGCCTCCGACACGGTGTTCTGTAGTGTGCGGGTCTGACGGCCACTTTCAGGTCAGGACGGCAGCTGAGACAGCTTCGTTTTTAACCCTAACACCTGTCCCATCGCCTCACACAGTGTTTACTCTGATTTCACATTGCACTAGTTCAGCAGCATTCCGGTTTTTATCTGAAAACTGCAGGGCCCGGACAGTGTACACCTGTCTCAGAGAAAAGCACAGAACTGCCCTTGACTCCCATCTTTCTATGGGTCTCCTTCAGTGTGGGAAACCTGTATCTTTTCCACACTTTCCTATTCTTAATTACTTTTCTCCAGACTGTAGATGTGTCCTTCCCGTTCTGACTCACTCAGCCATTCCTGTTCTAGAGAGTCTAGCTCATGGTCCTCCAGCTAATGACTACCTCTCATTCACCTGGCTATCTCATGACTACTAACTGGCTGGGGCAGAAGGGTTATTGGCTGTGGCCTCTAGGAGACTGTAGCTTCCTTTCCTGCAGGCCCCCCTTGCTTGTTGGCTCACTAGGAACTAGACCTTAGTTTTTTCCCATGACACAGTACAGCATGTTATTTGTTTCAAACTAATATTTGTGAGAAACAGATCCCTCTCCCTGCTTCCCACTAAAAAGAGGCTCCTAGTAAAACCACAGCCATGAAAGATGGTAGACTATGAATTGCTTTTGGTGGAGAGTGACTTCTGCACAAAAATCCGGGTCTTTCCCACTGCTTCTTTTGTGATTGAGGTGTTATTAATGGTTTCAAAGATAATATAGCAGATTACTGAATAAAATGTGAATTGTATCTCCAATTAAATGCTTTTCTGGTATGTCAGTTTTTTATACACTCCCACACATTTGATACTTCTCTTTCTCCAACTGACTCTATTCTGGAACTATTTGTAACAGGGTTTTGTTTGTTTTTCCACTGAAAACAAAATGCAGGGGATTTCCCTGGCCATCCAGTGTCTAAGACTCTACACTCTCAATGGGCCTCCTCTATGCAGGGGGCCCAGGTTCGATCCCTGATCAGGGAACTAGATCCTACATGCCACAACTAAGATCCTTGCTTATGTTTCAAGAGCTGCCTATAGTCCACATAACTCCTCCACATCTACCAAGTCGAGGGTGGATATGAGCATCTCCTTTCACTGCAGGATTGGCCTCCTTTTGTTTCTATTACGTTTCATTCCGTTTGATACAGTCTATGCAGCAAGTAAACGGAATACTGTTTTTAAAGGCAGAAAGTATAAAACATGTAATTTTATTTGGGGTATTATCATGGCTTAGAGCAAAACACATCATAGCAAACTGTGGGTCGTTGATTTTTTGGACCCATAAGCTGCATCCTATGGGGTGAAGTAACACACAGAGGCCAGACTAACTGGATCTCATGTTCCTCCCCTCCCTCTCCCACAGCCCAGGAGTTTACAAGTCTGTGAAGCAAACAATAAACATAGAGACATCTTGGACTTGTGTTGCAATCACAGTGGTTATATGGGAGAAACACCTATGTGCAGTTTGGATGAGAAAAGGCCAAGCATGTTGGAAGCAACCATGGAGGGCAAATAGACTAACACCCCAGAAATACCAACAGCAAGTAGAGTTTGGAAGAACAAGAAAGGACCAATAGAAGGAACAAAAACAAAACTAATGACCTTCAACAACCAGGACTTGTCTCCCTGAAGTTATCGGCCCGTGACCTTTTTTCTTAAATGCAGAATGCTACAAGAGAGTGTTGGAGAAGGAAATGGCAACCCACTCCAGTATCGTTGCCTGGAGAATCCCAGGGACATAGGAGCCTGGTGGGCTGCTGTCTATGGGGTTGCACAGTCAGACACGACTGAAGCAACTTAGGAGCAGCTGGTTTACATTTGGAGAAGGGAATGGCAATCCATTCCAGTATTCTTGCCTGGAGAATTCCATGGACAAAGAAGCCACACACAGGAGAGTGTAGGGGGGAAAGCAAGCTGGGGTGGGGGTGGGGGGGTGCGGGGGTGGGGGGTGGGCGGCGGCTACAGTCCGTGGGGTCGCAAAGAGTCGGACACAACTGAGCGACTAACACACACACACACACACACACACACAGGAGAGTGTAGGGGGGAAAGCAAGCTAGGTGCAGAGTGTAATCTGTATGGAGTCAGAGTAAATAAGCTCTGTGAAGGATAAGTCCAGTTACAATCATTTGTTGCTGCTGCTGCTGCTGTTGCTAAGTCACTTCAGTCGTGTCCAACTCTTTGTGACCCCATAGACAGCAGCCCACCAGGCTCACCCGTCCCTGGGACTCTCTAAGCAAGAACACTGGACGGGGTTGCCATTTCCTTCTCCAATGCATGAAAGTGAAAAGTGAAAGGGAAGTCGCTCAGTCGTGTCCGACTCTTCGCAACCCCATGGACTGCAGCCCGCCAGGCTCCTCCGTCCATGGGATTTTCCAGGCAAGAGTACTGGAGTGGAGTGCCATCGCCTTCTCCTAGTAACAGCTAAAGAATAATGAAGATTGTTTAACTCTTGTAGGCTTGTTTGGCTAGTATGTGCCAAAGGCTGTTCACTCATTTCTGTTTTTGCTGCACAACCTCACAACTTAAAAACAGGCCACATTTATAAACTAACACTGTTCCCTATATTCAACGTGTTTATGACTCCAGGCAATCCAAGTCCAAACATATTTTATAAGCCATGATTTTAAAACAAATCTTGAGGTTATATTCCAGATGTGTAAAGAAGTTCTTTAGCAAAACAACTTACCATCTGGGGGCCTGTATGTATTTACATGAAGGGCATGAAAGCACCAAAGAGACACTGGAGAACTTGCCTTTGAGGTTACAGTACAGAATGCAAGCACATCATGAGAATTGCCAGGGCCCTTGCTGGAACCTTGTTAATTAAAGCTCTTAGTTGAACAATTTGGCTTATAAAAATATATAAATATTTTTCCTTCCATTCTTTACAAACAAAAAAATCTAGTGCAGTCAATTAATATATGAATCTATGAGACCCTTGTCTCTGCAAGGCTCCTTGTCCACACTGAATTGGAAATTATAGTTCCTTTTTCTGTCAGGGTTAGACAACGAGAGTGTGTGCTTATCATTTTACATTTCTCTTTATTTATGATGATTTACACAATGGACACTTAAAAATCTTACCCAAAATACTGCATTTGTAATTCTATCAACAAACATTTTAAGATGGCTCTTAAGCTTTCTGAATAGGTTTGAGTTATACTGGTTATCCCTCCTCCCTGGTGGCCCAGATGGTAAGACGTCTGCCTGCAATGCGGGAGACTGGAGTTCAATTCCAGGGTCAGGAAGATCCCCTGGAGAAGGAAATGGCGACCCACTCCAGTATTCCTGCCTGGAGAATCCCATGGACGGAGGAGCCTGGTGGGCTACAGTCCATGGGGTCGCAAAGAGTTGGACACGACTGAGTGATTTCATTCATTCATTCATACTGGTTACCTCATTTCTGTTTATAGTAAGGCGTAAGGTTGGATTAGGGAAAATACTTTTGCATGCTAAAACTATTCAGAGAAATATTCATGAAGAATTTTTAGTTTTTCCTTGTACCAACGCAATGCACTAGATGTTTGTAGTAAATAAAAATTACTCAATATAAATTGTCACTAAAATCAAAGTTTTAACATTGCTGTAAATGAAAGAGAGGAATGACATCTATAATATAAAGTAGGAAAGTGTTTCCTGAACCTGGAGCATGGAGGGACCATGCTCAAAACTTTAGTCATCTGAATTCACTTAAAAAAACTTCTCAAACAAGAATAACTGAAATGCCACGCCTGGTTAGTGTGTTCATTATATTTTTATATCTAAAATCACCATGCATACTAATGCTACATTCAGCACACTATTAATAATCAAAAAGTATTCTACCATCCACTGAGACTGAAGTTGGGGTTCACCTGGCTCTAGACATATGATTTTAGGCAAGTTTTTCACCTTCCTGGACTTCAGTTTCATCATTGAATATGAATAATTTTATATTGTGGCTGGGATGAAAATAAAATAATAAATTTAAATGAAATCAACTATGTAAAGCAACTTTGTAAACTGTAACATTAAATAAGAGTATAGTTTTTGCTTGAAGATTGGTCATGGCTTATGAAATATGCTACGTTTCTCAAATTTGACTGTGCATATGGATTCCATGAGGTCTTGTGAAAATGCAGGCTCTGATCTAGTGAGTATGGAGCAGGTCCAAGATTCCACATGAACCTGGTGAACAGCTCCCTGGTGATCTGTAGACCACTTTGAGTAGTAAGAGTTTTAGAGAAATTTTAGAATAAGAACCCACGTGGTTTGACCCTGATTTCTTGATATCTGGGGATGATTTCTATACATGACAACATGTTTGTGTCAATAATACACATAATACATTCACTGGGAGCCCAACACTCAGTGTAAACAATACTTGGAGTCCTGACAATGGTCAAAGAACACTGCTGCAGAGCTAAAAATGCTATGAATGTAACAAAACACAAATAGACTGAAAGATAGAACAAACCACTAGTGGTCACCAGTGGGGAGAGGGAAAAGGGGAGGGGCGAGATGGGATAGGGGATTAAGAAGGTATAGATAAGCTACAAGGATATACTGTACAGCACAAGAAATATAGAGTATTTTATACTAACATTACATGGAATATAAAATTTTGTTGTACACTTGAAACTAATTTATATCATAAATCAACCACAATTTTTAAAAAGCTGATGAAATTAGTGAATTGTCATACCTGCATACTCCCCACTCTTTGAAAATAAAAGTTTGGGATTGAGGTCTTTTGAAAGTGTTAGGTAGGAAGTTAGACATGAGCAATGAGGGGTGGCCTAGCCTAAAAGGATGCAAGCTTATCTTGAAACACCCCATCCCAGACATGCCCAGGAGAGCTCACAGATATGCTACAAAAATAAGCACAGAGACTTTATCAACTCCTGCACATGTGCCCTGCTGCTGCTGCTGCTGCTAAGTCGCTTCAGTCGTGTCGGACTCTGTGCGACCCCATAGGACGGCAGCCCACCAGGCCCCGTCGTCCCTGGGATTCTCCAGGCAAGAACACTGGAGTGGGTTGCCATTTCCTTCTCCAATACATGAAGGTGAAAAGGGAAAGTGAAGTCACTCAGACGTGTCCAACTCTTAGCGAGCCCATCGACTGCAGCCTACCAGGCTCCTCCGTCCATGGGATTTTCCAGGCGAGAGTACTGGAGTGGGTGCCATCGCCTTCTCCGTGCACATGTGCCCTAGGCACACAGTAAATACAGACTAACCACAGGGGCTTCTCCAAGTCCAGCACATGCCCCCTCGATGCACAGCTGTGTCCTCAAGTAACCATAGTCAGCGAGGAGCCCATTAAAGGTTCATAAATATTCTATACATACACATGTCTGACTATAACAGACTTAATTATGGGAACAACATGAGCAATAGAGCCTGTTGTTATGTAACTTGCAACTGTCAATTGGTCTTGAGCATATATTTGCATTCCCTTTCCTGATTGGTGGCGGGTACAAGCCCTATTTTTGGACAGGGCAGAACCAAGAAGAGGAGACAGAGTATAAAAGGGAAAGTCAAGAGGGATCGTGGCCACTGCTTTGCAGCCAGCCCACTCCTCCATCTTGGGGTGAACTATCTACTGTCCATTTAACTGAGCTGTAACCAGTATGTTGTTTCAAGAAATCCTGCCTGCTTGAGCTGTAATTAATCCATCATTCTGTCAGGCGAGTGTATTCTCCTCAGTTCTGTCTCATCACAACAGAGATTTGGAGTGACGGACATTAAAGCCCTCTGCGCGTCACAGCTCTCGGGTCTTGAACAGACCATGTTATAGCTCTCCGGTCTCGAATAGACTGTTATAGCTCTTAGACAAATCAGTGTTAACAACTCTATTTTATTTAGAAGATAGCAGGAGAATCCATCCTCGAAGTATGAGGGCATGCCAACCCAAAGACACGAAGAGAAGAGAGTGGAGGAGAGAGAAAGAAAGAGCGCACGCATGCGGGGGGGGGGGGGGGGCCGGTGGAGAGAGAGAGAGTGCGCCCTTTGGCTCCTCTTTTTATATGTTTTTTCTTCCCCCTGGGCCTGCCCTATGCAAATTGGGCTTAGTCAGGAGTGCTATTCTACCTGAAGTCCTCACGCTGGTCCTTGGACCTTCCTTTGACCTTCCTCTGTTCTATTTTCGTGGGCTTTTCTCTTCCTTGTCTTTTAGCCACCACCATTTTGGACTCTTTTTCCCTATTCTAACTACCTAACATTCCCCAAGAGATGGGAGGCCTAATTCTTTGGGAATAGGGGCGTCGAGGTCTTTCTGGCTACTTCCTGCTGAACTGGGATGGCAAGGGGCATTGGGCCTCCTCCTCTTGCTAGTCTCAAGCCTCAGAGTCCTTATAGCGGTGTCCATCTAAGGGTGAGTGATATTTTCTGTGGTCGGCTGTAGTTTTATATCTTTGTTGAACTGGCACTGCATGTTGTAGCTTTGTTGACCTGGTCAGAGACAAAACAGGTTAGACAATTGATAATACATGGGGCAATCATAAGCAGCACCAATATGGCATAACGAGTAGGGGCATTAGCCAATTCTAAATTCACATCGCCAGGATGGCTCAAGTCCCTCCTTGTTCAGGGATCAGAAGATTTATCTCCTGTCTGTTTTGGAGTACAATCTCTGTCAAGCTGTGCTGGCTCTTTACAGCTCTCCTGAGAAATCTTATCCCCAGAAACCAGATTTTGGGGGTGTTCATTAGAATGGCACTCATTGGTAGTCCTGAATAGGTATCTGAGATCTCCCAGGGGCTCACAGGTGTATTGTGTCCTCTTCTGTTTTCTTCCATGGCTTGACTCGTGAGTAGTGAATCCAGGAGTCATGTCCTGGTACCTTGACTGCTGTGGGGGTAGAAAGTATTACAGGGTAGGGGCCCTTCCATGTGGGCTGGAGTTGAGCCTTTGGGGACCCATCTTTCCAGACTTTAATTAAGACTTGAGTCCCTGGAGCATATAGTGGTGACTCCTTAGAATCTTTTGGGTCCTGATTCATACCCCACAAGTGTATATCCTGTTTGAATTGCCCAATGGCCATGGTATAAGACTGGAGGGTCTGAACCTCTGGGTCTAGGAAGAGGTCATTGACATAAACAAAATGTCTCCTATATAGCATCTCATAAGGACTAAGACCAACCTGCTCCTTAGAGGCCATACAGGTGCAGAGGAGGGCTATTCGTAAAGCCTCCTTCCATCCCATTTCCTGGGTTATCTTTTTTATCACTGATTTTAAGAATTGGTTGGCTCTTTCTACTTTTCCTGAAGACTGAGCCTCCAGGCACAATGGAGATAATAAGTAATGCCCAGTGCCTTAGAGACCCCTTGGGTGACCTTAGAAGTAAATGATGTCCCATTGTCACTTTGTAATGACCTGGGCAGACCAAATCGTGGAATGATTTCATGGAGCAGTTTTTTACCACCTCTATGGGTTCGCACAGAGTCGGATACAACTGAAGCGACTTAGCAGCAGCAGCAGCAGCCTTCTCAGTCTGGGTGGGAAAGCCTTCAATCCATTCTGTGAATGTATCTATCATGACTAATAGGAATTTATACCCTTGAGAAACTGGCATCTGGGTGAAGTCCATCTGCCAGTCCTCTCCTGGATATGTCCCACGTCATTGGATGTGCTGGGCCAACTAGGATCTTTGAGCTCCTTGGGGGCTGTTTAATTGGCAAGTGGGACAAGAGGAGACCACTTGCCTTATAGTTGTTTGGAGGCCTGTTCCTCTGAAGGACCTTTCTAGTAAGTTTTGGAGGGCCTTTTCCCCTAAATGAGTGCTGGCATATAAGGAGTTAATCAACTTCCATTGGAGGTTCCCAGGAAGAAAAAGGAGTCCCTCCTTTTGGAACCACCCCATATGATCTTCTTGAAAGCCCTCACTCTTAGCTTTAAGATTCTCACCTTCAGTATATGAAGGAGTTTCTGGCAAATTAGTCTGTGGAACTAAGGTGGCAATCCCTATTAGGTCATGGTTCTGTAATGCTGCTCTCTTAGCTGCCTGATCGGCTGCTTGGTTCCCTCGTGCCATTTCTGTGCTCCCTTTTTGGTGTCCTTTACAGTAGGAGACTGAAACCTCAGTGGGCAGATGGACTGCCTCCAAGAGCCTAAGGATTTGATCACCATATTTGATTGGGGACCCTTGGGTGGTCAAGTGGTCCCTTTCTTTCCAAATAGCAGCATGTGCATGTATCACCAGAAAGGCATACTTGGAGTCAGTGTAGATGGCTATTCTTTTTCTTTTTCCCAGCTCTAAAGCTTGGGTCAGGGCTATGAGCTCAGCTAATTGGGCTGGTGGCAGAGGCTTAGCCTCTATGATCTCAAAATTGGAGACTACTGCATATCCGGCTCTTCTTTTTCCATAGGCTTAGCCTCTATGATCTCAAAATTGGAGACTACTGCATATCCGGCTCTTCTTTTTCCATAGGCTTAGCCTCTATGATCTCAAAATTGGAGACTACTGCATATCCAGCTCTTCTTTTTCCATCTATGACAAAGCTGCTTCCATCAGTGTATCAGATTTCCTCAGGATTGGTCAGAGGATCTTCCGACAATCCCTCTTGGGGTTTTGTCCAGTGGTCCAAGGTTTCTAGACAAGAATGAAAGGGGAGAGAGCCCTCGGGGGTAGGCAGGAGGGTGGCTGGGTTAAGAACCTCACAAGGGATATAGTGAGGCCTGGATTTTCCATCAGCATTACTTGATATCTGAGGATTTTTTAATCAGACATCCATAAATGGCCTCTCCCCTTTAGGAGTTGTTTTACTTGGTGGCTAGTAAAAATAGTTAGTTTGTCCCAAAAGGAGAGTTTTAAAGCATCTTCAATCATGACTCCAATAGCTGCAAGATTTTGAAGGCAGGAAGGCCAGCCTTGGGAGGTTGGATCGAGTCTTTTGGATAAGCAAGCTACAGGCTGGGGCTCAGATCCCAACCTTTGAGCTAACACTCCCAAGGCTATTCCCTCTCTTTCATGGACATAAAGTTGGAATGCTTTTTCTGGGTCTGGCAACCTCAAGGCAGATGCCTGAATTAAGGCCTATTTTAGTATAGCCCCTGTCTTCTTTTGAGGAGTTCCCCACATCAGTGGGATTTAATTATCTCGTCCCTTTAAGCTTTCATATAAGGGCTGGGCAATTAGACCATAGTTGGGTATCCAGATTCTACAATACCCAGTTAGCCCCAGGAAAGCTGGCAATTGTTTTTGAGTCGTGGGGGAGGGCAACTGGAGGATTCCTTGTACCCGATCAGAGGACAGCTTCTGGACCCGTGTGTAATCCGAACTCCCAGGTAAGTGACCTTTGTCTCCACCATCTATGCCTCAGCATGGGAGACTTTATGTCCCCTTTATGCCAAAAAGTTTAGAACCTGAATTGCATGTTGTTGGGCATTTTCCTCATCTGGAGAGCAGATTAGTAGGTCATCTACGTATTGTAATATTTTCCCATTAGGTCCCAGGTCCAGATTTAGGAGATCCCAGCTAAGGGCCTGTCCAAACAGGTGGGGGCTATCTCTGAAACCCTTAAGTAATACTGTCAAAGTCATCTGTTGGTGTTTTTCTCCTGGGGTCTCCCACTCAAAGGCAAAAATACATTGGGATTCTTTAGCCAGTGGTATGCAAAAAAAAAAAAAAATGCATCTTTTAGATCCAAGACTGTAAACCACTTGGCACTGGGTGGAATTTCTCCCAAGATTACATAGGGATTGGGTACTGTGGGATGGAGGGGGACTACAGCTTCATTTATGATCCGGAGATCTTGAACCATTCATCAGGTTCCGTCTTTTTTCTTTACTGAGAGAATTGGGGTGTTACATGGTGAACTGGTGGGGACCAATAGCCCACAAGCAAGGAATTTATTTATTAAAAGCTGTAGTCCCTCCCGAGCGTCTCTTTTGAGAGGATATTGTTTCCGGTTAGGAAACCGAGTGGGATCTCGGAGGACAATGATGACCGGTTCAGCTTGGTGGGCTCGTCCAGGAATCCCCTGGTCCCACACCTGGGGGTTAATTTTGTCTTCCCATAGTTTTTGGTCCCTCTCTATTGAAGAAGGTGTAATGGGTTCTTCAGTAGTAACCAGGGGCTGTAGAGCTCTAGGGGCTGAAAAACTTCCCATCACAAGGGTGGTCCCCAGTTTTGTAAGTATATCTCTTCCCAATAAGGGAGTAGGACACTCAGGGACCACCAGAAACTGGTGGGAAAATATTTGTCCATCCCAGCAACAAAGAGCTCGGGTGAATCTTTTAGTAGTTGTTTTTCCTGTAGCACCCAAAATGGTACAGGTTTGGGAGGAGAAGGCTCCAGAGTAGGAGATCAAGACAGAGTAGGTAGATCCCTGTGTCAACCAAGAAATTCTAGGACCTACCTGCCACATCCAGTTGCACCCTTGGCTCCAGACCCGGGATGGTTATCTGTGACAGGCGGGCTGGCTGGAGCGGGCCACTTCAGTCTTCTTGAACCATCATGAGAGAAGGCTTGGCACTTGACCTTGAGGCTCTTGGGTCCCCAGGGCAGAGTGCCGCCCAATGTCCCATTTGATGGCATTTGTGGCAAGCCAGTTCTAGGAGACTTGTCACAGTTTGGACACTCTTTGGCCCAATGCCCTGCCTGTCTACAAATTAGGCATTTGCCTCGTGCCTTGTCCTTCAAGGAATCAGGGTGTGCCATGGGGCTTCTCTGGAGGGTGGCCAGAATCTGGGCATGCCTTGTCTCTTTCCTTCTCCCCCTCTCCTGGTCTTTGGCCTCCTTCTCCTGTTCTCTGTTATAAAACGTATTGGTGGCTGCCTGGATCATCTCATCTAAAGGGGCAGCAGGGTCCTGCTGCTGTAGCTGTTGTAACTTAATTCTGATATCTGATGCACATTGGGACAGGAATTTGTCCTTTAAAATCACCTGTCCCTCGTAAGAGTCTAAGTCCAGATTGGTAAACTTTTGGAGGGCCTCTTTTAGCCTTTCCAGAAAGGTAATGGGGTTCTTGTTGGGCTCCTGAGTTATTGCTGAGACTCGGGCATAGCTGATTACTTTTCGTTGGGCTGCTTTTAGTCCTGCCTTCACACAGATTAGAAAATGATCTTTTTCTCAGATGTGCTCAGGGTTATTATAATTCCAATTAGGATCAAAGGAGGGGAATGCAGTTTCTCCTATGGGTATCTATCACTTGACATGCGAAGCCCCGCTGCATACCTTTGGGCTTCCTTTAAGACCCTACTATGTTCAGGGTCAGATAAAGTTTGACTAAATATGACCATGATGTCTTTCCACATCAAATCAAAAGCCAAGGTTATATGTTGGAATGTATCTATATATTTGCCTGGGTCATCTGTATAGCTTCCCAGGTCTTGTTTGACTGTCTTAGTTCTAAGAGGGAGAAGGGCTTATGGACCTGGGTTGGTCCGAATTCTCCTCCAGTTTCAACTAAAGACATACTCGAGCTGGCTTTTGTGGACGGGGTGCTCTCGGATATGGGGGCACATTTGGATACAAGGAAGCACCACCAGACAATTCGGGAGCTATGGGAGGCTCTAGTCTCTTTGGGAGCAAGGGAGGTGAGCCTTTGCGGGGGCGGGGAGGGAGGCGGGGTTCCTCCTCTTGGTTGCCTGTGCCTAACACCATTTGCCTAGTAAGCTCACTTTTAGGGCGTACAACAATCCCATACTTAAGGCATAGTTCCTTCATATCTCTTAGTCGAAAGAAAATTTGGACATAGGGGATCTCTGTCTATTTCCCTTGTCTTTTGCAGAATAATTCCAGCTGCAGGATGGTATTGTAATTTAAGCTCCCATCCTCAGCCAGTGTTCCTAATCCCCCAGTGGATATTGTGGCCATGCAGTGGCACAAAAGAATTTTAAGCGACTCCTCCTCGGAGTGAGGATCGAACAGCTTCCAGTTATCAAGGATGCATCTCAAGGGTGTCTGCCCAGAAGTGGATTGGTTATTTCCCATCTTAAAGACAGTCATGACAGGGAGGAAAAGGAAAAGAAAAAACTAATAGGCCTCCTTCAATTTCCATGGGTGGACTTCCTTAGAGGTGAGTCTGTCTGAAGCTTATCCTACCCAGTACTGTTGCAACCAGAGAGCCAGGCATCCCCGGGTCAGGGTGCAGATCCCCAGACAGGCTGAGGCGTGACAGCCTCCTAGAGATCGAATCCCTGGGCAGGTCAAGGCGTGACGGCCTCCCGAGAATTGGGTCCCTGGGCAGGTCGAAGTGTGACAACTTCCTGGGACCCCTGGGACTGGCAGATCCCCAAGCAGGTTGAGGTGTGACAACCTTTCGAGGACCAGATCCCTAAGCAGGTCAAGGTAGGTTAACCTCCTGGGACCCCCGGACTGGAGTTGGGCATCCCCAAGATCTCCAGCATGACCAGTGCTGGGCAGGATCAAGGGGTTGTAATCTTAACTCATTGCTGGTTTCCCCACCGTGGATGGGAATAGATATCATGATGTAAGCTTATCCTACCCAGTACTGTTGCAACCTGAGAGCCAGGCGTCCCCGGGTCAGGGTGCAGATCCCCAGGCAGGCTGAGGCGTGACAGCCTCCTAGAGATTGAATCCCTGGGCAGGTTGAGGCGTGACGGCCTCCCTAGAATTGGGCCCCTGGGTAGGTCGAGGTGTGACGACCTCCTGGGACCCCTGGGACTGGCGGATGAGGTGTGACAACCTTTCGAAGACCAGATCCCAAGGCAGGTTGACCTCCTGGGACCCCTGGACTGGAGTTTGGGCATCCCCAAGGTCTCCAGTGTGACCAGTGCTGGGTAGGATTAAGGGGTTGGATATTACACAGTATTTCCCTCCCAAGGCCAGCTATTTTCTGGTTGTCTCTCCAGAAGATCATAGAGGAAACATTGTGGGGCTGAGAAAAGGAGCATGAAACAGGAGGGGAGGGGACAGAGCACAACCTTTGAAAGAATGACATAAAAATAAAATAAAAGAGAAAGAATGACATAGCACAAGGGCATAACATAAACCAATTAAAACCAATTGGGTCCTAGATGACAAGTCAAATTCAAGTAAACCTTAATGCCCAATCTATAAGCCAGCAGACACACCCAGGGGTGGCAGGACAGCTCTAAGTCACTGTCAAAAGATGGAGGAGTGGGTGGTTCCCCAATGGTTGTGATGATCCTCCCACTCATTAGCATATGAATTCACTAGCAAAACCTAGCCAGGCCTAATTCCATGGCCCCAGCCCTTGCCCTCGGCAATGGTTCACACCCTGAAGAGTGACTTCTCTCTGAATCCTAACAAATCCACCTCTTACTTATCGCTTTGTCTCTCAATGAATTTTTGGAATGAGACAGAGCCTGAGCTTCATTAGTTTTGGCCGGGCTTGAGTCCCGAGAGAGAGCTGAAGGACAGGAGGAAAAAGCAGTGGGAAAAACGTGCCAAGGGATCCCCTTCGTAGCCTGCTGGAAAATCTGCTAAATACCTGACCTGTGCTCACAGTTTTCATTGGCCTGATTCTTGGCACAGAGAAGAGTAAGGATAGAAGAACCCCCACCGGCTTGGGTATCAGCTACTGGGGCCCAGCAGATAGTGCCTTTGGGACGTACCGAAGAGTAGCCTCTCCAGAGTCCCTTAATTGCGCCCACTGCCGCCCACCTGTTCACGGGGTTTCAAGGAAAGAAACCAGAGATTGTAAAGGAATTAAGATTTTGTTAGGCATGTCCTTCCAGCTATAGGAGCGAGGACCTCCTACCTTAACCAGAGGTCTTCTGGAATCTGAGGCTGAGCCGCGTGAGCTTTCTGCTGAGTTCATTTTCTGGTGTCCTGGTCTCCAGCACAATGGGCCTCTTGTTAGTTCCCTTGCGCTGGGTTTTCTTCACGTTCCGCTTCAACCACAGGAGCTTTCGTTGAGTTGGGATCCTGCTGTGCATGGCCTCCTCCTTGTGGGGGGCCCGCACCAAGGATGTTTCAGCCAGGTTAAATCTGAGTCATGGCACCATAGCTGTCAGGTGAGTGTATTCCCCTCAGTTCTGTCTCATCACAACAAAGATTTGGAGTGATGGACATTAAAGCCCTCAGCGCGTCACAGCCCTCAGGTCTTGGACAGACCATGTTATAGCTCGCAGGTCTCGAACAGACTGTGTTATACCTCTTAGACAAATCAGTGTTACAACTCTATTTTATTTGGAAGATAGCAGGAGAATCCATCCTTGAAGCGTGAGGGGCATGCCAACCCAAAAACACGAAGAGAAGAGAGTGGAGGAGAGAGAGAGAGAGAAAGAGCATACACATGCCAGGGAGAGAGAGAGAGAGAGAAAGAGCACACACACACGAGGGAGAAAGAGAGAGAGAGAAAGAGAGAGAAAACACATGCACACAGGGAAGAAAGAGAGAGAGAGAGAGCCCTTTGGCTCCTCTTTTTATACGTTTTTTTCCTTCCCCTTAGGCCTGCCCAATGAAAATTGGGCTTAGTCAGGAGTGCTGTTCTACCTGAAGTCCTCACTCCGGTCCTCGGACCTTCCTTTGACCTTCCTCTGTTCTATTTTCACGGGCTTTTCTCTTCCTTGTCTTTTAGCCACCACCATTTTGGACTCCTTTTCCCTATTCTAACTACCTAACAATTCCAAATCTTTGTTACCACAAAAACTGAAGGAAAGAAATAAACCAACCTGACAAAAGTTAAAAAAAAAAAAACACTCAATACTTTTAAAATATTAATTTTGTTCTAGACACTGATATAAAATAGCCAACATCCACAACTGTCTGAGGTAACAACTTATACTTGAAGACAGGGAGGGAAGATCCCTGCCCAGACAGCCAACTACCTCAGGCCACTGAATCCTTCTCCCAAGATCAACCATGAAGAAATAGTAAACATATGAGAGAAGCATGAATTCCTAAAACCAAAGAGAAAATGTAGGGAATATCCTCCCCACTCCCACCCCACTCCTCAGACAAAAAGCTAGAATTGGTGTTGGGGTGGATGAATTGGGCAGTAGGGAGTAGGTTGGTGGAGAACTTTTAATCTGTTCTCGTCTCTCCCTCAAGTTGAACACAGCTATGGGCCTGACCCTTCTGCACAGAAGTGGGCAACAACAGGGCCCATGACAGCTTCTGTTGATATTAGCAACATAAAAGCCCACCGGATAATGAGAGAGAGTTCAGGAAAACAGACTGAGAGCCCTCGAGCAATCACCCCTATACTGCCAACCAAAGCACCAGGATTGTGGACTACACTGGTATCAAAAAGCTCAAAAGTGAAAAAGCTCAGGCAAAAGAGTGACCAATGGAATGGTGTCAAACAGGAAAGGATTCTTTAAGGGGTCTATGGCTCCTGGATTTTCATCCTTAAATCACTGATTTCAGTGTAGATTAGGGCTTGGCCTTAGCCCTCCCTGCAGTGCATTATCAGACCTGCTGGTTGATATCCCAAGGGATACAAGATTACAAACTAAAGCACTGGAAAGTTGAGAATCACAAACATATGCTAAGCCACACCTGTCGTCTGAAACAGAAGTGTTGAAACAGGACTGGAAATCTAAAAATTCTCCTTGAGTAGATGAGGAATTAAAAAGAGATGTTAGCAATATGGTATGTGAACAAGAAATCATTTAAAAAGAACTAAGTAAAACTATTAGGCATGAAAAATAGAATAGTTGAAATAAAGAATCTATTAAATGAAAATAGAACACATGAAATAAAATGGATATAGTTGAAGAACAAATTTGTACACAGGTCTATGAGTGTCTCACAGTGGGAAAATATAAAACATAAAATACAAACGAAGCTTGGAAATGTGGATGATAAAGAAAAAAGAAAAGCTAACACCTAGGGGTATAAGTTCCAGATAGAAACATAAAAATGGAGTAGAAAAAATATTTGAAGAAAAAATGGAGAGAAATTTTCCGCAAACAACTGTATTTGAAAGGTCTTAAAAGGGCTTCCCTGGTGGCTCAGAATCCCATCTGCCAATGCATGAGACACAGGTTTGATCCCTGATCCAGGAAGATCACATGCCGTGGAGCAATAAAGCCCACGTGCCTGTGCTCTAGAGCCTGGGAACCATAGCAAGAGAAGCCACCTCAATGAGAAGTCGTGCACCACAGCTAAAGAGTTGCCCCTGATTGCCACAGAGAAAAGCCTGTGTAGCAACAGAGATCCAGCACAGCCAAAAGTAAATAAATAAAAATTTTAAAAAGAAAGGACTTATAAAGGGCCAAAAGAAATAAAGCATACGAATCTCTAGACATAACAATAAAAATTGACAATAATCAAGAGAAAAATTATAAGTTTCCAGAGGGAAAGAACAGATCACCTCCAGAGGAATGACAATGAACAGATACCAAACAGCTACACTGGGTGCTAGAAGACCGTGAATAATAGTTTAAAAATACTGGGAAAGGTAATTTGAATGTAGAATTTTATCTTCGGTCAAATTATTCAAATGAGAGACAGTGATGGGGAAAAAAAAAAGTTCCCTGCATTCAAGAGCTCAGAATGTTTGCCCTACAAAGACACACATTGAAAACATCTGGGGGGAAAGTCCTTAATAAAAGGGACATAAGTGAGACAATGCTGCAAGAAATATAGGGGAGGGAGAGGAAGAGACATAGATAAGCCCAAATTTAAATTATATACAGTATAGTCAGTTTCCATGATGGGTAGGTGTATGTGTGTATGGAGGCAGGGGGATGGGGGGAGCAGCACTAGGATAAGTTAACCGGGCATAGGAGTAAGTTGAAATACAGAACTTCTTTGGTTATGTCCCAATAAACCCACTGTATATGCGTGCTAAGTTGCTTCAATCCTGTCCGATTCTCTATGACCCTTATGGACCAGGCTCCTCTGTCCATGAGATTCTCCAGGCAAGAATACCAGAGTGGGTTGCCATGCCCTCCTTCAGGGGATCTTCCTGACCCAGGGATCGAACCTGTGTCTCTTTATGTCTCCAGCACTAGCAGGTGGGTTCTTTACCACTAACGCCACCTGGGAAGCCCAAACCCATTTGTACACTGAATAGTAAATAAAAAATTCATTAATACAACTAACCTACCAGCATCATAGCTTTGCC
Source organism: Bos javanicus (assembly GCF_032452875.1). Taxonomy (NCBI): domain Eukaryota; kingdom Metazoa; phylum Chordata; class Mammalia; order Artiodactyla; family Bovidae; genus Bos; species Bos javanicus. The sequence continues at coordinate 36,648,880 of NC_083895.1, read as the reverse complement.
TAGACTAATGTAAACATGCTCAGAACACTTTCATTAGCCTACAGTTGGGCAAAATCATCTAGTACAAAGCCTATTTTATAATACAGTGTTGAATATATCATGTAATTTGTTGAACACTGTACTGAATGGTTGTGTGAATACTATAAGTGTGCCCATTGTTTACCCTAGTGATGGTGTGGCTGACTGGGAGCTGCAGCTGCTGCCATTGCCCAGCAAAACCAGCACACTAGGGGTTACCAGAGAGGAGAGGGCTGGGAAGAAGGGCAAAATAGATGAAGAGGCTTAAGAGGTACACACTTCTAGGGACAAAATAGATGCTAACAAGGTTGTAATGTACAGCACAGGGAATGTAGTCAATATTTCATAATAACTTTATATGGAGTATAATCTGTAAAAATATTGAATGACTGTTGTACACCTGAAACTAATAAAATATTGTAAGTCAATCATACTTAAATATGTTTTAAAAAGAACTAAATTTTGAAAAACTTTCCACTTTTTAACCCTCTGCTGCTGCTGCTGCTGCGTCGCTTTAGTCGTACATGACTCTGTGCGACCCCATAGATGGCAGCCCACCAGGTTCCCTCGTCCCTGGGATTCTCCAGGCAAGAACACTAGAGTGGGTTCCCATTTCCTTCTCCAATGCAGGAAAGTGAAAAGTGAAAGGGAAGTTGCTCACTCGTGTCCAACTCTTAGTGACCCCATGGACTGCAGCCCACCAGGCTCCTCCGTCCATGGGATTTTCCAGGCAAGAGTACTGGAGTGGGGTGCCATTGCCTTCTCCGTTTAACCCTCTAGAATCATCTAAATCTCAATGAACTAGAATTACTCACACTGATACAACCTCAGAAAACCCAAGTTGCATTAACCTTAACTTTCCTACTACTAAGAAATGAAATCACCCAAAAAGATGAATCTGATAAAGAGAAAAGAGACAAAGATAAAGCTTCCTAAGAGGGAATCTTGCAGGTATTCTACTTTCCAAGGGAAAGGTAACAACATAGCAACCCTCTGAGAGAACTAATAGATTATTGTTGTTCAGTCACTCAGTCATGTCCGACCCTTTGGGACCCCATGGACCGCAGCACTCCAGGCTTCCCTGTCCTTCACCATATCCCAGAGTTTGCTCAAACTCCCGTCCATCGAGTTGGTGATGCCGTCCAACCATCTTGTCCTCTGTCATCCCCTTCTCCTCCTGCCTTCAATCTTTCCCAGCATCAGGGTCCTTTCCAGTGAGTCGGCTCTTTGCATCAGGTGGCTAAAGTATTGGAGCTTCAACATCACTAATTCCAATGAATATTCAGGGTTGATTTCCTTTAGGGTTGACTGCTTTGATCTCCTTGCAGTCCAAGGGACTCTCAAGAGTGTTCTCAAATCACCACAATTCAGAAGCATCAATTCTTCAGTGCTCAGCCTTCTGTATGGTTCAACTCTCACATCCATACACTACTACTATGGATAGCCATAGACTACTATGGTTTATCCATACGAAAAACCACAGCTTTGACTATACAGACCTTGGTCAGTAACGTAAGGTCTCTGCTTTTTGATATGCTGTCTATGTTTGTCATAGCTTTTCTTCCAAGGAGCAAGCATCTTTTAATTTCATGGCTACAATCTCCATCTGCAGTGATTTTGGAGCCCAAGAAACTAAAATCTTTCACTGTTTCCATTATTTCCCCATCTATTTGCCATGAAGTGATGGGACCAGAAAACATTTGTTTTCTGAATGTTGAGTTTTCAGCCAACTGTTTCACTCTCCTCTTTCACTTTCATAAAGAGGCATTTTAGTTCTTCTTCACTTTCTGCCGTAAGGGTAGTGTCATCTGCATATGAGTCTACTGGTATTTCTCCTGGCAATCTTGATTCCAGGTTGTGCTTTATCCAGCATGGCATTTCACATGATGTACTCTGCTTAGGAGTTAAATAAGCAGGGTGACAATATACAGCCTTGACGTACTCCTTTCCCAAGTTGGAACCTGTCCGTTATTCCATGTCTGGTTATAACTGTTGCTTCTTTTCCTGCATACATGCTTCTCAGGAGGCAGGTCAGGTGGTCTGGTATTCCCATCTCTTTAAGAATTTTCCATAGTTTGTTGTGATCCACAGTCAAAGGCTTTGGCATAGTCAGTGAAGCCGAGGCAGATGTTTTTCTGAAATTCTCTTGCCTTTTCTATGATCCAACAGATGTTGGCAATTTGACCTCTGGTTCCTCTGCCTTTTCTAAATCCAGCTTGTACATCTGGAAGTTCTTAGTTCACATATTGTTGAAGCCTAGCTTAGAGGATCTTGAGCATGATCTTGCTAGCATGTGAAATGAGTGCAGTAGTTTGAACATCCTTTGGCATTGCCCTTCTTTGAGATTAGAATGAAAGTTGACCTTTTCCAGTCCTGTGGCCACTGCTGAGTTTTCCAAACTTGCTGGCATACTGAGTGCAGCACTTTTACAGCATCATCTTTTAGGAACTGAAATAGCTCAGCTGGAATTCTATCACTTCTACTAGCTTTGTCTGTAGTGATGCTTCCCAGGGAGCCACTCGACTTCACACTCCAGGATGTCTGGCTTTAGGTGACTGGTCACACCATTATGGTTATGAGTCATTAAGATCTTTTTTATATAGTTCTTCTGTGTATTCTTGTCACCTCTGCTCAATATTTTCTGGTTCTGTTAGGTCCATACTATCCCGTTATTGTGCCCATCTTTACATGAAACGTTCCCTTGGTGTCTCATTTTCTTGAAGAGATCTGTAGTCTTGCCCATTCTATTGCCTTCCTCCACTTCTTTGCACTGTTCACTTAAGAAGACTTTCTTATCTCTCCTTGCTAGTCTTTGGAACTCTGCATTCAGATGGGTATATCTTTCCTTTTCTCCTTTGCCTTTTGCTTCTCTTCTTTTCTCAGTTATTTGTAAGGCCTCCTCAGACAACCATTTTTACCTTTTTCTTTTATTATTTTTTAATTTAAATTTATTTATTTTAATTGGAGGCTAATTACTTCACAATATTGTATTGGTTTTGCCATACATCAACACGAATCCGCCACAGGTGTACACGTGTTCCCCATCCTGAACCCCCTCCCACCTCCCTCCCTGTACCATCCCTCTGGGTCATCCCAGTGGTATTTCTGTTTCTTGGGGATGGTTTTGATCATTGCCTCTTGTACAATGTTATGAACCTCTGTCCATGGTTCTTCAGGCACTCTATTAGATTTAATCCCTTGAATCTATTTGTCACTTCCACTGTATAATCATAAGGGATTTGATTTAGGTCATCGATAGATAGCAAGTCACATTTCAATCTATCTGTAATTGTTATGCATGTTTCCACTTAAGAGCAAAAGTCAGCAGGGTGTAATGTCCCTCCGTTGGCCTTTGAGTGACACCTCTCTTCAAACTGTCACCTAGTACTTACTAGCTATATTAGTGATACCTTGGATGAATTTCATGTCTTTGAATCCCAGTGTCTACTCCCTTCTTATTTCCTTTTATCCCCAACACCCCTACTGCCCCCACATCCAGGCAACATTCCCAACTTGTTTGCTGTGCCTGTTCTTCAAAATGTACATTGTTGTTTTGTGAGCAAGTATTTCTGATTTAAACAAAAAGTTGTATATACGTATACACACACAAACACAGGATTTAAATACCCAATCATGTTGCTATATGTCAACTGCTACTAAACTCAGGCATCTTGAGAAGAACTCCCAGAATGGTGAGTTTGGTAACTTAATCTAATTTTCATTTAATTCTTGACTATTTGCCACAGATTGCTGAGTTGCCCACATTCCTGTTGCTCCCTTGGAAGGGGAAAAAAAAAATCATCCCTAAAACAGTGTGGAAGCCAACTGGAACCTGCAAGATTTGTAAGCAAGATGGGAAACAATAGAAAAAGGCTGGCCAGCTAGGATAGCTTATCTTGGATGCCTCCAAAAAGCTGTCTTAACTTTGTTTAGCTTCGCTAGAAGCGTTTAACTACACAGGGAATGAGATCAAATGATGTTTGTGACCCACTCCTAATCAGAATCTCTTGATGAATCACAGCTTTGTTGTGGTGAAGGGGCTTATGTAACTCAGTGAAGCCATGAGCCACGCTGAGCAGGGCCACCCAAGACGGAAAGGTCAGAGTGAAGAGTTCTGACAAAATGTGGTCCACTGGAGGAGGAAATAGCAACCCATTCCACTGTTCTTGCCAGGAGAACCCCATGAACTGTATGAAAAAGCAAAAAGATATGACACTGGAAGATAAGATACCCTTCGACCCCACTCCCACCAGGTCGTAAGGTATCCAATATACTACTGAGGAAGAGCAGAGGGCAATTACAAATAGCTCCAGAAAGAATGAAGCGGCTGGGCCAAAGCGGAAATGACGCTCAGTTGTGGACGTGTCTGGTGGTGGTTAAAGTAAAGTTGAATGCTATAAAGAACAATACTGCATAGGAACCTGGAATGTTAGGTACAGAGGAGCCTAGCATGCTGCAGTCCATGGGGTTGCAAAGAGTCAAACACAACTTAGTGACTGAACAACAGAATCAGAATGTTGTAAGGGATTACAGAAATCTTCAGAAGGACACCCCACACACATACACACACACACCCTCATTTTACATTGGGAGAAATCAAGTGTCTACAAAGGAAGGTAACCACCAATGTCACACGATCAATCTGGTGGCAGACCTAGGTCTCTGGCTCCTTGGTATTTCACCAAGCTGCCTGTCAGCAGTGCTGGATGAACTGCCAAAGTAATGCTCTCAACAGCATGGCTCACCTCCCAAATATTTTACAAATATTATCCAAGAAAGATGCATTAAGGGTGAGAATATTTTCCATCACTGTTGTTAGAGGCCCTAAACCCCTACATCCTGTTCATGTTACTGGCGCCTGCCTTTGATACTGTATCCATAGCAATGTACAAATACTGTAAACATCTGCAGACCTAGGGGATGTTCTTGCCATTGGTTAAAGGTACAGCAATAATACGTTGCACATGTACACTGAAAAGGGGTATTTATAGCATTTATGAAGCTTTAACATCTGCACAGCTTAAGAATTGGCTGGGCTTATGTTCTGAATATTACAGAACATTTCCTAGGAAACTGAAAATAAATATATTACAAAATTTCCATTTTGAAATACATTTAGTATTGTCCTGGCATCCTGTAATGCCTGTTGCAAAATACACTGCAGATATTATTAACTAAAGTACAGATTTTGTTCAAATTTCACAAAACTTTATGCTCGTGTCCATTATTTGCTTTTATACTTTATTCGAGATTCCACATTGTATTTAGTTGCATTGAGCAACTTCAGCTGCATGCAACAAGTTCTGATAAATTGTCTTTTCATTTTTAATCTGTTACAAATATTTTCTGATTTTCCTTGTTATGGCTTCTTAGATGCACCATCATTTAAAGTGGACACTTAATTCCCAATACATGGGGCTTTTAAAGTACTTTTAATATTAATTTCTCATTTAAATGCTTTCTTCTCTGTAATCACCCTTTGTGTTTTTGCAGTCTTTTAATTTTATTGAGGTTTTCAATGGCTAAGTCAAAGATCTCTCTTGGTAACTATGACATTGCACTTGAAAATATGTGGGCTATTTTCAAATATCTTTTTATATTTATTTTTAACATTATTCCACAGTGACAAGAGAACAGACTCTGTATGATTTCAATACTTTTAGACTATGAAATTTTTGCACCTTGCACCTGGATATGTTGCAGTGTCTCCTGGTTTATAGTCTATGGGAGCTTGAATAGAATTTGCATCCTCCTATTGTGTGAAAATTATATAAATCTTAATGATGTTGAATTGGTTCATAATGCTTTTCAGGTCTACTATATCCTTCTACTTTTCTATTTATTCTATTAATTTATGAAAGTTTGATATTGAAACTCCAACTAAAAATCTTAATGTATCTGTGAAAAAATAACTGTAATAAGTAGTGGAACTATATGTAACTTGTTTTGTATTTTCAAAGTCTCCTGTAAATGTGTTATCATGCTTTCATAATTTAAAAAATAAAGAAGGAAAAGTTTTTTATAAAGGAAGAATGTTGTCTCCTCAGGAGTTCTGGTTAATGCATCATACAACATAAACTAAAGAGGAGGGAGGAGACCCCAACAGGTAAAGACAATGTTTATGTTTGTGTTTCTCGTCTTGTCATAAAGCATGGATTTCACTTCATCATATCATACAGTGGAAATACTATGTAATAGTGTGCTGTGTGTCTCTTCTCTGCTTGGTAGTTGGTAATGTCATGTTGGTAGCTTAAAATTGTCCACAACAGGAATATGTAAGAAGAAGGAATTCATAGGGTCTGGACTCCATCTTAGGCCTGTTCATGCTGATCATCATAAAATTTTCTGTATCTATCAGAGTGTAACCTCGGGTGGGCCAGAAGAGCATGAGAGAGAGCTAACTCAATTATTCCCTGAGGTCTGGGCGGAAGACAAAACCCCCTCTCCCCCAGGCTGGCTAAACATCAAGCCCCAGTGATAACTGAACTCAAACCAGGCACCATCCTGGTTAGAAAGTGCCAGTACCCGCTACCGATAGAGGCCTGGGCCAGCATACTGCCCCACATCAATAGATTGAAATAAGCGGGCATTCTAGTAGAGTGCCAGTCGGCTTGGAATACACCAATCCTGCCAGTCAAAAAGGAAGGAGGACAGGACTATAAGCCTGTACAGGATCTCAGGCTAGTCAACCAGGCTACTATGACTTTACACCCCACTGTTCCAAACCCCTATACCTTACTTAGCCTCCTCCCGCCAAGGACTAAAGTTTATAGTCGCCTAGATCTCAAGGATGCCTTCTTCTGCTTACACCTCGTCCCAGCGTCACAGCCCATCTTTACCTTTGAATGGGAAGATCCAGTCAGGGGCACCAAACAACAGCTCATCTGGACTCCCCTACAAGGGTTTAAGAATTCCCCAGCCATCCCCGGGTCTGGTGGCTCAGAGGTTAAAGCACCTGCCTGAAATGCAGGAGACCCGGGTTCGATCCCTGGGTCGGGAAGATCCCCTGGAGAAGCAAATGGCAACCCACTCCAATGTTCTTGCCTGGAGAATCCCATGGAGGGAGGAGCCTGGTGGGCTACAGTCCATGGGGTCCCAAAGAGTTGGACACGACTGAGCGACTTCACTTTCACTTTCACTTTCACTTTCACCCATCTTTGGGGAAGCCTTGGCTTCTGACCTGAACTCATTCCATCCAGAAGAGTATAGATGTTGGCTCCTATAATATGGGGATGACCTGCTGCTGGCTGCTGAGACCAAGGAAAACTGTTGGAAAGGGAAAAAAGCACTGCTCCAGCTGCTGATGGAAGCAGATTACCAGGTACCGAAGAAGAAGGCACAGATCTGCAAGGTGGAGGTAAGGTATCTGGGGTTTGTTTTAAAGGACACAAGGTTCCAGACCCTAGTTGGGTCCTATATACCGATGGCAGTAGCCTGATAAAACAAGGACAATGGCTGTCAGGTTAGCCAAAGCAGAAGGGGCCACCAAGACTGAAAAGGGATGGTGCGAATTGCCAAGTGGTAAATTATTGGCACCAGAGGAGCTGGCACACACTCTGGTAAGCCAAACACACCAAGCGACCCACCTAGGCCATGCTGCCTGCTCACAGGTTAATGCTGCCTCTCGGTGTTCAGACAAAAACCTCCGGGTATTCAGCTGAAAGGCACGCTGCCCTTTGAACACCTGGGAGTGGACTTCACTGAAATGAAACCTCACCGACACGACTATTCCCTGCTGGTCATGGTATGTGCGTTCTCGGGATGGGTAGAAGTTTTTCCTACCTGGACTGAAGGAGCATCACAAGTAGCCCGGTGTCTGCTTACGGAAATAGTTCCCAGATTTGGACTTCCTACCAGCATTGGTTCAGACAACGACCCGGCTTTTGTAGCTGATTTAGTACAAGTAAGCAAAACTTTAAACATCAAATGGAAACTGCACACGGCATATAGGCCCAGAGTTCTGAGATGGTAGAATGAACCAACTGGACGTTAAAGAGACTCTCCAAGTGGATCATAGAGACTGACTGCTCCTGGGTGGACTTGCTTTGGATGGCTCTGCTCAGACTCAGGATGACCACATGGTCCCAAGGCTATTCTCCATACAAAATTGTGTGTGGGAGGCCCCCTCCCATAATAAAACAGGTGTCAACAAATTTGCCTCAGGTAAAGGGGGATAGGATTTCACAGCAGATGGAACTGGGTAAGGTAATAAATCAGGTACCTAAGTTTGTACAAGAAAGGGTGCCATTCCCCCTTGGGGAACAGATTCATGAGTTTACGCTTGGTGACCAAGTATGGGTCAAAGATTGGAAACATGATTTTCTAGCCCCTTGGTGAAAGGGCCCTTGTGTTATTCTAACTACCCCTACTGCAGTTAAAGTTACAGGTATTGTCCCTTGGATCCATCATACGAGGGTTAAGAGAACATACCACATAGACCCAAAAAATGGTGAATGGACTGCACAGAGGGACCCCACTGACCCTCGAGAGACTAAGACTATCCTAAGGAAGAAGCAAAAGAAGATCCTGGACGAGCCCCTTCAGGATGAAGCCGCACAATCAACTCCTGCTGCTTGGCCTCATCAACGTGATTTTGAATTTAACTTCCGTTTCAACTCAGGACAATGTTTTCATCTCATGGGCACATTCCTATGCAGACTTCCACAGCACTTCCAACTGCGGGGTATGTAGGGCTATGCCTCTGTCAGTGATGGAGGGACTTCCACTGCTGGGTATGTAGGGCTGTGCCTCTGTCAGTGATGGAGGGACTTCCTTGGTGGGTGTCACCGCTCTGCCAAGGAGATTTTAAACCACTCTGCTCTTTTCTGGGATGACAGAAAGAGATTTTCCTCTCCTTGCTTTCTTGGTGTAAGACCTATAGTCAATAGACTTGGGTCATGGGGTTACATTTGATATAAATGCCAGTGTAATAAAAGCCTAACCTACAGCAAGCCCCGGTAAATCTACCTTATTTACATGCTAGGTGGACAAGATCCGTGTTTCAATGATATGAGTATATTGCTGCCTTATTCGTATCCTCTATAGGGACAACAGATATCATGATTAAAGTAGAGGCCTTGACTAATTTCACAAAACAGGCCCTCCTAGATAGAACAAAAGTCATCCAAGCCTTAAATGAAGAGCAAATCCAAATAAGAAAAACGGTAATTCATAATAGAATGGCTTTGGACATACTCACAGCTGCTCAAGGAGGGACCTGTGCTATAATTAAGGTTGAATGTTTTGTATACATTCCTGACTTATCTGGCAATGTATCGACTGCTTTAGATGACAAGAAAAACCAGGTAAAAGCAATGTCAAATGAAAACATCCCTTTCTGGACTTTGGTCTTATCTTGGGTGAAGGGCGATTGGTGGAAAACTGTATTTACCACTGTTATAGTTGCCTTGATAGTTCTGCTTTGTGGACCCTGAATTTTACAATGTATTATGAACTTTGTAACCCGAAGGTTGATGTCATTCTCCCAAACTGGCAGTCAGAGAGCCAGGGTGCAATAAAAACTCCATCTTTAGGCCTGTTCATGCTTATCATGCTCAGCCACCTTTCCAATGGACTCTGAACTCTGTGTTTAGTGCCTATGAAAACAACAACAGAAGGTTAAGACCCCCTCCAGACCGGGGAATCTTGAAGGTCGTATCTAGGTTACTCAGCGCCTAAGAGAAAACATACACTAATCACCCCTTCCTCCAAACAGGCCATACATTTTTCTGTATCTATCAGAGTGTAACCTTGGGTTTATTGACTATTGGCTAATTGTTTGTTTGGGCACATGAGCACGTAGGACGTGAATGATGGGGTTATTGGGATCGTATTTTCCTTGGTTGATGTAAGTCTCAAGGAATTTGGGGTGGTGGGTTCGGACATGTACACATGGGGTATAAAAGATTTTCACAAATGCTGGTCGGGGTCCTTGGCTAACAGGAGACTCTGCCTTGGGCCCGTCGGTGTGATAAACTGCGCTCCACTATCTGCCTTGTCCTTCTGAGTGAGTTTGTTTCCCGGAACGCGTGGCTACAACATGTACACTAAGGAAATTGGCGAATGCTGTATTGGTTGATTTATTATTTTGTTGCTTATCTAGATTTAAGAAAGTCAAGGAGAAAATATTAATAATGCAGATTAAACTTCAAAGTCTGAATGACTAGAGCCCAGGATGAAAGCAGATTTAGTTCAATAAACATAGTTTGTACAAGAGTGAATTTATCAGTAGATCTTATCATATGTAAGACAATCCATTTATCGGGAAAAGAGCAGACTGAGATGCAACTTCATTTATCAAATCAAGGTTGAAATGCACCCATGGTTTGACTATGGATTCAAGAGCATCCTGGGAGGAAAATCAACTATATTGGATTTGTAGGAAAGACAACTGTGTATTTTATACTATCTGTAAATTTATTTTATAAATATACATGATTAATATCAGTAAAACTTACAATAATGTATGTTTTAAATACACACACACACACACACACACACACACACACACACACACGGTAGGCCAGAGACAGGCATTCCTTGTGTAATCCCATTATATCCTTTGAATTTGCAGGAATCCCACAGAATGACTTCTATGTTAATAACAAGAAGAGAAACATTCATTGAACAGTCACTGGGTGGCCAGGCATTATGCTTAGAGCCTTGTTTGCATTCTTTCTCTTAATCCTCACTTTAACCCCTAAGAGGTTTGTCCTGCCAGCCCATATTTCCAGTTACAAAACTGAGGCCTAATGAAATTCAGTAGCTTGTTAACAATCAGAGCTAGTGAGTGGCAGAACCAGGAATCAAACCAAGATCCCCGTGACTCCGAAACCTATGTTTGTTACATGTGTGTTTGTAGCCTATTGGTTACAAGCCAATTGGTTTGTAATTGGTAAATTACAGATGCAACGATAGTGTATTCATGGTGAAATACATTGCTCTGTGAAATACTTATTTAAAATGGACTCCATTATCTAAATCCTTGTGTAGAAATTACTTGCTTTCTACCTCAAGCAAGCAATCCATATTGCCTTTTAAAACAGAAGAGAGTATTTATAAGGATATTAGGGGATTCTTGGTTCTTGCTGTTTAACAGAATAGATAATTCTACAATCCCTCCACTAAATATCCAGACAAACTGTAACAAGAATCTTTTAAATGCATGGATGAGCTTTCAAGGAAGTAACTGACCTCCAGAGGCAAAAAACAAAGTAAGCTTAAGTGACAGAACAAGACTAAACATCTGAGCTGATACTCTGCTGGGCCCCAAGGTGATGTGGTGGGATTGGCCTAAATAATCAGAAAGTGTGAGTTGAATTATCATGAAAGAATAATGCAAATGGAAATTTGTAAAATATTCACTGAATAACAAAACCCGTCTCGATCAGCCTAGGCTCAAACAGCGAAGATATCTCTCCTCCCAAAATCCTAACCACACAGTTCAGGAAGTCACAATTCAGAAAACTGCAAATGACCCTAATTGAGTAATATATCCCTGGGATCTCTGGCACAAGCAAATACAAACTCTCTTTGCAACCCACTTCTGGCAAAGCTACTACAGATAAAAGCTATACTGCAGATTAGATCACAGCCCAAATGAAAAACATTGAAGGAAACAATCTACCATATGTGTGTGTGCTAGTCGCTCAGTTGTGTCCAACTCTTTGCGACACTATGGACTATAACCCACCAGGCTCCTCTGTCCATTGGATTTTCCAGGCAAGAATACTGGAGTGGGTTGCCATTCCCTTCTCCAGGGGATCTTCCCGACCCAGGTATCAAACCCAGATGTCCTGCATTGCAGGCAGATTCCTTACCTTCTGAGCTACCACGGAAGCTAGTCTACCATTAAATCCTTTTAATAGTTTTGTTTTCATATACAAAACTATTAACAGGATTAGAGTCTCTGGCTTCCCTCATAGTCCAGTGTTTAAAAATCTGCCTTGCAATACAGGAGACACAGGTTCAATCCCTGAGCCACCAAGATCCTACATGCCACGGGGCAACTAAGCCCGTGTGCCACGACTACTGAGCCTGCATGCTGGAGCCCAAGAGCAGCAACTACTGAGCCCATGTACCCGAGAGACCATTCTCCACAACGAGAGAAGCCCCTGCAATGAGAAGGCCATGCACCACAACTAGAGAGGAGCCCTCACTCTCCACAACTAGAGAAAAAGTCCACGTGCAGCAATGAAGACCCAGCACAGCCAAAAATAAATAAAAAGGATTAGAGACTCAAAGAACTTTTTAGGGGATCAATCTCTGCTGTCTTCAGACGTACAAGTGCTCCAGGGAGAAAAGGGGGACGTCACCCCTGCCTCAGAGGCAAGTTTTACATGAAATCTGGTCTTGCTGGCTAACCACCAGATACACTAGAATTGCCATATCACTCTCTGCTGCTTCAAAACGTCCCTTTGAATTGGCATCTAGAAGGAAAATACGTTTTCCATCTGAACATGAGTCTAACCAGGAACTGGTTAGAGAGGCCTCCTCTGAAACCACTGAAGCTTGGGCCTTGTAAAGATTGCAATGATGCTTTCTGATTTCTCATCGTAAGAAGTTAATTCAAGAGGTGGAGGGGGAAGGCCAGCTCAGGAGCACAGAGCCAGTGAGCTGGGTGGAAGGGTTGCAACATCCAAGGTCAAGTCAGTGGCACTGAGGTCTTCTGGGGGTGGCCCAACCCCTTGCCTGAGCAGGTACACATGCTATTTTTCTATAATCACCGTGGCAAAAATAGATCCAAATCCTTGTCAACTGTAACTATCCCCAGAAGTACCACGTCTGGTGTGAAGATACTGCCAGACTAGGTGGAGCAGGTAGGGAAATGGACATTGGCCTTCAGGGCCTGTGAAACCAGGCGTTTTTTAAATAGCATCAGGATGGAGGTTAAGAGGCCAGGGGAACTAGTGAGAGCTGGGCAGCGGAAAGGGCTGTGTCTAGGAATGGGGCGAAGCTGAATCATCCCTGTGACACTTGGGTGGAGGGAGGGGATTGCCTCCTAAAAAGTAGCAAGGAAAACTCAGCCTTATTCATTTAGAAGTTCTAAAATAGAGGTTTTCATCCCTGGGTCCAGGGATGAGTTAGTGAATCATTATCTGGGATCCAAAAAGACTCAGCAGACAGCCTGGGGCCTCCAGGAATTGTTCTCTGGGGAGAGTGGGGGGCACGGGTGGATACAGTACCAAAGAGCTCAAATGCACTAAGGAAAATGGACGTAGTAAATAAGACTGGAAGAAAGGAGCCGCTGCCACCTAACTAGCCATGCAGCCTTGAGCAAATCTTTTACCTCTTGAAATTGGGTTTCTTCATGAGGCAGTTAAACCTGAGATTTACATAAGCGTTCAGCTTTAAAATTCCATGAAATCCCAGAAGCACTACTGGTTAGTGAAATGATTTACTGGGAATAGTGAGTTTCCTTTCACTGGAAGTATTCAAGAAGAGTGAGGATAGCCACTTGTCCAGCATGCCAAGCCAAGAATTTCTATATTAGTTAAGAAGTTAAGATTTGATTTTGAGTAGTAAAAACAACAGAAATAGGGACTTCCTTGGTGGCCCAATGGTTAAGAATCTGCCTTGCAATGCAGGGGACATAGGTTAGATCCCTGGTTAGGGAACTAAGATCCCACGTGCCACAGAGCGACTAAGCCCACATGCCACAGCTACTGAGCCCATGCATTCTGGAGTGCGAGCAACACAACCAGAGAGCCCGAGGGCTGCAACTGCATATCACAACTAGAGAGTCTGTGTGCCACAACTGAGACCTGACATGGCCAAATATATATAAATAGATTTTTTAAAATTATTTTAAAAATCAAATAATAGTTACCATTGATTGTATATATAATATGTGCCCAGCACTATTCTAGGCACTTATACACATCTCATCTGATTCTCTCAACAACTTCCAAGAGGACACAGTTACTATTAACATCCGCATTTGACACTCAGGTCAGAGACAGCAAGTTACCAGAGATCTCTCACCTAGAAAGCGGCAGAACTGAGACTGGAAACCATGTTACTCTGACTCCCCCAGCTCTTAACCATCACCCAGTTCTGCCTCCAGCCCCTGATGCAGCCAGGATGGGCATGCCTTCCTCTGGCCTGGGCTCTTGAGTACAAGGCGATGTGACTGCCTCCAGCTACATCTTCCTCCAAAGTGAACAACTGAGCATGGAATGCAGCCAGCCAGCTTGCCAACAAGGTTGCTTTCCTAAGTCTTGTGATGTGAGCAAGAAGGAGCTGCCATCACTGGAGTTCCTTTCACCCATCACTTCATTTTGCAAAAGCGGACCCTAACACCCAGAGAGGGTGAGCTAACCACCCAAGCACACACAGCAAAGAGCAGCAGAGCTGGGAAATAGCTACCTTGTCCTAACTTCCAGGCCAGTTCTCAACGTTGTTTTGTTTTGTTTTTCAGCTTAACTAATATCCATATACAACATAAGACCTGTGAGCTGAGATCATTCAGTGTCTTAATGAGAACTACAGCCCAGGAGACAGCCCCTCAGACTGCTTTGAAGAACTGCTCTGAAGAGGTATGTGATTTTGAAGGAGTATGTGCAATCAGGCACACATCTCTGCAGAATGTTGCTATCAGTCACAAGAATCAGATATCTCAGCTAGTTATTTCAGTGCTTTTCTAACCATGGGCTGATGCAAGAATCTGGGTTCATAAAAATTTCTCCTGAAAATATCTAACTATCTGAGGGCCTGTTCTGCCAGTTTTCCCAGACCAGAGAGTGCCTCATTCTTGACCTTCACCTTGAATTCTTTCCAGAGTGTGCTATCCATCAATAACTGAAGTGGCATTTAGTGACTTGAGTCTTGTAGAAACGGGTGACAAGCAACATTCCTTAATTGGTGAGTTAATTCCCATGACCATGGTAGCTCACTTATGTCCCTTGGTTTTCAGATACAACATATACACATTTTTTCTGATGAACGACAACAAATTAGAGATCCACAAGAGTAGCAATTATTTAAAATTAAATTCTCTGCCTCTTTTAAAAATTCGAATGTAACCTTGCCCCACACAATGGAATTTACCTCTTATCGATCTTGAATCAGTATTTCTGCCCCTTCAGGCAAATTTCTTCACTAATATTGACCCAAAAGTACATATTCCCACCTACTAACCTTTGTCCAGGCCATCAGCCCAAGAATTCCCTCCAGGATCCTCTCTTCTTTATCAGGGCAAACTGGAAATTCAGGTTCAAGTAGTCACCCTGCGGAGAAACCAATCATTGGAACATCTGTTTTCAAACTAAATTTATATCTCAGTCAGAAACATGAAACTTCAGCACCCCATTTAAGCTTCAGCACAACACACAAAAATTTCAATATATTTTAGATTTACAAAGAATAAAATTTGCAGACTGGTTGGAACAGTTTAGAATTCTCCACTCATCTATTCATTGGTCCTAGGGAACAGAGTTAAAGCAGAATTATTCCAGAGATAAAATATCAACACTTGTATATACCTTCTTTTTTCTCTTCCTTCCTCTTTTTTCGTTTCTGTTCTGTTTTTGTTCCTTCTTGGTCAAGTTCAGTGCTGTTCAAATTTTGGTTGCAAAAATTCTCAATTTAAGTGTGATTTTTTAAAAGGATGTTCAAGGCCTAGGTAAGTGTAGGTAAGTGTCACACGCTAGTTTGGGGATCAACTCTTAGTAAAATGCACTTTTCATATCCAGAGGCATATCCACAGTGAGGAATGGGCTTTGGAGTCCAGTGTGACCTTGGGTAGGTTTCTTATCTGTTCTCAGTCCCATTCATAAAATGAGGGCAATGAACATGGAATCAGTGGGTCCTGGGCTGTCCCAGCCTGCTCTCTGGCACTCACTCC
This sequence comes from Bos javanicus, assembly GCF_032452875.1. NCBI lineage: Eukaryota > Metazoa > Chordata > Mammalia > Artiodactyla > Bovidae > Bos > Bos javanicus. Next base: position 36,633,018 of record NC_083895.1, on the reverse strand, counting down.
CTGTGTCTCTTCACCCTCAGCTGCAGTTAGACTGTCCTCAGCAGCATTTCCTCAGTCAGCATTGTGGCCACCTCCGCCATACTCAGGATCTGTGTCCTGTGCTGGGGTGCAGAACTCTGCTCTCCACTTTCTCAAGGACCACAGAGCTTTCAGAGTTTGCGGAGGCAGGGCCCAGCCCCTCTTCTCCCTTAACAGTACATTTTCTACATGGTCTCCCCAACTGGCTGTCGTCTACTCACTTCTGGTCCCTCCCAGCCTTGCTTTCTGATCTACTTCTCATCGCGCTGCTAACCTCCCAGCTAGACTTGGGCAAGGCCCTTTCTCTGGGCCTCAGTTTCCTTTCCTGGACAAGGAGGAGTGGGGCTGCAACAGGAGTTGTAACTGCCATTACAAAGATATCCCATGCTTGCTGTGACACAGCAAATCATTCAACGATGAGAAATGTCTAACAAAAAGTTGCCAATTAGTACCCTCACTGTCATCCTAATTCCTGTGTATAACAGAGATTGCACCTTTAGCAGCAGACTGAGCATTTTTTCTAAATATCAGTTATAGAGAGAGAGACATGTATAAAACAGTGTATAATATACATGCATACAGATTCACAGATGTACTTTGGTTCATGATGGGATTGTATTGTGCATATTTTTCTGGCGTACATAGATAGAATCCATTTATTTACTTACAGATTTACTGACATACAGCACTGTGTAAGTTTAAGGTGCACAGCATAATGATTTAACTTATATATACATCATGAAATGATTATTGCAATAAGTTTAGTGAACACCCATAATCTCATATAGATTCAAAATTAATAGAGAAAAATTCTTCCTTAATGAGAACTCATAGAATTTACTCTCTGAACAACTTTCATACAATATATAACATACAGCAGTGTTAATGTGTTAACTATATTTATCATTTTGTACATTACAACCTTATTACTTATTTATCTTATAATTGGGAGTTTGTGCATTTTGACGGCCTTCATCCAGTTCCCCCTCTGACCACCCACACATCTGATCTCTTTTTTTATGAGTTTGTGTGATTTGGATTTTTCAAAGTATCATTGATCTACACTGTCTTAGCTCCTGTTACTCAGTGATTTGATGTGTCTATACATTTCAAAATGATCACCATGATAAGACTAGTTGCATCTGTCACCATGCAAAGATATTACCTAATTGACTCTAATTCCCTACTCTATTCATTTCATATCTGTCACTCATTTATTTTCCAACTGGAAGTTTGTACTTAATTTCTCTCACCTACTTTTTTCCTCTCCCAACCTCCATCCCCTCTGGTAACCATCTTTTTGCTCTCTGTTTCTATAATTCTGCTTCTGTTTTGCTATGTTTGTTCATTTGTTTTTAGATTCCACATATATGTGAAATTATACAGTATTTGTCTTTCTCTAACTTCTTTCACAAAGCATAATACCATCCAGGTGGACCATGTTGTCACAAATGGTAAGATTTCATTCTTTTTATGACTAATATTCCATTTGGTGTGCATATATATATATATATATATGGACATACACACATCACCATCAATTAGTGGACACTAGGTTGCTTTCTGGGCTCCCCTCATGGCTCAGCTGGTAAAGAATCGCCTGCAATGTAGGAGACTTGGGTTCGATCCCTGAGTTGGGAAGATCCCCTGGAGAAGGGAACAGCTACCCACTCCAGTATTCTGGCCTGGAGAATTCCATGGACTGTATAGTCCATGTGGTCACAAAGAGTCAGACATGACTGAGTGACTTTCATTTAGAATTAGGTTGCTTTCATATCTTGGCCATTGTAAATAATGCTGTAATGAATGCAGGGATAGATATGTTTTTGTTTTCTTTGGATAACTACCCAGGAGTGGAATTGCTGGATCATATGGTAATTATATTTTTAATATTTTGAGGAATCTCTATACTGCTTTCCATAGTGGCTACAGATTCAATGCAATCCTTATCAAAATGCCAAGAACATTTTTCACAGAACTAGAACAAATCTAAAATTTGTACAGAAGCACAAAAGACCCTGAATAGCCAAAATAACCTTGAGAAAGAAGAACAAAGCTGAAGGTAATATGCTTCATGATTTCAAATTATACTACAAAGCTATAGTAATCAAAACAGTGTGGTACTGGAACAAAAACAAACACACAGATCAAGGGAACTGAATAGAGCCTAGAAACGAATCCAAACAATCTATGCTAGGAGGCAAGAATATACAATGGGGGAAGAAAACCTCATTAACATGATGTTAGGAAAACCGAACAGCCACATGCAAAAGAATCAAACTGGACTACTCTCAAACTATGCACAAAAATGAATTCAAAGTGGATTAAAGAATTAAATGTAAGACCTAAAACTATAAAACTTCTAGAAGAAAACAGGCAATAAGCTCTTTAACATCCGTACTGGTAATATCATTTTTCGATATGTCTCAGGCAAAATAAGCAAAAATAAACAAATGGGACTATATCAAACTAAAAAGGTTTTGCACAGTGAAGGAAAAGGCCATCTACCAACTGTGCAGTGCTTAGTCTCTCAGTCATGTCCAACTCTTTGTGACCCCATGGACTGTAGCCTTCCAGGCTCCTCTGTCTATGGGATTCTCCAGGCAAGAATACTGGAGTGGGTTGCCATGACCTCCTCCAGGGGATCTTCCCAACCCAGGGATTGAACCCAGGTCTCCTGAATTGCAAGTGGATTCTTTACTGTCTGAGCCACCAGGGAAGCCCATACCAACTGGGAGTAGATATTTGCAAATGATATATCTGAGATATATATATATATATATATATATTTTTTTTTTTTTACTTGTGTGTGTGTATACAATGCCTTTTTAAAAAATTATTATTGATTTATTTTTGGCTGCACTAGGTCTTCACTGCTTTAGGCAGACTTTCTCTAGTTTGGCAAGTGGGGCTATTCTTTGTTGTGGTACCCAGGTTTCTCACTGTGGTGGCTTCTCTTGTTGCAGAGCACAGGCTACAGGTGCATGGGCTTCGGCGGTTGCAGCATGTGGCACAGTAGTTGTGGCTCACAGGTTCCAGAGCACAGGCTCAGCAGCTGTGGTTCATGGACTTAGTTGCTCCACCACATGTGGAATCTTCCCAGACCAGGGATTGAACCTGTGTCTCCTGCACTGGCAGGCAGATTCCTATCCACTGTGCCACCAAGAAGGTCCCTGATAAGATGCTAATATCCAAAATATATAAAGAACTCATATAACTCAACTCATACAAACAAACAATCTGATTTTAAAATGGGCATATCTAGACAGACATTTTTCCAAAGAAGACATACAGACAGTCAATAGACACATGAAAAGATGTTTAACATTATTAATCATCAGGGAAATGTAAATCAAATTACTGGGGGGCGGGGAATGCTGCACCATGTGGTAAAGAATCCACCTGCGATGCAGGAGCCGCAGGAGATATGGATTAGATCCCTGGGTCAGGAAGATCCCCTGGAGGAGGGCACAGCAACCCACTCCAGTGTTCTTAGCTGGAGAATCCCATGGACAGAGGAGCCTGGTGGGCTACAGTCCATATGATTGCAAAGAGTGAACACACCTCATGACTGAAGCAACTTAGTGCACATGCATGTACCATGCTAACTTCTGTGACCAAGGATTAAAACTATGCCCCCTACAATGAAAGTGTGGAGTCTACACCACTGGATCCGCAGGGAAGTCCAAGAGAAATGCAAATCAAACCACATTGAGATACCATCTCACACATGTCAGAATGAGTGAAAGTCACTTAGTCGTGTCCAACTCTTTGCGACCCCATGGACTTTATAGTCTATGGAATTCTCCAGGCCAGAACACTGGAGTGGGTAGCCTTTCCCTTCTCCAGGAGATCTTCCAAACCCAGGGATTGAACCCAAGACTCCCACGTTGCAGGCGGATTCTTTACCAGGTGAGCCACAAGGGAAGTCCAAGCATACTGGAGTGGGTAGCCTATCCCTTCTCCAGAGGCTCTTCTTGACCCAGGAATTGAACCGGGGTCTCCAGCATTGCAGGTGGATTCTTTACCATGTGAGCTATCAGGGAAGCCCACGTGTCAGGAAGGCTATCATCAAAAATGGAGAAAAGGGAAATTTGTTAACTTTAACTTCTCCTTAGTACACCATATGCCTTCTGTGTACATGTGTTTCATCATCTAAGTAAAATTGTAAAGTTAAAGAGTATACACATTTAAAATTTTTGTGGAAACTGGAAAATGGGCCTCCACGAACGCTATACAAATTTACATTCCCACCAACCATCTATGAGGCTTATATCATGGAAACGGAGATCCATAAGAAGAACCAAATTTGAGGAGATAGGTCAGTTTTAGGCCCATCAGAGCCTGAAAAGATAATCCTCAGCCCAGAGGGACTGGGAGAAAGGCTCCCTCCACCAGGTTGAGGGTGGGTATAATAGTGACCGCCCCACAAGATACTCATTTATTACAAAAGGGAAAGCAGAAATTTTGCAATGGAGGAACCTGGCAGACATCACCTTTACCATATCATCTTTCAAAGTTAACATCACCAGTAATGAGACAGAGCAATATCCCATGTGACTTCTGATGTGACTTACTAGAAAGAAAATGAAAGTCACTCAGTCGTGTCTGACTCTTTGTGACCCCATGGACTATACATTCCATGGAATTCTCCAGGCCAGAATACTGGAGTGGGTAGCCTTTCCCTTCTCCAGGGGATCCTCCCAACCCAGGGATCGAACCCAGGTCTCCCACATTACAGACAGATTCTTTACCAGTTGAGCCACAAGGGAAGCCCAAGAATGCTGGAGTGGGTAGCCTATCCCTTCTCCAGCAGATCTTCCTGACCCAGGAATCAAACCAGGGTCTCCTGCATTGCACGTGGATTCTTTACCAGCTGAAGCACAAGAGAAGCCCAACACAGCATCACTCATGTGAGATTCTCACCAAAAATGTGTGACCTCAAAGTCTTCATGAAAAACTCAAGTTGAGGGACATTCTAAAGATTAATTAGCCAATATTCTTCAGAAGTATCAAGGTTATGAAGGACAAAAATAACTAGCCAAAACTCTTAAAAACTGTCAAAGTTATGAGAGATTTAAAAGAAAAAAGACTGAGGAGCTGTTGTTCTAAATTAAAGGAGCCCTTTGGAGAAGGAAATGGCAACCCACTCCAGTGTTCTTGCCTGGAGAATCCCAGGGATGGTGGAGCCTGGTAGGCTGCCATCTATAGGGTCGCACAGAGTCGGACACGACTGATGCAACTTAGCAGCAGCAGCAGCAGCAAAGAGATATGACAACTGAGTCAATGTGGGATCCTGGATTGCATCCTGTGCCAGAAAAAGAACATTAGTGAGACAACCAGCAACATCTGAATAAAGTCTGTAGCTTATGTTGCCTCCCACCCCACAAGGCCACAGGTGAGAGGCCTTGCACCAAGGCCACAGAAGTGGAGTCCAGAATCAAGGTCACCTCCGAAGCTGAGTCCCTTTGTAACCATTGCCAAAAGTCCCTGATCATCACTAACAAGCTTCCTGACTCTCAGTTAGGCAAAGATGCCCACTCCAGTAAACACTATATATGTGCTACCAACTCTATAGCATCCCAACCAATCACCTAACACCAACTTTCCAGCTGGAATTTTCTTTGAGGCTATGCTGCTGCTAAATCGCTTCAGTCATGTCCGACTCTGTGCGACCCCAGAGATGACAGCCCACCAGGATGCCCCGTCCCTGGGATTCTCCAGGCAAGAACACTGGAGTGGGTTGCCATTTTCTCCTCCAATGCATGAAAGTGAAAAGTGAAAGTGAAGTCGTTCAGTCGTGTCCGACTCTTAGCGACCTCATGGACTGCAACCTACCAGGCTCCTCCATCCATGGGATTTTCCAGGCAAGAGTACTGGAGTGGGGTGCCACTGAGGCTATAAACATTAGCTATTAACCCACAAAAACTGTCAATTCTCCCTGGTCTGTCAGGAGGTCAGCCTGCTGTGCTCGCAGTGCCCATATTATCTCAGCTCTTTGTTCTTAATAAACTCATTTCCTTCTGAAACGCTCTGTGTCTGGAAATTCTTTTCCAACCTGTGCTCTGACTGCCCCAATAGCTTATTTAATAGTATTGTGTTAATGTTAACTTCCTGACTTTGATAATTCTACTGTAGTTTGTAAGATGTTAATATTTGGGGAAGCTGGTGATGAATATTCGAGAACTCACTGTATAATTTTTGTAAGTTTACACTTATTTCAAAAGAAAAAGATTTTTTAAAAAAGAAGGGGGTTGGCATGATTGAGTCATCCTTCAGCCAAAATCCCTGCCAGCACCTCTGCCTACAGCATAAAGGGTGACTCTCCTAGAGTGGCATTCAAGGCCCTCAATAACCTGGCCAAACATTCCCCAGATTTATGGCTCCTCTCCTCCTGTCACCTATCTACATCCCACCAATTTCCATGGCACATAATACATACTGCTTAGAAACACCCTATTTGGGGGGTGGAGTGGGGGAGGGAGGTTTAGAAGCGAGGGAATATATGTATACATATAGCTGATTCACTTTGTGGTACAGCAGAAACACAATGCTGTATAGCCAGTCCAGGTTCAATGCACGATACTGGATGCTTGGGGCTGGTGCACTGGGACGACCCAGAGGGAGGGTATGGGGAGGGAGGAGGGAGGAGGGTTCAGGATGGGGAACACAGGTATACCTGTGGCGGATTCATTTTGATATTTGGCAAAACTAATACAATATTGTAAAGTTTAAAAATAAAATAAAATTAAAAAAAAATAAAATAAAAATAAAGAGAAAAGAAGAACCCTACTCATCTTCAAAGACCTCCTTGATGAGGCCTTAAACTCTACACCTACTTCAGGAAGCAGAGTCAGCTGCTTGGTCAGAGTGGTCAGAGTCAGCCCTTGCTTGGTCTGCAGTTGACTTTCCTGACTCCCTGTGTAATAGGGAAGAGCGAATCTGACTCCATATTGGATTTGTTTCTTTTACTTTTACCTCTGTATTCCATTGCTTTTTCTACAAGTTAATCACTAAAGGGATGTTGTCTATACCTTAAAGTAGGGGTTCCCAACCCCTGTTAAGAACAGGGCTGCATCATGGATTGGAAGAATCAATACAGTGAAAATAAGTATACTACCCAAAGCAATCTATAGATTCAATGCAATCCCTATCAAGCTACCAACGGTATTTTTCACAGAGCTAGAACAAATAATTTCACAAGTTGTATATACAAAAAACCTCAAATAGCCAAAGCAATATTGAGAAAGAAGAATGAAACTGGAGGAATCAACCTGCCTGACTTCAGGCTCTACTACAAAGCCACAGTCATCAAGACAGTATGGTACTGGCACAAAGACAGAAATATAGATCAATGGAACAAAATAAAAAGCCCAGAGATAAATCCACACACCTATGGACACCTTATCTTTGACAAAGGAGGCAAGAATATACAATGGAGAAAAGACAATCTCTTTAACAAGTGGTGCTGGGAAAACTCGGAGAAGGCAATGGCACCCCACTCCAATACTCTTGCCTGGAAAATCCCATGGATGGAGGAGCCTGGAAGGCTGCAGTCCATGGGGTCGCTGAGGGTTGGACACGACTGAACGACTTCACTTTCACTTTTCACTTTCATGCATTGGAGAAGGAAATGGCAACCGACTCCAGTGTTCTTGCCTGGAGAATCCCAGGGACGGGGCATCCTGGTGGGCTGCTGTCTATGGGGTCGCACAGAGTCGGACACTACTGAAGTGACTCAGAAGCAGCAGCTGGGAAAACTGGTCAACCACTTGTAAACGACTGAATCTAGAACACTTTCTAACACCATACACAAAAATAAACTCAACCTGGATTAAAGATCTAAACGTAAGACCAGAAACTATAAAACTCTTAGAGGAGAACATAGGCAAAACACTCTCCAACATAAATCACAGCAGGATCCTCTATGACCCACCTCCCAGAATATTGGAAATAAAAGCAAAAATAAACAAATGGGACCTAATTAAACTTAAAAGCTTCTGCACAACAAAGGAAACTATAAGCAAGGTGAAAAGACAGCCTTCAGAATGGGAGAAAATAGCAAATGAAGCAACTGACAAAGAACTAATCTTAAAAATATACAAGCAACTCCTGCAGCTCAATTCCAGAAAATTAAATGACCCAATAAAAAAATGGGCCAAAGAACTAAACAGACATTTCTCCAAAGAAGACATACAGATGGCTAACAAACACATGATAAGATGCTCAACATCACTCATTATCAGAGAAATGCAAATCAAAACCACAATGAGTTACCATTTCACACCAGTCAGAATGGCTGCTATCCAAAAGTCTACAAGCAATAAATGCTGGAGAGGGTGTGGGAAAAAGGGAACCCTCTTACACTGCTGGTGGGAATGCAAACTAGTACAGCCACTATGGAGAACAGTGTGGCGATTCCTTAAAAAACTGGATATAGAACTGCCCTATGATCCAGCAATCCCACTGCTGGGCATACACACAGAGGAAACCAAAATTGAAAGAGACACGTGTACCCCAGTGTTCATCACAGCACTGTTTATAATAGCCAGGACATGGAAGCAACCTAGATGTCCATCAGCAGATGAATGGATAAGAAAGCAGTGGTACATATACACAATGGAGTATTACTCAGCCATTAAAAAGAATACATTTGAATCAGTTCTAATGAGGTGGATGAAACTGGAGCCTATTATACAGAGTGAAGTAAGCCAGAAAGAAAAACACCAATACAGTATACTAACACATATATATGGAATTTTGAAAGATGGTAATGATAACCCTGTATGCGAGACAGCAAAAGAGACACAGATGTATAGAAGAGTCTTTTGGACTCTGTGGGAGAGGCAGAGGGTGGAATGATTTGGGGGAATGGCATGGAAACACGTATAATATCATATAAGAAAAGAATTGCCAGTCCAGGTTCGATACAGGATCCTTGTGGCTGGTGCACTGGGATGACCCGGAGGGATGGTACAGGGAGGGAGGTGGGAGGGGGGTTCAGGATGGGGAACACGTGTACACCCATGGCGGATTCATGTTGATGTGTGGCAGAACCAATACAATATTGTAAAGTAATTAGCCTCCAATTAAAATAAATAAATTAAAAAAAAAAAAAAGAACCGAGCTGCATGGCAGGAGGTCAGGGGCAGGCGAATTAGCCAAGCGTCTGCTGCTCCCCACTGATCCCCATTGCTGGTTCAAGTTACTGCCTGAATCACCCCCTTCATTGCTCACATTTCAGTCTGAACCAATGCTCACCATATAGCCTGCCCCAAGCATCTCCCCCCACCCCCCACCACCAATGTCCATGGAAAAACTGTCTTCCACGAAACCGGTCCCTAATGCCAAAAAGGTTCAGGACCACCATCTTAAAGTATACATAATAGTCCATCTCTGAGAACCCTGCCTCACAGGCCTGAGCACTAAGCTAAAATATTTTTGTTTAAACTCACAGGAAACATCCTGACCAGGCCCATCTGTGAATGGCTTCAGGAAAGAAGAAATTAACACATTGGCCAGAAAATATCTGACAAATATTTTGCAACAACTTATCTCCTTTCTCACTTGACACCCTGGCCTCCCCTTCTTTGTTCCATAAAAGAAACTAGCATCCAAACCTGGGTAAGATGGCTCTTTGGGAAACTAGTCCACCATCTTCTCAGCCTGCAGCTTTCCAAATACAGTCAATATTCCTTGCCCCAACAATTCTACTTTCAATTTACTGGCCTGGCCTGCCCTGCTGCGAGCTGTTCGAGCTCAGGCTTGGTAACACCTGAAAACCCTGAAGTTCATCTGAGGGCCTCTGCCAGCCTGTGCATTGCCTGCACCTTTTCCACCCTCAGCAAACTCCCAACCTGCAGACAAATAAGGTGAGGAAACAACAGTAACCAGCCCAGGAAAGCTTCTTAGAAGCAGGTGAGGGAATTCTCATTTCTTACTGTTACTCCCTCTTTGCTGGTGAGGCCGTTGCGACTCACCTAAGGCTATGTGACCAGTAAGGGCAGAGTCAGTGGCTGAACTCCTCTTTTGATGGATTCTAACTCCAAAATGCTTTGAATAGTCAGCCAACTGACTTGACCTTGGACCTTTATGGCAGTGTTTGCACCTGGCCAACTGTCTCCTGGAGCAATGGAATACAAATAAAACTATGAAAATGACTGCATCTTGCGGTTGGAGTGAATCAAAAACAAGATACAAAAAGACTATAAACCCAACGGCCTTTTAGGAGGTGTCAGAAACAAAAGCAGGATACTGTGCATGAGCCCTGCCTGCAGCACCACCAAAGGGATGGGCACACCACCCTAGCCACGCTTCTAATTCAACTTGCGATCCGCCCCTCCCCTCCCATTTAAAGGACCAGCTCCCCTTCCCTCAGGGAGCAAGCAAGGACACCTGTTACTTGTTTTCACTCCCTTCTGCTGCAGCACAAGTCCGAGTCCGAGTAAACCTTTGCCTGCATTCCTCATCTGGCCTCTTATCACTTTCTGCTGATTAAAGTGTCCAAGAACCCACATCACTACACAGAGTGTCCTTAGTTTATATTTTATCCCAGCGCCAGCCTTGAGCAAAATGAGATCATCGCCCCCAGAGAACACTGATAGCGTTCTCACAGAGCTGGGGGAAATGCCAGACGACTCCCTACCCGCCAAGTCCACAGGACCCTGGAGTCATAAATGAACACATTGTTGGGAAATGTCTATGGCCTTGACAATGGACTGAATTGACACTGAGCAATGTGAATCTGTGTAAAAAATATCTCAAAACTAAGCAGGGAGGATACCTTTAAGCTGGTTTCCTCCACTTTTAAATGTGGCTTCATTACACTTCAAAAAATACTGGGTGGAAAACTGCCCTTACCAACCTCTGGGATAACCACAGAACGCTGCTCACACAGTACCAGCCGGGATGACCTGAGAAACAAGCACACAGTGCTTGGAACAGGACTTGACATAAAGTCAGAATCAAGGAATGTCGGCATCAGTGAATGTCGGCATCTAGGGATGACAGTTACTGATGGGATACTGGTTAACATGAGGCCTGTACACAGCAGATTTCCCTACCTTCCTACATCTTCCCCTACCTGGGAGGATTTGGGACTGTTTGCCAGAAAGGGGATAGAGTTTTAAACAAAAACAAAACACAAAAGACTTCTTAAATCTCACCTTGTTAGATCCCCTGCACCTTCTATCCTCTACAGTTCAGTTCAGTCGCTCAGTCGTGTCTGACTCTTGGTGACCCCATGAATCGCAGCACGCCAGGCCCCTCTGTCCATCACCAACACCCGGAGTTCACTCAGACTCACGTCCATTGAGTCAGTGATGCCATCCAGCAATCTCATCCTCTGTCATCCCCTTCTCCTCCTGCCCCCAATCCCTCCCAGCATCAGACTCTTTTCCAGTGACTCAACTCTTCGCATGAGGTGGCCAAAGTACTGGAGTTTCAGCTTCAGTATCATTCCTTCCAAAGAAATCCCAGGGCTGATCTCCTTCAGAATGGACTCGTTGGATCTCCTTGCAGTCCAAGGGACTCTCAAGAGTCTTCTCCAACACAACAGTTTAAAAGCATCAATTCTTCGGTGCTCGGCCTTCTTCACAGTCCAACTCTCACATCCATACATGACCTCAGGAAAAACCATAGCCTTGACTAGATGGACCTTTGTTGGCAAAGTAATGTCTGAGGCATCTATACCCACACTCCACTGGTTCATTCTCTCCGCCTGTAACTTGTGTGGCCATGGGCTAGCAGCCCTGCTCCAAGTGTGTGGAGGGGGGGTGGCCTGGCCCCCACGGGGCTAAGACCTTTCTGGAACCAGTCTTGTCTGCCCAGAGACAAGAAGACAAGGAGGCTTTTGTGGACTCTGACCCTCCCAGCCACTGAGCCCCTTCCAGCTTGGCAGTCCCTCTCCTCTGCTCCACCTCCAGAGAGATGGCCAGCTCCCACTAACCGTTTGCCTTGGCCCCTTGCCTTTGGGTGTGGGCCGGGGGAGCAAGCCCTGCCAGATGCCCCCTACCCCCTTTTAGCACCACAACAGGCCAGCCTGGGAGGCCACACACATCCTGCAGCATTGCCAATGGGTATCCTGGGAGCAAGTCTCCACATTTCTGCGTGACCTTAGGCCACCCCCTGACTTCTCCAAGCATCATACTCCAAGTGAGGGTTCAACTGTGAATCTTGGTGGTAACTGCCAGAGCGGAAGCATGAGAGGAAAGGATGACTTCGCACATTACAGCACTTTAACTACGCAGGCAGTTATGGGTCGTCTTTCCTTAACTTAAGAACTTGCCACTCTGAGCCTCCAAAGACCCAATTTGCCCTCTTCTACCTCCACCTCCCTCCAGATTTCCTCAGTACCTAGTTACTCACCTGGGGCCTGATGATGCTTCAGAGCATGAATTTTAGAATCTGGTCCACCTGCCTTCCAACCTGGGATCTGCAGTTTTCTGATCTAATCAAATATATCTTCTCTGAAAATATATGGTTTTCACTGGGTCAGTGATGCCATCCAACCATCTCATCCTCTGCCATCCCCTTCTCCTCTTGTCCTCAGTCTTTCCCAGCATCAGGGTCTTTCCCAATGAGTCGGCTTTTCACATCAGGTGGCCAAAGTACTGGAGCTTCATCTTCGGCATCAGTCCTTCCATTGAATATTCAGGGTGATTTCCTTTAGGATTGACTGGTTTGATCTCCTTGCTGATATGAATATATCAGATTAATAATCAGAATACATAAAGGAAAGAGGGAAAATAGAAAAAAAAAAAGTATTTGAATAGGCAAATAAAACTCAACTTCACTCATAAAAAATTGCATGTAAATAAAAATAACAAGGTCATTTTTTTCATCATCAAACTGTCAAAATATTAAAAGATAAATATCCAGTGTGCAAAAATGTATAGGGCTGCCAGTACTACAACTTCAGGTCTCCCCACTGCAGAAGTATTTTATGTAAACGGCGCCACCTGCAGCACAATTGCAATATAGACTGCAGTGTAACTGGGTGTGCCTTGGAGCCCGGCTCTCAGTGGCTGGCCCCTCCTTTGGGCTTAGTTAAGAATCTTTGACATATCCAGCAAGAGGCCAGCCTGGCTAGATTCAAGTCCAGTTCCCTCAGCTTGGTAAACTCTCCCAATTCCTTGTCTGCTGCTAAGCCACTTCAGTCGTGTCCGACTCTGTGCGACCCCAGAGACGGCAGCCCACCAGGCTCCCCCGTCACTGGGATTCTCCAGGCAAGAACACTGGAGTGGGTTGCCATTTCCTTCTCCAAAGCATGAAAGTGAAAAGTGAAAGTGAAGGCGCTCAGTCGTGTCCGACTCCTAGTGACCCCATGGACTGCAGCCTACCAGGCTCCTCCGTCCATGGGATTTGCCAGGCAAGAGTACTGGAGTGGGTTGCCATTGCATCTATGCGGTTCCTAATATAAATTCAGACAAAATGTGTATATATGGAACTGAATAATATATGGAAAGTGAAAGTCGCTCAGTCCTCTACAACTCTTTGCAATCCCATGGACTATACAGTCCATGGACTTCTCCAGGCCAGAATACTGGACAGGGTAGATGTTCCCTTCTCCAGGACATCTTCCCAACCCAGGGATAGAATCCAGGTCTCCCACATTGCACGCAGATTCTTTACCAGCTGAGCCATCAGGGAAGCCTACATTTGGGGATTTTTACTGTCATGCTTTTATTTTCATGTTCATCTCATCAACATTTAGAGATCATTCCATCTTAGTACACCTAAATCTGAGACAGGCTGGGACTTGGGACCCTTTGCTGCAGTGCTTGCTCCTGGACAAACTGTTTTCTCCAGCAACAAAATACAAAGAAACTATAGGGGACTAAAAGTAACTGTGTGGCTGTACAAACTAGAAACAAGAAGATACAAAAAGACCAAAAACCCAACTGCCACTTCTGAGGGGTCAGAAACAAAAGCAGGGTACTATTCATCACACCAAGAGGGTGTGCAGACCTCCTAAACACACCCCTCCAGCCCAGGCACGGATCCACCCCAACCCTGGAGTCACTTAGGGACCAGCTCACCCCCTCCCCCAGGGAGCAAGCAAGGGCACCCATACCTATTATTTGGCGTGCTTAGGTAAGAGATCCAATAAAGCCTTGCCTCATCTGGCATTTTATCAATTTCTTTTTTTAATTTATTTGGTTGCCATCATGTGGGATCTTCCATTGCGGCAAAGGGACTCTCAACTTGTGGCTCTAGGGCTTAGCAGCTGTGGCATATAGGCTTAGCTGTTCCTCAGTGTGTGGGATCTTAGTTCCCTGAACAGGGATCATACTCAGGCTCCCTTCATTGCAAGGTGGATTCTTAACCACTAGACCACCAGGGAAGTCCCCATCAATTTCTATTTAAGAACCCGGGTCAATAACAAATCCACTATATTCCTTTGGAAAGTATCTTTTAACAATACTGTTACTCCTTTAGAAGGACAAAATTTCTGTGGAATGCAGACCCTCCATTTCTGAGCCTCGATCTCAGAGCGACACTATCTGATGTCATCAGAGCTGATTACTCCGTGAAGTTAGGGATTCAGATCCTGTGCCACAGGCGTAGGTGGCACTTCTGGAAGCTGCAACTTGCTGGTCTGTGAAATGGGCTCATAACGGATCATTGGGCCTCCGGTTCCATCATCCTCTTCTGTGCTCGAGCCCAGGGGGAAGTGAGGGGGCTCAGAGCGCGGCCCCTTCCTGGGGAGACGCCCAGCCTGGCACATCGCCCCTCCGCTCGCGGGGTCTCTGGAGGGGGCGGGCTCGCTGGAGCCAGAAAGCCCGGAGCCGCCCAGGAATCTTGGCTGGAACTGCGAGCATTTCCTCCCAGGCGGGCCGGCGCGATCCCGGGGAGGGCGGGGAGGGCGGCCGTCGGCAGAAGCGGCGCTGCGCTCCGCCGGCCGGCAGGATGCGGCTCCTGCTCTGCGCGCTGGCCGGGCTCGCCCTGCTCCGCGCCCCGGGCGCCTTCGCCGGTGAGTGGGGCCCGGGAGCGGGGCGAGGGCTAGGGAGACCGCGGACCTCGAGGAAGGAGCAGAAGAGAGGGAGGGAGATGGGAACGGAGCCAGATGGAGAGAGATGGAGAAAGAGGGAGATAAAAGGAGGGAGAGAGAGCGATGGGGAGAGAAAAAAGAAAGACGAAACAGAAAAATGCAGAGGGACATAGAAAAAGGAAAGAATAAAGAGAGAAAGGGAGAGGCTGGGACAGAAAGATTTCGGAGGTAAACAGATGGGTGTGAACTGTGTATGAGGACAGAAAAAGGAGTTTAGTGGGAAAGAAACAGAGGAACTAAAATGGCAAGAGAAAGGGGAGAGAGGCAGAGAGGATATTGAGGAAAAGAGGAAGATCCGAGAGAAACAAAAAAAGGAGAGAGGGTGGAGAAACCCAATGCCCCAGGTGGGGAGGAGAGAGAGGAGGGGACCAGGATCAGGAGGTGAATGGTCAGGTCTGCAGGGTGGGGCGGGCCTGCGAAGCACCCAGGCCTCCTTTCCTGGGGAATTCACTGGGATGCTGAGCTCCAGCAGGCAGACAACCCCGGTCTGGTCCGGCCCAGCTATAGGGGCCAGGCAGGCGGCCCCTGGAGGTCTCGGCTTCACCTGCCTGGTAGTCTGAGGAGGTCCTGCAGTAGAGGAGAGGAGACCCGTTGTCAGCCTTTTGGAGAGCTTCCCAGAAGGCGGGAGCAGCCTTGGGTGGGTGGGGAGGAGGCCGCAGGAAGGCCTCTGGGTGCTCCAGGCTGGGTTCCTTGCAGTGCTTTATCCCCTCTAGCTCCCCTGACAGCAGCCTTAGAGCTGTCCCCTCACAGGTGAGGCTCGGACAGGAAGGCTGCAGAAGGACTAACTGTACTGTACGCACAGATGTTCCTTCCACCACCCCAAGACTCTGCACTTTATGTACCACTTTACAGTTGACATTTACCCAAGCTCTCTTGCCAACCTCAACCAGAGACAGCTGGTGCTCACAGCTGTACAGGTGAGGGGAAGGCTCAGTCTGCCCAGGCATGCAGGTCTCCTGCCCCCTCAGCCACACCCTTGCCCTCTGTCAGGCTGCTCCCCCATCCACCTGGAGCCAGAGGAAGTGCCCTGTGTTAGGATGGAAGCTCCCCTGGCAGGGAACTGGGAGCACCAGGGAAAGGGCTGAGGCCAGTCCTGCTCCTGGCAGCCCCCGGCTGAGTGGCCTTGGGTGAGTCATGCCACCTCTCTGGAGCTGTTTCCTCTTCTGTAAGTTGGGGAGAATGGTAGCCACCCAGAGAGCTGGAGGAAAGGGAAGTGCCCAGCGCAGAACACCTGTGAACACACATTGGCTTCTTCCCTCGCGCCCTCAGACAGCTCCACTGACCTCTCTGAGCCAGTTTCTCCACTGAGGTTGGCAAAGGAGGACCAATAACCCCTTCCTCACAGGCTGAGTGAGGAGTGGCTGAGACCACCCAGCATAGAGCCCGGCCCACAGTGCCATCCCCCTACCCCCTACATCCTGGCCCACCACCTGCCCCCTCTTTCCAGAGTCCCCACCTCCAGGAGCTGAGGGGACAAAGCTGAGTCTGTGCTCCCCCAGAGGGAGGAGCTGGCCACTGCCCACAGTGGCTGACCTTCTGTGGCCCCTTAGCTATGACTGGTATATAAGTTTTGTGTTAAAGCCATTTTAAACATTATTTTCTTCCTAATCATGCTCATTGCTTCAGATTAAGAAAAAAAGAAAGTATAAATGTATTTATGTAATTTCACATTGTGTTCAAACATTTTTTTATATAACCTTTCAGACTTCAGACAATTATACCATTTTTTTTTAAACTGTTGATTATCAAATCTTTTGGCTATACACACAGAATAGTGTAAGGAACCTCCATGGATTCCTGACAGATCTTAATTCATCTAATCCACCTTCTCTCTGCTCCCTCAGATTAAAGGAAACTCCAGGCACTGAGTATTTTCATCTATATGTATTACCTTATGTATTATTAAAGCATCAATAATCTTTTAATAACTAAAATACCACTGTCACTCCCTAAAAGTGGACAATAATTCCTTAATATCATCAGCTATCTAGTCAGGATTCAGTGGTGTCATGGTTTTATATTTGGTCTGTTTGATTCAAACAAGGTGGATACATTTGGGTTTTGGTTGATATGTCCATTAAGTTTCTTTTACTAAGTTTTAAGTTTCTTTAGAAGGTTCTTTTCTCTCTTTTTTCTTAAAATTTGGTAAAGAAACTGCGTTGCTAGTCGTATAGCTTTTCACATTTAAATTTTAGCTGATTGCATCTTCTATATGTCATTTAAATGTTCTCCTTTTCCCTGTATTGTCTATAAACTGGGAATTAGATCTAGAAGCATCGTCTAATTCCAATTAGACTTTTTTTGCAAGAATACTTTAAGATGGTTTATGTGGTTTATTGCTTTAATTTTAATTTCTTTGATTACTGCCAAGTTTGGTGGTTTTTTTTTCAATTTTTTTTTTCAAATGAATATTGGTCATTTCTAATTCTTGTGAATTGTCTTGGCCTTTTCAATTGTGGTATTAGGATTTTTCGTATTGCTCTATAAAGTCTTTTATGTGTTGAGTGAAATAGACAGTTCTGTGTTATTTGTAGAGAATTTTTTTTAAGTTAAGACTTCAGCTGAGTTCCTTTTCTGTTTTGCTGTCAGAGGGGTCTCAAGTCCTAGAGCGTAGTCCCATTAGCCATTCTCATCCATGCCTCGGCCTACAGGAATCCACCATCACTCCAGGTCCCTATGGACTGTCTTCCATTGGGATTCTGCTTTTTTGCTTTGGGTGAAAGAAGATGCTCGAGCTATGGTGAGACATCTTCCCAGGTGGCATTAGTGGTAAAGAACCTGCCTGCCAATGCAGCAGACTCAAGAGACTGGGGTTCAGTCCCTGGATCAGGAAGATCCCCTGGAGGAGGGCATGGCAACCCACTCCAGTATTCTTGCCTGGAGAATCCCATGGACAGAGAAGACTGAGAGAAGACTGGCAGGCTACAGTCCAGGGGGTCGCAAAAGTCGGACACAACTGAAGTGACTTAGCACGTAGCATGCGTGGTAAGGATCACTGCATTTCTTCTTACAAAAATGGATGACAGGGAGTGAGCCTCTCAAAGACAATTTGATCCAATGTACACATTTGGGCTCTTGTTGGGCCTCAGGACAGGTGCACAGGTGTCGTGGGTACAGGTCCCTTTTGCCCCATGCTTGTCCAGCCCCTCATTTTACAGAGGAGGCAGCTGAGATCCCAAGATGGGAGGCCCTTAACTCATCACAGAACTCCCAAAGCATAGCATAGTGTCAAGCAGGTAGGATTCAAATCCTGTCCCCATCACCTACTAGCCGTGTAGTCTTGGGCATGACCCAACCTCTTTGATCTTTGGTTTTCTAACCTATAAAAAAGTGATGTAAGAGTACTGAGCTTATAGATAGAATTAAATGAGATAATAATGCAGGTAAGCACTGAACAAAAAGTTTGGCATGTAATGTGATCATAAATTGATAGTGGATTCAAATATAGAGTATGGCTGTACCCATTCTAAAGGTGGAGAAACCAAGGATCCAGCAAGTGGGACTGGCTTATAACAGAGCCCAGAAAATCCGGTCAGCCTTGAAGCCTCGGTGTGCTTGTTGGCAAAGCCCCTCCCAAGCACCCCTTGGACCTCTGTACAGTGTAGTCCCACAGCAGATGCCTCCCCACCTTGAGGAGACCTAGCCAGGGTTACCTAGTGAAGAACACTGGCTCCATGTGGAGAGAGAAGACCACAGGGGCTTACACTGACCTGCTCAGTCTCCAACCCACCTGGTGAATGCCTTACCTGGCATTTGCACATCATCCGGCAGTTCTCAGATACCTTCAAATGTGGAATCCCCTTGAATCAGCACAGCAGTCCTGCCAAGTAAACGGGGCAGGGAGGATCCCTTGCAGAAGAAGCTGAGTGAGAGGCAAAGAGCACAGTCAGCCAGCAGTGGAGGTGGGACCACTCCTCTGACTCCCAACCTCATGTTCTGTTCACAGCATGTGGAGAGAAGTTTATCCTGGATGGCTTCCTAGGCCTTGGTGTGGTGGGGGTTTAGGAATGTTCTAGTACTTTATAACCCAGTGGATTAAAAAACGTAGGATTCTGAGGTAGAAGGAATCTGGTTTCCTGTACGGCCTTGGGGGGAGCAAAGCTGCCTGCCAGCCCGGAGCATCAGCCAGTCCACCTCTGAACTGATTAAGTGAGAAAGAAAGAAACACGTGTATGACTGGGGGGTGAGGGAGGGCTCTTTGTTACAGCAGCTCAGCTTGTATCCTCACTTTAACCACCTGCTGACTGCATTGGTAAGCTCTCAGAGTCACCGGCAAGGCTCAAATCCACCTCTGGAAAATGACCAGAGAACAAGGGAGAAAACATATGGCTCCCAAAATACAAGTTTCCCAGTATCTGAGCTCCCTCTGAGGGGGCTTAAGCAGCCTTCTCCTGTTTCAGCCAGAGCAGGTCCACAGATTAGAGTTCTTCATATAATTGTTTGAAAATAACATTCTTCTGCTTAAAAACAACAACAACAACACTGGTTTGGAATGAAGCAGAAATTTTAATACAAATATTGAATGTGGTCAAATTTATTAGATACTATATTGAATGTGGTCACATAGAATTAAGCCCCAGGCTACAAGTGTAGCTGGTTAGAGCAGCACTTTTCAGGATCAGAAATCATTGAGTTGTGCAGTTTCTTAGTGAGTGTTCAGGTCTAAAGGAAAAAAAGTTCTATGTCTGTCATTGGGAGGGGGCCGTACTCCCGCCTCAGAGGCTGGGGGTCCAGTGGCCACGCCCCTTTAACCGGAGCGTCTACCCCTCGCCTGCGCTGGGCCTCTGGCCCCACCCCACCCGCCACCGGCAGCCTGCTCTCACGATGTTCCACCCGAGGCGCAGTCCAGGGTGCACACAGGCCCTGAGCAGGCGCCAGGCCAAGGAAAACAACCTTGCATCCAAGAAGGTCCATTCCCCAACTGGCCAGGCAGGGGACGGGGGAAGCAGAGAAAGGGAACACTGGGAACCGCAGCCTTGGCCCTCCGTGGTCAGGCGGGATAATCTGCCACCTCCCCCACTCTTCTTCCTCTGGTTTGAGTTTCCCTGGAGCCCCGTGAGGCCGGCAGGCATTATCATGAGCTCCATACTGGCAAGACAGTGCGAAGGGAGTCCTTGCCTAACTCTTGCCTTCCTGGAGTTTCTGGGCAGACAAGCAACTTGTCCTTAGACTCATCGCGGTTCTGTCCTGGTAGCTCATTTGAGGTCTGAGAAACGAACCTTGGGTGCGCTGCATCTGTTCGGGAGCGCCTCGCCCTCCCCACTGCCCCAAAAGCCTTGTTCTGAGGAGGCAGCAGAGGCTCAGGGAGCAGGAAGTTCCCACTGGCCGCACCAGTGCGCGGCTGAGAACAGAGGCTTGCAGTGTGCTTTCTGCTTTCAGGCTTTGAGGTCAGCGCCCTGAGAAACCCCGTGGGGGAAGGGCGCGGCGGGGCAGGGTGGCCGGGCTCTTCCCAGCCACCCCACCCCCCACCCCCAAACCCCTACCCGCCCTCTCAGCAGAGCTCCCCGGGAGGCCTGGATGAGCTCACAGACAGTTGTGCCGCAGCCCAGGGCGCAGTTGTGTCCAGATGCGACGGATTACTGCCGTGTGATGTGGAGAGCAGCCTCAGCCCAGCCTCTTCCCTGGAGGGGTCTAGGAGCCAAGTCAGGCCTCATCACAGACACGCAGAGAACAGGGTGTTTTAGGCTGAGCAAGGGGAGCAGATTCATGTTGCTTGTGACTTAGAGGGCTGATAGAGCCCCGCTTGGCCGGCAGGGTCACCCTGCTTCCTCTTCCACTTCCTTCCAAGTGCTTGGGGGAGGGGGAGGAGAGTATAGGGTCTGGGAGAGGGCAGGTGGGGTTCAAGGGAAAGGCTTGGCCAAAGGCTCCTCTGGGCGGAGCCTGCAGAATGTGTGTGGGCACAGACCTAGACCAGGACAGCCCTCTGTGTGGCTGAGAACAGCTCTGCTTGCCCCCTCCAAGTCCTTTATCTCTAGCTGAGCACCCCAGGTTTCTTAGCTGAGACATATGAGTCAACATCTGGAGTTCCTTCACAGTGGCCCCTTTAGACCTGCCTCTGCCTGTCCAAAGCCTTCTCTCAGTGAATGACCCAGAATGGAGCACAGCCCTCCAGGTGGGTTCTCTCAGAACACCCCCCAACACCCATCCAGAACATTTTGTATCAATGCACAAAGCCCACAGGGACTCATACTTTTTGCTGACAACCTCATTGGACAACTGCCTTATATTGTGGAAAGTTTCAAACCATGCATACAAACGTAGAATAGCAGAGTGAACCCTCCAACCCCCATCCCATGACGCCATCACTCAATTTCAACAACTACCAGTCTTGGTCAACCTTGACCAATGTCCAATACTCCCGCCCATGCCTCGTCCCACTCCCAGGCCTGGATTATTTTGAAGTAAAGCCAAGACATAATAGCATTGTATCTATAAATATTTCAGGATAGATCTCTAAAAGGCTCCTTTAAAAAAAATAACCAAAGTGCCACTATTACATCCCCTCCCGCCCCAAAGTCAACAAGAAGACCAGTGTTTTTTGAAGTGGTTTTTCTAAGTTCAATGGATGGATGTAATAAAAAGCAGAAAGTAAAAACCAAAATTGTTCTCCGCTAAAGACGCTCAGAGTGAAAGGAAGTTTTGTCCCTGTGCTTGGCTCTCACCCCTGTGTGGAAGACCTGGGGTCCAGATAGAGTTGGGACCAGAGACTCTTAGGGCATGGGGACTCTGGCAGAGCTCCAGAAAACCAGCTGGCTGACCAGCTAGTGGGGCCAGGAGGAGGCCAGGGTGCTTGGGGTTCAGTCATTTGCCAACTGTGTGATCTTGGACAAGTCACCCAGCCTTCAGAGTTACACATTCATCACCAGCAAAATGGCTTATCATCTCCATCCTTACTTCAAGGCCTGCCAACCTTCTAGGCAACTTTATATGTCCCCTCGGGCAACCCAGTCAACACTGGAGTTTTAGAGTTACAAGAGTTTTGCATTTACAAAGATCAAGTCCAATAACTCTTACCCCCACTCTGCTTCAGATGCCCACAGCCTTAGTATTGTCACTGTGAAGCTGCTCCACCTCTCAAAGCTAAAAATTGCAGTATCTCTTAAAAAATGCAGTAAATTCTGTTACCCCCATCATTGCATCGAGACCTCCAGTGCCTTCAGCCCCTCCATTTCTCCCAATTATCAGTCCTCTGATTGGCCTTTTCCCCTTCCTTATTCAGCCTAGACTCCAGAACTCAGCCACTTAAGCCCTGGATGGTTGAGTCCTCAGCTCCTTTCTCTTCTGTTGCCCTTCACCACACTCATCCCCTGGACTCCCAGGTTTCAGCTTGTCCACCCATCTGTCTTTGCTGCTAACACCCACCTGCTGAGCTGCCGGGGTGGGGCTTCCTTGGCGCTGTCACTCCCTACCATCCTCCTAACTGCCTCCGTCATTCTCACCCCCTCTCTTTATTCAGGCTTCTTACCCAGGGGTGCTGATACACTGGCTCTTGGGAAACAACGCATGTGTCAGTGTCCATGGTGAAAGTACTCTTGCCATGGCTCCCATTTTAGTGGCTGTGTGTATCAGCCTGCTCATAGAATTCCCAATAACTTCACAACGAACTCTCCTCTTTGCTAACCCTGCATGAGTTTTCAGCAGATGATTCCCCTCTTCACCGAGTGAAGAGCGGTTATTAGGTGGGACTCGCTCAACTTCTTGACCCTTTTAAGTAGAACTTTTTACCCATTTCTGCCGCATGTCCTCTCTCTTCCTTCCACGTGTGACCCCCCACCCCCACCCCACCACCATTTCTGGATTCTGTGGCCTCGTATCTCTTCAGGACATGCATTCTTTCAGTCCTCCTGGGTTCTTCCTGTCCTCAGGCTAAAAGCATGGTTTAGTTTCTTCAATGCTTAAAAACCTGGAAATAACAATAAACACTTCTTTAGACCTTGTGATCTGATCTCCATTCACAGCCAAGCTTGGTGGTAATGTTTTCTAGGATCTCTGTTTCCTTCTCTTGGCCTTTCCTTCCCTTCTCATCCCACTGCAACGACTCTGGTCTGCTGGCACCTCTTTACTCCAAGCGCTGGGATGGCATTCAGCATCAACTTCTCTGTTGCTCTGTGTTTCAGACTTTATCTTGCTAGGCCCCAGTGCCTCTTTAGGCCATGCGGTTTCATCCTCTTTAAAGTGCTTGGCTTCTCTTTGTTTCTGGAGCAGTGTCCCCCTTCCTGAGTGTCCATGTTTTCCAAGGACCCAGCCAACTTGGATGCCCTGAAAACATCTCAGAGCCACCAACCCCGCAACTTGAGCTCAAAACCGGGCTCTAAGACTTCTGGTGTGAAGGTTGCTGGTGCCAGGAAGAATCAAGGAGGAGCCAATGGTGGGGAGGAAAATGATGTTGAACAGGTTGAGCCTCAGAGCTTCCACTTACTAGGTGTGTGACGCTGGATGTATCCCTTCACCCCTCTCAATTTCCTTATGTGTAAACTGTGGATAGTCATTGGTTGTAGAGGTTGGCTGAGTTTATGCATTTGTTGAGCACACCATGTGGCACATAATGCTATTTCTAAAGTATCTCCACACATACTCTTCCTCTTTTCCTACAGCTGTCTCCTTTCACCAGCTCTTACACCGGTTACTATGATACTTCCTGCCTTTAAAGATGAATCTCTCCAGTTCATTCTCTGTATTTTAAAAATTCATATACGACTACATGACTCTCCTGTTAAAATAACCCCCCAAACAAACATCATGATTGATTAGGACCCCAGCTTTGTTTCCATCATCCACCTCTCTAGTCTCATCCCCCAGCCACCTGGTACTTTCCAGCCACTCCAGACACCCTAGGTTTTCTGCACTGAGCCATGCTACCTCATGTCTATCTTTGCGCATTCATTCTTTCTGGCTAAAACATTCCTTCCCTTCCTTTTCTTACCCAGTTCAGGCCGCACCTCCTTGAGGATGCCCGCTTGGGTCTGTAGGTGACCATGGCCCTAGAGATGAATGAGTAGGGTAGCCCTACATTCACATCCTGGCCCTCTCTGCTTCTCTTTGGACTGTTTCCTGGACTCACCTCCTTTGAGCCAGGTACTTTGTAAGAGACTCTAATGTTACAGGGAAACCAAGGGCCCCACAGTGACAAGACTTGTTTTCCCACAGCTGATGAACCCTTCATCCCCTCCCGAGGAGACTCGGCTCAGAGCACAGGGTGTGACACATACATGGCTGTCCACAGTCGGCTGGATGTCATAGAGGAGGTAATGAGGGTGACCTGGGAAGACATGCAGCTTCAGGACCATCTGCCAGGCTGGTGGTGGCTTTGGAGGGCTCAAGCCAATCTGGTTTTTGAAAATTGGGGCGATCTAGGCCAGTCCTGCTCCCTGGCCACCATGTTAAACATCTCCATGCCCTACCTGTACTGTTAGGCTGCCAGCCCCCAACAGACCCTGCCTCCCCTGGGAACTTGCTTGCCCCCAGCGGGGGATCTCTGCATATTCACCAGATGAGAAGCTGGAAATTCAGTCGCTGTGTTTTGTTATACAGCTACTGCTTGTAACTCGAGGTCCATAAACTTGTGTGCACTTTATTTCACAAACCTTTAGCTAAAGTTTAGCGCTCTCATTCACTATAGACAAAGAACAATTGTACCTTGACTTTGTCATCAACAGAAATCAGATAATTTCATATCATTATAGTCACTGTGAATATCTCAACTTATATCTCAATTTATTCTAATCAGTGTGTTAAAAATTCAGTAGTTGTTAGGTCTGCTGTTACTTAAGGTAATACGTTTTATATCAAAATGTAAATACTTTAATATTTTAATGCAGTGTATGTCCTTGGACGGAGAAGGCAATGGCATCCCACTCCAGTACCCTTGCCTGGAAAATCCCATGGACGGAGGAGCCTGGTGCGCTGCAGTCCATGGGGTCACGAAGAGTCAGACACGACTTAGCAACTTCACTTTCACTTTTCACTTTCATGCACTGGAGAAGGCAATGGCAACCCACTCCAGTGTGCTTGCCTGGAGAATCCCAGGGACGGGGGAGCCTGGTGGGCTGCCGTCTATGGGGTCGCACAGAGTCAGACACGACTGAAGCGACTTAGCAGCAGCAGTAGCAGCATGTCCTTGGAAATCCTATATATTTTCTCAATGAAAGCATTCTTCTGATGGGAGTCTATAGGTTTTACCAGAGTACTAAAGGGGTTCATTTACAAAAAAAGAACCCTGAATAAAGAAAATTTCAAAATGCCAAAACGGTCATTTGGCAGAGTCGCCACCAGGGGGCGGGGCAACAAAAGAAATGTGAGCTCCCAGGGGTGTCATCTTGAAAAGGGAAAAGGTATCCGAGTCCATCCACGCCCCAAACCAGTGATTAAGCGAAACCCCTGAGCGCGAGAGCCAGAAGTGGCCTTGAGTGAGCCCTTCGAATCTTGTCATCTGGGAGCTGAGAGGCAGGTGGGGGCAGTGCGTGAACCAGGAGGACCCAGGTCCCCTGGCACCTAGTTCTCTTCCCGCTGCACCCTACTTGCTGCCACGGGCTCCGGAGGATGTGGCTGATGAAGCAAGACTGACCCCACTCTTGTCTTCACTCCCCTACTGTCCTCCGCCTTCTCTCCTCACTCTAGACAGTGGAGAAGACGGTGGAGCACCTGGAGGCAGAAGTCAAAGGCCTGCTGGGTCAGCTGGAGGAGCTGGCCTGGAACTTGCCCCCGGGGCCCTTCAGCCCGATCCCCGACCTCCTGGGAGATGGAGATGGTGAGCAGCGATGACAGCCTCTGGGATTGGGCAGCAGGGTGGGGACGACTACGCCACTTCGTGTAACCTGGACAAGCCAGGGAGTCCCCAGCTTCTCCTTGGGACAGAATTGGGAGGAATCTCCCCTACCCGCCCCAACAGAGTGGTCTGCCCACACCCCGGGGTTGCTGTAACCCAGCATCAGGAAAGGGCACCTGGCAGAGTTCCACTCTCAGCACCACCCTAACTCGGAGCAGCTGCCTCCTCCTTGAGCTCTGTGTTCCTGGCACAGGAGTCCCTGGGGGACTGGCAGGGGAGGGCAGGCAGCAGTCAGTACCCGTTCACTCACCCCCCAGGTTGCCCCCTCTCTTTCAGATCGCTTTTGAGCACCAGAGCTGGAGCCGCCCAGCAGCTGGCAGTGACACAATAGCCCTCCTCCGAGAACAGAACAGGCATTCCGGCCTAGCTTCCTCAGCTTTGTGCAAAATAAAACCTACTCCTTTGGTCCTCTCTGTATCTGCTGACAGTGACCTCTGCAGCCACAGCCCCTTCTCCATCTGTCCCCATGCCCTGAGGCTCGCACCCCTGCAGACTCAGACCTAGGAGCACCAGTCCATCTGCACGCTTCCACTCTTCTTATTTGCAGGGATGGACAGGGCAGGGGTGGGTTCAAGAGGTGAGGCACCCGAGGCCCAGAATTTTAAGGCAGCACAGTGGAAGGGCCCTCTGAGTAGCCTTGTTACTCAGTATGTGGCCATGGGTGAACCAAAAAGGAGTCACCTGGGACCTTATCAAGAATGCTGAATTTCAGGCCCTACCCAGAATCTACATTTTAATGAGATTGCCCCCGCGATGTGTGTGCACATTAAATTTTTTTTACCTTTTTGACTGAGGTAAAATTCACATAAAATTCTAAACTTTAACCATTTAAAATGGTACAGATTCAGTGGATTCACAGTGTTGTGCAATCACCACCACCTAATTCTAGAAATTTTCATCACCCCCTGTACTATTATTAAGCAGTCATTTTTCCATCCCCTCTCTCACCCTCCCTTGGAAATCACTAATGTTTTGTGTCTGACATTTTTTCACTTACCATGTTTTCAAGGTTCATCCATGTTGTATCAATACTTCATTTTTGTTTACAGCTGAATAATATTCCATTATGTAGTTATATCACATTTTATTCATCCATTCATCAAATCTGTGGACGTGGGTTGTCTGCGCTTTGGGGGTATTCTGAATAACACTATGAACATTCATTCATGCATAAGTTTGGGTGGGTATGTGTTCTCATTTCTTTTGGATGGAATTGTTGAGTCAAATAGTAACTCTTTGTTTTTGAAGATTCACCATTTTTGCATAGCAACTGTACCACTTTATGTTCCTACCAGCAATATATAAGATTTTCAATTTTTTCCTTATCCTCCCCAACACATCTCACTGATGACAGCCATCACACTAGATGTGAAGTGGTATCTCATGGCTTTAAGTTGCATTTACCTAATGATTAGTACTCTTGCCTGGAAAATCCCATGGATGGAGGAGCCTGGTAGGCTGCAGTCCATGGGGTTGCTAAGAGTCGGACACGACTGAGCGACTTCCCTTTCACGTTTCACTTCCACGCATTGGAGAAGGAAATGGCAACCCACTCCAGTGTGCTTGCCTGGAGAATCCCAGGGACGGGGGAGCCTGGTGGGCTGCCGTCTATGGGGTCGCACAGAGTCAGACACGACTGAAGCGACTTAGCAGCAGCAGCAGCAGTGATGCTAAACATCTTTTCATGTTTGTGAGTCACTTTTGTTATCTTTTTTGGAGAAAGTCTATTCAAATCCTTTGCCCATTTAAAAAACTAGGTTGTTTTTCTGCTGTTGAGTTCTAAGAGTTCTTTATGTTAAGGTGGATACTAACCTTTTATCAGAAATATGATTTGCAAGTGTTTTCTCCCATTCTGTGGGTTGTCTTATTTTGATAGTGTCCTTTGATATCCAAATTTGTTTTGATGAAATTCAATTTATCTATTTTTTGCTTGTTCTTTTGGTATCAATCTTAAGAATCCATTGACATATCCAAAGTTATGAATTATTTATTCCTGTCTTCTAAGATTTTTATAGCTTTAGTTCTTACATTGTTTTGTTTAAAGCTATTTCAGGTCAATGTTTATATGTGGTGTGAGGTGAAGATTCAACTTCATTAGTTGGTTTGTGGTTAGTTGTTGAAGAAAATATTCTTTCCCCACTGAATGGCCCTGGCACCCTTGTCAAAAATCACTAGTATAAGGTTTACAGCTCAATTCTAGCCCATGTTTCTATATACCTTCTTTATGCCAGTATCACACTGAATTACTACAGCTTTGTGGCAAGTTTTGACATTAAGAACTATGAGTTCTCTTTGTTCAAGACTCTTTTGGCTTTTTAAGGAATTCCATGCAATTCCTTATGGATTTTAGGATCAGCCAGTCCACATGGACAAAAGGCAGTTGAAGTTTTGATACATATTGAACTTATAGATCAATTTTTAGAGTATTGCTGTCTCCACAGTACTGTCTTCTAATCCATGAGCACAGGAATTTTGTGTGTGTGTCTTACACCACCTTGGTTAAATTTATTCCTAAGTATCTTACTCCTTTTGTCTCTTCTATCCAATAGGGTAAGTGAGGTGTTATTGCTTAACTCCTCCTCCCTTCCATTGTCATGTTTCTGACTTTTCGGGGCTCTACTGTTAGATGTGTATGTATTTATAGTTATGTCTTGATGGGTTAATTTTATTAGGGTGTGCCCTTGGTCTGCCAACATCTGCCTCTTAATTGGAGCATTTACTCCCTTTAAATATAAAGTACTTATGGGCCTCCCGGGTAGCACAGTGGTAAAGAACCTGCCTGCCAGTGCAGGAGGTATAAGAGATGCGGGTTGAATCCCAGGGTCAGGAAGATCCTCTGGAGTAGGAAATGGCAACCCACTCCAGTATTATTGCCTGGAAAATCCCATGGACAGAGGAGCCTGGCATCCATAGGATGGCAAGAGTTGGACACAACTGAAGTGACTTAGCCACGTTAATACCTTAACAATGTTTTATTTCTTCATGTGGATTTTAATTACAGTCTCCTTTCTTTTCAGTTTGAAGGACTTTCTTTGGCATTTCTCATAGTCTACTAGCAAAAAACTTGTCTCAATTTTTGTTCACCCAGGAATGTTAAGTTTTCCTTCAATTTTGAAGACGATTTTGCTAGATATAGGATTCCTGTTGGGGAGAAGGCAATGGCACCCCACTCCAGTACTCTTGCCTGGAAAATCCCATGGATGAAGGAGCCTGGTGCACTGCAGTCCATGCGGTCACTAGGAGTCGGACACGACTTAGCGACTTCACTTTCACTTTTCACTTTCATGCATTGGAGAAGGAAATGGCAACCCACTCCAGTGTTCTTGCCTGGAGAATCCCAGGGACAGGGGAGCCTGGTGGACTGCCGTCTATGGGGTCACACAGAGTTGGACACAAATGATGCGACTTAGCAGCAGCAGCAGGACTCCTGTTGACATTTTTTCCCAGTGCATTGAATATATCATCCCATAACCCTGTAGCCTCCATGGTTTCTGAGAAGAAATCAGGTGTTAATATTTTTGAAGATCCCTTGTATGTGACAAGTCGGTTCTCTATTGCTGACTTCACAATTCCTTGTCTATCAACACTCTGGTTATAATGTGTCTCAAAGGAGATCTTCATAAAAATACCCCTTATGATTTGAGTTCCTGGGATGTGTGGATTAATGTCTTTCATCAAATTTGTAAGATTCCAGCCACTGTTTCTTCAAATATTTCTGCTTTCTCTCTCCCATGACTCCCATTATGTGTATGTTGATATACTTGATGATGTCCCACAGGTCTTAGGCTCCGTTTTCTTCTCTCCTCAGATTGGGAGATCTCAATTGACCTATCTTGAAGTTTGCCAACTCCTTCTTCTGCTTTCTCAAATATCTTCTTGAACCTCTGTGATCTTGTCTTTCTGTACATGGGTCATACTTTGTTTCCTTGCATGCCCTGTAATTTTGGTTGAAAATTGGGCATTTTTTGAACATTACGTGAAAACTCTGGAAATCATATTCTTCCCCTTCCTGAGTTTGTTGTTGCTGCTGCTGAATTTCTTGTAGTTTGTCTAGTGACTTTCTGAACTGATTTTTAAAAGTTTGTATTCTCTGTCAAGTGTGGCCACTGAAATATCTGTTCAGCTAACTTAATGGCCTCTAGTGATTCAATGTTATCTCCTTTAACTCCTGGAACAACAAAACCCCAATCTCCCAGTCTTTACATATGTGTTGTGTGTGTACTGGAGGCAATCTTTTGATACTCAGCCAGCCAGTCTGTGACTCTGCAGTAGCATTCACTTCCTGCAAATGCAGAGCCTGAAGGTCTGCCAGAGGCAAGTCTTCTGAGCATATGCCCAGCCCTGAACATGCGTTTGGCCTTCCAGATTCCCAGGAATTAGTGGGAGCACTCCAAAACCATGACTGCAAAGCATCACACTGTCAGCCTGTGCTCCCCAAACTTTTCAACCTGTCACCCGTTTGCCCCAACTGTTACCCCTCTCTCCAGGCATTAGTGCTAATGAAACTGCCTTCAAAATGTCCCTGAGGGCTGCCACCTGCACCTTGCGAGAGTTCCGAATTAGGTAAAATACAAGAAAGTCATTGAGTCAGTCTTCCTGGAAGCAACCAGACAGATCAAAACAACCAACCATAATTCTTGAGAACAAGGTCCATTCTGCTCCATCCATTGCTAAGAACCTATAAAGGACTGTGGATGCTGTTCTTGAGGCTGCAAGCTGGGATAAGGAGGATAAGGCTGGGTAAGTGAGAATGCCCCAAGACCCTCTTACCAAGACTGTTTTTGTTTTTTTAAAGCTTTTTATTTTTGGTTGCTGCAAACTTTCAGTTCATTGTCAGATTTCTCATAAAGTTGATTCTGACAGTTTTTACCATCTTGTCACTTTTTTGGAGGAATAGGCTTTTCAAGTTCCCTACTCTACCATTTTTGCTGACTACAATGAAGTTTAAGAAGCTCTGATCTAGTCTCCCCTTCATTTTAGGCCCAAAGAGGAGAAGTAACTTACCCAAGGTTACACAGCCAATCAGTAGCTGAGCTGAGGCCATAATAGGGATGCCTGACTCCTGGACCAGTGTTATTTCTGCTTCGGGGCTGCACTGGGTTCAGAGTGGACACCAGTATTAGGCCAAAGTGAGTTTTCCAAGGAGTGGGAGGGGATAAGAGCCCCTTGTAGAGTTGGGGGCTTGACTGATTGGATCCTCTGCTGAGAGTGAACCCTGTATAGGGCCAGGTGGAGGAATGAGAAACGATGTCCTTGTTTTTAAAAGAACACAAGCAGAGAGCTTTCAGGTTTGATGAAGCAAACATTTTAAGCTAGTATCTGCCTGGGGGAACGATTTTGCTTGATTTCTATGCTAGGAATATAACTCCCTGACAAAGCACGAGGATGGCCAAGCATGCTGGATCTTGGTCAAGGGCCTCCAGGCACAGGAACTGAGGCAGAGCTGAACTGACAAGCAGGTCCTGCCTGCCTTCCATTCCAGAGCCCACAGCAGCCTTCTCTGGTAGGGTAGACCAGGCTCTGTCCAGCTCATGCCCCTTAGGCCATCTCCTCTTCTGTGTCCAGAAGGCAGGGAGGAAACAAACTGGTGTCCCAAAGCAGATGTCTACTTGGTGGACAAGGCGCTCCCTAGAGCCCTTGCTAGGGCTCAGCAGACTTGGGCTCACACCCTAGCCTCTGGCTTCTCTCCTTTCTAAACTTTCAACATAAAAAACCAGGAAGGGAGTGGAGACCACTGACCAGAAGACAAGCTCTGGGCTTCTGGATGAGACACAACGATTTCTACAAAGTCTGCCCCTTCTGGACTCGACTTCTCCTGATACGACCAACAAAGGGGCAAAGGGCCCACCGTGAGACCACAGCCTGGAGCCCCCTTTCACACCGAAGCGTCCCTGCGGGGAGGAGCTGATCTCATGCCTCTCCGACTTTCTGCTGTAAAGCTACCCCCAGGAGTCATGCACACTCCCTTCTGCCTGTGGCCTTCCTTCCAGACCTGGGGGAAGGGCCACACTCCTCCTCCTTGCCCTAGTGGACTTCACTGTACCCACGTCTTACCCACAACCCTGTGTGCCTTTTCAGCATCCAGGCCCTGAGCAAAGATTTCAGGAACCCCCATTTCTCATGTCCTTAAGGCCCAGTCCCTGCAAATTACTTACATTCAGGGTTTCCTAAGCACAAGTTTCTATTTAAAGCCATATAACTTTTCACGAGTTAATAAGGATGGAACCCCTAAGCTACAGGGCAGAATCATGAAGCATGAGAAAGCAAACTGGCACCAGGAAAACACTTCCAGAACGTTCCAGAGCTGGCTGACTTTAATTTGGAAACAGCATTTGGCCATCAACATTCAGGTTTAAGGCACATTCTCAATTACAAGAAGCCCTGTCACTGGCAGGGAGCTGGCTTTGTTCTTGTGGTTTGTGTAGAAGAAAGAACAGATGACTTTCTGGCCTTTTCTTTTCTAAAAAGGAGTGAGTTTGGCAACAACAAAGCTCATGACACATTTTCACCAGATGCAGAGTCTATCCTGAAAGGTTTTCCCTTTTACTCCTCAGTGAAGACATGGCACTCCAACCCCCCACCTCTTTTATCCAAACTTTGTATGCAGCAAAGATGTGTATGCAACTGTCTGCAACTACATATTAAAAAAAAAAACCTCTAAACATACAAAACTACATGACTAGAAGGAAGCCAAGAGTTTCAACCATAAGCAAAGAGGAATGACTGCATGAGTCAGGAAACAAAACATCTACTTTAGCTGCAAGAGGCTGTGAGGGGTCGGGATGGGAAGGAGGCGTCCTGAGAGAGTTCGAGACTGACTAGGTTCTCGGGCACAAGCACAATGCACGGATCGAGGGCGGGGGAGGAGATGGGGCCAAGGCTCTACAGTTGGTCTGAACTGTGACACCTGGGGGCTACTTTGTAGATTTGTTAGAAACAGACAAACGTTCTTTTGGCCTTTTCCTGGCATTGCTGTTGCCAGCAGGTGGACAGAAGTGACCCACCAGCCACTGCTCAGTCATTGCCACCACAGATCTTCAGCAGAATCTTCCGGTAATCCCCTGAAGTGTCTCCCTGGTCACAGAAAGGAGTAAGACATCAAATTAAGAAAGGCTTGACCAGTTCTGGCTTCCTGGCTCTTGATTTTCTTCTGCCCAAAGTGCCCTTACAGAGAGGTGGCCCTTTCTTACGGAATTTCCCATTTTGCTGAGCAGGTGAGCAGCTCACATGCTGGCCTCACAGGTGCATGGACCATGGACAGTGCAGCTCAGCCTCCCTAGTCTCCTCCACCAAAAAAACTGAAAGCTGTACTCACCCCAGTGATCAAAGTCAGAATTTGAAAAACAAACACAAAAAATGTTTAAACAGCCAGAAACACCCCTACCCAGGTCTAACTGATGGCGGCCTCTGCCCAGTGCATTTCTGTTGCACTCAACGGGGATTATACCATAAGGCACCACTGTGTCCTCTACCGGAAATGTCATCTACTGTGATACGACCGTCCAGTGGAGTGGACAATTACCATTTCGGCTCCCGGTTCACATTGAGCTCTCCTCCAACTGTCCACTGCACTTAGAAGTAAGGCCACAGTGAGCTAATTTCTGATCATTTTCTTCCTTAAGGGCAAGGCCTATGCCTTATTCCAGATGCCCACAGCCTACTGACACACACAAGACTGCTATCGGCAGCACTGTTTCTATAGCCAAGAAGAGAGAGAGAAGCTTCTCTCAAAAAGATGCCCAACATCAAACACCAGTGAGTCTGAAATCAGGACCTGGGTGTGGCAGTTTCAATTTTAGGATTCATGTGAGTTCAGAATTTGACTATCAGAAGCCCCTCCTCCCCACCGCTCTGCAATAGGAATCAATTTGTCAGACTGTCCCTGGCACACAGTGATAAAGAGGCACTAGTGTCTACTAGACACGCACACGTCGTACAATATGCTTCACATGGGCCACTCCCCTCAAGTCTATTAGACACGCACATGTCGTACAGTACGCTTCACATGGGCCACTCCCTTCAAGATCCAACACTTCTGGGGTGGGGTCATCTTAAGGGTGATGGAACTAGGGTTCAGGGAGGTTTATGCAAGCTGTGTGAGATCACACAGTGAGCGAATATTAATAGAAAAGCAAGAACTGGACCCCAAGTGGTGTGACCCCCGAGCTCTTGCTCTGAACTGCCTTCCTGTGCTGCCCCCACCATAAAGCTCAAAGAGGTGACTCGTCAGGGAGCCAGAGCCATGCACCCTCTGGGGGGCTTGGGACCTGAGTTCTCACTGATGGATGCCAGACCCACAGGGTGGCTGGACTCTGAAGGCCAGGCCCCAGGTGTACATGTGTGTGGGGGGTGGTACTGTGAGTCTCGTGCTGATTGTGGACCCTCCTCTGCCAACCATTTCCTGAACAGCAGTTGTGCTGGATGCTGGGATGGAGGGTGGGGTGAGAACAAGGTCAAGACTCCCCCTGCCATCAGGAGCTGACAAGCTGCTGCTGTGCATGCAAGCGAACAAGTGAAAGCTGACGAGGGCAAGTAGAGGACCACAGACGAGAAGCCCATGCTTGGCTGAGGCCAAGCCCATAGGAGCTGTGAGGAGGAGGAGCAAAGGGGACAGGGGGAGCGGCCAGGCAGACAGCCCAGACGGCCCCCGGAGGCCCGTACCGTGATGTCGTGGTACAGCGACTTGCCATACAGCCGCTTATACTCTGCTCTGATGTCCAGGAGGTCGATCTCGCTGCGAGACACCATGATGCGGATCAGGGTCCGGTCTTTGGTTCCGGCTCCCTAAAGAGAGTGGCCCGAGGGCATGAGCTATAGACCTCCTCAACATCCAGTCCCTACCTTTCCTGGGCCCTGGGCCCCTCCCCGCCCCTTCTGGAGGAAGGCTGGCTTTCCTCAACCTTCCTCCCCTGAGCAAGGTCCCAATCACAGGATGGGCTGAGATACCCCCCTCACCCAGACCCTGCACCTGGGGATTACCTACCCTCATGGCCTTGTTGAGCCTTTCAGCAAAGAAGGCTGGGGTATTCTTAAGACATTTCACTGGAAGAGAGAAAGCATAAGTTGATCTGCAGAAAACTCAGTCTAGGGGGGCATGGAGCACACAGCCTCCTCTTAGAAGGCCGACTGTCCATCAAACACACCACTGCATCCATCTTCCTCCCTCACCTCCTTCAGGCTCAATTATCCCACGATCCTGGCTCCAGCCCTCTGGAAAAGAAACAGGCAGAGCCTGGACACCAATACAACCCCTTTCTTGGTAACCAGTGTGATGGAGGAAGCTGTGTAGGGAAGGAATGTGGATGGTAGTTAGGAATCATACAGCTGCTCAGGCAGGAGGGGACCTGTTGGGATGGCGTGACACTGGGGGGAAGGATGTCTGAGCAGAATGAATATCTAACTAGGGTTCTCAGGCCATGATACCTACCATGGGGGACACAGGGGAACCTGTCCCATTGAGAAAGCTCCAAGAAAAGCAAAGCAGAAGGTGGACAACCTGTGATAGTCCCAAGTGGGTATAAAGAGGGGCCAAACCCTCAGGTGGAGGGCTGGGGGAGGACTGGGGGAGGACTGGCCTAGAGCCTGCCAGGCCCTGCTCTGGAGGACAGAACCCAGGCACTGTGGGAAGCGCACAGCGTCCTGGGAGCTACGCCAGCTTTCCTCAGCCAGGGCCTGTTTTGCTGTTGCAAGTAAAAAAAAATCTTTCCACGTGTTTCCATCACAAACATCTGACAACTGCCTGCAGGGATGTATTTTTAGAGAAGACTTGGCAGGATGTGAGTCATCTTCCTCCCAGAGAGCGGCTGGTCGTGCTCCCACTGGTGCTCACACTGCAGCTCCCTCCCGGGGGCTGGGCTTGAAATACAAACAAGACCGCTGGGGGCACAACTACACAGTGATCCAGGAAGCAGCCTGATTTCACTGCGTTGGCAGCTGGATTTAACAATTTTGGACCCTCTCACTATGCTCGTCCTCAACCAGAGGGTGGGTGAGCACCCAGAAAACTCACAACACACCCCAGGCCCCAGCAGGCGGGCTGAGACACCTACCCACAGCCAGCATGCCCTGCTCCAGGTCCCCGGACATCTCCCGGCAGATGCTCTTCTCAATGTCACGTCCTGTCATCCTCTGATACTCGTTAAAAACTAGTGGGAAGACAGAGGGACACGTTATGAACTGAATTCTGTCCCTGACGCTCGCCCCAAATTCCTCTGTTGAAGTGTCCCAACTCCCAGGACTTCAGAATTTAACTGTACTTGGAGATAGTCTTTAAAGAGGTAATTAAGTTAAAATGAGGCCCTCAGCATGGGCCCGAATCCAATCTGATTGGTGTCTTTATAAGAAAAGGAGATTTGAACACACAAGCAAACACCAGGGCTGTAAACACAGAGCTAAGAGCATACACAGACACAGCAAGGAGGGGCCACATGCGAGCCAAGGAGAGAGCCCTCAAGAGAAACCATCACTGCCGGCACCTTGATCTTGGACTTCTGGCCTCCAGAACTGGGAAAAAACAGATTTCTGCTGTTTAAGCCACCCAGCCCGTCGTATTTTATTATGGCAGCCCGAGCTGACTCGGACAGGACGCATGGTGAGGGCTCTGCCTCCTCCCAGAACCCCTCCCACTCTGCTCCTGGCACCCTAGGCGGTCCCAGTGACCACACTGGCCCAGCTCTCAAGTCTGCCGGTTCTTCACCCCCAGGCAAGTGCACTCCCCCGCCCCCCGGCCTGCTCACTCAGTCCCCTTACCAGCGCCTCCGCTTACCCACTGTACCACAATCCCCTGTCCGGGAGCCCTGACACCAATACGCTCTTCTCAGACCCACCACTTCCAGTCCCAGCCCTTCTCCATTCTGTGCGTCGGTCTTTCTCAATCTGACTGTAAGCTACCACCACTCCGGCACCCCAGCTTACCCTGGGTTGGGCTGAGCACCCATGGGTTCCAAGAGAGGCAGGTGGAGCCATGGAGACCCGGTCCTACCTTGAGCTCTGCCCCCAGGATATAACCTCCTCCTCCCTGGCCAAGGTCTCAGTTTCTGTCTTCTCCAAACTGCTGTCGTGTGCGTATCAGAATCATGATTCCTCCTACCTCTGTGCCCAACTCAGCTCAGCTCTTTTCTCCTGACTAGTATCATTCGTGCAGTTCTGATGTGCTACAAACACATTTCATACTTATAAAAATAACTAATGACCAAGATGAACATGTGTGCGCACACGCTCCATTACAGTGCAGTGCAGAGGCTCACGTGTGTGCTGTGGAGGCAGGCAGCTGAGGGCAAACGCCAGCTCTGCCACATTACCAGCTGGGTACCTGACTTCCCCGGCTGCCCTTCACCCCCTTCCTCATCTGTAAAGTGGGAGAATGGCGTCTACTGGCCTTTAAAGGCTCAGTGCATGCACACAGTGGGTGCTGGAGACCCCACCCCGCGGCTAGGTGTGGTCATTGTTCTCCATCCTCACCTGCCCTCTTATACGCTGACCCTGCTGGCCTCTAGGACACCCCTTTCTCTGGGTGTCCCTCCTAAGTCTCCTGCCATGGCCAGAGCCCTGTCCTCAGACCGCTGCGCTCCCTCCCAAGGCAGTTCCGGGGCCTCAAACTCCTTCAACCCACTCAGCTCCCAAACTTCCACCTCTAGCCAGACCTCTTCAGCCCTCCGGGCTCACAAACCTAGAGGCTTGCACGGCATCTGTGGCTCCTGGTTCCCTCCCTCCTTAAAGCCTCCCACTCTCAGTCAAGGGCCCCGCCCTCTCCCACTGGCACAGCGGGGACAAATCCCGGGGTCCTTTCTCTCTCTCACACCCCACATCCACTTCATCCGCAGACAGAGCCGGGATCTGACCCCTTCTCACCACCGGCCCCTACCAGCTGTCCACACCACCATCACTGCTCCCCTGGACTGACGCAGCCGTCTCCTAACTGGTTTCCTTCTTCACCACAGACCCCGTCACTCTTCTCAGTACAACTGCCAGTACACTTGCAAAACCTAAGTCAAATCACACCCCTCCCTCACACCGAGCCCTCCACTGGCTCCCTGTTTTATTCAAGATAGACACCTAAGTCCATGCAACTGTCAGCAGGGCTTCCACCTGTATAGTACAGGGGACTATATCCAATCTCCTGGGATAAACCATGGAAAAGAAAATTTTAAAAAGAATGTATAAATGTGTAAAACTAATTCACTTTGCTGTACAACAGAGATTGGCACAACATTATAAATCAACTATATTTCAATAAAAAAAAAAGAAATTAAAAACTGCTCACAAACAAAAAAACTCTGAAAAAATTCTAGCAGGTAAAGATACCAACCATCAGGACGACCCCCTTTCTCTCACCTCCTCCCTCGCTTTCCTCAGAACCAGATGCCAGCATACGCTGGAAACACGCTGATAAAATCCTGTAAATCGCCACTAGGGGGCTCTTTCAAGGAAGTGAAAGGCCCCTGCAGTGAGGAACTGCCAAGTGTTTCTGCAATCCGTTTCCTGGCTACAGGGAAGCCAGGACAGCCTTACCTGCCACCAGGTGGGCCCGGCTCCGGGAGCACAGAATCGCATTGAACTTGGACTCATCTGTTCCCAGGCGGTTCTCCCCGGCTGCATAGAGCTCCTGGACAGAAGATGGACAGATAGGCATGCAGGCCTCACCCCCGACTCCAGGCCCAGGTCACCTAGGACAGCTGGGCAGAATCTCTGGGCCCTGAAGCCCAGAGGGGTGGGAGAGGGGGGCAGGGCCCCAGCTGAGTTCCATTCACTGTGCTGAGACAGATGCCATCCACACATCCCCTGGGCCAGGAGAGCCGAGGCCGCTGGGTCCAGGACAGGCAAGGAACCAAGGGGCAGCAGCACAAAGGAGAACACAGGCCTCA
Organism: Bos javanicus; assembly: GCF_032452875.1. Taxonomy (NCBI): domain Eukaryota; kingdom Metazoa; phylum Chordata; class Mammalia; order Artiodactyla; family Bovidae; genus Bos; species Bos javanicus. The sequence continues at coordinate 36,594,260 of NC_083895.1, read as the reverse complement.
GCTCTAGCTCGACTACCCTCTTGCCACGGGACTCCAGGCAGGTCACTGGCCCTCTCAGTGCTCTCAGCTCTAACGTGGGAAGCATGAATTAGATTCAGGGTCACCAACCTGAAAGCCCGAAGGGGCCACTGGGTAACTTAAATGCAGGAATCAGGGCAGTTTAAGGCCGGAGAGTGGTGGGGACCATGGGGACTACACAGAGGTGCTTCTCAGCTGAGAACAGGACAGAGAAACAAGGCTCACAGCCCCCAGATCCACTTTTCATGCAGTGGTTTAGTTGCTAAGTCGTGTCCAACTCTTACAACCCCATGGCCCGCCAGGTTCCTCTGTCCCTAGAATTTTCCAGGCGAGAATACTAGAATGGATTGCCATTTCCTTCTCCAGGGCATCTCCCCAACCCAGGGATCAAACTTGGGTTTCCTGCACCGCAGGCAGATTCTCTACCAACTGAGCCTGGGTCTCCTGTACTGCAGGCAGATACTCTACCAACTGAGCTACCAGAGGAGCCAGACATCCAGATGTCCATATGAAATTTCTCATCTTAAAGGCAGTTTCCCTATCTAGAAGCGGAAACACATAAGACAATAACTATTACAATTGATAGATCGCAGATATGGATGTGGGACTTCATGTGATAGGTGCCTACCATTTCATTGCATACACCACTTTATGTTTGTAAATGGGAAGAATGTGCAGTTTCCTCTTAAGGTCTAAGCTCAGTATATATGCCAATTGGTAACCTTTGAACCAGCCAGCTCCAAAGTGCCTTCCGAGCCTCAGGTAGCAGCAGCTCGTGGACTTAAAGGCACAAATGTTTGAGGGCAGAAGGTGCCCATCAGGGGCTCAGAGACCCCACAAATCAAGGTGAAGCCAAGCAGGTCCAGAGGTAAGAAGGCAGAGTAGTTGGCACAAAACCCTTCAACCAAGGCAACTTCTGCCTGAGCTAAGAAACGGCCTGGACAGGAAACAGCAATGGGAAAATCCCCACAGGGCCAAGGCCAGAGCCTGGGGCTTTGAGGATGTCCAGCCCTGAGTTCAGTTATGGAAATGGGGGTCCCAAGCCAGGGAGATGTTAAGGAGGGGTCCGGGACCAGGGCAGGGGCAGGCGCTGTCTGGGCACAGGGAGTGAGCGAGGCGTCTGGGCCTCTGTCCAGGCTCTGCCTCCAGGTCTCTTGGGACACAGCTCTGCGTTCCTGGGCCTCAGTGTCCTCACCTGGACACCTTGGTGCCCGCCAGCCCACCAGGAAGCCAGGGCCCTCTCCAACCAGAACTGCTACGGTGGTCTGACATCATCAGTGGGAAACCCAAACTCCTCTTGAGAGGCGCTTGGATGCCTGGACAAAGAGAGGAAACGGCCAGAGACAGTTCCCATTTTGGTCTGCAGTTCACACCAGGCTGGGGACAAGGGCAGAATTCTCAGGCTACACAACTAACATGGCAGCTGGTTTCTAGGTTCAAATCAAAAGCTTAACAGAATAATGGTCTAGTCAATCAAACACAAGACAAGTACCGAGTCACATGAAATCCCACATCCATCACTGATCTCCCAACTGTTAATATTATCCCACATGGTCCCTCCTACAGGGCAGGAGACTGAAGGCTATGGAGGTGGGGTGACCCGCTCAAGGTCACACAGTTGATAAGCAGCAGAGCCTGTGAAACTCAGAGACTCTGGAATCCACTCCTAATCTTTGCTGTTTCCACCCCTCATAACACACGGAAGTGGGAAACGCCCCTGCTCAGGAAGCCAGGGAAGCGGCCATCACACTCACCTGCACATCTCTCTGGACAAGGGTCATGTCCACGTTTGTGCTTTCATCCCGGTTTCCCTGAAAGGAAGCAGGCTGTGAGGCAAAGCCACTCCTTGGAGTCACATCCCTCCCTCCATCCCTGCTCCTCTTCCCCGTGACTCAGACGTCCACCTCTCCCTACCGTGGGCCCAAGCTCTGCCCTGGGAAAGTACCTGAGAGAGAGAGATGAGGAGCCGCTGGAAGTGCCCTGAAGTGTCACTCCGAATGGCCTCCTCCAGGGTCTTTTTGAATTCTGAAAGGGAGATGCAGGGAAGGGCCACCCTGTAGCTCCGTGGACCAAGCTGCCCACTGCACACAGCCAACAGTGAGCACTGGCACGAGGAGACAGGTGGCCCACCCGGCCCCCAGGAACATACAGCTGGAGACCAGGAGGGCTATGACTCCCAGGCTGACCTGGCCCTAGTCACGCCCAGGTTCTCCCTCAGCCCTCCCTTAACCCCAGCTACCTGCTTCTGTGTAAACAGCAAGCAGGGCTGGGCCTGGGATGGAAGCCCAGTGTACTAGGGATGGCAGGAGATGAGGAGACAAGGTCAGGAAGGAAGAGTTCAGGCCCCTGGAGGGAGAGGGTGTGGCCCAGACGGATGAGGCCCTGGGGCCAGCCTCACCTGTCTTGTAGACTCTGTTCAGCTCCCGGATGTGCTCGTTGCTGCGGGAGGCCAGGATCTCGATCAGGCAGTCTTCATCAGTGCCCGCCCCCTGCGGAGCCAGAGCGCATGACAGAGCAGGAGCTTGTGACAGCCTCCTTGCTGGCACGCAGGGGAGAGCAGGTGCCATGATCCCGCAGGAAACAAACCCCAGTGAGAGAGGCCACAGACACAGACCCACCCGTCACGCTGCTGCTGCTACCCTGGCCTGAAGCAGCCAAACTCCCCACACAGTCCCAGGAAAGTCCCAGGAAAGATAGCAACATGGTGACAAATAGAGGTCCATTTGAAGGATTATCCCCATTCCATCTTCCAGGACACCAAGAAATCAGAGAAGTGTGGTGACTTGTCCAAGACCACACTGTAAATGGTGGGGCTGACAGGCGGACCTAGATCTGTTTTATTCCAATTCAGTCCATGAATAAGGTGACAAACTGAGAAAACGGTTTGAAAGCAAGAGCATGAACATGTGGGAAAACCTGACTCCCATAGTGGAGAGGGGAGCATCTGGAGACACCTAAGGAAAGGGAACAACATTGAGGATGGAAGAGACAGCTGAGGAAGGGACAGTGAGGAGGCAGGGGACAGGGTCAGTAGCCTGGCTTCTGCATCGGGTTGCCTCTTGGTTCTGATGATCACTAGCTGTGTGACCTTCGGCATGTTACTTCACCTCTCTGTGCCTCTGGCTCCTTGACCATAAAATGGGAGTGATGCTGGGGGCACATATGGTAGGTGTCCTGGCAACAAGAGAATGAGGAAGGACTTTCTTGACATAAGAGAAACCATTTCTGGCCTAAACCATTTTGTGACCTAAGCCTGGCCACAGTACTTGTCCTTAAGGGAACAACAGAGCAATAGGCAAGATAACAAAACATATGTAAAGACCCTGGGTTCTGCGTCAATGGTAAAGACAAGCCCGAAGCACTTTCTTGAGCTGTTCTACAGAATTTAAACCCCCTTGGGCACTCAACCACCAGAACAACTGGAACCTAAGGGATGATGATGTTGACCTTTTTAGGTATGGACTCTGTGGACCATTCAAGCCCCTTCATGAATATGTATGTGTTAGCTTAAAATTTCCCCAATTTTGCAGTTCCAGGAGACACTGCTTTGGGAAAGACCCCTGATGTTCTTACTTGCTGCAAGTAATAAATCCTTCTCCTGCTTCTTGGGCTTCCCTGGTGGCTCAGAGAGTAAAGATTCTGCCTGCAATGTAGGAGACTCGAGTTCGATCCCTGGATTTGGAAGATCCCCTGGAGAAGGGAATGGCAATCCACTCTAGTATTCTTGCCTGGAGAATCCCATGGACAGACAAGCCTGGCAGGCTGCAGTCCACAGAGTCACTTTCTCCTGCTCCTTGGCTTAGTTGTGTCTTTTGACACCCACGGAGAGATGAACCTAGTTTCAGGGGATGTCCCTTCGGGGCAGGAAGAGTCACTGTGCCCACTAGGCCCTGAGGAATCTTAGATTCCTTCTGGGGCACCTGCTCAGCTCACAAGGACTCCCCCATCTGTGGGAGTGGCCCCAGCCCATCCACAGGACCCCCGCTGAGGGTCTTGGCAGTCACAGGACTAGGGGGAGGCTGAACCCAAACAAAGTCCATCAAAACCTGCTTCCTGTTCGGAATTTGGATCAAGGGACAGCTGGCCTCTTCTGCGGCTGGATCTCTGACAGGTACTCGGGGAGGGGCCCACAAGGATGCTGTACCAAAGAAGGAGAGGCACAGAAGCAGATGGAAGAATAAAGCAGACACTCAAGCAGCAGGCATGAGAAATGCTGCCCAGTCCCGTCCTTCTCCGAGTCAGGCTGCTGTCTCTATCCTCCTGATTCTACACCCTGGCTCTGTTTAAGCTCCTCAAGAGTGTCCTGTTATCTGCTAACAACAGAGTCCTGATGAATGAGGATGACGTCAGCCACTCCTCCCACCCCTACTACCACTGATCACTGATTTCCTCGGAACCCCAGCTCCCACCATTTAAGGCAGAGACTCAGATGCTCCCTGATGATGAGTGATGCCTCATTTGCCTCTTGGAGGAGCCACCAGAAGTTCCCTTTTCTACAGCACTTGGACCCCAGGAGCTGTGCTGACAACAGTAGCTACTAACTGAGCTAAGACACACGCGTGGTCTAGGTCTTTGTCCATCATGCCCACACGCCAGAACATACACACCTTGATAGCTTCCTTTATCTCATAAGCGTCAAAGAGGACGGGGGTCTTCATCAGGGCCAAGATTGTCTTCTCAAAGTTTCCTGACAGTTCAGATTTCAGATCTTTGATCAAATCCTAATTGGACATTTAGACAAACAAAAAAACCTATTTTGAGAATCCACGGAGGTGACCAATAGGGAACAATATCCCAGATCCAGCAGCATTTACAGAAAAGACAAACCTCAGGCCCCAGACTGACCTACAGAATTGTAACCTGCATTTGAACCAGGTTCCCAGGGAACTCATAGCCCATTAACGTAGGAGAGACACTAGGCCAGAACACTAGCCTGCACGTACTAGCCTATATGTACTCAGTGGTTATCTTTCTATTAATAAGATCCAGAAGCCCCCAAATTCAAACTTCTATGTGTTCAGTACTTAAAGCCTCTTCCTTCAAAGAGAAATAACTTGCCCATGGTCTCGGTGAGTCACAGCAGAGCCAGGATAGAACCCAGATCCCTGGGCACCTCTCAGCAAACTTCAGTACCCTGTGGACTCTGGGATTTCTGCTTCAGAGCATCCTTTGCCTCTAGAAGATGCCATCAGTTGAGAGCCACCAAGAAATGCCCTAACATGCCTTACGGTCCATCTAGGAGATCCAGGTCCCAGGGAAAAGCAGGAGTAGGCTGCTCCTATCAGGAGGATATGCCCTGATTCAGAAAGGAACCCCTGACCTTCCCTGTGGGTCCCAGGAACCAACACTCACCTTCCCATATGCTGTCTTGAAGGACAGGAAGATCTGCTGTCGTTGCTTGTTGGAGCGACTACCCAGGCAGTCAATGATGGCCTGCTCGTCAGTTCCTGGTGGAAGGAGAGGTGGGAGTGGGCGTGGGGTCACAGGGATGCTCTGTGGCTAGAGACTTTCTTGGCCTGGGCCCTCCAATTCTCCTGAGCATCCGCGATACATCCCCACATCCACTCTCTTTCTCTAACACGGGGCCAGGCCGCCTCCACCCAGCGACCCCAGCCCACAGAGCCACTGTGCAACTGCCGAGGGAGTCAGGGGGGAGGCAGCTGGGACTCGTGCCACCCAGGGTCTCTCACCAAAGCCCTTCATGGCCTTCCGCAGGACTTCAGCATCTCGCAGGGGGTCAAAGCCAGATGCATCTGTGATGGTGCCTCGGTTTCCAAACTACTCAGACAGACAGACAGACAGACAGTAAGATGCTGCATTTCCTAGACGTGAGACTGCCTGTCCAGACTCTGGAAATGACCTTTCTTCTAAAAGTTGGGGTACCTGAAGGAGCCTGCAGTTGACAGCACAGGAGACTCAACACTGAGTCGGCCTAATGTGACCATCGCCTGTCCTCGTGTCCTGGCACTGAAGCATCTGCCGGGCTCCCATGGCGAGGAGCCTACCTAGAGCTGAGTCCTGATGCTGAAAATCTACCCTATGCCCGGGTCCTCCAGGCCAGGGCTCCAGATGAAGGGGAGGCCTCAGAACAGGATTCCAGCCTCTCCTCAAGGCCTCAGCACTGCACATCGGGGCTCCCCTAACAGGCCTGCTTAGCCCACTCTGTGCACATCAGAAACAGGTGTTCCTCCGGGATGCCTTCAAGTGTCCAGCCTTCACGATGGTACATGCAGACCGGCTACCTCCTGGATTCACTCTGGTTTCCTGGCACTGTGTTCTGGACTCTAGGACCTTCTTGCCTGCTGGACTTCTTCCTCAAATGACGGCTATGCTCCAAGCACATTGGATTTTTCCTGCCTAAACTCTCCCTTGATGGATGATCTAGGACAAACTGGCTTTAACAGAGGAAATAAGCTGAGAGAAAGATGAGGGGAAGGCAGAGAGGGATGATGCAGAGCAGGGCAGGGATAGGGGGATGTGTGGGTGTTGGGGAAGGAGGGGAATGGACCCTCTGGCTAAAAATATTAGTCAACCACATTCCACTAGCCCTGTGCTTGGCTGGTTTGGCTGTGTAACCATGACAATGAATTCTAGGCTCTGCAAACATGAACTGCTCTCCAAAATGAGCCAAGAGCAGTCCTGAAAGAACCGCCAACAATTTTCCACACTCAGAGGGGCTGGTTTTGAGTCTGGGAGGGCACATCCAGAGATTAAAGACTAAGAGCCACTGGGCAAAGGCCTTTTGAGACAGTTCTCACAACGCCCAGGCTGTAAATAACACAAGAGGAATGAAGAGTACCTGGAGCGTTCAGACCCGCCTCGCACAGGGACCCTCTAACCAAGCTGGGACAAACAGGGCGGCTCCCTGGGCCCTCAGGAGCGCAAGCAGGGGTGGGGAGTCCGTGAGAAAGCGACACTGAAAACCACAAGTCAGAGCTACAGGGCTGAGCCCTCCCGCATCCCTGCGAGGGGACACTAGGCCACGTGTCTCAGGCCCTTAGGGCCAGGCCTGGACAGGCAGCAGCACAGGGTTGGCACTTACCTGAGCTGGGGACACGGCAGGGGTGACAGTCCCAGAACCTGAGTACCCTGGATAGCTTGGCACTGGCTGCTGCCCAGGAGGTGGCACTGGTGACTGTCCAGGGTAGGTCATGGGCGGCTGTCCAGGGTAGGCCCCTGGGGGCTGCTGTCCAGGGGGCAACATGGGCTGGCCTGGCACAGGGGCCCCTGGGTATGGCGGATATGAAGGCATCCCGGAGGGTGGGTTTCCTCCAGGGGGCGGGTACATTCCATACGAAGGAACAGGCTGCTGGGCGGGAGGGGGCTGCCCGAACCCCCCCGGGGGAACTGGGGGGTAACCACCCCCAGGGGCCCCCGGGTACAGGTTTGGCACGTTGGCTCCTCCAAACGTCCCGGACATGTTGGCCGCCTGAAAGTCCACAAAGCAGAGCCTTAGACTAACAGCCCTGGAGAGGTAAGGCCACACTCCATCGTCTGTCTGCCCTTCCCCACCCTGAGCCTGCAGCGGGCGCCCCGGAGCCACACTCGGCTCAAGCTGACTCCGAGCACCACCAGCCTCTCAGCAGGCCCACCGAGCCCACCCACCTGTCCCACATGCCCTCCGCCTGCACCACTGACCCCTTAACCTGCCTGTGCACCACAGCAGCCACACTCGCTTTAACACAACACCACTGTCTCCCCCCAGTGGATGGTAGGCACTCCTAGGCTGGGGTTTTCTATCCCCAGCACCTACAATGGGCCTGGTGCAAATTAGACTATGTAGTGGTTGCACTGTTTACACTGCGAATACGTTTATCTTTAGATTATAAAATCCACCATTTTATAAGCAAATCAAAAGTAGCACGCCTGCCTGTGTTACCTGCCCCCAGGCCCAACCAGGACAGTCATCCACATGTACAAACACAGACAACACACGCCTGCATCAGTCACACGTGCGTGACACACACACACCCCCTCACCCCCCTCCCGTCCCTATGCTGAGCGCATACAGAAGGTGCACAATGCATATTCCTCACCCCGACCCAATCCCTCAGCGCTGAAAGGAACCTGGAAGACCACACAGCCCAACACACTCCCCCACCCCTCACTTTACCGTCAAGAAAAACGAGACGCACAGAGGGACAGTGAACTGGTGGGAGCCTTGATGGAAACCCTTCTGTCCTAAGGTATGGTTCGACACCCTCCGTGCCCTCGGGTAACACACACCCCTCTGACACCACGGAAGCCCGCGGCCTTGCTCCCTCTGGTCCCGCGAGAGTGGCCCCCAGGGCAGCCCAGTGGGCGGGCTGGACTCACCACTCCTGAGAGGTAGTCCTGGTTGAACTGCCCTGCATAGTTGGCCACATTATCCAGCCCAATGGGAGGCATGGTGGGTGGCGGGTAGCCAGCACCTCCCCAGGCACCGCCACCTGAAAGCAACACCCAGTCCATCAGCCCCCCGATCACCCACCAAGAGGACAAGGCAGAGACATCAAGCTCCCAGGCGGTCAGAGAGGAAGCCAAGCAGGGCCTTGGACCGTCCTACAGGCAACAATGAAAACACTCAGGCAACAGAGTCTAGCCTGATCCTGCTGCCAGAGAAGAGACTAAATAAGGAAACTTCCCCACTTTTCAGGGAGGAAGGACCACTCAGCAAACACTCCCAAGACTCTCTGTGGGCTATTAAGGCAGGAGGGCCAAGGGCAGACCTGCTCTCCTGGGCTCACCACCATGGACCAGGAGTACAGACAGGTCACTCAGGGAGGCTGTGCCGAGCCCAGCAGAGTACGGAGCTCGGGGAGCACTCAGAGTGCAGAGTGACGGAAAAGCACAGCGGGTGGGGTGGGCTGTCCCGCTGATTTGGTTGTATGCTGTCACCACACGTCTGTAGGAGGCAGGGAGAAGCAGGATGACAGGACAGAGGCAGACAGGGCTTGGCTGTCAGGAGGACAGTCGGGGAACAGCAGTAAGAAGTCCCAGCTCTGACACCAGCAGGACCGGGGCATGTGCCCTGAGCGAGCACTCAGCCATCCTGGCTCAGCTTCCTCGTGTGAAGTGGGGAAACTGGTGATGGCCTCGATTGCTATAAGGAGGATTAAGAGAGTTACTGCCAGTCAGGGCTTAGCTGGGAGCCCGGTGAGTGTTCATGTGACAGCCCTCACCGTAGCCCTCACAAGTAGCACAGCAGCTAGCATCATGGCTGGCCCATCAGAAACAGCCCTGTCCATGGCAGCGAAAAGGCCCTGGGGGCCTCCAGCGTGGCTTTCCAGCTCCGGGACACCTAGGACAGAGCTCCCCAGAGTCACTTGCCAGTTCCCACTCTCCCTGCTCAGGTGCCGACAGAGGTGGAAGTGCTACTGGCCCACAGCAGCAGCTGCAGCAGCAGCATCTGACCTTCAGCGACCACCTCCCCGTCCTGCGCGCAGGGGCCCTGCTGCTGGGAACCACAAACCGTGCGCATAGGGCAGGAGGAGCGACGGGACAAGTGCCACCGCGCAGTGCTCCATAGGACCCTGTGCCAGAGCCTCTACCCGGCTATCGCGGCCCTGTCTGGGCCAGCCCCGTGATGGAGACGCTTGAATTCATTTGCAAAGGAGAAAACTGAGTCTCAGAGAATGGAACATGTTCGTCTGTTCCTATCAGCTAATAAAGCAAGAGACTGGGGCCTGGCCTCACCCTGGCTTTTCATAAGTGGCTTCAAACCCTGGCCTCACCTGGCCCCAGGACCCAAGCTCTTCTCCAGCCCCTTCCCATCTGGCTGCACTGTGCAGGTATGAAGGGAGCAAGGAAATGACTGGAAAGCACCATCACTCCCCCACTCTCCATGCCTAGACCCTCTGAAGAGAGGGCAATCCCTCCCCCACAGGCCCCAGACCTTCTTACCTGGTGCACCTGGTGGGTAGCCACCTGCGGGCGGGGGGTAGCCTGGGTAGCTCATGGCTAGATCTGAAAGGAAAGAGTAAAGTGTGCTCAGGCTCGTTGGAGAACAGTGACACCCACAAGCCAGCCCCAGCAGGAGGAGCTGCATCAGGCCTGACCTGGGGTGGGGCAACCCAGCTCACCCTTTACCCACCAGGCCCCTGCCAGAAACAGCAATCGGGGCATTACAGGATTCGCCACCCACTAGCTGGTGAGTTACCTTGTACACCCCTTTCACCCAGGCTCCACTCCCACCTGTGCTGACAGGGATGCTGCACGTGTGACGCTGTTCTCCCATCTCATTCTCAGGGGGCCAGGTCTATCTGCCTGGATTTCTTTGTTACCATCCATCCAGCACTGGGGAAAGCCCATGCTCCCATCTCCCTGCGCCCAACCTACAGACCCTGAGCAATCCACAGCGGGCTCCAAACTGGATCTGCCCCAAACTACACTTTTGTTCTCCAGCCTCTGGTTCACCCGCCAAGGGAATCCCCGGGTACGGGATGACCATCCCCAGAAGTAAGGAGAGCCCTCAGGAGGGCTCATCTGATCAAGCGAGGCAGTACCATCCTGTCCCTACAGATGGAGCTCAGAAAGGGCAAGAGCCTTGCAGGTCGGCAGTGAGGGAAGGAGACAGGCCCAGAACCTAGAATTCTTGGTGATGGTGGGCCACCTGCCCTCACAAACCCCTCTCTGCACAGATCCTTCTGCCGTGTCTCACACCAGCGGAGCTGCCCGGAGGGACACGAGCTGCTGTGATATTACAGTCTCAGACCATCAGGAAACCTGCTTACTCTTGCCAATCAGTGGCTATTACAATTTAAGAGGCACCCAAGGACCAGTGAAAGCGAGGAAACCTGTAGACTTCCTTAACAATCACACCTGCTGAGCCCAGGTGAGCAGCTCCTCCTTGCACGCCCAGCCCCAAGCTAGTTCTCAAACTGCAGTGTGTGTCAGAACCCACCTGGAGAGCTTGTTAAACACACTGCTGGGCTCCATCCGCAGGGTTTGAGTCAGTAGAGCCAGAATTCGTATTTCTAACTAGTTCCCAGGTGATGTTACTGGTCCAGGAACTCTGAGAAACACCTCTCTAGACACCATTGCTACTGCTGAGTCACTTCAGTCGTGTCCAACTCTGTGCGACCCCATAGACAGCAGCCCACCAGGCTCCCCGTTCCTGGGATTCTCTAGGCAAGAACACTGGAGTGGGTTGCCATTTCCTTCTCCAATGCATGAAAGTGAAAAGTGAAAGGGAAGTCGCTCAGTAGTGTCCGACTCCTAGTGACCCCATGGACTGCAGCCTACCAGGCTACTCTGTCCATGGGATTTGCCAGGCAAGAGTACTGGAGTGGGTTGCCATTGCCTTCTCCCCCAGACACCATTATCCACCTACAAAATTCTGGGCCGCCCTTCCCGGCTGCACTGGAGAACTGCGCACGCTGTTTAAGGAAGATGAAGGGCTTCCTTAAGGTGCCACTGGTCCCCACGAGTCTGGTTCTCAGCCCTCTGGGCTTGGTAATTTATTTGGGTCAGTGGGTCCACGGGTGACTGCAATGGGAGGCCAGATGGTGGCCTAGTGACCTTGCAGACAGCGAGAATCGGCGACCCGTGGTGTGGGCCAAAGACCTCCCAAGCACGCTGCAATGTGGCGACTAAGGTCCCCAGTGCGCTGCTTTCAGTCTGACCCCTGTGCCAGAACCCTGAGGCCTCGCTGGTGAGGCAACACCCTGGGGATCTGAACTGATGGATGGGCCAGGAACCTCCTCGTGGAATAAAGAGGAGCCGCCCGTCTGAAAACCAGAGGAGCTGCAGTCCTGTTCGTGACACCTTTCTCCCTGGAGACCACCTCCCAGAGGAATGAGCCTGGCGGCCTCACCCACAGCGCGATGGGAAAACAAAACGGAGGAGCAGGATACTGCCCTGTTCCCCACATCAAAGTAAAATGTCAGCCAGACCTAAGCTTCAGACTTCAGAAGTAGCCCTTATCCCCAAAGATAAAATTAAGCTTCTGTGTAAGACCGAAATAAGGAAAATAACATAAAGACAAGAGAAAGGACAAACTCAGGAAAAACGTTTTATGGTAAGAAAAAGACCAATAACCTTTAGAGAAACTCAAATGATGCAAACTACGACAGAAAAGGAACACTAGATGTTCACGCTCACTAACATGGTGAGGCTCGCCGAGTAAAAACAGAGATGTTGAAATTAAAAATGACACAGTCTTTGACTCAGAAACTCTACTGGAAACCTATTTCCCAGATGCACTTAACTGTGACATTTACTATGACAACAAGAAGGAATCCCTAAATACCCACCTGCAAGAGGCTGGTTAAATAAATCACAACGGATCCATACAAGGGATACTCTGTATATTACATTCGTGTATCTATATATTATATTATACACTTCAGAATTAGCCAGCTCTATGAGTGGCGATTTGAAATGATCGCCATTATTAATCAAGGTGTAGTACTGTGTGTACGCTAACTTTAAAAAAAGAAAATGTACAAATTTAGCGCTGAACACACACACACACACACCCTACAATCCCTGGAATGTTAAACAAGAAACTGGGTAACACTGATGGCCTCTGGAGGGGAAAACTGGAATAGAAATGAAATTCACTGTTTATATTTGCATTTCTTGCCACATGCATGTGTGCCTATTAAAAAAACAACTTTAAAAAAGACCCAATTCAGGTAGGGCTTTCTGAGCTCACTTGAGGTTGTGGCTGTTCTTCCAAGACTTGAATAACTCACACAGGGTCCATTCAGTGCAAGGCAGCCCGGCTCTGAGCCTGGGCTTAGGATTATTACATAAACACACCACGGAACTTGGACCTGGAAGGACTGCTAGGGTTCCTGCCTGGGGCCGGGCCGCAGGCCAGCCCCAGCCACTCACAGGGAGATGGTGCTCATTCCCAGAGCTCCGCCCTGGAGGGTCCCACAGGCCGGGTCTAATCCCACATCCAAGGAACAGTGCTTGCTCCCGTGCCCCCTGGCTTCCCCTCTCCCCAAAAGCCCACCTCCAGTCTTCCCCTCTTCTGAAAGAACAGTCTCATTTGCTTCCCACCATTTGCTGCCTGAGGCAGTTCCACGCCTGTGGCCCACTCCCTTCTCGTTCACAGAGCTCCCTGGGAAGCAAAGGCTCCAGGTATGGTGTGGAGAGCCCACGGCAGTAGCTCCCCAGCCTCCCTGCACTGGTAACACTTGCATGTTCTGGACAATGGAGACAGGGTGCTGACTCCTGTTGAATTTCCCCCCCATTCTACCTGTTGCTCCAGCCTACAAGATCTCCTGCAACCCGGGCCGGTATCAGGCATCTTAGCACTCTCTCTCAGCTATCTTTTATATTCACTGGTTGGCATTTGCGTTCTTCCCAGTGAGTGACACTGAAAAGGCGCTCCTACACTGTCGCCGCCAACCCCTCCCCACCCAGGACCACTCAATCAGTTATTGGACCACCTAACTCTACCACAGCCCGATCTACACCTGTTTCCTCATCTAGTTCACGACAGCAGGAAGAGGGCCTCTGTCAAATAAGGATGTAACACATCTCTCCCCATCCCCCACCCGCCTACAGCGCTCCAGTTTATCTGTCCAGGAACCTCCATGAGAAAAGCAAAGGCAGCCAGAGAGCCCGGGTCGAGACCTTCCGGGGCCCAATCCTCATTCCCAGTGCCCTGACTCGCCCCTTCCCAACGACGACATGTCCTAGATCAGCAGGCAACTCTTAAGACTCCCAACATCTACAGTCTTCCCCTCACCTTTTAAAAATAATTTTACTTATTTATTTTTGGTCATGTTGGGCTTTTGTTGCCGCGCAGGCTTTTCTCCAGTCGTGGCCAGCGGAAGCTACTCTCCAGCTGCAGTGTGTGGGCTTCTTGTTGCACTGGCTTCTCTCGTTGTGGAGCACGGGCTCCAGGGCGCTCGGGCTTCAACAGCTGCACACGTGAGCTTAGCAGTCAGCAGCTTCCAGGCTCCAGAGCATAGGCTCAATAGCTGTGGTGCATGGGCTTTGTTGCTCCAAGGCATGTGGGATCCTCCAGGATTAGGGATTCCACCCATGTCTCTTGACTGGCAGGTGGATTCTTTACTACTGAGCCACCAGGGAAGCCCCCCTCTTTTTGTGACAATTAGGAAATTTTTATGGCCCAGTCTTTACATACTCTAGCCTCCACTTTTTCTCAAGAGGCCACCAGCAGGGTCCACTGCCCTTGGCAAAGTTAGTCTAGCACCCGGGGTACCATATGCGACTCAGAGGGGAGTTTGGGCAGGGCATAGTGGGGTGGGGGGGCCCTCACCTTCCCCTCCACTCTGTCCAACCCTCACTCTGCACAACAGAAGGTAATACAGTGATTACAATCCTGCAGATCTGCTTTCTCTTGGGAACTACAAATATCACACCTTCCATGCTGACCAATGCCTTCCTCCTACTTCTGCCCTTTAACAAAGAAAAAAGGTGCCTGAGTGGGATGCTTCACAGAGTGGACAGGCCGGGATTCTGACAGGCCAGGCACATCCCTGTTCTGTGCCGGCTCTCATCAGGGCACTCTGTCTTGGGACTCATTGGAGAGGGCCTCCAGGTGCCACAGGCAGCTGGCCTCTTCCGGGACTAATCCAGTTCCTAGACACCAGCCTCTGGGGAACTTTCAGCCTCAAGTACTGCCTCTCAAGATGCAGCACAAATACCACCCTTCCCTTCCTTCCTCACTGGGACCATCTACCTGCAGCTGTGCACCCAATTTCATCCAGCTGTGGCCCTCTCTGGCTAAACTAGGGCTTCTCATGCTTCAGGCTGCAAAACAATCACCTGCTGGACTGTTTTAACCCAGACTGTCAGGTTCTGGCCCCACAGTCTCTGCAGGGTGGGTTTGGGAACTGGCCCCAAAATGCTGATGCTGCTTGACTCTGGACCAGTTTCTGTAGCACTGCTTCCTCATGCATGAGAATCACCTGGACAGCTTGCTAAAAATGCCTAGGCCTTGGCCCCAGTCATTCTGGGCACTTCAATCTGGGATGGTCCTGGGAATGTGAAATATAAACAAGTACCCTATCCCCATCTCCAGGGATTCTGACGTAATTGATTCTGCAGTCCACAATCTAGGAAACGCTTTTTTCTTTAAGGTACTTGGACACTTTCTAGTTTATTCTATCTAGTCTTTATTCCCAGCAGTAAGTAAACTCTGAGGATAAACAGCAAGATCTGAGCATCCCAGGGTCCCTTGAGACCAAGCCTCAGCTTACTTGGTGAATGTTGAAAGCAAACAGCAGGTACACAGGGGGCTTCTCCGGGCCTATAAAGTGGCTTGTTCCCTAAAACTGTGTACATGTACACAAGAATACCATTACATTTCAAGGATTCCACAAGAGTAGGCACCCGGAGTCCTCAAACACAGCAATCTAGAAACACTGTATTGGGAGAAGAGGCAAAATAACCCAGAACAAGAGGTATCTCACTACCCTGACCTAGTCATCATTCCCCCACCTCAAGAGTGAGAGATGGAGACATATGTTAGGAAAAAGGATGGTGACAGGGCCATGCATGCCTGGCACAAGGATCATGCAGTGTCCTCCCCAGAGGGCCAGGGTTGCAGCAGGCTAACACTGAGCGGAGGCAGAAACCTGGAGCTCTTTCTGGTCCAGAAGTCACATGCTGTGAGACCTCCCGCCCAATGCCCAGCAGCAAACCAACAGGGCCTGGACTAGAGCGCATGCTTTGTTGGGATGACCCCTTCCCAGTCTCGGGGCTAGAGTATTTGTGTGTTGGTTCATTAATGTTAAATCTTCAATCTGTTTTTATGCAAAAACTTAAATGTAGAGCTTACACCATACAGTCCAGATGATCCCTGCTGGTTTCTTTTTAAAAATCAAAGGAAGAGAAGACAAACCACAGAATGGGAGGAAACGTTTAAGAAGACACATTTGATAAAGGATTGTTATCCAAAACATAAAAACAATTCTTAAAAACTCAACAGTATGTATATCTGAAACTAACACAACATTGTAAATCAACTATACTTCAAGTTTTTTTAAAAAGTAAGAAAACTCAATTAAAAAATGGGCAAAAGATCTGAACAGATACAATCCCCAAAAATACATAAACATGGCAAAAAAATAAAAAAACCCCATACGAAAAAGAGGCTCAACATCATACAGCCTTTGGAATTACAAATTAAAAAAACAATGAAATACTACCACACACCTATTTGGATGGCCTAAATGCAAAACACTGATGACACCGAATGCTGATGAGGGTGTGAAGCAACAGAAACTCCTTCACTGCCGCTGGAAATGCAAAATGGTACAGCCACTTTGGAAGGCACTTTGGCAGTTTCTTACAAGCTAAACGTACTCTCGGCTTACAGTCTAGCAATAGCACTCCACGCTATTCACCCAAGAGGGCTGAAAATATATGTGCACGCAAAAGCCTGTACGTGGACATTCGCAGCCGCTTTCTTCATAACCGCCAAAACTTGGAAGCAACCAAAATGCCTTCAGAAGGTGAACGAATAAACGGTGGTACATCCAGACCATGGAATATTATTCAGCAGTAAAAGAAATGAGCTGTCAAGCCATGAAGAGACAAGGAGGAACCTTAAATGCATATTACTAAGAGAAAAAAAGCCAGCCTGAAACGGTTATGTCCTGCACAATTCCAACCATACATTATTCTGAAAGAAGTAAAACTATGGAGAAGTTAAAAAATCAGTGATTACCAGGAGTTAGTGAAAGGAAGGCATGAACAGGCAGAGTACCAAGGATTTTTAAGACAGTTAAGCCATTCTGTATGGTACTAAAACAGTGGATATATTGTCAAAACCCACAGAATGTACAACACTAAGAGTGAATGCTAGCAATAAACCATGGACTTTGGGCGATAATGGTATGTCAATACAGGGTCATCAACTCTAACTCTGATATGAGATACTGATAGTGGGCGAGGTGATGCTGTGAGCCTAAAGCTGCTCTGTAAATTAAATTACATTTAGAAATTAGAAATAGGGCTTCCCTCGTGGCTCAGTGGTGAAGAATCCTATTGTTCCTCCTGCCAATGCAGAAGACATGGGTTGGGTCCCTGATCCGGGAAGATCCCACATGCGGTGGAACAACTAAACCTGAGTGCTACAGCTATTGAGCCTGTGCTCTAGAGCCCGGAAACTGCAGCCACGGAGCCACATGCCACAGCTGCTGAAGCCTGCGCGCTCTAGAGCCTGTGCTCCACACCCAAAGGAGACCACCGCGATGAGAAGCCCACGCACCGCAACCGCAGAGTAGCCTCCATTTGCCGAAGCTAGAGAAGAGTCCGGGTAGCAACAAAGGCCCAGCACAGCCATAAATAAGTAAATAATTATTTAAAAAAAAATAAAACGAACATAAACACATTGTATGGAAATTCAAACAGAACAGAAAGGCACAAAGAGAAAAGCAAAATTCACTCTCCCCTCTAATCCCCTAACCAAAGGTCACCACTGAGCGGCTTCCAAAGTAAAATTCAATTTCACACACACACACAAAATGCCAATACATACATGTGTATATATAGTTTTTATATGTTCATATTTATAGAGAGAGATGTAGAATTTTTTAAAAACAAGAAAGAAATTTGTCTATCAACAGACTCTCGCTCCAGTTCAAAGCTAGGTTTGGGCAGGCTCTGGTGTAATTAGTCAACCACGTGCCTCCCTGGCCTACTTCCTGTACCTGGCTGTTGGGAAGATGAACAGTTAGCCAGCCCTGAGCTGGTCTGAACAGCTCCTGACCACCACACACAGCTGGGAGGCAACGACCCAGAGCAGGGTGCACAAGGGGCCCAAAGCAAGACTAGTTACGGTAGTTCAGTTCAAAGAATCTCACATGGAAAAGGGCCCCAACCAGTGACCTGGAGCTCGGCCCTCACCTCCGCACACCTTGGGTGTGACCGGTGGCTTCACCTCTCAGGGTTCTTCCTAGTTGGACTTTACAACTTCTGAAGGTGACGCCTCTTCAGGTTTTCACCCCAATCCTAGACTTAGAGGCTCCCAAAATATCTATACTGGAAAGAAATTTGCAGTTTCCAACAGTTTCCAACCACCTTGGTTTTGCAGCTAAAATATGCCAGGGACCCAGCTTACTCGAGTCACAAACACATGGGAGAGGGTCCAAGGCGGAACTCCACCTTCCTGAGAGAGAGCAGAGCCTCCCTGCCTTCCCAAAACAGGGCTGTGTTACAAAACCTGTGACCACTGCCACCTGGGCTGGGCTGGTTTGTTTGGTGGTCCCAATCGGTCTTGCCATTAATGACCTACTTTAAGATCTCTCTCTCCTCCAAGGACAAAAGGAAGACAGGGCAGTAACTGCTTTGAACTGGGGTCAGCCAAGGTCACTCCTCATGGCCAGGAGGTTCCAGGAACCCTCAGGTGCCTCAGCTCACACCACAGGCCTCCACCCATACCTAGAGGGAGGAAGGGAGAGAAGCCTGGTACAGCCAAGCTCTACCACACACATGCCCTCCAAGTTTCACTCAGATCTAGCCTGGTGCATCTCCAGCTCAGCCCAGCCAAGCAGAAACAGGGAGCATGATACAGAGCTCAGTGCTCCCTCAACTGCATTCCCCGACACCAACTTACGTCTCACGAGTGGGAATTTACCAGGTACCCACTTAAAAAAAGAGGCTAGCTGTCCAAAAACTTTGAAAACTGCTGCCTACTACATCCTCTTCCAGGAAAGTGCTCATTTTTGATAGCGGATTAAAGACTCTGAGAAGTTCTCTAACAGATGCCTGCTTAACTTTACCCCTCAATTTCCCAAACTTACTAGATAACAATAATAGTTAACATTTATCAAATACTCATTATGTACTAGGCCCTCTGTTAAGTGCTAAATATGAAACTGAACTTTACAACAACTCCCTAAGACATATAACACTAAGATCATGATCTCTGTATTAGAGATAAGCAAACTGAGGTGTGGAGAGATTACACAGCTTGCCCAAGGTTATGGCTAGTAAATGAAGAGCCAGGATTCAAACCCAGGCAGCCAAGCCCCAAAGTTCAGGATTTCACCCCTACAGTGCACTTCCTCAAGGGCCCACCAGCCCCAGAAACTACTATTTCAAAGACTGAAACTTTAAAAACACTGGTTGATGACACAGAACAGAATCAGGAAGCAGGACCCTAGGCTTTACTGCGATCTCAGGTATTTCACTAAAGGCAGTCTAGGGTGGTGGGAGGAACATGAACTCTGACGCCAGGTGGCCCAAGTTCAAATCCCAGCTCTGCTGCACTGGGATGTGCGGTCTTGGGCAGGTTATTTAATACTCTGGGCCTCATTTTTCCACATCTGTAAAGTGCAGATAATAACAGCTTAATATCAAATATGTTCTCATTATATCATCGTGAAAGTGAAAGTTGCTCAGTCGTGTCTGACTCTTTGCGACCCCATGGACTATACAGACCCCATGGAATTCTTCAGGCCAGAATACTGGAGTGTGTAGCCGTTCTCCAGGGGGTCTTCCCAAACCAGGGATTGAACCCAGGTCTCCCGCATTGCAGGTGGATTCCTTACCAGCTGAGCCACCACGAAAGCCCAAGAATACTGGAGTAGGTAGTCTATCCCTTCTCCAGTGGATATTCCTGACCCAGGAATCGAACAGGGTTTCCTGCATTACAGGCAGATTCTTTACCAGCTGAGCTACCAGGGAAGCCCCAAAAAAGTTCTAGTCACTCAGTCATGTCTGACTCTTTGCGACTCCCTATAGTCCACAGAATTCTCCAGGCCAGAATACTGGTGTGGGTAGCCGTTCCCTCCTCCAGATCTTTCCAACCCAGGGATCTAACCCAGGTCTCCTGCATGGCAGGTGGATTCTTTACCAGCTGAGCTACCAGGAAAGCCCTATATGTCATCTAACCTCTCACTATATCAGTTTCCCTAAAACAGCAGGTTAGATTAGAGGGTCCCGGAGGACCCTAGACCACTGGATAATACTCAGGATGAGAGATGTGGGGGCAGGGAGGGCATGCGGTGGAACACAAGAGCTTGGAGAGTCAGGACAGTGTGAAGGGCAGAGGGCGGGGGGGGGGGGCGGCGTGGAGAGTAAACTCTGCTGGTTCCTTCTCCACTCCAAGCCCAGCCCCTAGCAGCAGACCCTGGGTGGGGATGGCTGTATTGGATTTTCCAATCTCCCTCAGAAACCACCAACAGGAAACTGGCAATGTTTTCTTTCTATTCCTGCCTTAGGCCGAGGTGCCCAGGGGCTTGGTCCAAACTCCATGAAAAAAGCTGGGGGTGAGGGGCGTGGAGCCTCCCAGGTGATGCTAGTGCTAAGGAACCCATCTGCCAATGCAGGAGACATAAAAGAGGCAGGTTCGATCCCTGGGTCAGCAAGATCCCCTGGAGGAGGGCATGGCAACAAGGAGAATCCCATGGACAAACGAACCTGGCAGGCTACAGTCCATAGGGCTGCAAAGAGTCGGACACGACTGAAGCGACTTAGCACACACGCATTCAGGCACACAGGGGCCAGGGGTGGAGGTGATGGAGGAGGAAGCACCTCTGAAAAGAACTTAAGAAGAAACCTGCCCCGGGAGGAGTGACTGGCAGAAGCAGAGCCTCAGTCTGCACAAAGCTTCAGCCCTACCAGTACCTAGAAGCCTGCTGCCTGTATGCCCACTCTGGGCTTGGCCCTGACAGAAACCATTTTTTCTGCTCTTAGGACCTTCCCAGACCATGTCCTGGGAACTGAGAAAGAGGGAGCGAGGCAGGAGCGGACGCCTCCACGGAAAGGCGCCTGCAGGCAGACACAGCCTCGCAGGCAGACACAGCCTCGCAGGCAGCCTCTCTGCCACCCTCTGCCCAGCACAGCCCTGGCCAACCTGCATCTCTTCAGTTCATGGCAAGGGCCCCCTTTGACAGATGCCCACACTAAACAGGCTTCTGGAAGCACCAACACTTAGTCAAATGCCAACCCTGATTCAGGATTTCTGAGGAATGAAAAGTGGCCACAGAGGAAGCAGATGAATCCAGATATGGTGTCAATATCTGGCAGACATCCAGGCTGTGACAGGAGATCAGGCTGAGGTCCCTGGAGTCACCAAGGTTCTTCTGACGGACACAATTTTCTGTCACAAAGGCAGTGACAGAAAATCCCCCCCACCCCCACCAACTTAAGTCCAAGGTGTGGCAAGGACCTTATTAGGAAATTCCCCCTCCCCCAAAGGGAAACGGAGGTTTGTTTCTAAGTGCCTCTGGGGCTGGGGAGGCAGGCCTGTATCTGTCAATTTCACCACTTCCGCATGCGGAAGCTGCTTGCAATTACACTGCCTGATCAGAACGGGCTCCTCAGGATCAGCTGATTTAACAAGCACAACTCTGAGAGTAAAGAAAGCCTCCTTGCTGTCCCCGACTTAGCTCTCAAGCCCCTCCATTTCCTGCAAAGTCCAACCCAAGAGTTGTTCCTCTAGAACCACCGGGGCCCACAGGGGTGCACCCTCCAAGCTCTGTGGAGGGTACTGTCTGCACAACAAAACCAGCAGCTCAGCTGGAAGGGAACTTGGGGAGTTCCTTCTCTGAATCCCTCCTTGGTCTTGGTGGGGAAAGGGAGGCTGGACAGCTCATGCAGGTCACGCAGCCTAAGCATCACCAACACTGGGTCTCGTAACATTCAACCCCAGGTCCTCCGCAGATTCTTGTACCACCTCCAACTACTCTCTCTTCTATCTGTGCACAACCCACACTCCCCTATCGAGCCACAAACATCACAGGACCGTCGTAAGAGACTTCTCAGCTCTGTCATGTGAACCTTACCCGTGGCCCACCAGCCCTGATGCCATCTTCTAACACTGTTGCTGGGCAACCGGGTGAAAGCACGGTCCAACGACAGCAGCTCTAACGCTTGCTGGCTGTGAGCTCAGCACGCGCCGCGACCTTGAGCCTTTCTCCTTAAAACCGGGGAAGGTACATTCATCTTACTATGCGGCCGTGAGGGTCTGATCCACTGACAGAGGCATATGAAGCTATCCACCATGTACTTATTAGCATACAGTAGGTGCTCAGTTAATCTTAACTTACTTCCTAAGAAGCAGTAGCTTGGTAGCTAGGGTCTAGGTCCTAACTTCACCATATGCTGTGTGACATTTTCAGAACAACTTAACTTCTCTGAACTTCTATCTGCAGAAATATGACCTGCCGACCTACTTTGGTGTTACTGTAAATATGACCTGCCGACCTACTTTGGTGTTACTGTGAGGACTGAATGAAGTGAGAACAGGGAAGACTTGTAAAATAGGGACCGTTTTCTGTGCTCTGTCACAATTCAGCCTGGGTTGTACCCTTCCAAGTGGCCAAAGAGCACAGGCTCTGAAGTCTGGAGACCCTTTCCCCCCGAAAGGGTCATCAAAGATCCTGAACAGACATCCCAACTTATGTAGTGTCTGCTAGGTGTCCAGCCCACACAGCGAGGGGAGTATCTAACCAATCGTTATGGTCTCAGATGGTTCAAGACAAAGCTGGGAAGGGAAAGAAAGGAGTGCTTTTCAAAGCCCATGATCAAGGCACCATGAAGTTTCTGGATTAGGTCTGTCAAAAATATCCCCAACAAAGAGTCAGCATCCTGACCCCCAGAATCTGTGACTATGTTGCCCTAAACGACAAAGGAGTTTGCAGATGTGATCAAGGCTACAAACCCTGAGATGGGGAACATACTGTAGATTATCCAGGCGGGCCTATGAGTCCTTTCCTAGCTATGGTAAGGATGAAAAGAAAGAGATGAGAAGCTTGAGAGGGATTCCATCCTCCCAGGAAGGGTGCCAGAAGTCAAAGGATGCAGATGGTCTCTAGAAGCTGGAAAAGACAAGGAAGTAGATCCTCCTCCAGAGCTTCCAAAAGAGACATAATCCTGCCAACAAACACCAGGAGACCCGTGAGACAAAACCGTACAACAGAAGGCAGTGCTAAAATGGGGCCGTCGCAGAGGCAAACAGGAGGGCAGCACCTCAAAAATTAAACACATGACCTAGCCATTCCACTCCATAAATGCACCCCAAAGAACTGAAAGCAGGACTCAAACACATTTGTCCACCAGTGTTCCCATGTTCACAGCAGTTGTTATTCACAACAGTCAACACGTGGAAATAACCCAAATGTCCATCAACAGATGAATGGATAAACGATATGTGGTGTATACATAACAAAAGAGTATTTTGCCTTTAAAAGGAAGGGAATTCTGACACATGCTAGAATATGGGTGAATCTTGAGGTTACTATGCTGAATGAAATAAACCAGTCACAAAAGATATTCTATGATTCTACTTATGTGAGGGGCTTCCCAGGTGGCACCAGCGGTAAAGACTCCACCTGCCAATGCAGGAGACGCAAGAGACACAGGTTCAATCCCTGGGTTGGGAAGACCCCCCCGGAGAAAGAAATGGCAACCCCTCCAGTATTCTTGCCTGGGAAATCCCACGGGCAGAGGAGACGGGAGGGCTACAGACCACCAGGTCACAGAGCTGAACACAACTGAAGAGACTGAGTCCTCATGCTCAACTGAAGCGAGGTAAGCAGAGTAGTCTGATTCAGAGACAAAGAGAAGCAGTGATGCCAGGAGCTGAGGGGAGAGTGGATTGGGGGTTAATGTTTAACGGGGAGAGAGTTTGTTCGGGAAGATGAAAAGTTTTGGAGACGGACGGTGGTGATGGTTGTACAATAACGCGGTGCTGGAGATGACTCTTGAGAGTCCCTTTCACTGCAACTTTAAACCAGTCAACCCAAAAGGAAATCAACCCTGAATATTCACTGGAAGGACTATGGCTAAAGCTCCAATACTCCGGCCACCTAATGCAAAGAGCCGACTCACTGGAAAAGACTCTGATGCTGGGAAAGACTGAAGGCAGAAGGAAAAGGTCAAGACAGAGGATGAGATAGTCGGATGGCATCACCCACTCAGTGGACATGAATTGGAGCAAGATTTGGAAGACAGTGGAAGACAGAGAAGCCTGGTGTGCTGCAGTCTATGGGGTCTATGAAAGAGTCACAAAGAGTCAGACATGACTTAGTGACTGAACAACAACAACTTAAAACAACCAGACAGACAGCTAAAAATGGTTATTAAAAAAAAAAAAAAGGCACTGTGATATTAAGCCCCTAAATATGGATATTTTGCTACAGCAGCAATAGAAAGCAAGTTCATACAGAGACCACTACTTCTCTCCTTCCCTCCAGATCCTTCCATGGTATGCTCTTTGAAAAGGCTCCCTCTGTATAAGAGATCAGTGCACAGTTTGAACTCACTCAGCAGAAGATGCAATAAACCCCAAGACCACAAGAAAAACCATTCCACCAAGAAGGGAAGGCCCAGGTACATGCATCTCCTACATGTCTGGGAATAAGAACTCAGTCAATAAAGCTTTGCTTGCTTGTATTATCAGTCAATAGTCACCATGGTGAGACCTGGGGCTTGTGAGGAGGTTCTGTATGGCCAGCCAGACACACCCAGCCAGCAATGCAAATGCTCCTGGGAGGGAAAATGTGGGTAGTGTGATGCTTGGGTGGGTGTTGTAGGTGAACACACCCAACCAGCCGGGACCGAGCAACTGGAATACCAGAGCTCATTCAGCCTAGAGATGACTCAGTTCATTCCTGCCCACCCCACCTTGGCTCCTATTTCACAAATGCAGAAACTGACAACCAGAGAGGGGAAGTGACAGGGCGAGGTGACACAGCAAGACCCTCCCAGGGCTGCTTCAGGACCCTTCCACTCCTGCCTCCAAGCCAGGGCCCACTGTCCAAAAGGCAGGACCGCAACCAGTTGCTGACTTTTCACAGCATCTCTAGTTGGGGAGGCAAGGTTTTATGGAGCCTGAAGCCTATATAATTTTAGGGGCCCTTTTTAAGATGCCAGAAACAGGATGCTTTTTTTTGCAAATTCTACAAAACTATATGACTTAGTAAATTCACTGCGAGGGCCTCTCCCACAGCCTTGGAGAGACCACATGCAAATGACTAGGGTGTGGGGGTTGGGAGACTTCAACTAAGGACTGTATGCCCAGCAGGCTCCTCTGTCCACGGAATTCTCCAGGCAAGGATACTGGAATGGGTAGCCATTCCCTTCTCCAGGGGATCTTCCCTACCCAGGAATGGAATCAAGGTCTCCTGTACTGCAGGCAGATTCTTTACCGTCTGAGCCACCAGGGAAGCCCTACGTTTCATTAGTTTCACAATGATTTCACCTCTGGGCTCAAAGAGGCACCCAACGCTGGGGCCAGACTCCCCTGAGAACAGGTGTTAAAAAAACAGAGCTCTGGCCTACACTAGGCTTTCCCTCTAGCTGGAGCTGCTGCTGCTGCTAAGTCGCTTCAGTCGTGTCCGACTCAGTGTTACCCCATAGACGACAGCCCACCCAGCTCCCCCGTCCCTGGGATTCTCCAGGCAACCCACACTGGAGTGGGTTGCCATTTCCTTCTCCAATGAGTGAAAGTGAAAAGTGAAAGTGAAGTCACTCAGTCACATCTGACTCCTAGCAACCCCACAGACTGCAGCCTACAAGGCTCCTCCATCTATGGGATTTTCCAGGTGAGAGTACTGGAGAGGGGTGCCATTGCCTTCTCCTGTAGCTGATAGTCACAGGAAAACACTCACCAAGTGTTTAAGAGCCACTCCCAGGCAGAATGGAGATTAAGGTTGAGAATCAGGAAAGGGCTCTTTGGAAGCAGAAAGGATATGTGTTTAGGAAACCCACTTCTCTCTGATGGGCCCTGGCAAACCCAAGGCTCCCCTGGGCACCTCTCCCTCATCTGTGAAATGAGTGAGCCCGCAAGGGATGCATGGTAGTCAACTTGTGCTGCCCAAGACCTGGGGCTCTTTGGAGGTTCTGTAGTTCACAAAGATTAATTTTGTTGTGGGGAGGAAAGGGGCGGGGCTGCAAAAGAGTCTCTCCAACTTAAATTTTGTTTTAAATGGAAAAAGAGGAGGCCTGGACACCAGGAGCCCACGTGGTGGCACACAGCTAGGGCTGCGGCAGCTGCTCCTTCATCCAGGGATGCCTGCCTCCGCTGCCCACTGTCCCCACAGGGCTGTCCCTGCAGGCACCTGTATTCGTAATGAAAGGCACAGATGTTCACCCAGGGCCCTGCTAGGCCCACCTCACCTTCATATGCAAGTCAGTCACAGATCCTCTCACAACAAACTGGGGGAGAGGGATGGAGGACAAGTCAAAACATCAAAAGGCAGCAGAGAGTCCCTGGGGCTTCTACAGACCTGGGGCCTATTCAAATGCCTTTGGAAAGGCCTGGTCCCTTCAACTCTCGAAGACCTGAGAGAGTACCTATTTCAGCTCCAAACAGCGGAGCACCCCACCCTGCCTAGAAGTCCCAGAAACCTCTCCTTCAAATAGCACTTCTCAAGGGCAGCTCTTCTAATGGTGACCGAGTCCCCAGCCAGCCTTGTTCAGCTAGAAAATGAAAAGAAATCCCTACCAGAGCCTACAGATCACAGTGGAGGAGGTGATGCTCTTTTAGATCTCAGGTGGGCCTGACTGATGTGCAGGTGGAACCCTAAGACCTGCCAAGCAGCCCTGGGCTGTACCACGACAAGAAAATGGAAGGTCCCTGGAGGTCTCCATGTGATGGCAAGAAAGCAGGAAATGCATGTTCATAGCTCAGTCAAGCCAATACCTCAGCATTTTCCATCTTCAGAACTTCTGCTCAGTCATCTCTCTACCTAGCCTGTCCTCCTGTGTCCTTTACTCCTCTGTCTGCCCTCCTTAAACCTAAGTCAATTCTGGCTTTTCCCTTAAGCCAGACGGAGGCCCGCTTCTTTCAGGAAACCCACACTGATCTCTCCACCCACAACAATCACCTCTCTTTCTGGAACTTACCACCACTTGGCCTAAAATGTTTTCTACGTCCTCTAGTGTTCTAATAATACTCCCCTCTTTCCAGTACCTAAGTCGCTTTAGTCATATCTGATTCTATGCGACCCTATGGATTGTAGCCCACCAGGCTCCTCTGTCCATGGGATTCTCCAGGCAAGAATACTGGAGTGGGCTGCCATTTCCTATTTGAGGAACACATATTACTTCATCATGTATCACCTCATTAACCTTCATTAACCAACCCTCATTAACCAACGATCCTACAAGATAGGTATTATCACCTCAAGAGGACTACGGCTCAGAGATGGTTCTTGACAAGCAAGGATCACACACCTGACGTGTGCCAGGGCCAGAAGTATTTTTTCTAGGCCTCCCAGCGAGAGTCGGTGCCGCGGCTGTAGGACAGGCCTCTTCTCTCCTCCTGCACCAGTTAGCGCGGGCAGGGCACTGCGAGGTTCCTGACAGGACATCAGTGGGTCCTGATTATACCTCCTTCACACCCTGGTGGCACCTGTCCCAGTGACATCTTTGGTATGGAGGCTCCAGAATTCTGGGGGCAGAGAGAACTCATCTAAAACATTCTGTCTCTCCCTCCTACGACAAGGCCGGACCTTGAGTGACGTAAGAGGCGTCGAACATTCCTGACTCTGCCAGGGCACTGCCTCACCTCCGAGGTGTGGGTCATGAGGTCATCAAGCCCCGGAAGTGATCAAGGGAGCCCCAAGGCAGCACCCTACCAACCCAGACCATCCTTTCCCAAGCACTGAATAGAAAGCCCACAGAAGGTGCTGTTAAGACGTTCAACTCACCCCCACACACACCCAAGAATCAAGAATAGCTGGAGCACACGTCAATCATTAGACAAGCAGTACCTCCAACTCTGCCCCCACCCTGCCCCCCGCGAAGGCTGGCACCTGTGGTGGCTCCACCTGGAGGAGCTCCGGGTACAGCAAGCTAGGAGAGTGGCCACGGGCCAGTGTCCAGGCCTGACCAAGGGGCTGAATGTGAGCAAGCAGGCTCAGAAAGACACCGCTGGGAAATAAAGTCAGTTTCCAGCGTGCTAGCTTTGGGATTACACAGGAATCCTACAACATCAGAGCTGGAAGGGGCCTTCAGGAGACCCTTTGACTCCACTGGCTTATTTTACTTAGGTGGGAGCCAAGGCCTGGAGAGCAAAGCCTGCCTGGGCTCTCACCATTGGCTGGGGCGGGGCAAAGACTCATGTTTCTTGACCTCCAGGCCAATGCACCCAGGCCCAGGCTGGCTCCCCTCCACTCACGCTGCTGGGTTCTACTCCACCTTCCTGGGTTGGAGAATGGACTTGGAAATGTGAAGCCTATCCTGGGAAAGACAGAATGAGAAGGTGACCCTGCTGCCTACAAATAAAGTCCCATGTCATCAAGTCACAGAGAAACTGTCTTCTGCCCAGGGAAGCCTCTGTGACACTGCTTCTCCCCAGGTTCTTGCCTACGAGTTAACAAGAGCAGAGAGCAGGCATTGGCAGCCACTTGTTTTGATCTTTCTGGGGTATCAGGAGCTGCACTGACCATCAGTCTAACTCAGCTCATGGTTCAAATGGCCTCTGTCCCCACGCTTTCCCAGAAATAAGTTACTAATGTGTCACACCTGGAGTTGAGGCAGGTCAGTCAGGAGAAGAAAGCACAGTTAAGATACTCTCTATCCCAAAGTTGGGTCTTGGAGGGACACCTGCCCCCACATCCCTACGGCCTCTAAGGTGGTTCCACATGCAGAATGCATGGCTGCCAAATCCGACCACTGGGAATGGCCTGGAAGCAGTGATAACCCTCAGAGCATCAGCAAAGCAGGAGCCTGCTTAGTCACCAGCCCACTGGCTCAGCCGCTGCCCTCCTCTGCACTGCCTGCCGGCCTGCCACTGTCATGCAACCCCATTCTTATTTCCCAACCTGAGGAAGCCTGGCTTAGAAAATGGCAAAACCGACAAGCACAGTAGTGGTTTCAGACTGAGGACAGCAGTGGGTGGTGTTCCAGAAACTTCTGGTTGTCCCCCCTCAACCATCTGCCCATCTCACTTCCATAACAGAACACTTACCAGTAGCCTGGCACATGGCAGCCCCAAATTAGGACTACGCTTCCGAGCTTCCCTGGCAGCAAGGCAGGACTCTGTCAGGAAGTCAGCTGTCCTGGGCCAGCAGGTAAGGGAAGCCAGAGCAGCACTATGGTCCCCAGACTGGCCGCATCAGCACAACCTGAGTGCCGTTAGAAAGGAAATTTCTTGGGCCTCACCACAGGCCCCCTAAATCAGACCCTTCAGGGATGAGGCCCAGGAATCTGTGTTTTAACAAACCTTCCAGATTATTCATAAATGTGCTCAAGTTTGAGAACTAAAGCCCTGAAGAACGCCAGGAGCAACTGTGCCTAAGGAGTCTGGTGCCTGGACAACCTCACAGAACAGGCACTTATTAACTCTGGACTCCAATTTCTGGAGATAGAGGGAGAGAGAAACTCCTCTTAAATCATGGCCAAACCTGAATCCTGATGCAGGTGGGTGAAGAAGAGGAACAATGAGAAACTCAACCAAGAGAGCAGAAAGTAGGAAAGAAACAACATCCAAGTGTAATAAATAATAAACAGACAACAAGAGGCAAGAAATACAATCAAGACTACCTGGCATGCAAACAGTCTGAATTCTCTACCAAAGACAGAAATGACCAAGTTCGGTTTGTTGTTATTATCACTGCCTCCTGCCATCTCCCCTGAACCCCAGTCACGTGCTGATTACAAGAGAAACACTTTAAAGAAAAGTTGAAAATTAAGGCAAAGACATATTAGGTGAGCACGGAGAAAAACCAGAAGTGGAAATATTAATATTAAAACCATGTTGAGAACTTTCCAATAACCCTGCCTCTGCAGACTGAGGGTTTTTTCCAGCCACTTCTCAGCCATCTGCCTTTATCTGGAAACACAGGACTTGGAAAACCACTCACTGGGATTTCATGGTACAACAAGGCTTAGGCCATCCTAGCTCCATGGAATAGTTCACATGACTTAAAACACAAGCACAGAAAAGATTGTAAAACTTGGGGCCCAAGCCTTAATAGCTGACATTTGGTCTTGGGACATTTTTGTGTACTATTTTGTCATATCCCTTGGGGAACAGAGAGTCTGTTTTGCTGCTGTAGATGAGGAAGGAAATATAACTGTGAGTGAGAGCCATCTACTTGGACCTATGGGATAGGGGAGGAACCAACCGCAAAGTCAGAGGTCCTCTCCTGGGTTTTGCGAACTGACCTCCTTTTATCCACCCCTCCTAAAACCTGGCTATCGTGGGGGCCACTGGGACAGACAAGAAGGGGGAGCTCACAGTCGTCATGAGTCTAAGAAGCAGGCAGAGCCTGATCACTGCCTACTCTGCATAAGCCTGAGTGAGAACTAAAGGGTGTGGCGTACCCCCTGCCTGACTGAGGCTTGCTTCCAAATTTCTGAGCCTTTTACTTACTGTCCTATAAAATGCATTTAATTACTAATTTCAGGACTACAAAGAAGGAATTCTCCCAGATTACTGACAATATATGCTCCTAAAATAGATAATATGGAATTTAAGGCCAAAGGTACAGAATAAGTAACGAATGACACAAGGTACAATCCACAAAAATGAGCTTGAAAAGCTGTATACACCAGACACTCACGCCAAATTCACAAATCCAGAGCAAATGTAAGTCGAGTTTCACTCAAAAAAAAAAGATTCAATAAGCAAGGATGCAGAGGGCACCCTCAAGATCACAGAAATATCTGATGTCTGTGTGCCACAGAGAATATGTGTCAGGAAAGTTCTTCAGGTTGATCATGTAGCTGGCCACAAAGAAAATCTTAATACAGTCCCACAAGAGATTCTGCCAAGCACCTTCCCGCAACAGAACTGTATCTGTATGCTCAGTTGCGTCAACCCATGGACTGCGGCCCGCCAGGCTACTCTGTCCATGGAATTTTCCAGGGAAGAATACTAGAGCAGGCTGCCATTTCATACAGGGAATCTTCCCGATCCAGGGATTAAACATGCATCTCTCGCATCTCCCTGCATTGGCA
Organism: Bos javanicus; assembly: GCF_032452875.1. NCBI lineage: Eukaryota > Metazoa > Chordata > Mammalia > Artiodactyla > Bovidae > Bos > Bos javanicus. Next base: position 36,563,414 of record NC_083895.1, on the reverse strand, counting down.
GCTGAGCCACCGAGGAAGCCAAGAGAACTAGCAGCCAACATTAAAATATGATCAGACTGCCCCAAAACTGCCGCAGAAATTAAAGATCCTGCCTTCTAAAAAGTCCTTGGATCAGAACTGATCTACAGAGTACTAGGAAGCAATGGAAAGATGAGCATTTCATATAAAGGCCCACTGGCTAGACTGGTACTCAGAAGAAAATGCTGAGCTCTACATAATTTTTAAATTAAAAAACTAAAAATAAATGAACCAATTTAGACATGAAAACTAGAGCAATGAAATAAGCAAAAAGTAAGAAGACATGAGTAACAGTAAAGGTTGAAATTAATGACCAAAAAAGTAGAATTTTTTAAAAAATATTTACAAATAATTTCCAAATTATATAACATATTTTATGAGATATATACCTCCAGCATATCCAATTAGAATCCTATTCTTAGTATCTAATGAAGACATTCTATATCACAAGGCCTGTAATCTGTCCTTGATTTGGAAGACTTAATATTATAAAGTGTTAACTCTTCCTTATAAAGATTCCTACCGGTGGCTCAGTGGTAAAGAATTCGCCTGCAATGCAGGAGACCCAGGTTTGATCTCTGGGTCAGGAAGATCCCCTGGAGGAGGGCATGGCAATCCACTCCAGTATTCTTGTCTGAAGAATTCCATAGACAGAGGAGCCTAGCGGGCTACAGTCCATAGGGCTGCAAAGAGTGGGACACAACCGAAGCGACTGAGCACGCACAGACTATTTACTCCAACACTGTTTCAAACTATAAAAATAGTCAATAGCCTCCATACCCAGCAATAAGGGAAAGGTTGAATAAATTAATTTACATCTGTACTACAAAACAGCCAGGGACGACCTAGGGTGGGTGGGGGTGGCCTCTGCTTTTGTGGTCAGAGTACAGGGCTAGGCAAACAGTGGGTACTCACTAACTATGAGTTCAACAGCAACATCCTTGTCACAAGCTTCCTAAAATAGCCATGACCTTTTAGGTGAACACAGCAAGCTCAGTCGGCTGTCACCAGCCCCCTCACAGACACATCCTTTTCCTCAAGGATGCCATCCCCAGGCTTAACCTCCACCTCCCTGTCATCAGCTCTGAGTTTCTCTTCGTCCCTCACTCACTGTCCTCCAAGCCAGTCTCTGCCCATGCTACAGGTGTAAGAGGCTCCAGGCACCTGACTTCCCTTCTCAATTTCAGGAGTCATTCCACCCCCTTTTTCCTGCTAAGGCAGTGGCACCTTCAGGACCACAAGCCCCTGGAAGACTAGAACTCAAATCACAGAACCAGGAGTCAGCTACCTACCACCCACACACTCCAACCCCAGCTTCAAGATTCCTTGCAGCAACCCAAGATATCAACACTGCCATCGCCACCCCCTAACTGATCTCAAGCCCCTTTTGCAAACATCTTCTCACCAGATTCTGCAAACAACCATTTTACTACCCAGAACACTGGACCCTGTGTGGCTATGTGGCTTGTCCCAGGATACCCAGCACAGATGGGACCTCTGCCTCCTCACCCCTCCATTGCCCCCCTGTTACTTTCTCACATCAGGAGCAAAGTCAGCTGTGGTTTGAGTCACTATTCACGCCACACTGTCAAGATCCTCCCAAACCACCACATGACATCTGACCTTATTTCACGGGGTCCCGGGGTCAGGGTCAGTAGGCCTCCTGTGGTATGGTTTCAGCGTTATTAGAAAGCTCCGCTGAATTTCAACAACTGCTTTTAAAAATGCGAATTCCCAACAAAGACATTTCAGTTTCTCCATTTCTCCTAAGACCTTTCCTGTCTAGGTATCCCTCAGATTTCCTCATGTTCTACAGGCCATGGGCTCACAAGGTGCTGTTGAGAAAAATCCAGAGAAACCTGAATCCGTTCACTTGGCTGAGATTGTGAAATACACCTACACACAGAGTCTTCCTCCAGTGCCCACCACGGGACAAGTGCTAGGAACTGCTCAAGGGGGAAAAGACAGCAGCTGAAAAGAGGGAGGAAAGAGCAGGAAAGACAGTGAGATCCAGAAAGGCCCTCGGTTCTCTGAAGATCCAGCACTCAGCACAGATTTGGTTTCTACATTCACCTCCTGCTCACACCAGTTTTTTTTGTTGTTGTTGTTGTTTTTTGCAGTGAATACCCAGGAAAATCCCACACTCACCTATTCTGGCTCAACTCTCATTCCTACCACCCCAAGCTACCCATCCTCCCCAAATCACATGGCCAAGGCATCACTAATCAATCGTAGCCTTCTAGGTGCCGCGATCCAGGACAAGCCCTGACAACAACCCTGGACCTGATAACATAAAGGAGTCCACGGGGACTTCCTCTTGACCTCTCTGCCAGTTCCTATGCCCACCTCTCAGTCTGAACTCAATTCCATCTCACTCTTCCCACTTTTTCTTTTTTTTGCCTATCCCAATTCAGCTTCCAAGGTCAAATATCCTTGGCCTGTCTCTTCACTTAGCTAACATCTGCTGAGTACCAACATCAGGCAAGGTCCTTTCTGGATGCTGTGAGACCAAGACACGAGTGAGAAACACCACCCACCCTCCAGACACAGAGGACAGGGCAGAGCGATGTTGGCTGTACAATCACTACTGCACGGCGAATACTGAGAAGCGATGTTAAAGGAGTGGAAGAGGGCTGTGTGGGCTGACCGCATGTCTTGCCCCTTCCTGCTCCAGGTACCTGGATGGCTCCTAGAAGGGCGATGAGTAACAGGCAGAACTGGGGGAAGGAGGGCAGAAGAGCATGAGCGAAGACAGAGGAACAGGTCAGGAGAAGAGCAATTCAACTAGGCTGACCTTCAGCTGCATGAAGGGAGTAATAAATATTATTATTACTGACTCTTACAGATGAATACTAATGTGTCAGGCCCTGCTGTAAGCTTTACGTCTATCTGGGACACAGGAGCATGGTCACCACCTATTCAGATCAGTGACTGAGCTGTATGGTTGTTAAGTATATTAATTTATTTAATGCTCACAACAACCCTGGGAGGTAGGTATTATTATTGTTGCTGTCATCATTTAGTCGCTAAGTCGTGTTTGGCTCTTTGTGACCTCTTGGACTGCAGCCCGCCAGGCTCCTCCGTCCACGGGATTTCCAAGGCAAGAATACTGGAGTAGGTAGCCATTTCCTTCTCCCGGGGATCTTCCTGACCCAGGGATAGAACCTGCGTCTCCTGCACTGGCAGGCAGATTCTTTACCGCTGAGCCACCAGGGAAGCTCCAGGTATTATTATTACCCCCACGTTAAAGATAAGGAAACAAAGGCACAGAGACCGGTAAGAGGCGAGATTTGGAAGAGATGCCCAAAGTAGTGTGCATCCCATGCCGGGGCAACATACAGCCCTGCAACCTCACCTGGTCTCTCCTGTCAGGGAGAACCTTGTGGCAAGGAGAGTGCCTTGTGCGGAGGGGCCCTGCTAACTCTCCTGGCATCCCCAACAACTGACTCAAACAAGGAAGGAACATAAGGAGAGCCAGTTGGGGGATGAGCAAGATAACACGCCCTGCCTGGACTCAGCCCGGCACTGCCCTCTAAGCCTTTGTTCCTGCTGTGGGAGTTGGGCAGAGGCTCACCCCTTGAAGGGTCACTCCAAGTCCAGGTCAAAGCAGTGGGGGAGCAAAGTGAAGGCAGAGAGGGAAGGCAGAGTGGTTGGCTACCAAAGATACCCTGGGGCTGTCCTAAAATACCCCATCGCCAAAGAAAGGTCGCTGATTTAGAGGGGAAGGGACAGAAATGTGAAAGGCAAACTGCTCCCAGCTTGGGCTGGAACTGTCTAGCTAAGCTTCTGCTCCCCAAAGTCTCAAATGGATGAACTGCACAACTTTCCGTTAAATCAACATACTCTTTATTTCTTAAAGCTTTTTCAGGGGGAAGAGAAGTCAAGAATCCCTCCCCGAAACTGTAGCTCAAGGCTGAGATGAAGGAACAGGCTGAGAAGGTAAATACACAGGTGAACACAGCACCAGGGGTGGATCCCGCATTCTCTCAAATAAAGTGCCTTATAAATCAACTCCAACAGCAGCAGCTCCCAGGAATTTCCGTCTTTCCAGTTCCGGAGGAAAGTTCCTGAAGGCAGCCAGCCCTCCTAGGTCTCCTCAACAGAAGCCTTTTCTGGAAGGATACACACACTGTCCAGAAGTCAGCGGGGTCAGGGGGGTCGTGGCCACCGCCATCCCCACACCAGCCAGCCGCCTTCTTGTCGCAGGTTAACGGGCTCCCAGGCCCTGAGCCCCGGACCCCAGCGGAGCAGCACAATCACGCGGCCCTGGCCACTGGGGCCCCGCCTGTGCACCGCCCACCCCACAAGGAGGGCCCCCAGCCGCTGACAGAGCTGGGCAGGAAGGCCGACGAAGCCCGTCCGGGACAGCCCGACACCCGCGCCTTTACCCCCCTGCTGTGTAACCAGGAAGCCGCAGGGCCGGGCTGAAGGTGGCGCGGGGCAGTCCGGGGCCTCCCGGCGGGGGTCGCGGCGCCCTGCCTCCGCCCCGCCCCGTGCCCGCCTCAAGCCGGAGAACCCTCACTCACCTGGCCACGGGGCAGTGGGGAGTCGCGAGGGGAGACGTGGGACGCGGGCAGAAGCAGCTCTCTCTCCGGGCGTCCCAGGCGCAGCACCTCCGACCGGCCTCGAGTTTTGTCCCACTTCCACACTCGGAGCACTCAGGGAACTCGCGACCCGCAGGCTCCTCAGCCGTCAGGGCGGGGCCGGAGGAGGAGCCCACTGGCCGGAAAACCCCGGGCCGAGGACCAACGTGCCCCGGGGCGGGGCCGCGTGCGCCACGGAGGGGCGGGGGCCGAGGTGGGCGGGGCCGGGGCGTGGTATGCACGCGGCCCCGCCCCCAGGTGAGAGTCTTTCTGGGCCAGCACACTACGGAATGTGTCGGCTAGTCTGGAAAGGAAGCCACAGGCCTTCCGCCGCGAGAGGTTACGGCAGGCGCCAGGAGGTCGGCGAAGAACCGGTTCGCCTCACCGCCTTCCTTGACCTGTCCTGCCCTGCGCCTCACTCCGGGGGAGGGGATTTCCCCAAGCCCCCTCCAGCTCAGTGTACCTTCCTTATTGACTCTGTACATTAAAAAGTGACACAACAGGATGGAAGTGGAAGTGGGGGAGAGAAGCTTTATGGTGCAGAAACTGCTGCTGCTGCTGCTGCTAAGTCGCTTCAGTCGTGTCCGACTCTGTGCGACCCCAGAGACGGCAGCCCACCAGGCTCCCCCGTCCCTGGGATTCTCCAGGCAAGAACACTGGAGTGGGTTGCCATTTCCTCCTCCAATGCATGAAAGTGAAAAGTGAAAGTGAAGTCGCTCAGTCGTGTCTGACTCCTAGCGACCCCATGGACTGCAGCCCACCAGGCTCCTCTGTCCCTGGGATTTTCCAGGCAAGAGTATTGGAGTGGGGTGCCATTGCAGTCAACTATTAATATCTCAGCCGGCTGATCAAGGTCAACGTCAAGAATGATAGATCAACAGTGATGGTATGTACAGATTGTGGTCTTCTTTTCAAAAATGCATAATCCTAATCTAGTCGTGAGAAAAACACGATTAATCCTGGTTCAGGGATATTTTACAAAATACTTGACCAGTATTCCTCAAAATTGTCAAGGTCATCAAAACCAAGGAAAGTCTGAGACACATTGGTACAGCCAAGAGAAGCCTGAGAAAATGTGAAAACTAAATGTAATCTGGTATCCTGGATAGGATCCTGGAAAAAGGACATTGAGTGAGTGAGTGAAGTCGCTCAGTCATGTCTGACTCTTTGCAACCCCATGGACTGTAGCCCACCAGGCTCCTCCATCCATGGAATTTTCTAGGCAAGAGTACTGGAGTGGGTTGCCATTTCATTCTCCAGGGGACCTTCCCGACCTGGGGGTTGAACCCGGATCTCCTGCATTGCAGGCATACCCTTTACCATCTGAGTCACCAAGGACATTAGATAAATACTAAGAACAGTGAACTTCCAGTTGTTCAAGCTGGTTTTTAAAAAGGCAGAGGAACCAGAGATCAAATTACCAGCATCCTCTGGATCATTGAAAAAGCAAGAGAGTTCCAGTAAAACATCTATTTCTCCTTTATTGACTATGCCAAAGCCTTTGACTGTGTGGTCACAATAAACTGTGGAAAATTCTGAAAGAGATGGGAATACCAGACCACCTGACTGCCTCTTGAGAAATCTGTATGCAGGGCAGGAAGCAACAGTTAGAACTGGACATGGAAAAACAGACTGGTTCCAAATAGGAAAAGGAGTATGTCAAGGCTGTATATTGTCACCCTACTTATTTAACTTATACACAGAGTACATCATGAGAAATGCTGGACTGGAAGGAGCACAAGCTGGAATCAAGATTGCCAGGAGAAATATCAATAAGCTCAGATATGCAGATGACACCACCCTTATGGTAGAAAGTGAAGAGGAACTAAAAAGCCTCTTGATGAAAGTGAAAGTGGAGAGTGAAAAAGTTGGCTTAAAGCTCAACATTCAGAAGACGAAGATCATGGCATCCAGTCCCATCACTTCATGGGAAATAGATGGGGAAACAGTGGAAACAGTGTCAGACTTTATTTTGGGGGCCTCCAAAATCACTGCAGATGGTGACTGCAGCCATGAAATTAAAAGACGCTTACTCCTTGGAAGGAAAGTTATGACCAACCTAGATAGCATATTCAAAAGCAGAGACATTACTTTGCCAACAAAGGTCCGTCTAGTCAAGGCTATGGTTTTTCCTGTGGTCGTGTATGGATGTGAGAGTTGGACTGCGAAGAAAGCTGAGTGCCGAAGAATTGATGCTTTTGAACTGTGGTGTTGGAGAAGACTCTTGAGAGTCCCTTGGACTGCAAGGAGATCCAACCAGTCCATTCTGAAGGAGATCAGCCTAGGATTTCTTTGGAAGGAATGATGCTAAAGCTGAAACTCCAGTACTTTGGCCACCTGATGTGAAGAGTTGACTCATTGGAAAAGACTCTGATGCTGGGAGGGATTGGCAGCAGGAGGAGAAGGGGACGACAGAGGATGAGATGGCTGGATGGCATCACCGACTCGATGGACGTGAGTCTCAGTGAACTCTAGGAGTTGGTGATGGACAGGGAGGCCTGGTGTGCTTCGATTCAGGGGGTCGCAAAGAGTCGGACACGACTGAGCGACTGAACTGAACTGAAGGACACCTGAATAAAGTATGGAGGTTAATTGATAATAATTCATCAATACTGGCTCATTCATTGTGGCAAAACACCATGCTAATAAAAGATGTTAATAGAAGAAACTGGAGTTTATGAGAACTCTATCTGAAATTTTTTGTAACAAACTGTTCTAGAAAATAAAGTTTATTTGTTGAAAAAAAAGATCATCTATATAATATATTAGTATGTTTATTGTACTTATTTTAAAATATAATGTATATTAAATATTATTTAAATGGCAACCCACTCCAGTATTCTTGCCTGGGAAATCTCTTGGACAGAGGAGCCTGGCCGGCTACAGTCCCGGGGGTCGCTAAGAGTCCGACAGGACTGAAGCGACTAAGCATCCATAATATAGTTTTAAAAAACAAATTCAGTCTTCATTCTCTCAGCCCACTTTCAGGCGTATCTTTCGTACAGCAGGTAGATGTACTGTTTACAAAACGCTGCTGCTGTGTTTTTCTGCAACGTGGATTTTTAATCACTATATATTCGAGGGTCTTAGGTAGCAAGTGCACCGGGATCAACTTGGTTCTTCCCAACCGCTGCACAATAGGAGCGGTTTTGCGCGTCATCATTCTTTGTTACTTAGCTCCTTACAAGGGACTTTTAGATTGTTGCCCATTTGGGGCCGTTAAAAACAAAGCTACTGGTTCGATCTGCATTTTAATAGCGAAGGAGCTGGACATGCCGAGGAGGATGCCAGGTCCGTGTGCTGCGCTCAGGGTCCCTGGTGCAGGCTTGGCCGCAGGAGCCCAGCTAAGAACCCTGGGTATCCATCCAGTCATCTTCCGCAGCCTCTCCAACACCCCCACTTCCCCCAAGGCGCGGCTCTTTTTGGGACTGTACTGCATTTTTTGGAGATGATTGGGCGGGTGAGGGTGAAATGCAGGCCAATGGCTCGCGAGCGGCTCGAAGGAAACGCTCCCCGAAGCAGAAAAAGAGCAGAAAGGGTCAGAGGCACAAGGCGACTCTGGCAGGGTTGTTGTTACTCTGATGGGGGCGCCTGCAGCGTTGTTAGTGCGGGCGCCCGCTTGAAGCGCCCAGCCGAACCCGCAGCTTTCAGGGGGCGGGGGCGGGGAGGGCTTATCTGTTGCATGGCTCTCTCTCTGGGCTGGGGGTTTTGTCTGGTAAGTTCACGTGGCACCGGTCCAGCCCAAAAGCCTGAACACCCAGCACCCCCGACCCGCGGTGTTCCCAGCTCCTGCTGCTGCTGCTGCTAAGTCGCTTCAGTCGTGTCCGACTCTGTGCGTCCCAGCTTCTAGGTAGTTGCAAAAGCGAGTTGTTTTTGTTTTTTTTTTGGCTCATTTTTCTCCTGACTGAGCGAATGCTTTTAAATACGACGTTGATAGATAAGTAAAGTCATTTACCCTGGAATTCTTTCTTTGTGTAGCACAAACTTTTCTGCCTTATAACTGAGCCCCTGGAAGCCAGAATAGTTGCCACTGGGTTTTGTGACTTGATAGGAACACCATGTGGGGAAAAGACTAGATTTGGTGTTCAAATACCTGGGTTCTAGTTTCCATTCTGACACTTGGAAGGGATGCGTTCTCCAAGCATTGGTTTTCTCACCTGTAAAATGTTCAAATTAATCTAAACAATATGTAAAGTAACCTCTACTTCATTCTTGCTCAGGGCTGATGCAACATCGAAGCAAGGGAAAGTAAGTGCCTTGTAAAACTGTCAGGTGCTGTAGACCTCTGAGTAGTACTGTATTAAATCTTTTTCACATTGATTCACTCAACTGACCATGGTTGAATACAGCCAAGGTGACCCAGCCAACATGACCAGCCCAGTACTAGGTGCCTCAGGAAGAGGCACAAAAGAAAATCCCATTACTCTAAATACAGTTCTTCTTTAGTATATGTGCTGCCGAAGCGAGCACTAAATACAGTTCTTCTTTAATGGGAAAAAAATATTAAGTTGTAAATACCTCACACAATAGAGACTTGCAAAAAGGACCCCGGGGTAAATGAGCGGCAGGTGAGAGGCTGGGGTCCAGAAAGTCCGCTGATCAGTCTTGTTAGACTTTGCAAAGTGAAAGTGAAGGTCACTGAGTAGGTGCCAGACTCTCTGCGACCCCATGGATTATACAGTCCATGGAATTCTCCAGGCTAGAATACTGGAGTGAGTAGCCTTTCCTTTCTCCAGGGAGTCTTCCCAACCCAGGGATCAAACCCAGGTCTCCCGCACTGCAGGTAGATTCTTTACCAATTAGGGAATCTTCTAATTTTTAAAATCATGTTAATCCTGTTTTTTTTTTTTTTTTAAGGATCTATTCCTTTTATTTCTGCTTTTATCTTGGTACTTTTGTTCCTTCTACTTTCTTTGTGCTTGCTCTAGTGTTCTTTATCTGGTTTCTAGAGTTGAATGTTAGAGTTATTTATTCTTAGAATCTTTTGTTGTTGTTTCCTCTTGGAAATGCCATACAATTATTTTTTACAAGATTTAAGAAATAGATCTGAGTATCTGCTTTTAATTGGTGAGTTTAACCAGCTTATATGGATAATGACTACAGAAATACTGAGATTTATATCCACCCCTTTTATGTTGTTATATTTGTGTATGTGTGTGTGTGTGTGTGTGTGTGTGTGTGTGTGTATGCGCTCAGGACTGATATAACAAATTGAAAAAATTCCATCCTGTTCAGTAAAATAGTTGTTGCCTTTAGATCTTACAGTACCCCACCCTTGACCTTCCCCTGGATCCAGCAACAAAAGAGGCATTAAGCCTTACAGATGGCACATGATATGTTGAATATCACATGGTATACACTTTCTCTTTGTTTCTTTTTTCTTTTTCTACCTTCCTTTGGATTGTTTGAATTGTTTCATTTAAACAGGGGATTGATACTAGAATTACAAATGTGTGAATCAATAACTGCTATATACCTTTACCAAAATATTCCTCCAAAACCTCACACTTATAATGTCAAAAAATGAACTAACCATCTTTCCCTCTCAATCTGCTTTCCCTCTGGGTTCTATATCTCCAGTGAGATACCAGCTATGTCAAGGCGTCCAGGCTAGAGCTCTGGCAGCTATTTGCTTTCCAATGGCACCCCACTCCAGCACTCTTGCCTGGAAAATCCCAGGGACAGAGGAGCCTGGTGGGCTGCAGTCCATGGGGTCGCTAGGAGTCAAACACGACTGAGCGACTTCACTTTCACTTTTCACTTTTCATGCATTGGAGAAGGAAATGGCAACCCACTCCAGTGTTCTTGCCTTGAGAATCCCAGGGGCGGGGGAGCTTGGTGGGCTGCCATCTCTAGACACGACTGAAGCGACTTAGCAGCTGCCAGAATCACCACCATGAAGTTGCAAGCCCCTGGTTTCCGTGGATTCCTCATGGGAGAGGCTTCACATGTTTTTACTTCGTAGTGTTTTACGTCGTTATCTGTTCTTGTAGGATTTGCAGAAGTAAGCAAGCTATTGTAGGGACGAACAGTTCAGATGGCAGGCTCTGCCTCTCCCTTTGCAGCAGCTTATACAGCTCTAATCTCTCTCAAAATGTCAATTGACCCCAGGGGGAGAAAACCAGGAGAAGCCAGCTATTTCTCTCCACCCCACCCCCAGAGTCTCAGAAAGACTCAGCCCTTGAAAATGTAAGGTACATGTAAGACTGCTCACAGGGCTGCAGGGCATGGGTGAAAACTCTAGATCACTTTCTCTGTTTCCTTCAGGGAGATATGGGAAAAGGGAGACTTATTTGTCACATATGTTGAACTGTGGGGACTGCAGAATGGTACATGTAAGGCAATGAACTTGTTTTTGTTCTTGTTTCTGTTTTTTAATTGGAGGCTAATTACTTTACAATATTGTGGTGGTTTTTGCCATACATTCACATGAATCAGCCATAGGTGTACACGTGTTCCCCATCCTGAACCCCCCTCCCACCTCCCTCCCCATCCCATCCCTCAGGGTCCTTCCAGTGCACCAGCCCTGAGCACCTTGTCTCATGCATCGAACCTGGACTGGCGATCTATTTCACATATGATAATATACATGTTTCAATGCTATTCTCTTAAATCATCCCACCCTCGCCTTCTCCTACAGAGTCCAAAAGACTGTTCTATACATCTGTGTCTCTTTTGCTATCTCGCATACAGGGTTATCATTCAGTTCAGTTCAGTTCAGTCGCTCAGTCGTGTCCGACTCTTTGCGACCCCATGAATCGTAGCACGCCAGGCCTCCCTGTCCATCACCAACTCCCAGAGTTCACTCAGACTCACGTCCATCAAGTTAGTGATGCCATCCAGCCATCTCATCCTCTGTCGTCCCCTTCTCCTCCTGCCCCCAATCCCTCCCAGCATCAGAGTCTTTTCCAATGAGTCAACTCTTCACATCAGGTGGCCAAAGTACTGGAGTTTCAGCTTTAGCATCATTCCTTCCAAAGAAATCCCAGGGCTGATCTCCTTCAGAATGGACTGGTTGGATTTCCCTGCAGTCCAAGGGACTCTCAAGAGTCTTCTCCAACACCACAGTTCAAAAGCATCAATTCTTCAGCACTCAGCCTTCTTCACAGTCCAACTCTCACATCCATACACGACCACAGGAAAAACCATAGCCTTGACTAGACGGACCTTTGTTGACAAAGTAACGTCTCTGCTTTTGAATATGCTATCTAGGTTGGTCATAACTTTCCTTCCAAGGAGTAAGCGTCTCTTAATTTCATGGCTGCAGTCACCATCTGTAGTGATTTTGGACCCCCCAAAAAATAAAGTCTGACACTGTTTCCACTGTTTACCCATCTATTTCCCAAGAAATGATGGGACTGGATGCCATGATCTTCGTCTTCTGAATGTTGAGCTTTAAGTCAACTTTTTCACTCTCCACTTTCACTTTCATCAAGAGGCTTTTTAGTTCCTCTTCACTTTCTACCATAAGGGTGGTGTCATCTGCATATCTGAGCTTATTGATATTTCTCCTGGCAATCTTGATTCCAGCTTGTGTTTCTTCCAGTCCAGCGTTTCTCATGAGGTACTCTGCATATAAGTTAAATAAACAGGGTGACAATATACAGCCTTGATGTACTCCTTTTCCTATTTGGAACCAGTCTGTTGTTCCATGTCCAGTTCTAACTGTTGCTTCCTGCCCTGCATACAGATTTCTCAAGAGGCAGGTCAGGTGGTCTGGTATTCCCATCTCTTTCAGAATTTTCCACAGTTTATTGTGATCCACACAGTCAAAGGCTTTGGCATAGTCAATAAAGGAGAAATAGATGTTTTTCTGGAACTCTCTTGCTTTTTCCATGATCCAGCAGATGTTGATAATTTGATCTCTGGTTCCTCTGCCTTTTCTAAAACCAGCTTGATCATCAGGAAGTTCATTACCATCTTTCTAAATTCCATATATATGTCTTAGTATATACTGTATTGGTGTTTTTCTTCCTGGCTTACTTCAGTCTGTATAATAGGTTCCAGTTTCATCCACCTCATTAGAACTGATTCAAATGTATTATTTTTAATGGCTGAGTAATATTCCATTGCATATATGTACCACAGCTTTCTTATCCATTCATCCGCTGATGGACATCTAGGTTGCTTCCATGTCCTGGCTATTGTAAACAGTGTTGTGATGAACATTGGGGTACACGTGTCTCTTTCCATTCTGGTTTCCTCGGTGTGTATGCCCAGCAGTGGGATTGCTGGGTTGTATGGCAGTTCTATTTCCAGTTTTTTAAGGAATCTCCACAGTGTTCTCCATAGTTCCTGTACTAGTTTGCATTCCCACCAACAGTATAAGAGGGTTCCTTTTTCTCCTCACCCTCTCCAGCATTTTTGTTTGTAGACTTTTGGATTGCAGCCATTCTGACCGGCGTGAGATGGTACTTCATTGTGGTTTTGATTTGCATTTCTCTGATAATGAGTGATGTTGAGCATCTTTTCATGTGTTTGTTAGCCATCTGTATGTCTTCTTTGGAGAAATATAAGGCAATGAATTTGAAAGAAGGAGGTAAGATACTGGGCTAAACAAGGAATAAACAGAAATTTGCATATTGAATAATGGGACCTCAGACCCTGGGAAGTCAGCAATCCGATTTACCATCCACAAGCAGGGAACTGGAGGATTCATTTGTGCAGAAAATGAGCATCTCAGACAAACATCCTTCAGTGACTGATTATTTACTGTTTCCCTCAGTGCCAGCACTGATGGACGGTTAAACAGCCTGCAGCAAACTCCATTGGTCGACAAACCCTACTCCCAGGCAGAGATTCCAGGCAGTTCCCAAATGTAGATGTCCAGCCTAGGATCACCAGCTTGTGAGGAAGGCTCCAGATAGGGTGACCCACCATCCTGGTTTGCCAGGGACTGAGGGTTTTTCAGGACACTGGACATTCAGAGTCAGACTGGAAAAGTCTCTGGCAAACTAGGGTGAGTTGCTCCAACAAGTATGAGCAACATCTATCAGTTTGGCTTTGGTTTAATAATTTGCAAGCCTGACTTTCTCCATGCATGCATAGTCATCTGCTATAATTTATAGGGTCTTGAGACAAAGTCTGCCAAAAATTGGATTAAATGGTTTATGACTTTTGCTGATCCTTTCCCAGCCTCTGACACCATATGTAGCGAAAAATATGGTCTACATTATTTGTAATTTCCAGCCCAGTCAACTAAAGATGTGTCCTGGCTTCTTTTATTATTAACTTGATCTTCTTCTTCTTCTTCTTCTTTTTTAAAGATCTAAGTAGCTTTAGCACTTCCCAGGTGTCTCGGTGATAAAGAATCTGCCTGCCAATGCAGGAGACGCAGGAGAGGTGGGTTTGGTCCCTGGATCAGGAAGATCCCTGGAGAAGGGAATGGAAACCCACTCCAGTGTTCTTGCCTGGAAAATCCCATGAAAAGAGGAGCCTGGTGGGATACAGTCCATGGGGTCGCAAAGAGACGGACAACTGAGCAACTGGGCACACAATCACAATTAGCTTTATTCAGCAATTATGATTGGGTGGTAAATAGTCTAGTAAATTGACTAGATCATACTTAACTCGATCTTTAATCAACTGAAACCACTTTTGGCTGTTGAAACCACTGATGTTCCTGCTGGACTCGGTTGCACCCCACCAGCCAGAGTCAGTTCTGCAGGGTCAGTGTCTCGGTCAGGCAGGTAGTTAAATGTGGTCTTACCATGCCATCCTGCCCTGCTCTGGAAAGCAGAAAGCCCAGCAGTCTCTGGGATGTAAATTACCTGATTTTCATGTCATGGACCAGGAATGGTCTTAACAGACAGTTGATACTACTAATTATCTCCGGAAACAAGGGCTACCAGTTCTGGATCTGAAATAATAATTATGATATTAATAGATAGCCTCCAACTTTAGGGAGATTTATAGAAAATAATTATAAATAGTAAGTTTATTTAGTTACTTTGGGAGGACATTCCACAACCAGTTTAACTAGCAGGATCTGTTGCTCAAAATGAAATGTGCTGCAGATTTTTGCACATGTTGCCAAACAGAGTAGATGGTTAGCAACCCGCTTTACCATTTTTCCAGGCTAATTTTTATTGCTGTCTCACTTTAGGATGTTGAACTGTGGGGCTTCAATTACCTCCATTACTTGTTGCACGGCTAGAGAACTCTCAAAATTCCTCCCAAAGCAAATCTTGGCTCTGCCGGCAAGGACTCCCTTGACGCACTTTGGAGGGGATGTGGGTTGGCCTTCTTTTAGGAACATGTACTTGTCGGCGCCTGAGTTTTCATAAGAGGACTGAATCAAAGTCCCAGCCCAGTTTATTATTAAGGCATGAGGCTCATTTCTTAACTGGCAATGGAAAGCACCACCATTCCAAGTAGAATCTAAAACCCACAGCCACAAAGGACTTTTCAAAAGCTTGGCTAGGTGAAATGCTGTTTGTGCCTATAAAGTATGTATTCTGTTCAATCTCTAGACATGTGTTCTTAAATATATCACCGATTCAGCCACAGCAGTAGAGTTCTGGTCTTTGACTAGAACTCATGGCTTCTTGGAGAAGTCCTTTCCATGCTTTCTGCTTTGGCTGGAGGCCTTTGACCTACACTCAGGAACATTATACATAATACAGTTTTGAACACTGATCCCCTATCTGTTGTTGGGATGTTGTTGAGGGCATCGCTTAGTGGAATCATTCACAGTGGCCACTCCATGTGGACCTCTCGTAGAAGGGAATCTGCTCTTTGGTCTTACTGTCTGGAATGGTTGATTTTTCTTAGCAAGCTGCAAATACTCTGAATCTTATACTGTGTCATCTTTCCCTCTATCAGGTGCTAGGTCACTAAAACAACCATGTGTACCTGTGTGCTAAGTCGCTTCAGTTGTGTCCAACTCTTTATGACTCTATGGAATCATAGCCCACGAGGCTCCTCTGTCCATGGGATTCTCCAGGCAAGAATACTGGGGCAGGTTGTCATGCCCTCCTCCAGGGGATCTTCCCAACCCAGGGGTTGAACCCAGTTCTCTTACATCTCCTGCATTGGCAGGCAGGTTCTTTACCACTAGCACCCCCTGGGAAGCCCAGAGAATAACTACGAGATCATACAAAGGAGACTCATCACTCAGGTTGAGCATGGAATCAGAGCATACAGGACTGGCAAGATGCTCTAGGGGACCGTACCTGCCATGTTAAGTGTCCAAGAATCCCCTGGAGGAGAGTTGGAGACAAACATAGGTTCCTCCAAACCAGTCCTATAGAGGTGCCTTCAGATCATCCCTCTTCCTTAGAGTGAGGTTTAGGGTCAGGTGTAGTAGGGCAATGGCAAGGGGAGAAAGACATAGCTGGTCCTATATCCCTCTCCCTCATCAGATTCCTATCAGGTAACACACAGGACATGATTGGAAACCGATGGGCACTGAATATGAAGTCAAGCACCCTGTGCTTTCTGTTTGTTTCATCGTGGTCCCCGGGTCAAGGTGCATTCTTACCCCAAGTTCACATCTATTATATGAGCTGGGAAATAGTACACTGTAGAAGTTAAAAATGTGGGCTCTGAACTTCACACTGCACATATATAAATTTTTTTTCCAAGCCATTGTTGGTTTTTAAATTTTATTTTTGCTATCTTT
Organism: Bos javanicus; assembly: GCF_032452875.1. Taxonomy (NCBI): domain Eukaryota; kingdom Metazoa; phylum Chordata; class Mammalia; order Artiodactyla; family Bovidae; genus Bos; species Bos javanicus. Next base: position 36,547,190 of record NC_083895.1, on the reverse strand, counting down.
TGCCATTAGAGATTGTTATTATATTATCTGTTTAGGGTAAAGTCTTCTGCGGGGGTGGCAGAGGATGAGATGGTTGGATGACATCATTGATTCAATGGACATAAATTTGAGCAAACTCCAGGAGATCCTCGAGGACAGAGGACCCTGGCGTACTATGGCTGTGGGGTGACAGAGTCGGGCACGCTTTAACAACTGAACAACAACTTATGTATATGGGTATGAAATTCAGCCTATGTGTGTAAGCAAGTCTTTTAACAATTTTCTTTATACCTGTGCTCTTGTATGTTTAATAAAGACAGTCCTTACTAATTCCAACATTATGAAAAAGAAAAAAAGGCTCTGGAGTCAGAGAGCTAACATCAAACCCTACCTCCACACTCACTAGCTAAGTGACCTTGGATAAGAAGCTCTCTTCATCTCTAAGTGTATAGAACTGCTTACCAAACACAGTTACTACAGGAAATACATTATATAACCACTGTGAATCATCTAGCCCAGAGCTCGACATTGCAATGGATAGTTGCTATGAAGAAATACATCATGGTCGCTTAGAGTTTGGGGCTTTGGAACTGAGTATACTGGGGGTTCAAATTCTAGCACTCCCTGGGCCAACTGTGAAACTTTGGGCAAGTTTCTAACTTCTTTAGATCTTTGCTTTTTTTTTTTTTTTCCATCTGTAAAATGGAGCTAATAGTACACATAAAACCCTTGCATGCCATTTGAAATGTGTGCTCTGTAAATGATGCTCTTAATTGCTCGTTATTTTACTGCTCCACCAGAGAGCATGCAGCTAAGCTAAGCAGGCCAGAGAGACCATGTAAGGGAGATTGTCCAGAGCTGCCAACCCTCTGTGGCAACAGGGAAACTGACCTCCATCCCCAACATATGGTAGTAACACATTGTTCTCTGTGTGCTCAGCAGGGAGCTGTGAGTTTTATATTTTTGTTATATCTGGGGCTAGATCAGATGGATCTTAATATTTTAAGGGCCACAAGTACACAAGTATCACTCCGGGTCCAATCAGGAGGCAGAAACCACATAGGGTTTAAGAAATGGAAGTTTGATGTGAAGAGTATTACATACACTATGATCAAAGAGTAACTATAGGATGTAAAGTCTTCCTGGTGGAGCTAGCGGTAAAGAATCCACCTGCCGATGCAGGGTTCAATCCCTGGGTTGGGAAGATCCCCTGGAGGAGGAAATGGCAACCCACTCCAGTATTCCTGCTGGAAAATCCCATGGACAGAGGAGCCTAGTGGGCTACAGTCCCTGGGTCACAAAGAGACAATACTAAGGACACATCATAAATATCTAAAACGTAAGTGGACCCCTGTAGGGCTACTCTTCCTTCAGCTGAGAAAGAGGGCCCATGAAGGAGGTCCCTCCCCAGGCTGGGGATCAAACCTTGATGGAGGAGGTGTCATGGCCCCACTGGAGGCAGAGAGATTAGCTGGTGCCTGGGCCAAAGCTAATTGGCATCTGCTGGACAAGCAGAAAGCAACCTGGTAGGTGGGTATGTGGACAGATAGAGGGAGTTGAGTGGCGGTGTAGGCAGGTGGCACAGAACATACAGTGTCTGTATTGGGAGGGTCATGGGAAAGTGATCACCAGGCCAGGCAGGACTGCAAAAGTCACTGGAGGCCCTTCTGGGCACATGGCTGGGGCAGAGCACCACAGGATGCCCTACGCCTGCCCAAACCAGCAAGAACTGCCCCTTCCTCCTGTGGTGTTCTCCCAGCACCCTCTCCTAAGAAAGCTTACATTATAGCATTTATGCTCACTGTAGAGGAGAGTCGCCTGTGGGAATTCTGCCCATTATCACAGAGTAGGTATTGGTGAGTGAACTTGGAGTTGAGGAATAATACATGAATAACTAGCACAGACACCTTGGGGCATTTGAAGAAAGCTGGGAACATAATTAGTGTGGATCCATATGCTCATGCATGTGCTCATATATAGATAATTTCCTTTGCTTGTTGGGGTTGGGAGGGGATACTACTCCTAGGGTGTTCACAGACCTCAGGTGAAGAGCACTTGGAGGGGAAGTTATCCAAATGTAGGCTCCTCTATGGATCCAAGGCAACTACAGGAAAGCCTCCGCAAAGCACTGAACTTTTGCGGGGAGGTGGGGCATTCTGAATTATTTTTTAACTTGCAGATTTCCTGTCTGCGTATGTGAACTGAAAGTGCCTTCAGAGTAGATTTTGCCTTTGAGAAACTAACCTGGTCCCTTGAATTAGGAGCCAGAAAATCTGACCTAGCTGTGTGTTCCGGAGCACATCACCTTGGCTCTCTGAGCCTCAGTTTCCCCAAGCGAAAACTGGAACCTTAAGTCAGTCACTTTCCCTGCAACTGTTTTACACCAGCATTTTAAGCCTCCAAGGAGGGTTCCGATCCCAGAGTCAGGAAGATCCCCTGAAGAAGGAAATGGCAACGCACTCCAGTATCCTTGCCTGGAGAATCCCATGGACAGAGGAGCCTGGCGGGCTGCAGCCCATCAGGTCGCGAACAGTTGGGCAAGACCGAGCACACGCAGAGAGTAAAAGGTTAAAGTCCTTGTTGGATTTCCCTGTGCTCTTCCACCAGCGTGTCCCAAACTGCAGCTTCTGCAGATGCTCACTACATCTTTTCACCAAAGGAGTAGGAGGACGGTGCTTCAAACGGGAGCAATGGGCATTTCGGAGGCATTCCGGAGTTCGGAGATGGCAAAAGGACAACCAACTTTTCTCCCTTTATCCTTGCGATAGGGACGTTAGGAGCCGGGAAAGCTCAATTCTGCCATCTGCTGGTCACCTTTTGTATAGCAGCACCCAAATATTCACAGTTTTATAGTGCTAGAACTAGAGAAGATGCTTGGATGGCATCACCGACTCAATGGACCTGAGTTTGAGCAAGCTCGGGGAGACGGTGAAGGACAGGGAAGCCTGGCGAGCTGCAGTCCATGGGGTCAGAAAGAGTCGGGCACGACTGAGTGACTGAACAGCAACAAATTTAAACTCACCTAAGGATCGGAGAGAGGAAGTGGCATTTACTGAGCACCTACTGTTTACAGGCGGCTTTCCAGGTGACTTAGTGGTAAAGAATCCTCCTGTCAATGCAGGAGACTTCCAGGAGACCTGGGTTTGATCCCTGGGTCGGGAAGATCCCCTGGAGAAGGAAATGGCAACCCACTCCAGTATTCTTGCTTGGAAAATTCCGTGAACAGAGGAGCCTGGTGGGCTACAGTCCATGGGGTCACAGAATCTGACACAGCTGAGCACAAAAGCATGCACTGTTTATAAGGGATCCACCCTCTTCAAGGGTGGTCTGAATGCAGATATAAGTTATCCTTGAACCTTGCCTGTAAGGGCTTCCCTGGTGGCTCAGTGGTAAAGAATCTGCCTGCAGAGCAGGAGATGCAGGAGACGTGAGTTCAATCCATGGGTCAGAAAGATCCTCTGCAGGAAGGCATGGCAACCCGCTCCAGTATTCTTGCCAGGAAAATTCCATGGACAGAGGAGCTGGCGAGTTACAGTCTATAAAGTCACAAAGAGTCAGACATGACTGAAGAGACTGGGCATGCACGCTGCCTGTAAAGAGGGCATGGGTTCCAGAGAGCCAGGGCTGCTTCTCAATGGCTGTGTTCCCCAAGCACAGGCTTCGGCTGCTCTCAACTTCAGTTTTCTCATCAGGTGGATGAACGAAGGATTTGGAAGGACGGCCTTAAAAGATAAAAGAGGTTGTTACAGGTGGGTACTGAGAAGGAAAGGAGGGCATCCTAGGCAGACCAAGATGAGGGTTTCAGAAGACACCCATGGAAAGCCTGACACGTGTCCTCTTCTTGTCCCCTTATTTGTGAAGCCAGTTAATCTCCAGATCTCTAGGTGTCTCACCTCCTGACGTCTGGTCAGGGGCAGGGACAGAGGAATTGGAAAGATTTCTTCAAGGAAGAATGAAACAAACACCTGTGTAGACTCCACCAACTTTAATAGGAGCCATATCATTGTCTTCGAAGTATGCTATTATATGAACATATTGCCATTTATTTACACATTCTACAGCATATGGACATTTGAATTGTTTCCAGTTTCTTGCTGCCTTGGACATTCATACACATAATTTCTGTCAAGTATATAATCAGGGAGTGGCATTGTTGGGTGGCAGACCATGTGCATTTTCAACTTTATAGATAATTACTATTTATCCCAAGAGGTTCCACCAGTCAAAACTCATGTTAAAAGTGCGTGTGCTCACGTGTGTGTGTGTGTGTGTGTGTGTGTGTGTGTGTAGGAGGGAAGGTATTCCTGTTCACCAGATTCACTGCAAGCACTTGATATTGTCAGTTTTTTTTAAGTTTTGCTACTTTGGTGGGGTGAGATGATGTCATTTCAATTTCCCTCCAAAGGTGACTCTGTAATTGTTAGTCATTTTGAAGTATACCATAATTACTTTTCCTAATTTGTGCATTTAGAAATTTTCTTGGAATAAATAATTTTTTCTTTAGTAATTTCAATATGTTTATGTACTCAGAATGTTTCATTCCCAACTCTTACATCACATGTAAAATATTCTGTAAATAGCAGTGCCTTGGAGATCCTTTTCCTGGCCTGGAGCTTTCTGACCTGCCCTCTTCTGTGTTAGCTCTGCAGGCTCGCTGCACGGTTGCTAGATTGAATTTTTTTGTTTTTTTGAACAGTCATCCTGGGCATTCTCGTTGCCATTTTCTTCTGTTTTCCTGGATCCCTTAGCAACTTCCTCCTTCCTGATTTACTCTCTTATTTTTTTTTTCAGTACATCCTCTACTAGTTTCCTGAGAAAGAATTCTCAGAAGGTAAGTTTTTGGAAGTCTTGCACGTGTGTAAATATCTCTACCCACAAACGTGAGTGATATTTTGTCTGGATATCTAGTTCCATGTTGGAAAACATTTCTGCTGAGTTTTGAAGGCATACCTGCTTTGCCTATGGGGTATGATTTTATTAAGAAGTCTAATGTCTAAGTCTTGATATTTTTGTATTTTTTATTCAAATTTTTTTCTTGGAACTTGCTTTTTATTCCTGGGGTCTGTAATATCCTGGTGGTGTATTATGTATGAATTTGTCCATTTCACAGGGCGCTTTGGGTGTCCTTTCAACCTGAAAACTCACACCTGTCTATTTCAGAAAGGTTTTTTTTTTAAATTATTTACCGAAAAAGTCTTTCCTTAATCTGTTTTTCTCTTATTTCTTTCTGGAAGCTCTACTTATCAAATGCTGCCTCTCTGGATGAATTTTCTAATTTTCTCATTTTTTTCCCCTCCCATTTTCTATTTCTTTTTCTTCTCATACTAGGTTTTGGAGAATTCCTTTATTTTTATATTCTATGGAATTGTCATCTCTGCTTTTTCTTAAAGAAAATTCATTAGATATTTTTGTCCTGTGACCATTCCTTTTCTTTTTTTAACTACCTGCTCTTGTTTCTGAGTATGTGACTGGCATAGTTTTAGTTTTTCTTCTACCTGTGTGGTTTTTGTGTTTTCTAAGTTGTTTTGCAGGTGGGTTGTTTTTGTTTGGCCTCCATCTTTTACGTTAAAACTCTGTGATGATTTCTGGAAATACTTCAGTGAGACACTAGACGTCTATTGGCGGGTCTCTGTACATGAGTGGTGCCTGTCACCTGGTGGGTTTCACTTTAGGGTCGTTGCGACTTAGCAGCAGCAGCAGTCGCGTTGCTGTGGTTCATCGCTCAACCATGACTGACTCTTTGCAGCCCCATGGACTGCAGGCTTCCGGGCTTCTCTGTCTATGCGATTTCCCAGGCAAGAATACTGGAGTGGGTTGCCATTTACTTCTCCAGAGTATCTTCCTGATTCAGGGATCGAATCCGTGTCTCCTGTATTGCCAGCAGATTTTTTACTGCTGGCTCCTTTGGTACAAATGCTTGTTCTGTTTATGGTTATCCCCAGGAGGACTGAGATACCACTACATTCTAAAATGTCACAGGAATTTAATTACATAAAGAATTTTCAAAAATTTGGAAGGAGGGACCATGTAACACGTGTTTACAGCAACTTATCATTGATTACTTGTTTCTTTATATCTTAATTTAAGCTCCTTCTGGGAAGAAAGCATGTCTTTTTAATTTTTTTTCTTTTGATGAAGTCAATGTACTTTTAAAGTCTTTGTATCTTGTAGGACATAATTTCTTCATTGAATTAATGTGTAACAAGAAGGTATTGAGATCATCATATGGGGTAAAAGGGAACTAACATTTCTTGAGCACCTACTGTGTGTCCAAGGTTATGGGAGAGTATCTTAGAATTTGGTTGACTTTGAGAATAAAGACAGCCAACAGAACTGTTCAGAGCGGGCCTTCAAAGGAGAGGAAGCTGCTGTGTCTTGCTGGTTGTAGGCTCCAGCTGGGCTTCCCTGGTAAAGAATCTGCCTGGAATGAAGGAGACCTGGGTTTGGTCCCTGGGTTGGGAAGATCCCCTGGAGAACGGAATGGCAGCCCACTCCAGTATTCCTGCCTAGAGAATTCTATGGAGAGAGGACCCTGGCAGGTTACACCCCATGGGGTCACAAAGAGTCAGACATGACTGAGAGACTAAAAACACACACAATTCAGGCTCCAGCTAGGGGTCACAGGGGAAGGTACAGCCTTAACAAGTGTACAGTGGAGCTCCATGAACACCAGTTGTGACAGTGATAACTGATACTGACAGGCTAGATTTACTAAAGCTGATAGTTTGCATCAAGGGCTTCTCTGGCAGCTCAGTCGGTAAAGAATCTGCCTGCAGTACGGGAGACCCAGGTTCAATCCCTGGGTGGGGAAGATCCCCTGGAGAAGGGAATGGCAACCCACTCCAGTATTCTTGCCTGGGAAGTCACATGGACAGAGGAACCTGGTGGGCTACAGTCTATGGGGTCACAAAAAGTCGGACACGACTGACCGACTAACACTTCACGAACACCAAACCTGGGGATCTGTGCTATAGACACATTCAAGATCCACAGAGATCTTGTAAAGATGGATGAAAAGCCAAAATGAACAAGGAGAAATTCTCTCTTTGTTAACATTCTCTCCTTGGATTCAAAAAACTAATTTCACAAATTCAGGATTAGGGAAGATCTGATTCAGGAAGAATCCTTGGGGTAAAGTATGGGAATTTGGGTTGGCGCCAAAACTAAAATAAAGCAAAACCTCTTTACCATCTTTAGCTACAAGGACGCAAAACCAAGGACATGGGAGGTGACAGTCCTATTTCATGTTGCTCAGTATATTACACAAGGCCTGTACTTGGTGTTGAGACTGTCCACCGCACAGATGTTCAAGGATGGAAACGCCATTTCACAGAGGATACCATGCAATGAGTACTGTAGTCAGAGTCCAGAGGATGCTGAGGCCGTATTACCTCACTGTGCAGGACCACAGTGGTAAGGGGGGGTGTCAGGAACGCTTCCCAGAGACCCCACATCAGCTGATATCTGAAAGATGATTAAGAGCTCTATAGATGGATATTTTAGCCCAGATGGCTAAAAATAGACACTGGTACAAGGATAGTTCTGAGAGGGAAGAGCATGGATAAAACTACAGTCCAAAGAGCACTGCTGCTTGTTCCGTTCAGTTCAGTCGCTCAGTCATGTTCGACTCTGCGACCCCATGGACTGCAGCACGCAAGGCCTCCCTGTCCATCACCAACTCCCTGAGCTTACTCAAACTCATGTCCATTGAGTCGGTGATGCCATCCAACCGTCTCACCCTTCTCCTCCTGCCCTCAATCCCTCCTAGCATCAGTCTTTTCAAATGAGTCAATTCTTCACATCAGGTGGCCAAAGTATTGGAGCTTCAGCAGCAGTCTTTCCAATGAATATTCAGGACTGATATCCTTTAGGATGGACTGGTTGGACTTCCTTGCAGTCCAAGGGACTCTCAAGAGTCTTCTCCAACACCACAGTTCAAAAGCATCAATTCTTTGGAGCTCAGCTTTCTTTATAGTCCAACTCTCACATGCGTACATGACTATTGGAAAACCAAAGCTTTGACTAGATGGATCTTTCTTGGCAAAGTAATGTCTCTGTTTTTTAATATGCTCTCTAAATTGGTCATAACTTTTCTTCCAAGGAGCAAGCTTCTTTTAATTTCATGGCTGCAGTCACCATCTGCAGTGATTTTGGAGCCCCCCCCCCAAAAAAAGTCTGTTACGGTTTCCATTGTTTCACCATCTATTTGCCATAAAGTGATGGGACCAGATGCCATGATCTTAGTTTTCTGAATGTTGAGTTTTAAGCCAGCTTTTTCACTCTCCACTTTCACTTTCATCAAGAGGCTCTTTAGTTCCTCTTTACTTTCTGCCATAAGTGTGGTATCATCTGCATATCTGAGGTTATTGATATTTCTCCCAGCAATCTTGATTCCAGCTTGTACTTTATCCAGTCCAGCATTTCTCACGATGTACTCCGCATGTGAGTTAAATAAGCAGGGTGAAAATATACAGCCTTGATGTACTCCTTTCCTGATCTGGAACTAACCTGTTGTTCCATGTCCAGTTCTAACTGTTCCTTCCTGACTTGCATCCAGGTTTCTCAAGAGGCAGGTCAGGTGGTCTGGTATGCCCATCTCTTTCAGAATTTTCCACAGTTTATTGTGATCCACACAGTCAAAGGCTTTGGCATAGTCAATAAAGCAGAAGTAGATGTTTTTCTGGAATTCTCTCACTTTTTCTGTGATCCAATGGATGTTGGCAATTTGATCTCTTATTCCTCTGCCTTTTCTAAATCCAGCTTGAACATCTGGAGGTTCATGGTTCATATACTGTTGAAGCTTGGCTTGGAGAATTTTGAGCATTATTTTGCAAGTGTGTGAGATGAGTGCAATTGTGCAGTAGTTTGAGCATTCTTTGACATTGCCTTTCTTTGGGATTGGAATGAAAACTGACCTTTTCCAGTCCTATAGCCACTGCTGAGTTTTCCAAATTTGCTGGCATATTGAGTGCAGCACTTTTCACAGCATCATCTTTTAGGATTTGAAATAGCTCAACTGGAATTCCATCATCTCCACTAGCTTTGTTCTCAGTGATGCTTCCTAAGGCCCCCTTGACTTCACATTCCAAGATGTCTGGCTCTAGGTGAGTGATCACACTATCATTATTATCTGGGTCATGAAGATCTTTTTTGTATGGTTCTTCTGTGTATTCTTGCCACCTCTTCGTAATATCTTCTGCTTCTGTTAGGTCCATACCATTTCTGTCCTTTATTGTGCCCATCTTTGCATGAAATGTTCCCTTGGTATCTCTCTAATTTTCTTGAAGAGATCTCGTCTTTCCCATTCTATTGTTTTTCTCTATTTCTTTGCATACAATTGGGGAAGGTTTTCTTATCTCTCCTTGCTATTCTTTGGGACTCTGCATTCAAATAGGTATATCTTTCCTTTTCTCCTTTGCCCTTCGCTTCTCTTTTCACAGCTATCTTCACTGCGGCTTGAGATGGGTGCAAACCAAACTCAAGTAGGGAGACCTCTGGTGGTGACTGAGAAAAGTACAGTCTCACAGACTAGGCTGTGGGCCTGGAGGCTATGGAGGGATTCTGAGTCCCAGGGGGACAGACACGACCACTTTGGAGAAGGGGACAGCGAAGGGGAAGAAAGGTAAGTATCAGCAGGATACAGAAAGATACATAAGGATAAAGGAATTTTGAAAGGAAAATCAAAATGTTTACGGGGAAATGTTAGTAAGTTTCTGCTGTGTGAGGTGAGATGTTATTCTTCTTCCATCTCCCCAGGAAATAGTCTGTAAACTATTTATATCAGGGAAAGAAGGGAAGGAGGGAGGGAGGAAGGCCCCTGAAAGTAATAGGGAGGCTGGGTTAGACACACGATGCATGGAGAGAAGGAGACTCAGGAGGACACAGTTACTGACATCTTCAGTCACCATAGTTGTGTAACAGTCACGACTGTGTCCTGTGGGTAGAAACTGGGCGGAGATAGACTTTGATTCTCACTAGTTTGAGAGCAAGCCATGTAGAAATAGAATGGACTGCTTCAAGAGGCACTGAGCTCCCTGTCACCAGTAGGGCACAAGCAGAAATTGGTTGGCCATCCTCCAAAGAGGCTGCTCGTGTGATTTCTGCAAGAGATGGGATGTTGAGAGGTGAGCCTGAGACCCCCAAGATTTTGATGGAGGCTGAGAACATCAGTCTCTTCATCCTGGGTCCTCCCTTCTCAGCCAACTCATTCAGGTACTGAGGTGGAAGGTTTGATTGCATTCTTTTGAGGGAGGGTGCTAAGTTCCACCTATGTGTTCAGGTTAAGTCTGTGGAGACACAGGGCACATCTAGAAAGAAATGTAGGAGAAGGCAGAATCTGCAAGGAGAAAGGAGGGAGAAGAGTCATTGCTGATGGTCCAGAGCTTAGATTGCAAGAGTCCAGCATATTCTATCTGCTCCAGGCATTTAGACATCATTTTCCCTTGAGGGCTGTGTCCATTAAGGTCTCTTCAGGAAACAGAACCAGTCCAGGTGGTGCCCACGAAGATGCTGTAATAAAAAACTATTGACAGAGTGTGGGCAGGTTAGGGGAACAGGCAAGGAAGCAAGAGGCTCGTAGAGACTAGCAGCGAGGGGAAGCCCCCATTGAAGGGGTTAGGAGAGAAAATTGTATTCCAGGCCCCTTGAGAGCAGAAGCCATGGAGGAGGGGTCTCCTGAGGGAACCCTGATCATGGAGGTCACCCTTGCAGGTAGAGACATGCTGATGAAAAGAGAGTGGAGAGCATGGGAGAGATAGCCCAGTGCTCTCTCCTTTTACCTTCCAGAATCCCCCTTCCCCTTCCTCATTAACCCAACCAGAAGCCAGAGGCTGAAGAGCCAGGAGGACTCAGTCTGCAGGGATGAGGTCACCCCAGCACAGAGCCGAGAGACAAGGAAAGAAAAACGTGGAAGGGGCGACAACAGAGAATGAGCAGTGTAAGGGCTCCTTTCCTTGCCTTTTGTGATCGAGACTGCAGGCTGTGCCACAGGATACCGCTGTCTGGAATGCAGACACATCAGTGGGCCAGTTTGGACCATGAAGATGAGGGCAGAGAAGCTGTGGAGAGCCTGTCACCCGAAGACACAGGGCTGCTGCCCTGAGCCCACACGGCTGCCCTGAGGATTGTTACCTGAGAGAGATGCAAAGTAGCAAGTGGCTCCAGCTGCGGTCCTGTGCCCACCGAACTTATTACAGCCTTTATGGATTTTGAGAAGGACAGAGTCCCCATCTTTGAGAAGGCTTCAAGAGCTTACTGCATGTTCTGATAGCACTCCACAGGGACCTAGTTCCTCCCTTCTTGCCTAGGACCCCCATCCCGGTGATGGCTCAGAGCAGCTATTACCTTGCACAGAGAAGCTCTCTTCCAGTGTGAATGTCCTTCCAGTGATCTCTGCGAAGTGTCAGCCCCGAGTAGGGTGGGGCAGGCTGGGGCTGGGTTAGGATACTGCGGCTCTGTGTCTTCTCCCCAGTGGGTGTTCTCCCCATCGTGGCTGTGACTTCTCAGCCCCTGACAGCCCATGGCAGTTGCTGGTAAGAATCACTTCCTGCTGGGTTCTGAGTTGAGAAGACAGAGATGGCCCATCGTGCAGCACCATCTCACTTCCTGTGTAACTCCATTAAGCTTCCCCTGGAAGCAGCCAGGGCCACTGCTCAAGCCTCCCTGGTGAGTGTAGGATGCCTGGACTTGACAGGAAGTGTGAGGGGGTGGGGATGAGGGAGGAACAACAAAGCTTAGACCATTTGTATGAATTTCTGACGTCTATTTTGTGTTGATATTTCTTCAGCTTACAAAGCAATTTCTCAGAGTTTCACTCCATCTGAGAAGTTTGGAATAAACATTTTTCATTCTCATTTTGCAGATGAAGAAACCGAGCTTTCCAGGGGTAGAGAAACATACCCAGTGACGTGTCACTCGGAGCCAGCCAGGCTAGGAGTAAGGCCCAGTTTCTGGTATTTATGCCAGATCTTCTTCTTGTCCCAGAGACCTCTGCACGGTGAAAGAAAAACTCTTCTTTAGTGGACGTTTTGTGAAACAACACTTAGAAAATGCTGAAGGTCTCCCTCCTCCCTGCCCTGGTTGTCAGGGGACACATCATGGTGGCCCAGTTCCGTGAGTGACAAAGGCAGTTTCAGAGAGCTTGTCTGGACTCTTCAGGCCTGTACTTTACCACAAAGTGTGGGGTGTGTATGGCGTGTGAGTTATGTGATGACTGGGTATATAATGTGTGTTGGTGATGTGTGGTATGTGTGTGCCTGTGCGGAGTAGCATGTGTGTGTGGAGTTGTGTGTGTGTGTTGAGTCTTCATTTGAGGGTGTGTGGAAGTGTGAATGTGTGTGACATAATGGTTGGTGCGTGTGTGATATATTGTGTATGTGTGTTGTGTGTCAGTGTTGTGATATTCTTGTACATGAGTGTGATTGTGGGTCTTTCTGAGTCTGCTGGTTCAGTGAGTGTTATGGGTACATTCTCATGTGTGCTGATGGATGCGTGATATGCCATATGTGTGCTAGAAAGAAAAAGTGTGTGTGTGTGTGTGTGTGTGTGTGTGTGAGTGTGTGTATGTGCAGATGGCAGGTCTGGCACAGAGGCAGCCAGGACAGGAGGCTCACACCTTAGCAGTGTGTGTGTCGTGGCTCGCAGCCCCCAGGTGCTCGCCCTGGCGTCCCCACCTCGTTGGTCAGTTTGCCCAGCTGAGGCCTGGTTCAGTGTCAGCTGGGGCTTCCTCTGTTCTGAACAGGCCGGCATCCTTGGCACAGACCGGGATTTCACACTGGCTCGTCCCCAACTGCAGGTCCCCTCTGGGCCAGGCCAGCTGCCCCGCTCCCTTGGGACTTCCACCCACAAGAGAACCCCTCCCTGCCTAGGACGGGAGGAGCCAGCCCGGAGCTGGACGGAATGGCCACGTCAACAACTCTGCCCTCCCCGCCCCTGGAAACGGTCAGAACGAGCACCTGCCGCCAGCGCCCTACAAACATCAGCCTCACTGGTGGGGACGGCCGGGCCTCCTCGGCAGTCAGCCTCTTAGTGAGGCCTAGCCCGCCTTCCCCTTTCAGATGGCAAATCGCCGTTCATGCTCACCCACCTGCACCCTGACCCCTCACGCTGGTCTCTTTTATCTCTTTTAAAAGAGTGCTTTTCACCTTCTAACACTTTGTGTGATTTAATTGATTTGTTTCCTCTTTGTCTCTCCTTACTAGAATGTAAGCTCCAGGAGGGCAGGTGTGTGTTTGGTTTTTCATGTACTTAGAGGAGAGGAAGCAGGATGTTTAGAAGACACTCAAAATGTTTGTGGAAAGAAGGAAGGAAGGATGGAGGGACTTGATGCCAACCTCCCACCTAGGCCAAGCCATGGTGAGGGGTGTCGGGGAGTGTACTCGGTCCTGCTGGGGTCAGCCAGAGGCCAGAGGGCAGCTCCAGGGCTTCGGATAGAGGCCTGTCAGGCTCCCAGCCACCGGCCTCATGGGAGGGCACAGCTGTGGGTGGGAGGGGAGCTGGGAAGGATGTGTTCAGTTTCTGGGGACGGAGCTGCTGGCTGGGGATGCATTTAATTTAGCCCAAGTCTGGCACGGAGTCGGGGGAGGCGATTAATACAGACGGGGTGCTGTTCTTTCCTTGGGGCTGGAGCTGTGGCTGGGGGCCGGGTTGGATCAAGTGCGTTATTGGCCCAGAGCCGGGTGAGATAAACACACTCTTGGGACAGCCCTTCTTCCAGGATAGGATGGCCAGATCTTGCCTGCTGGGGCCACAGTGAACCAAGAGTTGGCATAGGACTTTAGAGCCTGCTACCCGTGTCCCATGTATGGACTCGTCTGGACCCCATCACCACCTGCCAGGGAGCTAAAGTTTCCACTTTACAGGTGGGGGGTGGGGAAGGGAAGCTGTGAGGGTGGGAGGGGCTTGCTGGAGGGTGGCTTGAACCCAGGGCTCTAGATCCAGTGCTTGCTCCTTCCTCTTCTGTCCCCCACATATGATAGAAAGAGACAGACCCCTTACCTGCTTCCGGTTGAGGAACAGGCCCACCGGAGAGATGGGGCAGCCCCTCTAAGCCTGCACCAGGCCCCATGCTGATGTCAGGAGGGCAGAGCCCCCCCAGGCTGGGAATCATCCAGCTTTGATCTCTGGTTTGGCTCCAGGTTCTTCAAGCCACTGCCACTCCCTGGGGCTCAGTTTCCCCACTTGGACAAGCCCCGTCAGCTGATGGTGGTCAGTTGGGCTCCAGTGAGACTCAGACACAGCTAGGCTTCCTACACGGTGGACTCTACTCACGGGCCAGGAGCTTCCAGAGGCCTCTGTGGGAACTCATGCTCAGCTTGCTTTCCTCCACTTTCCCTTCTCTTCCCATCCTCTTTCCCTCTTCCCTGGGTCAGGGGATCTGAATGGAGGCCAAGCAACTCAGCTGCTCTGCAGGGCATGCTGCCCAGCAGCCGCTCCAGCATGCCACTGTGGCCACCGTAGCAGCTGCCTGGGCAGGAAAGGACTTCATAGGGGGACTGTGACTTCATGGGGGAACTTGCTTGAAGTGCTGCTCACCCTAAGGTTTGAGTGATGATGGCGGGACCTCAGTTTATTAGTGACTTTCGCCTCAAAACGGGTCCAATGGAGGAAACACCCCAAACATCCACCAACAATGAGAATGGTTGAATGATGAATAAACAAGATGAGGTGTATCCATCCAACGGAATGTTGTTCAGTCATAAGAAAAGAATGGAATACTGATTCATGCAGCAACATGGATGAACATTACGCTGAGTGCAAGAAGTCAGTCATACAAGGTCACATGTTGTTTGAATCCATGTATCTGAACCAGAATAGGTAAATCCAAGAAACAGAAAACAGCCTGGGTGGTGGCGAGGGGCTGGGCAGAGGGGAGACTGGGGAGCGATGGCTTAATGAGTAAGGGGTCTCCTTTGGGGATGATGAAAATGTTTTAGAACTAGATAAAGGTGGCAGTTGCATGCTATTGTGAATGTGCTGCTGCTGCTTCTAAGTCACTTGAGTCGTGTCCAACTCTGTGTGACCCCATAGATGGCAGCCCACCAGGCTCCCCTGTCCCTGGGATTCTCCAGGCAACAAGTGGGTTGCCATTTCCTTCTCCAATGCACGAAAGTGAAAAGTGAAAGGGAAGTCGCTCACTCGTCTCCGACTCTTCGAAACCGCATGGACTGCAGCCCACCAGGCTCCTCTGTCCATGGGATTTTCCAGCCAAGAGTACTGGAGGTGAATGTGCTAAATGCCACTTAATTATAACTTTAAAGCAGTGAATTCTGTAACATGGATTTTAATTTTCATAAATTGAGTTAACACATTAATCTCAGCACCACCCCTCCTTCCCCAACCTCTACTGCCTCCAGATCCCACCACTAGCCCACCAATACCCCTTCCTCTTCTATAACTGAGATTCAACCCATCTTCAATTCCAGGCCAGCCCTGAGTGCAGGCAGAGGATTCTTAAGCCCCCTTAAACCGAGTCCATCCTTCCGGGGATTCACTCAGCTTAATGCCGCCATCCCCATTTAGCTAGTACTTACTGTATACCACCCCCCACTGAGCAGATGAGAAAATGATGCCCTTTCACAGAGGAGGAGCTGTGAGGTTCCCAGTGCCCCTACAATGCAGCTCTTCCATGGGTGGCTAGACCTCAACTCAGCCCATTGCACTGCCATGGCAGGGCTATAATCCTCCCAAACCACTTCAGACAAGTTTCCCCTCTGCCCCACTCCCAGTCTTCCTCCTTACACAGGGCCCTATGGATACAAGCCTGCCCCACCCAGGAGGATACGGACGTGGGTCAGATCCCTGAGTGGCAGCTGGCTTGTGCTTCAAGGTCACACCTGCACGGACCCTTATGTTCACTCAGAATCGCTCCCAGCATGAAAAGGAGCATGGGTTGAGCTGGAGACAGGAACCCAGCCGAGGGTGGTCGATTTGGTCCTCCCATCGCCCGCTTCCTAAATCACCAGCTCTATCATCCTCTATCATCCTCTCCTCATTCCAACGCTTGGCCAAATGTGTTCAGCTGAAAGGGCACACACATCCACGGCTCGTGGGACACTCATGGTCCAGGTCGGGGTGAATCATGCAGCCCCACTGTGTGCTCCAGGCCAGGGGACCGGACTGGTGTTGACCAGGCCAGGTGGCTGGGTGGAGAGGGCCCATGGGCTCAAAAGTCATCAGCACATCAGAAGTGAGTTCAAATCCTAATTTTGCCACTTCATATTTCTGTGAAGAAGTTAGTCTCTCTGGTTTTCCATTTCCTTATTTGTCAGAGAGGAAAAAGCAAGATAGTTGAGGAAAAAAGAAAACAAGCTTTTCATGTACCAAATGTTCAGGAGCGCCCACACACACACACCTCTGCTGGAGGGCAGGGTGGGGGGCTTTTGATGGGGGTGTGGAAAGGGAAGTCAGAGGTTCAACCCTGGGAGATATTTAGGGACCTGGGGGTGGGGAGGATGAGGCTGGGAAGGCTTGTAGGTGGGGGTGCCGCTGAACCAAGAGGCCCCCCGCCAAGTCTGGCTCCGCCTGCCACACTGGGGAGGTATCTTGGGAAGGCCAGCCAGGCAGGGAGCAAAGGGGTAGACACCAATCCAAACATCAAAGTCAGTCCTGAGGTTTTTGGCCAAATGAAGAGCCGCAGGAAACAAGCAGAGAGGCCCGAGAAACCCCATGTGTCTGAGCTCCCTGGGGTTTCAGAGACCTGAGCTGAGTGTCTGGGAGCCTTCTGGATTCTTTCCAGACCCCTGGCTAGCCCTGCTCAACAGTCTCCTTGACTCATGTCAGGAGAAGAGAGGAGAGAACACGGAGGAAGGGAGGGGAAGCCATGCAGCTGTTCCGGAGCTGGGGCCTTGGAAATTCGAGCCGAGCCACAGGCCGCCGGCAGGCAGGAGAGGGCCTCTTGGAAGCCCACTTCTGAGGCGCTGGCCCAGTCTCGCCAGCAGCCCTGGGATTAGCTCAGCAGCCTTCTCTGAGCTCTGAACATCTGCAGCCTGGCGTCCACTTCCCTCTCTCCCAGCCCCACGGGGCAGCCCCCTGAGATGGGGGTAGGGGGAGCAGACAGCTGCAACCCGGGAGAGGAGGTGGAAGGGGCCCTCCGACTGGCCTGAGACTCAGGGAGCACTGCAATGGTATAGGAGCCGCCTGGGCCTCATTCCAAAAATGCCTTCTCCTCCCCCCGCTTTGTGAGCCTGAAAGACATGGGGTTTAGGAGGAAAAGAAGGGAAATGACATCTGTACAGGCCCACTAGATACCAGGGAAGAGCTGGGCGCTTGGCTGATACAACTATCTCAAGGTTGGTCTTATCATTTACATCTTTTTTTTGAAAACAGGCTCAGAGAGGTTAAGTAACGCCCACAGTAACTCGGTAAGTTAGTAGCAGAGCCAAGATATAAATCCAGGTCACTCTAATTCTAAATCCTAAATTCTGTCTTTAGCCAGGGCCCAGAGGCTTCCTGGGTGACTCAGTGATAAAGAATCTGCCTACCAAGCAGGAGATGTCAGTTCAACCCCTGGGTCAGGAAGATCCCCTGGAGAGGGAAATGGCAACCCACTCCAGTATTCTTGCCTGGGAAATCCCATAGACAGAGGAGCCTGGTGGGCTACAGTCCATGGGGTCGCAAAGAGTCAGAGACGACTTAGTGACTAAATCACCACCACCAAAAAATTGGAAACAGGCAGGTCAGAATGGAACCCAGGGACAAGACTAGCCTTTTCTGCCTGCCTCAAGCTCAGTATAATCACTGCAAGGCTGAGGCCGAGGGCTGAGGAGGTGGGGAGAGGTAACGGGCTTTGCCAATTGCGCCTGGACTTGTTCTCACATTGCAGTCTGTACAGAAGAAAAGATCAGGTGACAAGTCAGCAAACTCAGTCCTAAGAGGCTCAGTTGAAAAGACAGGAGTGGGTAGCTTAGAGAAGGCTCAGAGGAGGCTGCATTGGTGCTGGCTTGGAGCATAGTGACTTACTCTGTGGGACCAAGTCAGTCAGGACAGGCTAGGTTTGGCTGTGATGATGAACAATCCCCAAATCTCAGTGGCTTACACACTCAAGGCTCATTTCTTGCTCATGTCCCAGTACGGGACAGGAGGGACTCCGCTCATCCTAGTCATTTAGGAATCCAAGCCAAGGGGGCTTTCCTCCAGACATGATTCCCCACCCTCCCTCCCCTCCCCTCAGTTCACTTCAGTTCAGTTATTCAGTCGTGTCTAACTCTTTTCAACCCCATGGACTGCAGCATGCCAGGCTTCCCTGTCCATCACCAACTCCTGGAACCTGCTCAAATTAAACTCATCCATCGAGTCAGTGATGCTATCCAACTATCTCATCCTCTGTCATCCCTTTCTCCTCCTACCCTCAATCTTTCCCAGCATCAGGGTCTTTTCAAACAAGTCAGTTCTTTGCATCAGGTGGCCAGAATATTGGAGCTTCAGCTTCAGCATCAGTCCTTCCAATGAATATTCAGGACTGATTTCCTTTAGGATTGACTGGTTGGATCTCCTTGCAGTCCAAGGGACTCTCAAGAGTCTTCTCCAACACCACAGTTCAAAAGCATCAATTCTTTGGCGCTCTGCTTTCTTTGTGGTCCAACTCTCACATCCATACATGACTGTTGGAAAAACCATAGCCTTGACTAGACAGACCTTTGTTGGCAAAGTGATGTCTCTGCTTTTTAATATGCTGTCTAGGTTTGTCATAGCTTTCCTTCCAAGGAGTAAGTGTCTTTTAATTTCGTGGCTGTAATCACCATCTGCAGTGATTTTGAAGCCCCCCAAAATAAAGTCTCACACTGTTTCCATTGTTTCCCCATCTATTTGCCATGAAGTAATGGGACCAGATGCCATGATCTTAGTTTTTTGAATGTTGAGTTTTAAGTCAACTTTTCCACTCTCCTCTTTCGCTTTCATCAAGAGGCTCTTTAGTTTTTTACTTTCTGCCGTAAGTGTGGTGTCATCTGCATATCTGAGGCTATTAATATTTCTCCCGGCAATCCTGATTCCAGTTTGTGTTTCACCCAGCCCAGTGTTTCTCATGGTGTACTCTGCTGCTGCTGCTGCTGCTGCTACTAAGTCACCTCAGTCGTGTCCGACTCTGTGCGACCCCACTGATGGCAGCCCACCAGGCTCCCCCAACCCTGGGATTCTCCAGGCAAGAACACTGGAGTGGGTTGCCATTTCCTTCTCCAATGCATGAAAGTGAAAAGTGAAAGTAAAGTTGCTCAGTCGTGTCCGACTCTTTGCAACCCCATGGGCTGCAGCCCACCAGGCTCCTCCATCCATGGGATTTTCCAGGCAAGAGTACTGGAGTGGGGTGCCATCATGTACTCTGCATATAAGTTAAATAAGCAGGGTGACAATGTACAGCCTTGATGTACTCCTTTTCCTATTTGGAACCAGTCTGTTGTTCCATGTCTGGTTCTAACCGTTTCTTCTTGAACTGCATGCAGATTTCTCAGGAGGTAGGTCATGTGGTCTGGTATTCCCATCTCTTGAAGAATTTTCCAGTTTGTTGTGATCCACACAGTCAAAGGCTTTGCCATAGTCAATAAAACAGAAGTAGATGTTTTTCTGGAATTCTCTTGCTTTTTCTATGATCCTACACATGTTGGCAATTTGATCTCTGGTTCCTGTGCCTTTTCTAAATTCAGCTTGAACATCTGGAAGTTCTCCATTCACCTACTCTAGAAGCCTCACTTGGAGAATTTTGAGCATTAGTTTGCTAGCATGTGAGATGAGTGCAAGTGTGCGATAGTTTGAGCATTCTTTGGCATTGCCTTTCTTAGGGATTGGAATGAAAACTGACCTTTTCCAGTCCTGTGGCCACTGCCGAGTTTTCCAAATTTGCTGGCATATTGAGTGCAGCACTTTTCACAGCATCATCTTTTAGGATTCGAAATAGTTCGGCTAGAGCCCCCTCTCTCCCTCCACTACCCTCAACACTGTAGCAAGAGGTGAACCGCACACTGGCTTCTAAAACTTCCCATTCTATTGGTTGAAGGAAGTCATGTGGAAGCATGTAGTTTCAGGGGGCTGGAAGTGCAAACCCCCCCATGGGCAGCATGAAGGACTCAGGACTGGAAGGAGTAACTGGGTTATGGGTAAATGCATTGAGGTCAATTTCAAGTCCATGGTGGTGTGACCTTCCCTGGGAAATTGTGAGTACCCACCAACAGAAGTATGCCAGCCAAAGCAGGATGGGCACATGGGAGGAAGGTGGCAGAAGAGACTCTGCCATCACTGGGATGATGGGATATGGCCTGCATGGTGTTGGGTAAGGGCAAAAGGGCACTGGAGCCAGAGGTGCCTGTGTTCAAATCCTCTTCTCTCTTTTTAGCTGTGTTACTCTGTGCAGACTACCTACCGTGCCTGGGATCCAGCAGTTTCCTTTGTTACATGGGGATAATAATGATGCTGGGAAAGACTGAAGGCAGGAGGAGAAGGGGGAAACAGAGGATGAAATGGTTGGATAGTGTCACCTACTCAATGAACATGAGTTTGAGCAAACTCCAGGAGATAGTGAAAGACAGGAAAGCCTGGTGTGCTGCAGTCCATGGGGTCACAAAGAATCGGACACAACTTAGAGACTGAACAACAACAGCAATAATGCCAACAACATCTGTGAGGATTAGATGTCTATAGCACACAATGCCTGGCGCGTGGGAAGCTTGAGTCAAGTACTGCACGCATGCTAAGTTGCCTCAGTCATGTCCAACTCTTTGTGACCTGATGGACTGTAGCCTGCCAGGCTTCTCTGTCCATGGGATCCTCTAGGCAAGAATACTGGAGTGGGTTGCCATGCCCCCCTCCAGGGGATCTTCCTGATGCAGGGATCAAACCCGTGTCTCTTATGTCTCCTGCATTGGAAGACAAGTTCATCAGTTGCTCTTATTGTTGTTCTCACTCCTACACAAGATCCTATGACCTTCCCCTCTTGAAATCCTTGGCAGCGTCTCTTCCTGGGCCTCTCACATCCCTAAGACATTAGTTAGCTGCCAAGGCAGAGCTGGGAGAGTGCTGTGCATGGCCCAAAAGTTTCTCCCCCACCGTTATGCCATGGCCTAAGAGGTAGAATGCTTTCTGGGACTTTCTCTAGCCCACTTCTGCCCCCCCAGTATATTTTCCACTCTTCCTGCCTCCAAGTCTGATTACAAAGCATTTACCTTCTCCAGCTCATCCCCAAATCTTCCCTAACAACCACTGATCCAACTTATGTCTGCAAGATTTTGCCTTTTGCACACTGTCATAGAAATGGAGAGTCAGAGTATGCAACCTTTCTGCTGTATCCTAATTTATCTACTCTCGAGGTTTGGTTGTATTAGATGAGAGATTACTCTATCTTCCTTTTCCCTTTCTCCCTGTCCAGCTGCATCGCTGGCATTTGTTCCTTGGTTGCTATCTTCATAACTCTAAGTACTATATGCATATCTCCAGCTTAGAAGGTATCCCCAAGGCTTTCTGAGATAAAGCTTTTTACATCCCCACAAGCATTAAAATAACCATTTCAGAGACATCAGCAGGAGGCTTGGTAGAGAGAGGTGGTGTGTTTCAGAAATGAGGGCTTTAGGAGCATAGATGATAGAATAAAGTTAAGAGAAGTTTTCTGGAAGAGGCAAGACGAGCTGAACCTTGTCCACTTTCCCAGGGCAGCTGCTCACCCATCGCTCTGTCTGTGAGCCTTGACTTGCAGTATCTCATTCAGACACCAGGGGGAGGACAAGGGGCTTTGCTGGGATGTCCTCTCCTCTGATAGAAAGAAGATAGCTCCGCTTTCCCCGCCCCCATTCCTCCGAGCCTGTAAGGAGTTGCCTCTAGGTTCTCAGCTCCTAGCCCTCAATCTGATCAGAGGTTTGAGTCTATGCATGATATCTGTAGCTTCCAGGTCTTCTGTTCGTGGATAGGTCTCATCTGCACTCCATGTTCTCAAAGTGTGGTCCTTAGAGCCCTCACACGGGTACCAGTCTGTAGACACATACATTTCTGGGCCCTGCTCCAGACCTCTCATCAGGAGCTGGGGCCCAGGAACATGCATGTTTCATACTCAGCCCAGCTTCCTCTCATACACAGGCAACACCAAAAACTAATGTTGAAGGCTTTCCATGATCTTACCCCATCAAACCCCTTCCTCATTTTCTCCCCTGTTCTCCATAGTCATTTCTCTGTAATGGGTTCATCATTTGAGGAAACACAGCATATTTGATTCTTGGAGGCTGAGTCTCTCACATGGAATTAACGTATCTTTAAAGTCTTTCAGGTGGCTCAGTGGTAAAGAATCTGCCTGCCAAGCAGGAGACGTGGGTCAGGAGGAAGGCATAGCAACCCATTCCAGTATTCTTGCTTGGAGAATCCCCATGGACAGAGGAGCTTGGCGGGCTACAGTCCATGGGGTTGGAAGGAGTCGGACAGGACTGAATAGGGCCTGTAAGCACCATCTACCCCACCGCAGTCTGCAATTTGGAAGACTACATAAGACTCCCCACATTTTAGTTTCCAAGAAGTCCATTAGAATATTATCTGATCTGCACTTCAGTTTTCCCAAAATGTAGTTCCTGGAACCTTTGAGTGGGAATCACTCATCATTTTATAAAACAGTTTTAATACACATCTTAATATCGATACTTTTTATTTTAATACCAAAATAAGGAAGAGGAACAGAGTGTCCAAATAAAGAAAAGTCCTCTGCATTAATAAATTTAACTTTATGGAACTTTCATTCTGTTGCCCTCAGTTTTTCTGTTTTGTGCAAACAAATGAAAAATTCACCACAGACCAGCTTGTGTTCTTGGGCTGGAGTTTGGGGAGCAAGCTGATGTGAGGACTTGGTTTGAGAACAACTCCATGCTAGGCGGCTGTGTTGTGATTGCAGTACTAAGGCAGAGTATCAATACTGGACTTTTGGTACGTATTTTGTGTAATATCGATACGTGACATTTTAAATGAAAGAGAGAGGTGGTGGTTTTCTACATTTGGTCCTCATGATGTTTTAAGGGTTGAGAGTTTAAGAAAATGATGCCATTCATAAATCTACTGTCTGCTGTGAGGACTCAGATGGGCCTAGAACCTGTGGACAGTTGTAGGTGCTGCCCTGTGGGCAGCAAGGTCAGGCGAGTGAAGGGTGGAAAGTTGCGTGGTGGGGTGATGAAGGAAGGAGCTGGGAGTACATTCTACACATGAGCACCAAGAAGGTCGTGATGTGGCTGTCCTGAAGGACTGGTCCATGAAGAAGTGAGCTGCCCTACACTCTGAGACACTAGAAAGAAGAGCTAGACCCAGTAGCAAGAACTTTCAGCGAGGAAAATGTAAACTTAATAGAGGAAAGATGTTCTAGGAATCAGAGATGCCTAAATATAGAAAGTGAGCCTCTCGTTTTCACACACAGAGTTTGAAGAAGTCATTCATCTGGGAAGTGATGGAGAAGCTTACTGCATTTAAACAAAAACAATAAAATTAAATAGAAATAATGGAAATAACAGTTTTACATTGATAGTACTTGACATATATAAAGTTGTTTTGGTACAACTGCAGTTTTAAAATACTCTTGAGAGGTAGATTGAAAACTATTCTGACTTCAGGTTCAAGATGGCAGATTGAGGATACACAGCAGTGCCCAAACAGAGGAAAATGCCAGCTCCCGAGGCGCTTACAATCTAGAAATTCTCTAGCTTCCGTATTATCCTTGAGACACTGGAAAAACTTAGGGACAGGGCAAAATAAGACGATATAAGGAAAAAGAAAGGCAGTTATAAGCTCCAAGGGAAAAAAGAAAAAAAAAAATAGAGACAATGTAATTATAGTTTCCGCAGTGTAGTGGTTATCACATTTGCCTCAGAGTGTAATTACAGTATCCTATTGATTACATAGGAAACCATATGTAGTCATAAGAATGTAAACACTATTTTTGACTTTTAGAAACAATTTACAGAGCATAGAAACTTAGTGATGACTGAAGATAGAATGCCAGTGTTAACATTTTTGACAATATAAAAATAAATGCATAGTCAGCGGAATACTTGTGTTAAAGATGGGGAAGTGAAATAAAAAGTAGGTGTGTTAATAGCTTCATTCTCATTCAAGATTGTTGAGATATTGACTAGAGTTGATAAAACAAGGGATAGAAGTGTAAGTACATTCTTTAAATGTTCAGAGGTAAACAGAAGACATAGACTGGACAGATTCACAGGCAGGTGATGAAACGGAGGAAGAGAAAAAGGAGGATGTTTTGTGAACTAAATTTTTGTTTGTCATACCAGGGAATCCATAGATTACCTAAAGTCCGTAAATCAACAAATGGAACCACAGGACTTCCCTGGTGGCTAAAACTCTGCATTCTCAATGCAGGGGGCCTGGGTTCTAGTTCCCTGGTCAGGCAACATGCTGGCTAAGAATCCACACATTACAACTAAAGATTCCACACGCCACAGCTGCAGGGTGAAGATCCCATGTTCTTGCTGCAACTGAGACCCGGCACAGCCAAATAAATAAGATAAACATATATTTTAAAAAATAAATGGAACCATCAGCATTTTATTTAGTGTTTCAGAGGCTTATCACCTAAATAATAAGATAAATGGTTAAACGAGGTTTCCTTGAGGCAATGAGTCAGTGGTAGAAAGGACTGGAGCAAGAACCTTGTTTTCCATGACATAATGGGCATAACATTTTTTTAATTACAAAAAAACCCTACAGTGTAATATATTATTTTCATGTTGTTAAAAAATCAAAATAAACCATCCCCATTATAATATAGGAAGAAACTGAGGCTCAGAGAGGCAAGATGACTTTGTTTAGGTCACAGCACAAGGAAGGAGAGTGACCAGGAATGAATGCCATATCTCAGGACACAGCTCCTCCGAGCTCCACGGGGCTGCTCCAAAGAGCCGTGAGAGCTCCTTTCATTGTGCTTCTGTGATTCACCATCCATTCGAGCTGCTGTGCCTTTGCACCTGCTCTTTTCTCTGCCTAGGGGGCCCCTCCCAACTTCTTTTGCTGGCATGCGTCTGTTCATTTATCACGACCCAGCCCTATGTCAGTTCCTCCATAACAAGGACTCTTCTTTTGTCTTCTTCCTGTACTCTGTCCCTGTAATGTTTATTTATGATCCCACTGGATCATAAATATTTGGCTATCCATCTGTACATGTTTCTGTCTCATTTGCTAGTCTATGAACCTTTCAAGGCAGAGGTCTGTGTCTGATTCAACACCATACCCTAGCTCCCACCCCACTGCCTGCCCCTGGGTCTTCAAAAGCGTTTCCGGAATTTGTGAATGGGTGGAGCGCATGTGTCTGTGACTCTAAGATTCTGGGCTGGTGGCCGAGCCCCAAAGCCTGGCCGTGGGCCTGACAGCTGTGGAGGAGCTGCTCCGTCAGGCTCACACGCATCCCCGAGTGACTGTCCTTCTCTCAGCCTTCATATTCCATCCCCTCCTATTTACTTGTTCTCCACTCACATCCCAAGGCTTATCTGCAAATCTCAGTGTTCCCAAAAGGCATGCTTTGGGAGCCAAGTGGAACCTTCCATCTGGATTGTATCAAGTCACTGACAAAGTTCTGTCCCCAAGTCAGCAGAGGCTGGAGGAAGGCTTTGGGGGAAGACCTTTTCTCCGTAGAGGAACTAACCCAGAGAAAATGATAATAATGTGCTGGTAGGAGCTGCTGAAAGTGGTGGAAACAGAGGAATGCACAGATTGAGCAGCTCTTAGACGTGTGTCCCCAGGCAGGCTCTTGGCGTCTCTGGGCCTCTGTTTCCTCATCTGGATCATAGGAAAGTGGTAGATGCCTTTATGTCAGACGGGGTTTGCATGAGACAAAGCATGAGAACAGGTCTGGAACGACACTGACTCCGAGTTGGTGCTCTGTCTATCTGTGCCTCTTCCTTTCTCTACAGTCATTTTTTTTTTTTAATTTTAATTTTTTAATTTTTATCACAGGGAGCCACTAACACGGCTTAAGAGGCAAATCCTTCTGTCATTACAACAAAAACTAGTTTTCCACCCCATCCTCACTATTAATTTTTCCCCAGAGGCAACCGTTTTCAATTCTTTAAACAATTCTGGTATTTACTTGCATATTTCAAAATAACTTGCTTGTGTCGTTATTTTTGTTTTGTTTTCAGGTTTCATCTTTTTAATCATCCTGGTAAAGGATATCCTAAATGTTACGTGAGACACAACAGAACATTTTTTATTTTCAGTATTAAGAAAAAAATGAGGGAGTTTCCCAGCAGCCTAGGGGTTACGAATTCCGTCTCTCACTGCTGTGGCCCAGGTTCAATCCCTGGTCAGGGAACTAAAATCCTGCAATCCATGCAGCACAGCCGAACAAACAAAAAAAGAAACTTCCATATAATCAGACAGAGTGCTGGAGTGAAAAAACCTCTAAGTAATCATGTTCTTGGCCTTCCCTGGTAGCTCAGATGGTGAAGAATCTGCCTGCAGTGCAGGAGACCTAGGTTCGATCCCTGGATTGGGAAGATCCCCTGGAGAAGAGAATGGCAACCCATTCCAGTATTCTTGCCTGGAGAATTCCAAGCACAGAGGAGCCTGGCAGGCTATAACAGTCCATGGGGTCGCAAAGTGTCAGACACGACTGAGTGACTAGTACTTCACTTCACATTTCAGTCATGTTCTTGATTTCTTATAGTTAACCGTTGGAAATTATTTCCCAACAATGATTAAAAATTGTGTACAGGTTTTTAAAAAATGTTCCTAGATGTACTTTATTTAAAACAATCCATCTAGTTAAACTTTTTTTTTTTTTTTTTTTTTTTGGTCAGAACCAAATAATACTGGGAGCCTGAACTGAAAAAGTGGTAAAAAAGGAAAAAAATACCCAGACTCTACAAATGTCTCAGAATTTTTCTTTAAACAGGAGAAAAAAAATTTTAAAACACATGGAGCTTTCTGAAAGGTCTTTAACAAGCTACCTTGGGAGCTCAATTGAAAAAAGAGGTAGATGTACTAAAAACAGATGTTTCCGTGCAGCTCCAAAAATCTTTATAAATACAGCCATTTGGAAGGATGGTCCTGGATCAGAAGTTTTATTCCTTGTGTATCTACACGGGATGTGCATGCATCTCAGTTGTCATAATTGTCCCTGTAATTTCCTCCTAAATAGTGGTCATAACCACCCTGACTTCTGCCACCATAGTCTCTGGATCTTCCATGTCCATATCCATATCCTCCAGGTCAACTGTCATACCTGTCACTTCCATAGTCCCGGTCCCCACCTCCTCTAGAGTAACTGTGACCACACCCACAGGCTCAAAGTCACCTCCTCTTGTTCCCCGAGGCCAACTTGCCCAAGTGGTCTACATGGATCTGACAATTATCAGAGACTTTCCATTCAAGGCTCTCATAGCATCGGAGGCACACTCTGGACTGTTGAAGGTGGTGAAACCAAAACCCTGGGATAGCTGTGTCTTCCAGTCTTTGACCTTGACCACCCCAGAAACAGGTCAGAAGCTGCTGAAATGATCTTCCAGAGCGCGCCCATCAGGGCTGAAGTTGAGTCCTCCCACAAAGAGCTTCCCTTCTTCAGGGCATGGCAGTAAATTCAAGTCCTGGAAATGAAGACGTAAAAAGGCCAAAGAGACAGCTACTGTGAAGGAGCTGAGAGACTGGGCTGTAATGGTACTTTTTAATTCATCTACTGAAGGGCATCTTGGTCGATGCTAGCTTTTGGCAACTCTGAATAAAGTTGCTGTAAACCTTTGTGTGTAGGTTTTTGTGTGGACTTAGGTTTTCAACTCATTTAAGTGAATAGCAAGGAGCACCATCTCTGGATTGTATGGTAAATCTATACTCAGTTTTGTAAGAAATTTCAGACTGTCTTCCAAAGTGGCTGTACCATTTCGCATTCCCACCAGCAATAAATAAGAGTTCCTGTCATTTCGCATCTTCACCAGCATGTGTGTGTGATCAGGCTTTCAGATATTCTAATAGGTGTATAGTGAGAGAAAAGTGAAAGTGAAGTCTCTCAGTCATGTCCGACTCTGCAACCCCATGGACTGTAGCCCACCAGTTCCTCCATCCATGGGATTTTCCAGGCAAGAGTACTGGAGTGGGCTGCCATTTCCTTCTCCAAGGTGTATAGCGGTATCTCACTATTTTAATTTGTAAGTCACTGACATATAATTTTGAGCATCTTTTCATATGTTTATTTGCCATCAATATATCTTCTTTGAGAAGGTATCTGTTCACATCTTTTGCCTATTTTTTAGTTGGTTGGTTTTTTTATTGTTCAGTTTTAAGAATTCTTTGTATATTTTAGACATAAGCCTCTATCAAATTGTGTTTTGCAGATATTTTCTCTCAATCTTTGATGTGTCTTTTTATTTTATTAATGTACTGAGCTTCTATTATTATTATATGTTTAACTTCTAAGAGTTCATTTTTGTTCTCTACATGTTCTTTTTAATAGTTCCTTCTTTTTGTTTCATGTATAGAAAAATTCTTCCCATCTCTCTGAAGATATTCATGACAGTTTTTTCCTGAAGTGTTCCTCTCCCTGCAACCCTCTGTTTTTTTCCAAAGTGCTTTTATTTCTTAGAGGCTCTCCCCTAACAACAGGGGATTCTTGTTTGCCTTCTTGTCTGAGGAAGACACCAGAATCTGACTGTACACTCTGTCTGTGTTTGTGTTTGGGGATGTGGGGGAGGGGAGGGTGTGCTTCTTTCTAGGGTAATTGGGCCAACATTTTTGAGGGGAGACTTTTTATCCAGTCCTTGCTGGACCTCGCTACTAGTACTTTGGGATTTGAGTGGGAGAAGAAGCCTAGAAGTTCAACATCTACTAAGTAAATTTCCATTTCATCCCTATTTTAAATACTCCATACTCATCTATGTCTGCTCTCTTCCTGTCTGGAAATCCTTATTTTATCTTCAGATAGTGAAGCTTCAGGTTTCTGCTGAGGTGCAGAACAGTTTACCACCTGTCTGGTGAGGCAGGGAATGGGTCTGGGATTAAACTGCTTTTTAGACTTTTGGGGGCATAAAACATTATGAGTTTATTCCATGAGGAAATTTTCATTTTCCCCCAGTGTTTTAATACTCAACAAGAATAACATCTAATGTCTTTTCATATTATTTGTAGGCTTAAATTTTTAAATTAGAAGTGGTGATACTAGATAAGATATAATTCACACTAGTTTCTAATCATCTTCTTTTAATAAGAATTTGATGAGATTATTTTGTCACCCTAAAATAAGATTTTACTAAAATGTATACTTTTCTGTCATTTGTTCATCCAAAGATCCAGCTTTATTATCCTCAGTCTGTATTTATAATGAATGAATTTGAATGAAAAATTCCTATCAAAAAGTATTTCTATACATTTTATTTTAACTAGTTTCTATTGGAATATTGGAGAAGGCAATGGCACCCCACTCCAGCACTCTTGCCTGGAAAATCCCATGGATGGAGGAGCCTAGTAGTCTGCAGTCCATGGGGTCACTAAGAGTCAGACATGACTGAGCGACTTCCCTTTCACTTTTCCCTTTCACTCACTGGAGAAGGAAATGGCAACCCACTCCAGTGTTCTTGCCTGGAGAATCCCAGGGATGGGGGAGCCTGGTGGGCTGCCGTCTATGGGTTCGCACGGAGTCGGACACGCCTGGAGCGACTTGGCGGCAGCAGCAGCATTGGAATATAGTTGATTTACAAGGTTGTGTTAGTTCCTGCTGTACAGCAAAGTGAATCAGTTATACATATACATATAGTCACTCTTTTTTAGATTCCATGCCCATGTATGTCTTTACAGAGTACTGAGTTCCTAGTGCTATACAGCAGGTTCTTATTAGTTATCCATTTTATAGTAGTGTGTATATGTCAATCCCAATTCCCAACTTATCCCTCCTGCCTATATTTTATTTGAGTAGACTCTTCAAGGTGTTCTGTGTTCTAGCTAGCATTATCTAACATTTATTGTTTCCATGGGTTTAAAAAATAAACTTTCTATCTAGTAGTCATGTCTCCTTAGGCTCCTCTTAGCTATGACAATTTCTCACACTTTTTGTGTTTTTTATTATTATCTTCAGTTTTGAGAAATACTTTTCAGGTATTTTGTAAAATGTCTTTCACCTGGGATTTCTCTGATATTTCTTTGGTGATGACACTTGGGTTACATGTTTTGAAGAGAAAGACCACAGAGGCACAGCACCATTCTCATCATATTGTATCCAAAGGACATGATATCAACATGGCTTATCACCGATGATATTAACTTTGATTACCTGACTGAGACACCACCGACTGTCAGGTTTCTCCCTTCTAAAGTGAATCTGTCCATCCACTCCCAACCCTGTAATCTTTGGAAGGAAGTCACTACGCACAACCCATATTTAAGGACTGGGTGTTATGCTCTACTTCTTGAGGGCAACTATGTGCATAAATTATTTGGAATTCTTCTGTACAGATTTGACTAGTCTTCTCTGATTATTTATTTAGTCCTTATTTGTATCAGTATGAATTCAGGAGCATTTATTTTATACTTTGAGTTATAATCCAATATTACTTTAGTTGCTCAAATTGTTCCAACTTCGGCTGTTAGGAGCTTTTCCAGCTGTCATCCTTGCTCTTGGATATGCCCTCACCATTGTGTGTGCGTTGTGTATGTGTGAGCACTTTCCTACTTTTTGATCCCAGGCTTGTTTGTATATTTCCTTCCCCAACTCTAGAACCATCCATTTTTCCAAGGAGTCCTGGTTCCTTTTGTTGGAGAGGGGTATTGGAAAACAAGATCTGGGTGCTGGATATGCTCACTGATATTGGGATGTTGTAGCTTCTAGGCCTGCTCAGCTGACAAAAGAAAAATTGTGTGTGTAAATACTAAACCACACACACACACACATACACACACACACATCTATAAATAGTTCTGTATGTAACCATCTATATGGTATGTATATTAAGTTAAACATAAATTCATCCCATTTCCTTCCCCTTCCACTCTAATCCATTAAGAAGTGCATCATCCTAGCCTCTTCTCACTCATTTGTAACCTCCCACTCCAACAGTGAGAAACCATGACCATTTACCTGTTCATTTACCTACTCACTCACTTCCACTACACATGTATAGATCATCAGAACTGTTAATCTGTAAAGTCATGGGAAAGAATTAGAGTACAACTAGAAAATAGTGATTATGCACAGTTTCTTTTGCTTCTACTCTTATTTCATCTCCAAAGTTACTCAGGTCAGCAACTTTTCCCCCGTCTCCTTCAATCAGCCTCATTCATACATTTGCAATGAAGTTAGATCATTTCACGGAGAAGGCAATGGCACCCCACTCCAGTACTCTTGCCTGGAAAATCCCATGGATGGAGGAGCCTGGTGGGCTGCAGTCCATGGGGTCACTAAGAGTCAGATTCGACTGAGCGACTTCACTTTCACTTTTCACTTTCATGCATTGGAGAAGGAAATGGTAACCCACTCCAGTGTTCTTGCCTGGAGAATCCCTGGGACGGGGGAGCCTGGTGGACTGCCGTCTATGGGGTCACACAGAGTCGGACACGACTGATGTGACTTAGCAGCAGCAGCAGATCATTTCATCATATTATACATTCCATCCTGGGATAGATATCCCATCCTAGATAAAAATCACCTAAGTGTTTTTTAAAAATTTGCAATGTTAAATTTCATTGTGCTATAAAGTTCTATGGATTTTGACAAATGCACCATTACAACAACATATAGAACAGTTTCAAAGTCCTTAAAAATTCCCCAATGATCTACCAATTCAACCCCCCCTATTTCCTGGCAATCAGTGGCAATTACTTTCTCTACAGATTTTCCTCCTCCAGAATGTCACATATTAATACTTGGAATCATACAGTATGTAGCCTTTTCAAACTGGCTTCTTTCTGTTAGCAATATGTGTTTAAGATTCATTCATGTTTTTTCTCAGCTTCGTAGCTCACTTCTTTTTATAATTGAATAATATATAATTGTATGTATATACAATTTTGTGTGTTTATCCATTCACCTATTGAAGGACATCTTGGTTGCTTCATTTGGGGGATTTATAAATGAAGCTGCTATAAATATTTGCCTGAGGGTTTTTGTGTTGGCGTAAGTGTTTAAATCAGTTGAATAATTAAATAGACTTTTGACTAATCATTCCTCGTTTTGGCTTCCCCTTCATACCCACTTCCAGAGAAAAGGGATGTTTTTTATTTCCAAGCCTTGAGGGGTTCTGCAATGTAGATCAGCTTGCTTCATGTCTCCCTACCTGCCCGCTTGTGGTTCAGCTCTCTCTGGTCTGCTACATAAGTTACACTCCCATCAGCTTTCCAGCCTGGAAAAGTATGTCGCATAATCCCCTCTCATAGTCCCATTAGTTTTGTGGGTTTATATCTTGACCCTTTCATGGTCATTTTGGTGGGATGGAGTGAATGCTAATGTCAGTGTTCCACCCACCAGTTTCAACCAGAAATTCCAACTCCCCCAACCCTTACCCCTGCTTCTTTTCTCAGGGATGGAGATTTGATCTCCTTGGGGATGTGAAGTCAGGGCTGCTGTGACTCCAGGAGAAAGCAAAGGGAGAAAAGACCCTTTGCTCCCAGTCTTTCTCGCAGTGCCCGTGGGTCAGGATCTCATTTCCAACCCCCTGCCCTTAACAATCTAGACCTTAGGGCTTTGAAGGCTGGAACCTGTCAGGAAGGGAGGGGAACTGGCTCAACATTCTGAGCTGGAGGCCTCAGAGCAAGGTCCTGTGTGGCTATGGCTTACCCTGGGAAAATGGCCCAAATGGCAGGATAGGAGGGAGGGGCAAAGAGAGCAAGACTCCAGGAACAGATTGGAGCCAAGTATTTCTCGAGTCCCTGTTTGGTACCTCCACGCTCACCTTCCTAACAAACAATGTCTTGTAGAAAACCTTCTGGGGGGTGGGGGCATGATAGTGATAGAGAAACCAAGAAAGAAGGTGAAGTCAGGGACGCAATGAAGAAATTAGATAATTGGTCATTGAAGAGAATAACCTCTGTCTGCCCAGCCTCTGATCTCCTTTACCCTGATCTCTTTTTACTCTACCCAGAGCAACTTCTCCCTGGGTGATTCCATCCTGAATTGTTCTCACTCTCAGTAGGGATCGAAAGGCCTCCCCAAGTCATAGCTCCAGCCCCAGTCCCCTTCCTGAACTCTAGCTGAGTTGCGATGCCTTGCCCTGGATGTAGCATACCTATCACAGCCACGGGTACCCTGTGCCACGCTTTCCCTCCTCCCATCAGAGCCCATCATCTGTGTTGGGTTTCCTAAAGATTCTTCCAAGTTCCTGATTCACTTATATATCATCTTATCTCTGTGAAGTGTGATGCATTTATTTTGTAGCTTTAAAGTATCTTTGCAATAACTTTTTAGGTCTTTGGGTGAAGGGCTATGTGACATGAAACTTGAAAGAACAATTATCTCCTTTGCTGGGGTTCTTTTTTTTTTTTTTTTGGCCATGCTGCGAGGCATGTTGGATCTTATTAATAGTTCCCCAACCAGGGATCGAACCTGCACCCCCCTGCACTGGAAGAGTGGAGTCTTAACAACTGGACCTCCAGGGAAGTCCCTGCTAGGGTTCATTTTGGAAGGGTCTTGTGGTACTCCTTCAGGCCCAAAACCATCCTAAGACTGGTGAAAGTTTGCCTTCTTTGGAAAAGGATGTTCCCAACGTCTTAGGAGAGCACAGTTTAGGGTCTCACAAGCACTTGGAAGTTTTTCTTACTTTATCTTTCATTCTTTCTCTTACATCATCTCTTATCTCTCACTGGGGTTAAGAACAGCTTCCCAGGTCCCTGGTTTCCCTTTTGGAAAATGCACTGGAGGTTTTGTTCCCATGGGATGGATGGGATGAAAGTCTGGTTCCAGGGATGACTCAATAACAATTTAAACAATTAGCAGAGGTTTATGCAATGTTCTTACTGTCCCTGGGCCTGTGCTAGCAGAGCTTTACTGCCTATGAGCAGAGCCCAGATGCCTTGTCCTGTCATCAAAGCCACTCAGCATCTGTAGCATTTCCCTTATGTTGGGGCTGAAAAGAGTCAGTGGAGCATTGAGGTTAGGAGTGTGGGCTCTGTATTCAGACAACTTGGCTTCCCAACCAACTCTGCCACATACTGTGTGACCTTGGGAAAGTTACTCAACCTCTCTGTGCCTCAGTTTCCTTCTCTGTAAAGTGGTGAGTGATGGTAATAATAGTATGTGCCTCATGGAGTTTTTGATAAGACTAAATGAATTTGTAAGTGAAAAGGGCTCAGAACAGTGCCTGATGCTGAGAAAGTGCTGTCAGCTACTCCTTGCATCCCAAAATAGTCCCTCTCCAATCAGCCTGGACCATTTCCTGTTCCCCTGTCTAATTCTGAATTTCTGTTAACTAGGCACAAAATAAATTCTCTTTCTCTCTTTATCCTCTTCTTTTCCTTCTATTATCAATGATAACTATCATTTATTGACCATTTGCTACAGGCTAATTATTTTTCAAGTGTTTTTTTTTTTTTTTCCAAAACTCACAACCCTGATAGACTGGGAACATCACTCATTTTATGGATAAGAAAACTGTGCCTTAGAGAGGGAAAGTCAGTGTTTGATCCAGCAAAATGCTAAGTGGCAGATCTGCAAGTTTAACTATTTCCATCTCCTCTGTCTCCCATAGCAGGCTACCTCTCCCTGTCTCACTAACAAACTTTCACTGCCCGTCACCCCGACCTGCAAGGCTATGCTTCAGGTTCTGCACATTGTGAATCACATCACTCTCTATGCTTTTGGCTGCAAGTAGTGGAAAATCAACTGCAGCCAGTTGATTAAACTAGAAAGGGAATTTGATCACAAAAATGCAGTGTCTAGAAGGAAGGCAGACTTCAAGCACTGGTGGATCCAGCAGCTTATCAATGTCCCCAAGGTTCCACTTTTCATTGTCCTGTGCTGCCTTCTTCCATGTCGTCGTCTCAGCCTAACCCTGGTTCCCATGTAGCCTTGAGATGGCTGTCAGCAACAATCTAGGTGCCTTAATCTAGAGCTCCACCCCCTGCCCCAGATCCTAGGATGAGGATATGAGAATAAGCAATATATTTGGGAAGATATCCCACAAAACACTAGTAGGAAAATGGGAAACTGAGATAGAAAAGACAAACAGTCCATAAAGAGTTATTGAGAAAATTATCTTTGGAAAACTAGACTGCAATCTCACAGAGGAATTTTGGGAACCATGTAGACCCTGCACCACAGTTATCCCACCAAGTGGCCCAGCTACTTCTGGCCTGTCCTAGGATCAGGCAGAGTGGGCTCCAGCAGCCAGAAAAAGCCTGAGGCTGAAAAAAAAAAAAAAAGAAATCAAATGCTGGCAACAGGAAATGGGACAGAGAATACGGGGAGGGCGCTGAATGCACCTGTTACAGTGTGTGTGCTTCTGCAGTCATGCCCACGGGGGACAGGGAGGGGTCCTTCCCACAGCCATCACACCACAGTCCTTGACTGCACTCGGTTTATCCTGCTGAGGTCCCGTGCCCACCCCACACCTGAACCAAACCTGGGTGTGGGGGAATACTCTGCCCTGGTGTTTTCTTATTTGCGTCAGTTTTCCTGTTTGTCTTCAGTTCCTGTCCGCCCAACAACCCATCGTTGTGGCAAGAGATGGGGTCATGCTGATTGGCTGAGGCCAACCAGGGCCTCCTCCTGTGCTGGAGGTGGGGTCAGTCCCATCGGAACTGCATGGCAGCTGTTCTGGAATGCTGGGAGAGCGGGAAGGATGCTGAGAAGCAAACGGCAATGTTCATCACAGAAGTATTTCCTAAAACAAAAGAAATGGAATGAAAACAAAGCTTGGAAGAGGAGGAGTACAGAAACCATGAAGTCAGGCCTGGAAGAGGACTTTAAAAGTCACCTAGCCTAGTCCACCAAAGCGACTGCAATTCACTCCTGGTCTGTCCTCCACAGACATTCAGGCTTAACTGGCACACTTCTAACAACAGGGAGCCCACTCAATCTCAGAGTGACCCATATCTGTTCCAGAGACATCTCCAACCACTAGAAGACTCTAGTCATATCGGGTGGAAATCTTCCTTTCTCTGTCATCTCTGGGGTTTGCAGGACACATCTGCCCTAAAGCTGAGCCCTACAGGGACATGTAAACAGTGGTTGCATTTCCCTCAGGACTTCCCTAGAACAAACTGACCACTTCCAGGCCTGTCACCTCAGAGTTGGTGACCACAGAAGGGCCCCCACATCCGGAGTCGGGGGCTAGGGGAGGCCCAAGGGGCAGGCATCTCAGAGCTGGTGGAGCATTAGACGAGATTCTTTCCTGGAAGCATCTGCCAGTCTCCAGGTCAGCCACAGTTTACTGCTCAGAAACAAATGGCCACAGTCACAGGGAGGTGCCCCAGTTCGCTCACAGATGTGTTTATTTGGAGGATGTGACCTCCCAGACACACAAATACTCCGCCTGCCTCCCGCCCCAGCGGCTCCCACAGGGGGCTTCAAGCAGCCTAGCTATGGCTGCATGTTCTGTAATGGGAGTTCCTGAGGTCTGGGCTGCTCCCATCTGGCTGCACACATTCAGGCCCCACACCCAGCCCCAGCCGTGACCCCTCCCACCATCTCAGAGGTCTGCAAAGGGTGAGGCAGGACAGGACAATGGGTGGAGTCTCAGATGGAATCAGAAACCCTCCAGTGAACCCTCCTCCATCAGGATGGGTAAGACTTTGCCTTTCAGAGTCTTGGTTTCCCTTATCTAAAAAACAGGGAGAGGAACTCATTTATGGAGGTGCTCTTGGGTATGGAAGTACTGAGCATGTGCTGGGTTCTTACCAGGCACGTGTGTTAGGGTGCTTTATTGGTGAAGGCTTCCCTAGAGGCTGCCCTGATTATCAGAATCTGTTGAGATGGTTCCCAAGGCCTTGTTCTAGTGACTTCACAGCTTTCAAGGCACCTGATGTAATCTTCCATCATGGAAACACCCCTCAACTCCTGCCTTCCTCCAAGGTGCCCTCACATATTGATCAGATAGGCGGGAGGTCCTATCCTCTCCCAACCTCCAACTTTCACAAACCCTATAGGAGATCCTGTAGTTCTGGATCCCACCCTCTTCCTGGGAGCCATCCCTACCCCATTCACACATCTATGGAGGGAGCACCTTGCTGAATTCTTGCCCATCCTCTGGATCTCCACTGACCTCAGGAACCTCCCATGACCTAAACTGGACTAGACAGAAATCTTCTCTGGGGTCTTCAGGCTGGAAGCAGATGAATCTTTCCTTCTCTGAGGCGTGGAGCTGCTGGCAGCCACACGGAAAACACCAGCTTGTAGCGAGGGGACAAAGCCGATGCACATAGAGAAGCAGAGAAAAGTGAGCTTCAGACCTGCTTGTTCCACCCCTCGCAGAGGCTCTTCTGAGCTCCAAGTGATCAGACTATGGGTGAATATGATCTGGGGGAATCAATCCAGAAGCTGGATTCGGTTCAGTCATATTGTGTCTCCTAGAATCAGAGCATGGCATGTCAGCATCAGCTATTAGCTGGTGTGGACCTCTTCAAGGATAGAGCCTTTTTCGGCAGTCATGAGGGTTCGCACATAAAGAGCGACAGAGAGCAGCGCCCCCGACTTGTAGGGCAGAGGAGCAGGAAGCAGAGACAGGAAGGAAACTGGGAGAGAGGCTACCTTGGTTCCAGACAACTTTCCCTTCCTGTTTTCACTCCTTGGGTCCTTCACTGCCTGCCCTCAGGCATCATGAGACATTCTTGCATCTACCTGGCAAATCTTCCCCTTTTGGCTCCAACTACTTGGAGAGGGCTCCTGCTCCATGCCGCCAGCTGTCCATTCTTTCAACTCAGACCAAGATGGAGGCAACAAACCAGAGCCTGTTCACCCATAGGGGGCGCTGGAGAACGCCCCACCCCCACCCCCTCACCCCCCCACCCCCCTGACTCTTTGCGACCCCATGAATCGCAGCACGCCAGGCCTCCCTGTCCATCACCAACTCCCAGAGTTCACTCAGACTCATGTCCATCGAGTCAGTGATGCCATCCAGCCATCTCATCCTCTGTCGTCCCCTTCTCCTCTTGCCCCCAATCCCTCCCAGCATCAGAGTCTTTTCCAATGAGTCAACTCTTCCCATGAGGTGGCCAAAGTACTGGAGTTTCAGCTTTAGCATCATTCCTTCCAAAGAAATCCCAGGGCTGATCTCCTTCAGAATGGACTGGTTGGATCTCCTTGCAGTCCAAGGGACTCTCAAGAGTCTTCTCCAACACCACAGTTTAAAAGCATCAATTCTTCGGCGCTCAGCCTTCTTCACAGTCCAACTCTCACATCGATATATGACCACAGGAAAAACCATAGCCTTGACTAGACGAACCTTTGTTGGCAAAGTAATGTCTCTGCTTTTGAATATGCTATCTAGGTTGGTCATAACTTTTCTTCCAAGGAGTAAGCATCTTTTAATTTCATGGCTGCAGTCACCATCTGCAGTGATTTTGGAGCCCCCCAAATAAAGTCTGACACTGTTTCCACTGTTTCTCCATCTATTTCCCATGAAGTGATGGGACCGGATGCCATGATCTTCGTCTTCTGAATGTTGAGCTTTAAGCCAACTTTTTCACTCTCCACTTTCACCTTCATCAAGAGGCTTTTTAGTTCCTCTTCACTTTCTGCCATAAGGGTGGTGTCATCTGCATATCTGAGGTTATTGAGATTTCTCCCCGCAATCTTGATTCCAGCTTGTGCTTCCTCCAGTCCAGCGTTTCTCATGATGTACTCTGCATATAAGTTAAATAAACAGGGTGACAATATACAGCCTTGACGTACTGCTTTTCCTATTTGGAACCAGTCTGTTGTTCCATGTCCAGTTCTAACTGTTGCTTCCTGACCTGCATACAGATTTCTCAAGAGGCAGATCAGGTGGTAAATTCCATCTCTTTCAGAATTTTCCACAGTTTATTGTGATCCACACAGTCAAAGGCTTTGGCATAGTCAATAAAGCAGAAATAGATGTTTTTCTGGAACTCTCTTGCTTTTTCCATGATCCAGAAGATGTTGGCAATTTGATCTCTGGTTCCTCTGCCTTTTCTAAAACCAGTTTGAACATCAGGAAGTTCACAGTTCACATATTGCTGAAGCCTGGCTTGGAGAATTTTGAGCATTACTTTACTAGTGTGTGAGATGAGTGTAATTGTGCGGTAGTTTGAGCATTCTTTGGCATTGCCTTTCTTTGGGATTGGAATGAAAACTGACCTTTTCCAGTCCTGTGGCCACTGCTGAGTTTTCCAAATTTGCTGGCATATTGAGTGAAGCACTTTCACAGCATCATCTTTCAGGATTTGGAATAGCTCAACTGGAATTCTATCACCTCCACTAGCTTTTTTCTCAGTGATGCTTTCTAAGGCCCACTTGACTTCACATTCTAGGATGTCTGGCTCTAGGTGAGTGATCACACCATCGTGGTTATCTGGGTCATGAAGATCTTTTTTGTACAGTTCTTCTGTGTATTCTTGCCATCTCTTCTTAATATCTTCCGCTTCTGTTAGGTCCATACCATTTCTGTCCTTTATTGAGCCCATCTTTGCATGAAATGTTCCCTTGGTATCTCTAATTTTCTTGAAGAGCTCTCTAGTCTTTCCCATTCTGTTGTTTTCCTCTATTTCTTTGCATTGATCTCTGAAGAAGGCTTTCTTATCTCTTCTTGCTATTCTTTGGAACTCTGCATTCAGATGTTTATATCTTTCCTTTTCTCCTTTGCTTTTTGCTTCTCTTCTTTTCACAGCTATTTGTAAGGCCTCCCCAGACAGCCATTTTGCTTTTTTGCATTTCCATGGGGATGGTCTTGATCCCTGTCTCCTGTACAATGTCACAAACCTCATTCCATAGTTCATCAGGCACTCTATCTATCAGATCTAGGCCCTTAAATCTATTTCTCACTTCCACTGTATAATCATAAGGGATTTGATTTAGGTCATACCTGAATGGTCTAGTGGTTTTCCCTACTTTCTTCAATTTAAGTCTGAATTTGGCAATAAGGAATTCATGGTCTGAGCCACAGTCAGCTCCTGGTCTTGTTTTTGCTGACTGTATAGAGCTTTTCCATCTTTGGCTGCAAAGAATATAATCAATCTGATTTTGGTGTTGACCATCTGGTGATGTCCATGTATAGAGTCTTCTCTTGTGTTGTTGGAAGAGGGTGTTTGTTATGACCAGTGCATTTTCTTGGCAAAACTCTATTAGTCTTTGCCCCTGCTTCATTCTGTATTCCAAGGCC
Organism: Bos javanicus; assembly: GCF_032452875.1. Taxonomy (NCBI): domain Eukaryota; kingdom Metazoa; phylum Chordata; class Mammalia; order Artiodactyla; family Bovidae; genus Bos; species Bos javanicus. Next base: position 36,507,003 of record NC_083895.1, on the reverse strand, counting down.
AAATTTGCCTGTTACTCCAGGTGTTTCTTGACTTCCTACTTTTGCATTCCAGTCCCCTATAATGAAAAGGACATTTTTCTTGGGTGTTAGTTCTAAAAGGTCTTGTAGGTCTTCATAGAACCGTTCGACTTCAGCTTCTTCAGCATTACTGGTTGGGGCATAGACTTGGATTACTGTGATATTGAATGGTTTGCCTTGGAAACGAACAGAGATCATTCTGTCGTTTAATACCCATTAGCAATCATTCTTCCTTCTTCCCACTTTCTCCATAGCCCTTGCGTCCGACTCTGTGCAACCCCATAGACCTTGGCAACCCCTAAACTGCTCTCTCCCTATATATAGAATTTCGTGTTCTGGACATTTCATATAAAATGGAATCTTACAAAATGAATTATTTTGTGTCTGGCTTTTTTCACTTAGCAGAGTGTTTTCAAGGTTTATGTTATAGCATATATCAGTAGTTCATTCTGTTTTATGGCTGAATAATACCACATTTCATTTACCCATTCGTCAGTGGAGGGACATTTTGGTTGTTTCCACCTTTGTTTTTTTCCTGAGCCGGGAGGTATGCGGGATCAAACCTGCACGCCCTGCATCGGGAGCCTGGAGGCTTAACCACCGCCCCACTGGAAGCCCTGTCGTTTCTAACTTTTGCCCCTTGCGGGTAGTGCTGCTGTTAACATGTGTGTACAAGTATTTGTTCGAGTACCTGTTTTCAACTCTTTGGAGTATATACCTAGGAGTGGAATTTCTGGGTCATGTGGTAATACATTTGATTTTTTGAGACACTGTTTTCTCCAGCAGCTGCACCATTGTATATTCCCACCACTAATGTCTCCATATCCTCACCAACATTTGTTATTTTCCTTAAAAAAAAAACAAAGTAGCCATCCTAGTGGCTATAAAATGGTATTTCCTTGTGGTTTTAATTTGCATTTCCCTAATGATTTCCCTGTTGGCTCAGTAGTAAAGAATCTGCCTGCTAATGCAGGAGACGGAGTTTCGATCCCTGGGTTGGGAAGATCCCAAGAGAAGGAAGTGTCAACCTACTCCAGTATTCTTGCCTGGGAAATCCCATCAACAGAGGCACTTAGCAGGCTACAGTTCATGAGGTCGCAGAGTCAGACATGACTTAGCAACTAAACAACAACAGCTAATGATAGTGAGTGTCTTCTCATGTGCTTAATGGCCATTTGTATATCCTCTTTGGAGAAATATGTATTCAGATCCTTTGCTGAATTTCAAAAAGAATGAGTTGTCTTTTTATTAATGAGTTGTAATAGTTCTTTATATATCCTGAGTACAAATTTTTTTATCAGATATATGACTTGGAAGTATTTTCTCCCATTCTGTTGGTTGCCCTTTTACTTTATTTTATTACCTATTTAAAAATTTTTATTTTGTGCCCTTTCAGGCACAAAAAGATTTAATTTTGATGAAGTCCAATTTAACTATTTTTTTCCTTTGCTGTTTATATGTTTGGTGGCATATCTAAGATATACTCAGTGTCTTTATCTTAGAGTCTCCATCTGTGGACTTCTGAATTCTACGTAAGATTGGCAAAGTCTTTTCTATCACTTGTATCTTGAACAAGTCTATCTGTCTCAGATTACAAATTCCTGGGGTGGTGACCAACTCTGAAAAACAAATCCATGCTGTGCAATTAATTAAAGCTTTAATGATGATCGTGATAGTGACCCAGGGATCAGTGAGCCCACCCTGGAGTCTAACCTCATATTCCAGAACAAATCCATTTCCCCTTTACAGGTTCTAAGGAGGATTGATGTGAAGGCTCCAGAGAAAGGGGAGACTCCTGGACCCAACAGACAGAACAGTCAGGAATGGCTGTCCTGCTTGGAGCCTGCTCACCCGAGCCAGAGTTTCCCATAAGCCTGGCTTTCTACCAAACCAAGGGCAGGGCTTGTGCTGTGACGATGGTAGGGGCTGGGAGGTGGGTGGGCCTGTCTCCCTGCAAGAGAGAAAGCTGTGCTGCCTGGACAAGATCAAGTGTCCAGCCCTGTGAGCTCTGGCTAAAGGGAGTCAAGGGTGAGAAAGGCAGGTGCAGGGACCCACAGAGGGTGGCTGCTCGGCTCCTGGTCTGCAGGGGCATCTCTGTGGGCTGTGGCTGTTTTAGGTCGGCCGACTTGGAGCTGACCCCTGTGGGAAGCTTGTATCTGGGGATCTTCCTAGGCTGTGCCAGGGCAGGCCAACCCTGAACCCAGCATGCTGTGCCAGAGGACGGGGACTACAGCTGACCTGCCTCAGATTCTGGGTTGCACACAGCTGTGGACTTTGGCAGAACTCACTAGTACATTGTGATCCGGAGTCATCTAGAGGGTTCCTACTGTGTGCTTGTGCCAGGACCTCAGCACCGGGCCTAGCACACTGCCTGTGGGTGTTTGGGTTGAGAGTCCAACATCCCTGCTAAGCTCAGAGGCCCTGGAAAGAGCCACCATTGTTTCTTGCCTGGATCACTATGGTGGTTTCCAATCAGTGTCTCTGCTTCCATGCTCACTTGCTTCTAGTGAAAGTCAGATCTTGTCATTCCACTTAGAACCCTCCAGTGCCTCTGCACGTCACACCCAGTAAAAGCTACAATCCTTGCAATGACCCTCAAGGCTCTGCAATGGGACCCCACTTCCTCTCTAAGCCTTATCGCTGTCTATACTTCCTCTTGCTCTCCTAGGTTCTACTCTGTGTCCCTTGAATACGGCCACCCTAGTCCCACCTTGAAGCCTTTGAACTTCGTCATTCTTCTCCCTGGAATGCATTTCCTTCTAATATCCCAAAGTTCTACTTCCGCATTTTATTCATGTCCTCATTTGTCGCCTCCTCAGAGAGGCTGACCCTGACTGCCCCCATCAAAAACAACTGCTAACTTTTCTTGTCTTCCTTTCTTGCTTTGTTTTCTTCTCCTTAGCACTTATATTTTCTAACATGCTATTTTAGTTACTTACATATGGTGTCGGTTTATTTGGTCAATTTTACCTTGTGCCCAAATATTTGAAAGTGAAAGTCTCTCAGTCTTTTCCAACTCTTTGTGATCCCATGGACTATACAGTCCATGAAATTCTCCAGGCCAGAATACTGGAGTAGGTAGTCTTTCCTTTCTCCAGAGGATCATCTTCCCAACCCAGGGATCAAACCCAGGTCTCTGGCATTGCAGGTGGATTCTTTACCAGCTGAGTCACAAAGGAAGCCCAAAAATACTGGAGTGGGTAGCCTATCCCTTCTCCAACAGATCTTCGTGACCCAGGAATCCAACTGGGGTCTTCTGCGTTGCAGGTGGAATCTTTACCTACTGAGCTATCAGGGAAGCCCGCCCAGATACTTTGTCAAACACTATTCTGGGTGTGTCTGTGAGGGTGTTTTGGATGAAATGACCATGTGAATTCAGAAGATCATCCAATCTGTGGAAGGCTTCAGTAGTATAAAAGGTGGAGTTAGAAAGAACTCTCTCTCTCATCTGACCGTCTTTGAGCTGGAATGTTGGTCTTTTCCTGCCTTCGGACTCAGAGTGTGACCACAACTTTAATCATAGGTTCTGTTTGTTCTCAGATTTTTGAATTTAGACTAGAGTTGGGCCGTCAATGCTCCTGGGTCTTCAGCTTGCCATATGGATTAGGGGACTTTTCAGTCTCCATAACCACAGGAATCAATTACTTACAATAAGCTTCTCTCTATATGTAGATATATATGCTATAGATATAGATCATACATATACATATCTCTTCCATTGGTTCTGTTAGTGTTACACAGGTTAATACACTTGTCTACTGTCTAAATTCTTCCACTAAACTGTGAGTTTGCTGAGAGCAAAGATTTGGGTATGTTTTGTTTACGGTTTATCTCCAGCGCCTCTCGCAGAGCAGGTGCTTAGTAAACTCTTGGCGAACGAACAGCTTCTCTCTAGTCTCCTGCTTGCTGGCACCCCCTTCCCCACCCCAGTGTAAACTGCTTGCCAAAGCATCCCGTCAGAAGCACATATTCAATGATGCAACATCTTTGATTGAGAATTTATGGCTTCAGATTGTGTGATTGTGTGAGGTTCTCGAGCATCTTTTGACAGTCCAGGCCAGTCCAGAGAAGGCTGATGATGGATGAATCTACCCTGGAAAATTTCTGGTGAGTGAGATACCAGGCCAATGAAACCAGTGGGAAGCTGACCTGCGTGATTGACAAGATGCACCGACATGTAAGGCAGATGGGGGAAAAGAAAAAAAAAAAAGTAAGAGAAGCTGTGTAGAAGGAGAGGGGTTCAGAGAGTGATGTTGCATATTCCATGTCAGATGTAGGAAGGCTTTAGTGGCATGGACAGAATATGGGAAAGCATGAGTACAGCAGTGCAGTGGGACGTGACGGTCCTGGGGATGAGGCAGACTGGGAGCTGAGAAGGCAGGGTGGTGATGGGTCACAGATCATTTATTGTCCACTTTTGAAAGTGAAAGGCAGTGTTATTAATTTACAGTCCCACATAGGAATGACAAGTAGGAGCCTGGACTTTCATGAGCAAACCAACACATAGGGATCCCAGTGTTTAGCCTCTTGGGTTGATGGCAGGTCTCAGGATGGAGAAAAAAATCAGTGCCCTAGTGAGAGGTCACTGGGGACTGATGGGACTTTCAGGCAGTTGAGGACAGAGTGGGGACATGGTATATGCCAAGAAGATCCCTGAGTGGGGGCTTTACAGAGATGGGGAAGCCCAGGTGGGAAGCTTTGCTGGGGAGGGTGGAGGACACAGGCCCCACCTCCAGACCTGGTGGGGTGTTTTAAGCTTGAGAATAAGATTTTCTCAATCTTGTACACAAGTCACACTTTTGGGGGACTTTCCAAAGCATTTTTTTCTTTTAGTCTCATAACTTTCTTGAGAGCTATCTACTGTGCTTCCTGTTTTCAGAAAGTGAACCAAGGCTGAGTGTGATCTAGGTTATTGACCCAAGACAAATTGAGGAAACCCCTAAAGTGGGGTTGCCAGATAAGATACAAAAGGATGCTGTGCTGTGCTGTGCGTAGTTGCTTAGTCATGTCAGTCTTTGCAACCCCATGGACTGTAGCTTGCCAGGTGCCTCTGTCCATAGGATTCTCCAGGCAAGAATACTGGACTGGGTTGCCATGCCCTCCTCCAGGGGATCTTCCCAACCCAGGGATCAAATCCAGGTCTCCTGGATTGCAGGTGGCTTCTTTACTGTCTGAGCCACCAAGAAAGCCCAAGAGTACTGGAGTGGGTAGTCTATCCCTTCTCCAGGGTATCTTCCCGACCCAGGAATCGAAGTGGGGTCACCTGCATTGCAGGCAGATTCTTTACCAGCTGAGCTACCAGGGAAGCCCAAGATACAAGAGGATACTGAGTTAAATTTGAATTTCAGATAAACAATGAATATTTCTTTGAGTTGCTTCCTTGGTGGCTCAGACGGTAAAGCATCTGCCTGCAATGCGAGAGACCTGGGTTTGATCCCTGGGTCAGGAAGATTCCCCTGGAGAAGGAAATGGCAACCCACTCCAGTACTCTTGGCTGGAAAATTCTATGGATGGAAGAGCCTGGTAGGCTACAGTCCACAGGATCACAAAGAGTCGCACACAACTGAGCAACTTCACACACAAAAAAAGATGTCCTAAATATTGCACAGGACATACTTACACACACACAAAAAAAATAAAATTCTGGGCAACCTTGCTTGTTTGTTATTTATTTAAAATTCTGGGCAACCTTGCTTGTTTGTTATTTATTTTGCTAAGTCTGGCAATCCGGGAGGAAGGGGAATAGGTCTGAGTAGCTGTATGCATCAGAGAGCCTTGTTATTGGCCCAGGAGGCTGGGAGGGCAGGGCCAGGTCTGAGCCAGGCTGAGAGAAGCACGTCAGTTAGAAGAGGCAGACAGTGTGCAGAAAGGGCCCCAAACTGGCTAAGTCAGCCTCTGGATGGAAAGGCCAATGGTCTAAGTAAGAAAGTCTTCCTGCTCATAACTACAGAAGCATGCTTGAGATCAGACAGAACCTCAGGGCCCAGAAAGGATGCTCACAACTCCTATTTTAATTGGATCCTCTCAGCCCTGGGGTGTAGGCATAGCACAGACCCTTAAGCCCAAAGCACTGAATAAGGAAGCTGAGGTTCAGGGAAATTTCATTAAGGTTCTAGAGTCAGAGCCCACAAAGGAAGGGGCCTTAGGGAAGGGCACTAGCTCATGCAGGGTGAATGAGGCAGGCCCTAAAGCCCACCCAGCAGGCCCTGGGGAGCATTGCATCTTCCTCCCAGTAAGGGGACAGGTGAGGCACTGTGGGAAGGGAATCGGCCTGCGAGAGCCAGTGGTGAGGAGGAAGGGAGAGGCAGCGAGAAGAAAAATGACCAAAGCTCAGGATCCACTAGCAAATCGTTAGCCTTCACTGGAACGCAAGAACTGTGGACCATTATTAGAAAGTGATGAAATGAAATAAAATACAGAAAAAAATAGAAGAAAGCAAGACAAAGCAATCAAACTAAAAGGAATAAAGGTAACCCTCTGGTAAACGTCCAGGAGAGTCACAATTACTACAGGTCCAGACCTGAGATAGGCTCTAGGACAGAGCCTTTGGCTGCAGACTAGGCTGCCCAGGGCCGCAGAGGACAGTGGTGTCAGGACCCCAGGGCTGCACAACCCTGCTCATTCCCTCAGTGACCTGATGGCATCTTTTATCTTTCGGGTCTCACTTTCTGCTGACAAGCTTAGGGAGAACTTTAAACTAGTTTCCAATTGTCAGACGTGGAGCGATGACTCCATGTGCTGGCATCAGTGCATTCATTCACCGACATGAACTGATGCCCTACTGTGTGCCAGGTAGCATGCCATGTGCTGGGCAAAGTTCTTGTCTTCCTGGGGCTTATATCCTGGTGTGTGTGGGAATGGGGACAGAGTGGGTGAGACACACAATAAGTGAACAAAAAGGTGAGTAGTGAGGCAGCATTTGAAATCTGAGTGGTCTGTGCAGCCAGGTAAACATTTGGGGCCGAGCAGTCCAGGCAGTGGAGACAGCTAGCACAAAGACCTTAGTGGCAAGCAAGCTGAGGGTCATGGGAGAGCAAGAAGGCCAGTGGCCAGAAGGACTGTGGGTGAAATGAGAGAGAGGGCAGATTCTGCAGGGCTTGTGGACAGGATCAGGCCTCTGGGCTTTTTCTGAGTATGGTGGAAGCTATTGGAGGATTTTCAGCAGCAGCGTAATAGCAGCTGATAGATAGTAAACAGTGGCTTAAGAAATACATCTGAGGACATTGTGCTAAGTAAAATGAGCCAAACTTGGGAGGACAGATACTACGTGCTACCACTTACATGAGGCAACTAACATAGATTAATTAAAGCAGAGAGTAGAATGGTGGGTTCCAGGGGCTTGGAGGGGTATGGATTAAAGGGTACAAAGTTTCTGGGGTAAAAGATATGTCCTAGAGATGCACTGTACAGCTTAGTGCCTATAGTCAACAATACTGTATTGTTTACTCAAAAATTTGCCAAGAGAGTAGATCTTATGTGACTTGTTCTTATTAAAAAAAAAGAAAAAGAAAAGCTACATGTTATATCATGATCAGGTACACCAGGTATGTATACAAGGGCATTTTTTCTATGAATGGAACAAAAGTGTCACAGTATTTTGTGTAGTGTTTTTAATAATAGCAGAATGTGATGAAATAATCAGGATGTGAAGAGTTTTGAGTACTCATTATCTGTGCTTTTATTATAAGTTATGTAATTGTAATACTATAGAATTTAATTTTTAATAATGACTGTGCTTAACAACAGGCTTACAGAATCCAGAAACACTGAGCAATTTGCTCCGGTGAGCCAGTGTAAGCCAACTCCTGCACGCCACTGCCTAGGAGCCTCTGACAATCTGAAGGTCCAAGGTTAGAAGAAGCTAGGAGCCCACTGAGGCATGGAAGGTGGGCTCTGAGCCCCCTGCTCAGCAGCCCCACAAGGCATCTTGGCTTGAATCACAGTCTCTGGGAGGAGAGAGAGGAAGGAGCACAGGAGAATGGACTCTAACCAGGAAGGCAAGTGGCAGGAAGGACTGGCGGCATCAGTATCGTGGGAGCTGTTTTTCTCTGTTTTATCAATGGCAAAGACCAGGGAGAACAATACCCCTGACTTAATATCACTTCATGAGCCAACAGGAAAACCCCCCAAGTGTGGGTTGGATGAGCTGGCTAATCTGGGTGGACCTGGAATCCTTTCCCAGCTCTGAGCTCTCAGGGTCGGCCTGCTTCTATTTTCCACATCCCAGCATGCTGGTTGCACATGCTGAGTCTCAGCGTCTTGTATTTTGAAATGGAGAGAATGGCCAGGAGATTTGGGAGGGAGTAGCTAGCTGCCTGTCCCTCACTGTGCAGACCACAGCAGAGCAAGGCCAGGCTTCCTGCGACCTGCGTGAACATCACCCATTTTCCCTGTCGGCTTCACTTTGGGAGCCACACGTGTATACATGCTAAGTTGTTTTAGTCATGTCCAACTCTTTGTGTCCCTATGGACTGTAGCCCACCAGACTCCTCTGTCCATGGGATTCTCCAGGCAAGAATACTGGAGTGGGTTGTCATGCCCTCCTCCAGGGAATCTTCCCGACCCAGGGATCAAAACTGTGTCTCTTACGTCTCTTGCATTGGTAGGCGAGTTCTTTACCACTAGCATCACCTGGGAAGCCCTTGGGAGCCCTATAGGCATTGAGACTATCATCTCCTTTCAGAGTATTTGGAAATTGAGGTCAGGGAGGTCAGGGAGCCTGCCAGGGCGTCAAGAGAACTGCACACACTTTGTAAAACTAAAAAAGTCTAAAATCAAGTGTTGGGAAGGGTGTGGACCCATGGGACCTCTTCTGCTGGACAACAGTTAGCTGTATCTTGCAAAGGTGAACATTAATGGATCTTACAGTGCGGCAAATGCATATACTCCAGAAATACTCTTGCAAAGGTAGGTCGGGAAAGTCCCAGCTGCACTGTTGCAAGAGCCATCAACAGAGCATGGTTGAGGAAGCTGTGCTGCAGTCACACAATGAAATAGAATTACAGGCATCGGAATGAAAGGTGATGGTGGCATTTCTCAATAAGGTTGCAGTTTAGCAGTACTATACAAAGTGAAATAAGTCAAAGAGTTCACAGTGTGATACTCTTTAAATAAAGTTAAACAAGTCAAAGATATATATTTTTAGAATATGTGTACAAATATGAGACAAAACTCTGAAAATAGGAAAGCAAGGGAATGGTTCTGGAGGCTGGGGAGACCTCGGAGATTGGCTAAGGGTCAGCCTCATAGGTAGATATAAGGTATTGTCAAGGTCTGAGTTTTTGCTTTGACTGACTTGTTCATAGAGACTTATATTAATAAACAAATTAAAATAAAACTACAGAGTGAGGATTATGGTTCATGCCCTCTGCTGCCCAGGCCGAGGAGGAGGGGGAAGGTTGGCACTGCAGATCAGAAGGCTTGGCTGCTTTTACCAGGTAGTCTTCAGGGCAACAGTTCAAAAATCACAGAACCAGAAGCCACGTGATTTTCCTCTTCTAGGTGGCAGTTTTCTTTTTCTTTTTTTGGCCACATTGCGTGGCATATGGGATCTTAGCTCTCAGAGCAGGGATAAAACCCACGCCCCTTGCATTGCAAATGTAAACTGGACCACCAGAGAAGTTCATATTTCTTGTGTGTGTGTGTGTGTGTATATATATATATATATATATTTTTTTTTTTTTTGGCCACACATACAGTTTGTGGGAGGCTTGTGGAATCTTGGTTCCTTGACCAGGGATTGAACCTGGGTCCATGGCAGTAAAGCATTAGCCCTAACCACTGGACCACACAGGAAACTCCTTATGTGGCAGTTTTCATATCAGTAAAATGAGGTTTGGGGACCATATCATCTTTGAGCCCCCCTATTCGCTGACTTGGCTTCCCTAGTGGCTCAGTGGTAAAGAATTCGCCTGCCAATGCAGGAGACAAGAGTTTGATCCCTGAGTCAGGAAGATCCCCTGGAGAAGGAAGTGGCTACCCACTCCAATATCCTTGCCTGGGAAATCCCATGGACAGGGGAGCCTGGTGGGCTACAGTCCATGGGGATGAAAGGAGTCAGACCTAACTTAGTGAATAAAACAACAACAGTTAGCAGGGCTAGAGCAGGTTCTGTTGCTGTAACAAAGAATCTCTCACCTCCACCTCTGTCTCAGAAGCTGAACACCAGAGAGTTTCATTCCAGTTCCCACTACAGTCTAAGAGGCCCTCCTTGTCAGCTCTCCTGAAATGCTGACTTAGGGATCTGGCCTTTTCTGCCTTGGAATTTTTCACTCTCCACCAGCAAAATGGGAGAGAGAAAATGTGGAGAAGCCCCAAAGACGCTTGCTGCCTCACCAGAGACACACTGCTTCTTCTCACCTCCCTGTCACTGAGAACGCGTCCCATGGCCCCAGCCCAATTGCAGAGGATGCTGGGAAAAGGAGGGAGGGCATGGATGTTCAGAGAATGGGGACTCTCCCTGCCAGAGCCCCCTGCATTTCTGCAATCCTTTGAGCCTCTGAGTCGTTCCAGACCAGATTTGACAGTCTCCTGTCTCTGAGTCTACAAACCACAAAGGCTTTCTGAGTTTATTCGTTCATTCCTTAAGTAAACAGAGGACGTACTCTGATCCAGCACTGTGTCGGGCAGAGGAGCTCATAGTCCAGTCAGCAACGGCGCTGGGTGGAAGGGAGTGAGAAGGGGGGAACAACAGTTTTACAGATATCATGATACCATGCAAACACTGATGCATACATGGTCAGTAACTTCAGTCATGTGTGACTCTTTGTGATCCTATGGACTGTAGCCTGCCAGGCTCCTGTATCCAGGGGATTCTCCAGGCAAGAATACTGGAGTGGATTGCCATGCCTTCCTCCAGCGGATCTTCCTGACCCAGGAATCGAGCCCGAGTCTCCTGCATTGCAGGCAGATTCTTTACCACTGAGCCACTGGTGTCAAGAGTAAAAGAAAAAATATCTACTGGGTGACAGTGGACCTGGAGGTTGTGATTACAAAAGTTTTCTTTGGGAAAGTCATTTTTTCAGTTGGATCTTGAAGGGTAAGAGTAGCCTGCTGGGAGAACTGAAAGAGGGGGCTCTTGCTGGTAGGAGAACAGCATGTGCAAAGGCGTGGAGGCCAAGAAGGCCTTGCGTGAGTGGGGAAAGGCCAGTGTTTTCACTTTATTGGAAGGCAAGGCACATGTGGTGTAGGGGTTGAAGGGTAGATTGTAACAGCAATTTTTTTTTTTTTAATTTGGCTGTGTCAAGTCCTTGTTGCAGCATACTGGCTCTCTAGTTGTGGCTTGTGGGCTTAGTTGCTCCAAGGCATGTGGGGTCTTCTGGACCAGGGATCGAACCCGTGTCCCCTACATTGCAAGGAGGATTTTTAACCACTGGACCATCAGAGAAGTCCCCTGTAACAGCAGTTAAGGTAGAAAGGTGGTCAAGAATCAGAGATCAAAAGGGCCTTGAATGTCATGCCCAGTGGATGTTTGGACTTTATCCACTGGGCAGCCATGGAAAGATTCTAAGGAGGCAAGGAAGACCAAGGGTCACTGGAAGGGCCACTTTAGCCACTCCCAAAGTCTCCATTAACCAGTTTCCCTTCCCTCCTTTGATATGGACAAAACATTTCCCAATATATGTACACAGTTCTGCACATACAACTCTGGGTGAGCGTCAGTCCCCATCTTCCAAACAGATGCCCCACGAGCCTAAATACATACAAATTCCAGAGCCTTTGTACCCCACACATTTCCATCACTGGTTCGCAGCGACCAAGCATCTTCTTTCCCATCCTGAAGGTCTGGGGTCTCTCCATGGGGTTGAGGTGGTTGAGACTATTGGCAAAATTTATATGGCTGTTTTGTTTTGTTTAAAGAAAAGTGGATGGGAAATTAGAAGGAGGGGAGAAAAGTCGCTGCTGCCACAGTCCCTGTGAGGAAGGCCCCATCTCTGCCCCACCATTTTTCTGAAGGCCGTTCCTTGGGGAGCACAGGGTCTGCTAGGGCTGTTCCTGTGACTTCTGGGATCAGAGATGAAGGGCCTTTTGTCATCTTGCCCTAGGTCACCTCCAGAGGGCTGGGCTGAGAACCCTCAGAGATATCCAAGCTGGTGCCCCTCACATCCACTTCACAGAATCTAGCCTTGAAACTGGGCAAGCACTCTCTGAGGGCCTTCCAAGGACCAGGGCCATCAGGTGTCCAAGTCCAGCGGAAAGATTTTACACATGAAGAGAGGATATTCAGCTTTCCACTGTCACACAGTGAGGAACGGGGTAGATTCCAAAGGCCCTGGCACTATTGCACAGCTCCAAACCTGCATGCAATGGCCAGCTGAGTTTAAGGTTCACAGCTCTGCCCACTTTGTATGGTTCCCTTCTGGACAAGAGTTTGTAAGCGGGGCCTGGAGTGATGAGGCTGCACCTCTGGTTTTCTCATCAGAGAAACTGAACAATCATATCTGGGATTGGTGGGCACCAAACTCTAGCTGGCATTTACCAAGCCTTGGGCCCTGGCAACAAGGGAGCTGCATCCATGGGAAGAAGGATTATCTTTTGTGTGTCTGTACAAAAGTGACTTGTATACAAGATTTGAGCCCACTGGGACTGAGGACAGCCTCTTTCTAATTCTGCACAACGTCCCCATATATGTCAGAGAGTTCTTTGGGATTGTGGATTTGCGTCAGGGATGGCAAATAGTTTTCATCTTGTGGACCAGCTCCACTCTTAGCAGCAAATCCGGAGTGCTGTGTGGAGATGGAGCCTGGAGCCCTGTCTGGGAAGGAGCGCTGCGCTCGGTGACTTCTGCCCTCAGTGGGGGATGGGGCAGTGGAGTGTGCAGGGAGAGTATTTGCCATTTTGCTATCACTGCTGTAAACTGACACCTTCTGTGTCAACACACAGCCCAAAGGAGCCCAGTGCACAGCCCTGGCCCAGAGGAAAGGCAAACGTCAGCCTTCCCAGTGTGTATCAGCTGTTTAATTCCTGACACATGGAGTGCAGGTGGGTTCAAGAGGGTTAGGGGTTTCTTTGCATTACAAATCACCATGAGATGTTTTCTAGTGAAATAAGCAGCATCAATTTGCACAGGACTGTGAAGTCCCTTCTTCTTCCTCTGCTCATCTCTGCCAGCCTTTCAAGCCCAAATTGAAGGCTGATTCCTGTCCCTCTTCCCCCTCCCCTGCCCAAGACCCCCACCCCAGATCCTTGCTTGCTCTTCTGTCCAAAGTTCCTCCTGCTCAGAGCCCAAAGCTCTTGGTTTGAAATGCCACCAAGGAACTATCAAATCTGTTGCCTGGGCAACTTTAGGGGCAGACACTTCCCTACACTGGTCCTCCTCCTCCAAACACCATGCCAGGAAAGTTGAATATCACTCTTATTGAAATTATTAATACCACACTTCCTTCCCACATGATTGCTTATTTCCAGCTAGCAAAGCACCTTCCTGTTTGCCTCTTCGTTTGACCCTGTCAAGCACTAACTGAGAAAACTGAGGTTTACAGAGTGGACAGAGACTTGCCCAAAGCCACTCAGCCAGGTTTCTTTTCTCCAAATCCTGTCTTCTCTCTGTTGTCTCATCCTGGAGACCACAGGGTGGATGGAGTTGCCAGAAAGGGGATGGGACGTGGATCCAACCCTCATCTGAGAGTTCCCTGTGGTCCTGAGGACAGTGTAGGGGCCAGAGTGGCCATGCAGGAGACTGCCAGACCAGGGCCAAGGAAGAGAGTTAGATGTGGATTGGATTAGGAGCAGGTGGCTTAGCCCTCAGGCTTCCTGGGTGACCCTGGGCCAGTCCCTTTCCTTCTCTGGGTCAGGGTGCTTCCTTCTCTGTAACCTGAAGGCTTGAAATAGGACCTCTGACATTTTTTTAAAAGTTATTTCTTTTTGGCTGTGCTGGGTCTTTGTTGCTTTGCATGGGCTTTCTCTAGTCACTGGGAGCAGGGCTATTCTTTGTGGTGCTCAGGCTTCTCACTGTGGTGGCCTCTCGCTGCAGAGCACAGGCTCTGAGGTGCATGGACTTCAGTAGTTGTGGCTCTTGGGCTTAGTTGCTCCTCAGCATCTGGGATCTTCCCAGACCAGGGTTTGAACCCATGTCCCCAGCACTGGCAGGCAGATTCTTATCCACTCCACCACCAGGGAAGTCCCCTCTGACATTTTCAATGCAAGGCTTCTTAATGTGTACATGATGGGGGGTGGGGAAGCACAGAGTTTGGGCCTGGACCAGTCTTCTTATCCTGGGACCCAGGCCTCTGATACCTATCTTGTCACTCTTACCCATCACCCTCCATCCCATGGGAAGGGTTGTCTCGGGGATATGAGGGGCCAAGTCAGCTGCTATCCAGGCAAACTGCCTATCAGTTGCTCAAATTTATTGATCACTGACTGGGTACAGAGCCCACGTGTTGAGCAGGTGTGTTGTGGGCAAGGGGAGGGAGAAAAGTACAAAGCAAAGAAGCCATTCAGGCTTCAAAGGGGAGCATAATCTGGCTCCCATAATCCCTCCATCCAACCATTGACCTAGCAAACATTTTTTGGATCATCTCCTATCTATGTACGGGCCCTGTGTAGGAACTATGAAGTGGGGGTGGTGGTGAAGAGAGCAGAGGCCATCAGTATGGTCACCAGGTAGGACCAGTGCCCTTGCAGCATGGAGGGTACTGCAACATTGTTCTTAGGGACAGGGGATCCCAGACCAGGTGCCTGAGACTCATAGTCTCTCTGAGGCTAAGAACCATAGCAGTAGGGTTTTGTGTGGCTAGCACTTTGGCTCTCCACATGCTCCATCATTACCTGTTTATTGCCTGGTACCTGCCTGGTGTCTAAAGCAATTTAAATTTGCAACCCATACTAGGGAAAAAATATGCACTTCAAGATAACAGGACTATCCTTGCCCAGAAGAAGAGTGGTGGGTAGAGACAGAGTTCTGGGCTAATGCTGGAAACCTTGGGGTCTCCTTTAGGCTTCCCAACTGCCTGCTTTTGGAACTGGAAGATGTGCAATTGGAAGACGTCTCCTCTCTGACTAGCAGTTTTCTCTGTAAAACTTAGGGAAAGTTTAGATCGGTGGTTCTAAATCCTATCCAGCCCCTCCCCTTGGAACCTTAAAGATAGTATCAGAGTTCCAGAGATGACCCCAAATGTTACCAAAAGTAAATGGTAATAACATTTATTCCCAACAAATGTGTACTTTCTCTTTCAAGGGATAGGTTTAAAATATAAAGGGTACTATATATGTGTGTCTCTGATGATGAAAAATATTAAGATTGGTATGTGTGTTATCATTTGTATTAATAATCCCAAACTGTTTGATAGACAAAATCTTTGAAAACGTAATCAAATGAGACCAAAAAAAAAAAAAAAAAAAATCCAAGGGGTTCTTGGTTGGTGACATGGTTGGAAAGGGTGGCATTTGGTCGCCACTGAAGTCCTTTCACTTCCAAGCATCCACAGATGTGTGCCCATGCAGGTGGTGGGAGAAAACCTCTTGGAGGGGATACCAGAGAGCTGACCTTCATGGAATATCTTCTGATTTTCAAGCTCAAACTGGTAAGCTCACAAATATCCCTAGAGGTAGGACAGTGACCCTCCCCATCTTACAGAAGAGAAAGGTTCATCAGCAGAGGTTAGGCGCAACGCCAAGGCCACTCATCTGGAAGGTGGCCAAGCTGGCACTTGAACGCCAGGCTGAATGGCTCCAGAACCACTGGAGGTTGGAGAGGTCACTCGCGTCCCCCTCTAGGCGCCTTGTCGCTAGGTCCCTGGCGCTGGCGCAGCGCAGGCGCCCGAAGATTACCTAAGTTTGAGAGGGTGAAGGCCTCGGGGCTTCGGAGTGTGTCGGGCAGGGCAGGGCGAGGGATGGTTGTGGAGCCCCACCCTACCCCCGCCACCCCGCGGCATACTTGAACTAGCTGGGCTGCCCTGGGGAGCAGAGTGACAGACGTCTTCCTCAGTTCCCCAAACTCATCTAGAGTCCTGGCGACCCGCAGAGGCATTGGGGTGGGCTGGGACCGCGGGTTCGGGCCGAGGAAAAGTGCAAGAAGTGAGGCGGCCGCAGAGCAGAAATAGGAGAAGAGAGAGGGGGAGGGAGGAAGGCGAGGGAAGGGGGCGGGGAGTCCTTCCTGGGGCAGGAACCCAGGCCCCCCTTGGCTAAGCAGACCCGAAAAACGATTCTGCAGATGGAAGGAATTAAGTGGGAGGGGGAGGGTCCTTTGGTGATAGTGAGAGGAGGGGGGGAGATGTGTGTGTATGTGTGTGTATGTGCGCGCGCGCGCGCGTGTCTGGGTCTGAGAGGGGAAGGGGAGAGGCAAAGACACATCAGACTAGACGAAAG
Organism: Bos javanicus; assembly: GCF_032452875.1. Lineage (NCBI taxonomy): Eukaryota > Metazoa > Chordata > Mammalia > Artiodactyla > Bovidae > Bos > Bos javanicus. The sequence continues at coordinate 36,490,677 of NC_083895.1, read as the reverse complement.
TAGAAAAGACGAGAGACTGAAACAGATCCGCCGAGAAAGACGACAGACAGACGATGGACACAGGAGATGTTAGTCTGAGAGAAAGAAGAGTACGTGGAAGCTAAGAAAATAGGGGGAAAAAACAAGTGAAAATGAAATCATTGTAAAGGAGTTGGAAAGAGAGACAGCAGTGAGCCGAAAGCAGAGAGAGCCTGGACATATCAGGCCCGGGGAGCACAGAGCTCCTGCAGAGCTGGGGAGCTGGGCCGGCCACACTCAGCGGGCGGGGACTGCAACGGGACCGCCCATGGGCGGACCCTCCCCGTGCTACCTATGTAGATGAGCTCCCTTTCCCCCCTCTCACCCCGCCCCCGCTACTCTATATTCAATGATACAGCCAATGGAAGGCGAGGATGGTGCCACAAGGGGCGGGGCCTCATAGAACCCCACCCCAGGAGCGGCCGCTGAAGGGGTCAGCACAGAGGCAGATAGCGGATCGCGGGGCGGGGCGGGGCGGGCGGCTCGGAGGGGGCGGGCCCAAAAGTTTCCTGCCCAACTTTCGCTGCCTCCTTCCTCCGCCCGCGCGCGCTGCGGCTGCAGTTGGGGGGAGGCGGCGGCGGCGGCTGCGGGCTGAGCGCGGGGTGCAGGCGATCGCCGTCCAGGCTCAGGCGGCGGCAGTGGGCGCAGGCTCCCCGGTGCCCGCCCCTCCGCTGGAGGGGGGGGCGCGAGCGGGCGGCCGGGGTGGGGGGCGGGGAGCCGGCACCGCCGCCGCAAAATGAGCCTGCTGTCGGCCATCGACACGAGCGCCGCCTCGGTGTACCAGCCGACCCAGCTGCTCAACTGGGTCTACCTGTCGCTGCAGGACACGCACCAGGCGAGCGCCTTCGATGCCTTCCGGCCAGAGCCGCCCGCCGGCGCCGCGCCCCCAGAGCTGGCCTTCGGCAAGGGCCGCCCAGAGCAGCTGGGCTCGCCCTTGCACTCCAGCTATCTCAACAGCTTCTTCCAGCTGCAGCGCGGAGAGGTGGGTGCCCCCGCGCGCCCCCGCCCTCCGGCGACCGCGCAGGGCCTTTTCCTATCTGCCCAGCTCTTCCTGGCTTGGCCCCGGCCCGGCTCCGTATTGCCCGGCCCTGCTTGGCTTGACTTCGCTCAGCTCTGCCAAACTCGCCTCCCGAAGTCCCCGGGGCGCCGGGAGCGCGTCACCTCCCCGCCTGAGCCCGGCCCGGAGTAGCTCTGGGGCGGGTGGAGCCCTCCTTCCCTCTCTCCCAGCCTGGGGCGCCCTGCTCCAAGGGGGCTGGGGAAGCCGACCGGGTGGGTGGGTTCCGGATTGTCTCCAGACAGCCGGGGCGCGGCTTGTGCGGGGAGCCCCTTCCAAATGTCCTTCCCACGCCCAACCCCATCCCCCCCTTGGCCACCGCTCGCTGGGACGGAGAGTGTGGATTTGCTCCGAGTTCCTCCGGAGGGCCCTGAAATCTTCTCCTCCGACTTCGGTGGTTTCCGACCTGAAGGGCACTCTGAAGAGCAGTGACTGACCCGCAGAATTTTTCTGCTGTTCTCACGCAGGGACCCCCAAATACACTCTTCAGCCGCTCGCCCTCCCCCAGCCACATAGGAAGTGGTTTTTGAGGGCTTGACCCCACAGACTGTGCTGTCCCCCGCCCTTCCAGCCTGGAAGGAAATGAAAGGGAAATCTCTTGAGCTCCTGGGAGGGGGCTCGATAGGGGGAGAGGTTCCAGCTGCCCAGTGCCTTCTCCAGAAACCTGGGCCGGCTGCCGTTGCAAAGTCTGCCTGTTGGATGGATTCAGTTACAAAGTCAGACGGGCAGCTAGATAAATACCCAGATTGCATCTTTCCCCAGCTAGATAAATACCCAGATTGCCAGGACCTCCCAGTCCCTTGGAGAGCTCTTCAGAGCCTTCCTGGATACCATCCTCTCTCCCTTCAGCTGGATTCCTCCTGGGCCCCACTCTCACTTACTCCTGCCTCATGTGAGAACCGCAGACACCCTCTGTGGCCTTCCCTCACTCTGCTTCTGGCAGCTCTCTCTGCAAAAGTGCAGAGGGAGGGGCCCGGGAAGAGGACCCACGGGAGGGGCACTTGTCTTTTAGACCAGGGCACACTGGTTAGTTTCAGGAGAGTCAGAGTCCCTTACCAGTTTGCGGGAGAAGACCTGTGTATACACCAGTGTGCTGGTGATGAGGTGGGAAAGACAGAGGGTCACCCTTTGTGACCCCATAATGTGTTTGCCTCTGCCATTATTGACTAGGGAAGACGTGGCCATGTGAACTGCTGGCCTGAGGCCTAGAGATGGGCCGACGGCAGGCCAGCAAAAAGAAGGGATGGTTGACCTGTATTGGACTGTCAGGCATAGCTGGGGGAGATGAATCTGGAAAGCACCCTTTGGTGCCAGGCGACAGCATTCATATTCCAGAACTCTTTGTAAACTGTAAAGCACTCTCTCCACCTGAGGAATTGTTCTTGGCTGGAAATCTTTCTTTCTTACAAGGGACTTTGCCTTCTCTTCGGGGAACTGGCTTCTGTGACCAGGGACTTTGGAGGACAGTGCCTGGGTCTTGTCAGTTGTTTGCTTTCTTACCAAACATTTTTGAGCTCTGTGTGGCCCCCTGGGGATTCCACCAGAGTCCCATGGGGGCCCCAGATTAGAAGACAGATAAGATGATACTGTGTGAATGGTGGGTGATTTCATGGGGATCCTGTAGGAACCCAAAGGCAGAAGGGAGACCATGGTTCACAGATCAAGTGGGGGTCCCTAAGCAGCCTCTGCTAGCTGCTTACCTCGGTGTCCCCATTGAAGGGGCACATTCCTTTGCTAGGGCCAGTGTAGAAGGAGCTGGTAAAGGTTATCTAGAGCAATGGTGGAAAACACTCTCTCATGATCTGACTTTGGAAGAACCCTCATCTCTATCTGGGCTTCAGTTTACCTATCTGTAACATGTAATCTCTGCTGTCCTCCAGGGTGATGTGTGTGGGATTTGAGAGCTGTACAGGAGAAGATATACCTACAGACAGGCTGAGTTGGGAGAGTAAGGAGGGGCTTCTCCTATGTTCATGAGCCAGTGGCTTCCATGCAGGGGCTGGAAGGCTGTGTCTGCTGACTTCTGGAAGACTCTCTTGGCTTCAGACTCACCCGCTCTCACCACCTCCCCCCAACCCGTTTCGCCTCCTAAACCCTCTTGAAGCCCCAGCTGTGCTTCTAGGGACAGGCCTTTCCTGCATCCAGGGCTTAGCTGGTGACCTAATATGGCTCCAAAATAGCAACTGGTTGAGAAGGCAAGAAAAAATACCCCCCACCTGAATGCCACCAAGGGGCTTGTCCGACAGGAAGCAAGTTGTGTGTGGGCCTGCAGGAACTCTGCGAAGGGCCCCAGGGCCCCAGGAGCGTCACCATTCCATGCAGAGCCTGGCAGGCCCAGTGGCAGTGCCTGCGGATGTGACTTGCATGCTGACCACTGACCATGGCCTGTCTGCGCCAGTCCCCGTGCCAAGAGCCCACCCCCTCCTGCACCACCCCCAGGCTGCTCCCACCACAATAGCAGAACACCATGAATGCAGCTGGGGTTTGGGCGGGGGTGGGGGCTGAGGACATGGGGGCACAGAAGCCCATTGTGCCCCTAGAACCTCAGCTCTGGAAGCTGAAGATAAGCCAAGGGTTCTGAGTGGAGCACTGGCTCCGGGAGCAGAGAGGGAGATGGTGGAGTTCATGGGCAAGTTCAGAAACTGGCACCAGGGGGTGGTTGCTTGTGGGGGTTTTCTCGGCTTCTTAGTGTGGTAAGCCTGCCAGGCCAAAGCACACACAGGTACTTGGTGCAGTTCTTAAAAAGGCCTCTGGGTATAGAAACTAGACCCTGTGAATGAACCCCTGTTTCAACCCTGATCTGTGGCAACAACTATTAATGTATGTCTTTGGAGGGAAATTTGTGAGGCCCTTGGCTATGCCCTTCCTCTCTTTCTCCGGGTACCCGAGGAAGGCAGGTCTTAGAGGCAGCTGGGGTTGGTGGCATGAGGGGGGGGGGTCTTCCCTGCCAGGTTTTGTTTGGAATTTAAATTCACAGCAGTGTGGAGGCTGTGGGACTCCACCTGCAGAGAAGTAGAGTTACCCTCATGTTGAGAATTAGTGCTTAAGCACCTCCGAGTGATGCCAAGAGCCCCTCCTGGGTAGCTCCTGCACCCTCTTAGGGAGACAGAGCTGTCCCATTCCAGGTCAGATGTTTAGGGCAGCTGTTTTCTTTTCCTCTTCCTCCAGGGCCAGATGTGGCTTGAAGATGTGGCTCAGCTGTCAAGTGATGCTCTGTGGAGGTTGGGGGGACGGGCTTTGGAGTCAAATACATTTGGGGAACACAGCCTAGTATCCTTCCCTTGGAGACACATACTGCCCACTAACACAGTAAAGGCTCTGAGAAGTCCTGCAGGACAGAGCCTGCTAACCTTTCCTCAACCCGACATTCTTCTGAATACCTCCAAGTTCAGGGCGTGCTCCATCAAAGCAGACCTCTACCTTGTTGGATCTTTTCAACCCGTGGGAGGCTCTTCCTGCAGCTGTTAACCCAGATGCCCTCCTGGGTCCTAGTGCTATCTTTATAGCACTGAGGACACCCTCCTCTTTGCCTCTCTGGTCTCACTGGAGATTTGAGAACAGCAGTAAGGGTCTCATGAGGCTTACCAGACAGGGCTTCAGGCTCCTACACACATGAGGCTGTTAGAACCCTTTGAGGGGGTAACCGCAGTGTCCTGATTTAAAAGGTCCTAGGTATTGACACCCACTCCCGATACTCTTGCCTGGAAAATCCCATGGACGGAGGAGCCTAGTAGGCTGCAGTCCATGGGGTTGCTAAGAGTCGGACACGACTGAGCGACTTCACTTTCACCTTTCACTTTCATGCATTGGAGCAGGACATGGCCACCCACTCCAGTGTTCTTGCCTGGAGAATCCCAGGGACGGGGGAGCCTGGTGGGCTTCCGTCTATGGGGTCGCACAGAGTCGGACAGAACTGAAGTGACTTAGCAGCAGCAGCAGGTATTGACAGTCTTCTGAAGGTTTGGATATATCACTTTTGCTGTCCGTTCGTGCATCTGAGCCGAGGGGCTGCCCGACTGGCATGGATGTGTAGAACAAAGCCACCTATTTGTTGAAGGTGGGAGTTTGCCTAACGGGTTGAATGGGCTTCAGGAGCTGAGGTTTGTTCCCAGCAGCCTTTGTGGTCTGTGTGAAGTGGTGGGGGGCAGCCCCAGGGCCTGGGAGGAACAGCCGTTCCAGCCCAGCTGGGAGCTTGGGAAGCTGCCCGGCTCCCTCTGGCCAGCCCTGGAAAGCTGAGCTCTGACTCAGACAAGGGAGACCGTCGTTCGAGGGCCTGTTGGCCGAGATGGCGTGACCCTCCCTCTGTCAGATTCAGTTGACAGGGCGGGCCTAGACTCAGAGGGAGACCACACCTCATGGACCTTCTGAGTCAGGTGGAAGGGAGGAAAGCAGGCAGCATTAGTAATAGGGAATTAGCAGTGACAGAAAGTCAGGCGCGGTCAGCACCAAGAGAAAGACTCTGCGGAGAAGCGTCCCTTACTTTGGGAGGTGGTGCTTTATTCTAGGCATCTTTTCTTCATGGCCCCATTTTACAGAAGAGAAAATAGAGGCCTGATTAGTAACTCAGCAAGTCAGTGGCAGAGCTCGACCTAGAAGTCTCCTCCATCCTGACTACAGCTGTCCCATTGGCTTGCCCTGCTGGTGCGGGTGGCATTCACCTGGATCGTGCCCTGGGTGCCAGTATGGGGCATGCATTAACCAGAGTGCTCTGTCAGGCTTCAGTGCCTCACTTGCTTTGTCCCCAATCCCAAACCTTCTGAGGAGTGGCAGGCATTGCTCATGGGTCCTGGGTTTTCTGTCATGTCCTTGCTCCAGCCTGGGACTCTGTGGGGCATGAGTCCAAGGGTGGCCTGGCTTGGGGGAGGCAGAGGAGATGGACACCGAGGACTTCCTAGCACTCCTGTCTCGTAGCACCCACTGGCTGCAGCATCTCCATTATGCACATGGGGAAACTAAGGCTCTTCAAGAGGAGGAAGATAAAGTCAGGGAATCAGTTGAGGACCAGGGCTCCAGGGTGTGTCTCAGGGTGCTTGGTCTCTTGTGTGTATGTGTGGGGGTGGGGGTGGCTGTGATGTATAATTTTTATCCCGCCCTCCTCTGGCCATGTAGATTCACTTGAGGTTTCTGAAAACACTAAGCACCAGGCTTTCACTCTAAGCTTTTGCACTTGCTGCTGCTTCCACTGCTTCTGATGCTGCGGACTGTCCTTGTATAACTGACAGATTCCAACTTACTTCTTTATGGCCCCAGAGGATGTCTCTTCTCTGAAGGCTTTACCTGAATGCCATGGGGAACACACCTCCCTCCTTCCACGTCCCGTGACAGAGAAACGGTGCATGCTTCTGGTAAAGCATGTCTGAACAGTCGGTATTGCTGTCAGCACTCTGAGAATAGGAATCCTGTTATATTTCACTTGGTAATCCCAGCATCCGATGCCTGGTCAGTGTCTGGGACAGACTAGGTGCTCAGTTGACATTCGCTAGGTGGATGGGTGGATGGATGACTTGGACTCTCTCCTCCTCTTCCTTCCCCAGACTTGTGACTAGGGAACACTTTCCTCAGCCTCTTAGCCTTTTGTTTTATCTCACAGAAGAAGTGTTTATGAATTGCTTGATAAATTTTAAAGAGCTGATGTGGGAGTCATGAAACCCCATGCCTAGAGGTGTCCCAGCAGAAGTTTAGGTGTGTGAAGTGTTCTTGACCTTCTTTGGCTGTGGACCTCTTTGAGAATCTGAAAGCAGCTCAAGTTCCTCTCCTCAGTGCAATGCACACAGCACACCTGTCCATGCACACACAACTTGCATTTGCACATGATTTTAGGGGGATCATGTGGACAGTGGACCTCAAATCCAGGCCCCTTGCTGTAGAGGCTGCAAGCCTTGGTGGTGCCCCAGACTGTCTAACTATTAGGGACCGTCTAGTCCTCGGATTCTCAGATCCATGCTTTCTGCTTTCATTCAATGCATTTGGTCTAGAAGCAAGAGCCAGTGCCTATGCTTGAGCTGGGGAGCTGGGCAGCAGGCACGTGGCTATGAAATGTGAACCCCTGCCAGGTGAGTGGTGACCTGCAGGGGAACAGGAGAGACTAAGTGGGGAGGGGGACCCTCCCCTGGGTCTGTTCCACTCCATCTTGCTGTCACTGTGCTTCTCCATCCCTTGGTCCTTTCTTTTCCCATTTCTCTTTCCCAACTCCCCTTACCAAGAAGAACACAGCCTTCTTATTGAAATCTGAATCTCCCATCAAGTTCTGGCTGTATCCAGGGAGCTGTGTTTTGTACACCCCCGGTGAATGGACTTCCAGGAGGCAATGGTGCCCTTAGGGGGTCCTGAGTAGAGGGTTGCTGCATCTGTCCTGGTCAGCACTGCTGCATTCTTGGCCCACAGGTCATCTTCAGACCTTGGAAATAGGAGCAGAACTGGGGTCTAACCACAGCTGGGGAAACCCTTGGTCTGACTTCACTTTCCCATTGGCCCACTCCATCCTTGGCCATGGCTGTCTCCTATCCCTGAGCCCAGCCCATATCCACCCCTGCTTTTTGTATAGAATGTATGTGTGTATGTGAGCATGTGTATGTATCTGACCCCAGGGGCTGGAGCCCCAGATAGACCCTAGGGGTGAAAAAGTGCAGATCTCCTTGGAGAAGGGGTGGAGTCATTTGTGAGATGAATGGTTTCTTGTTCCAAAGAGAGGAGTGTGGGCGTGCATGTGTGTGCATGTCTGTGTGTGTGTATAGCAGTGTGGACAGGGATGGCTTTGGGGATAAGGAAGCGGTTGTTCAGCTGCTGGAAGAATGGAAGAACCCCCACGGAGCTGGGACCTAGGAGCAGAGGATTCCTCCTCTCAGGCCTTCTCAGGCCCCGGAGGCAGCAGACTCCGCATTTGCTCTGCACAGAGCTTACCTGTGGTGCTGCGCCCACCTCTGCCAGCTGTCCCCTCTTCTCTTCTTGCACCCATCTTGTCTTCTTCTTGGCTGCCCTCAGAAGCTCCTGCCCACCTGCCTCAACTCCTGCCTGCCTCTCCCACTGTGCCCTCTTTCTGTCCTGGGGATGGTGGCCAAAAGGAAGCACAGTTGGTCAGGTTGACTTGGGCTTGAAAATCTCTCCTTGTGTACCCTCAGCAGAACCACAAACCCTGGGGCCCGAGCCCCTCACACAACCCAGAGAAGCTGGTACTCTGTCTCACCAGGCCTGAGGGGCTTGGCAGTGTGGAGTCACAGGGCCTCTGTGCCAAGGAGGATGGTCCTTGCCAGGTGGCTCCCCTTCCTGTAGGGGAAGACAAGCCTTGGAGGCCATTCGGGAGCTGAAATGTAAAACAGGCCAGCAGATCGGGCTGGGAAGCTCCTCTCAGACACGTGCTGCTTGTGTTTCCTTGGGAAGTTACTCAGCCTCGTTGAGCCTCAGTTCCCAGTTCTATAAACCGGCCAGACAAGGCCCATCCGAACAGTGTTCTTGGCAGGTATGAGTCTAAGAAAGGGAAAGGATCCAGTCGAGTATGTGACACAAGTGGGCTCGGAATAAACCATAGTTCTTCCCATCTTACTTTCCCCAACAGTCGAGCCAGAACCTTGGAGAAGTTCCAGCCATGGACAGGAATCTGATGCTTTGTTCCCTGCATGTGGCTTAAGGATCCCACACTTCCTGCTCGCTGCTGGGGTCACTGACCCGGGGAGGAAGGAGGTGGTCTCCTCCCCAAGGCTGTTCATTTGGGCCTAGATGACCCAGAGCCATACTCTAGTGGGGCTGCCCTCACCCCCCAGCCAGAGCAGCAAACTGGGGTGAGAGCACCCTCCGACTTAGTCCATGGGAACTCAGAGACCCTGAGCTAAATCCTTCAAGGTATTAGAGCATCCATACCCCCATCTGTCAAATGGAGCCCTCTTCCTGCCTGTGACTGTCTATATGCAGGACTATCAGGGGCTTAAAGAGCACTGGAGTCTGGTCTCTGGGGCAGTGGAAGATAGTAGAATCTTTGCCTTTTTGGATGTTCTGCCCTATGGAGAGATGAGGAGGTATCTCTGTATAAAGAGATGAGAGACAGACTTCAGAGCTCCTTCAGGCCAGGGCAGGGGAGTCCCCATCCCAGCCTGCAGCACAAGGCTATGGTCAGGAGGCCTGGAAGGTCTCTGGAGGGGGCTGGGCCTCTGTAGCCAGTGGGACCTCAGGAGCACCTGAACCGGTGGTTTTCACACTGTCCCTTGGAGCCCAGGCCTGAGCAAGAAGAAGGGGTGGTTTCTTGGCCATATCACTGGAGTCAGAACCAGGTCAAGAACCAGATCCTGGAGGGTTTGGATCCAGGGTGGGCATCCCAGGGGTGGACAGCAAGTGCAGGCCTGGAGGGAGAAAAGCAGTGGCCAGTGGGACACCGAGGGGAGTAGCCTCGCTGTTGTAGAATTAGGGGCTGACTGATGAAGGGAAGCCCTGCCCAGCCTTGCCCTCCAGCCATGAGCGGCAGGACTTGGGAGAGGTGGTGCCTTGTGAATGAAGTGCCCTCTTGTGTACCATGCTCTGGGGACATCTTTCAGTACCTGAGTGTCTGGACCTTAAAAAAGCAGGCCTGCAGAGATCCTAAAGTTTGCCCTCCTTCCCTGCTCCCTGTTACATGTGGGGAATCCAAAAGCCCAGGACCCAGCTCCATGGGCAGAGGGGAGGGAGCTCTGCATGTCCTGGCCTCTGCTCCAATCAGTCCCCACAGGCCATGGAAATGGCTGAGAGACCGGCTCGCCTTTTACCTCCATGGGCCGAGCTCCTCAGGGCTTCAGAGAGGAAACAGCTTGCCGCCCCACCCGCCCCTCCAGCCAGCCGGCAAGCAGAACTCCTGGCAATAGGCCTGGCTGCGTGCCCTGGTCTGTGCCCCTGGCCTCACTTTCTCTATCGTGACTTCAGAATGAGGTTGGGTCGGCTGGCTGCTCCTTCCTTTCGTCTTTTCCTGGTGTCGTCTTGAATTGGGACTGGGGAAGGCCGTTGGAGCAGCTGTGAGGGCCAGGCCAGTGTACACTGGATGGGGAGAGGCAGCGGGGAGGGGAGCCCTGGCCCCGCTCCTCTGACCCACAGCTGCCTGTGTGACCCTCCTGAGGGACAAAGCCATGACCTTCCTGAGGCGGTGGGAGGGGTGTCAAGCTGCCAGGGGGAGGACAGCCTACTCAGAGGCCTCTGCCTGCCCAGGGATACCCGCGGGGCTGCCCGTGGGCAGGGGTGTGTGGCCACAAGATGGGGGAGAGGTTTTTCAGGGTATAATTAGTGCAGTTTCTGGCACCCACCAAACTTCCCCTTCCTCTTGACAATTTGCTGCCAAAACAGCCCTGATTCCTGTGGACTTGCTTAAATCTTATCCAGAAAAAAAAAAAAAAAAAAAGAAAAGAAAAAAAAAAAAGAAAAAAAGAAAGAAAAAAAAATAATAAGAGGGTTGTTATTTGTGAAATTGCATTTCCCAGTCATGAGAATGAGTCACACCATTTGGAACTTCAAGTCTCTTGTTTGGATGAACTTTTCTCTGGGAGGCTGGGGCGACACTGCCCTCCCCCAGACCAGTTTGGATGGGGAGAGGCCTAGAGACAAGCTAAGGAGAAACCTTGATGGTTGGAAAGTCCCAAGGTTGGTGCTCCCAAGGCCAGGTAGGGCTAGGAAGGTTGTACCTTCCATGGGAGATTAAAAAATGCTGACTTGGGCTTAGGGGTAAAGGGGGTGTGGCGAGTTAGTGTTTAATGGGGACAGAGTTTCAGTTTGGAATGACGAAAGATTTCTGGAGATGGATGGTGGTGATGTTTGCCCTATAAATAATGTGAATGTGCTTAGTGCCGTTGAGCTGCACGCTTAAACATCGTTAAAAGGATAGGTTTTTACGTAACGTATATTCTACCACAGTGAAGCAAAGCAGATTCTGGGCCTTCAGTCCCTGGTGGCTGCTTTGATAGGTCTCAGGTGGGACCCAGAAAAACTGTATTGGTTAAAAGTTTCCCGGGTCATTCAAAGAAGTTTGAACACACTGATCTAATCTGTAAAATGGGGACAGTGACTCATAGAGCTGTGGTGAGCATTAGTTATCTTAACACACGTAAAGCTTCCAGCGCCAGGGACATTGAAGTGCTCAGTTTGTGTGACTAATATCATCTAATCCCACTTCCGCTGGGACTCTCCCCACATCCCTTAAGGTTGTCCTGTCTTGGTTCGCGTACCGCTCCCCCAAGGATGGGGGACCCTCTGCCTTTCAGGGAGCTGGAAAGTTGCCCTCAGACTGGATGCAGGTTCGTGTGGGATCTTCCACAGTGGCCCTGTGCAGTGGTAGAGCAGAGATTTGTGACCCCATGAATTATATTCCGTGGAATTCTCCAGGCCAGAATACTAGAGTGGGTAGCCTTTCCCTTCTCCAGGGGATCTTCCCAACCCTGGGATTGAACCCAGGTCTCCCGCATGGCAGGTGATTCTTTGCCAGCTGAGCCACCAGGGAAGCCCAAGATGTCATCAGGAGCCTTTAAGTTCAGTGCAGAGTCACTGAGGACTGACTGTGTGTTGGGCCTGAGCTGCCCTGGTTGTCGTGTCTCTGTCTTTCCTTCCAGATCCCAGAGAGAAAAGAGGCCCAGAGAGGGGAAGGGCTGGGCCAGGGTCGAAGAGCAGGGTGTCCAGAGAGCCAAGAAGAGTGAGGGCTGTGTCCTCCAGGGAAGTGCCGGACCTCCAGAGGCATACGTGTGTGAGGTGTGGGCTCCGTCCTGGCTGGAGGAGGGGTGTCTTGACTCCCTGGGACGAGCTCTCAGCTTACTCCCCTCCCTTCCTACACTGAGGGGATCCAGAAGAACTGTCCCCACTGGTGTGCGCAAGAACTGGAGCCTAGTAAGCCTGAGCCCCGTGCCCAGGTTTGCCATCAGCCCCTGGGGAAGCTACCTCTTTCTAGCCTTGGCCTGGCCCCGGGAGAAGGGTCTCACGGCCATTCCCTGCCAGCCTCACAGCAGGCCCCACCTTTGCTGAATTCCAGTGTGCCTGGCCGCCCAGAGCCCGTGACTCCTATAAATAGAGGCTGTATACACCAGGAGGGGGCCTGGGCCACGTCTGCTTTGAAGCCAGGCAAGACATCTGGTTCCTGTCAACTGGAGGTGGGAGAGGTGAGAGAGGTGGGCCGTTTCCTCCCCGGGCTTCCAGAGAGCTGGCCCAGGCTGGGCTGAGGGCTCCCCGGACACACCGTGCACAAGCTCGGGCTGCAGGAGACCAGGCAAAGTGCCGAACGTCAGTCTCCTCTTCTGAACAGTGGAAACGAGACTGCGAGCTGATCACCCCACCAGCACACGGCAGAGTTCGGGCTCTAGCAGGTGGCTTTCTGCTGCTTGTCTTACCTCCTGGCAGCGTGTAAAGAACTAATGATCACCATCATCACCATCATCCTATACTGAGCACTTCCCCAGTGCCAGGCAGGAAATAAAGGGTTATGTGTGCCTCCTAGAAACCCTTGGAGGTAGCTGTCATCAATCCTGTTTACTGGATGGGGTCACTGGGGTCCCGAGTGGTTCACTGGCTTGTCCATGGATGCACAACTCGAGTTGGGATTTGAACATGGGTTCCAGGAAGCCAGAGCCCACAGGTGACTAAATAGTTGGTATGAAACTAGGAATAAAACCACCATATGACCCAGCAATCCCACTCCTAGGCATATACCCTGAGGAAACGAAAATTGAAAAAGACACACATATCCCAGTGTTCATTGCAGCACTATTTGCAATAGCTAGAACATGGAAGCAACCTAGATGTCCATCGACAGATGAATGGATAAAGAAGTGGTGGTACATATACATGTTGGAATACTACTCAGCCATAAAAAGGAACACATTTGAGTCAGTTCTAATGAGGTGGACGAACCTAGAACCTATTATACAGAGTGAAGTAAGTCAGAAAGAGAAAGATAAATATCGTATTCTAACGCATATATACGGAATCTAGAAAAATGGTACTGAAGAATTTATTTGCAGGGCAGCAATGGAGAAACAGACATAGAGAACAGACTTATGGCCATGGGGAGAGGGGAGGAGAGGGGGTGAGATGTATGGAAAGAGTAACATGGAAACTTACATTACCATATGTAAAATAGATAGCCAATGGGAATTTGCTGTATGGCTCAGGAAACTCAAACAGGGGCTCTGTATCAACCTGGAGGGGTGGCATGGGAAGGGAGACGGGAAGGAGGTTCAGAAGGGAGGGGATATATGTATACCTATGGCTGATTCGTGTTGAGATTTGATGGAAAGCAACAAAATTCTGTAAAGCAATTATCCTTCAATAAAAAATAGAAAAGATCAGGGAAGGCAAAAAAAAAAAAAAAGCAATCGGTATGAATTTGTGTGTGTGTGTCCGAGCCTGTGGAAGTGCCCACGAGGCCATGGCTGCACTGGTGGCCAGGCCTGCAGCGTGCTCACAGCCTCTGTCCCCCCCAGGCACTGAGCAGCAGCGTGTACAAGAGCGCCTCACCCTACGGCTCCCTCAACAACATCGCCGACGGCCTCAGCTCCCTCACGGAGCATTTCTCCGACCTGACCCTGGCCTCCGAGACCCGCAAGCCCAGCAAGCGGCCCCCACCCAACTACCTGTGCCACCTGTGCTTCAACAAAGGACACTACATCAAGGACTGCCCCCAGGTAAGGCAGCCCGGCCCCGGCGGCGGCTCAGGGCCCTGGCTGGCCTGTGGACCAGCCTCCGTGGGCGGAGGAGGCGAAACAGCTCGCCGGGGCCCCTTCCTCCAGCACCTCGCCCCGTGATCACTGGCTGCCACTTCTTTGTCCCCTCTGGTTTTCCTGAGGCAGGCTAGCTGGTGTGGATGGGACAGAGCCCCAGCTTGGGCCTGCACTGGCCAGTCAGCAGTCTGGGAGAGGCACCCCAGAGTGAGATTCTGAGCCTTCGAGTCTCCCCTCACCCCACCCCAGTCTTCCTGCCAAGGTGGGTCCTGTTACCATCGGGCAGGAGGGGCCAACGGCTTCCTCACGGCTCTCCTGAGAGCCCATCACCTCCCACTCACAGGGAAGGAATGTGGGCTCCTGGCCAGGAACCCAGATGTGCGCCCCCTCCCCCAGACCCCACCTCTGCCTGCTCTGCAGCCTGCAGCCTGTGAAGGGGAGGGGTGCCCCCAGGATAGGTCTGGGTGAAAGCCTCAGGCAGGGGCTTCCCAGGTGGCTCAGTGGTAAAGAATCTGCCTGCATTGCAGGAGACGCAGGAGACACTGGTTCGATCCCTGGGTCAGGAAGATCCTCTGGAGGAGGAAATGGCAACCCACTGCAGTATTCTTGCAGGGAAAATCCCATGGACAGAGAATCCCATGGGACAGATGGACAAAATCCCACGGGCTACAGTCCGTGGGGTCACAGAGAGTCGGATGCAATTGAGCACGCACACACGAAGGCCTCAGGCATGGGGGGCTGGGCATTGCTCCCTTGGGGTGGGAAAGGGGTCAGGAACAGCTCCCATCTCTCCCCTAGTGTTTCGCTGCAACAAGGTGAGGCTCTGGGGGCAGACCCCACTCACTGGATGACCCCTGACTCTGACAGATGTGGTTTTGGAATCCTGGGGAGAGAGGTTAACAGTTGTGTTACATACAGTATGAGATTATCAGTGATTTTTTTTCCTATTATTTTTTTGTACTTTCCACTGTTTTTATAGCATGGTACTACTTTTATTTTATACATGTAATGGAAATGGAATCCTGGAAACTCAGAAAATCCGTGTAGTCTTGCCCTCCAGATGTTGGCAGCTGAGGGTGTGGCCAGGCAGGGCTGGGTCCCTCCAAGACCAGTGGGGGGTCTGAGATGCCAGTCACCACTCTTCTCAGGAATGGCCACGCCATGCTTTGGGTCCCTGCTCCTTCAAGTACAGCCAGCCATCTCCACATCAGTGTCACCCCAGAGCTTGTTAGAAATGCAGAACCTCAAACCCAACCCAGAACTATGATCCTTGGTGATTCAGCTGGTGATCTCAGCCTCCCCCCGCCCCTGGCCAAGAGAGGCCCACCCACCCTGAACCCACTGCTGGCTGCCCTCCAGATCCACACTCCCTGGGCAGATGTGTGCAGTGAGCAAGGGACCCTTGGCATGAGGGCGCCCTGGCAGAGTTAGGCCCCTAGCCCCCAGGGTTCTAGGTATGGGACGAGAGGCCAGCAGGTGGCTGAGGATCTGGTTGGTGCTCACAGATGTGCCTGGGCCCACCCAGTGAGCAGCCCCCCATGCCTTCCCTGACTGAGCCCCCCACGCCACCCCACACACAGGGCCTGTCTGCTCTCAGTCACCCTGCCTCCAGGGTGGAGCAGGACTCCACCCTGTTTAAGGAGGAGATGGACACTGTGCTAAGTGCTCTCCAAGCATTTCCTTTAACACTCACATCTGCCCAGTGTGCTGAGTGCTTTTAATAACCTCCTGTTATGGGTGCATGGGTGCACCTCCTCAGAGCCCCCTGAGAGTGTCTACTGGGTGAGCAGCCTGGGAAAGCTTCCAGGAGAGGGGCTTGAGTGGGGCTGGCAGGTTGATGAGTGAGAGGTGACCAGTATCCAAAGGCAACGGACAATGAATCCAAGGCAGAGGGACAGTGAAGAAGTGTGTGTGTGACTTTTGTGCACGCGCTGCTCTTTCCCAGATGGGGCCAGAGTCCTGCCAATGTGCAGATAGAGGGTGCCTCTCCTCAGTACCTCTTGCTTCCTAGCAGGGTGCTGTATGTTACACAGTGTGCTCACTAATCTTGTGCAGGGCTCTCAACTCTGTGGCCAAGTAGGGATAATAGCCCCATTTTACAGCTGAAGAAACAGAGTCTCAGGAGAGGACACCCGCAGATAGGGCTGAACCTGCTCTTGGGGCCTCGGTGCTCTCTGCTCCCTTGAGCATCTGTGCTGCGCCAAGCTGAGAAGCCATAGCCTGTGGAGCCTCACGTTCTCCCTAGAGGCCCTTTTCTAGCTCCGTCTCAAACCTGACTCTGTCTAGGATGCCTGCAGGCCCGAGGACCTCCCTTTACTCTTCACAAGGGTCACCATTTGTAAAATGAGGCTGTCGAGAACACTAACATCGTGGATTGCTGTGGGGACTCAATGGAGTAATGCATGAAAAGTGCTCAGCACAGTGCCTGGCTCCCAGTAAGTGCTCAGTATCTGTTGGCTAGCGTTGTTTTTTGTCTCCCTTATGTCACAATGTGGAGTGCACCTGCCTGGCTAAGGATTTTAGCAGGCTGGAATAGGACTGGATGCTCCCCACGTCTCTGCTGACCACAAGCCCCACGTGCTAGACTGAACTCATCTCTGTAGCCCTCTGCCTGCCCAGGTACCACATGGTGCACACAGGTTGCTCAGTATAGCTTCCTGAATGAAGGAACAGGTGGAAACCCTTGTTTCAAATGAACTATTGTGTAAGAGCTCAGCATTTTTAATATGTAAAAGTGGAATGCTTATTTTGGGGAACGGCTTTAGTGAGATATAATTCAACTATTTATAAGAGACAACTCAATGATTTTTAGTATATTCACAGAGCTGTGCAGCCATCACCACAGTCAGTTAAAGAATTTTTCTTGTCACCTTAAGAAACCTCATACTCTTTGGCTATCACCCTCTGGTCCCCCATTTCCTAATAATCACGAATCTACCTTCTGTATCTGTAGATTTCCCTATTCTGGACATTTCATATAAATAGATTTATATAATATGTGGCTTTTTTGTCACTGGATTCTTTTACTTAGCATATTGTTTTCAAGGTTCCTCCACGTAATAGCATTTATTAGCTCCATGATTTGGGAAGGGTTCCATCTGCTTTTACTTTCTGGAAGAGTTTATGGGGAATTAATATTGATTCTTCTTTAAATGGTTGGTGGCATTCACCTGTGAAGCCATCCAAGTGTGGGTCTTCTTTTGTGGGTAGATTCTTTTAAATTACCAGTTGGATCTCTTTATTTGTTATGGGTCTATTCAGCTTTTCTATTTCTTCTTGGATCAATTTCTGTAGATTCTGTACTTCTAGAATTTTTCCATTTCATCTAAGTTAGCTAATTTCTTGGCATGAAGTTTGTTCATAATATTCTCTTATAATCCTTTTTATTTTATTTTATAATGTCCCCTCTACCATGTCTGATTTTTCTAATTTGAGTCTTCTCTCTGTTTTTCTTGGTCATTCTAGCTGAAGGTTTGTTAACTTTGTTGAGCATTTCAAAAAACCAACTTTTGGTTTGGTTGATTTCTTCTATTTTTTTCCTATCCTCATTTCATTACTTTCTATGCTAATCTTTTACAAAATTGTGGCAAAATACATATAACATAAAATGTACTATTTTAGCCATTTTTCAGCGTACACAGTTCAGTGGAATTAAGTACATTCACACTCTTGTGCAACCATCCCCATCAACCATCCCCAGAACTCTTTTTATCTTGCACAACTGAAACTCTGTACCCATGAAGCAATACTTCTCTCCCCTCCCCTCACCCACCCCCTGGAAACTATTATTATACTTTCTGTCTCTAAGAATTTCACTACTCTAAGTACCATGTATCAGTGGAATTATACGGTGTCTATCCTTTTGTGATTGGCTTATTTCACTTAGTATAATGTCCTCGAGGTTCATTCATATTATAGCATGTGTCAAAATTTCCTTCCTTAATTTTTTGCCTTGTGATATATTTTTATTAAAAACTTCCTTCTCTTTTAAAGGCTAAGTAATATTCCATTGTGTGTGCGTGTGTGTGTGTGTGTGTGTGTGTATCTGCCACATTCTATTTGCTCATTTATTCATCAGTGGACAACTGGATTGTTTCTACCTTTTGGCTCTTGTGAATAATGCTGCTTTGAACATGGATGCACAAATATCTTTGAGTCCTGCTTTCAATTCTTCACTCTAATCTTTATTATTTCCCTTCTTCAGCTTGCTTTATGTTTAGTTTTCTCTTCTTTTTCTAGTTTCTTGAGGTTGAAGGTTAGAATACTGATTGTACATTTTTTTAAATTAAATGGAGGTTTTTAGCTATAAATTTTCCTCTGAGCTGCATCCCATAAGTTTCGGCATGTTGCATTTTCATTTATCACAGGATATTTTCTGATTTCCTTTGTGATTTCTTCTTGGACCCACCAGTTATTTAGGAGTATGTTATTTAATAGCCATGTATTTGTGAGTTTCTCAAGTATCCTTTTTTAATGATTTCTAATTTTATCCAATTGTGGTTGGAAAACATACTTTATATTATTTCAGTGCTTTTAAATTTATTGTGGTTTGTTTCATAGTCTAAAATTTGGTCTGTCCTGGAGAATAGTTTTGTGCGCTTGAGAAGTATACAGTTCGGTGGAGTATTCTGCAGATGTCTATTAGGTCTAGTCGGTTTATGGTGTTATTCATGTCTTCTGACTCCTTGTCGACATTCAGCCTAGTTATGTTGTAAATTATTGTAAATAGGGGTATTGAAATCTCTATTACTGTTGAATTGACAATTTTTCTTCAGTTCTGTTGCTTTCTGATGCTCTGCCATTAGGTACATCTGTGTTTCTAATGGGTTTTCCATGTGGTGCTGGTGGTAAAGAATCTATCTGGCAATGCAGGAGGCACAAGAGACATGGGTTTGATCCCTGGGTCAGAAAGATCCCCTGGAGGAGGGCATGGCAACCCACTCCAGTATTCCTACTTGAAGAATCCCATGGACAGAGGAGCCTGGTGGGCTACAGTCTATAGGGTTGCAAAGAGTCGGACACGACTGAAGCAACTGAGCAGGCACACATGCTTGTTTATAACTGCTGTATTTTCCTGATGGAGTGATCCTTTTGCCATTAGAAAAAGTCCCTCTTTATCTAGCAATATTTTTTGTTTTAAAGTCCATTCAGCCTGATATTGGTGTAGCCTGCCTTCTTATGCTTGTTGTTTACCTGATATGTCTTTTCCCATCCTTTTAGTTTCCATCAGTTCATATCTTTGGATCTAGAGTGTGTCTCCTGTAGGCAGCATATAGTTAGACCTTGGTTTACTTTTTATCCAACCAGGCAGTCCTTGCTTTTTGTTTGGGTTGCTTAATCCATTTACATTATTGATAATGCTATTGTTAATGCACTTTTTATATGTGCTGTTATTGATATAGCTGGATTTAGAGCTGCCATTGTACTTTGTTTTTGAAATTGCTCATGTCCTTCTTGTTCCCTTGTTTCTCCTTCACTGCTTCCTCTTGCATTAAGTGATAATTTTCTAATGTAACATTCTAATTTCTTTAAGTATTTTTTCACCATTTTTTAGTAATTTCCTTGGTGATTGCTCCAGGTCTTAAACCCCTTAACTCATCAAAATATGCTTCAGATTTATATTAACTCCAGTGAGAAATGTTACTTAACTCCAAAATAGAAACATTATTCCCTTATGGTTCTATTTTTTGTTCCTTGTTCTGGTGGCATTATTGTTATACATGTTACATCTATGTATATTACACACTCAACAATGCTTGTTAGAATTATTACTTTATTTAACTTTATGTGTTTTAGAGAAGCTGAAAGAAGAAATGAGACCAATTATATATCTGTTGCTTTTTTCATGTTAGCCTTCTTATTTCACATTTTGAATTCTCATCATTTATTCCTGTGAATTCAAATTACCACTTGGTGTCATTTCCTTAGCTCAAGACACATTTTCTCCCACCCATCTTCTTTGTGCTATTATTGGAAAAGGTACTATATTTCTATATGTTATAGGACAAATATTTTGAATTAGCTAAGAGAAGAAAAGAAGTACACACTTCTACTGTGTTTTACAATTACATAATCACCTTATCAATGTGCTTGCTTTTTCATATGTATTTTCATTAGTCTTTGGGGTCACTTGTTTTCAGCCTGAAGAACTTCCTTTAGTGTTTCTTGAAGGATTAGTGAGCTAGCAATGGGGAATTATCTGGAAATGTCTTTAACTCACTTTCATTCTTTTAAAGATGGCTTTTTTGGGTATAAAATTCTTGGCCGACAGATATTTTTTAATTTGAGCACTTTGAATATGTTATCCCCTGCTTGCTGGCCTCCATTGTTTCTGATGAGGAGTCAGTTATTATTATCAGAAATCAATTGTAAATGACATGCCATTTTTCTCTCACTGGTTTCAAGATTTTTCTCTTTAGCTTTCAGCAGTTTTACTGTGATGTGTCTATTTGTGAATCTCTTCATCTTTATACTGCTTTGGGTCTGTTGAGCTCCTTGGATGTGCTGATTAAAGTTTTAAATCAGATTTGGGAAGTTTTCAGCCATCATTTCTTTGAATGACTTCTCTACTCCTTTCTCTCCTCCCTTTTTGTGGAATGACTTTTAAATGGTTTAAATGCTTTTAAAATCTTAAATGGTCTGACTAGGGGTGGAACGTGCAGAACCCTAGGCCAGCCCTCCCTGGGTCCTGAAGCTGCCACGGAGCCCCAGCCTCAGAGAAAGGTCGCAGTGAAAACGTGGTTAGAGCATTCACTGCCAGCAGCCTGGGTGGTGGGACACAGGCACCAGAGGACGGAAACCTGTTAACTGATTCTTTTCCAACCTTAAGGGTAGAGAGAGGTGTCCAGAGTTCAGCTCCTTAGACTGGTGAGGCTTCTCATAGCTACCAGGGGCAGTGCAAGGGGCTTGGGCACTGTATGAAGAGGAGCCCCAAAAGCAGAGGCAGAAAGTGCTGGAGACAAATTTCCAGTGTTGGTGAGAGGCGACCCCTCTTTGTGGGGTGAGGCTGTGCCTGGCCAGGACTTCTCTCCAGCCAACGTCAGCATTGCCCCAAGAAAACTAGGATTCAAGAATGTTTATCATCTTTAAAAAATCTGTCCCTGTAGCTATCTGTGTATAGCGTGCCAGGTTTCTATTCAAGGGTAATAATAATAATATGAACAGCAATAATAGTATTCTCTAAGCATTGGGTTTCCCTCTGAGCTTAGTGTATAAAATGTACCAGTTCCTTTAATTATCTCAAAAACTCCATCAGGCCAATTGCCAGATGATAAAACCAAGGCCCACAGAAGTTGGGTGGCTCGCCTAAGGTCATATGGCTAATGAACAGCAAAGCTGGAATTGAAACTCAGGCCTTCCCGACTCCAGAGCCCGTGTGCTTTTTAGATGAGACCCTGCCACCCACGTCAGCATCCAGGTTTTTATCTCCACCATCATTCTCAGAAAGTCAGCGTTCTTTAAAAAGATGGGTTGCTGGAAATAAAGAGGGACAAGACAACGTGGATGAAAACCATATCAGGCCTGGTCTGGCCAAGGCCTTGTGTCTGGCAGATTCCTCCACTGGTCCAGCCCCAGGGTGTTTGCTGCCCCGGTGCAGTCAAGGAGGCCAAGGCTGGTTGGGGTGCCGGCTGTGGTGCCCGCAGAAACTCCAGGTGGCTGTAGGGGAGTCATGCGTGCTCTCTGTTGGGCCTGCCCTCAGGGTCACCTGCGTGTCTCGTGTTGGCTTCTGCACACCAGTGTGGCGGGACCTGCTCTGAGTCTTCCACATTTGCCTGTAATGGTACGTGTGTATGTGGTGGGGCCTTGACTAAGTGCCACATCTGTGTTCAGGACACACAATCTGTCCAGGACAGAGCCCAACCCAGCCCTCAGTACAACCGCCCGGCGCTTCCTGAGCGCCTACGGTACGTCAGGCCTGTGCTGGACGAGTGCTCGACCTTTGTCCACCGTGGCACAGTGTGGACAACAGAAGTGCTGTTGACCGTTCAGGGTGATCAGGGCTATAACGTTTGCAGTGAGGGACCAGCTTTGCCTGGGCCTCCATGGGAGGCCTCAGAGAGGAGGAGTCTGAGTCCGGAGCGGGGAAGGCTTCCAGGAAAGTGTGTTAATAGTAGGAATTTGCTTTCCGGGAACCGCGAGCCCTTGGCGACGGCCAGCACTCTGGGTGCCTGAGGGGGGGAGTGGGAGGTATGGCTGCAGCAGGTGGTGGGGGATTTGTGTGCCAGGCTACACAGTCTGGACTTTATCTGGAGGGCCAGGAGAAGCCATCCAGGGGTTTTAGGTGACACACTCAGATTGGCATTTTGAAAGATCACGCTGGTGGCAGTTGGGAGGCCAGGCTGGAGGAGGCAAGACTGCAGACCAAACCAGTCCAGGCACATGGAGAGATGATAAGATCGGATACAAGGCAAGAGCAAGGAAAGTTGGAGGTGAGGGGACAGACTTTAGACATGATGAGAAGGTTGCATTCATGGGGCCTGGTGACCAGGTGGGAAGGAGGGACAGGGGCAAGCAGTAAAGGAGGTGCTGCTAGATCGCTGCAGTGGCCAGTGGGGTGCCACTACCTAGGATTCAATACCCTTGCCTGAGAAGATAGGTTCCTCTTCCTTTATTCATTTACTGACATTTATTGAACACCAACCGTGTGCCAAGCGCATAGCAGGCATTTGAGGATGCCATAGTGAACAAACTAGGAAAGAGCTCCGCTCTCTTGGAGCTCATGTAGTATTGGGTGAAGTCAGACAATAAGCACAAATCAATTAGAGAAGAAGGAGATATGAGATGACAAGAACTGCTGTGCAGAATGTGAGTGCTTTGACCAAGACTGCCAGGCCAGCTTCTCTGGGAGAAACAGCAGGCATGCTGAGGCACTGTTCTGCCAGGGGCCCACAAAAATATACTAATTTTCATTTATCTTAAAACCAGAAGGAAAAAAAATGAATAATAGTAAGTGCATAATAATGAATCCAGTCTGAATGATATTTATCTTTATGCCAATAAGGTCATAAAATAGTGGCTCAGATGGTAAAGAATCTGCCTGCAATGCAGGAGACCCAGGTTCGATCCCTGGGTCAAGAATATCCCCTGGAGAAGGGATATTCTTCAGTATTCTTCAGTATTCTCGCCTAGAGAATCCCATGGACAGAGGAGCCTGGTGGGCTACAGTCCATGGGGTGCAAAGAGTCAGACACGACTCAGCGACAGACACTTTCACCGAGGAGGAGGGGATCCACAGGGGTCCTCCCTGCAGAGTGTCTGAGGCTGCTTTAGGTTGGATGGCCACTGCAGGCCTCTCTGATGGATGATATGATGTGAAAACTCCAGATACTACCTTTCCTCTGAAACTCAGACAGGGCTGAGGGTCCATAGGCCAACAGGAAGGACCCTGATGTTAGTGAAGGGACATCTTGTTGAGGTCAGAGGAAACAGCTTCAAATGTATAACCTCAAAGCCAGAGTTCAAGTTCCAGCTCTACTTTTTACCAGCTGTGCAACCTTGGATGAGTCACTTGCTCTCTGGGCCACCTTTCCTCATCTCCAGATTGTATCTGCTACTGGGGATCAGTGCAGGGCTCGGTGCCTCTGTAGGAATGGACACTGGGGCACAGATGGAGGCAGGCCATCCAGGACCTAGCGTCCTTTCCTGCAGCCTTCATGGTGGTCACGCCCAGCCACGCCCAGCTGGCAGCCACCCATCAGGCAGGCGCTGAGCTGGGAGCAGAAATTCTCTAAGTCCTCAGCCTCCACCACACCCAAGATGTTCCTGGGGGGGCTAGTTACTCCTTTGGGGGAGGTCTGAAGGATGTTGGCACCTGCGCCTCCTGCGTCCAGCAAGGACCAGGCACCGTGAGGGGTCTGGGAAAGGTCTGAGCCCAGGGGAGCTGCCATTCCTGAGTCAGCATGCCCAGGGCTGCTAATGAAATCCAGATGTCAGACAGAAAACAATCATCTCCCCCACCCATCTGGCAGCTCGAGTTTCTTGGAGATTGCAAAAGAAGAAGAAAAATAGAGCAGGGAGAGAATTGAATCCTAGAACAGCTGAAACCTTAGAGGTGGGATGTGAATAGTCTCAGGGTCTTGCTGGGGGAGGGGCAGGAGATAAGGGGAAAGTGAAGGCTGGCTGAGATCTCCTCCTCCCCACCCAGTCTCTGCAGTTCCTGGACCCCAGCCCTTCCAACTCTTCCCAGGCTAGAGCAGGCTGGTCCCTGTGGGGTGTCCCAAGGAGGCCGGGAAGGCCGTGGCCCCCAGCCCATGTCTGACTTCTGCTTGGGTTTTCCAACCTCTCACTGTGGCCCTGACCTCCCTGCAGGCCTGGGTTTCCTCTGGGGCCAGAGTGGCTGAGCCTGGGGAAGGAACAGGCAGAAAGGGACAGGCAGAAGCTCAGGGCAGGGACCACTGATTAGTTCAGAGCCATCAACATATGGATGTGGAAACCGACGTTTTCTCATGGCGCTGGGCCAGGACTGTAAGGACTGCAAGTTACAAAAGATCAATGGAGAGAGGAGAGGAAGGAGAGAGGGAAAAGGAAGGAAAAAAGGAAGGTCAGGAGGGGAGAGAGAAGGAAAGAGGGTGGACACACAAGGTCACTTTGTGATTCCAGTGTGGAAGGACTGGGCTCAGGAAGGTGGCTTGCATTGCACGCAGCAGGCATCATTTCTCAGGCTTCCTCCTAATCTTGGTGCCTGGGCTTGATACTCCAGAGCTCCGCGCAGAACCTGGGATGTCGTGAGTGCTTGGAGAATGTTAGCTGGGACGGGTGTTCATAGGGATGGTGTAGTGCCTGCTAATTTTGGGGTGGTCCCCCCAAACCCTGTATTGTGGCCTCGAGTCTTTCCTTCCTCCCCTTCCAAGGCCCTCACCTTCTGCTGTGGTAGTTCCAAGCAGAGCCTTTAAGCCAGCCCACCGGGGTTCAACCTCCAGCAGTGCCTCGGACTAGCTGTGTGCCTTTGGGAAAATCAATTAAAGGTCTCTAGGCTTCAGTTCCCTCCTCAGTAAAGTGAAGATGATAGAAACCTAGCTCACAAAATGTTGTGAGAATGAATGACTTATTTTATCTGAAGTGCTTCACAGAGAATACTTCATATGCACCGTGTTAGCTGTTATGGCTGTGTTAATGACCATCATGATTGCAATGCCTCAAATCAACTGCTCCAAACTTGTTTGTGAAGTCCCAGAGGTCTAAAACAGTGTTTTAAAGCTATGGGGTCACCAGAGGGGTCTCTGGTCCTCCTATCCCATTGTTACCGTACAGGACAGGCTGCCTCCAGGATGGACTGCAGGAAGGCCATGTGATGAGCCTGGGCCTTCCCAGGAGGCTTGGGAGGGTGACTGGGACAGGTTCTGATGACTTTGGGACTGGCAGGTTGGCTTGAGGGATGAAAGGTTATGAACTGGGTCCCGGAGGCTCCACTCTGTCCAGGGTGGGGGCTCTGGGAGGAGGGATGATGAGCCATGGCTAGAAGGTGTCAAGTGCCACCTATGGGTTGTCAGCTGCCCTCTGGCCGGGCAGAGGGATGGCCCCGCCAAGTGCTTACCCTGGCAAAGACAAGTGGGAGGGATGGACAGACAGCGTGTGGGGGCTCACGGGACAACCACTTTTACATCCTTCCTGCTGCCCCAAGCCTGGCAAGAAAGAGTCTGAGAGGGGCAGTTTCACATCCTCTGCTGCCAGTTCTTCTTTTAAATGGATCACAGAGAGTGACTCAAGGCCCCCAGGAATCTCGCCGTGTCAGCTGGCCTCACCTCAGTTCTCTATCTCTGGTCCCTGAGGGACAGGGGTGATGGCAGAGCCTGGGAGCCAGAACTTGTACCTGGTCCTTTAACCACCTTCAAGGCCCAGGGGATGGAGGGCTGGAGCAGAGTGATTATATTCTTGGGCTGATTAGCTTGCTGATGTCACCTCCTCCAGGCAGCCCTCTCTGATTTTGCCTTTCCTCTACGCTCAAAGGGACCACCCTCTGAGTCTCCCTGAGCTGGGCTCAGAGCTCACTCTTGCCCTTCCCCAGCTCTGTCGTTGTGTTACACAGCGACCCAACCATCTGTGAGGTGGGCTTACCCACTTGCAAGATATTTGTGGGAAATGGGCTGGCTATTCCAGTGCTTGGCATCCCATGAGTGCTCAATGGCAGCTCTTGTTAGCATTACTTGCTGGGCTGCTGGGCCTCCCTGAGCCTTATCTGCTCTTATTTGTAAAGGGAGGCTCCACGAGCCTGGCTTTGTAGAGTTGATATGTAGGGGGTGAGAGGCAGCCTAAGACGCCATGGTCCCCGAAACCTCCTCTTTTCCCTGCCCCGCTCCAGCCAGGCTGCTCAGCCACACATACAGGTGAACAGTGCCCACGGAGCCCCCCAGCCTGCAGTCCTTTCCCTAACATCTCCTTCCCGCCCCCTTTCCAGGCCCAGCTTAAACTCACCTCCGTGAAGACTCCTTCCCCAGCAACGCAGGCCCACCAGCTCTTCTCTACAATCCCACTTTTCAGGATCTGCAACCCCATCCAGAGCCTGGTTCTAAGGCCTCCCATGGCTTCTCACCTGTCTGCCTCCCCACCTTATCCTCGGAGGACAGATGATGCCCCCTCGTTGTGGGCTCGGTGCCCTGCCCTGGAGTGTGGCCCCAATTGGGCCCCCCAGGAGGTGGTCCTGGCTGTTTGCCATTTGAATTCTCCTAACCCCCTCCCATCCCAGGGCTTTGCCTGTGCTGTGCCCTCAGCTGGTACTTTGCTCTCATTTGCTCCACCCTTCCCTCCAAGCCCAGCACTAGTGTGCCCTTTCCTGTGGAGGAGCCCCTGTGCCCCTCACCCTCCCACCTTGCTCCTACTCTGCCTTGCTGAGCTTTGCCTAGCCGGGAGCCCACTCTCACATGACCGTCTCTCCTGCTTCCTGGGGGGCTCACCGCAGGTAGGGTCTGTGTCTGCATGGCTGGCAAAAGGACCTGGGCTTTGGGGTCAAAAGCCTTGAGTTCTCATCCCAAACCTCAGTAGCTGGTCCACTTTGGCCAAGTCGACCCTGCCCATGAGCCTTCACGACCCCTGAGTGCTTGCAGCAGGGTCAAGCCATGAAGCCCATCAATCAGGGCTTCTGTGAGCTCCAGGAACAATGAGGTAGGGGCAGGCAAACCCAATTAGAAAACTATAAAGTCATACCATTTGCCCCACTACCCAGTGAGCAGCTGAGCACAGGTCCTGCATACAGCAGGCGCTCACAGAGTGTGTGTTGAAATGAGTAAGAGTGCATATGCTCCTAGAGTGAGTGTGAGCCTGGAGGTTGCCACGGACTCTGCCTTCATCTGCTGGGGGTTCTCGGAGGCACGTTTTCATAGTGGCAGTTTCCCTTCCCATTGCATCTGGGTGGCCCCTGAGGATGGAGTCTGGACCCCATGGCTTTGTCTGGGGTAGGAGGTGGCTCTGTCTCTGGTTTCCAGGACTTGATACCATTGACTTGGCTTGCTTTTAAGATCGGGGCTTCCTTTCTCTCACCAGCCCCTCCCACATCTAATGTTTGGGCTACAGAGAAATCAGGCAACAAATGCAAGGAAGGATCCCCAGGGAGTGGGGTGGAAAGCCTAGAGAAATGTGCTCGCCCTCATACCCAGCCTGCAGTGTGCCACCACCTCATGATCTCCTAGGATGCTCATACTAGCCTGCACTGTGTCTGCAGTCCATCTGGCCACCTTCTCCCACTTCATCTTTCCCTCCTCTCTTCCTTCCTTCTTTTCTTTTGTAACAAAGTAGCACAGAGAGGTTAGGCAACTTGCCCTTAGTTCCACAGATGATTAGGATCAAGCCAAGTCTCTCTGACCCCAGGAACCCACCTTTGCCACTGGCCCTGTCTGCCCATGAGAATAGACCCATCCTCCAGGACACGCTGTACACCTGCTGTGCTCTGGCCCAGGCAATAATCAGGCTGCGGGATAGAGTGTCCCCGCCGCCCCCACCCCTCGGCTTTCTCCCTGCCTTGCATCCCGGTGCTTCCCTGACTTTGGCCAGAGAGGGAGGCTTTGTGCAGGAGTTGAATGTATGAGGAGGCGGTGAGAAGAGGCATGTCCCCAAGGCGGTAAGCATGATGACAAAGGGTAAAAGCAGACAGAAGCCCGAACTCCCCTCACTCTTTGGTACTAAGTATGATGCTTAAGCAGGGCTGTTATCTCCTCCCCTCCCAGGCCTTCTAAGCCCTCCCATCCACCGGTCCTTCCTTCCTCTGTGTTCCCAAAGGACTCTTGCACAACCAGCCTGGTATCTTGGTCTTCTCTTCTGCCTGTGATCTGGGGTGGGGGCAGGGATGGGCAGGAGTCCGTGAAATCACTAATGGCAATGCTGCTTCTCACTGTGCCCCCAGCATCTGCCATGGCACCTGCCGCAGAGCCAGGCCATCGTGTGGAGATGCTGTGGACAGTATGGTGGCTGACAGGTGCAGGGAGCGTTCGCTGTGTCCTAGGCTCTGCTCTAAGCCCTTCACATGTATTGACCCATTTAATCCTCACACCAGCCCTCTGTGGGCTCCTATCATCCCCATTGCCCAGAGGAGGAAACTGAGTCACAGAGACAGTACGTGACTTGCTCAGGGTCACACTGCTCAGCTCCAATCCAATCAGCAGTCTTGCTTCAGAGGCTGTGCTGTTATAAATGTGTGAGGGAGGAAGGAAGAAATGCACAAGACTCAGCTGGGAGGTGGGAAAGGAAAAGAAGGCAGGCAGTGAACGTTGGCTGAGCACCCTGCAGGTAGCAGGGAGCGTGCTGAGTCCTGGCACATCATCCGTGTCCTCAGAGATGTCAAGGAATCCTCCTAGAGTCACCCAGAAGCCAAGGGCAGGGTGTGGGTTTAAGCTCAGTAAGCCTGACTGATTCCTAACCCTCTGGTCCATCAGCTGAGGCCACTGGGAGCCAGATCAATAGCCAGCACAGTTCAGTGAGGGGCCCTGGAGATCCCCAGAAAACTTCAGAGCACAGGAGCTGGCCTCTATCTCCAGGCTGGCACAGCTGAGTAGAAGGCAGGACAGGGAGTCACTGGGTCAGTGCGCTCGTTGCCAAGGTGTGTGTGGTTCTGAACAGCCACGGAGAAGGAGTTTAGACGAGTGACTGCAAAAGACACAGGTTCAATCCCTGGGTCGGGAAGATCCCCTGGCAAAGGAAATGGCAACCCACTCCAGTAATCTTGCCTGGAGGATCCCATGGACAGAGGAGTCTGGTGGGCTACAGTCCATAGGGTTGCAAAGAGTTGGACATGACTTAGTGACTAAACAACAATGGTAACCAGATGGGTGACCTTGAACAAGCCCCATGCCCTTGCTTCACCCCGGTTTTCCCTTCTGTGCAGTGAACCCAACGATCTGCATCCTTTCTGCCCCTCAGGGCTGCTTTGTGGCTCTCATGAGCTGACAGAGCTGGAAATGAATGCCTGACAAAAGTAGAGAATTCTTAGGAATAGAACGATTTTTATTTATGAACATCTAGAGGCTTGCTTCTCAAAGAGTGGTCCATGGACCAGCAGCAGCAGCAGCAGGAGCTTATCAGAAATGTGGAGACTTGGGCCCCACCCCAGACCTACTGAATCAGTGTGGGCATTTTCATAAGCTCCCAGGTGGCTGGTGGGGATGTTAATATTTGGGAAACACTGGTCTCGGGACTATCTGGGCTCCTACTTCCCCATTCCTGGAGACTGCCTTTTGGGTTTTCTTTCCATGGCCTGGCGGGAAATCTCCATCTCGTTGGAGGAAACACTCTGGCCCAGCAGGATCCCTGCCCTGCTAGACGGCTTAGGAGCTGTGAGCACATCTGATTGAAACTGTGATCATCAGACAGCTCTGGCGGCCTCTGCTGCTCTGGCGGCCCCTGAGGAGTGCCACCTCTTCATCATTTGTTTGGGAGGTTAGCTCCCACCAGAGTCAGCAAGGCCAGCCAGACCTGCAACAGGGACACCCTCAGGTGGGCTGCGGGATGGCTCTGGGGGTTTCCTCTGAGCAAGTAGAGGGCATTTGTGGCCAGATAGGCTCCATCCTCATGCAGGAGGGCTAACACTGCAGCAGGAGTGTTTCAGATTAGATATAAGAAAGATTGAGGACAGTGTGGCAAAGGCTGCTGAGGGCGTCCGTTCGACTAAATGTGTGGCCATGTTGGGTGAGGTCAAAAGGCAGAGGAAGAAAGGATTTCCAGAAGTTTCCTGTCCTTGAGACCATTTTTGCTTAGAGAGGTCAAGTGACTTATCTAAGGCCGCTCAGCAAGCTAATGCAGTGGGGGACCCCTGTCCTCTGACCCCTGTCCTCTGACTCCCCACGCCTGGGACACCCCTGCATTACAGGCCTCCTGGAGGCTGGGGATTGACCTTGATGACCTCCACAGTACTCCTCCGACTCGGGTGGATACCACCTGGAGGACTTTGAGTGTGAGGGGTTGGGAGCAGGGAGGGAAGGGCTGGCTTTGTGAGCCTAGCAGTTTCTGTACCGGCCTGCTTGGCCCCCAAGACCACTGGGGACACCCCTGGAGCAGGGGAGCTCTGAGGCAGACACAGAGAGTTGGGAACAGGGTCCCTGGAGCCAACAATGTCCAGGCGGAGTTAGAACACAACCTGAGGGGCATGGCCTTGCTGTAGAGACTAGGGACCACTGCTGAGTGCTCTGCGGCCAGCTACTTGCATTCTCTGTTACCCTGTCTGGAATAAGGCGGTGAGGCTTACCAGATCAGTGCTTCGCAACTGGGGCTTCACAGTAGAATCACCTTGGGATTTTTTTGTTTGTTTGATGCTGGACATTCTGACTCAATAGACCCAGGATCAGCCTGGCCACGGGCATGTTTTCAGCTCTCCAGGTGAGTCTGATACACTTTTGCCCAGGTCCAAAGTGGAGCTCAGGCAGGTGTGTGGAAGGGCCCTTCAGGTAAGCAAAACCATATTCGTCCTTCTGAGGTCTTGGGGAGGCAAGATTAGGTGGTTCTGTGAGATTGAAATGAACATTCCAGGAGTTCCTACTTGCAACCCTGTGTGACGTTCAGTCCTGGGTTTCTGAGATCCTGCAATTCCCACATTTTATTATTCTGGGAAATGAGGCTTCCCACACAGGATGATTCTGACACTTGGTTGGTCTGAGTTTGTTAAGAGTCTGAGGTTCCGACAATCATTCCATGTCTCAGCTGTGGGATTCTGAACTCTCCATTTCTGTTTCACCATGCTGTTATTCTTATTCTTCGAGATGAAGATTCTGCACGTCTGTGATTCTAACACATAATTCTTCTGAATTTTAGAGATTCAGAATCTAAGCTAACATTAAAAAAAAATTCTAAATTCAGCAGCTCTGTGATCTGTCATTCCATCCGGGCAGTTGGCCGCCAAGGCCCAGAGCCTGGCCTTTGTCTCCGCCAGACAGGGTGCTGATTGTGTAAGCTTGGACAAGTGCCCCCTCCCCTGCTCGGCCCGCACGGCCTCTCTAAGGGAAGAGTGGGGGTGGGGAGAGACGAGACCCCACAGAGCTCTCTCTCTGCTCTGGCTCTTGCTCCATAGCTATCAATAGAGGAGTGGAAGGTAGAGCAGGGATGAGGGGCGTGTTTGACCATGCAGTAGGAAGGGCTGCGGGTTAGACGTGTAGCAGCATCTCCTGTTCACTCAGTGCATTAACCCCATCCCACAGCAGAGTGGTCAGTCCCCGGGGGGTCAGCTGTGGCTCAGACTTTAGAGTCTATTTCATCTAAAGCATCTCTAGACACATGCACCCTGATTCCAGATGAAAAAACTGAGGCCCAGAATGAGGAAGCAACTTGCCTGGTAGAGCTTGTGTCCAAGCCCATTCCTCCTCACTAAGCGTCCGGCTCCTGCGTGTATTTTCCGTCTAGTCCTTCCCAGGCCTTGCTTTCTGCACAGAATCGTCAACCTGTCACAGCACCCAGAGGTGACAGGGACCAGTCTTGAGATTCAGGATATCATATTCACAGCCTGTAGCCAGGTGGATTTTGCCAGGCCCAAGAGTGGCTCTCCCCGTGCCCCGTAACCCCCCACCCCTGGCTGTTCCGTACTGGCCCGACCACGCCATCTTCCGTTTCACTGCCCCGGGAGCGGTACCACACCCACCAGCGCAGGGCCGGCTCAGAGACCAGGAGGCAGAGGGACAGCTGGGGTCCTGGGCTGGCGGTCCTGCCACTCACTTGCTTTGTGACTTTGAGAAAGTCCCTTCTCCTCTCTGGGCCTTTCCATGCTGGGGCCCATGTATCGCAACTCCCAGTCACTGAGAGGATGACGTGAGATCCTATATGGGAAAACCTGACGTGATCGGAGGGGACAGAGGCCAACCTCACACGCTGCCGGCTCCTTGCCCTCAGCAAAGAGCCCAGGTCTGACCAACAACTTGTGTTTGTTGAGGGAGATTGAGTGAGTTTATTTATATTTGCTGAAAGGATGAAATTTGGGATTCCAGAGACTTTTCTGGGTTTTCAGAAAGTTGGCAAGATAGAAGGGAAAAAATATAAATGTAAATTTTGGACATGTGAAGTTTTATGTGTCCAAATAATGATGAGAAGGGTGATGAAGTCTACCAATTACTGAGTTCCAACTGTGTGCCAAGCACTCTGTCTTCCCAGGTGGCGCTAGTGGTAAAGAACCCGCATGCCAACAGGGGAGATGTAAGAGACACAGATTCGATCCTTGGTTTGGGAAGGTCCCCTGGAGGAGGGCATGGCAACCCACTCCAGTATTCTTGCCTGGAGAATCCCCATGGACAGAGGAGCCTGGTGGGCTACAGTCCACGGGGTTGCAAAGAATCAGACATGACTGAAGTGACTTAGCACGCATGCACGCATGCCAGGCACTCTGCATTCATGAGTTCAGGAAATCCTCTCAACTCCCCAGTGGGTAGATATTATGATTCCCACTTGAGCAATGGGAAACTGAGGCTCAGGGAGCTTTAGAAACCTCCCAAAGCTCCTGTTGCCAGGAATTACAGAGCCAAGACTCAAACCCAGGTCTCAGAGCTGCACAGCCAGGGCTCTTTCACTTTGGGCTCAGCTGGCTGAGAAGATGTGGGGTCATGGGATAAACGGTGGCCAGGGACTAGAAAGACATCTTCCAGGAGAGATGAGTGGTTGCAGTTTTTTCTTCCTTCAGGATAATTCTCCCAGTTTTCCATGCGTTTATGTTGATGGTTTTGAGAAACTCTTTGAGCTGCCCATGCTGCCCTGCCCTGGGGCTCCCCCCAGTCCACAGTAGCTTGTGGGGATGGGTCCAGAGTGGAGGGTTCTGTGCAGTCACATGCATGGCACTAGTACCCGGAGCTCCAAGTGTGCATGCTGCACGCATTCCCCTCTGCAGCACCCAGTTCATATGAGCCCACAGAGGCTCTGCTGCTGCCGAGCCCCCGGGAGCTGCCAGGTCTACGGGCAGTGCTGTGAACTGCATCCCGTGGGCCCCAGGCAGGGGTAAGGCCATCTTGACCACATGCTTCCCTGTCGGCGGACTTAAAATGGAGCTGGCAACTCCCCAAGTGTGTACCCCAGAGGAACACCCGTGTGTGTCGTTCCTTAGGGCGCTGCGTGTGCACCTGCGTGTCTGCAGACATGTGCCCGTCCAGGCCCAGTTCAGGACCCAAGCTCAGCGCCCTTTTGTGGGCAGAATAAGGAGGCTTTTCTCCACAGCTTCCACATGCCAGTCTTTCCCACGCTCTTCCTTCCACTCCCGTGATTCTGATCTTCGGGGATGCTGGGAGTGAGGCAGGGATGGGAGAGATGGTCTGGGACCCGTAAGGAGCACATGTGGGTGGGCTTCAGGGACCAGGACAGTGGGCTTCTGGGGAGCTTGCTGTGGGTGCCTGTACTGAGTGCTGCCCTGGTGCCACCCCTGGGGAGGAGATATATCCTCCTGGGGATGAGGCTGGTGTCGGGTGCTTTCTGGGGCTGAGAGACCCTCTCAGGGAGCATAGCCAGGTCCCAGGGCTGAGGAGGTGCTGGAAGAGCTTCTGGAAGTGCCCTCTACTCTTCATTCTCCGCCCTAGCCTCAGGCTTTCCCCCAGCACTGGACTTGGATCAGGGAGGTCTGAGCCCTGTCCTGCCCGTTATGGGTTGTGCAATGCTGGAAGTCCCCTCCCTGCCCCAGAGACCCTGCTAATCCCCTGCTGTGCACTGCTGGACCATGGAGGGCCTGGGGCATCTTTCCCTCTGAATCCACCTTCCTCCCCTTCCTCCTGAGTTTTCTCCCTTTTTAAGACCCAACACTTCTTCCATCAACTCTTCCTTCTGGGCTCTGAAGAATTGCTCCGGGGCCTAGCAGGCAACTCAGAACTGTAGACAAGCCTTGGGACTGAGTGCTTGTGGTACGGCCTGGCTGTTTCTAGCTTGGCCCTTCCTGGAATGAGAGCCTTTTGCTCACCTGCAGGAGAGTGTGTGTGTGTGTGCACGCGTGCACGCATGTGTGTGTGTGTGTGTGTGTGTGTGTGTAATTGCAGCATCACACCAGGGTATCTGATCCCCTCTCCACATCAGCTTTGGGGCACACCCTCCCCCCAAGGGCAGCTTGTACAGGCTCAGGTGACAGGTTTATGGGCAACTCCTGACTCCTGAGGGCAGGCCCCTGGGCAGGAGCCCAGCAGATAATTATCACGAGGCTGTCCCAGCCATCAGTGCCACCGGCTGCCCTGTGACGGCCAGTCCTCCTTCCATCTGTTACTGTCAGCCTCTAGGCACTGCCATCGTCTCCCCCTGCCCTGCCCAGCCCCAGCCAGAGTTAGCGCTGTCACCAGCCAACAGAGGGGGCCTGGCCCAAGGCCCACAGCCAGGCAGGATGGCTGAGGCTTGCTCCCTGGTTTGCCCTTCCCCAGGGCTACCCCAGAACCTGACTGTGCTTCCTGTCTGTCTCTGGCATCCCTTCACCTTTCTCCTCCCTGCCACTCCTCTCAGACCACACCACCGCCGCCTCTCACCAGCCATGTGGCCGCAGCCCCCAGGGGGTCCTCTCATGTTTTGCCCACACCTCAATTCAGTTCATTCTCTAAACCCAGCCAGACTTCCTGAAATGCCAGACTGACCTTGCCACCCCTGATTTTAACTCTTTCCCTAGCTTCCCGTGACCCCCACCTAAAATCTGGCTCTGGAGCATTGTCCCAGGGCCTGGTGTGGGCTGGCCTCCAAGCCCTAAGCCCTCTGCTTCCTGCCGTCCCAGCCCTTGCACATGCTGCCTGGTCCACATGGATCCTTCTCTACTTTATCTTCACCTGGCTCTCGCTGTACTTTCCACAGCCTCCACCCCAGCCACCCTGTCATGTCCTCCCAGAAGCCTCCGCCCCAGCCACCCTGTCATGTCCTCCCAGAAGCCTCCGCCCCAGCCACCCTGTCATGTCCTCCCAGAACACAACACTCTGTTCCCCCAGAGCACATCTCTTGGTGTGTGCATTGATATTCAAGTGTATTACTTTTCTCTGTTCATTCAGCATGTTTTTATGGAGCACCTATTATGTGCCAACCACTGCCCCAGGCACTGGGGACAGTCCATAGTGAACAGGAGGGACTTCCCTGGCAGTCCAGTGGTTAGGACTCTGTGCTTCCCATGCGTGGGCTGTGGGTTTGGTCCCTGGTCTGGGAACTAAGATCCTGCATGCCATGTGGCATGGCCCAAAAGTTTTTTAAAAAGGGAAAAGGAAAAGGAAAAAAAGGTGGTAGAATTCTCACCTGCCATAATGAACAGGAAAGACAAGGAAAGAATACAGCTCAGCCTGTGCAGAATGACCTACAGGAAAGATCTAGGTGCAAACGGACGTGCTGTGGTGTTAGGTCATGTTCAGACAGGCTTGTCTGGGACAGCCTCTGCAGCAGCGGCAGCCTGAATAGAGACAGATGAAGCAGGGAACGAATGGTGGGGAGATGCGGGAGAGGGGCCCTCCGGGCCTGGGAATGGGAAGAGCAGAGGCCCTGAGATGGGGCAAGGACGCGCTTGGCCTGTTCGAGGAAGAGCAAGAGGGCCAGAGTGGCTCTGCCGGCAGCTCCAGCTCAGAGGGAGAGCTGGTCGGGAGGACAGAGGCAGCCGCACAGGGGTGAGGGCGTCCCAGTGCTTCTCCCGCCTCCTCCCCCAGCTGGGCAGCCCTCCCCTAGGGGACATAGATGGGTGCTTGTCTGGAGGGGCCCCCTCCCCTCTCCCTGCCCCTCGGAACACTTGTGGCGGGGACAGGAAGCGTCGGCCCTTGCCTCCCAGCTGCCCGGGTGGGACGCCACCGAGCCGGCCGGCCTGCCCGGGGAGGGACAGAGGCCCCATTGAGCCTGCTCTCTGGACCAGAGGGGACAATAGCCACACTGAGGACCAGGACCGTCGCCGGCATGCTTGTGCAGGAAGTCACCAGCCCGTTGCTACCCCCTCCCCACGCCTCCCCAGCCCTCCTGACTTGCTCCTCTGGCTACTTATTTCAGGATGACCGTCATTTCCAAAATGGTCACTTTGTCTTTCGCCTCCTCCCCAGAGGCTCCCTGCTCTGTGCCAGAACCATGCTGGGCCTGGGGATCAGAGAGGAATCTACATGGTCTCTGTCCCTGGGGAGAGGGCTGGGGCGGAGACAGCAAGCACACAGGCTAAGTGGAGCATCCTTAGTGCTGGGGGTGCGGTGGCACAGTGTCTGCCAGGAAGGCTGATCAGGAAGGCTTCCTAGAAGAGGAGTCACCGTTCTGAAGTGTTTCTTCAGCCAGAGCCACAAGGTAACAGAGCCATAGACACAGGCAGGGCGAGACTAGCATCTGTTATAGGGCCAGAGGCGGGAAGAAGCGATGGCTTCTGTGTTATGGCAAGCCAAGGCTCACGCCTGCCAGACTCAGCACCTGTCTGCTCTCAGCCACGTGCTGTCTTCTCGTGGAACATTTGCACTGGAAGGATTTTCAGGGATCACCTGGGCCTAGAATGCCAACACAAGTCACGTGTGCCTGTCACCCCCAGCCCACGGCCATGGCAAGGCAGAAGTCACCAAAGTCACACTATTCTTGCCTATCGAGCTAGGATGCTGCTGCAGAATCTTTCTTAACACAGTACACTGATGGCAAGTAATTGGACACACAAGATGAGGTATTTGCTTTCCCTCCTGCCGTGCTCTCATTGACAGAGGGGGAAACTGAGACCCAGCAAGGAAGGGCCTTGTCCCAGAGAGCATGTTGGGTGGCAGCATGTTGGGGCTGGCTAGGGGTGGGGTGTGTAAAGAAACACCCACCTTCAAATACCAACTGGTTCAGCCACTGTGGAAAACAGTATGGAGGTTTCTCAAAAAACTAAAAATAGAGCTACCATATGACCCAGCAGTTCCACTCTTGGATATATATCTGAAAAAAACAAAAACACTAATTCCAAAAGATATATGCATCGCAGTGTTCTAGCACATTATTTACAATTACCAAGGTATGAAAGCCCCCTAAATGCCCATCAACAGATGAATAGATAAAGAAAATATGGAATATATATGTATACACCCATATATATGTATTTATATGTGTATACACACACACCCACACAATGGAATACCACTCCACCGTTTCATAAGAATGAAAATTTGCCCTTGGAAGTGACATGGATGGATTTGGAGAGTATTATACTAAGTGAACGAAGTTGAACAGAGAAAGACAAGTACTGTAGAATATCAGTTATGTCATCTAAATATAAGTAGAATCTAAAAAATACCACAAACTAGCGAATATAACAAAGGAGCAGACTCACAGATGTAGAGGAAAAACTAGTACTTACCAGTGGGGGGGTTGGGGGGCGATATAGGGGTGGGGGGTGGAAGGTATAAACTCTTGGATGTCAGATAGGCTCAAGGATGTGTTGTACGACACAGGGAATATAACCAATGTTTTGTAATAACTGTAAATGGAAAATAATCTCTAAAACTGTATGCAATTTTAAGAAAGAAACACCCACCTTGAGTCTAAGTTGCAAAACCCCAGAGGCTGGGACAGACCCCACAGTGGCTGTTTCCCTCTCTGTTAGTTGCCTCTGTCGTAGCATGCCATTCCTTCATAGCTCTCATCACAGCTGTGATTATTTGAATGAGATACTTGTTTTTTTCCTTCCTACCTGGCTGTAAGTTCAGGGGTCTGGGGTTACATCTGTCTTAACCATTCTGCTCCAGTGCCTCGTGGACAGCAGATGCTCAGTACACGTGTGTTGCTGAGGGCGTGAGCGGAAGAGCTGACGGCAGGCGGGGTAAATGTACGCAGTCCGATCCCTTCCCGACTCCACGGCTGGCTGCTTGGCCCCCGCTGGCCTGCAGAGGACAAGCGGGCCCCTGGGGGCAACAAGTGGACCCAGGTACCAGGCTGGTCAGATCTATGCCAGTACATGGTAATCAGCCAGCCCAGGTGGTACCTGAACTTCCTGCGGGGAAACTGAGGCCTCCCCCCGACCCTCCAGAGCTACAGTAATACAGAAGTGTTGCTCACGGAGCTGGAGCTGAGTGGGCGGAGTCTCCTGACTTCTGGCCCGCTTCTGGGCACCCAACCTGGCCACCAGCCCCCGTGTCTATAGTTCAGGGGCTGACTTTTCCTGACAGCCGGGCCCCTTGGGAGCTGTGTGTGCAGAAGCCAAAGCAAACAGCGGTGATGGAGGTGGGGGCGGGAGATGGCTGCAGGGCCCCGGTTCCTTTGCTTTCCTGAACAGTCGGGGCCGGAGCCCCCGAGCCGCCAGGCCCCCTGCTCCCTCCATTGTTCCTCATGATGGTTTCCAGATGCCGAGGAGTCACAGGTTTGGGGCTGGGCCAGGAGAGCAGGCCAGCGCTCCCCCAGCACCCCGCCTCCACCTCCACCACCAGTCCCACTTTTAAAGAGGTGGCTCTTCTCCTCACCCCCGGCGGTTGTACTGTTTTGCCTCGCAGCCTCACTGTCCTGCATCCAGACCAACTGCTGGGGTGAGGAGCCCTGGGCTCCATTCCCAGCTCTGAGCCTAGTTTCCTGTATGGCTTGGGCTAGTTACTTGCCTTCTCTGTACCTCTTGTATTCTGGGCTGTAGAATGGGCATGAGGGAACGGGGAGGTGTGGAAAAGACAGTATCTGATCCATGTTCCTACTCTAACAGACTGTTATCAGAATCATCTAAAACAGCGGTTCCCAAAGTGGGTCCCTGGACCCACAGCGTCAGCATCACCTGGAAACGGGTAGAGATGCGGATTCTCAGGCCCAGCCAAGACCTGTCGATTCCAAAGCTCTAAGAATGGGCAGTGGCCAGTGTGATGACAGCCCCCAGGTGGCTCTGACGCAGCTTGAGGTGAATAACAACCTATGCTCCAGAAATAAGAGCTTAGGCGTCTGGAGTCAGAAAGATGGCACACAGACTTCGCAGCTCTGTGGTTTTGGAAATGAACCTTGGTTTCCTGGTGAGGGAAGTGGATAGATATTCCTACACTGTGCGTGGTGGGATTACTGTGCTGATTAAATGAGACAGATAACACACAGCAGGGTCAACCCAGCTCCCACACCTGAGCTCTTCTGGGACAGATGCCCCATGAGGGCAGGTTCCACACCTGGCTCACACCACCATCAGCACTTTAAAGGAGCAGATTCAGAACCCTGGTGAAGGGGCATGTGCCTTCATAGAAGTGCAGTGGGCTCCGGCGCTGCCTGGATCTGGCTGCAGAAGACACGAGATGAGCTACGGAAGGGGTTGAGACCAGAGTGGTGCCTGCAGGAGTAGTCAAGGAAAGCTTCCAGGGGGAAGTGCAGCTTCTCATGGGATTTTATTGGGAGATGAGGTATGCAGAGTGTGCACACCAGTCCCACTGGTGAGATGATGTGAGAATGAGTACCACCGGCCAGCCTCCTCCTGTAATGGGTACATATCCCTCCCCTCCCATCTCAGCATCTCTACCCAGTTCCCAGGTGATGCTGCAGGTCCAGGGACCCACTTTGGAAACCGCTGTTTTAGATGATTCTGATAACAGTCTGTTAGAGTAGGAGCATGGATCAGATACTGTCTTTTCCACACCTCCCCATTCTCTCATGCCCATTCTACAGCTCAGGATACAGAGGCACAGAGAAGGCAAGTAACTGTTGCCTTCTTACAAGGATCAGGCTTATTGTCACGTGGGGCCGCCCCAGAAGGTCGGTGCTGGAGACCATAGCAGAGGTCTGTGTGCTGCCGTGGGAGTCAGCCAGATCTGAGTTTAGATCCCAGCTCTGCTGCTTCCTGGCTGTGTGATCCCAGGCAAATCTCCCAACTTGTCTGTGCCTTGGATTTCTCATCTGTAAAGGTTATAGTGAGGATGGAATGGCTGGTGGAGGTAACTGCTTATGGCAGGAGCTGTAAGGATTTTAACAGCTGGGCCCAGGGAGGAGGATGGACCATCTGAGGCCAGACAGTGCGGCTCCATCATCCTGGCTGCTACAGAGCCCACTGCACTGAGCACCCTTGCTCTTGGAGACAGTGGGGGAGGGTTTCGTCAGCTTTCCCTGCGCCTGGGAGAAAAAGCAATGTCAGCTGCAGCCTGGACTGTGGGGGTGGCAAATAGCTTGCTTCCTCCCTGTGACCACCTAGAAAAGTCACGTAAGGGCAGCTCTTCCTCTGCCAGGCCCCACAACAGGAGGATTTGTGCCATGGTCTGCTGCCCGGCAGTGAGCATGAGAGGTACACGTACGCCTCTATGCACACAAACATACGTGCATTTACAAGTACACGCACCCTCCTCTCCACGGCCCATCCTCTGATTTTAATACCAACCATCACCGTGGAACCACAGTAAAGGCTGGCAGATGTCTGGGCTGGCTTCCAGGAACCTCTTTAACCCCTGCTCTGCCCAATGACAGTTGTCACAGATGACCCTGAAACCTGTCCGCAGCCGTGTGGCCCTCATTCGGCCGTGGGGGAACTGGATATGGCCAGAAAGACTGGGGTTGAAGGCCTCCACTTACTTGCTTTGTGACCTCGGACAGGTGACTTAACCTCTCTGGGCCTCTGTTTCCTCATCTGGAAACAAGGTCACAACGAAGCCGCCTACAAGCCAAGTGCATGGCCCATGCCGCGCTCTGTTCCTCCCCGCGGTTGTTGCCATCTCCCAAGCATCTCAAGTGCCAACACTCACCTGAGGAAAGTTCTCAGAGGTGGACAGCTCTCTTCCCTTTCTACCCCTCGGGATCAGGTCAGGAGGTGGAGACCCAGAGAGAGGAGCGACTGATGTCAGTACAGAGCCGAGGCTGGAAGTCGGGCCTGCAAGTTCTCACCAGGCCGCCTGGGAGCCCCAGCCCTGGCTCCTGCCAGAGTGGCCCCGAACTGCTGACGTCAGCGTTTCATTGGCCAGGGCAGATCAGATTTCTTTTCTGGCGCTTGGCCACCCTCCACACCCTTCCCCCACTGCTATTTTGAGCTGAGTTCCCCTGTCCTCCCCTCCCAGGGCTGTGACCCTCACACCCAAAGCATCACTGTAGGCTGAGGCCATCACCTCTTACCCACATGCCTTCCTGCCCCAGCACTGGTGCAGAGCCTCCCTCCAGCCAGGTGGAGCTGGGCTGGTTACAGCCACATCTAGCCAGGTCGCGTGTGGCCAGACCTCGCCAGGGATGCCCTCAGATGCAGACCAGGGCCAGACAATCTGTAAAGATGGTGCTGGTGTCCCAAGGTGGCCCTCCAGAGAGCTCAGCACAGCCCAGGAGGGGGCATCCTGGGAGGAGGCTTCTGCCTGCGGGACCCGCACCCGGACCCACACCCATCACCTCCCCCATCACCAGCATTGCCCACACCTCTGTCGCCTCCAGCTTTTGATGTGGCCTGAGCCCCACCCAGGTGCTTCAAGAGCCCCTCGTGGTCCCAGCGCACTCAGAGACTACTGGGAAACTAGACGAAAGAAACGGCAGTTGTCAAAAAGTTCTTTAAATTCAGGATGAAATCTCTGGCATGCCAGATCATCCCTGGCATGCCAGAGGCCGGGTCAGGGCGGGACATGACCCGCAGCCAAGCGAGTGGTGCAGACCACAAAGTCCCCTGGGAGTTTGGGGAGCCAGGGCTTCTCTGAGGGAGGCAGCAGAAGGGCTCTGTGCTAAGGCTCAAGCCTGGGACTCGAGTGGCATGAACACCCCAAGGAGGGCAGTTAACCCTGTCTGGGAGTGGGAGGCCGGATGGAGTGGCCTTGGAGTTTGGCCTTAAGTACAGGAGCATCCACCAGGTGTAGAAGGCTTGGGGGGTGGGGGCAGGGGATAGCAAGAGCAAAGGTGTGAGGGCAGAGGGGGTGAGTTATTTGCAGGAAGTGATTTCGTTGTTGTTGGAATAGAAGTTTGGTAGGAGGGAGCAGCCGGAGAAGGCAATGGCAACCCACGCCGGTACTCTTGCCTGGAAAATCCCATGGGCAGAGGAGCCTGGAAGGCTGCGGTCCATGGGGTGGCTGAGGGTCGGACACGACTGAGCGACGTCACTTTCACTTTTCACTTTCATGCATTGGAGAAGGAAATGGCAACCCACTCCAGTGTTCTTGCCTGGAGAATCCCAGGGACGGGGGAGCCTGGTGGGCTGCCGTCTATGGGGTCGCACAGAGTCGGACACGACTGAAGCGACTTAGCAGCAGCAGCAGCAGGAGGGAACAGCAGCGACAAAGGTGAGGTCAGCCGGGCCACTTGGGGAAGAGTCTGAAAGTCTTGAGTGTTTTGCCTCCATCCTGCAGGTCCTGGGGGCTCCCAAGCCTGACGTGGCCATTAAAGCACCTGAGGGCGACTCTGCCTGGCTGGACCCGGGTTGTGCCCACCGCAGGGGAGGGGCACAGTCTGAAGAAAGGGTTTGCCAGGCAAACGGACCACCCAAACAGAGATGCACCAGGCTCTGGGAACCCGCTCAGGAGAACAAATGGTTTTCAGAGCAGCATCCAGCTCTCGGCCAACCACACAGTGGTTGCAGACCTTCTGTCCATCGCATCCACCCATCAGCGGCGGTGGCGGCAGGACGAGCAATCGCTGTCTCTGCAGTCACAGGAGGGGAGGAAAACCCAGGCCTTTTGCAATCGCTCTGATTCGGATGTTTTCCACCCCTCTGGACTGGCCGCCCTTCCCCTCCCGCCCCTGAGCTCTGATCCGTGTGGTTTTGCTGATGGAGGAAAGCCAGAAGCAGGAAACAGATAGCTTAGGGAGTGGCTGTTCATGTGATTACAAAGTCTCTGGTTTCCAAAAAGTTTTGCCTGAGAGCAAGTCCAATTGCCTGGCCTTGGGGTGGGATTTGGAGAGAGGGGTTCCTGTGGCAGGGAGGGTAACTCCTAGGGGTGCAGTGCCCAGAGGCGTAAGAGGGGTGTCAGGGGCCTCTGCACCGCTCTGGGTCCTGGAGGGGCTTCTTGGCCTCCGTCAGGGCGCCCATCCTGGATCTGTTTTCTCCTTCCCTTTCGGTTGTCTCCGCGCTTCTCTCTCCCCTCGCCTGTCACTCCTTGCCCCCGCCTCCACCCCGCCGCCCTGTCTTCTCAGTCTCCTGGCTCCCAGCCCACACCCCCTCCCCACTCGTGCCTGCCTCTGCCTCTGGCCTCTGCCTCTCAGCCGCCCCTTGTCTTCTCTGCTCCATCTCGGCGCTCTCCCTGTCTCCTCACTCCCCCTCGGTGCCCCCTCCCCAGGGTTTTCCTGAGACCTTTTCCTGGCACTGTGAAAGCGTCATTGTTCCCTTGCACTTTGACAAACCCTAGTGTTGTGGAATCAGGATGGCATTTTTGCGGTGGCTTTGGGCTGGGAACGGGGTGGGAGGGGTGGCGAGGAGGCTGG
The DNA here is from genome assembly GCF_032452875.1 of Bos javanicus. NCBI lineage: Eukaryota > Metazoa > Chordata > Mammalia > Artiodactyla > Bovidae > Bos > Bos javanicus. The sequence goes on along the minus strand of NC_083895.1, from coordinate 36,447,312 downwards.
GCCTTCGGGGCTCCTGCTGGGCTGTGGCAGGAACCCAGAATAGGGGAGGGGGTCTAGGGGAGGTGGCCAGGACGCCAGTGCTCAGACAAGGGGGCCCTTGAGGCTCGGGAGGAAACCCAGGGGGCCTCTTGCAGTGTCCTTCCTCCCTCCCTCCCGGCAGCCTGCCGGCCGCAGGGCCCAGCCCACCTGTCCCTCTGATCTCCTGCTTCCTCTCGGGCCTCCGCAGAGCCCCCAGCTGCCTCGACCAGGCTGCAGAGGCCGAGGAAGCCCTCCTGCCAGCCTCCCCGGGCCGTGTGTTGGACACATGAGCATGGGGGACTTGGGAGGGTGGCTTAAGCGGAGTCACAGAAAACAGGGGAAAGAGCAGCGTGGGTCCTGGCACTGCACAGGCTTAAGCTCAGATCCTGGCCCCACTGTTTCCCAATTCTGTGACTCTGGGCACCGCTGCCCCTGTCTGCAGCCTCAGTTTCCTTGTCTGTCGGTAGGGTTCAGAGTTTATAAGGCGGTTGCATCGATTAGAGATCATTTCTCATGTCCTGAAGAGTAGCCTCTACCCGAGGACGCGGGTCCGAGACTGTTTCTGCAGGTGTGAGTCTGACTTGAGCCAGAGCCTGGAAGTGCGTGTCCGAGGGTGTCTGTGACTGGTGTAGGCCATGCTTGGTGAAAGGGTCACACAGGGCCGATCCTTTGGAAGGCCCCAGACTGCAAGCATTCCTTGTCTGTCCTGTTTATTTCCATATTCCTGGAATGTTCCACAGAGCCTGGTGCAGAGCAGGTACTCAGTAAATGTTAGTTGGATGAATGAATGATTGCAGTGGTAGCCAAGGGGTGGTGCTCAGAGGTGGGGTCGTGGTCCTAGAAACAGGCTTGTTCTCTCATTTTCTCACAGCCGTTTCAGGAGCGGCTATGCATGACGTAGGAGGTGTAGCAGATCAGGTTCAAGTCTTGGCTTCACGGCTGTGGGGCCCTGCACAGGTTGCTTGGCCTCTCTGGGCCTCCATTTGCTCTCTCATACAATGGAAGAGCTGTGGAGTGACAAGTTGGCAAGCGGCTGGCACATGGTGGGTGCTCATGAAATCTTGGCGTCCCAGCTCCTCTACGTCAGCCCCTTCACTTGGCAGAAGAAGAAACTGAAATTCCAAGTTGGACCTACGAGAGCCAGAGCTGAGCCCAGGCCTCTGATCGGAGCCCCTGCTTCCTCCCCATGTGTCCAGGCTTGGGGAGAGAGTGCCAAGGGCAGGGGTACCCCCATGGGCCTAAGAAAGGGGGGCTCGAGAGAAGAAGTTCCAGGGAAGGGGTGCCCCTCCTCCAGGGAAGGCCCCCAGCCCTTAGCGAGGGTCCCCAGAACCCTCTTGGGCTTTCCAGGAAGAGTCAGCAAGGCTGCACCAAGAGTCCTGGGCCCTTCCGCCTCTGTGTCTTCATCTATGGAAAGGGCATCTCAAACCCAGGGCTCTTTCCCTCTTTACTCTAGGCCAGCACCACCTCAGCCACTTGACCGCAGAGAGCATGCAGACAGGGGACGGGGAGCCAGCAAGGAGCCCGTCTGATCCTTATTCCTTCCCCTGCTCTCCCGACTCAGCCATTTCCTCTCAGCTGGATGCACTGTGGGGCCAGCCTAGTGCTCCCTGGCTGAGAGAGCCAGCGTGCGTGGGGCTGCCAGGTTGTCCTATGGGCCTCAAGAAGGAAAGCCTGCCCAGTGGATTGCAGCACACCAGGCCTCCCTGTCCCTCACTACCTCTCAGAGTTTGCTCAAACTTATGTCCATTGAGTTGATGATGCCATCCAAGCATCTCATCCTCTGTCACCCCCTTCTCCTCCTGCCCTCAATCTTTCCCAGCATTAGGGTCTTTTCTAATGAGTTGGCTCTTCACATCAGGTGGCCAAAGTATTGGAGCTTCAACTTCAGCATCGGTCCTTCCAATGAATGTTCAGGATTGATTTCCTTTAGGATTGACTGGTTTGATCTCCAGGCTGACCAAGGGACTCTCAAGAATCTTCTCCAGCACCACAGTTGGAAGCATCAATTCTTATTCTAGAGATGGGGAACAGAGAAGGCAATGGCACCCCACTCCAGTATTCTTGCCTGGAAAATCCTGTGGATGGAGGAGCCTGGTGGGCTGCAGTCCATGGGGTCGCTAAGAGTTGGACACGACTGAGCGACTTCACTTTCACTTTTCACTTTCATGCACTGGAGAAGGAAATGGCAACCCACTCCAGTGTTCTTGCCTGGAGAATCCCAGGGACGGGGGAGCCTGGTGGGCTGCCGTCTCTGGGGTCGCACAGAGTCGGACACGACTGAAGCGACTTAGCAGCAGCAGCAGCAGAGATGGAAAAACTGAGGCCCAGAGAGGAGAAGGGATGCTCCCGGGCCAGGGCCCATGGCAGTAGCAACCCTTTCCTGTCTCTTACTGTCCTGGCTGTGTGAGTTCCTTATCTTTGTGCCATCCTGGCACAGTGCAGGGCAATTGAGAGAGTGGGCTTGAGTCAGCGGTCTGGGTTCAAGACCAGACTCCACCACCTGTCCCTCACTATCTCTGAGAGTTTGCTCAAAGTTATGTCCATTGAGTTGACGATGCCATCCAAGCATCGTCATCAAAGCATAGCTTTGGGTGAGTTACTTAACCTCTTCATGCCTGTGTTCTCATTCTAACCCTGGGACTAAGCATATTTGCCTCACAGGTGATTGTACAGAGCACCTGCCTCCTAAGAGACACCTAGTGAGTGTAGCTGTTAGTCTGTCCCAAAGCTCACCAGGGCACAGGATGCTCTGTGGGGCAGGCAGAGGTGGCATGACCAGGGCTGGGCTGAGACCTTGCAGCTGGGGCCCGTGGCCGAAACCGTGATCCTGAGAACAGAGGCTGTACCTCTTGGGACAGAAGCCAGCATGGAGTTGTCATGTGCAGGGCACAGCCTCAGGTCCTCATCACCCCAGCTCACTGCCTCCTCCTGAGCCAGGGTCCCTGCGATGCTCTCCTTCGAGCGACCAAAGGTGATGATGTCATCTCCCTGCAAAAAACTCAATCTAAAAGAGGCCGAGAGGAAAACAAGCTTCACCCTGAAGCCTGACTCACTCCTGGTGGGACTTCAGGAAGCAGGGGCAGGGAAACTGATGGGCAGAGTGACCAGCCAGATTTACGTTACGTGACAGGTGTGGGTGATTCTAGCTGTTCTCAGAATTGAGGGAGCAAATGGGTAGAGGGGGTGGGAAGCCCACACCATGGCCGAGGGCAGGGCAGCTCTGCGAACACACATGTTCCAACAGACCCAGCAGCCAGAGGTTGACCATTGCCCCACACCCAGGCCCAAGAGGCCAAGTATGGACAGAACTGCCATCTCTGGTTCACCACCTTGGGAAAGTGCAGGGCGCCCCCTTGTGGGCAGGAGGGGCCTGCAAGTCAGGGCCCTCATTTTCTCTATTAAAGTAATGCCTACCTACTCGTTTGAGATAATTAATTAGAGCAGAGCATCCTGTCTCATAGAGGCAACCTCTGAACGTTTCTGACTGATTTCCCTCCTGCCCTCTTGTTGCACACATCTTTTCTTTTTACAGTTTTACTCTGGGAGCAGACTGTATTTGATTGCTTATCCTGCTTTCTTATAAAATGTTTTCCCAAACCCTTTTTAAGAAATCCTCATAAATGTTTTAATGGCTTTGCTGTCATTTGTCCAATGGGTGTAACATCATGTAGGGAACCAGGGCATTAGCTTTTTCCGACTTGTCACTATTATAAACAGTGATGTGATGGTCATCTTTGAACTTCCCTGTGGTCTGCATCTCTGATCTTTTATTTCCTTAGAATGGTCACCCAGATATAGATTTGCTGGGGGGAAGGAATGGACATCTTCTCAAGTTTGAAACCTTACCGCCGAGTTGCACTATGGAAATGCAGTAGGAAATGTTCCTGTTCAGCCTCCACCCCCAGCAGTGTCTGAGTGTGTTCCCTTTCCACACCTGCCTGGTTGGCCTTCACCAGCAAGAAGAGTTGGGAGGACTACAGAGTTGAAGTGTCCTCAGAGTGCCCTGGGCCCACTGTCTGACCAGGGCAAAAGTCCCCTTGGCAGTGTCCCTGAGAGTTGTTCACCCAGTCACTTATTGCATACCCCTAGTGACAGGGAGCTCACTACCTATTGGTCAGCCACACAGGAAATATTATGAGCTGTTGGAAAGAAAACACTGAGCCACCCCCAAGAAGTGTCCAGGTAGTGTCAGCATCATCTGCATCTCTCCCCAAGCTTCTGGCATGCCTGGATGACCCCACCCCCTACCCTCTGCCCAGCTTTGCCCTGGCTGCTCCCTGGCATAAGTTCTCCTTCCCACCTCCATGCCAACCACCACCTCTCACTTCCCAGGCTGCCCTCCATGCTGATTCTAGCCTGGCCTGGAGGTCAGAGGATCTGATCTGTCGTCTCAGCTCCGTCCCTGACCAGCTGTGTGTCCTTGAGCAAGTCCTTTGGCTTCTTTGGTCCTTAGGGGGCCTGTCTGTGCTAAGAGGGCTGGCTCCTGAGCCCACTGAGCTTTGCCTGGGCTCCTGGCACATGTGATCTCCCAGAGGGGAACGTGGCAGGGGCCCAGGTCAGGAGAGCCCAGTCAGTCTTGGCCTCCTTCCCAGCCGGGGTGGGTGGCGGCCCCTGCGAGGCTGTCAGCAGTCACTGCTCACACTGACGTTTATGAGCAGAGGCCGTGCCTTTCTGGGAGGAGAGGCAGCGGGGGGAAGTGTTGGGGGTAGGGAAGTCTTTGTCCCATCCAAAATTCCTACTCCCTTTGGCCCGGCCCTCGTCTGTAAGCACAGCCACAATGGGACTGAGCCCTTCCGGGAAGCGGGTGCTGTCTACCCAGAGCTGCCTGCTGACCTGCCTTCCTCTCCATCCCCTGCCTCCCTGTCCCTGCCCTACAGGTCATCTCTCCCACTCTGACCCACAGGAGAGCAAAGCCACTGGGCTAGGCTGAGCTGGAGGCCTGGGGGATTTCTCCTCCTGAGCGCAGGCCTCTGCTTTACGGTGCAGACGCGCTTGGGAATGACAGACAGAAAGGGCGAGTTAACTGTAGGCTCGTGGGAAAGCCTGCTGAGCCTGACCTCCTGCCCTTGTACTCTGGAAGCTCTTTGGCAAGTCCTTCCACATGCCCCAGTTTCACCATCTGTTAAGAGGGTCGATGATATTCCCTGCCCCATAGGATTATGGGAAGAGTTAAATGGGAGCCGAACAGGCCGTGGAGCCATGAGCACAAAGCCTAGCCCACAGGTGGTGCTTTGTAAAAACCCGTTCTCTTCCCTCTTTGTCCTCTCCACAGCATCCACAGAGCTTTCACAGCCTTTCTGTACTTTTCTTGGCTCTCTCTCTGAGGATTCCAGCAGGTGAAGACACCTAATGCTGTTCATCTTTTGCCTGCCCCCTCCCTGCTCAACCGCAAATCGGGGATGGTGAGCCCAGCCTCTCTCTAGGCTTTCCTCTCATCTTTAGGACTTCCCTCTTACAGTTTATGCTCAGTGGTCTCAGCCCCAGTCTCCACATCACTTGGAACATACCTGCTCCCTCTCCCTGTACAAGGTCCAGAGGCGAATGCTACTGAAATCACTAATGGTTACTGAGCACTTGCAATGTCCATCTGCTGAGCTAAGACCTTCATCAGTATGAATGCATCAAATTCCTCCAGTAGCTCTGGGAAGGCTGGCCCATTATCATCATCCCAGGTTTCTGGTTGTGAAAACCAAGGCACTGAGAGGTTGTATGATTTGCTGAAGGTCCCCCAGACAGTCCCAGATAGAGACAGAATATGTCATTGCTAGCATCTGGTCCTGAAATCTGAGATCTGAGCCACGTCCTATATGGTGGGAAGTCAGAGCTGGCCCTCCTGGTGCCTGGCCTGGTGACAGTTGTGTGGGAATGGTGTGTTGGTCCGGCAGAAGCCTCTGTCCCTGGGACCTGCCTGGCCACTCACAGTCCCTGATAGAAGGCTCTGGAATGGCTGGTTTTCTGATTACACAGTGTGGCAATACTTCCCGACTTACCCCTTGCTCTTCTCTCATCTTCCTGCTTCTTCCTTTGGTGCACACGCAGTATCTTCTTTATTTGAGTAGCTTTCCTTCTTGTTCATTTCTGAAGGAGAGACTTTGGGGACACTGCATTGTCAGTCCTGCCCCAATCCTCACGCTCTGTGCTGCGGAGGGCCCCAGGATACCTCGACTCCCACATCTGACACCTTGACCCCTGCCCTTGACCCCAGCTGTATGAGGTCGGGTGCCAGGTCCCATCAATCTCTGAACCAAGAGGCCTGCAGAACCAGATCTCGGGGTGGGTCTGGCTGGTGAAGAACCTCATTTCCCACTTCAACCAAGGAGTCTGGAATCCTACCATTGGTTCGGCACCCCATGCCTATCCCAGTTCCCCTGTGAAATGTAGGTCCTTTCAAGGGCTTCCTTGGTGGCTCAGATGGTAAAGAATCCACCTGCGATGTGGAAGACCTGGGTTCAATCCCTGGGTTGGGAAGATCCCCTGGAGGAGGGAACGGCTACCCACTCCAGTATTCTTGCCTGGAGAATTCCATGAGCAGAGCAGGCTACAGTCCACGGGTTTGCAAAAAATTGGACACAACTGAGCGACTTTCACTTTTACTTCTGGGCTTCCCTGATATCTCAGTTAGTGAAGAATCCGCCTGCAATGCAGGAGACCCCGGTTCAATCCTTGGGTCGGGAAGATCCGCTGGAGAAGGCAACAGATACCCACTCCAGTTATCTGGCCTGGAGAATTCCATGGACTGTATAGTCCATGAGGTCGCAAAGAGTCAGACACGACTGAGCAACTTTCACTTTAAGAACAAGGACCATGAGACTGAGTTCATCTAGTCTCTTACTTCAGGATTACTGGAGAAGGGAGGCTGTGGAAGTTGTGGGCACCAGGAACCAGGTAGAAAAGGTGCCCCCAGAAGCGGTTGGAGGGCTCACTGCACTGTCCCTATCTTGAGACCATCACAACTCAGAGCGTCTTCAGAGTCATAAGGTGGCCTCTCTACTGCACACTGACTGGACCCTGAGCCTTGACCGCATGTGGAGCGCTCTTCCTGCATAACTGGTCTCTCCCCTGAATCTGATCAGTGCTGAGAGTCAGCCCTGCCTCGGAGCTCAGGCGGAGTTTCTCCCCAGGATGTCACGGCTGCCAGGAAGGCCAGGAAGGGTCCAGAAGACATAGGGCAGTGGGCCCAGAAGACCCGGCGGCACTGCTGCCACCCTCTGAGTTTAGGTTTACGCATTCGGCACGTATCTCCCTTTTTGGGGTTCTGTCTGTAATTCTAGTAGGCTGTCACCAAATGGTGGTAATGGTGCCTGGGCAAAAAAGACATGATTACCGGAGGAAGAAGTTATTATTATATATGATGCTATTGTTCTACATTAGTAAATAATACCAACAAATACTCCTGTTTTATTTGCCAGACATTGTTCTAAGTGTTCTGCCTCACTTAATCCTCGGAACAGGCTTTTGTGGTAGTTCCTATCACTAATCTTGTGAAGTAACTTGCCCAGGATCACAACCAGGGTTTGGATCCAGAGTCTGTGTTCTTGACCTTTATGCACTACTTTGGAAACAAACAAATACCCAAGGAAACATTACTATGGAAGCAGACTGTCTCCCAGCACAGTACTTCTTTTTTAAAATATTTCTTGCTTTTATTTGGCAGCGTTGGGTCTCAGCTGCAGCACGCAGGATGCTCGTTGCATCGTGTGGACCCTTCTAGCTGCCGTACACGAGCTCTCTACTTGTGCTGTGCTGGCTCCAGAGTGTGTGGACCCAGCCACTGCGGCACGCAGGCCGAGCTGCCCTGCAGCACGTGAGATCCCAGTTCCCCAACCAGGGATCGAACCTGCGTTCCCTGTGTCGAACCTGTGTCTCTTGCTTGGCAGGCAGATTCTTTACAACTGAGCCACCTGAGAAGCCCTAATGGGATATTATTTGGCACCAAAAAGGAATGAAGTCCTGATACATGCTGTAATGTGGATGAACATCACACTGAGTGAGAGAAGCCAGACACAAGAGGGCAATTATTCTATGATCTACTTACCTGAGATGCCAAGAACAGGAAACCTATAGTGAGAAAGTTAAATTAGTGGTTTCCTGGGCCTAGGTGGGATGAGGAAGTGGGGGTTGGACACTGAATGACTGTTAATGAATGCAGAGTTTCTGTGGGGGAGTAACAGATAATGTTCTAAAATTAGACTGTAGTGATGGTTGTATAACTGCGAATATACCAAAACCCATTGAACTGTACACATTAAATGGGTGAAATATTAGCTATATATATTACTATTATATGAATATATATTATATATAAATATATATATATAAGCTATATAAATAGTATCTCAGTAAAAATGCTTTAAAAAAAAACATGTAGGAGAGAGCTAGTTTCTTTAATATATAAAGTACAGTTGCAAATCAACAAGAAAAATATCAAACCCCAGCAGGAAAAAAGAATCACAAAGGAAACACAAATGATTCTTAAATGTAAAAATTCTCTCTTGTTTACAATACATATCATACAAGTCAGAGCTACTCTGAGAAGTCTACCTCCTAGATTAGCAATGATGAAAACGATTGATGAGGAGTTGGAATGTTAAGTTGATACAACTGCAGCTGGGGGTGGGGAAAGGAAGCTAATGGTCACTGTCATCCTTAAAAATGAAAAGCGCACACACCCATGTACCCAGCAATTTCACTTTTAGGAACGTATTGGGCAAACGTACTCTCATATGTGCAAAATTATATACACACACATGGAAGTCTTAGTTGCTCAGTTGTGTCCAACTCTTTGTGACCCCATGGTGTGTCCATGGAATTGAATTCTCCAGGCAGGAATACTGGAGTGGGTTGCCATTCCTTTTTCCAGGGGATTTTCCCAACCCAGGGATTGAACCTGGGTCTCCTGCATTGCAGGCAGATTCTTTACCATCTGCACACACCCATTCATATATGCAAAGTTATTCATTGCAGCGCTGCATGTAATAGAAGAGTAGAAACAATCTAGACAGCTGTAGTAGTGATGAGAAAGCACCATAAAACTTGCACAGAGTTGCATACTATGCTACTCTTAACAGCACAGAACAGTAGCTCGGTTTGTACTGATTGACCGGGGGGAAATACTTTATATATATATGTCTAGGATTATTATTAAGTGAGAAAGGGAAGACGCAGAACCAAGTTTATAATCTGTCTCCGTATGAGTGAGGGAAAATAAAGGATGTGCATACATATGTATGTGCTGTTCAGTTCAGTTCAGTTCAGTCGCTCAGTCATGTCCGACTCTTTGCGACCCCATGAATCTCAGCACGCCAGGCCTCCCTGTCCATCACTAACTCCCGGAGTTCACCCAAACTCATGTGCATCGAGTCGGTGATGCCATCCAGCCATCTCATCCTCTGTCGTCCCCTTCTCCTCCTGCCCCCAATCCCTCCCAGCATCAGGGTCTTTTCCAATGAGTCAACTCTTCACATGATGTGGCCAAAGTATTGGAGTTTCAGCCTCAGCATCAGTCCTTCCAATGAACACCCAGGACTGGTCTTCTTTAGGAATATATATGCAGTATGCATTTGAAAATGGAGAGCCAATCTTTGGGGTGGTCTAAAAGAAATTAACACAGCTGCCGAGCAAGGGAGCAGGGCTGAGGAGAGACACACTCTCACTGCTTTTGAGGTGCTGTTCTGCCTATGCTGCCCCTTCAGTGACCATTTAAACCACACCACTGTGGGCCATGTGTCGGTAGGTATGTGACTGCCAGCTCCCCCTTAATGACTGCGGTGTTTAAGGAGTAATTCCTCGCCACCAGGAAGTACTTGCTTTCTTCACTCTAAAAACCCACCACCAGCTCCGTTCTTCATTCCCTTGTGAGTCTCCCAGCCTTGGGATTCCCACGTGCGCTCTGGGGTGACTGCTGTCCTCCACACCTGGGACAAAAGGTGTCCCCATGTCTGCACCTGGGGACGCAGGGCATGAAGGCTGAAGGGAGAGACCGTGGGGACCCGGTGGGGCATTATTTTGGCCGGGTGGACCCCAATCCCTTGTGTTTGCTTCCTGTCCTCTAGGCACGCCCCAAAGGCGAGGGTCTGACCCCGTACCAGGGCAAAAAGCGCTGCTTCGGCGAGTACAAGTGTCCCAAGTGCAAGAGAAAATGGATGAGCGGCAACTCCTGGGCCAACATGGGGCAGGAGTGCATCAAGTGTCACATCAACGTGTACCCGCACAAGCAGGTGAGGGGCGGGGGCAGGGAGCAGGCAGGACGGAGTGGGAGGAGGCACAGGGGAGCCGGCGGGGTGTATTCCAGGGCCTTTATGTAGAACAGATAGAAGAGGGTTACCTTTTCCCTTACTGAGCTTCAGTTTGCTCCTTCATACGATGGCGATGAGACCACATCTATCCAAGTGAGCCCTTTCCTTTACTTGTCTCATCGGAAATGGGAGCTGGGGGCGGTTGGAGAGAGAGAGGGCCTGTTTTCCCAGGCAAGGAAGGAGTGACAAAGAGGCCACTGTACCAAGACCCTGCGACCACAGACCCAAGTGAATTTTGAAAGTAATGAACTGGGGTGCGACTGTGACGCAGAGCGATGAGAGGGCAGCGGAGTGAGGGCAGCGGAGTGCTGTAGGAAAGCGCCCTTCACTGGTTCACACGCCCAGTTGGCGCCTGTACACAAGGCAGCTGCTGGGTGCCTGGGACTGTGCAACAGGGCTGGTGACCAAGGACCTGCTGCCCTGCTGGGAGGGGGTTGAGGTGGACCACCCCAGGGAGCTCCCACTCTGCAGCTGCAGAGAGGAGGCGGCATTTACTCTGGGACCTGAAGGAGGGAGAGAAGCTACACCTGTCACGAGAGGGTGGCTGGCCATCCCGGGAAGCGGGTAGAGCAGGTGCAAATGCCCTGAGGCTGTTGGACTTGGGCTACTCAGGGCTCAGAGCTCAGTGAAGGTTCAGGAGGGTGGGGTGGGAGGAATAGGAGAGCTAAATGGGACAGTCCCAGAGGAATGTGGGGAGCCCCACAGGGTAACACCAAGAAACAGCTTCATTTACAGGTGATTACTCTGGGTATGTGTAGAGATTGGTCTAGAAGGTCTGGGAGGCGTGGGGAGACCAGTAGGAAGGCCATGGCAATAGTGCCAGGCAAGCCATAGGAAGTCTGTGGGTCTGCATCTGGGTCTGACAGAGCGCCACGGGACTGGATGTGCACGGTGAGGGGAGGCCAGGAATCCAGGAAAAGTCACACTCTGGCTTGAGCTCCCGAGTGGGTGACGGTGGTCATGACCACGGTGGGCAGTCTGGGCTGGGGGCAGTTTGGGGTGTGACATAGGTGCTCTAGATAGAGGCAAGAGACCTCTGTTACATGTTACATTTGAGATGTTCCTGAAAATCCAGGTCAAGATGTCAAGAAGGCAGTTGGGTTTGTTTTTCTGAAGTTCATGTAAGAATTCAAGGTGGTTACTGATAATTGGGTACCACTGGCCTAAAGGTATTTAGGGAATGATGAGATGCCCTGCAGAATGTGGACAAAGTTGAGAAGGGATTCCCCAGACCATGTGCTGTGGAGTCCCAGCATTCAGAAGTCAGATGAAGGAGGAGCAGCCGGTGAGGAAGGCCACAAAGCAGGGAGTCCCCGAGGAGGGAGGGGGCATCGTTCCCGGCCTCAGGCGATGGCTGCTGCTGAGCTGTCATCTGTCATGACTACGGAGAAGGACCCTTGAGGTTTGGTAACAAGGAGATGGTCCTGAAGCTTTTGGTGTGGAATCACTTTTATCTGGAGGATTTTTTGAGCTGCAACCCAGGTATGAGAACCACTGAAGCCAACACCCTGCAGGTCAGGCATAAGCGGAGTGAAGATATTGATTCACAAGGGGATCTGTTGGCCAGGATGGTGGCCCTGGTGGCATAGGTTCCCTGGGCCAGGCTGCAGAGGAAATACCTTCACTGTCCACTTTTTCAAAGGGCATTGATTGTGGAGAGAAGCAGAGAAATGGGACCATAGCTGGAGTAGAGACAGGCCATTGAAATGGATGTTATATGGTGAGAGAGCCTGGAGCATGTTACGGGTAAATGAGGGTGGCCCAGAAGAAAGTAAAAGGCTGGTGATACCGGGACAAGAGGCATGCCATATGGTCGGCCCAGGAGGGAGTGGGGTGGGGGGATGCCTGGGGACGGACATGGAGCAGAGAAGGGGCTTCACTTCCAAGGCTTCTGTCTTCTCAGTGAAGTGGGATGCGATGTTTTCAGTCAAAAGCCAGGGTGAGAAGGGGTATGGTGGGCTGGCTGAAGGATGAGGGCGGAAGCGGGTCTACCAGGGAAACATAACCGGACTGGCCAGCAGCATCCAAGCCCAGGGGAGCTTTGAGACTGTAACTGTCACCAAAGCCATCAGCTCAGTTCTGCGCTGTGCCCAGCAGTGTTCGCTGCACGCAGGCACAAGCCAGACATGGCACGGGCTCAGGGCCGAGGTGTGCCAGGAGAGTGTTTCAGAGGGAAGAGGGCCGAGTTTGGGGCATATTTGGAAAAGTGTGCTGTTGGAAATGCCTGGTCCGGGGGCATCAGCTAGTTGGTCAGGAAAAGAAGCCAGAGGAGCCCTGATGGAGAGGTGGCCCAGGTCTGGGTTCAGGGAGGAGCTGAGAGCTGCCACGAGAGCAGGTTTCTGAAGACCAGGTCCAGGGTGTGGCCAAGGGGTGGTGGGAGAGAAGGTTAGGGTTGGTGAGGGAGTCGGATACTGAGGAGCTGGGGGTAGGGCGAGTCTTCCCTGAGGATGGCAGGAGCGGAGGGTGGAGGAGGGCACAGGGAAAGGGAAGCCAGAGGGTGGGGGAGGCTCCCCTGAGGCAGTAGTGTCAGGCTGAGCCCTGAAGGGGCCATGGAGGGTCAGCAGACCACGGGGACTAGACTGGCGTGGGAGTGGGAAGAGCATGTGCCAAGTGCAGAGGACAGGAAAGCCTGGAGGAGCTGAGGAGGGAAGCAGAGTTTGGAGGGAGTTTGGAGGGAGGGGCTGGCTCAGAGACTGTGACCCAGAATTTGGTCTTTGTCCTACTAGGAGGTCTGGGAGTTGTCCAGGAGCACTCTCGTGGCTGAACTATTCTGTGATTTTATGACTGTGTGCAGGCCTCCGTTGTCGCTGAGTGCAGGCTCTGTCCCTCAGGGTTCCATGCTTCCCAGCACCCACCCTGTGGCTCCCAGGCAAATAGATAGGGAGCTGGCCACACAGCCCAGCGGATGAGGGGCTCCTTAGTGCAGGGGCCTGGTCCAGGCCTAATGACACCGAGGGAGACACTGAGGCCCTGGGGCGCCAACACAGGCTTGGTGACCCAGTAGCGGGGGCACAGGACACGTGGCATGCACATGTTTTGGAGCACATCAAGGATGGGGCTGAAGGCAAGCAGGGTAAACAGTCCTCAGCATCCAGGCTCCCGAGGTCTTCCTGGCAATTCCTAAGCAGGTCTGGGACCCCAGTCCAAAACCACCTCCTGTAATGTCCAATCATCAGCACACGCACCCAGGGCCCTGGGGCAGGGCCAGTGCTGTCAGAGGGATTCCTTCTTTCCCTCGCTGGACACACTCCATTGAGGACTGCTTGGCTGGTCTGTGTAGGTTCTAAAGGAAGACGAAGGTCAGGGTGCTGCCAGGCCTTCCAGGAGCTTCCTCTCCAACCCAAGGGATGGGATTCCATCAGACAGGGTTACCTACTGGCGTTCAGAGAATTCCTGGCCTGAGTCACAGGTGTGGCCGCGCTCTGGGTGCCATCTGCTAAGCCCCTGTACACCCTTCCTGTGTGCTCTGCCCACAGACCAGGTGTCCTGTTCATCCTGCTTCACTGGGAGTGAGCGTGCAATCTTGAGAAGTCATGTGGCCTTTCCAAGGCCCCCACATAGACATGGGGCCTTGGAATTGAATTTGCACCTGTCTTTGGAGCCCGGTCCTGAGGCCAGGTGGGCCTAGCACCACCCTCCTTGAACTGGGTGGGCTGGAGCACACCCCTGGTCTCCCAGCACAGGAGGGAGGAGGCCAGGCTGCAGGTCAGCCTCAGCCGCTGGAGACTCGGGAAGATCCTGACAGCAGTGTGCAGTGGGCAGGCACTCCTCTGCATGTTTTATCCCTTTATCCTCTCAGCCATCCCAGGAGGTCAGCTCTGTTGTATCCCCATTTTACAGGGGAGGAAACTGAGGCAAAGGGCATAAGTGACTCACCCAAGCTCAGTAGAGAAGCTGAAACTCGTGAAGGGTGGGGCTAGCCGAGAACACCTGCAGGGGACCCGTGGAGGGGAGGGGCGGGCGAGCACAAGTGCAGGTCAGGCCAGCTGGCTGGGGCAGGAGCTGGGGATAGGCCAGTTCCTACCAGAACTCAGATGTATGGTGCTGGAGTCTGTGCTGGCGGTCTGGAACGCTCAGTCCCAATGACTCTCACAGCCCGTGACCTAAGCAGAGGGGTCCCGTCCATGCACCCAAGTCCACCAGGGCCCAGCTCCCTGCAGTGGCTCCAGCCTCCTTGACCCCGCCCCTGCATTGCCTTAGCACCCCTTCCAAGAGGCCAGGGCTGTACCCGCCATCCCCAGACTGGCAGCAGCCTCATCTGTTTCATCGTCTCCAACCTGAAAGCTCAGTGCAAGCACCGCCTCCCTGATTACCACCTCCGGACCACAGTCTCCGAACCAAATGCAGGATGTGTGGCTCTGCTCTTCCCTCTCCCAGTCATTCTGTGCTTGTTTGTTGAGCACCTACTGTGTGCAACAGGGAGACTGAGACCCAGAGAGAAGAAGGGACTTGAGTGAGGTCACTCAGCCAGTCAAGGGGGCCTGGGACCCCGCTCTGCCCTTGCTTTACTCCCCAGTCTCCTGTCACAGGGCTCTTCTTCCTCAGGGAAGTGGCAAGCTGGGGGCAGGACAGAGGGGGTGATGGCCCTGCCAGGCCCCCCAGCAGTCAGGAGCCTTTGAAGAACTGAGAGGAGGGGCTTGGAGCATCTGTCCCCCCAGGCTCCCCCCGGCCCCTGCGGTGGAAAGGGGCTGCTTTATTTCTCCTGCTCCCTGAGCTCTGACCTGTCGGTGTCCATCTCTTGAGAACTCTCCACTTCCCCTCTCCCTGCTCCCCACTACATCTGTTTCCCGTCAGACTCCAGCTGTGGCTTCCCCCTGCCGGCCCTGCCCTCCAGGAGAAGAAAACAAGAATGGGCTTTGCCTCCCTGCGGGGGGTGGGGGTGGCCCTGGGGTGATCAGTCCCAGCTGCTGACTGTTTTCCCTCTGCAGAGGGGAGTTGCCTTGACAGCTTCCCCACCTCCTCCACCCAGCGCCTGGGCAGGGCTGAGCCAGGACCCATGGGGGGAAGGGGCACTGACAGGTCACAGCCGAGGAGCGGGAATGGCCAGGATGTTGCAAGTGTGTTTCCCCAGGGGTTCAGCTGGTTCCCCTGTTCTCAGCCTGCCCCCTTCTACATAACAATAGCAATGATGCATGATATTAATACTAATAGACAGTTTGCTCTTTATGTACTAGGCACTGTTCTAGTAACCTTGCATATATTAACTTATCTACTCTTCCCAACAACCCTATCAAGTAGGTACCCTTATTGAAAGTGAAAGTGAAAGTGAAGTCACTCAGTCGTGTCCAACTCTTTGGGACCCCATGGACTGTAGCCTACCAGGCTCCTCTGTCCATGGGATTTTCCAGGCAGTAGTACTGGAGTGGATTGCCATTTCCTTCTCCAGGGGATCTTCCCAACCCAGGGATTGAACCCAGGTCTCCCGCATTGTAGACAGACGCTTTACCGTCTGAGCCACCGGGGAAGTCAGGTACCTTTATTAGCCTATTGTATAGATGAGAAAGGGGACTTCCTGGTGGCTCAGTGATAAAGAACCCACCTGCCAATGTAGGAGATGTGGGTTCAGTCCCTGGGTCAGGAAGATCTCCTGGAGAAGGAAATGGAGACCCACTCCAGTATTCTTGCCTGGGAAATCCCGTGGACAGAGGAGCCTGGTGGACTACAGCCCATGGGTCGCAAAAGAATCAGACACGACGTAGAGATTAAACAACAACAGAAATGGAAAAAATTGAGGCCCAGAGAGGTTAAGTGACTTTTGAGAGGTCACACAGCTCATAGGTAGTGTGAGCCCAAGCCTGACATGAAGACAGACTTTTTCTCCTCTCCCCTGGGCAGGAAAGTTGGTCATCTGAAAGTTTCTTGGGTGAGGGCAAGGCTCCTGCCCTGTTTCTATGTCTTCCTGATGTGGCTGTAGGCTTAGAAGCACGAAAATGACTTTTTATGACCCTACATCAGGACCCTGCCCACCCACAGGCCGTCACCTCCCAGAGCCCGTGGACGTGTCCGCTCCCCACCTGCTCTGAGTGTCAGCTGCAGGCCAGGCACTGCATAATTACGCAGATGAGCTGGTGTGCTCCCTTTGAGCAGTCTGCAGCCTGCCCAGGGGCAGCGCTCACACTCAGCTTCCCTCCAGGACCATCCTGGGTCCTGGTCACGGGCACCAAGGCTCCCTGGGCCCACACCAGCCTGCAGTTCCTGCCCCTCTCCTTGGCATGTGGCTGCCATCTGGCCCTGACCAGCTTCCTTTGAGTCCCCTCCGAGTCCTGTACAGGGGACCTCGCTACAGGTAGGGGTTCTGGGCTGGGGCTACAGCTGCCAGCCAAGAAAACATCTGCTTTATAGCCTCCATATGTTTTCCAGAGAAATAAGCTAGCTTTTGAGAATACCAGAGGGAGCAGGGAAGCCCCCCGTGTAACAGAAATGTGCTTTTACATGCTGAACACCCCTCAGTTTACAAACATCTAGACGCCTAACTCCTCCCTGTAAACAAGCTGCAAAAATGGCCCACTTAACAGATGTGGAAACTGAGGTTCTGTGAGGTCACACTGTGAGTAAGCAGCATCAGAGGTCTGACAAGTCACCTCCTCTCTCTGGACCTCAGTCTTCCATAAATAGGCAGGCACTGTGCCAGGCCCAGGGGTGCAGAATGAATCAGAACACTGCCTACTGACCTCATAGAGCTAAGGACTTGCTTACCCCAAGCCTGAAATGCCATGACCCCATCCAGGTTAAACTCTATGTTTAAATTTACTTTAAACTGGAGGGCAGTTGCTTTGCAATGTTTTGGTTTCTCCTATGCAACAGCATGAACCAGCTATGTATGTCCACAGACCCACTCCCTCTTGAGCCTCCCTCCCACGGCCTGCTGCCCGCTCCTCTAGCTGATCACAGAGCACCAAGCTGAGCTCCCTGTGCTGCGCAGAAGCTTCCCACTAGCTGACTGTTGTGCACAATGCAGTGTATATATGTTAGCGTTACTCTCAGTTCACCCTACCCTGCTGTGTTCACAAGTCCATTCTCTGTATCTGCATCTCTATTCCTGCCCTGCAAATAGGTGCATTTTTCTAGATTCCATATATATGTGTTAATATGTGATACTTGTTTTTCTCTTTCTGACTTACTTCACTCTGTATAACAGGCTCTGGGTTCATTCACCTCACTTCAGCTGACTCAGACTCATTCCTTTTCATGGCTGAACTCTTGAGTCTTTTTTTTTTTTTTTTTTTTGCTGCACCACATGGCTTGCAGGATCTTAATTCCCCAACCAGACATTGACCCTGGCCCCCCATAGGGAAAGCGCCAAATCCTAACCCTTGGACCACCAGAGAATGCCCTAAACTCCCCTCGAGTCTTGAGGCACAGGAGCAGGTGTGGGGATGACAAGTGGCCTGGGAAGAAGCAGTGTGTGCCGGGAAGCAGGGGATGTAGCTTGGGTCTCCCTTGAGCTGGGCCTCCATTTCTCCAGCTGGATCACGTCTGTGCACCATTTGTGAGCTTCAGGTGGTGGCGGCTCAGAGAGTGCTGGCGGGGGGTGGGGTGTTGGGAGGTGGTGGGCGAAGTGGGTCTAGACCTGGGGCTCTGGGCACGAGACGCCCTCCCACAGCCCTGCTCCCAGCTCAAGGCCTCGGCCTGTGCCCTTCAGTTCGCAGGACACGTGTGTTACCTGCGGCAGGCGAGAGGCAGGAAGGGTCCTGGGCGCTTTGGGAAGCAAACTCTGATTACAGGTTGATGTGCTCTCTCTCTGCGCCCTTCCTGTGTCTCTGTCACCTTCCTCCTGTCTGCCTGTCCTCTCTCCACATCTGTCTCACTCCCCCTACTTGGGTGTTTCTTTCTCTCCACCCTCCTCCTCCCCACCCTTGGGCTCGCTTCCTCCTTCCTCTCTGCAGAGACCCCTGGAGAAACCTGATGGCCTGGATGTGTCCGACCAGAGCAAGGAGCACCCCCAGCATCTGTGCGAGAAGTGCAAGGTGCTGGGCTACTACTGCCGGCGTGTGCAATGACCTGGCCGCCGGCCTTGCCGCGCCACCCTCCCGCCCGCCAGAGAAGACGCCACCCCCCGCGTGTCCCCTGTGTGTGTGCGGGGGTGTCCTCGCAGGCTGACAGGTCTAGCGGGGTGGGCTCTTAGGTTCTTGGCTCATGTATGTTGACAGTGTTACTGATGTTGCTATGTGCCCCCGGAAAGCTGAGTCTCTGAGACTCCCTGCAGTGGATGTGGGTCTGTGTGAAGGGGCCGGGGCGAGCCGAGGTCAGCACACAGGACCCCACAGAGCCCTTAGTGTCCCCCGCAGGCTCTTCTCTGAGACTCCCTTTGGGGTGAGCAGCCTCGTATTGGCCACAAGTGCACTAAATTTACTGTGAATCCTAGAGCCTGCAGGGGACTGTCTCCCCGAGACCAGCCAGGCCGCCTTCTCCCGCCCAGAACCTTCCAGTTGGCCCTGTGTGAAAAGCCACTCTTGCAAAGCCCCAGTTTTCCAAGTCAGCACTCATGGTGAGCTAACACCTGTCCTAGCAGCTGCTGGGGAGTGGACACTTCTGCCCCCTGCCACTTTGAGCCCCAAATCTGACCGCCTCTAACGTCACTGGCTTGGCATCTGGGTGCTGCACCCCACCCCCCACAAACCCAGGGGTCAGGGACGGGAGGCACTGAATGTTGGAGAGTGTTCCAAGGTGTGACCTGGTGCATGTCCAGCCGCGCCTCCACCCCCCCACCCCCCGACCCCCGCCACATACTTCCCCTCTTGCTTAGATTTTGTTGATCCCATTCCCTTCCCTCCCTCTTCCCCTCCCACCCTTGCTGGGGGGCCACCCTCGGATGGAGGCTGTAGAACCCAGCAGTGGAGCCACTCTGGCAGGAAGTACACAGGCCTGGAAGATCCAAGCCCCAGGTTCTAATGCTAGCCCCGCCAGTGACGCCCTATGGAGTCTTGGGAAGGATTCTCATCTCTTTGTTTCCCCACTCGTCCCATGAGAGAATGACAGCAGAGAGGTGTTCTGATGTCCTGGGGTTCGTCCTGGCTACACACCGTCTCCTGGAGCAGAGAGCTTTATTTGGAGAGGGTTTCCAGGTCCTGTACACCCACTATCCTGTATGCTGCGGGAGTCAGTCAGTCACTTAATAAGTGAAACCCCAGCTCTTCCTGTTGTCCCCTACCCTGCAAACATGAAGAAGTGTCCCCCCCTTACATAGGCAACCCCAGTACAAGCTACAGAACCTCTCATTTGCAAAGCCGGGTTGATGATTCCTACCTCCCCAGGGGACAGGGAGGCTTCTTGGCGCTCACACTGGCCAGGGCCACGCTGTCCCAGCAAGCGGGGGGGATCACCTTGCTCTTCGTTCTCTCCCCAGTGAGAAGCCCTATTTTTATTGTTATGTCACCCCTTCCTTTCTCCCGGGGCGAGGGGAGGGGAGCTGGCTTGTCAGAGCTGAGTCACTTGATTTTTGCCCCAACATTATGCCTCTGTGGGGGAAAAAAAAATCAGACCATGAAATGGGCCTGAAATTCAGTGTTTACCACGGCTCAAGGACACCCAACCTGTGTCCGGTCGCCTTTTGTTTTCAAATGAAAATGCTTTGTACAACTGAGGAGTTACAGCGAAGTGTTTATCAGGGGTCCAGGGAGTGAGACAAAGAGATGGAGTGAGTGTGTGTGCAGCCAGAGGGCTGCAGGGCAGGTTTGTGGGGGAGGCCATGCCTTCTGAGCACTTAAGAAGAGAGTATTTGCTCCAGCCTGAGCCCCATAGCCGCCTCCTTCCGGCCACAGGGACAGAGTGCGGGTCCCTGGCTGAGAAGACGCTCACCGCCCACCTCTGAGGAGGCCCTCCCGGCTGCTCCCTGCCTGCTCCATGGTGTCCGTGAGCCAGAGTCACCCTGGCCCAGGGCTCTCCTTCCTGGAGGGGAAGCTGTTACTGTCAGCCATACCAGTGCCCTGCTAACGAGAGCATTTGTTGTGGTGGACATTGTGCTGGTCTCTGCTGTGTGGACCAGGCTCAACACTTCCAGGGACCTAGCCCCATGGGGGAACCTTGGTCTCAGAGTGCCTGGGCTGCAGTTGTGGGGGAAGCCCACACCCTAGAAAGAACCCAGGCTCCAGACCCCAGGAGGCCAGGGCGTTCCACAGGTCAAGAGGGGAAGGGATATCACCCCAAACTGACCTTTCCAGTGGGCTTGTCCAGCTGGCAGCCACTGCACCCCACCGTCTGTACAGAGCCGGCCAGTGGGGGCTGGGCCTCCCCTGAGGCTGCCCTTCTGCACCACCCCCTCTGGTACTGTTTGGCTGAATTGGGGAGCTCTCTGGGCTCAGCGAGAACCACTGCTGTCCAGGCTGGTGCTGTGAGAATTAAGTGCTCAGAGGGCCTGGGTGCCTAGGAGACAAGAAAGTGTGTGGTTGTAGTACATTCAAAAGGGACAATCGCTTGCAGTTAGTAGGTCTAGAGATCCAGTTGGGAGAGAACGGTGTTTACCCCATATGAAGTATTCAATAGTTCTACTTGTGAATTTGTATTTATTTTGAGTTATACTTGACACAGAATTCCTTTTGTGTTGTTTTTTTTTTTAAGAAAAAAATACTATGTGTGTATTTTGAAACGAAAATTCATGGATGTTAAAATTTCTGCATGGTTTCCAATTTTTCTCACAACACTGAATTTGTTACCTTCTCCCGAAAACTTCACAGTGATTTTTGTCTGTATATATTTGAGGGCTTTTTTTTAAGAAAAAAAAAGAAAAAGAAAAACACCATTGCTTGATTTTTGAGGTTAAACAAAAAGAGAGGCATTTTCAAAACTTCAGAGCTTTCAGGAGGGAAATAGAATATCAAAGGAAGATTTCTGGAAGTATTTTTTGCAAACCTTCTGGTCAAGCTGCAAGAAAATATTTATGGTGAGAACTTTTCTCTGTTTCCTGTTTTGTTTTTGCTTTTTTTTTTGGTTTGGTTTTTTTTTGTTTTGTTTTTTTTTTTTACTATGCTTTGGTCTGTAAAAAGTCTGCAACTGAATTACATTAAGAAGGAAATATTGTCTACATAGAATATTATATGAAGTTGGTACATAATTCTGATGAGGAAAAAAAAAAACTTTGCAATTCTTTAAGCCATATTATTGTTATTCTCTGTTGTTTTCCTTGGATGAAAATATCAGTATTAGGTAGCCAGCATATTATTCAAGTGCTTAGACTTATTCATGTGTTCCTGTCCTGTATTTATACATATGTGTATTTGGGAAAGTATTACTTTTTGTAAGGGAAGCTATTATTAGATACTTAGTGAAAAAGGGAATGGTGAACCCTTTGAGCCTCTTCAGCTGAGGATAGCACAGCATTAGAACCCATTCTCTTGCACCTTCTTATTATTATCTTGTTATCATGGTTATTAATCTTGTGGGGGTGGAAGTGAGCCAGGTTAGGAGGAGGCGACGTGTACATAGCCCCTCCATAAGTCGGCCAGCTCCAAAGATGGCCTCCTTGGCCTGGTCCAGGGCTCCCAGTCAGCAGGGCCCAGGGAGGGAAGAGGAAGCAGGAGGGGGATTTCTCCAACCTCCCTCTTTGGAGCTTTGCCGTCTGAGCCACGCCTCAGGGCCCTGTGCTCTTTGAACTTGGATTTGTCACCCAGAGCCCTGAGACCTGCCCTCCAGCATCTAACGGACTTGAATCTACTTGGAACAAATATTAAATCCAGCATCACTACATCATAGCCCAGAGTGACAACTAACCCTGACGTTTGGGAGGCGTCCGGTCTTACGGGAGCTCACCGCTCTCTGTTGTCAACTTCACCATTCAACCTCCTCCACTCCTGTGTGGTGACCCTGTCGGTGTCTGTATCTGTTAATATGTGTGTGTCCAGCTAAAAAGACAAACAGAACCCGTGGGCCAGCTCGGAGGGTGCGTGGAGAAGCCTCCCAACCTCTCCTGAGGGCCGCCCTTGGGATGGCATTCCGTCGTGTGCCTTATTCTTGGAGAATCTGTATACGGCCTGCCTATAGAGATATAGCCTTTTCATGCTCTATTAAAAGAACTTTTAAAACCAAGAGAGGCTCCTGGGTTTCCTTGTCTACACAAAGCATCAGTGGGGAGCTGGACATTTTCACAGACGCAGGAGGCCACGAGGGGTGGGGGGCCTTGGGGCCGCCCCTCTGGTCTCTGAGTGTCTGGGATGTCTTGTCTCACCTTGTCTCTACCCCGAGCATTCGCCTCCTCCCAGCCCCTCTGTCCCCAAGCAGACATTCTCTGGGGCGAGGGCCCTTCCCAGGCAGGGCCCCAGACTGGGCGAGATTGTCGGCACATTAGGTCACGGCTCGCTCTGCAATGGGGCTCCCGGTGACCATATATAGGAGTGAATCTTCCTCAGAGACGGCAGCCCCAGGCCTCCGCTGCAGCTCCCATTTGGCCTTCTCTCCAAGCCCGGGATTTGGGCCTCAGATGCTGAGTATCCCACAGTGAGCAGACTCAAGTGTCCAGGACCTCCTGGAAAGTCCCTGGGAGAGGAAACAGAGGGCCCTTCTTCTGAGCAAGGACCAGGCTGGGCTTTCTCGACGTGGGGCTCTCACTGAGGGCCATGGCTCACAGAGCCTGGAGCCACAGCCAAGTGAGCCTTAAGGAACCACCTGCATACGGAGCCCCTCCACTCAGGGTCAGCGCGCTTGTGGTTCTCAACCCAACTGCTCACCAGAATCACCTACGGGAGGATTTGTCCCACCCCAGAGATGCTGAGACACTGACTTGGGTTCCCTGAGGTCCTTAGAGTCCCTGATCAGTCCCACATGCATGCTTGAGAAGCACCAGGCTTGGAAATGGGCCTTATGGTCCTGTGGGGCTGATGGGGATGGGAATGAGACTGTGCGCAAGGGGCTCTGCCTCCCCGCTGGCCACCCCATCCTCAGCTCCATGCACTTGCTGCCAAGAATACAGCACCTGGGGTGTGGTGGGAAGTGGGTGGTAGGGGAGACTAGAAGTCCAAGTTGTTACATGGAATTTTTAAATTTTGGCAACTAGTTTATTAAATAGCCAAACGACATGTCTATGGGCCAGTCCATGCCTCCAGACTGCAGCCTCTGAGATGGAGCAGAGAAAACAAGATGTAAGTCCTTGGGATCAGGGAACACAGATGGGGAAGTGTGGGGAAGAGGCAGGAAGAGAGGTCCCTGACTCCCGAAGCGGGATCCCTTGCCTTCTTTGGGGCGCACAGTGAATCCTGAAATCTATCAAGCCCTTTCCCTTTATTGGCGCAGAGAAAGAATTCACTTCTGGGTGCCTGGCCTCAGGCTTTGTGAAATGATGGGCAGGGCAGGTGGGTGTCATTGCAGCCAAGCAGTGAGCAGAGAGGGGACCCAGTCCAGAAGAGTGGGCGAGGAAGAGAATAAACCCCCCAAAGAGGGCATCTCCCCCTGCAGCCCAGGGAGGGCTGCGCTCCCGGTACAGGTCTGAGGACTCGGAGTCCGTCCATCTCAGTGGCCCTGTGCCCTGTCGTGCTGGCTTCCAGATCAGTCCTGTCTCCCACAGCTGGGTGACCCTGAGCAGTTCCCCTGGCCTCTCTGAGCCGTGGCTTCCATGGGGATGTTGTGTGGATAAGTCAGCCCAGTGAACGCAAGGCCCTGTACACAGCTTGGCAGCTGGGCGGCGGGTAGGGGGCCAGCACTGTGGATCGCTTGCTCCCACTGTCTGTGGCTCAGGCCAGAGATCACACAGGGTGTCCACGGGGACACCAGGCCTCCAACCCAGGAACCTGGTTCTCTTGTTCACTCGCTGAGCGACCCCATCCTGGGCCTGAGGAGTCAGGGCTACCATTCGATTTTCTGCCCTTATGTGTCGTGTGCACGTGCCCGTGTATTTGTTTTGCTTTGTTTTCTGTGGAAAAAAAAAACAAATCCAAGGCAAGCACAGCCTGCATTTCGACATCTCCTGGAGCCGTGGAAACCAGTAATTCCCCTGGACAGGAAGGATTTCCGGTTAGACTTAATGTCCACGTCCAGAAGCAGCTGGCAGCCAAGAGTAGAGAGAGCGGAGTCCACAGTAGAAAGGGGCGTCAGTGGACCCAGATGGGAGGGCTCGGCTCTGACCCACCCCTGCCTCTCTCCCCTTGGCGTCCTCCACCACCCTCACACCCCTAGTTGAGGCCTTCAGAGAAAAGGGCTCACTTGAGGCCACTTGGGGGGCAGAGCAGGATTTGAACCTTGAGATCTCACCTCCTGGTGCAATGTTTCAGAGGCAGAGCCGGGGCTCTGCCTGGAGCAGCGTGCTGTGCTCACAGCTGCAGAGGTGGGCGAGGAGGGCTCCAGGGCAGAGGTGGTTTGGGGAGCGGGCAGCTCCAGCCCGTGAAGGCCTTGGTGTAAGACACCAGACACAGGGAAGGGAAACCAGCCAGTTCCCCAGCATTGAGTTGGTTGGGGAGAATATGAGCTCAACCACCCCCCCACCACCACCTCAGCACCAAAGGCCTTGGGGGCTCAGGGGACCCTCGTGGGGCCCAGATAAGGCTCCTAGCACCACCCTCTTCTTGAAACACACGCGTGGAGCCCCCGTGTCCTTATCTATGAGCTGGGGCACGCGGGACCGACCGCAGGCTGCAGAGGGTGCTCTGTGCCGAGTGTACCTCCTCTCACTGGCTCCCGCTGCCATGTGGCTTCTGCCCTGGGCCCTGGCCACAGGCACACGTCTCTCCTGTCGCTCGGGGCTCATATGTGCTCCTAACGGTCAAGGCAGGAGCCAGGGCAGAGAACACTATGGCAGGTGGGGAAACTGAGGCCTAGGGATGGCCCCGATGCCCCATACTGGCAGACGGGTCCTTCCATCTCCACGCCGTGTGCTTTTTCTGATTCCAGCCAGAGACTCCAAGTGCCTTTCCACCAGCCCGCTCAGGCCTTCAGCAAATGACTAGGGGTGAGCCAGGGCTGGGCCCCGTGATGACCTGGGTGGGGAGTCAGGTCCTGCCTACTCCCAGACAGCTGGACCCCAGCTCCCCACAACCTAAGGTCGGGCATCCAAAGGCCACCCCAGCTGCTCCCTGGCCTGCCTCCCACATGGTGTTGGGAGGGGAGACAGGGCAAGAGAAGCTGACATGGAGGTGGTGATGACTGGGGAAGCGCTCCCGCAGCCGGAGGCAGGCTTTTGGGTGTTCTTGGAACTCTGGCTGGAGCCAGGAACAGCCTGTCCTTGGGCACAAAGGCCCCTCCTCACACCTCTCCACACTTCTGCAGAATGGTTAGAGGCTTGGGTTCGTGGTTCCCCATCTCTCTCACACACACACACATTCACATACCTCTTTGCACTTGCTTGCGCTAACACATATCCACACACGGACACACGTGCACTCACACACTCTCAGACACATTTACACACACATACCACAAACATGCACGGCTGCAGCCCGTTGGGAGTACTGAGGGGGTAGGGAGCCCTGAGGGCAGCCCCTCTCCCTGACTCCTGTTAGCCAAGGGTCACTTTTAGAGAGGAAGAAACTCCCGCCCAGAGGGCCATGGACTTCATGTGACTCTGCCACCTTCCCCACAGGCTGTACCTCCCTGCCATGAGCCAGGGGTCTCTGGAACCATCCAGTGGGTGAGAGAAGTCAAGCCCCAAACAGGGGTCCAAAACACTGACCACAGCCTGTCCTCGTATCGAGAACAGTGGGGCGAAGTCTCGGCTTGCCAGGCGTGATGAGGGCCCTGTGAAAAGTGGGTCGTGTGAAAAGTGGCCTGTGATGAGGGTTGTACAAAAAGTGACCTCATCTGTTAGACACGCGTGTTGAAGGTGAAGCAAGACGGTGCCCAGGCTTTGGCTTTGTTCTCAAGCAATCCAGAATATAGACGGGGGTTGCTGAAGCGAGACTGACAAAATGGTGAGCCTGTCCTAGTGAGGGTCCGGGACTCTGGAGACCCACTGCCCTGCACTCTCTGTTTCATGTTCCACTCCTGGGCGGGAGATGAGCTCAGGGCAGCTGGACCAAGGAGGTGCGCGGGCATCGTGGGGGCAGGGCCTCCACACCTGTCCCTGGCCTCATTCAGCACCATCCCCCCCACAGCCTGTGTAGCCGCAGCGCTGGTGTGACCTGGCTCACCCCGGGGTTAAGTGTGGAATGAATGAGTGAGGTCTGCCCAACATCCAGTGCCAGCTGCTGGGCTGCGTGATCGGCACGTGCATCTCAGTCTCGGTCTTTGCGACAACTCTGTGAGCTGGGTGCTACAATGAGCCCCGTTCACAGAAGAAGAAGCCAAGGTCCAGAGAGGTTGACGACTTGTCCAAGATCATACGGCTGATGACAGCAGAACCTCTGCCTGTGCCCCTTCCCAGACCCCCTTCCCATCTCTCAGCACCAGGGGTATGTCAGGTCCAGGGTTTAGTCCCTGCCTCTGGCAGCTGTGCCACCACCCAAGACAGCCAGGCATGGGGCCGGCCTGCCTCAGCCCCCAGGTCTCTGGGCCCCTCACACCTGCCCGGCCGAGCCTGTCAGCCTTCCTGTGGTAGTCTGGAGCCAATAAACAGCTAGTGCAGCTGCTGCAGTGGTTACTGCAAACCTGGGCAGAAGCTAGAACTGAAGCCAAGCCACTCAACACAGAACACAAACCCCCAGGAGGTCTCCACCCCCTTCCAACCCTCTTGAAAACCTCCCTGGGGGCCTCTTTCCCAGTTGCAAGGGAGCCCTGCTGCTACCTCCACTACCTCCAGGAGAGCTAGGCCAGCACCTGTGCCTTCTCTCCTTGCACGATCACCCATTCTGGCCCTCCCCTACCCCCTCTCCTCAGCCCTCCCACCACTGGAGCCCTGTCTTCATGCCCATTCCCCATCCACATGCTCCCTCTTGGTCCTGGAAGTGAAGGTCCATGCCAAGCCCTCCATGCTGGGAGCTGAGTAGCATCCTCCTCTCCTACCTGCTCAACACCCACCCTCTCCTCTGGTCACCCCCAGAGGTCAGGGCCTAGCCCCCACCGCCCCTCTGCACCCAGCTACTGCAGCCTGTGGGGCAATTTGGGATCCAGTCCTGCCTTGTATGTCCAGGATTGTGGTACCTGCTGTGACCTCCATTTCAGCACCCCCTCAGTTCATCCTGGCAAGGACTCTGGGGTCAAACGGACTAGATGCAGAACTGCAGCTTCACTATTCATCAGCTGTCGTCCTGAGCCGAGCCTCCCCCACCCCAAACCCCAGGTTCCTCTCTTGTAAAATGGAAATGAGACTGCCTGTCCACCAGCTGAGGGTCATTGTCATGATTAAACACCTGGGACGTGCTTGAGCGTTTTTTAGCTACTGCGCCAGTCACGGAGGGGTGACAGTCCCCTGGGCCTGTGCTGCCCTTGAAATGCCATCCTCCCCCCCACTCATGATTCCCTCTCTGTCTTTTGCCTCCTATTACACCTCTCAGCACCTTGAGCCAGGCCTTCTGAAAATTGTATACCAACCAGGCGGCAGATGAGGCTTTGCCCCAGGACAGGATGTGAGTCTGTCTGGTCCTTGGACTGTAGACCCTCCCCGCACCCTCCCCAGACACCCACACCCTGTTCCGCTCTGACTGGGCTTCTGCCTGAGTTTCCCTCTTGCGCTGCAGCAAGTGACTTTGCCGAGCCCATAACTGGTCTTCCTCTCTCTGGAAACCTGACCCATCCCGACCCCACAGTGGAGACTGCTTCAAACAGTTTGGCCCAGATCTCTCTCCCCCAATATCCCTGGCAGCTCAAAATTCGCCCCCTTTCCTCTTGCAGGAATCTGCTGGTCCCCTGGTGCCTCTTGGTGGTTAAGTCTGAGAACTGCGGCTCCCTGCAGGCTGCAAGCCTTCACAGGGGGACTAAAGGGGATTTATCTTTTTGCTCTCAAACCCAGATGAGTCCTGATCACTCCAGCACAGTACTACCCAGGCCTCATGCAACTTTGCTTGAGTAAAACTGTCAAGTGGTAATATATGAGTTTTCCTTCTTGATTATAAAAATAATACATACACAATGTGAAATGGAAAGAATACAAAAATAGGAAGATGTAAAAATTCTTAGCAGCCCAATTTCCTCCAGAGACACCACTGTCGAGTTTGGCCCTAACCTTCCCTAGACTTTTTGCTTGTAAAAATATTTGTATCTGTAATGTACACACACACACACACACCAGGTTGTACTCGACATGCTGTTCCATAACTTGCCTTGTTCTAATCATCACCATTCCCTGCTAGCACAGAAATCTGTTTCGTTTGACTAACAGCTGATTGCACTCTTTTACTAGGTAATGTATTTATCAACTCCCTATTGAACAACATGGGTGTTCTTGTTTTTAAAAGTCAATTTTTTTTAAAATTACCTTTCTGTTTGGTACAGTAGGAGGATCTAGGGTCAGGACTTTTATCTAAAATAAATAAAGAGCTCTTACAACTCAATGATAAAAAGACAAATAATCCAACTTAAAAATCAACAAATATCTGAATAGACATTTCTTCAAAGAAGATGTCCAAAGGATCCATAAACACATGAGAAGATGCTCAACCTCATTAGTCATTGGGGTATGAAAATCAAAACCTAAGTGAAATACTACTTTGACATCAAGACTCAGAAAGATGAATAATAAGAAGCGCTGGTGAGGCCATGGAGAAATCAAAACGCTTATGCATTGCTTGTGAGAATATAAAATTTTCTAGCCACTCTAGAAAACAGTTTGATGTTCCTCAAAATCTTAAACATGAAGTTGCCATTAAGGCTAGCAATTCTTACACATATGTAAGAATTACATATGTGTAATTCTTACACAATATTATTTACAGGTAATCTGTGATAAATTAAGCTACATATTCTAAATCCTAGAGAAACCACTGAAAATACAAAATGAAGAACTAAGTCTAATCCGTCAATAGTGGAGGTAGAATGAAATCATTTGGGAGGAAAAACTCAATGCAAAAGAAGGCAAGGAGGGGACAAAAACCAGATGGGACAAAGATAAAATAAATAGAAAGAAGGTCAATTTATATATTGATAAGTTGAATATAAGTGGCCTAAACTTTTAATTGAATGGCAGAGTTTGTCAGATTGGATAAGAAAGCAATGCCACCACTTACAAGTTCCTTGTCTTTTAACTCGAAATCTTCCTTTCAATACCCTGTTTGTGACACAGTGACCATTGTTTCTTGCCACCTGAAATTATATTAGCCTTTATTAGTAGAGGGGCTCCCCTGGTGGCTCAGACATTAAAGAATCTGCCTGCAATGCAAGAGACCCGGGTTCTATCCTGGGTTGGGAAGATATCCTAGAGAAGGAAATGGCAACTCATTCCAGTATTCTTGCCTGGAGAATCTCATGGGACTGAGGAGCCTGGAGGGCTACAGTCCATAGGGTGGGAAAGAGTAGAACATGACTGAGCAACACACACACACACACACACACACACACACACACACACACACACACTACCAGCAGAGGGCACTAGAGAGACACTTTGTTAGGTAAACCCATGTGTGGTTAACAATTTTTCATATTAAACTTTCCGTGTTAGAATCACTGTGTTGTTTCTATATTCTGTCTGGATCCTGACCAATGCATTGACACTGGCCTGATCCTAGGAGATAACCCTACAAAGATGGTATTTAGACATTTGTTTCGCTGTGCCCTTGGGCTTGAAGGCATGGCTGAACAATAGGAAGTGGAATGATGGTGATGCATGGCATGCAGTGACACCACAGTGCTGTCACCTGCGGTTAAGTGACGAGAGAAGCACATGCCTCGGGAAGCCGGCTGCACACATGATGGTCATGGCAGTATCCATGACCATAAGGACGACACTGTGGGGAGAGTTATTTTGAGCACGCTTGATTGTTTACCAAAAGAAAATGACAAACATGTCCTTTAATTCTCGGCTTATGTTAATGTCTGAGAACCAGAAAGCTTCCATGACAACTCGAAAACATCTTTCATTTCTTATACAAATGGACTGACATCACTCAAACAAAAGTTTAACTGTGTAATCAGTTGAATTACAGTATCGTTTGAATTCACAGTCTCGCTAAGGCTTTCATGTGAAGGGCATCAGTGGAAAGGAACCGGATCCTGAAGTTTGTGATGGGGACATCTGTTTGGGCCCAAATGAAACTAACAACTTGAACCCTCCAGCCACTCCATTCCTCCCTTGCCTGTGCAAGTAGCCCACCCTTCTGAGTCTGAGAGCAGACTTCACCATGGATGGGTGCTTTGAAAGGTAATACCCAAGACCAACCAAGACTTCCATCACCAGGTCAAATCTCAGCATTTTCCAGAGGGACAGGACTTCAGAGAAACAGCTTGCACACCCAAAGAATTCTGAGACTTTACATCACATATTTTTAAGCAGATTTATTGTGATATTGTTCACATGTCATACAATTCATCCACCTGAAGTGTATAATTCAATGTTTTTTCCAGTATATTCACAGATATATGGAGCCATCAGAACACTCAGCATGGAACCAAGACTTTCTCTGTTCAACCTATTCCAGTGGACCTCAGATACAGATCTGACTTGTGGCCTCCAGAAGCTGTTCACTGAGAAATTTTCTCCTCTCTGGGCCCACCCAAGCCACCAGTCCCCACAAAGCTTGGCTGAACAGGCTGACCTACCCATCACCCAAGAGTGTCCACCTGGAAACTCAAGCGAAGCATCTTTCACAGGCGGAGGGTCTTATCCCAGCTTCCCGGAACACGCAGTGAATAACGTATCACAAGTCAGCCGTGACTCCAGTGGTCTGGTGGCCTCCCTTTTCAGTCTTGCCCCCTCTCGCCTACACTCAAATTCTCAAACCTTAGTTGAATTGTTATCTGAAAATTCAGAGACCTAGATTCCACCCTCAGAGACTGGTATTCCACAGGTCTCAGCCATGGCCTGGGAATCTGCATGCATTCCCAGCACCGCATGATTCCTAGGAGAAGCATCGCTTTAGACCTTACCAGACCTTGGGAGCACTGACTGACATTCCTTTTCATGGAGCAACATTCTATAAAGCCCAGCAGTGTGTTAAATTCTCCCACATCCTTATACTTGCTACTCGAAAGAAGTCAGACACAAAAAGCAAATCTTGTAGGATTCCGTTTCCACCAAGTTCTAGAACAGGTAAAATGTATCCACAGAGACAGAATCACTGGGTTCCTGGGAGCAGGCACAGAGGTAGCTTTCTGGAGAGATGGAAGCTTTCCATCTCTTCATGGAGATATGTTCTTTAATTTAATTTGGTGGCGATTACTCAGTGTATGAATTTGTCAAGTCATTGATCTGTACATTTAAAATGTGTGAATTTTACTGCAGGTAAATTATACCTCAATGAAGTCATTTTTTTTTTAGATTTTATAATTTTTTTTTAGTTTTTAAATTATGAAAGCATTATAACATATTTACAGGACACTTGGAGACTACAAAGTTACATATAGTTCCACTATATATTACAATATTTTTAAGTAGATAAATTAAGACTTTTTTAGTTGGAGTTTCAATATAAAACTCTCAAAAATTAATAGAATAAATAGAAAGTAGGAGGAAATAGTAGACCTGAAAAGCACTATGAACCAATTCAACATAAGTAAGATTTATACAATTTTCACACAACAGCAGAATACTAATTCTATTCAAGTTCCCATAGACTATAAGCCAGGAGGCACTGGAACATATCCAGGGATGTAAAACAAGGTACAAAAATTTCATGGTTTGAAGGTTCAATGAAGTCAGTTTGAAAACCTCTCCTGTGTTGTCTCAGAAAACTGCTATTTCAGGTATTTAAACACGTTGTGTTTACATGACATCCGCATATGAGTCCATCTGTGCGAGCACGTGTATGACTCACCGTTTCTTTCATGCATTCGGCGCTGTGCGTCAGCAACAAGTCAGTATCCTAATTTGTCTGTTGCGTAGGCTCTGCTTTGTATAGTAAGACCAATTCGGGCCCTCGTGCAAGAGTTCTAGGAAAAGAAATATAGGGAATAGTCCCACCTTTGGGAAATCTGTTTTTAGGAAATTCCTGAATACTTTGTTCCCCTCCACCACACCAGACTCCTCTGCATGGGAGGCACGCACACGCACACACACGCACACACACACACACACACACACACACACACACATGCTTCCTCCTCGTCAAAAGGGAAATGCTCTGTGAACTGAACACACGCCCCACAGGCTCTGTGACCCTGCGAGTCCTCAGAAGTCATCAGGGGTCCAGTGGTCACACCTCAAGGAGGTGGCCCTCACACTTGTCAACAGCACCACTGCCTCCTCCCAGAATCCCCAGAGGTCAAGAGGAAACCACAGGGACCAAAATCATGGCTTTGACCTAAGAAATTCAAAGAGCTCTGAATGTGTGTGATCTGAAGACAAAGGAGTCTGTGGAAACGCCTCCCACGGAGAGCCCTCTGGTCTGTCAGGTCCGGGATTCTAGCCCCTGCTCTGCCAACTGACTCCGGAAGTCACCTTGGCAACCATGACCACTCTGGCAGCCTCAGTTTACCCAACTGTAAAACGCTGGATGGACTGACCAATAACCGTTATTGATACTTGGCTCAAGACCCCACGCTTCAAATGAAATCCCTTTTAGAAAACATAAGAGGGTATCTATGGTTGAAAGACCACCTGATGTGAAGAGCCCCCTCATTGGATAAGACCCTGATGCTGGGAAAGATTGAGGGCAGGAGGAGAAGGGGTTGACAGAGGATGAAATGGTTGGATGGTATCACCAACTCAATGGACATGAGTTCGAGTAAACTCCAGGAGATAGTGAAGGACAGGGAAGCTCGGCATGCTGCAGTCGATGGGGTTGTAGAGTCGGACACGACTTAGCAACTGAGCGATTGAAGGGAGGTTCAGGGGCCCGCGCTCATGTCAGAAGACGCTTCAAGGCTCTTTGAGAGCTGTTTGAGAACTACTAGGTGAGCCGAGTTCCCAACCCATGTAGCTGAACTGACTTCACAGAAACTCTCCATGACGCTAATGACCCAAATCCTCTACTTATTTTTTGCTTTTAGTTGCTAAGTCATGCCCACCAGGCTCCTCTGTCCATGCGATTATCCTAGCAAGAATACTGGAATGGGTTGCCATTTCCTTCTGCAGAGGATTTTCCCAGCCCAGGAATTGAACCCAAGTCTCCTGCATTGCCAGGAGGATTATTTGCCGCTGAGCCACTATAGAAAGTCCAGCCACAGTGACCTGAGAATGACTACAAGGACCTGAGACCACACACCATCACACTCAGGGAACTCCAAGGTGAGGTAATGCCAATCATCTTGTGATTCTTCTATTATTCAGACTGTCCTCCCTTGGCTGTTTAAGGAAGTTCTTACTCTCCTCCCACCCCTCAATCTGCCCTCCATGTGAATTTAGAAATACCTGTCATTTAACTCCAAATTTAAATGGCACAGAGGGAAATAAAGTCCACATCTAGTCTGACATAATCAGAGCTCCTTCTTTTCTAAGACCCAGACACACCAGAAATGGCGCCCTTGCCCCTCCAGACCACATGCCAGGGCCCGTGCTGTGCACTTTGCACAGATCATGTTCAACCTTCACCACCTGTGTGCTGGGCACTGTTATCCCATTATTCTGCTGAGCAAAACTGAGGCTCAGTCAGCCAGAGGCACACCAGGGCTCTCAGGTGGGCTGTGGGTGCCGACAGTCTGAGCCTGTTTCCTCTCCTGTTGAACAGGATGACAAGAATGCCCTCAGAGGTTGCTGGTGGACGCAAGTTCACGTAAAGGCCCTGCTCAGAGCACGGAGTGACGGCAGTTAACAATAAACGCTGGCTCCAGACACTTGTGTTACAGACAGTGCTTGCTAAAGGCATGGACACCAGACAGTCTTTTATAGAAAATAGGATTTATTTTCACATTTAAGGTGAACATAAAGAAATTTTCCAAAAGTATATTGTGTACATAATCAATAGCTTTAATTTATTAAACACACAAGAAAAACAAATCAAAGCCCACCAGGAAAATACACTTTGACTTCCTTCCAGAGCACATAGCACTTACAGGTTATTGCTATTTTCAACCTGGGAATTCACATTGACAAGGCACAGCTTGTAGTGGGTCTGTCCCCCGGTTCAGCTGCTTCCACCCCCACGGGCTCTCCCCAAATACAAGAGCAGCAGACCAACGGGATTCACAGTGGCTGGGATTAAAGGCCTCGGCTGCGGGACCATCACAAAGGCCTGGAGTGTGCTCCAAAGGCCAAGCTCTGTAGGTCTGTGGCCTGTGCCACCAACTCAGGTCACACCACAGCCTGGAGTAGTTAGTGTCACAGCTTCAGCTCCAGGGAGTCTAGTGAAATTATTCTGATCAGAAAGACAATATTAAACAGATATGACAGCCCTTTACAGCAACTGGCTTTCCCCTGTGGTCAAAGAAAAGGCAGAAACCGCCTTCAAAGCTAACCCATCATCTGTGCCCGAGACGCAGGTGAACTTGAGCCGGGTGGTCACAGGCGATGCCTACAAGGAGCGGTAATACTGTGTCCACGATGGGTGTCCAGGAACGGGGCGCTGGGGAAGGGAGGACACTGGGGAAGCTGCCCGGTGGGCCCTGTGGGGTCTGACATTCCTGAGAGGCCTCCTGGAAGCACACAGGGTCAGCTCAACTGGCCGCAGTCTGTGATGACGATCTTCTTGGACGTCTTCCCACTCTTGGAGCCGAAAGATTCTATTTTCTTCACGACGTCCATGCCCTCTTTCACATGGCCAAACACAACATGTTTGCCATCCAGCCTGGGAGGAGAGGTGAGCCAGGTAAGCAGAAATGAGAGTGCTGCAATGTCCCCCGGGGTCACAGTCCCTAGGTCATGGAACTATTTACTGAAAACAGCAGTTCTGAAAGGAGCTCAGACCGAAAAGCTGGCCCAGCCCCTCACAGGTCCCGTGTGGAGCCTTGCTGAGCCCCCAGCACGCACCAGAGCGTGGCTCCCTCCCAGGCTGTGTTCTGCCTCACCTGCTGTGTGACCTTAGGCCAGGCCACTCAACCTGAATCCTGGGAACCTCACCTACAAAGGGTGAATTGTTCTCATCCTGCACAGGGAGATGATGGGATATTGAACTATTCTGAAGAAATAAGTCTGTGTAAAATGGAATCATTTTAAGTTTTGTTTTTTTTTTGATGTGGACCATTTTTGAAGTCTTTATTGAATTTGTTACAATATTGTTTCTGGGGTTTATTTATGTTTTTTGTGGTTTTTTTTGGACACGAGGCATGTGGGATATGAACTCCCTGACCAGGGATCAAACCTGTACCCCCTGCATCAGAAGGTGGACTCTTAACCACTGGAGCACCAGGGAAGGCCCTTATAGAACTGCCTTAACAGTCAGGAATTCTGGGGTGAGAGCCAAGATGATATGTATGGTGAACCTACTTGAGTCCCAAGCAGCTCTCAGTCTGAGAGAGTCCCGAAAATCTAAAAGGCAGCTCAGTTCAGGGCCACCAACCAAGACTGGTTACCCTTTGGGATCCACTAAGGGTTTTCATGGAAGGAGGGGAGGCAGGGCCAGCAATAACCTGCCCACTCCAACATCCGTGTCCCTTCTGGCTCAGAGGCTACAGACCACTAGTATCCACCACCACCTGGGTCTCCCTAAAGTCCTGGGAAATGGGCTTTATTAAGTCTTAGCTCCAGGCCAGCTGTTGTCCCCTCACCCTGCTGAGACGCCTCAGGGTGAGGACACAGGGGACTCTGAGTAGAGAAAACTGATTAGGTAGTGGGAAACTGACCTGGGACGACATCCCTAAAATACAAGGGCAATGGGAAAGAGGGTCCGGGGGCGCCGGTGGCTGCCACAGGCTGGTGCTAACGCCTGATGAGAAATCCGGTGTGATATCCAAATGCTGTCTACTGCAGCATTTTCCAAGGTGCAGCCCAGGGTTAAATAAGCTGGGAAATGGCAGGTTAAACCAAGTGAGCAAGCTTCTGCCACAGGCCATCCTGAGGCCTGATAAGTTCTGCAGCATCTCCCCAATGCATTTGGTAAAAGAATTCTTTCCTGTGTGTACGTGTGTTGCGCATGTGCATGCTCAGAGCACTGAGAAATTCCAGCTACAGCAACAATGGGAAGCCTGATAAAAGACAGAGTTGCAAAATAGCCCAAATTCTTCCTCAACCCTTTCGGGGACTTTCTCCTGTTACACACTCAGCCGGGTGAGGGCTACTGCCCCAGAGCAGAGAGTTTGGCCTCAGACTATCCTCCCCCTCCAGCTCAAGGCCAACCCTGCTACCAGAGGGCCTGGACCAGGAGCCAGCAACTCACCAGTCTGTCTTTATGGTGCAAATGAAGAACTGGGAGCCGTTGGTGTTGGGGCCCGCGTTGGCCATGGACAGGACGCCTGCAGAAACAAGTGGGGTGACCAGGCTGCCCAGGAGGCATCTCACCTGGGAGCTGTTCCAGCATGGATGACGCAAAGCACAGGAAGGATACTTGAGGCTGAAGATACTTGGGGCTCAGAAGAGAGAGCCAAGCCCAGAGCACACAGCCACCCAGGGCCTGTCCGCCTTGATGACACAGGAGGGAAGGGCCTCCTGGGAGCTCTCAGTGGTAGAGCAGGGGCGGGACCTCAAGTCCTGAACTCTAGCTTTTTCCACATCGCACGTTGGGTCCTAAAGGTAACACAAAGCTAGGGCTTTGCTTAACAGCTCTCAAAGAACGGTGGTCAAAGAAAGGTTTGTGTTTGAAACTGAGCGCTCAGGATGAAAAAGCCTCTGAGACAATCCAACAAGCCCACCCTTCACACTGAAGGAAGGAACGTGTGCCCTGGATGTGGAGCCATCAGGTTGCAGCCTCCAGGCCTGCTGGGGTGGCAGCACCAGGCTCACAGCTCAGGGCACATACCCAGGTGGGGACTGACAGCCTTACTCACCCGGCCCCTCGTGCTTCAGTTTGAAGTTCTCGTCAGGGAAGCGGCTTCCATAGATGGACTTTCCCCCTGTGCCGTTGTGGTTGGTGAAGTCACCGGCCTGCGAACACGGAGCGCTGGCTGAGTGTCGCCACTAGAGCTGGCAGAGGGGTGCCATTCCCATGCTGCGACACAGCCCCCAGCCCACACAGAGCCCACCCAGCGGGGAGCCCTCAGGCAAAGGGGTCAGAAAATACCCGATGATAGAAGGGTTAATATAATGCTAAGGAGCATAAGCAGCAACAAAATAAAGATTTCATACTTTCTGCCCCAATAACTACCCTGGTTTCCGAATGATTCATTTTTGTCTGAGTGAGATTTTAAATGATCCTTAAAAATTCTAGGTCATTTGGAGCTGCTTCTTAAGTGACCTAGAATTTTCTACCCACAACTCTTGGAGGGTAAACAAGGAGGAGGCCAGGAGTCCCTGCTCCCCAGTGTGGTCTGTGGGTAGCTGGCACAGAGCCAGGTCCCTCCACTGAGCCCCCGTTCCTGTCCCAGCATCTCCTTTTCACCCGGCCCAGGACAAAGTCCACCCAGGGCCAGTGGTCTTCCTCAAAGCTTGCCCGAGGCTGCCACAAGGAGCCACAAACAGAAGAGCCCAGGGTCTGCCAGCCCAGCCCCCAGCCACCATCATATTGCTGTTTTCCTGAGATGACCTCCTCGGGTGAGAGGGATGACCTGACCAGCCCTGCTTTTGAAGCATTCACAAATGCCAATAAGGTGTCCCCAGAGAGGACTGGGCCTCCCGGTGCCCGGTCCCACCATCCCGTGCTTCCAAGTGCCCGCCAGCTTTGGAGTCCCTGCCCTTGCCTGCTGTGGTGAGAGGAAGACCCTAGCCCAGCTTGGACATCCACTTCGGCTCCTGCTCAGTCTACAGCCTCAGGCAGAGCTGGGAGCCTCTGCAGCTGAGAGCCATGGGCTGTGGCCAGGCCTGTCCCACAACCACAACCCCCGCCAATCGCTGCATTCCTCATGTCCAACATGTCAGCAGGCCCAGCCCCAAGCCATGCCACTCACCATGATGTGACGACAGCCACCAGGTCAGGGCAGAGGGAACTGGGGGGCAGAAATCCCAGCTGACAGGACTTCAAAGAGGTCATGACAGCCATGCCCCTGCCTCTAGGCCTGCTGGCCTCAGACATAAGCCCCTGTCTTAGCAGGGTCTGACCTAACACAGGACAACCCTTAGCGTGGCTCAGGCCCTGGCACCAGCGGAAATTCTCACCTGCCACACCTACCCACAACACTTCTAACACAGCAAAGCTAATGCTTCTGAAAAGAGGCTGAACACATGACTAAAGAGCAAATGCATTTAACCGAGAAAGGCGCCCTAGGCTGGAGAGAGGCTCCAAGTCTGGACCTGTGTGTTCTTGTCTGTGCCTGGCCTCCCTCCTCCCCTTCCTCCTTATCTCCTATGCCGAGTGCTCGGTGGGACACACTGGGGGCTGTGGGCAGAGACCGAATACGCTATTACTCCAAAGCCCCCAGCACATCCACACCCCGATGCCATTCTCCCTCCGCCGCTCCACTCTCCCGGCGCTGCCAGGCAGGGCCGACCTGCTGCTTGTCCTGTTGCTTAGCTCCTGGGGCAGGGAAGGCACTATGGCTGCCAGGACAAGCTCCAGACTCTCAGAAGGAGAGGACAGGCTGAGCGAATGGCCGCGGCTGCCCTCCTTCCAGTACTCTCCAGGCACAAGCACACTGGCTAATCCCCGTGACATTCTCCAAGGTCGCCCCGTCAGTATGCTACTTACAGAAGAAGAAGTCGAGGCAGGAAGAGGCCCACCATACCTGGCACATGAAGGACGGAATCACTCTGTGGAAAGTGGATCCTTTGTACCCGAAGCCCTTCTCCCCGGTGCACAGGGCTCTGAAGTTCTCTGGGTGGGGTGGGGGGGTGGTGGTGAAGGAAAAAAGCAGGTCAGCAGGGCCAGGCCTCAGTGCAGGGGCCACAGCTGGTTCTAGCCAGCACCCTCTCTACCCACCCACCCCCGGACATGGGAAGATCCCTGCCCCGGGGTCTCTGCTGACGGTGTGATCTGGGCCAAGTGGTCCTGTGCCCTGACCTCAGCATCTGAGCACTGCGGCAGGAGTAGCACCAGGCCAGTGGGGCAGGGAGTCCAGGTAAGTCCAGCCTCCACCAAGAGGCTCAGAGAGGGTCAGAGGCTGCTCCAAGGTCCCCAGCAGCTGAGCACATGTGGTGGTGTACTCCAATCTGGCCATAGGTCTCCGCCCTGACTCCTCTCACCATCCCACCCACCTCACCATGCCTCTCTCTCTTCCATGTGGCCCAGAGTCAGAAGGCCCCGGTCCCCGTCTTACCTGCTGTCTTTGGGACGACATCTGCCTTCAGCTGCGGGGAAAGGAGAGGGAAGACAGGCTCAGTCCAGAGGCAGGTGAAGGAAGGACCCAACCCCCTACACGGTCCAGGAGCGAGGGAAAGCACCATTCCTGTCATTCTCAATCCTCCGTGGGAAGCCACCTAAGCAATCATTTCTGCCAGATGCTTCCTGAATTGCAGGTTGGGAGGGGCAGCCTCGATTTCCCAATCTGTCAGAAGAGATGACAACACCACCCTGGCCTTCTTCTGGGGGCAGAACTGACAGAGCTGCTTCAGCTGGGCCCAAAGCATCAGAGACGCAGAGAGGGTGGCCCCTGGGGGGAGCCAGTCCAAGCTCCCCAGTGGGCAGGTGGGAAACTGAGGCTCAGAGACAGGCAGGAGGGTGGGGGAAAGGGAAGGCTGGAGCTCCATCCAAGCCTGCCTCTTGCCTCCCAGTTGCAAGAGCCACCCTAGTGTCTAACCTTTAAAATAAACGGGTGCTCTCCATTTTCCAGAACAGGAAACCGAAATTTAACTAAGACCCCTTTGTTCAAAATGGGCTTGAAGGCTACACCCAAGCTTCCCCTCTGTTATTTTCTGGACTATGTAGGTCTCTTGCTTTGTTCTTCAAAAAGGCCCAAAGAGCTGGGGCAGGCACTGTGTCACCTTGGGAGGGTGACTGGGGTTGGAGTTGGGGCAAAGAGCTCTGAGCACAATGCCCTGACCCCAAGAGGTCTATGCCACGTCTGTCTGGTGGCTGGAGCCTGCGGCCAGACCAGCGCGAACTGCTGGGAGAGGAGGCGGCCCAAAACCACCTTAGCTCTCGGGACAGCCGGATAGCAGGGGGCGGGGCTGAGGCCGGCTCCGCCTTCTGCAAGGGCCAACACGTGAGCTCCCCGCCGGCCCGCCGCCCCGACCCCCGAGCCCCTGACAGCCACTTCGAAGCTCGGGCCTAGGCGCCCACCCGGTGAAGTCTCGGAGCCCCTCCTCGGCCGGCCAGCGGGGCGGACCCTCCTAGCCTACGATCTGACCTTGAGCTTTCTCCTCCACAAGCGCCTTCCCTCCCGCCTCCACTAGTTCAAAGATCCGAAGGGAAGGCCTGGAGAGACCAGTCCGATGCCCCTTCTTAAGAGATGGGGAAACTGAGGCCCAGAGCCCGGGGGCAGGAAGCAAGGTCACCCAGCGAGCCAGGCACAGCGCCGGCCTGCGGTCCAACGCTCTTCCGGGACCGTCCCCCACGCCCAGTCCAGAGCGGTCCGGTTCGGTGGTCTCACCTCCAGCACCACGCGGCCGAGCGGCTGCCCGTCAGCGCCCACGTCCAGGTACACTAGCGGGTTCCCGGAGGTAGAGGACGAGCCGTGGGAGCCGCTGCCGCTGCTGCAAGCGCGAACCGCCGGGAGGCGCAGGTGCGCTGAGCGCGGGCCGGAGAGCAGGCCGAGCAGGCGGGGTCCGCAGCGGAGCGCTAGCATCATGGGCGCGCGGGTCCGAGCTAGAGATCAACCGGCGAACGGAGAGGACGGAAGAGAGGGTCACTAGTGCCCAGTGGGCAGAGTCAGCAGCTGCCGCGCACCGCCGCCTTTATTGGCCCAGCCGGCCTCGCGGCCCCGCCTCCATCCCGCCTCCTCCAACCTGTTCGCGGGCTCCCCCTGCTGGTCCCAGATGGCAGCGCACCCCGGCTGGTGGGGCGGTGGGGCGTGAAGTCTGAACACACCCCAACCAGGGCTGGAAACCTGAGGGACAGACGCGACTTTGCCAAGGGAGGCCGGTTCTATTTTGTGAGGGTCCCAATAGATGAAAAGAAGGGGTAAATGCTAAAACGTGGTTAACTCCAAAATAGGAGCCTCCATATGTTTTTCTTTGAATATAACAGAAGTCTGCCTTTGAGGCTTTTGTGTTCACTGTCCTTCGCCCTATCATAGGCCCTGCAAATGGACAGACAGACCAAGAGAGACTGTGGCAACTGAGAGTCAGACAAAGAAAGTTGGAATCGAGAGGTGGAATTAGAATGAGAGGTGACAGGAGGAGACAGGCAGACTCCTCCCATTGTGAACACAGGGCTCCTTGTCCAAGCCTGGGCTTGTCTCCAGATGCTTCCAGAAACCAGTCCCTCTTCCAGACTCAGCCTGGGCCTGTCATGCTCTTACCAGACCCCCAGCCCTCCACCAGGACTGGGTCTGAGTCCCCCTCCCTGACGCCCAGATAGTCCTGAATGCCAGCAACCAGAACAGATGGCTGCTAGCTCCCCTCCTGCCCCCAATCCTGCCCCCAAAACTGCATCTGCAGGTAACAGTACAGGGGCCAGTCCAAGGAAAAGCGAGAAGGCAGGATGGGAAGGGGAACTGAGAGTGAGGAACCACAGTGAGGGGGAATCTACCCCACATGCTGAGGTGGGCTTCACAGAAGCCTACGGGCATGAGAGGCCCACAGGAAATGAGTGACCGGCAGGGGACTTGAGAGAGCATCTGAGCCAACATCTGCAATTCCCAAGATGTATGACTGAGGCTGGGAGAGAGGAAGGCACTGCCCAGAGGTCAGCGAACAGGGAAGTCCCCTGCCGCCAGCCAGGGCCAGTCCTCCCAGACCTCTCTGCAGAATAGTGTGTGATTCTAATCTCTCCCCTTCTTGTTTTCCAGGTCTGTTCCAAGAATAAAAGGAACAAGAGTAAGGGGGTTGGTCAGCTATTAAGTGCTGTGCCATGAGCATCAGCGGTGGACAGAGCGTGGATGGTCTTTGCTCAGACAGTGGTGGGCCTCGGCTGCAGGGGCTCAGAGTTCTGAGTGGGCAGAGAAGAGGGTGGGATCTGTGCCTTGGAGTCAGATGAACTTAAACTCTAAATTGATCTGCCCCAGACCCTGAAATGACTCCTGGGAAGAGGTCAGCCAGCAAAATGCTGACCTAAGGCAATTCATGGGGGAAGAGCATAGGGTCCTAGCCACATGGGAGTGCTGGCTTGGCCTTTTTCTGGAAGTCCACAGTCCTCTTCTCTATTTCTGCCCCAGGAGGAGCCTGGTCACTCAGTGATATTCCGGCTACATCCTGGAGCCCAGATGCTCTCCAGGTCCCAGTCCAGGACAGGGCCTCACTCTATCCTGAGGAATAGCGTCTCCTCTTTTGTGATTGTGCCTTGAAGTAGAATAGGCTTGCTTAGGAAGCCAGCTTGCTCCCTGCCCTATGTGGGCCCTCAGCACGTCTCCCACATCCTCCCCTATATCAGTACATTCCTTAGATTCCAAAGAGGAAGAGAAGAATCACCTTACATGTCAGTTCCAGGCCCTGGGCTCATATAGCTCTCAGCTAACCAAGTGTGTTCTCAGTCCCCCATTGTCTCTCAAGCTGGCTCCTGGAGGGACTCTGTCTCAGTGGAGTATGAGAGTCCAGTGCCAGGGAAGAGCTGCCTTCATTTGTGTAACCTCCTTAATTTCCAAAGCCCTTGCCTAGCCCTCACCGCAGCCTGAGAAGCAGTTCCATTGCCTAGATGGGGAAGCAAGGCCCAAAGTGTTAGGCGAGGAGTTGCCTAAGGACAGAGCTGGAAGGAGTCTGACCCCGAAATCAGGGTTTGCATTTGTCGTGATTATCAAGGAGCTGGTAGTTGGGACAGAGTGGGGAGGGCAACAGAGACCAACCTTGGACAGATGACACAGCAAGAGAGAAACTAAGGAGTTAGCCAGGGGGCTGTGGAACTCAGGGGACAAGGAAGATGGTTTCTGTCTGGGGGATCAGCCTGGAGACAACTGCATTTGAGGGACAGAGACAAAAAATGCAGAGAGGAGATTCCAGAGGGGGAATGAGCCAAGGCCAGCCCAGAACTGGGAGAGGTCAGGGCACCTTCAAGGAAAGGCTCCAGTATTAACCATGAGCTGAAAGCCTGGCAGGGGATGAGGCGTGGTGGCCACGGAGAATCCTGAAGGCCAGGCTGAGGTCTCACGTTGTTGAATAGCACTGGGAAACCACGGATGGTGCAATACTTCATTCCACTCTGTTGTACCTTCTATCCTCTTTGGAAAATCAGACATCATCACTGCCTCTTGCCTGAGCCAGAGAAAATTGCACCTGCTCCACAGGCTCAGCTGTGAAATCATTTCTTCCTGTGCTGACCT
The DNA here is from genome assembly GCF_032452875.1 of Bos javanicus. NCBI lineage: Eukaryota > Metazoa > Chordata > Mammalia > Artiodactyla > Bovidae > Bos > Bos javanicus. The sequence goes on along the minus strand of NC_083895.1, from coordinate 36,403,741 downwards.
CAGTCGGCATCAGGAGCAGGGACTGTCCCTGGCCTGAGCCATGGACTGAAACATGCCCAATCCCCACCCAGGTGAGACGGGGTAGGTGTCACACTCACCTGGCTCTGAGGTTATTTATAAACTCTGTGTCATCCTTAGAAACAGCAGTTTCTCTCTGCTCAGCCCAAGTGGCTTCTCATCCAGGGTGTTAATGGTTTTCATCACTCAGGGATCCTGTAAAGCCATCTTTAGGCCTCACAGAGCCAAAGAGCTGTCAGATTATGCTGACATCTGGGGTTGCAAGCTCAGGTACCTGTCGGGGCCGGGCAGTGACACCTCAGGGTGAGGCATGCTGGGCAAGGCTACAGGGAGAAAGTGGAGGCAGCACTGTGTCCTGTGTCCAAACAGCACCGTTAAAGGGCAGCTCCTACCCCAGCCGGTCAATTATTGTATGTATACAATGGGTCCAGTGTAGTCAGGTCTCATTTTTCAATAAAAACTGAAAACTTCGGGTTTTATGGAAATCTCCCAACTCATGTATTGGCAACTCATTTTAAAATAAAATTAAACCCTAAATAAGCCCTAAACAGCATATTCACACCCTGGCTGGGGCCTCTGGCCCTGTAGTTTGCAAGCTCTGATCTCTACTGTGTAGATGAGAGACCTGAAGTTCAGAGAGGGAAAGGAACTTGCCTCTGGTCACACAGCCTAGAAGTACTGGGACTGTGGTCAAACCCCTCTCTTCACACTTACCGCGGCTCTTTCTGCAAGATTCACTCAGCAGACATGTTTTCAGGGCTCCTACTAAATGCAGGGTCTGAGCTTTACCCTCAAGATACAGAATAGCTCCTGTTTCTTCTAGGTGGTCTGTGGGGTTACTAATGTCTGCGTCACAGAACTGTTCATATTAGGGAGCTGGTGAGGGGCATTGAGCATGAGGGCCTCTGTGAATGAATGAATGAATGAATACACACCGCCTGACCTAGGCCAGCTGAGGACTCGGTCAAGGTGGGAAGGCTGGCTTTGAGTGAATGATGTGGTGCCCTATGGATATGTACCCTAAGGTGCACTCCTGTGAGTGGATTTTTTTATGGGTGGATTTAAAAACATATATATTTATTATTTTTATTTGGATTTGCTGGGCCTTAGTCAGAGTATGTGGGATCTAGTTCTTCAACCAGGGATCAAACCTGGGCCCCTACATTGGGAGGGTGGAGTCTTAGCCACGGGACCACCAGCGAAGTCCCTGATAGATGGATTTTTTTATGGGTAGATTTTTACTACTGCTGACCCAAGACTCCCTTTAATAATGTAAGAACACCATCATCATACCAACTGATGTGTAATATTTGGAGGCTTGCTTAAGTATATTCATCAGACCGTGTGTCTTTTGATCCACAACACAACTTGTGAGGTCAGCTGGGCTGGAATGTTATCTCACCTAGTAGAGGAGGGAACTGGAGCTGTAAATAGCAAAGTGGCAGACAGCCTAAGGCTATACTGAGGAGCCAGCCCTTGAGCCAGGGTCACCGAGTTTGGGCTCTTCCCACTCTATAAAATGGTTATGTGGCTAAGACTCCATGCTTCCAATGCAGGGGGCCTGGGTTCAATCCCTGGTTAGGGAACTAGATCTCACATGCTGCAGGTAAGACCAGGGCGGCCAGGTAAATAAACCAATACAGAGTTATGATGGCATCTTTCCCTGATCCCACCCCCAGTGAGTCAGGCGGGCTCTAAGATGATCCCCAGTGATGCCCAGTAGTCACAGCCTGGCGTTGCCCCCATCTTGGATGTGGGCTGGACATAACAACTTCCTCCTAGTGAACAGAATAGGGCAAAAGTGGTGGGGTGCCTCTTCCAAGATTAGGCAACAGGGAGACTGTGCTTCCCGCCTGGGGCTCGCTTCTCTGTCTCTCCTCAGCCGCTGCCCTTTAACACACTCAGGCAGCCCGTGGAGGCCCCGGTGGTGAGGAACCCAAACTGGCCAGCCACTACAGGAGAGACTTAGACATGCATCTTCTGCAGGCAGCCAGCAGCCAAGTGTGCCAGCTTGGAAGTGGATCCTGCAGGTCCCGTAGAGCCTTGGGGTGACTGCCGCCCAGCTGGCGCCTTGACCACCACCTCCTGAGAGACCTTGAGCCAGGAGACCCAGCTAAACCATGCCCGGACATCTGACCCACAGGAACCCTGAGACAATAAGATGCTTGTTCCTTTAAGCTCCTCAGTGTTGGGTCACGTGTTATGCAGCACAGATAACTAATAGATAGATGAAACCTGTAGCCAGGGCCCTTTAAAACCCAGCTCCTATCCCATTGCTCCACACACAGCTCCACTCTGACCTGCCATCTCAGCAGGCTTGTGTCTTCACCCACTTTTGGCAGAGACCTCAGGGCCGAGTTGGCGACAACTGGCCCTGAGAGATGGCCTGATGGGTCTTGGTGACCATGTGGGCTGGGCTGCTATTGTCTCATTCCTCTGAAGGAGAGAATACGTGGAGCCTGAGAGAGAGGGGAAGGTGTGAGGAAGCCATTGGCAAGAGGGCCTGAGCTAGGGATTAGCCATGGCATTCCAGTGGCCTCAGAGAAAGGACAGTACTTCTTAATAACTTAATAACACCCCATCCTCAGGAGGAACCTGCTAACTGGGGGATTAACTCTGTTTACAGATGAAGGAATGGGTGTCCAGAGAGGGTAAGCAATTTCTCCAAGGTCCCTCAAGTGTCAAGTGGAGACTGGCATTCTTCCCCATTCTCCTTGGCTATGTGTCTTCCTTCAGGAACTGGTGGGTTCCAAGTGGCACCTCTTAGGTGGATCATACCAGATAGCATCCCTTTCTTACAGCCTTTCTTCCGGCTAGCCTGACACTGCTTGGCGGTTTTGATCTGCCATCCCATCTATCCTTGTGATAACTCCACAAGGGAGAGGCTCCTGTCTGCACACGGTGAGGACAGCTCCAAGCCAGTGACTTACCCAAGCCGCACAGATACCAGGTGGCTGAGCAGGACTTGCCCAGGCCTGGCTGGCTCCAAAGCTTGCATTGCCCCCGCTCTGGCTGGGTCTTCTTGCCCTAGAGAATCTACCATTGGTTTTCAGCCCTGCTGGAGATGGTGTCCACTTGCACAGGTGAGCGATGTATAAACACACATATACTGTTATTCACACAGAGTCAACAGGAAAAGGAGCCCGCAGCAGGACTCAAGAGCTTCCCAAGCCAGCTCAGGTCAGCCATCGTGCACACCCACTCCCACCTGTGTTGGCCAGCCCTGGTTGGTATTGTTATCCTAAGGATAACAATATCCTAAGGACAGGGCCTCATTGCCACATTCCCTAAAAGTGGGACTCGAGCCTCTGCCAAGACTAAGGGGCTGCTTGGGCCAACCTCATCTGAGCTCTGAGCTCTACTCTGTGGCTGCCAGGAGGCAAAGAGCCTGCAATTCTGCATCCCCATCCCTGCTTTTGGTTTGTTTGTTTCTCCTGTTGACCTGTGTGATTTTCTTGAATCTATTGGCTTTACCCTCAGTCTCTGCTTATTAACATTTGTATCTCTTCATCTTCCAGTTGAATAAATTCCCTTCGAATTAACATTACCTACCCTCTACATAACCAAGATTGCCTACCAATGATGGCAAGTTTTGTTTTTACTTCCAATTAAAATAAGCACTATAGTCTTAGATGCTTGATAACAGTAAGAATACTTATCATTTACTGCACACTCAATATAATTGCACATGGTAAGAATTTACATTCTTTCTTCCTATTTTGGCTGAGCCATGTGGCTTGTGGGATCTTAGTTCCTTGACCAGGGATTGAACCTGGGCCTTTGACAGGGAGAGCATGAAGTCCTAACCACTGGACTGCCAAGGAATGCCCTATATTACTTTTTAATCCTCCACGGCCCTTAGGAACAGGTACTAGTGTTAACTGATCTTTATAAAGCAGTTATAAAGAGCTCCTCTTTGGAGGTCTCCAAAACTAACAGAGGTTATATAAGCTGTCTGACGTTACAGTGTCTTCCTCACATTAAGTGGCTAAGCCTGTATTTGACTTGACTTGGCCTAATCTCAGAATTAATCTCCATTGTCCTTGAATTTTAGTACAAAAGGTTAGCAGATAGTAGTTAGACTGGAAGAGGCCTCAACTTATATAACAAAGATTTCAGATGTTAGATGAGCTTGGAAAATTGATTGACTCTCAGGCTATGTTCCTAAGACTGCATGTCAGTATCACAGGGCTGTCCCTGGCCTAGGTTCAATCCCTGGCTGGGGAACTAAGATCCCACAAGTCATGTGGCATGGCCAAAAAAAAGAAAGAAAGAAAGAAAGAAAGTACATGAGCAATTCAACAGTTCATTATAAAATAGGCTTAGTGTTAGATGATTTTCCTCAACTGTAGTCCAATGTAAGTGATCTACTTATGTTTAAAGTAGGCTAGGTTAAGCTATGATGCTTGGTAGGTTATGTGTATTAAATGCATTTTTGACTCAGGATTTTCAACTTAAGATGTGTTTATGGGGATGTAACCCTATTACAAGTTGAGTCTGACCCTCTGAAAGTTGTTGTGAGGTCTGTTGAGATGCTGCAAGTCAAGCCCTTGACACCATGCCTGGCACAAAGAAAGGGTGGAAATGACTTTCTTTTCAGCCCGGATCTGCCTCTCAATCATCCCAGCCATAGAGCCCACAAGGGGCTGACTTCAGGGGGTATCTGTCACCCCTAAGCTCTGAGCAAACAATGAACAGAAGGGCCACCCTTGGGCTCTCTTTGCCTATTGAGGGATCAGAGAGGCCAGTCCAGTCACCCCTGAGCCAGACCTGGCAGAGTCACCGTGAGGGCTGGGCTCAGCAAAGAGGTGGGGGAGGGAGAGAGAGGAGTCTGCGTGGCGGCAGGTGTGTGTCTGGGGAGGGTCCTATGGCCAAGGCTCGGGGGTTGCTCAGCCTCCTGTCCTCGATTCTTGTTTCAGTCTCATCAGGCACTGTGGTTGGACTTACTGTCTGATCCTTCTCCAGCCCCACAGGCCACTCTCTAGGACGCCTTGTTTGCTGAAGCCCCCCTGTCCCTCATGGCACCAGCCTGGTCTGCTCAGCTGTTCCTCTCCCCAGGGCTGTCCCCACAAGCCATCTCCTTTGACAAAGGGCCAGTGTTGTTGGGAGGGCAGGTGCTATGCAGTCAGGATGGCAGCCAGGCCCGCATGGATTCTGGGCGGTCAGATCACAGAGGAGTGACCAAGGCCGGGCTGGTTGGGGCCAAGGCCAACAGGCTCTTCTTTGTTTTTATTGGTTTTGAGCCACTTCCCCGAAAGAGGTCAGGGAGGGAGCCAGTCCGATGCTTGGCTTGGGGAGATGATATATATTTGCCAAGTCAGTGGCCAGAGGTTAGATGAAGGCCCCCAGGAAGGGTACAGTTTCTCCACCCTCCTCACTACTGGCCCAAGTCCCCAGTGCAACTTGAGACCAGCAGCAGAGAGCTGGAAGCCACTCCTTTCAGTCAGGAAGGAGACCACCCTTCTACATGACAGCTTGTACCCCCAGCCCCTGTCCCCATTTCCTTCTTGGTCAGCTCCATCAGATGGTTGAACTCCTGCTTGGGTCCACTGCCTACCTCTCTGCTGCCAGGTTAGGCCACCTGCTGGTCCCACAGGGCCAGCCTTCAAATACCCATGCTGGCTAGTCAGCCCTGGTGAAGGTGTCTCCTTCTGACCACCCCCGCCCCCCAACAGGGGGACACTTCTCTGAGTACAAGCTGGTCACAAGCAGGATTTAAGCCAACGGTGGGCCAGGGCTGTTGACCATCTCACGCCTTATCAATAAAGACCAAGTACCTGAAATGTGAGAGGTGAGAATCACCTCTGCTATTTGTAGCTCGTATTTGTAGGAACAGGACTATCTACAGATATTAGAAGGGGTCACAGAACAAAGACAAATCAATGGGAGTTTCAGAGAGGAATGAATGAAAGCTACAGATTTTAGGACGGTAGGAGGATAAGCAGGAACCTGTCAAGGACTTCATGTGGGTTGTATTTTCCCACCAGATCATAAGCTCCTTGGGGGTCTTGTTCATCTCTAACTCCATCACCATCCCATCCTGTAACTACGTGTCATCACTCAGCTCATGGTGATGGCAAATGTGGGCAAGATCGATGGATGGATAGATGGATGGATAGGGGCGTGAGCGGGTGGGTGGATGGATAGGTGGGTGGACAAACTGATAAACAGCTGGCTTCAGAGACAGGGTTGGGTGAGTAATAACTATCTGAATCCTGCCCTGGGAGGAGGCCAGAATGGAAGCTGCATGACCCTTGCCAGCACAAAACCCGGGCTTCTCAGCGATTTCTTAGAGGATGTAAAAAGCATCAAACACAAGAGAAGAGACGGATAGCTTAGACTTCACTAACAGTAGTAACTTCTGTTCAACAAAAGGCATCATTAAGAACATGCAGTAAAGAAGTGAAGCCATATCTATGTGAGATGATGGACATTCACTAAACTTACTGTGGTCATCATTTCATGATGTAGGCAAGTCACGTCATTATGCTGTACACCTTGAACTTACACAGTGCTCCTATGTCTCTTACACTGCAATAAAACAGGAAGGAAAAAAAAAAAACAGAATTCAAAAAGAAGTAAAGAAGTGAAGCCATGAACTGGGAGAAGATATTCACAATGCATACATCTGACAAAAGTTCATATCCAGTAACATTAAGAACTCCTATAAATCAATGCAAAAAGGCAAACAGGCCTAAAACAGTGGTCAAAAGACTTGACTAGGTATTTCACACACAAAAAAGCATATCCACATAACCCACAAGCATATGAAAAGCTTATCATAAGTTATTATCATAAGTCATTGCTACTGCTAAGTCACTTCAGTCGTGTCCGACTCTGCGCGACCCCATAGACGGCAGCCCACCAGGCTCCCCCATCCCTGGGATTCTCCAGGCAAGAACACTGGAGTGGGTTGCCATTTCCTTCTCCAATGCATGCAAGTGAAAAGTGAAAGTGAAGCGCTCCGTTGTGTCCAACTCTTAGCGACCCCATGGACTGCAGCCCACCAGGCTCCTCCATCCATGGGATTTTCCAGGCAAGAGTACTGGAGTGGGGTGCCATTGGAGAAAGCAAATGTTTTAACCATCCATCATAAAGGAAATCAGTCCTGAATATTCATTGGAAGGACTGATGCTGAAGCTGAAACTCCAATACTTTGGCCACCTGATGAGAAGAACTGGCTCATTTGAAAAGATTCTGATGCTGGGCAAGATTGAAGGCAGAAGGAGAAGGGGACGACAGAGGATGAGATGGTTGGATGGCATCACCGACTCAATGGACATAAGTTTGAGTAAACTCTGGGAGTTGATGATGGACAGGGAAGCCTGGCGTGCTGCAGTCCACAGGGTTGCAGAGAGGCAGACACGACTGAGTGACTGAACTGAACTGAAATGTTTTAAAGCCCTAGTGAGATAGCATTATATAGCCATTTGGATGGCTAGAATTAAAAGAGTGAGGATGTGGCATAGCTAGAACTTTCATGCATTGTTATTGGGAATGTAAATGGGTTCAATCATTTCAGGAAACTGTTTGGCAATTATCTACTAAAGTTAAAAATATGCTAACCTATGACTCAACATTCAGAAAACTAAGATCATGGCATCTGGTCCCATCACTTCATGGGAAATAGATGGGGAAACAATAGAAACAGTGTCAGACTTTATTTTTTTGAGCTCCAAAATCACTGCAGATGGTGACTGCAGCCACGAAATTAAAAGATGCTTATTCCTTGGAAGGAAAGTTATGACCAACCTAGATAGCATATTCAAAAGCAGAGACATTACTTTGCCAACAAAGGTCCGTCTAGTCAAGGCTATGGTTTTTCCAGTGGTCGTGTATGGATGTGAGAGTTGGACTGTGAAGAAAGCTGAGCACCAAAGAATGGATGCTTTTGAACTGTGGTATTGGAGAAGACTCTTGAGAGTCTCTTGGACTGCAAGGAGATCCAACCAGTCCATTCTGAAGGAGATCAGCCCTGAGATTTCTTTGGAAGGAATGATGCTAAAGCTGAAACTCCAGTACTTTGGCCACCTCATGCGAAGAGTTGACTTATTGGAAAAGACTCTGATGCTGGGAGGGATTGGGAGCAGGAGGAGAAGGCGACGACAGAGGATGAGATGGCTGGATGGCATCACTGACTCGATGGACATGAGTCTGAGTGAACTCCGGGAGTTGGTGATGGACAGGGAGGCCTGGTGTGCTACGATTCATGGGGTCACAAAGAGCCGGACACGACTGAGCGACTGAACTGAACTGAACTGAACCTATGACTCAAGAAAAATTCCACTTCTAGACATATATTCAAGAGAAATGAGAATGTCCATCTGTATTGAACATTCATAAGAGCCTCAAACTCGGAACAACCCCAATGCCCATTAACAGTGAAATAGATACCCACACTGTGGTACATCCATACAATGGAGTACCACCCAGCAATAAAAAAGAGCCAACTACTGATACATACTGCTTCATGGGTGAATCTCACAGACATATTGAGCAAAAAAGAGAAAAAAAGCCAGAGTGTGTACTGGATGATTCCATCTTTAAGAAGTACAAGAGAAGGTAAAACTCATCTAAAGTCAGAGAAATCAGCAGTTACTTTTGGGGTCAGGTGAGTGAGAAGGTGGTACAAGGAGCCTTCTGGAATTCTGGAAATGTTCTATATCTTGATCTGGGTGTGGTAGCTATGTGTGTACAATTCGTCGAACTCTACACTGATAACATGTGCAGTCACTATATTATTATGGTATACCTCAATAATGGGCTTCCCTGGTAACTCAGATGGTAAAGAACCTGCCTGCAATGCAGGAGATCTGGCTTCGATCCTCGGGTTGGGAAGATACCCTGGAGAAGGGAATGGCTATCTACTCCAGTATTCTTTCCTGGAGAATTCCATGGACAGAGGAGCCTGGCAGGCTACAGTCCATGGGGTTGCAAAGAGTTGGAAATGATTGAGCAACTAACACACTTTCTATATCTCAATAAAACATGTACCCAAGTTTAAAAAATGTATCGAAGTTTCCTTTGTTCAGGAATAATTCAGTGCACCAATAATTCAGTGGACGTGGGGAAAGGGAGAAACCAAGAGGAAACCCCATCATGGCCCTTCAGAGATGCTCAGTTCTTGGGACTCAGTGGAAAGCATCTCGAGGAACTTTTTGACCAGTGATTGAGTCCTTGCTGAGGCCGATGACAGGGAGAGAACACGCTTAAGGGAAGTTCAAGGGTGGGGTATATGATGACAGAGTGACGCATGACAGGGACTTTCCTGCCAGCTCCACCCCAGGCCCCGGTGTGCTTCATCTGCTGAGGCCTACAGAGGGAGCTGGCTGAGCTTTTATGCTTCCCTGCCCTTCTGTGCCATGTTCTGAGGGGAAGGGTAACCCCTCACCAGCTTCCCATCCACCTCTCTGGGAGGGAAGGGTCTGTGTTGGCCACTGTACCAGCAACTGCCCACCCAGCTGAGGTCAGAGTCGCGTGGGAGGAGGCGGGAGAAAAGCAGGCCTTGGGCTCCTCCTCTGCCCTCCCAGACCTTGGTTGTCTCCTTGGTTACACGGGGAGGGTGGGCTACCCCTCCCAGGTGGCTTTTACTGGAAGTTCTAGTGGTTCCCTGGGTGCCCCAAACCACCATGAGTCGAGCTGGCCCACCCAGCCTGTAGTCTCCTCCCTACAGCATAGCAAGCACGTCTGGAAAGCCCCAGGGCCCCACTCCGCTGATCTCAGGGCCCAAGTTATCTGGGCTTCTTCTGCCATAAGTCATGGAGCATCACAAGATGGTGACACAGGTGACAGCTGGAAGTCCCAGGGATGGAGTGGGGACAGGCTGGTGACTAAAGCACCAGAGGTGCAGAGAAAGGGGCCCACGAGTCACACCCGCCTCCTCCCCACTGCCCGCCTCCTGTCAATCAGGAATGCCTCTCCACCTCTTTAGCATCCCTTGTGCCCATTCTGCCACTCCTGCCCCAGCTTAGAGACTGGAGGATGCCTCTCCCTGTGCTCCAGCCTGAGCCCCTCTGTCAGACTTCCTCAATGCTTCCAGGAGGTGCTTCCCACCCCACCTCCAACTTTATTCGAGTGTAATTTACCTTCAATAAGATGCACCAATCTGAAGAGTAGAGTTTGAAGAGTTTTGACAAATGTTTATCTTTATGCAACCAACACCCCAATCAAGGTATAGAATGTTTCCATCATCCTGGGACATTTCCTTATATTCCCTTTCAATCAGCCACCCCGCACCCAAAACAATCTGTGTTCTGGTGAGTTTTGCAAGTTCTTGAAATTCACATACAATGGAATTTCATAGTAATTAATTATACACAACACATTCCTTTACATCTGGCTTCTTTTATACAGCATAACGCTTTACCAGCATCCATCTTATTCATTTATTTATTTGACTGCGTCGGGTCTTGGCTGCCGCACGTGGGGTCTTTGTTGTGGTGTGTGGATCCCACATTGCGCTGCACGGGGCCTAGTTGCCGTGTGTCTTGGGGGATCTCCGTTCCCTGACCAGGGACTGACCTGCATCCCTGCGTTGGAAGGCGGATTCCTAACCACTGGACCACCAGCGGAGTCCCTACCCTCATCCATCTTTGGGACCCGCTGGAGATGTTTCCATTTTTGAACATAACTCAATTTGCTTATCCATTCTCCTGTTGATGAACAGCTAGGCTGTTTCCAGTTTTTGTCCACACCAAAACTTGTAGAATTCTTCATAATAGTAAACAAACAAACAAACAAACAAAAAACAACTGGAAACAGCCTAGCCTACAAGTTGAATTGCTGGGATATACAGAGTGTATATATATATATATACACACACATATATACACACACACATATATACATATCTTTGTGCAAAATTGCTTTTCCAAAGTGGTTTTATCATTACAAGCTCCCACCAGTAATGTATGGGTATTTTGGTCAAGTCATAACCATTCCAGCATTTGATGTGGTTAATCTTGTTAATTTTAGCCATCAGAAAATCTTTTTAAAAGCCACATCTTAACAACCCAAATATACATCAACTAATGAATGGATAAAAAAAGTGGTAAATCCATACAGTGGAATATTACTTGTCAACAACAACAACAATCAAGCAGAAATACATGCTGCAACACAAATGAACCTTGAAAACATTATATTAACTGAAAGGAGCTAGTCACAAATGACCACAGATAGTATTCCAGTTATATGAAACGTCTAGAACTGGCAGATCTATGGAGACAGAAAGTGAATTAAAGCTTACCTAGGGCTGAGGGGCTGGGAGGGCTGAGGGATGATAACTAATGGGCATGGGTTATCTTTTGGGGGTAATGAAATGTTCTGAAATCGATTGTGGTGATTCACAACTCTGTGGCTACATTAAAAGCCATTGAGTTGCACACTTTAAATGGGTGAATTGTGTGGTCTGTGAATTGTATCTCCATAAAGCTGTTTACAAAACCCACCACATTTGATTAGCTAGCTACCCCCCTGCAGCGCCCTGGTGTCCTCAAGGTAAAGACCCAGATTCTCAGGCCCAGATTCACCCACATCCTCTGGCTCTTCCCCAGGCGCAGTGGACATTCTGCCGTTTCCAGATGCCCCGTCCCCCTTCATGCCTCTGAGCCTGTGGACATACTTGTCTTCCTAATCCTTGTTCCACATCATTCTGACTCACTCTTTATGGTCCAGCTCACCTGACAGCCTTCTCTCACCTTTCTTCTGATTGCTCATTTGTTCGTTCATTCATTCGTTTATTCACCAAGTAATTATTAGGCTCCCACTGTATACCAGGCTATAGTCTAGGCACTGTGGATACGCCAGCAACAAAACAGACAACATCCCTCACAGAGATTGCGTGACTGTCTCGTGAACAGTATCAACTGAGCACTTAGTAAATGTGAAGCCTCATACCCCAGCCCCTGTCCTGCCAGCCTCTGCTGCTTTCTATTTGGACACTAACCCTTCTGGACTTTCACAAGTTGATGGTAGGACTTGTGGTCCTCCAAAATTGAAGGCTCTGTGGGGTCAAGACACAGGACTGGCTCTCCTGGGCATCAGAGCAAGGCTGCCGCTTTTTCCATGGGCACCTCCCTCCACATCTTATAGAACCCTGGCTTAGCCCTGCTCCCATCTACCTGGTCACTACCCTTCTTGAGCAAGACAGGAGTTGTGATGAGATGAGAAGGTAGGATGCCCACTGCCCAGATGGGTCACTGAGGTCCTGAGAGGAGAATGGGTGAACGTTTGAGGTCACACAGCTTGTGGGACTGACAGGAAGCTGGGTTCTCTCTCTCTCTCTGCTCTGGGCAGGTTCCTTGTGTCCTGGCCAGCTCTGAAGGCTGAGGATGGATGTCCCCCAAACCAGGAAGTGATTCCAGGCCCAGCCAGGACCATTGCCCCCAAGGCTGGTGTGGTGGGCATGTCTCAGGCTGGAGCAGCACGTGGCAGGACTACCATATGGCAGCCATGTGTCTCCCGAGCCTCCTTTGCCCTCGGCCTGGCTCAGGTGAGTCACACACCTGAGCATGCAGCTGTCCTCTGGGCAGCCTCTCCCCGGGGAGTACAGTTTACAAGGGCAGCCACAGGAGCAGGGCTGAGAGCACACGTCCTCAATGACTGGTTAATACTCAGGTGTCCTTCTCATGATGACATTGCTTCTGAGGCCTCGCAGACACGTGGTTCCTCCTTGCTTTTGTTCATTCAGGTCTGCTCTGGCGGCAGCAGGGCGGAGCTGGGTCTTCAGCAGGCAGTTCAGGGTACCTGAGGCCTCCCCGGAATCCTCATCCGTGGGTCTTTTTAGCTCATTTCTCCTTGCTTGCTGGGGTCAGGGCCCCTAGGGCGGGGGGATCACTGCCTGGGGTTGTGTCCCTGTTCCTCTTTCTCCTGCTGCACCACGAGGCAGGGGAACTCCCTTTATGTCCATCACCCAGTGCTTCCTGGGACTCGTTCCTCTTTGGGCACCAAGCTGCGGGACTGGAGGTCTCTTTCCAGCCGCCTCTGGCACTTGGAGGAAGAGGCTCACAGGACATGCTCCTGCTTCTCCGCTGCACACCACCAGGGGGCAGCTCAGAGGCCGCAGTGGGGGCGAAGCTGCCTCCTCTGCACCCTTGGCCCCTAGCTGCAGCCCTCACCTTTCCCCGAGTGTGGAGCAGCTGTGAAGGTGCTGAAGGGGTTGAGTGATCATTTCAAAGTCTCAGGATGTTGAGGGTAGGGATCAGGCTCTGCGCCCTTCCTGGCATTAGTGATGTCCTCATGTACCAGAGCGGTAACCCCACAGGCCTCTGAAAAGCTGCCCACATACACCCTCTGCCTCTTTCTCCATATCCTCTCTCTCTCTCTCTCTCTTTCCCTTTCTCTTGCGACACCCCATCTTTCCCCAGAGCCATGACAACACCTGGGCCCTAGTCCTCGGGCTATGATGGAGCCCAGCGGTCCTGGGAGGACTGGCCCTGGGAGTGACAGGGGAGGATGGCGAGGGTTTCTCTCCATCCCTCCGTGCCTTGAGCTTGGGCTCTTCTCATATAACCACCAATCCAGCGCATCCTGCATGGCATATGTGAATTTGCTTCACGCTGATGGTTTGGTGACCTATGGTTGCATGACAAACCAGCCTGAAGCAGCAGCTTCAATCAGTAACAATCGCTGATTCGGCTTACGGACCTGGAAGCTGACTGGACCCAGCCGTTGCTGACAGTCCTCCCTTGGGGTGTTCTGGGCCAGATACTGGCTAGGCTGGGGTTATCTTGAAGTCTTCCTCACTCTCGTGTCTGGTGCTCAGGCTGAAACACTTAGGCAGGACTGGAGACAGCTAGGGCTCCGGGGGCATCCCTCACTTTCTCTGTGGTCCCTCCTTGTGGTCTTTCCAGACTGTGGCTTCAGAGAGATGGACTTCTTCATGGTGGCTGAGGACCCCCAGATCTCTAACAGATATCCATGTTTCTCCATCTTATATAACTTGACTTTTTTCCTGACAGTAACCTTAATGTTCTTGAATGTTTGGAGAGTTCCCACTCCGTCCTGCTATGAACTGCATAGCAACACGTCTTCTGTTAACTTGACAATGACAATGAAGGGCATCTGGTCCAAATCACTTCACTTTAATTCCTGGGTTTCCTCCTGGATCACAGAACTGATGGGGAGACATCTCCGTTTGAAGACAGACATACACACACACCTCTTTGTCATGTCAGGCCTCCCACAGTTTTTCCCCTTCTTAACAACACTCTCACGTCCCTTGGAGGGAATCTTTTTCCCTCTACATCTTCTGAGTTTATAAATCAATGTATCCAGGTGCCTGAGCCCTACAGTGTAAACCAGAAGTCCGCAAACTTTTTCCTAAAGGGACAGATAATATATTCTTTATGTTTTGTGGGCCAAGAGGCAAAATTGAGAGTATGATATAGGTACTTATATATGACTTGAATTATGGTAAAGCATCAGGATGCAGAGAAGACATCAGATTAAATAGCTATTTAGGGGGCTTCCCTGGCGGTCCAGTGGTTGGGAATCTGCCTGCCGGGGCAGAGGACATGGCTTCGAGGCCTGGTCAGGGAACAGGGATCTCACTTGCCACGGTTACTTACACTCTGTGATTACCTGCACGCTGCTACTACTGAAGCCCGAGTGCCCTAGAGGCCGTGCTCGGCAACAGGAGAAACTGTTGTGGTGAGAAGTCCTGCATGGCAACTGGAGAGCAGTCCCCACTTGTGCCGCTAGGGAAAGCCCACACGCAGCAACAAAGACAGTGCAGCCAAAATGTTAGAGACAGAGATTTAGGAAGTCAAGTCATCAAAACTTGGTTGTTAAGATCGTGAGAGGGATGGGGAAATTGCAGACGAGGCCAAAGGGCACAAGAGCAACATCCAGAGAACTGAGGCGTGCTGCGTTAGGTGGGGTTCTCCAGAAGCAGACCTGAGATTGAGATCCGTGTGACAGTGATTTGTTGAGGGACTGCTATTCAGAACAACCTGTACGACTGGGAGGGGTGGAGCAGGGAGAGGCTAGCGTTGGCCTGATCACAGAGCAAGGGCTTTGGAGCATAAACTGTACTACATGACATCTTCCTTAAGGCAGAGGGCCAGAATTTTAGACTCTGTTCTAGCCATTGCTTGTGGGCTGCCCCTTTGGGGTATAAGTCCCCAGATAAGACAGTTCTTGACACCTCAGGGCCATTCTCTAGAGAAAAGGCAGCTGTGGGCTAAGAGCCCACACTCACGGTAGGTCTGGGCTTTGGCCCTGCAGAGGGATGTGGGCAGAAAACAGCAGTGTTTCCTATAGTCCTTGCACTGCTCAGACCCACCTGCTTCTCACATTAAGCTGATCTTGTCTGCCTATTGACAGACCAGAGTCGTTATTGGTTTGGGTTGTAACCAAAGGATAGTATCCACCCTCACAGGGTGTCATCTCCAATCTGATACCTCAGCTGCATCTTGACGAGGCCGTTCTACCATCTCTCAGGTCCGCAGCCTCTGTGTAGTGTAGAACCTAGGATCATGGAGTCATGGCCACACCATCTTTTCTGTAACTCAGACCTCTAGTCTGCAATGATCTTGTATGAGAACCCACATCAGTGAATTAGACACTCTGTGAGCCCTCAGATAGGGCTTCCCTGGTGGTTCAGACATTAAAGAATCCGCTTGCAGTGCAGGAGACCTGGGTTCGATCCCTGGATCGGGAAGATTCCCCTAGAGAGGGGAATAGCAACCCACTCCAGTATTCTGCCTGGAGAATCCAATGGACAGAGGAGCCTGGCGGGCTACAGTCCATGGGGTCACAAAGAGTCAGACACGGCTGAGCGACTAAGCACGAGTCCTCAGATAAGGGTGCTGGCCTCAGGCCCTATAGGACAGAGAGGCAACCCCTTACCCAGAAGATGTATCAATTTGAGTCAAGGTGAATCACCCCCCCACCTCTCTGATAGAAAGGGTCCTATGTAGTAAACTGGCACCAAGTGGCTTGTTGACCTCCTTGTGGAATGTTGTTGTATCAGGGGCTCAGCTTTGGTCTTCATGGCTAACAAGTTGGACTTTCAGCAGTGGCAGTAGCTAGATCAGCCCTGATGACAGGGAGTCTCTGCTGTTGGGCTCACACGTAACTTGATCTCTATCTCTCTGACACTCTGTTCTCCATGACACTTGCTGGAAGCCCATATTATGCAAAACACTAGATAGAGAGCAAGGGATGGGGACAGATTCTGGCTGATCAACTGGTGGAGTCACCCTGCCTCCTTGGTTGTTCGGTGCCTCTTCTGTACTGGACGCTCCCTGGCATCTGATAAAATGTGCTCTGTGGATCCTCACATTTTCCCGTCTCATAGGTCTAACCACATACCTCTTTACCAGTCCTCCCATCTCAGGTAGGCCACTCTTGCTCTTTCCAGTCCATTATTACTCTTTCCAGTGCATGGTCAGGACACTTCAGGAGCACTGAAGACCCAGAAGAGGGGACTGTCATGGAATCCAAGACAAGGGAGTTTCAAAGCAGAAGCGGCAATTATCAAAGGTAGCCGTGAGGTCCAGTCTCCAAAAGGGGAGCAGACTTGAGAAAACAAGGGGTCGTAGGCGAGCTTGTGAGAGAAGTTTCAGAGAAGAATATCAGAGACTTTGGCTGCATGGTGTCAAGGATGATGAGCGATCAAGGGAAGATTGAGAAGTCTGCATGAGAAGGAGCAGAGAGGCTGGACAGTCAAGGGTGAGGGTGAGGCTGTTAGACCCAGAGCCTTAAGCTCCAGGCCTGTGGAAGGGAGTGGGGGAGGGTCGGGGAAGGGGCTGAAGTCCTTCCCAGAAGAGATGGAGGTGACAGTTTCAGAGGCTGAGGAGGGACTGGTCCTGACTGGGGAAGGAACACCACATCCTCTGGGCCTGGGCGGAAAAAGATAACTCTGGGGGAGGATGAACACAGGTTAGTGGGCGGGGGAAAGTTAGTGGGGGTCTATATAAGAGTGGGGTAGCTTGCTAAGCAAGGTGGGCATGGTGTAGCAGGAGGCAGGAGCTGAAGAAGAGAGAAATTGGTGGGCAGGTAGGAGTTCCTGCCCTGAGGTCTCAGTGAAGCAGGAGATGCTAATTTGTCCTTGAAGCCACAAGCGGGGCTGAATAACTTGCCCTACCAGCACTCTATGGCCTTATGTGGAGGGACAGTCATTTAATAGAGGGTGGGGGCTCTGTAGGGTGGGTTGGCAAGAATGGAAACCCAAGAGGACCCATGGGCTGAAGGACATGCTGAAGATGTGTGAGGGGAGAGAGGAAGCAGAGGGGAGAGAGCGGTATGGCAGGAGGCTGAGTTCCAGGCTGCTCTGAGCGAGGCCCTTCCTGGGATTTTCCCATTGGCTTCTCTCACTCTAGGCCCACAGAAGGAAGTAGTCAGTCAGGAGGAGTTAGAGGGGTGGGGTGGGCGAGTCTCCATGCAGCCTTGCTAGGAGGTCACCTGACTCTATTAAGCTGTATCCCTGGCTTCAGGCTCTGAAGCTAGAACAGCAGGAAGGTTTGCTTTTTATCTTAAAGTTAGGGGAGCATACTGCCCTGCCTCTCCCTCCCCACCCCCTGCCCACTTCCTGCCTGTAAGGCAATGGCATTTAAACTTTTTGTTTTTAACCACAACCCACAAGTAAGAATTAATTTTACAACATGATTCAGCAGACACAGACATACAATTGCAACACAAGTTTCATGATACAATCGGCACCCTCACTTTGTAAGGGTGCTCTTTGTGTTTTCCATTTCATTCTCATCTATTTCTTGAAAAAGTGCTTGTCACAACCCACCAAAATGATTTCAAGAGCCACTGACAGGGCCATGGGAAAGCTCTGCTCCAGGGCAGTGGGGAACTGGGGGCCCCTTTGGGAAGCTGTTGTTGATGCTACTCATCCCTCTTCCAGGAGTGTCGGTTCTCAGAGAAAACGCCTCTTGCCAGCAGAAGGCAGTGGCCACAGGATTCCAGGTTTAATGTAAACTCTCCTTCTGCCCTTCCCTTCCATCTCCCTCCAAGAAGAGAAGCTTGCCACCCTGGAGAAGTCCCGGAGGCAGGGGACTTCCTGGCCCCCAGTTCTCCACGGGCAGTTCTGTGGCTGATGACACCCTGCACACATCCTCCTGGCTCACTCTGGCACACACACACCTGCTCACATGCAGATCTGTGCTCTCTCCTGACACACATCCCCCCCACACTCACCTGCTCATGTGCAGATATGTGCTCTCTCCTGACACACATCCCCCCTCCCCACACACACATAGGCTCCAGGGGATATACTTTGGGGTGCCTCCCAGATTCCACTTCCTTCTTTGGACCCGGTCTCACACTGTCTCTGTGGAGGGAAAGCCACAACAGTCAAATTCTAGTCTGTCCTATTTTCTGAGGCCAGAGCTGAGCGAAGAGGGGAGCTCTTCTGATGCTGGGCTGAGAATCAGATTCACTTCCCTGAAGTTCAGGAGGAGACACAGGAAGGGAAATCAGTTGTGTGTGTGAGGCTGTAAGGACAGTTAATAGAAACAGGACCTGGGCAGCGATTGTAGCAAAGAAGCCTATGTAAGTTGCAATCATGGGCAAGAGAAGACTCAAAGTCCCCCTTAAAGGGGAAGGGGCCGAGGGTGCTGAGAAGTGGGGTGGCCAGAGAGAGGTGGTCAGAGGGATAGCAGCTGTGTTAATGTGATGAGATTCCTGTTTCTAAGCCCAGAGAATCCACCAGGGGCTTGCTATTAGAGCCCAGACAGCACTGCATAGCCTTTGAGTCACAACGGGCCTGAGGCCCAGCACTCCATACAGGGCCTGGCACCATTCAGGGTCCTTTCCTGCCTGCCAGGCCATCCCTTCACCAGGACCAGGGATGCTGGAGACCTGGAGGTGAGACCACTGGGCGCTGCACATTCATATGGACTAGGTTCCAGGTTCTCTGCAGGGACCCCTATATCAGGGGCTCCTCCGACTTAACACCTGTCTGCATAGTTCTGTTTGTTTTGTTTTGCAGGGTGATCGGGCAGGGGTGGCGGTTGATAAAGCAAAACCAGCAAACACCCAAACCACTCCCTACCATTCACAAAATCGCTAGTTCGCCAAACCTTCGTTTTTGTCCATTTATTTAGAAAAAAAATTAACATGGGCAAATGAGATACCTCAGTGTTACAACAGAGTATAGAAATGTCTAGCAATAGTCAAATAATTTGATCTTTAAATACAAAATAACCACATGAACACCTAATATACAGGTTTCATCTGAATACATATTTATTAGATAAATATTAGAGGCTGTCACATCATCTAACTACATACAGTTTTGCAAGACTAGAAATCACAATTAGTTTTCTGACCAGTTTAAAGTATGAAATGATTGCATTGTACAGAGATGTACAAAGACGATGACGTCGCTGTGGGGGTTACTTCAGGCTGCACGGTGGGTGTGTGTTCATGTGTGTGTGTCAATCACCTGCGATCATGATATCAAAAATTATACAAAGGATGAATTTGGTTACAATTTTCTTCTGAAATCCCCGTTTCTTTTCATTATTTCCATAGCACCCTAAAAACACACAGGTGGTGGGACTAGTACACTGAAGCTAAATAGTACATGTAGGTAAAATAAAAACAAAAACGGAACAAAAAAATTCCTTTCCACACAGAGTCAGAGTATATTACATGATGAGACAGATGCGGAGAGAGACCTCACAGACGCTAACAGACAGGATCTAGTTTTTTTTTCCCACATTAAGATGGAGTTCCAAGCCTTTTTGTTTTGTTCCGTAAAATAAGAACAATACACATTCCGAGGGAAATGAATGCATCTGTTAACATGTCTCTATTTCTCATTTACATATGTACACATGTCCCTTGAGTGGCTGCTGCCTGCGTCGCCCTGTCTGGTTGGGTGAGGCCGAGGGAGCAGGCGTGGAGCTCTCTGGGGGCTCAGGGCTTCCATTAGGGAGAAAGTATTAGTTCCTTAAAAAATAAAAATGGCTACAGGAGTATGATCCGTGGGTAAAGCTTCAAACCAAGAAGACGGGGTGACTGCTTGTACTTGGGCCTTCCCGCCTGCCTGCTGGCGCCCTGTCCATTCCGTGGAGTGGAGGCAGCAGCGTGCCTGTGGCCTGGGTGGATGCTTGTCATGGAGACGTGGCTTGCTGAGGCATCGTTTTTGCTGAGGTTACGTATGGCTCCAAGTAGTCATCCAAAAGGGTCAGGGAAGCATCTCCCCGGAGTTCAGAACCGCTCTTGCTTGGGGAAGCCGTCGTCACCTGAATGTGTCACCAACTAGGGCTCGTCCCAGCCCCGGACACCTTGATGCCTAGCCCCCTACCCCCACCCCACCAACCCGGCTCCAAAATCGCTCTGGAAGAGTGTGTGCCCAGAGTGCAGGATGCAGGCACCGCAGGTCTGGAAAGCTCTCTGCTGAACTTGCTGGTGGAGGCTTGCTTGAGAGGGGACCCAGGAAATCCACCTCAGGGTGCTGAGCCCACGGCTTACTCAGAGACGGATGAGGGAGGCGCCCAGAGCCTGGGTTGTGGGCAGTAGATAGACCCTCTGTGCTAGAAAGCTGTGGGTAAGTTGGTGAGCAGAGTGGGGACACCCTGATAACAAGAACACACCCAGGCCTTTTTGAGACAGTCTTGCAAGGCAGGAAGCGGGAAATTCTAAGGAAGGCATCTATAGGTCTGTCTGGGGTGGGGCATCCCCAGATGGCCTGACACAGCTGGGGCTAAGGGTCACTGGTCGGAGATGGCCGCACGTGTCCCCACCAGCCAACTGGGGATGGCTCCCAACAGCGGGTGGCCTGGTCTTCGTCTAACTCACGGTACAGCCACCCATGCTTTTCATCCCTTCATCTGTACAAATGGCCCTGGTTGCATTTTTGTTTTTGTTTGTTGTTTTTTTTTTTTAAAAAAGGGACTCGATCTTTGTCGTTGAGTCAAGGTATTTTAAAAACACCAGCAAAGGCTATAACCAGGTCATGAAAATGTTGAATATTATCAAAGACAATACTAAAATATTCACAAAGATATTTACAAAAGCAATTCTTAAAATAATTGATTTGCATACGGAACACCACGCTGTTTGAAAAAACCTCAACAACGGGACAAAGGAAAGAGGTGGGGGAGGGACGATGGCAGCTTTCCTACAGAAAACTTTGTGCCGGGCCACCTGGTTCAGTGACCGGAAGTCAACAGCTGGGGCCAACGTTCCGGTCAAATCCAGAGGAGTGCTGGGTGTCCCCCGGCCAACAGAGGGGGAGACAGAGACTGAAAACACAGACAGTGAACGGGGGAGCCAGTGAAGGTCCCGGGCAGCAGCAGGGGAGGGGCATGACAAATTTACAGAGGTGACCCAAGCGACCCAACCGCCCAACATCACAGCCCACGTGGCTCGGGGAGCACAGGGGAGCCTGGAACAAAACGGGCGCACAGAAAGCTACCCGGGGCACTGTGAGAGCGAGCGATTGGCGGGATGGAGCAAAGCACGGAGGGTAGACCAGAGGCTGCTTCTGCTGGAGCAGGAGTGTGGGGTGAGCTTGCAAGAGCAGAGGGACACGAAGCGAGGGAGAGGCTGGCGGCCAAGAGCTGGGGCTGAGACAGCCACAGAAACACCATGCGATGCTTGATCCTGGCACACACGGCGATGGGCTGGGCTGGAGCCCGGGGCAGCCTGGAGCACAGACCAGACAGGCAGAGGAGCCGGAGAGGGAGCGATGCCCGGGGTTCCTGCTGCTGAGCCCTTGCATGCCCTGCCTTTCCACCACCCACCCTGCCGTCCGGGCGGACACGGGCACTGGGACAGAGGGACGTGGGCATCCCACGTAACAGTCTCAGAGGGGCTGGGGCGGGGGAGCAGAGGAAGGAAGCAGAACACATGGGGAGAAATGGTTCACTTGCTGTCCAAGTCCAATGTTCCTCTTCTCCAAGTGACTTCGTAGCTTTGTTGCGGTCGTTTAAAAAAAAGGGGAGGCTTGGAGCAAAACTGTAAGTTGCTGATTCTATTGGACTCCAACTTTGACTGGTGGCCCCCGCTCCCTGCAACTAAGGGCACAATAATTTCAGCTGGGTTCCTTCTCTGCACCCCCGTCCCCCCAAGGCTGGACCCTGGCCTGAGTCAGTGGTTCTAGGGCCATCCTGGCTTTGAGAGGCCCTGACTCCCTTTTTCCACCCATCCCCGAGCAAGAGGGTGAATGGCTCTCCCTCTCCCAAACACAGAATCTTGTCTTTTTTCTCTGCTTTCTGAGACTGTTCATAGGGTATCCTGGCTTAAGAGGTCTGGGGTCAAAGCGATAACCTTGGCCCCTGAGAGTTCTCTTGCCCAGAGGTTTGTGCTTTTCTGTGGGTGGTGGTGGTGGTGGTGGTGGTGGTGGTGGTGGGCAGGCCGTTCTCACTGCTGCCGACCGCCGCTGCTCCTCCAAGGCTTGGGGCCGCCGGGGTCTGGGGGGCTCTCTCTCAGGGTCACAGTCACTTGGAGATGGCTCTGGGCCAGGAAGCAGGGAAGCTGGGTTACAGTTTACAAACTGGAAGAATCTGGGGGGCACTGGAGGGTCGTCTGGAAGCCGCCATCAGCGTGTGCCCCCTCCCTGGGCTGTTGCCCCATCTCGAGGGTCATCCTCAGGGCCTGCTCTGGGCGTGGGCTCCAGACCCGCACCGCCTTCACAGCGCACCCTCCTGCCCCTTGGCTCTGAAGGCCGCAGAAGGGGCGGTCCGAGGGCTCGGGCTCCCAGCGGGGAAGTGTGTGGGGCAGACGGGGAAGGAGGCCGAGTGGGGAGGGGTGGCCCCGATGCAGGGGTGGGCTTCAGTTGTTCTCAAAGAGAGACAGGAGGTCATCGTTACTATTGCTCGGCAGGTCAGGGGGATCCAGATACGAGAGGAGCTCGTCAGGGTTTGTGAGTTCTGGAAGGAGCTGGAAGAGAAGTACAGAAGCCCAGTTGAGGTGTCGGCCGAGGGCTGGGCCAGCCCAAGGCGAGGAAGGCAGGGCACCCCCCGGCCTGTTCACTTGCCCTCGACCTGCCTCCTGGGGTCCTGGCCCAAACGGGAAGCTCAGTGCTCATGGTCCCCAGATGCACCCAGGCCACCATGCTGGTCTGGGGCACACCGTGCTCACTTCACGTCTGGACGGTGGGGCCCTCAGTCCACCAGCTGGGAGGCTCCTCAATGAACAGAGTAATCCTCATACTTGCCACAGCAACTGGGGGTCACTTGGGCCTCCCAGGAAAACCAAGTGGCTTTGCACGTAAGGCTGGGTGATCTCTTTGGATCCCACCACCCCACACCTCACCCAAGAACTCCTGGCTCCTTGCTGAGCCCGTGGCTGGCTGGCAGACCAACCCTACCCTCTCCTGCGAGGTCCTTGGAATCTTCTGATTTCACAGGGGAACCCTCATCAATCTACAAGCACCTTCCCTGGCCTGGTCTGGGGAGGAGAGTCAGACAAGAACTCAAGATGGCCAAAAAGCCGAGTGAGCCCCATCCACTACAGAGATCAAGGGTGACTCCTGCTGGGGCTGGGGCCTGAGGGAAAGGAGTGATGGAGGAGAGGGCGGGCCTCCTGTCTGTGATTCTAGAGTCTAGGGATGAGGGATGGGAGGGGCAAGTGCTGTGTCCCTCTCCCTGCAGCCCTGCCCAGCTACCCAGCACCCATCACCCAGTGTCCCCCAGCCCCACCTTCCAGATCATTCAGTTCTCAACGTGGGGGGGTGAGAGGGTGGTGATCCCTAAATCTCAGCTTCCCACTCCCACCTCAGTCACCACCACCCGCAGTGTGACCCGGGGCCTCTCACAGTGAGCGATGGAGCGAGCAGAAGCACAGGGCATGGGCGACACACAGACTAGAAACTGCAGACAGACATACACCAGCGACAGACGGACAGACCCTGTCCCTCCAGCCCCGCCCGTGCCGCGGGGCCAGAAAGTGTGGCAGACGCGGAGATGGCAAGCCGATGTGGGGGAAGGGGAAGGGGGGGATGGGTGGGGACCCTCTCGGGCTGCCTCCAGGACCAGCCCAGAGGGACTCTACAGGGGCCTGGGCGAGGCGGGGCAGGGCTGGCCTGCGGGACTGTGGCCAAGGGGACGGGGGCGGGGCCAGCAGCGAGGGGGAGGGGGCTGGCCCGCTGTGGGGTTCCCTGGTCCTGGAGCCAGGGGAGGCAGGTTGGCGGGGCCCACCCTCCGGCCGCCCACCCCTCCTCACAGCTAGGCCTCCTCCACCCCGGGCCTCGGGCCCTCAACACCCGCCCCTGCTCTCGGACAGGTCCCGGCGCCAGGCCTAGCCCCAGGCCAAGGCATGTGGTGACCCCAACTTACATCCAGCGAAGGCTCCGGCATGTCAGATGCTCCCTGCGCTCCGGCCTGACCCTCTAAGGCTGAGGAGGGGTTAAAGGTCAGGTCGCTGTGTGGATGGTTGCCGGGAGCGGCCTGTGGCGGTTGCCGGGGAGGCTGGGAAGGAGGAGGAGGAGCCCCACTGTGATGTAATGGAGGCCCTGACTGGCTGCTGGGGTGTGGGACGTGCAAACCTTGTTGTATGGAGGGATGGGGCTGGTCAGAACTGCCAGCGTGTGGCATCTGTGGAGGAGGAGAGAGCAGGAAAAAGAGAGGTGAGGTGACAAGGTACAGCGACGAGACGCCTGGAGAAATGAAAACCAAACCAAACCAGGAAAATAACAAACCCCCAAAACAAAGCCACCCCTCTACAAAGCTGAATGCTTTTTTTTTTTTCCCTCTGCAGAGAAACAAACAAACAAAAATCCTCCCCCCGAAACCGCCTGTCAGGGAGGCTGAGGCCACGTGGGGCCGGGAGGGAGGCGGCCAAGGGCTCTGAGATGAGCGGAGACACTGAGACCGCGGGGTCCAGGCAGGCCCCTGGGAGCCCCTCTGCCTCCCTGGCCCGGACACCAGCACAATGAACAACAGCAAGGGCAGGATGGAGAAGCGAAATGGGCACGTGTCCGGGGGCAGGGAGGTGGGCAGGAGCGCTGCTGGCGGCGTGCTGCAGGCCCGCGCTGGGCTGGCGGAGAGCAGACATGGACGACAGCATGGGGCAGGCGTGCAGCTCGGGGTGGGGGTCTGCGCCCCGACGTGGGCCCTGGGCTGGGGGTGATGCTGGGCGCACAGGCTCCGGTGCGAGCTCTGCCTGCTGCCCCAGGTAGGGTGTAATTGAGCCCATGGAAAACGAGCAGACCCGGGGCTTCCGAATCCTGCCTGCTGGCCGCCCACCTGGGCATCCACAACATGCTTCTCTCATAGACAACCTAAGGACCCACCCCCCGCCCCACGTGCACAGGGGCTGTGGGCGGGCAGGGACACAGGCGTGAGTGAGTGAGAGTTACACTTCCCCTGTTGGTCTGTTTGCTGCCTCAAGCAGTCCTGCCTGCAGAGCTCAGATCTCAGAGTGAAAGGCTGAGTCCAGGTCCTGGCCCCGTCTCCGGCATTCCCCAAGCGACGGCCCCAACGCCCGTCACACTCTGCTAGTGCACGGAGCTCCCTGATGGGCCAGGCTGCTTGCTCACTTGGAATGGGCCGCCAGGTGGCCACTTGTCTCTGTGGTCTTTCATTACCCTCCTCCCCGCCCTGTCTTCTGGGCCACACAGAAATATTGACACTTCCTTCGTGGGTTTGCAAACAGCAGCCACACCGTCCCGATCTCCAGAGAACCCAGTTCCTCTTCCTGTTTCTCCTAAAAGTTGTTTTCCGGGCCTTGCTGTGGGCCGGCCTCTGCCCACAGTTCAGGTGGCCCCCTGCAAGCACTGCCCCTACAGCCCGGAGCCCTGAGAACAGGCGATGTCCACATGACCTTAAGGCTGGTGACCCTGGGGGAACATGTGTGGGATGCAGACGAAGTAAGAAGGACCAGGAGGGGCTGGAGGGACGGCCACCACGGCTGTCAGTGTGAGGCCAGCCTGTGACTCCTCCCCACGCCTGCGGTGCTCCACAGTGACTGCTCTGGGAAGCGGGGGGCAGGAGGGGGCTCCACACACCTGGAGCAGCCCAGCCCTAGACAGACAGTCCCCTGGATCTGCTGACACAGCTGCCCTGTTTGGCCCTGACATCTTGCTGGAATTATCTCGGAGCCTGGAGGGGCGGGTGCTCTCTGGTGCTGCCGACACACCCATCAACCTCCCACTTGGCACAGGAGAGCCCTTGGGTGAACGAGCGCCTGCTTGGGGCCCTCCCACTGTGCACTGTGAATCCTTCTGGCCTCGCGCTCAGCCGGGCGAGGCTGCTCTGCTTGGGCAGGTGTGGGGGGTTGGTCGCCTTGTGATTGCACCCCATCACCTTGTGCATCTGTACTTCTGGGTCTAGTCACCATCTAACACAAGCCCAGAAACGGGCGACGATGGTGCATATTTGAGAAGCATCCTGGGGGGCTGTGGAGTCAACTCACAGGCTTAGGTCCCTCTGCAAAGACCCTAGGCAGCAGAACTGACAAGGTAGGAGAGAGTCTTGTTGGACAGAGGAAGGAAACACTGCCCCCGTTGCCATGTTCGAGTGTTGGGAATTGTGAGGACTCAGAAGGTGCCATGTGAATATGGGGTCAGGGGGTGATCTGGGTGACTCCTGGGCATGGAATGCTGAGATCCTGGGGAGCAGGGCTAGGGAAGGGGGCCAGGAGAAAGGCTCCCAGAAATCAGAAGCCCCACAGGGCAAAAAGTAACTTACAAAAACATGGCCAAAGGCCTGTGAAAGCAGCTGTTTCTGATGTGGCATTCTGGGTTCCTGTGGGCAAGCTGCTACAGCGCCCCTTACTCAGAGTCCTGGTTAATAGTCGGTCTGGCTGAGAATTAGTGGCTCTGGTGTACAGGACAATCTCCTGGCCCAGTGGCAGAGCCAATTCCATGTCAAGTGTGGGGAACACAGTACAATCCAGAAGCCCCTTCCTTCGAGGCCACACCGTGGAGCATGGAGAGCCTGGAGAGGTGCGTTTGGGTACAGGCCCAACCCCACCGCTGGGCGCTGACGAGACCCCCTGGCCCCTTCCCTCTGGCAACTGTGACCCAGGACCTACTGACAGGCCCTCCGTGACTGCCCCTTAGCTAAGATGAGAGACACAAAGAATAACGGAGGCCTCAGTCTTCAGCGCCTGGGCCTCGGCTCTCCCAAAACACCAACTGTGTTTCCTCCATCCAGGCACCACCAGGCATCACCAACTTCTGCTCCATGAGCACGGGGCCTGCGTCTGTCTTGCTTGCAACTGATACAAGGCACAGCTGGGAGGTCAGGCTCAGAGAATGCCCACTAGACCAAGTGGGATCATCTATCGCCGCCTAGATGAGGACCTGGGGGGTGGTCAGACCTCCCACCACTGCTGTTGGGGCCACAGGAAGAGAAGGGACAGCACAGGGCACCTCACCCAAAGGAGCTTTCTCAGCAATAGAGTGTGTGTTAATATGTGAAACAGGATGAGAAGTGAATCCTCTTGGGATAAGTAGATGTCCTCACTTTTCTTTTTGAAGAAGGAGGTAATCAGACTCTCAGGGAGTAAAGTGATTGGGTTTGGGACAAAATTCTAGATGGCTGGATGGAGCTATGATAAGTCAGTGTAAGTGTGTGTAAGAGGGGACGGCATGTCTGTGTGTGTGCGTGTGCATGTGTAAGATGTGTGCCATGTGTACGGCAGTGTGGGGGCCTGTGTGCGGGGTGTGTGTAGGCATCCGCACGTGTGCATGTATATGCAGTATGTATGTGCAGGTAGAGCCTGAAGTTTCCCCCATCTGAGAACCTGATGTCCTGGGTGAAACAGCCAAATCCAGGGATGCTGTTGAGCCATGACCCAGCCTCAGTTAGGCCCCCCACTCCTTCCTGAGTCCCCAGACTCAACTCTCCACCCTCTCCTTTGCCTGGGAGGGAACCAGGCAAACATCAGAAAGGTCCAGGGGAGCCCTCTGTCCCAAACAGCCCCACACTGGGGCTGGGGGCACCGGGGAGGTGGAGGGTCAAGGGCGAGGAACAGGTACTCACAGTCTCCTGCATGGGGTGACTGAGGGGCTTCTCGAGGGTAGCCATGTTGTTGGGCATGTCCGGGGGGTGGGAGAGCTGGGGGGGCCCATGCATGAAGTCGTTCATGGACGTCCCGCCGGGGTTCCCGTGGGGGAAGTCAAAGTTGCCATGGCCTTGGTAGTTGTTTCCTGGAGATGGAACCAGATGGGGAGGGGTGTCATCCAGAGGGAAAATGCCCCCCCACCCCCTGCCCAGGGAATCAGAGTGTGGAAACGAAGAACCCAGGCCTAACCCCCTGCAGGGCTAGGGTCGGCTCTGGCAGCTCAGACCTCCAGGCTGTATGGTGGGGCCCAGGGTGGCCTTCTCCTGTGGTCCTTCGCACCCCCAGGTGTCTGCTGGTTTACAGCTACAAGCAGGGCCAGCGTAGGGGGACGGGGTGGGTGGGACTCCTGTTGGCAGAGGGTCCTAGAATGAGGCCCAAGTCTGAACTCTCTACAGGATCTGCTGAGCTAGCCCCCAGACCTGCTCCCCTGCAGCCACCACATGCCTTCCCTTCATCACTGGTACGACCCAGGCCCAGAGCAGGTGGCCAGAATCTGCCCAGTAAAAAAGGAAGCCGTGTTAGATTTGAGAGTCCACCCTGAGAAGTCAGCTATCTGGCCCCCAAGCCGCTGCTCCCTTCACCGTGTGCTGGTGGCGAGAGCTCAAAGGATCAGCACGCTGGAAAGCTGGGCCCCTCAGTACGCTGCGGGACTCTGGCTAGGTAGGCTAACCTCTCTGGGAATCTGATCACCCTGGAGCCCCGGGGACCTGAGGGCAGGGATTCCGTGGGGTGCTGCCATCCCCAGCCTTCTGGGGGGCAGGGAGGGTGCTCTCTGGGAACCGAGGGCAGTGCAGTGCAGCTGGGTCTGGGTGGCAGAGAGAGTGAGGGACAGTGACGGTGACCTCGGCGGCTGAAGGCTGGTGCTCCAGGCTCCTGGACTCTTGTCTCTCAGAGGGTGGCAGAGTCACAGGGACAGGGCCAATATGCAGACCATCGGAAGGAACACAGGGGGCCTGGGGAAGGGCCAGAACTCAAGGGGCAGGTGGTGGCAGCGTCTCAAGCAAAGGAGCTCGGAAGCCCCTGAGATCGGCAGCTGCCGGCCCGGGAGCTCCAGGAGTCAGGAGAGGAGGCTGAGCAGGGTGGGGTGCGAGGGGCAGGAGGCTGGCTCACGGGGCAGCATCTCACGCATGCCTTCCCAACTGGGTACCAACCCGCAGGGCTGAACGGAACCAAGCAGTGGGACGGAGAGGGAAGGATGGCACTGCACCCAAGGCCAGCGGTGCGGTGTTTCTGGGGGCAAGTTACCTCTGCCTCTTCACACTACAGCTTCCCTGCACCTGCCACCATCACCCCAGAAATCCTGGGCCCCTGCCGTGGCTTCTCCCTCCCTCCTCATCGGCCGTCACCCACCTTGGCTGCTGTAGTCGTTGGAGTTGGTGCTCCCAGGCGGAGGCGGGAGTGGATAGGGGGATGGGCCAGGGCCCAGGGCGGCGATCATCTCCATAACATTGGGCATGATCATCTGGCTGGGACTCATGGTCTTGAACCTCTTGGAGGGGATGCCATCAGGGTCATCTTTAATGTGTAGGTCCGACTTGATGGGCACTGGCCGCCAGCTGCACGTGGGGTCGATGGTGACCTCTTCAAACTCGGAGCTGGGGGAACAAAGGGGCAGAGCTGGGGTCCTGGGTACCAGGTTGTAGACACAAGAGCCTCCAGCTTGAACAGACTTTGTGATGCTCTCATCCAGGCTCCCTCTGCCCCCATTCCCATCACACTCTGCCTACAACAGAGGTATGGGAGACTTTTACATCGTTGGAGAGAAGGGGAGACTGAGGCTAGGAAAAGCAAGTGGCTGTGCAGCTGGCCCCAAAGCCTGTACTCCCGGCATGGCCACCACTGCAGGCATTGTCAGCTTCCTGCTCTGACTGAGCATAGTCCTTTCTGGAAAGTTCATTTGCCCCCAGGTAAACAAGTCCTTAAATTTGCAGAGAGGTGAGGAATGTGGGGAAATGGTCTGCCGGCCCAGTGGGGGGTAAATTATCAGGGGCAACCATGTATGCTCACCTCATACCATCAGGGCCCGCATTCTTGCTGTCCCCCCCACCCCTTCCCCACATGGAGAGGCCTACTTACTGTTGGATGGCATTCAGGATGCCCCACATGTACTGATCCACTTCCAGGCCCTCCAGCAGAGCGGTTTTACTGGAAAAGAAGAGAGGCAGGGCTTGGGCTTGGCTCCTGAATCCTAAGGCGTGGAGACACAGCCCGCTCCTCCCCACTGTGTCCAAGAGACTCGGCGCCTGCCTCTGGTTACTACTGGGGCACCAACAGGAGAGGGCAGCTTTGCAACAGCTTGGTACAAGGGGACTATGCACTGCCCCTGTAATCTGAGCCCCTCTGCTATGCATTTAGGGCAGGTGGGAGGTGGCTGGATCCCATAGAACAGGCCCAGAACTCCTCCCACAGCCAGGTGACTGTGCTTATGCTGAGGCAGGTGTCACTTACTTGCACACAGGACACCTCCAGGTCCCTCTCTCGCAGTTCAGCTGCAGGTATGACTCCAAATCAAAGCACTGCAGAGGCCGAGAGACAAAGACAGATGAGCCCAGGGCCCTCAGAAACCACTTACATGCAACCCGAACTGCCTCTGGGACCCTCATGAACATGTCCCACCAGGGAGGGAGACAGGCGATGGAGAGACCCAGGGCTGGGGGGCTGGGTGGAGTGATAATCTTGCCTATTTTCTGCTGTGCATACAGCCTATGGGCCACACCAAGTCCCTGCAACGCTGTGCCCGGCCCTCCTCATACCAGCCCTGTGCACCAGATGACCCATGGCCTCCGAGCAGCTTTCCCCTGCAGCCGCCCCTCACCAATCCTGCCCCTCTCACTGGCCGAGCCCACGCAGGGAGGACACACCCCATTTGGTTCATCAGCATGTATGAAACAAATTAGACAACCAGACGTCCCCTGTTCCCGTTTTCCCAAGGAAAGAGCTTTTGATGGAGGGGGGCTCCTGACCCACTATGAAGCCCTTGGGGCCTGTTGTGAGAGGGTGAGGGCTGAGGATGTGGCTGGCCTGGCCCCAGGGTAGCTCCCACCCAATGCGTCTCACCCTCTAGGGCTGCCTGTGTTTAGCCACCCAAACTGTGACCAGGCACTCAACCCACGGCCACTTCCTGAGCACGTGCTCAGGGCAAGGCCTCAAGACGAGCCGGGCAGAGATGCCCCTGCTCTCAGGCTCACATCAGCCATGGTGGCCAAAAGGGCAGTATTTCCAGCTGGCTTATGACATCTGCCAGGGCTGGGACTGTCTAAATCCAGTTCTGGAGCCCTCTGGGGCTCCAGAAGAGGTCTCTTTAATTCTTTCTCGCTCCTTCTGAGAGAGGAAACAAAAAGAAGTGAGTGGCTACCTCTCCCATTTATAGACATCATGACGATTGTCATTATCTGTCAGATCCAAAGAGTTCTGTAAGTTGGACAAGGAAACTGTCCCCACGGCCCAGAGGAGGTACTGAGGCTTAGAGGGGAAGAATGAATTGCTATGATGGTGCATAACCAATGAAGCCTGAATTCCAAGTCCCCAGCACTTTCATTTTGGGGGTGGGGGCTCCATCCTCTTATTTCTAACCTTGTTACTACTTCATCTTCTGTACTGTTCACGTCTCTTGGTTCATAGGGAAGAAGCAGGTCCCACCAGTGAGGTTTACATCCATCCTAACTGCTCAATAAAACCTCCTGCTGCTGCTGCTGCTAAGTCACTTCAGTCGTGTCTGACTCTGTGTGACCCCATAGACGGCAGCCCACTAGGCTCCCCAGTTCCTGGGATTCTCCAGGCAAGAACACTGGAGTGGGTTGCCATTTCCTTCTCCAATGCATGAAAGTGAAAACTCAAAGTGAAGTCGCTCAGTCCTGTCTGATCCTCAGCGACCCCATGGACTGCAGCCTTCTAGGCTCCTCCGTCCATGGGATTTTCCAGGCAAGAGTACTGGAGTGGGGTGCCATTGCCTTCTCCGAAAACCTCATGAGACTTCCTCAAATCCAGAGAAGTTAAGTCCTGACACTTCAACAGCTCGTTGACAATTCACAAACCAGATGGACCTAGCTCTGAGTACACAGAGAGTTGCTTGAAGGATAAATGATGTCAGGAATGAGTGAGTGAGATCAGCTGCTAATGGCCATGGCATCCTTCCAGGGTTGGAGACAGCCCTGCTGCCTGCGCCTGCCCCATCACCATCCCAGCCAGGTTGCAGGAGGCTCCTCCCAGGACCGCTCACCTGGACATGCTTGCAATCATGGCCTCGAGCAGGCAGCTGGATGCGCCGGAACGTGATGGGGCACTTCAGAGACACCTTGATGGCTGTCTGCTCCACGCCATCCTCCCCATTGAGGGTCGTGTTGCCTGATGAGGCCGCCACACTGCTGAAATTCCGCTTGACTGTAGGGTGGAGGCAGAAGTGGATAAGAAGGGCAAGGCTGTCCTGTACTTCCCCCACTCCCTCAAGTGGCTGATGCACACCCTGGTTCTGCCTAACACTGGGAGGTCTCAAAAATTGGTGCAGGGCACCTTGGCCTGGGTGAAAGCGAGATCGGCACGCTGGGGGCCCGGGGATGCCCAATACTCTGGAATGACACTCTTCAGGTGAAAAGTGTGAAGTGTCCCTGGAGGTGCCATGTCGTCAGCCCCCCAGTCTCTGCAGTTCATGCCCTGTGTCTTCAGTAGGAAGGCAGGACTTTCTGCAAAACCTGCAAAAACAGTCTGGCACTTCACTGATTTTCTGGGTCAGTGGGAGAGCCCCACAGGCACTTCTGCACTTAGTTCTCCGAGTGTGGAAATGGCCTGGCAGGATTCTAGGGCTCAGCATACGAAGAAGCACATTTGAAGAGGGTGTAGGAACATACTTCCCACTTCCTGCATGGTGCCCCCGACCCCAAGTGTCTGCACCTGGGACTCAGAGCCAAGTCCCTCCCTCTCAAGTTAGGCCTGGGCTGTTGAGGTAAGGAGTCCAGTCTGCAACTGACCTCTGTGCTTCCCCCACAATGAAGAACCCTCTTCTCCAGTTCCTCCCATCCTTCCAGGTGATCACCTCCAGGGAGCCTGTCCGGACTACCTACACCATGGTATCTTGGTTTAATCTGCCTCATCTCCTGTGATAACAGCACCGTGTACTCATCTGATTGTCCCCACAGCCCGAGGAGGGGCACTGGAGGGGAAGGGGGAGGGGCTGGTGCCAGGGGACCCTCAGGGCCCAGTGGTGTCAGGCTTGAGGGACAGTGCATGCGGAGAGACTGGGGTCTGGTTCCAGCCCTGAGCCCCGACTCACTTTTCGTGATACAGTGCTCCGCAGGCAGGAGTCGCTTCTTGAGCAGGCCTTGCAGCACGGAGCGCACAGAGGGCCGGTGGACCAGCTGCAGCACAAAGAGGTGGGACTGCCAAGAAAAAGCAGAGACTCGGACCCTGCCATGTGGCTCCCATGCCCACTCACTGTGTGCCAAAGGCTAAACACAGCAAAGGGCCCCACATCCACAGTGATGCCCTGCTAGGAGAGGGTCCCTGGGACCTGGGAGAGCCCTAAAGGACCAGGATGTGTCTTGGGACCTGTGATCTGGGGACCTAGAGAGGGGTCACTCCCCAGGGACAGTGGGTCTCCACCAAAGCTGACTCTGATGCTCAAATAGCAACCCCCACCCCCCGCCCCCACCAAAGGAAGTCACAGGACACAAGGCATCAGGATTGGAGCCAAACACTTCCTCCCCTTGCACCCTGCTGTTCCCCATCATGCCTACTCCACCCTTCCCACCAGAGGATGTTGTCTTCACTCCTCCAGGAAGCCTTCCAGGACTGTCCACTCCAACAAGCCCCCACAAGCTCCTCACTCTGACAGCATCCCTAGTCCTGTGACCCCTATCTCTGGGTGGTCTTGAAGCCCCAACCCTCATGAGGGCTGGATCAGAGCTCTTTCTCCTCCAGGGGAGGCCAGCAGGCACAGGCAGGTAAACTGCAATTCCCAAGCAAGCCCTGAGTACCAGACCCTGATCCTGGGGGAGAGAAGCATGGCTCAGACGTGGTCCCAGATCAGTGAGTCACAGGTCAGGAGACACACACACACACACACACACACAGAGTTCTGAGCTAGCACTGCTGGGTGATCAAGGGAGGGTGTTAACTCCAGACTTGGTGGAGTTGGGTCTGAGGGAAAAAGATGATTAGAATATAAAAATTTCTTGCAAATGAGGCATGAATGCAGCCTAGCTTTGAGGGAGACACAGAACTTCCCCAGTGGAAGAAGGTGGTGGGCATGGGGGCAGCTGGTGTCCAAGAGCTCCGGGAGGAAGTGGTGCAAGGCTGTAGTGCAAGAGGGGAGAAGGCCAGAGCACGATGGCCTGAATTTCATCGCACAGTCCCGGGGGGTGGGGGGAAGGACAATGGCACATTTCTGGGGTACTTCTAAAAGATCACTCCGGGAGCTGTGGGGAGGGGGACCCAGGCCATGGCTGACCCCACGGGGCGCTGAGGGTCCCCCACCCCCCACCCCCGGCACACTCACGCAGCAGCAGGCGGTAACGGTGATCTGGATGGTGTTGCGGCCTGGCTGGCACACGTGCTTGAGGTGCAGCGGCTTGTGGGATGTCTTGTTGTCCCCGCGCTCGATGGTGAGGGGCGTGGCGTTCACGCTGACCTGCACTGAGGCCGGCCAGTTGGTGTTCATCTGCCGGTCCTCATGGTGGTAGCACTTGAACTGCAGCTCCAGGTCAGACCTGGGGGTGGGGCTGAGGCTCAGGGCGGCTCTGCTAGGGGGCTGCCCGGGGTTTCCAGGATGCCTGGCGGGGCCACACACCTCGGCCTCATCACAGCCCCCCGTCAAGTCGCCCAGGACTCTGTCTTCAGCCATAAAGTCTCTTCTGACCGCCTCCTCTCTTCTCTCTCACCCTGGACATTCCCACTGCCCAGGCCCCCCAACCCCATCAAAACCCATTCCAACAACCCCAGTTCCCCCAGGACTCCCACACACTGTTTAACCATAGCCCCATGGCTCTGGCCACTGTCTCCCAGCCCCCTGCACGTAAGGACAGAGACAGAAAGGACACTAACTCAACGAGACCAGCTGGAAGACTGATTATGTCCTAGGCTCCTGTGGAAGAAGCATCCCAGGCCAGGGCCGTGTCTGGTTCAGTCCCCGCATTCCCCTCCATGGTGGGCCCCAAGGACACAGCCCTGAAAGAATCCCCACAAACCCAGCAGGGACCACACATGCGTGAAAGGTGAGCAGGGGCAGTAGCCAGGGCACAGGAGGTCTCGGGTGAGGGTATGCACGGGTAAGGAGGGGTGGGTGAGCAAGGCCCCTGCACGGGCGTCTCTCCTGCCTGAGTGTGCTCCCACGCCCTTATGCTCACCCTGGCTGTCTCAGGCCTGCTCTGCAGCCCGATCAGCCTGATCAAGGCAATGGGCCAGCTGCGTGTGCACAGCTGTGTGTACACAGGTGTGTGTGTACAGGCAGCCGCTCAGCTCAGACACATCTCATGCCCTCAAGGTGCTCAGCGGGCAGCTGAGTCCTGGCAGAGAAGGGACCGAGGGTGGAGACACCAGTGGGTTCTGGTGTCTAAGAGGTCTGAGCCCAACTCCCAGTTCTGCTTCTTGCTCCCTGTGCGGACTCACCCAAGCTAACCACTTCTCTGGCCTCAGTTTCCTCACTGTCAATGGGGCAAGCAATGCCTGCTCATAAGATCAAAGGAGATCAGGTATAGGAGGCTCAGAACACAGAGCCTGGGCTAGCAGGGGGCCTCTAGACCTGACGCTCCAGTGCTGGATGTTTGAGCAGCAGCCCCGTCCAGTGGCCAGCTGCTCGCCTGGTTCAGGAAGGACCCAGCCCTGCTCCTGCACCTGTCTATATTCCTGGCTCTGGCCCCATGAGCCACGGTCAGGGGCCAGCTTAGAGTCCCTTCTGGAATATCCTGCTTCTCAGCCTTTAGGTCTCAGCTAGCCACCGTTTCCACTGGGAACTTGTCCTTGAGCACTTGCTGAGGGCCGGGCTCAGTGACAGCTGACCCCCACGCTCGGGCCCCGAGGCCAGGGCAGCTCTGTCTGCCTCCAGGCACCTGCAGGTTTCCTGTGACAGCCCCAAGGCCTTGCACGCAGCAGGGCCCAGTCAGCGATGCTGAATGGGTGACGGTGTCCAACAGATGCTGTTACCACCTCTCCCAGGCAAGGCCGCCTCCCCCTGGCGTGGGCCGTGCCGCACGCTTACACTCACCTCCACATCAGCGTCTGGTGGACCGTGGGCCGCAGGTGAAAGACGTGGTTGCTGACGGCCAGGTTGTGCTCCAGGCGGAAGGGCTCCAGCACCACGCCGTCCCGCACGGGGAACGTGAGCCGCAGCTCGTCATTGTGGTTGGCTGCACAGGGGAGGAGCCGGTGAGCCGCATCGCCCTGGCCGCCGTGGCACCTGACACGCGCCCTCGGCTGCATGTCCCGCGTGTGTGTGTGAACAGGGCCACAGCAGCCGGGCACACCAGACAGCTCCTGGCATCTTCCGGTTCACTGGACCCCATCCTGAGCATCCCTGCATCCCAGGTCCCACGTATCCTGTTCTTGTCCCACCTGCGGTCTGCCCTGGAAGCCCTGAAGACTTCTCCCAGTCCTTTTGCACAGCTGAGAGCCACTTTGCCTCCCAGCCTCCCACTGCTCAGGCAGGGGGAAGGAGGTCTGCTCTCACACCCTCCACTCTTCACACGCCCAGCCCACACAGGCCAGCAGCCAGACTTCCAAGTCCCCTGACTCCTGGTGTACTCTGAGGGAAGGGGAGGTCGGGGCATGTGGAGGTGTCTGGACAGAGGAAGGGAGGACGTGAAGGAGAGGGCGGGCGCTCACCTGGGGGCGGCGGCAGAGCGCTCATATTTGGCTTTATGTCAGGCGGGAAGGGTGGCTTAACGTCTTGGCTGGGCGACAGGTATGGGGGGATGCTGCTTCCGGGGGTCATGGGGGGTGTGGGGTTCCCTGGAACAGGTGAGTGGGGGTAGTTTGCCACAGGAACTGGCCTGGGAGGCTGGAAGGAAAGAGAGACCATAGATAGGTTACGGGTTTAAGAAATAAGGAAGGAGGGGCCCTGCCTCTGGACACAGACCCCGCCCACCCTAGCATCCCAGGGCTGCGGCCGTGGCTCCCCCAAGGGGAGAGACACCCCCCCGCCCCGCAGGGAAACCCCTTCCTCCACTCTGGGCGCACTCAGGCCTCTGCTCCCATAGGAAGACAGGTGGGTCTGGGAAGGGCATCACCACCCTTCACTTGGGTCACGACATCAAAAGACTGTAGGGTCCCCAGCCCATTTGACCAGCGAGGACACAGGCTCAGGGCGATGGAGGACTTGCCTAATACAGTCTGGGGAGAAGAAGAAAGCTAGAAACAGTTCCAGGTCTCCTGCTGCCCACAGCATTTTTGTAGGCCACGTCCTTCATCCCCCTCCCACCACACTGGGGTCCCTGGATGGAGTCAGGCGCCAAGCATCTCCAGGAGCCCCTTCCCTTAGTCTCTTAGTCCCCACATCGCTTTTTTCCAGGGCTGGTCAGGTCCACACTCATTCCCATCCCACCCATCTGAACTGTGGATTCTCCAAGCATCTCTGTGGCTTGGAGCAGATGGGCCTACTAATGTCCAGAAAGACTGGGGCAGAAACAGTGAGGTCCCCTCTAACAGTGCATATGGGTTATAATTCCCGAGATGGAGACTGAAACATACCCTATTGACGTTCCCTTGGCTGTAGTTGCTGTAGCTGCTTCCAGAGAAGGTGTTATTTTGTCCATTAAACTGCTCTGGCTGGTAAAGCAAGATAAACAAAGCCATGAATGGAAGGCAGAAAATCTACCAGAAACCCTCTCTCCCTCCTGAAATGAAAATCTTCCAGAAGGACAGCGGATGGTGAAGAGGCCCACCCAGTGCTGGGGTGGGGGGCCGGGTGGGGGCAGAGCAGCTCACTGCCGTGGTCAATGTTTTGCCTCTCTCTACCCATCGCTACCAATTTAGCGAGTTTCTAGAAATAGCAACACCTAACGTGCTGAAGTTGGGGTAAAAATAGTAAGCCCGCGTAAGCCAAGTGGTGGGTGGTCATGTAAGTTGGCATGATTCATGAGCAAATAGGTG
The DNA here is from genome assembly GCF_032452875.1 of Bos javanicus. NCBI lineage: Eukaryota > Metazoa > Chordata > Mammalia > Artiodactyla > Bovidae > Bos > Bos javanicus. The sequence continues at coordinate 36,365,668 of NC_083895.1, read as the reverse complement.
TAAATTATTTCCAGAGTCTTCCTCGCTCCTGAGAATGTACTTTACAGTAATCCCAAAGAAGGAAAGAGTTACGTGCATGAAAATATTATAGTACTATTTCAAAAGTGAAACCGCAGAAAAAAACCCCACACGTCCAACAGAAAGGATAAAATGCCGTATGGTTCTCAGGAGAATGTTAGGTAGCCATTAAAAGTGACAACCACTGGGACTATAGCAATAAGTAACACACTGTGTCAAGTGAGAGAAACAGGTTCAAAATTACAACCGTAATAAGAACCATATAACGTTGGTGCCCATGTGCATAGAATAATCGAATGTAAATATATTTGAGCGGGTGCTTTTTCTTAAAAAAAAAATATATTTCCTTCATTGTTATTATCTTACATGCACTATAAATAGTAAAAGGAGAAGGAAAACCATCGTCTGAGCCCCGTGAGAACAGGAACCAAGAAAAGCCAGTCTGTCATTTTGGTCACCACATGCATAGCTCGGAGCATACGAGGTCACATCCAGAAATCTCCGCCTGCCCCCTGGTGACCTCAGGGGGTGCCCGGGGCCAGGATGACGCAGGTGGGGGAAGGGAGCTGAGCTGGTGAGGAGGGAAGGGGCCCGTAGGGCAGTGGGACTCACCTTATAATACTGCCCCATGTTGACCGTGGGGGGCGGGTACTGCCCAGTGCTCGGCTGGCTGGGCATCCGCTGCCCGGGGTAGTTGGGAGACGTGAGCGGCCGCGGGGGGTTGGGGGTAGGGTACTGGCCTGGCTGGGTGGGGAACTGGCTGTTTGGTCCGTATTGCTGGTTTCCATAGTTAGGCTGTGGTGGCAGAGAAAGGAGCAGGGAAAGGTCATCAGTGTCTGGAAGCCAAGCTGCCCACCGATGCTGGGGCCGCCTCCTCTCCTCTCCTCTGCCCCTGATGGCTGCCACCCACAAAACATCCACCCCGCCTGCAAAGAGCAACAGCTCAACCAGATGATGCCTGGGGCCCCTTTCTGCTCTGACATGCAGGGACATAACAGCTGGCCTGTCTTCTCAAGGGCCTCCCCTAGAAGCTGTCTTTCTGGAAGCCCCACGGCCCCGGGTACTCCCAGAGCCTCTTGTTCACACCATCAGGAGGGCACTTGATTCCAAAGCCCCCTTTGGGTTTCTCCTGGTGCTTGGTTTGTGACAGACAACAGGAGGCAGATCTGTAAAGGTGAGCCCCTGAATCTGGGAGGCTCTGTCCCCCTACCCCACACTGAGTAGAACACACTGATGTTGAGTTCTGGGTCGTCCATGCAGAGGTTGGGAGAACCAGGCTGGTGAAGGGACAAGACAACCCCTCGTGGGGAAGGCAACCGTTCCTGGGAGGGGCAGGATCACTGTCCTGGGAGAGCTACTCCCCACCCTCCAGTTGCCTCCTCATTCGTAAGATCAGGTGACCCTGGGGCACCCCATGTCATTCCATCCTGCAGAGTTGGTGCTGCTTCCCTGTCTGTTGAAACTCCTTGTCTATTTGCTATCTCTCTTGCCCTCTCGGCTCAGAGGTGCAGGAGACGGCTATGTCCCAGTGTCTGGCAGCGAATAGGCCAGCAATTAATACTTGCTCAATACATGAAAGAAGGGCAGAGAGTAAGCGGCGGAGGAGAGCCAGCTTTGAATCAGCAGTAAAGAACTCGGTGCAGCTCTCATTACTGCCCATGCGGCAGCTGCTCTGTGTTATGGTGGGATTTCTGTCACATCACTGCAGGACAGGAACTGGAAGCTGAGATTGTCCACCAGCAGAGTCCTGTGCGGGACCAGGGGACTGCCCCCAGCCCCTGCCCCAGGGTTCCAACAGCCTGAGAGGTTCTATGAGAGTGTATGTACTTAGAGATTCCAAGACAGGCTAAAGCTGTGTAGGCTGTGGCCCCTGGTGTCACAGCCCAGTATCAGGAACTGTGTAGCTGGGTAGCATCAGCAGTTCACAGGAGATGACTTAGTAAAGATAGAGAGCCTTTGGTGTGCCCTGCTGTGGCAGGCAAGAGGTGGGGAGCCAACAACGTACAGGAGCAGGGCTGACACCAGGCTGATGCTGGGAATTCTGCTGCCTCTTCTGGGGTCACCTCCTTGGGTGCCTGCAGTCCTGAGGCTGGACCTACAGATGCACTCCCAGCCCAGCCAGTGGGGACGCTGGGCTTCTGAGCACAGAGGGGGCTGAGAAGGCCCTGAACTCGTATGGGGACTGTATGGGAGTGGGATGCACAGGTCAAGGGCCCCTCCCATCCCCAAGGACAGCCAGGGCCTCAGGAGCTGCCATCCTTCTCCGGCTTCTCCCCGAGCTGGGGCCACCCTGGAGAAGGTCTGGGCTTGACCTTGTTTGACCCTGACCTCTCCTGTCTTGGACCCAGGGCACCTCCATCAGTGGCCAAGCCATCTTCTAGACCAAGGGAGCGGTGGATGCCGAGGGGAAGCACACAGACCTTCGATGAACTCGAGGTCTTTGGGCTCTAACCGCACGGTAAGCCCAAGCAGGAGGCACAGTTCTGAGAGGGGGAGGAGCCAATCTGAGGAGATGTGCAAGCAGACACTGGGAGATGCTTGGGATGGGCTCTATCCAGGTGAGGAATCAAGGTGGGCCTCCCGAGAAGCATCTCTGTGTCTTCTGCAGGTGAACTAAACCTTTACCTAGGTACCCACATAGGCCACTCACTGCCAACCTATTTTCTGAGTGCTCTCTGAAGGCCCTGTGATGCCTGCTCCAGGAAGTTCTTCTTCAGACCTCACACTGAGTTCCAAACACCCCATCGTGCATCATTCCTTTGTGGCTTCCGGCTTAGACCTCATCCTTCCGGCTGAAGTCCTGGCTCCTGGAGGACAGGAGGTGTGGGTTTGCTTCCCTTGGTCTTCCCCAATCCTGTGGCTGAGCGGGCCGGATAGCCTGATAGGCAGCCTCGCGCCTGGCAGAGCCCCAGGAACATGCTGCCTGCCTTCCAGTCACTTCTCTGAGATGCAAGGCCTTCAGATCACCACAGGGTTTTGTCTCCTCTCTCTCTCGGGTGAGATGCCCTCACGTGGGTGTGAGGAATGTGGACCCAAGATCTTAGTTCCTTAGCCTAAGTCGCCCAGCTACTGTCTGCGCTAAGACAGAAGAGAGTCCTAAGGGCGCTCACTGCTTGCTAAGTGCCTGCTCATGCCAGCCCCAGGGCGAGGAGCTCCAGGTACATCCCCTCATTCAAGACTTCCAGGCAGCCCCATGACATGGGCTGGATGGTCATGAAAGAAATAAACGGAGATTCCAGGAGAAGACATGGCTTGCTCAAGGTCTTCTCGATGGGACATGCCAGTGCTGACCTTGAACTCAGAAGCACCCGGCTCCTAAGACTCTGCCTTTTGGTTCAGGCTTCCTGAGGGTCACTCCACGCCCTTTTCAAGGTACTGCCCACAGCACCCGTGTCTTCAAGTCCCAGGTCCTCCCCGCTACCCACGCTGCCCGCCATCTGCCTGCTGCCAAACTCACCTCTCCAGGGTATGGCCTCTTTATGCTCTGAATGGGAAGGGACTGGGGCCGGGGGCCCGGGTACGTCTGCTGGGGCATCCGCTGCCCGTGTGTGCCAAAGGGGCTGATGCCGGGCGGCCGGGGCTGGTTCATGCCCATGGGAGGGCCGCTCATCCCCGAGGGTGTCATGCCAGCCGCCATGCTTGCGGGGTTCATGCTGCCCCCCATGGAGGCAGGCCCCCGAGGCCCGGGCTGGTTCATGAATTGGCTGTTATACGCCTGGGTGGGACCCATCTGGAAAGAGGAACAGACCTTCAACGGGAGAAGAAGAAAAAAAAAAAGAATAAAATGCCACATGCATTGAAAGTGCAGGGAAGGAGGGGTGGGGGAAGTGGGGGCTCAGGACTGGAGCTGGGGCTCTTTCCTGTGCGGCTGCAGCTGGAGACCAGGCTCCAAAGGACCACCGGCCGCCTGGGCTCACGGCTGCCCTCTGCAGGCCGCACAGGGAAGATGCAGCCCGAGGGGGGTTAAAGGGTGGGGCGCAGTCACTCCAATGCACAGGCGGCATTTCCAGGGAGGCAGGCAGGGAACAGGGAAGGGGGTGCAGGGGTGGGGAGGGGCATGGGAGGATGGAGGTGGATGAGGATGGAGGCAAGAGCCCCTTTCCTGGAAGCCCTGGCCCCGCACTTGTTTCTCAGCCAATAGATACACACCCTCTATCCATCAAGTCTGCCTATCTCTGCCCACCCGCCCTGCTGTCCCCAAACTTAAATCCCCAACCTCCACACCCGTCCTGCATTTCTGTGAGGGCTCCCCGTCTCCTCACACCCCATCCCATCCTTCTGAAGGTCAGAGCTGGGACCTGGGCAAAATCCACAAACGAGACAACTAGCGGAGCCCCAGTCTTCAGAGGACATCAGGGCACAGACTGGCGTCGAGGCTGCTTTAGACACAGCCTGCTCTTGGGTTAAGTGGGGGCCAGACTGCAATATGGAGCATCTTTCCCCATACAGAGACATACAGGTAACACGCAAAACCAATACAAGCTCCCAAACACCCCCACCACACTCATTCACACTGACACACCCACACCTCAACACATAACCCCTCCCTGTGCTTCTAGGAAAACCTAAATGCACCCTGACGCCATCCGCTCCTCCCAGCACACAGACACGGACAGCCCAACTCCGATCCCCGGGGCCGTCTGCTGAGTGGGCCAGGACTAGTGTGGCCCTTACCGGTCCATACTGGTTTATATCCTTATTCTGTGTTTCTTGCAAGGCTGCCACGGTGGCCGTAGCTGTGGCTGTGGCCGTGGCTGCTGCCGCCGCCACTGCAGCTGCTGCAGCGGCAGCTGCTGGCTGAGTGAAGTCAGCGGGTGGCCTGGTGTGTGGAGGGACACCCATGCCTGCAGGGGCATTTGGACCCCCAGGGTAACTGTGAGGGAGAAAAGAAGGGTGAGTTAGATGTTGCCTGAGCCTAAAGATGAACCCACGACCAGCCTTGGGTGGGGAGAGAGAGGTTGGGCCATTCCAGGCCCTCCTGCCCACAGCTCATGGAGCAGGGAGGTCTAGACTCACAGCCCAGCAGGGCCAGGGGCCTCCTGTGGGTTGTCAGTCCCTCAGCCACTTGGCAACCACCAAGTTGCTGTGTGCCTGGAGCCCCCTCTAGGTCCTAGTGGGTGCTGGCTCCTACACCCTAGGTCATGGTACTCTCGGCCACCGCAGTGAGCCCATTTCCTGGAGGAGGACACCGAGTCTCAGAGAACCTGAGCCACTGGCCCATGGCCCCCAGCAGGGGTGGCAGGATGGGGATGCAGCTATGTTTCACCAGGAAGCCCCACTGTACCTGGAAGGGCTGCAGTCAGCCCTGGGGACCTGGGGGGGTGAGTCCACAGGGCAGTCCTGGACAGGGCAGGATGGACAGTGAGGGGAGGACTGGGGCCTCTGCCCCACCCCACGTCCCCGGAGTGCTTCCTGCGGTTCCTTGCTGTCTCCCTCCCTTACTCCTGAGCCGCGGGACTCCAGTCCCTGCACACTTCGCCTCCACAAGCAGCGCGGCAGAGCGGACCCTCCTGCACCCCAGCTCTCTCGGTGTCTCCCAACTTGTAAAGGTGCGACGCAGAGCAGCATCATTGGGAGGAATGAGAAGGTTGTCCTTCAACCCCAAGGGCTGATGGCCCTCAGAACGCCACCCAGCTGCGCCGCATGGGACCTGCAGGCTGGCCCTGCTCACCTGGCCCCGAAGCCCCCGCTGCCGGGGTAGTTGGGCCGGCCGTACATGCTCTGCTGGATGTAGGGCTGAGTGGGGCCAGCCTTGGCTGAGAACTGCTGCTGCTGCCCAGCGAATTGTGGGGAGTTGAGGCCGGGGTTGCTGGTGGTCATGCCCGACGCCATGGGGTTGCCGCCTGGATTCATGGGGTTGTTGGCATTGGCCATAGGGTTCCCAAGGACCTGTGGGCAGAGAGAGCGGCTGTCACCCACGTGGGTACCCCAAGTGGTGTAGGGAGGGAAAAGGACAAATGGCAGGGGGTGGGGGAAGCATCAAAACACAGGGAGGACAACAGAGAAAGAGGAGGGGGAGGAAAAGGGCAGGGGGCTTTTCAATTTCCTCTGGGCATGAACTGCTGGCGCAGTACACAGTATTAGAAGCGGGTAACTCAGCCCGGAAGCGGGCTTTGTAGATAAGAACGTCAGCCCAGGGTGGAACAAGGTGAGGCTGGCCTGCACATGCTGCAGGTGGGAAAGGCCTGGACTTCTCAGTCTTCCCGTCCTACAAAGCAGCCTGGATGCCCAAGGGTCAGGCCCCACGGAGGCCCTGCACTGCTGCTCTGTGAGGGCCAAGGGAAGCCCAACCCTCTAGCTCTGGAGGGTGGCAGGGCCCTGGCCGAGGGGCTCCCTGTGGCCCAAGACTGCAGATAAAGGGCGCTGGTTCTCTACAGGGTGGCAAGTGGCCCTGAGCCATTCATGTGGCCAGGCGGCGGGAAGGAACGCGTGGAGGAAAGAGGAAGGAACAAGAGCGGGAGGCACGGCAGACGAGGGATGTGGGGTGCAGTCTGTCACGAGTTTTAGGCTCAATCTTTCGCTGAAATCTAACCCAGGCCATCCAGGGTCAAAGACTCCAGGTGTTGGGACCCTAAGGTCAATAACCTCCAGGAAGTTCTCCTGTTAATCCAATCTAAGTAAATGTGAGCCAGGAAAGAACCCTTTGCTCTCTGTCGGGTGAAAGCCATTGCCCCAGCAAGGCCCTAGAGCTGGGGCAGGGCATAGGGCCAGGTGCCATCCTCCTGGGGCAGGTGTGGGCCCATCCTGGGTAGAGGCGTGTCCACAGCTGGGTGTGCCCTGACAGCCGGTCTTTCCAGCAGGGGAAGAGCCTGGGAGAGCCAGCAGGGCTAGCATGGCAAGGTGACCATGATGGATGGTCCCGCCTGGAAGGAGCTGTGGCTGGGGGGGATGACAGGCTCTTACCTGGCTCTGGGATGTGTTGGTCACTCCCCAAACCGTGGTGACCACGGAGAGGGAGCCGGGAGGCTGGTTGGTGTTCTGCTGCCAAGGGACAGAGTCATAGGGGAATGACCCATCACTGCAGAGAAAGACAGAGGAGGGGCCTCAGGGGTGTTGCAGACACAGGCTCAGAGGGAGGCAGGCCCCATCACCCCACCATGCTCTGTGGCTCCTGGCCACTCTCCATTCTGGACCCCCTGAGCCTGGCACGGTGGCCTGTTGTGTAACAGTGACCAGCTCTCCCGGCATCACTGCGGAGGTGCCACCCCCCTGGCTGTCTGTCTCCTGTGAGACCAAGTCCACAGGTCATGCTATGGAAGAAGGGACCTGCAGCTCAGTTTAAGCTTTGCCTTCGACCACAAGCAGCTCTAAGAAGTTCTCCAGAAAGAGCCCTGGTTCCTTGGCACCAACTTCCCCTCAAAACTACCCATCCCTTCTCAGAAAGGGCTTCCCTGGTAGCTCAGATGATAAAGAATCTGCCTGCAACGCAGGAGACCCAGGTTTGATCCCTGGGTCAGGAAGATTCTCTAGGGGAGGAAATGGCAACCCACTCCAGTATTTTCGCCTGGGAAATCCCATGGACAGAGGAGCCTGGCAGGCTACAATCCATGGGGTCACAAAGAGTCGGACACGACTGAGCAGCTAACTTGCACTTCTCAGAAAAGGTCAGCAGGGCCCTGGTCTGAGTCTTGGCTCTTCCCTCCTCCTAAGCCCTCATGGTGAGTTGGCCGCCCTGCTCAGCTGACTTGGCCTTTGGAAGGAGGGTCCTCAAGTTGCTTTTTCTTCCCAGATGACAGGTACTGGCCTCCCTGCTGTGCTTCCTCCCTTGCTCCCACCCAAACTCTCATGCACATCCCACCAAACTAATCTCCCTCGGACACCTGAGACACAATCAAAGACCTTCAGTGGTTCCAGTGTTCACAAAGTCCCCACTCACACTGCAGAACAGTTTACCCCACTGACTAATCCCACCGTACCCTGCTTGCCACCTTGGCTCTCACTTCTCCAGGAGCCGACCCCCACCCCAGCCACTCCCCCACCTCCCCAGTCTCCTTTCTAGTACCAGCAGTAACCCACCTTGCTCAATGACATCTCCCCAGGAGGCCCCAGTCATCTGAAGCAAGACCCCATGCCCGGCCCGTCACATCAGAAGTGCTCAGTAATAGCTTTCTATTAGTTGCCATGGCACAGATGGAGAGTGAGGTCCAGCAGACCCCAGGGAGGGGAGCCGGGGCACAAGCTCGAGAAGGACCCGCCAGGGTCCCAGTCCCTGGGAGTGCTGGGCTGGGGCAGCCTATGCCCTGCAGCCCGTCCTTCGCTGACTTTTCTAGCACCTCTCACAGAGAGAAAATCCCAGAAGTGGCCCCAGAAAGAGAAGAAGCACCGAGCACCCATGTCTGTGCTACCACCTCTGCCCACGGCATTCCGACTGGGCTGAGGTCGGCAAGGCAGCAGGGGAAGCGGGTTCTGGAGGAGCGTGGCTTGCTAGGAAAGCACCTCATGCCTCTGACTTGCACCTTCATCACAGGAAGTCAGCAGAAGACCAACGCGCTCACTCACGCCTGGAGACACCTGAACCCTAGCAGAGCAGCCAGCTTAGGCCCTGGAGGTCAGACGTCCAGGAAAAGGCACAGGCCTGCAGGACAGAGGAGCAGAGGGCCCCGGGTTTGAGGGAGTGGGGGGTCTGAGCCTCGTGTACTGCTCCTTGCCGGGCAGGGCTCTCGGTCACGTTGGTCAAGTCAGGTCAGACTGAAGGGAGGTGTCACTGACTGCCCATGCTTGCTCCTCCCTTGCCCCTGGCTTCCTTCCTGTCTCTGTTCAGAAGTCACCTCACTGGAGCTGCTGCCCTGACCTCCTGGGGAACAGCAACTCCGCCCCTGTTCCCTTTTCCTCTCACTCTCGTCTGTTTTTTTTGGTACCCTGGGTACAAGTCCTGCCCCTCCCTGGTTCGGGGACCCAGTGCGAACTTCCAAGGCTGTCTGTACTCAGTCTCCTCATCTGTTAAATGGGCGTAAGAACAACACCTACCCCCACTCCCATTCTATTCGGTCTTCAAACTGCAGGTCATGACACATGAAGTGTGGTGTGACATTGAACCAGCATGAGGGGGAAAACGGAGGGAATAAAATAGGAAGCTATCCAGTGTGAGCACAGAGTAAGGAGGAATATCACCCTTCGAACTGACTTCCTGGTGTTACACATGAGCACACACGTACCCTGGATCATGGGGTAAATCTGCGCGTTGCTGAAATTCTCAGGTGTGTGTGTTAATTTGCTTCAGTCACGTCTGACTCTCTGCGACCCTGGGGGCCACAGCCCTCCAGGCTCCTCTGTCCATGGGATTCTCCAGACAAGATTACTAGAGTGGGTTGCCATGCCTTCCTCCAGGGAATCTTTCTGACCCAGGGATGGAATTCAGCCTCTTATGTCTCCTGCATTAGCAGGCGGGTTCTTTACCACTAGCACCACTTGGGAGCCCGCTGGTCTCAGGCAGGTAAGTCCGAACACAAGCCTCCGTGGCCTAAGTCTGATGATGTGGCTCTAAGAGGAGACTGCAAACAAAAAGTCTTTCTTAACTGGAAAGTGACACTAAGTGACTTCAGCATTACTCATGATTTCTGAGAGGAAAACAGTGGGCCTAGAACTGGGGGGTGAGGAGCTCTCCTCAGGGAACCAGTCCGTCTGCCTGCCTTCTCCCTCTGCAGCCCAGATGTGATGTGGGTCAGCGGAAAGGAAGTGAGGCCCAGATGCACAGGCCAAAGGTGACCGACAGCTCACACTCTCTACACCTGGGGGTGCTGCTGGGGGGCCTGAGAGCCTGGGCAGGATGGAGAAGCACAGGAGAACAAGCAGAGCCTGCTCCTCGGCACAGCTGGGCTGGAAGCAGCCCTGCCCTCCCAGGAGGTCGCTGGGGATCCCAGCGTAGCACCCAGTCCCAGGGCTGCCGTTCCAGTCTCACAGGGAGGCCGCACAGGCTACAGTTTTAAACAACAAAGAGGAGACCCCTGGATACCCTGCCTCCTGTGGAGCCCTTACCCTACATGCGCCGGGACTAAACTAAATGGAGCAGAGCCCAGGCCGAAGTCCGTCCTCTCTCCCCAGAATTCCTGCCCCACAAACTCCCATCAGCCCTCCAGGCTGAATCTGCTTGTGGCCGAGGTTCTTACCCAGCAGTCAGGAAGCAGGGCCCCTGGGAGCTCCCCACGAGCCACCAGCTGCTGCCTCACCACCTCAAGCGGGGAGGCCCCGGCTCAGCGGGATACAGGCCTGTGAACAAGCTCCCAACTGCCCTGCAGCTTGTGGGTGGGCCTTGTGGGCGGAGACCGGCTCCTTCCTGTTTTGTCCCCTCCACCCCAGGCTTAGTGAGAAGCAAACTTAACCCGGGTTCCCAAAGTGGGCATCCCACTGTCTGGCTGGAGGGTTCACCCCAGAGCCCAGATGCAGACCCAGTGTGTGTGGGGGACATGTATGTGTGTGTGCACACAGAGGGGCCCCGCTGGCATGTGCGTGCGTGGAGGAGGAGACGGGCACCCGCATGTAGGGGTGGTCTCGGGGACTTGCTCGCCCCCACTCGCACCTGCTGCAGAAGCAGAAGTGGCAGGCGCACCGACACGGCTGTGACTCATCTCCTGGGGAGACGGCGCCCGCTGGCGCGGGGGAGCTGCTCGCCCCCACAGGCCCATGGTGGCAGTCAGCCCTGCCGACGACGCCTCTGCCCAGACTCAGACACTGCTGTCGGGGGAGGGGAGGAGGCCCGCTTGGCTCCCGGGGCCCCAGCATGAAGGTCAAGCCAGGCTCCTGGGTCCAACCAGGGTGGGAGGGGCTCAGGGCAATGAAGAGGAGGTCAAGGGGTCTGGGGGTGCCCTGAGGCCGTGTCCCTCCTCCGCAAGCACTATTTCACCAGTATGTGTGCTCAGCCCGGGTCGGAGGTCCCTGGCATTTCAGAGCCGCTCTCCTCCTGTCCACAGCTGATCTCAGTTCAGAGGGAGGCCCCCCAGGATCTGAGAACCCACTCTAAGTAGTCCTGCCCAGCTCTGCGCACCTCCAATCCGGCATGGCCTGGTCTCAGGCCATAAGCCACAGTCCTGACCAGCCAAACCTGCCCCACCTGCAGAGGCACCGACGCCAGAAGCCCTAGTAGCCTCAGCAGCGTTCTACCTGCCGAGCAGCTCCCGACCTAGCGCAGCCACTCCCCTGCCCCTGGGCCTCCAGGTGTAGGCCTGGGGTGCTCCATCCTTGCCTTGAAACGTGTCACTCACCTTTAGTCTCTTCCTCCAAAGGCCGCCTCTAGCAGGAAGCCCTCACCACATCCACGGACCTGAGCTCCACTTGCTCCTCATATGCTTGGGGCCCGAGTACCTCCCTGCCCTTTTCCTTCTGCCCCAGGAGCCCTGAGTTCTCCGGCTACCTGCGCCTGGCATGGTGTCTTCACACACCTGCAGGGCTCAGGAAGCCTCTACTAACCAAAATGCCAAAGAGAAACACCACCCCTCTGTGCCAGCCCCCAGAGCGATGTCTGAGGATCAATGAATGCATTCTCTCATTCAGCCCAACTGCTGACCACCTACAGTGCACTTGTGACCCCATGGGCACTGCCACTCAGGAAGGGAGAGGCCCTATCCTCCAGGGAGGGGGACAGAGGAAAGCTAATGAAGTGGCTACCCTCTCACGATGCCTCCGTGTCCACTGAGGCCACCCCTCACCACGCCCAGGGATAAGAATGGCCCCTCTCTCAGAGGCGGTCATGAGGATTTAGTGAGCTCACATGGGTAAGGCAAGGCCCAGCACACCTCCTGCGGCCTGAAATTACTGGCTGCTAGTATCGTTATTATGATTCACTGAGAGGCTTTTACATGCAAGGAACTGTGTGAAGGGACTTTCATCCAAGAACTCATGTGATCCCTTGAAGTGGGCTCAGCAGATGCCTCTCATAGGATCTGAGGCTCCCAGTCTCCCAGGGCTAATTGAGGGCAAGGCGGACAGTGGGTCTGGCCAATGCTAAAGGAAATCAACCCTGAATATTCATCGGAAAGACTGATGCTGAAGCTTCAATACTTTGGCTACCTGATGCAAAGAACTGACTCACTGGAAAAGACCCTGATGCTGGGAAAGATTGAAGGCAGGAGGAGAAGGCGACGACAGAGGATGAGATGGTTGGATGGCATCACTGACTCGATAGATGTGAGATTGAGCAAACTCCAGGAGATGGTGAAGGACAGGTCAGCCTGGGGTGCTACCGTTCATCGGTGGCAAAGAGTCGGATCCGATTTAACTGAACACCAACATGGAGCTCAGAGTCCAGTAAGGTGGCACTTCCCTTTACAAAGATGGCAATGATGCAAGCAAGCACACATTACAAAGGCGATCCAGAAGTCCATGAGAACTCCAAGAAGGGGCAGAGCTTCCCAAAAATTCCTGGGGAAGTTGTCTTTCAGAAGCCACCCAGTGAGGGCATACAGGGGACATAAAGTTATGCTTCAAAGACTGGCTGCAGACGAAACCCAAACAGTGTCCCAGGAAAAAACACTTTAATACATCACATCACTAGCTTTGGCCTCGACTGAGTGTATTGGCAGATATTCAAGGGCTCTGACTAAACTTTTTTTAGCTAATGTTCAAATGGCAGAGGGAGGCCTCTCAGTCCAGTGGTTAACTAGGCTCTGAGCTTAAGATTCTTTGAGGTCAAACCTTGACTATGGTTGGCCACTGATGATTCCTGTGACCTGAGAAATGTTACTTAAGTCAGCCTCAATGTTCTCATCTGTAAAGTGGGACTAATACTCTCTTAGGATGAAACATGCAAATACAGGTAACGTTTAGCCCAGTGCCTCGCAGTCAGTCGCTGCTCAGCAGTACCTAGACCTTTCTCTCCATTTCTCCAGCTCAAATGGGATCAAAGTACTCAGATGTATTTGATGATACAATGATGGCGCTTAGAAGTTTTGCAAATAGGCTATCAATGGGAGGGGGTGTTATTATCATTCCTGCCTGCTGAACCTGTGTTCCAAGCCTCCAAGGCCTTCCTCAGGGTGCCTCTGCCTTTCTCGATCTAGCAAACTCCTATCCATACTTTGAAGCCCAGCCTGGATGTTCCCTTCTGTGACTCTCCAATGCAGAACACCAACGGCATTTTCCCCTATTCCTTCAGCACTTTTTTTTTTTTTTAAATATATTTTACAAAAAGCTCTTCACACTGCAGCTACAGCAGACAGTTTATCTGTCTGTTTGCCAGCCCCACGGGCACTGACCAATGTTTGCTAAATTTGAGAAAATGAGTAAAGAGGGAACTATGACCGTCAGTTCTTGGGCACCTCCTGTGAAAGTATCTACACAGACATTCAAGGAGGGAAGAAGAAGGGAGGGCTGAGTTATTTCTTCCCTTGCACTTCTAACAGCCACTTTATTTGGAGGAAATAACAAATTCCTATTAAGGGTATTGTCAGACCCTAATTCATTTCCCTGATCTGGCTATATCGGTCCCATCTCTGCGCAAGGCTGTAACATTACCACTAATGAAACACCAAGCCAGTGAGGAGCTGAAGCTCCCACCCTCTTTAATTTAGGGGAACCATTAACAGCGCTCTCCATCATCACAATTACTGGGGACCACTTCCTTCCCTCCCTGCGGTGAAACTCGGAGAGGAACTTGTGCAGCTAACTGCATACTAGAGGGTTTTAAATTTTTTCCAGAGGAAGGAGGAAAGGAAAAGATCCTTGCATCTTGGCAGTCTGAAACTGATGAAGCAGGATTTATAGATCCTCCAACCTCCCTTTCATTGCTTCTTTTTTCCTGGGGGTAAGAGGGGGATCTATAACAAACTGAGCTTTTGGTGTGGCTGTGCAAAAAAAGAGCTAAAAATGAAAGCGGTGAAGGCGGTGTGATGGTACCAAGGAGAGACAAGCACCGGGGTCAGCTTTACTAGATCCCTTCTTTGTTAGCTGGCCGTGAATGAGGACATTTGAGTCTGGTGGCACCCGGCTGAGGGTTCAGAGAATAAAGACTAGTCCGTGGAGCGACCTGTGCCCAGGCATGGTGACAAGCATGTTGTTAAGTCCTGTGCGGTGGTTGTTCCATTTTTACACATGAGGAAACTGAGGCAGAGAGAGAGATTACAGAACAGCCCAAAGTGACCCACCTAGGAGACAGCAGGGCTGAAACTAGAGGCCCAGCAGCTTGGCTCCAGGGCGTGTATGCCACCTGCTGCACAGACAGCAGCCCTGGGCCTGCCCAGGGCCAAGGGGAGCCCCAAGGCCCCTCTCAAGAAACCCCTCCAGGAGCTGCAAACCCCTCACCTGGAAGAGGAAGGGTGGCACCCCTTGGTCTTGGAGGCTTCCCCAGCTCTGGTGGACTTTGATTGTAATCAAATTAAGAGTGTAAACAAGATTTATTAGGCTTTCAATTACCTTCATGACACTGATTTGCATAAGGACAATGTGTTAATCACAATGGCTTTTTGAGTCACTCATTAAAAATCTAGAAGAAGGCAGAAATCTTTGCAGGCATCATGTCTGGGTCACCGCAGGGACTATTAAGGGATCCTGCTGCCTGGCCCCCAAGGCCTGAGGCCCCAGCTGCCCTGGACTGACCTTTCCAGGGTCCCTTCTATGCAGCAGTCTGTGGGCGTCTGGAAAGTGGAAGGACAGCCGGTCGACAGTTCAGTGGTCAGGACCAGACAGGGACGAACCCACAGTGCTCCACAAACCACTGAGCTCCAGCCAGACATGTGGGTACCCAGGATTCCTCCCAACTGCCGACATGCTCAGAAGCTGGTTCCAGAGGTTAGAGGCACAGGCTCCGACTCACAGAGTGATGCTGCAGTGCCGACCTCCATGGCCTGTAATGGATGTGACCGTGATGCCTGAACTACAGATATACAGCAGTCACAGCCTCCCCACCCAACAGCCTGGGACTTCGAGCATCTTGGCTCCCTCACCCTTCCCTGTTTGCTTGTCCTCAGAGAATTCAGACAAGGACCCTGAGTCTTGGAACAGTCACATACCTCCAAGTACCGAATCATGAACATGCAGGGTCCCTAAGCTCACCCCCACCCAAAGTTTCCTTAATGAAAGGCAGAAAGGAGGTTCCTCCCTCTAAGTCACCTGACACAGCTGTGGAGGAGGGCAGGCATAGAGTTTCCTTCTGTGACAGTACCTGTCTTTCTCTTCCACTTCCTTTCCTTCTCGTTTGGGAAATTACAGGAGGGACTTAGAAGGTGAGGCACCCCAGTGGAGTTTCTCTAAAAATGAGAGACTCACCACCTGGAGGAAATTCACGAAGTTATAGGCAGAGAGCAGCCACTCTCCAGTCACAGGCCACAACGTGCCCTCGGAACAGCTCTGGCCTGAAGGGACATGGGTTGGACCTTGTTCAACAGATGACACTTCTTTCTGGTCTCAACTGCCCCACTATAAGTTGGGAAATGGGGCGAGGTGTGGATCAGGATTGGGTTAATGACTAGAAACCATGTCACTGGTCTTGAATGGCCAGCGGGGAGGAGGGTGAAGGGCAGAGCGCTGTGTGTGGTTCCCTGCTCTGTCCCTTCCTGACTGTGCATTCTTGGGGAAGTCGCTGTCCCACTCTGGGGTTTCCCTCCCAGTTCTGCCACAGGAGTGAAGGATATTGCCCAGAATGCCCATTGCCTTGCTGTGCTGCTATTCATCAACACTTAGCAAGTCTACCCGCAGGCAGAGCTCTCCCTTCTCTCAGAGGCCACTGCTTTGCCCTCTCTAGCACCCCATGGGCATGCACAGGAGGCTGAAGCGGGGGTGGTAGCAGAGCACTGGGTGCCAGACAGACAGTGGCTCTTCAGTCACAGCATTTCTTTAAAAAGCCAGTTCGAATTCTGGAATGCCATCCAAGTCCTTCAAGGTCAAGGTCCACCTCCTCTGGGCAGCCTCTTGACTGTGTCAGCCTGGCCACCTTCCTCCTGCTGCTGCTGCTGCTAAGTCACTTCAGTCGTGTCCGACTCTGTGCGACCCCAGAGAAGGCAGCCCACCAGGCTCCCCTGTCCCTGGGATTCTCCAGGCAAGAACACTGGAGTGGGTTGCCATTTCCTTCTCCAATGCATGAAAGTGATAAGTGCAAGTGAAGTCGCTCAGTCGTGTACAACTCTTTGCGACCCCATGGACTGCAGCCTACCAGGCTCCTCCACCCATGGGATTTTCCAGGCAAGAATACTGGAGTGGGGTGCCATTGCCTTCTCCACCTTCCTCCTAGAGAACCCCAAAGCCAACCTGTCACCAAACCCTAGCTTTGCCTTGATCTGCCAGCTCGCAATTTTGCCTCACCAAGTCTTTCTTCCCCAACCAGCAAGAGTCAGCTCCTGGAGCAGAGACCCCCTTCATCTATCTGTTTAACCCCAGGACCAGGCAGTCTCATGCTTTCAGCTCAACTCAGCAAAGACCTGGCCAAAGGCTGGCTGTGGTCATGGCCAGGCAGGTCTGTGGCAGGTCTCCAGAGGAGCAGGCCTGCCATCAGCAGCAGCAGCTTTACTGAAATGGCTCAGAGGACGGGTGGCTGAGAAGGATGTGGGATGTGGGATGACGAGACGCAGGACGATTCTGGCAGGACAGGGAGTTAAGGAGCCAGAAGGTAACAAGGGTAAATGCAAAGGGTGTGGCTTGGATCGCAGCGCCTGTGCTCAGTGGCTGGCAGCACTCAGCCGGAGAAGACCTGTGGCTTCTAGCCAGGCCGGGGTCAAGCAGGCGAAGGTGGATGAAGGAGGGTTTGGCCTCAAGAGTGGTGGGTCTCAACCACAGGTGGTATCTCTGTCCTTTAGACGTGTGAAAGTCCTTTAGCAATGCCTGGGGTGGGGGGGTCACATAGGAACTGAGTGGGCAGGAGCCAAGACGTGACCTGCCCCACAAAGTCCTGCACCATTAAAAACTACCCTGGCCCAAAAGGCCAATAGTTTCCCACCCCCAGAAACACCCACAGAAGGGGGCTGCTCTAAGCGACTGAGCTGTCAGACTGAGGGTGCGATGAGGCAGTGACCCTGAGAGGGGGTGAGGGGCTAGGTGGTGAAAAGCACTTCGCAGTGAGGCAGGGAACCAACCCCCATCCTGCCCGAGCAGGTGCTGGACCCGAGGAGCTCTAAGCGCCCCTTCTGGCTCCAAGAATCAATTGCCTCTAATTCGATTTATGAGCATGGCCAGTACCCGACTTCCCGGCAGCGCCTCTATGGTGTGACCCAGGTCTCCTGCAGCGCACTCTGGGCTGCAGGTGCCACGGTCAGGCCTGGTAATGAGTGTGGAGTGCCGACTGCAAATGCCCCTCCCTGTGGTCAGCAGGGACTCACACTGGGAGAGCAGACCGCACAGCAGGCCCTGCTGTTCCAGGGTCAGCCTGCAGAGCGCTCTGAGAGAACAGCCCTGCTCAGCGAGGGACCTGCGAGATAATTAACTAGGACACGGGCCGGTCCTGACCATGTGCTCCCTCTGGGGTTGGTGGAGGGCAGACTGGCCAGTTCCTCAGTGCCTGCTGCCTCTGGCAGGCCCAGTATCACCTGTGACGCTGGGTTTCCATAGCCCTGCCCCTATGTTGAAGGTCCAGCCTCCCTTGACTCCTGCCTGGGTGGCCTTCAGCCCAGTGACCTTCCTGAATCCCTTCCAGACCTGCCTGTGATTCTGCTCAGGAAAGAGGGAAGGCTCTGGATTTAGGGATACTAACTTTCTACCGAAAGTCTAGAACCTAAAGAAGAGACAGCTCTCCACCGAAGGGATCAAGCAGTCAGGCTGGATAAGATGGCACTTTCAACTTCTGTTTTGATGGTGGACAAATAGCACTCACCCATGAGGATTTAAAATACGACACCCGGATTTTAGAAAATGTACTGCCCTCCTGACTATTCAGGGGCCCCACCCCGGTTCTCTGACCTGGGGACATGTCCAAGGAGACCTGGGGGCCCGAGGGGTGGCTGTCCAGCACCCACGCAAGCGGCGCCTGGCCCCAGCCCGGGTGGCGCACGCCCACTCACCTGTGCGACAGAGTGGGTTTCATGGAGCTCATGGAGTTGAGGGGGGGCTGCATGGGGAGTTTCCCGGGGGGGTCGCTCTGGCGGCTCTTCTGATGTCGGAGCAGCAGCAGGCGGCCGAGCTCCTCGCACCAGGAGGACAGCAGGGCTGCAAGGAAGGACAGGATGGTCAGCGAGCTCGTGACTGGCCACCGCGCCTTGCCGCGCCTGGCCCACCTCGCCCACCCAGGCTGGGCGCTCCCCACGCAGGGTTTGCCCCCAGCTTGACACAAGTATTCTAGCCCTCTCAGTATTCTTGCCTGTATAGCGGGATAAACATCTGAAGGAAAGAGGACCGAAAAGCTGCTATTGCTGAAGGAGAAGATCAGAGGAGGGCAGAGTGTAACGGCAAAGAGGGGAGAGTCAAGACGACGGAGAGTAACGCAGAGGCAGGGCCAAGGTGAGGCCGGAGGCCAGGCACAGACCGGCGTGTGCCCAAGTTAGGAACTGCTGGTTGCCCCCACACATCTCAGTGAGGCCCACACCCTTGGACTCTGGATAGTCAGCTCAACATGGCTTCCTCTCCATGAGTGGGACCCCAAAATCACAAGGTTTAAACAAAATCTGGATCCTTCCTAGAACCTGTTGCTGTTTCCAGGAGTGTTTGCAGAGTTCTCCTTTCCCCCAAAGTGCCTGGAAGAACACAGGTACACCCACCTTCCAGGCAAACCCGTGATGGGTCCCTGTGCTACTGGGCACAGACGCTGGAAAGGACAAAGCATTTCCAGGGCACAGGGTGGCCCGGGGGTGGGGCAGGGGCCGAGCCAGAGTCTGCCGGGGGTACCAAAGGCAGGAGCACAGGAGAACGCTTCACATCCAGGCTTGGGGAGGCCTCAGAAACTAGGAAACGCTACCAGAATAAGCTAGGTGTTGGGGGATGAGAGAACAATTCTACTTCATCCTGAACTGTGCCAGTGAGGCCACCAGAGGCCACAAGCACCCTCAAGGTCAGTGTTTCTGGCCAGTCCAAAAGCTGAGGTTTGGGGAAGGAGTCAGAAATCAGGAAGGCTGGGTTGTCAGCACCTCGCTGCGTGATCCTAAGGAACACACAGACCCTCTCGGGCCTCGGTTTGCTGGCAGGGAAAAAGGAGTCATGACTGACGCCCTGTCTTTCCTCCAGGGCTGTGGTCAGGGGCAGAAGGGGACACTGTGGAGACTGTGGCCACAAAATGGGTTGATCACAGCCCAGCCAATGCTCTGCTCCTGCCGTCAGTAATCAGTCACACTAATTACTGTTCTGAGGAGTTCTAAGGAGTCGACCCCGTCAAGGAGTCAGGAGCCTTCTGAAGCAGGACAGGACGCACAGCCCCCTAGCCCATCTCCAGGGTCTGCCATCTGAGCACTGTGCAACATGCTTGTGTGTCCTTTTCTTGAACCCATCCCCTGTGATCCACGGTATTAGCTGTTCTCCCCATTCTACAGATCAGCAGACTGAGGCTCAGACAGAGGAAGTCACCCGCTCACAGCAACCACTGAGGGAGGGGCAGACACTCAGATGGTGCCCCTCCTGTGTATCCTGGTGGGTGCAGCCCAAGGCTGAACCAGAGTGTGGGGGAGAAGATGAAACTCTTCAAAAGGCCCAAACTGGGGCTTCCCTGGTGGTCCAGTGGTTAAAAGCCCCACCTGCCACTGCAGAGGATGTGGGTCTGATCCCTGGTGGGGGAACTAAGATCCCACATGTCACAGGACAACTAAGACCCAACATAGCCAAATAAATTAAAGAAAAAAAAGGGAGGGGGGGCCCAAACCAGGCAGCCACGGTCTCCAGCGCCCTGACTCAATGAGAAACTCCTCCTGCTTCTTCTGAGTCACACCTTTTACCGTGTTCAGCGGGCGATGGGGGAAGAAGCATAGATACACAAGGCCCTGGAGAGACGGCACAGGGCTGCCAGTTCAAACCACCCAGACCTTGGATAGGCTCCCCTAGTAGCCCAAGGCCCGGAGAGGCAGGCTGGGCCCCTGGCCCAGGGAGGCTGTATCAGGAGTGTAGAGAGTGGGGCCTGGCATCTTGAGGGGCAGCAGGCTCTTTCCTGCCCCTCACCGGGTGGGCAGGGGCCAGGAGGCAGCTTTTAGGACCAGCAGGAGAACACTGTCCATCCAGCCGTGCTGAGTGCTGGCTAGGAGGGAGGTGCTCACGCTCCCAGGGGCCCGCTGGGGACGGAAGGGCGAAGGAAGGGTGGTGGTTCTTGTGGGGATGGGGTGGGGTGGTGAGGGGTCCTGCCGGCATCACTGAGTATGTTTGCCTGGCCTGTGTGGTGGGCAAAGATGCTCAAAGAGGCAAGAGAGGCTGACATACAATCTGTGCCCTTCCCAACTGGGCACCTGTTTCCCCCCCTCCAGGAGAGGGGATCAGTGGCCGAGCTGTGTGTAAGAGCTGCATCCTGCCCCCTCTGGGGGCCTCACCATGCCACCACCTGCTCAGGGAGGAGGGTGCCAGAGAGGAGAGGCCCCCACCCTGGCTTTTGTCTGCCCAGAAACCACGGCAAAACGCCCCCCATGCGGGTGCCCAGCAAACATCTGCCACAGCTGGAGCGGGAAGCGGCCTATTCATCGAGGCTGGAACAAACAGAAATGAATTTCCAGATTGCTCCATTCTTCTCCCAGGCCCCTAGTTACCGCTTCTTGTGCGGGGGGGCACCGGGCATCTGGAACCTCATTTGCACGCCAAGCACGAGGCCCAGCGGATCACAGCGACGGAGGGGCCGCTCGGCTGCCAGCACAAAGGATGGCCGCAGATGGTGCCGCCTGCTGCCTGCCCTGCCCACGCTGCCCCTCCTGGCCCGTGCTCCTCCTGGGGGCCACCGAGCCATGGGAGGGGCTGGGGCACCTCGGGGGGCCTTCGGAGCTTTCCTCCAATGTCACAAGCCACTCCCCCATTTGGTCAAGGACGGCCCTTGTCTTCCTATTGCTAGCAGAGTGGTTTTCCGTAGAGAGAATAAAGGGAATGGTGTAGAGGGGCCTGGGATGCTGTGAGCAGATGTGATGTGGGTATTAGGCGGCCCCGACACAACACAGATGCCAGGACAGCCACATTCCTACAACCAAGAGGGAAAGGACCGGGAGCGAGGCAGGCACCACCCGTCACCCCCTCGGCCTGAGCGGCCAGCTGGCAGAGGCCACGCGGGCAGATGCAGACTGGAGAGACACAGGGTAGGCTCTCATCATGGTGCAAGCCAACACAAGCCATTCCGAGGCAAATGCTGGTTAGTGATAACACGTGGGGATTTGCAGCCACAAAACCAGAGACTCAGGAGGACAGACAGACAGAGACAGGCAGGGGATTATACAAGGACAGACAGACAGCCTGGCAGGGTGAATGTCTGGGTGTGCGTCTGTGGGTAGGCCTGGATCTGGGCTGTCTGTACACGGCTGAGTTGAGCATGCCTCTCTGATGAGGTGATACCAATGTCTACAATACTCCCAGGAGAGGGGAGGAGAGGGGACAACGGTGAGCAGGCTGTGGACGTGATGACTAAGTGTCCTGGCTCTGGGGTTCCACAGACCCGGCTTGAACTGTGCCCTGACGCTCTCTAGCTGGGAGATTTCACACTGGCTGCTTTACTGCTTGGAGCTCAGTTTCCCCATCTGTGAAATGGATTTTTATAGGAGCCGCCCACCTCAGAGAGTGGATGTAAGCTGTAAATCAGTGCTGTTAGTCAACCAAAAGAGAGGGAGGGTCGGCGGAACATCCGAGCAGAAGCCAAAAGAGAAGCAGGGTTGGCGGAGGCCCAAATGACCCGTAACTCACAGCAGCCCCAGGAAAACCACCACTCGATCGCGCGCCCACCTCTCCCTTCACACAGCACCTGGGTAGCTGGTGAGGTACGGACCCGACGATCATCCCAGCTCGCTCTCTACCGCCCATGTGAGACCTTGAGCAAGTCACCTACGTTCCCGTGCCTCAGCTCCCTCATTTCTAAACGGTGGTCGCGGTAATTCTACTCCCTGTCTCACAAACCAGCTGTCAGGATGCTGGTCAGGTGCTGAGTTACCACCATGCAGTGAAGGAACAGCATCGGGCACAGCGTAGGTGCTCTACGTATGTTTGCTACAAAGATGATCAGTATTATTGACCTTGGTAGGTAGATAAGCAACCAACAGGATGGGCTTTGGTGTCTCTGTCCACCTCTGACCATACAGCAGCAGCCCCAAGGGGTCAGTGGAAGAGAAAGGGGATTCCAGCCGGGGAGAAGACAGACAGGTTGCCCTCTCAGAACTCCCACTGCCTGCATGTGCCTCTACCGCTTACCCGGCAAGCCACAAGGGACACTAGGGTTCCATGGGCTTAAACAACCAAGTCATCTGCCAGCAGCACGTGTCTTACAGTCGAGGCCACAGCATGGCGTGACGGGTGCTGTGTTTTCCTTTCCCAGTGGTACATCAAACAGTGGTGTGTGTGACAAAGGGGGCTGGCTGTCTCCTATTCCTGGGACCCAGGAGACGTGTCTAGGGGCCCCTGCACCAGAGGGTGCTATGGTGAGGTGGCACAGACATCTACGGAAGAGAAGTGGAAATGAATGTGGGGTCTGAGAATCACATAGGACACAGGAAGCAGATCTGAGGAAGGGCATTGGGGGAGAGCCCAGTTCCTGATATTTGCTCCCCAAGAGCTCCCTGGCTCCTGCCCCTACAGCTGGCAGCCACCACAGTGTCCCTTAGAGACCAGTAAAAGGAAACCAGATGTAGAAATGAGGGGAGGTCTGGCGTGAAGCTCTGGGGCATCTTAGTCCAGGCCTGTCCGAGATGTGGCCCGCCTGGAATCAGTGACAGGCCCTGTGTTTGCCTCTGACTGCAGCTCCCGGCAGAAGAGATGCCCAGGCTGGGCTGGTCCGATGGACTAGTGTGGGGCTGCCAGTCTTGAGAGAGGCGGCAGAAGGAAGGGGCTGCATGGCTGGATCTGGGAACCGTCGGGGCCCCAGGTAGGGAGGGTGGATCTGTAATCTCCAGCCCAGCAGAGTAATCGGCAGACAATGAGTCACTTGCGGGTGGAGGGGAGGCAGAGGCTGGGGTCTGGGAGTCAGAGCATCAAAGGGGCAGATGAGCTTGCCTAGGCACATGCGAAAAAACTGCCCCTTGCCAGGCAGGGCTTGGGCTTAAAAAGGAGCCAGAAACCATAGGCACTCGTGTGGCCACACACACACACACACACACACACAAAAGGCGTTTGTTCCCTATGAAGGCAAGCAGAGGGATATTAAGACAGTGAGAGGCCAGGATATTCAGTCCTGGTGAGGTCTGGGAATGGGGAAGGGATGGGAGCAGCTGTGGGGGGATGCAGGGAGGATGAAAGGCCGTCTGGGGAGGAGGGTGCAGAGACCTGGATGTGCGGGCCAAGCAGGAGAATTATCAAATGTGCTGCAGCCTGGGGAAGCTACATGCAAAATGAAACAAAGGCGTATTAAGTATCAAAGAGCATCTTAGCGGCTAAAAGGCTGCTGGAGAACAGAGGAGCTCTGAGTGTGTGAGTGTGTGAGAAGGAGGGCTTCTGAGACTCAAGGATGAGGCAGGGCTCGGGGTGCCCAGGAGGCATATCTGCCAGGCAGCAGCCCCTCAAATCGTGCTTTTGGAGGGGGCTGGAGAGGAAGAGTCAGAGTGTGGCAGAAAGGGCCCCTGGGAATATGCAAACGGAGTTCACTGTGCAATGAAATATACTAATGATACATTTTCAAAACGTTTCCATACATTAGCTTACTACATCCACACAAGACCCTCTGAAATGGCAGCAGGAGCTCAGTGGTCCCTCTCCCAGCAGGGAAGACTGGCCATGGGCTGTGCCTGGTGAGTCAGGGCAGAAGAACCAGTCCTCCATGCTGGGCTCCTCCCCACCTCTCCTCCTTTCCTCCCTGCCACAACTGAGTTCCTATTCCCGGATCCACTCGAATTCCCCAGGATCACCTCAAGCCACCTCGGGAAGATGGGCACGCCACCCCGCCCCACCCTTGGGTCACTGCAGCCTGATTATCTTTGCAGTCTGCCGCCTCTGCTTCTTGCCTGTTCCAATCACCTTCTGCAGCGTCGTCCTTTCTCTCCCGAATGATGACAAGTGCGTTCTATCATTAATCTCAGTCTCCAGTCCCGCCTCCTGCCAACCCACACGCTACAAGGCGGCCGGAGGAATTTTTCCACAAATGTATGCTGTTCACCTCTTTCCAGTCTGTGTCCCCAGAGGCTGCATAGGGCCTGGGAGACAGCAGAGGCCCAGAAAATATGCTGATTTCACTGAGAGTCAGGCTACCTGGGGAAAGTTGGGGAGCAGGGTGTTCTACAGTGAGAGCGTGAACCCCGAGGGCCAGGATAGGATTCCAGGGGTTTGCTTCTGCAACCCTGGCCCCCAGCACAGGCTACGAAGCCAACACACCACTAACAGATTAAAATGTACTGCATCTACATTACCCAGTGTGCAGAAGACAGGCGAGACAGTCAGACACTGGACACACTGCATCTGAGACCCAGTCGATCAGGCTCATACACGTGACCTGGCATCCTATAGCTTTTCAGCCTGCCAGCAGCTCCCCATTCCTCAGGGTCAGGGACCCAGTTCCAGGAGCACCAGCCCTGAATGCAATCTGATTCACCATGTGTCCGGGTTGCTGCTGTCATCAAACAAAACCTACCACCAAGTCAAGTGACACCTGATTGTGACATGCACACCCCATCAGCCGACCACGCCCAAATAGGGAACGAAAGGTAAGCAGATGATAGAAACAACACCCTTTCGTTAATGCAGAAGAGCCAGCTGTGGGCACTGTGTTCATGTTGATGCGTCCGTCACACCCAGGATGACAAAGGGACTTCCTAGAGCATCTCACCCCAGGCTCCCTGGAGATGCTGCTGCTGCTCCTCCTTCTGCCTCCTAGACGCAGGCCACACCCTCCTACCCTCTGACCTTCTTTTATCTCCCAAAACATGGGGTCCTGCCTGGGGCCACTGCCCAAGGAAGCTTGGGAGGGTGAAAACCAGCGAGGACTCCTGCCTGTGCCGGGGGACCAGGGTTCTTCTACTCTGCAGATCCGGGCAGGGAAAAGGAAGCACAGTGAGAGCCCAAGAGGGATGGGTGAAGGGGGCTGCTGAGATGATGATGACGGCCTGGCCTCTCCATCTCATCTGTAAACTGCGGAGTCAATAAGAGGAAGCTCTCCTCACAGGCCTGGTGTGAGGAGCCCTAAGATGAAGGAAGGGCCTGAGATTTAAACCACATGTGCAAGATGGCAAGTCTTCTGCTAGAGTCTCAGCTGCAAACTGGAAGCTGTGAAGTGCTCTCTCTTGCTTTTAGAAGGCAGAGTGGCTAAGAGCACAGACTCCAGCCAGCCTTCTGGGTTCAAATCCCAGCTCAGCCACTTAGCAGTTGCGCGACCGTGGGCAGGTTACTTAACCTCTCTGTGCTCTTGTTCCCCTTTTGGTAAAGTGGGGATAATAAATAACACCTACCTCCGAAGCCATCATGAGGATTAAACAAGCTGATACATATAAAATGCTAGCGTGATGCTGAGCGCGCTTCCCCAGTGGCTCAGTGGTAAAGAATCTACCTGCAACGCAGGAGCCACAGGAGACGAGGGTTCATTCCTGGGTTGGGAAGATCCCCTGGAGGAGGGTGTGGCAACCCATTCCAGTACTGTTGCCTGGAGAATCCCATGGACAGAGGAGCCTGGCGGGCTACAGTCTACAGGGTCGCAAAGATTTGGACACGGCTGAAGCAACTTACGACACACGCACGCACGCACATGATGCTGAGCATATAGGAAGGACTTTAAGAATAAACTGTTACTGTTTCTGTTATTAAGAGGTTTCTCTGTCTCCCCATCTACATACTGTAGCTCAAATAAAATACAATTTCTTTCACCCATCTCCAGGAGGAGCACAAAGAAGGCGTATATGCCCTGGACCCAGTCTTACACCACTTTCCGCACACTGGGTGTGCTCTGGGTGGTGCTGTTCCTTGGCACCCAGTGGGAACCACGTCCAGTGTTTTTCTCTGCCAGACACTCTGAATTCGGCAGACCAGGGCCCCCATGGAATTACGTCCCAGCAGCCACACACTCTGACTCAGCTGAGGCCATGCAGTGCAGGGGGCTAATCTGGGTGGGCTCCTGCCTGCAAAGTGCCTGGGCGGCAGGCAGACCCTCGCCCCTCCTCAGTCCCTATGTCCCTGTGTGTCCAGCAAGAGGCGGGATGGGAGCCAAGTTCAGGATTCCTGCTCTGATCCGTGACCCCTGAGAAGAAAGCTGTCCCTGGAATTGTCTGCCTGTCCTCCTCTGTGGGCGCACCACCGCTGGGTGCCCCAGAAATAGACAAAGGGCCTCCTCCCTGCCAGTTCTCTTGGATCATCTCCTCCCAGGAAGCGGCACCAGATACATGTGACCACAGAACGTCAGGGCGGGGGGCCGCGACTCAGGGCTGGGTGCTGTGGCGGTCTGACCCAGCGGGCAGCTGGGGCCACGTGTGTATCTGTGAAATGGGGCGAGAGCACCGCACTACGGATGGGGAGGACCTAATGGGATCACGGAGTGGCATACGAACAGGCCTCTTGCTTTCCCAGCCGACTGGTGCCCTCTGCCTCACTGCAGCCTCACGATGCCCAGCGAGCGGCTGGCCAAGGATGAGGCTGTCCGTGTTCTATGGGGCAGAAATTGAGGCCCAAGAGGTGATCCAAGCAGCGCCTCCACTGCTGGTCTTGGATGCTTTCCCTTTCACCCCCACAAGTCAGTGATGTCACCTATCTGAGAGAAGGTACATCCTCCGGAGATGCCTCCCACCCACCTCCCCCTCCCAAGATTCGGCACCACCCCAGTGCCCTGTCCCTGGTCTGCTACCAGCGTCCTGTGTGACCTCGGGTAACTTCCTTCCCTCTCTGGGCCTTATGTAAAAGAAAGGTGAGAACCTGTGCTTTCTACAATCTGTTCCCCATGAAGCAGCCCTGTCCCCAGAGGACCCCTCCTAATCCCCTCCTCTTGGTCCTGCAAATGCCAGTGTACAACAGGATCCAGGTGTGACAGGGCCCAGGGACGTGGGTGGGCGGGCAGGACTCAACCTCAGCAACTGGGACTACTGACAGGTGAGAACCTCTCCGTGGTTACAGGAAATGTCATTCCCTGGGGGCTTGTAGGTTGAACTTGGGTGACCCTGACAGCTGACCCCTAGAACATAAAACCAGAGATGTTTTCCTTGAGGGAAAACCCTGCTATCCTGCAAAATGGCTGCATCATCACGCTGGCACCAGCAGCACACTGTCCCGAGTTTCAACTGCTTCTGGCATTTCTAGATCATTCCCACACTTTGCAGCCAGCTCTGTCATCTCCCATCACTGTGGGAAAGAAAGTCAAAACAAGAAAGGATCGACGACTGGCCCTTTGGCTGTGAGTGACCCTGTTCCTCTCCAGCTCTTCCTGGCTGCCCCTCACCCACCTACACTCGGGCCCCACGTACAGGGAGATTGACCAGGGGGGTGGTACCCGGTCCCAGGATTTGCAGAGGCCTGTGGCCCGGCCCACCCAGCCCTGCCTGCTTCCCCAGGCAGATCCTACCACCTGCAGTCCTGTGGTCCAGGCAGGCAGGAGAGGGCCTCTGGGCTGTCCCTCCCTCGGGAAGGCTCCACCAATGTTCCCACCCCCTCTCCCCATGGGCTGCCTGGGGTGGCAAGAGCCAGGAGTCTCCAAGCCTGTGAACTCACCCTGGAACTGAACTCTGGGGGATCTGGAGCTGGGGACAGCTGATTCCCAAACCAGTTCTGCTGTCTGTCAACCCCGTGGCGGAGGATGCTCTGGGACCCAAGAGAAGTCAGACAGGTTGAGCCTGTCCGTGAACTTTAGGAAAATCCCATCCCGGAAAATTCCTTGTCCACCTCACACTATCCTCTGGGCCTTGTGAATAACTCAGATTCAATTGGAAAGATGCCCGAAACAAGCTCAAGGTGGGGTTGGGGGTTTCATCAGAAAGACGATGAGCCTTTCTTCTCGGGGGTGCCCTGCAGACCTACTGGCCTGAGGGATGGGCCTGGACAGGGCAACAGCCAAAGAAGCATTGCTATTTGCCGAGAACAGCTGGTAGGGCACTGCCACCATGTACAGAACCCCGCAGGAGCACTGGCTCACACACTTTTGCCCCCCCCTTGGACTTTTATAAGCCACCTGATGGCCGGGAAGTCACAGCTCCCATCTTGGAGGTAAGGGGTCACAGAGAAGCTAGCTAACCTGGTTTGGACACACCTGAGCTTGTGGCAGGCCAGGACCTGGGATATTTGCTGGTGGTGGGCTGAGTGTGGAGATCTAGACCATCTCAGTTGAAAATTATGCAGCGTTAGTAGCAAAGCAAGTGTTCTGAGGAGGGGAGGTGCCCTGAGCCACCTCCACAATGGACCGAGGCCAGGAGGCCTCTGTGCACTTGACCCCAGATTCCAGAAGAACCTAAGTTCCAAAAGGACAGACCTCTCTGGCTACCCAAGCATGGACCAGAATATCCATGGGGGCTGGGGAGTGGGGTGAGCTGGGAGCCAAGAGTCTCCCCACCTCCCTCTCATTCTGAAGTAGACCTAGAGCAGGATGGAGGAGATCCAGAGGTCCAGGGTGGGGAGGTTGGTCTGCCCAAGCCACCAGCCCCGGGGTGACACTCCCAGTGCATTTGCAAGACAAGATGGGAGCCACACCCACCTGCTTACTGGCAGAGACCACGCCCCTCATTCCTACTGGCCACCTGGACAGCTGTCCTCTACTCCATGGACAGTTTCTCCGGGGGTTAAACACTGCTGCCTGCTGCTCCCCACTCAGGGAGCCCGAGGGTATGGAGAGGCCACAGGAATCAACTTCTTCCCTGGGCACTTCACTTTCCTGAGGCCTCCCAGCTGTGCACTCCATTTGGCTGCGTCCTCCTGCTCCCAGTTTAAGAAGGAGAGGCTGATGTGGGGCCAGGCCTTGGCCAATCAGACCCCTGAGACCAAACACACAGCCTTCCACCTTTGTAGAGGGCCAGAAGGCTGTGAGTCTGAGCGCTCTCTCCATCTGCTCTGGCCCGCTTGTCTAATTTCAGGCCCTCGGCTCTTCCCGTGGGAGCCAGGAGCCAGCCACAGACCCAAGGACCCTCAGATGGCAGTTTCCTTCCACCCAGTCTGGGCTCATAAAGCCAGGGTCGACCGCCTTGTTTCAGAGCCTCAGGGTTTCTATAAAGAAACCACCTGGAGAACCTCCCAGAGTGGCCACGGGGACCTCTGGTGTGGTGGCAGGGGCAGGACAGAGATGCGGGGGCAGGCGGCACTTTGCTGGTGATCTTTGATCACTGGGAGTCGGGTTCAGGTCACTCACTGCTTTTTCAGAAAAAGCAGATTCTGGAAAAAGCTCCTCACCAGACCTCCAGCTCTCCTGCCTCTAACTATTTGGACCCCACCCCACTCCCTTCTCCCCCTGAATGAGTTACCAGGTTAACCTCAAAGGATCTCAAGTTCCTGGTGCAAGAAATGCAGACAGCAGTCCCTACCTGCCACTCCCAGCTCCAGGCTGGTTAGGGGGAGGCCCAAGCACTGGGCTTAGAGGGGGGACAGGCTGCTCCAGCTGTAGTCACTCTGGACATCAGCTCAAGGGTACCTGACCTGGCCCCATAGGTGGCATTTGGTGGCACAGGCAGATGCTACTTCCTGACCCCGCACTATGGGAGATGACAACCCTCCAGTGGGTTCCCTATCCAGACTGTGTGGCAGGGTTTTCTCTTATCCCCTTATCCAGCAAGGGCAGCCAACCGCCTGCACATTTCAAAGTGTCTATGTCTTAGCTTCCTAATTGGCCACTCCACTATTTTGTGAGAACCCCTGAGTGTGGGTATTTGCTGGAACCCTGGAAACCACCCATGCCTGGCTATCACAACCCCCTCCAGGTGCTTAGCAGGGGTTGGCAGTGGATGACCCAACTGCCCCCACACATTGAACTGGCTTCCATTTGTTCCACGGTGTTCTCCATCTAAAAGGCAGGGGTTCCTGATGTATTTTGGAGACTATCTGCCATTCATATAGCAGGCTGTCTGCCTGTTTTATTTATGTGTAGGTACACACCATTCAAAGAAAACCTGACATAGAGACAGAATTTATAGAACACTTTGGGGGAAGCGGGGCAGGAAACGAGAGAGGAGTTTTCTCCTTGCAGAAGCTCCTTTATGTGATGAAATGATTCTCTGTGAGGTTTCTTTAAATATCCAGCTGCCTCGTTGCAATGAAAATAAGATTCATTTATAAGAATTCCATTTACATCGAGCACTTCCTGGCTGCACCTGTCACTCGGAGTGTAGCACACCTGGTGATGTCTAGGTAAGTGTGGCCTGGATGGTGAAGTGCCATGGCAGGACTGAAGCACCGGGGTTTCCAGGCCAGCGGTCCCTGGTCCTGCCTGTGCGTCAGAAGCATCTGGAAGGCTTGTTCAAACCCAGAATGTTGGGTCTCACTCTTAGTGGGGTTTCTCATTCAGTGGGTCTGGGGTAGAATTTAAGAATTTGCATTTCTAACCAGTTCTCAAGTGATGCTGAGGCTGCTGGGCTGGGGACCCCAGTTTGAGAACCACTGCTCTAGCCTGATGGTTAAGCTCAGTTGCCATTTTCTGCATGAGCAGGGGCTGGGTGGGGGGAGGGCATTCCTCCCGCTCCCCTTCATACAAGCTCTCCAGCCAGGAGGATTGAGTGACTGACAGATGGCCTCTGACTACGCTGCTGATTCCCCCTGATCATTGTGTTCAAGGCTCTGGAGGTTTGACCCTGGACTCTCTTCCAGGCATCAGGCCAGGAGAAATAAAACTGGGCAGAGGTGGGTGGGCCTGGGTTTGACCTACTGTGTGAACTGGGTGCTCCTGGGCAACACCCTAGCAGATGTGCGCGTACCTCAGCTTCCTCACCTGCATGTCAACCTGTCTCACCCAGCTGTTCTGAGGTGTGACCGGCCAATCTAGGTCATACATACTTGGCCACATGGCATGCGGGATCTTAGTTCCCTGACAAGGGATTAAACGTGCACATCCTGCAACCAGAGCTCGGAGTCTTAAACACTAGACTGCCAGGGAAGCCCAAAGGGCAACCCTGACAGTGGCTTCCGTGGACCGAGAACTTGATTCAGACCAGGCGCTGTCCTGGCCACTTTGCACACACCATCTCACTCAGGGCGACACTTTAAGAGGTCACTACTGATACAGCTGCCTCCTCGTAAAGGTCTCCCCTCCACCACTCACAGGCGTGTTATCTGTGCGGCCCTGAGACCTCCCTGCCTGAGGGCTTGCTTCCTGGGGGCCATCAGGACTGAGCTGACTCCTGCAGGGCTCAGCATCTCTATGGCTCCCCGGAAACAGCCCTCAGGGCAGCTCCAAGTAGGCAGGCGGGGGCTGACAGCAGCCTGGGCCATCTGCAGTTCAGGCGGCTCCCTGCTTCTCTCCCAGAGCAGCTGGGGGAGGGAGTTGCCATTTGTTTAGGCCTCTGCAGTGTTTAATCACCACGCAGTGCTGCCTCCTTCCCTCCTCCCTGCTCCAGCGCCTGCTCTCTCCCTGCAGGAAACGGCACTCTGCCTTCTGCCTCTGAGGGAAGCCATGAAAAAATGAACACAGCACCCAGAGAGAAGGAGACAGGGAGCAGGGAGGGGTGTCGGAGCCAGATGACCAGCTGGAGAAGACAAGCTGCTCCCAGCAGAGCAGGCTCTTGTTGGGCGAGCTGAGGGGGCTCTGACGGGCCCTCCATGGGGTCTTGGATGGCCATTGGTCTCGGGGTTCAGAGCAAATTCATCTGCCTCTGAGCGAGCCGGAATGCAGAGCCCGGGCCTTCCTGCAGCTTTCGGAGAATCTGAGGACAGTAGTCTCTGCCTTTGCCCTGCAGAGGGCCAGCTCACGCAGGGACATGCCTTCGGGAAGGTCAAGTCCAGGCCAGGCAGAAACTTGACACACTCTTCTTCTCCATCCATTTTCCCAACAATCCCGTGATGGCACTATCACTACCCCTATTTTCCAGGAGGAAACTGGCACTCAGAGAGGTGGAACCTGCCCAACAACAACCAGCCAGAACAATCGAGTGAGATCTACTTATTTTTAATTAATAAAATGACTTTCATTTACTTAAATAATGCACGCATAGTCTCCTTAGAAAGCTATCATTTCAGATAGAGGGATTAGGACCCACATCTGTCGGCCTTCGACTCCACAGTTTTGCTATGACATCTGATGGTTCCACCTCGCTGTTAGCACTTACCCACCCTCCCTTCTTTACTTTTCAATGGTAGTTTTTGAAGAAGTAGTGTGTGCATGTGATTAAAAATATACAGAAGCAGAAACAAGATATGTTCTAAAAAACGCAGTCCCAACTCCCCAGTCTTGTAGCTCAGTTCCTCCCACCAGGGAAATCGTGCTCGTGGCTTTGGTTTTCCTTCCAGAATTGTTCCGTCATTGACATGTATCGTGGTCTTTACACCATCTGCCTGGAAGTTTCCTGCCCTGGATATTCACATGGTTCAGCCCTTACCGGCTTATTCAGGGAGGGCTTCCCTGACCTCTCTAGCTTGTAGGTGGCAATATCTACACCACCACCTGACTCTATTAGCCTCCCCTGCTCAATCCTTCTCCACGGCACTTACTGCCTTCTACTTTATTTCATGTCTCATCTGATACCCCACTCCCTGCCCGGGAGCAAAAGGTCTTCCTTTTTTCTGTTGCTGTATTCACTGCCACACCTCTGTGCCTGGAACAATACCTGACGCACAGGTGATGATCAGCTTCACCAGGAGCACCTTCACAGGTCCGGCCTGGGTCTGCAGGGGCGACCCCACCTCGACCCAGAGGGTGGCATGTCATACATGCTGAGCTCAGCCTCCTTTTTAAGAATACAAGTTTCAGCTCAAACTGATCGTTGTTCCTGGAAGACAGGAACGTGCTTTTTCTACTCCTTGTTTCAACCGAGGACTCAGCCTGGTCTGGGCGCATAGAGCCCAGAATGGCTGGACTGGAAACTTGACCCCTACCTCACACCACAGACCAAAAAAAAAATTTGTAAAATAATACATTGTCTGGAGATGGTATATGGAAGAAACCCCCTCCATGAAAATGAAATATCTCCATGACTCTGGGACTAAGGAAGACTCTCAAAGAGGACACAACAATCACCAACTACATGGGGAAGTTGAGAATTTTTCAACATTAAAGCGAAGAACTTCTGGTATACCCCTCGAGACGAGTGAAAAGGCTATCACAGGGCAGGGGAGCGTCTGCACGAGACAGGAGGCAGAGTGCACGGTGAGTCCTAGATTAAAGGGCTCTGGGGGTTCAGGCTCCCCAGGACTGCCTGCAGCCACCCGGGAAGGCTTCTCAGAAGAGGCAGAAGGTGACTCCATCTCACTCATCACCCAGCTCCAGCCACTTCCTCCTCCTCCATGAAAAGCCAGAGAATTAAGACAGACGGAAGAGCCCTAGCCCCCTCCTCCTTGCCCCACTCGGAGATAACCAAGCAAGAAAAAACAAACGAGAGAGCCTTGGAGCCTGGCAGGGCCTTGAGAAGCTGGGCTTGACAGGGCAACAGCATTTAGCAAAGCTCACATCATCCATCACTGGGGCCCAGTCATTGAGATACTGGGCATTTGATTAAACTAATATGGGCGGCTGGGGCGAGGCATGGCTGGGCGCTTCCTACCCTCGCCTACAAATGAGACCGTCACACACAATCCGATTACCTTGACTGCCACATTTATCTCGGGAGAGGGGCCATCCATCACTTCTCAGCAGCTGGCTCTGCACGTCCTTCTGCAGGAGGGGAGTGAAGCATGCCCCAAGTTTCAGCAGGCAGTGCTCACTCGGTCATTCATTCCATCATGCTCTCGGCAAACACCGCCCCAGATGCCCAGTCTGGGCTAGGTCGTGGGATGGGCACTAGGGTTCCGAGGAGACACAGTCCTTGGCCTGGAGGGGCCCACGGAGGGCGCGTGAGGAGGTATGTGAGCTGGCAACCGAGGAGAGCTCAGTGCGTCCCACACCTGGGGCCCAGGTTTGCAGCCCAGCTCCCACTCCACCAGCTGGGACCCTGAGTATGACCCATCATTGATCTAGTCCTCAACTTCACACCCGAGAAAGGGAATGGCAACACAGGGCAGCCTGTCCAACAGAACTCCTGCAGTGATGGAAATGTTCCATCTCCGCGCTGCCCAGAAGAGGGGCCACAGGCCACGCATGGCTATTAAGCGTTTGGAACAAGGCTGCTGTCCTGAGGAGCGGAGTTTTACACTGTATTTAATGTTACTTCATTAAATTTGAGTGTGACCGGCCACATGGGGCTCTGGCTCCTGTGTAGGACACCGCAGATACAACAGTAGCTGCTTTTTCAGGGTTGTGGTGAAGGGTCAAACCAGGCAGCCTTCAAATGCCCAGCCCTAAGCTCTGCATGTGACACTTGCTCACTGAAGGCTGGACCCCTCCTTCTCTGAGGCCAAGGATAACAGCAGTGGTTATCTGATAACATGGTCACCACTACCGTTGAGTTGTCCAGCAGGGCGGACACTCTCGTTTTAAAGAAAAAGAAGCAAAATTCAGAGGTTAGGATGACACAAACCGTGATGTGGCACACATAGCTTGAGTCCAGGCTGTTGTGGGTTTGAACTCCCTGGCTCCCCACTGAATACCTGGTTAACCAGCAGACGTGCAGCAGGAGCAAAGGCCCGGGGACAGGGCATGTGAGGGCACATCAGCTGGGTAGGCAGAGACCACCACAGTGTGCAGACCAGCTTGCCCTCTGGACTGGACCCTTCAATGCCAGTGCCAAGGTGGGTGCCAGGTACACAGAGGCACCCCAGAGTCGCCCCAGCCCCTCCCAGTGCAGGGCAGCACTGGGACAGCCGCCAGAACTTTGGGTTCTAAATATACCAACCCTAGGGACTTCCCTGGAGGTCCAGTGGTTGAGACTCTGTGCCTAAAAGCAGGGGGCACAGGTTCGATCCCTGGTTGGGGAACTAAGATCCTGCATGTTGTGAGGCATGACCAAAAAAACAAAAGGTTTTTAAATATACCAACTGTAGATGGGGCCCCCTCCTGAGACTCTGAAAGAGGACAACCACACAGGGGGTCTCCATGACACCGCAGGGGGAGCCTGGGGACCTTGGGCTGCCTTCTGCTTTATAGGATGTCAGTCTGCACAGACTGGAAGGCTGGCACACATGGGCTCAAGCCAGTTTCACCAGGAACCTGAGCGCTGAGAGTCACGTGTCCTCAGCGGGGGCCTGGCCATCCCTTGCAGGGCTGAAGTGGGGATGAGGGGCGCTCGTGAGTGTGCGAGCAGAACTCAGCACCTGCAAGCGTCGGCACTGGGACCTGTTCAACACCGGCATTGTCCCCAGCTCTCAGAGCGGGTCAGAGACGGGGTGAGTCGCCCCCTAGCCTGCATCCTGTACGTCTGGGAAGGCTGGAGAGACGGCTTTCAGAAACAAGCACTCCAGTACGGACCTGAAGACCTCGCCCTTCACTGGTAGTCTGTGTGACCTGGTGCCAGCCACATCACACCTCCATCAAAAACGAGAATAAAATCACCAGCACGCCCTAATCCTTCTGTAAGGATCAGATAGAACATGCAAAAACACTTCTAACCTGGATTTGGACAAATCTGATAGAATCTAAGCATGCCAGTGGACAAGCTTTCTCGGTAACTTCAGAGCAGCCTGACCCTGGAGAGAAATCACATCCCTAAGGGAAGACAAGCCCCCCTGCCCGCCTCCGCCCCACAGAAACAGCTGGAGCTCAGGAGTCCAGTCTCCAGACATTCAAGAGATGGCCTGCCGGCAGAGGACTCGTCATAAAATCAGAGGCTGGAAAGGGGCAGGCCCGGGTCACTGGAGGCCTGCTTTGTGAGCTCCTCCCGGAACCTGCCACGGGGGTGGCTGGCAGGCTCCCAGGAGTGGGCTGCCCTGGCTCACTGGGCCAGGCACGGGGGCTCCCAGCTGGCCAGGGTGTCTGGGGAAGATACAGGGGACATGCTACAGCTGTAGGAGGGAGTAGGTTGCTCTGGATGGAAGGCAGGAGGCTCCTGGCAGGAGAGCACCACTGGGCTGGGAGATGGGGAGAGAAGCCCATCTGGCTCCAGGTGGGAGCCAGGCCAGGAGAAGAGCCTAGAGGGATGAAGTGACCTGGAAGAGGCAGAGATGAGATGGGGCTGGGGAGAGGGGAAATCAGGGGACTTGAGGAAGCCTCCCCTGAACACCCTCTCCCACCAGACTCACCCATCTCTGCTGGCCCAGTCGAAGGCATACTTAGCCACTCACACATTAGTATAAAGGGAGTTTGTAACAAACAGTACCAAGATGAGCAAGGAGCAATAATTAAAGGAAAAATAACGAGGTGGGGGAAGGTGGCCGGCAGCTCGCCCTACCAGGCAACCTCCACAAAGGCTAGGAAGACACCAGTGGAGACCTTCTGCTGCCAGGACCACTGGCATTTCCCCCCACCCACACCCCTCCCCAAAATGCCAAAATGCCAACACTCTTTTGTTGCCACTTAAACCAATTTGGGGGTAATTCTGCAGGCAATTGTCTTCCTATTTACAATGCGGCTCAGTGATTGCATGGAGGCTGCCGGTTCAGGCTGTAATTGTATGGTAATCACTTCTGTTTATGATCGATGCGGAAATCACTATTGTTTTCCAGCAGGCTTGTTAAATCAAAAAAGTGCAGGGGTTGGGAGGGAGGGTTTATTTCTGTGAGTTGGAGCCCCGGGAAAATGAAATTAAGCAGAGCAACTCATTGTCGGGGGGAGGCGTCTCTGACGGCAAAGATACCCTCACCAGCTCAGAACTAAGAGACACAGAGGGACACAGGGATGCAGGGACAGTGAGAGAGATGTGGACGGTGTGGATGGAGAGACAGGGAGGCAGGCAGGGACGCCGAGGGAACGGCCAAGCTCGAGACAGAGATGTCAGATATTCCGGTGCTCCAGAGGTGCCAGACAGGTCCTACTGCCCACGTATGCAGAGATGCCAAGAGAGAGGGCACCCCCTTCCACGCACCCACACTTCACCAGCCCTGCTCTCATCCATTCCTAGGGAGGTGGGGACAACCCAGGTGCCAAGTAGCAGGCCAGGCACCACCTGCCCCATCTGGGATCTGCCTGCGTTCTCCTTGCCCCTGCCCCAAGGCCGCCTACCTGCCACCTGGAAACAGGGTGGCAGATGGCACCTGGGGGGCTCAGGTGGCAGGACCAGGGCAGCGTTGTGAGTTGTGTGCTGTGAAGAATGGGGTGGGGGTGGGGGGAGCCACCCACCTTGTGGGCAGAAACCTGAACCTCCCAGAGGCTGCAGGGGCGAGCGGCAGTGCCTCCCAGGCGGCCGTGGGCACTCCATGGCACCACAGGACCCAGCCAGCCCAGGCTGGAGGCCAATGGCCCACAGGGAGCGAGCAGGCACCAGCTGTGTGTGCAGCTCGACAAACCCCTAGGCTGCAGGCTGAGCTTGGCTGAGGGCATATGTTTATTTTCTACTACATGCTCCTCTTCCCCAGCAAAAGAGACCATCAGGCAATGTGTTGAAAATCACGACTCTGGCCAAAAGCATTAAGTGTTTGGTTTCTAAAGCCTCCAGGCCCGACGCCCCTTGCCTCTGCCAGCTCTCCTTGCGGTGCCTGGTTCTCTACACCTGTCTGAACCACTCTCTGTATTTCATGGTTCTGCCCCCGCCCCCCTCCAGGAAAGCCTGTCTGGGGTTCACCTGGCTGGACCCTCCTCTCCTGGCCCCACGGTACTGAGTGTCACACTGCTGTGACACAGCACTGTGGTGGCCCACAGCTGGCTCGAACCAGCTCAGTGAATGAACAGTGAACGGGTGACAGGCAGGCTGGGCCCTATCACAGCTGACCTCGCAGTGCCCAGAGCAAGAATACCACTCGACGGTGTGGGCAAGAAGGCCAGCCTGACCCGACGAGGTGGCTTTCTCCAACCCAGGGTGCCTCAACTCTGTTTTTGAGCCCTGCATGTTGTTCTCCAAGGCGGTGAGAGCCCTGGGATGGAGGGCAGTAAGCCTTCCCCGTCCTGAACGGACAAGACCCTTCCTGTCTCTTGTAAGACCTCCTGAGTCCAGGTTCAGGCCCTGAACTTGCCCTGGCCCGGCCTTCAAACAGGCCACCTCCCAGTCGGGCTGGGCCGTGAACTGGGGTGCCCTGGCTGCCTAATTAGGGGCTTGGCAGGGCATACCAGGCAGCCGCTGGAAAAACCTTAGAAGTGGAACAATCACTCCTAATTGGACTTCCAGGATTCAGCTTAAAAAAACAGACTGCTTCTCCCCTGGGACCTCACTTCTGAAATATATACAAACAAGAGACAGTTGTTCAACATTAAAAACAAAGTTGGCTAAAATGAGAATTTAAGCTACAATGAAGTTGTCTAAGTGGAGAGGGACCCCCAAGGGCCATGAGTTAATGTGTGTGCATGCGCGCATGTGCAGACCCGCACGTCCACACAGGGAAGGCTGGGTGATTAGCAGGTGGATTACCTTTTAGGGTCATGGTCTCCTCTCAGCCCCTAACCAAGCCTGGGATCCTATGGTCTGGACCCTCCGCCCTTCAGGCTCTGTCAGGGAAAGGGACAGGAAGGTCTCTGGCGGGCCAAAGACTTGCACTCTGAAGGTGGGAGGCCAGAGCTGGAGCCTCAATACCACGCGACAACCCCCGCCCACCCTCAGCCCCCGTGTCTGCCCAATGTTGGCAGCAATTGTATCCCCTGTCCCAGGGGAGAGATGGTGCCACACAAGTGGAAGCATCCTTCTGGACCCTGAGGCACTCTAGAAACCAGATGTTTTTACTCCCTGCTCCCACTTGTAATCTCAGAGCCAACGTCTGACCTCTGTTTATTTAGCACCCTGGAGTCAGGACTCTGGGTGGGAAGTGTAAGGTAAGACCTCCTGGCCAGAGTGTCCCCCCTCCCCACACGACCCCCCAGAGGGGCAGAGCGGTCCAGGTGAACCTGCAGAGCTGCTGACAGGAGGCCGAGGCTGGAGGGCAGAAGCCAGGGCTGCTTGAGAAGGAGCCAGGCCAACCGAGGGAGGCGCTGGCCCGAGAGATGGGGCAGTGAGGCTTGGAGACTCAGTCTGGACTCATCCTGGTGCTAAGCATGACAGGAGTCAACCACCCGGTTTTCAGAATGGGAAAGTAGAGCCCCCGAGAGGCGAGTGACTTCCCGATGGTCTCCAGACTCTACTGTGCTCGGAAACAATGACCATCTGAAAGTCTCTCTCTGCAGGCACCTCTGAGAACAGAGAATTCTCTGCCATCCCTGAGACAGGCAGAAGGAAGCTGTAGATAGCCAGGGCTGATTTCACCAGGAAACCATGAGACGCCTTTCCTGAAGGTCTGGGAGGGTCCAGTCAGCTACCGGAGGATGGGAAGTGACTTCTGGGGTAGGTTCCACGAGCCTTCCCAGGCCCCTCCTCCAGTCCCCAAGTTGTGCAGGGAGAGGGCTGCGGAGCCCGATGCCCTCAGCTGTGTCTGGGGAGGAAGAACATCCCTAGAGCCTTGGATTGGGCCCCCTCTCGGAACACTGTGTCTTCCCTCTGGTTTGAGTGGGCTAAGGGCGTGCCTGCATGGGAGAAGGGGCAGGAAAGGTCCAGATGCAGTGCCTGCCTTTGTCCTGGCCCCCAGGCCTATCGGGGGACCGTCCCCCCTACCCCAGCATAATGATAACAACTAACATTCATGAAACGCATCCCCTGTGCCAGGCACATGGATGTGGGGGGTGCTCACAGTCACCTGGAGGTCACTGCTGTGACCACCCTGTTTCTGTGGAGGCTGAGGCATCTCAAAGCTTCAGTAACTCGCCTGAGTTCACACAACTGGTAACTGGAGGGGCTGGCCGCACAGCCTCTCCCTGCCACTGACCACCATGGTGGGCACCTGCCTGCCCCAGAGGGAACAGGACTTGCTAATTCTTACACGCATATGCCATGCAGCTCCCAAGGTGCCCCTCCCACATCACAGACACTCTCAACATCCTCCAAGTTCACAAATCTACACAAACCCACAAGAACACCATCATATACACTCATCCAATAGTCTGGACACATGCCTGTCCAATCTCGTGGTACATGATGTATGTACGCAGATGCAAAACCCATGTAAGATTCTCCAGCATTCCATCTTATACTCTCCTGCAACAGGCACACTCCCACTTCACAGACGGCCCTGCTCACCTGGTGCCTTCCAGAACTGCCATCATCATTTGAGGACTTTAAGCTCCCAGAGGGCAGGAAGCCCCTGTCTCTCTGCACATGCCCCACAGTGCCCAACCGAAAGCCAGCTCTTCAGTTGTTCGTTCATTCATTCAAAACATACTAATGTGTAGTTTTTGCCTACTTGGATGCAGAACATACAAACTTGAATGAGCTATAGCCATGAACTGGAGGGGCTTCCCCCGTGGCTCAGTGGCAAAGAATCTGCCTGCCAACGCAGGGGAGGTGGGTTCGATCCTTGAGTTTAGGGAAGATCCCCTGGAGCAGGAAACTGCAACCCACTCTAATATTCTTGCCTGGAGAATTGCATGGACAGAGAAGCCTGGCAGGTTACAGTCCATGGGGTCACACAGAGTCAGACATGATTGAGCGCACATGCGCTTCATGAACTTGAAGAAACAAAACATTCCCGTGCAAACCTCACAGTGAACCCAGAGAGGGCACAGGCGTGCGCACACGTGTGGAGAGCATGAGTGCAGTGCCTTGGCAGGACGCCTGCTCCAGGACTCCTAGAAAGTAAGGGGGCCCACATTTTACAGAAGAGGCAACTCAGTGGCTAAGGGGAATCACAAGCTCCTGACCACCTGGGTAGGGTGCCAGCAAGGCTTCAGGTAACAGGTGTCTAAGGTCAGGGAGACATCTGGGGAACCCAGCCTGTGGGTGGCCAGATCCATCCCGGAAGCACCCCCACGTTCATCAGGAAGCCACAACCTGAGAGGAAACCTCCATGGCGGGGCTGTAACCCGAGGACAAAGATCTTATCCAGGTCATCAAACGTATTTCTCAGAGAAGGTATAACACCACACAAAGCTTTGAGAGGATTATCGGCCCCTGACACAACTGATGCTGGGAGGCTTAATTCCAGGGAGGTGGGTGGGCTGTGGGGACTGCTCCCAGGGTGCAGGGTGGGGTCAGGAGGGTGGATGGGTGGTGATGATCCCTCTCATGCTCAGTGGCGCCTTGGGGCAGGGGCATTCGGAGAGAGCGGAGGACCCATTTCTGTTTCAAGGATCAAAGTGGCCTGAACAGCAGGAGCCAGGGCCTGTGCTCAAAAAATGAAGCCACCGCTTGGTCCTTGCTCGCTTTCCTGTCCTGATGCTGACCTCTGAGCGCCCCGCTCCATGGGCGGGGCTGTCTCCCTGGGGCAGAAGTCATTAGAGACCCAGTGGTAAGGCTGCCCTGGGTCCAATAAGGTGGGGGGTGGGGGGTTTCCTCTGCTTTGGGTGCTACTGCCCTGAGACCCCTCAGGACAGTGGTGTCTGTCCTCCCCTGACCCAGGGCCTTCCAAAACTGCCCACGAACTTTGGGGACTTATGTTGGCGAATGAAAAGCAGATACATGTGAGGGCTTGAAGCCAGCAAACGGTGAGGGAGCCCTGTGCCGGGGACCAAGGAGAAGGTGGAGGGAAGGGTAGGG
This sequence comes from Bos javanicus, assembly GCF_032452875.1. NCBI lineage: Eukaryota > Metazoa > Chordata > Mammalia > Artiodactyla > Bovidae > Bos > Bos javanicus. The sequence continues at coordinate 36,324,101 of NC_083895.1, read as the reverse complement.
AAGCACATGGGCAGACTTGGGCTCTGATGGAGGATTACGAGGAGGGGAAGCAGGAGGGTGTGTCCCCAGAGGAACGGGCCCAGCAAAGCACAAGGAAACCCATGACGGAGCAGCAGGACAGCTGATGCCTACTCAGGGCTGAGCAGGTCCCGGTGCTGTGTTCCAAGCTGCAGCTAGAATATACTCTTTAATCTTTCCACGACCTGATGAGATGGGTGCTATTCCCCCATTTTACAGATGAGGAAACTGAGGCTTAGAGGGGGTTAGAGGACCTTGTGTGGAACAAACAGGAGAGAAGGGGAGAGATGCTGGTGAACAAGGATGTCAGGGCCGGGGTGCGGGGGGTAGCCTCTGAGGCGTGAGGGCCTCCAGTCCCTAATAGCGGGGAGCCATGGGAGGACCATGCCCTCTCCACCTGGAACTCCTCTCCATACCCACTTCTCTGGGAATACCCAGCCCTCACCTCCTCCAAAAATTCTCCCCAAGGAGACACATCCCTCAGAAGCCACGTGACCTGGCCCTGCAGCCCCAGGTGCATGAGGTCTGATCCCCAAGACTGTGGCTGCCTCAGACTCCGAGGCTGGGCCTGATGCTGTCCAGCCTTCCGGAGTCCAGCACCCAGCTGTTGTCAAGCCCTAAGGTGTGAGACAAATCAGCTCACTGGCTCCTGGGACCTCCCCCATCTCTGAGGATTTCTTTTCACTGAGTGTCCTTCCAGGAGCCCTCCGGACAGCTGGAAGCTGGGCCTGGACCTGCGGGCCTTATCCTGCCAGTCTGCCTCCGCCGGGCTGCTGGCCCCCGAGGCTGCCTCCACACAATGCGGCTCAGAGACCCTCTGCCTGGCAAATGCACTCCACACAGGCTGGGGGCTCACGGACCCCAACAAACTATCCATGGACCTCAGAAGGGAGGCATCCTTGGACAAGCCGCCTAGAGGGCTTCCAGAGTCCAAAATGTAGTGTACAGCTCCTTTCCCAAGAGAGACATGAAAGTGCGCACCTATGTTGGGCTCCCCCGCCCACCCTGCCCTTGCTCCAGGGCTAGGACACAGACAGCTGCCTGCAGGGCAGCCCGGGACTTCTCAGGACAGAACGAGTGCAGGCACACTGGCACCCCTGGGGCTCCCCTGTTCTTCGCAGGTTCCCGTTATAGCGGCCACACAGAAGAGGGGCAGGAGCCCTTGGACAGCCCGCCCTCTGCCCTGCACGGCTAGGTCTCGGGTCACAACACACAGTTTAAGGAGTGCCTTACAGACAAGGGAACTGAGGCCTGAGGTGTGGTGCGACCCAGGCTCTTGGGCTGGAGAACTCAAGAGAAACCCTAAGCCCAGTTCGTCTGGAAGCTGATCACACGCCTCGAGGGTATTAAGTCAAAACCTGATGGTAATGAGAGTTGCCACTCACTGAGCAATTATTATGTGCCAGACACTAACCGCCCGAAGCCCCTTCTCATCTACTCCCTGCCGCAACCCTGCGGGCACGGGCAGCTCAGTTTTATTAATTTAGGAGACAGAGACTTGGAGAAGTTAAGTGACTTGCCCAAAGTCACCCAGTAAATGACAGATGTGGGTTTCATAATTACTCCCCTGACGCTGTCTTGGGAAGGACGCTGGGAGGCCTCGCTGAAGAGCCTGGGGTGGAGGTGTGGTGAAACAGGGAAGTCCTGCAGGGCCCGGTGATTCACAGAAAGAACAGTGGGGAAAGTCCAGGGCCCTGTGCATGGAGGGAGGGCTGGCAGCTCCCAGCAGGAGGCAGGCTGAGGCCCTGGGACCCAGCATGGAGGGAGGGGCTGGCAGCTCCTAGCAGGAGGCAGGCAGAGACTGTGGGACCCAGCCTCCCTATAGATCTGCAGTGACAGAGCTACGAGGCCCCTTAGACACCCTCCATCACTGTCCAACAGAATCTTCTGTGATGATGGAAATGTTCAGCCACTGCTGCCCAATGTGGTAGCCACCAGCCCCATGGGGCTACTGAGAACTTAAATACGACTTGTGTGATTGAGGGGTCTGAATGCTGAATTTCAGTTAATTGTATCCAACGTACACTTAAATAGCCACCTGTGGCTAGTGGCCTTTCTATCAGACAGCAGGGTAAACCCAGTGATTCTTCATACAGGCGGGATCCCAGAGAAGGATGAGGGCTTCCGCACATCACAGGGTCACCTTGGGAAGCCAGAGCTGGCCTGAGAGCTTGGAACTCTCCTTTTTTTTCCTGGGTGACTGCCTTCGCTGTGACCCACCTAAGGCTGGGCTGGTCATTTAAGAGACATATATATGAGTACCCAGCACTGATACATGCATGGATGGCCTGTCTACAATGTACAAGCTAGTGGGGATGACGGTGGCTCCCCTGGTGGCTCCATGGGTAAAGAATCTGCCTGCAGTGCAGGAGACCTGGGTTTGATCCCTGGGTTGGGAAGATCCCCTGGAGAAGGAAATGGCAACCCACTTCAGTGTTCCTGCCTGGAAAATTCTACGGACAGAGAAGCCTGGCAGGACACAGTCCGTGAGGTCACAAAGTCGGACGTGACCAAGCAACAAATACACTTTCCAGTGCGGATGATACCTGGTGGAGCAGGGTCCAAGATGAAGAAAGAAATGAAATAAAGCACAGCAGACAGGTCCTGTGTGCGCTGGGGGCAGGGACTAGGGGAGGCTTGCTGGCTGGTGACACTCAGGGTGGGCCTGGAAGCGGCAGGGTGGAGAGGAGACGGTAGAAGGAAGGGCTCTCCCCTGGGCTTTTCTGCCCTCCCCTCTGAAACGTGGCCCCCCATTTTCCACAGCCTCCCTCCCACACATAGGGTCTGAACCAGATGCTGCTAAGGCTTCCGTGCACAGCTACGAATCTGCTAAACAGATCATACTCTCGGGAGGTGGACCGGGTGCCTATAAATCACCAGCTGCCTCAGGCTCTGCCCGGAGAGGGCACTGAGAGGGTGTGAGGCCAAAATCCAGTTTAGAGGTTGTCCCCTGTCACCTGTCCCCTCCAGTCCCAGCCCCAGGGAACCGCCCACAGAGATTTAAACCCTCCCAGGGCGTGGCTGCAACCCCCGAGGACTAGGGGCAGATTCCACAAACAAGGTTCTCTTTTTTTTTCCACGAAAGAGCAGAGGGGAGGCCTGGACAAGTTCCACCAAGTTCCCAGAGCTCCTCAGAAGAGCTGGCTGCCCTGGCCCCCTACCATGGGCGACCGCAGAACAGGAACCCTGCAACACGACAGGCTTTCCATTGCGTCAGCAGAGGCAGGGACATTCCCGCAGCAGAGCTCCGACCTCTCAGGGTTCTCCCACTTCCCTGCACAGATTCCTGCCTCAAGCCAGCAACATCCCTGTTCCCGGAAGCCCTTGGGAGCCCCACAGGTCTCCCTGGCTCCTCCCTGGCTCTCCCCTCCCCTGGGGATCAGACCTGTGCTCCTGGGATAAGATCTGTTTCAGCAATGACTCCACTTCCTGTACTCGTCTCTGTTGCTTCACCTGGAGGAACCACCTCCCTAGGTGTCCCAGCTGATATTCATTCCCTTTCTCACCCAAGACACCAAATTCTACCCATTTCCAAATTCAAGGACCGCCTGGGAAGTTTCAGGCTATCCCAGTCCCGAAGCCACCACTTTCCCTTCCTCCTTCTCCAGCTCCTGGAGCGTGGAACACAAGACTCTATTCATTCAGTTTTCCTCATCCCGGCATCTCTTACTATCACCTGCTGTACCATCAGATGCTGGGGGTAGGTAGCACCCACAGGCAGGACCAAGCCTTCATCACCCTCCTGTCCATTCTAGCTCAAGACTCCAGTAGTTTAACTCTTGGATTGGAGTCTACCATTTAGAGCTGAGACACAGGGCAATATTCTCAGTACAGAGATGAGAACACAGGCCCCCAGAGGGGTAGTGACTTGACAAAGGTCACACTAATTTGGCACCAGATCCTAGATGTTATCACTTGAACCCTAGGCCCTGGAGCCATGCTGCCACCAATGGTATGGGAATTATCTGAACCAAAGCCAAATCACAGAGGCTGGGATGTACCCCAGAGCTACCGAATCTTCAGGGCAACTGGGGAGTCGCAACTTCAGGGAATGTGGGTGTCCTGGCCAAAGTCCTGACCTTCATTCACCAAATATGCACGAAGAACTGACTTCAGCCCCAGTCCAGGAACTCGGAGGGCCTGCCTTTGCCCCAAGGGGTAGTCGGAGAACTAAAAATGATCTCGGGGCTCCAAGCAGGAATCTGTGCCATGTCTGGGGCTACTGGCTAGCCCAGCCTGATGCTCTGGGTGCCCAAGGCAGAGCCTGGCTGTCAGTCAGTTGTGAAGGGCACACAGCACATCAGATACGGGGGACCAAGAGCGTGTGAGCATCCCCAGGTGGCCCACCTCGGCTCCAGGGAAAGGTACAGCAAGCAGAGGCCCTGAACACCGCCCCCACCTCACTCAAGGGGACTGGGAACCTGGGGTTTTCCCCAGAGCTCCTCTCATCTCTCAAGCTCCCCTGGATGGGCCTTAAGGAGCCTCTTTTGGGTGTGCTGGGGTCCCTGGCAGAGGGCCAGCCCCTACTGAAACATCCTCCTTGAGTCAGCTCAGGCCCCAGGGGAGCCGGAGGCTACAGTGAGGCCTGCTGTTCACAGCAGGTGGACACCTCAGGATACCTCAGGACAAGGCCAGAGACAAAGTGATCTAACAGGGCTGGAGGAGGAAAGTGAAGCAAGGCACAGTGAAATCTCATATAAACTTCAAGTTCAAAATGGCAGACAGGGATCTGCAGTGGGCACGAGTGGGCATTAGCTCCACCACTAGCCTGCCCTGCCATGTGACCTGGGGGCAGGAAGTCCCTTTACCTCTCTGGCCCAGGAGCTCCTGGAGAGGCTGCAAATGCATGGAGGGTAGTGGCCTTGTTTTTCCCTGAGCAGGTTCCCTTGTGAGGCTGCTGCCTCTCTGTTGGGCCCTGGGAGAGTTTCCTCCTGCAGCTGAGGCTTCAGGGAAAGCGAAGGAAAGGGTGGCACCTCGAATGCCCCATGACATGAGAGGCAGCAGGCCCTGGCAGGATAGGAGCAAAGGGCATCCTGTGCCAGCCAGATGGCCCCCAATCCTTCTTCTTTGCAGCCCTGGCTGGGGCCTGCACATCTCCCTCTGGGGTGGAGCTAACAAACCTGGCCACAGGCCCGCTGATGGGGTCCTCCTCTGTGGAGAAGAGCCGCCTCTCCCTTGGGACCAAAGCCGCATCCATCAAGGTAAACACCTCCCTCGCCTGGAGAGCCTGTCTCCCTTTCCTTCCAGCTCTGCCAGCAGAGAACTCTCTGTTCCTGGGGACGCGAGGCTGAGCTGGCTCTCCCGCCCGATCGATGGATGACTTCACAAAGACTGACGCCTACCGGGCACCAAGACAGTCCTTGGGGAGATCTGAGGCTGCTCCCGGGACCATTGCCCACCCGTGACCCCTGGCTGACCTCTGCTGGGTGGGAGTGCTCTGGCGGAGGAGCTGGAGACCTGGGGCTCATGCCACTTACTAGGTGACCTTGGGCAGAACTGAATCTCGGCCTTCTCCCATGCTAAGTGGGAGCACCTGGCTTGTCTATACCCCCCTTGCTGGGAGGCCGTCGGAAAATGGAAGGTCCCTGCATCCTATGGACTCCTCCTGCACTGTCACACTGTCTAACATCCTTACCTCACGTCTGTCCTAAATCTCCATCCTTCCAGGCCAGAGATATCCAGTGGAGCTTTCGGCCCCAGTGGACATAGTCTATGATTTGACCTGCCCAGCCTGGTAGCCACTAGCCACATGTGGCTATTGACCATTTGAAACGTGGCTGGTGCAGATGAGAAACTAAGCTTGTAATTAAGTGTACAAACAGCCACATGTGGTTAGTAGCTACCATACTCCACAATGCGGTTCTAAACAGAGCTCTGCCATCCTTGTTCCCTGGGGTGTGACCCATAAAGCTCCCAGGTAGGGTTCTGGTTGAACAGCTGTGGGAGCTTTCAGTCTGATTGGCTAACAGCAGACCTGGAACTCATCTCAGAGTTCCCAGGGACTGAGCTTGGCCTGATGATTTAGTGCTCAGCCAACACTGACTTACAACCAGAAGCACGCTTTCAGGCTCTCCATCACCTCCCCACTCCAACAGAGGAAAGCAGCACACGACCAGCTCTCTGCTCATGCGCTCCCTCGGGAGTCAGAGCGCTCACCACCTGCCAGGCCCAGTGGCTGGCACCAGGCTATACTGTGATGAGTAACATACAGCTCCTTCCTGCCTTCAAGGAGCTCACAGTCAAGGCCACCCTCGGGTCACAGTTATGACTGGCTTCCTCTGTCCCCTACTGGGTGGTCTCAGGGACATCAGTTTTTCCATCTGAAATGGGGCTCCCGAGTCCCTGAGCACACAGGCTGCGGTGAGAACCAGTACGTGAGAGAGAGAGAACAAGAGGCAAAGGGGCTCTTGCTGAGAAGGTGGCTGTGCAGGGGAGCAGAGATGGCAGAGTGAAGCAAGTCTCAAACTCTGTGCAGGCTGCTGCTTCCGGTAAAGACCCAGATTCTCACCAAAGCATCACTGTTTGGTGGTTTCTCACTAAGGAAGTTCAGGGTAAAAATAGCTCAGGAGGGGACTTGAATCCTGCTAGCAGTGGGGGTAGTCACCGCCTGGTTCATACACACAAAAAAGGGGAACAAGCTTACTAGTAGCCACGTGGACTTCAAGGCTCACCTCCCTACACCCCCTGTCGTGGGATAGGGCTTTCTACTCTGCAGCAGATGGGAGATGACCTTCCAGCCCAGAGCCTCAGAACTGGAAGGGGCTGAGTCCCTATAAGCCATCTGGGGTCACCCTGATCTCAGGGAGCCATCACCCTGCCCACTCCAACTCCCTCCCCAATTGGATTTCTGGCCCACTCTCAAGGATGGGCCATTAAGAAGCTCTCTGGGGCCAACTCCTTGCCAGCTGCCTTACAAGACCTTCCTGTGGAAGGAGTTTCCAGCCATGCTTAGCAACCATCTGCCAGTCCAGCCTGATGGTCAAGGGTAGGGAACCTAGGTCTCCATCCTGAGAATGATGGTCTCCTGGAGCCCATAGGTGGTGCAAAGGGAGGGAAAGACAGGGAAAGACAGCCTGATCTCTCCTAGTACCACCCCAGCCAGCTTTCAGTTGGACTCAAGAACAGAGGCTTATCTAGTGCACCAGGCGCCAAGGTTTGTAAGATTTCCCCAACACCAAAACCACGTGCTCCCGACCACAGAGACAGACCTTCAGCCCAGGCAGTCCTCTGAGAAACCCTCTCTCCAAGGTCTTAAATGAGATCTTCACAGCCTGGTGTCAGGCACCACAGAAAGGCCCCTTCCTGCTCTCTGGTGCAGACCCATCTCTCTTCCTCCAGCCCGCCTCCCAGCAAACATTTGTCAGAAGTATGTTCTGCACCCACCACCTCTCGGAAGGGCACCCTGCAGCAATGGTGGCACCACCAGCGCCCATCGGGGTCTCTGGGCGCTGTCAGCATCAGGGCTGCATCCTGACAAAGGAGCAGCTTGAAGTTAAGGACCCTCGGCCACTGCCTCCGCGGAAGGCTTCCTGGCCCATTCAGATTTTTGCAATAGCAGCAGCCAATTGGGGACGCAGCCTTGTAAAATGTCTGCTGGAGAGCCAACACTTCACCTTCGAGAGTGGCGGGGGTGGTGGGAGGGGAAGCAACCTGGCCCCGGGCCCCAGAGAAAATAAGGGGCCCCTGTATGAGCGCACAAAACGGCCCGGTGCACGCCGGTGCCACTCTCGCCGCCAAGCCTCGGGCTGACACCATGCAGCACACGGCGCTACCCACAATGCACCGGCCCTTCTCTGTCACACACAGGCACGCACACTCACCCCCGCTCCCGGAGGGAGCCCGGCCCGACCCGCGGGCGCCCCGGCGCCGACCCTCCAGTCCCGCACTTACCTGGAAGTTGCACCGGCCGCGATCCCGCCCTGGCGCCCGCAGCGGGCTGGGCCCCGGCCGGGGGCGGCCGCAGCGAGCGACTCCGGGCAGGGTTCAGCCGGCGTGGAACAAAGGCTGCGTGCAGGCAGCGGGCGCCGCCTGCATCCCCGCTCCGCGCCGGGGCGGCGGCGGCGGCGCGGGGGCCCGGGCGGCTCCGGCGCCCGCTCGCTCCGAGCTGCCCGCTCCGAGGGCGCTCCGGCTCCCGCGCTCCCGCTCGCTGCTGCCCGCCACCGCCGCCGCCGTCCGGCTACCGCACCGCACACATCAATTATTCATCGCCCGTCTCCAGCTTCCCGGGCGAAGCCAATCACAGTCGGAGGCTCTGCTAATGGGGCCGCCGCCGCCGAGGAGGCAGCCAGCCGCGCGCCCGGGCGCAAGCGACAGCCCTCCGGGGACGGGGATGGGCCGGGGGCGCGCGGGGGCGGGGGCGCACAGGGCGCGCCGGCGAAACTTCCCACGGCCCGCGCCCTGCGCGGCGCTCCCGCACCCCGCCGGCGCGACCACCCACCCTGCTTGCGTCCGCGTGGGGCTGGGGGCTCCGGGGAGGCCGGGCGCGCCGCGGCTGGGGGAGGGGTGGGAGGAGGAGGAGCGCGGGAGAAAGATGAAAGGCTAGCAGACCTGCCTCGGCGTCTCCAGGGAACCCTGGCTCGCGCGCGCCCTCCCCGCCCCACTAGTCTCGCCGTCCGCACCCCCGCCCCGCAGCCCGCCGCCCGCACTCACTCGCGCGCGCAGACCGTCAGCCCAGCCACTTTGCTGCGAGGGAGCGCGAGCGAGTATGAATCTGAGGCAGCTCACATTTCAAACTTGCACGCAGGGGTGGTGCTGGTGCACGCCGCCGCTAAGCGAACGCACGACCCGACGAGCGGCGCTCCAGCCTCCGGGCGGGGGCGGCGACAGGCCCCCTTCCCTCCCCCGCCTAGGCAATTAATTGGAAGCAACACTTGTACGAGTGGGTCTCCCGGAACGCTGCCGCCCAAGGGGGCCGCCGGGAAGGCACAGCCGGTGGATGACTTCGGGTGTCTCCTGCCCCCCAGGAGAATCCTCCCAAGTGGTCTTGCTAATAAGGGTCCAAGGCCGGGTGGGGGCGGAGGAGGGAGCAGGCCTGGAGGCGGCCTCGGCCCCGCGGGAGGAGAGGGGGCGGGGCGGGACTGGGGCATCCGGATTGTGACCTGGTTTAAAGGATTTTCGGAACGGGCTAAGGGGCGGAGAAGGCAGGCGGTCTGGCATCTTCCCTGGCACAGAGGCCCCTGGCACCCCTGGGATTCCCCGAGGCAGGGTGAGCGGGCGCACGTACGCTCGAGCTGGCTGACTTAGGGGAGTCTCTGCGCCCTGGAACCAGCGGTAGGGAAGCCAGGGGTGGCGGCTGCGCGCGGCCCTGCCCCGCCCTGGGAGCTGCTGCCTTCTGACATTGCATCCTGTGGTGGCCGCGGCCTCTTCCTTCCAGCCTGTCTGTCGCAAGGGCTCCTGGCGCTGAGCTGAGCAGACACCCTTGGAAACCAAACCGCCGCCCTGCCACCCCAAAGGATTCTTCGCTCCTTCTTTCGTAGGCACTTCCCATCACCGCGATCCTCTTTGGGACAAACTTTATTTTAAGCCCCTTTCCCCCAGCCCCGCCCTCTCTCAGTGAAAGTTTCTTGAATGGCAACCTAACTGCCCAAACAATTAGGAAGGTAAGTGGGGCCCCATCTTTCACTCTAATGAAAGCCAGCCAGAATTGTCTTGAAAATCCCCTCTATATGAGACTTCCCTGTACTGCTCTCCTTGCGATCATGGGAAACTGACCAGGTCTGCTAGCCGTTGACTTAGCTTCTCCTGTTCTCCTTCCTTCATTCCCCATTACCAGCCCCCTATTTTCAGTCTGAGCTCTGGCTGGCCCGGAAACCTTCCCGTCTGTCCTACTGCCAGCCCTGGAAGTGCCTGAAACAAATCACTTATCTAGAAATTATGTTCTTGCTCCCTGTTTGACATAAATCGTTAGCAGGCTCTAATCCCACCCACTGCCACTTGAAATATCACTTTCAGAGATGGCATTTGGAAATGCAGTTGTCATGGGCTTTCCCTCTGAGGGGCTGGTTAAATGGATTAATTCATACTTCATAACTTGCTGCCTTTGGACAAGAGCTAGCTTCCTGCAAGAGAGATTAATTGGCATTACCTTCCTGCAGGGCCAACCCGGGGGCAGCCAGCATAAGGACTTTCCTGCTTTGTCCAAATTCCAGGCTTTGCTCAGTCTCCCATCCTCGGAGGAGCCTCCCCTCATCCTGAGTTACAATGGCTTCTTTAGGGACAGTCATTTATTCACCGAGACATCCATTGGAGGACCTGCCTTCCCAAGTAGCTACAGAGGGGTTTGAGAGCCCATGAGGGAAGAGCCTTGGGGCCAGTGAAGACCTTCCCATTCTTCTCTTTGGTTGGTCCAATTCGCTTTGCAGATCCCGTAGAACACAGACTCCTATCCAAATCCCAGTGCTCAGCAGTGACACCCAGAAGCAGAGGAGACACGACAGTTTGGTCCACTTTTCAGAAGAAAACATTGAAATGGATGTCTCTAAGACCCGTTTTTCTAACACAAATCTGGTTTTAATAGGATGTCAGGGCTCAAACCTCGATGATACAGAACCCAAGTCACCAAGACCTCAAATACCCGAAACACCCGTCTTCTGGATTCTTTCCCCCCAGAAGTTCTGTGCAATGATAGTTCACAATATTTGCCTGGTCCTTAGTGCCTTGGGAGCCACCAAGGACCCTAATGTTTGGAACTTCCGGATTCATTCTTGAAATACTCTGTATACATTGGTACCTGTGTGGCTCTAGGCACTGAATTCAGAAAAACCACTCCTGTAGGTTGAACCAGAATTTGGTCTGGAACGGAGCAGAGGAATACCTGAGAAATACAGACCTGTAGGCCCAGCCTGGGAATAGTAACAGTCCCACCCCTTCCCCTCCCCTATCTCTCCGCTCTCCCCAGAACCCATTCTTGAAGGAGCCCCAAGGTAGGGTGAGAGAAGAGTATTGATATGCTTATTTAAACTTCACAGGCCTGGGACCAACAGACTTTCCCCAGGTGAGAGGGGAAAAAAAAAAAAGGTAAATACTCTGCTAGCAGATTTATGTAATTAGGAAAACAAATTGTTTTCAACAATCCATTCACCAGCCCGCACAGAAGGCCTCCAGGCCAAAGCTAGGGTTTTCACATGCTAATTTCAAGACCTGCTTGGTCCCATTCCAGCCCCACTTGGTTAGCAAGCTCTTAATACTACAGCCCAGAGCCTAGAGAAACATGGATACTCCGACCAGTTCCTGCTTCAGAAAGGCATCCCCCTACTTATTCTACATTCCAACTCCACTTCTCTAACTTCCAAAGATTTTCTTAAAAGCCCAAGGTCCAAAGTGGCCTGCTCCACCCCCTGGGCGCCTGCCTTGATAAGGATCTACAGGAAAGAGGCAGCAGACAAAGGCGCTCTCCACCTCTGCACGCAGTCACTGGCGAGCTCTCCGAGTGACCTCGGCGAGGGGGGCACAGCCTGGGGGAATGACTTGGGAGGCAGAAGAAAGGAAGAAGAAAGGGAGAGCTGCGGCCCCAGCGCCATGGCTCCTTGATGAATGCCCGGGAGCGCTTGGGAAGCCCGATTCGGGGATCAATAGCTGGTGGCTTTTCTTGTGGGTGTTTGAACTCCTCCTGCCGTGGGCCCTGGCGAGGAGGAGCCGCCAATAAATCACAGCACTGCAGCCGGGAAGGCAGCCGTGGCTTGCACTGGAGGGCGGGGGAGGGAGGGTGTTTCACCCATCTGGGGAGCCTGTCGTGTGGAGCTCACCTCCACAGGACCACCCAGGCCACGGAGGGTGACTCTATGGTGGAGTCTGGCGTGTGGGAGGAGCTTCTTCCAGGCCTCCTGAGCTCACCTCTAGAGGGATGGGCTCCTGGATCCTGTTCCAGCCCAGGCCAATGAGTATGAAAGAGCAAAGCCACTGGATGTAGGTCCCCCGTGAGTGGAGAAGTGGTTCCCAGGCCCAAGGCAGGGTCACCTCCTCTGCAAGGCTTTGCGGGGGGAGGTGGAGGTGGCTAGGGACATACAAAGCCCCAGTTCCCTCCAACTGAGACTGAGAAGCAGAACAATGAACCCCAGAGTCACCCCGAGCCAGGTCTTCCTCAGGCAGGGCTTGCTGATTCAGCAGGTTTCAACAAGGATCCCAGTGACTCAAGGATGTCATCCATGCAGGCTCTAGCACTCAGCTGCTGCTGCTGCTGCTGCTAAGTCACTTCAGTCGTGTCTGACTCTTCGCGACCCCATGGACTGCAGCCTTACAGGCTCCTCCGTCCGTGGGATTTTCCAGGCAAGAGTACTGGAGTGGGTTGCCATTGCCTTCTCTGCCAGCACTCAGCAAGGAGAGTGAAATAGACAAGGAGGCCCCGTGTGGTGTCCATGGGAGTGTGGTCGGCATGAGCTCAGGCCTTGGGAGCTGCTTGGCCATCTGTCTCCACACAACTGGGCCTTCTCGGGGTGCTTGGAGGGGCGTGTGGGGCATGGAGTGGGTTCAGAAAAGGCACACACACATATGGGGGATAACTGGCCATGGGGCATTTGTCTCACTGCCAGCTCAGTTGCCCCAGGAAGACTCAAGCAGCTGCACTGGGCGTGAGTTGATTCAGGCACTCTGCCTTCAGGGACCTTCTCCTGGGGCTTCTGCCCACCTCTGAGGGGTCAAGACACAAACTTCCGTGTCCTTCACTAAACCTGTTACCTCTGCCTCTTTCCCTCCCTCCTTCACCCTGGGCAGCCTCCTTGATTCTGCACATACAATCTCAAAGAAGGAAGGCCCAGCTGAGGTTCGGCTCCCAGCCAGCCAATGCAGGAATCTCAGCCAGCCCTGGGGCCCCTACCCACACACAGGGACAGCGGGAGGGCACAATCCCACTGGGGACACCCAGCTGAGAGTTCCAAGCTGGCTCCAGGCCTCTCCTCTGTCCACAGTCATACAGAGCTCGTGATGTCAGAGTGTCTGCCAGTGCCAGGCACAGTTCTAGGCACTTTCCAAGTATCAACATGCCATCCTCACCCAAAGCCTCTCTGATGAAGTATGATTAATTCCGCACTGCAGAGGAGAACAGTGAGGCACAGAGAGGGTTAGACAACTGGCAGAAGGATTTAAACTAACCGGCCATCTGGCTATAAAGTCTGCACCAGTAACCTTCAGATTGTATTCCCAAGATGGGACTCCAGAGAGTGATCATCAAAGTCACACAGTGAGTTAGAACTGTGATAAGAGTCGTGTCTCCCTGACTCATATTCTTTCCAGCACACCATATTACATATAAGGAAATGTCTACTTTCTTTGTATTTCTTTTTTCCTGTTTAGCCTCTGTGCGATTTAACCATCCACCCTGCATTCTGGCTTGTCCAGGGCTCCACCTGAAGGGGGGATGGGGGTGACAGTGGAGAATGAGACTTCCCTGGCTCTGAACTTCCTGTCACTGCTCCCCACCCTTCCTGGAGGTATCCCACAGTGGGGCCCTCATCCCCCACTAAGGCTGCATTCCCAGCAGTCTGTATTTGGCATCAACCCAAATCTTACAATCATTTCATTAAGAAAACAAAACCAACCCCTGCCCCACACTCGATGGGCACCTCTGAGAAGCCCCACAGTCGTGAGGTTATCGGGGATCCAGGAAAGCCTCCTGCCAGACTGGAGAAGGAGAGAGGACGGGGGTGGGAACCCAGAAACCAGGCCTGAAACGGGCCCTCAGGTGGCTTCTGCCTTTAAGAGCTGCTGCCTGCCCCTCCACCCACGCAGCTGGGAAGGCAGCCACACCCAGGCTGTCTGCCCATGTCACGGGGATGTCCACAGCCTCTCAGCTACACAGAGAGGTCGGAGGGATTTCAGCAAAGACGGGAAGGCACTGACCATGTCTTTGCTAGCTGAGGAGTTGTGGAGGGAGGAGATGTGCCCGGATTTGGAGGCCAAGGCTTAGGAAACAAGCACTGACTAGCTGATGGCCTTGGACAAGTCACTTTGGCTTCCTTGAACCTCTACCTCCTCCTTTGTAAAATAGAAGCGAGGCCAGCAAATACCAGGTGCCGGGGAGGACCAAAGAGATACAGCGATCATTCTCAAGAGGCTGAGAGGCCACAGGGTTGTGGGTCCCCACATCTCCAAAAGATGCTGAAGTGCTAACCCCCAGTTCCTGTGAATATGACCTTTTCTGGAAACAGGACAACAGATGATCGAGTTAAAATGAGTTCATTAGGGTGGACCCTAACGTCATAGGGCTTCCCAGGTGGCTCAGTGGTAAAGAGTCCGTCTGCCAATGAAGGAGATGTGGGTTCGATCCCTGGGTTGGGAAGATCCCCTAGAGAAGGAAATGGCAACCCATTCCAGTATTCTTGCCTGGAAAATTCCATAGACAGAGGAGTCTGGCGGGCTACAGTCCATGGGGTCGCAGAGTCAGACACGACTGAGTGACCAAACAGCAGCAGCAGCTAACCCCATATGGCTGGTGTTTTGATAAAAAGTAGAAATTTGGACACAGAGACAGACATGCACCCAGGGAAAGTGCTGTGTGAGGATTGGAGTTCCGCTCTCAGGAGCCGGGAAACTACCAGAGGCCCAGAGAGGAGCCTGGCAGAGGTCCTTCCCTCGTGCCTTCTGCGGGAACACAGCCCTGCCACCACGACATGTGGGTCTCAGACTTCTGGCCTCCAGAGCCGCGAGACAACAACCCTTGTTGTTTAGGCTGCTCCTGGGCTACTTTGTTATGGCGTCTCCACAACCTGATACGCGTGGCGACGCTGCCGAAACCCAAGTTCACAGCTCATCATTCCTCTGCTTAAACCGCTCCGGCTCAGTCAGTGGCAAAATTCCACGTCTTTATGGGGCCCCACAGGACTCTGACTGACCGGGTCCCTGTCGCCTCCCGACCTCATTTCCTTCCAGTCTCCCGGACTTCAGGCTTCACACACCCCCAGCACTCTTTTCCAGGTGGCCAGACTCACTTCCCGCCTCCCGCAGGCCTCCACCCAGGGGACACCCGAATCTCAGGAAGCCTTGCTCAGCCACTCTGCTCAAAGCTGCAGGCCCTCCTCATTGGCTACCGCTCCTCCCTGACTTAGGGTCTTCCTTGATTGATGATCAATTATTCCAATTATTTCTCTTGGTACCCCTGTCTCCCTTGGTAGAAGTCAAGCTCCCTGCCAACGGCAACTTTTGTCTGTTTTGTACATGTTTTATTGATAGGATCTAAACTATGCCAAGCAGATGCTTGATATCTGCTGCGTGAATGAAGCACAGACCAGCAACCTGAATGAATAAAAGAATGAGGGAATGAACGAGTGAACAGTAGGGTCTGTGGTGCCCTGCTTCTGCCCTCTGATGCTGCTCAGAGACTGGGTCCCTGACGTACTGTCTGCCAGAACGTGGGATGTTCTCAGTGGAAGCTGCCTGTGCAGACAGGAAGCTCAGGTCAGCAAAGGGGCTGCCAGAGGTGGTGAGGAGCTCACCACCCAGGCCCCTAATGAATCTCTTCCCATTGATTTTTGGAGTCGCCTTTGAAGGGATGGGATGGCCAAGGCAGCTCGAATGTCCATGCCTCAGCACTCCTGGGGTTTTATTGCTTCTCCGGGGGGGCTTCCGGACAGCCCCCCAGTTGGACTGACATGAACTCTCTGCAGTTGGAAAGGCAATTTCCCTTCCTTCTGTAGCTGTTGGTCTCTCTGCATGCCTGGCTGGGCGACACACCTCCCTGTCTGGGCTGGGGCAGCCAACTTCACTCCTGATGCTCCCCAGACAAAGACTCGTGCAGGCACCAGGAGGGTGCTGTCCTCCACTCTGTGGAGGAAAAAATGGAGCTGGGATGGGGGAAGGATTTCAGTCCGGACACTCTGACTCAAGGCTGCGGCGGGTGGGGGCCGGCAAGGCTGAATCAGGCTGCCCCAACAACCACTTGACTCCAGGGTGCCAGGAAACCTGCACAGCCTGTTACATGCAGCGCCCTTCCCTGCAGAGCCTCTGCTTGCGTGTTTGGAACCACCAACTCACTTAGCACTGGAGTAAAGAGAGCCTAGTCTTAATTTTCAGATGAGGAAACTGAGGCTCAGAGAGGGACCAGGGCTTCCTCCAGTCACACAGCCAGTTAGTGGTAGAGATAAGACTAAATCCAGGGCTTCTGGCTTATTCCAGAGCCCCAAGCCATCTTACCATGTTGTGTTTCCACCAACGGTAATGTCAAGGGTGTGTTCTGCAAATTGTAAAGTCCTAGACACATGAGGACTCACCATTCTAAAGGGCTCTTGGCCATGCACTGTCTCCTTCTATGAGCTGGGATTCAGATGGGGATGGCCTGCCCCACTCTGTTCTTCCCCCTCCTCACAGGGAGGTTGGGGACCAGACCCTGGACCTTTGTCCTTTCCTCATCCACAGTGGGGGGGGGGGTCATGTGCACCAGGAAGATAGATGTGGGCATCAAAAGAAGATAGGCTTGGGCTCAGAAGAAGGAAGGAGCTCCTGACAGAGTTACCCATGGTGGCAGTGAACACCTTGTCATCCAAGGTGTGAGGATGGAGAGGGGATTCCCGCAATGGTAGGCTTATGTTTCTGAGGCCCTCTTGGTTCTGTGGTGCTGTGATAGGTAAGAAGAGAGGAGGGTGCTTGAGAAGCATGCCCAAGCACCTCAGTGCATCTTGGGCAGCAGTACAGCAGTTTTATGAACTTCCTAAGCCCATTAAAGCTCACCAGAAACCCTGCGTCCTCTGGTGTTCTGCCCACCGCCTCTCCTGACAGTCCCGTGGGAGAGAACACCCTGCAGGCACCTGCTCCTTTCAGCCCCATGCCCCTGCTCACGGCAGCCCCGGGGATCCAGTGACTTCCCACACTCATGCAGTGTGGTCCCCAGGTGTCCCCCACCCCCGGGGCCTCTGGACGTGAGCAGACAGGCCACACAGGAACGTCTGGGGGAAATCCAAAGTGGCCGCCAGGGCAAGGCAAGGAGTGGGAGGCCTGATGTTGAAATCAGGATCCGCAGAGCTGAGCTCAGCAGGCGAGAACAGCACACCCCTCAGCCAGAAGCCAAGTCCCACACTGAGACAGATGCTGCCTGGGAGAGGGGCTTGGGGGTTTGCTGTGTGACCAAGGGCAGGTCAGTATGTCTCTCCGGGCCACAGCTTCTCCACCCAGTGAAGACATCTAGTGCAAATGCAGGACATTTCTGCTGGGGGCACTTGTCTCCCCAGTTCTGGCTGGGAAGGCCTCAAGAAGTGGCACTATTGATCTGACCCCCACTGATTTCCTGTAAAGGATGGAGCAGGCCAAGCAAGATGCTTACGATATAGTCTGCCCTCCATAACCATGGACGCTGCGTCTGTGGATTCAAGCAGTCGTGGATCAAGAACATTTTGAAAAAACTTTTTTTTCAAAAAGTTCCAAAAGGCAAAACTTGAACTCACTACATGTTGGCAACGATTAACATAGTATTTACATTGTATTTATAATGATTTACTTAGCTTTTGCATTGTACTAGGATTTATAAGTAATCTAGAGATGATTCCAAGTAAATATAAGCACATCAGTTTTGGTAGACTGTGAGTTCCATGAGGACAGAAATCTTGTGTTTTGATCACTGCTGAATCCCTAGTGGCTCATACTTGGAACACAGTAGGTGCTTAACAAGCATTTGTTGAATAATGGTTATTCATCAAGTTATTATCCCATGGAAGTTAGATTTCAGCTATTCTTTAATTTCTTTTTAATTTTCTGCATGCCATAATTGTTCTGCAAGGAGTTTGCTAAGAGAAATAAACACCCCCATACAACCACTCTCATTTTAGAATTAAGTGAATTCAAAGTTAAGACTTTGCCCACCCTGAAAAGCATTGTGCGTCATCTTCAGAAGCAATAACTCGTGAGGCAATCATAGAACAACTGTGTGTGCACGCTCAGGCGTGGCTGACTCTTTTGCGACACCACAGACTGCAGTCCGCCGGGAATCTCTGTCCATGGGCTTCACCAGGCAAGAATACCAGAGTGGGTTGTCATTTTTTCCTCCAAAGGATCTTTCTGACCCAGGGATCCAACCGGTCTCTCCTGCATTGGCAGGCGGATTCTTTTACCACTGAGCCACCATATCACCAAATGAGCTTCCCAGGGCCAACCTGTAGGCAGCCAGGGTGGGCATATCTGGAAAGTCCCCATCCATCCCTTTCTTTCTGCATATATCACAATTTCACCTCCATAGTTTCTTGACTGGGAGAACAGCCTCCAACCTGGTTTCCTGCCTCTGGTCTAGGTCCCTTCTCTACCCTGGGCTTTCTCAAAAGCAAATATGATCACATCACTCTGTCTGAAACCTTCCCTGGCTCCCCAGGGCTGTCAGGATCAAGTTCAAATTCAAGCGCCTTAGATTGGCACTCAAGGCCCTTACGCATGGTCTCTGAGAGCACCTGTGTGCTAGCCTCAACCAGGGTTGCCCCTGTCTGGATGCCTCCAGCAGGTGCCTCGAAGACATTTACAAACCCTGGTTCATCCAACTTTACTGGAGGTGTGTTCTCTCTCTGAATTCATATGCCAATCAAAGTGTTGAATAGTGGCTGGTACCAGTATGTAGCTGGGAGGAGAAACTGCCACAAGTCCAAGGATGGCAGGGAATCTAAATCTTGACGTGGGGGGTCTTGTCCAGGAGGAGAGGAGCCAGGACCCCTGTGATGAATTTGAGGTGTGGGACAAGCCATGGGCCCTCAGCTTGGGTTGGGGCTGTCGAGGAGGAAAAAAATCAGCCCTGAGGTTTGGGGCTAAGCAGCTGAGCCTCTTCCCTGGCTCAGTTTCCACATCTGGGGTGCAGGCAGTAGTTTGGGATGCATGGTAGGAAAGCCCAACTCTGGGAGCAGGACTCCAGCTGTCCCTTCCCCCATCCCAGCAAAGGGAGCCCAAGCCCCCCTTGGGCCTCAGACAGACCTGGGAGCGTGGTGTGTAATTGAATTTGGCCTCATTACCTAATTGTGAGGAGGAACAATCAGTACCAACAGAAGCCTCAAGTGTCGGGGGTGGTTGGAAGCCAGGAGCCAAGAGGCAGCCTCCAGCTTCCCTAGGCATTTAGGGGGGCAGTGCCAGCACCCGCACCTTCATATCCTTTAAGCGCTCAGTTGCCTGGAACCCTGGGAAGCTGGGGGCAACAGTTCTCATTCTACAGGTGAGGAAACTGAGGCTCAGAGAGAAGCATCTTGCACAAAGTCAGAAAAAACAGAAAGAACAGGTGAAGCCACATTCCTTCTGCACCCAGGGCCTTTGCACATGCTGTTTCCTCTACCTGAAATGCCTTTCTCTGTCTTTCTCTTTGGGCAGACTTTCTCCTGGGAGCCTTTCTGTGAGAATCATTTCCTTGAGAAAGCTTTCTCTAAGCTCCGAGGCTCAGTCCCCCTGCCCCCCTCGGCTCCTATAGAGCCGGTCATAACGATTATATCATCACTGGAGGGCGTTTATCCCAAGTTTGTCCTCTCTATCAAGCCCTGAGCTCCTAGAAGGTAAGGATTGCACTGGGCTCACTCACGTGATCCAGGCATTCAGCATAGGTCCAGGACGCAGGGGTGCTCCATGCTTGTTTGCTGAACGAATGGATGAACGGCCTCTGAATTCTGGGTTTTTTTTTCTATATGCAGTCTATTGGTTTCTTGCCATCACTGGCCTGGGCCTTGGGAATGGGGGCCTCATCTGTAAGGAGTGCTGTGCCTGGGGGTATGACCAGGGCCCTGCGGAGTCACGGGGAAGCACAGAGAAGCCACTCTGTGGGGCCCTGGGCTGGGCGCTTCAGATGTGACATCCCACCACTGGGAGATGGGCGATGAAGGGACCGGCCCAGGGTCGCCCAGCCTGCAAGTAGCTAGAACGGGAATCTAGGATTGCCTGAGTCTGGGACCTGGCCTTACCACCCCTCACCACGCTCTTATCAAATGACATACTGAATGGACAAGGCTCACTGACAGAGGGACATGCAATTTAATCCAAAGAAAATCATGTGAAAAGCGGAATTTCAGGTCTTGTGAAACAAGGCAGGAGACAGACTATTAGATTCCTCCACAAAGGCAGCTGCCCAGTGAGCTAATCCCCGTGCAGCCCTACTCTCCAGGTGCATCCAGGCTTCCATTCATCCAGGCTCGGGGTTGTCAAGCCTCCTTCCTTTTTCTATAAGGCGGTCTGACCTGGTACCCAAGTGTGCAGGAGCGGGACTGCCTGGGTCTAATTCTAGCCCTGCCACTTGCTAATTGTGTGGCCTTGAGCAAGTAATTAACCTGAGTCTCCGTTTCTTCTCAATATTTTTATAAAGATGAAAGGAGAGGAAGTCTGTGCAGTATTTTGCCTAGCGTCTGGAACATGGTAAGAACTCAATAAAACTTCACTTAATTGATTCATAGTAGTAGTAAAATAATGGTAGCACTAGTAGCAATCGGCTAGTGTGAGTAATAGCAATAGCAGTAAGAGTAGCTGTCCTGGGAGTAACAGTGCTCCTGCTAGTAATGGGAAGAGTATCTATGTTAAGCACTGTATCAGGCTAGGGCTTCCCTGGTGGCTCACTGGTAAAGAATCCGCCTGACTATGCAGGAGACGTGGGTTCAGTTCCTACGTTGGGAAGATCTGTTGGAGAAGGGAATAGCAACCCACTCCAGTATTCTTGCCTGGGAAATCCCACAGACAGAGGAGCCTGGTGGGCTACAGTCCATGGGGTCACAAAAGAGTCAGACACGACTGACCAACTAAACAACAACAGCTGTTATCAGGCGGATCGTGCCCCTGGCACCATGAGGGATGCTGGGGACATTGCCCCATCTCTGTGCCAGTCTCCCCTCAGATAAAAATAGGCCAGGTGATTCGGGAAGGCCCTCTGCAGTCTGACAATCACATCCAACAGTATCAGTGGCAATTAAATCGATACTACTACAGATACTATTTATCCTTATTATACACCCACTGTCCTCCACAAGGGCACTGTCCTCCTGCTTCCCCCTTTCTCTCCAGGACACAGTATCCTCCTCCCCAACCCAGCCTTCTTCCTCCCACAGCTCATTTTTTGGGAGAGGGTACTCTCCACCCACCTGTCTTGCTGCGCTATGTATGGCAAATGGATACTGAGTCTTCACCACGCGCAAGGCACAGCTTCCGCCACATCATCTACTAATTCTCAACACCCCAGACACCACAGACAACTGGGAGGGAGGTATGGCTATCATCCCGTTTCCTGGTACTACTGCTAAGGCTCAGAGAGGTTATGTCAGTTACCCGAAGTCACACAGCTTGAAAGCAGGGAACAAGATGCAAACCCAGGGTGGCCTGCGTCCACAGCTAGACAAGCCACATGGGTTATTTCTACCCTTCAGAGGTCCTGTTGCCCCACTCCACCCCGTTCAGGTGCTCCTCACTGTCAGCCCTCCCCTGCGGACATAGCATGAGGTCTCTTTCTGTACTCAATGACGATGACATAGTGCCATAGACTCCACAGACAGGCCCCCCTTCTTGGCAGCCACGAATCAATCTATCCCCACTTGGTCCTGAATGATCTAAGTTCCAAGCCCCCATTGGCCACCTGAGAGCCAGCCCTCAGGCCCAGCTAGACTGGCCAGCGCTGGGTCTTAAATAGGAGATGCATGACAACGTTAAAGCCTCAGGAGATCTGTCATGGAATCGGAAGCCCTGGCAGTTGTGGGTATGTGTCTCACGCGGCCTCAGGTGGCCCCCCATGCCGTGGCTGCCCACTGGTGGTGCTGGGCTCTCTGATCCCCAAGTCACCCTGTATTTCCTGATGCCATCGCTCTTGACATCACCTCCTGCCCTGTGGACATGTGGATCTTCCAAGCTGAGGAAGCCCTTCTGTACCAGGAGGAGGCCTGGGACCTGAACTCAGACATCTAGCCTTGGCCAGACTGGGGCACCAGCAGCGCTTGGGAGGGAACAGACCCCATGGAAGGGGCCACCTCTCCGCTCTCTGTCCTCTCTCTCTAGAGGGGCGGTGCCCTTCTCCTCGGTTGTCTTTCCCCCTCACAGTTCTCTCTCTGTTTGGGGTGAGAGGAAAGAACCAGATGCAGAAGCCCTGTCCCAGGAGGTAGGCTAGTCTCTCCCCAGAGATGCTGAGGCGCGGCTCACAGTCACACACGGGGCGGGCGGCTCACCACACTTGCCAGCACTCGGCTCCCCCATGGAGCTCGATGGCAAACAATTTCCCGCCGTCTGTGCCTGGGGAGGGCGAGCTCCCATTTTCTCTCTTCCTGGCCCTGTCTGCACAGACGTGGGCCCTTCACACGCACGCGGCCCCTTGCCTCCCGGCCTCCCGGCAGACGCTTAATTGGGCGGCAGTGATTCTAAACATCTGGGCGGCACATCTGAGAGTGGGCTCGGGACCACACGGAGCCTGGAGGAAATGGGAAAACATGCAATTATGTCACTTCCTCGGCTGAGGGTACTCAGGAGGGGGACAGCGCCAGACAGCAGCAGGCATTTATTTCTGGGGGTGCGTCCCAGGGCTGGGCAGTCTGGGGGTGGACTGGGTGGTGACCCCAAGGACAGTGAACCTGAGGATGGAGCAAGAGGCTGCAGGTGACACCTCGGCAGAGCTGAACTGCAGCCAGCGGTACCAATGGTGCATGGAGCTGTGGTCCCAAGGGGAAAGGAAAGACAAAGGAAATGAAGGCGAGAGGAAAGGAGAGGGGAGGACCTGCGGGGGAGAGAGAAGAAACGAGAGGGCAGGAAGGGGGAAGGAGAGAGGGAGGGGGCGTGAAGTGGGGGGCAACATGGGCAGAAGGAAAGAGAAAAAGAGAAGGAGCCAGAAGGACAGAGATGGAGGATTATTTTATTGTATTCATCACAGAGAGAGCGATTGCATTCTTCCAGGCGATGGAGCTGCTCCTGACAGCCCACCAGGAGAGCGGGGGTCCCCCTTCACCGCCCCGAGAGGATGCATGGTGGATACAGGCCCAGTTCTGATCTCAGCTCGCCTACTCCCCAGCTCTGTGAACCTAGGCGTGGCCTTCACTCTTCTGAGCCTCAGTTTTCCCCATCTGTAAAAGGGGACAGAGCTCTCCCTCATGGGCTGTTGGAAAAGTCAAAGCTCTCACTTGTGTGAAGTGCTGGCAGAGTCCGGGGTGTCCCTGAACTGTTCCTGATTTTTCTAGCAGCTCTGGGTTGGGAGAGCTTGCTGCTGGAAGTGGCTGGCCCCAGGGGATTCTGCATACCACCCCTCCTCCCCTTCAGCTTCTCCCTTGGCTGAAGTGGGTCTGTTGACATTGTGTTTTTTCTTAAGCTGTCCGGGTCTGTGAGCTTCTCACAGATATAGACAATCTTGATCTTCCCTGGTGTCTCAGATGGTAAAGCGTCTGCCTACAATGCAGGAGACCTGGGTTCAATCCCTGGGTCGGGAAGATCTCCTGAAGAAGGAAATGGCAACCCACTCCAGGATTCTTGCCTGGAAAATCCCATGGACGGAGGAACCTGGTTAGGCTACAGCCCATGGGGTCGCAGAGTCGGACACGACTGAGCGACTTCACTCACTCAAGGTTACCTGAGTGCCATTCATGAAGTCTGCATATAATAGTTGCCCATGCACGTCTGTGGAAGGGGTGAATTAGTTTATCCTTTGCACCCAAGTTTCTGCTGTTATTATAATTATGTGCCTGTTTCAAAGGCAGGCTCCAAATTTTTCCCCGCTAGTAATTCCTGTTTCCTGCCAGAGACAATAGTGGCTTTTCATCCCAAACAGGTGAGACTGGGTCTTTTGGAATTCCCTACAGGAGTCCAGCCCCAGGCAGCGTTTTCCACCTGGCCAGCCTCAACAAGCCAGAAAATGTGCGGAGGAATATAATGAAGCATCTGTTAATAGCTCCTCAAGGAAAGTCATTGGCTAGAGTTCCCAAGCTCTGGAGTCGGTTTCTCTGTGCACCAGGAATAGCAAGGGCAGGCAGTGACTGAGGCAGCGAGGATTCCTTCCAGCCACCTGCCTGGCCACCACCCTGTCCCCAGTGAGAGGAATTACCACCTTGCAGAGCTTCCACTGCAGAACACAAACACCTGGTTGCCTGGGCAGCACCTTGCCAGGGCGACGTGATCCAGATGGTCCCTTGAGAGGCAGCTGGGTTGCCAAGGAAACAGAATTGCTGCCGCTCCAGCCAGGAGACCCGGATTCTGGATCTTTTGGACCCCAAGCTTAGAAAAGTGAAGTGATTTGCATAAACTCACGCAGCAAGTAGGTTTTAGAGACTGTACTGTAATGCAGGATGTAATAATCAAAATGGTTATGTACGAAGCCCTTCTGAGATGCCAGCTTGAGTTAAGTACTTTGTACTTATCGCTTTGTGAGAGACTGGGAGATATAGCTGGGGTCACATGTAGCACGGAAGTGATGGAGCTGAGCTGAGCCCAGGTCAGCTTGATGCTTAAACCTGAGCTTGGACCCCTGTCCCACACTGCCCTGCCTGTGGCTTCTAGATCTTTTTCTCTGCTTGTCCTGAGACCAGTGCTGTTCCAGCAGCTGGCTGGACCTGACTCAAGGGCCACTGAAAGTGTGGAGACCAGGCTGGGAACCTGCAGGCTAAGACTACAGTTTCCAGGGCCTGGTTCCTCCTAAGCCCTTGCTCTGCTGTGCACGTGACTTGGGTAGCTTATGAGGGGCAAGAGGATGGGGGTCTGTTGACCAGGGTCAGATTGCCCCGGGGACAGGCCGAGCATGACACTCACAATGAGCCTGATCCATGAGAGAGAAGGTACAGCAGCCATGGAGGAACAGAAGAAGGACTGAGGCTTGGAGGTGGGGCAGGCTGGTCTACATCATCAACCTGATTCTCTTGCTTGTTTTCATCTTTTCTTTAGTCTCAACCGTCCAAATATCTATCTGGTGAGTGCCATCTATCCACTCATTCCTCGCCTTGTTACACAAAAGGATTTGGGCAAGTGAATAAATTTCTTTGTCTATCAGTTTTCTGATCTGTAAAATGGGTTGGTTTGTCATGAGAATCAGTGCTGATGTTCATAAAATACCCAGCATAGAGCCTGGCATGAAACAAGAGCTCTATAAGTAGTAGTAGCGAAAATGTTAGTCCTTCAGTCATGTCTGACTCTTTGCGACTCCATGGACTGTAGCCTGTCAGGCTCCTCTGTCCATGGAATTCTCCAGGCAAGAATACTGGAGTGGGTAGACAGCCATTCCCTTGTCCAGGGTATCCTCCTGAGCCAGGGATCGAACCTAGGTCTCCCGTATTGCAGGTGGGTTTTTTACCATCTGAGCCACCAGGGAAACGGTATTTTATTTTTTAATTTGAATTTTATTTTTTTGTGGGGCCATGCCGCACAGCATATAGGATCTTAGTTCCCCGACCAGGGATCGAACCCTTATTCCCTGCAGTGGAAATGCCAGGTCCTAACCATTGGGCCATTATGGTCCTTTAAATGTCACTTTCTCTCGAAAGACTTTTGAGAAGGGTTGCTGGGAAACTTGGAGAGACAGAGGCCCTCAAACCTCCCAGGCCAAGGCACAGACAGGGTGCTGCTGGCCCTACCTAGGCCGCCTCAGCCAGCTCTCTACTCTCCACTCAGCAGGCTGTCTACCTCCCTGACTGGAGCCCAGCCTCCTCTTCTGGGGGAAAAGAAGATGCCGTCTTAACCCCATGTGATCCTCTGTTGTCTTGGAGACAGCTGTGGGCTTCTGGTCCTGGAGCCTCAGAAAGGGGCCATTTCCTGGACTGAGTTAATAGGATCCCATTCACCTACCTGGGTTTCCCGGTGGCTCCGTGATAAAGCATCTGCCTTCAGTGGAGGAGATACAGGTTCTACCCCTGGGTCAAGAAGATTCCCTGGAGAAGGATATGGCATCCTACTCCGAAGTGCTGGCCTGGGAAATCTCACGGACAGAGGAGCCTGGCGGGGTACAGGCTATAGGGTCGCAAAAGAGTCGGACATGACTTAGTGACTAAACAACACCCTCTATCTACCAACTTGGAGGTGGGTGCGGTTGGCATTGACTTTGGCCCTATCTAAGTAGATGTTCCATATTTTCCAGACCCGAAACTACAACACAGGGTCAGGCACAGGGTTTTAGGCTACTTCCAGGTATGTGGGGCATCCTAAGAAAGTCTGAATGCCAACGCGTTGGAGTAAGATTGCTAACATGTATACAGCATTTGGAACTTCCCCGATGGCTGAGCGGTAAAGAATCTACCTGCAATGCAGGAGACGTGGGTTCGATCCCTGGGTTGGGAAAGTCATCCTGGAGAAGGAAATGGCAACCCACTCCAGTATTCTTGCTTGAAAAATCCCATGGACAGGAGGCTGGCGAGCTACAGTCCATGGGGTCGCAGAGTCAGACATGACTGGGCATACTCAGTATATGCCAGGCCTCATTCTCAGCACTATACATGTACATATACTATACATGTACTCACTTAATACCTACGATGGAGGCATTATTAGTATCCCCTTTTATCGAATGAGGCAAGCTTGGCACAGAGAGCTTAAGTGACTTTTCCAAGGTCACACAGCTGGGGAGTGGAGGTCCAGGTGGTTTTCACAACCAGACATGCTATTGCAGAGTCCATGCTTTTAACGACTACTCCATTCATGAAATAGCTGAATAGTTTCTGGAGATAAAAACATTTGGAATTGGGGCCAACCAGGAAACCGTGATAACAACACTTGACATGTACTGAATGTTTACTGAGTGCTAGGCTCTCTGCTCCTCACCAACCACGAGACCATGAGTATTGAATGAGCTCAAAGATATGAAGGTGTTTAACCCACCAACAAGGACAAATCATTGTCAAATACTTAATATTTCCACCTGCACTAGTTCAGGTGATCTTGACAAGCTCTCTTGAGTCATTACCCTGTCTTTCCCAGAATTTGATTTCAATCTGCACATAGAGGAAAGGGCAGCTGATGACTTCAGGACTAGGTATTCTTGTTTGAATTACAATTCAGACCTTGGTCAAATTGCTCAATCTTCCTAAACCCCAGTTTCCTCATCTATAAAATGGGGGCAGAGATGGGTCTGGGATCACTGAAGATGTTGCATTCAGTGCCTGGTACTGGGAAAACACTGAGAAGATATTTGCTATCATCATGATTGAAAGGGGCTATAAATCAGATTCTTTTCTTAAGCCAGCTGCCCTGCCCTGGACTCTGTAAGTCTAAATAAGCAAGGTTGATGATACCTGCACTGCTGTTAATTCCTGTCCGTCTGTCTAACTCAGAAGGTATTTACAAGGCCGTGGCTTGCAATGCATGCCTTAAAAGTTCCATAACCACCTCGCCCACTTTCTGCCAAGTCCCTGCTCCATTTCATTCTCACACCCTTGAATCCCCTGAAATCCTTCCTCTGGGGGTGAGAAAGCTAAGCTCCATCTTAAAACCAAAGCTCTGGCTTCCTTAATCCTCTTACCTGGCTCTTTCCTCTGCAGAATTAATTGCTGCCCATGGCTTTATTAACTTCTAGGCCAGCCATGGCATCTTCAGGGCACCCTAGGGTGGGGTGGTGGAGACTGTTTTGGCAGGACCTCTGTCCCAGATGCACCTTTGGTCTGGGTGGTGGAAGGCTGGGTGGTGGCTGGAAGGTGGTGATACCTTGGTGCCTGAAGGGCTATAATCCTGTGGTCCTGCATCTCCCCAGAGACCATGTACCTCCTTGGGGACACCAGCAGAGAAGCAGAGATAGCCACAGCTCTGGCTCCACTTCTGCCTGCTCTGAGACCACCTCCCTACCCCTCAGAGCCTCAGACTCCTCCCCTTTAAATGGGAATAAGCCTGCCTTGGGCTTCCCTGGTGGCTCAGATGGTTAAGAATCTGTGCCTGCAATGCGGGAGACCTGGGTTCAAGCCCTGGGTCAGGGAGATCCCCTGGAGAAGGAAATGGCAACCCACTCCAGTATTCTTGCCTGGAGAATCCCATGGACAGAGGAGCCTGGCAGGCTACAGTCCATGGGGTCGCGAAGAGTTGGACGTGACTTAGCAATGAACACTTTCAGTTTTCACTTTCGAGCCTGTCTCGGGGACCTCATGGGGCTGGACAAGGAAGGCCGTGTAAAGGGCTGTGTCTGTGTGTAGGATAACTGTCATTTCTCACCCTCAGAAAGGGAGCATTGATTTCAAACCCCGAGAGCAGGGACTGTGTGGGGTGCATTTATATGTGTGTGTAGCCCCCGTGCTTGGCACGGAGTGGGCCTGGCACAGGACGGCTTATCGTTCCTTGCCCTGAACATTTCTGTTGAGTATTTTTTATTTTGAGAGGCATTCCCACGCCCTTGACCTCATCATTGTTCCTGTAGCCGTGAAGGTAGAGAAATGGTCTGGATGCATGAGACTGTGGAAGAAATGGATGCTGAAGGTGGGGGAGCATGGCCTGCCCAGGGGAGGTGGAGATGGAAGGTGGCCCCCAGACCCCCACGGCCTTGTTCAGGGGCTGTCTTCTTTGTCTGGAGCACCCTGAAGTGTGGACTGGGGAGGCAGCCCCCGAGATGGCTTAAGGTGGTCACGGGACCAGACGAGAAAACCACTGCTACATCAGCTCTCTTCCCATTTTGGGGATGTTGCTAGTTCAGGGAGGAGAGTATCAGTTTCCTGAATCCCAGGCTCCATTTTTAACTGGCAGAGAGCTGGCCCAGACTCTACCATGGGGCAGGCACCTGGAGCTATACCTGGATGCAGGGTCCACTCTCTACTGTCTTTACCTGGACAGTTAACATCTAAATATGGTCAGGGAGGCTGGTTTGCCAGATAAGGTGGTAACAGAGAGAAGAAAGTTTTCTTTTCAAATTTCCCTCTTAAAGTCAAAATAAGTAAGCAACCACATGAAGCATACAATCAGAGTATGAGTGGGACTGGAATACGGCAGGGTGAGATGAGGATGAGACGCAGGTGATGGAAAGGGGGCCGTGACTTGTTGCTGGGGTTGTGGGTGCCTCACTGCGCACCCCCGGGTGACCATGGGCACTGTGGCTCTGCCGGACATCTCCGCCAAGGCGTGTATTGGAGGGTACATCCACCCGCCCCAACCCCAAGGAGACCCCAGCCAATAACAGATGCCAGATGCTGGATAAAAACCTCCTCGTTCTGGCCTCTTAGGCTGACTGAGGGGTGCATTCTACTCCATCTCCAGGAGCTCCCCGCACCAGGTATGGCACTTCACATCACACTCTTTCAATCACATCATTCCCTTCCCCATTTCATTTCTCTGCTTCTCTACTGGTGTTTTCTGGGCTCTTCCAAATAAATCGCTTGCACTGGAAACGTCATGGTGGGGTCTGCACCTGGGGGAACCCAGACTCAGACACACATCATGTGACTGAGGCGCCTCCAGCAGCCTTTCCTTCCCCCATCGCGTCACAGACCCCCGTCCCCATCATGTGGTCCAATCCTGAGTGTGGAGTCCCGGCTGGGGTTCTGGACTGGAGCGGTGAGGATCCAGGTAAGACAAGTAGTCCCCTCTTGAGAGGGTTCTGTATGATCTGTTGGGGTCCCAGCCCCTAGGCAGCCCTGCTGTGAGCTGATGCCCTCATCCCCCGACCCTCTCTCCTCCGGACAGGCCTGGAAAGCAGATCTCCAGCAGCTGTATCCTAGCACACCCCGGCTCTGTGGGGAGCCAGCGATGAGCTAATCCTGAGAAGAGAGGGAGGCAGGAAGAGTAGCCTCCCCTACAAGTAGGGGCCTGCCCCTGGGGCCCTCAGGGAACCAGAGAAGGCCATGCTGGGGAAACTGCTGAGCCAGCCTAGAGACCAGGGTGCTCTCCCCTCCCCCAACCCCTGCAAACTCCAGCCAAACTCCAGAGAAACCCACAACCACCCTGGAGGCTTCTGCTAACAACAGAATCCATGCTTCCTGCAGAAAATATGGGAAACAAAGTTGACGATCTCCCCGCATCCAGATAGATTCCTGATTTCTAAGTTGACATTTTGGTATATTCCCTTCTGTTTCCTGTTTCCTGTGCCTAACCAAATGTATATTTTGTTTCTGCACCTAGCTGAGGTCTTACTGAGCATGACATTTTGTTACCCTCTAAAAAAATTAATATTATGTCATAAGCATTTCCGTACGTACAATCATTCTTAAGGGACCTCACTTTTCAAGGCTGCAGAGTGGCCACTGAAATAGTTCCCGTTTCTCCGTGCCTTGAAGCTATTTCCAAATCTGCCCTCTCATTCTTCTGGGGCACTGCCCCCCTCCTCGTTCACTCCGGTCACCCCAGGGACCATCACACACCCCTCCCCCAATTCCTCAGCCTGGGAAAGCTGCGTCCACAAACCCTCGGTCACATGGGCTCCTCCCGCGGCCCCCCCCCCACACCCCCGCCGCCGTTCTTTTTCCCCAAGAGCAGAGTGAGGCCACTGGATCCCAGGCCTCAGCCCTCAGGGAGCCAGGGAACGGGAGGGAGCCCAGGGCCACCAGTCCAGGACGACCTATCCCACCTGCTCATTCAGGGTTACTCAGAAGGGGCACACCTCCCCTGGAGGTGTTACCCTCCCCTGGAGGGTTACTCAGAAGGGGCACACTGCTCCATCTGGAGGTCCTGCTTCCAGCCCTGGAATTCAGATAACTGCTCTGTCTCTTCCCTGTTAGAGCCTCAGTTTCCTCCTCTACAAAATGGGTGTGCTGATAAGAGGCCCCCGTGGCCTCTCCCACAGCAGTGACCCGATGGAAGATGACTGATAAACAGGTTCTGTCCTTTAAACAGAGCTGACTGCAAGTCGGTTCCCAGGGGCCGGGTGATGAAATCCAGAGCCCTTTCCTGAGCAGGACCTGACCTGGAGTGCAGAGGCGGCTGAGCAGGAGGAAGGAAGCCAAGTCCCTCCCCCACAGCCCAGCTCTGCTGAGCTCAGATGTGGGGGTGGGGGCTGGTATCCAGGAGGAAGTCTTTCCCTGGCCTTGACGAGGTGCCCAGCCTGGCGGCCTGGCATTTCAAGGGCAAGGGCCCGCCTGCCCGCTGTCTCTGGGGGCAGCCAGCAAGCGTTCACAAATCCCCTGCAATTTGCACCCACCAATCCCTCCCGCTCACTGGGCGGCTGCGAGCCGTTTTTCACGCAGAGCTGCGCACAGCTTTGTCTTAGACAGATCTGGCAGGGTGTCCCTGAATAGGACCATTTGTCCTCTCTGGTGCTGGTGACGGGAAGGCGGCTGCATGCTCTGGGGTGGGCAGAGGCAGAGGGGGTGCAGAGAGGCCAAGGGGGAGGCGTGAAGGTAGGATAGGAGCTGGGATGCCAAGAGAGGCCAGGACTGTGACCACCACTGCGGGGATCTGAGAATTCCACCCTCCCACCTCCACCCAATTCAGTCGGATGGGAGCAAGAAGGAATGTCTTTAACGACAGAGGAAAATGGTTTACGACCAGCTTTCTGCTCAAAGAGTCCTGGGTGGAAGTGGTGAAATGACCTGGCTGGCCTCTGAAGCCTGTGTCCCATCCCAGCTGTCCAGCGGGGGTGGGACACTTGCCATTGGCCGCCCCCAGGGCTGGGGTCTGTCTCTGAGCTGCAGAAATCCCCCTGGGACTGAGGGTTTCCAGGGAGGTCCAAGATTCTCCTGAGCCTCTCCTGAGTGGATCACAGGCTATAGATCGACAAGGGCAGGGCCGGGGCCCCATCGCATTCCTAATTCTTGCCCTCCCAGGCTGGCCAGGGGCCCAGGGCCGCCCTCAGCCCCCTCCCGCGGTCTGCTGGCCGCCTGGTCTAGGGGCTGTCAGCGCACTGGAGAAACCAGACCAGGCAGATGGTTGTCGACACAGAGCAAGTGATCCACTTTGCTTGGGTTACCACCCCTGGGCCCAGGGCTCAGGCTGCAGTGCTGGGATGTGAGGGTGTGTGTAGGACAGAGGTAAGAAACACACATGTCCACAGGGCCCAGCAGGCTTCCAAATTCAGGAAATGCTTGGGGTGTGAGACATGGAGGAAGCTCAGCACCTTCTCCAGGGGTCAGCCTCCACCCAGTCCATGGCAGGTTGGGAGCCAAGGTTGCCATTCAAAGGAAGCCAGGCATTTGACTGGACAGTACAGTCTCGCAAAGAGTGAATGCTGGAAACTAATATGCATTTTAAAAAACCTCCAGTTAGATCTCAGCTGTCTGCAGGTCACATCCAGCCCACAGGCGGGTGACTGACAACTCCCTCCGCTTGTCCCTAAGAAGTCTGGCCTCCTCTTCCTGGGAGGTTTCGGGGGCTGCCTTCTCCAGCCCTGACCTCTCCCGAGTTCTCTGGTCCCTGCTCCAAATGTCTGTTGGTCGCCTCTCCCAGGATGCCCCCGGGATACCCTGGCACCCCCAGACCTGCTGCTCTCTTCACATCTTCCACTCTGCCAGCAACCTCATGCCTCTCACCTCTCACCTCTCACCTCTCAGGCAGGAGCCCAGGGAGGCAGGAGGGGTGTGAGGACAGGCAGTGGGCACCTGAGGCTTTTGTCTGGGCTCCACCCTGCCTTGCTGTGACCTGGGGCAGGTCCCCCTTTCTCTGGGCCTTGGGCTCCCCATCCCGTGGGTTCTGACATTCCCTATTCTATTATTTTAACACGCCACTGGGCTGCTCAAAGGGGTCAGCTCAGGGGACTGAGTCATTCAAGGACAACAGCAGAGGCACACGGAGGGCTCTTGGGGACCTTGGACATGGCGACTGCCTGGAGCCCGGTGCCCACATAGCCAGCAGATGTGGGCCTCTCGGAGCCAGGGAGGTTGACATTTCAGCACTGCCTGCCAAATTGCTGAGAGCTGGCATGCAGCAACCTGGGGAGCAGGGTGGGCCTGCTGTGGCCAAGGAGGGGGAACAAGGGGAGGCGCAAGGCAGGTGACTTTCTAGATTGAGGCAGGGGGGCCCTTGCCCCCCAAGGACCTTCCCAAGGAGGAGGACGCTGCCACGTGTGCGTGTGTGCGCGTGCTTCCGTGTGCGAGCACACAGGCTAAAGGCTGCACCAGAACAAAGAGCTGGGGGCTGGGTATCAGAGGGGCCCACGTGGAGACGCCTGACTTGGCGGTTTGCTGCAGTGTCTGCTCTGCGCTCACGCTCCATCTCTGTCTCTCTCTCTCTCTCACACACACACACAGACATGCACGCACCGCACAGCACTGCCCCCAGGCCTGAGCTCGTGTTCCAGAGCCCACACACCCAGCGCACCGCCATCTCTCCTGACAAAGCACCGCTCTGCTCCTTGCTGCATGAGCTCATCCCACCGGCCCTCTGGCCCCAGCCTGGCCTCCTGACAAGAGAGACAGACAGGGAGAGGGAGCTGGAGAGGGGTGGCGGAGGCACAGAGAGGGAGATGCACACACAGACACACACGTTCACCACCACACATGCACGCACACACACAGACACACACGTTCACCACCACACATGCATGCACACACACAGACACGTTCACCACCACCACCACACACACACACACACACACACGTGCACACACACACATATCACAACACAGGGAGAAAGTCAGAGGCAGTAGGGAATGGAAGGAAAGACAGGGACAGACACACGGCATTAGAGACCCTCAGAGAGAAAGGAGAGGGAGACACCGGGACTGAGTGAGGCAGAGCGGGAGCCAGGAAGACGGGCAGGCAGAGAGGCTGCAGGAGCTCCGGGGACAGAGCGTGTTCTAGAACTGCAGAGGCCTGGCTGGGAGACGCCCAGCTGTAGCCAATGTGTGCACTGCACACCCCGAGGACCTTCCCAGCTGTACCCAAAGTGGGGGCTAGACAGGTCATGCACCCACCCACAGAGCCCCAGACACAGAGAGCAGTGGGAAGCAGCTTCGCTGGTGCGGAAGGGGCCTTAGAGAGGTTGGGGACCACGCAGGGGAGAGATGGCAGAGAAGGGCGGCCGGAAGCGACCTGCCGCGGCACCCACCGCACACCAGGGAAGCTCAGTTAGTCCCCTGGGCAGCCTGTGGGATGGGCATATAATCCCTCCTTGCAGATGAGGCCGCAGCTCTGGGAGGTGGGCAACGTGGTAAAGATGGGGGCCAGTGCTGGAGCCGCTTCTGAAATCTGGGGTCACTACCCTGTGCTCCACGGTCTCTACCCCTCTCCTGGTCTGGCTAGTCCCCCGCAGACCCTTTATCCCACCAAAGAAACTTTCAGCTGGCGCTTTCCCCATCAGACTGGCACCCTGCCTTCCCAGAAGATGGGCCAAGAAGAGGATGGCTGGGACCCTGAGAGCTACGAGGCCCATACTTCTCAAGGGGGTGTTGGCAGCCTGTGAAACGTGGTTAGTCATGGCTCTTGGTGCTGACCAGGCTTTGACTCTTGGTAAGTGAATTTATGTGACAGCTAAGGCACAGGTCCTGCTGGGCCTCGGCATTCTCAGCTATGGAATGGGTATACTGAGAACTCACCTTAGGGGCCCAGAGCCTGTCATGTGACTAGATAGACATATATATGGGAAAGGGCTTTATAGACTGTAAAGAGCTACCCACACCTTGGGGTTACAGATGGAAAAGGAACAGAACACTTATCTCAGGAGCAGAAGGGATGTTGGAAATACCATTGAGAGACAGGCAGGGCCATGTTAGAGAGACTTGAGGGAAGCGAAGGGCTATCCCAAATGGAGGAGCCTCTCAGATCCTGGTCCAGGGGGACAGAGGCCTCCTAAATTTACATCCCCAACCAGCTTCAGAGTCAGCTGCGATGCAGGGGGCAGAGCTTTAGGCCTGAGTTAGGAGGCCACGACTTCAAGTCCCAGCCCTATAACTTACAAGCTGTGCAACAGCAGGCAAGTCACAAGACCTCTCTGAGCTCCAGAGTCCTCCTCTGTAAATGTAGACAATACCCAGTGTCTCATAGAGGTGGGCATTGAAGCAGAATAAGGGAAAGCCCCCAGAATGTCCTGGCAGGCTGATGAGACGCCCTTGAGGGCGGGGCAACACGGTGGCCGAGAGAGCAGCTGGGGTTCCTGGAGCAGCCCATCCGCCTGGTTTTCTTCTCAAACCCTGTCTCTGTTTTGATGCTGCACATCCCCTGGAGTCATCCCTTGGTCTCCACTCTACTCCACAGGAATTGGAACCTTCCTGGCCCAGCCACCATCATCCGCACCCTGACACCCCAGCACTCTGCCATCTGGCTCCTTCCATCCACACCGGCCTCCCCTGTGCAATCTGTTCTTTGAAAAGCTGGAGCCATCTTTGCAAAATGAAAATGTAGCCATGTTCCCTTTAGTCTTAGGACAACCCTCAAGACGGGCCCTGTGTGTTTAACTGCCTCCGACTTCTGCCTCCGGGCTGTGGAACCACTGGCCTCCTTTCAGTTCTGCCAAAAAGCCACGCTGGCTTCTACTGCAGGGCCTTTGCATAAGCCTGGTTGCTCCCTTTGCCTGGGTAGCTTTTCCTCCTTTGCTTCACCTGCTCAACTCTGACTTGACCTTCAGGTCCTGGGAAGACTTCCCTACTTCCAAACTGTCTCAGAGCATCCCCGAGACTGTTCCTTCATGGCACGTATCATAGCTTGAATTTACACACACGCACACACACACAGAGCTATGATTTTTCTGCATGTCTTTTTTTTTTTTTTTAATTGAAGTTTTGGGCTTCCCTGGTAGCTCAGTTGGTAAAGAGGGGGTCAGAAAGATCCCCTTGAGAAGGGATAGGCTACCCACTTCAGTATTCTTGGGCTTCCCTGGTGGCTCAGACAGTAAAGAATACTCCTGCAATGCAGGAGACCCGGGTTTGATCCCTGGGTTGGGGAGATCCTCTGGAGGAGGGCATGGCAACCCACTCCAGCATTCTTGCCTGGAGACTCCCCATGGACAGAGGAGCCTGGAGGGCTACAACCCATGAGGTCGCAAAGAGTAGGACATGACTGAGCGACTAAGCACAGCACAGAGCTGATTTACAATGAGGTGGTAGTTTCTAGTGTACAGCAAACAGCTGTGATTATCTGATCCCATGGTTTTCTCTCCCTCTAGACCAGGCATCAGGAAACCCTCCTGTCACCTACTTTTATAAATAAGGTTTTCTTGGAACTAGCCACACTTATTTGTTTACATATTGTCTACAGTTGCTTTTGTGCTCTGCCTGCAAGGCCTGAACTATTTACGATCTGGTCCTTTACAGAGAAAGTTTGCTGATCTCTGCTCTGGACAGTACGTTTCCCTAGCAGAGACCACATCTGTTTTACTCCTCGGCACAACCCAGCCCCAGTCAGGCGCCTGCAAAGAGCCAGTGCTCAAGAGCAATACAGATGTATATGCTTCTGGGATAAGTAGCAATTTTTCCCCTGTCAAAATTGTATTGACTTAAGTTATTATTAAAATTGCAGATTTCAAGAGGAACAGACGTCACTTATGAGATTCCAAGACTGTTGTCTGGCAAACAGCTCAATACACGAGTGACATTCCCAACACAGGCTGGCGCGTCAGGGATCGCAGAGCAGCTACTGGCTAACGAGACCTTCACCACCTCTTGTAAGTGACCCGCCATCCACGTGCATGGGCCATCATAAACTTAACAGAGAAAAGCACAAACCCTTGTTCAAGTGATTGTGGGCTGTGCAGACCGATGAAAACCTATCATGAGAAGTCCTTTAAACATTTGCATTACGCTGTTTCTACAAATGCTCCAAAGAACTGATGGACGAATTCAGAGAAAACGTCTGTTTTATTGTTATACAGAGGAAATAACTGACTTTTGTTCTTTTTCAGTGAATTGTTCAGACTCGATAAAGAGTGTTAACCACATATCGCGACACGGCTCGGCACTGACCCCAGCACGGTAGGGGTCGCTGTCACTCCTGCCCTCCCGAGGAGATAAACTGAGGCTCAGAGGTCACATACTGAGCAAGTGCCAAGGCTGGGTGGTCCAGGTCTGTTCGAATAAAAACTTACGCAGCATCCCCTGCTTTGAAGCAAGGTAATGAAGATGGAGGGGCAGGTAAAGCTGCATCCTTGGTGTGCTTAAAGCGCTTGCAGAGAGAATGCTGCCAGGCACCTGCTGTGGCCTCTGTTTACTAAGGGGTCAGAGGTCCAGCGTGATGATGGAGTTGTAATGGAGATTACTACACAGAACAAACTTTTAGGACCCTGAAAGTACTGATTCAACAAAAAAGTTTGAATGAATACAGCAAAGCCTCAGGGTCGAGGGTGCTGACTCTGGAGTATAGGCCTGGATTTAAATCTCAGCTCTGCCACTTCCTAGCTGTGTGACCTGGGAAATCTCTCCAGCTTCTCTGAGCCTCAGTTTCCTAGACTGTAAAATGGAGATGATCCTAGGACTAACACCAAAGGGTCACTGTGGTGATGGAATAAGATGATAAGCATCTCCCTTTAGCCCGTTGTAGAGGGGTGTGGTGTGCCCTGGACCCCTTGCTGGCCCGGAGATGAGGGAGAGGCCCTACCTGAGGGCCAGGTGAGCTGCTGCTCCTTGGAGGCTCACACCACACCTGAACGAACCGAGGCACCAGCCGACAACGGTGGTGACAGCCCTGGGTTCGAGTCCACTGCCCAGCCTGCCTCCCGATGACACCGTGGAGCCCCCAGCCGTCACCTACCGGCAGACTTCGGAGTGAACTTGTCTCGGTTCGCGGCACACACAGCCAGCAGTCGGTAGCCGAGGTCCAGGTCGAATCCTTGCTGAGCTGCCACCCGACTGACCACCTGCCAGCAAGATGGGGAAGAAGGGTGGGGTGAGTCACTGTGCATGCCAGGCCTTCGAACCCAGAGTGATGGATGCGCCCATTTCACAGGTGAGGCGGGAAGACTAAGGCAGGTCCTCAACATTAGGCAGAACTGGGACTCAAAGTGTCTTGTTCAGTCACTCAGCAAACACTGATAAGCACCTCTCCCATGTTAGGTCCTGGGATCCTGGGCTTTGCCCTCAAAGGTGGGCCTGAGCCCAAAGTCCAGGACCTGCTCTTTCAAGGGCCCAAATTTGGCCTCATTCTAGAGGTTGGCAGGCGATGCTCTACCACCATGTTTAGCATGGCCCACGGCCAGGGTCTCTTCTCCCTTCAAACTCCATCACCCCAAATCTCCGACCCCCAGGAAGTCTCCTATGCCCACCACCTCTCCCCCATCCCTCACTAAGCCCCAGCACCAACCACCACAGGATACTCGCTACTCTCGATACTCCAAGAACAGTCCCCACCCAGCAGCAGCATCCTCTCCTGAGTCAGCCTACATCTGGAGAGAAGCACAGAAGTAGGACTCACCACCTCCCTGGAGCTCCAACTTGGAGCTGCCCAAATGGACTACTAAGAATACCCCAGAGTGCACGGCTGGTGATCGCCAGCTCCATGCCAAGCGCCCTGCAGCATCTCGGACCCTAGTCCCCAAACTGCAGGGCTGTCATGCTCAGCCTGGGGTCTGTCGCCAGCGCCAAGCACTGGCCCCCCGCCATGGGAGGCGCCTGTAAAAGCATGGGCTGTGCATTTGGACTGGAGGTCCCACCTGTCTCCCCATGAACCTCGGAAGCATGTGCTGGAATGGGGAGAGGCAAGGGGCTGGGAGGGCTGTCAGTCCCGGGGGGTCCATGCAGTGAGGGACAGGGTGCTTGGGATGGCTCACGAATGGCTCTGCAGGCTCACACCTGCCCACTCCCAGGTGTCCCACCAGCCAGATCAACTCCCTCCTGCCCGCCTTCCTCATTAACAGCAGCCGAATTAGGTTTCCTTATTAAGAAGGAAGGACCTTGGAAAATGGAGTCGTTTTAGGAAGCAGCTGGGGTGGCTATGGCTGACTGGGAAAGGAGGGCTCCCAGATGGGGGGCTCACTCTGCCGAGAAAGGGAAGGCTCCATCACTGAGCCCCTAGAGACCACCTGCTCCAGAGGCGTTTCGAGGCCCTCCGAGGGTCTAGGCTGCAGTGGAGTTTGGCCCAGCCCCTACAGCCATTAGAAGAGTGCCCCATTGTAGGCTTTAAGGGCTTCCCTGGTAGCTCAGCTGGTAAAGAATCCACCTACAATGAAGGAGATCCTGGTTCGATTCCTGGGTCAGGAAGTCCCCTGGAGAAGGGATAGGCTACCCACTCCAGTATTCTCGGGCTTCCCTGGTGGCTCACACGGTTAAGAATCTGCCTATAATATGGGAGATCTGGGTTTGATTCCTGTGTTAGGAAGGTCCCCTGGAGAAGGGGATGGCTACTGACTCCAGTATTCTTGCCTGGAGAATTCCATGGACAGAGAAGCCTGGTGGGCTACAGTCCATGGGGTCACAAAGAGTCGGACACGACTGAGCAACTTTCACTTCATTTCATAGGCTTTCTATTTTAGGGGTTTATTGCAAGAACTCTAGAGCTACAGAGTGTGGGAAAACCACTTGTCTTGGCCAACCCTCTCATTTAAAAACTATGGACACTTGAGGCCCAGAGAGAGAGCGTCCATGGTGTACCAGGAAGGAGCCAGTGGATCCCTCCTTCCAGGACCAGCATGATCTCCTGACCCTGCCTCCCCGCCTCCATCTCCAGGGAGCTCTCTGTGCAGGGAGGAAAAAGGACTTTCTCAGGTTCGAATGTTTGCTCAGCTTCTCTGCTGCACACAGAAGCCCCTGGCACAGGAATCTTCTGTCTCCCCAGGCCTCTTTCCCACGGGATCTATCTGTCCCTGCACTGCGGCTCTTACGCAACTCCCACCCAGCTCCCCACCCCCATCTGCCACACGCACCACGTTCCGGAGTCCCCGAGCCGCCTCAGGGCCAGTTATTCCTTACTGTTAGTCTCACGGTCCAGGCAGAAAAAATAGGGCCCTAATCCTTTTTTTTTAAAATATATATATGCTGCTAAGTCGCTTCAGTTATGTCCGACTCTGTGCGACCCCATAGACAGCAGCCCACCAGGCTCCCCCGCCCCTGGGATTCTCCAGGCAAGAACACTGGAGTGGGTTGCCATTTCCTTCTCCAATGCATGAAAGTGAAAAGTGAAAGTGAAGTCGCTCAGTCGTGTCGGACTCTAGCGACCCCACGGACTGCAGCCTACCAGGCTCCTCCATCCATGGGATTTTCCAGGCAAGAGTACTGGAGTGGAGTGCCATTGCCTTCTCCGAAATACATATATATATATACATATATATGTATTTTTGATATGGACCATCCTGTAACCCCTGAACTGGAAGGTGAAGTCTTTTTTTTTTTATAAAATAATCAATTAATAAATTAAATCTTTGCTGTGCTGGGTCTTCGATGCTACACGGGCTTTCTCTAGTTGTGGTGGGGGTGGGGCTCCCCTCTGGTTGTGGTGCGCGGCTTCTCATTGTGGGCTTTCTCTTATTGCGGAGCACTGGCTCTAGGCTCACGGGGTTCAATAATTGCAGCACGGGGGTCCAGTAGTTGTGGCGGCCTGGCTTAGTTGCCCCCTGGCATGTGGGATCCTTCTGGACCAGGGATCGAACCTGTGTCCTCTGCAATTGGCAGAGAGATTCTTAACCACTGGACCACAGGGAAGTCCCTGGAAGGTGAAGTCATTACCACTGGACTGCCAGGGAAGGCCCCAAGACCGCTAATTCCCTCTGGACTGTTGAGCATTCCAGTTCTGGAGACAGACGCTGTAGAGTAGGGAGAAGGGTCACTGCAGCTCGATGTTGACTACAGAGCCCTCACTGGTGGGCCAGCCTTGGGGTGGGTGCGAGTGAGCCCGGGCAGTTTTTGGACTAGGGCATCAGAAGGCTGCTGCTTGTGGGCTATGCTGACACGCTGGTGCAATGAGAACGCTGGCTTCCATGAACGAAGGCTAAGTAAATGCTTTGTAAGCAGTGAGGTGCCAAATTGTCACAATAGTTCCATGGGGTGGTATGACCGTCTCTGTTTTACAGGTGAGGAGTCTGAGAGTGAGAGAGCTTAGATGCTATGCCAGGCAGTCAGGCTGCAAAGCCTGGGCTCTTTGCACGAGAGGACTTCTTTTTCAACCCACAAAGGGTTAAGGCCAGAACTCCCCATCTGCATGGAGAACCCTCAGGCTCTGGGTTGAGGGCAGAAAGGCAAAGGTCCCTCTGTTTGGCCAATACTGGCTGAACCTGTTGCTCTGGTTCCAAAAAAAGAAAGAAACTAGCTAGATTGAGCAAGAGGGGCCTGGTATTGGTTCTAAGGGCTCTCCTGCAGGCCTGGAAGGGCCTGTCACTAAGTTCCCCAAGCCCAGTATTCAGAAGGGTTATTGGCTCCAACAATTTCCTTTTATCAAGACACAGAGAGGGCAGGGCCTGGCTGAAGGTCACTCAGCGCAAGTGTGGCAGAGCAGGCTAAGCTGGACCCTGCGATCCTAGACTACTTTGTGCAGCCCCTGTCTTCCCCTGGCCCAGCCTAAGGACCCCCTGCAAAGTCCCGTGAGGAGGGTCTGATTGTCAGTGGTAGGGAGAGTGGGCTCAGCTGAGTAGGCTCCTGTCGTGTTTCAGGGATGCCTGCTCCCACCCCACGGGTGTGAAGACCCCTCCGTGAAAAGCCTGCGGTGAGCGGCCGCGGCACCGCTGCCCTCTGCTGGCTGCCTCGGTCCGGTCAGCTTGGCCCAGCCTACAAGGTGCTTCTAAGGCTGACTGGTGTGACCTGGCTGTCTGAGACCCAGACCCTGGCGTGCTACAGGTCAGGGAGTCCAGTCCCTCAGGCCACAAAGCAGGAAAACTGGAGCCCAGAGGCTAGAGAATAGGCATGTTCAAGGTCATATGGCAGTTGCGTTAGTCCCATAAAGGCAGTGCGTTGCCTTTGAAGGCAGCAAGTCTCCTGGCTATAAAACAGGACAG
This sequence comes from Bos javanicus, assembly GCF_032452875.1. Classification (NCBI taxonomy): domain Eukaryota; kingdom Metazoa; phylum Chordata; class Mammalia; order Artiodactyla; family Bovidae; genus Bos; species Bos javanicus. The sequence continues at coordinate 36,282,527 of NC_083895.1, read as the reverse complement.
ATTGTCTAGGAGATGCTAAAGAAGGGGTTCCTGCTCTCAGCTGGTGGCTGGATTCTGTCATCCTATGAGGCAGTCACGGGAACCGGCCTGTGCTCCGATCCTGCTCCATCCTATACTGAGCAACTAAAGGCATGTGACTTAACCTCTCTGGGCCTCAGTTTCCTCATCTGTGGAATGGGTACACAATCTCCTCTTTGCAAGGATGACAGCCAGGACCAGGCACACGGCTCAGTGAATGCTGTCTGTGAACGTTCACCCGCGACTTCGGCAGTGAACGCTTTGAGGCTGTGGGGACTCCCTCCCTGCAGGGGTGGCAAGGGCCCTGCTGCTGTGCTCACTGGTTTTTGGTTTCTCTTTTCCGTCTCCTCTTATACCTGTCTCCCTTCTCCTGTGTCCTCGCTGCCTCAGCCTTCTGTCTGTTCCTCGAGCAGATCAAGCATGTTCCCCCTCAGGGGAGGAAGGAGGAGCAGGTCCAGAGAGGCCTGACTTTGAGGGGGACCCCCAGAGAGGACAGTCAGCCCTGCTGCTAAGGGGAGGGCCCGGGAAGGAGCTGGTCCAGAAGAGGAAGTGGTACCTGGGCTGACGTCCCTTGGGAGAGGTTGCAGGTCTTCATCCTGGGGTCAGAGGGCATGAAAGGGAGGGTGGGTAGGGGACTGCCAGCAGCCCAAGGTTCTTCAACCCAGGGCCAGGCCCTGGTATGGCAAAAATGTGTCCACTTATTTCCTGAGGCTAAGTGGTTTTTAATTTATATCCTCCATGAAAGTGGAATCCAGAGGAAGTTGTTTCCAGAGGTCATCGAAAGGGTGAGGGCAACCTGGAGGGCTCAGGTAGCCCTCGGGATGGGAAGGGGTGCGAGTGTGTCTGTGTGTTGGGGGGAACCCTGACTAGACCCCGTGGGATCACTCACCTGTCCCATCCCATCCCTCTCCTGGGGCACAGCTGGGTTGAGGACGCCCAGGGGATAGGAGGGCTGGTGGCAGGCCCCAGGGCTCTTGCGGGGGCAGCGGTCCCACCTGGGACTGTAGCAAGCTGCTCCCCCGACTCCGTTGCCTTGTTTGTAAAACAGGGTGATAAACCCTTCCCTGCCCCCTTGCAGGGTCCTCACAAGGCTGCAAGGAGATAGTAACAGGGAGACACGTGGGCACCGAGGGTGTCTTCTATAAACCACTCCCCGCGCCCCCTGCCAGCCTTTCCCTGCTGCAGGTTTTATAGGGCCCTAAGCAACAATCACACTCAGGTCTCCACAGCTGTGGCCAGTGGCCTGAGTCCCCTTTCTGGCTAAGTGGCAGGTTGGGAATGGGGTGGGGTTCAGAGCTGGCCATTCAACCAAGTGAGTGCCTTAAGCTGGGGGCACAGCCGGCACTGGGCTTTTGTCTAAACAGTTTCCTGTGCCTGGGAAGCCATGGCCTCATCCCCCTTCAATCAGATCCTACAGTTTCCCCTGGGCTTCCTCCTCCACGAAGACCTCCATAATCCCTCCATCCTACCCTCCAGGGATGCTCCCCTTCAGAGCTCTTGTCCTCAGATAAATTATATCCCATCACTCACCTGCTGAAGACCCTGCAAGGGCTCCCCACTGCCCTTCCAATCACATCCAAACTCTTCTCGGTCTGCAGCCTCGGGGTCAGCTGGTTTCTGCCCCCCTCTTTGACCTCCTCTTGTACCCCTCGCCCACGCCTGTGATCCTGTCACCTGAGACCGGCATCAAGCCTCAGGGCCTTCGCACTCCCATTGCCTCTGCTTGGACAACCCTTCCCGCTCATCTTCCCTGGCAGACTCCTTTTTGCTCTTCAGGTCGCACCTCCTCCAGACACTTTCTGATCACCATCCTGCTCCCTCTTACAGGGTGCTGGGAAACATCCTTAACTTACTCCTTCATGGGCCTTAGTGTCAGCCTCTCAGACAGAAAGCTAAGCTGCTTGCGAGAGGACCACACTGCTCACTGCCCGCCTCTCCAGGGCTGAGTGTGGACTTGGTGAATATTTGCTGAATGAATAGATAAATGTCAGGGCCATGGTGGGGCCAGTTACTGGTCATCTCATGCCCACCTGTCCAGCCGCCTGACCGAGGCCATCACTGGCTTCAGCCTTAGGTCCCTGCAATCTCGCAAGGTCAAGCTCGGGACAGGGAGCATGGCAGCGCTACCCCCTCCCTTCCTCACGACTACCAGTGGCGGGACAGGAGTAACATCTGGCCCTGCCCTTGGGGCTTAGCCTGAGCCAGGATCCCCACAAAGAGGATTAAGGGAGCTGGGTGAGGGAGGGGCAGCCCAGGGGCTGGAGGATGGGGAGGGCTGGGAAGTGCAGGCGGTCGCCTGGTTTGGCCCAGTGGCCCCGAGGGAGCCAGATGGTGTCAGCTTCGGACAAATGGAGAAACCTTGGGAAGGTCTGGGTTGCATCCCTGCCTGGCATCCCTAAAGGCCAGGAATAGAGGTGGACGGGTCCCGACCTGAATCCCAGGTCCACTTCTAACTGGCTGTGTGAACCTGGGAAGGTAGTCCCCACTTCTCAGCTTCCTTCTCTATACAGGGAGGATGAGGGCAGGACCAGTGTGCTCTGAGGAGTCAATGAGAAGGCACATCCTGGGGGCCACGCTCAGTGTCGGGCACGGAGGAGGTGCTCTGCAGGGATGGCCTGTCACCTCTCTCCTGTCTGGAGGTCTTTTCAGAAAACATGGTGGCCTTGGGTTGTACCCACTGTTGCTGCCTGATGAGGAGTACATTTCGGCCCCTCCTCCCCAAGTGCTGGGGTAGCCGGGCTCCCTGGAAATCTGTTTACCCACATTCCCTTCAAAGCTGACTCTGGATGGTCTGAGCAGCTGTCCCCACTGGCCGCAGAGGTGCCCTCACATTTATGGATACAGGCCACGTGGCTGGGGACAGTCATAAGCTTTGAGCTCCTTCCACGTGGCTGTCAGCCAGTGGGCTCCTAAGCTTGGCAAATCAAACCGCTAGCCCTGGGCCTGGCCTCTGCCCAGCTTGGATCCTAGACCCTTACCAGGATGAGTTAATTTCAGTTTCCTGGATTCTGCCGTACATCCGGGCACTGGCGTGCTCTGCTCCACGTGCTCAGGACATTCTTGCTATCCTCAGGTGCTGGTGTAGGTTATCAGACTCCTACAGACGGATCAGGGGCGCCCTTCCTGTTTTCTGCAACCTGCCCCACCACCAAGATGGGTACCACTTCCCTTCTCCGTGTTCCCTCCACCTTCTCATGATCTCCTCAGCTGTCTCTTCCCACAGCTATCTCCCCATTGAAGAGGGAATCTTTCCCATCTTCAATTTCCCAGGACTTAGCAGAGGGGATTGTGCATGATAACTGAGCGATCAATCAGTGTTTATTTGCATAGATGGATAGATGTAATAGAAGCTCGATAAATGCTTATATGAATGAATAGATGAATGGATGGCTGTAAAAAGAGCTCAACAGATGTTTACCGAAGGGAATGAATGAATGGATAAAAAGAGGGCTGAAAACCTTCAAGAGTCTCTCTGCTTTACTTATGATGGAACATTTACTCTCAAAAGTTTAGAACGCTTCAAAGTAGGATCATGTCTTTCTCATCAAGGGTAAATAACGCACGTAATCCCGAGAAATGTGTCTCCCCATCAGACTAGATTCCCTGCAGGTGTAAGCCTATCAGGGGTCCATGCAGACGGGTCCTCCCCTCCGGCCGCAGCCCAGCACGTGAGTCCCCAGCCATCCTCCCTGGGTGAGGGCACAGGCTGGGAGGAGGCAGACTCACCGTCAAACAGCCCATCAGGCTCTGCTCAAAGGGCCGCTGGAAGGCTCGCGGGTCTCCACACCAGTCCAGCAACTCCGTGGCGGCATTGTGGAAGTTGGCGGGGTTCTGTAAGTGCTGTGGGAGAGGGAAAGGAGGCAGCGTGAGGCTCCAGAAGTGAGGCCAGTGCAGTGTGAGGGAGTCCGGGGCAGCAAAGACCCCAGGTTTCCCTGGGGAGGAGACACACAGGATGGGGCAGGCCAGGATTAATGAGTTCTCTCAAACTCCTCATTCACTTTCCCCCTGAATCTCCACTCCAGCCTGCTTTCTGATGGGATGGGAACTGCGGCCCCATCGCAAAGATGGAAAAACTGAGGTCTAGAAAAGGGCAATGACGTTAGATATTAAAGTGTTTTCTGGTGCTGGCAGTGGGGGTTAGGAAGCCCTGTAGGGTTCAAGAGGGTGGTGTGTGTGGCTTCCATCCTTGGAGCTGGTTCTCCCTGTGTCAGGCAGATTCCTTATTGATGAGCACCCCCAGCCCCACCCCCTGCCTCGCAAACCACCACCATCACCACAGCCAGGTCTGCATGCCACCTGCTCTGGCTCCGGCAAGCCCTGCTGGAGCCAAAGAGCAGGAGCAGGGGCACAGAAAGAGGCCTCCAGGCCACACCCAGCTGGGAAGGTGCGCTCAAGCACAGGGCACCCAGGTGACTGGCACGTCGTGATGAGGTGCATGTGGCTCAGCCATTCCTGTTCCCCTCACCCAGGATTCCTGGGCTCAGGGATGCTGGCGTTGCTGGGAGGGGACCCTGCCCAAGCTCAGGCCCCACCCAGTTATGGGGTCTAAGTCAGCAGAGGCTGAATTCTGGTGCCAAGGCTTCTAGATTCTGCTTCAGAGCCAGGCCATGGGGCTGACGGGTTGAGGGGGCAGAGGGGAGGGGGCTGCTGCAGCTATCCCTTCCTTCTTTAACACTGATCCGAGTCTTCCTAGGCCAGGCTGAGTCAGGCATCGAGTCCAGGGACACGGAGCATGTTGGGGCAGAGTTGGGACATCAGGGCTGAATGTGACTCCCTGTGAGGTCCCCAGCAGGACAGGCAGGTGTCCACACGGGCTGGAGTAGAAGCCAGCTGCAAAGGGGATCCCCATGTCCTTGGTACTGGGAGAGACTGCGAACAGCAGCTGCCCTCGGACCAGCGACTCGCTCCCACCCTGCAGTGAAGGTCTGCCTTGGAGCCACGGCCAGGAGGGGTCTCAGGAGTTGCCAGGTCCCAGAACTGCACAGTGAGCAGGATGTGCTGGGGGAGCCCCTGTGGGGCTGGGGCCCTGGAATCACACCGCCTTCACCCACAACCATCTACTGACCTAGGGCATCCCCTCCTCTCTCTGCGCCTCAGTCACCCTACCTGTAAAATGGGGATGGCAGATCACGGCTTAGTGGTGGGGATTTTTGTTTCCTTTAGAGTTCCATGATTACTATTACAATGTGGTTTATGAAAGGCCAGATTTAAAAATGGATGGAGGAAAGAGAAACGCATCCGAGTATTCTCCCTCCGTGGGAGCAAAGGGACAGGGAGAGGTGAAGGGGGGAAAGAGGGCAGGTGTGCAAGCCCTCTGTCATGGGGCCGTGGTGAAGATTAAACAAGAGGAGGCTTACACGGCCCTTGGCAGAGCGCCTGGCACGTGGGGCTGCCCTTGGCCCTGACTCTGTCTTCCAAAGGCTCCTCTGGAGGCGCAGCTGCACTCAGCACCTCCTGCCCTGGCTACACATACACACACACACACACACACACACATACACACACACATACACACACGGCTCTTTCTGCAGACAGAGCTCATTGCATATGAAGATAGGAGGATGTCTGTGGCTGGAAGCAGATCCTCTGAGCAGGCAGCAGTGGGCCCTCTGACTCCTGTGTCCTCTCTAAAACCTGCCCCCTCCAAGGCCATGGGCAGCATCTGGTCTCCGCGTGGAAAGCCATGCAAATCGGTTAATCCCCTGCCCAGCAGCCTCCCTCTGCTAACCAAGTTATTCCGTTTATTTACGTGATGTCACACCCAATTAACAGGGTCAGCAACCACCGCGTGGTGCTCTCAGAGTTGCCCACCCACAGCATCCCATCTTTGACATCCCTTTTTGGGGTCTTAGGCTTGCAAGGGGTCTCCGAGGCCAGTCTCATGGGTCCAGTTTTGTTTTGGCCCCAGGCAACCAGCCTTCCATATCTGGCCAGCCCACCTCTGAGCTTCTCCACTCTCGCCCCAGCCAGCTCATGAGGTCTTGGTTTGGGCTATGGGAGGTGACTCGTGGGTGCAACTCATTGGTACAAAAGACCTCAGGCATCCCATTTGGTAGCTACCGCTCAGTGGCTGTGCGGCCTTGGCCAAACCTCCACCCCCTCTGTGCTTCTGTCGTCCATTTAGAGACTCTGAGGTGGCTGAGGGATGCAGTGAAATGAAGAGGACCCCATCTCAGCCACTGAGTCTCATGGCCCTGAGATTCAGATCTCTCTTCTGCAAAATGGGATGCGGACAGCGTGCAGGACTGCTGCAAAGTGTAGAAGCAACATCCGTAGTGGCATCCCCATTACAGAGCAGGTGTCAGGCAAGACTGCCATTGCTCGGTACACTAGGACCTCTCGATGGCTTCTTGTTTCTCCTCCAAGCTCCCCCAGAATAGAATTAGTGCCCCCTTCATCTCCAGAACCCCCCAAACTGGCGTGAGGCCAGGTCCACGCAGAAACGGTTTATGAGCAGTTAGCTGCCCAAGGCATGCTGTGTACAGAGCAGGCCAGCAATCTCGTAGCTTCAGACTAGGTCCCCAGTGGTACTTGGAGGGCCAGGACTGGGTGGGGTGAGCTTGGCAACCCTTTGATGATCTGGGGATGGGAGTACAGATGTGAATCACAGGCAGAGTTCTCCCTGGCTGCGGCTGTTACTGGATACTAACAGCCCACCCCCTCACCAGGAAGCCTGCTCATCTCTGTAATTCCTCAGAAGACCTTCCTGGGCTATATCCACTGGCCACTGAGTCTGCTAGAGCAGGAACTGGGGACACCAGTGCCCAGATGAAGTGATGAATGCATCTTATCAATCCATCTGTGAATCAAATGACCCATCCATCCATCTACCCATCCATCCATCCAAAAATGAATCAGTTCACCCATGCATCCATCCACTTGTCCACCTACCCATTCATCCATTCTCTACTTTATCCATCACTCATCCATCCATTCATCTACCTACTTATCTTTCATTCCATCCAGAGTTTATCCAACCACCCACGTATCCATTCGTTCATCATTTTTATCCATCCATCATTTATATCCACCCACCATCCACTCACCTAACTGCCTATCCATGTGTCCATCCATCTATCCATCCATCCATTCCCTTAGCTACTGATCTGTGATCACCTACCCCACCCCCATTCTTCCCCAACATATTTAGGCCCCACCCTGGCCTGGACTCTGCTGACGTACGATGAATACAGCTCATCTTCTGCCCCTGAGGAACTCAGCCTGGAGGGAGACCTGATGCACACCCTGTGGGGCTTATAGCTTAAGGGAGAAAGAGCAGGATGGGAGCGGTAACTGGGTGCCCAGGGAGCACCAGGGCTCAGGAAGGGGAAGTGCAGAGACTCAAAAGAGCACCTGAGGTTTGGGGAGGCTGCTGTGCAGGAATTAGTCGATTGGCATGGCTTTGCACGTGGAGCCCAGATGTGCCTGTGGGGACAATTTAAGGCATGTCCTAGAGAGGGCACCGGTTCTCCCAGCACCTGAAGCTCAGAAAGCACAAAGGCAGCTGAGCCAGAGGTCTGGAGAGAAGACGGACAGACAGCTGGGTGCTCGGGGGCTGGCAAGTGCCAGCAGTGGGGAGAACTAGGGCGGGTGGACAGGGAGGGCTGCGCTGTAAGTCAGGCAGGGTGGAGAGTCGGAGGCTGAGGCTCCGCTGGGAGCCACAGCTCCACCAGCCAGAGGGAGGCGCAGCCAACGCATGCATCATCCTCAGAACATGCAGACCTTTCTCTTCTGATCAGTCTACGGGATGTCTGAGAATCAACAGTCTTCAGTCACCACGGCTGCCCTCTGGGGCAGCTGAAGAGCAGACAGACATCAGCGCTGAGCTGTGTCTGACTGGAGATGCGGGAGCACCGTGGAGGACGCAGGGAGCTCTGGACAGCCCAGGGGCATCTGGACAGCCTGCTCACCCTCACAGATGAGCCACAGTCTGGCCCAAGCACAGAGCTATGTAGTGTGTTTGTGTGTGTGTGCATGCATGCAGACATGTGTGTGTGGGGTAGGTCAGGCGAGGACAGTGGAGATGATCCCTGGCTTTTAAGCAGCTCCAGGACCCAATGACTGGCTTGCATCACGATGCCCATTTACAGACGATGGGAGATGAAGTGGCAACTTAATCAAGGTCAGGAAACCAGCGAGTGTGGAAGGGAGACTCAGGCTTACTGACTGGTGAATCTGAGTCCATGTGCCACGCTTGGAGAGGCTGCTCCTGGGTGGGCTCTGGACCCTGCTGGACCCCTGGGTAGCCCAGGGGGTAAAGGGCTCCCTGATTCGTGCAGAGAATCAGATGCAGGGAGAAAAGTCAAGTTGTGAGTAGGTTGTAGGGGGAGCCGTTTGCCCAGCAGCACACAGAGGGCTCGGGCACAGGGGCTTGACTGTATTACTGGGGGTGGAGCCACTGACAGCTGATCCCTCCTGGGCGGGAGAAACTGGGTCAAAGGCAGAGCTGGGAGAGAGCCCCACGGAGCCTAGAGGAGGAGAAGAAGGAGGAGGAGGGACGGGCAGGGGAGGAGGAGCCCATCGTCTGGTTTCTATTCTGTGACCGTGAACAGAGGCGTAATTGGCGTTTGGGAGAGCTGTTCGGCTGAGTTCAATCTGTAACAAGTCGTCTTCAATTTCCTCTCCGCAGACCCAAGGCCCCGGCTTCCGAGATTGCTCTGCTTGATGCTAATGAGAGGACGCACATCCCTCATTCCCGCCGACTAGCCTCAGTTCCCCTGGGCCCTGGGGATCGGGGAGGGCAGGCAGGGCGGGGGTGGGGCTGTGCACTCTGCCCCCGCCTCCCCCGGGGGGTCCTGAGGCTGGAGGCCTACACTGGCTCCCCAAACTGCCAGCTAAGCCCACCTAAGCCAGCGGCGTCGCCCCAGCACTCCCCTCCCCTAAGACATCCCCTGTCACTGAGACACCAACGACAGCGCCCCCCACCACAATTAGCAGATCATCTGCCACCGGGCCAGGCTCTGCGCTCCACTCATAATGTCCTCAGAGCATCCCCTGATGATGGCATTACTGGACCCGCTTGACAGGGAAAACTGAGGCTCGGAGAAACAGGGCCAGGCCTGATCTCAGAGATCACACTGTGGGTACACGGAGGAGTGAGGATTTGGGCTCGGGTCTGTTTGATGTCAAAGCCTCTACTCCTTCGCTCTATCTCCTCTTTCCTGGAGTAAAATATCATCAGAGTCTGTGCACGGACATGCTGCCTTTGGCTTCAGGGAGCCTGAGCCCAGAGGGAGGGAGCATCACTCCTGATCACCACTAGGGGGCGCCTGCCTGCCCAGGCTCAACCAGGCTTCTTAAAGTGGGGACTTCTGAGCCCACTGTGAAGGGTTCCCTATGTCTGAATAATCCAGAAGTGTGTGTGTGTGCCAAGTCGCTTCAGTCGTGTCCGACTCTGTGAGACCCCATGGATTGTATCCCTCCACGCTCCTCTGTCCATGGGACTCTCCAGGCAAGAATATTGGAGTGGGCTGCCATGCCTTCTTCCAGGGGATCTTCCCGACCCAGGGATCAAACTCCTGTCTCTTTTGTCTCCTGCGTCGGGAGGTGGGTTCTTCACCACTAGCATCACCTGGGAAGCCCTGGCAGGCAAATCACCTCTTACGCTTGGTGTGAGCATAGGCAGGAGGGGGAACTCGCACCCTCCAGGACGAGGCCCTCCCTGCACCAGTGGGGCTGCACTCTGTGACTTCAGGCGACAACTCTCTTCCCCATTCTGTGCCTCGGTTTCTTTTTCTGTAAGATTATTGATTTTCCAAGACCTTTCCTTTTCTATTTCTTTACAAAGAACCACTAGAGCAAAGAGGCGGGGAGCTTGGGTCTGGGAGGGACATTAGGCACTTCACTGCATCCTCAAAGCAACCCAGAGAGCAGAGCCCAGAGAGGGCATGACACTGCTTCAAAGTCACACAGCTGGGAAGGGCAGGGAAGGGGTGAGGCAGAGCTGGCATTTGAACCTAGCGGAGTGATTCTAATGTGAGACTGGTCCATGCCAGTTCTCACGAGGTGGGTGGTCGGGGAGCCTCAAGCAGTCGGCCCTTGCTGACTGTCACCTCCACCCAGCATCTCAGGTGCTTACTACACAGTACATATCAGTCCCCACTCTGCTCTGCCCGCCTCACCTGCCCTGCCCTTGCCAGCGGCCAGGCTGGCAGAGGAGGCGGTGGGAGCCCGGCTACACACTCACCTGCTTGATGCACTGCAGTCGGTCGTTGGTCTGTTGGATGTGCCTGTCCATAGAATTCATTCTGGCCGTTTCGCTGGGCTCTACCCGAGAGCCATGAACGTTGTCCAGCCTGTGAAGACAGAGGACAGTGGGTGTCACTGGGGCTGTGCCAGGCCCGCCGGCCTCTGCCCCGGGGCAGCCTTGGGGTGGGAGGAGGAGCTATGCCCATGGCTGCCCAGCCCTTCTCTAGGCTCAGGGCAGGAGGCGTTCCTGGGTGTTCTTTGCGGGTGGCTCATGTGAGCACTGGGCAGGCAAGGCCAACGCACATGTCTACACGCACGTGTGTGTTGGGTGGTGGCGGCGGCAATGGCAGCCCCATCTTCAGGTTCTTGCTGCAGGACTTAGCCCACTTGCTGTGGCTGTATGTGCACGTGTGCGCAGAGATCTCCCCATGTGACAGCCCTGACTGCAGCATGCATCGTTTAAGGCAGCAATCCTGCCGTGGATGCCCTCCCCGCATCTCCCATGCCTTGGAGTTTACAAACCACAATTTCATGTTTTCCCTTTGCTCTCCCAGGAAAGAAAGAGGGTAGCCATCAGCACCACTTCCCTTTTCCAAACAAGAAGACTGAGGTTCAGAGAGAGGAAGGGAGTTACCCGGGGTGGCACAGGGAGCCCGAATTGGGCCCCGGGACTCTGACTGCAAGTTCCTGGCCGAGTGGTTGGGGCACAGGGCTGTCCCACTCAGCAGGATCACTCTTCCTGAATGATGCTGGGCCTGGGGCAGGTGAGCATGTGTGTAACGAGGTCCCCTCGATTCCGCAAAGCCCATGGAGCCCCCAGGCTTCTCCAGGGAGGCCACGAGCGCAAAGGCAGAGATGGAGGAGAGGCAGACAGATGGAGAGAGGTTCAACTCTGGCCCTCCCACTGCTCAGGAGTCCGGGTTCCCAGGCCTAGGCAGAAGTCTGCTCCTCACTGGCTGTTTGTCTTCCCATAACCCCAGGGCATTTCTGGCTGCAGACACCTGGGTCAGACACAAGGGACTCAGCAGAGGTTCCCCACCCCTGGCCTTCTCTGCTATCCCAAAACCTGCCCCCCTGAAGGCCTTTCCTCTCTGGCCATGTCACCAAACGTCCCATCCACCAAGCACTTGCTGTGTACCGGGCCCTTGCATTCTCTCCTCAACTCCTCACACCCGCTCTGTGAGATTAGAATCGCCTCCATTTTCCAGATGAGGAAACTAAGGTCTGGGATCTCCCATGGCAAGTGGCGGTTTGGACTGTGTCTGCCTGTCTGCTCCCATGTCCTGTCTCTCTGCCCCCACCCTGGTTCAGAAAGCTGACAGTCTGCCTGACCACAGCCTTGGGAAGAAGGCCCTGTTCCTCTTCCAAGGAGCTCTTCACCGCACAGCTCTTCTCAAGCACTTCTTATTGTTCCATTTGTGCTTGAAAAGGCGACTCACTGGCGTGGTTCAAAAATCCCAGGTGTCCAGGGTCATGCTGGCCTTGTCCCCTGCCCCCAGGGACCCTTCCAGAGAGAACCAGTGTCATCTGCCTCCTTCTGAAGGACTCAGAGAAGCAAATATCTATGTGTACTATCCTCTGCCACCCCTTAAAAAGCATAAAATGATAGCATTCTTCACACACTCTCCGGACCTCGCTATTTTCCTCTTAACGATATCTCAACGTGTATTCCACATCAAGACATAAAGAGCCTTTTCAGTTTTTAATGGCTGCACAGCATCCCAGGCACTGATGAGTCATTTATCCAACTGCCATCTGAACATCCACCCCGGCCAGGTGCTGTTCTAAGGCCTGAGGCCCTAGACAAGGCCCTTCTGCTCCAGGGGCTCACACTCTGGCCCGAGATGAGGCCTGCGCTAGCCCCAGATTTCTTCATTGCAAACAGTGCCAGAGGATCGCCTTTTATATCAGCCACATCATCATGTGTGAATTAATCTAGAGAGCACACCCCTGGAGGTGGAGTTTCTGGGTCATTCGGGCATCTGCACTTTGATCAGTGCTTGCTGGGTTCATCTTATCTTCTAGCGCTCCAGAAAAAGTAAAAATGGGGGTAGCATCCCCACATTGATCTCTTCTACCCTCACCTTCCAGCGTCCTTCCTATCACACCACCTATCACACATTTACACACCCAGATGTACAACTTCTCCATCACTTATCCATCTAGATGCTTGTCTGTCCATCCATCCACCCACCCATCCATCCACCCATCCGTCTTTATTCTCCACTTGTCCACCCTTGCATGCTTCCAACTCACCCAGTAAATACTTGTCAACATCGTATACTGTGCTAACTCTATGGAACACGGGGAGGTGAAAATGGAATCATTTTCTCGAGCTCATGGAACTCTTGGTCCAAGCCTCTATCTAGTCCACGTCACCTTTTATATGACTATTTGTTGAACTCTTCTCATGTCAAGTGCTGGTCCAGGCACTAGGCAAAGACACGGTTCCTATATCCTCACTTTATAGATGAGGAAACTGAGGCCCGAAGGTGGCCTCTCAAGCACCACAGGGTGCACACCGAGCTGGGCCTCTCCAGCCCCCACCCAGGGCATGAGCGAACACTGGTTACCAGGGTGCCAGTTACAGACTGCTGTTTCCGCAGCTAGCAAGGCAGGGGCACTGAGCCAAAGGGCCTCATTAAAAAGGAGGAGCCTGAAGGGAAGTCAAAGGGAACCCCAGGCCTGTGCAGACCTCAATCCCCTGCCCACAGGCAGTAGCCAACCAGGACAAAAGGCCTGCGCTGGCCCATGTGGCCAGCAGGGGGTGCTGTTGATGAAGATAACTGCCCAGGGGGTTAGAAATCTGAACTCTGGAAATTTGGTGAGGGATCTCAGAGGGTAAAGCGTCTGCCTACAATGCGGGAGACCCGGGTTCAATCCCTGGGTTGGGAAGATCTCCTGGAGAAGGAAATGGCAACACACTCCAGTACTCTTGCCTGGAAAATCCCATGGACGGAGGAGCATGGTAGGCTGCGGTCCATGGGGTCGCTAAGAGTTGGACACGACTAAGCGACTTCACTTTCACTTTTCACTTTCATGCATTGGAGAAGGAAATGAAACCCATTCCAGTGTTCTTGCGTGGAAAATCCCAGGGACGGGGGAGCCTGGTGGGCTGCCGTCTATGGGGTCGCACAGAGTCGGACACGACTGAAGCGACTTAGCAGCAGCAGCAGCAGCAGCCTACACTGACTCATGCACTGTCCTATCTGGAGGCCTATGTGATCTGAGATAGCTCCTGGATTCAAAGATGCTCAGAATATCATTGACCAAAGGTGCCTTGAGTTCTTCCACCACCTCGAGTTCAGCTGGCTTTATTCTTGGGGGGCCTGAGGACCACAGGTGGAGTGTCTAAGGCCACACAGCACCTCTGAGCTACATCTAGATCGCAGGGGGTTTTACTCCCAGACCCAGGCTCCATGTTGTAGGAACCAAGACATGAACGGTGGGCGTGGGACACCTGTGAGACCCAGAGGGTTGACAGGAGAGACATCACATATCACAGGGACGACTGTAAGTTGTGTGTGTCTCAATCTATAAAAGAAAAAACGTCTAAGTGATTAAGGGGACACTCACAGGTGAGGTGACACTTCTACACCACCAAGATCAGTGGAGAATTGGGGCTAGTAACACCCGGAATGGATGGGCTAGTGCTTCCGGCCCATGAAGGAAGAGGGTCAAGGCCTAGAAGGCTAAAGATCACAGACATGAAGAGAAGAGAAGGTGCTGAAGGAGGCATGAAAATGGTGGCTCCCTGAGGGGCAGTGTGAGATTTTCCATTAGCTCTGCACCTACTGCGTTCAGGCACTAGGCCAGGCCCTGTGCATTGCTAATTCACTTAATCCTAAAAGGTTCAGAGAGATGAAGTGACTTTCCCAGGGTCACACAGCTGGGACGGTGTTGGGCTGATTCAAACCCTCCACTTTTTTAACCAGAGGCATGTTCTTTCCAATGCTCCAAGACTGGAGGTCAGAGCCTCCTGGAAGTCCCCACCCAAGACTGTGTCTGAGCCCAAAAAGATGTGCCCCTGGCACCTGTCCACACCCACCCACTTGCTTCCAAGGCCATCCAGTGCCGCTGGGCTCCCTGCATGCTGGCTGGTGTGGGAAAGTGGGAGCGTCAGCGGCCAGCAGAGGTCGCCCTCCACCACAGGAGCGCTGCTGGGCTTGGCTGCTGCTTCCCTCCTTCCAGCTTGGACACCTCTAAGCCTATACATGTCGCTTCAAATCCTCAGTGGTGGCTGTAACTCCAGCGCCCACTGCGGCCAGGCTCCCTCCCAACTGGAGATCACTGGTGGCCAGGCCCTGGGTGTACCCATGCCTCGGCCCTTCCTGCCGTGTTTGCCTCCGAATGGAGAGTAGGCTCAGGCGGTCTACCTCTGTGGTGCCTGGCCCTCTGTCCTGGTCTGAGCAGCCAGCAGCCTGCAGGAGATGCAAGGCTAGTCAGTGTGGGGACCCGGAGGCAGCCCAGCTCTGCCACCCTCCTTGGTTTTCCCGTCTGTAAAACAAAGCCTAGCCGCCTGCTGGCAGCTCTTCAAACTCAACATCTTAGGATTTTGGTGTCAGGAGCTCCAGCTGTTTGGAAAACGCCATCTCAACAAGTGTAAGATGGTTTGACTCTAGAATTGCAAAGCCTGTCTCAAGACAGGCCTGCAGGGAGCCTGCTGGCCCAGGAAACTCTGGAGGTGGTCACTCTTCCAGGGTCACCTCAGACCTCAGATGCTTCCCCTTTCTCTGTGACATGCTTTTCCTTGAAGCTAATGCTCGACTTGACTTAAATGTGTGTAGGTAAGTTTTCCAATGGTGACATCTGGGTTAGCTTCCCAACTCACAGGGGAATGCTTGAAAGGGCCAAGCTCTCATTTCGCATGACTCACCACTAGTAGGGGAGTTCGGGTGAGTCCAGCCTCAGGGGAGCTCAGCACAGAAGATGCGCTCAAGGAAAGCTTGCTGCCCTCAGGCAAGTAGGGCGGCTCGGAGAGTAGACTGTGGAGACTGGAAAGGGCGCCTGGGGACCACATGGTCCCGGCGGGATGGTAGGCAGGGGCGGAGAGAGGGGAGGACACAGGGGAAAAAGGATGAGTGGGACTGGAACCCACCTTGCTGGGCCCAAGGAGAGACCTGGGCCACCTCCTGGCTCCCTGGCAGATTCTCACCTGGTCTAAAATGTTGGAAGAGGCACATGGCCCTCACAGGCTCCTCCTTAGAAATAGAGAGTGAGTTGCTCTAATCTGCTCCACGGAAAGTGGGGCCCTGGAACCTTGGCGGCAGCTCCCTAGGGCTGGTATCAGGGGTACTAACATCAGGGTGTTTTATTTTCCCCCTTTGAGGCCAACAAGTTAACTGGTACACTTAACAAACGTGAACTCAGCCGAGAGGCTTGTGCATCTGTGTGTGCACACCCACATGCTTATGTACCCCCTTTGCACACTTATGTATAGGCACATGCACACACTTGAGTGCTGACCCAGACGCATGGAGCACACACATCTCCTGACAGCTTGCACAGGCAAGTGGCGGGTCCCCAGGGGAGCCGTGTGAGCAGCGGTGTGCAGAAACGATTCAATCACCATGCACATCTGCAGCTCGGGTCCCCCGGGACGAGCGGTGCTGGCAGCAGGGGTGGGGGGGCTGTACCTACAGTCTGCAGAGCAGAGGCTGCATTCCAAGGCATCGTCATGGCCAGGGAGCTTGGGATGCGCCTGCTGCTCAGCGTGGTGGGAGACCTGGGGTTCCAGGGGATGCATCCTGGTCGGCCGGTTTACCAGCTTTTGGACTCTAAGAGGGGTGGATGTTGTGGGCCCTGGGTTCAGCAGTGACCTCTGTGTAACAGTGTCAGCCCCTGTCTGGCCCCCACCTCCCACTACTCCCCGCTGATCCCATACCCTCCGCGTGGGGCTGCTGCCCGCCTCTGGGACCGTGTTCTGAAGATCACACCTCTAGGTCTTTACCTCTGTGCCTCAGCCCACAATGCCTGGCCCCCTTCATCCATCAGGGCCTGGTTCGGTGGTCACCCTCTTGGCTGGTTTCCCCCAGCGGAGCCACTCACTTCTGCGTCCTCAGTGCCCCGTCACGAACCCCCAATTTGGTGGTACTAGATAAGGGCGATGTCTTTGCATCTGGCTCCCTCATCAGTTGAGATGTCTTGCAGTTATGGGTTCCCAGAGTCTAGCCTAGCCTAGGGCCTGGTACTCAGTGGGTGCTCAGCAATGCTCATTAGATGGATGGATGGATGGGTTTTCAGCAAGGAGTCAGTCCTAATCAGAGGATCTTATCAGGGAGACTCTGATAAGCCAGGCTGCGGCTCCCAGAGAGTGATACATGTACCACTAGAGGAGGAGGAGGATTTCAGGTGGTCCGTGGGCAGAGGTTTTACATCTTCATAGTGAAGTATTTGGACTAGGACAGCCATCACTGGCGAGTCTGTGGATATTATTATTGGGGATGGGTTAAATAAGGGAGGGGCGGCAAACCTGGAAGGATTAAAGAACCATTTTAAACATAATATAAATGGTATGAAAGAGACGGAGGTTAAGAAAGCACTGATACAGTTGATGCCTTCCTCATCTTAAAGGTAAAGGCGCTCAGAGAGGTGTAGCAGGTCTCCAGGCACGCTGCTTGGAGGCGGAGGAAGAGGGTGATGGTAAAGCAAACACAGTCGGGGTGACTTTGTGTCCTGGCCCAGGGAAGTCAGGGAGGAGGGCAGAGGGACAGACTCGAGTGGGGAGAGGGAAGAGGCAGCTCCAGGCAGCTGCCCTGGACCAGCTGCTTCCCATTCTTGGCCAGGCAGCTGGAGCAGATCCTGGGGTCAGCCTGTGACCTTGCTCTTGGTGGGGTCCCTGGGTAGGGGTGGGCCCTGAGAGCCAGACCTTCTTGGCAGGGAGGCTGTGGGAGGGCCCTTTATCTCCCCAAGCCTTCATCCCTCAAACAGGAAGGTGTATCCCCTCCCTTCCCACTGAGCGGAGGAGCTGAGTAAGTGAAGTCACGCAGGGCACATTGTTCTGAAAAGGGAAATCCTGATTTGGACAACAGTCTCTTCCAAACGCAGGACCCCTCCTTAATTTGGGGAGTGCCCCTTATGCCAGGACTGGACAAAGCTGCATACGTCCTGACCACAGAGTTCAGATGCTCTGACTTGGCACGGTTGCTGGAAGGGTGGACCCGCTTCTCTTGATGACCCAGTGTCCCAGCACCCGCCTTCCCTACAGGAACCCCCGTTGTCAATGGTGGTTAGCGGGACACCACCATGTACACCTGGGTGTTTCAGAGGGGCCGCTCCTGAGGGCGGGTAGGTACACCTGACAACCTGTTCCGGGACACACGAACTGATCCAGAGGAGAGGATGGCTGATTGGGAGGACACGTGTTAGTGTCGCTCTGACAAAGGTGCCAGCCCACTGTCCCAACCCACACGGTTCTGGGAGTCCCAGCTGCACCCGGGTGTGCTCATCTCCCTGGGGCCCATGATGCCTTAGCAGGCCCAGGTCGTACTCTCGGGGTCAAAACCTCCCACCACCCTCTGGCCACACTCCAGGTCCGTGACCTTGCAGTGAACTTTCACTGACAGCTTCTCTCCCAAAAGGTGGAAGAGGGCCAGCTTTAGTCCTGGGTAAGGTTGCTGGGTTTCCTCTCCTCCCCAAGGCTATGCCGCCTCTGCTTTTTGTTTCCTCCAAATGGAAAGAGAAGCAGAGCAAGGGCTACATAGCCCATGGGGTGGCAAGAGACTGACGCCACTTGGCAACTGAACAACAACAAATGAACTTATACGTCCAGACACTAGGTTCTCTACGTGTATTAGCTCACTTTAAGCCCCAGAATTCCACTGTGATGTTCCAGTTATTATTACCATACTATTGATGAAGAAACTGAGGCTCAGAGAGGTAACACGACTTGCCCAAGGTCACACTACTGAGAAGTGGCAGTGCCCGGACTTGAACCCCAGGCGGTTACACAGCCCACGAGGTTTCACTGCATCATGCTCTCCGTGGGAACGTAGGCTTCCTCAACATCTCTGCGAGGGACAAAGGTGACTGTCACTGCAGAGCCAGGGAGTCACGGTCCTGCCTGATGCTGTCTGGGCCGCAAGCCTGCCCTAGGACAGCAGAGCTCACGCAGCGGCCCTGACCTGGCTTTGTTTTAAGGTTCTTGCCTGCGATTCCAAAGGTTCAGATGCCATGAAGTGGGGAAGAGGGAAGGCAGAAACCATTCCCTGGGGGAACTCAGAAGACACAGTGTGGGATGAAGTTGGAGGTGGAGCCAGGGTCCCCTGACCACCAGCTGGTGTCCTATAGACGGCTGTAAATGCCCTGAAGATGCCTGCAGCTCCAGTTCTGGGGACAAAAAGGTGTTCCCCACCATCTCTTCCTTACCCTAGCTCCTCGAGCCTCCAAATCCACCCACCTGGCATTCTCCAGGAGCTCCAGACAGGGGTGGGGCAATGGCAGGTCCAAGGGAGAGTCAGTGTAACTAGATTAGCCCTTAAGAAGCGCCCAGCACACAGAAGGTGTGTGGTGTAAGGATGCCGCCCCTACCTCCTGCACCCCTGACAGGCATGGCTAACCAGTCACTGCATTCTTCCACGGGGCCCACACACGACCCAGCCAGTCATCCACACACCCTTCTGCCCAGTCATTCTTAACCACTTGGTGCCAACACATGAGAAAACACCTGGGCAGCTCCATTTTTAAAAGGAGGGTGAATAGAGGCTCAGAGTGGGGAAAGCTTAGCCAAGGGGCACCAGCCAGTCAAGACACGAGCAGAGATCTGCATGCAGACTTCCCAGTTCCCTATTTAGTCCTCTTTATTGGGAGTCAGAGCCAGGCTCTTCTCGAGCTGAGAGCCCACGTTCGGACCACACAGGCAAACCAGCCACATGTCAAGCAACCTTCCATCAATCACAGCCTCACAGCAGCTGGTGGGCAGTATTAGCCTATTTTGCAGAGGAGAAAAATGAAGGCTCAGAGTGGGTGGGTCGTTACTCCCCTATCATGCAGGACTGATATGGCTGGTCTAGGACAGCAGCTGTTTCTCCTCAGCCTGGGCTCTTATTTTTACTAACTGGGTATGCCTTCTCTTTTAGTGAGTTGCTATGAACTGAAAGATTTGTTTAAAAATTTCTCAAGAAAAGGGAGGTGGGGAACAGAGGAATCAAAAAGCAGGCATTTATTTGACTTAAAAGTGGTAGATGGCAAAAAACCAACCACCCAACACAAAACCAGTCCTCATGGCTTAGATCTAGAACGGATCTGGGGATCTGTTCGGACACATTGTTCACAGATGAGGAACCTGAGGCCCAGGACAGGGGTGTGGGTGGAAGTACAGCAGAGCCTTGAGCCTCTGAGACAGGTCAGAAGTGGGGCCAGGGCGACACTCAGGCCTCGGGAGCTCGGGGCTGCCCCGAAGGTCTCGGCTCTCCCTGCTCCATCCACATCCAGGCCCCTTCTGCAGGTGTCTGCTGAGTGCACACCTGTGGCCCCAGACAGCTCAGACAGGGACCTTACCAGGGAGCTCCCGGGGGTCTCCAGGTGGGGGTGAGGAAGGACAGGATGGCCGTGGCCAGCCATGCCAGACCCGATGGCGGCAAGGGCTCTGCTCCTAGTGGGAAGCATCTGTGATTTCATCTCTGCAGAAACCCCGTGACGTCCCCACGGCTCCTTGGGGACTTTGGCACCCCAGCTGGGCTGATGCTGGCACACTGACCCCGTACGTCTGAGCCTCTTTCTAGAAGGCCTGTGGTGCAAGGGGCTGAGTCAGCTGGGTCTGGTGTCCATCACCCTGTTGTCATCAGATCTGCACTCAGGGAATCTCTGGGTGTGAGGGACTCAGGGACTAAGCCACCCCGACCCATGCTGGGAGTGGGGGCCTCATCTCTGGGGCCCTTTGGGGACAAGCTGGGTACCCCACAAGCAACCTGAAAACATGCCTCCTGAGTGTCTATTGAGAGATAAGGATTCACACCAGGTGCTCCAAAAGCGAGTGCTGACTTGACACTCTGACTGTGCAAAGCACTCTACAGTTTACAAAGCCCTGGTGTCATAACCTCATTTGACCCTTGTTGTTGTTCAGTCACTCAGGCCTGTCCGACTCTCTGTGACCCCATGGACTGCAGCACGCCAGCCTTCCCTGTCCATCACCAACTCCTGGAGTCTGCTCAAACTCATGTCCATTGAGTCAGTGATGCCATCCAAACCACCTTATCCTCCGTCACCCCCTTCTCTCCCCGCCTTCAATCTTTCCAGCATTTGGTCTTTTCCAGTGAGTCAGTTCTTCACATCAGGTGGCCAAAGTATTGGAGCTTCAGTTTCAACATCAGTCCTTCCAATGAATATTCAGGGTTGATTTCCTTTAGGATTGACTTGTTTGATCTCCTTGCTGTCCAAGGGACTCTCAAGAGTCTTCTCCAGCACCACAATTTGGAAGCATCAATTCTCAGGTGCTCAGCCTTCTTTATGATCCAACTCTCACATCCGTACATAACCCTCATTACCACCTCATTTATGTGGGTCATATAGCTTAGTGGATCAGCTCACCAGGCTGCTTGGGTTCAAATCCTGGCTCTTGCATGTGCTAGCTGCTGTGACCTGGGGCAAAATGCTCTCTTCTACGTGCCTCAGGCATCTGTAAAGTGGATGCAATAACAGTGGTGCCAACTTCATAGGCTGCTGAGTTCGTTAAATGAGTCAGTGAATAGGAAGCACTCTGCACAGCCCCAAGCACGTGGGCCCCAGCTCTGCTCAGGACCAGGTGGGTCTTATCATCTCCATCACAGGCAGGAGGAAAGCAGGGCCAGAGAGAGGAGCCGGTATCCGCTAGGGGGGTGGTGGGGGGAATTAAAAGCCACCACTCTAGACGTTAAAGACCTTCAACTTTTCTCCCTCCATGCACCCTCACACAGGCGCCTCTGGGAACCACCCTGCGTCTCAGAGCCAGGTGCCTTTGAGGACGTGGGTGGTTGAGGCAGGGGCCTGTGCCCACCAGCCAGAGTGCTGGGTGGGGGGATTTGTCCTTGAGGCAAAGGCCAGTCCTGAAAAGCTCAGGAGGACAGAGGGATAGGGTCACTGCTTCGGGGCAGATGGACAGAGTGCTGCCGCTCCAGAGCGGCACCGGACACCCACACAGTGTCTGTCCAGGTGGGCAGTGTCACAGGAGGAGGCAGGGGGACCAGAGGAGAGACACTGCCTATTCTGGGGAAAAGGAGGGTAGCGGCCAGGACGCTGCAGGTCAGGCTGCCTGCGGTGAGTTTCGCGGAAAAGGGTCCTTCCTGCCGAAGGATCCTCTGGTAAGACTGGCTGGGGAGAAGCTGCATATTCCAACCACTCTTGGTGAGGAGGAAGCACATAAAGGGCCTTAGAGCATCTGGCTTTTCCCAAAGTGAATGGAGTGCAAAAAACTTTTCTCACTAAACACATTTTAAAATCCCATAGACTAGTTTTCCCTGGAACTGGCTTTGACAGATTCCGAACTAAGAGGAGTGGCTGCGGGGTGAAGAGGCTGGACAGCAGGCAGAGAGAGAGGGCAGAGAGGGATGGGCAGGCTGGGGCAGCGGTGCCTGGCAGGGTAGGGGACCAGAAACTGAAGTGTCTGCGGGAAGAGAGGCCACAGAGCATCCACACCAAGATCTGGAACCCACCGCCCAGGAGGACTGGGGCCTCGGACGCTGAATCCAGGATTACGGCCAGCGTCACGAGGCCACCATCACTTCAGTTGCTCAGTCACGTCTGACTCTTTGCTACCACATGGACTGCGGCACACCAGGCTTCCCTGTCCTTCACCGTCTCCCAGAGTTTGCTCAAACTCATGTCCATTGAGTCGGTGATGCCATCCAACCATCTCATCCTCTGTTGCCCCCTTCTCCTCTTGTCCTCAATCTTTCCCAGCATTAGGGTCTTTTCCAATGAGTTGGCTCTTCACACCAGGTGGCCAAAATATTGGAGTTTCAGTTTCAGCATCAGTCCTTCCAATGAATATTCAGGGTTGATTTTCTTTAGGATTGACTGGTTTGATCTCCTTGCTGTCCAAGGGACCCTCAAGAGTCTTCTCCAGTACCACATTTTGAAAGCATCAATTCTTTGGTGCTCAGCCTTCTTTATGGGCCAACTCTCATATTTGTACATGATTACCGGAAACACCATAGCTTTGACACTATGGACCTTTGTTGGCAAAGTGGTATCTCTGCTTTTTAATAGCTTAGATGTACCCAACCGGCCAGGACCTGCCCATGGGCCCGGCAACTCCCTACGCTCAGCAATGCTGGCCTAGGTCAGGAGGAGAGAGGCCCAGGTCACTTTCTAGAAGGGCAAAGGCCAGAGTTGGAAGGTCAACTGAGCTGCCTGAGGCAGAGGCTGGGTTGTCTGGGGAGGCTGGGTTGTCTGGGGAGGCTGGCACCTTCTCTGCCCCCTCTAAGCCAAGAAATCTAAAGGGACAGCACAGGCCAAGGTAGCCCCGGCCGCCAGAGTCCCCTGCCCCAGGCTGCCGGCCTGTATGGCCCTTCAGCAGCCACTCAGAAATCTCTGTGATTGTGATTAAGAAGAAGAGCAATATCATTAAGTACCTACTGTGTGTTGGGTGGCACATTTGCTGTCTCACGTGACTTTTCTTTATGACAAATGATAAAGATATAGTTAGAATGATTAGCGCCATCTATAGATGGGGAGAAATAAGACTGAAAATGATTAAGTGACTTGCCCAATATCTGAAAATGGCACAGCTGGGATTCAAACCTGTCTGTCAGACTTGAAAGTCCAGCATCCCTCCCCTAAGCCAAGCCACCTCCACACCATCCAGGGGCTTGGGGCTGAGAAAGCTTCTTTGCAGACGACCCAGCTCAAGGCTGTTCTGGAAGAGGACTTTCAGTTCAGCCACCCACTGGGTACCACCCTTTGCTAGCTCTGCATTGCTGTGCCCAGGCTAGAGTTGAAGAACATGGATAAGAGTCATCTGTGCTCAGGGGGCTCCTGGTCTTGGGAGGGTTCCAATCATGCCAGTTACATGCACAGTATGTGGATCACAGTTGGCCTCTCTGGGCCTGTTTTCTCAGCCTGTAAAGAATGGGGCTGATTGAGATGTCATACACTTCTCCCTGTACCCCCTAAACCTCTGAGGACAGCAGGGGACACTCAGGATCCAGTAAGCACTCCCTCTGCACCAGGCCCTTCCACACACAGATTACTCCCCTAACTCTCACACCAACCCAGCGAGGTGGGCATCCTTGCTCAGACTTTACAGATGAGGAAACTGAAGTCCAGAGAGGTTACGCAACTTGCCTAAGGTCACAGAGCGGACCAGTAGGGTTGCTGGGATCGGAACCTGGGTTTAACTCATTGCAAAGGCCCACCCAGCCTGATGTAAGACTAGGAGAGATGCAGAGAGAGATTCCTCCTAGGCCTGAGCCCACTCCACCAGGTGAGTGTAGAACTCAGCCCCTCAGTTCTTAGCCTTGGTGAAATTCGGCCTAGGTGAGACCATCCCTAAGGCATTTTCTAGCTTCAGCGCTCTGGCAGGAGGCTGGGGGAAGGAAAGATCAAATCACAGTAAAAAAGTAAGATGAATCCCGGATTTCCAGAAGCCTGGAATCCAGGCGAAGGCAGCCAGGCTGAACTAACCGACCAGACGGCCATGCCCACCATGGAGGCCAGACTGTGGAAGGCCCGGAGTTGGTCTGGCGACAACCCCATAAGCTTCCTGGAGGTGGAGGGGCAGAGCCAGGCCCGCAGGAGGGGCAGTGTGGCTGGGGACAGGACCAAGACATGGGGGTGGGCTGGGCTGGGGCAACGAAGACCTGACTTATTTTGGAAATAAAACCATCCATGCCCAGTGTCCTTTCGTCCAGGCCTGGCCAGTCAGCTTGGCAGGATGGCATCAGGGTCTTTCTTAACGAAGGTATTGAAATGAAGCAGGACGCATACAATTCATCTGCTTTTTAATTAACTTGCCCCGCTGCCTTAAGTGATTCCCTGCTTACGTTCATTCTTTTGAAAATTCCAAAGTGCTATTTCTGACCTGTGATTTACTATTGCCGCACGTCTCTATAAGCAGTGTTTTAGCTTAAGTGGCAGTTGCATATTAATTACAAAGTTAATTATGTGCTGTGTAATCATGCTGTAATTCATTAGTTTACTCTACACTCTGAGAGCCTCACGCTAATAGCAAGATCTGACAGAGGGGTTTAGGAATCACCAGGAAAGATCTGTTGAAGACCTAGAATGGGGCTGAAAAGGACTTGAGCCCTCTCAGGATGGTTCCTTGAGACACATCTGGCTGCCTGGAGGCTGGGTCTCTGGGCCCCTCGTGGTTGTCCTCCTGAACACAGTACAGGACCCTCGCTGCCCCGGGCTCTGAGGGATCGCAGCCTGGAGTACATACTGCGTGCAAACCCTTGTCTGCTGAGGATGGTGGAAAACCCAGCTGGGTTTTGTTTTTTTCCCCCACGGAAGTGCAGGGACTGGAACAGAATTTGTTTAAAATTACTTACGGAACAGAGAGTTACTTCTAGGTGAAAAATTAACTGCTCAGATTACCAAGACAAAATGGTCCTGGGAACGCTGACCGTGGGGCAGACCTGGGAGGGGCTCTAGAGGCTTCAGGTCCAAGACGGCCATTTAGATGGGGAGACCCCAGCCTGAGAGCCGGCGGGGCACGCTGGGCTTGGGACCAAGGTCTCTTCACAGCCGTTTCCTTCCCTACCATCTCCCCTGAAGTGTCAGGGATCTTGATATGAACACTGGCCACCTTTCTCTTTCCTTTCTTTCCTGTTTTGTTTTGTTTCCTCATGAATTGGGCTTCTAAGATGGCTCAGTGCATAAAGAATCCACCTGCAATGCAAAAGACCCAGGTTTGATCCCTGGGTCAGGAAGACCTCCTGGAGAAGGGCATGGCAACCTACTCAGTATTCTTGCCTGGAGAATCCCCATGGACAGAGAAGCCTGGCAGGCTACAGTTCATGGGGTCACAAAGAGTCAGACACGACTGAATGACTTTCACTTTACTAATGAACTGACCCACAGGGTGGCCTTGGCTGTGAAACCCAACTCCACTCTTTAGCCGATCTGAAAACCCTGCTGAGGCCCAGGTACCTTGTTTCTGAAATGGGGTGAAAGTTCCCTTCAACTCGGCATAGAGATCTGCCCCTGTCAGACCACTTGAGCAATGTTCCAGAGGATTCTTTTCTAGAACCACCCTTTCCCAGCCAGTGGAGAATTCCCCATGATGTTCCAATGGCATTTAAAAGTCGATATGAATAAAGACAGGCCTGCTGCAAAAGCCCCACTCTCTGCAAATCTGTGGGTCAAATTTCAAGCCTTTGTCACATGAGAGGATACAAGGCTGTGACCTACCCTGGACATAGTGATCTGGTGGCTGAGACCCTCTGCTTTCCAAATATAAACCTACTTGTTTTATTTTTGCTGACAGCTGAACGAAAAAAAAAAAAAAAGATGTGGAAGTCTTTCCCTTTCTGGATCCAGTCAACAGAGGAGAGAAGGGCTTGGAGCCCCAGCTGGCATGGGAGGAAGATAAATAAGAAAAAACAAAACATGTCCTCATGCTACAGTGGAATGTTTAAAAAACAGGTGAAAAGCACAAGGTCGGGGCAGATTTCATTTTCTATAATTTTAGCAGGATCAGGGAGGAGGCAAGATGCTGCCGACTCAACAGTTTTGGGGGAATCAGTTTTGGAGGGAACTCATTTTTTTTGGTGGGGGAGGGAGGGGGGGTGTCTTAACAGCCAAAGGCGCTGTGGTTTCCTTTCCAGGGAACACACTGGTTTCCCTGGCAACAAGAAGTCCAGCCTCCAAAGTTCTGCCGCGAGACCAAGGCTTGGCCTGGGATGCTCCCGACTATTACCCACGGCCAAGGTCTCACCATCCCACTCTCCCAGGCAGTGAGCTGGGTGGGAGAGGGGCAAAAATGTCAGCTCTGCAAAAATGTGGGCACCAGTCCCCATCTCTCCCCCCTGCACTCATGCAAGCAGCTACTCATCCCTGGATCACTGCTTTCCAGGGCTTTATGGCTGAGCAGGTGAAAAAGAAAATGCTAGCAACAGCTTGGAAACAAGCCTGCATTTGACAGCACCTGGGGACCTTGTGGGAACAGTAAAGTCTCCGGGGCGGGCGGCCAGTGGCCCAGCAAGGCTGGGTCTCGTGTCTAGCATGCTTTAGCCTCGTGTGGCTGGCACAGGGGAACAGCATGGGAAGACAGAAGGTCTGAATTTCTGAAGTCACCTCCCTCTATCCAGGCTCGCTCATGTGGCTCCAGAGGCGTCTTGTGGATTTTTAGAGCCCAGTTTCCCAGAGAGAAATATTTAAATGTCTGGCCTGGGAAGATGCGATTCCTGCAGCAGGTGTGGGAGGGGTGGGGTGTGAGTGGGAGGAGGAGAGGAGAGGAGGCAGAAAGGGGCCAGTGATGGAATCTGCAGAGCGCTGATCCCCGGGCGCGCTGTGCTAAGTGCTCCACATGCTCTGTGTCTAACTCTCTCTCCAGTTGCCAGGGGAAGCAGGCACAATTATTCCCGGCTGGAGGGAATGAAGGGGTCAAGTGACCTGCACAAGGCCACCCAGTAAGTGAGTGGCAGAGCCATGAGTCACACCTGTCAGTCTTGACCCTCTTCTCAGGAGAGGGGTGGATGGAATGACAAGGGCAGGGAGGGGAGAGTCGCTCTGGCTAGTGCTTTACTCCCCTTGTGGTGAAAGGGAGACAGAGGTTCCTAAAATTCTCCCTTGTGCTCCCCTGCTAGTCCCTGCTGTTATCTAAACATTCCCCAGGAAGACAGGCCCCAGAGCAGAGTTATCCGGAGGCTCTGACCCAGAGGGCCCAGTCCCCACACTCCACCTCGAGGCAGATGTAGCACTGGCTGATGTTTCCCGAGGGCCTGACATTGCATCCTTTACAAGCTCTATCTCCTTTAAGGCCAGAATGGTCCTATGAAGTAGGTAGTAAGAGTCAATTTCACAGATGAGAAATGGGAGCTCGGTTGCATGTCCAAGTTAGTCAGCAAGAGGCAGCGCTGGAATTCAAGCCCTGGTCAGATGCCAAAATTTAGGTATATCCTTAACTAATGACGATGATAATGATAGCCAAACTTCCCTGAGCTCTCATTATGTGTCTGTCCTGTTTGAAGCACTCTGTGAAGACTCTTGAGAGTCCCTCGGATAGTAAACAGATTTAACCAGTCAATCCTAAAGGAAAACAACCCCGAATATTCGTTGGAAGGTCTGATGCTGAAGCTCCAATACGTTGGCCACCTGATGCAAAGAACTGACTCACTGGAAAAGACCCTGATGCTGGGAAAGATTGAAGGCAGGAGGAGAAGGGGACGACAGAGGACAAGATGGTTGGACGGCATCTAGATTCAATGGACGTGAGTTTGAGCAAATTCTGGGAGACGGTGAAGGACAGGGAAGCCTGCCATGCTGCAGTCCATGGGGTCGTAAAGAGTCGGACACGACTTAGTGACTGAACAACAATAAGCATTCTACAGATATTTACTTATTTTATTCTCTCAACCATCCTATGAAGTACATGTTACAATTAGCTCCATTTTATAGACCTGAAAACCGAGGCACAGAGCTCTGTAAGCAACATGGCCAGGGGCACACAGTAATCTCTAAGGCCAGGCAGACTCCTGAAATTCATACTAGTGATTCATGCTAATGACTCATACTACGACCTGTTTCTCCAACCACTGGGACATCCTGCCTCCCAGCCTTGAGCTCTTGATTCTGGATGGTTCTGGGACCCTGGAAGGCCAGGCAGCCATTGGGAGCCAGGGCTTTTCCAAGAGAGTGCCTTCTCCCACCCCAGGGAAATTGCAGGCAGGACCTGGACTGTGCTCCCGAGTGTGGATGTGAGTGTGCACGTGTGTGCACCTCAGGCTGGGCAGCATCAGGGCGTGCATGATTTATGACCCTCAGAGAAACAGAATTGCAAAGCTCACTCACAAATCTTCCCTATCGAGGGACTTGTGGCGGGCAGACATGCAGTGAATTCCCAAGAACAGGCAGGCCTCCCTGCAGCCTCTGCTCCTGAGACGAGTCCAGGTGACCTGGCCACCTGTGGGTCAGCTACACAGAGGTCCAGGCCAGTGGTGGCCAGCCAGTGGACAGCCGGCTCAGCCCTGGGAGTGGTCACCGACCTGGGGTGGGGGACCCGTTTCTGTGTATCAGAAATGCTGGCTCCAGAGTGACCTGGCCCCTGAGGAAGCACCCCCAGACACAGGTTACCCATCCTCTACCCTCTGGCAGGTCCACCCCACAGCCAGCCCTTATACTCTGGTCCTCATTGCTCAGAAGTTTGGGATCAGGACCCTTAGCACCTACTGAACTGAAGACACTAGCGAATGTCTCTTGACTCATACTACATGCTTTTGTACTGTACTAAGTTTTCAAGGTTTGTCTCATTTGAGCACATGTCACATGCAGAGGCTGGAGAAGTCTCCTGAAAGTCCCTTGGACAGCAAGGAGATCAAACCAGTCAATCCTAAAGGAAATCAACCCTGAACACTCATTGGAAGGACGGATGCTGAAGCTGAAGCTCCAATACTTTGGCCACCTGATGCAAAGAGCTGACTACATCAGAAAAGACCCTGATGCTGGGAAAGATTGAGGGCAAGAGGAGAAGGGGATGACAGAGGATGAGATGGTTGGATGGCATCACTGACTCAATGGACATGAGTCCAAGCTCCTGGAGATAGTGTGCTGTGATTCATGGAGTCACAAAATGTTGGCATGGCTTAGCAACTGAATAACAACACACGCAGAGGCAAGGTTCAGAAAAGTGACGTGACTTGAGATGGGATCCCAACGGGAGTAGTCTGATTCCAGAGCCTGTTCAGAGAACCACTCCACCGTGTTGACTTAAATCCTCAAGCTCCTTTGCGGTCCCCAGGCTGTGTCCCTGGCACACAAATGCTCAATGCGCTTTCCCCAGAGGGGACAATGGAAGGGGGGCTCCAGGGTCCAGGCTTGGGTCTGGCTGGGATCACTCTACTGGTATTAAACCCCATCCCAGTTCCCACAGCTGTAAACTATGAGATGTTTCCAGCTTCTTCATGCCCAGAACTAGCGGTGCCACACTCTTGAGTCTGGCTCACAGTGACCCTTCTAAACCAGGCCCTGGGGGCTGCTGTGAGGACAGAGCAGTAAAGGGATGCATGCCTTTTTCCCAAACCTGGCTTGGCAACACCCTCCCCAGCAGCAGGCACAGTGGGCGACCGTAGCACACCCCATAGGGTACCCAGCCCTTGGGCCCTCTGTGATCTCCCAGCCAATTCTCTTGATGCCCCACCCCCACAGGTGGGAGGATGGGCAAGGGCAGGGCAAAGAGGCTGCCAAGCAGGTGGCAGTTGAGGGCCAGGGATAGGCCAAATCTTGGTTCTGCCCTAACCTGCTGTGTGACCTAGGCCAGTGTGTAGCTCTTTCTGAGTTTTGTCTTTTCTAGCTGGGAAATGAGTCAGGCATGCCTGTGTGATGGTTGGGGGGATTACATTAAATGAGCATGAGTGAGGGCCTGACCCTTCTGAGAGGTGTCATCCACGCACACACGTGCACACGCAGAGCTGGGAGGACGTTGGGTTACAGGAATCCCCATCCCGGCCTGCAGAGCACGCCAGGCTGCCCTACCCAAGAGGTGTCTCTGGGGCCTGGCACCAGGGTGAGAGTCTCCGCTCCTCCTCCTCCAGCTCAGACTCCTTCAGCCCCAAACCTATAATCCCCAGCTGGGAAAATGACAGCCTTGCCCAGCAGCCGCCCTCGGCCGCCGGGCGGGGAGCCGGGTGGTGGCCATGGTGGTGGCCGGGAGGCGGGTCCGGGACACACAGCCGCCGAGTCAGGGGAGGTCAACGGCGGGGGACAAATGCCGTGGGGACTGTGGGCTCTGGGGTGGCTGGACAATGGATGAGAGGGGAGAAGGGGAAGGGAGGGCACAGGACTGCAGGGCCGGTCTGAGGCTGGCCCTGGGCAGGACAAGGCCCAGGCAGATCAGCAAGGGGTCATGACCCTGAAGCCAGGAGCACAAGGAGGGGGCCTCTGTATAAACTTGAAGGCTGGGGCCCAAGACCCTGAGGCTGGGCCGGCCCCTGGAGGCCGCAAGGCAAGCCCTGCCCACAGGTTGGGGAGCAGCAAACACACTGATTCCTGGCTCTGCCCCAGCCTCCCCTGGAGGGTGGGGGATTCTGTGTTCTGGAATGAGCTCTGGGATCTGGTTTCAGCAGAGTGGCAGGTGGCTGCGTGGGGACCTCTGGATGTCCCCTGTCACAGGGAGGTGCTGGGGTTTCTCCTGCCTGTGCCGCCTTCCCCGCCACTTGGCAGGAGGCAAAACCACAGCAGTGCCATGGACACCATGTCTGCTGAGCTTTGCTGCTCACCACCTGTCTGCTTAGAAGCACATGACCCATTTGTGGGCGGGGCTGCAGGATGGTCAGACCGATCAGCAAGGCTGGGGCCAGCCCCTGAGCACCCGTCCCGGGCTCCTCCCCACTGAGAACAGCTGTCAGGGAGCTGAAACCCTGGCGCTCTCTGCCTCCCCTCCAAACCTGCCTGGACAGGGAACTGTCACCAGCCCTGAGCTGCTGGGCTCTCGTCCAGTGTCACGTGGACCCTTGCCCCATCACAGCGGGGAATGAATGGCCTGGCCTCCTGGGACATCCTGCCCCAGGCCATGCTGCCCTGATTCTCCAATCACCTTGGACAAGTCACATATCTCTCTGGGCCTGGGTTTCCTCATCTGAAATAGGAAGTGGGAGGAGGCTGGACTTGGCAGCAGGCAGGCTGTGAGGGGAGGGCATTCCAGGTGGACGGAATGTCTTGAACAGCAGCTCAGGGGCGGGAGCACATGGGAAACACACCCATGTGGGCTGGGCCAGGAGACTGGGGTTGAGGCTGGATGTGGCCTTAGGGTTAGGGTCAAGGTTGAAACTGGAGTTGGGGTCGGCACTGTCTGAAGGGGAAGTCTCCTGAGGGCACTCAGTGTCCCCCGAGCAGGGGCCCTTGGTGGCTGTCCTGACGGCTCTGGATCATGGGATGGGACTAGCTGTGCTGCATGCTCAAGAGGGGAACGGCAGACTTTACTCGAGGCCACCCCAGGGGGCCACCAGGGAGCCCGGAAGAGAAATGGGGGTGCAGCCAGCCTCCCTTGGATCAGCCTGAGCACAGCGATGGCAGGGCCAGGGCCTACCCTATGGTGCTGTGCTTAGAAATCAAGCCCTGGGGTGACAGGCCACGGGGCAAGGGGATGTCCAGGCCTTGAGGAGACAAGGGCCCATCTGGGCATAAGGGTCCCTGGGTCAGGGCCACGGGGAAGGTGCAGCTCAGGCCTGGAGGTCAGGACACGTGCCCCGGGCCTCCCGGGGCACAGGCTGTTCTGGGTCCGGATTCCCCACTGGTGTCCCCACAGCCCCCATCACACCTGTTGTCCTGTGGGGTACCTGGAGACCCTGCCTCTAGTAAGAGGGTTATGCCTAAGGACCGGGGTGATGCCTCAGGGCACACAGGAGTGCTGGGGTGTGCACTGCCTGGAACACTCAGCCATTTCCTTGGGCCATGCCACTGTGGAGGCCAGCAGAGCACCACAGCTGACCTCCTCAGGGGACAGGCCCCTGCCCTCTCCTGGCCCCCAGCTCCTATGTCTGCCCTCCATCTTGACCTCCAGGATGGTGTGAGGCACCTTTAACCCTCTCCTGAAAGGAAGAGATGGACAGGCGGCAGGACAGGTGAATGAGGGGCCAGTCATTGGAGGATGGGGCCTGCCAGCTTCTCTCTGACCAAACACTGGGATCTGAAGCCGGGGGCCCCACAGGAGGGCAGGGAGCATGAGGGCCCGATGCTCCTGGGGCCTGCCCACCCGGCGCGCCTGCTCACCCGCTGCCCGGTCCCACTTGCCACGGCCTCGCCAGCCCCTTCCCTGCCCCCTCGAGGGCCTGAGATGGCTGTCACCATGGCAACCCTGCTCATTCAGCCCGGGATAATGAAGCCAATGTGTTTTTCATTTCCATGAGCTGGAGTGTGGAGCAGAGCGGGGGAGGGGGCTTCCCCCTCCAGCCCCTCCTCTTGGGCGGAGGAAGGCAGGCTGGAGAGTGTGTGGGGGCCTGAGCAGCAGAGGAACAGACACCAGCGGGAGGGGTGGGTGAGACCTGGAGCCACCAAGCTCTCGACCCGCTGCAGCAGCCTTGCAACTGGATAATGCCAGCCAGAACGGCAGACCTCCCTGTCAACACCCAGGCCAGGAGCGGTGGCTTGGAGCCAGGCAAAGGGGGGCTCCATTTCTAGCTGTGTGACCTTGGGCTGGTGATATCACCTCTCTGGTCTTACTTCAGTAGAACCAGCAGCATTTGCTGGGTCCCTTCTGAGTGACTGGCCTGCTGCTGCCCCCAGAGAGTTAGAGAGGACCAGACAGTGCCTCATCCCTCAAGAACCCAAGGTTCCTGGGAGAAGGAGTCTGTAGTGGGCACATTTCTAAGCTGTAAAAATAAGGCCAGTAATTCTTACTCGTTGTTATCTTTGAGATACAACTGGGAGCGGGCAGGAAGGGGAGGAAATGTGAAGTCGCGCACGGGAACATGCCTGCTGTACATCGTAGGTATCTTACCAGTGCTGACCTCCCTTCTTTTCTCCATCCTGAGTCCCTGGCCTACAACACACAGATAGCAGATGTTTAAGAATTTCTCACATGTGAGTCAGCAGTCACAGCTGCCTGGACGCCTTTTCTTCCCCTTGGCGTCAGGACAGAGACCTGCCCGTTTGGCGGGAGGGGAAATCGAGGCCTGAGCAGGGCTGGGGTGGGGGGAGAGCAGGGTGGCAGAGCCGTGGCCCTGGGCCAGCACTGTCGGTGGAGGGCTCATCTGTGGTCCAGACAGGGGACAGTGGGCGGGGGCAGAGCGTCTGGGAAACCCATGGCCCACAGTCTCTGCCATCACACCCCTCCCCCTCCCCAGCCCCTTTCCAAGGGCAGGAAGCCAAAAGCACTCACGCAGAAAACCCTGGCCTATCTCCTCCACCCCCCACCCCCACCTTGCGCAATAATTCAATCACCTGGAGGCCAGTGGCCCTCTCTCCTGGCTGGGCTGACAGATTAGAGGGGGAGGGGAGGGAAGCCTGCCTAGGGAGGGGGCAGGGAGACATGGAAAAATCAGAGCAGGGCTTGAAAAATGAAGAAATAAACCTGCCAGGAGGAAGACAGCCTCGACCCGTCCTCCATAAAGCTGTCTTAGGGCCACCAAGGATGCTGGCGGGTGGAGGGGGTCGGAGCTGGCTCCTTCCGGGACCCCTGCCACCCCTGCCCAGCTGGGTTCCAGCCCCCCACTGGTGAGGGGTCAGGGAGGAGGGGGCTGGATGGGCAGGCATGGGGGAGGTGCAGGTGTCGGGAGAATATGGCGGGAACAGGGGCCTTTTGTCGCCCAGGCTGACTGACACCTGAGCGCAGTAGGCACTTGACGTCCAGCCGGCCCTGGGAGGAACGCAGCCCCATGTGCCCGTGGGGAGCTGGCGTCGAGCCGGCCCTCAGAGAAACACAGCCCCGTGCGCGTGGGCAGCTGGCGTGGAGCCGGCCCTCGGAGGAACGCAGCCCCGTGCCCGTGGGCAGCTGGCATGGAGCCGGCCCTCGGAGGAACGCAGCCCCGTGCCCGTGGGCAGCTGGCATCAAGCCGGCCCTCTGAGGAATGCAGCACCGTGCCTGTGGGCAGCTGGCGAGCAGGCCTCAGAGCAGGCTGACTGGCTCGAGGGCGAGATGGAGCCTAGTCCTCCCTTCTGAACGATGGGAGACAGGCCAGAGTCACACACAGCCCGGGGTGTCCAGGCCAGGCCACCTTTCACCATGAACTGCAGCGTGGGGGGACCTCTCCTCCCCACCGAGGGGGGAGACCCCCACAGAGTCCCCATGACATGGGTATGCCAGGCTGGGGCTGAGCAGACCTGTGAAGGGGTTGCGCCCTGGCCCTCATCTGGGCCCCTCCTCAGGGCCATCAAGAATCATGTTTTTAGGAACACCGAATGACCCTGAAAACTGCTCATGATGTAAGTCCAAAGGAGAAGGACAGAAAATTATAAAGTGACCAGAAAGTAATATACCAGGATGTTGACCAGGATAACTCCTGGTTGGAAGGATGATGGGCAGTTTTTGTTTTTCTTCTTCCAACTTTTCTGTGACTTCCAGACTTTCTACAACAAGCATGCATTACTTTTACAGTAAGGAAAAAAAAGGACACTATATATAGAGTTTAAAATCAATAAGCCACTTCCACTAAATGCTACTTGTGCTACATTCTCTATGTGAAGGACATCAAAGAAACTCTTGCTGGATTTAGGTGGGTTTGATCCCTGGGTCGGGAAGATTCCCTGGAGAAGGGCATGGCAACCCACTCCAGTATTCTGGAGAATCCCACGGACAGAGGAGCCTGGCAAGCGACCCATCCCTGGGGTTGTAAAGAGTCGGACAGCTGAGAACTGACACTGACACTCGGTGCGGGCACGCGGGCACGCACCCTCGCCCACGCGAGCCTCCACGTGAAGTCACTTCAGGCAAGAGGGAGGGACCAGGGCTGCTCTTTATGTGTTGGGTGGCTTTGGGTGAGTCCTGCGCCTCTCCGTGCACCGCTGTTTTGCTTTTACCCTGCTGGCCTCACTGGATGGATGCTGAGGATTGCTAGGTCCTGGTGTGCTTGAACTAAACTCAGAAGGCTTCGTGAATTCCGGGCACGGGGCTTCTCTGATCAGAGGGGCACTGCTGGGGGCAGAGGGGCAGCTGAGGCGCCTCCAAAGACTGGGCAGGCCAGCGCCGGGTGGAGGAGGCGGGCCCAGCAGCGCCAGGAGGCAAGGGGTCAGCTTTCTCCCCCTGTTTACAGTGGAAACACAGACTTGAAAAGGCTTCACTTTTCCACTGTTTTTGTGGCGGTGCTGTGGGGAGCAGGGCTTCCTGAGAGCGAGGCCAGCTTTCCAAGGCCACACCGAGTCCAGCCCTGCACTGGCCTCCGACAGGAAACATCATGTTTTCAATTTACCGGTCCCTGCCAGGCGCTGTGAGCAGGCCCACGCTCCACCAATCAGCTGTACGGAGAGAGCGATTGCAGACCCTGCCGCAGCTGGGAGCCCTCAGCCGGTCAGCGGAGCTCCAGGCCCACAGAGGGACCTCGCTGGACCCCTGAGGGCCCTGCTCCGAGACAGCTCTGGCTGCAGGTCCCCGGCAGTTTGTATGGCTTTAGCAGCAGATGCACCCAATGATCCCACTCCATAAACACCAATCCCTGGCCTTCTGGCTCCCACATCAGTTAGTCCTACCGTCTTGCTGACAGATGGGGAAACTGAGGTCCACAGAGAGAAGAGGTTTCCCAGTGCCATCAGATTATCAGTGAAGAAAGAACACCTCAGATCGGATTGGCAGATTCCCAACTGAGTCCCCTGGCAAAATGGGACTGTCCTGCAGCTGCCCCCCTATCCCACATCCCTCCATGATGGTGACGACAGCTGAGCCCCACCGCACACCTATGAGCCAGGCATCGTGACCACTTTTCAGCCGCAGAACCAGCTCGTGAGCTGTCTGACCTTCCTATCTTACAGATAAGGAAACTGAGTCCTAGAGAAGTTTAGAA
Source organism: Bos javanicus (assembly GCF_032452875.1). Lineage (NCBI taxonomy): Eukaryota > Metazoa > Chordata > Mammalia > Artiodactyla > Bovidae > Bos > Bos javanicus. The sequence continues at coordinate 36,246,753 of NC_083895.1, read as the reverse complement.
ACCTCTCTATGGTCATGGGGCTATGACATGGAGCTGGGGGTCTCAGAGTGCACTGCGAAGCTGGCCTTCTCTACCCCTTCCCAAGGACCCCTGGTTCTGTGCCCCCAAGGCCTAGGGAGGTGCCCCAGGTGAGACACACTGATCCTCCCTCTCCACCCGGCTCATCCCTCACCTCCTGCTCATGCTCAGGGAGAGCCAATGGGAGGAACGTTAGACAGAGAGGAAGGTGGGGACCACCCCAGGGAGGGCGGGCCAGAGCAGGAGTTGCCACACCCAGCTCTGCGGGGACAAGCCTCTTCCTGTCTCTGGGCCTCAGTTTCCCCGTCTGGGGCAGGTGGGATCTGCCTGGCTCCTCCAGCCTGTGCATCTGGGGTCTCCAGAACACCACATTTCGGTATCTTTGTGCTGCCTGGTTTCTGTGTAGTCCTCGCCCTCTGCCCCTATTTCTGGATGAACTCTGAACTCTCCAACCTCAGTGCCCATTGCATTCGGATTTTAAAGCCCAGACGTGCTGTGGGACATCTGAGCTACAAAGGGGCTGTCGACGTGACCCCCTTCCCTGCCAGAACCCGGGGGAGCAGGGCTCCCTGACACAATGGATTTGAGGAAAGCTTGGTGAGAAACGACACAGTTGTATTCATCTATAGATCCGTAGCTTCACTAGCTCCTTGACACCCATCAGACGGAGGTGGGATTCAGCCTGGGGGCCTCATCACGCTGCTCCTCCTACACCCCTCTCTGGAGCCAATGCCTGGGTGGCCAGGACTGGCTGCGCACACGGTCTTCCCCCAGGGCCACTTCTGTCCACTCTGTCTCAGCCTTCTCCTGCCCTCTCCATGTGTCTGGGCATGGCCTGCAGCTCAGCCCATCCTGGCTGTGAGAACTACCTGAGTAGATGCTGGGAAGGGATCTGGGCCCCGATACACATAGGCCTGACGATGGCTGTGCTGGCAGCTTCAGAAGCCCGGCTAAATCTGGAGAATGCATCTGCAATGTGACCCATCCTCCAGGCCCTGGTGAGGAGGCCCCATTCTCCTCATTTTATGATGAAGAGGAAGAGCTTTTGGGGGTCAGGTGCCCTGACCTTACACAGCTCAGGACCTGAAGATTGAAAGATACTTGACTGTCAGAGATGGAACTGACATACCTCCATGAAGCCCCCTCCGATCTTCTTGGTTGGTGGGGGGCTCTTCCCCAGCAAGGCCCAGAGTGAGTGCTCTGTGTCTTGTGTCTGGCTGAGGACTCAGGCTTGAAAGTCAGGTGGAGCCGGGTTCAAATTCTGACCCTAGCTCCCAGGGACTGCACGAGCTATTTAACTTCTTTATCCCACAGTTCACTCATTCGCAAAGCAGGCTCTATAAGTATTAAGTTAGATAATGCATCTAAAGTTCACACAGCTGTCATTAAGACTCCCCCAATGCGCACACACACACACACAGAACAATATACCATCATGATTAACAGCAAGGAAAAGGACTTAAGTCCTGTTTGGGTGACCCTGGGCAAGTCACTAGCTCTTTCTGCTGATCAAAGTCTATTCTTAAAATTTCTCCTTATTACTCTCCAAGAGATCCCCTTCTCAGCCCCTAAAAAAAGCAGTGGCTTGGGGCTTCAGTGGTAAAGAATCTGCCTGCCAATATAGGAGACGTGGGTTCTATCCCTGGTCCAGGCGGATCCCACATGCCACAGAGCAAGTAAGCTGGTTCGCCACAACTACTGAGCCTGTGCTCTCAAGCCCAGGAGCAGCAAGTACTGAAGCCCGTATGCCCTGGAGCCCGTGCTCAGCAGCAAGAGAGGACACCCCAATGAGAAGCCCGTGCCCCACACCTAGAGGGTGGCCCCCCTCACCAGAACTAGAGACAAGCCTGTGCAGCAATGAAAACCAACACAGCCAAAAAAATAAATAAATAAAATTATGCATATTAATATTTTTTAAAAAACCAGCAGAGTTGTCCTTGGGGCCTGAGGGATTTTCTGACTACTCCCTGATTCTTTGTGTCCTTTTCCACACTCACAGCCCACCGAGCTCCAGCCACTTCTCAGAAGCTCCATGGCCCAGGCCCTCTCTGGGGGAGCCAGGCAGGCCCGGTGCCACTGGCTTTTCAGAAAGCCCAGCATCAGCCCCCGCTGGAGACATCGTGGTGTTTCCAGTTAGCTCATTCTTGGTGCAGAGGCGGCATGTTTGAGAAAATCATATTGCATTGAGATTAAATGCCTTTAATTCCTATTGAATCTCCCATCTGACTCACTAGCCTCTTCCCCAGGCTGGCCCCGTGGTCATTACCATTTCAACACCTGAATTATCAAACTGCCGGGCACCAAAGGCTGGCAGATAAATTATTTCCGTTACAAAAGACTGATTCAGGGGAAGGGCCCATTCTCTAACCGCTGGGCGTTCATCTTCCCACGGAGCTGGGAAGGTGCCGGAAGGACCTGTGCAAAGATCGATAATGAAAGACTTCAAACGATCTCTCGAAGAGTTTGCACCCTCCTTCTTCTTTGTGTCCAAAAAGATGCTCCAGAGGCTTTGGGAACCACAGGGACAGTAAGGGCTGATAGGGGTGAGCCCGGGGAGGCAGGACAGGGTGGAGTCCAGGAGGGTCAGACAACACGAGCCCCACCCTGGCCCTGCCACTTGGAGACTGACTGTTTTCCTGGCCTCCCCCTGCCTCAGTTTCCCCATCCCCAACATGGAGATGACACTTCACAAGACGGTGTTGGGATCAACGGAGATGCTGCCTCGCCTGTGACACTGTCCTTATTATTGCTGTCACAGGGCCCCATGGCTTGGTTGTTCTTTGCTTTTTAGCAACAGAGGTGTGGCATGCAGTCATTGTCCTCTGCTCTGGGGCGTGCACTGAACACCATGTACAGGGGCGCCCCAGGGAGGCTCCCCCTGCCCTGCAGCTAGGCCCCGAGGGTCTTCACCCACCACATCTCCACTTGGGCAGGTCCCAGAGCGAGCCCTTGGTGGGCACCAGCTATCCAGGATGCTAAGGAATTCTGCTGGGCTGCTCCAGGCTTTGCTCCCTGTCCCCCGGCTGTGCCCCCACCTCTCTGTCCCTGCTGCCTCCTGACCTGGGTTCTCAGTCACTAGGCTGATGCTCGAGTGTGCATCATGTAGCCTTCATTCAATCTACATCTACTGAGCACCTACTATGTGTTCCTTTCCACAACCCTCAAAGGACAGCTACTCTGTGCTGCTCACCCACTTAATGGGTGCACAGTCCTGAGCACACAGTGCCAGGCCTGAGCACACAGTGCCAGGCCTGAGCACACAGCAGAGCCACAGCCCTACTCCATCCAACGGGCGTCCCTGCTGCCTCCCGAGGCAGGAGAGGGCCTGGGTGTGGTAGACTGTCTGTGGGCCTGTATGCTGGGCACTGGTACAAATGTCACCTCCCCCAACTCCAGGCACAAGCACACTCACACACAGGCATCTATCTATCTAGGGTCCTGCTTTGGACCACACACAACCTAAGGGTATGGCTTTTCCTGCCTCACCCCAGCCCTACCTGAAATCCTTGAAAGCCTTTGACCATCTATTGACTCCATTCAGCCTCCTCCAGGAAGTCTTCCAGAACCCTTACTCAGCAATAAGCCCTCCTGGTGCCAGAGGCACTGGGTAGTATTCATTTGTCCTCTGCATGTGTGTCTTGGCCTAGACTGTGGGCCACCTGAGGGCTGCCACGGGGTCTTCTGCTTCCTTATCACCCCAGCAGCTAGGCACAGACCCACACAAGGAGTAGGTGCTTGCTAAATACTAACACCTTACTGACTGCAGATGGAGAGCTGCGGGGAGGACCAGCCTGTGCAAGGGCCCTCTGCCAGGTGCTGGCGTGAACCAAGGACCCGGCCGGGCTCTGGGCCCAGGGAGGGACAGAGCCACCGGCCCCAGCCCACACCAGGACTGGCGATGCGAGCAGGATGCCAGCGGTCAAAGGATCATAGCCCAGACCCTGAGCCCCAGTTCTGACATCATCCCAGACAGGGGGTGAAGGCCTTGGGGGGGAATAATTCCTCCTCTGCCACCTGCCAGGGCCCAGCCAACTCAAACGAGGTCTTATTAGAGCAAGGGCTGGTTTTTCACCTCTCCTTATTAATTCTCCAGAGCGCCAGTGAGTGGAAAATGGGAGGGAATCTGGGATGGAGAGCCTTGTCGTTTCTGGAGCACGATGCCCTCTGCGTGGATATTCCTGGAAACCTTCCACAGGGCGTCCTTGGCTGGGGCAGGAAGACTTGGGGCAGAGCGGGGGTGGTTGTTTCAGTATAGCAGTGTGGTTCCAAAAGGGCCCAGTGTTTGGAGCAGCTAGCTCCCTGGTCCCTGTCCTAAGACAGCCCTCATCTCTTCCCAGGAGCTGATTTAGGGCTCAAGCCTGGCAGGCCTACCCATCTCAGATGGACTTTTTAAGGAGAGGGGTGGTGGGTGGCTTGGTGTGGCCCAGAGACCAGACCACAAGCCAAGAGGCTTGGTTCTGCACCTGCTTCCCTCTTCTCCCTGGCCAGGCATGTTCCACCCGGGGCCTCAGTTTCCCCAGCTATAAAAAAGAAAGGGTTCCACAGGGCCCTTCTTCTAGTACTGACATTCAAGGTATCCATGTGGGTTAACTAATAAAGCGCCAAGGTCCCTCAGAGGAGCCAGACAACCCCATTCCCCTGCCTCGCTCAGCCAGGACCAGGCTAAGGGGCTAGTTCAGCTCAGGGAAGAGAGTTCAGATCTGCAGATGCCTCTTGATCTAAGGCCTCCTGCAAGGCCCAGGGGAATCGCCACTAAATGGCCCATCGCACCCAGGGAACAGCTTTTCTGTCCCTAGGGCTCTGGGGCTGGCGGGTGGCTGCTGCCCTGAACGCTCTGTGGCCAGAAGGAATGGGGCTGAAACTCACAGATGTGACTTGGGAGCCTGGCAGACGGGACACCAGGAAATGTCCTTCTGATTATCACAGGGTTTTTAAGAGCAGGAAGAGCCTTTACAGATCATCTAAACCCCGGGTTTATTCATGAGAAAACAGCCACACACAGGGACAGGGCTTGTCCAAGTCCACCCAGTGAGGCTGTGATACTGTCCACGGCCTTACCTCTCGGCCAGCTTCCTGTGACCAGCATCCGTGTGTTCCAGACTGGCCTGACTGCAGGTGTTATATGGGTTATTGGTTAGAAATTCAGAGTCCAAAACCCAACTCTAACTCACAGAATCAGACTCCAAGAGAGAGGCCTAAGAACAGGCATTTAAACAAGTGCCCCCTGGTCTGTGTGTGTTGGCGCTTTGGAGAAGAGCCATATTGAAGTGTCATCCTGACAGTTCCCACCCCAGAGCTCCAGAGAGGACTCAGAAAGCCAGCATCGCTGGAGAAGGGAAGTATCTAGGTCCTGCATCTAACAGGCGCCAACCTCAAGCAGATGGTCCAGTGCTGAGGGGTCGGGGCGTCTCTCTCAGGGCATCTATTTACAGTCAACAGGGAAGCCTGCCATTGCTGCATTCCAGCCCTGCAGCATCCCTGCAGGCGAGTGGGTTTCTCCCCACTTATAGATGAGGAAACAGAGGGAACCAGTGACAAAGTAACTTGTCTAGACTCACCCACTTGATCAGGTAGAGCAGGGATTTGAGCCCCAAAGTGTCTGTCCCAGGTGGTGCTAGTGGTAAAGAACCTGCCTGCCAGGGCAGGAGACATAAGAGACTCAGGTTTCACCCCTGGGTTGGGAAGATCCCCTGGAGAAGGAAATGGCAACCCACTCCAGTATTCAGCCTGGAGAATCCCATGGACAGAGAAGCCTGGCGGGCTACAGTCCATAGGGTTGCAAAGAGTCGGACACGGCTGAGCGACTTTCCACGTGTCTGTCCTGCGTAAGTGCACGTCCTACTGTGTGCTGTACGCACAGACACCAGTCGGCCCACGGGTGGTGAGCTCTCCAGCAGCAGAGGTGGGCAAGCAGCCGCTGGAGGATCTTGGCAGGCAGGGATGACCTTGAACAACCTTCCTGGAGCTGTGACTGGGGAGAAAATAAGCTGGATAAAGGGTGCAAGAGTGTTCCTTGTGTTTCTTCCACACATAAGGAAAATGGTCCAGATTATTTCCAGGTTCTAGTTCACTACAGTCCTCTTGGCTCAGTCATCAGAGCTGCCAGGCAGGGGACAACTAGGGGCCTCAGCTGAGGGCATTTGTTGGGGGTGGGAACAGGGGGGTGAAGGGGGTTGGCTCAGCCAGACAGTGACAAGGGTGGGGGATGACTCGGGTGGGGAAGGGAGCGCAGCAGGGACCACCTGGAGAGAGCTGTCCCATGCTAGACCGTCCACCGACCGAAGCGTGGGCCAGACCGAGAGGCACCGGGGAGCATTCCACGGAGGCTACGAAGTAGAGATGCTCCCACACGAACTGAAACAGGCCCCCAAGGACGCCTCAGGATGGCAACGAAGGGTCCCAAACAGCGTGAGGCAACACGTGCCACTTCCCGAACTGGAACTGAAGAAGGGCGATGAGCACTTGACAGGGGAGACAGGGGAGACAGGGAGGGGCTCCCGCACGCCCCCTGCTCTCCAGTAACCAGAGGAGTATGGCAGACAGGGGCTGGTGCTCCCCAGTCAGCTCTCTAGGGGCGTTCTGTGGTCCTCATAACCTGGGGACTCTAGAAGTTTCCCTGAGCTCCGTCCACACAGCAGCCACGGCAGACCGACAGCTGTGGGACCACACTGAGGTGACCGCCTCCTCCCCACACCCCCACTGGCCATGGCTCAGAGTGGACACATCTGACAAATAGATGCGATGGTCAGGGAGCCGGGGCTGAAAGGGCGCATATGCACCAAGCAGCGCACGATACTATTCCTCACAACCTGGGCACAGCCTCAGAGTCCTTCTTGACACAGCCTGCCCAACACATTCAAAACCGGCACGCCGGACAAAACCTCCTTGCCATCTCCCGAGGAAGCTGAGGGCACACAGCCCCGGTGCCTGCTGGCTTCCTGCTGCCGTTTAGCACTGGCATACCAGGACCTTGGGCTTCCCAGGTGGCGCTAGTGGTAAAGAACCTGCCTGCTAATATGGGAGACAAAAGGACTCGGATTCGATCCCTGGGTGGGGAAGATCCCCTGGAGGAGAGCATGGCAACCCACTCCAGTAATTTTGCCTGGGAAATCCCATGGACAGAGGAGCTTAGCGGGCTACAATCCATGGGGTTGCACAGAGTCGGACTCAACTGAAGCAACTTAGCATGCATCCCAGGACCTTGTGGACGTGGTTCAGAGCTTCCCTGAGTCTTCAAGGGGCATTCACTCCAGCAGAGAGGGGGCCAGCACCTGAAACTCCTGACTTTCTGCCACAGCGCCAGAGTGGAGGCAAACAAGAGTGCACCTGTCAACTGAGCAGGCAGCAAAGTGCAGCTGCCAGGGCCGTGGGTGACAAAGAGGAAAGTCAGCTCCAGACGGTGGGGCTGGAGCCCCTCCGGGTGGGCAGGGGCAGGGCCAGGCTCCAGGGAGACAACTCCCTTCTCCCAGCTCCTGTGCCTGGAGCTGGCCCTGCTCCACCGTCTCCTGACCCTGTGGGGAACCTCTGGGTTCATAGGTACACCCGCTGGGCGCCTCTGCAATTCAGACTGCATCCTGGATGATGTGGGAGGGGGTGGACGACAGGGGCGTCCTCCCTTCCTGGGCTCCAACCCCCAACCCTGTTTTCTAGAGAGGTTGGAAAGAAGCTGGGGGTGATGGGGGCAGGGACTGGCCCCTATCGTGGCATAGCCTGTGAGAGGCACCTCAGTCTGGGGCTGTTTGGGGATGAGGTGGGGAAGCTCACAATTGCTGAACCCCTTTTGGGGGGAATGGAACCCTCATAATTTCTCCCCTAGCCTTACTGAGGTTCAGTCACTTGGGTATGGGCTACAGTCTTGCCTGATTCGATTTACCTTTCTGACCAGTGCGACATGCCCAGTTCTTTATTCTGAACAGCAGGACGGCAGCAGCCTTGTCTTACAGAGAGCACACTGGCTTTGCAAACTCTCATCTGCAAAACTTCCTTCCCCTGCTTCAGTTTCCCCCCGTGTGAACCAGAAAACCGGGGTCACCAAGGCTGCACGTGGTCAACTACGGCAGCTAAGAACCACACATGGCCACTGACCACCGAAGTCTGAAACGTCTTCTCCGCATTAGATACACAACAGCCTTCGAAGACTGAGCATGAGAAAAGAGTATAAAACATCCAATATGCTATTATCCCAACATGTAATGAATACAAAATAAAAGATGATGTGCCCAGCGGTCTGCTGAGCACCCTGCAGGGCATCAGAGCAGAAGGAGAGGGTGGAGAGCTTAGGGTGGAAACAACCAGGGCCTCTGAGGACTGGAGGCCTTGAAGTCCCCGGGGGACCAGGCCATTTCCATCCCTAGGGGGCGGGGGGAAGCGCAGCTTGAGGAAGGCTCCGAAAAGGTCCAGCTCTACAGCAACAGGGCCAAGGGCTCTGGAGGCAGGAGCAAGCGCAGAAGAAAGGTGCAGCCTGGCGACAGGTGATAACGATGGGGAGGGGGCAGCACAGTGGAGCTGCAGCTTAGGACGCTGGCCGGCAGCTAGTGTGTGGTGTGGCCGTGAAAGAGGCTGGGGCCAGACGGTGGCAGCCTTGATGCCAGGCTGAGTCGGCCTGGCACACAGATGGCACTTACAGGAAGACTGGCTGGCCAGGGATGGGGACTCAGAAAGATGCTAAGGGCATCCAGATGAGTGGAAACCACTAGCGCCCATCGCCCCCCTCACAGGTCACAGATACCCTCCAGGCCTGCAGTTCTCCAGGAGCCCACCCTCTGGCTCCTTCTCTCCTCGGAAAAGGACAATTTATTTATTCATGAGCATACACCCGCTCCCGCCAGGCAGCCAGCTCCTGGATACCTCACTTCTAATTATAGCAAGAATTTCATTAGTGCTGGAGGGAAATGCTGGGTTTCCAGCTGCCTCTGCTAGTGGACGCAGGCCTCCCCCCTCTCCCCTGCCCTAGCTTGTGGCCAGGACGTATGCCCAGGACGGCACAGAGGGGCAGCCATGGGGGCAGATCTCAGCCAGGAGATCAGGCTCCATCCTGAGTGGCTGGCACAGTGAGGGTCCATGGGGATGGGATGGTGGTCATCCCCAGCGGGTAGGAGAGGGGGGACTCATCACACATGGCTCAAAGCCTCCAAGCAGCGGGACTGTGGGCTGCTGCCTTGGATACCCTGAAGAGAAAGGTGGGAGGGAGCTGTGTGTTGCCAGAGTTGGGCAAACAGGGGGAAAGGTAGGCGCTTCGGAGCCTGGGAGGTCTCGGTTCTGCGGAGTCCTAGGATGACGGAAGTGATGACGCAGAGCTGGGAGGGAGGCAATGGGGCTGTGGGACTGCCACTGAGAAGAGAGGGGAGCTGGGCAGGGGAGAGGAGCCCGCACAGAGAGAATCAGACAGAAAGAGACAAAGACACGGAGGGCGGGCAAACAGAGAGACACACACACACACATGAGCTGGATTTGCAGGCCAAGGAGAGAAGTGAAAACACTGGGCCAAGTTGGTCAGGCTGTTCAGAGGACTACCCAAGCAGACCCCTGCCTCCCCCCGGGGGCCTGGCTGCACCCACCCACTCTTAGGACTAGACTCAGGCATTGGCATGGTCAGCAGGGCCCATCTGGCCAGTCTGAATGTGCGGCTGAAGCCAGGCCTTGTGTACGGGAATGGCCTGAGGTGCCAAGGTCTTGCTGGGAGCCGCACACGTGGGTGGGGGCACCCACACACAGGGGGCACTCTCCTTTTCTTGCACACTCACACATATTCACACACTTCACACCCTCATACGTAGCCTAGCTAATCACACACACATCGCCTCACACCGGTTCAGGGGCACACACGGGCACACACACCCCAGCACACCTTCCTTCCCTCCAGGGAACAGGCTCCAAAGCTTCAGAGTCCTGCGTGGACAAGCCCCTTTCTCAGTCTCCGCTGGGGGCCCTGGGAAGGAGCTCCAGGGGGAGAGGTTTTCCTCTCTGCCAGTCCAGCTTCCTCGGTGTCCATCCTGGGGAGCCTCATGCTCTCCCCCAAACTCAGGAAAGCTCTGAGCCCCTCAGTCTGCTGCCTGAGTGCCACAGCTTGCATAGTTTCTAGTGACGAGGAACTCACTACCTCCTCAGAAACCAGCTTAAAAAAAAGTCTCCAGACAGCTCAGACTCTTGGAAAGTTGAACTTGAGGACACCTCAGTGAGGTTGCCGCCGAGGGGCCTGAGCTCTGCTGGCCAGAGTTTGTCAGTCAAGACTGTCCTTTCATCATTGGCTTGGAAAGTAACACAGCCAGCCAATCACCCCGGCTTTCACTCTACATTAGAACAGAACCAGAGAATCAGTGTCCTACAGGATCCCCTCCTTGACTGATGACTGCTAATAAAGACCCAAGAAAATCATTCATTCATTTATGCACTCAATTGATAAACCATCAACCAGGCAATGACCATGTGCTGGGGAACTCGGATATGCCCCGGATCGTTTAAAATTCCTTCCTAGTCTGACAACTTGACTTTCGCCCATTTTATAGGTCAAAGGTGAGACCAGGGGGAAGCAGAGACTTGCTTAGAGTCACACTGGGGGCTGATGGTCAAAGGCAGAGCCTCACTGGTGACGCTGCAGGCACTGACCATCTGCCAGCCCCGGGAAGGACGGGAGAAGGCCGCACGTCTGCCACCCCCATCCCCAGCCGTTTCTAGGACACCGAGGTATTGATTACCACCCTCGCCTTGGAACGGTTTTCTTTCCTTTTCTTTTTTCCACCAAGGCTTTCTATCCTCCTCCTTTTTTTTTTTTTTAAAGAATAAACTCCAAGCCGCTCCTATGATTAATTACCAGCTGCCTAATGCTCCTCCACCAGCAATTTCTGGAAAGGGAATGAATTACCTTGAAAAACATCCGAAAAGAGAACCCACCGTGAAGGAGAATTTCAAAGGTTACCTCACAATTAGCAATGGGCTCCCCTAGCCTGATCGAGTTGCCGGTAGGTCCTGTGGGGAGGGACAGGCCACCAGCCCTCAGGGGCCACCCACTGGCTCCTGAGGGCCACCAGGCGTGGAGGGCTGGACAAAGGCCGCCCGGCAGAAATGGGGTTGTTTCCTGGGCACCCACCTTGGGCCTGCCCTGTGGCTCTGCCCCTGATCTCTAAGGCATTGTGGGCTGCTTAATTCTAAGGTATCTCTCCTGGTTCAAATCCCCACTCCACCACTTACAGCTCGGTAGGTTTCTTAACCGCTCTGAGCCTCCAGAGAATGAGGCATTAAACACACCTCCACATGGGATTACTGAGTGGGGAAATATGCATTTATGGAGCACAGTGCCTGGTCCACAGCCGACTCTCACCCAGCTGTAACACTTGGAATATTCCAGGTTTCTAAGCATCCTCCTGACAGCCCTCTCAGCAATGTTGGTATAATTATCCTCGTTCAGATGAGAATTCTCACGGAAGTGAAAGGACTCGCCCAAGGTCACGAGGAGGATAGGAGGAAGCCAGGATTTCCTATGGCAGGAAGGGAGATCAGAGTCTGCTCCCTGGTTCCAGCGCCTGAGTGAAGCACAGAGGATCCCCAGGGCTTGTCTGAGTGTGGGTACCTGGGAGCACTGGGGTCTCAGGAGAGATGCTGAGAGCAGCGGGGAGACCATCGGGCGAGGCCTCCCACCAGGACGAAGACTCGAGCTCCCCTGGCTGGGCCCCAGAGCCTTGGGACAAAGGGTCCTGGACCAAGTCAGCATTTCTGAGACAGCCTCTCATCTCTGGGTTGGGAGCCACCAAATAAAGAGGGATTACATGGGTGGCCCTCTGGCACAGGGCCAAGTGTCATCAACCCTGAAAAGCCACTCTGTGATGAGACACGCTGGTGTCGGGGCCGAGGCAGGCCTGGGAGGCTCAGCTTGGGACCCTCGGGCTCCAGCTGCTTCCGGGAGCTCCCTGGGGGCCCAAACCGCCTCATCAGGCTGAATGACCACTTGGTGTCCATCCTGGCATGGTTGAGCCCTCAGGGAGGAGGGATGGTGGGAATGGAGGTGTGCGAGAAGCAAGGGAAATGCCAGATCCTGAGCGTTGGCTGTGTCCAGCTGCGCCGGTGCACATGTGGGGTCAGGGGCGTGGTGCCCAGCCCTCTTTCACAGGCAGGTAAACTGAGGCACAAAGGAACCACACAGGGTCATGGTGGATGAGAGGCAGGGCCAGGATTTGCATGCAGGCACTTTGACCCCAGACTTGTGGGTGCTCAGGGGACTGTGGGAGAGAGAGGGTGGGGCAGCCATGGCCCCCATCTCAGTGAACAGGCTTCTCTGCCCATCCCGCCTCTTGCTGTGTGGCTGCCATGTTGCTTGGCACATGAGGCCCCTGTGCCACGGGGCTGAGTGGTACAGACAGGGCTGCTGAGCTAAGGTTGGGGACGTCAGACCGTCCCTCTTCCTGCGTGCATCTCCCACCCCTGCCGGGCAGCCACTGTAGACACAGGCTAGGCCTAAGAGGCCCCAAGAAGTCCTTTTGAGGAGCAATGAGATCTCAGTGGGGGTGGTGTGGGGGCTGCATCCAGTCCCACCCAGGCTGTGCAGCAGTCAAAGGCCAGGGCGCTGGGGCCAGCACCTCCCCCACTCAGGACACGCCTCCTGCCCCTTCCCCCAGCATCCAGGCCAAGCCGCCCCCACCAGCCCGGCTGCACACCTACCTCAGTGACCCGTGAATCACCAGCGTCCCACGTGCCGGTCAGCAGCTGGCGGTTCCTCCGCCTCACTCCAGCTCCATTCTCCTGCAATGAGAAGGGTGGTCAGGGACCACTCCCAGGAGGGACCCCAGAACTGACCTGCGGCCATAGACCCCCACCCACCTGCTGGAAAGTTCACTGTCGGCTAAATCAAATCATCTCCACTGGACAGATGGGAATCTGAAGGATGGAGAGGAAAAGGGGCCTAATGCCAAGGGGCCCTAAGAGACCCCCGACACCCCACAGCTGCCAGTTACTGGCTGTGTGACTGTGGGTAAGCTCCTGGCCGCTCCGGGTTTCAGTTTCCTCACCCGGCAAATGGAATCACAGGGATCTCTCCGAGGGTTTCTGGGAGGATCTAAGGGCCTATGGTGACAAACGCACTTGATATCCATTCATTCACTCAAGAAACATTTAGCGAACACCCTGAGCTGTAAACAGGATCATAGAGCAGCCCTTGTGGGGACTCATAATAGGCAAAGAATCAAACAACACATAATTAAAAGTGGCATCTGCCAGGGTGACACAGCATAGACTCAAGGTTCAGGGCTGTCTCTTTGGGGAAGTAAAGTTGAAGGATGAGCCAGAGAGAGGCAGGCCAAGATGCATGGAACAGTGTTCCAGGCATGGGGAACAGTATATGTGAAGGCTCCAAATAGGGAAAACACCCTGGCTCAGCAGAGTACTTGAGAGAAGGTGGTGTGGTGGAGGAGGGAGGTGGGGAGGTGAGAGGGCCAGAAGGCAGGGCTGACCATCGCAAGGGTGGATGGGAGGGTCTCAGCAGCTGAGCCGCGTGAGCCTGGGTCTAGTTTGAGAAGATCCCCCAAGGATGCCAGGAAGAAGGGCTTAGAAGGGACAGGAAGAGGCAGGGAAACCAGTGGGGAGGCTGCCCCTAGAGTCTGGGCAAGAGACAATGGTGTTCAGAGTGGAGGGAGCAGAAGGCAGAAGTGGAAGGATCCCCTGGGGCACTGGGCGGATGAGGACCCCAGACTCTGTCCCCCCAATGCAGTGGGTTCACCTGCCCCATTTCCACAATGGGCCAGCCATATTGCCCTCTCCTCCCCACCCACAGGGCCCCTCAAGAATCCAGCAGGGCCAGATCCAGACCCCAGACCCAGACCCTGGCAGGCTAGCTTCTCTGGAGTCCTGGCTGTGGGGTGGGAGCCACAGAGCCCTGAGTTGGAGTCCCAGCTACAAAAGCATCTCGCTGGGTGGCTCCGGGTGGTTGCCATGCTCGCGGCACCTGCGTGCCCTCCTCTAAGAAACGGGAAACCTGCCAGCAGGGCTGAGTGCCTCTTGGGATGAGGCCCGTGGCTACCACGGGAGTGGGTGTGCACAGGCCACATGAAGGCTGGGTTCCCACATGTGTTGGTGACTGGCGGAGGGGTCAGACCTGCTGTGCAGTGGGCAGGGTTCCCAGGGAGCCAAGTGTGTGCCTATGGCCTCAGTAAGGGGCACCAGGGCCTGATATTTAAGAAGTGGGCTCAGTACTGTAATAAAAATGATCTGGTTCAAGTCCTGGGTTCATCCCCTTACCATGTGGCTTTAGGCAATTTCTTAAACTGCTCTGGTCCCCAGTTTCCTCATCTGTGGGAGGTGATAAAGTGATAAGGAGGGGTCCACTCTCAAGGAGTGGTACAGACAGCATAAGGTAATGCATTTGAGTGCCAGACACACAGGTCGCTTTCCAGCCGTGTTAGGTGAGGTGAAATTACTTCCAGGAGCTGGTGCTGGGCTCCACGGAGCACTGGCCCCTAAACCTCGGGCTCCCACAGCCCGGCTCAGCACCCCTACTCCACATGGGGGACAGAATGTCTCTGGGGCCTGACTCTGACTCTGACAGGCCCCAAACTCTGCTCACCGTGGGGACACAAATGGCCCTTGACTCCAACTCTCCCATTTCACAGAGGAGGACAGTGAGGCCTGGAGAGGGCAGCACCTGCCCCCGTCCCGGGGTCACGCAGCAAGTCAGAGGCTGGGGCAGAACAGGAATCAGCCTCCTGCTTCCCCACCGGCCACAGCTCAGTCCTTTCCCAAAGGCTAGCTGGCCGCAGACCCGCTGACAAAGAGAAAATAATTATTTTGGCAGCTGAGACAGAAGCCAGAGCCGGAAAGTCCTCGCTCACTCGGTGAGCAATGTCCCGGCCCCGAGGAATGACGCCCGCCCATCCTGCCTCGAAGAGGTGCTCCAGCTCACGGCGACACGTACGTGTCTCTCCACCCCAGCCATCCTTGGTTCTCTGCTGTTGGACTTGTGCAAAGAGGCAAACAGACCAAGGTCACACAGAAAGGGTATCACACAGAGGGTCACCAGGATATGAACTCAGGCCCTGATGAGGGACTATGAGCCTTAGGACTATGAGCTCATAGGACCCTTCCCTGTGAGCCTGCACTGGACCCTCATCTGGGAAGGAGAAAAGGACCAGGAGCTTACCTGAACTGGGTCCACACTGGGGACTATTCCTGTGATACTTCTTTAGCCCTCAGCAAAATGCTATGAAGTGGAAACTAAATAGCACCCCCAATTTACACATGAGGTCTAGAGAGATTCTGTAGCTTCCTAAGGTCACACAGGTAATGCAGAGTGAAAAGTAATAAGAACAGAGGCGGGCATGAGTGGGTGATCTGTCCACACAGACTCAGCTTGTTCAAGATGACCAACTGGACACCCGGGCTCCCTGGTCTGTGCCCTGGGCCCCACTCTCGCTGGCTGCACAGACAGGTTGGGGTGGAGGTGAGGAACTCAGGCCCAGGCGGGGCTGTGAACACTCAGGTGAAGTCATCCGCCCTCATCCCTGGCCCCCTGGGTGCCCGTAGGTGAGCCTCACCGCCTGTAGGGCTCTGGCCACCTGGGGAGACTGGGAGAGGCATCCCACGTCTGCGCCCAGCCTGGCCAGACCACAACCGTGAAGGATAGATTCACATAGGCGAGTGTGCTCTGCTTAAAAGGCCCTCCATGCCACGGAGCGGAGGGCAGCCTGAGACTCAGGGCTTGAGAGGGGTGGTGGGGCCCACCCAGGCTCCCCAAGGGATGGGGTCCCCACTGCCCAGAGACAGGGCTCTGCTGAGCTCAGGACTCTCCCTCTGGGTTGGATGAGGGGGACGCCCCGACTACAAGGCCGCGTCTGGCTGCGAGGGCAGGAGGGGTAGAAGGGGAGGTGTGCAGACCACAGGTTGAAGTGTACTTCCACTCTCATCTCATGTCTGGCGCTCCCAAGGGCAGGGCAGGGTGGGAACGAGCTCCCTCTTTGCAGAGCAGGACAGTGAGCTCCGAGGGAGGGTAGAGTTGCCAGGGGTGAAATGGCTAGAAAGTGTCGAGGTTGGGTCCGGGACTTGGCAGAGGTCACTTGGGGTGGGGACTGTCCCAGGACCCAGATGGATTCTCCCAGCCCCACCCCCTTCCCATCCCTTCCTCCTCTAGGGATCCCCTGGGAGGAAGGACCCACCTGGGTGTGGGCTTGAGTGCAGGCTCCAGGCCAAGTGGACTGGGGCCGGGGCTGGCCCAGAGACACGCAGGGCCGACTGGGGATTCCGGGAGGACAGAGGTGCCCATGCCACGGTGCATCTGGGATGTGGGGCTCTGTGACAGCTCTGTGACAGTGGCCAGAGGCCCATGGCTAAGTGACCAGTGTGCTCTAAGCCACCAAGGGTTGGGAGCCCAGATTCTGGACTGGAGCCTGGCCCTGTCCTCAGAGGTAAGGTCCAGGGCAAGGATGGTTAGAGCTGAGTTTGAATCCCTATTCTGCCCTTTAATGCTGGGTGACCTTGAGCAAGTCACTTGGCATCTCTGAGCCCCCATCTCCTCTCTAAAAAGGGACTGATCACTCCTTCAGCTACTCACCCGCCAAGAGAGGCTTCACATTGACCTTGTAGAGCCTGACATTGGCCAGAGCACTGACCTATCCACAGGTTTCTGGGAGAGGGGCTCGGGCTGCCCCAGTGTGGTCTCTAGGGCATGGGACCACATCAGTGCTGAGCTGAAGTTCTGGACTCTTGTCAACTGCTGCTAATCACGCACACATGCCCTCATGTTCTGGTGGCTGTGAGAGCTTCACAAGACACGGGATCATAGACGCCAGTGCACCGACATACAGGTCAGTGAATGGTGACTGTCAAGGTCATAGGTGGCCAAGTGCAGGCCAGAACACGGTCATGTGGGCACCCACCCAAACTGAGTCCAACCTGCTGTTCCACGGGCTGAACTGACCAGCACTGGCTCCCACGTGGGTCTGACCCTCCTCATCTCAGTCGGGCCAGGCAGCTCTTCCCACCCTCACTTTACAGGTGGGCCGAGCAGCTTCTGGTACTGTGGGCCAGGGGCCCTGTTTGGGAAGGTGGCCTCAGACCCAACTCCCAGGGTCGCCGGGGAGACACAGGTTCCTTCACCTCAAAGACCCACCCAGGGACGCATCCCCTTACATGACCCTGGGAGCAGGCCCCCTCGTCCTCCCCTGGCGGCCAGTGCTGGCTCCGGGAGCAAGGCAAATATTTACCCCGATGGTTATCCAAACCGGGCCAGCTGCCCCGCCTCCCACATTCCTGGAATACATGTTCCCTGACCTCACCAAGCTGGGGGAGGGGGAGGAATCCAGACGTGGATGAGACAGACCGAGGGTCCGGGCCTCGTGGAAGCCAAGGCCTGCTGGCCAGGAGGAAAAAGGCGGCTTCGGGTTGTCTCTCCAGCTACTCACCCACTAGGGGAGGCCCCTGCTGACCTTGTAGAGCGGGGCATTGGCCAGAGCACAGAGCTACCCGTAAGGCCCTGGGGGAGGGGGCTGGACCACCCCGTTTGGCACGGTGGGCAGGGGGCTGCACCAATGCCAGTCTCGGCCTGCAGTTCAGGGCTGTCACTAGGCCTCAGGGCCTCACACCTGCTGCCAATAACACACGTGCCTGTGCACACCCATCGTGCTCAAGATGTGAGGGACTCAGGCTGCCAGAAACCTGGTGCGTTTGCTGCCTGCCAGAGCCCTTCCTCGATAACCCAGAAGCTGTCAGTGCCTCAGCACAATCCTGTCACCAGGGAACCGTAAGCCCATTTTACAGATGAAGAAACTTCGCAGCAGATACCAGTGGTCATGCAGCTGAAAAGTGGAAGAGTGTGCCCTGTCTTACCTCAAACCACACTTTCAACAGTTCTGCAGTCCCAGCCCTGCCCATTGGAACCCTGTCCACCCTCTGACGCCCCAAGGACCGCCTCCACCATGCTGCCTTCCCTAACAGTCCCCTCAAGTGAGCTTTTCCTGCCCTGAACTCCCAGATATGTGGACAGTATTTCTTTCTTTCTCCTGGCATGATTAAAATTGGGTGTCTGGTTATCTCCTGTTGTGAGACCCTTGCACTCACTCCACGCACAGCGGGGTTGAGCTCAGAGGCTCAGCAAGCCCTGAGTGTTCAGGAGAGGCCTGAAATCCTGAGTCTTTTCCCCAAAGGACAGTAGCTGCATTTGGTCTCAAGGAAAAGATAAGTAAACAGACCTAGGAAGCTGGTTGGTTGGGGTCTGGGCAAACTCCTGGCCCAGTCTGCCTGAGAATCACAAACTTGGCTCAATGATCCCGTCTGTCTTCACTTTCCCTGAGAATAGCTGGAGCTGTCCTCACAGCCTGCCCACACCCAGCACGTCTGGTCTGGCCCTGCCCTGCAGGTCCTCACTGCGCGCCCCTCGCTTTCCTGCCTCCCTTTCCTGCAGGGAAACTTCGCAAGTGACTGGGGCAGGGCAGACCGGCAGGTTCTGCTGCATGAAGTGCAGGCCTGGCACGTCTGTTGCTGGGCCCTCAGGGATGCCTCTAAGTGGGAGGAGCTGGAGATGCCCAGTGCCAACCTGGGTCCACACCTTGGCACCATGGGGACCCAAACAGGGGGTGCTGGGGAAAGGAAGAGGCTCCCAGAACCTCCCGACCCACTGAACACCTCTGAGACGTTTCCCAACATTTGGAAAATGGGGGCTGTAAACGGACTTGTAGGGGATGTTCCTTCATGTTTGTTTATTCCATCTATTCACTTCCTTCTCCTGACAATAATGACACTGCCTACCATGTGCTGGAGGAGGAAGAGGAGAAGAGGAAAGAGTAGGGGTGGACGGTGGGCAGAGGAGGACAGGGTCAACATCGCCAGCCTGGATACTTCCCAAGGGTGTTTGCACACTGTCCAATCGAGGTGGGCAAGACACAGAATAACTCTAGGACAGAGTGCTGGGGGGCAGCAATGGGGGGTCGGGGGCATCGAGGTCGTGGGCAGAGTCTCTCAGGCAGGAGGGCACCCCTTCCAGGCAAAGGCCCATAGTCTTGTCAGGAGAAAAGCCTCAGACTGAAGAGACAATGATAGAGGAAATCAGGAGCAGGGACAGCTGCATTCAAGGGCACTTGCAGACACACCCGTGAGGGCCCCACCAAAGCTTCACCCAGAGCCCAAGCCTGATTTGCTGCGTTTTCAAGGCCAGGATAGACAGGCACCCCTCGGGAGAGCCCTATCAGAGGGAAAGCCCTCACGGTCTCCACTGAGCATCACCCAGGCCCTAAGGAGCAGCATTCATCCATCCTGACTCTCAGAGGCACTCTAGCTCACGGTGTGCATGTGTGCCGAACCACCTAGCCTTCTGGCGTCAGGCTTGCGCAAAGGGGCAAACTGAGACCAGACAGAGCTTGGCTGCGATGCGTGGCTGCTCCCAGTAGAGGAAGAGGGGAGTGGCTCCCTTTCCCCCAAGCCATCAAATGAACAATTTCTCCTCTAATCGAGGGGTGAGGTACAACATGGACTAAGAGTGCATAATGTGGCTCTAGGTTTGACACAGCAGAATGCATGTGTAGAATAGCTCTGCTCTTCACTGACCTGTGAAGCTGGGCAAGGAACTTAGCTTCTCTGGGCCTCAGTTTCCTCATCTGTAAAATGGGGATACTGAGTCGCTCCTCTCACAGGGCTGCAAGGATGTAACTAGATTACACCCACACTGCACTTGCGCAGGAAGGGCTCGGTAAATAGGGCCGGTCCTTGTTCTCACTGGCTCAGGTTTGCTGTCAAGTACAGACTTGGGGTCTTGCTGGGGATGGAGGCACTGGGTCTCTTACCAAAAAGATGGAGAAAGATCCTGAGAAGATGAATCCTGGCTTCAGACCCTCTCTGAGGCGAATTCAAGAGTCAGTCCAGTGGATCTGCTCCCCAGAGACGGCCTGCACCCAGGAGGAGAGGCCTCCTGTCACTCCCCACAGAATGGCCAAAGGTGCCGAGCACCCTCTAGATACAAATGCCATGCCAGAGGCTCTCTTCCACACTCACCACGTCATCAGACGCCATGGGTGGGTATAACCTTATGCTTCCCAGGGATGAGGGTCTTGTCCAGAGAGGTGTCTGACGGGGGCTAGCCAAAGTAGGGCCCCTGTCATACACCTGGGTACTTGCCACTCCCAATGTTGATGATTGAAACTGAATTTTCAGCCAGTGGCCCCTCTTAGGGGCTTTGTCTCTTGCACCTGCTCACTCTGCTTGGGGTGGTCTGGCTCTGCACTGCCCATCTGAGCTCAGCCCTGGAGGAACCTCAAACCCACCCCAGTGATACCCCTGATCCCCAATCCCCTGCAGCATTCATGGGGCCTGGCAGAGGCTCTCAAAAGAGGCTGTGGAGGCCGTTGGTCTCTGCCTGCCACCTTGCAGAGTAGGGGACTGAAGTCCGGAGAGGGGCAGGATGAGAAGCCAGGCCAGCTGTAGTTGGAGGTTAGATGGAGGAGCTGAGGACTCATATGGGAGGCCCCTGTCCCTCCAGGTCTCTGTTTCCTGGTTCGGGCTAAGCCTGGCTGGAGGATTAGCCGAGCTGACATGACACCCATGGTTGGTGCAGGACTGGCAGCCTGGACTCCAGGCCCAGGGCAGGCGGGAAGGTCAAGAGGCTGAAGGGCACTCTAGACAGCACACATGAGACACCCAGGACTAAGTGTCCCCAGCGATCCCCTTCCCGGGCCGGGGGCCAGTCCCCGGCAGCCACACTCTCCAAACAGCCGTCCCTCTGGGATTCTGGTCACACGTGGGCCAGGCCAGTCTGAAGCGATGGCTGAGACCCAGGTTTACAGATGCCAGACAAAGGAGAGCAGTGTTCTTGCTTGCGGGAGGTGGCGGGTCAGAGCACGGGCACGGACGTCACCTGGGCCTGGATGAAATCCTGGTTCTACTGCTTGCAAGCCACGTGGCCTCAGCCAGGTCCCTGCACCTCTGCCCACGTCAGTTTACTCGACGGTGCAATGGGGAGGGAGAAGGCTGAACCGGGGTAAGTGTGTGGCCCGGCCCCTGGCCCTCAGAGGAGGCTGGCCATGGGAACTCTGCCTACTTGTAGGGACGACAGCCTTCCCTGTCAGGGCAACCCAGTGGCGGTCTGCAGGCTTGCTGCTGGGAAGGCTGGGGAAGCAAAGGACTGCAGGATGTGTTAGTCATCCAGCCTGTCCCGAGATGCTCCACCAGTGCAGCAGCCCAGAGAAGCCTCCCATCAGAAATTGTTTACACACAGGTGGGCTCCAGCCCTGACAATCCAAGTGCCTTCCAATCTCGTAGGTCTCCACCTGCCATCTGAAAGTGGAAGAAATGAGGCTTGCCTAACATCCTTGGTTGCTGAGAGGACTCTAGGAGATGGAGGATGGGGTCAGGTTTTGTTTCATACCCTGCCCACCTTGGCTGCTCCTGCCTTGCTGGGCAGCCCCAGGGCCCAGGCCTGTCTGCACCATCACACACCCAGAGCTTGTGCCAGGAGGCACTGAGGACCCCTTGGGTGCTTCCTAGCTGAGGACTAGCCTATGATGCCCCTCCTTCTCTTTTGAGTCCGGAGTCTCTCTGCGCTCTCTTTTTGGCCGTGCCACGTGGCATGTGGGATCCTACTTAGTCCCTGACCAGGTATCAAACCTGCATGCACTCAGCGGAAGCACAGGGTCTTAACCACTGGGCCTCCAGGAAAGTCTGTTTTTCGTTCTTTAAGAAAGAAGGGCCCCTTCAGCTCAGCACCTCGGTGGGATTCTTAGGGGAGACATCCCCCACCTGCCCATCAATCCTTTGGACTGACAGAACCTACCCTCTGGGACTGGACCCCTGGATGGGCCAAGGCCATCCCCCACAGTGGGTGTCTTCTTCCTTCACTCACAGCGCCCAGCTCAGGGCTTGCCCCCAGAATGTTTGCTGGATGGATGAATGAGCAGTGATGGAGGGGTGGTGTGAAAACAGATTTAGATCAGAGAACACAGCAGCTGACACTTTCGTGGTGCTCACCACATCCATCCTAAGTCTGGCTCCAACAGACACTGGCTATGCTGGTTAATCCATTAGTCCCCACAGCGATTCTATAAAGTGGTAGGATCCTCCCCATTTCACAGACGAGGAAACTGAGGCTCAGGGAATGAAGTCACTTGCCCACAGTGTTAGAAAGTGGCAGAACTACAATTGGTGTAGGCCCCGGGCTCCAGGATCCACGTGCTGGTCCACAATGTTGCCTGGGGACTGTGGGGAAGGTGGAGAGAGCAGCTCATCAGAGGCCGTCCAGACCAAAGGTTCCTGCCCAGGATCCAGGCCCTGCCCCAGGGATTTAAGTGGTCTAGGGTGGGCTGTCTTGCAAAGCTGCCTGGGATCTTATGGACAGCAAGGGCTGAGAACCCCTGCCCAGCTCCATCCTCACTCTCCAACCAGAGAAACTGTGGCTCAGGGAGGGAGGGGACATGTCCAAGGTCACCCTGGGCGTTGGGAGAGCCTGGGACCCGGAGTCCAGCTCCTCTGACTTCTCCGTCGTGGGCTTGGAGCTCTTGGAAACAGCACTGTGGCCCCAGCAGAGCCGTCCACAGGCACAGACGCGGGCGGGAGAGATGAGGCAGACGGACGCAGGGAGGCCAGCACAGCAGGCAGCCGGATGACACACAGGCCCAGCAATTCCTGACTCACGGCCACCCATCCCGTGACTCCACCCACCGCCGGTGTCCCCACCCTGGCTCACACTCCACAGCCTGCTGCAGTCTCTGGAGTCCCCTCCCATCTAGGACCAGAAAGCCACAGAGGGAGGAAGCAGCGGCGGGGGCCCCACCCATGGTTGGGTGGGAAACCCAGACAACCCGAGTCAGGGGGACTTCGGGACACACAGAGGAAGAGGCCTGAGACTGCCCTGTCCTGCCCTGCAGCACCCACACTCCCACCCCGGGCAGGCCAGCGCCCGGTGGACCATGGACCAGGAGGAGCGCTGGCACTGACACCCACCGGGGCCAGCTTTCGTAGCCACGTGACTCCCTTCGCATCAGGGCCGCACACCTGGACGAGCATGTTAGGTTTTCCAGCTGCCAGGACCTCTCCCAGAGGAGGCATTACTCCTCCGGCCAAGAACCCTCAATGGCTCCCCATTGTCCACGAGGCCCCAGACGGACTCTGACCTGGAGTGTCTGGGCTCTCACCTCTGTACCCTGCCCACATTAATCCCGCTGCCAGGAATGTCCCTGTCCCTGTGGCCTGACGCCCCGGAAAGGAAATTCACAACCTTCCCTCTACTCCCAAGGAGCCATGGAGGTCAGAAGCTACATTCCAGAACCTCAAAGACTTCTCACAGCTTCCTATATCTCTGGTTCTCAAAGGCCCATTTGACAGATGTAGAGGCTGAGGCTCAGAGTGGCCATGTGTCCAAGAAGGCTGGAGGCTGAGATGTCACCACACAGGGCAGGGGCTCGGGCTGCTTGGACCTAAGGTCTTTCCTGTTGCTAACAAGCTCTCAGCTGACCCACAAGCTCAGGTGGCCTCGAGTCTATTAGCTCACCCAATGCCATGGTGACTTGGGTCTGCTCACCTTGGCATCCTGACCCTTCCTCCACCCACCATGGGAAACAGGCTGCACCCTCGGATACTGAGCTGGGCTTAGACTGGGGCAGCTGGCTGGGGGAAGTAGGTCTGAGAAGCTGTGTGGCAGAGTGGCCAAGAGCACAGACTCTGGGACCAGCTGCCCAGTTCAACCCCAGAGTAACCACCTGAGCAGGTCAATTCACCTGGCTGGGCCTCAGTTTCTTTCTCTGGAAATGGGGACGATAGGATTAGTGAGCTCACAGAGATGCTAAACATGAATTCCTGTAGATAAAAGATCAGAGTAGCAGCTCTGAAGACTGCTCTAGAAAGGTCTGGAGTTCTTAGCATTGTCGCCCTGTTCCTCCCTGCACCTTAAGCTCAACATCACAACCAAAGAAAAACCGAAGGCCTCAGAGCACCAACCAGGAGGGAGGAGGAGGACCGGGGAGGGGCAGGAGAATCTGCTCTCAGCACTGCCCCCTCCCAGGCTTCTGGCCCATAGGCTGCTACCCCGGCCCATCTGCCTGAGCAGGGCTGAGCAGAGCAGAGAGAGCTTGGCATGTTCCACCTCAGCTTCTGGGAGGAGGGAGGATGGGGAAGAGGGGAGGAGGTAATGGGGAGGAGGAGGGGGGAGGGGAGAGGTAGCAGGGAGGAGGGGGTGCTCCTCTCCAGGCAGAGGTGCCCAGCTGGCCCCTGTGTGGTCAGTGGGATGACCCAGAGAGGGGTAATGCCAGCATCACTACTTCCACTCCCCATGAGGACACTGGCAGCACCCACATCTCTCTCCCCGCTTAGCGGCCATCACAGACACTGTGCCCCACTGAGCTGGATACAAAGATATCTGAGAGGCAGTGGCGTGTGGGCAGGGAGGTCTGGGCCAGTTAACTGCAAACATGGCTGTCCTTACAGGGTAGAGATTCATCCTACCTCTAAACCCTTTATCTCATGGGATGCTCATAGCTGGCAAAGCTTCTTCCTCTCCTCTTTCTACAGAGTGGTCGAGTGACTAGCCCACATGCACCAGCAAGCTAGTGATGGATCCCAAACAAAAAAAAAACCCTGTCTCTGGGCTCCCAGGCCTGGCCCTACTGTGAGGTTTCTCTTGCCAGGCTCCTAGAGGTGACTGATCATCTAGGAGAAGATAAGTCACCAGCATGTGTGGCTGAGGGACGGGTGTGGACCCAGAACTTCCACCCACGGGAGGCCCTGGGAGGGGGCTGGAATAGGTCAGAGGGAGGGCAGCCTGCGAGCCTGAGGTCCAGCTTCCTTTCTCAAGAGGGCATGATTCCTGGCAGCAGCTCCCACGGGAAACAGTAAAAGCGCCACCCGCGGGAAACACGGGGTGGGACAAAGGGGGTGCCGGGCAGGGTTTCCTGTTGGGTGGGTGACCTGTGCGCCTGTGGTCCTAGGGCCAGGCCAGGGCTGGGTCTCGCCTCATCCCTGGCTCCGGCCCAGGCCACCCTGAGTCCCATCCTCCAGGCCTGGCCTGGCTTCCTGTCCCACTGGCCCCTCCCAGCCCAGGAGAGAGCAGGGCCCCGTGGAGGCTTCCTGAGAAGCATCAACTTTTGTAGGGCAGGAAGGGGCAGCTGCACTGGCCTCCTCGGTGGCCTTTGGCCTCTGACCCCCAGACCTCCAGCTCTCTGTTTTCCAGCAAGAGGCTTCGACAAAAGCTCCACTGGGTTTTATTCCTGGGACTTCGGGCACAGCTGAGTAGGGGCTGCAGGAACCGGCTTCTCCCTGCGATCAGTCACTGTCTGCCCCGCTCTGGGCAGCGTCACTTCCAAGGAGCCGTGCTGAAGGGACCGGGACAAGGAGAGATGCTAAAGAAGGATGGATCTCAGGCCTCAAGGACAGATTCTCAGGGGGGCAAAGATGAGAGACACTTCTGAAGAAGGTGGGTGTGGCATCCCCACTGGGCAGGGAAGCCCCACACCAAGGACAATGTGATGTCAATCCATGGGAACAGCACCCAGAGAGAGATGCCTTCATCCCCACCGCCCCTTCCCCCCAAGTTTGGGGGGGAGGTGTCAGGTGTCTGGGTGGGATGGGAACTCGGCCTAGGGGCTAGACCCATTGTCTCCAGTGAACCAAACCCATTCCATGTGCCTCAGGAGCTGGGGATTCACCTGTCCACAGGTGGAGATGTAGTGGGAGTGGAGAAGTTAGTGGACTGGCCCAGTGAGGGGGAAGAGGTTTGAACAAAGGCCCTCAGGCTAGGGCACAGGCTATGGGAGAAGCACCCCAGGTCTGTCTCAGGGCTGCTGGGCAAACAGGCGACTCAGAAAGCAAACAGCCCAAAGAGGGCAGAGGACTCTTCCAGCGGCCGCCACGGGGCCCACCACAGACAGAGGCCTCTTGTAGCTCAGAGCTGGGGAGGAGCGCTAACGGGAGGCGGCCTGGGCTGAATGGGGCTGGTCCTTGCCTGGGATCACCCTGGGGACAAGGATGACGGGGATGGAGCTAGGATCAAGGGGCTATGCTGGGAAGACGGGCCTGCTGACTGGGCCAGGGGCTCATGTGGGCTTCACCTCGGCTGCCCAGGGCGGGACACGGATGACACGGCCACACTAGTCCACAGAAACAGGCCCCGATGGGGCTGTCTGGGGGCCCAGCCTGATGATCTTCCTGGAATCACTTAAGTTTGGGGAAGACTAGGTTAGGGGGGCTAAAACCTCAAGTCTGTGGGCCTGAGGTGGGCAGGGTGGAAGACAGAACCAGACTTCAGCCTGGTGGCAGCCAGGCCTAAGTTACCATGGAGAGTTACTAAGATAGCCATGGGGCAGTAGTGAGCCTCCTGACCCTGGGGCATGCAAGTCAAGGCTAGAGATACACAGACTTTAGAATTACTCTGGCCAGAATCCATATTCAATCATGGGTGGAAGGATGACTGGCCCGTGTCACCAACTCAATTACTGGCCACCCCACCTCCATTCCTTTTCTGGATTGATGTTTTCCAGCTGTATCAGAACAGCCTTGAGCTCATGAGCTTGTGGGACCCTTAAGGCTGAACACCCCCAAATCGTATCACAACAGAGATGAGATCTAGGTATGCTCTGTGTGGCCCTGAGGCCAGCTCTCTGCGCCCCTCAACCTGAGAGCCTGATAGAGTCCGGCTGAGCCCATCCAGAAAGCATGCCTAAGTCTCCCCTGAACCCAGGGCAGCCTGGGGGGTCAGCCGCAGCCTGATGCCCACCAGTGACTGCTTCTCCCTGGGCCTCAGCCCTCCTTGAGATGTTGCTGATGCCAGTTTGGCAGTGAGCATCTCCAGGGCTAGGGTTGAGCACAGACCTGGCACAGACTTGGTCGCCAGGAAATGTTTGTCAGAGGAAGGATAGAAAGAAGAGCAGGGGAGATGGGGGATAAACAGATGCTGGAACCCGGGCAGGCACTCAGAAGTGAAGCTCCCCGGGCCACCACACGCTTCTCCTCCTCCTCCAGGACCTGGGGGGACTGTGCCCTCTACCGCTAAGACATAGTATGCAGGTCAGGTAAACACAGAAGACCAAGGAAGTCCCTACTCAGAGGATTCCCCTGGACTCTGCTGTCCGGGTGGGCTCGGAGAAGGACCCCAGATGTCTGAGCTCAGCCTCTGTACTCTACCCACTTCTGCTCTGGAAGTCTGACTCTGATGTCAACCTCTCTGGAGGACGGGGACCCTAGCCCCCGCTGCTTGGTCCACGAGGGATTCAGTGATGTCTCTTAACCCCTCCTGGAGTCCCCTGCCCAATGCTGAAGTTTCATCCTTCTGGAGTGGCGGTGGGGTGGGACACGGCTGACTCATGATGGAAGCACAGGGTCTTTGCAGCGAAAGGTGATCCTACCCATGCCACAGGAAGAAAATACGTCACAGGTGTGGGGGTCCACAGAGCTTCTGGAAGTCCTGTGTGCTGACAACCCTACCCTTGGCTCAGTTCAGGTCCTGGCACACAGTAGCTGGATTAATCAATGGCATGCTGGATGCATGACCACGTGCTGACCTGGGCTCTGCTGCTGAGGGTCCAGGATTCGGCAGCATGCTCCAGGGACACCACGGGGGTGGCTGCGTCCACGTGCCCTTTCTGGCCTTTCTGAGCTGCTCCTGGAAAGAGGGTGCCCTCCCTCTCTGGCTCAGGGTTGGGTGTGTTTTCTAGCGAGCAAGCCCAATATCTTTTCTTAACAGATGGAGGGGGGGGAGGTCCAGGAAGGGTTGGGGATCAGAAGCAGGGCCATTCCCAGGGCCAGGCCTCCCCACACCAAATCGAGAGCCCGAGGAAATCCAGGACCTGGCTCAGAGCTGCCCTGTATCCACCACCGCCTCCCCCACTCTCCCCAGTGTGGCCCCCTGCCCCTAGCTGCCTGTCTCAGCCTCCTGGCTGCAGCCGGCCTGAACTGCTTACTTAGACAAACAGGGAAGGCAGCCACGTGACCAGCTAAGGTTTCCTGGACCAGGGACACACACAGATACGCACACACACACAGCCACTTGCGGCGGGTCAGGTGGTCATGGAGCCCAGCAGGCAGGGAAGGGCCAACTCGGGTTTCTGTGTCTGAAGGACAAGGGACCGAGCCTGCCTTTCTTCACCCAGAAGAATGCCTTCTCCAAACACTTGTTTTCTGCTTCCTGGACGCGCCAGGGACGTGCTGGATGGGAAGAGAGCGGAGCGGGAGGAGGGAGAGGAGAGGGGAGGAGCAGCGCCCGCAAGGCTGTGTCTGGTGTTTTCCTTCCGCCCTCCCCACCCAGAGGGCAGATGCCTGCTGGGAAACTGTGGCCACCTAGCCGCGGATGGTGGGGAGAACCCCAAAGCCCAGCGCTGGATGTGGGGCAGCAGGGAAGCTGGGGCTCAAGGGGGAGTCTCCAAGTGAGTCAGTGACAGGCCTGTCGGGGCCTAGTACCCACCGCAGTGATTCTGCAGCCTCGAGGCCATGGCGCAGCCCAAGGGGCATCCGGGGTCACACACAGACATGAAAGAGTGGGGAAAGGGGGCATCTATCCAACCTGGTGGGAGCAGCTCTGCATCTGGTCTGTTGTTGGGGAAAGGTCTGGGACCCAGGGTCTTCAGGCTCTCTGGCTTTGGGAGTGTGTGCTTCTCAGAGGCTCTCCCAGAGCAGCAAGCCCGCCCCTGTTCACAGCCCCAAGACCAGCCGTCTAAGGGAGAAGGAAGTCACATCTCTTGAAGGCAGGGTTGAGACCTGGCTCCTGGAGGATGGCCACCAGCTCTGTGGGGGCCTGTGGCTGGCTGCCAGCCTGCCCTGACCTCAAGGCTGACCTCCACCACCCCAGCAGCACCGACACCCACTGGCGAGGCACCTCAGGAAGGCCACAGAGAAATGAGGGGTGTGGCTGAGAGTTCTCAAATGAAAGCCAGTACGGGTCAGTCTCCCTGGCTAAGCTAAGCCCTTCTTCATACATGATCTTACTGAATACTCATGACCTTACAAGATAGGTAACGTTGTCACCCCACTTTACAGACAGCAATCTGAAGGTCACATTGTTAATAAGGGGCAGATCAGAACCTGTACCCAGAGAGTCCACATTTAGCATCCACACTCTTAGCCAGCTCCCACAGTACCAGGGCTGGGCCCCCAGCACCGGGTGAGGTCCTTCCTCTCCAGTGATCCTCACAAGGCCTCTGAGTCCAAGCCCTGGGCTCACCAGGGATGCACAGCCAGCCAGCCCCCCTCTCATCCTCCGTCCGTCCCAGGCACACACGGAAGCCACCCCTACACACAGCTTCTGTGAGCGTTTACAGGGTAGAAGAAGAAGAGGATGGAGGGGTGAGGGAGGAGAAAAGTTGGGGAAGGGGAGGCAGGGGGTGCAGAGCAGGAGGGGGGTGGCTAGAGTTGGGGGTGGGAAAGGGTGGAGGAAGACACAGAAGAAATGCAGAGGGAGGAAGAGCCAGCGAGTGAGCGAGAAAGAATGACAGAGAAATGGAAAGAGAAGGAAGACACCGGAGGTGGCAAGGACAGGAGGGAGGAGGGGACGTGGAGGGAGGGAGACACAGCCAGAAAGAGCAGAGAGGAACAGGGAAGGAAGGAGGAGCAGTTACAAGAGGAAGAAGGGAAGGAGGAGAAGTGGTGGAGTGAGTCACAGGGAAAGGGCAGGGGATGAAGGGAGAGGGAACAAAGGAGGAAAGACAGACGGGGGTCAGGGAGGGAGCGGGCCTTGGAAAACCGAGAGACAGAGGGAAAGCGAACCCGCCCACCCGAACATTAAATACCTAACAGGAGATGACAAATCAAATGGGAATTACTGTGGTAAAAACATAATTAGAAACTTGATTGAAGTTAAACAGAATTTACATAACACTGCAAATTAACTTTACACGGAAACTATTCACTGGGAAGGCAATGAAAAGGCATTTCATTAGTAATCTATATTTAAACAATAGGCACAATGGAGCCTTCTGATGAGGAACTTGGTGCCTTCAACCCGAGGGAATGCCAGAGGCTGCTGGAGAACAGGAAGGCAGTGGATGCTCCAAGAGGAAGCGGGCAGGGTCCGGGGTGGGGTCCCCCGGCCTGCGGATGGCGGGGTGGAGCCGGGTGGACACAGTGGGCCAGATCAGATTCTGGTACCGGTTCTGCCCTGGGCTTGCTGTGGAGTCCTAGGTGAGTGTCTCACCTCCTCTGGCCTTTGTTTCCTCACTGACAAAATGAGAATGTTGGAAAGGTGGTTTACCTGGAGGTGCTTACAAGTCTGGATATTCTAGGAGAGCCTGGGGGATGGTAGAAGGCAGGGCTGAGCATGGACTTGGGGTTCAGGTGGACGGGTTGGTTCAAAGCTCCATCCTGCCAGCTGCAAGCTGTGGCATCATGCAAGCCTCTTCCTCTCGGGCCCTGGTTTACCCATGTGTTCAATGGAGATAAGTGCACTGCCACTCGATGTCACCCAGGCAGTGGAAGGATTTATCGAGAGATTGGGTGGGGGCAGGCTTAAAGAGAAGTGAGTCTAAAGGCACAGGATTACTTGGCCCGTCTGCCTGGCACACTAATTAGATTACCCACAGCCTCCTGCCACCGGCCTGCCACTGAGCCACGCAGCATCAAAGCGGCTTCCCACGGATCCCTGGTCCCCATTCCGGAGTCAGAGGCATACCTCCCTAGGGAACTGGTGGGTCACCAAGTCCCCACCTGGCTCCATCGTGTACTCTGTATGGAGAAGTCTCCTGGGCCTTTGCACATCAGTCGTGTCCAACTCTTTGCGACCCCAGGGACTATAAAGTCCATGGAATTCTTCAGGCCAGAATACTGGAGTGAGTTGCCATTCTCTTCTCCAGGGGATCTTCCCAAGCCAGGGACTGAACCCAGGTCTCCCACATTGCAGGCAGATTCTTTACCAGCTGAGCCACCAGGGAAGCCCAAGAATGCTAGAGTGGGTAGCCTATCCCTTCTCCAGCAGGTCTTCCCAGGCACAGCAGGCTGTGTTTGCTGAGCCAGAGGAGCTGGCCTGCTCTGCTGCCCCACCACTTGCCCTCCCTGCACCTCCCATCCCACCTCACACCCTGTGGAACCCTTGCCTAGCCTTCCTCTCTGCAACCTTCCCTGAATGAGCCTGGTCCCTCTCTCTACCATGAGTTGAGTGCTGGGTATGAAATACTGCAGGTGCACCAAGGCTGACCCTTACCCACCCAAACACTCATGCACTGGCCCACCAGAGGCAGTGAGCGCCCCTGCCAGCGGAGCATGAGTGGGCAGCTCATAGTCCAGGAAGTTTCTCCAGTTTCTTTTCAGATATAGGATCAGGCAGTGCTTAGAGATTCAGTAGGAAGCTGTTGGGTGTCCTTGCCCTGCAGACAGTTCCTGAGCTGCTGCCTTGAGCCCTATGTTTTCAGACAAGTGCTCTGGCCAAGGGGGAGGTCTCAGGGGCCCAAGAGACCCAGAGGGGTGGTGGGAGGTTGGGAGAGGTTGGCAAAGGTTCTTAAAAGAAAGTGCAAAGTAGAAGACATCATCAGCTGAGATCAGGGAGTGCCAACCAGGGTGACAGGGAGGGTCCTTGGAACACGAACTTGTTCACAGCTCAGCCAGACACCCCGTGGGCCCTGGTCTCTGTGTGGCCAGGTGTGCAATGGGGAGCTGCTTTGGTCCCCTGCCCCTCTCCGCCGCTCCTCTCCAGATATGGCTCTGTTACTGAGGTCTCCGAGCCTTTGTAATGCTGTTCCCTCTACCTGGAGAGTCCTTTCCCTGATTTGCCAGCAAAACCTTCCTGATCCATGAGGAGCCTGCCCCCTCAGTTCTCCTCCTCCCTCCCCAGCTGCACCTTCTCCATCTCCTTCACGGCCTCCACCCCACCTTCCCTCCCTCTAAGGACTGGATGCCCCATGACTCAGACACAGGCGTCTGATGCGCTCTATCTGCACTCACTCCCAAGATGACCTCATCAGCTTGCAACACCATCTATACATGACAGCTCCCACACTCATATCTCTAGTCGGGACTCTCTCTGCCTCCCAGACTCATATATCCAACTGCCTTCTCAACCTTTCCCCTTGGATGTCTCAAAGGCGTCTCAAACCTAATGGGTCTAAAACACAGCTTCTTGGCCGCCCTCGGCCCTCCCTCCCGTCATCCCCTGCTGAGGAAAACAGCCACCTCTGTTCTCCCAGTGGCTTCCTTCCCAAACCCAAGAGCCTTCCTGGACTGTCCCCTCTTGCCCTGTCTTCCACTTCTAAGCCACCCACAAGCCACCCTGCAAGATCTTTGAAATACAGACTTTGACAGTTCCCACTGTTTCCCCTGCAACCCTAGCCCAAGCTACCACCACCTTCCACCTGGATGTGGGCAACAGCTTCTCAGCCATCTCGCTGCCCCACTTTTGTGTGCCGAGGTGAGTGGGCCCCCCAGGACTTCTCTGGTTGCCCCTCCTACCTCTCACTTCCCTTCTTCCACGTGTATCCCTGCCACTTCCTTGAACACGCCAAGCGCGCCCCGGCTCACTCCCTCCTTCCACTCATGTCAATGTTCAAATGTCACCTTGTCAGAGGCCTTCCTTGATCATCCTTTGTCTAAGAACACTTTATCCATCCTGTAGGCTGTTTCTTCACTCAGCTAATTTCTCTTCCTAAAACTGAGCATCATCTGACATGACATAATCTTGTTTTAAGTATTTATTGTCCATGTCTCCTCATGAGAACGTACACGCCATGAGGAAAGGGAGTTTTGTCAGTCTTATTCCCTGCCAGGTCTCCAAAACATCAAGCAGTTCTCAGCACAGAGACTTTCTCAATAAACAACTGGAGCATTGATAAATGAGCAACGCCACCTCCCCTGGAAAGCACTCCCTGAATGCCTGCCTGCAGAGCCGCTCCTCCCTTCCTCATATAGTCTCAGACACCACAGGGGCCTCGAACACTGAACTTATGGAACTGAGCCTGGCTCTGAGATCATGGATCAGCCTCTATCACAGAGCGAACCATCTCCAGGGCAGGGCTGGAGCTGATCTATCTTCAAACCCAGCCCTTAGTGCAGGGCTGGCCTGATATGAGTCAGTGTGTGTTTGATGTGTGAATTCATGAGTAAATACATGGTCGGAAGAATGGGTGGATAAAGAGATGAGTGAATGGATGAGTGAATGGAAGGATGACTGGGGTGGGAGGACGATGGGTGGACAGACGGATGGGTGGATGGGTGGGAGGGAGGTTGAGGAGGAGGATGTACAAATGGATGGGTGAGTGGATGGACGATGGGTGGATGAATGGATGGGTCCCACCACGGGCACACAGTGAAGACTGGTGGTTTATTGGGCTCAACAGCCAGACTTCTCTGGCCAGACCTGCAGTTCAGCAGGCGTACAGAGACTGATCTAGCAAGCAGGATAAAGCAGAGTTGCTACAGTGTGGCCAGAGCTTGCTGTGTGACCACAGCAGGCACACCAACTTGCCTGTGCCTTGGTCCCACAGTCTAAAAATGCCGATGGTAATTCTTGCCCAGAGCTACCAGGGAGATCACTTTGGAGTTTCAAATTCTGCCACAAAGGAGACCACAGCCACACCTCCAGTGAGACACATCTCCAGTCAGGGCTGCCCTAGAAAATCCTTTCTTCTCAAGCCCTGTCTGGCCCTGCAGACCCTGTGATTTTAATACTACACCCCCAAGGGCTGGGACCCTTGGCTCTGCTCCCAGGTTCAAACTGAGCTAGGCTGAGAAGATGGCTTAGCTCCAAATAACAAGGAGGCGCAAGTGATTCACGGAACCCTCAAGAACTGGAATCAGTAGGGGACCCATTTTAGAGATGGACAAACTGAAGCCCAGAAGCATTTTGTACTGAACACACACAAGGCATTAATAGAGAAGCTCTGAAGTCTGGGCAAGAAGGGCTGGGTGAAAAGGCTGATAACTCCTGCCTCATCACCACCCACTGCCCGACCTCACCCATGGCCAAGTTTTAGGTGAAAGCCACAGTGCAGCCTGGGCATCAGGGCGTCGGGGGTCTAGTGTTACCTTTCTCGCTCTGGCAGGGGAATGATGGACGGCAGCTCTAATCCTCACACCCCTCACAGCATTGGTCCAACGGGCCTCCTCCTCCTCGTCCTGGGTACGCGGGAGAGAGGACGCATGTGAGCAACAGGGACGCAGGTGGCAGGTCACTCTCCCCAGCTCTGTCCCCATCAGTGGTCTAATCTTGGTGGCCTCTTGGGCCCTGTAAGCGTGCCCCGGGATGCCTGGTTTATCAGAGCTGGCTATCTTCCCCACCCTGTGGTGCTCCAGCCAGCAAGCCAACTCCTCCTGGTGGGAGTCTTAACAAAATGTGAAATCTATGTAAGTTTTGTTTTTTCTGGGCTCGGTGGCTTTATGTTGTTGTCTTTTTCTTCCTGGTAAGAAAGGCAGAGAGCCAGGGCCTTCCTGTGCGGCCCCAGGCAGGGTGACAGGGAGAAGTTGTCGGGGGGTATTTTTAGCTGGGCCTCTAAGCCCGTGGCGTACTCTGCGCTGTGCCTGGCTTCGGGGAATTATCTCATATGGCTGGCCAGCCGGCAGCCACTTCCAAAGCCACTCTTTGACCCCTGCCTGAATTCTTTCCTCATTATGAATTGTTCACCAGATCCCAACACTTGGGAGTCACCCTGTGTGTGCACCTCCTTGGAAAACCAGCCTACTCCCCCCTCGTCCCCTCCTGCCTGTGGGGGTCCAGTTCTGGAGGAGGTCAAGAACCAGAGTTTAAAGCAGAGAAGAGCCCTGGTGTTCCCCAAACTTCAGTCCTTCTCCTATGTATTTCACGACTCTCTCAGTCCGAGCTGAGTGCTATCTGTATGACAACTTAATTAATACTCACTCATTATTATTATTATTATTTTTAGCTCTAATGAATCTGGCCTTATCCAAAAGGATCATATCTGTGAAATCATTGGTTTGCTAAGCTAGTTATACATTTCTAATATACCTGAATAAGGATATAAGTAATGAACAAAAATAGATGTTCTTTCAAGTACTCATTCTAGAATCGTGTCCCAGGTTGCCAGAGTTACGTAGGCCAAGCTTTGGTAAACTCTAATATTTATCATCCCTCTTCTTGTAAGGGAGGAGAAAGAGGTCAGGGGGAGGGGTGGTTGGTCAAGCAAGCCCAAGAACTGGCTAGCAAACAGGGCCAAGGGAGGTAAAGGGGTCAAAATCACAGTATGCTGGAAGCTCTTGGTACTGTTCTTCCCAGAACCAGGCATGACCATTCCCTCGAGTGAATTTTGCTGTGAGAATTTAGCTGGGTGGACACAAGGCCTGATGAGGAACTTGGTCTCAGGATGGGATGTTCCCACTGAGGGCTGTAGGCTGTGCAGAGCCCCAGGGTCCGAGCATCCTCTGTGCCTTTACCCAGGATCCTCTGAGGCTCTGGTTTACCTCTGCCCTCTTCCATTGGGCTCCCTCAGAGCTGGGGTTGGTCAGTAGGGGCTAGATGCTTAATCTCCTCTCCAGTTAGATACGGAAGCACAGAGCGTACCCCCAAGCCCCGCTGCCTGATCTCTTGCTCCTTGGCTCCTGTGTGCTCTTGGGTGGCCCCTGACACTCTCTGGGCCTGGGTTTCCCCGTGTTCGTCCTGAGGGGTAGATCCTGGTGATCCCAGAGGCCCTGCCGTGCAGCTCTGGGGTTTCACTGAACTTCTCCATCCCCTCCAGCTCTGCCCACAGGTTACAGACCCCTGGCTGCCCCCCATCCACCCCCCGGTGCCCCAGCTGTCCGCCCCTCCCACCCAGAACAGGATGTGGGTGTCAGGAGGTGAAGGAGAGTGTGGGGTCGGGGTGGGGAGTGGCCTCAGGACTCGACTTCCTGAAGCCTGATCGGTTTACCACAGTCAGTTGGGCCCAGGACCGCACAGCTGTGAGTTATAAATGTCCCTGTCAGAGCCTGGGCTGAGAGGCCCCGCTGCTGGCAGAGGCACCAAGGCCCAAGGCACCCACTGCTCTGGGGGCCTCCCCAGGCAAGGGTCCATTCTCCAGGAGGCGCCCCCACTCCCCACAAGTGTCCAGCACTCCTGACCTCTGGGCTCTCTCAACTCCCCCGAGACGCCTCACGCAACAGGGTCTAATCGTGCCCACTCTCTACCCCTCCAGGTGCAAAGCTTGTGGTTCCAGCTACCTCGAGAGCTCTCAAAGGGCAGGGGCCATCCTGAGTCCCCACCTACCTGACATGAAACCCAGGGATTGGCGCACAGCCAGCCCCACCGGTGACAGCCTCTGGGGCAACTGTTCCTGCTCAGCAACCTGCTTCCCACGGCCCCAGCCACCCCCTGTGCCTGCCCACCCAGCCCACCCAGGGTGGAGGGGGCGGAGGTGGGGGGCAGGGCTTCAGCCTGCAGTGCAGGGCACTCAGACCCACTTGGCCCCTGGACTCTGCACATCCAGGGTCTCCATCAAGAGAGGGTCCCATTCTCCCTGCCTGCCCTCTCTGGGGCTCCCTTGACCTGGAGTGCAGGGTAGAGACTGCAGTCTGGGGTGCATACACAGCTGTACAGGGTACAAAGTTAGGTTCCTCCAGCCCCAAAGCTTCAGCCCTCCTCCTGAGGTGGCCAGGTCCCAGAAATACAATCAAGGGAACAGGAATCAGCAGGGGACCGTCCAGGTTTGCAGGACCTGAAGCTTACACTATTTTGGAGGTCCTCTTTAGAAATACATGTCCAGTTACATTTTTTTCTTTTCTCCTTTTTTATTTTGCCAAGGGATGTTAGTTCCTCGACCAGGAACTGAACCTGGGCCCCTGGGGAAGTAAAAGCACAGAGTCCCACCACTGGACTGCCAGGGAATTCCTGACACATACACATTTGGAATGAGAAAAGAAGTAACAAATTCCTAGAACCTTAGGAAGTCAGGCCCCTTTAAACAATTCACCAGAAATGCTTACACAGAAATGCTGTGATGGCAACCTCCTGCCCCTCCCCAGCCGCCAGCAAAACCCCACCTTCATCCAGGCGGTACAGGGGTGGGGTCAGGAGGCTGAAGGCATGAGCTTTCCTCTAAACAACAGTGCTAGAACTGGTGATAATAATAACACCCAGCATTAATGGATCTTATTCGGTGGGTATTCTTCTAAGTCCTTTACGTGAGTTAAGTCCTGTAAGTTCAACACGGCTTATGAAGTAGGTACTATACCTATTTTAACACATGAGGACACAATCACAGAAAGGTTTAAGGAAGCAGCCCAAGGGCACACAGCTAGGATATGAATCCAGACAGCCTGGTGTTGGGGCTCTTATGAGCCCTCAACCATTCCTCTTTGCAACTGCTCTGGAGGGTCCAGGGGTTTCCCCTTCCCTTGGCGGCTCCAACAGCAGCAGTGACCACAGGGCTGACAGTTAAGCCTCCATCTGATTAAGCCATTCATTCATTCCAGGCAAATGCTTACACCCAGCACCAAGAGGCTGTGAACACAGGCTTCCTGTTTGCCTCGCTTGGCCCCGGGGAACTCTGGGGTCCTCTCTATGGGTAGAAGTGGGCACCCAACTTGACCCTCTGCAACCCAAGGGTAGGAAGAAATGCGTTGGCCTCAAAGAGACTCCAGCAGAGGTGAGAGGGGTGGGGTCTGCTGGAGAGCACTCTGCAAGCTGTCCCACTTCCTCATTTACAGATAAGAAAAAGGTGGCTTGGAGCGGAATGACTTTCCGAGGGTCACCCAGCAAGTGGGGAACCCCCTGTGAGGCTAGGGCTAGTCTGGAGGGGCAGGCCAGGTGGCCTGAAGCCTGGGGTGGCACAGGCGCTAGTGGGGACAGGCTGGCCAGGGCCGGAGGGGGAGGAGGCCCCTGCCTTTTGGCCTCTTGGAAGCAGTGCCTTTGTTCTCTCTTTGTTTTCCATCTGCCTGCGCCCCCACCGCCTTCCAGGCTTCCCCTGATTGTGCGCAGGGCGATAAAAGGGCAGATGAGCGGGAGATCTCTGGCAGCAGCGGGTCACCTCGCACAGACATGGTGGCGGCGGGTAGGAGGCAGAGGGGCCCCCCACCCCTGGCCCCCAGGCCAGGGCTCGGGCTCACCACCAGCTGCACAGAGCGCTCCTCTGAGGAGTTTTGCACATGGCTCTCAGAATCCCTTTGGCAACCCTGGGAGGAAGGCACGGTGACCTCACGATCTACAGAGGAGGAGCATGAGGCTGCAGAAAGCTGCGGTCAGGACCGGAACCCTCACCTCGGGGATTTCCAACGGGCCACGCTGACCCTGGCCCTGACCTGGTCAAAGCTGTTCTCCCTTGCCATCTAGAACCAGCCATTTTCAGACTTTCAGGATCGAGGAAGACAGAGTAGAGGGTCAGGCAGGCTCTCGCCCATGAATGCAGGGAAGCCGGGCTGGCCAGGGAGCCCAAGAAGTCACACGCTCTACTTCCTGGCCACTCTGAGGCAGAAACAGAGTCCCGGATAAAGCGCCTCTGAGGGCACAGCTTTCCTCTGCTGGGGGCTAACTCCACTAGCCTCCGGGCTGGGAGAAGGGCATGACGCAGGGGCACTGTCGGCCCAGCCATGGGATGAGGCAGCGGTGGCCTGCAGGCCAGGGACTGGCCAACCCTGCCCTCGAGTCCTTGCTGCTGACCCGGGACTCGCCACCCGGCCCCTGGTCTGTGTTCTCAGACCCTCTGCCAGTGTGTTCCCAACTTTAGTTTCTAGAAATTTTAAACCAGGTCAGGTTTCACCTAAATCATTTACATATTGCTCTCTAAATCACTTTGAACCAATCGCATTCTTTTTATTTAAACTCACCTAAAGCAATATTGTCTGTGAAATCACAAGTTTGATGTATTAATTCTATTTGTTCCTAATTCACACTGAGATAAACGCGTAATGTTGAGATGTGAGATTCAGACCCTCACACAGGTCCTAGCAGCCCACGGTGTGTAAGGCCCGGACTGGGAGACGAGACGAGCCTCAGGAAGTGATGTCAGGAGGATCCGAGCCCTGGCTGGGTGCGAAAGTGCGAGCAGGCAGAGGTTTACAGAAGGGCAATTGAGGGTCTGGCTTGGGTCACGGGCTCAGACCAGACTATGTCTTTCTTCCATCTGGGCTGGAGTTTGGTCCAGATGTTGTTCCAGTTGCAAACAGAGGCTGCAAATTCCCCCAGACAATACCTCTACACAGAGGGAGCACTGGAGGGGGTGCCCAAATGCCTGGTTTCATCTCTGTTACTGGACCCAGTAACAGAGTCCTGGGTTAGGGAGTCACTTAGGGATGCTAGACCTGTCCGAGCCTCAGTGTCTCCATCTGTGCAGAAACAGTGGATGAGTCAATGGTTCCTCCCAGCTCCATGGGTCAGACTGCAGCCCCCTTGAGCCCTGGTGACATGTGGTGATCCAGAGGATCCCTGGGCCTCAGATCGACCCTCTAAACATGCATTCAGACCTCCCTGGGCCTTTTCCTCCCACACCTGATCAGGGGCCTCGAGTGGCATCTGGGGTTCAAAGGGGAGACAGGGCAAGCCTGTGTGACAGCTATAAAATTAGATAATCAGCTAATCACCAGCGAATTAGCATCCCATCTTTACATAGAACAAATATAGTATTTACGTAAAAGTTGTTAGGAGTTTCTCTCTTTTTAATTAGCAGAAATAAATGCAAAATGAATGGTAATTAGGCAGCTGATGGATTCGGTAGTACAATTATGCTTGCAGCAGTGCCCTAGTCCTTAAACGCTGCCTGCTCTGAGGAATCAGAGGAGCCTATTTATATAGTTTATTTATAAAACAAAGTTAGCAGGAACAGAGGGGCAAGGCCTGGGTACTGCTGGGGGAGGGTCTTGGCTGCAGGGACGGGGCCCTGGGAGGAGAGGGGAGCTTCTGTGCCCAAGGAATGGGTGGTGGTGGTTCTTAGGACTGGGCTGTCCAAGTGCACCACCAAGGCCCCCACATGTCTATTTCAGGCCCCACATGTGTCACTGGGAATGGCCTCCCTGGCAGGAAGCAAGCTAGAGTGTTGTGGAGGGGCTGGGAGCAGCTGTTCTGTGCACTCCTGTCTGTCTCTTTCTTCGGCCCCTACTTCTCTCTTTTTTGCTGGCCCAATTTCTTCATTGCTGCACCTTGAGGCATATTCTTCTACAATGTTCTCCCTTTCCCCCAGAAACTCAAGCGGAAGCGGGTCTCAGAATAACGCAACCAAACACAGTAGCACTGAGTTCCGGACCAATGGAGCACCTGGTGGGAGACAGAGGCAGCAGAGTCTTGAGAGGAGGCAGCCCAGAGGAAGAGACCAGCATTGGGTTTTGAAGGATGCGTAGGAGTTTCCAGAGAAGTTGGGAAGTAGCAAAAGGACCTGCATGTGCAAAGGCAGGGAGGTAAGAAATAGCCTCCTGTGGGCGTAGTAAAGGGGTTTCCCTGGTGGCTTGCCAAGCTGGAGACGTGGGTTTGATCTCGGGGTCAGGAAGATTCCCCCTGGAGAAGAAAATGGCAACTCACTCCAGTACTCTTGCCTGGGAAATCCCATGGCCAGAGAAACCTGGCAGGCTACAGTCCACGGGGTTAACAAAGAGTCAGACACAACTGAGCGCCTGAGTACGCACACGCCGTAGTGAAGAGTCCACCAGGGCTGTGGAGGCTGGGGAAGGAAGTGGGGCCTCATTTTGATGAGTCTTGGATGCCAGGCTAAGGGTTTGGACTTAATCCTAGAAGCCGTGGGAAGGTCTGAATCCAGGGAGTTGGGCAGCCCCTTCCCACTCACAGTTCTTTTCTGAGCTTCCCCTCCCCCACCCGGGAGCCAGGGGGAGGGCCAGGTCGACAGGCCATTAGAGGCAGCTGGCCCAGCTCAGCAGAGTGAGCACGGAGCAGGAGGCTAACCTGATTAGGAGGGACAGGAGGTTTGTCTGCAGGGAGGGAGGAGGGGAGGGTGACTGGGTCTGAGGGCCAAGGAAGGCGGGGGTCTCCTGAGTGAGGGGTCTGTCTTCCCTGCAACGGAGCCTCTGCCCTGCCCCCAACCCTGCCGGCTGGGGGGAGGTGCACCAGCACTGCAAGAGGGGCCTTGCCCCCATCCCCAGCTCAAACCCCAGCCCCTCCACCGCCTTGTGCTGTGACCTTGACACAGCCCTCCCAACTCCAGGCCACATTCTTGTCTAAAACAAAGGCTTGAATTAGACTCCGGGAGAAGCAGTAGGCAATCCAGCTCACAGCCCCATCCAGGATAGTTTTAGGGGTAACTTTGAGGGTTTTCTGCCTGCAATGTAGGAGACCTGGGTTTGATCCCTAAGTTGAGAAGATCCCCTGGAGAAGGAAAAGGCTACCCACTCCAGTAGTCTGGTCGCAAAGAGTCAGTCACGACTCCTAGGGGTCGGTGAGGGGTTTCAGGGAGGCATGCACTCCAGTGTACCCCAGTTCCTCTGCGCCCAACTCAGGCTCCTGTGGCGGCTGAACCTCCCTCTCCAGGGACTGCCCGTCAAGCAGGATGCCCAGCTCAGAGGTGGGAAGAATCATTCGTGTCCACCCAAGCCCTGGCAGCCCTCCTAAACTCAAATAAAGTCAGTGATCTGAAGGGGCAGTCTGACCCTGACACTGGAGGTTGGGGAGGATTTCACACAGGGAAGTTTCTAGCTCCCTGGTGGGGACAGCTCCCTCACCTCCAAGTGAGTGAGTGAGTGAGTGCTCAGTCACTCAGTCATGTCGGACTCATCGCAACGCCATGGACTGTAGCCCGCCAGGCTCCTCTGTCCATGGGATTTTCCAGGCAAGAATGCTGGAGTAGGTTGCCATTTCCTTCTCCCCCTCACCTCTGAACCACCCCTTTAAAACACAGCAGTTCCATGGAGGTCTGGAAACCTGAGCTCCGCCTGAGCCGGTATCTGCTGCCACTCAGGACTGTGCTCTGAACTTGTAAGGGAAGACAGAGATCACACCGCATGGCCTCTCTGCTCTGTAAGTTGCTCTCCTGCCTTTGGCCAAAATCAATCCAGTTCTCCACTATGATTGCTTCACCATCATGAGGGGCCAGGCCCCTTGTGATGACATCCCCACCCCCGCACTGGCGGAGGATACTGAGGGTCCCGCTTTATCACCCAGCCTCAGCCCCACGTGAAGAAGTGTGGGGTGGGGGTGGGGTGGCGATGGGGGGCAGTGCGGGCAAGGAGTAGGGGGGCTGCCCAGAGCTGCTCTAAGTGCCTCTCCAAAGACAAGCCCGGTGCTATTCATCAACTGGTTTTCAGGGCTGTGAGAAATCAATGGCATTTGTGCTGCAAACTCATCATTAGGACAGGAAAAACTCTGCAATGGAATTGATTTGTTTAAATATAATAACACGATTTAACAGAGAACCAAGGGGGTGGGGAAAGGACCCAGGCAAACAAAACACAGGGATGGCACAGAGGACCACAGAGGAACCAGCTCTGAAAACCTTCCAATGCAGTGGCCCAAACCCACCACCCTGTCTCCCTCAAGCCCTGCGCGGGGGAGCCCAGAATGGGCACAAGCAGGGACCTGGTGGGAGGTGGCTCAGGCTTGGTCTCAGATGGGCCCTTCATCAGCATAAGGATGCGCCCAGGGACCTGACTGGTCACTGCTGTGCTGTTCCTGGAGGTGACTTAGGCTCCATGAATGTCTGTTTAACTGAACAAACTTTTTTATCAGGCACCTACTGTGTTTGAGGACCCTGTAAGGGTTGTGGGGTAAACAGATTAAATCCTGGGCCCAGCTCTGAAGGACAAGGTCCACAAGGCAGCTATGCAGGTGACAACTCGAGACCAGGGAGGGCTGGACTTCCTGGGATTTTAGGAAATGTGGGAAAGGAGTGCTGGGGAAAAAGGTCAAAGGGGGCACAGTGAGGAGCAGAAGTGGACGGTGCACTCAAATAACCAGGAGGAGAGGGCCCTCATCTCATGGATATGGTACCCCGCTGGCCTGATGATGATGGAGTTGATGATGATAAAAGGTGACTTTATTGATCCTTAAAACGTTCCAGGGTCCCACAAACATGTGTCATTTCAATGAATCTCACCATCCTGTGGAGAAGCAACTATTATTACCCACATTTCACAAATGACACCACTGAGGCTCTGAGGGAAATAACTGCCTGAGGTCATACAGCTAGTAAGTGATGGAGCTGGGGTCAGACCCCAGAGCTTGTGCCCTAACCACTGTACCTCCTCCCCTCACAGGGGCTTGTCCTTCACATGAGCTGGGGAGCAGATGGCCCCTGGCCTCCAAGATCTGGGACAAGCGATGCACGGAGCAGTTTAAAGTGGGAGTCTGAGGCATGGTGTGGGGGGTCCCTGCACTGGGCTGGGGCCCTAGTCACAAACCTGCTGAGGCTCAACCCTAAAGGAAGGGAGAGGCTGGAGCACTGGGTGCAGAGCTGGCCTGGCACTCAGGGTGCCCTGATCCCTTGCACACCTCTTCCAACCTCTCCCAGAGGGTGCGAGTCCTGGGGGAGGGAAAGTCATGGACTGAGTTCCCGAAAGGCATGTCTGGGAGGAAGATGGCCCCCTCCACCCCACCCGGGGCTGGGAGATGCTCATCTGAGGGTGGGGACGGCAATCTCAAGTCCTCAGGGAAGGACCGGCAGCACTGGGCAGCCTCACTGAGCTCAAAAAGAACCTTTATGTCAGTCTCGGAATTCAGACTTTATTCCTGGTGACAGTGGGCAGCCAGGGCGGGCAGGGGCGAACTGGGAAGAGCTCAGTAACTGAGACCAAGGAAGACAGTAAGATCTGAGAGCTAGCAGAGGGTTAGGGGTGCTGAGGGGGGACCCGAATCCAGAGATGGCTCAGAGAATTTAATCGACCACAGGGGTGAAGAAGAGGGAGGTACCAAGGATGACCCAGGCATCTCCCCCAGCCCTCTGGGGGCTTCAATGCCCAGCTTTGCTGAAGCAGCGGCTGCCTGAGTCAATATGAATTGACCAGGACCCCAAGGAGCCCTGGGCCCCTCCCCCCAGGAAGCCCTGACTTGGGGGAGGGTGCTGCTAGCCGGCAGGCCGACACCAGCCCCACTCTGTCCCACTGCTGACCTTTCTCCTTTGTCAGCAGTGCTCTCCATCAATGCACCGGAAGGGCCAGTGCAATCTCTCCCGACTGCCTGGGGCCAGGGCTGGGGGCGGGGGCCCACTGCGTCTTCCCTCTTTTAAGGAAGAGGTTTCTGAAGCCTCTCTGGAAGGCCGGGTGCAGAGGAGCCAAAGCCCTCAGTGTAGATGGGGAGCCTGAGGCCTGAGAGAGGTGGCTCAGGACCCAGCAACCAGCTGCAGGCACAGCCCTGGGCACAGAGAGCCCCTCGGGGGTGACCCACAGCCCCCGAGCTGGCAGAGGGGAGGGTGAAGAGGAGGGGAAGCTGGATGGGGAGGCTGGGTCAGGCCATGGAGGGATGGGCAAGGATATCTGGTGAGAAGAGGGACCAATGAGGTGTGGGAAGGGGGCAGGGGCAGAGCAGGGCTGTGCCCCAAAGTCAGGAAGGGGTCCGGAGGCGGTGATGGGAACAGTTGTGGAGTGGAGAATCAGCGGGACTAGCTCATCAACTGTCCCTGTGGGTGAAAATTAAGAGGTTTCCGGGATGTGAAACTTTGAGTGCTAAGACCTGGCAGTCCCAGGCAAAGCGAAAGG
Source organism: Bos javanicus (assembly GCF_032452875.1). Lineage (NCBI taxonomy): Eukaryota > Metazoa > Chordata > Mammalia > Artiodactyla > Bovidae > Bos > Bos javanicus. The sequence continues at coordinate 36,202,323 of NC_083895.1, read as the reverse complement.
GCTGATCACCCAGCAGGGCTGAACCTGAATTCTGGTTTTCAGCACTACCACTTCCAGACTGTGAGTGACCTCTCTGGGCCTCAGATTTCTTCCTTTGGAATGTAGAGATTATAGGAGTACCTTGTGTAGGGCTGTCACGGAGATTAAGTTAAATAATGACTGTTAAGTGCTTAGCCTCTGACATAGCCTCTAATACTAATCATTCAACCAAGGGTGGGGGCTGCTCTTATTACCGTGGATGGTTATGACTAACGTGAACACGCGCCCAGGGCTCCCCCCGTGCCAGGCCCTGTCCTAAGCACCACACCAACACTCCTGGTTTAATCTCACAGTGTTGATGGCAGAGGAGCCATTATTATCCCATTTTCAGAGGACACTGAGGCGTGGAGGGGCTAAGCCACCAGCCCGGTTCTCATAGCAGGTGAGAAGAGAGCCCAGAAAACCACTTCCATTTCCATGGGGCTCACCCCACAGCCAGGGACACGTAGGCCAATGTCAACACATCTGATCACACTGACCAAGGGCAAGAACTGGACAAAATACACAGGTGGGATGGCTGTGGCAGGGCACTCAGAATGTGCACAGGAATGGGCAGGAGAGCCCTGTTTTTGAGGGGTACCAGTCCCTAGTTCTCAGCCTGGGTCTTTTAAGACCTTCCTCTTCCAGTCTACATACATCAACCAAATGTATGAGGCTTCCAGGGCTGACTTAACAGAGCAAGAGAAAGGAAACCTCCCAGAAGTGCTCAGGCCTCCTCCTGGCCTGGGGCAGGCAGGGCGGGGTGGGGCCGGGGGTCAGAAGGGAGCAGCTCTCTTGACCTGACACCTTCTCTGTGTTACCTCATTTCATTCCTGCAATGACACTATAAAGTCAGTCACAATGCCCACTTCAGAGATGAGAGCACAGAGGCTCAGAAATGCGTTAAGGTTTCACAGCTGGATTTAAACATGTCCAGCCCTCCAGTCTGGGCTCCTCTTGCCTGCAGGATGGACATGGAGCATGAAGGTAAGAAGCTGCACCTTGGACCACTGTGTTGGACATGGCACAGGTCTCAAGGTGAGCACTGGATAATCCGGAGGAGGAGGGGCACCGGCATAAACTCCAGCAGCTCAAGGAAGGGGCTTAAGCATCCAGGGCTGGAGTGGCCAGCCTGGCAGGATACTGCACCCAGGGAGAAAACGGGGTGGGTACTAGGGTCTGGGCAAGGGCCCATCACCCCAATACTGGGGGGTAGGGAGGCCCTGCAGAGAGCTCTCTTCAGTTTCAGGAGCAATGCCATCCCTGCTCAGACCCCTAGGAAGTCCTCAGCACAAGAAACTGTACTCTCGCGAAGCAATTAGCTTCCAGCACCCAGGAGAAAGGTCGCCGAGGCAGGCAGGCAGGCGATAGCTGGGCAGGGGCCCTGGGAAGCTGGACCCGGTTATTTTTAGCATCTTGATTCGAGAGGGATGAGGCCTGCCTCCCTACCAGGTAAATGTCAGCACCACTGGCGGATCCGCCAATTAGAGTAACTGGAACCAAGGAGGAGAGACTGACTCGGGGCCTCTCCCTTGAGCTCCTCGCCCCCCAGAAGCTCTCCTCCTCCACTCCCTCTTCCTGACCCTGGCCCATCTGCATGTAAGCCTGAGCAGAAAACCCTGGCTCCATCCCAAAAGGAGTTTGACTACCACCTGGAATTCAAGGTGAGTCCTGCCTTGGCCCCATGACCCTGGCCAAGTCTCATGCCTTCTCTTCTCTGATTCTAATTCCCCCCTGGAAAATGGGCCCCTGAGAAGCCCACCTACTATTTTGAGGGTACAGGAGCCAGGGGTCATGGAGAAGCTTTGCTATGAGGCCAGCTCGCCCTTCCTGGTGTGGATGGGCTGTTGTATTATTCCGGGAAATGAATTCAAGGCTTCCTGAGTGGGACCCCGGACCAGCCCCAAGCTGATGAAGCTTGAGCAGCTGCTGTGCAAAGTACTGGGGGGATGTGTGAAATCTTGGGTACCAATAGGCCAAGGGCCCCTAGGTGCTGCTCTGCTGATAGGCAGGGTGAGAGGGAGGATGCTGTGGGTCGTGAACACAACCTGGGCTGAGCCCTTGGCTATGGGGAGGGGCTGCACCCAAGGGGGCATCCTGCACCCACAGCTCCTGCAGCAGCCCACAGGCACATATAGCTCAGAGGGCAGCCCCTTCTCCGTCAGGCTCCGAGCCAGCCCAACGTCTAGGGCAGGGTCATCTACTCCCACCTTGCCCCACACACCTTCCTTAGAAGGAAAGAGGAAACTGGTCACAGGAAGTACAGGAAGCCCATTGCTCAGCCCACCTCCCCCTCAGACTCTCAGCTTCATAGTCTACTCTGGGAGTTGGATTTTTAGCAAGCAGGAGAGTTCCCCAAGGGCTGAGTCCCCTATCCTCCCTGGCTGGGGAAAACTTCTGGCAAAGCCTGGGTCCCCTGGAATCCTTGGCCAGTTGCCCAGCTCCCGGGGGAAGCCTAGGACCCTGGCACTTGCTCACACCCTCCCCAAAGGTAGGCTCTTCCACTGCGGCCCTGGCCTGCTGTGGCCTGCCTGGAACTCCGAGGAGATCTGAGGCAAACAGGCACAGAAACGGAGAAGGGAATCTCTCAGGGATGTTTAGCAAGTTAGAAACAAGTACAAACTTCCTCCTTCTTCTGCCATCTGGCCTGTAGGGGGCATCTCCAACCTTATTTCCTTCACTGCCCACTCTTGGCACGACTGATCTGTCCCCAGAGTGCCTGCCTCAAAGCCTTGACCCAGCTGATCCCTGTGTTTGGAATGCTTTCAGATCACAATAATGTCCATTCTTCAGGAACCAGCTAGAACTCCACCTCCTCCAAGAAGCCCTCCCTGACTTGGAACCCTTCTTGGGGACCCTGAGAACTCATCCTAGCAACTACAGATCCAAAAGCCTCCTGCAGACTGGTCTCTGGGCACCCTGCTGTGGCTCGGCGAAGGGGGCTGACAGGGGACACAGGTGGCCTCAGGTTTCCAGAGTCCACTTTCCTTCCGCACCCCTTGCATCCTGTCAGCTTTCTGATCAGAGCCTGACTCTGGAGCATTCTCTCTGCCCTGGCCTCCGGGCCTACAACCTCCAGACCCCACTGGGCTCTCAGCGTAAACAGAAGCGAGGAGAATAATAAGGGTCGCAGGCCTTAGCAGGAGCTGGTGATTACAGGAGGCGGAGTACAAACAAGGCCTTCACAGAGTCAGGTCTGAGGGCGCCCTGCTCTGCTCTCCACATCCCCAGAACTTCCCAGGGCCCCCACTCTGCACCCCCAGCCCCTCAGGGGTGGGTCCTGCCTTTCTGCAAGCACCACGCCCCACAGATGGGTCACATCAGCTGTAGGACTTGGGCCCTGCTGGCATCCACATCCGCCACACAGTTTAGGGTGGCAGCGAGCTCAGCTGAAAGCCTGCAGTGCCATGTTGGGCTCCTTTGGGGTGCACCCTCCATTCTCTGAGCCTCAGTTTCCCCATCGGTCATGAGGGGGTGGGCCAGGTGATTTCCTAAGGCCATTCCTCCCCCACGCGACGGAGATGCTATGATTCAAGTAAAGAGGCCACCTTCACAGCTCCACCCAGTGTCTGCTCCCTGCCTGCAAGGTCACGGAGCCTTTGGACCGGGGACATGGGGCATGGGTGTGGCTGCCCTCACCCTGAGTATGTGGCTCCCGGACCAGAGGAAAACAAACTCTAGGGCTCAGAGAGGGGTGGTGAGCAAACACCACAGGGAGGGAAAAGCACCCGCTGTGAGTAACACCCAAGGAATCCTTCCTGGTGTAGTTCACCAAATCCCTGCTTGTCCTCAGAGAGCCCTGCGGTGGCCGAGGCCAGTGGTCCCTGGGGTACAAGGGCAGCCCCACACACCACAGACAAAGCAAGGCTCCCACCAGACTCTGGGAGAACCAGGGGACCATCCTTTCACCCCCTAAAAGGATGCCTCCTGTCTAGGCCGGCAGCCTCCTGCAACTGCTGTGATGATGCTGTGTGACTCTGGGTTGGGCTCTGGGTCTCTCTGTGTCTACCATGTCATTGGACAGGTTTGCTCATGGCTCCCTTCCAGCCCCACCTCTGGGCTAACGTCAGGCCTGTATCAGGAAGGGGTGCAGACTGTGGCCATAGAAGGCGGCACCTGGGCTCTGCTCCAGGGCAGCTTCCCACTTCAGCATTTGGGCAGACTGGCATCCCTCTGGGAAAGAGGCCCAGCTGCTAGCCCAGGAGAGGTCCCAAGGTGCCTGGGTTGCTGAAGAGGACTCGGTGTGCTGGAGGTTCAGCCAGCGGGGGTACACAAGCCCCCAGCGCTGCCCCTCCCCTCTGCCACTGTCTCTGGGTGAGCTGTGAGCCTCTGCTTCCAGGCCGAGGCCAGTCCCAGCTCCTGGCCTTCACAGAGGAGCTGCCACTGCCCCACAGCCCCCTTTGGCTCCCTGCAATCTGCAGGATCAAGGTCAAACTCTATGGCCCCTGGGAGCTGCCTCAGTACCTGCTCCCAGGTGTGGCTGAATGAAGTGTCCTCTCCCAGGAGACTCCTGACCGATCCCACCAAGTTGTGCAGAGACTCCAGGAAGACCCTGTTTCCTCACTCCTCTGTGTAGGGATCTAGACCCCTCCTCCAGGCAGTCTCCCCTGCCTGCCTCCTCCAGCACAAGGGAAGAGCTGTCCCTCCCATTTCCTACTGCCTTCACCTGCTGAGAGCCTCCACCTAGCACACACTGCTCTGTAGACTCCGTTGACCTCCGTTCAAGTCCAGGGCTGTGCTCACCCAGCACTCAAAGAGGCACTTGTGAATGCCAGCTCCTAGCCCAGTGCCGGAGCCCATTAAGTGTTCAACCCACTATGACTGATGGAATGAATGGTTCACCAGCAAACATACCTGTGGCTACCAGAGACAGAAGCAGTGGGGAAAACACATATTATGGTGTCAGGTAAAACTGGGCTGAATTTCAGCTCCACGGATAGCACTGTGACCCTGTGTATATTTCTAAACCTCTCCGAGCTTTGGGGCTTCTGTCATAGCTCGGTTGGTAAAGTATCCGCCTGCAATGTAGGAGATCCCGGTTTGATTTCTGGATCGGGAAGATCCACTGGAGAAGGGATAGGCTACCCACTCCAGTATTCTGGCCTGGAGAATTCCAGGCACTATACAGTCACAGGGTCGCAAAGAGTCAAACACGACTGAGCTTTGAGCTTCTTCATCTACAGGTGGGATAATCCGAGTGTCCCTGGGTTGTTGAGATGTTTGAGAATATTGCAGGTTGTGAACCCTGACCTGTCTCAGCAGAGCCTCTGGTTTTACAGACCAATGAACCGCTGCTCAGAGAGGGACGGTGACTTGTCCAAGGTCACACAGCAGGTCTGCAGCAGGACTGAGGCTTGAACTAAAACTTTGCTCGACGGGCTTGGGGGGGACAATGGCCCACCTTGCTGACCCAGAGGGTCCCCCACCTCGGGGAGGAACGACTAGTGGGCTGTGGACTGTATTTCCAGCTTCAGGTTGGGTGAGGGGTCAGTGCTGGCTGCAGAGGCTGGGGGTGGACAGGCCTGGACTGCTGGCAGTGAATTCCAAGGAGGGAAAGGAGTCTGTGCATTCCCAGCTGGCGCTGGAGACTGACATGCACGCCACATGGGGACCCTGGAATTCAAGCTCTGTGTGGCCACGGCCAGGCCCGCCATGAGCTGGGCTTGGCACTCAACGTCGTCGAAACCAGCCCCAAACTTGCCTTGTGCCATGTAGTCCTGGAAACGTGTTGACTGACAGCTGATGGTGTTCATGCTGTCAGTGTGAAGCCACAAACTCAGGGCTAGAGGGGCTGTCAACCCAGGTCCCTGCCTACAGAGCTCTCATCCACAGCTGTTTGGAACTGCCTCATGTGACACCCCAACCCCCGCTGTCCCCCTACAGCCTCTCTGAAATGACAATCCAACCACGTCTCTCCCTGTGTGCCCACAGCCCTGGGGATCAGCCCCATCACTCAGCCCCACCTGCTTGCGTACCGTCAATGCCGTGGAGCACTAACCTCATCCCAGGCACTGCAGCAAGGGTTTATGTGGATGACTTTATTGAATTCCTCACAACTCAGTGGGGTTAGTTCTATTATTATCCCTATTTTACAGATGAAGAAATGAGGCACAGAGAGATTAAGCCACGCTTCTAAAGTTACAAAGAGAGGAGTGTGAAGAGTCTGGAAAACCCCAATGCCAAGGCTCGGAGTCCATACCTTTCACCACATCTATGCCCTCTGCACTCATCCACCAAAGGTGTGCTGAGTACCTTTAATGAAGTGCCAGCCGGGGGGGCAGCTGTCATGGCCCTGACTAGACATTCTTCTGTGTCCAGCTGGGTTGGCTGTCATGACCCAGACCTGGCTCCACTTTGCCAGGCTGAGGGAAGCGGGCCAAGCCACTCCCAGGGGTGGGTAGGTCTGGGGGCTTGTGTACTCAGCTGAAGAGACCTTCAGCCCGCTGGGTCCTCTTCAACAGCCGTAGCACCTGCAGGGCCTCTCCTGGGTAAGGGGCTGGGAGAGCCCGTCTTCCAAAATGCTGAAATGGGGAGCTGCCTCGGAGCACAGCCTAGGTGCCACCCTCTGTGGCCACTGTCTATATCCCTTCCCGAGGTAGGCCTGACCTCAGCCCGGGAGCTAGGCTAGGGATTGCAACTCTGGGCCTCTGTTTTCCAGTCTGGCAAAGGGCATAGGACCTCTCAAGGGCTTTCTCAATGGCCTGATGGGGTGTGAAAGAGCTTACACACTGTAAAGAACTCTACAGTAACAGGTCATTGTAGCTACCGGAGCGGGTCACAGGGCGGAGGTCAGGAGGGCAGGCCTGGGGTCAGAGAAGGCTCCATAGCATCTGGCCCACAGAAGTGAGTTTGCCAAACAGAGAAGGGCAGGCAAGGGGCAATGAGGCAGAAGGCTCTGCAAATAAAACACAGAGCAGCCCCCAACCCCCTCTGCCCTTGTGGATTAGGCAAAGCACACAAACACCAGGTTTCCAAAGTGTGTAGGGACAGGGCTCAAAGGCAGACAGTGCACACCGGGACACCCCTGGACACCACTGCCTGCTGGGGGTGGGGCTGGCATCCCACCCTCACCGAAGCCACCGTCCCCAGATGCTTGAGATGAGCTGGATGCTGGCTCCACTGGGGCTTCTGCAGCCGGTGGAGAGGGCAACGTCTCTGCCTTGGACAGATGAGTCTCACAGGGCGATGCGGGACCTGCCTAAGGTCACTGGGTCTGTCAGTGACTGGCGGAGCCTGCATGTGAAGTCCGTTCTTCACTTATTCTAGGCAGTGCTGGCTTCATGGGCAGTTGCCTGGGGCCCAGGCTCAAAAGGACCCACTCATGGTTTAATGTTCTATGGCCACCATCGTGAAATCCTTAATAATTTTTGAGTGACAGGCTCCACAATTTTGTTCTGAACCAGGCCCTGCAAATTATTTAGCCAGACCTGATTCTAGGAGATTCTGGTGGACATGTTGGGAGAGGAAGTAGAGGGCCAATAAATGAACTTTTTTTCTTTAACTAGAGGATAATTACAAAATGGTGATGGTTTCTGCCATACGTCAACATGAATCAGCCACAAACTTTCATTTCTCTGGGACTTTGCAAGAGCCGGACCTTCTGCTTGGGCTTCTCTTTTCTCCTTTATATCAACCTAGCAAATTTCTCCCTGCCTTCCAATGCTCAGCTCACTTGTCAGCTCCTGGGGATTCTTCCCAGATCTCTTCCCTCACCAGAGAACATACCAGTCAGAACTCATGCCCCCTGTGCCATGGTCCCTTCTTGGAACACATCCCTCCCTGTGTATGCGTGTGAGTGCATCCCTGTGTGTATGTGGAGATACCATGTGTCCTGAGAACCTGTGTCTGTGTATCTGCGTAAAGAGTCAACACAGAAGTTTGTGAACGTGCCTCTATAAGCGTACGTGTGCAGCAAGTCTGTTTGTGCACATGTGTGTCTATAGTGTGCACGAGTGAGGTCTGTGTGTATACGCATGAGAGGGAGTGTGCCTCTGCAGGTTTCTGTATGTATCTGTGCACACACAACCACTCATGGCTGTGTGTGCACGCACATCTATAACCCCTTAGCATGTAGGGACAGGTTTACAAGCACACGTTGCCTGTGTAGAGTACACATGTACACGTGTTCATGGACACAGGTATGACTATGGGGTAGAAGACCCCTCTAGGACTTGTATGTGTATCTGTACTTTCAGATGAAAAACCTCATGTTCACGTGTAACTATAAATGGTCTTCTTTCTCAGGAAAATCTTAGTCCTCTCAGAGACATTCTGGATCATAACTTGGGCTACCTTCTCCAATATTTCCTAGATTCCAGCCTCCCCATACTCACATGAAACTCCAGTGTTAATCTCATCCTACATCATGGCAGCCTTCCTAACCTCATGCTTCCCACCAGCCAACTGAGGACACCCATGATCTCTTGATGCCCACCCACAAGAAAAGACCAGCAGAGAGGGGGCAAGGCCAGGGGCAGAATGAACCAGAGGTCAGGACGTGGCGCACTGGAGCCACACAGACCTGGAAGTGAACCCCATGGGGGCTCAGCCAGGAGTGCGGCCTTGGGCATGCTCCTTTCAGACCACAAACCTCAGTTTTCTCGCCTGTACAATGGGAAGGATAACAGCACCCACCTCACAGGGCTGTGATGAAGATGAAAAGAGTGAATAACTACACAGTACTTAGCACAGTGCCTGGCATACAGTTAAGTGCTCAGAATGTTAGAGGATATTATTATTATTTTCATGAGCTAAATGAGAAAACGGAGGCTTTCAAAAGCGAAGGGACAGGGCTACCCAACACTACACTGGGAGTTGGCAACTGGATAAAACCTGAAGTTCAAGTGCCAGACTAGGGTATATCCCTTCCCACAACCCTCCATTCTCTGGCTCCCTCTGAAAGGAGGATGCCAAGGAGAAGTGAAAATTAAGAAATAAACCCCTTCCCCTAATTCCTCAGTGATGACAGCCCAGCTCCCGCTTCTCTAGGCCCTGAAACAGCACCAGCCGCTTGGACTGAGTCCCACACCTGCAGACACCCAGGGTCAGGGCCCAGCTCATTCTGCTTACCTGCCAAGGTCTCTGCTGACCACGGGGACTGGAGGCTGCTAAGGGTGTCAGGAAAAGGCAGTCACAGGGGAAGGAAGCTGTAGCCCCAGCAGTCCAACCTGGCTGAGCAGAGCTGCTGCAGGTCCTGTGGAAGAGAGGAGAGGGTGCAGTGAGCTCCAAGCCTGAGCCTGAGGGCCCCGACCCTCTTCACCCACCTCTAGGTCCTGCCTGCCCAGGCCCCTCTGGCCATCTCCGAGAGTTGAGCAGGCCCACAGAAGTGGAGCCACCCTAGAAACTGGATAACTGGATGCTGTCCCCCTCCTCCACTCCAAGTAAAGGTCAGAGGTCCAGAACAGGCCCCAGCACCAAGGTCAGCTTCTCTGTACCCTGTCCTGCAGCTTCGGCCATGCTGGGACACCCACCACTGTGTTGCAGTCAGCCTAGCCCCCTGGAACCCCATCCTTTGGATAAACCGGGTACTCTGTCTGGGTCAGCCTAGCCCCCCTGGAACCCCATCCTTTGGATAAGCCGGGTACCCTGTCTGGGTCAGCCTAGCCCCCTGGAACCCCATCCTTTGGATAAGCCAGGTACTCTGTCTGGGTCAGCCTAGCCCCCTGGAACCCCATCCTTTGGATAAGCCGGGTACTCTGTCTGGAGCCCTTTCCCACATGTCTCTGTCTTTCAAAGCCCCACTCTGCTCAGAAGTTCCCATGGAGCCCTCACTGACCTGCTGCTCCTTTCTTTGTTCATCCTGCAGTGGCTTGGGTCCAGCTGACCATGTTCCCTGCCCTCCCCCCAGCCCCAGCTTTCTATTGGCCGGGTTCCCCTGTGAGCAGAGCTCCTGGTCATCAGGAATGAGGTCTAGTTTATGTCTGTCCTCTGAGGCTCACAAGGCCACAGCGACTGCTGGATGGATAAATGGAGGGATGGATGGATGGATGAGTGGGGCAGTGAAGACAGTCAGTAAATAAGTTGAACAAAATGGGCCATTTGACATATGCCCTAAAGTCCAGAAGCCTGCTGAGCTTTCCACGGGCCTCCTCATACCCTTGCCCCTGTTAGATTCCAGAACCCAGAGTTCAGGGTGGTGAGACCAAAGAGGCTTGGGGAGGTGGACTCCCTTCTCTGCCAATTCACATATGAGGAAACTGAGGTCCCGATAAGGGAAGGGTTCCCATTGCAGGGTTCCCAAGGTCCCATTGCAAGAAAGAGCCAGGCCAGAAATTAAGCCCAAATCTCCTTGTCTTGTCCACTGCCTGGAGGCAGCCACGGCAGTCCCTTCCACCTCCTGCATCCTCATGTGTCAGTTCATGCAGGCACCTAGCTTCCCTGATTGTTGGGGGATGAGGCTAGCTGTAGAAGGCGGACTCTGGGTAAAAGAGGGAGGGCAGTAGAAGGGCTGTGGGATAGGAAAAAGTGCAGTAATGAAGATCAAACTCAGAAAAGAGCCATCTGGTCTGATGGTCCTCCTTTCCCAGCCAGGAGGCCTGAGGCTAGAGGCAGGCCAGAGAGGGGACATTACAGGGAACCCTGGGGTCAGAGACACCTCTCCAGCCCACATTCAGCTGGGGGGCCTCTCCAAAACCCCCATTAACCACTTCACTGTCCTCCACAGAGGTCTTCTGGGCCTCCCAAACACGGGTTGGTGGGGCATGTCATGGGCACCACCTTGAACAGTTCGCATGCATCCCCTAGCCTGTGGTCTATCCTCAACCCAGCATTTTCAGCTTCACAGAAATGTGTGCATGTGGTCACCCAATGATGCATACTAGAATGTTCACAGCAGTGCTAGTCAAAACGGCCCAAGAATGAAAACTTCACAAATGGTCATCAACTGTAGAACGGATAAATCAGTGTATCCACACAATGAAATACAACACAGCAACAAAAACAAATAATCTGCAACTATATCCAACAATACAGGTAAGTATTATGAACATAATGTTGACCAAAAAAGCCAGATACAATGGATAATATACTTGTGTATTCAGTCACTTCAGTCCTGTCTGACTCTTTGCAACCCTGTGGACTATATAGTCCTCCAGGCTCCTCTGTCCATGGGATTTTCCTGGCAAGAACACTGGAATGGGTTGCCATGACCTCCTCCAGGAGATCTTCCTGACCCAGGGATCGAACCTATGTCTCCCATGTCTCCTGCTTTCTTTCCCACTACACTAATAGGGAAGCACCGAGAATATACTTAAGGAGTCCACTTATTTAAAGATCACCTGATGCGAAGAGCCGACTCATTGGAAAAGACGCTGATGTTGGGAAAAATTGAAGGCAAAAGGAGAAGGGGATGACAGAGGATGAGATAGTTAGATAACATCACCGATGCAATGGACAAGAATCTGAGCAAACTCTGGGACATTGTGTAGGACAGAGGAGCCTGGCATGCTGCAGTCCATGGGGTAGCAGAGTGAGACATGACTTAGTGACTGAACAACAGCAACAAGAATAGGCAAAACTACTCTAGCCTGGGGTAGACTAAATCCATATGGCCAGATTCTCTGCAGCTGCTCCTATCAAAAGGCGAAGTCCAGGGACTTCCCTGGTGGCCTGGTGGCTAAGATTCTGCAACCCCAATGCAGGGAGCCTGGGTTCAACCCTGGGTCAGGAAACTAGACCCCACGTGCTGCAACCAAGGGATCCCATATACCCCAATGAAAATCGAAGATCCCGTGTACCACCACTAAGACCTCGTGCAGCCAAATAAATAAGTAAAAATAAATATTTTTTAAAAAGGGTGGAGCCTATCCTCTATCCCTGAATCCAGGCTGACCACGAGACTTGTTTTGACCAAGAGGACTTGGTGAAAGTAGTATTTTGTGACTTACAGAAACTAGGTCTCAAGAAATCCTGCTATTTCTGGTTTGGGCCCTCTTGGAATGTGGCCTGGCCAGGGAAGGAAGCCAGTCTACCCTACTGGGGGATGGAGGAGAACTGAGGCTGCCCAGCCAATAGCCAGCACAACCTGCCAGATGTGACTGAGGCCATCTTTGACCATCCTGTCCAGCCGGCCTTTCGGGTGACTGGAGTCACATAAGCCCAAGGGAAACTGGCAAAGGGACTGCTCAGGCAAACCACAGAATTACGAGACATAATAAATGGCAGTTGTTTAAGCCACTAAGTTTCGGGGTGGTTTTGGGGGCAGTAATAGATAACTTATAGTATACTGTTGATATTGTAAGGATAATGTAGTCATTATCCTTGCGGGGGAGCAATGACTGGAAGGGGGTATGTTGGGGGGCTTCTAGGGGATCTGGAATGTTCTGTTTCTTGATCTATATGTTGGTCACATGAGGGTATTCATTTTGTGAGAATTTGTTGAGCTATGCTTAGCATATACACACTGTTTCAGCATGGATGTAATACTTCAGCTGAAGCTAAAAACAAACAAACCTTCCATGGCTTTCTGCCCAGGCAGCCAAGATCCAGCCCCGCCCTGGCCTGCTGGCCTCACCTCACTCTCCTCTGCACATTCACAGTGCCACCTTACACCTCTGTGCTGGGGAGGCCCCTCCCTTCCTGCCCAGCTTCAAGCTTGAGGGCAGGAAGCACCTCCTCCTGGAAGCCTTCCCTGACTGCCCTTGGCCTTGCCCAAGTATCCATATTCATACAACTATCTCTCTGGAGCTGGAATTTCCTGAGCACAGATTTAAGTCTGTCCCTTCAGTCTCCCCAGCTCTTGGAACTCTCCAAGTGGGAGCCCTGTAGGGTTAGGGGGCACCCCTTTTCCTATTTATTCCCCTAGGGTCACAACCTCCACAGTGGAGCTGTGATGATCAGCCAGGCTTTGGGGATGAAGGGGAACAGGGAGAACTGGTGATCACAAGAAGGGTCATATGTCACCATCTCCTGGGAACCCAGTTTCTCCCAGGTAGACCAAGGGCAAGGCTAAATTTGGGGGTACAAAGAGGGTTTACAAAGAGGGGGAGGACTTAAGGAGCCACCCATTTGTAGCCAGGTGGTGACACCTGTGAAAGGGTACTACTCCTTCCCTCTTAATTATCTAGTGAAATAAAGTGCACAGCAGGGCCGACGGGCAGTCAGCACTGCATCTCTGCCAAAACAGTGGAGAGTGGTAATGTCAGACACATGGGCATCAGCTCTGCTAAAATTCTTCCATACACTGACTCCGTGACTGTGACTCAGGTGGGCACCAGGGCCTCGGTCCTAGATGCCCCTCTCTGGGCCTCCTATTCCATCTCTGCAGTTCCAGCTTTGTCCTCAATGGATGTGTGGCCCTGGGGTAGCCCCCTCCAACCTCAGCCCCCTCCACTCTTATCCCAGAGATCGGCTTAGTCAACAGTCTCTGATGAGTCACATTTTTCTTTCCTGTGGGAGGGCTGGCCCCTGAAAGGCCAGGGAATCTTTCTGCCTCCTCAGAGTCCCTGCCACAAGCAGGTGGGTGTGGCCACTGCAGGCCATCGATGGCAGGCCACTGCACCCTATCACCCACCTGCCCCTGGGAAGGGGGTGCTCAGGCCTGGAGGGGAGAGTCCATCTCCACCCTCATGCTTTCCCTGGTACCCAGATTCTTTCACTAAGAAAGGAAGCTCCTTGCCCAACAAGGAGGCTCAGAGAAGCCAGAGCGTTCACGATGGGAGATGGAGACCCGGCTATTTGCCGGTCAGCTTCGGTCTGTCCTGTGGCAGAGGTAACTTGGTGTGAGGAGCCTGTGAGGGCAGCTGGCTGGGTCCAGACTAATGACAGAAGGAGCTCTGGACTGGGGCACACCTTCCCCAAGCAGGTGTGCCGTCTCAGAGTGGTGAGGGCCCTGTCCACAGAGGCGTGCAAGCCGATGCAGTGGCCAAGTGGTGCTGTGAGCGCACAGGAAGCGTCGGAACTGGAGCTGAACTCTGTATTTCCCAAACTCCTCTGATGATAAGAATCACCGGGGCTGCTCGTGAAACCCACAGCCTCCCAGGCCTCTCCCCTGAGAATGGAAGTCTGTGGGTCTGGAACGCAGCCCAGAAATTTAAATTTTTAACAAGCCCTCCCAGGTGATCCTGCGCATCTGTAAAGTTTGAGGGGAACACCGGCAGATGACCTTCCAGGTCCCTTTGGGCCTTGAGATGAGTGATTCTGAGCCCCACACTCCACACCTCCCCTACCCTATCTGGAAGATGCGGCTGGCAGGAGACTAACTGCATCATTAAAATAAAAATGATTTAACAGCTTTAGGAGGGGCAGAGATGTCAGGGGGAGGGCGGTTCTAGCCCACGGTGGTACCGGCAGCCGCTCCCTCCTTGTGCCCCTCGGCCCCCCAGAGTTATCCAGAAAAGCTCAGCATTGGGGAGGGGGTGAGTTGACAGCTGTTCAGCTGCTGCTCAGCGAGACCCGGAAAAGCAATTATCTTGCTCTTAGCAGAAAGGCACTGGCTTTTACCCGCCCCCTCCCTCCCACCTTCACACACACATACACACACACACACACACACACACACAGACATACACACACACACACACACACCCACTCGCCCAGGCCGAGACGCTGCTGGCTGGCTCTGAACCCACCTCCCCCATAACCCCACCAGCCCCCAGATTCCTCTGACTCTCAAACCTCCATCCTCAGAGCACATTTCCAACACTTAAATCATTTAGCCCGCTAAACCGGAGACGGCGAAATGGGTGCTATTTCTTAAAAACATACAGAGAGCGTATTAAATTATTGATAGCCATTAAACAGGGGGAAAAATTAAACAGCTCTCAGCTCTTATCAATCATTCATGCAGTTTCCACTGGGGTGTTTTCTGGAGAGTGATCACACGGGCAGCCCAGGGAGCCGACTCCTGCTGGCAAGGAAGGCTCTGGCTGCGTGGAAGCGGGGAGGGGGCCGCTGCAGCCCCCAGCTACTACTCAGGCAGGCAGAGGCTGAGAAGGGGTTCTGGTGGGGGGTGGGGAGCAGTCAGCCTCTCACTTGACTGCCCCCCACCATTTTCACCACGTTATTAACAAAAGGACACTCTGATACCGCTCTCAGGAACCCCCTTCATTAAATCCAGCCTGCTCTTATTGAGCATCTAGTATGCATCAGGCATGCAAGGTGCACAGATAAATCAGCCTCAAAGCACTCACGCAAAGGTGGGAGGGAGCCCTTTGAAGGAAAACGTGGTCACGCTACGTTGTGATAGGAGCTGCTGTGGAGGTCAACTCCGAGGGTGGCCCCAAGGGAAAGGGAACCACTTTGGCTGCAGTGGGGTCGTTAAGGAAGGCTTTGCCACCGAAGTCATTCCTGGGTAAATTCTCACCCAGAGCACAAACCTGGGAAGGGCATCCCAGGAAAGCTGGACAGCCCCGGCAGAGGTCCGCAGCCTCGCTGAGCCTAAGTTGAGCATTCCATCCTGTCAACAGCCCCGCAGGTACTGGCCATGTGGGCTCAGGGGCTTGGCCACAGTGTGTGGAGCAGGGAGCCGGCCGTCACCTCAGCCTCTCTTCCAGGCCCTGGTCAAATCCAGGCCAGGCCAGGGGAGTGATGCATGAGGCCAGGCCCCCACTGAGCGCTGACGCTGACGGGCAGGAGGTTGGGGTTCACCCCAGCTGCCCGGGGCAGCGGCACCTCCACCCTCGCACAGCAGATCCATTTCCTGGCTCTGACTCAGGACACCTAAGCCAGCGCGTGACGCAGGCCACGGAGGCTGCAGGGCCGGGGCAGCGCTGCTCTCCCAGCCTCAGACAGGCCTGGCAGAGCTGTCCTCGGGCTCCCTCCTGTCGCTGAGCTGTGCCAAGGACCAGGGCACCAGGGCTGTGGGAGCCAGCGGACACTCGATACCGCCCCACCTCTCCGCTCAGGGACCGTCCACAACCAGGGGCCATCTGAGGCTCTGAGGCCAGGCCAGGCTGCCGGCTGCTGCAGGGAACAAAGAGGCCAGGCCCACGCCCGCCAGGACCCTGCAGTCCCAGCCCCCCCGGAGAGCACGGCATTCTTGAACGCCTTTCAGGAGCTCTCCTTGCTCAGGAGCCCAAGCTGGGAGCTGGGAGGAGGCCCTGCCAAGTGTTGATAGCACCCTCTCCAGAGAAAGCTGCTGTCGCGGGGAAACATTCTGGGGAGAGTGGCTGTTTACCACCAACGCCTGGGACTGTCAAGAAATAATCAGAAGAAACTGAATGTGCAAAGTTGAAAAGACATGTAATGGAAGCCCCCTCCCCAAGCCTGGGACTTTTCAACCTGGAGGACCAGGCTGCTGTATATTTTGCCTGGTTTGGGGAAATATTCTTAAATTTGCATCAGGGTGGAGGAGGATGTGGGAGGTGATATACATACAGTCAGCTAAGGACTGGGAGACCACGGCCCGAGCACCATCATCAGCCTTGGCCTCTCTGGGCCTCAGTTTGTGCACGTGCAGAGTGACAGATACCCATTCGACCTTCAGGAAGACCATGTGGTCTGAGGGGACAGGGTTAGCCTCCAGGCTATCTCTCCAGTCTGTCAGGAACATGCAGTTCCTTAAGACGACCTGAACATGCCACATGCTCACCTGAAGACTCGGAACAACGGGGCTCAGCGAGTCTGAAAATGTCAGCACAGACCCGTACATCTGTCAGCAGCACGCGGCTCTGCCGGGTCCCTGCCACCCCACCTGGAGTGCTGCACGTGATCTGTTCCCTCTCATCCACCACCACACCTGTGTAGGGCTTGGGCCTGAGTGGGCACAGAGCAGGCTGTCAAGGGAGGTTTGCTGACCGGCAGAATCAAGACTCATATGGGCAAGTAACCCCCCCCAAATTCCAATCATAACATCTATCCCTATTCAGGCAGCAGCCCTGACTCCCCACTGCCAGCACCTCCCACTGCCAAACCCCCAAGTCTAAGTCCTTCACCTGGGAGTTGTGTCTGAACTTCCAGATGTTTCTTACAGCCTCTTTGCTCCAGCCAGAGAAGAACGACTCAATCTCCCCTGTCCATTCATGCTCTGGGGCCTTTGCACATATTATTTTCTTTCCTACAGCCAAGTCCTACTCCAGGTCAAGCTCTATGTCCCCCTTTGTAACTGTTGTCACACTTTTCACATTACACCAGACTGGTTTCTGTTTGCATCGGCTCTGCACTCAGCGTGGAGCACCATGAATGCAAACAGGGCTCCTTCCATCAGCACCTCGCCCAGGGGGTCAGAGAGGGGCCTCTAACTTCACTACAGTTCAACAAGCACCCCAGCCCCCAGCCTGTAGGTCAGAATCAGTTCCTCCTAAGGGCTAACCAGCATCACTACAGCTGTAATTGTAAAAGCCATTCCCTGGATAGTGGGGGAGATGTCCTCCGCCAAGTGTAAATGAGACTGTACTCTTGGAGCTCCCAGAGCCAAGGGAAGGGGCAGGCTTGGGAATTTCCAGGCAAAGGCCAGCAGAAATTGGCCACAAATGAATCATTAACTCTCGAGTCGAGAGCTCCGAGTGGCCGGTGCCAAGGTCTCGGGCTCTGGCCTGTGTGGGCCACTTGGCCTCTCTTGGCTCAGGCCTGAGGGTGGCCCCCCCTCCCTGGCCATCTGCTTCACCCCATGGCCACTGGTCACTGACAGGCGAGGCCATCTGGACCAGAGCGGCCCAGATGTCTTATGGGAGAGGGCACGCCTTTCCCCAGGAATGACTCCAAAGCTTTGCCACACACGTCTGTCCTTCTGAAGTGCTGTCCCTTCAGTGAGCTAAGTCCCCTCCTCCTTTAAGGTCTGGCTCCAGTCTGGCCTGCCTCCTCTCTGCCCTGCCTATCTGGGCCCACCTTGGCCCACCACCTCTGAGCGCCTGTTGCCTTGGCTGTGCCTGCCCACCCTGCCCTGGGTGCAGGGGCTCATTCCTTCTGCACAATGGGGACTTGGCCCCTCTCCTGGACCCCGTCAGCCAGTTTGAGGCAGAACACAGGTCAGGAAGCCCACGTGTGATGGGGTTGCCCATGGGCTCAGTCTGCAGCTAGCAGGGTGAGCGCCTGGCTGGCCGTGGGGTCTTCGGTCCTCACCTGACTCAGGGACAACGTCAAGTCCTGCTCCAGGCCTCTTTTCAGGGCTTCTGGCAGCGAGGGTGCAGTTCAGGCAGGTCTAGACATGTCTGCCGCACTCCCACTGGAGAGCCAGGGAGTTGTGGGGGGCCTGGCACCCTGATTCCCAGGAGGCAGCAGAGGTCAGCACTGACCACCTTCCACCTTAGGGCACCATCCTGCAGGCTAGGGTGCAGTTTCATCACAGCCCCTGCAAACTGCCCTAAAGAGGCACCCTAACTCTTCTTGGGTAGGGACTGATGGAGACAAAGTCTCGAAACACAGATTCTATTGTAATATGATGCCAATACATCATTCACCTCTGTTTCTGAACTTAGTGTCCACCTGCCTGGCAATAAAGCTGGCAAAAATAAGAACAAATACTGCTGACTCGAGCGTTTACTTTGTGTTAAGCTCTGTGCTGAGCTCGACACACATTTTTCATGAGTCCTTCCATCCCACCACAAGGTACCTACTATTAATATTAATATGACTGCTTGAAAGAGGAGCAGTCCACGGTTCCTAGAGATGTGGATGAAGATGGGGTAATGTGCCCATGTCCCAAGGCTGGAGTGTGGCAGCTGGGGATTTAGATGGAACATCTGACCTGGATCCCCACGCAGCACCTAACCCCAAGGACCCTGAGCCCCTTGTCTTGCGCTCAGAGATGGAAGACGCCATGGTGCCCTGTGGTCACCACCCCACTCTCTTCACAAAGTCCTTTTCTCATCTGATCCTAAAAGTAGCCCTATGAGATGGCCAGTGAGGGTTATTATTACCATTATGTGTGTGTGTGTGTGTGTGTGTGACAGTCGCTCAGTCATGTCCAACTCTGTGTGACCCCATGGACTATAGCCTGCCAGGCTCCTCTGTCCTTGGGAGTGAGTAGCCATTCCCTTCTCCAGGGGATCTTCCCGACCCAGGGACTGAACCCAGGCTTCCTGCACTGTAGGCAGATTCTTTACCATCTGAGCCACCAGAGATGGGGAAACTGAGGCTTCACGGGGCAAGGCCTTGACTTATTATCAGCTTTTACAGCCCTTTAATCCTCACAGCAACCCCACTAGGTGGCTGCTGTTAAAGCCACTTTGCAAATGGGAAAATGCTGAGGATGAGAGAGGCAGAGGGAGAGTGTCCCACATGCTGGGGACGGAGCCTGGGCTTATGCCCTGATCTGCTTGACCCATGGCATAGGGCTGTCCCCAAGGCTTGGGCCAGAGTAAGTGTAGGCTTGTGAGCATGGTGGAGAGAGGTGACTGAGGAGCAGGACGTGGGGGCCTGGGGATGCGGGCTGTGTCCCTCCCTCCCAGCCTCACACTGCAGGGATGGCAGAAAGACGAGTTGCTCTGAGAAAGATCCCACCTCCATTTCCCCACAGGAGTCCTGGGTGGAGGCACTCTGGACTTGTTTACCATGGTGGAGTCTTACTGATGAGTCCAGTGATCAGGCTGAGACATCTCCGCCAGCCACACGGGTCACCGTCTGCAGGTGTTAAGGGTGGATGGCATCCATCCGAGGAAAACAGGATGAGGTAGTAGCTGCAAGTCCATAGGCATGCCCAATCACACCCTGACACAAGCCACACACGTGCGTGTACACTTCCCTTACTAGTGTCTGCAGGCTCCTGGGCACACGTGCTCACCGGTGTACACACTCATACCCAGGACAGCACACAGCTGCGCTCGGGGCACCTGGGGGGCCCGAGCAGGGGCATGGACAGCTCTGACGCACGGGCAGGGCCCCTGCAGCTCTGGGGCCCAGGAGAGCGGGTGCGGGGAGCAGGTGGGCAGGTGGCCATCTGCAGAACCATGCAGGAACTCGTGGCAGCCGCTGTGCTCATGGGGTTGGGCCTGTCCAGAGTAGGCCCATAAATCAGGAAGCAGCCTGCCGCCAGCGCTAAATCACTACCTCTAGGACATGGTGCTTAGAACAGAGAAGCAGCTGGCATCAGGCCCAGGCCCACCGTTGGGGTGGGGGCTGGAGGGGACATGGTATGTGGCACCCCCTCCACCCTGTGCCGCTGCCCCCTCCTGCCCTGTGTCTGCCCGCCTTGTCCTAAGGGCAGGGGCTAATTCCTCCCGCAGTCAGACCTTCTCTCCCACTCGATTCCTGCCTCCCCCTGGCCTTTCCTCCCATTCTACCTTTCTTCCTCTGCTCCTGGCCCCAGACTCCTGAGTTCACCCCCTAGGTTGAGTGCTGCCCTCCCACTCCGAGGGCAGCACTGAAGGCTTCTCCCAGTGTCTAATGCCTTAGGACCTCAGAGGGCTGGGGTTGGGGGCTGTGGAGAGTCCACTTCTGGGCAGGAACACGGGGGTGCCATCACCAAACCTGGGCTGTGAGCCCAGGGGCACTCCCAGCTGTACTCCCCAGAGTTACCTCCTTCTTCCTGGCCTCGAGCGCTCCACTTTCCAATCTGTAAAGTGAGGACTGACTGGGGAGAGACCTCCTGGGGCTGCCTGCCCTGAGGATCTGAAGCCCAGGGAAAAGAGCCTCCGTGGATGCTGATTAATTATGATTATTAATAACACAACCATCTGTATCTAGTGGTGGAGTGAGGATGATTAAAACTGGGCTCCAGGCTCCAGCCGCAGAATACATGGGTTTACAGGTGGGCTAGGGTGTCACCCCCTAGGCCTGCAAGCAGATCCCTGGTGGTTATATATTGGGGAGGGGCTGTTTATACTGCACTGCACGGACGGATACAAAGAGGAGCGACATACAGGAAGGCAGACAGACAGACGGTGGGGAGCTGGCTCATCAGCTGATGAACAGTAGACAATTACCTTGTGCCAAGGCTCTGGGCAGGACTCTCTCTGCCTACCACTAGGACAGACCACTTGGTCTTTCCATCTCTCCTCAACCTTCGCCTTAGCCTGCAGCAGAGCCAAGAGGACTCGACGATTCCTCAGTGCTCAGCACAGCGGGGGAGCCCGTGCACTGCCCAAAGGGGTGAGCATGGCCAGCTCACCCTCGAGAAACTCACCTTGAGCCAGGCACTGCTAACCCATTAATTGTCACAACAGCCCCATGTGATATTTACGCCCATTTCCTAGATGAGAAAACTGAGGCACAAAGAAAATGAGTGTTAGTCACTCAGTTGTGTCCGACTCTGTGACCCATGAACTGGAGCCTGCCAGGCTACTCTGTCCATGGAATTCTCCAGGCAAGAATACTGAAGTGAGTTGCCATTTCCTTCTCCAGGATATCTTTCTGACCCAGGGATCAAACCCAGGTCTCCCACATTGCAGGCAGATTCTTTACCACCTGAGCCACTGTGGAAGCCAAAGAGATAAAGGAATTTGCCAAAAGGCATATGGCCAGGAAGCGGCTGAAATGCAAAGGAGACCATTTGGCTTCAGAGGTCTCATCTACCCGGGTACAAAGATTCCAAATGAATGAATGAATGGATAACATTTAAACAGCAGGATACATAAAGATTTTTTTTGCTAGTTCATCTGATAGTTCATCTGCTTTAAACTATCTCTGTGAGTGGAAGGCAAAATGGCCAGAAAATACATGTCATGGGTTCAGGCTAGGTCTCCAAATTATAGGCTGTGTGACTGCAAACAAGTCACTTGCTAACTCTGGGCCTCAATTTCCTCACCTGTAAAGTGGTGGTAAGTGGGGCTGCCTCATCTACTGGCCAGCTATGAAGGAAACGGTAGAGAGTTCTGAGGGTGATGATGGGACATGATCGTAATGTTGGAATACACAGCAGCCAGGATTCCAAACCAGAAACCTGTACACATGTTCTGTTAGGAACCCCAAGAACAATGGACAAGGGATCCGAAACCTTGGCAGCACATGATCTCTGGGTCTGGTCAAGGCCCTCCTGGGCACATACCCTGTGCACAGCCCTGGGCTGGCCATGATGGGGTGGGGGTGTGGGAGGCACACAGGCACACATCACGGTCGTGTCTGGTCATCACCCTCAGAACTCTCTACCGTTGCCTTCATAGCTGGCCAGTAGATGAGGCAGCCCCACTTACCACCACTTTACAGGTGAGGAAATCGAGGCCCAGAGTTAGCAAGCGACTTGCTTGCAGGTACACAGCCTGTATATAATTCAGAGACCTAGCCTGAACCCATGACACATATTTTCTGGCCATTGTGGCTTCCACTCACAGAGGTAGTTTAAAGCAGATGGACTGTCAGATGAACTATCACACAAGACCTAGAGTAACTGAGATCTCTGTGAGGGGAGGGGCCGCAATACCTGCTGGGGCTTGTCTACACCTGGCGGAGGTAAGGCCTGGATCCCAGGAGAGGAGGACTGTGTTGTGGAGTTAGTGGTCACCTCCAAACACTGTGCCGTCGCAAGAGATCTCATCCAAAGTTCTCCAGCACCCTGCCACTCCTCTACGAGGAGACAGAAGGGTAACGGAGATAAAAAGTTCACACAGGTGAACAGGAAGGAAAAGGGACCCCCTGGGTGCAGACCCGCCCCCGGCCCCACGTTTCCTAATGTCTTTCTGGCTTCTGTCATGTCCTTCTGCCGTCTAGCCTTCCATTCGCTTAATATTTGTCTTGAAATCTACTCACAGATTTTGCAAAAATACATTTCTTAAAAAAAAAAAAAAACTTTGTAAGATTACTGTAAGTATGAAATTAGCCTCACTCACCACAAACAGAAGTTAAACAGAAAAACAAACGCAGAGAGAGGAAACACTGGCATTACTTTGCTGCCTGCCTGCTAGAGTCTGCGAGCCTCACCAGCTCTCTCTGTGGGGGAGAGAGAGAGAGAGCAGCAAGGGGCCTGGGACTTGGCGGCTGCCCTCCACACGGCCAGGGGGACTGGACAGGGCCGGGGGCTGAGGGGTTTTCTCTAGCTGTGATGAATGTCGCAGCTGAATCCTGACGGTCACCAGTGGGTACGTCTGAGGAGCAGCAGCACCAGCTCTCAGAGGTGGTGGGTGATATGTCTCTGTGACACAGATAAGGACACAAGAGGCTCCGAGAGGTGAGCCCACCAGCCTGAGGTCACACAGCAGTGAGTGGCCGAGCCAGGCCTCCCGGCTGAGCACAAGAGTCTTCCCCTTCTGCCGCCACCGCGGCCTCAGTGCACGCGTGGAGTCACTTAGGCAGAGCGGAGTCGGCCTGGCCCGCGGCTGGCTCAGTAACGGCTTTTACACCTGAGGTTAACAACAGTGATTTAAGAGGTGATTTGTCTTAATTTTCGGGGAATCAGTTTTTCGGGGAGGAGATAACTAACACGTCGGGCTCGGGAAGCTAGTCTTTTTAGAAAATATTTATAGCATTTCAAGACAGTTTGGTGGCAAACGGATACAGCATCTGCTATTTTCCTCACTTTCTACCACAGCTCTAAAACCCGGAGCAGTTACAACACACACACACAACACAACAACAGCAACCACATCAATGCTGATAGGAAATCAAAACCCATCTCTTCTTTGAGAAATAAACACAAAACCGGAGTGATTTCAGAACTGCTCCCCACCTTGGGTCAAAGCCCCAGCGTGCCTCCACTGACACTGAGAAAGCCATGGCCAGTGGGTTGGCCCCCAAGGCCACGGCGGGGTTCACTGCTTCCACACTTAGGTTTGGCAGGGCTCCCAGGCCCGGGATTGTGGCTCTCACAGGAAGCCCCAACAGCAGAATTGCCCGCCCCTGAAATGTGGATTCTGGTTGCAAACTGGAGAGGGCCAGGGAGAGGGCAGCCACCAGAAACTGAAGATCTTCCATGAGCAAGGGCTGAGCTGAGGCCTCCGCATGGTCCCGCAGCAGTTATTCATCCCTCTGAGGTCAGTGATGTTTATCACTCCCATTTGGCAGACGGCAAAACCGAGGCTTTAAAAAGTCTAGAAAGCTTCCTGCAGGCACAACCGCTGGTGTGGTAAGCTGGGCCCTTTGACCCTCCATAGGCGCCCGGGCGTTCCGGCTCCCGGTGGCCTCTATCCCACACTCATCTGCTCCCCAGGTCCCTGTAAAGTGTTTCCACAGTGCAGCCGCCAGACTTTGCTCACACCACGACCCTAATACCAAACCTCTGCAATCAAAGCTGGAGGCATTGTTGCTATAGGAGCCCGAGGACCTCCTGCTCCATCCTGGTGTCTCAGATGGGAATTCCGAGGCCCAGAGATGGGAGGGAAGGGGGCATGTTTGGGGTCACACAGCTGACCGATGACGAAACGAAGGGGAACCGAGTTTGCTGTTAGAAATCCTAAGCATGTTGCTACTTCCACTGTCCTGGACATCCTGATCCAGATACATGGGGGGCCGCTGCTACTTCACAATAAGAAGTCAATCCAGTTGGGCACGAGGCATGGTAGTGACACCCAGGGCTCAGTCAAAGGCAAAGGTATGCCAATATGCCCCAGAAGGGTGCCTTCTGGCCCGTCCAGCCCAGGCTTTGGGGCTGAGCCTTCAGGCCTCTCTGCACTGAGTGCAGGAGCTGCCCACCCCCACCCAAACCAGTCAGCCGGAAGGGCTTTGTCCATGAGGCACTGAGATGAAACCCCAGGCCAGGCCTCAAGGGAGCACCCGCCCACACAGCCTGGCTCGAGACTGGCAGAGAGCTCCTGGGGAGGAGAGCTGTGCCAGCCTGGGGCCTGGGGTGCCCCCTCGCCCAAGTGACCCTCTCCACTTGAGCTTGGATAGTCGCCTGTGCATTGTCTAGAAGAGCTTTCCCCCTGCCCCAGGTCCTCCTCTCCCTCCACTCTCCGGGCACCAGCCCCTTCTGACCAACTGCCCTCGCCTCCCCACAGTCCAGCCATCAAATCCCAAAGTCAAGGAGCCATCCCTGATTCTGAGGCTCCTTCTCAGAACCATCTGCCACCTCCATGGGTTCACCTTTCCTGCGCTCTAATCTGCCCACCGCTCACCAGCTCCTTTGCCTGGGTGAGGGCAACAGCCCCTCGCTGACTTCCCATTCTCACTTCCTTCCTGCTTTTCCCTATAGCTGTCAAGCAAATCTTTTCCTGTTTTTAGTACTCTCCAAGGCTTTCCCATGGACCGCATACCCTGCTCATCTGGCCCCTGCCCATTTTACCAAGTATACTGCTTACCCTCCAGCCACTTTTCCCTGCCCCAGGGCCTGTGCACCCGTTTTCCCCTCTAACCACCTCCTCTCTCCACTGTGACTGGCTCTGTTTTCTTTGTTTCTCAGGGGTTCCTTTCTAATTGCTCTTGTTTAAATATGTGCCCCCTTCCCTCACCCCATGTGTGCGTACATGCTAAATCACTTCAGTCATGTCCGACTCTTTGTGACCCCATGGCCTGCCAGGCTCCTCTGTCCATGGGATTCTCCAGGAAAGAATATTGGATTGGGTTGCCATGCCCTCCCCCAGGGGATCTTCCTGACCCAGGGATTGAACCCGTGTCCTGCACTGGTAGGCAGGCTCTTTACCACTAGCGCCACCCGGGAAGCCCACCTCCCTCACCTCAATCACTCCTTAACACATCACTCTGTATTACTCCTCTACTGCACATTGTAAGCAGATTATTGTTTATGCAAGTGCTTGTTTATTATCTGTCTCTGGCCCCGACCCTGACGATGTTAGCTCCAGGAGAGTCAGTACCATATCAGCTTGGCTCCTTGTTCTATATCCAGTGGCCAGAAGAATGTCTGGCACAAAATCAATGCTGAGTGTTTGCTGAGTGAATGAATGACCAGCCACGACCTTGTTAAGCTCACGTTCAACTCCCACCAGCCAGGTGGGGAACGATCCCACTTCAAGGATGAGGGCGTGGATGAGATGCTGAGAGCTGTCACACCCGTCAGAGCACACCAAGGCGACAGTGGCAGCACGTTCCTTTGGGGCCAGGCCTCCTGACGCCCAGACTGGGGAAGGGACAAGGATTAGGGACTAAGAACCCACGGAACAAAGCATGAAACTGTGTGGCTCCAGTATCTCTCTTGTAACATGAAATGTCGCCTCTCTGCAAACCACATCCTGCCCCCTTGTGAGCTGGTCTTGGCCTCAGCTCCTGGCTGTGGGCAGCCTCCCTGAGACTCCCCCACTCGGCTCAGTCTCTTGGTGGACCCTAGAATTCACTGGCCCAGCCCTGAGGCTGGTGGGAGGGAGGGCAGAGGGGCAAAGAAGGCCCCTTCTGCTGGGTGGGGCAGGAGGAGGGGGCTGAGCCAAATGCAGGTCACGCTGCTGCACCCACAGCCCTCCCAAGGCTAAAAATAACCCTGTTTACACGCTTCCAGAACTGGGATTTCTGCCTCCCTGTCAGGAGGGGTTCAGGACTCTACTAGGTCCACGCTTCCCAACGTACGTCTTACATTCGGGCTGGGTAATGCTGGCCCAGCACACGCAAGGAGCGGAGCTTTTCTGGGTTTAATTCCCTGGGTTGTTTTAGGTTGGGGGGAATAAAGAAGCTGCACAAGCTGATTCCATCAGGAGAGTGCTTACTGTTGGCAGACAATCCCTCTTCCCAGGGCTTGGAGACACAGCTAACACAGGAGCCAAAGAGAAGGTGGCCAGATCCTGAGCCATGTGGGGGTCCAGTCAGTTCCTCCCAAAGCTTTGGGGCCATGGTGCCATGGGGGAGCCTGGGAGCTGACTGTTGGTGGTCTAACTTGCTGTGTGACCTGGAGCGGGTCACCTCCCCTCTCTGGTCCTCAGTGACCTCTGTATGTTGTGGCAACTGGGGGTCAGTACTTGACACCTTCCTGGTTCCTCATGTCATGTCCTCAGAGTGGGGAGGGCTGACGGTACATCTTCAGAGTGTGTGTGTATGTGTGTGTGTGTCTTTGGGAGGAGGGGACGGTGCTGGCCCCTGGGGCCCCCTGGTTTGTCTTCACGCAGGATGACAGGGCACACCTGCCAAGAAGGCTATCACCTGGCCACCCTCCCTCCCTGCCCTGGTGTACTCAGATGGACTTTGGCACTGGAGGGGCAGGTGCCAGTCACCTGCCTAGAGGCAGCCTCTCCCTCTGGACAAACAGGCCCTTCTCTGACTCCCCAGCTCCCATGAATGTGGTCATGCCAGAAAGAAACACACAGGCTGTCAGAGGGCTGGCACACTGCGCTGTCACCTTTCTCGGGCAGGGAGAGCCCAGCAAGCACTGATGACTCCCCCTCACCCTCAAACACCCACCAGGATAAGGACCTCAGGCCTCCCAAGATCTCACAGGCTCAGGCCTTTCTTCTCTGACTTAGGGAGTCTGGCTGACTTGCTGTCCCTAGATGGAAACTTAGTCCAGGCCCACTAGCCTGAATTTCAGGGCTGTGTTCCTCTGACAACATTGCTCTGGTACTCTGAGTCTTTTCAAGTTCTGTTCCCTATGCCTCAGATGCTTTTCCCTCACTTCCTGACCTGGGAATTTTCCACTCATCTCGGACGACTGAGTCAGTTGCCGCCTTCTCCGGTAGTGTGAGCTCAGTATGTAGCCAGTGCTGTGTGCCGGCCTTGGTTGGACAGTCAGGAGGGCTGCCCACCCCTGTCACCTACAGGGCTGGCATAGGAAGGGCACTCTGTGCCTGTTTGCTGATTAACTCTTCTTCTCTCCTCTGCCCAGCCCACTCCACCCCGTGCAGCTCCTCCCTGTATCCTTTCAAGAGTTTGCAATCAGCTCCACTCTTTCCCTTCAGAGGCTCCTGTCCTATTGGGACCCCCTCAGACACCCTGCCTCTGTGCTCCTCATCAGACCTGCAGTTCTCAACCCGGTTTCCACATGCTGGGGTGAGGCCAGCACCTGCGCAGTTAAGCAGTGCCTGAGGGTTGTGGTGCAGAAGCCCAAGGACCAAGGGCACCCCTCCCCCACCCCTTGGTGCTTGAATTCACTCCCCTTGAAAACCACCACCAACCAGCATCCAGCCTTCATACAGCACTGCCGTAGCCAGGCCCAGCCAGCACTAGGCAGCCGGGCCGCCTTAGGGCCCCTGTGAGGACACCCTCCAGCCAGCCCCCATGGTGATCATTCTATCAGTCAGGTCTGGCTCCCTCACTCTTCACCCCAAATCTTTTCTCACTGACCCTGCACCAAGGGTAAACTGTAAGGCACGGAGGGCATTTAAAGCCCTCCAGGGTGTGATGAGATCCCCGCTGAGCAACCTAGCCTTGCTTCCCACCCACCAAGGCCCCATGTCTCCGCTGCTCCTTTTCTGCTGAACATTCCCTGGCTCATTCTTTGGGGTGCAGCTTAAAGGTCACCTCCTGTGGGAAGCCTTACTGAATGCCCTTCCCCTGCAGTCTGACCTGAGCCACTCCCCAAGGCAGGCCCCTCATGGTGGCCACGGGGTCTTCCTGCTGTAGGAACACAGGCCTGTCTTGTTCTCTAGTGAGGCTCTGAGCTTCTGGGGTCAGGCCAGGACAGGTCAACCAGAGTCTGGGACAAGGTTGGCACTCAGGAACGAAGAGGTTCTGAGCATCACATGTATGCCCACCACACCTCCAATCAGGTGGGCATGAGGACCCCCATTTTGGTGATAAGGAAATTGATGCTCAGAGGAGCTGAGCGGTGCTCAGAGGGGCTGTAAAGGCCATAGAAGCAGTAGTGGTGGGACTCGATCAGGGTGGCACCAGCTCGCACCCGTGCTCTGCTGGGACTAGGCCCTCCAGGTAGTGAAGAGGGCCCCTTCTCCTCCTAAAGCGCTTACGCTACTGCACCTTACAGCTTCCCCTCAGCCTTCCCCAACCACCCCGCCCCCAGCTCCCACTCCCACAAAGGGACACTTCCTCTAAACCCAAGCCACAGGCAGGGGGTGGGGAGGGTTATGGAGAGGGATTTTTCTGGGCAAGTCACCTGCTAAATGCAGAGCCAGCCTTCTTCCCCAACCAGGCAAGCGCCAGTACCCCAGGCTCAGCAACAGGAGGACCCACAGGGGTCACGGAGGCTCCAACAGGGGCAGGGGGCCTGGGGCAGACCTGGGCCCAGTTGCCACCTCTCCTCGCCCGTAGTGTGGTACAGGCCCCTGGGTCATCTGCACACTCCCATCTAACAAGACTGCTTCCTCTTTCCTGAGGCCCCAGGAGAACTCACCACCTTGCCTTCCTCTCAAAGCAAACAATGCAGAACCAGTGAGTAAGTCCTGGGGTGCCCGTGAAGTCACGGGAGGGAGGAACATGGTAAAGGCAGACTGTGGGGGCCCCAGTTCAGTGGAGTGAGGGGTCCTGAACCCAGGGGGCCTCGGGGAGCACCAGCCTCTGGGGAGCACAGGCACACCCAACTCCCAGGCCTCCAGTGTGGGTCCCTAACAGGTCTGTGGCAGCATCAGAACACCTCCCGAATCTTTCCCACCGCTCAGGGATCCTCTCGCTCTGGTTTCCAAGGCCGTGGCTCTGGGGTGGGTGTCAAGGAGGCCGTTGGCTCTCAGGGCCTGACCCCTGGCAGGGGGCACCCAGAAGCATCTGGATCCCAACCCACTGCTGGGATGTGCAAACAGAATGGCTCATCTGACAGAAGCGGCAGCCCTTGCGCAGCCAGACTCCAAAGCTCCACCCTCAGGTCCCAGAGGCCACTCAGAATCTCCCCAGGCCACCGAGGCCACTAGCAAGCAAGACCTGAGCCCACCCACCGCCCACCTGTGAGCTAACCCCCAGATGGTTACCTAGCAACCTCCCAGGCCCCATCCTCATGCCACCACCTCCCAGCTTCAGCAGCAGCTCTGCTCCCGCCAGCTCTGTGAGCTGGGATGCCCTGCTCTGCCTCTCTGAATCTCAATTGTCAGGCTCTCAGTTACCCAAGGGTTAACTGATAACTGAGCAGAAGTAATGCCAGTGCTGGTCAGGTGCAAACAAGGTACCAGCCCTGTTTGAGGCTCTGTACTGGGATTAACTCATTATGCTCCCAAGATCCCTCCAGGCGGGTGGTTCTGCTACTATATCCCCCACTGCACCTCCCTGATGGAGTCTCTTCTCTGAGTTACCCCGTGGTAAGGGGAGCTAAGATACAACCCCAGAAGGCTGGCTCTGGAGAACACGCACTAATCGCCATACGACGCTGCCCCCAGGAAGGTTCCAACCTTCTCTCCCTTGCTGCTGGGGCTTAGCCTCATCAAACTCCTCACTCCCTGATCAACCCCAGGGTCCTGAGCATGCCCCCTCCCCACTTGTCTACCAGCAGACACTGCCACTGACCTAGGCCTTCTCTCCACTTGCCTTCTGCCCCACAATCTCAGGAAGAAATGACCACTTGACTGTTCCTGGTCCCCAAGCCGTAGACTTCCACAGCAGCTCCTGCAGCCCCCAGGGCAGGGCCCAGTGGTCTCATGGACCAAACAGGACGCAATAAATGCTTGTGGACTGGCTGAGTGACCCATGGGGTCAGGCCCAAAGGCCTCTGGCTTTGCCCATCCAGCCTGTGCTCGTCACCTGAGCAGCTCTCAGTAATTTCCAGGCCTGGATGTCAAGGCCCCTCCAGCAGCTGTTCCTCCTCACCCTGGTCGGGGGGCAGTTAGCATCCAGGCAGCTCACACGGAGGTGCCATGAAGACCACATATGTAGTGAGCACAAAGGCCCAAAGTGACAGAAATTGATAAAAACTTCACCCATATATCAAAGGCCCCAAATCTCATTCTCTGCTTGCCTCCAATTTCTATCAGAGCTTGCCAGCTGCACATTTATTGAGAAGTTTGTGATCTGACAGGCACTGTATTACCAACATTAATGATGCATCAGCCTCTAGAATTACTGGGGAAACAGTCCAATTGATTTTATTATTATCTCAAGTTCTTCACATTTCATTCCAGGCAGCTTGCTATCAGAGTTCTGGAGCAAAGACCAAAGTAAATAAAGAAAGGTTTGTGGGCCAAAGTTGACCTCAGGTGGGAAAACTCGGCTTATCTTGGGACCCTTGGTGATGGACCTCCCACCCCTCTGCCGTCTTCCTCTGTGAGAGCAGGGGGTCACTCAAATGACAGGTGACAGAGAGGGCCAAGTGTGGATCCTCATGGAGAGGAGAGCTGGGGGACAAGATCAGGAACTGAAGTCAGGTCTCCCATTCAAAGATGGAGGCAACCGGCAGAAGGCAGAAGAAGTCACTGATGTTACTGGTCATCTGCCCCTTGGCTGGAGTAGAGAGCTGCCCTGAATGGAACCCACACACAGATACGGGCTCAGGTCCACATCTGGCCTGGCTGCTCTGCTGGCTTTCTGGGGGCAGGAGGGAGACCCAAGATAGGATGGAAGGTGGTAGGTGGTCCCTGCCTCAAAACCCGAGAGATTCCTCCAGCCACACAAGGTTCCTCTCTGTTCTAGAACATGCCATTTCTGGAGTCAGGGTCTGCTTTAGCACAAGCTGCTCCTCTGCCCTCAGGTGCCCTCCAGCCCACCCCCACCATTGCAGGGCCCTCCCCAGAAAGGTCCTCCCATCTTGAGGCCTCTTACCCCACCCTCTGTGTCTTCATCCAGCACTTTACTTGTTTCCTTCTTAGCACCTATCATCGTGTATAAAAGGGACATCTATCAGCCTCTTGACCTGTTTCCCCTCTGGCTCCCCACAGACAGGGATCTTATCTGTTCTGGTCACCACCCCAGGGCCAGTAGGAAGCTGAGGGCTGGAGGTCCGGCCGGGAGCCAGGTTCAAATCAGAGCACGTAACTGACAGCATCAAGTTCTGCCCAATCACCTCCCCGGGACCTTAGGAGACAACAGTGGTTCCAAGCAACTATGAGGACTGAGGTGCAAGGACCCCAGGTGGCCGTGAGATGTGGATCCCCCAAAGGGGATACACATTGATCCCCCTCATGTGGAACAGTGAGGACCGGACTCTGAGGGAGAGACACCCATTGTACCCTGTAGAAGACGGGGGTGCTTCACGGGGTGCAGGGGTCCTGGGCAGTATCTCTTGGAGAACAGGTCCCAAGGGCCCTTGTTCACATGGCAGGATTATTAGGTGCAGTCCAGCCCCGAGGCGACAGACAGGTGAAATACAAAGACAGGGTAAGCAGCCCGGCGGCCCTCAGAGCAGTCAGCCAAGAAGGACACAGAGATCCTTATCTGAGCGGAGAGGCAAGCTGGACGTCCGAAGGCTGAAAGGCCAGATGAGAACTGGTGTATGTTCAGCCACGAACGGGGCTTACCCTGAAGGCTCCAAATGCTCACGGGGCCAATGGGTGGGCCTTGCAGGGGTGGCCTTCTAACTACCGGTATTATGGTTATTGGCGTTGTTTAGTGTTTCCTGAGATTAAATCACAATGTGACTCGATAGCTAGTGTTCTGTTTTGAAAATAGATTTTCTACTGAGATGAATATTTCAGTATAATTTATTTATGAGCACTTCCCATGTGCCCAGCTCCACACTAAGCACTAACCAGACATTGTGTTTCATCCTAATAAGTCCCAGTCTCCCCACCTCATACCCTGGAAAACTGAGGTGCTCAGATCGGACATGGAAACACCTGAGGTGCCACCGGTGGAAGGACATGGGTATGAATCCTTGTATATCACAGAGTCAAGCTCCTGGGCCCCATGTGGAGGGAGCAGCCTCTCTGGACCAAAGGTCCACCCCCCGAGCAGCCTCCAAGCCCCATCCAAAGGCCTTGGATGTGCCCCAGATCACGTAGTTATCCCACGTAGGGCAGGGACAAGAGATAAATCCACTGTGAACCTTGCCTCACTTAATTCTCAAAGCAACCTGGGAGGAGAGTACTACCAATTTCACGGCCAAAGAATTAAGTCTCCAGAAAGAGAAAAGACTGCTGGGCAGAGCAAGGGTCTGGACCCAGGCGGGAGGCCGTCTGGTAACCCTGTGCCACTCAGCCAAACGCCTGGAACCTGGCCCTCGCGCCTCTCTCTAAGCGGCCCGGCCCCACGCTCGCAGCCTTCTGGGCCGCCCGGTGTCACTGCCGGCGGGCTCTGCACCCGGCATGTGATGCCAGCGGCCTCGGTAAACAGGCCCGGCTGCAGCCGACCTCCTCCGGCTGGCCTGTGCCTGGGGAAGCCAGGTCCGGGGACAGATTCCGTGGCGTTTCCAACAGTGAGCTCTTACTCAATTAGGCCCTTTCTGTCCAAAGGACAGCTGTGACGTGTGGAATGGTCTGTGGTGTCAACGTGAGCCCAGCATTGTGCGACTGGGGACACACTATGCTCTCGGCCGACTGTTTATTTATAAATCCACCCGGCGCTCACCGCGGCCTTTACACTCAGCTCTTTCCCAAAATGCAAATTGGCTTCTTCCTGTAAGTCAAACCGGCTTGCTCAAGCTGATAAAAATCATCCCAAACGGGCTCTTTTATCTGCTCAATACAGAAAGTCCCACACCTCCTAGAAAGAGGAAGATGTCTTCTCTTAGCTTCACGGGGACTGGCCCGGGGACAGGCCGTGCAGAGGCGTTCAGGGTGGGCGAAGGGGGGTCAATGAGAGCAGTGGGAGAGAAAGTTCCAGGCTCTGAGACTTGTGTTCAAACTCTGCCCCTGACACGTTCCCAGCTCTGTGGCCTTAATCCCTCTGAGCATCACTGTGTGTGCTCACGTGTGTGTTGTTGTTCAGTCGTGTCTGACTCTTTTGTGACCCCATGGACTGTAGCCCAGCAGGCTCCTCTGTCCACAGGATTTCCCAGGCCAAGAACACTGGAGTGGGTTGCCATTTTCTTCTCCAGGGGAATCTTCCTGACCCAGGGATTGAACCCACATCTCCTGCATTGGCAGGCAGATTCTTTACCACTGATCTACCAGGGAAGTCCATGTGTATGTTAAGGGGGATAAAAAATAGTCTCTCCCTTATAGGGTTCTTTGGAGAATTAAATGAGATAATGTATATAAGCTGCTTGGCACAGTGCTGAACACTGGTAAATCTTCTGAATGAGGTGGTGGTGGTGGTGAAGAGGAATACAATCATTACTATCTGAAGCTTGCGAGTGCCACCTAGTCACACTTGCTAGGTGACTTCAGGATGGCCCCTTTTGCCCTCTCATCCTCGGTTTAAAGTGTAAAGTGAGCCCCCAGGAGCCTTTCTCCTGTGGGGTGGCCGCTCAGCCCTTCGACTGCCTGCATCACAAACAGCTTTGGGGGTGCTCTTTCCAGTACCCTATCTCTTCACTCTCTCAAGGGCTCTTTTATCAGAAACACACAATCTGTTCTTTAAAAAAAACCTCTCCGTGTTTCATAGAAAAGCGAACTATGTGACCAGCTTGTGTCGGGATGTCCACAGAGCCGTGAGCATCACTTAGAGGCACACGCCTTGCACAAGGCTTGCTGAGGGATAACAGGGGACTGATAGGAACTCGTTACCTGCTAGACTATCAAAGGGCCTCCAGGGGGTGGACAGGAAGTGCAAGTGAACTCGATACGGACCTGCTGCTGCTAAGTCACTTCAGTTGTGTCCGACTCTGTGTGACCCCATAGACGGCAACCCACCAGGCTCCCCTGTCCCTGGGATTCTCCAGGCAAGAACACTGGAGTGGGTTGCCATTTCCCTCTCCAATGCATGAAAGTGAAAAGTGAAGATGCTCAGTCATGTCCAACTCTTAGCAACCCCATGGACTGCAGCCTACCAGGCTTCTCCGTCCATGGGATCTGCCAGGCAAGAGTACTGGAGTGGGGTGCCATTGCCTTCTCTGCAATATGGACCTAGAAGTCACCAGAGATCAAGATGTGAACTGGAAGCTCTTGGTGGAGGTTACAAGGAGGCGGCGTGAAGCTGTCGTGACAACTGGGTTTGGCAGGCAATGTGGGCCCTGCCCACAGAGGGACACCCAAGCCTCAGTCTCCTAGCAGAGAACACCAGCAACCGTGCATGTGGCATGCATTCAATGCAACGTTTAGCACCTGGTGAGACAGGGGTTACCAGGACGGACCCTTTTATGGAGGAGAAAGCTGAGGCCTGGAGAAGGGCCGTATCCAGCCCAAGGTCACACAGCTTGTTGGTAATGAAACCAGCAGCCTTGAAATAGCCATGCCACTGCAGCCACCGATCTTCCCGAATGGGATGAAACCTGATGGATGATGTCAGCTCCCAAAGACCTTCCCCTCCGTGCACCTCATTTACTCCTCATAGCAGCTGGGCAGACAGGCTGTGGTTGTTAAATCTCCCCACTCTGCCGGTTGAGGGCAGAGACTCGGGGCCATGACACCCCATGAGGGGACGGCTGGGCCAGCCTGGACTTAGACCTTCGGAAACACCGGCTGCTTTCACCTCCTCTCCCGTTCAGTGTGGAGGGCCCAGCTGAAGGAGGAGCCAGTCCCCTGGGCCCCATCCCCACCAGCCCTCCCACCCAGCACAGGTGGGATGGCCCTGAGATGCAGCTGAGGGATCCACCTGTGTTAACAAACAGATTCCAGTCTCTCCCTCCAATCCAAGCAGTTCTCTGCCTCCTGATTACTCTCCTCAAATGCTACCGCTCCCTGACCTCCCTTGTCTCCTTGGGAGGAGACAGTAAGGGTCTCCTCCCAACACTGCCTTCTCGCTGAGGTTCCAGCCATCCCTGGAGACCTGGCCTCAGTAACTCCCCTGAAGACACAGGCACTGGCTGTGCTTCCCCGGAATCCCGGGCCCCTGGGGCATGCACACCTGTCTTCCTCTCTTCACACCTTTCTGCCTCCCAGAAGTGCCCTTTCTCCCCCTTTCCTCCTCGCCTTGTTCTAGCTAAAGTCTCTGCATTTTCAACACTGCCTTTAAATGCCCCCTCTCCCAGAAGCCCCTCCCTGACTGCTTTAGCCCATTCTCATTGCTCATTTGTTCCAAGGTCTCTTTGGAACTTCTTGGATTTCCCTGGTACTTTGAGTAGGTATCATTCCTATTCTGTCAAATAGCCAAGGCTTAGTTTACAATTAGACCTTGAAACTCACTGAAGTCAGGGTCTCAGGAATTTTGTTTGGCCATCCTTCCATTCAAGGAATATTGCCTTAGCCTGTGCTCTTCTGCCCATGCCATCTCCTTGATAACTGTGCTAGGGGATACAGGAAATGGGGTTCTGGCTTTCTAGAAGGAGTTCATGTCTAGAAATGGGAACATAATCAAGCAGTTGGCACCTAGCATGGGTGGGGCGGGGGGCACTGTGACAGGGAAGCAGGAAGCGATGGGCCCACTGCCTGGTTTAGGCTCTTGTTCCCCATCAGGAGCCCTCACTATGCCAAGCACGGGGCCCTACCGTAAGGAGATGCTCCAGCAGGCCTCCTGCTGGGACGAAATTACAGGTGAGTGACTCACCTGTCAGATTACAAGTAAGACAAAGGAGGTCTGGGTTGGGGTGTGAGGGGAGCAGTGTGGGTGAATGCTGCCCCACAAGGCCGGGGCCTCTACCAGCACAAAGGCAGGAAGAAGAGCCGAACGCAAGCGATAAGAAGGAAGCCCCGTGGCCTGGGTCTGGGGGGTGGTGGTGGGGAGGCCAGTCCACCCTGATGGAAAAGGCAGGGAGAGAGAGGGCTGAGCCTGACCTGGCAGGGCTCTTTGGGGCATGCACATCCCCCACCCCTCAAAGCCAGTGCCCCCGAAACCTCAGCTCCTGAAATGCATGTCAGCCTTGTGGGTGGGGCCTTTTTGTTTTCTGTTTTTCTGAGCAGGCCTCTCCAGATGGGCCGGCGATGGGAAGTGCACCACCACACACCGCTGGCTCTTGGCCCAGTGGGCCTGGCCACTGTCTGCAGCTCTGAGCCTCTCAACGAATGGTTTCATTGTTCTTCCACCCTGAAGCCTTCTCTGGAGAAGTGCATGGGTTTTTAGAGAACTAACTGGAGTGCTACATACCAGTGTGGGGGCCTCAGACCATACCCCCATGTCCAGCTCCTTGTCACCCAAGCTTGTGTCCCTGCACCCCAGAAGTGGGTAGAAGCTTCTTCTTTGGCTCCAAGCAGAACCTCCTTCCTTTAAAAACCTCTTCCGTGCTTGCGCTCTCTGTGGGTCTCATGGCCAGGGTGGGGTGAGGGGGCTCCAAACCCCTGGGGTGATGAGGAAAACCCTCCATTTGCAGTGTCCCAGGTTCCCCAAGCAGCCTCCCTCTCCACTGCTTCAGGGGCGGCAGAAATACTTGAGTACCCTGGACACTGGGCCTGGGAGTCCCTGCTCTTCTCCCTGAGTTTGTTTTCCGGTCAGTGAAATGGGACTGCTAAAGTCAGCAATGGGCCAGCTGTCTCCCAGCTTCCACTGTCGTTGGAACCAACCCCGCCTGAAGAAACAGCGGAGGGACCAGTGCCCAGCGCAGCCAGGGGTGTTCAGAAGGCTGGATGGGGAAGGCGGGGGCTGTCGATGGCTGCAGAAGCCCTAAAGGCTGGTAAAAGGCTTAATCCTGCATAATGATTTACAAAGTGACAAGTAAAATAGATTTACCGTGACAGCTTGAAAGGCGAACCACAGAAATAAAATTACACTCGGGCTCATCCTGTCTCTCTGCCACCTGTCCCCCTTCCCTTCCCAAAACCAGGAAGTCCTGTGTGCGCACACACAGACACAAGCTTGGGAGAGGGATGAAGAAGGTGGCTGCTCCGGGCCCTGTGCTGGGAAAGGGTGGAGGGTGCCCTGTGCCAAGGACAGTCCATAGAGGTGATGTGCATGGCAGGTCTCCAAAGGCAGGGGGTTGTCCCCACTGACAGGTGAAGGCACACCCAACTGACATGCCCTGAGTCAGGTTCCACCTTCAGGAGCATGCAGAAAGCACCCCAAGTGCCCACGGGGCCCAGCACTGCCAATTTCCATCTAACCCCCGTCTGATCCAGTATCGCAGTCCTCTAGGTTTTCAGGGCTCAGGGAGAACAGTTCACTGCTTCCCCTGGCATGAAGAGGGACTCCAACAGCACTGGGCTGAAACCAGCCAAGAGGAAATCAAGAAACACCTTAAACAAGTTCAAGAATGAAAGTGAGTGGACGCTCCCGCCTGCAGTGCTGGGTTCACGGGCGGCATCTGGGTTTCTCTGACAATGCTATGGCCCTCAGTCTGTGCTTACAGGAGTACCACAGGGTACATTTTCCTTCACTGCAGCGGGTTCATTTGGCATCCAGCTGTGTGGGGGAGAAGGATCCAGCATGCCAGTGTTCTACCCATGGGCCACAGAGATTCTCTCCTCGGTGGCAATGAACTCTACCAGAGGCTCCAGGCTCTCTGGCCATCTGTCCACTTTCCCTAGAGACGTGCCCACCTAGGAAACTTCCCAGGCTCCCCAGTTAGAGGCTGGTAACCATGCCCATCGGGTTATTCAGCAGGGTTACTCACCCCAGCAGGGAAGGATTTGATAAGAAAATTCTAGAAGTGGCCATCTGTAGGGAGAAAGAGACCAACATCCCCTTGGTATTAATAGATTCAGATGGTAAAGAATCTGCCTGTAATGCAGGAGACTCCGGTTCGATTCCTGGCTCAGGAAGATCCACTGGAGAAGGGATAAGCTACCCACTCCAGTATTCTTGGGCTTCCCTTGTGGCTCAGGTGGTAAAGAATCCACCTGCAATGCATGAGACATGGGTTTGATCCCTGGGTCAGGAAGATCCCCTGGAGAAGGAAATGGCAATCCACTCCAGTATTCTTGTCTGGATAATTCCATGGACAGAAGAGCCTTGTGGGCTAAAGTCCACAGGGTCACAAAGAGTTGGACACTACTGAGAGACTAACACTTTCACTTTCACATGGAGGGAGAAAGAGACCAGCATTGCCTTGGTATTAAGAGCTGTGGGGCCTGAAGCAACTTCACCTCTTTGAGCTCCAGCTTCTGCCTGGTTAAAATGGGGATAACACTACCCACTCCAGAGGGTTGTTGTAACAACTGTGAGGTCCCAAATAACCATGCCTGGTGCGCAGTGGGTGTTTCCAAGGATGTGAGCTTTGCCTCAACTGAGTACGGATTAAAACGTATTGGGTTTGCCAAAAAGTTTGTTCGGGTTTTTCTGTAATATCTTCTCCCGAATGATTTTTTTGGCCAACTCAGTATTTGCAATGGGGATAGCTAAAAAGAAATTTTGCTCTCAGTCTTGGCTTAGAGAAATCACCTGCCCGTGGCCCACCCAGCCTCCCCGGGACCCCAGGAGCTGCCGGAGTTGAGGTAGTGAAAAGATCATCAGGGAAGGGACAGACAGCAGTCAGACGGGTCTGGGGATCCCAAACCTCCTGCAGCCTCCGCTCTGCTGCAGGGGCCGAGTCCCAGGCAAGTCTCCCTCCCTGTCACTCTCTGGCTGACACCTGGCAACTCCCAGCTCAGTGCCTCTAACCAATAGAGCACTGGGATGTGCCTCGGCAGGCCCAGACACCCATGTTCACCCGACAGAGGATGTCCCTCCCTCCTGCCCGCCCCCAGCTCCGTGGCAAGCCGGAGCTCATTCGGCCGCAGACTGGCCTGGTGCGTAGGCTGCATGGATGAGGCTCCAGCCCCTGGCCCTGCCCAGGGAGTCTTGCCCAAGAGGCCCTGAGGCCCGGCCAGGCTGATGCTGAGCCAATTCTCCCAGGAAGCCAAGCCGAGGAGGGCGGCAACCCTGGGCAAAACCACTCAGGCCGGCTACCCCTCTGGCTCTAAGTGGAGTGTTGAGGGAGTGAAGAAGGAAAAAGTGAAGTCGCTCAGTCATGTCCGACTCTTTGCGACCCCATGGACTGTAGCCTGCCAGGCTCCTCCATCCATGGGATTTTCCAGGCAAGAGTACTGGAGTGGGTTGCTGAGTGGGGGACCCAAAAGAAGTGACTGAGGGGTCAGACCATGTACACGGGGCAGCTGGGACTCTGGGACTGAAGTTACTCAATTCCTTCTCAAGCAAAGCATGCAAGTCTCTTCTAAGATACCCACCTAAAATGCAAATATATATATGTATATATGTTTGTATATTTATGCATTTATATTTGGACTTCCCTGGTGGCTCAGGGGTAAAGAATCTGCTTGCCAATGCAGGAGACACAGGTTCAATCCCCAGGTCAGGAAGATCCTTTAGAGAAGGAAATGGCAACCCATTCCAGTATTCTTGCCTGGAGAATTCCATGGACAGAGAAGCCTGGTGGGTTACAGTCCACAGGGTCGCAAAAGAGTTGGACACGACTGAGAGATGAAAACAGCAACAACAATTTATATTTATCTCCAAACCACAAAACCTACCAACTCTGTGTAAAGTATAGCCATCATTTATTTTTTTGCCTCTTTAACAAGCATTTTGGAATGTCTGCTACATGCCAAGCTTGGTGCTGGGTATCAGGGAGTCAGAGCCTGTATGTGGATAGGGCACCTTGAAGGTAGCTGGGATCCTGCCAGATGAGGGCTGCAACAGTGCTGGGGAAACTGGGGCAAAGGCAGAGGACCCACCTCCTTGACCTAGCTGGTGCATGAGGGCAAGCTCCACCTTGAGCAGAGCTTTGCAGGATGCCTAGGAGTTCACCAAGCAGACAGAGCAGAGAACAGAATATGTAAAGCACACACAAGTGGAAGTTCAGCTGGGGCCAAAGGGCCCTGAGTAGGTGCTGTAGCACCTCCTACATCTAGCATCTAGAGATGTAGCATCTCTAGCCGGGCTGTAGGTGCTAGAGGGCTACAAAGGAGTTTTAAGTAGAGTAGCGGAGGTGACAGCATCAGAGGTGCCTTATATTAAGGTCATGCTGGTGGCCAAGTAGAGAGAGGACAGAAGGGAAGCTGGAGGCAGACACTGGAGGGAAAGGCTGCTTCATAAGAGTGGAAAGGAGAGGTGACTTTGGAAACATTTGGAAGGTGGAGTCTGAGGTGTCAGTTCCCTGACTACATACTCCCACAGGCCAAGTTCTGGGCAGCGCAGCAGGGACATGGAAACCCAGTGTCATAGGTAGCAGTCCTAGGGAGGAGCCAGCGATGACTCCCGAGTTTCAGCTGGGGCAATGGGCCAATGACAGTCCCTAGTCCTGAGAGTCCCTAGCTCCTAGTCCTGACAGTGGCTTTACAAGAACTAGAACAAGGTTCCCCTTTCGCAAAACACTTCCCCACTATCCACCAGAACTTAATAAATGTGTCATCTGTGGGGACTACACTGTGAGCGCTCCTAAGCTGTGTAGTGCACAACATGTATGATCAAACACGACGGTCCCAACAGACACAATGCACTGAGCAAGCGCATGGTGTATCGGAGAC
The DNA here is from genome assembly GCF_032452875.1 of Bos javanicus. NCBI lineage: Eukaryota > Metazoa > Chordata > Mammalia > Artiodactyla > Bovidae > Bos > Bos javanicus. Next base: position 36,161,386 of record NC_083895.1, on the reverse strand, counting down.
CTGGAGTTCCGGAAGGGAGGAACAGACAGATAAAACCTAGTCCCTGAAGGTAGAAACATAACAAAGAACAACCAAAGCAGAATGTTTACTAACCTTCCTTGCTTTTTTGGCATGAGAAATGAGAAATGGGATTATTTACTCTATGTAACTCAAAAAAGAGATAGTAGCTGCTCAAACAATGTGAATACATGCAACTATACAAGTCAGAGGGAGAAGGCGATGGCACCCCACTCCAGTCCTCTCTCCTGGAAAATCCCATGGACGGAAGAGCCTGGTGGGCTGCAGTCCATGGGGTCGTGAAGAGTTGGACACGACTGAGCGACTTCACTTTCACTTTTCACTTTCCTGCATTGGAGAAGGAAATGGCAACCCACCCCAGTGTTCTTGCCTGGAGAATCCCAGGGACGGGGGAGCCTGGTGGGCTACCGTCTATGGGGTCACACAGAGTCAGACACGACTGAAGCAACTTAGCAGCAGCAGCAGCATACAAGTCAGAAAGCACCAGTTTTGAAAGACAAGGATTCGCCAAAACCCAGCCCAGGGATTGAACCCAGGTTTCCTGCATGGCAGGCAGTTTCTTTACTGTCTGAGCCACCAGGAAAGCCCAATTCTGGCCTTGGAGCTTATTAAAAATTAGATTTTTTTTTTTAAAGGATCCTATATCCTGAGCAAAACATCAGCAATTGAACATAGCTGAGTGAAACCCATATGCTGAGAAAACTGGTACTATCTGGGTAACTGAGGGTTTCTATTTCCTTATCCTTCTATCTGAGCTTTACTGAACACCTTGGCTGCTCCAGGCTGTCTGGGATACAGGAATAAGACCAAGCTGGTACCCTCACGAAGGTGGCAGTCCAGTCAGGGAGAATGCAGAGGGCTAGGGGAGTAAAGGGGAGCACCTGAGAGACCCCGGGGAGGAGGCAATGATAAAACTGAGATGTGCTAGAAGGAGAAGCTGAGAGACTTTATGCCAGTCTCCACAACAATGTCCAAAGCCCTGTGGACAGATCCCTGTTCTACAAATGGGAGAACTCTGTGAGTAGAGGGGAGATGATCACAGTCAGTGTTGGTGGGGGGGTGAGGGGGCTTGTACAGACAGCCTTGCCTACCCAGGAGGTACAAATACTCAAACAGACTTCTTCAAGAGTCCTAGCTAGAAAAGGCCTCAATGCACACACAGGGAAACCGAGGGCAGACTCAGGGCCACCAAGTGGCTCCCTGGTGGAGATGGGAATTGGGTCTCCTGACTCTGATCACAGCCATTTTCCGGGGCCCCTTACTGCCCTGAGGATGCTAGTCAGCCCAACATCAGAGCAGTGCTGGGCAGGGAATGCACGTCTGGTTGGCTACATGAGTTCCCAACCACTGGAAACCACATAGACACAGAGGGGGAGGTATTTCCACACGGCACCAGATTCTCAACCTTAAAAAATTTCCGGCTTTCATTTCCTGAAAAAGATGTTTACAGGGGCATCCCTCCGGCTGAAGTCTGCTGGCAATCCAGTAAGAGTTTTTATTGAGTACAAACTACCTTCCTCGGCCTCCCCTCCTGGCGCCCTGGGAGGCGGTGCTCTCCACCCATTTTACAGATGAGCAAGCAGACCTGGAGAGCCCCAGAGGCCCTCTCATCCCAGGTTCCTCCTTACGGGCCTGATGGGAAAGACCAACCCCCTGCTAAGTGCCAGGCGGGAGTTGAGGCGGACTGGTTCAGGCTGAGTCCTCTGCCTGCAGGCAAGCCCAGTTGCTCATTCATGTCTGACTCTTCGAGACCTTCTAGACTGTAGCCCACCAGGCTCCTCTGTCCATGGGATTTTCCTGCAAGAATACTGGAGTGGGTTGCCATTTCCTCCTCCAGGGGCTCTTCCCAACCCAGAGACTGAACCCACATCTCCTGCAATGGCAGGCAGATTCTTTTACCACTAAGCCACCTGGGAAGCCTGAGCCCTCTGCCCACTGAGACTAGTGGCAGGTGGAGACCTGGCTCTGGGTCAGGCCCTTACTGGGCATCTCAGATCCTTGGTCTCACTGGTCTGGGCCCTGCCTGATTGTCACCAAGCCCTGGAACCACCCCACTCAGACGCTGCAAGGCCATGAAGGGTGCCAGCAGCCAGGCTGCGGTTTTGTGTTTGGCTAACTCTTGGCTTCTAAGTAATGAAGTGGAGAGAAGAGAGTCATAGTGAGAAGGCACTGTCCACCCACTCACCCTGCTGCGGGCAGTCTCTGGGGCCGCCCAGGACCAGCCCTGCTCAACACCAGTATGCTGGGTGGCAGCCAGTGGAGACAAGGCCCATCTGACAAACACCAGCTGTGGTCACCTTCAAGGCAAGGGAAGGAGGCCCAGGGGCCTGCACAGGCTCAGACCAGAGTGAAACCCACCCCTCGCTGCCCCTGTTGCCATCTGGGAGGCAGGACTTCCCTCCTGCTGTCTCTGTAAGTCACACGAATCCCAGTTTAGTTATCAAGGGCTTCCTGGCCATGTACACCCTGGGATTCTGGAGTGGCCTGACTCAGACAGGTTATCCTCTTGGAGGAGAGACAGGAACAGAATAGGGAACTGGAGGCCTAAAGAGGGCGAAGGGCCTGCCTGTGGTTACAAGGCAGAATCGGAGGTACAGGGTGGAAATGACCTCAGCGAGCCAAGCAGTCCCAGTGCCCCCACGTCACTGACAGGTAAACTGAGACCCCGGGATGGGAAAGGACCTGCTGAAGATGACGTTGAATCAATAAGAATCCCAGGATGGTCATCATGGGTTGACCCTTGGGGCCAGGACAGAGCTACCTGCTGTGACCCCAACCTCCACAGTCAGGGAAGTTGCAACACTTCCTTGTTTCCATGGTGACCAGCTATTGCTCCAGGAATACACTGCGATGTTTGTGTTCCCTCCTCTGTGCCAGTCCTGGGCCAGGCTGTGAGGACCTGGAGTGGAAAGAGGGGGCTTAAAGGGGGAGGCACAGACCCAGTACCCATTCTGGTGGATCACAGGCAACAGAGGGCAGAAGAGAGAGGAACAGGAGAATTTTCAGTGGAGGAAGAAACCCTAGGGTCGGAAAGCATCCAGGGGAGGGAGGTCAGAGGTGGCAGCTCTGGAGCTGGGCTCTTAGGGACGCAGAGGAGTTCACCAGGTAGGACTGGGTAAGGACTGACATAGGCAAGGGTGCCAGGGCTTGCGGGTGATGGCGTGTTAGAAAGTGACGGTGCAGAGCAGAGGGTATGAAAGCAGAAGGCGAATGCAAGACAACCAGGATGGGAGCCAGATGCTAAGTGACAAGTGCAGACTAGGGTGTGAGAAACACCTCCCCATGCCTCTATTTTCCCAACTGCTCATTGGGCACTTTATGACAAATAGTTTATAGTTTCATGGGAGGTGACAAGCATGAAAGAAAAAGTGCACGTACCCACAGGACTTGGAGATCTGGGCCAGCTTGCCAGTCCCGACCCCTCAGCCTGCTTGGCAGAGATCGGCAGGCATTCCCAGTGGGCTTCTAGGCACTCAAATACATCCACTAACATCCGCTTACTAACATCCATCTCACTAACGCCACTGACTACTCTGGTCAAAGTCACCAGCATCCTCATGTGGGTTCCTGTAAAAGCTGCCCAGTTGCTCTCCTTGTTTCCACCCTTGGCTCCTAGAATCTATACTCAGCTCACTAGGCAGAGGGATGTTTTTAGAAGATATGCCAGATAGTCTCAGTCCTTTAATTAAAATCCTCCAATGACTTCCAAATTACTGAGTGTGAGGTCAGAAGCCCTTCCTGGGCTCCATAAGGCCCTCTGTGACCTGGTCCCTGACCACCTTGCTCACTTCCTCTCCTATCTTCCTCCTGATCCTACTCCATCCAGTTACACTGGCCTCCCTGCCTTTCTTAGAGTATGCCAGAGGGTCTTTGCACACTCTGTTCCTGCTGTCTAGAGTGCTTTTCTCCCAAATGCTTATGGGATTCACTCCCTTATCTCCCTGAGATATCTACTCAAAGGTAGGCCTCTTCAGAGAAGCCTTTCCTGATCACTCTATCTAAAGAAGCCCAATTCTCTCATCTCCTTGTATCACCTTATCCTCTGTTTTCCTCAAAACACTTACCCTAACTCAGCATGACATTGTACATTAAGCTGTAGACTTGCTGACTGTCTCACCTACAAGAATGCAGTGGGCCTCTGTCAAGTTCACCACTAGATCTCCAAGGTCTGGAATAGTTCCTGGCAAATAGTAGGTGCTCAACAAACTTGACGAATGCATAAGTAATCCATCTTTCTTTTTTTTTTTTTTTGCTTTTCTTTTTTTAAAAAATTAATTTATTTTAATTGGAGGCTAATTACAATACTTTAGTGGTTTTGCGATACATTGACATGAATCAGCTTTCGTGGGTGTACACGTGTCCCCCATCCTGAAGCTCCTTCCCAACGGCCTCCGCACCCCATTCTTCAGGGTCATCCCAGTGCACCAGCCCCGAGCACCCTGTCTCATGCATCAAACCTGGGCTGGCGATCTATTTCACATATGGTAATATACATGTTTCAATGCTATTCTCAACTCATCCCACCCTCGCCTTCTCCCACAGAGTCCACAAGTCTGTTCTTTATATCTGTGTCTCTTTTGCTGTCTCGCATACAGGGTCATCGAGTAATCCATCTTTCTTAAAGAGCAGGGCAAGGGGAGGCACAGAAAGATCCCAGGCCTTGTACCCTCAGGGACAGAACACTGGAGGCTCCAGACCGGCCAGGAAACCTGGTTCTCAGGCTGGCAGCAGGCAGCAGGTGCTGCCCTCCCAGCGCACAGGCTCCCAGGTTTGGAAGGGAAGCAGGGCCTGGCCTCAGGGTCTGGACAAGCCCTGAAGGGAAAGCAGCAGCTGCTATTCGTTGCGTGTCCCTGTTCCACACACACTCGACCTGGGCAATCCAAGGAATTAGCCTCGGGGAGCGGGCGATGGAAGGAGGCCAGGCTGGCTCACATGGAGGATTTAGTACCTTGCTGGCTTTGCAGCCAGCTTCCTTCCCTCTCTGGGCCTCAGTCTCCTAATCTGGGAAATGGGGATGAGACAGGGATAAGATAGGCTGGTTGCCCAGGTCCCAGCTGTCCCAACAGTCTGGGCATCTTTGCATCTTCAGAGACCTGGAAGGGACTGCACCAGGTTGAAACGAGGGTCACAAATTCAACCCATGGTCCCAGGCCAGGGTAACATTCTGCAGCCAGTTAGGCTAGACACCTGTGCAAGGGGTCTCGGGTGGGCTCCTGTTCTAGCCAGTGGGACACTGTTTCTAGCCAAGGTGACAGCTAGCAGAGTGCAGGGCAGCCCTGTCTGAGTCAGGAAGTGAAGGGGAGAGCCTTGTATTAGGGCAGCAGCCCCGGTGTAGGCGGGGGGGCGGGGGGGGAATGGGGGGCTGCTCAGCTCGGGGAGCCAGCTGGGTCTCTGGGGCATGGAGACACCCAGGCCCAGAGGTTCTGGTGAGTACAGCCAGAGAGCCAAGGCCCAGAAGCTCTGTGAGATGAGGATGGTAGGTCCCAGGTGAACCAGGTGTCACTACCACAGCCACAGTGGGGCTTCCCTCTGAGTCTCAGTCAGCAAAAGGTTTCTGCCCAATGACAAGGCGGAGGATGGGCACACGCTGATGGTCAGGATGCCTGGGTTTTAGCTCCAGTTCTCCAAGCCAAGGACTTGCTCTGTGACCTTGGGGAGGCCTCTGTCTCTTCTGAGGTCAGACCCAGCAGCTAAATGAGAGGGTTGGCCTGGATAATCTCCAAGGCCTTTCTGTGCTGACACTGTCATCACGGCACATGGTAATAAGTGCTGTGACACTGGGCAGCATGCAGGGCACTGGCTCGCCCCTCTGACAGCCTAGGCGGGCACTGTCGGCACGCAATGCCAGAAGTTCTGACTAAATCCAGCACTCTCTGTAGACACGCCGGGTCTCTGGGGCCTCAGGATGCTTAGGCAGGAGGTTCCGACAGTGAGACAGGGGACAGAGCAGGGCAGAGAGGGGCTTGGGAAGAGGCAGATGGAGACAGACAGGGAGGGAGCAGTACTCACAGCCCCCTGGCTGTGCTCCTAGAAAGGGACCCCAGTTCCAGCGGCAGGTAAGCAAGCTGGGAGAAGCTAGAAAGATTTCCTTCTCAAAACAACGGGCATGTCTGACACTTAAAGAGCAGGTGCCAGGCCACTTTCTCTCCCTTGGACCCTAATGAGCCACTGTTGGGACATCCCCAGCCTGCTTCCATGTCTTAGACCATTTTCACGTCAGGCTTGAGTTCTCCAAGCTGCCCAGGCTCTTACCAGAAGGCAGAGATAATAAGAAGGCCTGGAGAATTGAGGGGAGAGAAGGCGATGGCACCCCACTCCAGGACTCTCGCCTGGGAAATCCCATGGACGGAGGAGCCTGGGAGGCTGCAGTCCATGGCGTCGCTGGGAGTCGGACACGACTGAGCGACTTCACTTTAACTTTTCACTTTCATGCACTGGAGAAGGAAATGGCAACCCACTCCAGTGTTCTTGCCTGGAGAATCCCAGGGATGGGGGAGCCTGGTGGGCTGCCGTCTATGGGGTCGCACAGAGTCAGACACGACTGAAGCAACTTAGCAGCAGCAGCAGGAGAACTGAGAAAGGCTACCTCATCCAGGAAGCCCATTCTGCCCACTCCAGCCTGAACTCAGCTAGAGAGGAGAAGTCTCTGGGGAAACACCTATGATGCGAAAGGGAGTTCCCAAGAACTGACTTTACCCTATCGGCACAGTTCTGAGAGATAGTGAGAGGCATTCTTCCAGGCGCCACACAAAGTGGAACTTCCCAGGAGGAAGCAGATAGGAGGCAGGGAGCTGTCCCTGGAGGCATGCAAGCCTATAACATGCTCTGTGGGGATGTGGCAGAAGGACCGGAAGTCATCTGTGTAACAAGACATCAGATGAGGTGGCTGCCAAGCTCCCTTGCAGTCTTGAGAATCAAAGGTCCCATGAACACCCAGAATAGTAGTCTTTGGAGCCCCCAGAGCGGCAGGTCTGGAGGACCATCTCCCCTGGCTGGACAACCACACCTCTGGGGAGCTAGCTAGGAGGGCAGCCATCCACAAGGCAGAAAACTCTGAGAATCCTGGGCCCCATGTGGATTCCAAGCCCCAAAGCAGCTCCACTCCTGTGCCTATAGAAATCAGCCCTGTACACAAAGCACACACAGAAATGAAAGTGTCAACCTGGACTGGGGTGGGAGGAATCACAAAGCGATCCTTTTGCAGGAAATAAATCAATGCTGAGCTCACAGCTTCAGGGAAGTTCCTTTCACAGCCAGGCCCCATCACCAAACACCAGGCAAGAAATCACACTTGAGGTTTCCTCTCTTTTTCAAGGATTGGAAGCAAAAGGGGGTCCGAGAGCTTGGGGTGTAGTTGCGGGGGTGCTGAGCAAACCAGGCAGAGGGGCTGAGTGCCCAGGAGCCCCCTGACTTGCCCCCTGCCAGCCACAATGCCCACTCCCCAGAGTCCCACAAAATTAAGGGCAGGAGGGGTGTGAGCCAGGGAGGGAAAGTGACACATCCGCCGTCCCAGAGCGGGCCTGCCGGCGAGGGCAAAGCCAGCTGGGGCCCACGGCTCTCCCCAAGGCCCCAGGCTGCCCCCGCTCCCGTCCCCGACAGCAGCATGACACCCCAGCTAACAGCTCACAACTGACTGATCCCGGCCCAGCATTCAGAAGACACCGCGCACTTCTCTCTAGGTAATGTTGTCAGGCCTCTCAGCCCAGGAAGAGGAGACATTAACCGGGGCAGGATAAACAGGCAGTGCAGCCAGCGGGCTGAAATTGGCCTCCTGACCCACAGCAGGTAAGCCCTAAACCAGTCCTGCTCAGCCTCCCTAGAAAAGGGAGTGGGCGGGAACTTCCATCCTTCACCCTAATCCTAGCTCTTTCTGTCAACGTTGAATCCCGGTGTTCACGGAGGATGATACAAAATGGTTTCAGCGGCAAGGGCAGCTGGCACAAGAGGCCACCCCCTGGGGCCACCCCAGCCGCCCCACTCCGAGCCAGGCCTGGTGTCCCAGGGGACCTACTGTTCTTAGTGATCTTGGTCAGGTCCGTTCTCCCTAGGCCTTGCCTTCCTCACCAGTCAAGCTGGTTTGGGAGCGGGGGTTTAAACACAGTGCCTCCGTGACTAGAGAGGTGAGACACAAATGAGTGGGAATCAGAGGGTCTGGACGAGAGGAGAGAAAAGACAAACCGCCAGTCACACTAACTCCAGTGTGGGTTCATCCCTCAGTCGTGTCCACCTCTCTTGCAGAGACTGCAGGGACTATCCAGGCAAGAATACTGGAGCGGGTTGTCATTTCCTTCTCCAGGGGATCTTCCCAACCCAGGGATCAAACCTGCATCTCCTGCATTGGCAAGTGGATGGATTCTTTCCCACTGCCACCATCTGGGAAGTCCACTAAGTCCAGTTCATTTCAGTCGCTCAGTCATGTCCAACTCTTTGTGACCCCATGGACTGCAGCACAGCAGGCTTCCCTGTCCATCACCAACTCCTGGAGCTCACTCAAACTCATGTCCATCAAGTTGGTGATGCCGTCCAACCATCTCATCCTCTGTTGTCCCCTTCTCCTCCCGCCTTCAATCTTTCCCAACATCAGAGTCTTTTCAAATGAGTCAGCTCTTTGCATCCGGTAGCCAAAGTATTCAGATTCAGCATCAGTCCTTCCAAGGAATATTCAAGACCGATTTCCTTTAGGATTGACTGGTTGGATCTCCTTGCTGTCCAAGGGACTCTCAAGAGTCCAGAGCCAGTGTAATTTTAGACCCTCGGATGAAGGCTGTGGTTCTTACACTGCTTTCAGCTGTTCAAACTCATTCAAGGATTGGAACAAAGCTGGGGACCACCTCTGCAGAAAACTACATTAATTGCCAAGGAGTGCAGGCAGGTTCACCACCCCTGCAGGTTGGGTGCAAGGGCCTCTCCTCTCACAAAGCCAGCAGATCTTCAAGGCCTATCTCTAGAGACATGGAAGGGTCCCACCCCTCTGCCAAGCTGGCCTTGCTTTGGGGCCTGCCCAACCACAAACGGATTTGTGGTCTGGTAACAATAAAAGAAAAGGAGGCCAGCGAAAGTGACGGACCTGCAGGTTTGAGTGGGTGGAGATCAGGTAGAACTGCTGAGAGACAGGCTGGCGGGCTTCTGTCCTCACACTCCCCATCACGGACACCCCCTGGGGAAGGCCGCTCTTCACCAGGAAAACCAGCCACTGGCTGAGCTGTAAGATGGCAGAGCTGGGGCCACCTAGGCTCACCAGGAGGTTCCACTGGGGTCTTCATGAGTTATTCTGCATTAAAAAGGGAAGTGAGAGGTGTGTCCTATGGCTTAGTAAAGCCTGGGTGAGCCAAAGGGGCTGGTGGTTTCCCGGGAGAGGCTGTGCTCTGCCATCTGTCCTTCCTTTTGTGTACTGGTGTCCGTGAGGACCCATTTTGAGAACCTGGATGCGGTCTCAGCTTGCGATTTTCAGGTGAGGAAACTGAGGCTCAGCAGAGCCTGTGACTGGCCTAGGGTCCCAGAGTCAGTGACCATCCCGCACAAGTCTGCACAGAAGTTGACGGCCGACAAGACTCAGCCCCTCCTGCCTCTCCTTTGCTCCACACCTCTGCCCCAGGAAGAGTCTGCGGGGGCAATACGATCATTGCTCACCTCAATTTATAGGGGACGAAGACGAAGTTCCGAGGCAGGAACCCAGATACAAATCTCTGCCTTCAGAACACCTCTCCCAGGGGAACAGGCTTCCCTGCTAGGGTGAATGAGGCCCCATGGACCGGGGCCTCCCTGAGATGCCCCAGCACTCTTGCCTGCTCCAGAGGGGAGACTGCAGACCACGGCAGGGGCCTGGTGTCAGGAAACCTGGGTCCCAAGCCTGCCTTGGTTGGCCCTGAGGTACCAGGTGGCCTTGGGCAACACCTCTGAGTCTCTTCGTAGTTCACTCTGAGGTGAGGCACTGCTAACAGCTGGCCAGGGGTCATGGGAGCAATGGCCGTGACAGCGACCGAGGCGACCATGTCTTGGGCACATACTATGTGCCAGACCCTGCCTGTGCTCCATCTTCTCAACCCAAGGGGAAGGCCACATGCTCTTTTTTTATACTATTAGTGAACCTGTTCTGCAGACATGGAGCTGCCCAAAGTCACAGATGTCACAGAGGCTGGAGTTGAGAGTTGATCCCGGGCAGTGTAAGAACCTAAAGCCAAGGAGCTGCCCAGGAAATGCTGGGTATTAGGATGTTTATGCAAGTCTTGGGTTAGTTGCTTTAAAGATGTAAACAGCAGAAGCCCCAAAACAATGACATCAATAAGGAAATTCCACCCCTCCGCACTCAGAACACTCAGTCCCCCTCAGTGAGACACCCTGGTGCAGGGGATCCACCACAGTATGTGGCATGCGGCCAGCCCCTTCACCTCTCTGGACTTTGGGTTTCCCCACTGCAAAACGCGAAGGTGGGACAGGGACCCTGGGAGGGCCCTCCCCACCGGCAAATGCCGAAAGGTTTCGGGACCCTTCCCCCAGAGGCTGCCATGCCCTAACTGTCCCTCAGTCGGAGTGCTGCCTGGGCCGAGCCAGGTGCCCCGCTTCCCAGCGTTGGCCGCGGTCTACCAGGGAGCAGGATGGGAGTTTGGACAGGAGCCTGTGCACAGGGTGAGGTCCAGGCACCTGGGTCTGCTTCCTCATCCCGAGATGACACAGGTGACTCCCAGGGCGGAGTGAGCAGGCTCCCTCCCTGCTTCTCCATCCACAGAGGAAGTGTTAGCAGGAACAGGAGAGCAGACCACTAGTCCTTCCGGGTGGGGCTGGGGGACTGGAGGCAGCAGTCACCCATCTCGTTGGACTAAACAGGCCTGGGCAGATGAGAAATCTTGTACTCTCCCTAAAGAGTTTCTGTTTTCCTCCCCTCAAACATCCAGTGCAACCAACCTATTATTACCTTTCAAGAAATATGCTGCTGGGTTGGGGCTCACTGCCATATCCTTCCTAGCTGCATAGGATCTGAGGGTCAAGACAGAAAGTGTCCTCCTTAGATTCATCTGGCCCTTCCCAACTCAAAGATGGAACATCACTCATTTCTGAGCACCAAAGGGTGGCTAGCCGGACCGCACCAGGCCAACAATAGGTGCTCAATAAATGTTTAATGACCTAATGAGCTGGAGAGACAGGGTTCCAGGCTCGGGTCTGCCATTAATTCGCTGTTGTCTTTGGATACAGACAATTGTTTCTTTCCATAGTTGGGTTTCCTGGGCCAGAAAAAAAGGACAGACCAAGTAATCCTTACAGCCCCTCAATTCTATAACACATACTTAGGGGTGCAACACATAGGCAGGGAGATGGCAGAGTAGGAAGAGGTTTCAAACACCTCTCCCCACTGCTCCAGAGAGAAGAGAACAGGATGTAACTGCTGGGTGGGACCCTCCTGGGCAGGGGTTCTGAAAGCATCGCTGCCACCCACCGCCCCCTCTTCTGCAAGTGCCAACCTCTGTGGGTGAATGACTAGAGCTGTCGGGCAAGGAAAATGGGGGCAGGGTAGGAGAAAGGACAGAAAGTAGGTGCAGTGTCCGTTTAAGCCAGATATCAAAATAATTCCAAAATAATTTTAGAAGAGCCATTGAAAGTACAAAGAGACTATATTTTAAATAACCCCCCTCCCTGACATTCAGATTAACTCTGCCACTCTCTGGCAAAGCTATAATCTGCACTGAGGTGGACCCTCCAAGAGATCAAGAATCTGGAACAGACTGATGGGAGAAGAAGGAGAAAGGCCCTGTGGTCTGGGAGCCTGGGAAAGACAGGACTGAGTCCTCAGCAGAAACCCTGGCCAGCGGAGGCAATGACCCTGAGTCTGTGTATAGAGAATGCCAACTAGGGAGTCAGCTTTGAGACAAAAAAGTGCCGAATAAAGTAGCCTTCTCCAGAGGGTTTACTGGCCCTTGGACAATTCCAGACCTGTCCTGATGTCTACAGGTACAAAGATTACACAGAACAAAAGTCCCTGCCACCCTGACACTACCAGCCATCCAGGCACTGGGTCAGTCCCTACCCCTCTGAAGGCCTCAGTTTCCCTACTTGGCATAGTGAAGACTTTTAGCGAGATGGTATCTCAGGCCACAGCTGCTCTGACAGTCCACGATGCTAAGATTCTATGGAAAAGCACATCACCTACACCATTCAGACCCCCACCCCGGAGACCTGGGAGGGGAGTCCCCAGTCCCCAGCCGGCTGGCTGAGGCTGGGGCTAAGTGGAGTCCCCACACCGTCTGTCCTCAACAGCCTGCCACGGCTGAAATCTTCGAGTGGTTACAATTACAGCCGGGCTAACAGGATTAGGGGAGCATTGAAATCTAAGAAATCTAATTAGCTCAGACACCCCGGCCTCCCCCAGCACGATCCACAGTAACCCCAGCAGCTGGGCCTGATAGGCGGGGCCTGGGGCCCTCCTGGGACACAGTCATTACCTGTGCAGGTGTGCCAGGCTGGGCCAGGCTTCCTGGGGAGCCGCCAGCTCAGCTGCCCGACTGCTCCCTGCTCTGGACCCCCGCCACCTGCAGCCTGGTCCTGGGATGCCACTGAGATGGGCTCCAGAAAACTCAGTGCAGGGGCCTGGTCAGCAGAGGGGGCAGTGCTAAGGGGCAGAAGGAATCCAAGGGCCCCCACAGGGCAGCTACCCCACACGGCTTGGGGATTGACTCAGCCAGAGGAGGGGCAGGCTGAGTCAACGTCTGTATCTATAGAAACCATCACAGCCCAGGGAAGAGCCTTGGTCTGCATGGGGATCTGGGGCCTAGAAACATCTCTGCTTCCTGCTCCAGGGCCAGGGATGGGGGTAAAGCCCCATGCACAGACATGTGTGCCCTGGGCAGTCATGGCAGGATCTGGGGTTCAGAGCAAGCTCTGGCTGTAAGACACTGTGCCCTAAGAAAAGGGCGCAGTTGCTCAGGGCGTGAGCCATGTGCTGCCAAAGTGGGGGGCAAGTGAGCCTCCCCAACCCCTCCTGGGCACACCCCCTGCTACTTAACCTCAGTCCCCAGTTCCCCATTCTGGGGGTCCACATGGATTTCTGCACCCTTGTCCCTGCCTGGCTGGTACACTGGGAAGGCACCAACACACTCGCCATCTATAAGGCCTGACATTGAGAACGGCTGCAGCAGGGGATATTTCACCTCCCTAAACCTCAGTTTTCTTCTCTGCTAAATGGGGCTGATTCTAAACAGCAGCTAGCTTCCGCCACTGCTCTTGGAGTTAGGCAAAGTTGGACAGCACTTCTTAATCCACCAAGTGCTGTACAAAGGCGAGGGGCTGTGGTTATTACTGTCATCATGCGCCCATGGCAGGCAGCCAGCCGGTGGTGGTTAATTATTTATTTGGACTGATCTTCCTGCCCTTGCTGGACTGGAAGCTCCTAAGGAACAGGAACTGTCTTACACATTTCAGGGTCTCTCACAGGCCACGGTCCTCACACTGGGGACTCTCAGGAAGTATCTTCAGCAGCAGTGCTAGGGCCCTGACCCAACCCCACTCCCCGCTACGTATCTCCTTTCTTCTTCTAACTGATCCAAGGCAAGTGCCAGGAAGCAGAGCTGGCACGCAGACGCAGACAAGTGACAGTGAGCCCCTAAGACAGACCCCGCTCTGCTCCCCACAGGTCACTCCCAATAAGGGCTGAGGCAGCCAATTGAAAGGTGTCCTCTCGCCCCAGGGAAGTGTGGCCTGCCTGGGCACTGGTATTGAATCTGGGATCATTCATCAAAGTGCTAGTCTGTGGTCTGGAGAACCCCTAGTTCCTTAAGCCCAGCAAAGGTCAGCAGGGGTTGATTTCCAGAAGGTATGCAGCCGAGCATGCCAACAGTCAGAGCTATCCACTAAAGGCAGAAGCTGCCCAGAGGTGGTGAACACCCTGTCATGGGGAGCATGCAAGCCAAAGCTGGACAATAAACTTCCAGGAGGTGTGTGGATGGGAGAGCAGTATCTGGCAAATGCTTCTAACACCTCCAATTTAACCCCTTGGTGCTCCATTCATTCTGCACCCACAGCCTGCCAGGCCTTCAGGGGACACACGTCCAGGGATTTCACACCCATATCTGCCTCATCCTCACAGCAACCATGTGGCATCAGAGTTGGGGGTGGGGTGGTCCTGCCTTTGGACCCATTTTACAGATGCGGAAACTGAGGCCCAGCTGAGTAAAGCTACGAGCCGGAGGCAGCCAGCCAACTACAGCCTCCTGACACCTTTCCCCTATCTCCTCAGGTGACAGGAAATGTTTGCATAATCCTGACAGGTTTCTGGACTCTTTCCTCAGAGCCTGTGCTTAGCACTGGTTTTCTCAGCCTCTCATCTTCCCTGAGGGCCACAGGGTCCAACCTCAGGATCACCCCTGGAGCTTCTAGCCTAGGCAGGCTTTGCCTCCCCTTGTCATCAGGGTAGAGCTCTAGGGATAAAGAGCCACCCCCCACCTCCGCCCAGAGGGCGTGGACAGAGGCCACTGTGTCCTGCTGAGAGGTCAAAGCAGTCACCAGGCAAGGCTGCAGCAGGGTTCAGAGTAATTACAGCAGCCCAGCCTTTGTTGTCCACACAAAACCTAAGGAGCCTCATAAAGATGAGGTGGTGATAGGAGCCAGGCTAGGGCCCTGGGGAGCAAAGTTATGAATGAAAACGTATGGGACTCAGTCAGAATCTGGCAGGCCCTGCTTCCTGGTTCTGTGACAGAGTGCCCAGAGAAGCTTCCGGAAATTAACTTGTTGGTGCCTGAATCTCTTATAGCAACATCTCACGTGAGACGAGAGTCATGGCTGCCTGTTGGATGCTGGCCCATGCCAGAGAACTCAGAACTTCACACACACGGGGACTCTTGTGACAAAACTCTCAGGACACAGCAGGCTGCCAAGTGTCTACCTTCTTTACCCACCCCCATCTCTGTCAATCAGGAAAAAAGTGAAGTCTGCTGCTCTTAGGGGGGGTCCTTGTCTCTGCAATTTTCCATCGATGGCAGACACCTGTCCTAGGCTGGGGCACGTGTCTGGAGACCAGGGATGGAGATAATGCTGTCACTGGGGGAGTGTGTTTGTGGGGGGGGGGGGTGGACAAAGACAGAGACAGAGGAGAAGCCCAAGTCTCTGGACCTTTTTTTGCTTCTGGCTGAGAAAGGAATGAGGCTCCTCCTCTTCTCCCTTTCCTTAGGAGGAAAAAGGGACATTTTGTCCCCATAAAGAAGCCAGCAATCCTTTTATGCAGAGAGAGGACTAGTTATCAAAGTTTCCCGTAAGTCCAGCCATTACTTATTCCCAACTCTTCTCTGTGAGCCATACTCCGAATGACTGAAATCCCAACTCCAAAACCATTTAAAACTCTTGAGAAAACTCCCTACTGTTCCCCGCCCCCTGCACCATCCCACCCAGGTCACCACTACCACCAGCTCCGAAGTCTACGGTTCTAAGATTTACACGTGAAAACAGCATTTCCTAACCTCGTGACTTGGGACCAGGAGATGCTTCTGTCCTGTTGGGTAAAGCAAAACCCAACTGAAAACATAAAACTCAGAAGAAAACACCCTCAGTCACACGTGCTCTGCGGCTTTCAATGTGTCTTTTGTTTGATGCCGGTGCTTCAGTATCTTCAACCTGAAGACAGAAAGGTCAACACAAGTCTCGGGGCATTCTCAAACCGGGCCACGAGGGCTAGGCAGCGGGCAAGTGAGAAACCAGGAATGTCCCCCAGTCTGGATTCCCTCAGAAAGCAGCCAGGACAGAGAAAGTTACTGGCTTACTCGCTCATCTAAACTTCCCTGAGAGCAACTTTTAAACTCCCGGGACCATACTACAAACGGCAGCACAGGTCAGTCGGAATTCTTCACCAGCCAGGCTGCCCATTCTCCAGCGACAGCGCCTGCCTCTTTATCTCTACCTTCAAGAAACAATAATAAGCAAACCCAGGCACCTCTGGGAACAGCCTCTGGCCTCCTGCCCTGCCCTGTGTAACCAGCCTGTCCTCACACCCACCAGGGAGGAGACGGCACTGGTTAACCCTCTGGTCTACCAGGCCCTGTTCCCGGGGTTGCGGCAAGGAGACAAACTGTTGCTCAAGAAAATCCTCCAGAAAACCCTTGGCACCAGGAAGCAGCTCCAGGCAGCTCCTGCCCAACGCTAAGCCAGGGGCTTCCAGAAGCAGCTTTCCCCTGCCCTTCTAAATCAGTAAGGGTTGGGCCCTACTCTCCCATGCCCTGGGCTGTCCACCCAGGGGGCTCCAAATGGCCATGGCAGAGCAAGAAGGAAGAAAAAGCCTGGCCGAGCAGTGCCCTCACCCTGCCAGCCCAGCCGCCAGCTTCTTGGAGGACCTCTGAGAGAACATTTGTTTGGGCTGCCAAGTTAAATCTTCCTCCCTCATGTCAGGGCACTGGAAAAGCAGTCAGGGGGGAGGAGAAGGGGGAGAGCGGGGGAAGCAGCGGGAGGGAGCCAGGCGGGCAGGCTTTCAGAGCCCCAGTTACTCCGGCACTGCCTGCCCAGGAAGCTTGCGGCTCCCAGGCAGCCAGCCGGGGCTCTGGACACCCAAGCAGGGGCCCGGCCGCCAGCCCTCCGGGGTCAGGCGCCGGGTGCCAGGCGCCCTGGGTCCTCGCCCGCGGAGAGGCCCTCCCTCAGTGCCCTGCCGGAGGAGCGAGGTGGGAAGGGAAGGCAAGGGAGGAAAAAGTTTGTGGGAGGTAGAGGGGTCGGGCTGGGCCGCCCTGCCGTCCGGCTGTCCCCCGGGGAGGGGTGGGGGGCCCCGGCCGGCAGCCCTGGCGCGCCCCCGCCCGCCCGCCCTCCGGCTCGGGTTGTTTACATTCCTGGAGTGTCTTTTAAACCCGGGGCTGAGGCCGGCTCCCGGCCTTCTCCGGCGGCTCCGGGGCAGTCTCCCGTGAAAATCTGCTGGCGCACAATGGCCGGGAAGACGGCTGCCCCTAGCCCGCGCCCCCGCTGCTCCGGGGCGGGGAGCCTGCCCTCCGCACCGCGCCCTCTCCTCGCCCGGCTGGCTTCCTGGACAGATGTCCCTGGCGAGGGGGCGACGCGCGCCCGCTGCCCGCGCTCTAGACGCCGAGGCCGCGCTCCCCACTGTTTTCCCCCCAGCCTAGACGCCAGGAATGTGAATCAAGCTTCCAGAGCCCGCCCCCCACCCCAGCTCCAGCCCCAGCCCCGGCTCGGCCCCCCAACCTCCGCCCCGGCCGGCCTCCCACTCCCCCGGGGCCGCCGTCGCCGGAGACGGAGAGGAAGAAAGAACACGGGGAAATTACTTTCGTATTTGCAACGCGCGCGCGCACACACACGTTCATCTTCCCCCTGGGCTCCCCTCCTGGTCGGGGCAGCCCCATCCAGGCTTTGGCCTGAAGGCTCCCCGGGTTTCTAAAGATCTACCGGAAGACCCTTCACACACCCCTTGGCGTTCCCCGCTAGTACGGTGCACCGCGTCTCCCCGGGCAATTTGCACACAAACAACTTAACCGCGCCCCCCACTCCCATTTACCAAAGTGTGTGTTTCCCCTGGAAATTCAGATGCACAACTTAACACCACCAACCCCTTGCCGCCCCGAAATCCGGCGCCTTCCCGGGCGGCTCTCCTACACACAGGCGCACAACTTCGCGTCTTTCCAAAGGAAAGGAGGGAGACAGAGGTGATCCTACCCCGGTCCTTCTCTCCCTCCTTGCCCGAATCCTGGTCCTGCCCGGCCCCCGGGTGTACGGAACCAGGGTTGCAGGCGCGCCGGCAGGAGGCGGGCACCAGGTCCGCGCGCGCACAACTGCACTCACGCCCCGCACACCCGAAGAGCCCCGAACCCCGCGCGCAGACCAAGCCGGCTCCGCGCAGCCGGGCATTCCTCGGTCGCCTGGGCCTCGGCCCCGGGTCGCCAAGAAGAGCGCAGCGGAGCTCGGCCGCCGGGCACTCGCCCGGCTCGCCAGGTCCCAGCGGACCCTAAAAGGGAAAAAGCTCCAGCACCCGGCGCTCCACTATCGCACCCCAGGAGTACAAGGAGAGCGGGAGGAAGGCCTGGGGCCAGCGGACGCCCGGGTCTGGCCCCAAACTTACCCGGTGCTGCGAGCGCCGCTGCTGCCGCTGGAGGACGCGCCGCTGCCACAGCCACCGCTGCCCGGCAGGGCCGGCTCCGGCCGGGAGGAGCTGCGAGGGCGCCGAGACGGGCTCCGCGCCGGCTTCTGCTCCGCGCCGACCGGGGCTGGGGTCACCGCGCTGCGCCGGCGCTGCTCGCTTGCTCGGCCGCCCGGTCGCTGCTCGCCGCCCGCCGCCTGGCCGATCGCTCTCCCGGGCGCCCGCCGCCGCTCGCTTTTTTAATGTCCACAGACAGTGAAAAGGAACTCGGCGTTAGGGGGTGAGTAAGTGAATCAACTCGCCCGGAGCCGAGCAAGTTGAAGTGTCAGATTACATTGGCTATTCTATTTCCAAAGGGCCCCGCGCCGCCGGCCGGCCGCAAAAGCCGGTGCGGAACTGGGGGTGGAGGGAGGAGCGGAGCGCAGCGCCAGCGCCGCCGCCGCCACCGCCGCCGCCAGCGCTCAGCTCGGCTTGCCTAGCGCTCTCTGCGGTCTCGCCTTTCTCTCGGTCTCTTTCCGCCTCTCTTTCTCTCCCTTTCCTTTCCCTCTTTTTCTCCCTTTCTTCCGAGATTCTCGGTCTGGGCGCTCTCCAAGCTTTTTCCCCTCTAGGGCTCTGATAGGCTTCGTGCGTCACCCACTCCCCCACTCCCACTCATCTCCTTCTCTCTCTTCCCTCCACTGCTCCCTGGACGCTCCCACCCACCCCCTCCCTAAATGCGACCTCACCCCCAGCTGCCCCAGCAAGTTTGGAGCAGGAGAGAAATACTGAGCCTAAGATGTGTTCACACTGGGAAGGAGGCTGAAATCACCAGTCTCATCGGAGTGTCCCCCGCTCTGCTCTCACGCCCCCGACAGGAGTGCGCTCGGGGCTGCGAAAGCTGTCAGGTACCAGTACTAGGGCTGAGCGAGTTGCTAACGAGATTGCCAAAGCCTTCCGCTGGAGAAGGCTTTGGGGTTGCTCCTAAAGCCCGTGGGCTGGCGGGTCGGGGGAGCAGAGGACGCCAGCCCCCTCCCACCAAAGGCCATGTTGGAGAAGGCTGGAGCGCTGGGTAGAAGCGGTGCGCAGGGTCTGTCCCCCGCACTCCGTGCGGTCCAAAAGCGCTTGGATTCCCCAAGGCCCCGCGGGAAACATCCCAGGCCCAAAGTGCGCGGGCGGTGGGCGGCAGGGGCTGGGGGTGGGCGGGAGAGAAGGGAGAGGTGGCGCAGGATTCCGGCTTAGGGCTGTGCACTGTCCCAGCAGTCGGGGAGAAGGATGGCACTCACAAGGTGTAGTTGGATACAGCCGCTCGCGGGGTTCCCCGGGCAGACCCACCCTTGAGAGCACCTAAGTGTGCACCCACTTCAGCTCACGTCCGCTGCCCCTCACACGGAAACTCCTACCCAAACGGCACACGTTTGCACCCACACTCAGTATTACTAACACGCTTCCACACGCACACGCACCCACACACACGTACACTTGCGCTCTCAAATATGCCAGTGTACATGGCAAGCGCGCACACACCACTGTACAAACCCACATACACTCAAAACACAAAACATCTCCCTGTGCACGAACTCCTCACATTCAGGTACACATACAAACACATCCTTCCACGTCCTCTTCCATACCCCTTCCCCTCAGCCCCCCTACTCATGATCTGCGGTACCCTCAGTCCCAAATCATAATCAGCGCCCGCGCAGCCCGGGTTGGACACAAACACGCGCGCACGCGCGCACTCCCCTCCCCGCGCCAGCTGGGGAGGCTTCGGCCGGGCGCCGGCTTCGGATTCCAGGTGTAGTGGCGGTTCCGCGCTCCGCGTTTTCCAATCCGCCGCGGTGTTGGAGGCGAGGCGAGGAAGGGAGCTGGAATAACAAAGGCAAGTTGGGGAGAGCGCAAGGGGGCGCAGCCCCGGCCGGGCCGCGGGGGGAGCCTTGCTCGGCCGGGGCTTTAGAGGCTGCTGGGTCTCGGGCGCCAGGAGCCGGAGCCCGGGAGCCGGGATGGGGGTCGAGGGGCGGGGCCTCTGCGTGACGTCAGAGAACAATGACACCGCCGCTGGGGGCGGGGTGGGGGGAGGCGGGCACCGGGAGAGAGCAGAGGCGGGGGTCTCCCCGGGGGCTTGAGACTAGCGGAAGACGTACTGGCCCGGCTAGGGCCGCTGCCTGATTGACGAGGCCCGCTTGGGAGAGCGGACGTGCCACGCAGATTCGAGGATGGCCCCAGGCCTCCTGAGCAGGGATCAGCGCGGACCCTGGGCCAAAGAGGGAGCAGGCCGGAGTACCATCCCCCTCAACCCTCTTTTTAGAACATCCTTCAGAGGGCTTCTCTGACCTCGGCTTGAACTCCTTCAGGGCCGGCGAGATCATTCCTTCCACCACCGGAGGGAGAAGAGGCAAAATGAATTTGCCAGCCCTGAATTCATTCTCAAGGCTACGCTATTCTGACAGCCAGCAAACTCAGCCTGGATTCCTGAGAGCTCAGAGGACTGCAGCTCAGGTCCACAGGGCTGGGGGTGGGAGGAGAAGGGAGAATGCCGGGAGCCTGCTTGATCTTCCCATGGGAAATTCTGCCTCCATATAGGAGCCATTAGGTACTCCTTTCTGGGCCTTAGTCTTTCCACTTGTCACATGGACTGTTATCAGGCGGCTACTTTGCTTCAGCTCTCACACAGGTGTCAGCTGAGCAGCCCTGAGTATGGTTGATGGTCTGAAAATCTTTGAGACCTCTAGGGACACCAGGGAGGACGGTCCCAGCACATTCCTGTGGGAGGGCACCCCAACCCCTCATCATCACGGTGGCCTGGGTTCCCTAAGTTGGGAAATGAGAGTAAGCTGAGAAACACTTGAAGGCCTGACCCAGTGCTGAAAGGCGCTGAAAAGGTGATTCACTTGATGAAAGGTGGCTGGAGCAACAGCTGCCTTCCTTCCACCACCCCTCCACCCTGCCCCTCCAAAACTCGTAGCATTGCAGCAGTCAGAAAGCCATCCCTACCCCAGGTCCAAAACCTTAGGACAGAGTTTCTGGGTGTTTAAGACCCTGAAGGGCAAGAATCAAGCCCCAGCTGAGAACTAGGCCAGTTCCTCTTGCTTTGATGACCATCTCGGTCAGGTTGTTCAGTCAGTTCTCTAAACAATTTGTCCAAATCTCTTAGCGAGTGACAAAGTGTAGCTACTTCTAAAAAGTGGGGGATGCAGATGACCTGAGGGGTAACCACTCATGTTCAAAAGCCCTATCCAGAAGAACTCCCGCTTCCACCTCCCTTGCCAGTTCCTTTTGCATTTGGAAACTAGGGGAGTGACTGAAGAGGACACAGGAGCCAAGCCCAGCACACAAAGAGGGTCCAGCTCTCTATAGCATGGAGCCAGCGGTAATCTCAGCTCTTCCCAGCTGGGCAAGCATGACATTTGATGGCAGCAACTCTAAGAAATCTCACCTCAGCCTTGAGTCTACCCTAGCCTCCTGAGGACCCTGGGCTCCAGTTCTTGAGACTCAGACACTTGCTGTCCCTATTCCAATTTTGAGAAATAATAAGGCATGTTGGATCCATATGGGCTCTTGGAAGATGCTGTGACTTAGTATGTGCCTACTGTGTGCTGGGTAGCGTGCTGAGGGCCTCTGAGGCATGAGTTCATTGAATTCTCACATTGCCTTGAGTTAGGTGCTATTAAACTGCACTGTGAGGGACTTGTCCGAAGTCAGCATGAGTTGAACTCAGGTCCTCATTAACAAAGTTTCCTGCTGGTCTCTCAGTCTCAGCTCTACATCCTCATCCCTAGACTCTCTGTGTGACCCTGGGGCAAGTAGCTAGCCCTCTCTGGGACTCTGTAAACCAAGAGCAGGGTTTCATGATGGTAATCAGGCCTCTTTGGGGACTGTTTGTTCTGAGCCCCCACCTTCATGGCCTTGGCCTCTGTGGGCCTGGAGGCCTGGGGTGAGGCAGAGAGGATGATGCTTTCACTTCCCAGCCACTGGGAGCTGGAAGATGAATTCCACCCAGCCCATGCAGGCCCATAAATCACCTGGCTTCACAGGCAGCTTCAGTGGCCAGCAGGACGGTGCAGGCTGCAGGAGGCTGGCCTATGGGCACCGGTGTGGGGCCCAGCCCACACCCACCTTCAGAACAGACTTCATTGCTATTAATTTCCTCACCCTCCACCCTCCAGGGATCCCCCAGCAGGAAAAGAAGATCATTGCTTAGGCCTTGGTAAGGGGAGCCGGGGGCCCAGAGGAAGGCAGTGGCTTAGGTCTTATGTAGGGTGTCCTGACTATGGTCCCCTCGAACAGGGGGCCCTCCATGGGCTGGGAGTGGGCAGGGGCCTGGTACCAGTGGGGATGAATTCCTACCTCTCCAGGATTGCCTCCTCTGTCTCCACTCCTCACAACCCCATCCCTAGAAGGGAGCCAGAGGGCTGAAGGCACTGGAGGAAAGTCACAGTTATTGAGTGCTTACTGTACACGGAACACTTGGGAAATAGGCTCTCATTACATCCTCTCCACAAGCCAGAAGGTGTAATTTGCCTCTGAGGAAAGAGGCTCAGAGAGATTTAAGTGACCCACTCAGGACCTCACAGCTACTCAATGGGTGAGGTCTGGGCTGGGCCTCTGGGTTGAGAATGGAGACTTGTCTTCATCTCCTCACCAGGCCCAGGCTCTGGTGCAGACAGGTTGACCTGCCAGGTGCTTCGAGGTGGAGGAAAGACTTGCTCACCAGGCAGTCATGGGGCCCTCTGGGGGTGGTGGAGTAATGGGGAGGACCTTTCATCTTCACACCTTGGTTGGATCCAGGAGGCATTTGGACCCTACCCAGCTCCGTGCCTCTAAGGGTGGGTGGAGATGAAGTCTGGCACAGAGCAGACATGCACAGAAGGCTCCTCTGGCCTGCCTCCTTTCTGTATTCCAATCAGATGGCCCGC
Source organism: Bos javanicus (assembly GCF_032452875.1). Taxonomy (NCBI): domain Eukaryota; kingdom Metazoa; phylum Chordata; class Mammalia; order Artiodactyla; family Bovidae; genus Bos; species Bos javanicus. The sequence goes on along the minus strand of NC_083895.1, from coordinate 36,138,433 downwards.
TTCATTCTCTGAGGCCCTGCCTTCCCAGCCTCCAGAGCCTGAGTCTCCCAGGCCCTTCCGCAAGGCTTGTTATCTTCTCAGTTGCCGTCACGGTGTTCTTCCCCCTGGTTCTAGTTCCACCACCATCTACTTCTTCCCATCGGGGGCCTCAGAGAATAAGCTGAGAGCCTCTCTCAGGAGCTGGGACATCCAGCCCAGCCCAACCCACGCACCCGACCTGCTGCCCAACTTACTTGGTGGCTTGAGCACGTCACAGACTCCATGCCTCTGTTTTCCCATCTGCCCTCAAGAGAGTGCGTGGCTCACGAGGAACGCCCAGGGCACTTTTGCCTTGGTGCGTCCTGCAGCTCTGTAGGTCTGAGCCTTCCACTTTAGGGTTTGGGGTTGGGGGGTGGCCGCCTTGGGGAGTGTGCTCAGTGGCCCCCTTTTGGCCTGGTGGGGACAGGGAAACTTCTGTATGTGGAGGGAGCTGTCCAGGACTGAGAATAGGTAACAGCCTTAACACCTCTTCTCACGGGGTACCTCTCACCCTCCCAGCCTTGCAGCGGCCCTTCTATGGGTGACTAAACTGAGCCTCAGATGGAGGCGGTGGTTTTCCCATAGCCACACAGCTGTAAAGTGTCAGAGCTGGGACAGGAACCAGGTCTCCTAATTCTTCACTTGTACCAGGGCTCCCAGAGCGGGTGATGGAGGAGCTTGTGCATGGGAACTCTGGGACAAGCGACTGGAGGAAGGTCAGACCTCCTACTTCCTTTCTGACAGGTCCAGTACCCTGAGGGGGCCTCCTTTCTGGCACTGGAGGGGGTGGGAAAAGATCTCAGAGCCTCAACCTCTGCCCTGCTCACCTGGCTAGCAGTTGCCTGGCCTCTCATACCCCTTGCTCTGACCCTGTCTTATAACCATGCTGGGTGGTTCCCAGAATTGTCTGTATTATACACATACTCTCCTCTGCTCTGCCTGCCTCCTGGGATGCACCCTCCCTGCCTTTCAGGCTACATCTGCAGCCAACTGCTGGGAAGCTTCTTCAGATAACTCTGGCAGATCTGCTATGTAGTTGGTCTCACCCCCATGTGCTTCTGTACCCATAGCATTGTCATCGTTATAGAAACGACTTGGTAAGTTACTAGGTGTCAGGCACTGTGTATAAACTCCTCTAGTCCGCACATGAACTAATTATTAGTATTCATGTCTCCATTCTACAGACGAGGAGACTGAGGCACAGCGTTTCATTTGCCTGGTGTGACACTTCACTGGTCAGGGAGGTTATCTGGTGGGAACCCATGTCCCCTCCCTGGGGACTGCAGGCCGTATTGACTCACTGGTTTATCCTAGCACCCAATTTGCTGCTGAAAACTGATGGGCAATCAGGTGTCTTGGGAGATGCAGGGGGCACACAAGGATGAACTGGACCCAACCCTCTGGGAGCTCACAGGCTATAAGGGAGGACTGTCTATACCAAATGCCTCTCTCATAGTTTGGGAGAAAGAGGCTGATGGTCACCATGTGAGGCCCGGTAAGCAGGTAAGGAGGTCTTGGGGAGACCATGGACCAGAGTGAAGTGTGGACCTGCCCAAGGTCACACGGCAAGTTTGAGGCAGCAGCCAGGTTGAGACCCTGGGCTGCCAGCCTGACGTGCCTTCTTACACCTTGCAGCCAGCTGTAAGGTCCCTGTGTCTGTGCTTTTTCAAGGACACATGGTCCCAGACGCCTCCACGATGCTGAGCTGTTCAGTGAGTGGCTCTGCTCCTTCTCTCCCCTCTATTAAAATTTTTTAAAAAAAGGAAGAAAGAAAGAAAGAAATCCAGGCATTGTTCCTGACTGCAGCTGGTGCCAACTAGAATCCCGCCGAACAGAATGGAGCCGAGAGCGAGCCTGCCGCCCAGGGGCCAGGCTGCTGACACAGGGCCTTTCTCTTCTGCTTCCCACTGGGGGCCCAGGCTCACACTCTGCGGGCACCCTCTCCACCTGCCTCCCTGGCCCCAGCGCTGAGCCTCCCACTGCCCTCATGCTCTTTGTGAAAATCCGATGCCACTTGGGAGGGCCGTAGGGGCACTGCCGCCTCCTGCCTGCTTTCCTCACTCCACCAACCGCCCCCACCCCCTGCCCCACACAGCTTGAGGTGAGCCGGGCCTCCCTCCCTTCCAGCCCGGCCTTCCACCCTACCAGGAGGGGCCTGCGGATGCCTGTATGGGAGAATCACAGAAATCTTTCCTCCATGGAATCATTTGGAACACTGGTTTGATTTCAGAACACGCCAGGGTTTTCCATCCCACCCTCGACCTGATTTGTCAGGTACCAACCCTCAGCTCACCCACTGAGGCAGTCGGGAAGGCCTGGGGTCCGGTGACAAAGAGCACCGCAGAGATACACATGCGTTTAAACTCACTGATTCTCCTGTTCCCTCTGCACAAGAGACTAGCTAGGTCTTAGGAGAAAAAGCCTTCTCCAAATTTCCCCTTAATGTTCATTTCATCCACCCTCACTTGCCCCTTTAGAACTTTGAGCTCCGCTTTGCAACCTCACACCCCACCCCTACCATGAGCTGGTTTGGCGCAGGTTTCCCCAGATGTCACCTGTGAGAGTGACAGCCTGGCCACTACCCAATGTCCACTGTCCCAGTGCCTCTGAGCTTGACCCGGCTAGCAAAGCTAGCTTCCCGATCTACCACCTTCCTTGAGTGGATACGGGACTTTACAGTCTGTAAAGAGCATTTTCTTTCTTGCCTGAATGCCACAGCAGCCTCAGGAGGCAAGCAGAAGTTGTGCAACCCACTCAGCAGAGGAACAAACCAAGGCTTCAGGAGGCCTGGTGGTTTGGTCAAGGTCATACAGGAAGGGGCAGACCCTTCCTTTGGTCTGTTGGTTCCACGTCACTAAACAAGAGTGGGGACCCAAGTGGTAATGGCCTCAGACAATAGTATTCCCAGCTCTTTAAATGCTGCCAGGAGAAAGAATCTCAGACATATTGATGCTTTCAACAAATATTTATTGAATACCTGCTAAGTGCCTGGCACGAAACTAGGCACTGGAAATCCAACATGGCAAAATAGGTGTGATCTGTGCTGTCACAGAGCTTATATTTTGGTGGAGGAGAAAGGCCCCAGACAAACTGTGCAAGAAGCTGTGCCTGTCTCCCTTGCCCACTGGCCCAGCCCATGTGCCCATGTGCCACCACTGGCCCAGCCCGTGTGCCCTGGAAGGAGCTCTGGCAGGGAGGTTGCAGACGTGGGTTCTGGTCCCAGTGTTGCCACTGACTCCCTGTGTGACGTTGGACAGGGCTTTCCGTCTGTGAAATCTGCAAGCTTGTGTCTCCTCATGCCCTACTCCCAGCCTCTGAGTCAAGTGGTTAATAATTTCCTGGCATGAGTAATTACCCTGATTAAGTTTTTTTTTCTTAAAACCTGACTTTCCATAGGCTCTGGAGCCAAAAAATAAGGTCTTTTGATATCATCCAATCCGAGTCTCCTCACTAAGGATGAACCCCTTGGCCTCATTTCTCCCCAGGCAGTAGACTGTCTCTTCTTGCATCCTTCTGGAAACAGGGAGCTTGCTCCCTTACATAGCAGACAATGCCCCGTGGTGCGATGGTAAATGTTTAACAGCTAGCTCTCCAAGGTAGGGAAAACCGGATTTGTAGTATTTGCCAATTTCCCAGGGTAGAAAATACTCCCACCATAGACAATTTTAAGCTGCCTTAATATCAACCAGGTCAGGCAGTTCCTGAAAATTTTAACAATTGGCTCCTGTGAGCCAGTCAGAACCAGCTCCAACACACACTGCCCCACCCCACAGAGAAGCCCTGTCCAGCTTTACTTGCTGGGGAGTTCTTCCTGTTATTGAGCAAAACATCTAATTGTCAGGAACTCCAGCCTGGAAATGCTGAGCTACTTCTCTGGGGTGTCATAGAACAAGGGGTCCTTTGGTCCCCTGAAGCCCTTTAGAAAATTGGAGGAATTGACCCTGTCTCCCAGTGAGAGGGGTAGTTCCTGGGCCAAATGGGATCAGGGTATATCCACCCTCCTTCTCAGCCTCCCTCCCTCCTCCCATCCCCTGTTCCTCCCTTCTGTCTCCCCTCCACCTTTCCCTTCCTCCTTCCATCCCCTTTCCCTTCCTTCCTCCCCCCTTTCCCTTCCTCAGTGACACGACAGGGGCTGCACCAGGTGCCTGGGACCCACGTCTGCTCACACTGCCCACCCCCTTTGGAAAGTCTTGCGGTGCAGCCTGTCCACCTTGGAGGCTACACTCAGATGCCACCCACTCTCAGAAGCCTGCCCTGACCTCCACCCCTTCGCTTCCCTCCCAGAGCCCCGCCCTCCCAGAGCCCTTATCAGTCCCTGTTTGGCACTTATCACTTTCTACCTTGGATTACAGCTATTTGTGTACACGGCTTATCTCGCTGCCAGACTGAGAGGCAGCGCGGGCTTGTTGAAAGAGCATGGACTTTGGAGCCGTACGACCTGGCCCTGAATCCCAGCCCTGCCGCTTAGGGCTGTGAGCCTTTGGGAGCTTACACCACCTCTTGGAGCCTCAGTTTCCTTATCTGTAAAGTGGGGCTGATGATAACTACCAAGGTGGTTTGACCATTAAATGAGCTTAGAAATGTAAGCCTCCTTTCCTGTTTCTGTCTGGACTGTCATCCCCTTTGGGACAAAGGTTGTATCCAGCATCTGTTTGTATTATCCTGGTTATAACAATAACAGTATAATGACAACAATGGGAACGACTTAGTGGCCTTGAAACTATAACTATTATTATTCCTGTTAATAGACCTGAGGCTCAGAGAGGCTAGATAAAAGCCCAAAGTCACACAGTAAGTGGAAAAGTTGAGATTTGAATCCAGGAAAATCTGCCCCAGAGCCTTAGCTGTTAATGCTACATCACATGGCCACAGTACAAGGGCCCAGAGGGGCTTCTAGAGCGATGTGGGAGGGTGTGAACTCACAGTCCACCACAGCCTGTGGGCATCTTTGTCCTGACCTGTGGGGTGGGAGTGGGTGTGTACAGAGATGCTCCTGGTCTGCCCTCTCGGACCTCCCAGCAGGTAAGTGGTTAGTACTGCTGAGAGGAGTGTCTCTAGGTCCCTGGGGGGAAGAGGACCGAGAGGCCACCAATGGACAAGGCAATCAGAAAAGGCTTCATGGAAGAGGTGGCATTTGCCTTGGGCCTTGACGGATGAAGACGACTTGGACCAGGATGGACAAGACCGAACAGCAGGAGCAAAAGTGGAGAGGTGCGAGAGGTACAGGAGGATTCGTTTAGGTGTCAGGCTAGACATTCTTGAGGGTGGGATGGAGAAGATGAGGTGAACGTCAGGGAAGGGGGTGTCTTTGCCAAGTCTGTGTTCAGGAACAGTCGAGGGAATTGTTTTAGGGATGTTGAAAGCCAGCACAGACCCTGAAGAGCTGAGAGCCGATTGGGCTGCTCTAGGGGCCAGGCTGTGATTTTATTTCTCTGTAATCTACTCGGAGACGCCTGAGTCCAGCTCTGCTTCCTGCTCCCATCCATCCATTTCTCTGAGGCTCAGTTTTACCACCTGCAAAATGGGCATAAAGAATGGACCTTTTGAGCCAGTTGAAGGATGAAACAGGGCTGGTGGGAGGGACGTGCCTCACACTCCTGGGGCAGAATGTGGGTGGGAGGTGCAGGAGTGGGGGAGATGAGAAGTTAGAAGGGGAGGAGGCAGGAGGAGCTCTGTGTGAATGGCCAGTGAGAGCCAAGCCTGCCAAGTTGGCCGAGGCTGTGCCTCGTGATTCCTCCAACACCGCATGCTCCGTTTTCCCAGCACTGCCAGAGGCTGCCCAGCTCTGCTGGCTTAGAAGCAACCTTCCTTCCAGGCTTCAGCGAGGACAGCTCCTGGCAGGCTCCGGGCTGACCCTGTTCCTCCGGCCAGCCTGGTTCAGCCCCACCATGCCCCCTCCAGGTAGCAGTAATTGTACTGACACATCCCTGAGGGCATTCATTGTGTGCCCAGGGCCTTTTTAACTGCTTCCCTTCTATCAACTAATTGAATTCTCACACGCACACTATGATTACCCACGTTTTAAGTAAGGAAACCGAGGCCCAGAAAGGTTAACCTAGGTGGTCCCACGACAGTTCCCTGGTAGGACAGGTAAAGCCTGAGGGATGCAGACAGCCCATGGAACTTAGAGGCAGGGCCTGTGAGATTGTCACTGGGCACCATCTAGCTGTTTCCCCGTGAGAAATACTCCAATTCGACTCCCCTCACGTTTCCTTTCTGTTCATTTCAAAGTTCTCAGGCTCCTCTGTCCACGCGTGTGCCCATGTGTCTGCACCTTTGATACCTTGGTCATCCAGATTCATGTGGACACCCACACATGAGGCTCACCATCTCAGCATCATAGATACACACACACACACACACACACACACACACGCACGCTTTTATGTCCCTGAAATGACACAGTGGGGTCTGTGAACTCACATGGCACTCCCCTTTCCCCAAGTCCAACCTCTGAGGATGTCCCTCCGGCCCAGGCATCTGAATTCTTGTCTGTTCAAACCACTGACTCCAGGCGTGTGCACGGAGCATCTCCTTTTCCACTGCAGGTCCCGCCCAGATCATTGCCCCTGCCCGGCTCCTTCTGTGAGAACTGGCCTGGGGGTGTGGTAGGGGCTTGGGGGTGGATGGTTACCCTTCCCCCAACTCCACAGGCTGCTGGAGAAACAGCAGGAAGAGGAGAATGAATTAATCCTGGCCTCCCCTCCCCCGGGCTCTCTGTGATGCTAATTCCCTCCGCCTTTGATCCAGCCCAGGCCCCTAACTCTGAGCGGGAGCTGGCGCTGGGCTGGCCTGAGATTAGGGCTGCCTGGGTGAAGCTCCGGGCATATCCCTCTCGCGGCAGACTGGGGTTTCTCCTCTGGGGAGGGGTCTTGGGGATTAGAGCTCTGGTTACTGACCCTGGTGTTCACAATGCACTCTCCTTTGCCAGAGCTTTCTCATTTTCTCTCCTCTCTGAGAGGGCCCTGGGGTTCCCATTTTACACAGGAGCAGAGAGGGGCCTGGGGTGAAAGGCCTCCTGAGGCTTCTGGGCCAGTGAGTGGTGGGTCCAGACCCAGAGCGCAGGTCTTCCAATCTCCTGTTTCCACAGAGGTTCTTCGTTTATTCTGGTGATTGAAAAACAAAAGCAAGAAACCCTTGCTTTATGGAGTATTATCTGGTAAAGAATCCGCCTGCAATGCAGGAGACCTCGATTCGATTCCTGGGTTGGGAAGATCCCCTGGAGGAGGGTATGGCAAGCCACTTCAGTATTCTTGCCTGGAGAATCCCCATGGACAGAGGATCCTGGAGAGCTACAGTCCATGGGGTCGCAAAGAGTCGGACACGACTGAGTGACTGAGGTCAGCACAGTGCATGCCAGGAACTGTGTCTTCAAGCATCATTCTGCCCATTCTTCATGGGCAGCTTTGTCATGGGCCCACTTTCCAGGCAAGGAAACTGCTGCCTGCCATTGTGCTGCAGTGATAACATCTGGGTTCAAACCCAGGACTGAGCTGAGCAGTTCCCTCACGGTACAGAGAGGACACTGAGGCTCATAGAGGGGAAGGTTGAAGCCCATAGCGGTAGTTGACTGGGCAATTGTCGCCTTCCTTTCGAGCTGCACCTGGAATGACTGGAATCTTCTATGGACTTAGTGAAACTGGGACAAGAGTCCAGCCCCTAGACTGCCCTAAGCCGGGGAGAGGGCATCTGTGAGGATGCCAAGCTCAGGTAATCATGCAGAGGCATCTCAGCCAACCTGGCCTTGGAACAACCTCATAAACGTGAGCATAAACACAATTAAACCTTTTATTACGTTATATTTCGTACATATAAAAGACTATTTGTAAGTCACGAAGCAGATTAAATGAAGGCTCATGACCCCCGCACTTAAGAACCGGAGCATTAGGGACACCGGTGAAAATCCGCCCTGCCCAGTCCCTTGCTTCCCAGAGAGAAGCTGCCTGACGTTCGTTCACTGTTCCCTTCCTCTCTCTCACAGAAGGTTTTAGCACACATGAGGGATCCCTGGGCTAACTGTACTTCTGAGACATTGAATTATATGCTGCAGTTCCCTGGGAAGTGACTTCTTTAAAGGGCAGAGGGGGAGTTCTGAGGGCCAACTCACACCCCATATTTTAGGGGTGTGACAGGAGCTGCCTCCTGCCCTAGTCCCCTACTCAGGGTCTCTTTGCAGTGTGGTACCCTGTTTTGCCCTCTCTCTCCTGGGAGTGCTCTGAAAAGGACACTTCTTGCTGGTACAGCCAGCAGAAGCAGGGTAGGTACCCGGGCAGCTATGCATTGCCTGAATAAGGGCATTGCCTAAGCTGTTCCCTCCATCCATCCATTCTGCTGGGGAAGCCCAGCTTCTTCTAGGTCCTGCTGCAAGGTTCTGTTTGCTGGGAGAGGTTCCCTGTGACCCCCATCCCTTCACCCTCTCCAGCAGAGTTGAATGTGCCCTCCTCTACCCTGCCAGAGCCCTTGGGCATTCCTCTGTCAGCTCTTATCCCAAGGCAGATGTTCTAGTAGCTCCCAACAGCAGCCTCTATTCCCAGACCCCAGGCACAGCTGGTCTCAGACCCAGGCAGATGTTCCCAGAGTGACCAAGATGGAATCTGGGTGAAGATGACCGCAGATGGATTTCCCCGTTGGGCCCCATGGACCTGGACCGCCAAAGTCTCAACTTGTTTGCTCCAAGACCCATCTTAATGGGGGATTTGAAGGCAAGGCAGGGAGGAGAGGCTTGGGGATATTGTTTACCTGTTTATCCATCTGCTGTGTGTAAAAGTCACATGTGCAGAACAGTGGGTACATAACTGAGTGTCCCCACTCCGATAGTTACATGTGTGGTCACAGGAACGCACATGTTCCAGCACATGCTTGTGCACACATGCATGCACGTGGCCTCAAGGCCACAGGTCTGTGGAGCGGGCAGGGGACTTCCTTTTCTTGCTTTCAACTCCCCCTCCTAGACAAGCCTATCTTTTCTCTGAGCAGCACACACTCACATTTATGGAGTGCCTGCTATGTGCAAGACCTGAGGGGTTGGCCAGAGCAGAGTAGGGGGCAGCTGGCCCCTGAGGGACAGGAATGACAGAGGAGTCGCACACCATCCCCTGGTCCTGCTCTCCCCCATGCACTGGCCCTAAAGCCAGGTGCCACTGCCCCCACTTCCTTTAAAAGCAGACCCTGAGGTTCAGAGACCAGAAAGAGGCACCGATGGAAACAGGGGGACATGACTGGAAGCTCTGTGGTCAGTTCCCTGTCTCGGGAGCTGGATGGTACAGGGGTTCTGGTTTCCAAGGGAAACCTCGATTGGGAGGGGCCGCCCAAAATCTTCCCAATCACTCGGCTTCTCCTCCCCACTCCTGACCAGTGGAGAGCACACTTTTTTGGGTGATATTTCCCTGAGTGTCCTGTAGGAGGGCGCCATAACTGTTAGCAGCAGCAAGGACTGAGGGCAACTCTGACCTGAGTCAGAACAAAGTGGGGCAGAGCCAGGAGTCTGAACTGGGGACTGGGCACTGTCCCCAATCCAGTAGTTACATGCACATGCGTACATGTGCATACACAAATACACGGATGCACACCCACACACATGCATGATCAGAGAGGCCATGGGAGTTACCTAAGGTCATACATAGCCAGTGCTGGCCCTCTGCCTCCCAGCCTGGTTTGCTCCTTTAACTCAGGCTGCCCTAAAGGGAACCTCTGGCTGCCAGGGGTCCAGTTGGCCTCCATCTGAGAATTAGGACCCCGTGGCTGAGGGAGAGGATCTTAGGGGTGGTGAGGTGCTGCTTCTGGAGCACCGTTGGCCTGTGTTTCGCGTAAGAGGGGGACATGGGTTACCCAGCATGAATGTGGAGGCCGGAGGAAGGAAAGATCCCTGTCTTCTCCCCAGCACCCAAATGCAACCCGGAAGGCCATGGACGAAGGCCTCTCTTCTGTGATGAGGATGCCCTACAGCCTGGCAATCAATTAGGAACTGGCTCTGGATTCTGAAGGCTCTGTCCACTCTGAGGATTCCTCGTTCTAGTTGCAGGGTTGTGTGCAGGCCGCCTCACCTGGCAGGAGCTAAGTCCTGAACCTGTATCAAGAGGAGGAACACAGTCATTTCTCGGTATTTGGAGACTGTGGCCTAGGCCAGCGCCCAGGTTACAGCAGTCAGGTGATCAGCGCTTGTTCTTGGAAGTGGCCCTGCAAGGCCAGGCTTCTCTGTGTCCAGACTGCCTAATCCACAGGACTTGGGCTTGCCTCTGGGCCTCTGGAGAACCAAGTTCTGTGTTGGTGCCACCTCACAGCTGGGCGACCTTGCGTGTGTCACCTGTCTCCTCTGGTCTTACCATCCGCACCCCCAAATGAGCATATCAGTTTGAGGAGCAGGAGTGACTAATTGGAAGGGAAGGGCCTTGCAAAAGCCCATGTAGGGGATGCTGGCGAGTAGGGAAAATGTACTTGTTGCCCCTTGGAGGGACCTCTTCTTTCTGGCGCCCGGCTGGGCTGAGAGCTACTCATCCCTTACGGAGGTGAGAGTGTGTTCATCTGGGGACCCTCTCTGAGTCCTGAGCTACCAGGTTGGAGAGCTGTTCCTTGGGGAGTCCTCAGACTGCCCTTTTGAAGCTGCAAAGGCAGCCTAGATTCAAAGCGTCTCTCCTGGCCCTTAATTACCCTTCTTCACCCATAGGTGGAATTTCCACTCAAAGAGCTAAAGAAAGGCACCCGCGCTGCCCCTGGGGACTGGGTTTCCCTGCTGCTCTTGTGTGACCGCCGCCAGCGTGGCAGTGGCGCGCAGCTCGAGTTTCTGATTCTAATGATTTCCTGAATTCATTCCGTTTCCTACCTCGGGGAAAGGAGGAGAGGTGATCCTCTTGAAAATTCACATAATTGCTTTTATTTGATTTTTATTAAAATGCATTCAGGAATAATGTGATTGCCCCCTTTATTACGCTGTTCATCAATCTGGCATGGGAAGCCGCCTGGAGAAAGAGGTAGGTACAGGAGCCTGATGTGCAGTGGGGAGAGGACCCGGCCCACACTGGCCGAGTGGCACTCAGGGAGCCCAGCCCTGGCTGCTCCCAACCGGGAAAAGGGGGTGATGACCCCGCTGAGCCTACCACATGGCGAGCTGGAGGCGTGGGAGCCAGCGCTGTGCCTGGAGTGCTGAGAGCACACTCTAGCGGCCCTCCCCGCCCCGCCCCCTCTTTGGTGCCTCCCCCTCCCAACTCTGAGTCCCCAGAGACTGAGAGCCACAGGGGTCTGCCCTCCCCACATCACTTGCCCCCACACTCCTCTTGGCTCCCCCAGTTGCCTGCACCTTTATCACAGCCTCCTTGCTGGTCTCACTGGCTCCAGACACAAGGCCCTCAGGCCAGCTTCCCACCGCCCACAATCACGCCACTCCCCTGCTCAGGACTCTGGGTGGCTCCCAAAGGCCCCTTCCCTGCCAAGGCCTTTCTTTTGCTTTGGGGCCTTCACCTGCAGCATCAGGTGCCTGTATCTCTTGTTGGCCCTGGTTCTGAGGATGCTGTGCTTTATTCTGGGCAAGACCCTGCCTCTCTGAGCCTCAGTTGGTTTAGGAAATGGGAGCACAGAGACCTTTGGGCTAGGGTCACTGAGAATACAGAGTGAACCAGGGGGCATGTAACTCATATAGTGGGTGGGACGGGGCGCAGAATCATGTGACTTGACCAGGTGAGAGGTCAGAAGAGCTTAGTAAGTGCTTGAGGAGAGAGGAAGGGTGGATTCAGCCCTGGACCCCACGGAGGCCCCAGATCAGCCAAGGAGGCCAGAGGGATGGTGACAGCATTTACTTTTAGCTCTCTTGCCCTCATGCCCTGTGCGGCCCTTCTCGTCCTCCCAGTGGAGAATTCTGGATAGGACTGGGCCTAGCTTTCAGCCCAGCAGGTAAGAGTGCGCACCCCCTGCCCCCACCTGCCTCTTGCTGCCCTTCTTGGGGGTAGAGTTTGTGGTTTCCAGAGGAGGATCAGAAATGCATTTACTGGCTTCTTGGAAGCCCACTCATCCCTTAGCTTGGTGCATGCACCAAAGACCCATCGTCCCCCACACTGTCTTGTTGCCCTCTTTTAGCAGATGAGGTAACTGGAGCTCAGAGAGCTCAACAAGTGACTTGTTCAGGGCAGCCTAGCTAGAAAGTATGAGGGCTCTTGGGCATAGGAAACTAGGATGGACTAATGACTCCCCTGCCAAGAATCCCAGGGACGGGGGAGCCTGGTGGGCTGCCATCTAGGGGGTCACACAGAGTCGGACACGACTGAAGCGACTTAGGAGGAGGAGCCATCCCTGAAACTGTTGGTGAGACGCTTTGACAGAATGGGTTTGACAGCAAGGCCAGGTGGAGCCGCCCTGTGCCCTGGGGTGTGAGTGGGTCCTTGGATGCTGTCTCTGCGCAGCCTTCAGTCTCTCCTGGGGGATCTGCCTCTGCTGGGGTGGGCAGCACAGGGAGTCAGGAAAGCATGGGGATGTGGGCATATGCATTTAGAGCCCCGCTGGGTGCTTTTAATTTCTGTGGAAAGCCCATCTTCACTTAAAAAAAAGAAAAAAAGACAAATCTTTGTGATCTGTTACGTTTTTTTTTTTTTAAGTGTTTGTTTTTTCATGCAAATCGTTTGGCAGTGGATGCAGTAGGGGGATTCAGAAAGTGCAGGCAGTACATTTAGAAATTCACTGCAGGGCTCTTGAGGGCCAGCAAAGAGTCGGACACGACTGAGCGACTGATCTGATCTCATCTGAGGGCCAGCTGGGGCCCGACCATCTGACCAGCGCCCAAGGCCTCAGCCTGAGTGAAGTTGTTCCCTCCGTGAAGCCCAGGTCAAGCCAAGCCTGCCTGGATGTGCTTGCCCTCCGGTTCCTGATACCTGCTCCCTCTGCCTGTCTATCCTGGGGCCACCTGGGTTACCTGGGACTATCCCGTCTTCTCAAACAGTCTGAGTTTGTCCAAGAGGACAGGCCCAATCCTCGGGCTTCAGGAAGCCCATGCAGGGAGCTTGGAGAGTCCTCTAGTCTCAGCAGAGGAAGTCCCAGCCCAGAGGGGCAAAGGGGACCATTTTCCCCAGGACCAAAGGGTCCCCTGGGATGCAGACTTTCAGTGCTAAACTGGGACATTTCCATCATGCCACCTAGGGCTACTTGCTCGGGGCCCCATGGGAAGCCCACAGCCCTGAACCTCCTGATTCCCAGGCTGACACCATGTCCTAATGCTGTCCTATAGACAGTCAGTACCTTCTTTTGGGGGAAGGGGACACTGAACCCCTTGGTCTCCAAGAGACTGTCCCCAGGCCAGGGATGCATGCCTACAAGGGACCACCAACCTTTGAGCCTCTGGCTGGTTCCTGCATCCAGGGTAAGGGCCTGCCCCAAGGCAGGGGAGGATGCCTGAGCTTTGAAATCCTGAGGCCCAAGTGCAGGTGGGGCTGAATTCTACCTGGGGGGATCTCAGACCCCCACCACCCAGCTACCTGGTTGCAGGGGCTGAGCAGGGGCTGAGCCTTCCTCCCCTGCTCCCCGGGCCCTGAAGAGCAGAGCTCCTTATCAGATCTCTGTTTCTCTCCTCTGCTGCCTCGGTCTGGCCTCCGCCCCCCGGTAGCTCTTTCCTCTCTGAAGCTCCTTTTCCCGTCACCAACACGCAGCCTACAGAGATGTTGGTTTCTGTTGCTTTTTAAAAAATGTTTCCTTTTGGCGAGGGCGGTGAGGGGTTGTTTGCTGGGCCTGCAAAGCTTCCCTGTGGGCTGTGGCTGGGGGTGGGTTTGGGTCCGAAGGCTGCACCCCCAGCCCAGAGCCTCTGAATCCAGTGCAGAGGCAGTGAGTGTGGAATAGACACCTGCTGTGCACCCAGCTCCAGGCCGGCTTGGCAGCACCTACCTGGTGTTCACACTCCCTCAAGAACCTGTGCCTTGTAGGGAGCTTTATTGTCCATTTCCCACAGGAGGTGGCTGAGGCCCCGCAGGGGTGGCTGGGCCCCAGATCCCCGGATTCATGGTCTGGGCTCTGCCCACCACACTGGTCTGCCTTCAGAGTTCACCACTCTTCCTTCCTTCCCTGCCTTTCCCCAACCACACAGGGCCCAGGCTCTCCCCAGCGGAGGGACACAGCTTCCTGAAGCTTCCTTTCTGGCATTGTGGCCCCTCTGTAGGTAGGGCATGAACTCTAACTGCATCGCCAGAGCTGGATTTGAGTTTCAAGTTGCTTGACCTCGCTGAGCATCAGATGGCTTAGCCATCAATTGAGAAATTCAGAGAAATCCCTGAGATAGCTTGGTGGACCCTGAAGGCTGTTGAACATGGAACTGGGGCCTCTGTCTGTCTAGCAGGGCCTCAGGTCAGGAGGACTGGCAGAGGTGGTGGGGAGCTTCTGAAGGTGGGTGAGCAAGGGACCACCGTAGTTAAGACCATGCTCCCGGAGGATCCTGTAGGCTTCAGGGTGAGTGAAGACTGCAGGGGGAAGTGGAGGCTGGGGAGCTGTTGAAAGACTTTGATTTCCTTTTCAAAAAAGAAAGGTGATGTTCTCCCCACCCTCCACCCCACCCACATTCATGCTTCCACAACCAGGAGCAAGAATCAGGAAGGCCAGGCCATGATGATACCAGGGTCCTGCCCCGGACAGAGTCACCACCCTTGGGATCCTCCCAGCTTCGGCTGTTAGGTCCTGAGGGAGGAGGAACTGGAGGTTTTGAGGTCCTGAACCCTATCCCACCCTGCTGACCAAGTGTGAGATGGTATGTCGTCTCCCTAACCGTCCCAGTGTCTCTTGGGTTGTTGTCCCACTCTTTGCGACCCCGTGAACTGCAGCACACCAGGCTTCTCTGTCCATCACTATCTCCCTGAGTTTGCTCAAGCTCAAGTCCATTGAGTCAGTGATGCCATCCAACTATCTCATCTTCTGTCACACCCTTCTCCACTTGCCCTCAATTTTTCCCAGCATCAGGGTCTTTTCCAATGAGTCAACTCTTTGCATCAGGTGACCAAAGTATTAGAGTTTCAGCTTCAGCATCAGTCCTTCCAATGAGTATTCAGGATTGATTTCCTTTGGGATTGACTGGTTTGATCTCCTTGCTGTCCAAGGGAGTCTCAAAAGTCTACTCTAGCACACAGTTTGAAAGCATCAGTTCTTCGGTGCTCAGCCTTCTTTATGGTCCAACTCTCACATCCATACATGACTACTGGAAAAACCATAGCTTTGACAATATGGACCTTTGTCAGTAAAGTAATGTCTCTGCTTTTTAATACGCTGTCTAGGTTTGTTATAGCTGTTCTTCCAAGGAGCAAGTGTCTTAATTTCATCGCTGCAGTCACTGTCTGCATTTATTTTGGAGCCCAAGAAAATGAAATCTGACACTGATTCCACATTTTCCCTATCTACTTGCCATAAAGTGATAGGACTGGTTGCCATGATCTTAGTCTTTTGAATGCTGGGTTTTAAGCCAGCTTTTTCTCTCTCCTCTTTCACTTTCAATGAGAGGCTCTTTAGTTCTTCAGTCCAGGCCCTTCTGAGAACCATGGTTTCCATTTCTCACTGACCTCTGTCCACTGGCTTCCTAACTCTCTGCTCCAAGTCTCCCCACACTAGCTGAGCCCTCCAGAGAACTCCCTCCGACTCCTCACCTTATAGGTGAAGAAATCCCCCCAGAGTAGGGCAGCAGCTGTGCATCTGTGCACAGTTTCCCCACCACGCCTCTGCAGCTGGGACAGGGAGGGAAGTTCATGATGCAGGGAAGAGGGGAGCAGGGGCTTCTCTTCTTATGAATGGAGTGCCTTTTTTGTCCTGTGAACCAATCCCCTGGCATGCATCTCTCTACGAGTGACACGGGCATTCTCAAAGATGAACAATCCTGGGCTACCTGTGTCCGGTTTCCCTGGGGATAAACCACCGCTTGGAGGTGCTGAGGAGGCTGGGACCCTTGAAGAAACTTTACTGTTTCCCCTTTCCTGAAATTTGTCAGCTGGAGAGGGGGAGCACGTTTCCCTGGGTCCATTCAGGCTGCTATAACAGAAAACTATGAAACAGGGAGCTTATAAACCAGACATTTATTTTACTTTTCACAGTTCCAGAGGCTGGGAAGCCTTCAAGGAGCTGGCAGATTCAGTGTCTGGTGAGAGCCTGTTTCCTGGTCCATAGACAACTGTCTTCTGGCTGTGTCCTTACGTGGTTGAAGGGATGAGAAAACCCTCTGTGGTGTCATCTAATAACGACACTAATCCCATTCATGGGGGCTCCACACTCAGGACCCGATCACCTCCTAATACCATCACTTTGGGGTTTGGGACTTCAGCCTATAAGTTTCCAGAGGAAGCATTCGGACCATAGCCATCTTGTTCTGGCAGAGTTGCTTTAATGGCAGGACAGTAGAGTGTTTAAGGGCTTCCCTGATAGCTTAGATGGTAAAGCGTCTGCTTACAATGTGGGAGACCCGGGTTCGATCCTTGGAGAAGATCCCCTGGAGAAGGAAATGGCAACCCACTCCAGTATTCATGCCTGGAAAATCCCATGGACTGAGGGGCCTGGTGGGCTACAGTCCATGGGGTTGCAAAGAGTCGGACATGACTGAGCGACTTCACTTCAGAGTGTTTAAGCCTTACAGCCTCACTGTGGCATTTGTACCCATTTCCAAGACAGGAAAACTAAGATCTGAAGGGAGATCCCAGATGTCCTTGGACTTTTGATCAAGAGGAAGAGTCTCTCTGCTGGTTTCCAAAGCAGTGCTGCCCTACTGCTTCCTCTGCCCTCAGCGTCTGGCCAGCACACAGTCTCTTGCACAAGAGGAGGAATGCTGTTCTTGCTGACCCTGTGCCTGTTCTTGTGATATGGGGCTCTTCTGCTGCCCACATGCTCTTCCCAGTAATAAAAACACTTCTCTAGCTAGTTTTAATTTTAACTCTCATCAAGATCTGCACTGCCTACAAGATCGGCAACCAGATACCCGGAGGAATGTACCTGCCTCACCCACTGTCCTAGCGATGGAGGGCAGGGAAGGAGTGTTCACTCTGCTTTGCTGTGTGACCTTCCCCAAGGCTCTTACCCTCTCTGGGCTTCTCCTACACCACCTGCAGTGCCTGCTTTGTGGGATTGCAGGGCTCAAAGGATATCAGTTCAGTTCAGTTGCTCAGTCGTGTCTGACTCTTTGCAACCCCATGAATCACAGCACACCAGGCCTCCCTGTCCATCACCAACTCCCAGAGTTTACTCAAACTCATGTCCATCAAGTCGGTAATATGATCCAGCCATCTCATCCTCTGTCGTCCCCTTCTCCTCCTGCCCCCAATCCCTCCCAGCATCAGGGTCTTTTCCAATGAGTCAACTCTTCACATGAGGTGGCCAAAGTATTGGAGTTTCAGCTTTAGCATCAGTCCTTCCAATGAACACCCAGGACCGATCTCCTTTAGAATGGACTGGTTGGATCTCCTTGCAGTCCAAGGGACTCTCAAGAGTCTTCTCCAACACCACAGTTCAAAAGCATCAGTTCTTCGGCACTCAGCTTTCTTCACAGTCCAACTCTCACATCCATACATGACCACTGGAAAAACCATAGCCTTGACTATGATCAATGCAAAGAAATAGAGGAAAACAACAGAATGGGAAAGACTAGAGATCTCTTCAAGAAAATTAGAGATACCAAGGGAACATTTCATGCAAAGATGGGCTCAATAAAGGACAGAAATTGTATGGACCTAACAGAAGCAGAAGATATTAAGAAGAGGTGGCAAGAATACACAGAAGAACTGTACAAAAAAGATCTTCATGACCCAGATAATCATGATGGTGTGATCACTCACCTAGAGCCAGACATCCTGGAATGTGAAGTCAAGTGGGCCTGAGAAAGCATCACTACGAACAAAGCTAGTGGAGGTGATGGAATTCCAGTTGAGCTATTTCAAATCCTGAAAGATGATGCTGTGAAAGTGCTGCACTCAATATGCCAGCAAATTTGGAAAACTCAGCAGTGGCCACAGGACTGGAAAAGGTCAAAGGATATAGGTCCAGGGAATTGGAAGCCCTTTCTGTGGGCCAACACTGGGCAGCCACGTTCTACATGTTTAATTTGCCTTTACAACAGCCTTACATGTCCAACATAGAGTGGACTTCGTGGACCACTTACTGTCCATCCATTGTCCGAGGGGGTACTGTGCAGGAGGATTTTTGCAGATATTTTCTAGGATGATGGCCAGGCCTTTGTATCCTTTTACCTGGGGGTTTGGGGGCTAAAGCAGAAACTGCTCCAGGACCAGAGCTCTCTCTCATCATTTCCGACAAGATGCTGTAAGATGACCTGGAAGGTCTTCAAGAGACAAGACACTGAGGAGGGCGGGACAGACTGGGAAGGAAGGTGGGTGAAAGAGACACAGATCTGAGTGTGTGACCGTGCCTCAGTCTGCCTGGGAGGTCAGTCCTGCACCTGGTCCAGCAGAGCAAGACCCCACAGGGCATCAGAGGCACACAGTCTTGGGGCACGAGAGCCTTGTCAGTGTCCAGGACCGAGTGGCCACAGCTCTTCCTACCTCCTGGGCACCATGGAGCCTCCCACTTCCTGAGGCCGAGAGTAATAGCCTATTGATGATGGAGGTGAGGTTGTCAGAATTTAGTTTCTTGAAAGAAAAATCCAGAATGTGCTATTTCTTGCATCTGTACATTTGGTACAGCGTCGCGTCCTAGTAATAGTCCTATTAGACCCAGTGGAGAGATGAGGAAAGTGAAGCTCAAGAGACTTTATGATTGTTCAAAGACATCTTGCTTGGGGCTGGTGGATCAAACGCCAGCACCTTGGTTTGTTGATGTGAAAGCCTCTGCAGCTTTTGCCTTCTCTCCCCGTTGACTGGCAAGACCACCCCACAGGGACAGATGGAACAACAAGGCCAGCTCGGGCAAGTGGCACAGCTAGGCAGGGAGTGAGGACGACCCAGTCTGTGCTTGGACCCTAAGCTGCCCGCCTCTGAGTCCAAGCTGCCCATCCCGTATCTCCTCTTCTTCAGCCTAGGGCCACCCACACCAGGGCTCCAGACCCTCTGTCCATCACGGAGAAGTTCTGACCTCCTCACCTGCTTCCATTGCCCTTGCTTGCTGCAGAGTCTGCCCTGGACCCAATGAAGCCATGTCTCAATCCCAGAGGCGGCAGCAGGCACACCTTGGCCCTGCCCAGGCCTGCCATGCGCTCCTCCTCCCCATGGGCGCTGGGCCTGGGAAGTGACATCCACCGGCTCAGCCTGACATTCGGTGGGTGGGGTCACATTTTTTATAAGCAGATCCAAGGTCAATGTTTTTGATTTCTAGCATTTCTTTGTGATTCTGTTTTTAGAATGTCCATTTGCTTGTATTATCCATCTGTTTTTCCATGTGGCCTACTTCATTAGAGGACTTAGCATATTAATCATAGCTATTTTAAATTCCTGGTCTGGTAATTCCAATCTTTCTGCCATATCTGAAGCAGGTTCTAATACTTGCTCTCTCTTCAAAACTATTTTCCCCATTTTATTACATCTTGTAATTTTCTTTTTTTCACTGAAAGCCTGACTTGATGTACTAGATAAAAGGAATATGGCATGGTTCCCACACAGGTTTCTGCTCCAGTAAGTTGTGATGCTCTATATCTGCCTTATCTGCCTGTTTGTCTCTCCAAGTTTTTGAGGCAGTGGTTTGCCCTTTGACCTCAGTCCTCTGACTGATGTAAGAAGGATTGCTGACTTCCAGTTTGTTTAGCCTTTTTCTTATTTTGCAGATGGGAATCAGGACTTCCAAGTTCATTACATGCCAGGCTGGAAACTGGAACTCTGATATCTATTTGTCTTAACACATTTTCTTGCAAATAATCTTTGGTCCACTGAGTAACCTTGTCACTTTTGTTAAAAAAAAAAAAAATCAATTGGTCATGAGTATGTGAGACTATTTTGAGACTTTATTCTGTTCTGTTGATCCACATGTTTTTTCCTACACCAATACCATACTCTATCCATTACTGTAATTGTATAGTAAGTCATAAAATCAGCAGTGTAAGTCCTCCAAATTTGTCCTTCTTTTTCAAATTTGTTTTTTGACTTTATAGGTTCTTTCCATTTTCATATAAGTTTTAGAATCATCCTGCTAATTCTTATTTATAAGAAAGTCTGCTCTAATTTTTCATTTGTTGGTCTTTTGGTAATACATTTGTCTGCTGTTGGTATCAGGGTAATCCTAACCTTGCAAAGGAGAAGGCAATGGCACCCCACTCCAGTACTCTTGCCTGGAAAATCCCATGGACGGAGGAGCCTGGTGGGCTGCAGTCCATGGGGTCTCTAGGAGTCGGACACGACTGAGCGACTTCACTTCCACTTTTCACTTTCCTGCATTGGAGAAGGAAATGGCAACCCACCCCAGTGTTCTTGCCTGGAGAATCCCAGGGATGGGGGAGCCTGGTGGGCTGCCGTCTATGGGGTCACACAGAGTCGGACATGACTGAAGTGACTTAGCAGCAGCAGCAGCAACCTTACAAAAATGTTGGGAAGGATTCCATCTTCCTCTGTATTTTGAAAGACTTTATGTTTGACTGGTATTATTTCTTACTCAAATGTTTGATAAGATTCTCTGTGAAGCTATATTGGTCTGGAATTTCCTTTGTGGGAAGGTTTTATGAAATAAAATATATCTATCACAGATATGGAACTATTTATGTTTTCTGTTTCTTCTTGTGTCAATTTTGGTAATTTTGTTTTTCAGGGAATTTTATTATTTGACTTAAGTGGCCAAAGTTATTTTCTTGAAACTGTTTAAAATATTTTTCACTGTCTTTTTAACATCTGTAAGAGCTGTAGTGATAAACTCACTTTGATTACTAATAGTAATAATTTATGCTTTATTTATTTTTTCTTGATCAGTTGAGCAAGAAGTTTATGATTTTTAATTATCTTTTCAAAAGCATATACTATTGGTTCCATTGGGTTTCTTTAATATACGTCTGTTTCCTAGTTCACTGATTTTTTTGCTATTATTTCCTTTTTCTACTCACTTTGGTTTTAGTTTAGTCCTCTATTTTCAAACCTCCTCAGGTGAGTCAATGGTGTGTTGGCAGTCCCCAAGACCATCCTCTGGTTCAGTGATTTTCTCGGAGGGCTTACAGGACTCAGCAAATGGTCATAATCACTGCTAAGACTTATTACAACAAATGATACAAAGCAATATTGCAAAGAGAAAAGGCACATGGTGTGAAGTTCAAAGGATACAAGGCACAAACTTCCAAGCATCTGCAGTGGAGCCACACGGGATGCACTTAATTCCCCAGCAATGAGTTGCGATGACACAGGTGAAATGCTGTTTATGAGGAAGCTCGTTGGAGACCCAGTGCCTAGGATTTTTACTGGGGCTCATCATACAGGTGAAACAGGAGATTAAAAAACCTGGCTTAAAACTCAACATTCAAAAAAACTAAGATCCTGACATCTGGCTCCATCACTTAATAGCAAATAGGTGGGGAAACAATGGAAACAGTGACAGACTTTATTTTCTTAGACTCCAAAATCATTGCAGACAGTGACTACAGCCATGAAATTAAAAGACACTTGCTCCTTGAAAGAAAAACTATGACAAACCTAGATAGTATATTAAAAAACAGAGACATTATTTTGCAACAAATGTCCTTATAGTCAAAGCTATGGTTTTTCCAGTAGTCATGTATGGATGTGAGAGTTGGACCATGAAGAGGCTGAGTGCCAAAGAATTGATGTTTTTGAACTGTGGTGTTGGGGAAGACTTTTCAGGGTCCCTTGGACTGCAAGGAAATCAAACCAGTCAATCCTAAAGGAAATCAACCCTGAATATTCATTGGAAGAACTGATGGTGAAGCTGAAGCTATAGTACTTTGGCCACCTGATGCGAAGAGCTGACTCATCAGAGTCTGAAAAGACCCTGATGCTGGAAGAATTGAGGGCAAGAGGAGAAGGGGATGACAGGAGCTGGTTGGATGGCATCACTGACTCAATGGATATGAGTTTGCAGAAACTCAGGGAGATAGTGATGGACAGATAAGCCTGGTGTGCTGCAGTTCATTTTATGATTTTCATTCATCTGTTTGCTATTTTCTCTTAAATCCTTAAATATTTTTATAATAATTATTTCAAGTCATCTAATTTCTGGCATATAGATCTGTTTCCACTGAATTCTTCTTCTGGTTGTGGATTGCATTTTTATACTCTCTTGTGTGTCTATGATTTTTTGTCTGGATGCTGGACATTTTGATATTCTATTGCTGAGTGCTTGAAATTTATTGTCTTCTTTTAAAGAGCATTAAAGATATTGCTTTGGCAGGCAGCTAGTTTGCTTATGGATCAAGTTGCTCCTTCTAAGGCTTATTTTTAAGCTTTATTAAGCTGATCAGTGAAGGCTTTCTGCTCTGCTCTGGCTGGTTGGAACTCAAAGTCTTTCAGCTCTGTGTGAGCTCTGCAAGTTGTTAAATCCATCTGTCCCTGGAAGTAATATTTCTCTGATAGTTGGTCCTTGCCTGGCCTCATCACATCTCACCCCAAACACACACAGTTTATAATTAATTCTAAGGCTCAGGAGGACTTCTGTGCAGATTTCTGGAATTTTCTCTTCCTATCTGCCTTCTCTCTGGTACTCTGCTCACGATTTCCTACAGCCTCAGCCTCCCTGTTCTCCAACCTTTGTCTCATCAGCTCAGTGAGACTGCTGTGCTTTACTTGGTTTCTCTCTCTGTGTTCAGTGGCCTGGAATGTGTGTCCAATTTGAGAGAATCATAGAGCTTACCTCATCTGTTACCCTTCTCTTGGGAATCGCTGACCTGAGCCTCTATGCGAAAATAGAGGTTTCTGTATTTCTTTAGCTTTCTTTTAAGTTTCTTTCTCATGTTGCTGGTGCTAGTCTGATTATCAGTTACTCTGTCATGGTTAGGAGTGGAGAGCATTGACTCCCATCCAGTGTTCATGGTGAATAGAAACTCAGCAGGAAGAGAGTGGAGGGGCATTCTAGGAGAAGTGGCTGCATGGGGGAAAGTTGTGAGTGTGGGGCATGTTCAGGGATGGTATTTGTGGTATGTTTGTGGGGAGGGTTATTGGTGAGCAGAGGGATAGGCAGGAATGTGTTTGCAAAGGACCTGGAATAACATCTAGGAGTTTGCACATTATCCTGAGGAAGTCTTCAGGAGGCTACAGCAAGTAATAATTATAAACTTAACAAACAATAACATGTAACTGATTTATCTTCGTGTGCCAGCCAGGCACTGCTGTAAGCTTTTTCCATGGATCATTTCATTTACCCCTTTGCCAGCTCATGAAAGACTACAATGGGACTTGGAACTGCCCCGTGTTTTTCTAAGCACTTTACACAGTCACCTCATTTAGTCCTCAGAATAACACTATGTGGTAGGGGCTATAACTGTGCCTATTTTACAGATCAGGAAACCAAAGCACGGAAGGGAGAAATGACTGATGGCCACAGAGAGAATAAGTAGCGATTAGAGATGCTTTTCTTTTCTGCCAAGATACTCTCTTAACATTATTATAATATTCTTTTTAAAATAAATCTATTTTGTTTATTATTATTGGCCACACCTGTGGCTTGTAGGATCTTAGTTCCCCAGCCAGGAATTGAATCCATGCCCTTGGCAGTGAAAGCAAGGAGTCCTAACAACTGGACCACCAGAAGAATTTCCAATAATGTTCTTAAAGCTACCTTTGGGTCATCTAGGTATCTGTGGTACCCCATTCCCTGCAAGGATTGTGACGGTTAGGGTGTGTGGCCACTGTGCCTGGTGGACAAGGCATTGCCATGTGGTCAAGTGTACCTGCGATAACTTCAAATCACGTCTGCACATTCTTCAGCACCTTCCATGGGAAGGTGGACTCTAATTTCCCTCCACTTCCGGCTTAAGTGACTCACTTCTAATGAACAGAATGTGGCTGAAATGATGCCCAGTGACTTCTGAGGTTGGTTATAAAAAGACAACTCTATGTCTTCCTCACTTGTTCTCTATGACACATGACTTGGGAGTCCCAATCTATTTTCTGTCCCTGAAGTTTTGCCTTTTCTAGAATGTTATATGAATGGAATCATCCAGCATGTCATCTGTTGTCTGGCTTCCTTTAGTTAGTATATTGCTTTTGAGGTGCATCCATGTTGCTGTGTATACTGGTACTTCGGTCCTTTTTATTTTGGTGATGTTTTGTTAATCCACACATCTGATACTCATTTGTCCATCCCAGGGCTGGGTACCCAACGGTTGCCCAATAGATAGATGTTGAGTAGCCAAGGAGGTGAATGGAGGCCAAAGACAGGGACTTTGCAAATCTTTTAAAGCCAGGCTTTGATGGGGATTGGAGGAGGCAGGGTGGTGATGCTTTCCCAAGACTCATTTATCATTCATTAATTCACAGATACTTATTGAGTATCTACTCTGTGCCAACTGTTGTGCTAGGCTGTAATGAACAGTCCCTGCCTACTCCAGAGCTGACTGTTGAGCTGAGAGGACAAATAACTCACAAAGCAGTTAATACCAAGGGAAATCAGTGCTGGGAGAAAGGAAGACGGAGCATGAGTGGGAGATGAGGGAGCACAGCAAGGGTACTGTGAGGCGGACAGCAGGGCAGGGTGGTTGGGGTGGACAAGGCTTCCTGGGGAAGCCAAGGTCTGAAGGAGGTGGTGCTTTCTGGATTGTGGAGGAGGGAAGGGTGTGCCTGGCAAAAGGACCGAGGCCAGTGTGAATGTGGAGAGTAGTCAGATTTGGGGCTGGAGAGGTGGTCCTAGGGCTCATATGTTGCATCAGTGAGTTTGGTTTTTATTCTAAAGACAAAGGGGATCCATTGAAAGACTTTAAGTTGCAAAGTGGTATTAATTAGTCTTTACTTCAGACTGGAGAAAGACTTGGTGCATAAGTGCAGAGAGGAAAACCAGTTGGGGTGTTGTAAGTATTCCAGGTAAGTGGTGGTGGTGACCTGCAAGGGTAATGGGAAGCAGAGATATTTAGATCAATTTAGGGGTAGATTTTCCAGAATGTAGCGACTGATTTTATGTGGGGAGGAAGCAGAATGTATTAAAAGTAGATCTGGGGCTTGAGCAACTGGGTCCCTGGAAGGGGAACATGTAAGGAAGGGGCAGGAGGTATAGAGATGATGCATGAATGTGGGCACCGTTGAGGTTAAAGAAGTCCACGTGAAAAGTCCATGAGGCAGTGGCCTGGAGAGGGAATTGGCTGGACATGCAGAATTGGAAGGCGTTGGCATGGACGAGGGAGCAGATGAGTGTGCCTGTAAGTGCATGAAGAGTGTGGAAGGCCAAGGGCTCAAGACAGAGACCTGAGGAATGCCAGGATTTAAAGAGAAGGAAAAGAGGTGTCCACAACAGGCAGAAGGAAATGTGGGAAATAGGAGTGCAGACCAAGAAGGGTTGGAGGAGCCGGTGGGTGAGCGTTGAAAGGCAAGTTGGTGCTGCTCAAGGCCATCAGATAAAGGGCAGGACTCAAGCGTGGCCAGCCCCTGGTGACCTAACGGATGACCCACTTAAAGGAGTGGAAGGAGCAAAAGCCGGAGTGCTGGAAGTGGTGAGGAGTGGGTGGCAGGGGAGGAGAGGGAGGCAGCTTGGAGCATGGCCTCTCTGTCTTTGCTTGCAGTTTGGTTGCAAAAGGGTAGGGGCCGGTGAGCCAAGGCTGGAGCTGGTGAGGGACGTGGTATCCAGGGAGAATTTGAGATGAGAGCAGCCTGGATTTGTTTAAGCGCTGATGCAGAGCAGCTAGTAGGGGAAGGGTGTTCCAGTTGTCTATTGCTGGGTAACAAACCACCCAAGTCGTAATGCCTTAAAAAAACAGCCGTTTATTTTCTCTCACAGTTCTTTGAATGACTTGGCTCTGCTGGCTCACCTGGGGCTGCAGTCACTTGCAGGTTTGACCAGAACATCAAGGTGGCCCATCACATGGCTGGTGGCTGGTGCTGGTCCTTGTTGAGGACTTGGGCTGAGACTGCTGACTGGAACATCATGGTTCTTCTCCATGTGGTCTTTCTGTCTTGGTTGGGCTTCGTACAGCATAACAGCTGCCTTCCAAGAAGAGTATTCCAAGTGCTCCAGTGAAGCTGCAGATATCTTAAGACCCAGTTGTGGAAGTTACCCCATGTCACTTCCTCCACGTTCTATAGGTCTAAGCAAGTCTCAGGCCAGCCTCGATTCAAGAGGGTGGGGGCGGTAGACTCTTCTTGATGGGAGTAACTGTGAAACATTTGGGCAATCTTTAATGTAACTCAGGAAAGGGGGAAACTTTGAGGGAATAATTGATGGATCCATCAAGAAAATGGCAAAGCTGGAGCCCAGGGCACATGCAGTGGGATTGGCTTTAGAAAGAAGCGTTAGAATGGGATTCCAAGAAGGCAGGGTCATCTTATACTTTGTCAAGGTCTGAGCAGGTCAACCGACCACAAAGTTCTAGATTATATAAACCACTTTGAACAACTTCTTCCTTTGTAGGATAACAGAGAGACTCTTATCTTAGTGTCTCAGCACACATTATTGAGTTCTAATATGTGGCCTTAATCAATTCTCCCAGTGGCCCTGTTTGGTTAAATGAGGACAATATGGTGATGCCCATTTTACAGGTGGAACAACTGAGGCTCAGCAAATCTCTGTCTTTGAGTGTGTGTGAATGTGTTGATTGCACATAAAAAATGTTTTCTCTGTTCTGTCTAACGAGCATGATAACCCCTTAGAGGAGTGACCCCATAATGGATGTGGAGTGAAATTCTCACCCAGAAGAGGGGATCAGGCAGTGGGGGGCACCAGCTTAGATCCTGGCAGCCTGGGGGTCTCTTAGGCAGGAATGGAGGCTGGGCCGTGAGGTCTGAGCCTCTCAGGACTAGAAGTCAGGGGGTAAGGAAGAGAAGGTTGACTGCAGAAACCTGGACTAGTGACCACCATTCCCGCCACCCTAATCATGCACTCGTGATATTAATAAAAATAATTTATGTCATGTGACTGCTTTTTAACTAGCTGCTTTCAAGACTTAAGACCAGGATTATAAAAGGCATGCATTTATAAATTATTAGCCCAGAGCTCATAAGCACATATACTTTGGGGAACACTTTGGTAGCACTTTAAATTAATTTATTGTCATTCATTCCAGCTGTCTGTGATGTAAACCTTCAGCTATAAATTTGTACCATCATCTGACACACCATTAACTAAGGTGCTGCCCGAGCCAGAGCACATAATAAAACATTGGAGTACAATTTCTGTAGGGACATAGAGCTCCCCTTTCCTTCCTTTCCTCTCTTCTTTTTCCCATCCCCTCTCTTCCCCTCTCCTCCCCTGTCCTTTTAATGATAAGCAACATGGAGAGAAGGCAGGTGATTGAGAGTTATGTTGACAAAGAAATCAAGGCAGGTAAGACCCACTCTACCCTGTGGCCAAGCACAGAGCTCATGGGGTTTCACCCTATTGTACAGACAGGACATCAGAGGTCCCGAGAGAGCATGGGTTTGTCTAAGATCACCCAGCCAGCAGAGACCACAGCATTCATCCTACCCTAATTCCTCTCTTGGCAGGAAGGCTGAGTCTCTGCTCCTGAGAATTTTGGCCTGGGCCTGAGTGACCCCCTGAGCTCAGAATAAAGCTAGGAATGGGGAATAAGATTTCTTTGAGAGGAATTTCTGGTGGTGCTGCTGCTGCTGCTAAGTCACTTTAGTCGTGTCTGACTCTGTGCGACCCCATAGATGGAAGCCCACTAGGCTCCCCCATCCCTGGGATTCTCCAGGCAAGAACACTGGAGTGGGTTGCCATTTCCTTCTCTGATGCATGAAAGCAAAAAGTGAAAGTGAAGTCGCTCAGTCATGCCTGACTCTTAGCGACCCCATGGACTGCAGCCTACCAGGCTCCTCCATCCATGGGATTTTCCAGGCAAGAGTACTGGAGTGGGGTGCCATTGCCTTCTCCAATTTCTGATGAGGCAATCAGAAAAGCATTCTGGGGATGGTAGGCACAGAGAAGGAACGAATTGGGGAGGGGGGAATTACTCCCACGAATACTACTTTTAAACATTGGAAAGGCTTGTTTTGAGGGGACCCAGAAGGACAGAGTTGGCACAGTGGAAAGCAGTCCTGGGGGACAACTTGGATCCCATGAGGAGGGATTTGGTAATGATGAGAGCTGGCTGAGGCTGGTGGGAGCTCCCTGTCGCTGGAAGGATGCAACTGGAGGGCTTCGGGGGACGTGGACCCATGTATTAGTTTCCTATTGCTGCCGTAACAAATGACCATGGAAGTCGTGGCTTCAAAGGATACACATTTATTATCTTATAGTTCTTTTGAGGTCAGAACTCCAAAATGGAACTCACTGGGCTAAAATCAAGGTATCAGAAGGGCTACATGTCTTCTTGAGACTTCCAGGGGACATTCTGAGTTTTTGTCTTTTCCAGCTTTTGCAGGCTGTCTGCTTCCCTTTGACTCGTGACCCCTTTCTCCATCTTCACACCCAATGACCTTAGGCTGTGTCCCTCTCAAGCTTCCATCTCATCTCCCTGCTTCTCTCATCTGCCTCCCTCTTTCACTCTATGTACCTTTGTGACTACATCGGACCCACCTGGATGGTCCCAGAACATCTCCCTGTCTCAAGGTCAGCTGATCAGCAACCTCAATTCCATCTGCAACCTTATTCCTCTTATCCTGTAACCAACATATTCCTAAGTTATGGGAACTAGGATGTGGACATTTTGTTGGTAAGTTGCCAAGTCGTGTTCGACTTTTTGTGACCACATGGACTGCAGCATGCCAGGCCTCCCTGTCCCTCATCATGGGGGTGTGATTACTCCACCTGTCACAGATGGGGGGTAAGACCTCTGAGATCTCCCTTACCCAGAGAAATTTTCTAATCTGGAGCCAAAGGATATTGTGTTGCTTCTCTTGGGCAAGATAAGGTATGAGGTAGAAGAGAGAGGGAGAGGAAAAGGGAAAAAAAGAAAGAGGAGGCAGGGCTTGGAGGCAGGACAGGAGAGGAAAATGGGGCAGGAGAAGTAGCAGAAGAAAGAGGAAGAGGTTGAAAAATTGACTTTCATCCCACATCACATGGACTCAGTCACTCAATATATGGTCAGGCTGAGCATCAGGGAACTTGGACTCCAATTCTAGTCCTGCGATGTGACCAGAAGCCTGTCTGCTCCCTGCTTTCACTGACTTCAGTTTCTCCCTTGGTCCTGGCCTTTGATGGTTCTCCAAATTACCTGTCTGAAGTGAGCCACATTGAGGAGGTCACAGGAAGGTTATACTCGGGCCAGGCCAGTGGGGACGTCTGGTGGAGACGTCCTAGAAGGGCTACCTGGCAGGGCGGAGGCAATATCCACTCCCAGGAGCCAAATGGCCATCACTGCCCCTTGAAGAGAGAACCATGGCCCCTAATGGTCCATGAACTCCATGTCCTAACTGCAGGGGGCTCTGAGTTTGCCCTCCTTGACCTGTCCAGCCCCTTGCCTCCCCTGTCCCAACCAGGCCTCCTTGCCTTCATCCCCAGAGCCCTAACCTTTCTGAGGATCAGTCCTGGGAGGCTTCTGGGACAGCTTGCGGGGAGCCTGCTAGAAGTTGGGTGTTCTGAGCTGACAATTGTGGCATCATCTCTCTCCGGAGGGCAGGGGCTGGGTCTTTCTAAAACCTCATCTGTCTACCTCCCTCATTTCTCTCAAATACTACTGATAAGGTCCTTAACTTGAGTAATAACAGTACTTATCCCCAGGGCTTTGGACAAGGTGGAGTGACCGTCATTCTATTAATAAATGGCTCGGTGGGACAGGGTCTGGCATGTAACAAGAAGTAAGTGGTGGGTGGTGGCCTTCCCATCAGTGCTGCCCCTGGGCAAGCCATGTCCCTCCATTTCTCCAACATGCCTTCCTGATTGACGTCTCCTGGGGACCCCAGCTCAATAACTGCAGGTCTCAGCTCTGGGGCTTCTCCTGATGTGACCAGGCCTTTGGGGTTGATATTTCTGTCCCCTTCCTGTCTTCCTAGTCTGGGGTGGCCATGTGGACTGTGGTGTCCCTGAGGCAGGGCCTGTGTCTCCTCGGCCTCCCTGGCTCTAGGAGCCAGCCCTAGTCAGGCACTTGGTAGGTGCTGGGTCAGGTGTTGGAAGGTATGAGTGGATGCTGAGCTGAGAACTAATTCACTCAGCAGCATTGCTCAGCCTGGCTTGGTGCCAGGCCTGGTGAGGGTGCGCCCTGCCCCAGTCCCCACCCTCTAGGCACCCACTGAGCCCCTTTGCCTGTCACATGCTCCTGCCCTGGGTGTGCGGGTCACTGGCCACAGAGGGAAGAGAGGAAAGGCTCCGATGGATGGAGGCGTCTGTGGTCCTTGAACCCTCAGCACCCACTCCGTGCTGGTACTCACGCTCTTATCTCTGGCCAGACCTTGAAGAGCCAAGAACCAGTCCTATTCATCAATTATCTGCTGTCTGTGCCGAGAGCAGAACTGCCTAACCAGATAAAGACTACAGGAAGGGCAGGGGGCCAGGAAGCAGACAAGGTGCCGGAGTGGAGCCCTCTTCAGCTGGTGGGCACACACCGCGGTGGGCGTGTACCCTGACACTCTCACACTCAATGTCTCTGGCATACCTGTCACCCTCTCACACATACATGAAGCCCCACACCATTGAAAGGCCCTCCTGCATACACGTCTAAAGCACACAAACCCACGGCCACGGCTAGATCGCTCCCGCAGCTTGTCCCCTACACACAATGCTTCCGATACCCACAGACGCACATGCCTACATAGACACACCCTCCCCCAACATCTGCCAGTGGAGCCTGGTCCCACCTGCCCGCCACCTCCTCACACTCGTCCCATGCCTTGACAATCACATGCAACTCCACAAACCTCTGGCACACACATGTGCCCATGCACAGGTTCTCCATGCACACGGCTTGCCAGCGCCCATGTTGAGGGCTTCCTCCAATGTTCCCCGAGGGGCAGAGTGGTGCCAGCATGGGCTGGCTTTATGGGGTCTCTGAGGACAGATGGATTGCTGTCTGGAGCTGGTTGCTTTGGTCTGAATTATTGGCCGTGGAATCAGGGGACCTGGATTTGAGTCAGAGTTCAAAACTCACTAACCATGCAGACGCCTGGCAGAGTCCCTTTCCCAGTCCAGACCTCAGTTTCCTCATCTGTGAGATGGCAACAGTCCCAATCCCAGTGGATGTTTCCAGGATCTACTCAAGTGCTGTCATGGAAGTGAGAATGTGAACACAGAGAGGGGCAGGGTGTATTATTATCGCTGTTTGCTGCTCTTGATGGGGGTTAGTCAGGGTCCTTTGGAGGTGCTTGTGACCAGGAAAACACAACTTGATCTTGATAAGGGTTCAACACCCTCCACCTTAAATCACCGGGACCCTGCTTGGGTCCAGCGCCTCCCCCAGGCTGCCCTGCAGCAAGCCTGTCCCCGGCCATGTCCTCAGCCAGGCCCCATAGTGGCACGCCCTCCATGGGCACCCAGGCCCTTGGGGATAGGTATCCACGCAAGACTTTCCCCCGGCCGAGTCCCAGGGTCACAGCAGATGGGCGATAACATAGTCCTTGGGGGCCAGGATGGTCTGAGGAGCCGTGGCTCACGGCGGCTCTGCAGGGTGCCCAGATGACAGCGCGATCTGGGAGGCACGGTGGGAGAGCACGCAGAGGTGTAGGGCAGGGGGCGTGTAGGGCTGCGGGTCTGTGTGGTGGGAGTGTAGCCTGTGGGGCTGTGAGGATGTTGGCTGTGTGGTCTGGGGGCATGGGCGAGTGTGCGTGAGTGTGCTGTGTGTGTACACATCCATTTTGGTGTCTGAGAGGGCAATGCAATGTGTGTGTGTGTGTGTGTGCACGTGCGTGTGTGGATGGGTGAGCCTGACCTTGTGGGCAGGTGGTGGTACGCGTGCTAATGCTTCTATAGCGCTGGAAAATGTGAGTGTGGAGATGTGTGAGCGCTATGGAAGCGTGTGTGTGTTGTGGTGTGAGTCTGTCTGTCTGGGTGTGGGTGTGTCTGTCTAGGAGGCTGGCTGCCGTGCGGGTGTGGGTGGGAGTGTATGTGTGTGTTGTGGTGTGGTGTGTGTCTGTCTGTCTGGCTGGCTGTGGGTGTGTCTGTCTGGGAGGGTGGCTGCAGTTGGGGTGTGGGTGGAGTATAT
Organism: Bos javanicus; assembly: GCF_032452875.1. NCBI lineage: Eukaryota > Metazoa > Chordata > Mammalia > Artiodactyla > Bovidae > Bos > Bos javanicus. The sequence continues at coordinate 36,106,332 of NC_083895.1, read as the reverse complement.
GTGAGTATTGTGTTGTGGTGTGTCTGTCTGTCCAGGAGGGTGGCTGCAGGGCCGGCGGGTGTGGGTTTCTTTGTGCTTGTGTGGTGTGTGGGGTGAATGTGCGGGGCAGTGTGATGGGGAGGTGGCGGGTGGGGGGAGCAGCAGGCAGGCAGGCGGCCAGGGCGCGTCCCCGCTTCCCCGCACAGTGGCTGGGCTGACAGCCGGGCGGAGAAGAAAACTAGACGTCAGGGAAATCAGTCAGAGACAAATCGATTCCCTTTAGAGGTGAGAAAAAGCAGATGCTGCGGCTGCTGGTGGCCTGTTAGGCTCTGAGCCACATCCCTCCCCAGCCCGAGCCCCTCCCCCACAGCTCTTTGCTGCCAACGTCCCCCCACCCCTCCGCCTTTGTTAGGGGCCCTGCTGCGGGCCTGCTGCCTGGGCTGCCTGCATCCCTTCCCCGGCAGGCAGGAACTGGTGCTGGGTATGTGTGTGTGTGTGTGCTTGTGTGAGTGTGCATGAGTGTATGTGTGTGTGAATGTGTGAGTGTGTGTGCCTGTGTGAATGTGTATGTGTGAGTGTGTGCGAGAATGTGCGGGTGTGTGTGAGAGAGTGTGAGTGTGTGCGTGGATGTGAGTGGGTGTGTGTGTGTGTTTGTGGAGACCTAGTTGTGGGCCTTACCTGACGGCAGAGCCCCCTTAGGGACTTCAGAGACGTTGGGTCAGCAGCTTGGCTAAGGACATCCAGGGAGCTGGAGGTGGCACTGGACCCAAACTCAGGCCTCCTGGGTGCCAACCAACAGGGATTTTGCCTGCCTCCTGCCTGCAAACCCCACCCCAGGGATTCTTTGAGGGAAGCCCCCCTTTCTCCGCTCCATCCTGTGTTTGGGGTTAGCACAAGAGTTGCTGTCCCCAGGTAACACCAGTGCCTCGTCCTTATTCCCTGTGTGTCTGTCGGCCCCGGGGGGTCTGGGGCTGTGAGCAGAGCTGCTGCAGAGGGGCCCTGACCCCCTGCCTGGGTCTTGCTGGCACCTGGCTGCTGGGTGGTCGGTCCCCAACTCCAGGACCTCCTCTCTGCCACCCCTTTTTCCACTGGGCCTTAACACCCAGAACAAATCAGGAAACATGGCTGAAGTCTCTTTGAAACAGAACCTCCTGAAGTCAGGGCTTTGTTTTCTTTGCCCCGGGCTCTCATGGTCAGTCTCTGCAGGTGCCCATTCAGCAGACCTGCTGAGCTGCTGTTCTGGGCCAGGCCCTGGATCTGGAAATGAGCAAGAGGACCCAGGCCTGTGGTCAGGTAGCCTCATGTTGGACTGGAAGGACATGTTTTGACTCCAGCTGGGATGAGAAGTATGGGGAGGGGAGAAAGAAGGGAAGGGTCCTAACCACGGGCAGCCACCTCCCTGGCCTAGGCTCCACTCTCCTTTCATGGGGCCTGTCGGCTCCCAGCTTCAGCTCAAGCTGGTTCCTTGGCCACAGTACACCCCTTCCCTGCAACTTGCCCACCTCCTCCCCAGCGAGAGCTCCCCTAGACGCCCTCCTCTCCTTCACACCCGACCTCTGGCTAGGACAGGTGGCTCTGCCAGGCCCGTACTCCATCTTCCCTCCTTCTCAGGACAGTCAGCTGCGTCCAGCACGGATGCTCCGCTAGTTGAGAGTGAAGTCGCTCTGTTGAGCAGAGGGTGCGAGAAGTGGCTGCTCCAGGGGCTTGATTTCTGGGACAGCTGCACCAGCAGACTCAGCTCCCAGACCCTGTCCTCTGCCCATGGAGACCGTGCTCTCTGCGCCCCACTCTCAGGCACATCCTGACCAGAGTCCATCTGCTCAAGTCCTCCACGGTCATCTCTGGCCACAGTCTGGAACCCAGAACCTATACTGAGAAGCCTGTGTTCTCTGGCTCTCCCAGACCTGGCTGTGTGTCCCAGGCCAGGCACTAACCCTCTCTGGGCCTTGTGTTCTTCCCAGCTAAGGGGATGAGGAATCAGGCCGTTTTTTTGTTTTGTTTTGTTTTGTTTTTACCCGGAGTGTCCCAGACTGGGATCTGCTCAAAGTAACAGCTGTGTTTTTGTTACTGGTGGTCGGGGGGATGGCTTAGGGAGCCCTTCCCAAACTCCACCCCTGGCCTAGATTCCCAGTGGCTGGCCAGATGGGAGGCCACGAATTGATCTACAAACATTGATAGAAGCAATATGGGGCCAAGCCCCATCGTGAGCAGACAGCACCTGGCCTAGAGCCTGGCCCATGAGATGTGTCCAAAAATTAACTGTGGAGAGAAGCAAGGGATAAAGTCATGAGTGTGGACGTGGCTGGTGTGTCCCTGGCCCCCAGGAGCTTTTGGTCTCACTGGGGCACTTTGGGCTTCTGACTCCAGCTCTGCTGCTGACCGCTCCTGGCCTTCCTGTTTGTCCCTCAGTAACATGGGGAGCTCTGTGACCTTGAAGCTCATTTCCTGCTGGGATATTAATACCACCACTAATAATAACAGTAGCCATCGAGGCAGGAGCAAGCATACTAATATTAGCTGCACCTGTTGAGAGCCCAGCACCTGCCAGGCCCCCACATGTGTTCTGACGTCAGTCCTCACGAGCCCTCCCCTGCGCCGTGAGCTGGACTCACCATCACCATGTTGACAACGAGGGGATGGATGCTCTGAACTTGCCCAGAGTTTCATGTCTAGGCTAGAACTCAGGCTATTTTGGTTGGGCTCTGAGGGTGGCAAAGAACAGAGGTACTCAGCTGACCTCCAGTAAGGGAGGGCTGAATGAAAAGAGGAAACTCGTGGGGACCTGGGGTGAGCCAGTTCTCTGGGCTACCAGCAGGGCTGGACCGTGGTGTGGAGCAGCTGGGGCCAGGGGGTGTCGTGCAACAGCGAACCCCTGGGGGCTTTGGCGCTGGCATCACCCCTCTTAGATATTACTGAGGACACTAAAGAAGTCTTGTTTATGGGGTTACATTATTGATATTTACCGTGTTCTAAATGAAAATTGAGAAATCAAAAATATTTATTCTCGAAGAACAATAAGAGTAAATCATAACCTATTAACCATTAGCATATTTTTCAGGACAAATAACTAGTTTTTAAAGTGAAAACACTGGAGACTGTTGCCACTGCCCTTGTGGGTCTCTTTGACCGTTCACTTAGGAGAAGATGGTTGGGTTCTCATGTCATCTGTTGAAGCCACTGGAAAATTCTGCCGTATGCTTGCACAAGGAAGAAAGTAAAAAAGGCAAATAACACCTTCTCACCTTGCAGAGCCTCCGAAAGCATTGGTGTCTTAGGTCGTTCCTGATAGGACCCCTGCATGGACTCCTCAACCTGACATATGCTGCAGGAACTCAGCCACCAGCGGAAGGCTGGACATCAGGTCTGAGAGCTCAGTCACCCTGGGAGCTGGCAGCTGGAGCAGTGGGAACTGGGAGAGTGAATGGGGCCGAGAACAGCTTCCTGGAGCAAACAGAAGGTGAATGGAGCCACGGCAGACGGGCGTCTTTGCAGAGGCAGAGGGGAGAGGAGTTTTCGGGGAGGGGAGTTTTCCGGGCCCTGGGGAATAACTGGGCACATCTTCAAAGTGAGATGGAGGGGCATGGGGCCAAGGCTGGCTGAGACCTCAAGGGCCCCGGGCTCCGGGAAGATGCTTGCTCCCACTTGGTGTAACCCTGGATAAAGTTTACTTTCCACAGTGATGCTAAGCTTCCTTGTATGTTGACATTAAATTAGCCCCTTCCTAGCTTCTGGGTTGCAACCTTGGTTCAGTGCACAGAAGCACAATGTGGCCCAATCTGGGGCGCCCTGTTGGGTCAGTGCTGGTGCTGCGGGCTCGCTCTGCGTTGTGGGTCACGTGGACATGAGTAGATGATGAGCAGGGTGGATGGGCGATGGGGGACTTAGAAGGATCTTCCAGTGCTCCCAGAGCACCCAGAGATCCCGGGCATCTACTGCTGAAGAGGGTCTGAGTGGCCTGGCCTGGAATTTGTGGAAGCAGGGCAGAGGTAGGGAGCCCTGGCTCAGCCTGGAATTCCCAAATCTGGAAACAGTCACCATCATAGCTACTGATCTTTCCACTTCCTTGTGAGGCGGTGGACCCTGCCAGGCAGAGGGAAGGGCAGCCTGGAAGGAAAGATTCCCACCCAGAAGAGAGCGGGAGGAAGTGGGGCTTGGTTAGGGCAGAGGTCTTGGGGCCGTGTGATGGTCTGGGGAACTCCAGCTCGGAACCCCAGCTCTGCCACTTCCTCCAGGCCACAGTTTCTTCATCTGTGAAGCAGGGATGAGGTCGTCCGGCTCCCGTGGTTAGGTGGAGGTGACCTGAGAAGGTGAAAGTGAAATAAGATCAATGGGATGAAGCAGCCGGTACAAAGAACTGGGCCAGTTCCATGAGGCGTGAGCTTCCTTTCACTTCTGTTTGTGCTGTAGACCAGATCCTGGTTTATAGGAATGGCTTGGTACATATCTGTTGAATGAAAGAATTTAGTAAACAAACACATCAGTGGCCCAGTTAATGCCAGTTCTTTCCCTAGGTGAGGCTAGCCAGCCACCTCTGGCAGGGAAACTAAGACCCAGAGAGGGGAAGGGACTCGTCTTCGGTGGCGCAGCAAGTTAGCGCCTGAGCAGAGTCCTGGATGAAGGCTTTGCTGCCATCAGCCCTGGCCAGGACGCGTGTCTGGGGGAGGGGGGGCCCTTCTCTGTGGCAGATGCGTGTGTGAATGTGCGTGCTTGTGCCTGTGTGTGTCTGGGAAGCCAGGAGACTCAACTCCCTTCTTTGCAGAGTTCTTCCCTCCTGCCGGAAGGCCTGTCAGGGGTGGCTACTCTGTGTGGCCCCTGCACACCTCACCTATTTCGTGGATTTTTGTGCAGCCTGAATTGCCTGCAGGGAGGTATTCTCATTCAGGGCATAAGCCCTGTCTGAAACGAAGCCATCACAGCTCTGAAGAGAGCCCAGGGGGCCGCTCCAAGCATGGGGTGGAGATGGGAGCTGAAGATTTGAAGAGGTGGGAGGTGGGAGTGCTGTCACATTGTCCTTCGCATCCAAGGGCTGAGGGGGGAACCTTCCTCCTCCCTCCTGCATGAATGCCCCAGGCCAGGGACCCCACCCTGGCCACGGGCTTGTCAGTCAAAGGGTGCTGAAGTCAGTGGCTCTGCTCTGTTACAACGCTTCTCAGAGTGCGGCCTGAGGAGCAGCAGCAAGTGTCAGCTGGGAGCTGGCTAGAAATGCAGACCCCAGACCCCATCCCAGACCTATAGCCTCCAAATCAAATAGAGATGGCACCCAGGAATCTGTGTTTTACAAAACCTCCTCAGATGCTTATGAACGTTTAAAAATGACTGCTTTACACTGTTTCTCAACAAAAATATGACATTTAGCAAGTATAGAGTTAAAAGAGGATGGGTGTTTCTTGGTTAGACTTAGGAACCTATTGAAATTGTCTGGTTGTCTGTCTGTAGGTCCATCCATCCATCTGTCCTTCTTTATTTGGTAGACATTTAATTCAGTTGCACCTAGAAGCTGAAATGGGAAAGTTCATCCCCACCCTGCCCCCTCCAGCTTATGAGGAGCTGAGGAGGTGGGCTTCCACTGTCCTGAGGCTCCAGGTGGTCAAGGGCTTCTGCAGGGCAGTCATTTGTTTGAATCTGAGCCTAACGAGGCCACCCTAAGACAAAGTGTACAGGAGGGAAAGGGGAGGAAATGACTTTTACTTGATATCTATTGTGTGCCGGGCCTTTTCCCCTTCCAATCTCCCTTCCCACTGGGAAGTACTATTCTCATTTTACAGAGAAGGAAACTGAGGCTCAAAGAGGTGGACATGACTAAGGCTGCAGAACCTGAGATGTGATAGAGTCAGAATGTGAACCCAGTTCCTCTTGCCCCCAGAAGCTGTGCCCTTTCTTCTGTTCCACATTGCCAGAATCTTGGGGGACCTGAGGATCAACAGCTAGAAGCTGAAGGGTAGTCTGATTTGAGATGTGCTTCTAACCGTCTGTACTGTCTGGAGGTTAGTAGGCTCTGTGAGGCAGTGAGCTCCCTGTCACTGGAAGTGTGCAAGCAGAGACCAGGAAATCCCGGGGCCATGGGTGTGGTCATATGTGTATGCAGGGCAGGACTGGGAACAGGGATCTTTGAGGCCTTCTGCCCTTCTCGGTGGGCCTGCTCAGGCCTGCTCTGGGGTCAGTGTCCCCGTGGTTGGAGGCTCTGCTGCCAGCTGCTCATTATCTGTGGCTCCTCTAAGAGGATCCTGCCAGCTCCCAAACAGGAAATGTGTCAAGAAAGCTGTAATTAGAGCCGGGAGCCACAGGCCCGAGAGGTGCCGGCTGCAGCTTCAAGTGCAGGCATGCTGTCCTGGTGAAGTCCCTGGGCAGGGACCCAGTGAGTCAGGCCCTCAGATCCTCTCCTTGCATATGGCACCCGTGCCCCACCCCATTCTCCCTGGAAGAAAACCAGCATTCCCTGGGCGCCTACTGGGTGTCTGGGTTTCACATATGTTCTCTCTTCTGTTCCTCCCCAGAAACCTGGAAGAGAGGAAGATTTTATCATAATGCAGTGAGGAGCCCGAGGGCCTGAGAGGTCATATGACTCACTCAAGGTCATCCTGCAAAGGCAGAGATGTGATGAAGCCCTGCCCTTGTGAGTACCTGGTCTAACCTTGTCATCATTCTAAGAGGGGCTTTGAGTCAAAGGTGGGGTGCAAGAGGCCAGCAGCACAGGTAGAGGAGGCCTAGGTGGGCCTGACTGGGTCCTGGCTCTGCCCTGACTGCATGTGACTTTTTTCAGCTTCTGTGAATCTGCCGCAGAGGCATAGATTCCTGCGGTGTTCCCCTATCAGGCTGCTGGGCCACCATAGCCATTGTGGTGGTTTAAAAGCATGACCACAAATTCTTCAGCCCATTTTCTATGGAGAAATAACCTCTAGGGACAAATAACCGTCTGTAGTCTGGGCAGATTTGTGACTGCTCCACCCCACAGAGAGTGGCAGAAGTGATGCTAAGTCATACCATATGACTTTCCTTTTGCTCACTGAAACACTTTTTCCTGGAGCCCTGAGCCACCACGTAGGAAGTAAGAAGAATCACTAGCCTGAGGCTGCCATCTTGTGAGGAAGCCCAAGCTACATGGATGGTCTGTGTCTGGGCTCCCTGTCCCCGCTAAGCCCAGCCATCCTAGCCTCTCCAGCTGTTTGAGTTTTTCCAGCTGAGGCCTCAGATATCATGGAGCAGAGACAAATCACCCCTGCTATGTGCTGTCTGAACCCCTGGCCCGCAGAATCTCAGGATAAATTGTTTTATGCCACTGTTTTTGGCTGATTTGTTATTCAGCCATAGTTAACCAGCACAGCTATGCAGCTGGGTTGTACCATATGGTCATCTCAGAGGTCCCACTCAGACCATCTTTCCCTCACGGCCCCTGGGAAGCTGGCTGGGCTCATGCTCTCCATGCAAAACATTGCTCCAAGGAGAGGGTATGGGACTGGGGTGGCGGGGTGGTGAGGAACTCTGTATCTCCTAGGGGTTACATCTGCTCAGCTTCCTCTGCCCACTTCTTTCTCAGAAATAAGCTCCCAAATCCAGATCTGCCTCAGGCCCTCTCATGTGTGATTAAGAGTCCTGATCCCTGCTTCACTGCTTCTTAGCTCTGAGATCTTGGGCAAGCTACTTAACTCAGTTTCTTTAGTCTTAGATGGGATGATCAGTGTGTACGTCAGAGCAGTGCTGTGCATGTAGCAAGCACTCTGATGGATGCGGCCCCTTAGTATCCACGAAGGTGCCCTCTCCCCGGCCCCTGTGCATCTCCATGTGCACGGAGCTTTACAGTTTACAAGGTGCCTTCCAGTTCCCACGGCAACCCTGTGGGCAGGTCAGTATCATCACCATTGAACAGATGAGGAAATGGTAGTTCTCAGATGTGGCTCATGTTCATGGCCTCAGATATGAGCCATTTCTCCAACTCTGGCTGAGCTTCTTCTGGAATCTTCCTTTGTATCTGATCTCCTTCTTACTTCCACTCTCTACTGCCTCTGGAATTCCGGAGTCTCAGCCTATGTGACTTTGGATGATTTCCGCTTTCTGGGTCTCAATTTACCCTTCCATGAGATGAGGGAATTGGGCTAGCTGATGTCCAAGGGCGCTTTCAGCTCTAAGACAATCGAGCTGTTTTTCACATCTGGGGGTGGCTTGCTCACAGGCTTCCCTGCTGCTCCTCTGCAAGCTGTGAAGAAATGAAGAGGGCCTCACACCCCGGTTCCTGGGTGGCAGGGCCAAGCTCTGAGAATCAGGGAAGGAGCACCCCCATCCCATCCCAGGAGTCGGAAGGACCAGAGGACACTGAGGCATTTGCTCCCAGCTTGGCCATACTTGCAGTTCTGTCTGAGACTGATCCTGACAGCAGCCAGGTGAGGGACCCAACCCAACCAGGCTTGGCCTTGGGGCCACTCCTAAGGCCATTCCCAGTGGAATCTCTGGGCAGTTATGGGTTCTTCAGCATCCTGACTGCTTGTGGTACAACCGCTGCAACTTCACCTTCCAGGTATTTCCCAAGCCCACCTCAGGCCTCACCTCCTCCAGGCAGTCTTCCCTGATATGAAACGTTAGGTCTTTTCTCTGTCCTCCTGTAGTGACTTGGGCTTCCCATCAGGACCCTTTTTGAACTGTGATCTGTAGCTACCTGTTTACTTACAGATTCTCTTCCAAGACCTTGAGTCACTGGACACCAGGGTCCATGTCGGTCCTGCTCTCTTCTTCTTCTCCAATGCCCCACACAAGGCTGGCACTACTTAGGGGCTCAGTAAATATAGCTGGCATGAATGAATTTTAGATAAATGAACAAATAGCAACAATCCTATTAGCAGTAAATAGCAGTAATTTTCTCTGCTTAAACTACCCCAGCCTCATCTGCCTGTGTCTTAAGCCTGGCCAGGAGAGAATGACTTCCATAGAACATTATTTTGGTTCCTGTAGGCTTCCTTCTCTTGAATTGTCTGTCTATATGATGTCACTCCCCAGAAAACATCTCTATGAAGTTTGTTTTGTGTCTATTCTGAGAATTTTATAATGAAGACTGCCAGGAAAAATTCTTGCTTTATACTTAGAGGCAGTTACGATTTTCCTAAATATCAGGCTTTATTTATATACTTATATTTTATTTCATGGGTGCTGTGTAATTGATCAGGTTTCTCCTTTTGCACTTGCTACCAGGAAGCTCAGATCAAAAATCTGGATCCTTTGAAATAATGTTAAGAACTTAATCATCTTCATTTTTGAACTACTCAGATTCGTGTCTCATCTAATGTCCTTTCCTCTGTACTTCAGGGACTTTGCCTGTGTACTTTCCTATCAGTTTCTAATTTCTGTCTTATTGTAAGATTTTAGTTATCCTTATAAATTCCATATGGGTTTGTGTATGCTTTTAAATCATTTTTCTTGGGACAAGGCAAGATATACCCAAGTGCATACACATAGTACTTCTGAGCACATTCTTCCCAGGTTGACCCAGGATTTGATTACAGGCTGCAGGATGCTGGCGCGAGGTCTGCTCTTGGCCACACCAGCCTGTCTCCTTCCATGCTCTGGCCCCAGAGGCAGCCTAGCCCATGTTCTGTGGGTGTGGCCTGCCAGGCCTCTTGCTAAGTGATTTTCCCTGGCAAGAACAGGGTTTCTCCCTGAGCTGCTGGCCTTGCTGGCCTTGCTCCCCTGCTGCTGCTTCCTGACCAGCCTCACGTCTGTAGCTCCTCACCCCCTGCTTCATGTCCCTTCTGTGATGATGCTTAAAACTGCTCCCAATAAACTGACTTGGCTGCCTTCTCAGCTAAGACTCGACCTTGTCCCTTGGATGCAGCCTGATTCCAGTTGCCATGGGCAATCACACTCACCATCAGTCAGGCCAGGGCAACTGACCTCCAGGCTGTGAGAACACACCCTGGCCAGCCTGAGTCAGCATCCTGGGAGGGCGAGTAATAGGAAAGCAGGCATAAAGTTAAGTGTTATCATTTTATCTCTGGAGATGGACATTTACCCCCAGAGGTAATGAGGGAAGGTAGTATGAACATGTTTGACAAATGGAGACAACTGCTTGACAACTGTGGTTCCAAAAGACGTGATTGACCCAAGGTCACACAAGACATTAATGGACCAGAGGGCTTTCCCTTCCAGCCTAGGGCTGGCTCCTCTTTACTTTCTCCCATTGTTGAAGGCCTGACTCTGCAGTGGAGATTGGCTGAGGGTCTCCAGTCACTCCCTGGCAAGAACGCTCTGAGGCACACAGTCCTCTGAGAACCCCATGCCCAACCAGAGTCATCAATTGCCAAGAAGGCATAGGGCCCCCGTTTCCTCTGCAGAGCTATGTGGTTATGGAGGTTCAGCCCATGTGATATGACGATCTGCCTGCTGGACATAGAAAAGAGAAAGAAGGGGAGGTGGGAGGAGGCGTGTGGGGTGCTGAGGCCTCTGTGCTACAATTCGGAGCCCGGCCCCTGATCAGGTAAGACCGCTGTGTGTCTTCACTAGAGTCGTGTTCCCTATGCATTTTACGAGGCTGTGGTGTTCAGAGCGGGTCATTTTGGAAGTAGGGGAGTGGAGGAATTGTCAGTCTCCCGTTTGGGCATCAAGAACGGTATGGGCCCTCATTCTCTAAGGGACCACAAACATGTCCCTTGACTCTGGGAGGTCTGAGTGCTGTCATCTGTTAAGTGGGACCCCGAGCCTTTCCCCACCTCTCTGGCAGGGGTGTTGTGATAACCAGAACCTATTTGTTTTTAGACTGTTTCCCCACCTCACATCTGAGATGCTGTGACAAACAGTTCCCCAGGGGACTCTGTGTACCTCCTCACCGCCCACTTGCGTTGCTGGAGGAAACAAAACCCCTCCAGAAAACAAAAGACATCAGTGCATCAGAATGCACCAAGCCGATGATGGTGTTTGAATTGGAAATCAGTGAGGTGGTTTGGTTTCTATTCCGTATCAGAGCTTGATTCATGCAACGCGAATTTGTCAAGGTTTTGTTCAGTCTACAAATATTTGTCGAGTGCTTGCTTCGTGCTCAGCCTCCCCCTGCTCCGTGGTGGAGCTGCAGAGGTGATAAACCACTCTGGGGTGGGGGATGCAGGCAGAGTGGGACCTGGTTCTGAGTCCTGGCTCTGGTTCCCACCTTCTCGGTGACCTTCGGCAAGTCACGTCTCCTCTCTGGGCTTGTCCCTTAACCACCTTCCTCATAGCATTGTTGCAAGCAAGGATCAAGTGAGGAAATGCAATGCTTTTATTAGCAGTGACTGAAACCCCAAGTGTGGCTATTGCTTTATGCTTTATGAGAAGACATGGGCTCTGCTCCCATAGCAGCGTGGTTGGGGAAGCTGTTAGTTATGGTAACGGGAGCTTTGGGCTGAGGGGAGTGGACATACGATGCTACGGATGCACAGGGGAGTCAGGGAGATTTGTGGCCTTCATGATGATTTCCTAGCAAGCAGCTGTGAGCCCTGCCAGGGAATGCGGATGGAAGGCATGCGTGGGATTTAGAACAGAACTTCCTCCATTCCTGGGGAGATGAATCTAGTATATGCCAGCTTTCTTACTCAGATACCACCTTCAAATCTCCTGTGGGCACTTTCAGGAAATTTACAACCATGTGCATCTTGGGACAGGGTTCAGGGGAGGGGAAGGGCAGTCGTCGGGGTGGGAGTCTTAGTTGGGCTGGCTGCTGTAACAAAGACCGCAGACTGGTGACCTAAACAACAAACACTTATTTCTCGTGGTTCTGGAGGTTGGAAGGCCAACATCAGGGTGGCGGCTGATTCTGTGTCTTGTGAGAGACCACTGGCAGGTTGGCAGATGGTGCCTTCTTGCTCTGTCCTCATATGGCAGAGAGAAAGATCGTTTATCTACTGCCTCTTCTTATAAGGGCACTAATTCTATCAAGAGGTCTCCATCCTCACGACCTAATGACCTTTCAAAGGCCTACCTCCAAATGCCATCACTTTGGGGGTTAGGCCTTTAGCATATGAAGTTTTGGGTATCTTCCCGGGTGGCTCAGTAGTAAAATGTCTGCCTGCCAAGTAGGGGATGGAGGTTTGATCCCTGGGTCGGGAAATCCCCTGGAGGAGAAAATGGCACCCCACTCCAGTATTCTTGCCTGGAGAATCCCATGGACTGAGGAGCCTTTTGGGCTACAGTCCACAGGGGTCCCAAAGAAATGGACACGACTTAGCTACTAAACAAAAATAACAACAACAACATATGAAGTTTGGAGGGACACAGACATGCAGTCCATTCTGGAGGGTTACTTCATTGAAGGCGTTGTGGTACTGGTAGCATTGGTGTGGTAGGGAGAGAGTTCCAGGCGAGGGGAGGGCAAGGGGTGTGTGGGTACCTGGTGTGTGTAGGGCAGAGTGAGGAGGCGGGTCCCTCCAGGACCTCCTGCCACCTCCTTGTTTCCCCTGCCAGGCCAGAGCGTGCAGAGCTTCTGCTGGTCAAGAACAGAGTGCCCAGGTAGGAGGGGTGAGCTGCTTCTCTGGTGGTGGGGGAGGGCCAAGTTGGGGTGGGGTAGGGAAGACAGGTGGGAGATGCAAAAGGCTATTTAGGCAGCTGGGGCAGTAGGGCAGGTTAGTGGAACTGACCTTGGATGTAAGAATGAGTTTTCAGATTCTGTCTGGCTGGATCGGTCCTAAAACCCCTGCCCTGCATGTGCCATCCGTGCTTCTGGTTTTTCTCCATTTCCCCTCACATTCTTCTACCCTTCTCCATCCTATTCTGTGTTCTGGGAGCATGACCCCTATGGACTGAAGGCAGCAATTTACATAACTATCTACCCCAAACATTATGGCCTAAAACACCCACCATTTGATTATGCTTATTGACTCTATGCTTACCAGGAGGTGCTAGTGGTAAAGAACCCGCCTGCCAGTGCAGGAGACATAAGAGATGGGAGTTCGATCCCTGAGTCAGAAGATGCCCTGGAGGAGGGTATGGCAATGCACTCCAGTATTCTTGTCTGGAGAATCCCGTTGACAGAGGAGCCTGGCGGGCTACAGTCCATAGAGTCATAGAGAGTTGAACATGACGGAAGCAACTTAGCACACACACACGCATGCACGCGCTGATTCTGTGAGTTGGGAATTGGGATAATGTGCAGGAGGGACTGCTTGTCTCTGCTCCCACAGTGCCTGGGACCTCAGGCTGGCAGCCTTGAAGGCTGGGGATGGGATCTTCTGAAATCCAAAGGTTTGCTCACTTACCCGTGTGACGACTGATGCTGACTGTGGCCTGGTACCTCCGTTGTGGTGGTCCACTGGAACCCCCGTACGTGGCCTCTCCATGCAGCTGCTTGGGCTTTCTCAAGGCAGGGTGGCTCACTTCAAGGCGTGAGCATCCCAAAGAGGGACAGGTAGAAGCTTCATCGCTTTTTATGACCTAACAGATATCACAGTGTTTCTTCTGCTGTAATCACACCTGTGGCCAGATTCATAGAGTGTTAAGGTCCCACTAAGAAGAGCATGTGGGAGGCGAGATATTGAAGCAGCCATTTGGAAAATGGGATCTGCTGCAGGATAAATCAGCAGGAGATCAGATTCACTCCTTCACTTATTCTCTGGTTCCATCAACAAACATTCCATGGCTTCCTCCCTGATGGACTGTGGGTCAGTACTGACTTGTGTTCCTGTAGCAAATGCCATAGCTCCTGTTGGTCTGACTTCTCCTTCATGGCAGCTCCCACCACTCCCCAGGCAATTCTGGAAGCATTCTAGGGGTGGCAGCAACTCCCACTGGGGTGCTTCACCAGTCCTTTCTGCTTTCCCTTAACCCTGCTCATGCCTATTAAAAAGTCCCTATTATAAAGACCTCCTCAGTCACCCTCTTGAGTGATCATTTCTGTCAGAACTGTCACTGATACACCGAATGTCATGGGAAGAAGCTGAGGCTCAGGGCGCCTCCCACCGTGAATGTCTGGAGCAGGTTGGCTTTGAGCCCTCCACTCCGGTCTCTGGGTCCTGTGCCCTTTCCCAGGCACCACTTGTGATGTGTAGTTGGGGGAGCTCATCCGGGAAGCAGGGCCAGCCAAGCCCTGAAGTTCTGTTCTCCCAGGTCCTCTAGCACCCTGCCCCTGCCTTCTGGGCTCCACTTGTGGCCCGCGTGGCCATGTTTGTCACGTCCCCAGGCTGGGGGACTCCCTGCGGCCTGCTGGATCCCTAGCCCTCCCTAGGTTAACTAGCAGCAGAGCGCCCCAAGGGGTGAGAGATGTGCCCTCCCGCCTGCTCACAGGCACTGGGGCATCAGGGCCAGGAAGGATATTGCGTCACAGCCGGACACCTAAGCCAGGGAGGTGAAGGGGCTTGCTGGCCGTCACAGAGCGTGCATTCCCGGCCCAGTGCCAACCCTGCACGCCCACCAGGCTGGGTCCCTAGAGTTCTTAAAGAGCTTTCATTTCTCACTAGATGAGTGAGTGATATCCGTGACTTCAATGATGCTGATGACAGTGGTGATGATGCTGCTGCTGCTGATAATGTTGATGATGATGACGACGGTGATGGTGGCAACAAGTTTGCCGAGTATTTCCCATGAGCCAGACACTTGGCCTACATCATGTCATCTAAAATTTCCGCTTTGTAAGGGGACATGACATTTTTGGGGCCTTTTTTCTCAGGACCGTGCTGGGTCAGTGGCTCCCTGGGTGATCTCCTGTCTCGTGGCTGTCTGTGCCCCTGCCCACAGCGTCTCTGTGAAGCAGGTCATGTTTTGCAGGATGGCACCACACTGCAGGGTGAAGTGACTTGCTCTAGGCTCCACAATTAGTAGGAAGCAGGGCTGGGATTTGAGCCAAGCTGTGTCTGACTCCAAGTCCATGTTTTCATGTGTCCTTCTCACCCAGGAACGAACAGACTTGAATGGATCAGGCCACTTGCTTCTAGCCACGGTGGTGTGAGGACAGGGAGGCCCCTTGAGCCCAGGTCTTCTTTCTCAGGGATGCCTCCGTGTGAACAAGTGTCCGAATTTTCTCTTCGCAGCCCTACCGGTGTCACCTCAGGGTGGGGGGCACTCATGGAAAGATGAGGGGCCGTTCAAGAAGGCCCATTCTTTGAGGACAGGGCTTTTCTGTCTTAATCCACCCCAACTCTCCAGCTCGAAGCCTGGGTACAGCCTAGGGCATGGGCCGTGGGGCAGTGTTTGTTGATTGAGTCAGTTAAGAAAGAATGAATGAGTGAATGAGTGGGCTCTGAGGATGAGGAGTGACCCAGTTAAGAGGCCAATGACTAAAGATTCCAGAGGGCAGAGGACTACCTTTCACCTGGATGGCTACATGTTTATTTATTCCAGGGGGGGAAAAATAAGAATATGATTCTGACAATGAAGCAAGGCTGTGTGCTAATTCTATTCCCAGATCAAATCACAGCGCGGGGAATGCGTTATCATCAGCATGATTACCTTGGGGGAACAGAGACAGGGAGTTTTATTAAGTGAGACAATCTCGCTAAAAGGAAGCCTTACATTAGACTTTAGGCCTTAAATAATATTAGTGTCAAGAGCCGACAAACATTCTGCTCTGATTTGGGGGGCAAACTGACTCAGAGTGGGTGACTTAGTGGAGGGTTGCTGGACTGAAGTGACCCGGCAGTGGCAGATGGAGCATCTCCTTGGCCCAAGTAGCCACTAGAAAAAGAGGTTCAGGCCCCACTTTTCTTCAGGCCAGCAGGTGCCTCCCTCCTGGTAACATGGCCATGCCACCCTCCACAGCCCCACAGGGAAAGGGTTGTGCCATTCCTGTGTAGGCACAATGACCCTGAAATTCAACAGACCCCAAGTTCAGGCCAACAACCATTTCTTAGATCAGTTTGCCATTCCCCTCCCTGAAAATGCTGCCCTGGGACATTGCCCCTGTCCCCCTACCCTGTCTCTCCTTCCCTCCGTCTTGCGTGGAGACCCAGAGTCGGCACCACTCTGAAGCTCAGAGCAGGGCGCCATGAAGATCAGGAAGGTCTGTATTCAAATCCTCCTTCACCAACCCTGTGACCTCGGGCACATTATTTCGTTTCTTTGGAAGTCAGTTTTCTTGTCTGTAAAATGTGTTAACCTGTTCTGTCCTCATAGGCTTGTTCTGAGGATTGAATGCATTAGTCTGTGGACAGCTCCTAGGATGGTCCCTGAAATACGGGAAGTGCCCCATTCAGGTTCTCTTTATTCCTGCCCCTGCTTCTCCTAACACATCACCCACATACCCAGTCCCGGAAAAGGACTACAGGCTGCTGGAGAGCAAAAGTCTCCAAATCATGGTGGGAAAAGGGCATCTTGTGGAGCTAGAGATCTTCTTCTGTCCAGATGATAGATCCGTGTGTTTCCAGAGGTCACTTAGTCCAGCTCCTCCTGTTACATAAGGGGAAACGGAGGATGGAGCTGGGAGCCTCAGCTGGGCAGCAAGATGGCTGCTGTCCTGGGAGTGACTCGGTCTCTAGAAGACAGTCCTGGGATCTGCCTGGGGCATACAGATTTGCCGACCCCCAGGCCAGTGCACCTGGAGTTCAACGCCTACCTCTCCTTTCCCCCTCAACTCTGGAATAATTGATAGAGTTAGAGTAACAGTAGCTCCCATTTTCCAGAGACCTAAGTGTGCTGGGCTCCATGGTGAATTTGACATGATGTACTGTGCCGTGTAACCAGGGAGGGCTTAATCCCAATCACAGAGGAATAAACTGAGGTTCATAGTGGCTACTCGACCTGTCCAGACTGTGCAGCTAGTGAGAGATGGAGCCAGTCCTAAAAACCCAGATGGTCTGACTCCTGGTCTGGCTCGGGCACAAGTCGCAGTTCTCATGGCCACAAAGCAGAGCGCTCTCTGTAGGACGCCTGGGGGCACGATGGTAACTTGGACTCCATTTTTCTCTGCTGACCTTGAAGAAGTCAATTACTCATTCTGAGCCTCAGTTCTATCAGCTAGAAAGTGGAGGTGATAATTCGTAGGGTCATACCTGCAGTGATCATTGTGAAGCCCAGAATCCTGGAATTTCAGACTGGAGGGTACCTTAGGGACAATCCCATCTGGCCCCTTTTTCATGCCCAGAGAAATTCAGCAACTTGCCAGGGTTGTGCAGCTGGAAGGGGCCAGGGCTGGGATCTGAGGCTTGACTGCAGAATGTTGTGGCCGTGTGGTGACACCTGGCTTCCAGTTCTTCCCTGGAGGGCTTATGCCGCCTACCCTAGCGCCGTTCCTGCCCTACTTCTCTGTGCCCCGTCACTCTCTCTGCACCAGGCATTTCCCCTGCGACACTGCACCCTCTTCATGGCCCTTGCCTGCAGCTCATCCCAGCTCAGAGAGGGAACAGGGCAGAGCAGTAGCATCTGGACTGGCATTTAGGGAGCTGTGGGCTCTGGTCTGTCTCTGATATTGATGTGGTGTCTGGATTCTGCAAATCCCTTCCTCTTCCCGGTTTCCAGAGTCAAAAAGGACCATGGTTTTATCTATTCAAAGCTAGACAAGTTTATCTTTCCCCAGAGTATATTTTGTGCACATCCCCAGTTCTGGTGGATGTTTCTGGGCATTACACAAAACAACAATTCATCATCAAAAAAGTTCGGGAAATGCTGGGTTAAACAGTTTTCTTTTCCTAATGCTACTTTATTTAAATAATTGATTTAATTTCAGGAGAAATGCATACTCACTCTGATCAGTGGAGAGTGTAGAGTGATATAAAGCAGTTGCCAACAGCCACCACCCTCAACTCGCACTTCCTAGGGCATCTGTGTGTGCTAAGTCTCTTCAGTCATGTCCAGCTCTTTGTGACCCCATGGACTGTAGTCTGCCACGCTCCTCTGTCCATTGGATTCTCCAGGCAGGAATACTGGAATGGGCTGCCATGCCCTCCTCCAGGGGATCTTCCCGACGCAGGGATCGAACCCGTGCCTCTTACGTCTCCAGCATTGGCAGGCAGGTTCTTTACCACTAGCGCCACCTGGGAAGCCCCACTTCCCAGGGCAAGCGATGCTAATGACCTGACCTGTGTCTTTACACATGTCTCGGTGTTGGACTTCCCTGGTGGCTCAGACAGTAAAGCGTCTGTCTATCAATGCGGGAGACCTGGGTTCGATCCCTGGGTCGGGAAGATTCCCTGGAGAAGGAAATGGTAACCCACTCCAGTACTCTTGCCTAGAAAATCCCATGGATGGAGGAGCCTGGTGCAGGCTACTGTCCCTGGGGTTGCAAGGAGTCGGACACGACTGAGCGATTTCACTTTGTCTCTGTCTGTGTTCATAAAACACACTTGCACGCACACTTGCATATATGTAGGGTGTTGTCTGTGCCTTTAACATGTGATGGGCTCTTCATCTCAAGACCAGTGATGCTGCTTTTCTGAGTCCTGGGCCCTTTTCATCCCTGCAGAGCACCTTGGGGCAAGGCTTTGGGCCAGGCTGAACTAGATGACCAGACACTTGGGCCCCAGTGACTCACGGGCCATCAGGGGAGGCTCGGTGAGGTGGTGGGTGGGTGCTGGCTGCTGCCCTGGGATTTGGCTCAGACCACAGAAGCAATGGGCCTGGGTGGGTGAGGGCCAGCCCCAGGGGCCTGGCATTTACAGCCTCCCTGAGAATGCCCTGGGTAGCTGCTGCCTGCTGGGAGCTGCGCAGGCTGGATGAGAAGGGGCAGTTCATGTGTTGGTGCCTGTGTCCAAGGAGGAAAGAGAAGCCCACTCGGCCACAGAGCCCTCTCCCACCCACATCCCTCTGGCTTTAGCTTGGATGATCGCTTTGGCCTGGCTACCCTCCTCAGGCTTGCCTGTGTACCCCCAGGCTTATACTCTGTTAGTCATCCTCACCTTGAGGTCCAGGGGACCGGGGACAAGCCTGGGATGATATAGAAAGTCGGGGTAGATCCAGTCCACACCCTGGGGCCCAGGATCAAGTCCAGCCTTCTCTAGCTGACTCCAGGTGGGCCACCACACTTTCTGGGAGCCAAGTCCAGGTGCCTGAAAACCTTGGTTTGACTGCTGGTTCTGTCACTCAAAGTGCTGTCAGATGCCAAGGAAGCTGTAACACCTGGCCCAGGTCTCCGTTTCCCAAGTTGCTGTGCACTGGGCCTTGGCCTCGTCTGGGCTACACGTCAATTTGAGGAGTCTGGGCCTATTCCCCAGAGCCGCGTGCCAATGTCCATACATGCAGAACATTGTAGGGGGCGAGGGGCGTGTTCTCTTGCAGCTCTAATACTTTGGTGTTACGGCTCATTTTTGAGGACCTATTGTGTGCATGGTCCAGGGCTAGGTATGGGAGAGTGGAGGAGTGGAGGTTGGGTTGGATCTGTACCCTCTGGGAGCATCTGGTCTGTCTGAGTGATCAAAGTGCAGCCACAGGATACACACATCCGGGTGAAGACCAGAGGGTGTGAGAGTCCTGATGGCCTGCGGTGGAGCAGCTCTGTACCAGAGTGGTCAGGGAGGGCTTCCTGGAGATGGCAGAGCCTTGATGGTATTCTTGGTGAGTGGCATGGCACAGATAAAGGCACGGAATAGGAATGGTTAGGTGTTGGGAGCCAGCCCTGGGCAGCTTTGTTGAGAAGATGGCTCAGTGAGCCAACACGGCCCACAGTGAGAGGCTGCACAGGTTGGCCTTTACCTACACTATTGGCACAGCTCTGATGGCGAGAACCGGGCATCAGCAGCCACCCACCTCCACTCTAGGGAGGGAAGCTGGAGTCTGTCCCCACAGCAGACTCCCACAGGCCAGAGCTAGCTGAGGGATAAACATCGCTAATCGTTAATTACCATGCGCAGTGTGATTTTATGACTTTCCAGATAAATGCTCTCCAAGGGAGTGTCAGCATTACAGACCTCCAGTTCAATGATCTGGGGTGATGGTTTAAGGAGTGGGGTGCCAGGGGGGCTGGAGGAGGGTGGGGCCCCTCAGGAGTCAGGTCTAGGATTTCTGGCCTGGTAGGGGAGGGGGCTTGCCCAAGCCTGAGCAACAGACTGGAGCAGAGCTGCCCGCTCTTCCTGTTACTCTCCTGAACTGTCCACCTGCTGGCTGCCCCCTGTGACCCACAACCCTGGCTGGGCACTGCGGGACTTTTTGCAGTGGGAGGTTCTGACGGTCCTTCCTGTTGTCTGTCTGCTGCCTTGGCCTTGTCTGATAGCCTCTACCCCCAGCTCTCGCTCAAGTCCAGTGGCTCATCAGAATTGCTGCTCTCCCTTCCTAAGACACAACTTCACCACCTCTGCTAAGAAGCCCTGGCACGTTGGGGCCCTTGACCCCAGCTTTACCTCTGTCTTCTTTGAACCAGAGACATTTCTTTCTTTCTTTTTTTTTTTTTTTTGCTATGCTGTACAGCATGCAGGATCTTAGTTTCCTGACCAGGGATGGGACCTGTGCCTCCTGTAGCGGAAGTGCAGACTCTTAACCACTGGCCCACCAGGGAAGTCCCACCAGAGGCATTTCTGAGTCTGTCTAACTCCACACTCAGGCTGGGAGTCCCAGGAGACCTGGAGCTGCTGAGAGCATCTCTGGACTCTTCCAAAGGCTGGCTTGCATTTTGCATGGGGGGAGCCTCCCACAGTGTTCACTGCATTTGGCTTCCTTTTTGGGCTTCCCAGATGGCCTAGTGGTAAAGAACCTGCCTGCCAATGCAGGAGACATAAGACACACGGGTTCGATCCCTAGGTCAGGGAGGATCCCTGGAGGAGGGCATGGCAACCTACTCCAGTACTCCTGTCTAGAGAATCCCTTGGATGGAGAAGCCTGGCAAGCTACAGTCCATAGGGTTGCAAAGAGTCGGAAATGACTGAAGCGGATCCCTGGAGGAGGGCATGGCAACCTACTCCAGTACTCCTGTCTAGAGAATCCCTTGGATGGAGAAGCCTGGCAAGCTACAGTCCATAGGGTTGCAAAGAGTCGGAAATGACTGAAGCGACTTACATGCGTGCTTGTGTGCATAGGAAGGGCTGCCCCAGGGTAGAAAGGCCCCTTCGCTGAGCCTGCTCTGTGCCATGTGCTAGGCACCTGGTAAAAGGCCCTTTCATGCCTTTGCACAGGATCAAGGTAAAGACCCTGGAGCCAGACTGCCTGGGCTCCTCTCCCATCTCTGTCACCCATGAGCCTCTGCTTCTTGGCTTCCTCATCTGTAAACGGAGGTTATACCGGGACCCATTTCATTTAGGGTTATTGTGAGGATTAAAGGAGTTCATCAGTGGAAGGTTCCTGTCACTGTTTCAGCCCATAAATCTGTGTCGCTAGTTCACTGTTAGTGTATTTCATGACAGGAGGAAGAAAAGGGGAGCGGCCAAGGGTGGCCCATGTTTGAATCCTGGTGTGTAACTCAGAGTGGGACCTGAGAAAAGTCATCTCATCTTATGGGTCTGAGTTTCCTCATCTATAAAATGCTGATTATAGTAGTAGTAGCTACTTCCTAGGATTATGGCTCTGATTAAATGAGTTCATGCCCATAAGATTGGTAGCAAGGCGCCTGGCACGTGGATGGCTCTCTGTTAGTGGGATTGTCATTTGTGTTTGACGGAAGGCAAGGCAGCCTTGGTAAGCGGAAGGGACTTGCCCAAGAACTTCGTTTAAACTCAGCTTCACCTGAGACGAAAGCCAAGGTGTAGTTTTCTCTAGTTCCATCTTCCTCCCATCCACAAGGGTCAGATTCTGGTCCCTTTAGGTCCCCAAAGCTCTCTCTTCTCTCTTATAGTTGGAAAACCTCCGCCACCCTCCTTCCACCCTAGCACAGCTTATTAGCTAATCGAACCTCAGTGAACTGAATCTCTGAGGGCACGCTTCCTCTAGGAAGCAGGGCCAGACAAGGCCACTCTGCTGACCTCGGTAGGCACAATGGGTCCCAGGACAATCAATCGCTTTTATGACCAAGGCCACCAACTCTCTTCCTCTTGGATCCCTCTATGGAAGCCCGGTGTGAACACTCAGCGCCTGGTCCACCTACTTCCTTTCCTTCTGGTTCCATTCTGCCCCTGCTAGGCCGTGTAGACAGCTTGTCAAGCACAGGGTCTGTCTCTTGCTGGGCACGTGGGGAGCCTCCCCCCATTCACTGCACTCTGTAGAGTGCTGACCCAGCGAGCAGGAACTGCAGCTGAGCGCTGCAGACAGCACTCTCCCACGATAAGGACCAGCAAGCACCCTTGAACGGGGAGTGTGCCATTCTTCACTGACCCTGGGCAGCCGGGCGGGCAAGGCCACCTCTCAGACTCAGGTTGGGGGACAGGCCAGCAGACAGCAGGGGCGGCCCACAGCAGGCCTGGAGGAGGCAGATTTGTTTCCCTTGAGGTCTGGGAACAGGGGTGTTGGAATAACAGAGGCTCCTGCTGCTACCCTTGGAGAGAGAGCAGTGTGATTTCAGCCAGATTGCCTGGGTGCCCCATGAGCCAGTGCTTAAGAGCAACGACTTCAGGCTTACCTCCGTGCTTTCCAATGACCTAGAGAGGTGGGATGGGAGGGTGGGGTGGGAGGGAGGGGATGTATGTATCCATATAGCTGATTGACTTCATTGTACAGCAGAAACTAGCACAACATAAGCAATTATGCTCCAATTAAAAAGTTTTTTAATTAAAGAAAAAAAAGAGCTAAGTACATGTGCCACAGCTACTGAGCTCACACGCCCTAGAGCACGTGCTCTACAACCAGAGAAGCACCACAGTGAGAAGCCCACACATTTAGAGGAAGAGAAGCCCCCACTCTCTGCACCTGGAGAAAGTTCAAGTGCGGTAACGAAGACCCAGGACAGCCAAAATAAATAAATAAATGTTTTTAGAAAGAACTTCAAATGAGGCCAGCTTGCACCCTCAGCTAGCTGCCACCGCAGCTAATGACTGCGAGATCGAACTCCATCACATATGGATGCCAAAGGCGCGGCTTTAAAATCATGCCCGTTACTTTTTGACTCTCCTTCCCTCACAAGTTGAGTCTCATCCCCCTCCCCTTGAACGTGGGCTGGGCTGCCCCTGCCTTTTCCCCTCACCCAGGCTAGGGAGGGACCCTGAGCACCACAAACATTCTAACAGCAGTCCTTGTTGCAATTCCCAGAGCACCCACTGCAGGCCAGGTGCCAGGCTGAGCAGTTTCCTGGAGCCACGCATTTGATCCTAACACCCAACGGTGGGGTAGCAACCCCACATCCCCCACTCAGGGATGAGGAAACGGAGGCACAGAGAGTTAAGCAAAGCACTCACAGCACGACCCATAAGTCACAAAGCCAGGCGTGAATGTCCTTCTTAGCCACCATGTTACCCACAGGGATGCAGCGGCAAGAAAGCCCGGGAGCAGCTGTCTGGAGACCTTGGGGGTCCCTCTCTGTCCCCACCCCGAGCCGGCCCTCTCCTCTCTGGGTCAGGGAGATGGATGTGGTGTTCCTCGCAGGTGGCTGACCACACAGCTGAGAGGACCCCTGAATGAGAAGATACCTGGTCACCTCGGCAGCTCAGAACCCACAGGGGTCTGGGGAAAGGCAGGAGGAGAAGGGAGGTTGGCCTCCATCCTGAAGGATGAGGGAAGCCGGGACCTAGAGTCAGGTGAAATTGGGGGGCGTCATCAGAGGGACCTGGGGGAACAGGGGCTCTGGGAGCCAACTTGGGAATTCCTGGCTCAGCTTTACAGACAGTGGAAATCTTTAACAAAACGCAAGAAAATATTGTTTGAACAGGACGGCCTGATTTCCATGCAGTTTTCGGCACCACCTCAGGGTGTTCTCACCTTGCCCTGGGTGTGCCAGCTTAGTGATGCCCTACTCCCTTCCAAGCCTCCCAGGTAAGATCCTGCGGGGCCAACTCTTCCTGGCACCCAGCTACACTCATCTTGTCAGCCGCTGGGGGGTCCTGCCTCCTCCGCCCTTGCTTCTGCTGCTTCCTTCCCATGCCACTGTCCCTTCCCTACTGCCATCTGGCCTGCCGGGCCGCTGCCATCATCTCTGGCTGCGTCTCTCTACCTGGGGACTTCTTCCCTCTGGCTGCTTCTCTACCTTTCAGACTGAGGGGCCTTTCTAAGGCACAACTGAGCTAATCTTCACCCTTTGCTTATAATTCCTCAGTGGCTTCCAAGGCCCTCAAGAGAAGTCCGAATCCCCGAGCTTGTCTAATGGAGCCTTTTGTGCCTGACCACCCTGGACACAAACTCTGAGTCCTGTCATTGAACTAAAAGTCTTCTCTGACTGGGAGGCAAGATAGTAATCAGAGAAGGCTTCCTGGAAGAAGTGAGAGCTAGGATGGGGACTAAAGGCTGATTGAGAGTTCATGCCATCGACCACACAGGAGGGGTGCTCCAGGACATCAGTGGCCAAAGACTTTTCTGGAGGCACCTCCACCCTCTCAGTGCCCCTGTGCCTTGGGATTTCTGAGAGGAAGCGGAACTGTGGGGTCATGCCACCGGTCATGCGGTGTGGACATTCTGGGAAATACCACTGGCCACTAGGTTGGCGTCCACACAGGAAGGGGGATTCAGGACTGGATTTGCTGAGCCCAGATAAGCATCCTTGGAGTTCCCCAGAGCAGAAGCTCTCATGCAGGGGAACCTTGTGTGTGTGTGTGTGATAGGCATTTGGAATGGTCAGGTATTGACTGAAACTGTCATACAAAAACAGGAGATAAACCGACTGGTGGAGGGCTGGCCTTGGGGAGCAAGAGAGCATCCTGTATTGGTGAAGGGACCAAGATTCTTTCTGCAGGGTGTCCAGTGAGATCCCTGGCTGGGTTCACAGCTAGACAGGAGGGTCACCATCTCCAGAGCAGGGCTAGACAGGGAAAGCCTGGGCACCTAAGCTTTTCATTTGTCCAGATAATGTAATAACTTGAGATGAATCAATCCCTCTGCAAAACCATTCATGTCAAACCCAGCCCTTGACTCAAGGGGTACCAGGAGCCCCAGGAAAGAACCAGACTTGGCATTGAGGAAGACATCCCTGTCCCAGCCCTCCAGTTGTCAGCGGCTGCTGACATGTGATACTGGGCAGCTGCTTCCCCTTTTGAGGATTTCTGTCTTCCCTTCTGTGAAATGGGCATCTTAATAATAATCTTTCTTCCCCCAAGACAGTTGGAGAATCACATAGGATAATGGAGATAAGGTTACACAGGCATCTGGTGAGCTATGTACAACCATTGTGGGTGTGGGAGATGAGAGAAAGTCTTGGCTCTACCCTCTCACAGCTCACGGTCTGGTAGGCAGGCAGATAAGTAGTCAGATTAGAAAATCTAATGGGGAAGTTACTGGTATAGGGAGGCATTCTGCAGAAGCATCTCAACCAAGGAAGGCTTCCTGGAGGAAGTGACATATGAGCTGAGACCTGAAGGAAGGAAGGAGGAAGAGGCAAGTAGGAAGGAAGGGTGTTCAGGGTGGAGGTCAGGGAGAAGGAGAAGGAAGACATCTGAATGGTTCTTGCTAGTTCAGCGTCTTTCAGGCATTGCTGTTCTAAGTCTGGTAGGAGGTGATGAGAGCGCGTGACAAGCACTGTGTGTCTATTCATGGTGGTGAGGAAAGTGTTCTGGCTTGGAAGGCTTGGCTGTGCCTCAAACCCTTTTTTAATTACAGTTAATTTACAGTTTTGTGTCAGTTTCAAGCATATAGTAAAGTGATTCAGGTACACACACACACTGTTGTTATTTAGCCACTAAGTCTTGTTCGACTCTTTGTGACCCAAAGGACTGCAGCACGCCCGTCCTGCCTGTCTCTCACTCTCTCCCAGAGTTTGCCCAAGTTAATTTCTGTTGAGTCGCTGATGCTATCCAACAATTTCATCCCCTTTAATGTGGAAACACACACACACATACTCATACATACATATTCTTTGTCAGATACTTTTCCATTAGAGGTTATTAGAAGATATTTGGGCTTCCCGCGTTGTGTAGTGGTAAAGAATCTTCCTGTCAATGCAGGAGACACGGGAAACGTGTGTTCGACCCCTGGGTCGAGAAGATCCCTGAGAGGAAGAAATGGCAACCCACTGCAGTATTCTTGCCTGGAGAATCCCAAGGACAGAGGAGCCTGGTGGGCAACAGTCCATGGGGTCGAGAAAGAGTTGGACCTAAGCACATGCACACTTGATAAGATACTGAGTATAGTTCCCTGTGCTATACAGTATACAGTGTGTATCTGTTAATCCCAAACCCCGAATTTATCTCCCCACCCCACTGCCCAAACCGCCCTGCTCCCATGATCCCCTTTGGTAACCCTGAGTTTGTTTCCTATGTCTGTGAGTCTATTTCTGTTTTGTAAGTGAGTTCGATTGTATCATGTTTTTTTCAGATTCCATGTATAAGTGACGTCATGTGATGTTCGTCTGTGTCTGGCTCGCTTCACTTAATGTGATCATCTCTATGTCCATCCATGGTGCTGCAAATGGCATTATTTCACTCTTTCTTACGGCTGAGTAATATTCCACTGTATGTGTGTACTCTATCTTCTTTATTCGTTTGTCAGTTGATGGACATTTAGGTTGCTTCCGCGTTTTTACTATTGTAAATAGTGCTGCTATGAACACTGGGGTGCGTGTATCTTTTCAAATTAGAGTTTTCTCCAGATATATGCCCAGGAGTGGATTGCTGGATCATATGGCAGCTCTATTTTTAGTTTTTAAAGGAAACTCCATACTGTTCTCCGTAGTGGTTGCACCAATATACATTCCCACCAACAGTGTAGGAGGGTTCCTTTTTCTCCACACCATCTCTTAGCACTTATTACTTGTAGACATTTTGAGGATCACCATTCTGACTGGTGGGAGGTGATACCTCATTGTAATCTTGATTTGCATTTCTGTAATAGTGATTTTGTTGTTCTTCAGTTGCTCAGTTGTGTCTGACTCTTTGTGCCCCCATGGACTGCAGCATGCCAGGCTTCCCTATCCTTCACCATTTCCCAGAGCTTGCTCAGACTCATGTCCATTGAGTTGATGATGCCATCCAACCATCTCATCCTCTGTCATCTCCTTCTTCTCCTGCCTTCTATTTTCCCCAGCATCAGGGTCTTTTCTGATGAGTCGGCTCCTCACATCTGATGGCCAAAATATCGGAGCTTCAGCTTTATCATCAGTCCTTCCAATGAATATTCAGGGTTGATTTTCTTTAGGATTGACTTGCTTGATCTCCCTGAACTTCAAGGGATTCTCAAGAGTCTTCTCCAACACCACAGTTCAAAAGCATCACTTCTTCGGTGCTCAGCATTCTTTATGATCCAACTCTCACATCCATACGTGACTACTGGAAAAAGCATAGCTTTGACTATATGGGCTTTTGTCAGCAAAGTAATGTCTCTGCTTTTTAATACACTGTCTAGGTTTGTCATAGCTTTCCTCCCAAGGAGCAAGCATCTTTTAATTTCATGGCTGTAATCACTGTCTGCAGTGATTTTGGAGCCCAAGAAAATAAAGTCTGTCACTGTTTCCATTGTTTGCCCATCGATACGCCATGAAGTGCTGGGACTGGATGTCATGATCTTAGTTTTTTGAATGCTGAGTTTTAAGCCAGCTTTTTCACTCTTCTCTTTCACCGTCATCAAGAGGTTTTTCAGTTACCCTTTGCTTTCTGCCGTAAGGGTGGTGTCATTCTGTATGTCTGAGGTAACTGATATTTCTCCAGGCAATCTTGATTCCAGTTTGTGATTTATCCCGCCTGGCATTTCACATGATGTACTCTGCATATAAGTTAAATAAACAGGGTGACCATATACAACCTTGACATGCTCCTTTTCCAGTTTTGAACCAGTCTCTTGTTCCATGTTTGGTTCTAACTGTTGCTTCTTGACCTGCATACTGGTTTCTCAGGAGGCAGGTAAGGTTGTTTGGTATTCCCATATCTTTAAGAATTTTCCAGTTTGTTGTAATCCACACAGTCAGTGATATTGTAGCCCAAATCTTAGATCCAATAACAAATCTGGAGAGAAATAAAGTGAAAATTTCTCAGTCGTGTCCGACTCTGTGATCGCATGGACGATACAGTCCATGGAATTCTCCAGGCCAGAATACTGGAGTGGGTAGCCTTTCCCTTCTCCCAACTGAGCTATCAGGGAAGCCCCTTAAGAGGAATACCAGAAATTAATACCTCCATCAAAGAATGCAACAAAGGAGGCCTCCATCACATCCTCATTCACTTTACCAATCTTATTCATACAAATACCAAATGGAACAAGCATGATGTTGAATTACCACCTCCTCTGAGAAGCCTTCGTGTATTTCCCCTGGGCAGAGTGAGTTATGACCTGCTGGGAATACCATGGTACCCAATATGGGCTCCCCTGTGGAGACACTTGTATTTCCTCTGCCAGGTTAGCTCAGGGACACTTGGGCCCTCCTGCTTGTCCCTCCAGGCCTAGGGCAGAGTCTCTGGTGGTCCTTGGTCACAGCTGTCATCCTGAGCAACCACCTGAAAGTTGTTTGCCTGTGGCAGCCTGGTGCCAAGGCCTGTGCCTTCCAATCTGTTCTGTGTCTGGAGCCTGGAAAGGCAGGCTCCCGCTGCAGGCCTTTCAGAGACAGCAGCCCACTCTGGGAAGATGAGAATTTCCACGTGCAGATATTAGCTAATGGAGACCCTCATTACTTGCCATAGCATTAATTTTAGGAGATAGTCCTGGTGCACATTAGAAGGCTATTTTAGTGCCACACAAATTAGACACCTTTATTAGCCATCAGAGGTCACGGAGGTAATGAAGTACTTGAGCTAGAAGAGAGAAATCACACTTCACCTTGAGTCTGGCCATTTCCCCTGTGTTTCAACAGCGTCAGCTTATCCATCAGGTGCTGCCCACAGCCTGATGGAGTCTCAAGTGTCCCTGAACAGGAGTGGGCAGGCAGGCGTAGGGTGTGTGAGCGATCTGGGTGCCCACTGGGGCCTGACTGGTGTGCACAGTGTACCGGGGTGTGTTGTTAAAGTGTGTGTGTGTGTGTGTGTGTGTTAGGGTTTGCATTTAGTCCTAAGATGTTCACCTTCTTTCATATCTGTTTATACTATATTCCTGTTTACTAAGTGGGGAGGGCGCTTCTTTATACAATGCTTCACCTCTAATAAGTCAGTACCTGTTTTGTTTCTGGGATGTTCTTTCTGTGCATTAAAAAAAAAAAACTTCAAAGTTAAAAAAAAAGCTCACCTGTGAGTGTGTGCCCGTGTGTGTCTGGGAGTAAGTGTGTGTGTGTGCTTTGTGGACAGCGAGTGGGTTTCCAGTCATATGTTCGTGTGTAGAGACCCTTCTAACTGAGTTGGAGGAAAGGGGATGGATGGCCTGTGCAGTGGTGAGCACCCCGTCCTGTGAAGTGCTTGTTGAGACCTGGGCAACTGACCTCTCTGGAGGGGCTCTTATCATGGAGAAAGGGCACTGCGGAGGCCCTGGGTGGACTCCCCCTCAGGAATCCCAGGATTCTGGATCTCTCTGGGCCCTGATTCCCACTCTGGGGGTGAGGTTAGCCCAGAGACCTTCACCTGCTTCCCAGGAAACTGGTAGCTTTGTTCAGGCCCTCTCTGTGGGGCTTGTGTGGGGCTAGCAGGCCCTCAGCTAGCTCCGGTTTCTCCCAGGGTGCCCTTTGGTGACATGAAACAAGAGCTCCTTCTAGCCACCCTGGTCTGTGGGCCCCCACAGTCGCCCTGGCTCCTATGGGCACAACACTGTACAGTCTACCAAAGCACTTTTTCCTCCTTGCTCAAGACCCCCATAGTCCCAGCAGCAGCCACTGCCCAGTGGACAGACGAAGAGAGGGCGGTCACCCCCCTAGCGGTACACACGCAGTGAGTGAGGGGCTGAGCTGGATCAGATCTAGAGCCCCCGTGCTTCCCAGGGGAGCCACACCCCGACTCCTCCATCTCTGCTTCTCCTTCAGCCTCTGGAGACATCCCTGGCCAGAGGGGGAAGGGTCTGTGAGCAGAGCAGGCAGTGGAAGGGCAGGGAGACTGCCTCTCGGGAGAGCTGTGGAGTCGCTCCTTCAGACCTGGCCTGGATTGGCAGGTCACTGCATCTTTCTGGGTCTTCCTTTCTTCACCTGTAAAAATCTCATCAGGAGGAAATGAGAATGGCCCAGGTATGTTCCGGGGGCTTAGGAGGCATGTCTCGTAGGTGCTTCTTGCCCTTTCCCTCCCCTTATAACTGAGTGCGTAGGCACAGGGTCAGATCTGTATAGCCAGGGAAGAAGGTAGGAGCTGCTGTGCCTGTGAGGGTTCTGGGTGGTCTTCCTTGCTGCCCCTCACTCTGTCACTTTGAGCCCAACTATTCCCTTCCTGTCTGGGCTCCATGGCAAGGCCAGGTGGCCCCTGCTGTTCAGGGAGAGATGGAGACTGAAGGCGTACCCCTTGCGGGAGGCTGAGCCTGGAGGACCCGAGCTCTCTTGCGCTCCCTGTCTGAACTTCTTAGACGAGAGGCCCAGTGGAGACACAGCACTTGTGGCTCTGGTCCCATGTCCTGTCTCCCTGCCCGGACGAGGGCCAGTTGACTCATCACTTTCTCTTCCTGGACCCTGATGAGTACCTGACATGTGGTGGCTGTTTACAGAATAAACAAAGCAAAATCAGTGCACAATGAGTAAGGGTCTAGGGGGCCTTTTGGAGTCAGGGGGGTTAGTCCTGGTCTGGAACTTATCCACCCGCATGCCCTCAGGGGACGACGGAACTGAGTCCTGGGACCAGAAGTCTTGGGGACAGGGTGTGGAAAGAGAACTCAGGGGACCAGGGTAAGGCTGCTGGGGAAGGGCTCAGAGCCGGGAGCTCAGAGCTCTGTGGGCGCCTGGCCTGCACTTGAGGATGCTGGAGATGGGAAGCAGCTGGCCCGAGGTGGGGATGGGGTGGGGCAGGGCAGGTGTCTTCCAGGCTGAGAAGAAAGAGCATATGGCAGTCCTGATGTGACAGTGGGTTTGGGACATGGTGGAGAGTTTAGTAGGGTCTGAAGCTGCCTAGACCACGGCGTGAGCTGTGGGCAAAGCCAGGTCTAGAACCCCGTCTGGCCAGGCTCCTTGTTCAGTGCTCATTCTGCATGCACCCACCCAAGTCCAAAGGCCTGGACAGCCAGCAGAGGCAGTGACCAGAAATCTGTCTCCTGGCCTGTCTGCCCAGTGCACTCAGGAACAGATGCCTAGGCTCCTCCAGCCCTGGGCCCACTAATGAGAGACCTGGTCTCCTGGACGCAGCACGTGGGGTTGCAGATGACCTCTGACCCCAGGCCTCCTCGCGCAGACCCTCTGTATCCCCAGGCTTTGTTTTCTCAGGGTGGTAGTGCTGAGGGGAGGAGGGAGGCATGAGCGGCCTCCACACACGGTGGCAAATTTGGGCCATCGATTTGCATTTATTTCCTGCTCAAATGATCCAGGCTGGCTGCTGCTGGGGGTGGGGGTGAGGGGGCTGCTCTTTAGCATTTTAAGTTTGCAGATAATTGGAGGAAAATAACTCCAATAATGAAATCACTGCTGGATCGCATTCTGATACGTGACAAATCAATTCATTTATGATACCTTCTTTGTCACACTGAGCCATTCTGGCGCTCAGTGGAAACCTCTTAAATTAATAAAACTGTTAAATCCATAAAACCCTCCGTTCCGAGTAGCACATCACAGCACAAGTTTGAATCATTAAAGGAATAAAACTGATAAATGTGAGCTGGGGAGTGTCTGTGTCTGCAAAGAGGGGCTGGCTTTTAAGACAGATACAATATAATAGTCATAAGCTCCGATATTTCCTCCCTCTGTGTGTGTGTAGGGGGGCATCTGCATATTTCAGCGGGTGGAGGTTGGGAGATACAGGTCTAGCCAGCATGGGGGCAGGCTGCTTAGTAGTGATTGGTGGGGCTTTAGCCTTTTAAATAAGATATGATTTAATAGCAAAGAGAAAAAATATAAAGACTTTATTGGACCCCATCGAACCTGACTTAGCTCAACAGGGATTTTCCAGAGTAGCTAGACTTGTCTGAAAGGGGCGGGCTGGCAGGGTTCTCGCATCACACACTGACTAGGGAGCAGGAGGCTTGGCAGCTGGGGGGAGAGGGAGGGGGTTTCAGTCCTGTGGGCCCAGGTCAGGCTGGGCGGCCTCCCCATGTGACTGCTAGCTGGCTGTGTGACCTTGGGCAGGCTGCTGCCCTTCTCTGTGTAAACTGGGGATGCTGATCTCCTAGGGAGGAATGTATGAGCAAGAGCCTTATGAACTGTAAAATGCAAGGAACTGGTCAATTAAAGTCCACTGGACTGTGACCCTGGCTGATAAAGGTGACTGCACTCCTTACCACGCAGGGCTGGCTTGGTGTGCTGCGAGGGGGTGGAAGGACGTGGCTCTGCTGGACCCACTGCCAAGTTATGTCTGTGCACCTGGCCCACATCTAGTACCTCACAGCCCTGGGCTCCATATGTGCCTGCTCTTCAAACTCTCGAGCCCCCGCGTCTCTCGTTCATTTGGGCTGCAAGGGCTCTGGAGGAAGCAGCAGGGAGCCTAGCACACTGGAAACGGCCAATAAGAGCTGCTCCTCCCTCCACATCAGTCCAGCTTGGAAAACACCCAGAGGAGTGTTCAGGAGGCGCCTTTGTACCAGGCACTGGGCAAGGGTGGGCAATGGGGACCACAGGAGGTGAGTGAGACCCTGCCTGGCCCTGTGGGGCTCCTGTGGCCTCATCTCTTCTCCATTTGCCTTTCACGCCAAGGAAACTGGAGGTTCCCTGAGGCCAAGCTCTGGGCCTCCTTTCCTCACTTCCCCCAGGCTCCTGTCCTTTGAATAGGTTCCTCACGCTCTGGAACAGATGGAGTATTCAGCCCCTATTCTAGAATGTAAGGGGTTCATCCTATGTGATAGCTTTCAAACTTTATTTACCCAGAATAAAAAAGAATTTAGATGTGTGCCCCGGTACACACATCTATGTTATACTCACACTGTTGCTGTTCATTAGCTAAGTCATGTCCGACTCTTTGCGACCCCATGGACTGTAGCTTATCAGGCCTCCCTGTCCTTCACTATCTCCTGGAATTTGCTCCATTGTGTTGATGATGCCATCCAACCCTCTCATTCTCTGTCGCTCCCTTCCCCTGCCCTCAATCTTGTCCAGCATCAGGGTCTTTTCCTTTGAGTCGGCTCTTCATATCAGGTGGCCAAAGTATTGGAGCTTCAAATTCAGCATCAGTCCTTCCAATGAATATTCAGGGTTGATTTCCTTTAGGATTGAGTGTTTTGATCTCCTAGCTGTCCAAGGGACTCTCAAGAGTCATCTCCAGCACCACAATTGGAAAGCATCAAATTGGAACAAAATGTTAGGAAACAATACTTACCCTTAATGAGTTTTGGGAATTCTGTTCTATTCTAATTTCATTTTATTCTATTCCATCCCATATTCCATTCTAAGTTTTTAAAATGTCTCAATCCCTTAAATTACTTTTATGAGCCACTCATGGGTATGATCAGCAGTTTGAGTAATTCTGATCGGGTTCACCTTTCCAGTCTTCTGACAAGGGACTTGTCACATGGGAATGACTATCCCCACCCCTAGGCTGGAAGATACCCAGGGCCACAAGCTCCCAGGCCATCTGAACTTCACGGCTGCTCCCTGCTCTGGCCCAACCTGGGCTCTGCCAGACCCCTCTCACCAGTCACCCTGTGCAGGACTTAGGGACTCCAGAGGGGAAAGGGATGGGGCAGCTGTCACTGGTGGCCTTGGCCAACCTTGAAAAGAGAGTGGGAGTGACAAGCCAGCTCACCTGCCCTCTCCACCCCACTGCGATCAAAGGGGTCTTTGCGGGCAGGGAACCCATGCCCCTGACATAATGAGCCACGTGGGCCCAGCAACCTGACAAGCCTTCACTGCCTGCAAGCATCAGGAGTTCCTGACAGCCGGCAACTCGAGTGCTAATTGCCAGCCGGGGTGATGGTGGCAGCCCCTGCAATCCATATCAATTATGGACTTTGGCCGTGGCTGTGAGACAAAAAGCTTCCTCCGAGGCTGTCAGACCCTGGTGTCATTACTTGGGGCTGCCGAAGGGTGGATGGGAACAATGGCCACCCGCCACCCCCACCACCTGGGCCGCCTGGCCCTGGGCACCGGTGGTCTGCCAGGCAGGCCCTGACAGGTGTAGGGCAAACCACAGCCTGCATGGCCAGCTTTGATGCTTTGCCACTGGGCTCGTCACCCCGGCACTGAGGGGCTACAATCACCTGCCGTCACCCCTCTTATAGAGGGAAGGCTTCAGGTCCAGTTTTTTAGAACAAATGTTTTTTTTTTCCCTTGTGGGGAAACCAAAATGGCCCCTCAAAGCATCATGATTGGCAGTTTTCAAACTTAGAGCTGCTGAGGGGCCTGGGAGGCTCAGTGGGTGACATGCAGGACCCTCCATCCCATGCTTAGGTCAAAACTGGTTTTCGAGTCAGGCTTTCCAGGACAACAGTGGCTCTCAGACTTTTGCATGTTTTAACCCGCTGCTTGCTCTCAGTTGCTAAGTCGTGTTTGCCTCTTTGCGACCCCGTGGACTGTAGCCCACCAGGCTCCTCTGTCCACGGGGATTCTCCAGGCAAGAATACTGGAGTGGGTTGCCATTTCCTCCGCCAGGGGGATCTTCCTGATCCAGGGATCAAACACCCACGTCTCCTACTTCTTGGCATTGGCAGGTGGATTCTTCACCATTGAGCCACTGGGGAAGCATTTTAACCTGGAAAGCTGCTTAAAATAGAGTTTGTGGGTCTCGGTGGGTTTGAGGTGGGGCCATTGTCTGCATTTCTTAAAAGTTCCCAGTAATGCTGATGTTGCTGGGACATGGACCACACTATGAGACCCATTGCCCTAGAAAGTGCCTCTGAGTCTGTGTGTGTGCACTGCATATATCTTGGAACTTTTTCAAAATACACATATTAGAGCATCACCTCAAACCTAGAATCTTAAAATTTACAGACCACTGCTGGAGGCTGAAGAGTCAGATACACTTCAGTGCTCAGACCCCACGTTGCTGGAGGAAATCACAAGAGATGCCTTGTCTCCCTCGAGGATAGAAAGCGCTTTTTGAACGTTTGGAGTTGTTCAGAGAGGCAAGGGTTGCCTAGAAAAGTAGTGAGCTCCCCAGGGCTAGAGGAGTCAAAGACCAATTCAGGCCACCAACCCTCTAAGCTGTGCTAGAAGGGACTTTGAATGAAATAGAGGTTGGTTGAGGGCCTTCGAGTTTGCCTCCCTCCCTGAGAAATCTGTGCACTGGGGACTTGGGAACAGAGTCTGGGCAAGACCTGGGTTTAGAAATCTCTCTTCCATTTTGCAGGTTGCCTCAAGGCTCAGTGGTTTAATTTCTCACCACACTTACTCTGTGACCTGCCAGTTCTTCAGGTACTATCTCACCGCTCCCCTACTTCCCCACCCCCTACCCCTGGGAGAGGCAGGTGGCTGGACCACACTGGCAGATGAGGAAACTAAGGCCCAGGGAGGTGAAATGACTTGTCCAGGGGTCTGTCGCACATCTCTTGGGGGTCCTGGACGCACAGCACAGGCAGTGAAGGTGGGGACAGCATGTGGGGCCAGAATGACCCTGGCACAGCAGACTGAATGATGCCACTGTCGACACGAATGCTGAGCCCTAGGGAGGCTGCTAAGAGGTCGCTGAGCTGCCCGTGGCCTGGGAGTCTGGGGATCTCGGGGTCAGAGTGATCCAGGGGCTTCCTGGGGCTCAAGTCGGTCTGTGTTCTGGGGGACTGAGTCCAGAGCACTCTGCCTCTCATAGTCAGCCTTGCTCCTGCAAGTCTCCCATGGTCTCTTCCAGGCTTGTGCATTGCTGTGGCTTTTTAGAAAAACCAGCTTTATTGAGGTATAATTTACATGCCATAAAAGTCATCCATTGGAAGTGCACAGTTCGATGAGTTTTAATAAATTTATACAGTGTGCAGCCGTTACAACAATCCAGTTTAGAACATTTCCATCACTCCAAAAAGTTCTTTCTTGCCCGCTTTCAGTCACTCCCATCCTCAGCCCCAGGAAGCTACTGATCCACTTTCTTCCTCTAGAGTTTTGCCTTTTCTAAAAATTTCATGTAAATGGAATCACACAACAAGGAATTTTTTGTATCTGGCTTTTTTAACTCAACATAATGCTTTTTGGGTACATTTTTGTTGTTTCAGGTGTCGGTATTTCTTTCCTTTTTATTGCCAAGTAGTATTCTTGTGTGTGACTATCCACGTTTTATTAATTCACTCACCAGATTATAGACATTAGGATTCCTTCTAAGTTTGGGAAATTTCAAATAATGCTGTTTTGAACAGTTGCAGGTAAGTCTTTATGTCTATATGTATTTTCACTTCTCTTGGGTAGATACCTCAGTTCAGTTCAGTTGCTCAGTCGTGTCTGACTCTCTGCATCCCCATGGACTGCAGCATGCCAGGCTTCCCTGTTCATCACCAACTCCCAGAGTTTACTCAAACTCATGTCCATCGAGTCAGTGATGCCATCCAACCATCTCATCCTCTGTCGTCTCCTTCTCCTCCTGCCTTCAATCATTCCCAGCATCAGGGTCTTTTCAAATGAGTCAGTTCTTCACATGAGGTAGCCAAAGTATTGGAGTTTCAGCTTCAACATCAGTCCTTCCAATGAATATTCAGGACTGATCTCCTTTAGGATGGACTAGTTTGATCTCCTTGCAGTCCAAGGGACTCTCAAGAGTCTTCTCCAACACCCAGTCATATGCTAAGTACATGCTTAACGTTTAAAGAAACTACTGTTTTCTAAAGTGGCTGCATCTTTTCACATCTTCACCAGCAGCTTATAAAGGTTTCAGTTTCTTCTCTTCCTCTCCAACACTTATTCCCTATCTTTTCATTAGAGCCATTCACCTGGGTCCATAAGAGTATCTCTAATTTGCATTAATATACCCTTAAGGATGAGTGATGCTGAGTTTCTTTTATTGGCCTGTTAGTCATTTGTATATCTTTGGTGAAGTGTTTATTCAGATCTTTTTCTTTTAATTGGGTTGTTTTATTATTGAGTTGTAAAAGTTCTTCATATATTTTCCATACACATCCTTTATTAGGTATATAATTTGTCAGCATTTTCTCCCAGTCTATTGCCTGTCTTCTCTTTTTCTTAATAGCCTTTTGAAGTGCAATATTTTAAATTTTAATGAAGTCCAACTTATCAATTTTCTCTATCACGAATCATACCTAAGAAATATTTGCTTAATTCAAGTCCTAAAGATGCAGAGTACATCATGAGAAATGCTGGGCTGGATGAAGCACAAGCTGGAATCAAGATTGCTGGGAGAAATATCAATAACCTCAGATATGCAGATATGCAGATGACACCACCCTTATGGCAGAATGTGAAGAACTAAAAGACCCTCTTGATGAAAGTGAAAGAGAAGAGTGAAAAAGTTGGCTTAAAACTCAGCATTCAGAAAACTAAGACCATGACATCTTGTCCCATCACTTCATGGCAAATAGATGGGGAAACAATGGAAATAGTGAGAGACTTTATTTTTGGGGGCTCCAAAATCACTGCAGATGGTGACTGCAGCCATGAAATTAAAAGATGCTTACTCCTTGGAAGAAAAGCTATGACCAACCTAGATAGCTTATTAAAAAGCAGAGATATTACTTTGCCAACAAAGGTCTGTATAGTCAAAGCTATGGTTTTTCCAGTGGTCACGTATGGATGTGAGAATTGGACTATAAAGAGCGCCGAAGAACTGATGCTTTTGAACTGTGATGTTGGAGAAGACTCTTGCGAGTCCCTTGGACTGCGAGGAGATCCAATCAGTCCATCCTAAAGGAAATCAGTCCTGAATATTCATTGGAAGGACTGATGTTGAAGCTGAAACTCCAATACTTTGACCATCTGATGCGAAGAACTGACTCATTTGAAAAGACCCTGATGCTGGGAAAGATTGAAGGCAGGAGGAAAAGAGGACAACAGAGGATGAGACCGTTGGATGGCATCACTGACTTAATGGGCATGAGTTTGAATAAGCTCTGGGAGTTGGTGATGAACAGGGAGGCCTGGCATGCTGCAGTCCATGGGGTCGCAAAGAGTCGGACACAACTGAGTGACTGAACTGAACTGAAAGATGTCCTATGGTAAGTTGTGTAATTTTAGCCCTTATATTTAGATCTATCATCTATTAATATTTTGAGCTAATTTTGTACATGGTGTAAGGTAAGAATATATATATATATTTTTTTGTATACAAATTGAACACAAATATCCAGTATCTCAGCATTATCTGTTGAAAAGACTATCCTTTCCTCATTG
This sequence comes from Bos javanicus, assembly GCF_032452875.1. Classification (NCBI taxonomy): domain Eukaryota; kingdom Metazoa; phylum Chordata; class Mammalia; order Artiodactyla; family Bovidae; genus Bos; species Bos javanicus. The sequence goes on along the minus strand of NC_083895.1, from coordinate 36,068,261 downwards.
AATTGTCTTGGCACTTCATTACAAATCAATTGATCATACACATGTTTGTTTATTTCAGGTATTCTGTGCTATTGCATTGATCTATTATTTGGTCTTTTTAATATAATGCTTTATATTAAAATGTAGCTTTATAGTACAAAAGTACTATATAATATAGCTTTACAGTAAAATTAGAAATCTAGCAGTTTGAGTTCTCCAAATTTGTTCTTGGGTTTTAAAACTGTTTTGGCTATTCTAGATTATTTTCATTTTCATATACATTTTAGGATCAATTTCTACAAAAAAAGCCTGCTGAGATTTTGATAGAGACTTGATGGGGATTTTAATGGTAATTTGGGGAAACTCACCATTGTAACAATTTCTAGTGTTCCAATTCATGAGTGTTTACTTAGATCTTTTATTTAGGCCTTGTTTGATTTCTCTTGACAGTATTTTATAGTTTTCTGAGTACAATTTTTAAATTTCTTTTGTTAAACTTATTCCTAACTGCTTCTTTCTTTTTAGTGGTATTATGAATGCATTGTCTTCCTAATTTATTTTCAGGTTGTTCCTTAGTAGTAGACAGAAATACAACTGGTTTTTGTATATCCATCTTCTATGGTGGTTTTAAAATCAAAGTGTCTTGACACTGCTCCCACTGAGGGATGGGATCTATGCTTCTACCCTAGAGTCTGGCTCTGGAAGTTCTTGATTAATAGCAGAAGTAACTCTGGGCCAGTTCCCAGGCTTTTAGAAGCTATCCGCCTCTGCTTCCTGTCCCTTGGGGTACTTGCTCCAGGAATCCAGACACCATGCTGTGAGGAAGTCCAAGCAGCCTGGAGGGGCCCAAGTGGATGTCTGTGTGGAGGAACCGAGGTCTCTAGTCCTTAGCAGCAGCAACTTGCCAGCTCTGGGTGGGAGCCGTCTGGGAAGTAGATCCTCTAGCCTCTGGGTAAACTCTTTAGCTAGTGTAGTATGGCATAGAGAAGAAACTTCCCTGCCCGGCCTTGTCTTATCTGTAGATTTGTGAGCAAGATAAATGGCCATTGTTGATTAGAGCCACTAAGTCTTGGGGGTGGTTTGTTTCACAGAACTATTGGGTTGGCCAACAAGTCCGTTCGGGTTTTTCTATACCACCTTAAGGAAACCCTGAACGAACTAAAACCCAAACGAACTTTCTGGCTAACCCAATAGATGACCAGAACATTTGCTTTCTAATTCTGATTAAGACTCAGGTGGGAAGGAAAGAAATAAGGGGGAAAGGCAGAGGGAAGGGAATGATGAAGGAAGGCAGGCTGTGGGGGTGGGGGTGTGCAGGGAGAAGAGAGCAAGCAAGAGGTGAAAATGTACAATGATTTGAGTGCCTGCGCTCTGCTAATTACGCATCTTGGTTGATAGAGTCAGACCAGCTTACAAACACCACAGCCTTGTCGTAAACACACTGTGTGTGCCTGATGTCAGGTGGGCCATTCTGCCCCTCAGGACCTCAGTCTCCCCATCTGTGCAATGAGCGCAGGTGAGGAGAAAGGCCGAGCTGGGCAAAGTGAGAGTTGTGTCTAGAACTGCTCAGGGTTTGGGGCTGCTCTTGATAGGCTTCTGTGGCTGTGGGCCCTTTGTCACTTTAAGGATCTGTCTGCATCTTTGAAAATCCATATGCCTCAGGGAAGAGGAAGAGGAGAGCGAAGACAAATAAAAAAGCAAAGAAGAGCCATAATAATTACAATAATACTTTCTATGGTTATGCTTCTTTCTTTTATAAATTACTTTTAATTAAATCTTTTGTTGTGAATTAATAGTAATGTACATGCATTTATAGAAATTATACAGATGTCCCATGTACCTGTTACCCGAGTTCCCCCCATTGCCAACATCTTGTAAAACCATAGCATACTGTCACAACCAGGGCTTTGATACTGATGGAGTCAAGACAGGGAACATTTCCATCACCACAAAGTATGCTTCTTTCTTGAGAGGAGGCTTTCATTAGAGTAAGAAGGTTGGCTCAGGGACCCTGGGGTGGGGGGAACAGGACACAGCAGAAGACAAATGGCCCCTGTGCTTCCACGCTCCTAGGGACTGGCCTGGTAAGGGAGGAGTAAACAGGACAGAGGCGAAGCAGGAGCCAGGGAGACCCTGGCTGAGCCCGGTGTTTCTGCCTCAGGGGAGAGGGCTCTGCCAGGGAGTGGGGTCAGGCTGTCCAGGGCAGAGGGAAGCAGGAGGGGGAGATGGGGCCTCGTTGGCCCAGAAAGCAGAACAGGAGGAGCTGATTCCAGGCTCAGGATGAAGCCACTGGGTGGATCACTGGAGGTGGATGGGGGGAGGCTGCAGACCCCTGCTGGGACCCCATCGTGGAGCGCCTGGGACCCCATGAAGGCTGGACTAGGTGGTTCTCAGGGCTCCCTCCCCACCCTTATAGGCTGATGTGGGGACAGGGAGGCCAGATCAGAATTCCACAGGCTCTGCCTTCAGGGATGCAGCTGGCCTGGCTGGGCTGCTCCGGGTGCCCCCTGCCCCAATCTCCTCTCTTGACACAGCCCTTCTCTGGCCTGGTACGTCCCACAGCTCCCGTGCTGCCTGCCCTGTGCTCCCAGGACCAACGAGTGATCACAAGGTCCAAGGTCAGGCCTGCTCATTTGGAGCTGTCTGGAGGGCAAAGATGCAAATGAGAGGGGCCAGGTCGGGGGCAGGCAGGACGGACAGGTGGCAGCAGGGACTGGCTTGCATGAGCCATGGGGCAGTCTGGCTTCTTGGCCGCAGCTCCCTTCATGTGCTGCGCATTGTACTCTGTCCCCACAGCCTAGATCCCCTCTCACCCTTTTGCTCTTTTCATGCCTGGTTCTTCTATGCCCTTCAGTTCTCAGCTGAAATGACACCTCCTCAAAGAAGCCCTCTCTGATTGCCACAAAAATACATCCGCTCTCTCTTCCCCTGCTTGTTTGCTCCCTGGCACTATTGCCGTCTGTCGTCATCTGTTGGTTCATGAATTTTGGGCCTGGTCCGTCTGTCCTGCTGTACTGTCGGTTCTGTGTGGTGGGTCACTGAGGCCTTATTCTGAGCTGTGTTCCCAGGGCCCAGTGAAGCCGGTGCCTGATGAGTGAACTACAGGAATAGCTAACACTTGGTAGTATTTATAGTCACTCAGCCCTGTTCTAAACTACCTATGTTAATGGAATAATGCCTCTTAATAACAACCTATAAAGTAGTGCTCTTGTTATCCTCATTGTAAAACAAAAAGCTTGTGTCCCCCAGCTAGTAAGTGGTGAGGCTGGGACTTGAACCCAGGGAGTCTGGTGCCAGAGTCCATGCTCTCAAGCCCCCGAGGAGTGATGGCCACCTGCCTCTGGCCCCGCCCTTGCTTCATGGGGCTCCATGGGGCCCCAGGTGACATTATGTGTAAAGCTTGCTCCCTGCCTCTCTTCATTCTCCTCTCCTGGCTGAATGCTCTGACTCCACTAGTCTCTATGGGTCCTGGCAGGTCTCTCCCCTCACTGAGGCCCCAAGAGGGAGGTCTCATCCTCTTAAGACAAAGGGGAAACTGAGGCCCTGCCGGGGAAGACAGTTGCAGCGCCTTGCTTTCCAGTCCAGGGCTCCTTTCTCTGCCCGTCAGTTGCTTGAGCCCACAGGTAGCAGTGTTTCTGAAGACTGGGTGGGCCCCAGATGGGGCTCTTCTTATTTCCCTACAGCCCTAAGGGGAGGGCAGCAGGCATGGCTTTTATCCCCATTCTACTGATGGAAAAACTAAGGCCCAAGGAGGGGAAGCCTGTTGCCTGTGGTCATCTGTGTGAAGATGGCCCAGATGTCCAGGCTTCCAGCCTGGGCTCCATCCAGGATACTCCTGACACCAAGTCATGAGGAGCCTCTGTGGGTTCTGCCCCAGAATCTGGGCCTAGGGCCAAAACACACACCTACAGGGGCTCTGTAAGAACCAGCTGCACAGAGAGTCCTCCAGAGTCAGCCTGTGTGACCTAATAGCTCAGGCTAGAGAAAATAGTTCCTTCTCTAAGGGAGAGGCAAGTCCAGATATAGAAGGTCAAGGAAGACTTCTTGGAGGAGGTGACCTTGGCACTGGACATGGGAATGGGAGGGACCCAAGGGATAGGAGACCTAAGAGAACCCTAAATTCAGCTGAATTCCATCAGTAGGATGCAGGGGAGCGCAGGATAAAGAAGGGCTCAGGCCCTGGGGGTGGGGTGGGGTTTTGACCATTCTTTGTTTTAGGCCCGGAATAGCCAGGCTCAGGACAGGAGGGCTGTTCCTCTGGTCCCTCTGTGCTTCAAAATCTGAGTCCCTGACAGTTTCCTCAAGTCTCCCAACACCCTTTTCTGTCTGGAACCCATTACCTCCTTCACAGCGAACCCCAAGGACTCACTGATTTTAGCTCTAGGCACATGTGGTCCCGCTTCAAAGACTTTCAGGCTGAGAAAAATCCAAATTTCTAGGGGAAGGGAAATTTTGTTCCGTCTCAGGGAACTAGGCATTTACACTCATTTCTTCTTCACAAGAACCCATAAAGAAGTTACTGTTCTTTTATTTATTTTTTAACAGCTTCATTGTTTACAGTTCACTCATTTAAAGTGTACAGCTCATTGGTTTTCGGTATATTTGCAGAGTTGTGCAAGCATCATCATAATCTAATTTTAGGACATTCCATCATCCCCCAAAGAAACCTGTGCCCATTAGCAGTCATTCTCCAGTCCCTTCCTCCCTCCCTCCCTCTCCTCCCCAAGTACTGAAAAAGTAGAGAGGGCACGAACTCCTTCCACCCCTCTCCCCAGCTTCATCATTGTCAGGCCCCATCCTGCTTCTGCCTTTTTTTGCCCATGTGGTTGCTGAAGAACGTTAAACCTATGTCACTCCATGGAGCAGCAGCTCAGGGGTCACTTGGGAATTGGTTAAAAATGCAGAACTTCAGGCCCCACCCCAGACCTACTGAATTAGAATCTTTTAAGGAGAGCCCCAGGGAATCTGCATGCAAGGAGCACCTGAGCAGCTGGGGATGAAGCAAACCCCAGACTCCACATGTGGTAGCTCACCTTCTTGCAGTTCCACTGCATCTCTGAAACAGGGACACTGTCTTCCGTAACCACAGGGTCATTCTCACAACTATTGAAAGAAGCAAGAATTCTCACTCCCAAAAGTGGAAACGGACCCAGAGAGGTTACGCCCCTTGCTGCATGTTGCAGCTAGGGATGCAGAGCAGAATTTGAACACAGAACCACTTGGCTTCACACCTTTCCCCACCTCCAGCCTCATAACTATATGGCTACCGTTTTCTGCTTTTATCAAGGGCAGAATGCTTTGTAGATACCTAGACACACAGGCTTCTGCTTCTATCTCCGGATGACTGGACTGGTAACGGCAGTGCCTCGGACGATGACCAGAGACCACGGCCAGCCTCTCAGTCGGAACACTAACGATGTGAGAACGGAGGCAACTGCTGACCGCCAGGGAAGCGGCCTGGCTGCATCTAGACCCAACCGGTCTCTGACCTGCTGTGACCTGGGCCAGCCCCTCCCTGTCTCAGAACTTCTGCCTCCTTCTGGGAGAGGCCAGGTAAGGTGACCTTGGCTGGTCCCAAGACTGTGGGGGATTCATGTGTGCGCCATCACAATGCCCAGTGTCTGGACCACTCTGGGCACTCGCACCCTGGTGTTCTCTGGGGGGTCCTCCCTCCTCCCCTGCCTGAACTCCAGTGGGGTGCTATTGAGACATGGGCACTTGCTTGCTAAGAGCTCCCGAGAAGAAATGGAGGATATGTTCTATGACTTTGCTCTAATGATGCAGAATCAAGCCTAGTGTCCCTGAGGCCCTGAAGGGGCCTGGCCCTCTCCTGGGTCCCCTGGGGGCTGGCCAGCTGAAGCAGAGGGAGGACTTGGAGAAGGTCCTACACACCTTGGCATTGACTTGAGCTGTCCGGAGTCTTCATGGTACAGATGGGGAAGCAGAAAGTGATGGGATGCTGTGTCCTGTCCAGATGAAAGTCTGTGAATGTGATCATGGGGCCCTTCCCCCAGCCCCTGATCTCAACCTGTCAGTAACAGGGCAGCTGGGTTGCCAGCTCTGGGGTCAGGTGGCCTGAGCTGGAACCCCGAGTCTGTCTCTTACCAGGTGTGTGACCTTAGACGGAGTGTAGAGTAGCTTTGAGTCTTGGCTGCCTTTTTTGGAAACAAGGAGTGGTCATCAAAGTACCTTTCATGTCAAAGCAAGGTCAAGAGCACTGACTATATGTAAGCGTTCTGACATAGAGCACTTGGTCAATATAGGTTAGCTGTTATTAACTAATATCGTTGTCCTCTATGCATGTGAGCATGCTAAGTCACTTCAGTTGTGTCTGACTCTTTGTGACCCCATGGACTGTAGCCCGCCAGGCTCCTCTGTCCATGGGATTCTCCAGGCAAGAATACTGGAGTGGGTTGCCACGCCCGCCTCCAGGGGATCTTCCCGACCTAGGGATTGAACCAGTCTCTCTATGATTTCTATATTGGCAGGTGGGCTCTTTACTACTCGCTCCACCTGGGAAGCCTCATTGTCCTCTATGTCAGAGCCCAGTGTCTTCTTGGCTGTGGGAGGCCCTTCATTACCTGGCCTCTGGTTTCCTCTCCTGCCTTCACCCTCTCCCACTCTTATCTTTCAGTCAAAATATGTCTTTAAGTCATTTCCTGAACTGGTTTCTGACCTCCAGACTTGGGCCCATGCTGTTCCCGAAATCTGGACCACTTTTGACAATTCCTATTTTCCTTCAGGTCTCCATTTGGATATAATTTCTCTGGCAACCTCTCCACACCCAAGTGGGGATACGGGCTCCCTCCTGGGGGCACCCCTTGCATTCACCGCCAGCCTCTGTGTTGCCATCCCTTGTTTGCTTGTCTGCCTTTCCTGTCAGTAAATTCCAGGCGGCAAGGGAGAGTTCCCAGCACCTAGTGCACAGGCTGCTCAGTGGAGGGTTGAATGATTGAAGGGGTGCTGTCTGTCTGGATAGAGTAAGTGTCCAATGAGTTTAGGCTGACTTCAAAGGGAGGTCAGGACTGTATACCCTACTGCACACATTTGAGGTAAGTAGTGGTTGGGAAAGGTTTTTCTGTGGGGAGTGAAGCTTGATCATGGCCTTGGAAAATGCGGAATGGGCAGAGAGAAGGGAGGGGCATTTTAATCGCTTTCCATACATGTTTATGAATGCACTTGTGTTAGTGGTAGCCTGTCTCTACTCTCAGGAAGCCCTTTACCCATGCTGTGTATTTGGGGAGCTAGGTAGGACACAGGGGGAATTTACATTTGGGACCAATGGAGAAAGCTATGGGAATTGGGGCAGGAAAGCTCAGAAAAGGCTTCAGCTAGGAGCAGACACTCAAGGAGGACTGTAAAAGATGCAGAGGAGTTTACAAGGTAGATAAGAGAGGAAAGACAGCTTGTACTGAGTTCCCAAAGGAATAGCCAACAAGAAGTCATGGAGAGGAGAAGTGTGTCTGCGGAAAGTCAAAAAGTCTTACAGGGCTGTGTGCAGGGTGCCAAGCTGAGTGGGGGGCATATGACAAAAGCTTAGGAATATCAAGCTTTGGAGTTTGGACACTATCCTGTATCTCATTTACTCAGGCATCTTTGACTAATATTTACTGAGCACTAAGTTATGGCAACCCACTCCAGTGTTCTTGCCTGGAGAATCCCATGGACGGAGGAGCCTGGTGGGCTACAGTCCATACAGTTGCACAGAGTCAGACAGAACTGAAGGGACTTAGCATGTACGCATGCATGCAAGCACAACCAAGTATCAGGCTCTGCGCTAGGTGCTGCGCATACCCTGGTGGAAAAGGAAACTTGGTCCTTACCTTTGCAGAGCTTAGAGTCTTTACAGACACACTGAAGATTGCTTAAGCAATTAGCGACATAGTAAGACCAGGACCTTGGAAAAATTGAGCATTGTGATAGCTGAGATGGAGGATGGGTGAGAAGGTACAGGCAGGGGAAGGAGATCAGAAAGAGCCCAGGCAAGAGCTGAGGGCCTGAACCCGGGGCTGTATGAAGGGGACGGATTCAGCAACTAAACATACAGGATGCCCAGTTAAAGTTCAGGTAAACAGTAAATAAATTTTTAGTACAACTGTGTCCCAAGTATGCATGAGATATACTGATACCAAACATTAATCGTTAATCTGAAACTCAGATCTAACTGGTCTTCTGTATTTTCCCCCTGTTCCAAGCAGGGGGAATGGCCACTGAAAGTATCTGGAGGTGGCGATCCAGAAAGACATCAGCCTGAGCGGCCCTGGGGTCAGATGAACGGGGCCTCCTGGGAGCCTGGTCAGGGAGCCGGCTGCTGTACTGGGTGTGGGGAACCTGTGCTGGGTCCCTGATGGAGCTGGTGTACATTCTCGTGGCAGGTGTCTTGGCTGCAACGGGACATGGGGCCCCCCTGCTGGAGCCCTGGTCTCTGTGTGCTGCATCCATGGCCCCTGGAGGGCCCCTCCTTGCAGCACATGAGGAGTGAGCCTGGTAAGGGCTCCCTGTATGGCTGGGCGCCCAGGCCGCGCCCCAGTGGGGCCTGGGAGGTACCCTCTCCCTGTCCTGCTGGCTCCTCCCGCAGACTGCTATCTCAGTAAATGCAGACTTCTCCTCCGTGTCTTCAGAAGTGCTGATGCCCCGGCTCAGTCTGGGATCTGTCTGCCTGCATGTGGGAAGCTCCTCTGAACAAGGCTGGGCCAAGGCAGCAGGAACAGCTTTTCCTCCCCACTGGGGGGCTGGTGGGATGGGGAGCTCACAGGACCAGGGAACAGGGGGACCAGCTCCCCAGTCTTTCTCCCTCCCAGAAAGCCAAATGTTTCCAGCCCTGGGGTGACAGAAGGCCCCGGGAGGGACACGTTTATGTCCCTGCTCTGAGGTCTGCCATGACTGCTGGGATCTTCTCAGGAGCATGGACCCCAGCCCACATGAGGATCCTAGACCCCCACAATAACCATCTCTAAGGTCTCTCATCCTGGGAGGAAGCAGCCCCTCCTAAGATGAGTCCACACACGGGCCAGGTGCTGAGCTGGGGGTGGCGTGGGGATCTGGTTTGGTTCGGGGAGTCCCTCCTACAGTGATGGCTCTTTCCTATGGGCGCTGACTAGGAGGGCTTCAAAGCAGCCTGTCTCCACATCCCCCAGGGACCCCTATTGCCTACACACCCTCATCAAGGGCCTGGCTAACTTTGCTGGCTACCCTGGTCCACCCACTGCCCTCTCTCCCACTTGTCCCAGACATACAGCTCTGGACAGCATGGCGGGGATTCCTTCTCTCAGCAGCCCTGTGCCACTAAGAGTCCATCCCTTTGTCATGTAACGACTGAACCTGCTGTGTGCTAAACACCGAGCTCCATACTCCAGGGGCCACCATGAGACCTAAACAAGGTCGCACCCTCAAGGAGCCAGGAGATCAACTAAGGAGACAGGGAGGGGTGGGAGAAAGTTGAGCAAACGAGTTGGAACTGGGAGTCTCTTTTCCAGAATCTAGAATCTACAGCCAGCCCTGCAGGGGGTGTGGCCAGTGAGTGACCACACAAACGCCGACAAGTCCCCTGAGGTTTCTGAGTCCCCGGCGCCTGCTCGCTGACTGCGGCCAGCGTTACTCTGTCTCCTCTGACCCCACAGACCGTGAGAGCCAACTGACAGGACAATTGTGAAAGCAGGGTGGCGGCACGTCTCATAGCTGGCAGGGATTATTTCCGTCTCTTTCGGAGCATGGCATCGTGCATTTGTTTGTTTTGAACATAAAGTGCGGCTCTGCAGAACTGGAGGACAAATTGTTCGATTTCAGCTAGGAACTTGGAGAAGGCCCACGAGGAAGGGACAGCAGAGGCGGGCCTGAGGGCACAAGAAAGGATTTTCCAGGAAGATGAGAGAGGCGGGGCTGGGGAGGTGCAGGAACAGCGTCTCAGGCACCAGGAATGGAATGTGCAAAGCCACGGCGGCATGAGAGAGAACGGGGCACCCTTGTGGACCAGAGAGCAGCAGTCTAGGAGGCTGACACCCAGGATCTGGGAGGGAGGGTGGGCAGGATCGGCAGCCCTGGGGAAGCCAGAGCAGAGGGGTCACCCCAGGGTCAGTGTGGGGAGGCCTTTGCATGCCAGCCTGGGGAGTCTGGACTTCATCCACTTGACGGCGAGCAGCCAAGGAAGGCTTTTAGCAGGAGAGAGGCGCGATCAAAGACATGCCTTGGCTCTTCTTGACACTGTCTCCTCCTCACCCCATCTTCAAATCCTGCTTCCTCTATGGAGCTTTACCCAAAGGTCCCAAGTCCCCCCACTTGGGGGGACTGCCCCTGGCGAGGTGGCTGTCCTCTTCCTCCCAAGTCCCCCTAGCTCCGTGTAGGCTGTGCACTGCGCATCCCCCACCGAACCTGGCTGAACAGGCGCACAGCATGCTCTGCGTCTCACTCTGTGATGTTGGTGTGAAACCCTCAAATGCCACCACAACAAGGGTTGACCTACATCTTGGGTCAGATCAGCTTGGATGGGTCAAGTTGTGTCTCTGTTTGATTTTCCTGGATTACACTCAAGTTTAGTGACTGCACCCGAAATAGTCCCCGCCTCCCTCGCGTTAGGAGAGTTGTCCTAGACGGATCTGGTGGCTCTAGGTAATTTTTATTTTTAACAACTAGAGGGGTGTTGTGGTCACAGGTGAGGCACAGGATGCATAATGAGGAGGGCAGAGAGGTGGCCTGTCTTTAAGGTCCCTGTGAGGGCACATGGGCACAGACTTCTCATGAGTCCCTCGGTGATCTGTAGGTCCTAGCTTTATTCACAGCCTCCAGGAATTCTACATGCAGAACTTAAATGGGTCCTCTGTTCTATCCTTCACTCTGTGAGAGGGAAATTGAGGCCTGAAGTAGGGAGGCACCAGCTAAGATTACACTGGGAGTCAGCAGAACCAAGGGTGGAACCTTGCTTCCGACTCCCCTGGGGTGTTCTTCCAGACCCTGGGCTGGTTCTGGGCATGAGAACTAGACTGAGTTAGGGAGAGCTTGGAGGGGAGCTTCTGGGTCCAAGGACAGAGCTGGAAGAAAAGGAGAGTCAGTGAGACACACCATGGGGATACCAGGACTGAGTGTCAGCTGGAAGATCTGGTTCAGATGTGGTCCAAAATTGTACACTGGTGTGACGGTGCCACCCACACCCACGGTGCCCCGTCTCCCCAGCGGGAAGGATGCTCAATCTAAGAAAGACAATAAAGCCTGGGTGTTGAGGATACACAGGAATCAAGAAAGACCCATAACTTGTATAAAAGAGGGCCACCTAAACAAGTATTTCTGATAGAATAATCCTACACCCAGAGCAGAACATCTAACTTCAAATGGAAGCGGGGTAATCAACAAAGGCTTCCTGGAAGAGGAGACACCTGAGATGAGTCTTGAAAGAAGAAAGAGAACTAAGCAGACTACAAATGGGCAAGAGGCTGTCAGCAGATCCAAACGTGAACAAAACCAGGGAGCCATGAAGCTGTGTACGGTCATTACTGCTTTACACATGCCCCAGCTCAAGGGGGAAGGTTGGAGGCCAGGGAGGGACTGGGGAGAGGACCAGGTCTTTGGGAGTTTGAATTTAAACTACAAGTGTTTTAAGTTGGAAGGCAGCTTGTTTGGATTTGTAATTTAAACGATGGCCCTGGTAGGAGTGTGGCAGCTGACTCAAAGGGAGCCAAGGCAAGAGGCATCGGGGAATGCTGCAATTGCCCAGAAAGAGAGGATGAGGGCTTGACCTTGGGCAGTGGTCATGGGGACTTGCGGAGAGGGATGAGTTGAGAAACATTTAGGAGGGCAGATTGTCAGGACCTAGTGACTGATTGGCCGTGTGGGATGAGGGAGGGGGGTGGACTCAAGGCTGGCCTTGCAGGGGCCAAGCAGTGAGGCAACCCCAGCCCCAAGGAATTCAAGGGGTGGAGTAACTTTCAAGACTCAAGGCTGATCTCAGGTTGAGACAACGGTGAGTCTTGGGTGCCCGGGTGTGAAGTGGTAAGGGGATGACAGAATCCCCAGAGGCAGCTGGAAACCCAGGGACTAAAAGGTCAGGAGAGAGGCCTGAACTAGCAATGTAGATGTGAAATGATGAGCATATGGCGGTGGTGGGGACCACAGAAGTGGTGAGATGGCGCAGGGAGGCTGAGCACAAGAAGAGCCAGCCCCTCCCTGGGGACCCTGACCTTTAGGGGGTGGGCGGAGGAAGAGATGATAGGAGGCCAGCAGAAAAAGTGAAATCGTGCAGGCCAAGTGAGGAAGACGGACATGAGCAAGGGTGGGTAAGTGCGTTGACTGCAGCGGTCTCTGGTGAGCGGTTCTTCTCTGGTGAGAGAAGAACCAAAAAAGGCCCACTGGGAAGAATGAGGATTGCAGAGGGCCTCGTAGGATGGGAAAGCCCCGAGCACGTTTGGAGGTTTGGTGGAAGGAGGAAGTCTTAAGAGAGGGGTATTCTGGAGGCCCAGGAGAGGTGGGGTAATTGATGGAGGGTCCGGAGTGGGTGGCCCAGCACACAATTGGAAGGGTGGCCTGTCAGAAACAAGAGGGACTGTCCTTTCCCTCCGATTCTGGACAGAGGTGACCATGATGGGTGAGGGGGTTATGACTGGAAATGGGGCAGGGCAGCAGGTCTCATTTGAAGGCCTTAATGGTTTTGATGAAGTGAGGCATCTCCAGGACCTGAGGTGGGCAGGGGTCATGAGAAGAGAGGTGAAGGTCAGACATCAAAGAATCTGTGATGGAAATGGGAACGGGAAGATGGCCAATGCAGGCCAGGGGACTTTGGGGGGTGACATTTAGGATTCAGCTGAGGCTGGAGACCTTACAACTGACATGGGTCCCAAACTTCCTGCTTTGGGCTCTCACCAGCCTGAGCGTGAAGTTCACTGGAGTTGGCTCTGGGTGTCAGGCTGGACAGATAAAGGGAAGGGTGGTTTACAGAGGAATCAAGCGTGCTGGTGAGAGGACCATTCGCATGACCAAAGCACTGGAGCAGCTGGAGAACATGGGCAAAGGGAAAGAGGCTTTGAGGCTAAAACAGAAGAAGAGGGGCAGCTGCGGGGGATGGTCTTGAGCTGGGGGTCAGCAGCTGCGGGGGATGGTCTGGGGGGGTCATGCAATTGAGGACTGGACTTCAATAGGTGAGACGGGCCCTGTGAAGGTCCCTGGGAAGGGGAGGCTGAAGCTCTGGAGAGTCCAGGTGTTGGATGGCATCCAAACAGATACTAAATGCCATTGGGCTGATGGCAGGCCTTGGCAGGAGAAAGAGAGACCGTGATCTGGGGCAGGGAGGCAAGGAGGCACATGAAGGTGACTGGGAAGGTGGAGTCGAGAGGGAGGAGGAGAGGTTGTGGAGCTGGATGGCATTCCATCCGCCTAAGGTTGATGGGATCTTGGAAATACCCGCCAGGATGCAAAGAGGGTGCAGGGACCTTGGGGGCCACTCAAGGAAGTGAGATGTAAAAACAGGAACAGCCTCCCCTGGGGTGGACCGAGGCTTCAGCATGGGAGTCCCAAGGTTTCCATCACGAGGCCAAAGACAGACAAAGGTGCTCTTGTGAATACTTTTTGTGTTCATAAGAAGAAGTGAACCTACTTTTTAAAGGAAGTGAGTTCCAGAAGGGCCAGTGGGGAGGTTTGGGAAGGAAGGTGAGTGAGGCTTGAGCAGCAAGAGGAAAGGAGATGTGCTGTGGGCCATGACTAATTATACAGGACAAGAGGCATGGTGCAAGGATTCAGAGAGGCAGGGACTTGGAGGATGAGTGGGAGTTTTCCTGGGGAACAGAGGCAGGGGGATAGGGGTGGGAAAGGGGGAAGAGAACAAGAGAGGATAGCTGGTGGAAAGGCTCATTCATTCATTCCACAAATAAGTATTGAGAGTTTCTATGAGATGGGAATGGCTGGGGTACATCAGTGAACAAAAGGATGTTCCTTGCTCTTAGGGAGCTTATATTCTAGCAGGGATGGAGGGGGAGACAGACAGAAAGAAAATGTGACAAGAAAATTTTAGAGTATGTGAGGAGGTGAGGCCACTATGTGGAACAAAATGAAGTGGGGTAGTGTAAAATGGATCAGGAGTCCTATAGGTGGAGCAGGGCAGGGGGCTGGGCGGAGTGTGTTGAAATGGAAAGTACGGTGATCCAGGCAGGCCCATGTTAGCCCAGGAATCTGGGTCTGTGGAAAATTCTGCATTGTTTGACATGGATGGGTGGTAGGGGTTGAGGATATGGGAAAGGCACTCCAATGGTTACCCCGATGGACAGTTTTGGGGGAAGTTTTAGACAAGAAGAATTGGCTAGGTTGGTTGAGATGTGATGGGAAAAGGAAGGAGATGAAAATAAATTCATGGGCATCTGTTAAGAGCCAGGCCTCTCCAATCCCTCCAGAAAAGCCTAGGAGTTAGGAAGGAACTTTACTTATTTTTCGCTACTTTACATGAAAATGATGGCAGGATTGAAAGGAGTTAGCGCTCAGTTTGGTCCTGAATTCATCGCCTGAATTTTCTTCATGCATCCTCGAACCCCCTCATGAGGTCAGGGTCATTATTTCCATTTCCTGATGAGCAGTGTGAGGTTCAAAAGAGTCACACAGTGGCCAAGATCATGAACGTGAGAGCCAGCCTGCTCTCCCCCCTACCTGCACCCCTCTTAACAGCTTTGTGACATCAGGCAGTTCCTAAGTCTTCCTGGACTCAGCTTCCCCTTCTGGAAGTAGAGATAATAAAAGCACCTGCCTTTATATAGATGTGGTGAAGATTAAATGAGATAATATTACAGAAAACACAAAGAACAGAGCCCAGCACATAGTAGGTATTATGGAGTGTTGCCTGTTACTAATATTAATGTTCAAGGTGGTTCAGGTAGAAAGGGGAAGAGCAGGGTTTCGGATAGCCCATGGTGGGGCTGACCCTGGCCCTGAGTGGGACTGGCCCTGCTGATCCAGGCTGAGGAAGGAGGACTGTACATCCCCCACCAAGCCCGGTCCTCTGCAGCAGGCATGTGACATATTGTGGTGTGATGTGTTTTTCCCTCATGGTGGAAGATGTGACTCAGAGGGGCATGCTGGGGAAATGAGCTTCTTGGATTTGCCCACCTCATCGCCCCTGCGTTCTTTAGAATTTCTCTGAATCAGACTTTATATCTGGCGCTGCCTCTCTCACCCGCCTTATTTTATGCAGAAAACAGCCCCACGTTTTCCCACTTGCTCAACAGCCGTCAAGATTCATCTTGGGTCTGGGGAGGGCAGCAAACGGCGGGGAGGGCCAAAAGGAAAAAGAAAGAAAGAAAAAGGAGGAAAGAAAGAAGGAAAGAGAGAGCCAGCAACAATCAAAACAAGCCTTTTCTCCCTGTATAGTCTGGGCAGCTTCCAGGAGGATAATGTCTTTCCACCGCGCATCGCCCCCCTCCCTCCCAGCCTGTTTTCACAGGAAGCAAATCCTGGAGCACTTTCAATGTGCCCCTCGAGGCAGAACAATGAGGCCCTTGAAGCCTCGGCCCCGCGCTTCCTCCAGTTATCCGGAGCCCCGGCCGAGCCCCTCCTGGAGCGGGGCGGGGAGGCGGCGGGCGCGGAGGGGCGCGGGGATCGGCTCTGGGAACTGGGGGAGGGGGAGCCTGCGGGGTGTTGCGGAGCCGCACGAGGGAAGCCCATTAGCCAAATAATAGGTTTGGATCCGACTGTTTTGCCAAGGTACCCGGCATTTATCCGGCTCCCGGATTGGGGGCGGGGAGCTGGGAGGAGGCGGCGCGGATCCAATTACGGCTGCTCCTGCCCGGTCGCCGGGAGGTGGTGGTGGTGGCTGGCTGGGCTGGCCGGGCCGGGATGGGATGGACCGGGCGGAGCGGGAGTAGAGGGGCTCCTGCGCGCGGAGCCTGGGCGGCGGGTCGGGGCGGGGGCGTGCAGTGGGGGCGCCTCTACCCCGGCCCCGGCCGCGCCGCCTCCCCCGCCCGCCGGCTCAGCTGCCTCATTGTTTATTGTGGAGTCTGGCTCGCCCCCCTTCCCGTCCCCCTCCCTCGTTCCCGCCTCCCTCCCTCCCGCTCCTCTCTCCCCTCCTCCCGAAAGAAAGAAGAGCCAGTCTTTGGAGACGAATGAGTCATGAATAAACAAACAGCGTGGGGGAGCTGTCACTCCGGGCTGACTTCCTGGCCGCGCTCGGCTCCGCGACCTCCTGGCGGGCGCAGAAGTCGGGCTTGCTGGGGTGGGTAGGGGCCGCCTGGTCCCTGAGGGGGCGTGGGATGGGATGCCCCGGACCCCCGGTCACCAGGCTGGCCTTGAGTACAGCCCTCACAAACATCCTGCCCGTTAGGGAGAGCGAGCGTGGTCCCATGTCTCCAAACCTCTCTGGACACGTGTGCTGAGGGTTTTGAGTCTTATTTCCTTGGGTTTGACAAAAGCCATACGCCACAGACAGGCATGCGAGCATCTGCTGTGTGCGGTTGATTTCCCTGTGTGGGCTCACTCTCTGGGAATGCCTCCGTGTGTATGTCTGGTGTATGCTACAGACGCCCAGACACTGTGAGGACATCTATAGGTGGTGTGTGTGTGTGTGTATGGTGTATATCTGGAATGTGGGGTAGGCAGGAGTGTGTCCACGTCAGGGCCAGTGGCCTGTGTGTTTGTTGTGTGATTTTTTTTCCGACTCTGAATCTGCTTCTGCCACTTTAAGCTTTGAGATTCTTGCTGTGTGCTTAGATTTCTCTACTTGGGCCTTTTTCCTTTCCCTTGTGTGATCCTATGGGTCATTCGGGGCCATCTCTTCCCATTAGTGAGGCCCCAGGGCCCCAGCAGACCTCCAGGGCCTGGCCTGGCTGGCCTCAGCGTCCAGCCAGCTGTGGCCACACGCAGGCTCCCGGCGCTGACTCATGCCTGGCAGGAGCAGAGCAGAGTGGAGTCTGACCAAGGCCAGGGCAGGGTGAGCCCCCACTGTGGGGAGGGCCCTCTGGGCCTGGTCTGTGGGAGCTCTCATGAGCTCTTGAGCTTGGGGGAAGGGGCCTGAGCTAGCCCAGACCTTCTGGGGGCTTCCGATAGAGAGAAGAGCCTGCCCCCTGGGGTCAGAGTCAGGGACAGGACTGGGGACATTTCTTCTGGCTTCCTTGGCAACCACACAGCCTCACAGAGGTCCGACCCAGGGCCAGTGCTGATCACTAGGCCTTCGAAAAGAAGGTTGGTGAGACGAAGCATGGATGTGACTCAAGCCCAGGCCCTTGCTGTTTGTCTGGGTCCATAACCCTGCCAGCCCTGGCCCTGCTTCCTCTCCACAGGCTGGCCCGGCCCCTGAGTTCTTCAGCTCCGGGCTGGAGACGTACTCAGGGCCAGATACCCCCGAGGCTGAAGCAAGGTGCGGGTTTGCTGGCCTTCCTCCATCAGCACCCCCTTCTGCAGCTCCACTGCCTGTGCTGGCTTGCTGGCTTGGGCTTCCTGGCGCTGAAATCATGGCATTGGTTCTGGCCTTGACTGGGGAGGCAGACTCTGGGGGTAGCAGGCCAACCCTGGTCATCTCCCAGCTTCCTCCTTCTCATCCCTTAGCTGGCAGGCAATGTGAAAGGCTAGATCAACATGGGTTGGGAAGCAGGTAAATGTGAGTTCACAGCCTGACTCCTTCATATTGTAGCTAGGTGACCTAGGACAAATCACTTAACCTCCCAGAACCTCTCTCTCTTCTTTAAAATTATAGGGACTTCCTGCTGGTCCAGTGGCTAAGATTTTGCGTTTCCAATGCAGGGGGCCCGGGTTCGATCCCTGATCGGAGAACTAGATCCCACATGCCGCAACTTAGGGTTTACATGCTGCGTCTAAAAATTCCTGCATGCTGCAAGGAAAATCAAAGATCCCACGTGTTGCGACTATAACCTGGCACAGTCAAATTGAAAACAAACAAATAAATAAAATAAAATATACAAACTGCCCCCTACCCTATGGTATACTTGCAAATATTAAGGGGAAAATGGCTATGAGTCTATAGCATGGAATAAAGACTCCAAAAAGGTCGCTTTCTGTCCCCACCTCTGACCTGCCCTGGAGCTAGATCATCTGGGCCTGGCATTTTACCCGCCCAATCTTGCTTATCCTCTGACCTAGAGAAGTGCTGGGCCCTGTGGACCTTGTCTAGAATGTGAGGCCTCAGAAGCAGTCCCACACAGTAGTTGGGGTTTCTGAGTCCCAGGGTGGTGTGTCCATTTAAGCAGGACAGCTTGGACCCACAGCATCCTTCTGGAGCTTCGTCTGTGGGGAGAAGTCTCCACCTTTCAGGTCATACTCTGGTTTGCCTGGGTTGGCCTCAACTTGTAGGCAAGTTGTTTGGTCTATGCGGGATTAAAAAAAACAGCCAATACTTGGAATGAAGTCATTTCCCATGAAAAATGTGGATTTTCAACTTCCTTGTACAACTGGGAGATTTGGCCAGCCTGGGCTCACATTCCTATGTGGCAACTGTGGTTTGGAGCTGAGAAGTGGGGGGCTGCTTTGGGTAGTACATGTGTCCCCTGTTTACTGCAGTCTCCATCACACCCTACTGCCCTGGTTCTCAGACTTGAGTGTGCGTGAGAATCACCTGCTTGTTAAAACACAGACTGCAAGGCTTCACCCCCCAGTTTCTGTTTCAGCGGGCCTGGGGTGAGCCTGAGCTTTGCTTTTCTAACCAGTTCCTGGATGATGCTGGTCCAGGGACATACTTCGAGTACTCCTGCACTGCACCATCCAGTGTCGGATCTGAGTGTCTGTTACCGTAGAACAGCTCACTTGGCCTGTTGTTTTCCTGTGGGGGAGGAAAATATTTCTCTGTACTCAAACTCTAGCAAAAGTAGGAAAATAAGAAAAGCAAGTATCATTTGCTCTTGTAAAATGGAGAAGTATTGATTTCACTGGGGACATGAGGGATATTCCCTTGTGTTTGCATACAGTTTCCACGTATGTCTAGCAGACACTCCTTAAAATGCCACAGTGCTGCCTGTCCTGAGCATGACGTGGGGGAGGAGCCAGGTAGGCAGTTTGTGCGCTGGAATTTTACACCTGTCCATTTCACTCACTTATGTTATTTACTTGGCCCTGTGGGTGTTTGAGTGTGTGACTCTGCCCACAATGGTTTATTCACTGAACGACCCTAATCTGAAACAGTCCTATTGCTGTGCTGTGTTAGGATATGGAGACAGAGCGAATAAAGCACATAGTCTCTACTCTTGTAAGACTCAGACCATTGGGACAGACAGATAAAATGAAATGAACAGATATATAAAATCAGGAATCACACATCATGATGATTATTGGGGTGCTGAGATGGAGCTAATGGGATATGTGGGACCTCCTGTAGTTTGAGGTCAGGGAAGCCTCCCTGAGGTCTCCATCCTATGTAGGGGAGAAGGAGTTTGGGGAGCAAACAGGACCCTAGACCTAGTCAGCCTGAATCTCAGCCCTAAAAGATGGATTGCAGATGGCAGGTCAGGAGACCAGGGCTCTAATCCTTGCCCCAGGGTTTTCTCCTTCTTCCCTTGTCATTTTATCCCCCTTCAAAGTCCAGCCCTGGGTTCCCCAGACCCAGGGAGCACTCCTGACACCAGACCCAGCGAGCATTCCTGACCCCAGGGAGCACTCCTGACCTTCGTGCGTGTGTTTTGCCCGCTCTCTGCCCTGTCTCTCTCCCGGGGTCTCCATCCTCTGACCTGCAGCTCCGCCTGCTGCCTCACTTTTTAGAGACCCTGTCCCCTAGCACCTCTTGTAACATAGATGCTTCAGGAGGCGGCCCGTGTGTTTGGGAGGCTGCACCACCAGCTGGCAGATGACTTGGTCTCTCTGACCTCAGAACCTCCAGCTTGAGTGCTTCATGAGCCCCCAGTCCAGTACTTTTAGTGCCGTGACCCCACTTCCTAGTCCTTCTTCAACAACTTGGGTCAAGGGTAGAACCTTTCCCCCCTCTTGGCTTTCCTCAGAGTCCAGCTCGAGGCTAAGCACAGAGCAGGGCTCCACACACATCACACCTGCCAGGGCATGGGACTGGGACCTGGCTCTTCCCATGTTTACGTCCCCTAAAATGCCTAAACAATCTTGCCCAGTGTGGCAAACCCCTGGCACATTCTATCTATATTGTGTTCACAGCAGACATCTCTAATCAATCACAATGTGCTTTCCCATTGAGTCCCCTCACAGTACCAGAAATCTTCTTAACACAGTCCTCCAGGAAGCTGATGATGCTGAGTTTGAGGTGCCTTGTGGGATGATATTTACTGGTCACTCAGGTTTTAGGAATAGCTCTCTTATCATGTGGGTCTCATGTGGCCTCTAGAATAAGAAATGTGGGGCATGGACTTAAGATGGAATTTTAAGGCACCTGAGCTGGGTACGAGTTGGGGGCTGGACTGGTCTGTTAGCTAATGAAAAGACCTATGGGAAACTGGGCAGTGGCAGAGATGCGGTGGGATGCCAGTCAGCCTAGAGTGCCATCTGAGTGTCCATCTGAAGAAGGGAGCATGGAGGGTGAGGCAATGGGGCAGAAGTGAACACCCAGATAGAGCTGGATTCCAGGGACACAGAGAGGCTGGTAGGTCCTGCCTGGGATCTGGGAAAACCAGCACGGGGCTCCTTTGGCTCTCCTGAGAGCGAGGACAAGAGATAGCAGTCATGACCTGAAACCTCTCTTCCTGCCCACCCAGGTTGAAGTGTAATCCCCTTGAAAGGCCTAGAACCCCTTCCCCTCCAAATTCAAGCTTTGGCAGCCCGGGGCACTCTGGAGGGTCCCTTTGTAAGCAAAGGAAGCTTTTATGGAAATTAAGTGTGGATATTTGTGTTCCGGGAACATCAATATATCTGACAGAGCTGTGGTCATTAGGAGAATGCACAGGGATGCTGATGTCTGTCAAATCTCCCATCGGCATTCTGAGGAATGATCTGGATGTCCTGTAGCCTTGCTCTGACCAGATACCTGGACTGTGGGCTGGATCTGGCTCCCAGGGCTCTGGCCCAGTGAGGCTGGAAGTCAGCAAAGGATGTGGCAAGGGTCTCCCTGCTCCCACTACTCTTTGCTCATCCTTCTTCTTCTCCTGGCCCCATTCCTGGGTTCTGGTTTGTGGCAGAGTGTGGGAGCAGTTTTGCAGATTATAAGCTCCCTCATCTATTAGTTCACCATCCTATGACTGGTGCCCAGCTCTTGATGAAGGGAGGACTGACCAATGGCACCTCTCATCACTTCATGCGGGCAGGAGCAAGGCTGGGAGGTCTGTGGCGGGATCGGAGCCTAGCGCGTTCTCCATATATGGGGGAGTTACCACGGGCCGAAGGGACGGCCACGTCTTCCTGCACCCTCAGCCTCTGCTGAGTTCTGGGTCTGGGATGTGAGGGGCTCTGGGCAGTTGTGGGGCTGGGGCCCTGCTGGTCCCGGAGAGCACTGGGCACCCTAGTCTCTGGGCGTTGCTGGCCATTCCCCTCAGGCTGCAGTCACACCCACTGCCAGGCATCTGCTTCCATTTTCCCAGCCTGGAGTTCCCTTCTCTACTTCGTTTTGCCTGTTTGAAATTCTCTCAGTTCTTAAGGCTCAATTCCAGGGCCAACAGCTCCAGGAAGCCTTGCCTGGAGGAAGCCTCTGTTCTCTACACACCCCGGCCCCTCCCCACTGCTGTCGTCGTCATAGGGTCTCATCATGGTGTCTGTGAGGAGCTGAGGCCACCACTCTTGAAGCAGCCTGAAAGGGGAGTGGTGGGACCCACCCACGGTGCAGGGATGAGGCCCTGCTGGACCTTGTGAACAGCTGTAAAGCCATCTGGGGAGACACCTGGCCCTGTCACTGTGCCTGCCCCCCATCCCCACTCTGGCAAGAGAGTACATCTGGGTCTTTATTTCTCCTGAAAGAAGAGCCCTCCATGCGTGTGGGCTGCAGGCATGAACAGACCTGGCCTCTCCCTCCACACCTTTGCTTCTTAGCCTCCGGGCTCAGGAGCTGGGCTCTGGGGATTGGAAAGGCGTGGCATGTGGTGTAGGGTCTGGGTCATGCACCCCAGCTGGATATGTGGTGTCTGTGCTGACTCAGCCTCTCAGTGTTTTGGTTTCCTCAATTATAAAATGGGACACCCGTTCCCATCTCATAAAGCTGTTGTGAAAATTATAGCCATCACAGTGCCTGCTCTCTCCTGCCTCAGGTTCTCTCTGCCTGAAGTGTTTTTCTCTTCTTTGCCTGGCTATTCCTACTCATCCTTCAGAAAGTCTGAGTGCAATGTCACCTCCTCCAAGAAGCCTTCCCTGGTCACTGCTTCTTATGTGAGTCTCTCTTTGGGGTTAGCCTTCCCCATTAAATGGTGAGCTCAGTGAGGGCAGGGGCCGTGCCTCCCTGATACTCAACCAGGGCCTGACTGCAGTGACTGTTTGATAAGAAAATAGCAGATTTAAAGTGCAAACACATAGTGGGGATTCAATCAATCGCAACTTTTCTTATTAAGTGCAGCCCCCAGAGCTGCTCTCAGATAATTGCTCCTCATTTCAGGCTTCCAGTGGAAAGTTCTACAGGCAGAAGTCTCCCCATCCAGCCTGCACCAGTCTGCTTTTGCTGCAAAAGCGCCTGCCCACTGGGGATTTACCTTTGTCCTGACTCCTGATGCAGCGAGGGCAGGGAGGGGCGGGTGAGGTGTACCTGTGGCCTGAGACCTCAGTGTTGGTCTGTCCGAAAGAAAGCCCTGTGTGCCATGGCCTCCCAAGATCCATCCCAGGTACAGAGAGCATCTGCATACAATCTGGTTGGTTTCCTCAGCCCGATAACCGGGTCTTGATGGCCTCTAAGCCCACAGTTAAGAGGGGGTGCACTGCCCACTGTGGTGGCTGTGTTCAGTCTAGGATTCTGGGATCGTTACCCACACCTGCCTAAACTGTATCTGGTCCTTGAATCTACTTCCGATCACAAGCCTGGCACTCATATCTCCTTATCAAGCCACCTGGGTCCTGGATCATCTATTTCATTCCTCTGGGTCTCAGTTTCTTCATCTGTCAAATGGGAATGAGAACCTTGTAAGGAGGGTGGTGTTTTGAGGAGCCAAAGGAATAACTAATGGAAGCCCTCACAGCACTTTGTGGTTTGTGATAAATTTATCATGTGTGTCTTCCTGACCACGTAGAGACCTTTCTCTGGGGTTTCTAGGATCTTAATGGACATTGGGGAGATGAGATACCCACATGTGAAAGTTCAGGATGCCATGGGGTGGCTACATCTCTGGGGGTGCTATTCACGTGGATACAATGTATATGCCCCTGGTGGTAGAGCAAGGTGGCTGTCCTGTGGTCTGGGACAGACAGGCTGCCGACAGCGAACTCTGCCTGATGTCTGGAGGAGAAGGTATCTGAGGCAGCTGGTCTGCCTTGCAGAGCCACAGCTCACAGCTTACTTAAATTTCTCACGTCAGTCACGGGTGGCCACGGGGGCCCTGAGCACTGAGGACAGTGGCCTTGGAGACCCTTTGCCCTGAGCCCTGCTCGGCCCGGGCCGTGGCCTGGATGGACACTTTCGTGGTGGGGACACACCAGCCTGTACGTTTACTTGTGTCCGTGTGCACACGTGCATGCACACACACAGCGGCACACGACACAGGCACGCAGCGCTTAGACTGACCCTCACTTGCACGGACCCAAGCGTGGAAAAATGATTGCCCAGCAACTTCCAGGAAGATTGTTCTGTCCATTTCCCTCTTGTCTCTTCCCAGAACTACTCTATCAACTGGGAAACTGAGGCCAGAGAGGGTAAGCAGTGTGCCCAGGGTCCCACAGCAGGGCGGTGACAGCGCCAGTCAGTCTCGGCAGGTCTGGCTCCAGGAGGCCCGCCCTTACCTGCGAGTGAGACGCCCTTACCTGCGGGGGAGGTGCCCGTCAGCTCTCTCCCTCAGTATCTGCCTGACAGACAGGGAAAGGGACTTGGCCTTGACCTCTTTCAAAGGGCTCCCACGTCCAGACCGTGCGAGGGGAGACTCAGAGCCTTTGAGTTGGAGCCCTGGGCTGTGGGTTGGTTTTGCTCTGCAGTGCTGGGAAATTCCAGGTCTGCAGTTGCTGCGAGGAGAGCAAGGCTCATTCATGCTGTAACTTAAACATAAAGCAGGGAACTTCATACACACAGTGTTGAGCGGAGGCAAAGGGAAGGGGCAGCCTCTCCCAGTGACCACCCACTTGGGAGCACCTTGTCCCACTGTATGCGGGCCGTGTGGCCGAGGCCAGCAGCCCTAGCTGGGCAGCCCTGCATGGCTCTCCCCCACCCCTGTCCTGCTGACACAGGCTCCCTCCTGGCCTCTCACCTCCCCAGCCCTCTCCGCCCTGCCCTCCCTCTGGCAGGCTGCGGTAACAAGATGCCCTTTGTGTGTGCTGGGCGGGGGAGGGGGCTCCCTTCAGCTTCTTGCTGCTGAGTCACAGCTCCCTGCCGGGCTCTGGGGACAGAGAGTCACAGGTGACTGGCCAGGAGGCAGGGAGCCCAAGACCTTGGAGGTGACCTCGGGCAACCTTACCTTGCACTGATGGAGAAACCGAGGCCTGGTGGGGTGGGGTGGCCTCATGCTTTCCTGGGGGCAGGCATTAAGATGAGCCCCCCACGCCTGTGGTCTAATGTGTACCCAGAATTGCCATGTGGTCATCGTAGTGTCCTACTTGTCTCTAAAATGGTTTTGTGTGTCTGTGTCTATGTGTATGTGCCTACACGCTCATGTCTGTGAGATCAGGTTCGTGAGTATTGGAGGGTGTAGTTTTGTGTGTCCTTGTGTTTGCGTTTCAAGGGTCCCTGTGCCTTCTGCCTGAGACACCATGGCCTGGCTTTCACAGCACTGTCTGTTTGATTTACCCCTTCAGGCTCACCTGGGCTTGTCCTGACCCCACTGCCGGAGGACCCCTCTGCCTGCCTGGAGAACCTCTGCCTGGGGATGTGGGTGGGGTTGGGTGCCTGTGACAGGCAGCTCATTATCTGGCAAGTCATCTCCCCTGAACCTAAGATAGGGGATCCCTCTGCCCCTCTGTTCTGCATGCTGTAGGAACAAGGGCTCCAGAGCCAGACTGCCTGCGTTTGAATCCTGACTTTGCCATTTCCTAGCTGTGTGATTTCAGCAAGTTATGTCTCCTCTCTGAGCCTCTATTTGCTCATCTGTAAAATGGGATCATAATAGCCTTGCCTCATAGAGGTCTTAACAGGGTCAAATTTGTATTTGAAAAGCTTTTAGTGTGCAGTGCATAGCATTCACTCAAGTTCAGTTCAGTTTATTATTACTATTGGAATTATTCATTGTGACCCTCAGAGATCCTATTGGAGATGCAAGGCCTTATTGGGACTCTTCAGCCTCTGGGTAGCATTTGATCCCCAGTCCTTTGGTCGTAGACAGATAGGCAGCGAGGGCTGGGGCCGAGCCTGGGCGGAGTTGCCTGTTCTGCACGTGCCTCCTCTGAGTTGTGCCACCCTCAACAGTAGGGCCCAGGTCTGCACAGTGGACTTCCCTGGTAGCTTAGTTGGTAAAGAATCTGCTTGCAATACAGGGGACTGGGGTTCAATCCCTGGGTCAGGAAGATGCCCTGGAGAAGGAAATGGCAACCCACTCCAGTATTCTTGCCTGGAAAAATCCCATGGACAGAGGAGCCTGGCAGGCTACAGTCCATGGGGTTGCAAGAGTTGGACACAACTGAGCAACTAAACCACCCACTTACAGTGTGGGGGCCAACACTGCTTCTGTGCTGATGGCCTTCGGGGCCTCTGAGCAGTGCCAGGCCTCAGAAGGCGGGGCAGGGCGAGGCAGCCATGTGGCTGGACCTGGCACTCCTCCCTTGACGATGGGCCTCCGCTGGCCTTGGCAGGCAGAGGGCTTCCTGTTGCTGCTGCTGCTGTGACTTCCCGCCTAGTGCCCAGGACCGCCATCTGGGCCTGAGGGCTGGGCCAGGGCCCCGCGGCCATCTGCTTGCTGGGAGCTGGCTGCTTCCGAAAGGCAGCGGGTCACCTGTGAGAGCTGGGGCTGCTAGAGGAGGCTTGGAGGTGGTTCTTATGACCCCAGGCTGCTCTGGGGAGTCCTGGTTCTCACTGCTTCCTGCCCCACTTCTCCCCGTGCACACCAACAGGGCCCAGGAGTCAGAAGTCCCCACATGTCATACTGGCCACTGCAAGGGCTGGCCTGTGGTCTCAGGGGAGCTCCCGCCCTCCCTGGCTCCAAGTCTTCCATCTGTAAAGCTGGAAGGCTGCTTTCCAGTGTCCCAGACTTCTGTCTAGTTAGAGCTGCCTCTAGGCTCAGGTTTGACTGGGGGATATGCTCAGGGGTGGAGAGGGTTTCTCAGGGATAAACTTTTTTCTAGCTTAGAACCTGAGGCTGGCTTCCTGATCAACCATAGAATTACACAAAGTCCCACCTGATCAGTGAAGATTGGGTCCAAGCTAGGGTTCTTGCTCAGTCCCAGCCCAGTCCCAGTGCCTTGCAGGTGGACAAGACCCCAAGAGACATCTTTCCAGAGATTTGAAGATTGGCTAAGACTGAGGAGGCCAATTCTCACTCACTCACTAACTCATTCATTCATCCTCCTATCCATCCATTCATTCACTCATCCATCTGTCCACCCATCCATCCATCCACTCACTCATCCATCCATCCACTCACTCATCTATCCATCATTCCCTCACTCATCCATCCATGCATTCACTCATTCATCTACCCATTGGTTCATTCATGCTTCCATCCTTCCACCCACCCCTTCTTCCATCTTCTTGCTCATTAATCTATTCATTCATTCAGCAGTTTACTGAGCATCAGTGCCATGCTCAACATGGTGTCAGGCTCTGGGGATGTGATTGTGGACCCAGTGGTTAGAGTAGGAGATGTGCCTGGGCTTATTAGTTACCACACAGTGTGACAAATATGAAAATGGGATGACCTAGCAGAGAACTCACTCCAGTTCAGGGAGCCAGAAAGAGCTTCTGAGATGCCATGACTGAAGGGAAAGTTGAAATGAGCCAAGAGTATTTAATCTCCGTAATAACTTTATGAGACAGTCAGTTACTATCCCCACTTCATGGGTGAGAAAAGTGATGCTAAATGAATAAATACACGGGCAACTTTTTTGCTGTCATGCCCCCAAGTAAACGGCAAAGCCAGGCAAGGAGCCCTTGTTTATCTGACTCCATGGAGTCACCTCTATGTTCTCCAGGCTCCATGCTGTTCCTGCCAGCCGTGTGCTACTGACTCTCTCTGGTGAGCAGGTCCTGAGCAGGAGGGGAGGGGACAGCAGAGGGCAACTGTCCCACATGTCCTTTCCTTTGATTCGCTGTACAGGGTCAGGGGGTGGCCTACACGTCCAGCTCTTAGAAGAGTTTTGGATGGAACCAGGCAGCCTCTTTATGGGAACAGCAGTCATACCTTGGCCACCTACTGGCCTGAGGTGACACAGCCAGCTGGGAGTTCCAGTCCTGGTTTCCTATGGACAACCCTCCCCACTGGCTCAGCCATGGGGCATTGCTGGCCTAGCCCCTTTGGTTTCTTTTTCTGGGATACATTCACTGATGGCATTGGGCAAGAGCACTGCAGACCCCGCCTCACAGGTTCAGTTCAGTTCAGTTCAGTCACTCAGTCATGTCCGACTATTTGTGACCCCATGGACTGCAGCATGCCAGGCTTCCCTGTCTGTCACCAACTCCCGGAGTTTGCTCAAACTCGTCCATTGAGTCCGTGGTGCCATCCAACCATCTCATCCTCTGCCGTCCCCTTCTCCTCCTACCTTCAGTCTTTCCCAGCATCAAGTTCCTTTCCAATGAGTCAGCCCTTCGCATCAAGTGGCCAAAGTATTGGAGTTTCAGCTTCAGCATCAGTCCTTCCAATGAACACCCAAGACTGATTTCCTTTAGGATTGACTGGTTGGATCTCCTTACAGTCCAAGGGATCTCGAGTCTTCTCTAACACCACATTTCAAAAGCATCAATTCTTCGGAGCTCAGCTTTCTTTATGGTCCAACTCTCACATCCATACATGATTACTAGAAAAACCATAGCTTTGACTATATGGACCTTTGTTGGCAAAGTAATATCTCTGCTTTTTAATATGCTATCTAGGTTTGTCATAGCTTTTCTTCCAAGGAGCAAGCTTCTTTTAATTTCATGGTTGCAGTCACCATCTGCAGTGATTTTGGAGTCCAAGAAAATAAAGTCTGTGACTGCTTCCATTGTTTCCCCATCTCTTTGCCATGAAGTGATGAGACTGGATATCATGTTCTTTGTTTTTTGAGTGTTGAATTTTAAGCCAGCTTTTTCACTCTTTTCTTTCACCTTCATCAAGAGGCTCTTCATCTAGTTCCTCTTCACTTTCTGCCATAAGGGTGGTGTCATCTGTGTATCTGAGGTTATCGATATTTCTCTAGGAAATCTTGATTCCAGCTTGTGCTTCATCCAGTCTGGCATTTCGCATGATGTACTCTGCATATAAGTTAAATAAGCAAGGTGACAATATACAGCCTTAATGTACTGTAAGGTGGTCTGGACTCACAGGTGGTCCTGGTCAAACCTGCCTGCTCTGAGTGTGCTCAGCACTGGGTAGGGGGGTGGGCTTCCTTTTCTAGATCTCTCCTCCAGAACTGTTGAATGACAAATGAATGAATGAGCTAGGGAATGAATGAATGGATGGATGGGTGGATGGATAGATGAATGGATGGATGAGTGAATGAGATCTTTGAGGGGAGCTGGCCTTAAATCCCACACCTCTCCTGGACTTGGGGAGGGCATTTACTAACCCCAGGTGGCTGGGCAGACCCTCATTGGGTACCCCATCCAGAAGGATCGTGGTTACACTGGTTCTTGATTTCTCCCCTGGCCAGTCTCCGGGATTGCCCCACAGTGCTGTGAGTCTCTCTTGATTCCTTGCTTTCCTCTCCTTGCTAACAACCAACTCTATCAACTCCACCTGGACGTCAAACATCCTCATGTCTCCCCACCTCCACTGTCACCATCCTCATCTTCTGTCCGCCAGATGACTGAACTGGCCTCCGAATTGGTCTTTGAGAGCCTGTTTCTGCAGCCCTATGCTCCTTTCTCCACATAGCTGTCAGAAGGAGAGCATGGTGCTGCCCGGTGGGACCTGGATCCTGGTGTGAAAATGATGATGGCTGCTGTGGCCTGGCCCTGCACTCCTCCCCTGCCCTTCCAGCCTGACTGTGCCTTGGACCCATCTCTCCTTTCGCATCCCTGGTCCCACCTCTTGGCCTCTGCGTGGTATCCCTGCTGTCTGGAATTCCCTTCCCTTGGGTGTTGGTGTGGCCTGTCCTTTTCACCTGGGTCAAGCAGGCTGCTCAAAGAGAACTTTCCTGATGGGAGGCCTGGCATTGCCCGCCACCCCCCACCCCCCGTTACCCTACTTTGCTTCTCCCGGGCTCTTGTTTTGTGGTCCTCCCATACCCCAACTAGAATGTAAGCTCCAAGACAAAGGGAACTTCCTTTCTCATCCATCCCGAGTCCAGAGCCTGTGCCAGAGCTGAGAGCATGCTCAAGGAACAGCTGTTGAATGAGTAAATTTCACGGCGCTATAGACACCCAGTGGGAAGGGATCTTGGTCGTTTCTTGGCTGGATCTTGAAAAGTCCTCTTCAGCCTCAGGAGACTGGGAGCTTGTTGGCCCTAAGGCAGCACTTTTCATCTCCTGACTGCTTGGACTGTTAGCCTCTGTGCTTATCCAGACCTCAAATCTGCTTTCAGTGGTTCCACTGGGCCCGGCTCAGTCACTGAACCTGACCCCTTCTCTGCAGGAACTTCTCTCCACTATTTAAGGGCATGGCATGCTAAGGACAGAATGGGGACACAGTGTCACAGGTCATGGGTTTGTGTTCCCTTTCTTCTGCTTCTCCAAGGTCACTTGGCAGTCACTGAGGTCTCTGACCCTTGACCTCCCCTCCAGAAACACTGGGCACCGGTCCCCTCAAGGCTGCACTTGAATCAGAGGAAATGCTTCAGCATGCTCAGCCTGGTTCCTGGCGTAGGGACAGTGCTTAGTAAGTGTTTCTTGAGTTTGGAAGTCTCCGTGGTTCTTCATCGTTCCAGGGCGTCTACCCCCACCCACCTGCTTCCTCTGCCCTGGGGGACATCCTACATATAAAAAAAAAAAGTACAGGGATCCACAGGCCAGCCCTGCTCAGGTGGGCTCTGGCCACAGGAGGGAGGTGGGGCGTGGGTGGTGTGCCCAGCCCTCCCGCTGTGATTTATAGTGTTTTGCCTTTTGGAAAACATTGCAGTACAAGGTTGTCCAAGGTCACTGCCTCTGTTCTGCGATTGCTTTATGAAAAGGGAGAAGAGAAAGTGGGCAACGTTTCCAATTTTTTAAGGAGTTGGCTCCGAGCCAGTCACTAGGCATCAGAGAAAGGCAGCTGGCTGCACTCGGCCACATCCGGAAAGTATCTGGAAGGGGAGGAAGGAAGCAGATGTTTCTTAAGGAACTACTGTGTGCCAAGGCCCATGCTAGGCAAGCCGTAATAAGGAACAGTCACTCTGTGCTTGGGATGGGCCAGACATTCTTACAAGCTTTTTATGTGGATTAACTCATTTAATGGATTTAATCCTCACTCCATCTCTATGAATAGGCATTATTGTTCCCATTTTAAAGATGGGTTAGTCAAGGCAATGAAAAGTAAAATAATACACTGAGGATCCTGCAGCCACCATGGGTGTTCTTTCATCCCAGTCTCACAAATACCTGGAAATGAGGATCCTGATTGCTGCTGGTTTTATAAATGAGAGTTCCGAGGCTTGGGGAGGTAGGCGGTTTGTCCAAGATCACACAGCAAGAGATGTGGCTGAGCTGGGGTTTGAACTCCGGGCTGGGTATCTGCAAGCAGAGCGCTGTTCTGTGCTGTGCAACTTGGCTGCTGTCTTGGTCTTCTTTCCCTTCCTCTGTCCCCTGAAATGAATGGGCCAGGGAGGGTGTGGGCTGGATGAGCGGCTGCTGACAGTCTTTGAGGACCAGGAGAGGGGATGGGCGCTAAGCCAGCCCCCAAGCTGCTGTGGGCCCCTCTGGTTTCCCTGCCAGTGGTGCCTTGGGCTTTATGTGAACATCCGTGTTTCCAACACAGACCTAGAGGAAGAACTGAAATCCTCCAGTAAACCTTCCGTTCCCTGTTAAGCTGCCTTCTTTGTTATCAGAGGGGTGTCAGGAAAGACTCAGATAAAGAGCCCATGTCTGGGCCCCACCATCCCGGAACAGACCCCCACACACCACAGGATGAAGTCAGATGGGAGAACTTCCTGGGTTCGAGCCAGGGCCTACTTGGGGCCAAGGCATGAGTTGGCCCAGTGTGCTGGCCTGCATCCAGCCTACAAAGCGCTCCCTGACTGCTTCAGGGACAGTCCTTCTCAGCTCTCCCTGCCACCATCAGCACCTCCTCCCAGGAAAGGATGGGATGCCCCCCAGAACCCAGGAGCCCCTGGAAGTCAGGATCCTTGTCTTTGAGACTATCTCCAAGCATGTGCTATAGCTGAGCCAATGTAGGAAGAATGCAACTTTGAGGGTTTGGAGAATGGGCTCTGGTCTCAGCCTTAATAATGACTATTTCAGGAGACAGGGCAATACCCAAGGCCTTACTTTTCTCTTCCATACAATGGGTATAATAATGTGGTTCCTCAGCCAACAGGTGACAATCAGATGGGGCGATGGCTAAGGAAGCACTTTGAATGTGGTCAGGTCTTGGTAGCTGCCCACAATTACTATCTTGTCCTGTGGTCCCATGGCTTTCAAAGTTCAAGTCATGCTGGAACCACCTATGGATCCTAAACACACCGATACCTGATTCTTCCTCCATGCATTCTGGTTTCACTGGGAGTCCTTGCTGAGTCCTGGGAGATGCTAGAGCTTTCAGGGGTTTCTAACAAGTGGCCACGTGAGGGAACTGCTGTGTGGCCCTTCCGTTCTGTGGTTTCACTGACTAGTCAGATGACAGGGGAGCTTGGAGTCAATCTCAGGCCCAGATTTCTCTCTGTTCTTTCTCTGTTCCTGTCCTAACGTGGCTTGCTGAGAATCCTACACACCTGCTTTTGATGGAACGTGCCTCTGGCGAATGTCTGGGGAGCAGCAGTGCCCCATGATTTTGCTGACCTCCTTTTATGGGGAATCTCTGTGTTGGGGAGCGGGGAGGAGAGGAGCCTCAGGCAGGTGGGTCTGCCCTCTATGTTCCCTGGGGGCTTTCACCTTAAAGGTCCAGGGCAGGAAAGGGAAGGTGACGGAGCATCTTTCAGCACCTACCACCCGCTCCGTGCTTTCTTGTGGATTAGCTTAACCAACAGAGGAACGACCTTGCCATCCCCACTCTCAGAGGAGGAAGCCAAGGCTCTGATAGGTCCCAAACTTGCCTGAGGTCTCATGCAGCACAAACTGCAAAATTCAGTTGAATCCTGACCTGACAGGGAAGGGACGGGCGCTGGTGGAGGCGGGTATCATTCAGTAGAGTCAGGCAGGCTTGGGGCTGGGGGTCAGGATTTTGGGGGCATAATGGATCCCCCTGGCAGGGTCCCCTCTGCTCTCTTTCTAGCCCTTCCTCTTCTTCCCCGCCTCTCGGGTTTCCCAGAGCAGACAGCTCTGGATGTCTACAGAAAAGGAGGATCATGAACAGCTGTTTCCTGTCTTAGAGTTCAGCGCTGGGGATCCATGCATCTCCAGTTATCATCCTGCGGTGCTGACTTAACTTTCTTTGCTTTGAGAGTAATCAGATGGGAGCCAGTGCTCTGTAAGAGAGGGGACGACATCATCAAGATCAACTTCAGGCTCAGTGGCTGGATCTGAGGAGGACCAGGAGGTCAGGTCTGTGTTAGGACCTGGGAGCACCACATGATAAAGTGGCCACAGGGCAGGCTCCCATCACTGTGGATGTCTTCAAAGTCAAGCAACAGTGAGCCCACTTGAGGGGGTTAGTCAGGGATGGTATTCCAGGTCCTGCTTATCCAAATTCCCTCTTTGAGTTGGAGATCGAGTCTCTATCTCCCCAAGCCTCACTTTTCCCCATCTGTAGAATGGGAAGTGCTGAAAATCACCACTCAGGCAAGTGCAGGGTAGAGCCGTGGATCGAGACATAGGAACATCCAGCCAGCCCTACCTCCTTTCCTGCATCTACCAAATCTTATGAGCTCCTTTGGGGAGTCAGCTCCGAGCAGATATTTGTACCCAGAGATGGATGAGAATTACACCTGCTTCCTGGGCTTTCAGCCTCAGTGGGAAAGCCAGTGCTGGGGGTGAAGGAGGCCATCGTTAGTCCAGTCTGGGCCACTGGGGCAGGTTTCATAGATGAGGCGCCCTTTGAACTGGTTTGAGACAGAGCTGAGAGTTTGCCAGGGGTGTGGGGAAAAAAGGGCTTCTTAAGTATAGAGAATAGCCAAGACCAGTGTGGGTGGGGTAGTTAAGGGCCTCTTGGTGTTCTCCTTTTTGTAGCTGATATTTGGCAGTAGCCACAGATGAAGCTATCGGTGGGGGTCTCTGAGTCAAGATTCCAGTTTAGAGAGCAGAATCTGCTTGATGCTGGTGTGCAGGGAGGGGCGCTGGTGTGGCAGGGCAGGCTGAGGCAAGGATGGGCTACTGGGGAGGGGATGTGCTAGTCTGGCCACCTGCTTCAGCCTGCCTTCTATCTGTCTTATGCACTGTGTCAGGAGGCCTGTCCTGCCCAGATGTGGAAGGACAAGAGCTCGGAACACCAGCCTGGCCCTCTCATTCCCAGTTCAGCCCCAGTGGAAGGAAGGATGCTGTCATTTGCATTTCAAAACCTGTATCTCCCCACATCTTCCCTTAATAAGAGCCAATTACACCTCTGCCCCAAACCGCAGGTTGCCTGCCTGTCATTGGGACTTTTATCCTGTTTGGGGTGGGGAGAAACTTCTCCCTTAAATGTCACATTTAGCATATGCAAATGAAGATAATTGTCCTTAATGGAAGATGAACTCACCTGCTTGCTGAGCGCTCCAGACAAAAGCAGGCAGGGATGAAATGGGCATCAGGCTGGATCCGTGGTCTGCTCTTCCATTTCCTGCCTCACCCAGGGGCTCAGCTGGCCTTGCCCACCTCCCTCCACCCATCTGGAAGATGACAATCCCAGAGTCTCTGCCAGTTAGAAGGAACCCCATGTTGAGCTTATTCTTCCATCTGACAAGTGTGGACACTGGGGCCTGGAGGTGGGAGGGACTTGCTCAAGGTCATAGGCTGAGTCAAACCTCTTGGGGGAAATCAGAGTGGAAGTCTGCAGCAGCCCAGGTTTGGGGAAATAAGGACTCTAGAGATCTGATGATTCTCCAAGAAGGCAGACTGGAATGGAGAGGCAGCCCTGGGATCTAGCACTTGTTTCAGACAGTATGTAGTTAATGGTTAGGTCTTTAGGAGGGACGGTTTCCAGTCTGGGAGCTATGCTGATCTGGAAAGGGCTGGAGAGGAGAGGGGCTCTGGAGATCATGTCATCCATTTCCCAGTGGAGCCCAGTGACCCATCTCCACCATGTCTGCCTCAGACCAAGAATGGAGTCGGGATGCGCTCAGAGGGCATGAGCCCTTTGTCGCTGTAGTGTGCCAATAATGTTAGCGTGTCCTCCAAGTGTATATTCCCTAAAGAGTTGGGGTTCCCTCTGGGGATGAGCCTTGATTGATTGCACCTTGTTCCCTGAACTGACCACGAGATGAGGAAATTAAGGAGCTCCAGACTTGGGTTGGGAAGATCCCCTGGAGAAGGGCATGGCAACCCACTCCAGTATTTTCGCCTGGAGAATCCCCATGGACAGAGGAGCCTGGCGGGCTACAGTCCATGGGGTCTCAAAGAGTTGAACACAACTGAGAAGCTAAGCACAGCACAGCACGCACTTGGGTGGGGCCTTCCCTTGTGGCTCAGATAGTAAAGAATCTGCCTGCAATGCCGGAGGTCTGGGTTCGATCCCTGGGTTGGGACGATCCCCTGGAGAAAGGAATGGCAACCTACTCCAGTATTCTTGTCTGAAGAATTCCACGGACAGAGGAGCCTGGTGGGCTACAGTCCACGGAGTCACAAAGAGTCAGACATGGCTGAGCGACTGACACTTTCACTCCACTTTCAGACTTGGGTAGAATGTGGAGATCTGGCCTCTTGTGCCTCAAGAATCAAAGCTCTGGCCTTGTCTAATTTCATGGTCAGGGTTTGGGATGGTGTCTCCTGTCTGGACTTAGGGTCTTGCCCCGACCCCTAGGGAACCGTGTTGTTGTCGAGTTTGAAAATCTGGATTCTAGCTCCAACGTGTCCACTTAAGCTGCATGACCTTGAATATCGTCCTGTCCTCTCTGGGCCTTAGTGCCCTCCCCTGCGGGGGGATGTGGTGTACCTGGCTCTTTGGAGTACCGAGGAGGGAGCACCAGTGGGCTCAGAATGATGGCTAGTACACAGGATGTACTCAGTAGAGATTTGCTTGAATCATCACTTGTTCTTTCCCCTTCCCCTTGCCTGTGGAGGGGCCTGAGTCCTGCTCTGACCCCCCTGGGTGCCCCATGCTCTGCCCACTAGCCCTGCCTGGCTGCCCAGGCTGTCTCCCTCCTGTTGCCTATCGCTGGGTCTCCCAGATGGTCAACTCAGCCCAGCCACCTCTCTGCTGGCTGACCCAGGAATGCTGGTGACCTTAGAGGAAAGGCACAGGGAATCTCCAGGCTCTCTTTTCACTGGGTGCCCTGACAGGTCTCAGAGAGGAACAGGGATTTGCCTAGGGTCACATGATGAGGTCAGGGGTCAGCCAGCGCATCTCCAGCTTTGATGGTCTATGAGCTTCTATCACAGTGAGGTGCATCCCTGTGGGCTGTGAGGGGCTCAAGTGTTCCAAGAGGAGTCCACAGCCCTCAACACCAAAAGGCAAAGTGAGGATGAGGGGAGACTGGGCTTGGTCTGAGCAGGGTGACTGGAAGCCCAGCTCCTGGCAGATGTGTGTCTTTATTCCTGCCTGTGCTCCAGGCTGTCTTCTCTCTACCATGGCTTTCTCCAAGGCCCTGCTGCCTGGGGCTGCGTAGGTCACCTCCCACTGCCAAGCCTGCCCAGTGACTCAGATCAGGCCAACGACCACAGCTGACTTGCTCTTCTGTGGGTCTAGGGATGGAGGGCGTGGGCCTCTGTACGTGCCCTCCCCACAGCATGATGACTGATTCTAGGCTGTGCACACAGGTAGTGTCGGAGCTCTTTCCTCATTTTGCACAGCCTGAGACCTAGGGTCACACGACCAGCCGATTGCCAAGCAAAGAACCAAGATTCCAACCCTCTGGCCTCAGAGGGTTTCTCTGATGCCTCACTGGACGGAAGAAGGAAGGCCTGATGGCAGAGGACAGACACACCCACCTTTCTCTCCTGATGTCTGGGCCGCAAGCAGGACCGGCAGTTCTCAGAGATTCCAGGGCACTGGAAGGCAAGCCACTAGCTGATGGACTCAGTGCTGGGTCGGAGCAGGAGCCCTGGCCTCCCCTGGGAACTTGTGGGGAGCTCCCTCCCAGCTCCGGTCTCCTCGGTCTGTCTTCGAGGCTGCCCGGAAGCTGTCTCCCTGTGATTAACGAGCGCATCCCCTCCCGTGGGTCCCATGCTGGGGGATGGATGGGATGTGGCTTTGGCTGGTGTGGGTAGTGCTGGGGTTTGGGGAGCCTTGGAGTGTGGGCTGCAGCTGTTTACTTGGCAGGGCCTTACTCACAGATGTGAGGCTGTGGGGGTGAGTGGGGACGTGAGGGG
This sequence comes from Bos javanicus, assembly GCF_032452875.1. Taxonomy (NCBI): domain Eukaryota; kingdom Metazoa; phylum Chordata; class Mammalia; order Artiodactyla; family Bovidae; genus Bos; species Bos javanicus. Next base: position 36,031,669 of record NC_083895.1, on the reverse strand, counting down.
TGGGGTCAAACCCAGAGAGAAGCTGGTGCCATTGCCCCTCCTCAGAACGAGCCCATTCTTGGGCCCCTGCACTCCTGGAGAGGACTCACCCCCACTGCTAGGAGTTCAGGACCATTGCTCTCAGAACCCACCCCTGATGGTGGCCCAGCTGTCTCCAGCTGTCTCCAGATGTTGGTCCAGTTTCTTCTGCCCCCATACCTCCTAGATGCTGACCCCAGGGATCCTCTTATTCTGGCCAGTGTGGTTTTGGTTTGGGGATTGAAGCAACATTGGACTCAGGCCCCAGCTCCAATTATCCTGGGCAGTGGAACTTGGAGCTGGGAGAGGCCAGGCTTGGAAGAGTTCTTAGCTAATGGAAAGATGGAAGCGTGGGCTACTCCCTGCTTAGCTCATCTCAGGGGACAGGGCAGGCCCTGCATCTTCCTAGAGCTCAGCCATAGGTTTCCAGGATGTGAGCTCAGCACCAAGGGTGGGGGTCCTTTCCCACCCCATCTGGGACACTCTTCTGTTCCTTGCCCAGAGGGCCTGCCAGGTCTTTTTCAACCTGTAACAAAAAGTTGTTGTAAGGGAGGCGAGCAGGGAAGCTTCCTGAGTCATTGGCTACTGCTGTTGTTCAGTCGCTCAGTCGAGTCTGACCCTTTGGGACTCCATGGACTGCAGCACACCAGGTTTCCCTGTCCCTCACCATCTCCCGGAGCTTGCTCAAATGCGTGTCCATTGAGTCAGTGATGCCATCCAAATGGAGAGTGGAGAGGGCACTCAGTATACTTTGTCAGTGCTGAATAGTTTTGTGTTCGTTGGTATAATTCACCTGCTCCTTCTTCTTCCATCCTTCCAAGCTCCACTCATCTCTCCATTAAATTATCCATTTGCCAGTCAAATCATCCATTCACCCATCTGTTATGTTATTTCCACACATCTCTCCATCCGAGCATCCATCTATTCTTCCATCCATATACTCTGGTTGAATGCTTGTGCTAGGCCAGGCCCTGTGCAGGTTGCTAGGATACAGAGATAAACAGTTCACCCTCTCTGCTCTGAGAGTATCCCCAGTCTAGTGACCAGTTATAAACATCCACGTCTTCTCAGCCATGTCAAGTTGTAATGAAGGTGAAAGTTGTTTCATGAATCCAGAGGATTAACTGACTCCAACTCAAATGACACCTCCTCTAGGAGGTGATTACACCATGTGACCACACCATATGACATGGGAATTTGACAGGCAGAGAAGAGGGTGAAGGGCATTTCTGGCAGATGGACCAGGCTTTACCAAGGCCAGAGCTCTTCAAATACACAGCATGTTTAAGGGGACACAGCACTGTGACTGCAGGTGGCTGAGTAGGGAGACAGGCTAGAGAAGGAGCCGTGCTCAGGGCCAGAGGGTGGACAGCCTTGGATGTTAGGTTAAGGCTCTTGAATTTCCCTGTGGTCCTTGAGGCACCAGGGAGCAGCGGGAAACAGAGATGTGGCCTGGTCAGATGTATACATTAAGATCATCCCAGCTGCATTAAATATTTCTGAGGCATGTGTACCTGGGTTTGGATCCTTCTATTAAGATGTTGGGCAAACGAATTGCTCTGTTTCTGCTCCAAAATGGAGGGGATACTCTCTACCTCACTGATTTGTGTGGTATAAATGAGATGTTACCTGAAAAGTGCCTGGCATAGTTCCTGATACATAGTAGACGCCCCCTGAAAAGTGAAAAAGTGAAAGTGAAAGTCACTCAGTTGTGTCCAGCTCTTTGTGACCCCCATGGACTATACAGTCCATGGACTTCTCCAGGCCAGAATACTGGAGTGGATAGCCTTTCCCTTCTCCAGGGGATCTTCCCAACACCCAGGTCTCCACACTGCAGGCAGATTCTTTACCAGCTGAGCCACAAGATGCCCCCTAACCACCTTATTCTGAACTCTGCCCAGACCCAGCTGGAATGAGAGTTTGGGTCTTCTGCCAGTTGTTTAATCTCCAAGGACCTCAATTTCCTCATCTACAGAATGGGCACAAGAAATGACAACCATGTAGGATTGCTGTGAGGAGTGGACTAGGTGATGGAGTGTGTTGGACGTCACCACAGGGGCGTAAGACTCAGAGAACCGGTGATGCCCCAGCTTGGGACTTGGGGACTGGCCCAGTGACCCTGGGTGCTCTGGCACAGGGCCACATGAAACTCCTCCCGCCCATGAGTAGCTCCCTCATCCCCGCCCTGCCTCGCCCTGCCCAGCTGCTCTGAGGAGATGGCTCCCTGGCCCCATGACTGCAGCTGCTAATCTGCAGCAGCAGCGGTCTGAGGCGAGACCCGACACGTCCGTGGCACTCAGCACCCTGGTTTACCCATTGCTGTGGTTCCGTGAAAGAAAGCATTAGTTGCTCAGTTGTGTCCCACTCTGCTACCCCGTGGACTGTAACCCACCAGGCTCCTCTGTCCATGGGGATTCTCTGGGCAAGAATACTGGAGGGGGTTGCCATGCCCTCCTCCAGGGGATCTTCCCGACCCAGGGATTGAACCAGGTCTCCTGCATTGCAGGCGGATTTGTTACTGTCTGAGCCACCAGGGAAGCCTGTGCCGCCCCCGGCTTTGGACTGGGGCTGCTGCCCACCACCCCTGACAGGTTCTCCCCACTGACCTTGGGTCCTGCCTGATGGGCCAGGAAGAAGTCAGAGACAGATGTGTCCAAGAAAAAGCCATGTCTGTAAACGGCCACCCCACCTACCTTCTGCAGTGACTGGAAATGTGGAGTGGGAACATCTCATACCCATGCCTTCTTACTTGTCATGGCTCATCTGAAAAATGGGAATGATACTACCAACCTCACAAATTCTATCTTGGGGTCAAGAAAAAACAGGGAAGAGAAAGACCTTTGTAAAATGTCAAGTGTGTTCCGTGCCTAGTGGCAGAGTCTCCTAGTTCCTGGCCTTGTTCTCAAGGACAGCGATGCCCTCCTATGGGAGCAAACGACAGCCAGGCTGATGGCCAAAGCGGAACACCTTCCAGAAAGAAAGGGTTCTGGGGAACTAGGAACCAGGAAGGCCCTTGAATTCCTTCCTTCTTACCTGGCCTTGCTGCCCTGCACATGTACACATTTGCACACACAAATGCACACTCACGCATCCATACCTCATACATGCACATATGACACCAATTCACAAATTCGTACATGTCTGCTTACACAACACAGGCGCACACAGCACCACACCCCATGTCCACGTGTACCTGCACTTCTCCAGGATGTGTGCATGTGTTCACTCACACATGCACAAACCCTGTTACACACCGCTACAACCCCTTCACAAATGATAGCTTTTCAGCAGTAGAAATACCCACACTTCACTGTGCTGACTTTGATACCCTGAAGCAGAAAGTACCAGAATAAACATCACACTGTAAAATGGCAGCTCTGTAGATCTAGAAAATAAGGGAAAGATTATAGCGAGCACCTTGGCCTCCCTCATTTGCTACTTGCTGACTTACAGCTAGGGAAAATGAAGCTCAGAGGGGCAGAGAGCAGGCCACAGACAGCTCTGTGACCTTGGCCAAGACAGGAGTCTCATTATGGTCATGCAGCTTTTCTGACAGCCTAAGCCTCTTCTTGTTGCTCTTCTGCTCTGAACATGGACTCTGGCAGCCCCTGTGGTCACCCAGCCCCACACTATGTTCTCAGCTCCTCATTCGGGGCAGGACAGAGATAAAGTCCCTGACAGGAACATGAGCGGCCCCCTCCAGGGATGACACAGACAGTGGGTCACTTCCCAGTTGAATCTTCTGAGAGGACAGAAGAGCTTGGCTGTTCACTCCAGAAAGGGTGGTGTCCAGGGGCTGGCTTATCTATGGGTACCCCAAGCCCAAGGCCAACAGATTACTATTTTTCCAAGAATATTTGATACTTGAAAAAAAATGATCGACTTCAAAAAATGACTGCAAAATCAAAATTAATTGATGTTTAATTGAATATGTGCATAATGTAACATCATGTCAAGTTGTTAAATTCAACTCGTCTCAGCGCCTATGAAGTTATATGTAAATGATATCTGAAGTGGGATGTAGATGCATTCTGATGTGTTTATTATGATGTGGTCTGACATTCTAGAGTGACGGGGTTGCAGAGGGGGGCTATGGAGATTTAAAAACAGCTCTACTGTGGCGAGGCAGCATGGTGGTGCTGCCCATAATGGCTGGACTACTTTCTGACAGTCCTGTCAGCACCTGCTGGGGACTCCTTGGAAGAGTTGAGCGTTTTCAGTATCCGCCAAGGATAAGCTAACCTTTGGACAACCATTTGGACTCTGATATTCTAGAATCTTCCTGGACAATCCAGCAGGTTCATGCAGCAGCTGAATCTGCAGCGTTTGCCCTGGTTGTCTCACTGAGGCAGATGGGGTAAGGCAGGACAACCTGAAGAAGCAGAGATTATCCTCAGCTTCGGGGACCAGGGACCGCCAGAGTTCAGGTGTCTGAAGGAAGAAAGAGCAGCTCTGCTAAAAAGAATTACAACGGGGCTCACTCTGCACAGCCTGGGGCTGTTTGCACAGCCGTTGCAGGCTGTTGATCTTGCTTTCTCTTTGAGATCACATTGGGCGATCAGGATGAGTTTACAAAGCTGGGCAATGGGGCCAGGGAGGTTCAGGAGGGTTGAAGAAGTGTCTCAGGTTCTCACCGCTGAGAAAGCACAGCTCTGGGACCAGAGCCTTGCCCTCTTGACTCTGGGCTAGGCAGAGCTCCCCTGCCCTACCTCTTGACCTCCTGGATCCCTGCATTTGCATCTGGCTTCCTCCTGCCTGCAATCTCCAGGCCTCTATCACCCAGCTGCCCGGGCCCAGCATGCTCTTGGAGCGGGTTCCTACTCACAAGGAGCCAGGCGCTCCCTCACACCCCCCAGCCTCCTGTGCTGAGATTGGCCTGTGTCCTAGTTCTGGCTACTGGACTGTGAGCAACAGGGGTGTGTCCCTTCCAGCCTGCAGATCTGATTTATCCTGAGGCTAATGGAGTGTGGGGCTCCAGGCCCCTGTCTTGTCCTGGCCCTGCTCTCTGGGGGCCTTGGGTATGTTGTTTTATAATTTCTGTGTACAGTGGTGTTGGAGCAGCTGTAAAAAATATATTTTACATGTATTATAATTTTATATAAATTATCTTAGAGCCCCTACATTGTGTAAGTTTCAGGCCCAGGAAACATGCGTGTGCCCCTGTGATGGAGGCAGTTAATGAATGTGTAGCTCTACCATCTGCTGTCCCCTCTTCTGCAGTGGCCTTAGAGGCCAAAGCAACAAGATGAAGGAAGGATGCTTGCCTGGTGTAGGCCTTTATGTGACTGAGAGTAAAGCTATATGAAGTCACGGAGACCTGGGGATTGTTACACAGCTTAACCTACAATGCTGACCCATGCGTACACTTTCATCTCCATTTCACAGAAGTGGAGACAGGCTTTGTCTTTGGCGGGTGGTGCTGGTGTTCCTAGAGTTGCAGTGGAAGAGCAGGGACTTGGAGCTTGCTTCTCGCAGAGACCAGGACTGTAGGAACCGTGGTCTGTGGACTCCAAATCCAGAGCTCTGAGTGCAGGAGACTTGGGTTAAGGCCAGGTGTTCTAGAGGCCTCATGGAGACCAGCCCATTTCCCCAGGGACCACAGAGTGAGGGGTCAGTGGTGTAGGGTTGAGCTCTGAGCCTGGAGCAATTCTGGGAGTATTTGAAGGTGTTGGGCGCTCTCTGGGACATCTGGGTCCCTGCAGCTCAGCACCTCAGATGCTGACTTCACAGAAGGAGGTCAAGGTCACGTGCAGTCTGTTTCTACCAGTGTGGATGCAACAAGCAGACCTGACTCCTGGCACAGCTGTTCCCTGATACTACTTTAGAACCAGGCTTGACACCCTCGCCTGGGAGAGGGGAGAGGCCACAGGTTTGAAGGTCTGAGGGATTAGGGCAGGAGGGGCTGTGAACTGGTGGCCAGCTCTGCCTGCTCTGGGCTGAAGGCAGTGGCTGCTGGAGTGCAGGAGACCCCAAGGGCCCATGAGCCAGAGCTCCAAGAACATCAGAGATTCATGTTGCCTTCTTAAGGGTAGTATCCTTAATAAACTGTTCCATGCATAGTGCTGAATTCATTCTTCAACTGCTAATCAAACCAGTGGGTATCACGTGGGGCTGTGTATGGTCTGAACATGTATATTTTCCCAACTATACGCAAGCATGTATGTGCTACACAAGTAGGCGTGTCCAGCATTTTATCTAAATGGAGGGTGTAATACCTATTGTGGTGAGGGGATTAAGTAAAATAACTGGATGTAGTGCGTTAGCAGGGGCTTGACCCAGAGCAGCATTTGGTTCATACGTGCTCCATGCTAAGTTGCTTCAGTCGTATCTGACTCTTAAACCCCATGGACTGTAGTCTGCCAGGCTCCTCTGTCCATGGGATTCTCCAGGCAAGAATACTGGAGTGGGATCTTCTCCGGGGGGATCTTCCTGACCCAGGGATCGAATCGCAGTCTCTTTTGTCTCCTGCATTGGCAGATGCATTCTTTACCACTAATTCAGGATATATATATATATATATATATATATATAATGATCACTATTATTATTGCTCTTGCCCTGGTTATACATATTTGCACAGCTCAGTAGCTCTGGTGCCACCAAAGGGAGGGCTCTGCGGTACTGGTGTAGTCCCCGGACCTTTCAGAGCCCAGCTCTTTTTCCTAGTGATGCTCTGGTCTGGGTGGTCTACAGGCTCCTGTCCTCTATGTTGGCCCCTAGTTGACTCTTTTAACTGGTCAGCAGAGCTAGAGCCGCAGTGAGTCTAGGCAGCCTTGGGTGGCCTCAGAGGCTTCTGCCAGCTGGGCTGTGCTCTGGTCCTGTCTGCCGCTGCTGTGGCTGAGCACGGCAGCTCTCCTGGGTGCACAGAGCGGCACCAGGCAGCTCTGACCCAGCCATATGCCAGCTGTGACGTGCCCTCTGCTCTCTCCCGCCACGAGTGAGCAGCTTGACAACTCGCTTGGCTTGAGATAGGAAAGACCCCTCCCTGAGCCGGGTCTTGTCTAGAAAGCTCTCCCCATCGTGCTAGGTCAGGTTCACTATAAACAGAGGGTGAAATGGGGATTCCCGGGCAAGTGCCTTGTTGAGGGGTGTTTTCAGAAGAAGCCAGTGAAGCAGTCAGTGAGTGAAGCCAGAGAGGCCTCCTACAAAGCAGAGATGTAACGGTCTCTTACCCTGATCTCACTGGAAATTCTAGAGTATGAATTGCACCAAAGATTTGTCCCAATTTGAAGCAAAGGGGCTTGGATTTATTTATTTTTAAAGCAATTTTTTTAATTGGAAGATAATTGCTTTACAATGTTGTGTTGGTTTTTGCTATGTGACAACATGAATCAGGAGCTGAGATTTAAACTCCAGCATCTGTAAGTCAAGGATAGAGTGCTCAGTCACTCAGTCCTATCTGACTTTTTGCGACCCCATGGACTGTAGCCCACCAGGCTCCTCTGTCCTTGGGATTCTCCAGGCAAGAATACTGGAGTGGGTTGCCATTTCCTCTTCCAGGGGATCTTCCCAACCTGCCTCTCTTGCACCTCCTACATTGGCAGGCGGATTTTTTACCACTTGTGCCACCTGGGAAGCCCAAGAAATTCCTGAATCTTCTGCAGAGTTGGCTCCTATCAGCCAAGGGCAGTTCTGTGGGGAAGGGTACTGTGTGTGCTGTTAGTAACCCACCATCTCCCCACCCCTTGCTCGACAGCTGGGGGGTGGAGCTGTGGGCCGGCAACGGGTCCATGCGGGGCACGGATCACACCAACCATGCCCTACACTGCCACTTGTTCTCTTCAAGGATGAACTTGTATTCTTCCTGGATTCAGTTCTCCTTGGCTTAAGAAACACCCATTATCTGGACCTACTGTGCACCTGGCCACAGGGAGGACTGCCTGTCCGGGCCTGTGGTACCTTCTGTTCTACTCCCACCCACTCTGACCCCCCGGGCCTTGCTCTTTCACTCTAAGACCTGCCCAAGGCTGTGTTCACGAAGGCCACGTGAGAGTATTTGCTCCAAAGCAGAGGAGGTTGACCTGGAGAATTGATTTTCTGTTATGAAAGGTGCTAGAAAGGACCCATTTTCTTTGGAATTGGTGCCGGGAGGTGGAGGAAAGGTCTAACGTATGCATGTTTTTTTCCTTTCTGCAAACTTTCCAGCCAAGCGGAGGAGGCTGCACAGAGAAGCGCTCTCTCTCCTGCCCTCCTCCCCACCCTCTCCCTCCTGCTGGGCTGTCTCAACTGCAGCCCAGCCTTGTAGCTACTGCTGGGGAAAACAGAAAACCACAGCTATGTGGCACCAAACAGGCCTGCATCATGTTTACGCAATGACAGAGGCCTGGGCCTGACTCCAAAGAGGTGGGGGCCTCTGCAACAGCTCAGACAGCCCTTCCACGTCCAAGGCTGTGCTTTGGAGGCCAAGAGGGCTGAAAAGCCTTTGGCGGTCACTGCCTCCAAGTCTCTCATTTCACCAGGAGGCCTAGAGACAGGGAGTGAGTTGGCCAAGGTCGCGCAGAGAACTGAGTTCTGGTTTGGGAAACGTGGGAGGGAGGGCTAGGCTGAGGTTCCTGGAGGATGGGGTCGGGGGTGTGGGGGATGGGAGGGACTTGTTCCAGCTCGGTGTGGCTGCTCTCAGCTCCTGCCTGCTCCTCCCCTCCTGTCTTTCACTCTGCGTTGGCAGGTGGATTCTTTACCACTGAGCCACCTGGGAAGCCCACCCTCTACATCCAATTCAGCTCAGTCCCCGAGCCTGCCACCTCAGCTCTCTCCCTGTTAACACTTTTCCACGAAATGTGTGGCCGCCATCCTTTAGAACTCTGGAAATTTGAGCACTTGTTTCCGCTCCAGTGTCTTTGAGGTCACCAATGAGGTGTGATTCCTACCTTATTTATTCTGTATTTGGAGGTCTTTGTTCTGTATCTGACACCGTGATCCCCACCCCACCCCACCTTATCATATACCCACTCCCCTTTTGTCTTTTTTAAGTCTTTATTGAATTTGTTTTAATATTGCTTCTCTTTTTTTGTTGTTGTTGTTTTGGATTTTTGGCCACGAGACATGTCGGATCTCAGCTCCCTGACCAGGGATGGAACCCACATCCCCTGCACTGGAAGGCGAGGTCTTAACCCCTGGACCACTGGCCAAGTCCCCCGCTCCCCCTTCTTGAATCAACAGTCTGACCCCTCCTCAATCCCCAGCAATACATCCTCTCTGTCTAATGCCCCGAACTGGTTTCCCCCCCGCTTTCTGTTTTTAGTCTCGGCACTTTTTGCCTAGGAAATGAGTGAGGAATAAGAAAACCTTCCTTTATTCCTAGGGATACAGCTGTATCCATGCTGTTGAAGACTTGAAAGTGACACTCTCAGATTACCCATCCTCTGCTCTGAATCGCCATAGATCATTATTACCTATCAGGATGCCCTTCCTGGATATCTACCAAGTTCTAATTAGAATCAGCATCTCCTACATCAAGTTGATCATTTTTTTATATTTTTAAAAATATTTATTTCTTTGGCTGTGCCAGTTCTTAGTTGAAGCTCAAGAGATCTTTGATCTTTAGTTGCAGCGTGTGAGATTTAGTTCCCTGACCAGGGATTGAACCGTAGGCATTGGAAGCTCAGAATCTTAGCCACTGGACCACAAGGAAGTTCCAGGCTCATCATCTTCTTCACCAATGTCCTTCATTCTTGGTTAAAAACTCCATTCAGTTGCCAGCATCAGAAATCTGGATTTCATTTTTGATGTGGGCTAACTAATCCCTCTCCCTACCCCAAGATGTTGACATCCTAATTCCTTTGCAGATGTGATGAAATTGAGGATTTTGAGATTGGAAGATTATCCTGGATTATCTGGGAGAGCCTGATATAATCACAACAGACTTGACAGGAGGGAAACAGGAGGCTCAGAATGAGTAGTAGGTGATGTGACAGTGGAAACAAGAGGTTGGAGTGATGTAGCCACGGGCCAAAGATTGCTGACAGTCCCTGGAAGAGGTGAGGAAGCAGAAACTGGAAGAGGCCAGAAATGATTTTTCCTCTGGAGCCAGCCTCCGGAAAGAATAGTCCTGCTGATACCTTGAGTTTAGCCCTGTGAGATTCATTTTGGATTTATGGCCTTCAGAACTGTAAGAGAATAAATGTATGTGTTTTCTCAGTAAGTTTGTGGCAATCTGTTAGAACAGTCGTGGAAAACTGATAGCAGTTTCATATTCTCCATCACTGGTTATACTCATTTGGTCTCAAATCCTAACGAATTTCTCTCTAATATTCTGTCCTGAAGCCCATGCCATCCTCATTTCTCCCAAGAGCTTTAACTAATCACCCTCTGTTTCTAAACCATCCCTTCTGTTGCTTCCAGAGTTAGACTCTGACTTGTGTTTCGTAGAAAAGATTGTGCCCTCTTCCACAACCTTGACTTCCAGGCTAGGGAAGTCAAGAGTGTTTAGACTTTAGAAGATCAACGTGTTTAGGCTTTGGGGAGCCGTGGGATGTGTGCTGTGATCAGTTCCTAACCTCTCTTTCTTGCCCGTATCCCTACCTCATACCCTGCCATTGAGTCACATGGGATCAGCCACAGGCACCCTGCTGTAACGACCTTATCCAAAAGTACCCCTCTATGACTTCCACTAAATCTTAAAGAATCTGGGGCCTTCTTTGAACCTCAACTTTCTCATCTCTCCCATTAAGGTTCTTGTCGAGATGAGCTCCACAGCTGTATGGAACCCTTTACCCTGAATAACTGAACCAAGTCAACTTCGTTGACCACCCAAGCGTTCAAAAGTTCTCTCAGCGGCCACTCACCCACCCTGTCTCGGGAATAGATGGTGTGTAACGGGCTGTACTTCGCACTGACGCCCTCTCAGAGTCAGTGGGCTGTGCGTACATGTGTGGCACATGTGGGTTTGTACGTGTGTGTTTTGAGGGGGAACAACAGAATTCTAAACAGTTTATTAAAGAGCCACTAAAGGCGCCTTGGCTATGAAATTTCTCCAGGAAAAAAAAAATTCTCTATTTTGACGATTTTAAGTGTTAATGATTCAAAACCATATGGATCACATTTCCCTCCCATCCGTATGGTTTTTAAAAAGTATCAGTGAGACTGCTTAGGGCAAAATGCATTTATGATTCTATCGATCCATCAGCTTTGTGAAGGCCATTCAACAGATCTGAGAGCCTGGCAGGCCAGAATGCGGGTCCTTCCCTGGGCGCTTGCTTCGTAGTCTCCAAGGAAAATTGCTCTTGGCATCTAGGGAGAGTTTTCGGCCTGCAGCTTGGTGGGAAAGGAATGCTGTATCCCGGTGGGGTTTTTTTGCAAAACCTCCAGAACTAATTTTAAAATGACTTAGTCTTTGGCAGACTGAAGAGGTGTTAACTCAAACCCGGGTGTATTTCAAGGGAAATGTAATTAGAAAAATGCTCTCCTAGTTAGCTGGGAGACTGTGCCGAGCAATAAAGATTCTTGTTGGGTAGCTGTTTGGTGAGATAAAAACGTGCTACATCAGGGTCAAGGTGTAGGACCATGTGTGGGCTCCCCACCTCCCTCCCCTGCCCAGGTACAGGGGCCATGAAACCCATCCATGCTGCAAGGACACAGCAGAAATCCTGCTTCCACTGTGCAAGGACAAATTCTGGGAGTTTGTCTTCCTTTCACTTTGTCCCTTCGGCATATTGGACACACACTCATGACCACTGTCTGCAGCACTGCTTGCTGTCTCCCCATTGGGTTTGACTCTTGCCCCAGCTTTGCGATCCTGTAGGGAAGTGACTTGTCAGTATCCTATATCCATCATCGTCAGGGACTAGCACGTGGCTTGATGTGTAGTCGAGTGGGATGAACGTGGAGGGAACAGGGTAAAATTTGAGAAGCTCTAGCAGTGTTTCCGGAGAAGCTGATGGCACCCCACTCCAGTACTCTTGCCTGGAAAATCCCATGGACGGAGGAGCCTGGTGGGCTGCAGTCCATGGGATCGCGAAGAGTCGGACATGACAGAGTGACTTCCCTTTCACTTTTTACTTTCATGCATTGGAGAAGGAAATGGCAACCCACTCCAGTGTTCTTGCCTGGAGAATCCCAGGGACGGGGGAGCCTGGTGGGCTGCTGTCTGTGGGGTCGCACAGAGTCAGACACGATTGAAGTGACTTAGCAACAGCAGCAGTGTTTCCCTCATCCGTTCATTTGATCCAACCACTCATCAACCCCCGCATCCATTTTCCTTTTCAACCACCCACTGGCCACCCATCTATGCATCCTTCCATCCACATAGCCATCCATCCTCCACCATCATCTGTTCATTATTCCATCCACTTATCTACCTACCCATCAGGCACTCATTCAATAGATTAGATGCTTTTTCTTTAATCACACTGTATTTAATGTAAAATGATCTTGGAAATTTTTCAAACCCTTTGACTCTACTAGCATATTAAACAACAAGGAATACCCGCCTCAATATATCTTAATATTATGCCATATGTACTTAAATTTTTTCTTATTAATCAAAATACTATAGAAACGGTTAAAGGTGTATATGTGAACCTCCACAATTCTGTCTTCTTATCTCCCCAAAGATGGTGTTTCTCATTCTCATGCATGTTTTAATTTTTTTCTTACCATGTATTTGTGTGTTCGTAAACAATGCAAAGGTTGATTTTTCAGGTTTTCACTGATACTTTTTTTAGGTCTTCCCTGTAGCTCAAAGGGTTAAGAGTTCTCCTGCAATACAGGAGACCAAGGTTCAATTCCTGGGTCAGGAAGATCCTCTGGAGAGGGGAATGGCAACCCACTCCAGTATTCTTGCCTGGAAAATCCCATGGACAGAGGAGACTGGTGGGGTCCGTGGGGTCGCAAAGAGTCGGACATGACTGAGCAACTGTTACTACTACTAAACAATGCAAAAGTTGGTTTTTCAGGTTTTAAAGCCCTATGGAAATGATGTCCCACTGTTGGTGTCATTTTGTAACTTGATTAATTTTTGCTTATGGTCCTTATGGTCCTGTTGCACTTTTTATGTGTACATCTATTAAAGCAATTATTAGCTTGCTGTATGCTCATCTTGGTCTCCCATTTAGATTGCAAGCACAGTCCAGAGGGCAGAGAGCTCATCTTCACATCACCATTTCCCCAGAGCCTGGCAGAATCCAGCTGACTGACTGTGTTGATAATGGGCAAAGCTCTATTGAGTGCCAACCCTGTACCAAGTGCCAGGCTGTGGGGTGGGTACCCAGATGTGGCTCAGCCTCAAACTCAGCTCCAGGGTTCAAAGACAGTCCAGATCTAGAACCAGGCTAGAGGTGGGAAGGAGTCTACAGAAATGTGAAGGAAGACTGAAAAGTTTGATGATGGGGGAGAGGGTCAGGAAAGGCTTGACTTATTAACAAGTGATAGGAGTCAAATGTTGAATGATAAGGAGAAGTTTCACAGGCAGGTGAAGAGGGAGCAGGACTTTCATAGTAGAAGAAACTGTACAGCTGAGACTTGGCATCCAACGCCAATGATTCCTGTTTCCTCACCTAGGAGATGCCTTCATTTAAATTGTTTCTTCACTTAAGGCCTTAGGTCCCTTTGTCTGGTAAACCTTTGCATGCAGCATGGAGTTTTTGAGGCTTTATCTCCTATACCCATTCATCTCTTCATTCATTCAGTCAGCAAATATTTACTGAACACCTACTGCATCAGGCCTATGCTAGGGAGCCAGAAGGGTGTTTCTTGCCCTCAGTCTTGTGGGGAACAACAGAGACAGCAAAGCAAACAGATAGGAAGAATGTCAGATGGCAAGAGTCCAGTGGGTTACTGAGTCCCAGATTGGGACTGTACTTGGGCGGTGGGGACTCCTCTCTGAGATTTGAATGATAAGAAGGAGCAGCTATTGCAAGACCATGGGGAGAACATGCAGGAAGGAGAGAACTGGCTTGCTCCAGGCAAGGAGAATGTCCTGTGTGTCTGGGACAAGACTGAAGAGAGAAGCAAGAGATAAGAGCAGTCGTAAGATTGCCTGTGGGGTAAGTAAGAGGTATGTGCTTTATTTCAACCAGACGAGGAGACTTAAGAGGGTTTTTAAACAGAGAAATGATGGGATCAGTTATTTTTAAATGAATTAAAGTAGGGGCCTGAGGGCTGGAGCTGGAAAAGAAGCCAGGAGGCTCTTGTACAGTCCCAGTCGAAGTGGCTGCCGCTGACTCTGGTGGTTGGCAGTGGCAATGGAGAGGCAGCTTTGGGGTGTGTTTTCAAGGCAAAGTTCATAGGCTTTGCTGCAAGGGTGGATGTAGGAGAAGAATGAAAGGGCAAGTTTGTGACCTCGAACCTCTGGTGAATGGTGGGAGTCATGGTCACTGAGAGGAGCAGATTTGGAGGTTGGAGCAGGAATAGAGAGTTTTGCTTTGGCTCCATTGATCTGGAGACGCCTCTGAGACAGCCAAGTGGAGCTGCCCATCAGGCGACTCAAGTTGGGGTCCTAGGGAGAGGCCACACCTGGAGATGCTGCTCTGGCTATCTGGAAATGACATCTGGTAACTGGGAGGTGCCTTGTCCTGTCCACCCTCCAGGAGGTGCAGCTCACAGCCTCCCCCCACATGCACTGTGTCCCTTCTGAGGACTAGGCAGGACAGGGATTAATGCGCCCATTTTATAGCTGGGGAAACAGAGGCCCAACAAGGGCAGTGAGTCGTCTGACCACTCAGGCAGAGTCTAGTCCCCGCTCCCTGCCCCAGGCCTGGGTTATCCCCAGACCTCCTCTACATCGCTGGGTGAGTGAAGGCAGCTTCAGCCTTCCCTGAAGGTCTGATCTTCAGACCTTGATCTTCCTCTGTAAACTCCCTTTGTGGTTTTTATGGTGCATCCAAGCTCAAAGATGCCAGAACCAGGGCTCGTATCCAGCCTTTCCCTGCATGTGCCTGTGTATGTTCTGGTGACCTGTGCCGGCCAGGGGCTGACAGTCACTCAGTGAGAAGCACTATGATGGGCTGCTACACTCCACATTGTAAGGGAAGGGCAATCAGATATCAGGTCGTGATGGGCGGGAAAGGACTTAAAAAAATCATAACTTGCATCCCTAAGCGCTTACATTGCTACAGACATGAGGCATGGTTCTAAATACATGCGAGGTACTACACACTTGAAAAGTAAGTACAAGAATCATAGCCATTTTACAGAGTGGAAGCCAGGCATGCCTTGATGGTCAGGGTCTCACAATAAGGAGCAGAACCGGGACTAGACCCAGGCGGCTCCGCTCTCAGCCATATCACTCCAAGTGGTGTTAAATCAGTATGTTGCCGCCACCTATTACATTAGAGGTGGGGAAACTGAGACCCCGTGTGTGAACCATTTCCATCGGATCATATGGAAGTTGCAGGTCCCCGTGACCCACACCTTGTGTTGGTAGGAGGTTCCAGGGACAAGGTTCCCTAGGATACGGGTCTTTGCCTGCCTGTTTGTGATAAGCCCTTGACAACGTAAATAGCCATGGCTTGGGGAAACAGGAAGGGCAGACAGAGGGCCCTAGCACACAGGCCATGGCCAGATGAGCTAATGGCTGGAAGGAGAGGCTCACGTGCCTGGGTTGTGCTTCCCACCCACGGGAGCTGGTGACCAGGAAGGGGATTGTGCTGGGACTCTTCCAGGGATAGAGAGGCCTGGCCTCCATCTCCTCCACCAACTAAGCAACTGTGTGACCCGGGGCTAGGCCTGGTCCTCCACTGGGCTACACCAGCTTTGTCTCTAAAATCAGGGCTGGGTTAGAGTCAGAGCTGCCATTCTACAAGTAAATATAGTTAGCCCTCCATATCCGTGGGTTCCACACCCACAGATTCTATATCCACAGATTGACAGTATTTGGGGAAAAAATTTTCAGAAAGTTCCCAAAACACTGAACTTGACTTACTGTACTCCAGCAACAATTTATGTAGCATTTACATTTGTTTATAATTATTTACAGGGCACTTGCATTGGCTTCCCCCGTGGCTCAAGGGTAAAGAATCTTCCTGCAATGCAGGAGATGAGGGAGACGAGGGTTCAATCCCTGGGTCGGAAAGATCCCCTGGAGGAGGGCATGGCAACCCACTCCAGTATTCTTGCTGGGAAATTCCATGGACAGAGGAGCCTGGCAGGCTACTGTCCATGGGCTCGTAAAGAGACATGACTGAGCAACTGAACATACAACATACATTGTATTAGGTCTTATACATAATCTAGAGATGATTTATAGTGTATGAGATGAGGTATGTAGGTTAAATGCAAATATTCGCCATTTTATATAAGGCACTTGAGCATTCATGGAGTTTGGTATCTGTGGGGGATCCTGGAGCCCTTCTATTGTGAATGATGGGCTCCAATGAAGTTAGTGCCCACTGTGTGCCCATTGAGGGGTGTCTGTGATTGGGAACCACCCCCTGCCCCATCTTTTATTGTGGTACCAGCAGGTGGACCCTGAACATCTGATAGTGTCCCCTCCTGGGGGTGAGGGGAGGGCATGGTATTAGGGGACACCTCCTTTGAGAGGCCAGCAGAGGAACCCTGGAGGAAATGATTTCTAAATTGAACCCTGAAATGTGAGTAGGAGCTCACTGAGCAGAGGGAACCAGCCTCAGACACTGCTCGATAGAACACATTTAAGATGAAAAGGAGATTGATTTATTTTTTTGTATTGAGGTAAAATTCACATAAGATAAAATCAGCCAATTTATGAGCATTTCGTGCATCCAATCCCTTCTGCCCAGTTCCACCAGCTGTTTTTCACCCTGACCTTGGTGGTTTCCTGTTCTAAACACTATGATTCTATGATTCAAACAGCAGAGCAGTTTCAAGACAAAACACACGTTGGTCACACAGGATGACATCATATTTACAAAAACCATTTTGTGATAGATACGACATCCCCATTTTACACGTGGGGACACTGAGGGAAACTGCAGAGCTCTGTGGTCCAAGGCCACACAGCTGGGCCAGGGCCAGGATTCTCACGCAGACATCTGAGCTCATGTCTCCGGCCCGGGTGTTGGTCTTCAGACCAGCTGGGCACCTGGTTAGGAATTCAGATTTAGGGGCAGGGGCCCAGGCATTTGTATTTCTCATTCCTCTGTCCCCTCAGAATGTGGAAGGACCTGATCCCAGCACCTCAGGGAAGAGGTAGCCAGGATCTGCGGTGGCTCAGGCCCGGGCAAAGGGATCTGAGGTCATGGAAGCCTCAAGGTGGTCCCTTTTCAGCCGTGGCAGCTGGTGGGCTGGCAACTCGACAGTGGTGGGCGTCTGGGGGTAGTGGGGAGGGCAGGTGGAGCAGGGAATGGGGCCCAGGCAGCTCTGGGACAAAGCCCTCTTTGCCAGCATCCCCGGTCGTTGGCCCCGCTGACAAATGGGCCACGGCTTCTCTCATTAATTTGCAGAGTGGCGTGTAATAATAAAACGCTCCTTAAAGCTGGGATGTGGCATGAGCGACTGCTTTCTCAGGTCCTAATAAGGATCATTAACTGCATATGAAAAGGTTTTATAAACATTTGTTAAACTCCCTGAGCTTACTGTGCCCATGGCTCGGGGCGCCCCGAGACGGCTCAGTCAGTCAGAACCAGCTGGAGAGGGAATGATCCGGGGCCCAGGCCCCTGCTGGCACCTTGGGAGCCTCCCCCCTCCCCGTCCCCCGCCCCCCGCCCCAACTCCCATGCTTCTCCCGCTTGGCTGTGAAATGACTCGGGGCTTCCCGAGCTCTTGCTTCTGAGCAGGCCAATCCAAGGTGTTGAATGAATGGGTGGGTAAGTGGGTGGAAAGCCAACCCCACCATTTCCTAAATCTAGACTTTGGGCAACCCCTTTTACCTCTCGGAGCCTCACACTCCTCACCTGTCGAGAGGTTATTGCTCCCTGGGTTTCTGGGAAAAGATTGGCTGCGGTGGAACACACATAATGGCTTCTGATTACCCTCCTCCTCTCTCTCCCTCCCGTCCTCCTCCTTTCCTCTCTGTAGTCAGAACTCTCATCCCTGGAAGCTCAGGACTGGGGCTGTAGGGATTCCAAGAAAAGGGAGGGTGGACGGACCCTCTTCTGAGTGGGGAAGAAGGGCCTGGGAGTCAGTCTGCTGCTACCTGTCAGATCATCCATTTTGTTTCCCATCATGCTCTGTGCTTGGAGACAGGAAATGGCAGCCCACTCCAGTACTCTTGCCTGGAGAATCCTAAGGACGGAGGACCCTGGCGGACTACAGTCCATGGGGTCGCACAGAGTCAGACATGACTGAAGCAACTTAGCACGTGCTCTGTGCTATACTCACTTCCCACAACTTCCAAATGTTCAGAAAAATTATGTCATGCATAATCATCTGCTGTTAATGGCCTTTGGGGCCATGGAAGAGGTTGGGCCTGACTGGACTGAGCAGGGCGGGAGGACAGCAGGATTTGGCCAGCCTCGACCAGGCCTGGGTGGCTGGACCTCCTCCCTGCAGCGGGTGGGAGGCACAACAGCAGGAGGAGCCTCAAGGGGCTTGCTGCTGGGACTCCAGGGAGGAGAAGGCAGGAGGCCATGGGGCTGGCTGGGCCCCACCTCGTTCTTACCTGCAAGATGGCCCAGCAGTCCTTGGAAGGACTCTTCTTTGGCTGAGCAAAACTGTACCTCTCCCTGTATTCCACACGTGGTTTCAATGGAAGCTTGGGGCACACCCCCGAGCTGGCTGGTGCCCAAGATCCATCTCCCCCTAGCAGTCCCCTCCCTTCCCCTGCTCCCACCCGTTTCTCACCCCTCAGCTCTCCGTTCCCGAGGAAACTTGATTATAAAACCACAAACAACACTGGCCAGCTTATTTAAGCTCATTGCACGTGTGGCCCACTCCCCCAGGCCGAGCAAGAGTTTCCAACAGGACGGCCAGGGAGGAAGGGTGTGGTGGGGGCCAGGGTGGGGGGAACAGTGCAGAGACAGGTCCATGAACTGGGAATGTTTGCCGAGGAAAACCTTTATCAGGAGTGACCCTGGTGAAGCTGGAGTTGGGGCCTGTGTGCGTGTGTGTGCCTGTGTGTATATGCGTATACGCACCACCCACACTTGACTTGTGGACATAGGAGTTGGGAGTTGGTAAACAAATCTAGATTCACTGGCCATATTCCCAAGACAATTGTAAACCAGAAACTGTGCCAGACACATTTACATCCATTTGACCACAGATCTTTATCCCAGTCACTCTAAGAGGAGCACACTCTTTTTATTCCCACTTTGTACACAAGGAGATTGAGGCTTCGGAGGTTAGTGTCTTGCCCGACATCACACACACCTCAACTGGAAATCCTCCCTCTGTGCTCCCACCTGATCTGCCTCCACGCTGGCTCTTGTCACACTGCGTTCGAGGGGCCCAGCTGTGTGCCCAAGTCTGCTCTTGCTCCTCACACTCAGGGGCGTGTCTTCTTTGTCTTTGCTGCACTTGTATGTGGCTCAGGCCCTGAAATGTGGGAAGGAGTCAAAGCAATGTGATGGATCCGTAAGCAGTTGTGCTCAGTCACCCCGGAGCAGAGGAGGGTGCTCTGCCGGGAGGGGGACTTGGAACAATGGTGCAGCTGCGGCAAAACCTGCTCCCAGCATTCTCCGTGGTCCTAGACTGGGCTGCGCATCAGAACAAGCTGCACAGTTCCACTTGCTCGCCTGCCCTGGGGTCCTGGGATGCCTTTGTACATGAACCTTTCCAGGGGATTATGACACCAGGCTGGCTGGGGGACTGCTGTGCATGCCTTGCTCTGTTTTCCCCAGGAGTGCTGAGTATAGGGTGAGAGAAGGTCCTCTATGACTCGGTCTCACAAAAGAGGGAGAAAAATCGACCAGCACCACTATCTGCTGGGAAACTCACAGATGACTCATAGACAAATGGGGGAACCTAGGCTCAGAGAGGGAACGAGCTCACACAGTGGGTGGGGGCAGAGCTGGGGCTAAGCCTCGATTTCTGGTCACCTGGAATCTCAGCCCAGTCTTGCAGTTTGAACCAAAGCCTGAAGAGTAAGTGTGTGCATGGCATGGAGGAAGGGAAGCGATGGGGCGATGTGGGTGTGAGACTACATAATGCTGTCAGCTTTTGCCATGAAACCCACGAGCTGCCTCACTTAGTTAAATTTATTTCATGTTTTCCTCTTTCAGTCAGCCAAGCACGTTCAACCTCAGGCATCTCTCGTGAAGCCAGAAAGAAGGGCAGGAGAGAGTTATAAGATTTCCCTTTCAAAAGGAAAAGAAAAAAAAATTCCTCCTATCTCTTTAGCTCTCTCTCCTTCCCTTAAGGGAAAAATATGGATCGGAGATGTTTTTAGTTGCAGCACTTCCTTGCAGCCCCTATGAATGTTTGTCTAGCTCCTCGCGGGTGCTGCGAATTTACAGCTCCGCATCTCTGAAAGTAGCTTCAGGGAGAAAGATGGTGGAATTTTATTCCTGCTAATTTAAAACAATAATAATTGTTCACGCGTTAGGAAGCATTTCTATTAAATCAATCCAATCTTTCGGAACAACTGAAACAGAATGAAGCCAAATTTCCCGACTGGGCTCCCATTGGCTTTGTGACATTCATTGATTGAGCCTGCCTTTTGTTTCAGCAAACAGTGGTTGAGAGCTGAAACAGGCCAGCGTTCTGCTAGGCACCTTGGGTGAGGAAAGGGAAGACAGTAAAGAATGAAGTGGTGATCCCAGACACGCGTGTGATTTTTCCTGTGGGGCCTAAGAGGACATGGGTGTCAGTCACTACAACATGGCTATCGTTTTGCAGACCATGGCTCCCCTGGGTGCCTGGACACCTAGTAGCGGCTTCTACTAGTATCAGGATCCAGGAAGAAGATGAGTTCTCGGGGGAGAGAGGTTGTGGGTTCACCTGGCCAAGTCTGTGTTTGGCGAGCAGTGAATGTGGGGTGAATGCGATGGAATAGACCCCAGGATGGGGGCTGGCGCTGGCTTAAGTTGAACCAACACCTGAGTCAGACAGAGGCTTGGCTCCTCAGAGAAGTCAGGGCAGGGAAACTGAGATCTAAATTCAGAATCAAGTTGAAAGGGGAGAGTAAGTGGGAAATGGGCATCCATTTCCGATTAGAGAACAAATCCCGTGAGTCTGGCAGAAATGAGGAGAGCAGCCAGAATTGCTGTGTCAAGGGGTGAAGCTGAGCTCAAGGCTGTGTCTGTGCTGAGAACTGGTCTTTATTATGATTCCTTGTACATGCTGTGGGGTAGATCAGATGCCTGCTTGTAACCAGAACACTCACAAGGCTGCATTTTTGGGCCTGTGAGTCATCCAGGAGGAGGCGTTAGGAGGGTGATTGAGCAGAACAATCTGCATCCTAGTGGGAAGGTCTGAGCTAGGACGGAGGAACTCTATGGCATCCTCAGAGATGCCACTGTATAATGGGTTTTGCCTGGAGAAGGCAATGGCACCCCACTCCAGTACTCTTGCCTAGAAAATTCCATGGATGGAGGAGCCTGGTAGGCTACAGTCCATGGGGTCGCAGGGAGTAGGACATGACTGATCGACTTCACTTTCTTTCTTTCTATAGTTCCTTTTGGAGAAGGAAGTGGCAACCCACTCCAGTGTGCTTGCCTGGAGAATCCCATGGACGGAGGGGCCTGGTGGGCTACAGTCTATGGGGTTGCAAAGAGTCAGACACGACTAAGCAACTAACACATACATGCACACAATGGGTGTTGCCAGGCTCTCTGAGGTGAATGTGGTGGAGCAGAAGGGAGTGGCTGGGGGACCTGGCACTGGACACCTCTGTGGCAGGAGGACCATATACCCTGATTTGCCAGGGAGGGACCTGATTTGCGTCTATGTTCTTTGTAAACATGAACTCAGTCCCCCCTCATAGTCCCAAAGACTGGGTTTGGATGAGCACTGATAACGTTTGATTATCACGACATCTAAAACAAACCCAGTACTTTTGGGCCTGCCCTCCGACTGTCAACAAGCCTTTGTCTTAAAGAATGTCTCTGCCTCTTCTTCCAGTGCCAACCTTCACTAGCTTGGTAATCTCTGGCTTGCTGAACCTCAGTTTTATAAAATGGTCATCACACAAATAAATCAGGTGTTTCTTTTGCACAGTTGTCTTGACACGAACATGGATGAAAACGATGTTTGTAAGCTCTCAAGGGCTTCATAGGAGACTATGCCATCTCTCTGTCTGTCTCCCCCTCCAGGAATCAGGCCACCCCATCCTTGAGGCAGGGAAAGCATACTGACTACTCTGGGACCAAGAGGATAATGACTTCTTTTTCTCTTCTCTGCCCCCTTTCTTCTTTGTCCTGACGATTCCTGAGGTTCTGCGAAGCCACAGAGTGAAGACTCCTGGGACTGAACTTAAGGTGCCTGGGTGGGGAGGACAGGTGACTGAGCTTCAGGGGAGGGAGTGGCAGTGATTACACCTGTGCCCTCGGACCTTCTGGAAGAAGGTCCAGAGCCATATCTGCCCAAAATAAATAAATAAATAAATAAACCACATAGGCTCCATGCACAGAGAGGAAGTTCTTTTGGAAGAAGGGAGGTGGAAGCCCTGATTGCTCTGGGTGTTCAGACCACAGGGGGAGGTTGCATTTATTCAGGATTATAATGAGACTCGAAGCCATATTAAACTCAGTGTTGAAGAAAGAGGAATATTTGTCCTGGAGAAGATTTAGAGGCCAAGGGTTTATTGATCTTCTAAGAAAAGAGCTGTTCTCATTTTTAGAGTTGATGTTCAATGAGACAGGTGCCCCAAGAAGGTAGTGAGTTCCCCATCCCTGGAGGAATGGGAGCAGAAATTGCCTAACTACTTGGAAGGGATGTGAAGAAGCAGCAAAGCAGGGGCCTCAAATTGGACAGTTGACTTTCAATCTCCCTTCTAGGCCTGGGACTCTCCCAACACTAGCCTCTGCTTTTGGCAGCCAGCTGCCTTCTGAATGAGTTGCAAGCCCCATTAGCTGTGGCCTCCTCACTGGGGTGGGGCTCCAAGGGAGCGGCCCCAGCCTCCCACTCCCACCATGCAGGGCCACTGTGTGCGCAGCCTCTGGGGTGCCTCTTGCAGCTACCACCTTCCTGGAGTCAAGAATTGGATACATTGGTTTAACAAGAAAAAGGCAAAAATTATACACACACACACACACACACACACACACACACACACACAGAGGGAGATTTAGTCTGAAATAAGAAATGCCGTCTTGCTTTGGCCTTTTATCATAAGCCCATGGAGATGAATATTCTGACCTAATAATCAAAACAGGCTGTAATTGCAAACAGACTCTCAAGGCTGCACGGCCAAGGAGAGAGCAGATGAGATACCCGCTGAGCACAGCAGGCCTGGCCCCGCCAGCCTTCCTCCCACCCGTGGCGGATCGATGCGGCCAGCCAGCCGCGCACCATTTTGCTGGCCTGACTTGATGGAGCCCTGCTCACATTCTGCCTTCCTCCGGGGACCCAGGGCTCCCATTGCAGGAGAACCTGCTCAGAGGAAGCCAGCTCCTGCTCCTATCCTGAGAAAAACATGACTAACTCCCCTGCAGCATCCTGAAAAGCAGAAGGAGGAGGGACGGAGGCTGTGCTCCCAGCCCTCCTGACCTCCACCTCCTCCTGGCTCTGGAAGATGTTCTCCCGGGTGTGCCACCAAAGCTGGAAGGCCTTTGTGTCCCCTCCCTGCTCCCACCTCCTTTCTGTGTTTTGTTTCAGACACACCCTCAGCTCAAATTTGCTTTGAAGGTCAGTAATTTCCACTCCTTTTCAAAACAGCTGCCCAGGTCTTTTGGGACCCAAATGTTGATTCTCTGTACTGAGGAATGAGTCTCCCTCAACAAGTACATTCCAGAAATATCCATCCAGCATCTTCAGTGGGCAAGACATCCAGAGGGACCAGCATGAGCCAGGCATGGGCCCCGTCCCCAGGACACTCCCAGTAGCAAGGATTCAACCGCCAATAGGGGACCAGGAGCCCATCTGTGCCCCTCTTAGGAGCTATGGGAATTCTGAGGGTTGGGTTTTGAGGTAGTAAAGGGTTTTGAGCCAAGTGTTCAGTAAGAGGAGGATTGATATAATGAGTTGACTAGGAAGGGGTCTACCAGGTTGGGGCTTCCCAGGTGGTGTTCTGATAAAGAACCCGCCTACCGGTGCAGGTGACATAAGAAACTTGGGTTTAATTCCTGGGTTGGGAAGATCCCCTGGAGGAGGGCATGACAACCCACTCCAGTATTCTTGTCTGGAGAATCCCACGGACAGAGGAGCCTGGCAGGCTATGGTTCACAGGGTTGCAAAGAGTCAGACACAACTGAAGTAATTAACACACACACATACTCTCACACACACGCACACACACACACACACACACCAAGTGGATGAGACTACCTAAGCAAGGAAGTGATAGTGATGGTGAAGTCGCTCAGTCGTGTCCAACTCTTTGCGACCCCATGGACAGTAGCCAACCCAGCTCCTCCGTCCATGGTTGCCATTTCCTTCTCCAGGGGATCTTCCCGACCCAGGGATCGAACCCAGGTCTCCCGCGTTGTAGGCAGACACTTCACCATCTGAGCCACCAGGGAAGGCCAAGCAAGGAAGAGGCTGGGCAAATCAGTGGTGAGGTTCAAGATGGTCTGGTGGTCTATTGTGACTGGTGTCTGGGGTCTGGGGTTTTATGATGGTGGAGCCTGTGTGGGGAGATGAAGTTGGAAAGGTATGTGGGTTGAGATCACATTGTAATGGGCTTTAGAGAACTTGCTGAGGAGCTTAACTTCAACCCCAAAGAATTAGGGTTCCCTGGAGGATGAGAAGCAGAACTGAGATTCAGAGGTGACCTTCTGATAGTGACGTAGGGGATGGATATTAGAAGGGAATGTGGAGACAGGGGCTAGAGGAAGGCGTCCAGGTGGAGGAGATGCAAGTCTGGCTCAGAGCAGCGTTGGTGGGAAGGAGGGACGGAGTCTGGGCACAGTTTCTTCTTGAAAATGTCCTAGCAGGCCAAAGTCTTTGCTTGGATGCTGGGTGGCATTGTCAAAGGATCACCAGGTTGGTGGCATCAGGGGCTGAAGAGCAATGTCATGACTCCAAGTTTTGTATATTTTCATTTTGGAATAACTTTAGATTCACAGAAAGTTGCAAAGATAGTACAGAGTGGTCTCGTCTCCTGGCTTCCCCTGGTGGTTACATCTTACAGAATTATAGTATGATATCAAATGAGACCACACTTGACCCTGGGACTTCGGACAAACCCCATCCTCGCCTGCACAGGCTTGACGGGATGCCAGCCAGGCTCCAACCCAGACTGTCTGCAACCAAGGCAAATCCTCACCTCGGCTGCCGCTCCCCCTGAATTGCTTGCTTGCTCTTTGAGTACAGTGTTTTTTTTTTTTTTTCTGGAGACAATGTGAAGACCTAAGAGGACTGCCTCCTGATCCTTCTCCAAATACGCAATGGAGTCCTTGTCTGTAGACAGTCCTGCTGGAATTCTAGACTTTCAGATGGGGAGGGTGCCGGCTGTCCTGCCTCAAGTGCACCCTCCACTCTGGATGGTCCCAAGGCCTCCAGCTGCTCTACTGCTCTGGTCTCTCCCCTGCTTTTCTGTCTGACCTTGGGTTGGCACTTCCCCTGTTCCAGAGGCTTCCATGACACCCTCGTGCTTGTTGATTTTAGTCAGACTCTTCAAGCCGACGTCTCCGCTCTCCTCAGGTTACACCCTCTGTATTCCCCACCCCTTCACTCCTCCCTGCTTGTGCTGTGGACCCCCTGCAGGTCTTGTGGGCACTGTGGTGACTCTCTGCTCAGCAGGAGTCTTTCCCAGGGTCTGAGGTCCAGGGTGGGCTCGATTCCTCCATCATCTCTGCCTGGACCCACCTGGATCCATCCTTTCCTGACAGCTGTGCACTCTGCCTGGCGGGACGTTTCCAAGCTCCTTGGATGGGGGAGAGAAATGAGATTCCCCAGTACTAGAATCCAACCAGGCAGAGCCTTAGGTTGTGGCTACGTTTTACTGATTTCTGTCTCTCTAAAAATGCTATTTTCCTACTGAGGGAAGTATTTCATAACTAAGGCAGCCACCTCAGCCAGAAGCTTGCTAGTGGGGGTCCCAGGAGGGCAGTGTGACCTGGGGCCCAGAGTGGGGTGGAGGGAGGTCATGCTCTTAGACTTCACTTGCAGAGCTGAAGGCTCTACTGAGGGCATTCGACCCTTCTTTACCAAGTGCCTCCCTGGGTGCCAGGCTTGGATGTCCCTGAGGGTCTTTGAAGCACCCTGAGAGGCCTGAGAGAAAAAAGCACTTGCTTTGTTTCTTCAGGGGGCTCTATTTCCTCTGTCTCACTGTTTTCAGAAACAAGCCCTGGGAGGTTTCTATTTTAAAGGGAAACTGAGGGAGGCCCCAGAGAAAAGTGCTGTTGCTTGGACACGTGGGGAGGTGTTGCACAGCTGTGCTTGGTTCACTTGTTCCCCTGCTCGTGGACTCACTCAGCGGTTTGGCAGGTCTGCACTGAGTGCTCGCCGAATGCCAGGAGCCTTCAGAGCTCCGGGTGAGCAATGCGGGCCGAGCCGAGGCTGGGCTCTCCGGGACCTCCATGTCCCCTGTCCATTGGCTGGCTCCTTAGGATGCGGTGGACTGGCCTCCAGGCTGCCCCGCCTGCAGCTCTGCTGGAGTCCCTCCTGTCTCCCCAGGGTGAGACCCAGCCTGCCTCCTTCAGCGACCCCCAGGAACCCTGGCTTTCCCTGTCTCCACCTCCTTGGCCAGCTCCTGACTTGGCTCAGCTTCGGGGCAAGGCTCCATCCTCCCCTGGGCTTTGGCAGCACCAGCAGCCAGACCAGTTGCCCAGGTTGGGGTGACATTTCTCATGGCACCACATGGGATCAGCTGCAGCTGCATTCACTAGCTCCCGGCAGGAGGGCCTCCCAGCTTTCCATGTCCTGGGTGAATTGCTCATCTGTCCCTAGAGCCCTCTTCATGCTACCTGCCCTTAGGAACGCCCGCCACGTGCTGGAAGCTACGCTGGGGCTTGTACTCCACTGCCCTGGTAACATTTTCTGGTTTCCAAATGACCTCAGTGTGCCTCTGTGTCGCTCTCACTATTGATTTCTGTATCATTGACACCTGGGCCCAAGGACCCACAGCAAATATTTGTGAATGAGTAAGTGAGGGCATTTGGGAAAGGCTCCCTGAAGGATGAAAGTTTGAGGAGATGGTATGTCAGAGGTTTCGGGGTGTCAGAGGAAGAACTTGGGTCTCGGGGGCCTGGGAGGAGGATCCATGTGGTTATAGGCGAGAAGAACTCACTGAGGAGCAGAGCTGCTGGTAAGACTGACGGTAAAGGAGGGCAAGTTGAAGAATCCGAGCAGCCTTGACAGACACTGACGGTTCGGACTTGAACCTGATAGAAGTCAGTAGTGATTTTTTTTTGGCCACACCATGCAGCATGTGGGATCTTAGTTCCCTGCCCAGGAACTGAATCCCTGCTGCTTGCAATGGAAGCAGTCTTAACCACTGGACTGCCAGGAAAGTCCCCAGGGATGGTTTTTGAGAAAGGGAATGATGGTAGTTTATTTATTTTTAAGTCACTTACTATGAGTGTGGATAGAACGTGTACTCAAAGGGGGAATAATTGAGAAACAGAATATTTAGAATATTTGGAAGACTCTTGTGACAGCTTCTTTAAAATATATGTATTTAATGTAGCTCCAAATAGTGAAAAGGGACAAGCTAAACTAAAAAGACAACATGATGGTGAGAACAATAGGTTTTCCAATTATTCTGTCTACCTAGAATCGAAGAGGCTATCTTCTCGGAAGGGCTCACCTATAATTCGAGTGGTAATACTCGTGAGTCTTTAACTCGACTTTTCTCTTTGCTGTATAAAAATAATCTGATTTTCTCATGGTCTGTCCCTGCAGCCATCAGAATATAATTATTGAGAGAAATGGTTAGTCTCAGCCTTGTTCATCAGGTGGTACATCAGCCTTCCTAGGTAAATGAGGCACTAGATTTTTGTTAAGGAAAGCTGGATACAATTTTTGTCACACAATTATGTGGACACATTTAGCATACCTGCCAGGATGAAAAACACCTTAGGGGCTCAAAAGCTTGCTAGGTGTATTTATGCGTGTTAGAGGTGTCATGCTTTTCCCAGGACCCTTATCTGTTTCGAAAGTAGCAGCAGCTAGAAATGAAGTCTCTATGGTCTGTGTTTATTGTTGGCGTCTGATGTGAGGCGTTAATGATCAAGTTAAAGGACACTGGAAACATGCACACACGCACCCTGAGCATGTCTGTGTAAGCATGCAGACATGCGCACATTCATGCATGCAAACTCCACACATACGTGCACACATATGCACACGCACATACAACAGCCTGGAACTAAACATCAGGCTGATGATTTACCTCCAGGATGTTATTGCTGGAAAGGGTTTTGAAATCATCTAGGCTAACCCCTCATCTTATATAGAAGGAGCTCACTGCAGCCTAGAGAGGGCAACTCAGCAAAGGGAATCCCATTAGGGGAATTGATGGCTGAATCCAATCCCAATAAGCCCACAACCACGACAGTTATCTATAGCAAAATGTTCCTGCCAGGCTGTGCTTATCCTCAAAAGGGCTGTGTTGCCTTCTTCAGAGTCCCAATCTCCATCAAGGATACCTGCTTTAGACAATGCTGGCTGCACCACAATTCATGTTTAATAAAAGGAGCTGGACATGTCCTCAGAATTGGTCTCTATACAGGCTAAATTCCATTGTATCCATTTGGTTCCTCCAGGTTGGAAAAACATGTGGATTAAAACTGCCCCAGAGAATGGTGTCCTCATACCCTGAGCTGCTTCTAGTTTAACACCCTTGCCAGGTGGATGACTGATTTCTTGGAATTTGGTCTTTGGAGTCTGCTTCCATTTTACTCCATCCCTTCCTCTTTCTCCATTTCCCTTCTCAGTTAGTTGTGGGGAGGAATTATTGTTCTGTTCAGTGTTTAACCAATAAGACTTCATCCCATACCTGCCATGTACAAGCTTGCCTGGGTGGACGGTGGCAGGGATGCAGAGGAGGCCATTGTGGGCTCAGCACGGGGTGGGTCCTTATCAACAAATATCATAATTTCCTGGGAATCAGGGAATGCCTCTTATCATTTGTTCATCCATTTTTTAAATTTATTTTTATTTTATTTTTTAACTTTACAATATTGTATTGGTTTTGCCATATATCAACATGAATCCGCCACAGATATACATGTGTTCCCCATCCTGAACCCTCCTCCCTCCCCGTACCATCCCTCTGGGTCATCCCAGTGCACCTAAACTTTTTATTTTGTATTCGGGTATAGCTGATTTATTTTCTTGGGCTCCAAAATCACTGTAGATGGTGACTGTAGCCATGAAATTAAAAGATGCTTGCTCCTTGGAAGAAAAGCTATGACAAATCTAGACAGCATATTAAAAAGCAGAGACATTACTTTGCTAACAAAAGTCCACATAGTCAAAGCTATGGTTTTTCCAGTAGTCATGTGTGGATGTGAGAGTTGGACCATAAAGAAAGTTGAACGCCGAAAATTTGATGCTTTTGAACTGTGGTGTTGGAGAAGACTTTTGAGAGTCCCTGGGGCTGCAAGGAGATCAAAACAGTGAATCCTCAAGGAAATCAGTCCTGAATATTCATTGGAAGGACTGATGCTGAAACTGAAACTCCAATATTTTGGCCACCTGATGCAAAGAACCAACTCACTGGAAAAGACCCTGATGCTGGGAAAGATTGAAGGCATGAGGAGAAGGGGATGACAGAGAATGAGATGGTTGGATGGCATCACCAACTTGATGGACATGAGTTTGAGCAAGCTCTGTGAGTTGGTAATGTGCAGGGAAGCCAGGCGTGCTGCAGTCCAGAGGGTCCCAAAGAGTAGGGCACAACTCAGGGACTGGACTGAACTAATAGCTGATTAACAAACAATGCTGTGATAGCTTCAGGTGAATATCTAAGGGACTCAGCTGCATGTGTACATGTATCCAAGGGCCCTAGAGGCTCAGACGATAAAGGAATCTTTCTGCAATGCAGGAGACCTGGGTTTGATCTCTGGGTCAGGAAGGTCCCCTGGAGAAAGGAATGTCTACCCATTCCAGTATTCTTGCCTGGAGAATTCCATGGGCAGAGGAGCCTGGTGGGCTACAGTCCCTGGGGTTGCAAAGAGTCAGACACGACTGAGCAACTAATGCATCATCATCATCATACATGTATCTGTTCTCCCCTAAACTCCCCTCCCATCCGGCCTGCCATATCACATTGAGCAGAGTTCCATGTGCTATACAGTAGGTCCTTGTTGGTTATCCATTTAAAATACAACAGTGTGTATGTGTCCATTCCAGATCAGACCTGTAGTACATGGTATTTCTTGCACTGAAATGCAGTATTTCATTTGCCTATGTGATAGGGTCATGCTTTCCCATCTATGCATGTTGCTTAATTATTTTAGTATTTTCAGATAAACATCTATGGAAATCTCCCCATATGGCAGATAAATGATCCCAAAGACGTTTTTCTCCTATATGATGTCACTTTGCTCCTCCCACAGTCCTAGGAGATGGTTACTATCGTTACTGCCATTTTTCAGATGTGATGCCTGCCTGTATTTTGCTTTAGGAAATGGCAAGGACGCAGCTCACTGCTGAAGACACAATGTTATGCGGTCAGAGAAGGTATCCAGGAGTGGGTGGCCTTTGAGTTGGACCTGACAGAATTGGAAAAGTAGAGAAAAGAGGATGGAGCCTTCTAGAACACAGAGAGGGGAGACTTGGAAACACAGGCAAGGGGAAGAAAAGGTTTGTTGTGACTCTATGTTGCAAGCAATAGGATGAGACTCAAACTAATTCAAATTGAAAACAGGACTGAGAACTGGGTGTAGACGCTAGGCTGACCTGTCATTGAGAGGCTCATCTTGAACAAACTACCTGGGACCCGCCAGCTCGTGGTCCAGTGCAAGGTGCCCTGGACCCAGAAGGCTGGTCTCCCTGGAGCAGCGGCAGAGCCTGGGTTCTGCAAGAGTGGGGGAGCCATCTGTGGGTCTAGCCTGTGTGCTGGGCTGAGCTGCTCTTGTCACCGGGGACTAGCCCTTGGTGGGCTAATTGGGCTCAACCAGCCCTGACTGGGCTCCATCAGCGGGAGATCTGGGCTTCTGGTGATGGGGCCCTGGCCAGGCCTGAAAACTTCTCTGATGGGGGAGACTTGAGCTAAGGTGAGCCAGAAAGAATGAAGGATATTCCAGGGAAAGGGGCTTGATGGGAAGGGCGTTCAGGCAGACTGAGGTCCTTGCGCATGGTGGATGGAGAAACAACGCGGCATCGGCTGAGCAGCCGCTTATGCCCCTCACTTCCTGTCACAGCCTCTCTGTGCCTCATTTTCCCTGTTGATAAAGTGAAAACAGTAGGGGTATTCGCTGACGGAGTAATTGTGAAGTATAAATAACGGATTACTTACAGCGGTGAGAAAGTCCCAGGGAGCCAAAGGTCTTAACAGATATCAGCTGTTAGGAGTATTACCATCTCTATTATGGCTCAAAAATCAGCCGTGTGATGTGTGTGTGCATGTGTGTGCATGCATGTGCATGTGTGTGTGTGTGTGTGTGTCTGTGTGTGTACACAGGGTGCAGGGTGAGGACCGTCCCTGTGGGCTCCCAGGGTTTGGATTTAACTCTGAGACTTTGAGAAGCCATGGACCCTTCGCCTGAAGGTGAGAGACCTGACCAAGTTTGTAGCTTTAGAAAGTTCTCCATGGTGAAGGTCTGGATGGTAGACTGGAAGGGGGATGCCAAGAGGTGGGGAGACAGTGACAGGTAGGCCCTCACCAGCCTGTGGCAGGAAAACTGGGGAGCAGGGCCAGTTTTGGGGTAGAGTCCACTGGTCTTGACTAATTGGAGAATGTGAGCAGAGGTGAGTAGAAATGACCAGCTTTCTACTAGAACAACAGTTGCTCCAGGGTCTGTCCACTAGGAGAAGAGGAGGAGGATCAGGTTCTGTGGGCAGGTAGGGGGCAGTCGGGGGTGGTGAGGGTACTGGCAGGATTTCCTGGTGGGGGGACACCATGCCTCTAGTAATGGGACTTACTCATTTGAGCAGCCATCCAGGGAGCAATGCCAAGAGGCAGGTGGCCCTATGGGATGAGTAAGCAGCTTAGCAGGTGGGCCTGGGGCTGGAGAGAGAGCTGGGACATCTTTAGGTGATTTAGACCCCAGAGAGCATGTATGCAGTGAGCCTCAATCAGGAGACATTTGGCAATGTTTAGAGGCATTTTTCGGAGAAGGCAATGGCACCCCACTCCAGTACTTTTGCCTGGAAAATCCCATGGACCGAGGAGCCTTGTGGGCTCCAGTCCATGGGGTCACTAAGAGTCGGGCATGACTGAGGGACTTCACTTTTGCTTTTCACTTTCATGCATTGGAGAAGGAAATGGCAACCCACTCCAGTGTTCTTGCCTGGAGAATCCCAGGGACGGGGGAGCCTGGTGGGCTGCTGTCTATGGGGTTGCACAGAGTCGGACACGACTGAAGCGATGTAGCAGCATCAGAGGCATTTTGGGGCTTCCCTGGTAGCTCAATTGATAAAGAATCCGCCTGCAATGCAGGAGACCTGGGTTCAATCCCTGGGTCGGGAGGATCCCCTGGAGGAGGAATGGCAAACCCACTCGAGTATTCTTGCCTAGGAGATCCCATGGACAGAGGAGCCTGGCAGGCTATAATCCGTGGGGTCAAAAAGAGCCAGACATGACTGACTTAGTGACTAAGCCACCACCACAGACATTTTTGGTTGTCTTGACTGGTGGGTGTTATTGGCATCTAGTAAGCAAGGACCAGGGATGCTGCGAAAGATCTTACTGGAGCCAGGACAGTTTCACAAAATATATCCAGCCCCAAATGTCCTTTGTGCCCAGGTAGAGAACGCTAAAGCTGTGTGTAAAGAGAAAAGCCCCAAAGATGGAGCCAGAGAAGCACCCACATTTTGGGGATATAGTGGTCTTGAATGTCTCCTCGTCTCAGGGAGCTTCTCTGACACCTGGAGGCTGTCACCGCAGGCTGACCCCTCAGACTGTCGTAATTCCAGTTCGGCAACCAAGACACTTTCTCTTTAACCTGAATAAAAAATTTTCCAAGTCAGGAAATTTGTGTAGTTGTAGGTATGGATTTCGCTCATTCATTCACTGGGTGCTTGACTGAGCACAGAGATGCTGGGCTACTCATGTCCATCCCCAGCCCTGCTTCCCGCCCGAGGCTGTCCTCTCGCCTCTCTCTGCTGCTCTATCTCCTCCACTCTGTGTAGGCATGTCCTGATTCCAGTGACCTTTGGTGCCTTTTCTCCATCCACGCCCCAATTTATTGCCAAACTCATAAAAAGCAAAACTTGGGAGAGAGAGATTGAGTTTGCTTCTCGCAGCAGAATTTGATTTAGAGCCAAGAAGGTGGCAATCGCTGCAAAGCGGAGATGGGCTATTTCGGGAGTGTGGTGAATGATTTTTTTTTTCCATCTCCAAATGACCTTACATATATTCCATCTCCCGCCCGCCCCTGTGTTGGGATTGATGGAGGGTGGGCGACGGGGCTCCCCTGGGCCCTGCTGCTGCTTCTGATCAATCTGTCTGATGGGCAGGAGAAGTAGGACCGCCTGGGCAGCTGGCCGGCTGGCTGGGCCCGCAGTTTAACATGTGGGGTTTGGGTGGACACAGCAGGCTCTGTGGTCACCAGCGCATGCCGGCTTGATTGGATGGGGGCTGTCCACTGGCACTAGGGGCTCTGTCTGCTAGGAGAGGTGGTGGGCACATCTGTCAGTGATCTCTGCGTCCCTCGGGGTCTTCCTCCTTGTGCTCCCTGGTTCTCTGCGTTCCTTGTCCTCACCAGTGTCAACTTTTCAGGTTTTCCTATGTGTCATGGCCAAACCTGCTTCAAGATACCAGAAAGTGCTTTCATCCTGGGTCAGGAGTCCAAAGACTTGGGTTTGGAGCTTCTCCATTA
This sequence comes from Bos javanicus, assembly GCF_032452875.1. NCBI lineage: Eukaryota > Metazoa > Chordata > Mammalia > Artiodactyla > Bovidae > Bos > Bos javanicus. Next base: position 35,997,767 of record NC_083895.1, on the reverse strand, counting down.
CCGGTGAACAGGGCCACTTTCAGAGGAATTCTTTTAGTCTCCAAGCCTCCATTTTCTAATCTGTAAAATGGGTTGACATTATTGTAGCAGTATAACTCACCTTCTGGGAGTATCAAGAGGATCAAAAGAATTTGAGGTGTGGCATCAGGGGACTCAGGCTTCACTCTCAGCTCCCCTCTCCATCAGTTCAGGAATGTGGTGGATGTTTTCTAGCCTCAGTTTCTCCATCACTGATGAAGACCAAGTAAAACTGGGGAGTGTGTGGGGTTTTGTGATTCATAAACACTTCATTGGAAGGACTGATGCTAAAGCTAAAGCTCCAGTACTTTGGCCACCTGATGCAGAGAGCCGATTCATTATAAAAGACTGATGCTGGGAAAGACTGAAGGCAAAAGGAGCAGGGTTTCCCAGGTGGCTCCGTGATAAAGAATCCTCCTGCCAAAGCAGGAGACACAAATACATGTGTTCAATCCCTGGGTCAGGAAGATCCCCTGGGGAAGGAGATGGCAACCCACTGCAGTATTCTTGCCTGGAAAAGTCCATGGATATAGAGGAGCCTAGTGGGGTATAGTCCATGGGGTTACAAAGAGTCGTTCATGACTGAGTGACTGAGCACATACACAAAGGAGAAGGTGACCGCAGAGGATGAGATGGTTAGATAGCATCACCAACTCAATGGATACGAATCTGAGCAAACTCTGGAAGATAATGGAGGACATGGGAGCCTGGAGTGCTGTAGTCCATGGGGTCTCAAAGAATCAGACACAACTTAGCAACTGAAAAACAACAAGTACTTCAAGGAAGGCTTCTGAGAGGTTCTGCTTAGTGGGATTGGGGCTGGCTTGTCCTGTCTGCTTCCTCAGGTCCATCCACTGCCTGTGATCCCCCTCCCTGGGCAGCTAGGCTGCCACTCTGCCAGAAATTTAGGGGTCACGTCTCCTGGAAGGCAAGAGGGGGCTGTTTTGTTAAGGGGAGCATTTTGATTTGGCTGTATCAAAGGCCCCAGGGCTTCCCTGGTGGCTCTGCTGGTAAAGAACCTACCTGCAATGCAGGAGACCTGGGTTCGATTCCTGGGTTGGGAAGATCCCCTGGAGAAGGGAAAGGCTACACACTCCAGTATTCTGGCCTGGAGAATTCCATGGGCTGTATAGTCTGTGGGGTCGCAAAGAGTCAGACACAACTGATCGGCTTTTACTTAACTTAAGGCCCCATGTAGAAGTAAATATACTCACCCGTTATTTCCAAGAATGTGCCTAGAAGACATCCTTGCCCCCCTCCCTTGACTCCTGACCATCCTGTACATCTCTCCTCACCTTATCTCATCCCAGCTTCGTGCCCCTTTGCCGGTCCTCACCAAGAGTGGGGCCAAGTGACGGCTGCAGAAAAATGAGGATGGAGGGCGTTGGCTGGCAATGGTCATTTCCACGTCTTACTTGACAACAAGAAAATGAGAGCTGAAACTCAAATCTTACGTTTTTAGGCAGAATTAACACGTCTCCTATCCCATCACTTCATGGCAAATAGATGGGGAAATGATGGAAACAGTGAGAGACTTTATTTTCTTGGAGCTCCAAAATCACTGCAGATGGTGACTGCAGCCATTACATTAAAAGACCCTTGCTCCTTGGAAGAAAAGCTACAACAAACCTAGACAGCATATTAAAAAGCAGAGACATCGCTTTGCCGACAAAGGTCCGTTTAGTTAAGGCTATGGTTTTTCCAGTGGTCATGTATGGATGTGAGAGTTGGACTATAAAGAAAGCTGAGCACCAAAGAATTGATGCTTTTGAATTGTGATGATGGAGAAGACTCTTGAGAGTCCCTCGGACTGGATGGAGATCAAACCAGTCAATCCTCAAGGAAATCAGTCCTGAATCTTCATTGGAAGGACTGATGCTGAAGCTGAAACTCCAATACTTTGGCTGCCTGATGTGAGGAACTGACTCATTTGAAAAGACCCTGATGCTGGGAAAGATTGAAGGTGGGAGGAGAAGGGGATGACAGAGATGAGATGGTTGGATGGCATCACTGACTCTATGGACATGAGTTTGAGTAGGCTTCGGGAGTTGGTGATGGACAGGGAAGCCTGGCATACTGCAGTCCATGGGGTTGCAGAGTCAGACATGACTGAGCGACTGAACTGAACTGAACTGAACATGTCTCTGCATTAACATGGCTGTGTTAAAACAGGAACTCAAAAGCAGTCATAATGCCGGAGACCTACAGGATATGCAGAGGTGGAGGTGCCACCATGGTGGAGATTGGGGTTCATGGGAGCTCAGAATCCTGGAGTCCTGAGCCTGCTGCCCCTGCAACAGCATGGTGGGTGATATACTCACCTGAGGAAGGCGGGGCAGATGGTTGGGCAGAAGTGACAATCCCGACTCTGTCATCAGTTGCATCCCTCTTGGAGAGGGCATGGTGCTCTCCACTCACAAGATCAGGTGGGAGCCTGGATTCTAGGGAGCATGGGGAGCTTTGCAGGGACACTTCCAGCAAATGGGCTGGAGACAGTGAGATGGGCAGGTTCACCTCCCTCTTATGACAGAGCAGAAGTCAAGAGGCTGACTTTCTCAGTGAGGCCAGTGAGGCCAGTGAGGGGCCGAGGCAGAGAGGACCTGAGTCCCTTTGCTGGGCATTCACTGCTTCCCACCACAGCACATCCCTCCCCTCATTGTAGGGGGTAAGTTCTCTCTCATCAAACTCAAAACATATCCATTTTCATATTTAAAAAAATCTTGATTCTGTAGGTCTTTACTTATGAACGGGGTAAAACAGGGCTTGGTGTATTAAGAAGAAAGGGAGGAAGAAATAGCATTTATGGAGCTGTGTTGTGTTTCCCAGGATTTCTTTCTCTCTCTCCTTTTCTCCTTAAAATCCTAACCACTTCCTTGGTGGCTCAGTTAGTAAAAAATCTTCATGCAATGCAAGAGACCCAGGTTCAATCCCTGGGTCAGGAAGATCCCCTGGAGTAGGAAATGGCAACCCACTCCAGTACTCTTGCCTGGAGAATCCCATGGACAGAGGACCTCGCAGGCTACAGTCCATGGGGTCACAAAGAGTCAGACACGACTGAGTGACTAAATCACCAACCATTGGACTGCCAGGGAATTCCCTCCCATGATTTCTGATATGATCTTACTAACACACACTTGCGGAATCTTCCCTCGTTCCCATTTACAGATGAAGAAACAAAAGCTTTAAAAAAGTCAGTTCCTTCTCAAAGTGACTCAGAAAGTAAGAACAGAGGTGGATCTGTTGTTTCAAGTCAGAAATCTTGAGTGAAAGATCTCTGTCTTTGGGGGCTTCCTTGTTGAGGAAGGGAAACTAGAAGGAGCTCTGCCCCCAAGTCTCTTGATGTTTGTTCATTCATTCTTTCTATAAATACTTACTGATCCCCACTACCAGGCACTGTTCCAGACACTGGGGATGTAGCAATGAACAAAAGAATGATTAAAATCCTTTACTTCATGGAAGAAGGGTGGGGGAGAAAGTGGAGGGATGAACAACAAATAAAATATGTCAAAACTATTTAGGCTTGTTAATATTTCACTATCCTGACCCACAAAAAGAGCCATTTCATTCAGTTTAACCAAATGGTGTTAAGTGCTATGGAGAAAAATAAAGCCAAAAGTGGGGATTGCTTTCCCTGTTCTGCAGTGAAAAAGGTCTTTCTTGCATCCTCACCTGACCATGTACACCTTTTGTCTCTATCAAGAAGCTTGACTCCTTCCTGAGTACTTGAAGCTCTTCATGGTCTGGATCCCGCCACCTCTGTCCGTCCATCAGACCAGCAGCTCCTGAAATACGGCCCCTTCTGTCTGTGCAGGCAGCCGGCCCTCCGTGGAACCGTCCTTCCTGCCATTGTCTGCCAGCCCTTCAGGCCCAGCTGGAGTGTCAGGGCCTCAGAAGAGCCTTCCGCGCCTTGGCCTCCTTCTCCCAGACAGTTCTAATTGCTCCCTCCTCTGCACTCACATGCCACTTTATTAGAGCACTTAGAGCTGCTCTTCTCTTTAGAAGACGCCGTGATTTATTCATGTGCCTTATTAATGGTCCTATTCCCAGTGGCTGGTGCAGGCCCGGTAGGCAACAAGGCTCACCACAGGCGTGATGGGCGAATGAAGGCAGGAGAAAATGCCGAGTGGGAGCTGCAGGGAGTAGAGAATCGGGACAGGTGAGCTTTATAGAGAGGGTCAGCTGAGGCAGATCTTGAGGGTTGGAGGCACTGCCCAAGGGAAAGGAGAGGAGAGGGCCATGCTTGACCAGCCCGCGCTTGCCCACTCCTGCCCACACTGACCTACTCACACCTGCTTACTCCTGTGACCTCCTCCACCACCACCTGGCCTTACTTCGCATGCTCTGTCCACCCTGGGCTTGCTTTTCCTACTGGCTTGGTGGCTCCTGTCCTTACCTCTCTCCCTGCTTCTGCCCACAGGTACCCCTCAGTATCCTCTGGATGGAGGAGCTTGCCCCAGTGAGCACCCGCAGTGCCCAACTCTGCCCTGCCTAACGCTCCTTGCAACTGTAACGCCTGCTGGGCAGCAGGGTTCAGGGACTGAGCTGATGGCTTTTGGATCAAACTGCTTGTATTTGAATCCTAGCCGTGACCTTGGGCAAGCTGGTTGTCTTTTCTGTCATTCCTCGGCCATTTCTTCTGTGAGGCATGGGTGATAACTGTCCTGAACCACTGGGGTACTGAGAGATTCACGGAACTAACCCATGTGGAGCGCCAGCCCAGAGCAGGGCTTGCATTAGGTGCTCATGAGCATCAGTCCTCGATGGCAGCTCTGTCTTTCCTGCGGGGGAGGGGAGGAGGTGTTCTGTGAGGCCAGGGGCCCCCTCGGCCTTGTTCTCTGCCCAGTACATGTGGAAAAGTCTGGTGGTGACAGGTGGGTGACAGCATCCAGCGGGGAGCAGAGTGGACAGCCCTGGAGCCGGGCTGAGCAGAGAGGGGCCAGTGTGACACGGCCTGGGGAGGACCGCAGCCTGGAGACCTGAGTTCGGGGCAGAGGCAGGACCCTTGCTTTCTGTGTGATGAACCCGTCTCTCTAACACGCACATTGATGAGAACTCTCTGTGTATCCGGGAACAAGGTTGTCTGGAAACCAGAGAGATGCCGGACGGTCCGTTTGGCCTTTTGCCAAAACGCTTCTCTCCATGAGATTATACATGCTAGGCCACATCCCCTCCATTGACACTTCCTCCCTCACTTTACTCCTTTCCTTACTCCTCCATCATAAAAATCTCTAGAAACAGGTTTTGTTCAAAGTGAATGAGGTAATAAATTCTCTGTTTCTGACAGGCCGACAAGAGAGATAAATTCTGTAGTGGGAGATGCAGGCCTACTCGCTTGCCCTGTGGAGCTTTGGCTGATGTTAAGGTCTGTCCAGGGAGGAGGTACTGGGTAGGAGGGGGGAGGAGGCAGAGGAAGCTCTAGGAGGAGCCCTTTGGGTCCACCCTGGGTTCAGGTGGGCAGCTGCTCAGGCCAGGTAGGATCTTAGTAATTTATCAACTTGCTCATGGCCAGGGCTGGGTCTTGGCTGACAACGAGCTAGGTGGAAGGAGCCACAGTCATTCATTCACTCATTCATTTTTTCAATCTCCTCTCCATCAATTCTTTCAGCAAGTCACCTAGCATGGATGAGAGGGACCAAATTCCCCTGGAGTATGACCTTTTAGAGGAAGCCTTCCCACAAAGGATCCCAAATATTTGCAATTCAAGTCAGAGCAAAAGATTGATTTTCCTGGTAAATAAAGAGCTCCTACCAATCATTAAGGAAAATAAACAATCCAATAGGAATCCAGGCAAAGATATGAACGGACAGCTCACAAAAAGGGAGTACAAAGAACTCTGAGACCAATGACGTGTGAAAAAGGCTGACTCTCACTCATCATGGGAGCCATGTACATAGAATGGCACTGCGCCGCAACCCCAGCCTCAGACTGCTCAAGACTGCCGACGAGGGTGTGCAGCGGGCACACACTGCTGCCTCGTGGGCACAGCGTGCTGTTGTACACAGACCACAGAGATCACCTTGACCCTGCGCTTCTGAAGGGTGACCTGGCAATAATTTAGCACTGCCTCTACTCAGCAAGTCATCCCATCTCTACACGGACAAGGCTATTCCACACGTACCAGATTGTTCCCTGAAGCATTTTCAGTAACACCAAAGATTTGAAACAGCCCAAGTGTCCTTCACTAGAGGGTTGGCTAAATAATTTATGGTGGATTGGTACAACTGAACACTATGCAATCATGAAGAAGAGGGGAGGGGAAAGGGTAGTAGGAAGTACTTTTATGCACTGATGTGCATTGAACTCCAAGATACATTTTTAAGTGAAAGTGCAAGGCATTCCGTAGAATGGAATACAAATGATTCTTTTATTTGTATAAAGGAGAAAAAACATGAATATATGTGTACACATATATATACAAAATACATAAATGTATATGATGTACAAATTTGTATTTAATGTACATATATGTTCATTTTATTTATTTTTTTTCATTTTCTTCATTTTAATATGAACAGTAGCGTAATCTGTATTATGTACACACAATATAAGTAGCACCTTAAGTGAATAGTGGCCGCTTTGAGTCTCAGTTTTCACATTTATAAAACGGGAGTTGTAAGAAAAGGGCAGGCAAAGAAATGATAGGAAACAGCAATGGAAGCAGCACCTTATATACGTGCCTTATATATTCCAATGCACGTATATGTGAAAGTGGTTCTGCACGTTCACCTCTGGAAGCACGCAGACCCCGTGGCTGCTGCTGGGGAGCAGAGCCAAGAACTTGGAGGCTGGGCCCATGGCAGGAGGGAGACTTTTCACTGTAGCACATTGTGCCTTCCGGGTTTTGGTTGTGAATGTATTACCTATTCAAAAAGTAGCTATCGTTAACTTTCTCAAAAAGAGAGATGCAAAGGATATTTTCAGCTTAGCTGGGGCGGAGGTGGGAGTGGGTCAGGTGGAGAATGAAGGCAGGGCCTGCAAGGGCAGGTGCCTGGAGACACTGAGGCACACCGGGGGCCAGGTGACTGGCTGTGGTTGGAGCACAGTGTGGGGGAGTCTTGATAAGAACACGCCTGGCAAGAAACAGGATGGATGAAGACAGATTTATATATCACGGTAAAGAGTCAGGCTTTTATTGCAATGAGAGGCTCTTGAGGGATTTAATGGGGGCCAGACATGGGTTATATTTTCGGAAGAGCCTCCTGGAGGCAGGGTGGGGAGGGTTCTGGGGAGAGGACATTCCTGATTTCCCCTCACCTTTCTCGGCCTTTCTCATCTTTAGTGATGCTGACCAGTGGGTGCGGTGAACTCTGTTGTTGCACATAGGGAACTGAGGCTGAGGAAAACTGAGTCCTGAGTTCCCACTTAGAGTCAGGATTCAAACTCAGGTTCCCATGGCTCTGGAGTCTGAGCTCTGATTTTGGCTCTGTGTTGTTGGGTGAGAATTGCAAAGTGGTGGTCAAGCATCAGGTCCAAATATGTGGCTGATGAAGTCAGGATGCAATGGCAAGAACTTATCATCAAGTTTCCACCAACTCGCTGGTCCCTCTCCCACCCCTCAGTCACCGTCCGAGTGACCCAAGTCCCCGGTCTTATTCATGGAAGAACAGCAGTGTATTTCTTAACAACACTCAGTTTTCTTCTTCTGCAGGTATAGTGAAGGTCAGACTTCTTACAGCTGTAACAGGACAGCCTGGACGGAGGTTCCCTCCAGATGAGGTCTGTGGGAGATGCATTTGGCTCCAGTTAAGCTGAGCCTTCTACATTTTCTGGTCATCTGGTTTGCATTTTCCTATCATTTCTTTGCCTGCATTTTCCTTACGACTCCCATTTTATAAATGTGAAAACTGAGACTCAAAGAGGCAACTATTCACCTAAGGTCACCTGGTTTATCAACTGGGGAATCAGGCCTTAAACCCTTGCCTTGGGACACCAGATTTTTTTTTTTTTAATTAATAGGGGTTTATTTGAGTCTCATGATAAAAACCCAGAAGTGTCTTGTGATTTCTTTCAGAGACGTTCAGTAAAGAGAAATCTAGGTTCTCCTTGTGAGGCTGGTGTTTTCACTGTTTGTGGCCAGGAGTCCGGCCTATCAGATGCTGGGCCCTGGGGCAAAATGTGTGCCTGCAGGAGGCTGGATCCGCGGGCTGGGGAGACAATGGCGGCTCAGGATGCAGGCGCTTGCTCGGCTGGGCCTCTGCTGTGAAGACTGCCACTGGCTAGTTTAATTAAGAGCTGGGGGAAGAAGGGTGCATTGTGGTCCAGGAGCTGAGGAGGTCAGCTGAGGGGGGTTAGGAGGGGCCTGGGAACCAGAAGATGTTCTGTCTGCTCTGTCTACCTCTGGGGACAGCCCAGGCTCCCAGAACAAGCAGGTATGTTCAGGGTGCTGGTGGGCACGTGCTGCAGGGGGTCTGCCTAGGTTGGCTACCTCCTCAGATGCTGAGACCCTCCCTGGCTATGAATAGAAGGTCCCAGTTTCCCTCTGGGCTCCCTCCTGACTTTTCCCAAAGCCTAACCCCAGATCTTGAATCTCTGTTCTGCCACTCACCCAAGCTGTGACCTTGGGTATGTCTTATCAACTGAGTCTCAGTTTTTTCATATGCAGGATGGGATAATGTAGAATAAGGCTTGCTTTTCCTGCCTCCACAGCATTTTGGGGAAGACCTACTGGATAAGTGGATGAGCTGCAGTGCGGAAATTGTAAAGCACTGCACAGTGCTTGCAGGGACACTGATGAAAACATAGCTGTCCCCACCATTAGAACATCTTCAGCATCCCAGCTTTACCCAGACTGCCCCGTGCCTTCCTTTCTTTTGGTAATAGTAGGGTCATCTTGATTTTGTTTAACTTTTCAACTGACAATACCATATTATTTTTCCAGTTCCAAAAGTAGTACAGATGCACTGTAAAACATCTCTTTTAAAGAAAAAAAAAATTCCAGCTTTAACATTGTCACCATGTGACTTGGGGGAAGCCGTTCTCTGGGTTGGACTTCCTCATGTAGCCGCCAGATCAGAGATGACGAACGTACGACGCGCACACGGCCCCTCTTCAGTCCAGTGCTCGTGGCAGACCTCTCTAGTGGATCGCAGCGTTGTTTCCTGGCGTCCCTGGAGGCTGCTTCAGAATCGTGCTCAACACAGCCTACCATCCATCAGAGTGGCTGAGAGAAGGAATCTATTGTGCCTTGATGCCCAGATGAGCTTTGATGTTTTCTGGAGGAGCAAGTCCCGGGGTTCAGGCCCTGGGAGAGAAGTTTGGAGAGTCCCTCAGCTTGTCCATCTCATAGGGAGTTTCCTTTTATCTGATTCTGGAATCTCAAGTATTGTGCAGCAGATAATGGCTTCCAATGGGGAGTTCCCTGAAAATTTTTAAGAATTAAAAAAAAAAAAAAGAAATGACTCTTGCGAAGTCAATGGAATGTGAGCAAGTGACTTAATAAATTCACACCCACGCAAATGCTTGTGCTCCTTCAACTCAACATGAAACTGGGCGGGGTAGAATATTTTGGAAGCACTGGCTTCCAAAAAGCACACAGCGTGGGGAAGCAAGCTGATGCTAATAGGATCTACTCTCTGGAGGCCTTATACTCAAGTCTCACATCCCTAGAACTTGAATGATCCTAGTCCCCCCTTTAACAAATGGGGAAATGGACCTAGAAGACAAAAGTGAGTTGTCCAAAGTCATCTGGCTTGTGAGAAATAAAGCAGGCACCTGAACCCAGCTGCTAGGTCCCCACTTTTTTTGGGGAAAACTACAAAACCCGCCAAGGGAAAGTCCCCAGTGTTTGGAATATTACTATGAAGAGAAGTTTTCCTCATCGTTAATGTGGGAAAAACACCATCTTGGTGTTATCATCCAGACCACACCCACCACTGGTGTCACTGCCCCCTAACAGTCGGACCTGTGCCCCTTCTGCCTTTGGCATGTTTGTGGCTGCAGAGATAAAAACCAGGCTGCACAGGGAGCCAGGAACATTGGATTCCTGTCTAGGCAGCAGGCAGTCCTGAGCCCTCTCTGGACTGCAATGCCTTTGTTAAACAGCGAGGGGCTCCTCCTGGCAACTCCAGTTCAGAGGCTAAAGGGGTGGCTTCTGGAGTCAGCCTGCCTGGGTTCTCTCCGTAGTTTTGACTCATATTAGCTGTGCCACCTTGAACCTCTCTGTGCCTCAATTTCGTCATCTGTTAAATGAGAATAATAACATCCCCTACCTCGTAGGTTGCTGTGAAGACGGGATGAGTTACTCCATGTGCGACAGTACCAGTCAGTGTTAGTTAGCTGTGGCAGCAAGGACCCTGACTCTCAGAGCCCGGGCCCACGCAGAGAGAGGTGAGGAGTGGCTTGGGGGCCTAGCAGGTTTCACAAGGAGCACCAACTGGTGGGCTAGCACCCTTATTTGGGGCCTCTCTTCAAAGAAACTGCAAAGCTGAATTCAGCGACTTGGCCAAAGTTCAGCGACACCAGCTCCTCCTCCAGGAAGCCCTCCTGGATGGGTGGGCTGACCCACTCCCTTTCCCTGCCGTGAGGTCCCAGCCCCCCCTGCCAATGCCACCCCTTGGTCTCAGACAAAGCGGGCACCAGCAGAGGCAGCAGCCGGGCTGGCTCGGTGGCTTTCATGAAGCTGGAGCTCCCCGGAGCCTGTGCTGGGCTGTTCTGCTTTGAATGTTATTTGCATTGCAATAGGCAAGCCTAGCCTTCAATACAGGCCCCTTCTCTTTTGACAGAACAGCCTCACAATTGCCTATTGACCGGGCACCTGTTCCTGCCCCAGACATTATGCAAATGCCGGCCAGGAGCGAAGCCGCCAGCCCCCGGGCCATTGTGCATTGAACCCTGATGGCGCCCTGCCAGCTCCCAGCCGGCCTTTGTTCCCGGCTGCTCAGCGCCACCCCCGCCCGCCCGAGGTGCCCTGCCGAGGAGCCGCCCGCTGTCAGCTACTTGGGTCCTTGCACCTGAAGAAAGACCCTGCGAGCTGGAGGCTGGCTCATGCTGAGCCTGGGTTGGGGCCCTGGAGGTGGCCATGGAGCGGCGGGCCCTTCAGTCCCCAGGGACCACAGAGAGCGGGCCTGGCAGGCGGAGGTGGGGGCAACCCAGACCGTGCCATCTGGGGGAGGGGGATTATAATAATCACTCTCACATCTGCTGAGGGCCTTCCAGTTTGCAATCCCCTCTCAAGGCCATCGCCCCACCAGGCACACCTGCCCCTTGAGGAGGTGGGCGGGCAGGGGGATGTGTGCCTTCACCCAGGAGGGGACTTGGGGCCCCTGGGGGGAGCTGGCTGAAGCCGCAGAGTCAGGATAGAGAGGACTCAGGCCCAGCACTGCCAGGGGCGCCTCTGACTCCCCGAGTCTTTTCTTGCTGCTCCAGACCCCCACCTTCACCCATGTAACTGTAAATCCCCGACCCACGGTGGAAGGTCCTGCGTGGCATGACTCCAGCCCACCTCCTCTTTTTGGTTTCTTCATCTTTTTCTATGCCTTCGGCTTCCTTCACTCAACCAAAGCATGGGTTTTCAAAGCATGGTCCCAGGGCCAACAGCTTCAGCACTGCTGGAACCTGTTAGAAAATTCCAGTTCCCAGGCCCCAGCTGTAACACGCTGCCTCATAAGCTCTGGGGTGAGGCCCGGCTCCAGGTGCTCTAATGCATGGACAAGTCTGAAGACTACAAGCCCAGACTGGGCTTTGCAAAGGTCTCAAGAAAGGAGCCATCAGCTGCCATGGGGCCACCGACCTGCATCTGTAGCAACAGATGCTCTTGGAAGGGGGAAGCCCAGGTCTTCATCCCACCCTTGGTGCCCAGCTGGGGCACCTCTGGCCCATTTCCTTGCTTCAGAAGAGCCATCAGGATGGGGAGTAAGAGCAAGAGCAGGGCAAAGCGCTGGAGTGACCCTGGGTGCCATCCCAGCTGCTCCCCGCCAGCCCTCTGGCCCCCCAAACCCTTCACCCAATGCCAAAATGCTTTAAAGAGTTTGGCCCAAAGCAAGGAAATCTGATCTCTTGAGAGGCCAGGGCAAGGTTCTGAGAGCCAAGTGTTGCTCTGGTCTCACAATTTGTCTTCCTCAAGTGTTGTCAGAGAGCTCTTTGCCTGAAAGACAAATCTAAAAGAGAAGTGAATGAAGCCAAGTGAAAGTGAAGTCGCTCAGTCGTGTCCGACTCTTTGCGACCCCGTGGACTGTAGCCTACCAGGCTCCTCTGTCCATGGGATTCTCCAGGCAATAGTACTGGAGTGGGTTGCCATTTCCTTCTCCAGGGGATCTTCCCAACCCAGGGCTCAAACCCAGGTCTCCCGCATTGTAGACAGATGCTTTTTCTATCTGAGCCACCAGGGAAGTCAGCTCTCCCCAAACCACATTCCTTGGTGTGGCATTCAATGCTTTTTAGCATCTGGCTGCATGGCTTCTGCCTCAGTGCCTCAACGTTCTATCACGCTTCCAAATCTCTGCTAGGAGTGGCCTAGCTCTGCTAGGGCATGGGTCTGGGGAGCACAAGTAGAGGGTGTCATTTAAACACTTCTTCTTTTGGGGACCATCAGATTAACTTCTGCTCATGTTTATAGACTTCTTGTCTCTGCCATTGGGAAGTCTTCCTATTTTTTCTATTCAGAATCATTTATTGAGGACCTACTAGGTACCAATGTTCTGAGCTCTGGGGGACAGAGGGTAGCATGTTGCGTGAAGTCACCCACCTCTCAAGGAATTCCCGATCTAGCAGAGGAAACAGACTACCACTGTATGACCAGGCCTGAACGAAGGTTTAAGTGGGTGTGGAGAAGCAGGGCTTGAGGGAAGTTGGATGGATCCTAGCTGGGGACTACTTGAGTTGGGAGAGGTATAAGGGAGGGGGGGAGTTCCACGTGATGGGCAGGTTTCCTGATGTGCATGTGGATGGTGGGATTATCCCTAAGAGGGAGACTGGAGAGAGAGAGAGAGGAAGGTTAGGAATCAGATGAGAGGGTGGGGAGAGAGTTTTGGCTGAAGTGAGTTTTGAATTGTCCACGGCACAGGCAGAAAGAGATGCCCACTGGTAGATGGATGAGGGTTCTGGCCTTCAGGGAGGGTCTGAGCTGAGACTGATGGCACCAGAGTATTGAGGTGGCAGTGGGGTCTTGGGCTGACTCTCCTGTCCCCCCAGATAGGAGTCACGGCAGTGCCTGCTCTGACTTTTGGGTTCCCATCCTATATTACCTCCTTCCTCATAGAGTTGCTCTGTCCTGGTCTGTTGGCCCTCTGGTTTTAGGAGCACCTGAGAAGCAGAGGTGAAAAGCGCTGGTTTCCAGATCACCAGGTTCTAATGGGGCTAGTGGTAAAGAACCCGCCTGCCAATGTAGGTAGATGAAGGAGAAACAGGTTTAGTCCCTGGGTCGGGAAGATCCCCTGGAGAAGGAAGTGGCATCCCACTCCAGTATTCTTGCCTGGAGAATCCCATGGACGGAGGAGCCTGGCGGGCTACAGTCCATAGGGTCGCACACGACTAAAGGGACTCAGCCTGGATTCCGTGAGGATCTAATGGCTTGGGGAGGCCTTGGTTTTTTCAGCCTCTGCTGTGTGACTCACATCTCTCTGCTTATATCTTTATAAGAGCATCATGTAGAAGGAAAAGGGCCCCTAACAAGCCTTGTGGTGCCAGAGGCACATACCCCTCCCCCAGGGGATCAACAGCAGGTTAGGGCCAGAACTAAGAGGAAAGTGAGGCTGCCCCATCTCACAGAGGAGGAAACTGAGGCTCAGGAAGGAGCAGTGATGTTTCCTGATTTGACTGTGATGTTAGCAGCAGCAGCAGCACTTTGAGAAGGTCAAAGACAAAGATCTAAGACATCATTTGCAGATGAGGAAACAGAATCACACAGAAGGGAAGCCACGGACCCAGGCTCCCTGGATGGAAAACGTGTCCTGACTCTTCTTCCACTGCACCATCCCATCCTCTGGGATGGGTGACATCCCTGGGAGGCAGGCGCTTCTGACCTTCCAGAGAAAGTGCTCTGTCAAGCCTCGGCAGACACCAAGCCCAAACACTAAGTCAGCCCAAACACTGCATAGGACCCTCTGGTCCCCACAAAGTGTTTGGGACTTCACAAGCATCAGCTGAGAACCTGCTGGGTGCCAGGCATGGGATGTGCTTTGGTACAAGTTAGCCTCCTTCCCTTTGCCAGGTGTGAAAGTGGAGGGCAGAGGGCTTCAGCTCTGGCTCAGCCCTGTCAATGGTAGGGGAGGAAGCCGCGTTTGAGCTGGGTGGCCTAACGCCTCCGTCATCTCTCCACCACAGAGCACAGTCTCCTTCTTGCTGGTCCCCGCAGCTTCTAGCTTTGAGAAGGGGACCCTCAGCACCTTCCCCACTCACAGCCCTTCTGAACTCCGCTGCAGGGTCCTCCCCAGCCCTGGACTTGACTCCACCTGACCCAGCTCTGCTACCAGGGCACCCAGGGGCCCTGGCCAGGTCCTTCCCTCTACTGTGGCCCCCTTTCCCTGTGTGCTGTATGCTGAGTGTGGGGCCACTTTATATTTACAACAATCACTTCCTTCTCTGGCCCCTCCTCCTCTGCGGGCCAGCTGTCCTGGGCTGGGGAGAATGACTTCTCTCCATGGGCTCTGGAAAATGTTCCTTGGGAATAACGGTTCAGATGTTCTCTCTCCCCAGTCACCAGCCCTGATTTACAAACCAGATAAAGTGTATTTTCTTTGTGAATCAAGAGTGGGTGGAGAGTAACCGAGCAGGAGCCCCTTCCGTTGTCACGGGATAAAACCGCTCAGCTGAATGGGCTCTTGGACGATCCTTGGAAGGTGGCTTAAAGCCAAGAGGAGACCTGTGCGCCTTTTTCCCTGGAGGGGCGTCTGCTCCCTCCCACAGCTTACACATTTTTTCATGGGCTCCACACTGCTCTCTATCCCCGTGGATGCCCATCAGTTCTTGTCTGTTCTGAAGCCACCAGCCCCTCCTTGGGGTGAAGGACTCGGGCTGTGCTCACTTTTGCTTTCAGATCTGGATTTAAGCACATTAGTCAAGGGCCCACTATGTGCCAGGCCTTGAACCAAGCACTTCCTACCTTCTCTTTTTTCAATCTGAGGCTGAATGCATTAGTTCGTTTAACAAGGGAAGCCCTGAGAGTCAGTGGGATGAGAGGCATGGCTGGGGCTGTGAACTGGTGGGAGAGGGAGTCGAGGCTAGGACCAGATCGACTGCTTTCTTTTCTCATCATTCTTGTATTTTCCTCATAATCTTTTCGTTCCGTTTTACCCCAGCGTGGCTTCCACTGGTGTCTGTTGGACTGTAAATGCCTTTTCAACCTCTTGTGTTCGAAGTACCGTTTTTCAGTTCTTAGCACCAAGGAAGGTGATGATCCTAAAGACAGGCTGCAGAGAAAACCATCCAGGACTAGGACACCAAGGTACTCGTTGCCCAAGTTTGAAGGACTCAGCATTGAGTGTGGCCTTTGATTTTGGCTATATTGCTCAAAGAATATTCTGGAAGCTGTTGAGTCTGAATCTAGCCTGCTTGCCTCTTTGGGTTTAAATCCTGGCCCTGTACATATAACTGTGGGACTCCAGACAAGTAAACCGCTCTGTGCTTTGGTTTCCTCATCTGCCAGTAAGGCTGATGGAAGCGCCTCTATAGGGCTGTTGTAAGGATTAAATAAATTTATATGTGTAAGATGCACAGAACTTAGTGGTGATTAGTGGAAGTAAGCACTAATTCATGGTAGCTGTGGTAGAAATGGATGCATTGGGTCTGAGGAGGGGACTGGACAATTATTCTGGCTTTGTTTTTTTTTTTTTTTTTTGGCTCCTGCCAAGATATCCAGGGCTGGGATCCAGATGGGGAGCTGTGGCCTGAGGGTCCTGTCTGTCCCGTCCTCTCTTTCCTGTCTGGCTGCCTTGGTGGGTACATGGAGAGCAAGAGGTTGGGGAGGGGGGTGGGCATGCATTTCTGTCCTCGGTTCCTGGGAACCAGCTGGGCATTACATATGAGACCCTGAAAATTCCAAGATAATGTTAGCCAGATCCGGGGCTCAACACGGCTCTGGTTGTGATGAATTCCAAATGGTGCAGAGGCCTTGGTGCCCAGGAGCAGCTGGGGAAGCTGTGGCGCTTCCTGGACCTGGGGACCGTTAACTCGAGCCGACAGGAAACATGGCCTGAGACCCCGAGGAGCTCTTCGGGCTCCTCTCAGCCTGGTCTCTGGCAGGTGGTTCCATGGTGCCCCCTGGGCAGCCAACGGCCCAAGTGGCAGTACAGAAATTTATTCTGGGGCCCCTAACTTAGTGACAAGCCCTCCCTCTCTGTGTGTTCATAACTAAGCTCTAGAAAACCAGATTGGGCCAGGACATTAAGGGCAGTGTCCAGTCTGCTTGCCTGGCCTCCTGCCCCATGCTTACCTCGCCCTCTTTCCTTTCTGCCTTAAACCAGCCACTACTGACCTGATCCAGGCGTGGGCGGCAGGCGCGGGCAGGGCCATTGTGGTGAAGCCTGCATGGCCTCTGGCCTTGAGTTCTTCTTGAAGGGAAAGGTACGAGTCAGGGAGGATGCAGTGTGACATGGGCTGTGAGCTGCTTCTACAGGAGCCTAGCCCGGGCTAGGGGTGTGTACGGGGTACCTTGGAGGGGTTGCCAGGGAGAGGTGGAAGCTCAGGTATGGACAATGGGAATCAGTCAGACAGAGGAGGAACATGTAACAGAGAGTGTTGCAGGCAAAGACAGTGGTGTCTGCAAAGCCAGAAAGCTGGATGGTGGCTTGTGGGGAGTGAGGAGTGCGGGCATGCAGCAACAGCAGGCAGCATGTAGTCCCCCCTGGCTGGGCATCACACATGCCAATGTGGGTGGTGACGGTACACTGGAGAGGTGGTCAGGAAGAGGTAAGGGGGCCTTGATGGCCATGCTATAGATTTTTTTTTTTTTGATGTGAACCATCTTTAAAGTCTTTATGGAATTTGTTACAATATTGCTTCTGTTTTATGTTTTGGTTTCTGGCCAGGAGGGAGGCATACGGGATCTCAGCTCCCTGACCCAGGGTTGAATCCACACGCCCCGCACTGGAAGGTGACGTCTCCACCTTTGGATCCCCAGGCGAATCCCCGTGCTACGGAATTTGATTCTACACCAAGGGCAGTGGGGACCTGGGGGTGGGGTTGTGGTAGGTGAATTGAATGAGCTTATTCCTGCTTTAGGATGATCACAGCTGGAAAGGATGAAAGGGAGAAGACCAGCTTGGGTGCATGGGATCATCCTAGAGCTGCTGTTTCATCTAGGAAGAAGGAAATGGTGACTTGACCCAGAGTAGTGTCTGGGAGAAGGAAATGGCAACCCACTCCAGTGTTCTTGCCTGGAGAATCCCAGGGACGGGGGAGCCTGGTGGGCTGCCGTCCATGGGGTCGCACAGAGTCGGACACGACTGAAGCGACTTAGCAGCAGCAGCAGCAGTGTCTGGGGATAGACGGGGACAGACAGATTTAACAGTCATTTAGTGCTTCGTGACTGAATGAATGTGTTAGTAATTGAAAGGAAGAGGAAAGGCTCAAGAATGACAGCTCTCTGCAACATTCCCCACCGAGGTTTGCCCGGCCTCCTTTTGCATATCTCCAGTCACGGGCAGCTCACTACCTAGTTGTTTAGCATTTAGTACTTACCTACTTTAGTTTAAATCTGTCCAGATGTGCATCTTAAAGCTGCAAAAGCAAACATAAACCTCATTCACTAGTAGCTTTCCAGGCATGTGAAGGCAGTTCAGTCGACACACACTCATCTTTTTACTGCCTTCGTCATTTTTGTTGTTAGTGTGAATGTTCTCAGATTTCTCCCTCTAATGCGGACATTACATCCTCTTCTATTTTTGGCAAACAAGAATATCGAATAATAAATTTGCAAAAAGAGCTACAGTTGTTATGTTGAGTAGAATAGCCTCATCCCTTAGTTCAGCGTACTCTTCTCTGGTAGATGATTCCAGCAGGAAGTCAAATTATAATTAGCAGGTCACTTGGTAAGCATGAGAACAGAGTCAAGGGAGTTAGCTCACTGATGTCAAGATGCTCAGAAAGTAAGTAATTTGCCCAAAGTCAAACTGGTAGAAGTAGCACAGGTCTCTCTGGCTACAGAACAGAAGCGCAGCGCTCATCCAGGTGGGAGGGTGTTGTGGGCAATAGGAGGCGGGGTTGGGGAAAGGCAGGGGGCAGCAGCCCAGGCAGGAGGCAGTGTAGAATTCCAGAACAGAGCCACGTGACAGGAGTGGGGAGAGAGAGGCCCAGAGGAGGCCAGTTTGGGAGTGGCTTTCATGGGGGACTGAGGGATTTTGGGGATCTGTTGATGTCCCCGGAGGGTGGAGGGTGGTGTTCTTGGTTTCCTGAAGGCATGTCCAGAAGAGGTGGGTCAGCAGTGGTGGTGATGGGATGTTGAGCCCAGATGTGACATGGTGTGTTGAAGGTGCCTGGGAAACCCTTAGGACAGGTCCAGCCAGCAGCGGCTCCCTGTGGGGAAGCATCGCTGGCCTGCCCACCTCCCCTGTGACTCCGAGTGCAGAGCCCTCCTCCAGTCCCAGGACAAAGGATCCCTATCCACTCCAGCCCAGGGCTGTTCTCTCTGGGGGCCCCACTCCAACACAGCCAAGGGTCCACTTGTCCCACCCGGGACCCACTGCCTCCTACCACTGAAGGGCCAGGCCATGGTCTCCAGAGAGTTGCTTCCAGGAATCACCATGCTGACGGTCACTGGCATGTCCCAGGACCTCTGAGGTCATCTAGGGATGGCAGAGCGGTCCTTCTGGAGTCAGGCTGGCTGATCTGGAAGAATATGGGTCAGAACAAGCCCAGAGAGGTTCAGGGCTCCAGTAGCTTCTTGCAGAGGCTGTAAGGACGTGGCTGGGCATCACCGGGAGCTCGGTGAGGTCAGAACACACCTGCACAGACACTCTCACCGGCGTTGGCTGATGCTCTTGTCCGCAGGTGGCCCTGAAAGCTGTGTGGCCTTAGAAGTCTCTTGAGCTCTCTGAGCCTCTGCCTTCCCCCTGGGCACAGAGAGAAGTGATCTCTCTGCCTTTTCTCCCTGCTTTCTTTACAGAGTTGTTGTTAAGAGCAGATGAGGTAACAAATGGAAAAGTGCGTTCTCAACTGTACTAAAACGCCACGTGAGAGGTAAACAAATCCAGTGCACGCATGCACACACACAACAGAAAGGCACAAAGAGAGACAGAAACACAGAGAGGAAAAAAAGAGGAATAAGGAATGAGAGGGAAACAGAGTTAGAAAGACAGAGAGAAGAGATTGGGGGTGAGGAAAAGAGGAAGAATAGGAAAATGCAAAGGGAGCAGAAAAAGAGGGCAACAGAATGAATGAGCAGAGGTGGGTGAGTGAGGTCTGGGCCTGGGGACAGAGGGACAGAGTGGGCAGTACAGGGAGGGGGCAGGAGGCAGGAAAGGGGCCTGGACTGGGGGCCTGGCTGGCCCTCACTCCTGAGCGAGGTGCTGCAGCCTCTGGCTGGCGGTTACTTGGTTAGCATGCTCAGAGCATGGAGCCAGGTCCCCAGGCTACCTGAGGGCCAGGAAGTCTTGTGGTGCCCCTGAGCCTGCCATGGCCAGTGGATGTACCCAAGTTCTGCCCCCAGGAGGCCCTGCAAGGAGCACTGAGCTGTGAAGTGAGGCGCCAGGCTGCCCAGCATGGGTGGCCCTGCTCAGAAGTGAATCCATCATCAGGGGCCTGGGTGCTGGCTGGCCCTGCAGCATGCCCACTGAGTGCCCTCAGCAGAGCGCCCTTTCTCAGCCTCAGTTTCCCTTCTGGAAGATGATGCTCCCACAGGGTCCTGACTCTGAGTTCAGAAACCCAAGCAGCCTGGCATCACTCCCCTTCCCCTTGAACAAGGGCGGCCACAACCTTTTTCTACTTTGGGATGATTATTTTAAAGTTGAGTTTACTTGTCTTTCCATTTCCTCTTCTCTGTGTGCATGGCCTTCGCCCACCAGTCCCTCCAATCCCTAGACTGGCTCTCTCCTCCCCATATATGGCTCGGGTAAAGCCGGGTCCCTTGATGACCCCCTGTGGGGCAGGATTACCTTGTTAGGAGCTGAATTAGACTCAAGACAGCTAAATGGCATTGTCTGGGCCCTAAGGTTCTGGAGAGAGGAGTTTAGGGCATTAGGAGACCTATACAAAGCACTTTCTTCTCTAGGGGAGGCCCCTGCCCAGTGAAGAATCCGAATCAAGAATCCACAATGGGCTGGCACTCTGGGCAAAAGTCGAGGGTTGGGGGCGCCCTGGGTGGAGTAGAGTAGGGTGAAGTCACCCTGCCCTCTCTTCCCTCAGCTGGAGCCCCCTCCCTGCCCAGTGCTGTGGCCAGAGTCCTGTGGGCAGGGCTGCGGAGGGATGTGCCAGCCGCCCTCACCCATCTCTGCCCAGGATCCAGAACCTCCCCAGATGTGTCAGCAGCAGCACCACTGGCTGGAGTCTTGTGTGTAAAAGTCAAGTTACACGACTGGCTTTTGAGGCAGGAGGGCTTCCTCTTTTACGGAGAGTGCAGAGGTCTCCTGTCCAAGGTCAGGCTGCTAGGCAGTCTTTTCTAGGACCAGGGCAGAAATGCTGGTCTCCTGACTTGAGAGCGTCAGGGACAAGTGGCTCGTTCCCAGGGTCTGCTTCAGCAAGATGGGACGCCTTTCCTGAGGAATGACCTATGGAGGTACTGAGTGCAGCAAGTCCTCCGAGTGGCACTGGAAGGGGTGATGGTGATGATCGTGGTGATGGTGGTGGAAATGGTGACTGGTCTTCAGCCTCAAATCCAAATCAAAAAAAAAAAAAAAGCAGGATGAGCCTGAGTTGACCTCTGCTGAATTCCGCTCCCCAGTACAAGGCCTGGCATTTATCAAGTGCACAGTAAAAGTCTGTGAACGGATGAATGAATTCACCCGCTGCACTGAGAGTCTCAATGTGTGACGAGCTTGGGAAGCATGGGTGGTTGGAGCCAGCACCGTGGCGTGGGCTTCGGGGTGCTGTGACCCCTCTGCTGCCCCCAGGCATGACGTGGGACGGGGGTAGGATGGCTGTGTTTGAGGAGGAACCGGGAGAGACGAGACCTCTTGTCTCCATGGAATTACCTCCCATCCTCTGAAGACTGGCACCAGCGAAGAGGCTGATTCGGACCTGGGCTGAGCTCTGGGTGTGTTACAGACACAGTTAGAATTCCTTCCTCATTTCTCCTGTGCGCATTTTTGCCAACTCTGTTACCTATCCCCTCTTTCTCAAACTTCCTGCAGGTTCCTGCCGGGTCCCAGGCCACTGCTGGGATGGAACTGTGACAAGGCTGATACCGAGGAGAGAAATGCAGTCGTGGGTCACAAGGACTCCCTGTCTGGCAGGGAGGTGACCACAGTCTTAGAATTGTCAGGTGACTGGATACTCAGGTGGGAGTTGGGACTAGGGATCGGACCCAGGTGGGGAGGCAGATCATTTCTTCCTAGAGGCGGGAATTTGAAAGGTTCTTAGGATCAGGAGTCAGAGAAGGGAATGTGGATTACAGGCTGAGGGAGGCACATGTATTGAGACGGAAAGGTGCGGTGTGCTCACATAAGTGGTGGGGCTGAGCCTTGCGTTGCTGGGGTACAGGGTGGGCTTGGTAGAGGTGGGGCTGGAACACTACGTTGGAGTCAGACTGTGAGTGGACCAGTGCTAAGGTACTTGGAATTTTTCTGAGGAAAGTGAGCAGTTACAAACCATTGATGATCATGATTTTATCTGTGATTTAGGAAGAACGTCCATGCCCGATCGAAGGTTGATTAGCAAAGGCATATGGAGAGGATGAGAGACGTGGAAGGAGGTGAGGATAACGTCGTTCCTGATGGACATAGTGATGAGGATGGTGGAAACGGTGGGTGGTGATGATGGGTGTGTTGATGAGGATGAGATGGGATGATTTGATGATGGAGGCAGTGTGATGATTTCAGACCCCTGACACTAGCTTAGGCTCTGCTGTGTGACACCCTGCCTCCCATACTTGGTGAGGTGAGGGTGTGGGGGTTGAAGGAACTTACCAGAGGGGGGTCCCTTCTCTTTTCTCCCTCAGCAAGCCCTGCACAGCCCCCAAAGCTGTTCAAAGCGAGAGGTCTCAGTTGGGCAAGCTCCAAGGAGTGAATACGGAGTAGGGGTTGGGCAAACCCCTCCAACACTCAGTAATGCCTGAAACCGGGCGGCCGGTCCCGTTTAGGCTCATTTGACATGGAGCCTTGCCCGCCGCGGTCCCAGGTGGGACCCAGCTGCAAATGGCAGCCTGGCCTGCTCTGCCCTCTCCTGCTGAAGGCCCTCTTGTGCACCAGGCCAGAATGTCCTCAGGAAGCGGGTTACCTCTCTCCCGGGGGTGCGTCTGGATTCCCGTTTGCAGCTCCAGCCAGGATGTTTGGCAATGAGTTTGGAGAAAGCATTCATTCCGGGAAGAATCCGGGAGTGGAATGCTTCCTGCCAGCAGGGGTGTGGGTGAGAGGGCGCAGGGCTGCCTGCTGCACTGGGGCTGGCTGGGGTAGGGGGTGAGGTGCACAGGGGATGGTGCTGGCTGCCTGGCTGGCCCAGTCCTCAGTCCTCAGGGACTTCCGCGGCCTTCGGGCTGTTTTTCTGTCTGTCTGCTTGTCCACCTGGATTAGAAAAGCTGGCTGGTTCAGGCTAGTCTCCCAAACTCTTTGCCTACTCTAAGGTACCTTGAGCTTTGTTTCATTTTATTTTTGAATGTTTTTGAATACTACTCCAAAGTGATTACTGAATGAAAAGGTACATACCTCCAACCCTGTGCTTCTGACCATGCCCTCAGGGTCCCAGTAAATAAACTCCCCCCAGCCCCTGTTTTTTGTTTATTAACCCAGAGTTTCTATTTGCAAAATAAGCAGCTACATGGCTACATTTGGATCTCCTGCGTTTCTTACTCCAGCAGAAGCATTCTGTGTGCCTTGCTTTGCACCCTGTTTTTTTTTTTTTTTTTCCACTGAACAGTGTTACCTGCAGATCCAGCCACACAGACCATGGAGACCTGCGGGGTCCTCTGGTAGCAGGGATTGAGCCATAATTATTTCAGGCTTTTGAGTTTTAAAACCCAGATGCCTACAAACAGTGAGCTGATTCTCCGGCTGGGCTTTTAAAAATTGTTTTCCAGGACCCCAACCAAAGGTGGGTGAGTCTTCCCTCCCCTGTACAGCCCAGCTAAGGCTATGGTCTCCTGTGTCCTGTCTCTTCTTCCCAGGTGGGCGGTATTACTGTTCACGCTTTGCCAGGGAGGAATCTAAGGAACTGAGAAATCAAGTAACACACCCAAAGGGATAACTAGTAAGTGATGAAGTCTGGGATTTGAACCCTGAGCAGTCTGGGTCTAGAATTCTTCCTCTTGGTGATGTTACACTGCTGGGAAAGATAGAGTTCCCTGGTCCCACATCTTCAAGAACCAGATGGAGTCCAGAGAGGGGTAGGGACTTGGTCAAGGTCTCACAGCTATGCACCATCAACTCCTGGAGGGGAAGCATCCCTTGGTCACTTACTGGGTACCTGATGCTCCCCCACATGTCCGTGGGGGCTCCCCGGTAAGACTTCTCTCCTCTGCACTCCTAGGCTTCAAGTTCTTGGTGGCTCCTCTGACCACTTACCAGGCTTAATGTCAGTCTCACAGAAGTTTGCCGCTGAACAACTTAACAGAGTCACTGCACAGATGGACAGAGGGAGGCAGGAGGGAGAAGCGGAAAGGTCACACAGTCCAACTGCAGCAGAACTGGGGTGGATTCCAGGTCCCAGGACGGGAAGTCTGGGCCTCTGTCCAGGCCCAGCTTGCCCCCATCCAGCACCCTCCTGACCTGGCAGTGTCTGTGCGCCTTCCCTCCCAAGCTTCCTCCTGGCTTCCTTCAAGACGACTGTGTCTTGCCTTCTCTCACTCCTCATCCACGTGTCAAGAGGCCCCATTTCTATTAGTGTTCATTGGCTGTGGCGGCCTCCACTAGCAAAGGGGCTTGTGCATGAAATCTGGGCAAAGCTGGCAGCTGAAGTGACATCCTAGTAGTGTAAAACACAAGGGGTAACTGTGCATGTATGTATTTTATCTCAGTGTGCATGCATGTATTATGTGTCTATATGTGTATGGTGCATACATGTATGTGCATGCATATCTGTACACACATATATGTGCATGTATGTGTATACATGTGTGATGCATATAGGTATCAATATATGTGCATGCATGGATTGTGTATAGTGCATATCAGTCAGTCAGTCAGTTCAGTCGCTCAGTCGTGTCTGACTCTTTGCGACCCCATGAATCGCAGCCAAAGAATTGATGCTTTTGAACTGTGGTGTTGGAGAAGACTCTTGAGAGTCCCTTGGACTGCAAGGAGATCCAACCAGTCCATTCTGAAGGAGATCAGCCCTGGGATGTCTTTGGAGGGAATGATGCTAAAGCTGAAACTCCAGTACTTTGGCCACCTGTTGGTGATGGACTGGGAGGCCTGGCGTGCTGCGATTCATGGGGTCGCAAAGAGTCGGACACGACTGAGTGACTGATCTGAACAGAACTGAATCGCAGCATTCCAGGCCTCCCTCCCTGTCCATCACCAACTCCCGGAGTTCACTCAAACTCACGTCCCTCGAGTCAGTGATGTGTGTACATTTGCATATTGTGCATGTGTGCATGCGTATCTGTACATATGTGTATGCATGTGTTTGTGCCTGTGTGTATTGTGCACAGTGCATGTGTGTGTGTGTGGGCATGTGTGTATTATGTGTGTATACATACATATATATTGTGTATATGTGTGTGTGTGCATATTCTGTATATGTTTGTGTGTATTGTATATCTTGTATATGTGCGTGCATGCATGCATGTGTACTGTGTACGCATGTATGTGCACGTGTACACATATGTTTACATACACACACGTGTGTGTATACGTGTGTGTATGGCAGTCAAGCCTCAAGCACATAGACCTACAGTCTTCACCCCATGATAGCTTGATGTTGAGGCTTTTGTGTTCTCCAGAGAGATGCAGTTTGTAAGATCCACAGGTCCTGAGTGGTCTTGAAATTCCTTTGGCACTTGGAGGTGGAGAACAGCCTGTGGCGGGCAGCTACCTCTGCTGGTGGTCCGAGTGTGGGTTCAGGCCCCAGGGAAACTTAAGGGCACAGCAAATTCCTGCTGGGTCACTTCTGGCAAACATGAGATCTCAGAGGAATCACTTCCTCCTTCTGGTCTCAGCTTGCCCACCCATAAAGTGGGGCTATAAGGCCTGCTTTGTTTTACTCTCTGGGCATTATGAGGAGGAGATGAAATTCTCTTTTTGGAAACCGTACCAAGTTCTTCCCAATTCCGTGATTTCCAAGTTTTGCAGGCACAAGAAATCTCATTACAGTGTTGTCCTATATATGTAGATGTATAATTGCACATGAATGCAAGCCTGAATTTAACTTTGCATGGAAGTGTTTGGAGGCTAAGGTCATGTACTTGAGTGTGCAGGAGCTTGTGCGTGTTGATTAGAATTTCCTTACCTAACTTTGCGTACCCTCTGCACAGGATCTGGTGGGTCAGCTTGACTTTGAATCCTGGCTGGCTCGGCTTAAATAAGCCAGGTAACCTGGGTGGGCTTCAGTTTCTTCATCTGTGAAATGGGCCTGTGAGAGTGGCCACTTACAGGGCCTCGTGGAGTTTTGATGGACTAAGCTCAGCATGCTCTTGACACAGTGGGAAAGTCACAGATCATAGTAATAGTTCTTAGTTCAACAAGAACTGGAGGAGAAAGAGTATGAATGCCATCACCTCTAAGGCGAATTATTATAGAAAGGAGGCTCGTATCCTCCAGCTCCCACTCTCTGATCCTTTGCCTTGTCCAAAAGCCTGGATTTGATGGTCTTAACTATTTGATACTTTGGGTGGGTTTTTCTGCTTGAGCGCGAGAGTGCTGAAAGCAATTGATGAGAGAAAGAAGTTTTTGGATACAGCCACAGAGGCCCTTGCTTTCCTTTCCTGGATGTTACCTTTGTTGCAGAGGAGAAGCCCTGTGGCTGGGATCAGAGAACCACACACGTCTTACAGAATGTTCCTCTGTCTCTCGTTGCTCTTGAAAACTGCGGTGCTCCACTCTCACCAAGAGGGGTTCTACCCTCAACCGAGTTTGGGAAACATTGCAAACAGACTCCCTGGACATCAGCATGCTTTACTTGTTTTATAAAGATGCTGTAAAACGTGCAGTAAACAAGTAAGTTAAATTTAGTTTAACCTAGCATTTCCCAAATGCACTTTTCTTTTTTGCATAATCCTTGCTATAAATCTCTGCGGAATGCACCCTGACAAGCACAGATTCGCGGAATCAATAGTATGGAAATCCACAAAGCCACGTGGCTCTAGGTCACCCTTCCAGTCAGGCAAATGATATGTCATAAAGCAGTGCTTCTCATATGTCAGTGCGCACACATGTCATCTGGGAGCTTGGGAAAAGGCAGATTCCAAGCGGCAGGTCTGGATGGGGCCCAAGGTCCTGCATTTGTAACAAGCTCGCAGGTGATGCCCCTGACGCCGGGCCCAGGACCACACTTTGGTAAGATTACAAAGAGGCCTCTGCTACCATGGAATTTCACCTGTGTCCATCCTTTCAACGGTATTCGGAAACTGGTGGCTGCCAAAGAAGTGCCCAAATCAGGCCATTAGACGCAATCACCAGGGACGTGACCTTTCTCTGCTGGACAAGCCGTCCTATGAGGGGGAGCCTAGGCTGGGTTAGCAGCTGCAGGGAATGCAAGGACCAAGGTTTCGAGGGTAGAAAAGTCCTTCGGAGCTATGAAATCTTGGCTGAGTCTGAAAAGACGGCAATCGAGTCACACTCCTGCCATGTCTCCTGTCTGGGCAAATAAGGCTGGGATTGTTAGTGTTTTAATTAATTTATTTATTAATTTTTAAAGAGACATTTCCCCTTTCTTTTTCTTGGGTCTGGAGTCATTAAACAAGGATTAGCTGGATAAATAGAGGAAGTGATTTTTAAACTGTTTGCAAACTTAATGTGAAGAGCCCAGCCTTGCAAATTATCACGTCTAATCAGAGGCCCTCGCTTCACTGCTCCAGTAATTGTACTGGTATTAGTCAAATTCTTGTTGTCTCCTCATTAGCCGTGAAAAGGAGACTCAAGATGTACTTCATTAGAGTGTCCTGGAAATATATTGCTAATGTGGAGATGGAGGCAGAGGGGGGAAGGGATGTGGGGGAGGGGTGTGGGGGCGGGGCAGGAGTGTATAGGTCCTCACCTGACATCGGGCAGGTCTCACCTCTCTCAGTCCCGTCTCTCGCCTGCCTTTGGGCTCAGTTCCTCTCTGGGCAGCAAGGAGGGTAGATCGGCTGAGATCCGGAAGCCCTTTCTGTCTGACACTCTTGAGTTTATGGTTCTAAATTTTGAGGCTTTGGAGGATGATCAGTACTGGATGTTCTTTCAAATCCAGAAACTTAGGCTTTGTTGGGAGCTTAACCAAGGGTGAAGAGAGCTTTGGGTGGGCAAGGCTGGCCTGTGTTTCTCCTTTACTCTAAGGCAAACTGGCTAAGTGCTCAAATGTCAGCCAGACACCTGCAGCTTCCCTTGATATTGTCTGATAGGACTCGTAATCAACATTTTCTCCTCCCTCCCTCCGTCTCTCCTTTCTTCTTTCCCTCCTACCCTCCTTTCTTGTTCTGGATGCATTTTCTTCATCCTCATTGTCTTCTTCCTTTTCTTCTCGTCCCTTTTCTCTTTCTTCTCCACTTTCTCTTCTACCCAACATTTATTTATGGAGCGTATAATCCTAGAGCTCTTTGAATGTAAATTAGTTGAAATAAAGTAAAATGAAAAGGCCACTTCCTCATTTGCGCTAGCAACGTAAGGCATCAAATGCCCACTTGCCACACGTGGCTAGTGGCTGCCACATTGGACGGTGCAGAAAATTCTACTGGACAGCTATGATCTAATCTCTTTCTGTTACATCTTGTGCTCATCAGCCCAGGGGTAAAGAGGATGTGGAGTTGAGAAAGAGAGAATCCTCCCTCTAGGACGCGCATAGTCAGGTAGAGAATTATCACACTTCATTATAGTTGTGAATCGTTGAAGATGGGTCCAAGGACTAGACTGACTAGCAGGGCTCCCTGCACCTTGGGGGTCAACTTGGGGAGTCGGAGAATCAGCCAGGCTTCCCGGAGAGCAGGGGCTTTTCCATTAGAGGTCTGGAAGATGAGAGTGATCCACCAGTGCCCCTGAGCCTATGGCAACTTTACCACTGGTGGGTTAGCCGTGAGCCCAGTGGGCACATAGCATATCCGTCCTTCACTCCAGCAGCCACAGAAGACTTTGTAAGGTCTGTTGATTATCTTTCTCTATAGGGACCAGGTATTCCTGGGCTCGGGTCTGGTGAGTCTTAACTCGGTGTCTGGGAGACACCTTCCACCACCACTTACCAGAGCACCTCTCTCTCCTCTCTTCCCCAGCCTTCTTGGCAGCCAACCCCAAAGCACTGTGTAGGGTGATGAATCAGGCTTAGCCTTCAAGATTTGAAATCTGAATCTGGATTTATGTCGTATATTGCCTGAGCTACAAAAATCACTCCATGGTCTGAGCCTCAGTTATGACAACTATAAAATGGGGATAATAATACCAACCTTGAAAACTTGTTGTTAGAATTAATGACATGGCGTTCACAGCACCTGCTGTGGAGCTGCGGGAAATCAAGCAATTCTTCCTTCTCCCTCCCTGCCCCCTCTCTTCCTCCATCCCTCTATCTCTTCCCCCAGCCCCTACTCCCTCCCTTCCCCCCTCCCTCTCTCTCCTCTGTCCCACTCTTGCTCTAGCCAGGAACTCTGGGCTGTCCTTCTCTTTGGCAGAAGCCCTTGGTCTCTCCAGCCTTCTGGATGCTGACCTGCCATCCTCTGTGGCTTGGAATCCAATTTCTCTACTTCTGAGAGGATAAAGGGCTGAGTCAGCTCCACAGGGAATCACTTTCGAGGTTCCAAGGAGTCTGGGGGCCTTAGTGCCAGCACTCAGGCTGCTAATGGATTCAGAATGGATTCGGGGCTGATGACACAGCCCTGAAACGTGGCATTCGCTGGAGGAGTCACGGTGGCTTTTTTTTTCAAATAACTTCCACACAATAGGTTTCCTTTTCATCAGGAACTGGTTGTCTGCATTTCTGGCTTCTGGTAACTTCCTCCTTGGCCCTAAAAGACCGCAGGAGGATCAATTAGATGCCCCGGGTGCTGAGGGTTGGCAGTGGGCCACAGCGGCAGCCCTGGTCCTCTGTCCCACTGTTCTGGGTGGCGCAGAGGGCATGACACCACCAGGAAAGCCACTTCACTGGGTTCTCAGACACTCAGGGCACTGCAGACTCAGACTTGAAGGTGCGTGGATGTTAGAGGGGGAAGAGGGTGAGAACCCGGGGCAAGATGACCTGAGAAGCCCAGAGAGGTTAATTGGCTTCCCAAGGGTCACAGACCAGGTCAGGTGACCCAGGCTAGACTCTTCCTCCCGGGATCCCTTCCATACTGACCCTTAATCAATCAACCGTCAGTGCCCACCCACTACTGGGGAGACACTGTGGGGCTCCCAGCATGTGTATTTCACTGTATGAGTCTGTTTCCAGAAGAAACACATGGCTTTTTTGCGACAATTGCCTTTCCAGCCTGACTGCCAGCCCAAGGTCGCGGGAGACGATCTGGACCCCACAACCTCCATTGTGCTGCTCCTTCTCCAAGAGCCAGCTTCCTCTTCTGGAAGGTAAGGGTGCTGGTAATGCTACCGTCTTGGATTCCCTGCTAGAAGGCAGAAAGGAGGAACCATGTCAGTGTTCAACAAACTCCTGACTCAAAATAACCTTTTTTTTTTTTTTAAAGGAAATGTTGTGGTAAGTTCTATAGGACTGATGGACTCAACCTGAGCTTCTCCAAGTGTGGTCCCTGGACCAACAGCAACAGCATCACCTGGAAATTTGTTAAAATGCAAATTTGCAAGCATCAGCCAAAATTCTGAGGGTGGGACCCAACAATTTGTATTTTAACAAGAACTCCAGGCAATTCTCACATCTCTTAAGTTTGAGACCCTCTGGGCTAAACTTTTCAATTTCTGTGGACCCACAGGAGGGGGAGATCATTGTGGATGGTAGATCCACAATGAGGATTGATCCACATTGAGGATGGAGATCATGTGTGCTTATGGACCATCTCCAAAGAAGGCCTTAGAAATGGACATTGGAGGGTGAGGAGTTGCTGGGTGCTGGGAGGCACTGAGGTGCCAGAACGGTGATCAGGAGCAGGAATGTTGAAGACAAATCTGCCAAAGCCTGACCTGCTCCCACCAATGCCCACAAGACTGGGAGAGTGAGCGCTGAAATCATGACCAGGATTCAGATTTGACCCTGACTGAATGATCACAAATGCTGTCTATATTGGGTAAGAGAAATCAGGATGCCCACCCATCCATCATCCATCCTTTCTTTCAACTCAAAATTTATTTATTTGAATTAATGTTATTTGAACTTTTATTCTGTGCCAAGCATTCAGCTATGCCCTTGGCTTGCATACACAAGACAATCAGGGTTACTAACTTGTGTTCTCTGACTAATTTTAAAAGTTGTGATTTAACATCTACTTTAATGAAAACAAGTTCCCACTGAACATCACTATCTGAAATGTAAGATTAAATATTTCTGTGTGGCATGAGACAGGAACAATATTTAAATTTAAGGTTCATTCCCCTCTTTGAAGAGCGTGGAAGGCTAGGTGTAGGAATTAGATGAGTGTCTGTGGAACATCGCCCAGGGGAGGGTTGTGAATAAGCTCCTTAATTGTTTAGCTTTCAGAGTTTCCCACCTCTCCTTCTTATTCATTTTCTGATTTAATCCTGAAAACAATACTGTGAAGTCTGAGGAAATTCAGACTCAGAATTTAAATGACTTGCCCCAAGTTACAAAGGAAATAAGCCACAGAACCCTGAGGAAATGGAATCTTCAGATTCTCCCAAACCCAGAACTCACTATGTGGACTGCATTTTTTTTTCTTTTTTTAAATTTTATTTTTTAAATTTACAATACTGTATTGGTTTTGCCATATATCAACATGAATCCGCCACAGGTATACACGTGTTCCCCATCCTGAACCCTCCTCCCTCCTCCCTCCCCGTACCATCCCTCTGGGTCATCCCAGGGCACCAGCCCCAAGCATCCAGTATCGTGCATCGAACCTTTTCTTCTTGATATTGACGTTTTGAGTTTTCGCTGTCTTTGCTTCTAGTAGATCAGGCACTGTGTTACCCGAGTCCTGTTTTGGGGCAGGTGGGACCCTTCCAGGATGTTCAGGCGACCCAGACCACCCATGTGTAGGGGCAAGCATAGAGATGCATTTTACCCAGAAAGATACTCAGGAACCCCAAGAGCCATTTCCCAAGAAAGGTCACCCATTTTCCAGCCCATGCCATTCCCCAGAGTCACTGGTCTCACCTCCAGGTATGGCTACCTGAGATCAGGAGAAGAAACCCATAGCCTCCTAACACCTGGTGGTTCCCAAGAATTTAACACCTGACCCATGCCGAGAGGTCATTGTGGGGGAAAAAAATCGAAACACGCACTGGTAGTAAAATCATGGCTCTTTGAATTATATTAAAACACTTCAGCAACATTTCATATAGAATTAATTAACATAAACCCCAGCATCCTCATTGCTACAGAGCCCTAAAGTGGTTGCCAGAATTTAATTAGACTTAACCTTTTTTTTCCTACACCAGTACCACTTTATAATAACTGCAAATCATTATTAATTCCTTTGGTGTTCACTGTAATAACATTAATCATGATGAACTTCTTTCTGTAGTAATGTGTATGTAATATGTAATTCCATAGCAATTTAGTATTAGTTAAGGATAAATTGAAATTAATTTCACGAAAAGATACTATTTGTTATTGGATCCTGTATATTCATAAAATAATATTTTAGCACAATTTATATTGAGGTGGCCAGATCAGGAGACATTTGGCAAACTGCTAAAACTTCAGAGACAGAACTATTTGCTGCTGATTACTGGAGCGTACCTGATTGCTGATGTCTCGTATCCCAAGGTACTTGAAATAACAAATCAGAAAATGGGTAAGCTGTGATGAGATGGCCCTTTGAGATTTAGTACCTTATCAATCTGAAGGCATAGTGTGGGACAATGTATCTCGGAGTGCTTTCCAGAACTAAGCCTGTGATTTATTATCTCAGATCTCAAGATTTAAGCCACGTTCTTGGCTCTCCCAAGTTCTGTCTTCTCCTCTGTAAAATGGTTACATCATCCCCTCACAGCAGTCTTCAGGGGTTGCAAGGATGTGATAGATTTGAGTGATTTGGAAGATTGCAATGCTTAGAATGAACGTGTGTGATGCTAGGAAGAAAAATAATGGTCTATGCGTGCTTTATTTTGTTGTTTATTTATTTATTTATTTTTTATTTTGTTGTTTAATTTCATTCATCTTTGTGATAGAATATTTGGAAGTGGAGATGCTGAGAAGGAAACAGAAGGGCTTTTTTAATTTTAATTTTTCATGAAAAAGAAACTTTATTTTTTTACTTTTGATTTTGATATAGAATTCAGACTTTACTGAACATTTGCAAGACATTTACAAAGAATTCCCAAATACCCCTCACCCAAATTCCCCAGACTGTCAACATCTTATTTGCTTGATCCCTTTGTCTGTGTTATATACTGGCATTTTGTTTTTCAGTTATTACGGACAAAAGCCCCTTTACTGCTAGATACTAAATAACGTACTTTTCCTAAAAACATCATTTTCATAAATACTCATGGTTTAAGGACCCAAATCAAGAAGTTAGTGATTATTCAGCACTAAGTAAGGCCTTTTTCAGATACCAGCTCTACTTGTCACTCATTTTTAGGCATAATCTTGTCCGAAACTTTGCCCTCTGCTGGGCCTATCTGGGGACTTTTCTCCGTCCATTCATCCATTCATTTCACTGGGCGGGAGTGGAAGATAGAAAGATGAATAAGACATAATTCTGCCTTCAGGAAGCTGGTGGTCTAGGAGACATAACTATAAATGGATATTTAAAATATATTCTAATGAGGGCAGTAGATACGTGCTCAGATCGCAAGTGATATTATCAATAAAAATAAGTAGCGGCATATAAGGTCTAGGGCTTCCCTGGTGGCTCAGCTGTAAAGAATCCTGCCAATGAAGAAGAGGCAGGTTCAATTCCTGGGTCAAGAAGATCCACTGGAGAAGGAAATGGCAACCCATTCCTGTATTCTCGCCTGGGAAATCCCATGGACAGAGGAGCCTGGCCAGCTACAGTCTATGGGCTCTTGAAAAGTTGGGCACAACTGAAAATGAAGAGGAACTCAAAAGCCTCTTGATGAAAGTGAAAGTGGAGAGTGAAACAGTTGGCTTAAAGCTCAACATTCAGAAAACGAAGATCATGGCATCTGGTCCCATCACTTCATGGGAAATAGATGGGGAAACAGTGGAAACAGTGTCAGACTTTATTTTTTTGGGCTCCAAAATCACTGCAGATGGCGACTGCAGCCATGAAATTAAAAGACGCTTACTCCTTGGAAGGAAAGTTATGACCAACCTAGATAGCATATTCAAAAGCAGAGACATTACTTTGCCAATAAAGGTCCGTCTAGTCAAGGCTATGGTTTTTCCAGTGGTCATGTATGGATGTGAGAGTTGGACTGTGAAGAAAGCTGAGCGCCGAAGAATTGATGCTTTTGAACCGTGGTGTTGGAGAAGACTCTTGAGAGTCCCTTGGACTGCGAGGAGATCTAACCAGTCCATCCTAAAAGAGATCAGTCCTGGGTGTTCTTTGGAGGGAACGATGCTGAAGCTGAAACTCCAGTACTCTGGCCACCTCGTGCGAAGGGCTGATTCATTGAAAAAGACTCTGATGCTGGGATGGATTGGGGGCAGGAGGAGAAGGGGACAACAGAGGATGAGATAGCGAGATGGCATCACCGACTCGATGGACGTGAGTCTGAATGAACTCCGGGAGTTGGTGATGGACAGGGAGGCCTGGCGTGCTGCGATTCATGGGGTCGCAGAGAGTCGGACACGACTGAGCGACTGATCTGAACTGAACTGAACGGAGCAACTAAACAACAACAACAACAACAAATACAAGGCCTGAGCCCTGGTCAGTCAACATGGGGGCTGAAAGGTGGGCATCCAGGTGGCCTCCAGGTGCGCAGTAGATGGAC
Organism: Bos javanicus; assembly: GCF_032452875.1. NCBI lineage: Eukaryota > Metazoa > Chordata > Mammalia > Artiodactyla > Bovidae > Bos > Bos javanicus. Next base: position 35,963,580 of record NC_083895.1, on the reverse strand, counting down.
ACTGGCTGGGCTCAGGGCATGACAGTATCCAGAAGAGAGTTCTCTAGGTTGCTGGACAGGGACGGGAAATGCAGGGGAACCTCCCTAGGCAAGGAGAGAGTCTTGGAGGAAAGTGGACTTTGGCTAAGAGTGGGGAACAGCAGAGGAGTATTTTAGAGGTATCCGAGTATTTAGAGTATCCGTGAGGTATATGAGACAGTAACAGAGCAGCTGTGCTTATGAAGGACACAGTCTCCCAAGAATGAGGGGGCAGACCCACCGGACCAGAACACAGGACCCTCATGGAGAGCTTTGTAAGCTGCCCTGGAGGAACTTGGATTTCAAAGGCTGAGAGTGGGAGTTGGGAGTGATGCAATGGGCAGAAGCATTGCTTTTGTTCTGAGTATTTAAAAAAATGACCTCACTGCTATGGTAAAAGTGATAAAAATTAAGCATACACGTCTGGAAATAGATACCACAAACAAAAGACATATGATAAATGTTGGAAGAAAAGATTTACAGGATGTTTTACAAAAAATTAATAGCCTTTATCTAAAAGGAGCTTTTTACAAGTGGATAAGAAAAAGACAAATAACATGATAGATAAATGAACAAGAAAAAGCCACAAATAACCAATAACATAGGGGGAAAAAAAGGCTTTCCCTAACAAAGAATCCAGGAGATGAAAATGAAAATGATGAAAGGCCAATTTTTACAGCAAATTGACACAAATTGAAAGTATCCAATACTGGAGAGGGAACATGGGCACTCTCATAACTGGTGGGAATGTAGTCAGGGCATAATCTTTTCACTATTAGGGTTTAAAATATGCATATTATTTTGATCAGAGCCCCCAGTTTTGGAAAATGAGGCTACAGAAAAATGATGTGAGAAGGTGGGGTGAAATGTATAAAAAAATCTTGATGTTCATATATAAGGAAATGTTTGAATAAATTAATGTATATCCTTGCTATAGGGTATTAATCACTGACTTGGAGGGATGCCCTTGATAATTATTATGTGACTACAACAGAAAGTACACTATCAATTCATTGATGTTTAAAAAAAGTAATCATACATGCTCATTATAAAGAATTCAAGAAATTAAGAAAACTACTTAAGGAAAAAATAAATAACCCCCCTGCAAATGTAACCCCTAGAAATCAAGAGATATCTTGATAGAAGTCTACATAGACAGAAATAAAAAGGTGAAATCATATACCACACAAGATCATTTTTAATAAAAGTATTAAATTTAATTTTATTTTAGTTTAAAAGAAAAAAAAAGAATCTAAAGTGAAATAGAAGGAATTGCTCCATTTAGACAAATATTTCTTCAGCATAAGAGATACTATTGTCTAACAGATCCCCTCTGAGGGATTATAAAAAGCATTAGGAGGTGGGGGTCAGTTTAGAAATGACATCTTTTAAATTTACACAGTATTGATTGATTTCCTGCTGAAAGGGGTGAAGGGATGTGCACGCTCCCACTTTCCTCACCTCCCTTTTCTCACTGCCTGATATTGTTAGTTTTATTTCTTTTCAACAAAAGATTTTAAGCTTTACAACATTTTTATTCTATTCTGTAGGCATAATTATACCAGTTTTTAAGTCTCAGAAATAAATTTAATGAACTCTGTATGTAAAACAATAGCTTCTCCATATCTAAGTTCTTTATGTAGATATATCTCTTAGTTAACTTGAATATGAGAATTTGGTTTTACATCATATAACAACCACAAAACAACAACAAAAAATGATGGTTTAAACAAAATGAAAGTTTACTTTTTTTTTCATATAAAATAAAGCTGAAGCAGCAGTCCAGAGAAGATTTGGCAGATCCACAAATTTATTAGGCAGCCAAGCTCTTTCTAGATGATTTCTCTATCATCGTTAGGGTTAGTCTTTGTCCTCATGGTTTAAGTTGGCTGCCAGGACTCCACGCATCACATCACTCTTTTAGGCAGCAGGGTGGATGAAGGCAGAAGATAGATGTCTTCCTTCCCTTTAATTAGACTTCCTGAAAGTTGCACACATCACATTTGATTATATGCTATTGGTTCAACTTTGTGACTTGACCATAACTGGCTGCAGGAAGGCTAGGGGACGTCGTCTTGTAGGTGGGTGAAATGTCTTCAGGGAAATATCAAGATTCTTATGACCAAAGATGGTGGAGAAGTAGATATTGGGAGCTAGTAATAAGTCTCCACCACTGGGTTTCTACCACTACTGGCTAGATTTCAAAATCAAATAGCTTTTCAACAAGGAGTCAAGAGTTCTGAAATTCTTTCATTTCTTTGCTAGTTGGAAATATCTTCCTGTGGTCCTAATTCTTGAATGACATCTTGGCTGGATATAATACTCTTGGCTTATATTTTCTTTACATCAGAATTTTGAATATATTCCTCCATTTTCTTCTAGAATTATGTATTGTTACCAAAGATTCTGAGGTCAGTCTGTCTTATTATAGCTTACTGATGACTTAAGTTTTTTTCTACCTGGATGTGTGAAACATTCTTTCTTTGTCCTTAAAGTTCAACAGATTGCCAGGTTATGTCTGGATGTTGATGTTTCAGTATCATCTCCCTGCCTCCCACTGAAAAGTCCTTGGGAACAGTGTGCTTTTCAATCAGCAATTCCATAATTTCTCTTAGGAATTTTTTATTTGCATTATTACATTTTTATTTCATTTATGATGCTTTCCATTAAGAAAGCATCAGTTATTCTAACACAGATTTGTTCTCTAAGTCCGCTAAAATCTCATTATATTCTTTGATCTTCTTGTATTTTTCCTGAGCATTCACTGTATCGTCTCAAGCAGAAGGGCGGCATGGGGTTGTCAGGGCTATGGCTGCAGGGCTCCAGGGGCCCCAGTCACATCACCGACTAAGACATGGAAGCTCCCTGGAGTTGTACTGCTTGGCAGCACATCTACAACTCTTTACTTAAAATCAGGAATTAATTTTCCTCTGCATTTATTCTGTTCTTCATTTTATGATTTATTTATTAGTTCTGTAATTGCATGATGACGGTTCTTCTTTTGTTTCATTGGCTCTGTAACTCCCTTCTCTATTGTTCTAGAGCTTTTTTAAACAGTTTGACAGCAATATGATGGACATACAACAAGCTGTAAATATTTAAAGTGATAGTTTGGTAAGTTTGGGCACATGAATTCACCATAAGAGCATTAACAGAAATCACCATAGTGAATATAAGCTCCTTGCACCCCTTGGTGTTCTTTTTATCTCCTTGAATTATTAACTGTATCTCTTTATTTAGTTATTTTAGTCTTGCTTTTAGGGCATGTAATACACATCTTCAGCTGTCCACAGCCCACCATTAGCTGATATTTTATCCTTCACGGATGGTGTAAGAATCTTAAAACAATATACTCTTTCTCCTCTCCGGGCCTTGGACCTATTTTCCCTCTACATTTCACTTCTATATGTGTTATATTTCCTTAGATGCATTGTGGTTAGAATTGTTTTAAATGGCCTATGGTCTTATAAATAGATTTAAATAATAGGAAAACACCTTTTATGATTATTCACATAGTGATCCTTTCCAGCACTCTTTATTTCTTTGTTGTGTAGATTTCCATTTCCGCATGGTGTCATTTCTTTTCTGATTGAATGCTTTTCTTTCCCATATTTTGTATGATTAGTTGTGAGGAATCCATTCAGCTTTTACTTGTCTGAAAAAACTTTTCCTTTGCCTTCCTTTTGGAAGACTAGCAATGCCAGGTATGGCGTTACAGGCTGGCAGGTTTTTTCTTTCAGTACTTTAAGACACATGCACAGCGATGTTCATTGCAGCACTGTTTACAAAAGCCAGGACATGGAAGCAGTCTAGATATCCATCGACAAATGAATGGATAAAGATGTAGTACATATACACAATGGGATATCAGTCAACCATAAAAAGGAATAAAATTGGGTTATTTGTAGAGATATGGATGGACTGAAAGTCAATCACACAGAGTGATGTAAGTCAGAAAGGAAAACAAGTGTCATATTAATATATTAAAACATATATATGAGATGTAGGAAAATGGTACGGATGAACATATTTGCAGGCCAGGGATAGAGATGCAGATGTAGAGGATGAACTTGTAGACATGGTGGAGGAAGGAGAGGGCAGGACAATTTGAGAGACTGGCTTTGACATATATTCACCACCACGTGTAAAGCAGATAGCCAGTGGGAAGTTGTATAGTACATGGGGCTCGGCTCGGTGCTCTGTGATGACCTAGAAAGGTGGGATGTGGGAGGATGGGGGGAGGATCAAGTGGGAGGGAATATATGTATACGTACGGCTGATTTATGCTGTTGTACAGCAGAAGCTAACGCAACTTTGTAAAACAATTAATTATATTCCAATTAAAAAAAATAAAGATATTGCTCCTTGTCTTTTGTTGCCCATTGGTTCTGATAAGAAACATGCTGTTGTCTGTATTTCTCTAAACATGATGCATCTTTGCCCTACCTCTGGCTGCTTTTAGAGTTTCTCTTTATCACCAGTTTAAAGCAATCTTTTGATTGTATGGCTTGGTGTATTGTTCTTCACGTATTTTGGTGCTTAGGCTTTGTTGAACTTCTTGGGTCTTTGTATTTACAGTTTTTATCAAATATGGAAAAGTTTCAACCATTATTTCTTTCAGATATTGTCCTGCTATTTCCTTATGACTCCAGTTACACATCTATTTAGGTTACTTGAGATTGTCCCACACTTCAGTTCAGTTCAGTTCAGCCACTCAGTTGTGTCCGACTCTTTGCGACCCCATGAATCGCAGCACGCCAGGCCTCCCTGTCCATCACCAACTCCTGGAGTTCACCCAGACTCATGTCCATCGAGTCGGTGATGCCATCCCGCCATCTCATCCTCTGTCGTCCCCTTCTCCTCCTGCCCCCAATCCCTCCCAGCATCAGAGTCTTTTCCAATGAGTCGGCCCTTCTCATGAGGTGGCCAAAGTACTGGAGTTTCAGCTTCAGCATCAGTCCTTCCAATGAACACCTAAAACTGATTTATTTTAGGATGGACTGGTTGGACCTCCTTGCAGCCCAAGGGACTCTCAAGAGTCTTCTCCAACACCACAGTTCAAAAGCATCAGTTCTTTGGCGCTCAGCTTTCTTCACAGTCCAACTCTCACATCCATACATGACCACACTTAGGCAGACTTTAATCTTTAAATTGTATTTCTCATATTTAATTTTAGATAGTTTCTATTGCTTTATTCAAAGCTTATGAATATTATTTTTCTATGATGGTTTATTGACTGTTAATCTCATCTAGTTTACTTTTCATTTTAGACATTGCAATTTTCATCTCCAGGATTTTGATTTTGGTCTTTATGTCATCAGTCTCCATACCTCTTTCGCCCATTTTCTTGAACATAGGAAGTGCAATAATCATTACTGTTTTAATGTCTTTGTGTACTAATTATGTTATCTGCTTCATTTCTAGGTCAGTTTTGATTGATCATATTTTCTCATTATGGATTAGCTTTTCCTGCTTTTCTTATAATCTGTTATTGCATGTTGGTGATGTTGACTTTTATCTTATTAGGTGCTAGATAGTTTTACATTCCTCATATATTGTGTATTTTACATTCCTATATATATATGAATATATATTCTTATTTAATATATGAATATTATACTTGTGTGTGTGGATATATATATATATATATATATATATATATATGCAGAGCCTGGTGGGCTGCCGTCTATGGGGTCGCACAGAGTCAGACATGACTGCAATGACTTAGCACCATATATATATATACAGACACATACATGCTTTCCAGGCGGCATGATGGTAAAGAATCTCCCTGCCAGTGCAGGGGATGTTAAGAGACTCAGGTTCAATTCCTGGGTCAGGAAGATCCCCTGGAGGAGGGCATGGCAACCCACTCCAGTACTCTTGCCTGGAGAATCCCATGGACAGAGGAGCCTAGCAGGCTACTGTCCATAGGGTCGCAAAGAGTTGGACATGACTGGAGCAACTTGGCACACATACACACCTACCTACCTACCTACATACATACATACATATATGCGTATATATATTTTGTATGTAGTTTGTGTGTATATATATACACTGAGCTTTGTTCTAGGATGTGCTTTAATCTTTTCATGTTTGCTTTTAAGCTTTGCTAAGTCTGACCAGAGCAACAGTTAGTGTGGGGCCAGTTTTGCTGCACTTCCTGAAGAAAAGGTTCAGTGCTCTGCCTCTTGCCTGTGCATTCTGTCTGTTCCCGTGGGGACAGGAACCCTTCCTACCCTGCATGATCACCTGCACACTTGATGCCTAGAAGCCCCAGGCCATACGCTGAGACAACTGTAAGGCTTATCTCTTTTGTTTCCCATCTCTAAGGGATCACCATTCTTTGTGGCACGTCCTCGTCTTGAGAACTGTTGTTTCAAATATTTTGTCCCTTTTCTTGCTTGTTTCAGGTGATAAGGTAAATCTAGTGCCCATCTCTTCATTTTGGCTGCAAGTGAAAGTTTTTCTGTTTCATCATCTGTGCTTTATCTTCCTATTTTGGTACATTCATTTATTTACTTAAGGTTTATTATAATGGAGACAAGTTCTTCTATTATTTGGGTTTTTTTTTTTTTTACCCCCAGACTGGATTCTTTACCTGCTTCTTCCTTTCCCTTTCTTTTTTCCCTGAACAATGTTTGCATGGTTGCCATACTGATTATTTTAATCTTGTTTATACCTAACATAGAGACTGCTGTTCAGTTCTTGACTATGAAATTTTGAGTGGATTTGCTTAATGCTCCCACTTAAACTGAAACATATTTCTTTTTCTCTCTGAACTGCACATTAAGCTTTAGGTTTTTTTATTGTATGGAGCCTTCTGTAGTTGAGAAAGCAAAGGGAAGAGGACAGATTTAAGGAAGAAAAGTCTTTCAGTTTTAACCACACACAGGGTCATCTGATTTTCAGAAAATATTCAGAGAACTAGGTTATAAACACCATGAAGTCAGAGATTTGGGGGGGAGGGGTCAGTTTTGTTCACTGTTGTATTCATAGCCCCTAGAATGGTGCTGGCAATAATAGATTCTCAGTAACTAAGATTTGAAGGAGTAATTGATTCTGTTTATTGACTCTTTGTTATCTTTTGGGGGGCTTCCCTTGTAGCTAAGTTGGTAAAGAATCTGCCTGCCGTGCAGGAGACCTAGGTTTGATTCCTGGGTTGGGACGATCTCCTGGAGAAGGAAATGGCAATCCACTCCAGTATTCTTGCCTGGAGAACCCCACGGACAGAGGAGCCTGGAGGGTTACAGTCCATGGGGTTGCAAGAGTTGAACACGACTTAACGAATAAAGATTTTTTATGTGGACTATTCCACATACTTAATTTATTACAATATTACTTCTGTTTTTTTGTTTGTTTGTTGTTTTAGTTTTTTGACCACAAGGCGCGTGAGATCATAGCTCTTTGACCGGGGATCAAACCCTCACCCCCAGCACTGGAAGGCAAAGTCTTAACCACTAGACTGCCAGAGAAGTCCCTTAACTCCTTGTTTTATTCTAACTACTCCCCTCCAGGAGGGCCCAACTTTGTAGATCAGTCAGGTAGGTAAAGAATCTAGGTATCAAACCAATACAAGTCCTCAGCAACCAAACTGACTGACAAGCATCCCTTGGGCCAAAGTTCTTACAGGAGACAGTGCCCATCAATAGAATGGGTAGGACCATGCAGACCTGTGGTCACACGACATAATTCAGGCTGATTTCACCCCAAGCCAGTGGGAGAGATCATGCTGCCTTGAGGGCAAAGACCTCATTTAAACTGACATAGCTCTCAAATGCTCCCGCTTTGTTCCTAGCACAGACCTGGGGGCTTCTTTGTCCCCAGCATAGACCTCTCCCAAGCTCCTACCGTGGAACTTAACTAGACCACGCGTTGGTCCACATCCAAGTTCCAGTAACCACACTTGTTCAGACACATTGCTTTTCTCTTTCTGTTACTCCCTTCTAAGACAGACAGGGGCTCATGAACAGACCAGCCTCTGTGGGAACCCCTGCTTCATCTGGTCAAGCTCCAGCAGGTTCTCAGCTCACGAGGATATAAACAGTCTGCAGCAATTCCACGCCTTGCTTTGTCTGTACTTCCTCAAGGTCCTAGTGACCTGTATATTTTCCACTGAGTTCTCTGACTTCAGACAGTCTGTGTTTATTAACCATTGTGATATATTACCCTTCAGTAGAATTCATTTCCTTTGATCACTATTGCCCACTCACCAACATTTCTATGTACCATAAATATCACAGAGCCTCTTGACTGCAGGGTGGCATTTGCTCCGATGCGTTAGAGCCCTTCAACCTCTTTCTGGGCGCTGGGGCTCAGGATGGTCCTCAACATCATTGCCCAGTCTCAGCCATGGTTTCTGGGATCCCCAGAGATGTGCTGCCTCAGAGGAATGAGGAAGAAGGAAGAACAGGCACTGTGAGGTCCTGAGAGACTCCTAGTTAATAAGAGAAATGCAACCTACACTGCCTTTTTTGGGGGTGTCTGCCAAAAGTTATGATGGGGTAAGATTTGGCCGGAGAAGCCTCACAGTGCAAAGGTGCACAGCCGTTGGCAGGTCTCTAACGAGATGTATCTGGTTAGAGGGCTGTGAGTTCCAAGCTTGCCAATATCTGAAATGGAGAGGAACGACAAGATGCTCACGATCGAGCCTCCATAGAGACTGATTTATGACCAAGGCTCTAGGAGCTACATCCATTTTACTGTGGCCCCACAGAGCAAGGGAAGGAAGGGGATGCCGGTGGGATTCTTTGTAAAACTGAGCACAGGAGACTTCCTCCCACAGGAGGTGGGAATGGAGGCAGACTTTAAAGCGCGGGGAAAGCACTGAGAAGGAATCTGGAGAAAAGGAGGGGAGAATGTAGAGAAGGAGGGGAAGAACTTTGGGGGTGGACTATTAATACAGAGACTCCTATGCAGCTGCAGGGGCCCTAGGATTAGAGGGGCAGCTGGGGAAGGATTGAGGTTACCAGGGTCAGTGGTATCATTAAAATCCATCTCATCTCTCTGTCAAGGGCAGAGCTGGAGCTCTTCTCCACCTACCTGCCCACACTGCCCCCACCCCCCAAATTAGTTGCTCAGTCATGTCCAACTCTTTGCAGCTCTTTGTAGTCCACCACGCTCCTCCATTCATGGAATTTTCCAGGCAAGAATATTGGAGTGGATAGCCATTTCCTTCTCCAGGAGATTTTCCTGACCCAGGTATTGAACCTGGGTCTCCTGCATTGGCAGGCAGATTCTTTACTGTCTGAGTCACCAGAGAACCCACTCTTCCCAAATCACCTTCCCAGTTCTCCATCCTGGGGACCTCTGTGTCTCTCTTCACCTCCTGGAAACACAATTAGAGGGATACACTGCCTCCCCCAGGCTGGGGGCTGCCTGGGACTCCAGCATCCAGCACAGGGCTTGGCATAGAGCTAGGTGCTCTAGGAAGACTGTGAAACCAAATCCTCAAATTGGGGCTAGAAAGAGTGGGTGTAGGGTAGTTTAGAGACGGTTCAACGTGCCTCAGTGCCTCCTTTTATTCCCATCCAGGGAGGCCTCTGGCTGTGGAAACCTCTTTATGTTGCATTTAATAGAAGCAATAGGCTGGTGGAAACGTTGCTCTGAGACCCGGAGTGAGACTTAGAGGAGAAGTATGAAGTTGAACTGTTAGAGAGGTGTCTCCAATTCCACTTCCAAAATTACAGTGTAAAGCTCTTCAAAGAAGAGATGAAATAAGGATAATCATAATAGTCATGGTGAGGTCCTACATTTCTGTACCACTTACAGGTCACAGAAAGCTTTCACATCCATTAACCATTTGCCCTCGTAACATCCTCGCCTATCTCAGTGGGTTGTCAGGAAAATCAAAGGTTTCCCCCAGGAACTGAGATTACAGGCATGCCCCACTTTAAGCAAATCCTGCTGTGAGCATTTAGGTGAAGAAAGCCAGCTTCGTAGAGGAATTTAACGGTATTATTTTAAATGGTGGGTTCCCCAGCATGCGAAGAAATAAGAGGCAATTTACTAGAAAGCGTGATTGATTGACACATATCTTGTTCTGAATGAGCCTCATGCCTTTAGCATGTAATGTGTGCTGAGTGTGGCTATTTGTGTTGGGAGATATGGGAATGAATCTGATATGGTCAATCCCAAGAAAGGAGAAATCTCTGAATCTTGGGATTCATTTTCCAACCTTTGCACACACAGGAGGGACTATCAGGAGCTATCTTACCTACCTGAGATGGCCAAGGTGGTATTTAAAGGGAACCTCCTCCCCAAATGGACCGGAACCATTCTCTGACACCTTTGATTTAGATTTGGCAAAGAGCAGCGAGCGGTTCCCCCACAGCGTGGGGGAGGTTGTCAGTGGCCATGCTTGCTGTCCAGTGAAGAGAGGAGGAAAGATCTGGACACGAGCAAGGACAAACAGGGGAGGTGGAGAAAGATCAGGTACCATCTGGTTCTGAGGGTCCTGACCCCACTGTTCCTGCTGTTTGATTGCTCAGTCCTGCCATCTGTGATCCAATCACTTCCACCTCTTTCAAATTAAGATAGTTTTAGGTTTCTTTCACTTATAATCAAAAGAATCACTCAGAATCCTTTGCTGAAAGACGTGGGGTGTATTTGCCCGGGGCATTTGATACTTGCAAAGGCAGTTAAATAGGGTTGCTGAGAGTTTGTGGCTTGTGTGATAGTCACTCAGTCGTGTCTGCTCTTTGTGACCTATGGACTGCAGCCCACCCAGGCTCATCTGTCCTTAGCATTCTTCAGGCAAGAATACTGGAGTGGGTTGCCACTTCCTTCTCTGGGGGAATCTTCCCGACCCAGGGATCAAACCCAGGTCTCTTGCACTGCAGGCAGACACTTTACAGTCTGAGCCACCAGGGAAGAATCCTTTGCTGAAAAAAATGGGATGTACATGCCCAGAGCATTTGATACTTGCAAAGGCAGTTAAATATGGTGGTTGAGAGTTTGTGGCTTAAATAACTGAAATACAAAGATTGGAGATACCCAAATATCAATCAGAAAGGGATCAGTTAAATAAATTTTAGTGAATGTCTGTAAGGATTATACACCAAAGGAAGTAGGATGCAGCTGCAGAAAGAAAAAAGAAAAAAGGAGCTTTCTGTTCTGATACAGAAAGAGAGTCAAGCTCTTCAAAGTTAAAACAGTAAGATGTACTATGAGGTACCACCACATACCTATTAGAATGCCTAAAATAAAAATATTGACAATATAACACGCTGGTGAGGATGCAGAGCAAAAGACCTATCATATAGGAAGGAAAAACAGAACACCCGATCCAGAACATAATTTGGCAGTTTCTTACAAAGTCAAACATGCACGAACCTTATGACCCAGCTATTCTACTCCTGTGTATTCACCCAAGAAAAATGAAAACTTATGCTCATATAGAAACTTATACACAAGTGTGCAAACAGCCTTAATTGTAATAGTTACAAGTAAAAACAACCCAAAGGTCTTCCAACAAGTGAATGGATAAGCTGTGTTGCATTTACCAATGAAATACTACTCAGCAAGGGAAAAGAGTGAGCTATTGATATACGCAACATGGTGGATGCTTTATCTTGAATTTTAAAAAACCAAATTCAAAAGGCACATACTATGGATTCCATTTGTTATTTATTATTCTTTTTAAACAACTTTTATTAAGGTAAGGTTGATTTATAATTGTCAGTTGATCAAATTGCCAACATCCATTGGATCTTTGAAAAAGCAAGAGAGTTCCAGAAAAACATCTACTTCTGCTTTATTGACTATGCCAAAGCCTTTGACTATGTGGATCACAACAAACTGTGGAAAATTCTTCCAGAGATGGGAATACCAGACCAACTGACCTGCCTTCTGAGAAATCTCTATGCAGATCAAACAGCAAGAGTCAGAACTGAACATGGAACAACAGACTGGTTCCAAATCAGGAAAGGAGTACGTCAAGACTGTATATTGTCACCTTGCTTATTTAACTTATATGCAGAGTACATCATGTGAAATGCTGGGCTGGATAAAGCACAAACTGGAATCAAGATTGCTGGGAGAAATATCAATAACCTCAGATATGCAGATGACACCACCCTTATGGCAGAAAGTGAAGAGGAACTAAAAGCCTCTTGAAAGTGAAAGAAGAGAGTGAAAAAGTAGGCTTAAAGCTCAGCATTCAGAAAACTAAAATCATGGCATCTGGTTCCATCACTTCATGGCAAATAGATGGGGAAACAGAAGCTGACTTTATTTTTTGGGGCTCCAAAATCACTGCAGATGGTGACTGCAGCCATGAAATTAAAAGACGCTTGCTCCTTGGAAGAATAGCTATGACCAACCTAGACAGCATATTAAAAAGCAGAGACATTACTTTGCTGACGAAGGTCTGTTTCTCTAGTAGTCATGTGTGGATGTGAGAGTTGGGCCATAAAGAAAGCTGACCACTGAAGAATTGATGCTTTTGAACTGTGATGTTGGAGAAGACTTTTGAGAGTCCCTTGGACTGCAAGGAGATCAAACCAGTCAATCCTAAAGGAAATCAGTCCTGAATCTTCATTGGAAGGACTGATGCTGAAGCTGAAACTCCAATACTTTGGCCACCTGCTGTGAGGAACCGACTCATTGGAAAAGACCCTGATGCTGGGAAAGATTGAAGGCGGGAGGTGAAGGGGATGACAGAGAATGAGATGGTTGGATGGCATCACCAACTCAGTGGACATGAGTTTGAGTGAACTCCCAGAGTTGGTGATGGACAGGGAAGCCTGGTGTGCTGCAGTCCATGGGGTCTGGAAGAGTCAGACACAAGTGAGTGACTGAACTGACTGACTTATAAGTTTCAGATGTACAAAATAGTGATTCACAAGTTTTAAACATCAAACCCCATTTTAGGTATTATAAGATGTTGGTTATAACCCCTGTGTATTATTTATTATAACTGAAGTGAGAAAACATAGTGACCAAGAGCAGCTCAGTGGTTGCCAGAGGCAGGGTTGGGAGGCCGGAGGGGGCGATGGCGCCCACTCCAGTGCTCCTGCCTGGAGAGTCCCAGGGATGGGGGAGCCTGGTGGGCTGCAGTCCATGGGGTCACTATGGAGAAGGCAATGGCACCCCACTCCAGTGTTCCTGCCTGGAGAATCCCAGGGGCGGGGCAGCCTGGTGGGCTGCAGTCCATGGGGTCACTAAGAGTCGGACACTAATGAGCGACTTCACTTTCACTTTTCACTTTCGTGCATTGGAGAAGGAAATGGCAACCCACTCCAGTGTTCTTGCCTGGAGAATCCCAGGGACGGGGAGCCTGGTGGCTGCCGTCTATGGGGTCGAGCAGAGTCGGACACGACTGAAGCGACTTAGCAGTAGCAGCAGGGTTGGGAGGCATGTGTAAATATAAACCGGTATTTTGTGGAACTTGTTTGTGGTAATGAAACAGTCCTGAATGCTGACTGAGGTGGTGGTCACACAGATCTACATATGTGATAAAACCCCATAGAGCTATCTACCAAGACATAAAAAAAAATGACATCAAAGCCTAGGGAGACCCCAATAGGTTTAATTGTGTTGTGTCACTGCCAGATTCCTGGTTTGATAGTTGTACTATAGTTATTTAAGATATTATCATTGGGAGAAGCTGGGTGCAGGGTACATTGGGATTTTCTGCACTATTCTGGAATTTCTAAGTGCGTCTTAAATGAATTAAAAATAAAAACAACAAGGTGCAGGACAACAAGTATAAGGGAGGGGTAAAATTTGTGATTATATTTCTTGTACATGCTTAAAGAAACTCTTTAAGTTAAAATAAGAGATGTAGAAAAATAGTTTTGAAGCAGAGGATGGTTGAAGGCACAGGATAATGACGAGAAGGCTGCTTTTCTCTATCTTTCTGAGTTTTTTTTTCTGATGCTTTCTGAGGTTTGCATCATGTTTATGTTTTCTTAACTTTCTTAATAACTGGGAGATTTTGCAGAAACTAATGCCTGTGGCCGGCGACTTGTTATGTAGATGAATATTAAAACACCTCTGGTCAATAACGTTTGTGTAACAAAAGATGTATTAATATGTCTCTGATCAATAAGCTGTTAAAGTTAAGAAAAGGTGAACATGGGTTTCACAGTTATCTGTACCTGTGTCTGAGTATTTACTGATTGTGTCACTTTGTATAACTCAATTTGCCTCTCTGTGACTCAGTTTCCATATCGGTAGAATGGAGACTGTTATTATTATACTCTATATACATGGAACAACAGACTGGTTCCAAACAGGAAAAGGAGTACGTCAAGGCTGTATATTGTCACCCTGCTTATTTAACTTATATGCTGAGTACATCATGAGAAACGCTGGACTGGAAGAAACACAAGCTGGAATCAAGATTGCCGGGAGAAATATCAATAACCTCAGATATGCAGATGACACCACCCTTATGGCAGAAAGTGAAGAGGAACTAAAAAGCCTCTTGATGAAAGTGAAAGAGGAGAGTGAAAAGTTGGCTTAAAGCTCAACATTCAGAAAACAAATATCATGGCATCCAGTCCCATCACTTCTTGGTAAATAGATGGGAAAACAGTGGAAACAGTGTCAGACTTCATTTTTGGGGCTCCAAAATCACTGCAGATAGTGATTGCAGCCATGAAATTAAAAGACGCTTACTCCTTGGAAGGAAAGTTATGACCAACCTAGATAGCATATTCAAAAGCAGAGACATTACTTTGCCAACAAAAGTTCGTCTAGTCAAGGCTATGGTTTTTCCTGTGGTCATGTATGGATGTGAGAGTTGGATTGTGAAGAAGGCTGAGTGCCGAAGAATTGATGCTTTTGAACTGTGGTATTGGAGAAGACTCTTGAGAGTCCCTTGGACTGCAAGGAGATCCAACCAGTCCTTTCTGAAGGAGATCAGCCCTGGGATTTCTTTGGAGCGAATGATGCTCAAGCTGAAACTCCAGTACTTTGGCCACCTCATGTGAAGAGCTGACTCATTGGAAAAGACTCTGATGCTGGGAAGGATTGAGGGAAGGAGGAGAAGGGGACGCCAGAGGATGAGATGGCTGGATGGCATCACTGACTCGATGGACTTGAGTCTGAGTGAACTCCGGGAGTTAGTGATGGACAGGGAGGCCTGGCATGCTGTGATTCATGGGGTCGAAAAGAGTCGGACACGACTGAGTGACTGAACTGAACTGAACTGATAGTCTACTAGTGTACATATCACGTAGAGTTGTTATGAGGATTCAGTTCAGTTCAGTTGCCCAGTTGTGTCCGACGCTTTGCAACCTCATGAACCGCAGCACTCCAGGCTTCCCTGTCCATCACCAACTGCCAGAGTCTACCCAAACCCATATCCATTGAGTCGGTGATGCCATCCAACCATCTTATCCTCTGTGATCCCCTTCTCCTCCTGCCCTCAATCGTTCTCAGCATCAGGGTCTTTTCCAATGAGTCAGCTCTTCGCATCAGATGGCCAAAGTTTTGGAGTTTCAGCTTCAGCATCAGTCCTTCCAATGAACACGATTGATCTCCTTTAGGATGGACTGGTTGGATTTCCTTGCAGTCCAAGGGACTCTCAAGAGTCTCTCCAACACCATAGTTCAAAAGCATCAATTCTTCGGCTCTCAGCTTTCTTTATAGTCCAACTCTCACATCCATACATGACCACTGGAGAAAACCATAACCTTGACTAGACAGATGTTTGTTGACAAAGTAACGTCTCTGCTTTTTAACATGCTGTCTAGGTTGGTCATAACTTTCCTTCCAAGGAGTAAGTGTCTTTTAATTTCATGGCTGCAATCACCATCTTCAGTGATTTTGGAGCCCCCAAAAATAAAGTCAGCCACTGTTTCCCCGTCTATTTGCCATGAAGTGATGGGACCAGATGCCATGATGTTCGTTTCCTGAATGTTGAGCTTTAAGCCAACTTTTTCACTCCCTCTTTCATTTTCATCAAGAGGTTCTTTAGTTCTTCACTTTCTGCCATAAAGGTGGTGTCATCTGCATATTTGAGGTTATTGATATTTCTCCCAGCAATCTTGATTCCAGCTTGTGTTTCTTCCAGCCCAGTTTTTCTCATGATGTACTCTGCATATAAGTTAAATAAGCAGGGTGACAATATACAGCCTTGACCTACTCCTTTCCTGATTTGGAACCAGTCTGTTGTTCCATGTCCAGTTAAACTGTTGCTTCCTGACCTGCATATAAGTTTCTCAAGAGGCAGATCAGGTGGTTTGGTATTCCCATGTCTTTCAGAATTGTCCTCAGTTTATTGTGATCCACACAGTCAAAGGCTTTGGCATAGTCAATAAAGCAGAAATAGATGTTTTTCTGAAACTCTCTTGATTTTTCTATGATCTAGAGGATATTGACAATTTGATCTCTGATTCCTCTGCCTTTTCTAAAATCAGCTTGAACATCTGGAAGTCCACGATTCACGTATTGCTGAAGCCTGACTTGGAGAATTTTGAGCATTACTTTACTAGCGTGTGAGATGAGTGCATTTGTGTGGTAGTTTGAACATTCTTTGGCATTGCCTTTCTTTGGGATTGGAATAAAAACTGACCTTTTCCAGTCCTGTGGCCACTGCTGAGTTTTCCAAATTTGCTGACATATTGAGTGCAGCACTTTCACAGCATCATCTTTCAGGATTTGAAAGAGCTCAACTGGAATTCCATCACCTCCACTAGCTTTGTTCGTAGTGATGCTTCCTAAGGCCCACTTGACTTCACATTCCAGGATGTCTGGCTCTAGATGAGTGATCACACCATTGTGATTATCTGAGTTGTGAAGATCTTTTTGTACAGTTCTTCCGTGTATTCTTGCCACCTCTTCTTAATATCTTCTGCTTCTGTTAGGTCCATACCATTTCTATCCTTAATTGAGCCCATCTTTGCATGAAATGTTCCCTTGGCATCGCTAATTTTCTTGAATAGATCTCTAGTCTTCCCCATTCTATTGTTTTCCTCTATTTCTCTGCATTGATCCCTGAGGAAGGCTTTCTTATCTCTCCTTGCTATTCTTTGGAACTCTGCATTCAAATGGGTATATCTTTCCTTTTCTCTTTTGCTTTTTACTTCTCTAGCTTTTCACAGCTATTTGTAAGGCCCCCTCAGATAACCATTTTGCTTTTTTGCATTTCTTTTTCTTGGGGATGGTCTTGATCCCTGTCTCATGTACAATGTCATGAACCTCCGTCCATAGTTCATCAGGCACTGTGTCTATCGGGTCTACTCCCTTAAATGTATTTCTCACTTCCACCGTATAATCATAAGGTGTCTGATTTAGGTCACACCTGAGTGGTGTAGTGGTTTTCCCCACTTTCTTCAATTTAAGTCTGAATTTGCCAATAAGGAGTTCATGATCTGAGCCAGAGTCAGCTCCTGGACTTGTTTTTGCAGTCTGTATAGAGGTTTTCCATCTTTGGCTGCAAAGGATACAATCAATCTGATTTTGATGTTGGCCATCGGGTGATGTCCATGAGGATTAAATGATCTAAAGTATGGGAGATCTTTCAATGAGTACCTGGAACTTGATTGGTTTATATTCTTCTCACATATCCCCATTTTGTAGTGAAGGAAGCCAAAGCAGAGAGAGATAAAAAGGCTGGTACAAGGTCACACATTAGTAAACACCAGAGCCTGAACTCTAATCCAGGTCTGTCTTACTCCAAAGCCCACATTCTTGACCTCTATACTCGCCCGTGTCCATTTCCCACTGGGTTTGCACCTTGAAGAAGGAGGGAAGAAGGAAAGCCAGTTAGCCCTCAGCACAAAAGTGCTCTTCCTTTGAATTTCTTTCTTGTATCCAGATGGCAGCCTGACTGCCACCATGTCAGCAAGCAGTGGCCCTCGAATGGGGCGGGTCACAGCCCTGGCCTCAGCCAAGCGCTGGGCTACAAGCATCAGTGTCCCCCACGTGGGCCCAACAGCAGGGATAAACAGCCACGAAACCTGGCTCCAAAAGACATTTTGATAAGATCCATTACCTTCATATTCTAAATAGTAATTTCTGTTTTATGCTACATAAATGGCTTTCCTGGTGCATCTCGAGCCAAGTGCATGTTGGGCTGATGGTGGCTCTCAGGTCTTCTGCTGAGGAAGTGGGAAGTACTGGGCTACTTGGACTGCTTCAGGCCTGTCCCCAGAATGGGATGCAGGAGGGCGGTTGGTGTCCAGAGCATAGGCAGTGCCCTTGGAGAGGCAGGGAGGGCAGGAGGGCAGGAGGGCCCAGGATGGACATGTCAGGAGCATCCACATCACCCTGACCCACTCTAGACTGAAGGTTCAGCTCGGACCATGGTCTGGCCTTTTGAAAATCCTTTCTTCCTGCCAGACTTTGCTTCCCGCCTCTGAACCATGGCTACCACACTCTATGTCCCTTCTATTTCTAACCCTCCTTGGTGTTGATATGTTTTGGAAGCTGTGGATGTGGTGAAGGGAATGGAGGGGACGGAAGTTTGGAGTATATGCATGTGTCTAGTTTTGAATTAGGGACTGTTGAGTTAGAGGAAGAGAAAGGGCAAAATCAGAGAGGTTTTAAAGTTCATGATGTTTATTCGTTCATTCAGCAATCATTGTTTGAGCTCTTTCTTTTGGGGCCTTTCCTTAGTTGCTCTGGATTCAGGGGTGCATAATCCATGCTTGTCAAGGGGCTCAAAGTTTAATAAGGAGATAAGGAGACAGAGGAGAAGATGAGGACGGTGCCTGTGGCAAGGGTTGTGGAGAGAACGCAGTGGGAGGGAAGAAACCAGGAGGCAGATGGCTGGAAAGCTCTCCTCTCTCCAGGAAGACAGAGGTCCAGATCTCCCATTCGCCAGAGGGAAGTAACTGGTTGCTGAGGTAGAGGTTTCAAGATGGTGGCCCACGGACCAGATTCCAGCATGGATATGTTTTATTTGGCCCTGTCAACTACGTTAAAATGTTAATAAGCTTCCAACTGTAAAAAGAGAGATTTTATATAGAAACCTGTCATTCTGCTCTTAAAGACCCAGCTTTCCCTGGTAACCGTGGCGGGCTGGAGTTGACATGAGGTTGCCCCTGAGATAATGGGCTCCTCAGCTCCCAGTATCCACCTCTCCCTGCTGTGTCCCCTGTCTGCAGGCCCTGCTTGGTTACTTTGCCTTCCTGACTTGGCTGCCATTTGAGTTGTGACTGCTGGTCTCATGAGCCCTGTAGAGACTGAGCGGGCTGGGAGTTGGATCCATCCTGGCCAGGGGGACTGGAGACCAACCATCAGTCCCCATGTCCTGGGAGCCACTTTGTGTCTCTGACCATCATAAACACAACTCGTGGCCAGGCTGGGAAGATGGGAAGCATACTTCCAGGCCCATAGGGTCCCCCTTGGTAGGTACAGAAGCCAATTCAAATTGTTTTCCTTTTCTTATTTGCTCATCAGAAAAGTCCTCCCAGATCCTCCTTCTTATTAACAACCTGCATGTCATGCTGTGCTTAAAGTTCAGGGCGCCATAGGATACGGAGCCGTAATTAATCTCCATCCCTGAGTTCTAGAACACTTAGAGCAATTATCATTTACTGTCGGAAAACCAATTTGGGGAAGCGGCAGTGTTCCCACCCCTGATCAGGGAGCTGCCAAATGCCACTTCCTGTCCACCTGCTGCCTGGTGGAGACCCAGGCCCTTCTTTAGTCTGTGCACCTCTGGGAGGTGACACCAGGTGGAGAAGGCGGGGGCGAGAGGAGTGAGTGGGCAAGGAGGGAGTGCCCCTCACCCTTGGGGGCCCAGCCTGCAGGACTCTGCCAGCACTGCCTCTGAGTTGGTTTTGCCTCCCCGTGGCAGGCACCTCTTCTTCAACTTGCTCCAATTTCACAGCCACCTTCCAGGTCCCAGCACTGTTTGGTCAAGCAGATGCCATGGCTCATTTCCTCTCTTCTGCCCCCACCACTTTCTCAACCATCATTTCTGCTTCCCTGGACTGCACGTAAGCTTTCAACTCCACCAACAAAATTTCCCTCTTTCTTCCTCATTTCTTTTTTGCTCAAGGCCAGATTGTCGTATCATCAAAATCACTCTCAGATGACTGGGTTCGATGGACTCACCAGGCACGTTTCCAATTATCTTTTGGGGGATAAGAGTGAAACCGCATGGCTCAAGTGGAAATGCACATTTGCACAGGTCAGGAGAGCCCCCACTGGATGCGGCCATGTGTTTATGGGCCTGCCTGCCCTGCCACCCGTGCCGTCTGCAGTCAGGAGGCACGTCCCAGTCCCACTTGTCCGCTTGCCCCAGGACCTGCCCAACAGGCAGGTAGTAAGTGTCCACAAAGATGGTCAGCGAAACAAACATGCATACACACTAGTGTGTGTGCAAATAGAAACAGCCACAGGAAAACAAGCTGGAAATGGTCTGCCTTCATTCATTCACTGATTGATTCAACCCATCCTCACAAGTACCAGGTCCTGAGCTCGGTCTTAGGGATATTGAAATGAATATACCTTTGTTTCTGATTCTGCTTAAAAGTATCCATAATAAAATATGTGATAAGAGCCCTGTTGTGGTTGTTTAGCCACTAAGCCATGTCCGTCTCTTTGTGACCCCATGGACTATAGCCTGCTAGGCTCTTCTGTCCGTGGGATTTCCCAGGCAAGAATACTGGCGTGGGTTGCCATTTCCTTCTCCAGGGGATCTTCCCTACCCAGAGATCGAAATGCATCTCCTGCTTTGCCAGGCAGATTCTTTACCTGGGAAGCCCGACAAGAGCGTGCTTGAAGCTCATTTAGGGTGTTATGGGGTCACACAGGAGGGCCCCTGGCTGTCTGATGCTAGCAAGGAATTCTGGAGGAGGTGATGATCAAGTGAGGCCTGAATGGTACTGGGATTATCTCCTGCACTGCACTTAACATTTAACCATTTATGTATCTGTGTCCCCAGGGAGGTTGGGGACCCTGTCTTAGCATCCCTTGAATTCTCACCACCTAGAACAGTGCCTGGCCCACGGGATAATATATTTGGTAGACGCTCATTGAATGAGAGAGTGAATGAGCATTTTCCAGGTAAGGAAGGTGGAGAAGGGCATACAAGGTGGAAGGACCATGCATCTGCAGAAGGATGCAGGGCTGGGAGGTTAGTACAGTGCTGAGAGCCCAGAAACAGGGTTGGAAGGAAGGGTTGGGAGAACCGGTGAAGTCAAGGCACAGAAGCATGAAGAGTAGCTTCCAGGGCTTGACCTTGGTTGAATTCTCACCAACACCTCAGTGCAACTCACAGCCAGACACAAAGACCCCATCTCCCACTGAGGCCTGAACTCGGGCCCCTTTTCCACATGTGTGCTGCCTGGTCCTCACTGGGGCTTGGTTGGGGCGGCCAGTGCAGCCCAGGACTGCCTGTGCCTCGGCCATTGAGAGCCAAGAATCCTGGGAGGTGGCTGTGCCCAGAGAGCCTGTGACCACGTTTCCCAAGCCTCTCATTTTCTGGTCCAGAGAGACCAAGGGACTTGCCCAGGGTCTGCCATCTCCTTCGACTGGAATCCTGCAGCCCTTGGCTGTGTCAGAGCTCCTTCTTTAATTCCCAAGTGTCCAGGAATCAAGAAATCAGAGGGTCTCTGGGCTGAAAGGGAAGTTAAAGTTGACTGATTCTACCTCTGATTCCCCTGCAGATCTGCCTTCCCTTTTTTCCATGGTCTAAGACTCCCCACTGCCCAGCTCCACAAAGCCTGGGGCGCCCCTGCCCACCGGAGGGCATCTATAGCTTGTGCCCTATAGAGTTTAGCAGATTCACTCTAGCGCATAACATGTACAATACTCTAGCCTGCTGTGCAGCAAAGAAGTGGTAGTACTGATGAAGATGCTGATGGCGACAGCAAATGCTCCATAGTGCCTCCTGACTTAACCTCTATGGAAGAGACCATTCTATCTTCATTTTACAGAAAAGTGAGGCTGAGAGAGCTTAGGCAAGCTACCCAAGGTCAGAGAGCAGACAAGTGGCAGAGCTAGGATCTAAACCCAACCAGTCCAGCTCCAGAACACATATTCTAAAACATGACAGCCTCCCCGCGGCAGAGTGCCCTTGTTTGGCCTCCTCCGATGCTGCCTGGACTTAAAGTCAGAGGTGGGTGGCTCTGCTGCAGGTGCTTTCCCCTTTGCTCTTATTGGGAATTGATGGTATAAAGCCAGCTTGCACCTGGAGCCTGGTTCATCCCCCAGCCTCGGTCAGGAGGCACTTCTACTTCATGGTATGCAACGCCAACACCCGTCTACCTCCTGGTTCCCAGAGCATCTCTCCCTGGGTGGCAGAGGCTGAGCTGAGGGTGGGCTCTGGAGCCGGAGACCAGAGCAGCAGCCCGACAAGAGTGATGTCCAAGCTGCGCTGATTTGCAGATGGAAATTTACATACATAATGTAATTTGGACCAATTGAATTGTCGATTAAGATGGAATCACTTGACAAGCAACGCATACTCTGGCGGGTGACTGAGGAGACAAGAGGCCCTTGAGATGTCTGTAGTGAAAACACGCTTTTGTTTTTGAAGGAGACGGCTATTTCCAAGTTCCACATTTTAACAACCTCCTCTCCTAAGCCCCCCATGTCCCTCCAGGTCACAGCTGGGATCTGTTGAGATAAAAAACTTTATGGGCAATTAGTGTTTGAGTCTGAGGCCAGTAAGCATGTCTGTGGGTACAGCTGGTGAGATGAGATGAGAGGCCAGGAACCTCCGTGGCCTGGGGAGGCTATGGACCCGGGGGGTGGGTCTGAGCTGTACAACCTCACACCTACAGTGAGTGAGGCTGTGGTGCTGGGCATGTACTGGAGCCGTGGGGAGGGGAGCAAAGAGGCTCCTCTGGGGTTCCATGGATCTAGGTTTGAATCCTCATACCCACTTCCTGCTCTGTGACTTTGAGCACCTGCCTCTACCTCTGAGCCTCAATCTCATCATCTGTGAAGTGGGGAGATTGTTCCACCATAACCTGTGATGACTAAGGTGGGAAAGAAATATGATAACATTAAAACCTCTAAAGTCCCTGAACAATATTAATTGTCAATAATAATGAAGGGTAACTAAAGCACTGCCACAATGGGAAAAACTCATTTCTCATTTTCATTTATTAAAGTAGTGAATTCCTTGCTGTCTCAGGGCCTTTGCACAGGTCATTCTGCCTGTAATTCTGTCCCTCCTGGCTGCATTTCCCTATGCCTGGCAGACCTCTACCTTCTCTTTCCTTGAGCTTCAGCCTAAACTGACCTTCCCGGGGACTTCTGTCTCCATCTTCAGACCAGCCTGTCTTCTTACTTTGCATTTTGAATGCCCTGACCTTTTCTTCTTACACAGTTGTAATTCAGTGTTGTGATTATTCGTGTTACATCAGTGTCCACATCAGGCTCTAAGCTCCATCAAAGCAAGGAGTGTGTTCGCCTTATTCACTGCTGATCCCCAGTGTCCGGTGCAAAGAAGACATTTAAAAAATAGGTGTTGTTTATTGGAAAAACGCACTCTTTCCCTTTTTTTCACTTGGCTAATTCCTGCTAATCCTTTAGGTCTCAGAGTGCATGCCCCTTCCTCCAGGCAGCCTTCTTGCATGCCCCTGATGTGAGTTAGGTGCCCTTGCCACGTGGTACTATTGCAGGCTCTAGGGTTTGCCTTCTTGCAGCATGGCACCTGGATTGTCATTTACTGGTCTCTGTCTGTACTAGACGATAAGTTTCTAAAGTCAGTGCTGGTGTCTTGTTTACTGGGGTGTCCCTAGCACCTAACTCAGGGTTTGGCATACACCTTATTATGGAATAAACAAATTACAGAGCACCCAGTCTGGACAGAGAGAGCCCACACTGTCTCACATTTTACCTGTGGACAGCGAAGATCTGACCCAGATGCTTAAAGAAAGGGGGTGATTAAAACTGCCAGGGGATGGGGCAGGACTCTCTAAGCTTGTAGGGGGTCTCTGAGTGTGGTTACCAGATACAGGGAAAACCCATGCCAGATGAATCAGGGCTACTTGAGTCTAGGGAGAGCAGAGTATCGGGTTTCTGCAGGCTTCCTCGAGGAGGCAGACTGAGCTGAAGGCTGAGGTGGGCAGTGGTGTTCAGGACAGAATGGTAAGGTGGAGAGAGGGGCCTGGTACCTAGAGGGTTAAAGAGGAGCATCTGGGTGTGGTGGCTGAGAGACCAGGACCAGCCTCCAGGAGGGTACCTCCAGGTACCTTCTGGGTATCCTTTTCCCACGGGGTCACCAGGCCTGCAAAATGAGGGGCAGCAGCTAGCGATGGTGTATCTCCTTCCCATCCCTCCCTCTCACCCCCAGGTCAGCAGCCACGGAGAGTCTGGCTTCAGGGTTGTCTCTTAGCAACAGGTCCCTGGAGTGTCTGCGCCATCATGCTGGAGCAGTGGGGTTGCTCATAGGAAAGGGAGGCTGGGGCCAGTTTACTGCTAACACTCAACTGCTCCCAGCCTTGCTGCCCTTCTCCTGTATGGACCCCCACCTGAGGGGTCTGGGTGGCAGTGTGGAGCCCTGGGGTTCCTTTCAGGCTTCTCTGTCCCCATAACCCCTGGACTGTAGCTGCATCGCCAGGGGCTCTTCTTGCCTCAGTTACCCCACTGTGTTCTTTCCTCAGTCTTCTGAGGCTAAAGTCATCATGAGACTAGGGGACAGAAGAATTTTGCACAGAGTAGGCACGTAATAAATGCTTATTGAAACCCTGTCTGGGATCCTGAAGTTGTTATCCCTCACACTTGCTTTTCTACCCATCTGGGTTTGCAGAGAGTTCATGTATGAACAGGTGGCCCCAGTGGTAGAGAACCCATCTGACAATGCAGGAGACATAAGAGATGAGGGTTCAATCCCTGAGTTGGGAAAATCCCCTGGCGGAGGGCAGGGCTATGCACTCCACTATTCTTGCCTGGAGAATCCCATGGACAGAGGAGCCTGGCGGGCTACAGTCCATAGGGTTGCAATGAATCAGACATGACTGAAGCAACTTAGCATGCATGCATGTCATGTATGAACCTAATAAAAGTTGTTAGTAGTCGAGTGTAGAGGACAGAGTCCTGTGGCACGCCACTAGACACTTTCTTCTACTTGTCACTGTGAACCCCCATTCAGCAAGGTTCTGGAGTTTCACAGGTTCTTGGATGATGAATTGTGCCCAACCCTGTGGCCATAGAGCTCACATCTTTCTGATTTTTCTAGAATAAAATGTGGGGTAATGAGGAAGGCACCACTTGGGAAATCTTTTGTTGTTGTTTAGTTGCTGAATTGTGTCTGATTCTTTTATGACCCCATGGACTGTAGCTCACCAGTCTCCTCTGTCCATGAGATTTCCCAGGCAAGATTACTGGATTGGGTTGCCATTTCCTTCGCCAGGGCATCTTCCCAATGCAGGGATCAAACCTGCGTCTCCTGCATTGGGAGGCAGATTTTTTTTTTTTTTTAATCAGGAGCCACCAGGGAAGACCCCAGGAAATCTTTGGGTCCCATGGATTGTCTCCTCTCTCCCAGAGCCACCTGCTACCTTCCCGGGATCACGGTGTGGGACTCCTCCTAGAGCTGATCACGTGTCCACCCGCCTCACTGTAGACCGGGTGCATGCTGGCCTTGGCCAGGTACCCTGGCCCGTTTCTGGGGAGTGCATCCAGGAGAGAAAGGTTGCTGGGCTGTTCTGGCCTGTCTGTTGTCCATGCTGTTTCTGTCCTCCCCAGACTAGCCTCTCCTCTCCCTGTCCATGCCCCTTCCTCTCCTGAGGCCATGGGGTCCCCCCACTACCCCAGTCAAGTAGGGCAATCTGTGGATGAGGTTTCCACTAACCTGTGTGACAGTGAGTGCTGACACCTAACTCCCCTGTGGATCTGACATGTCCCTTCTCCTGTTTGAGCTTCTGCCCACATTATGCTTTAAAAAAAAAAAAAAAAAATTGGCCACACTGCAAGGCATGTGGGATCTCAGTACCTCTACCAGGGATCCCCTGCATTAGAGTCTTAACCTCTGGACCAACAGGGAAGCCCTGCCCCATGTTATAAAATGAAATGCTCTGAGGTTGATGAAATCTAAAAGGGTGTTCAGGTGGAACTTGTCCTGCACGCATAAAAATGTGCCTTCCCAGCCTGACTCAGCCACAAACAGTGGACATCAGGAAAGTCCCCTCTTCTTTGACCTATAGTGTCTTCAACTCTAAAGTTATGGGGTGGGTGGGTAGGTGGGTGGGTGGGTGAAGAAGTGGGTACAATAAGCTTCAAGGACACTTCTCACTGTTCCTTTCTTGGATTCTGTGAATCCTAATATGAGTGATTTAAAAAAAAAAACAAAAACTACTTAAAGAAGAATCCCTGAAAATTACTATGCTGTAAGATTTGATTTCTCAGAAATGATCAGGAAGGGAGAATGTGGGACGCCTCAAGGAGGTGTGTGTGTGGTTTTTTCTTTTTTTTCTTTTTTTACACTCCAGTGAATCAATCTTTGCAGAGAGTATGAAATGAAAATCTGGCACCTTGCAGTAAAATTAGGGCTGGCATCGCTGTCCTAAAAAAAAAAAAAAAAGACAAAAAGGCAGCCTCAGAAAAATTATGACCAGCTGCCTGCTGGATTCACCCTGCCGAGGAGGAGCCTTGTGACACAGTTTACGACCCCGAGGATTACGGCGGTCCCGATGCTATCATCTTAATTGCAGGAGCAGGACTGCCGCTGGCGGGCTCCCCCGAGCCCCCGCGCTCCGGCCCACATGATGCGCCTGGCTCTCAATCTGACGAATTTTTTTTCTCTCGCTCTACCTGCTCCAAATTACTTGGTGGAAACGGCAGGCTTCCTGGCTACTACTGTTTTGTTTTGTTTCCCCTTCATTCCTAAATGGGGTTGTGGAAACCCAAAGAGGTGGCAGGGAGGAGAAGGCAATTTATTCTTCAACTCAGAGTCTACTCCCCAGGTTGCAGGAGAGAATTGGAGAGGGGAACCCTGTCTTTCTGGGCCATGAGCTGGTGAAACGTATGATGGCATCTGAGTGTTTGGGAATCATTGGCAATGCCAGGATTTGGACTCAGTCTTGAGACCAAGGGAGCCCCCCAGCATCTCAGGAGACCAGCATCCTCGGGCGGGGATGGATGGAGGAGTACTTCTGGCCCAAGACATCACTGGCCACATGTGCTGGGTGTAGAGTGTGCTCCCAGAGACATTGCTTGGAGAGGAACTGAGGAGAGGAGGACCCCCGAAGCTCTAATCTTGAAACTTGACCTCCAGGTCTGAGCCCCTACATGCTTTACTTGCTCTATATCCTTTAGAGATTTACTTTCCCTGCTTGGGTGGCTCAGTCAGTAAAGATTCTGCCTCTAGTGCAGGAGACAGGGTTTGATCCCTGGGTTGGGAAGATCCCCTGCAGAAGGAATGGCAACCCACTCCAGTATTCTTGTCTAGGAAATCCCACCGACAAAGGAGCTTGGTGAGCTACAGTCCATGAGGTCACGAGAGTCAGACGTGACCTAGCAACTAAACCACTGCCACTACCACCCTGGGTCTCAGTTCCCCATGTGAAAATTCTGGGCTTGGAATTTCAGCTGGGGTTGCAAACTAGTGGGCCTGAGATTTAACTTGCAAGAATTGCTTTGTTTGGCCTGAATTGTGCTTTTAAACCAAGAAATTTGATATTTCAAAAAATCCAAATTTTTTACTTCTCTTGAAAAATCCAAAGACTTAAACAAAAAAGGTTTGTGTCATCCTGTGGCAAAAAGGAGTCTAGACCTAGAAATTTTCTAGCTGATCCTAAATTCGTCTGGGTCAAGAGTCCCCAAATTGTCAAAGCAATCTTGAAGGAGAACAAAATCATAGGACACACTTCCTGATTTCAAAAGTTACTACAGAGCTACAATAATCAACGAGTGTGATAGTGGCACAAAGATAGACACACAGGTCAGTGGGATAGAACTGAGTGTCTAGAAATACATCCTCACATCCATAGTCAAGGTCACCATTTTCTTTTTTTTTGGAAGCTAATTACTTTACAATATTGTATTGGTTTTGCCATACATTGACATGAATCCACCACGGGTGTACCTGTGTTCCCCATCCTGAACCCCCCTCCCACCTCCCTCCCTGTACCATCTCTCTGGGTCATCCCAGTGCACCAGCCCCAAGGATCCTGTATCATGCATCAAACCTGGACTGGAGATCCGTTTCACATATGATAATATACATGTTTCAATGCCATTCTCCCATATCATCCCACCCTCGCCCTCTCCCACAGAGTCCAAAAGACTGTTCTATACATCTGTGTCTCTTTTGCTGTTTCGCATACAGAGTTATTGTTACCATCTTTCTATATTCCATATATATGTGTTAGTATACTGTATTGGTGTTTTTCTTTTTGGCTTACTTCACTCTGTATAATAGGCTCCAGTTTCATCCACCTCATTAGAACTGATTCAAATGTATTCTTTTTAATGGCTGAGTAATAGTCATGTGTATATGTACCACAGCTTTCTTATCCATTCATCTGCTGATGGGCATCTAGGTTGCTTCCATGTCCTGGCTATTATAAACAGTGTTGTAATGAACATTGGGGTACACGTGTCTCTTTCAATTCTGGTTTCCTCAGTGTGTATGCCCAGCAGTGGGATTGCTGGGTCATAAGGCAGTTCTATTTCCAGTTTTTAAAGGAATCTCCACACTGTTCTCCATAGTGGCTGTACTAGTTTGCATTCCCACCAACAGTGTAAGAGGGTTCCCTTTTCTCCACGCCCTCTCCAGCATTTATTGCTTGTAGACTTTTGGATCGCAGCCATTCTGACTGGCGTGAAAGGTGCCTCACTGTGGTTTTGATTTGCATTTCTCTGATAATGAGTGATGTTGAGCATCTTTTCATGTGTTTGTGAGCCATCTGTATGTCTTCTTTGGAGAAATGTCTGTTTAGTTGTTTGGCCCAGTTTTTGATTGGGTCATTTATTTTTCTGGAATTGAGCTGCAGGAGTTGGTTGTGTATTTTTGAGATTAATTCTATGTCAGTTGCTTCATTTGCTATTAATTTCTCCTGTTCTGAAGGCTGTCTTTTCACCTTGCTTATAGTTTCCTTTTTTGTCAACTAGGGTACCAAGATAGCAAGAGAGGGAAAGAGTAGTCTTTTCAACAAGTGGTGATGGGACAACTGGATATTCATATGAAAAAGAATGAATTTGGATCTCTATCTCACACTGCATATAAAAAAATAATTCAAAATAGGTCAAAGACCAGAATTTAAAAGCTAAAACTACAAGACTTTTAGAAGAAAAAGTAAGTAGAAACCTCCAAGATCACTCATTTGGCAATGGTTTCTTAGATATAACACCAACAACGTAAGTGACTCCCCATTAGGTAAGTTGTATTTCAAGAAAATTAAAAACTACTGTGCTGCAAATGATGCCATCAAGAATGTGAAAAGACAACTTACAAAATGGGGAAGATATTTGCGGATTGTGTTATCTGATAAGAGACTTGTAATAAGAGTATATAAGCTAGTCTCACAACTCAATAAGAAGATAATTCAATGTAAAAACAGGCAAAGAATCTACACGGACATTTCTCCAAAGAGGATACACAAATAGCCATGAGGGTGTTCACTATTTTTAGTCAGTAGGGAAATGCAAACCGAATCCTGATGAGACACGACTTCATACCCATTAGGACGGTGATAATAAAAAGCCAGATAAAATAATACATTTTTAGGCTGCGGAAAAATTGGAACTCTTCTACATTGCTGATGGAATGTAAAATAGGCAGCCACTTTGGAAAATGATCTGTCTCCACACCCGTGTTTATGCTCTCTCCCCCCACTTCCCTGGAGTGTCTTTACTTCCCCATACTCCCTAGTGAGACACTACGCACAGGCTCAGCACTTGGGTGGATGGTTCCACTGCACCCCCAGTGGGTCCAGAGTCAGTCTGTGTGTGTGTGGGGTCTGGGAACAAATGAGAGAGGAGGCAATGGGTGGGAGGAGTGATCTCTGATTTAGGAGCTAAGAAAGTCTCCCAAAGTTCCTCTAGACCACAAACCTAAATGCCTAAAGAGGCCAGGCAGGTTTTGGTCATTAGTGAAGCAAAGAGATGGTTGGAGAGAATCAAGGAGTAAAGTCTGTGGCAAACTAGGGAGCATAGGCTCTGTCTAAGAGGAAGCTACCATGATATCCTCCATACTGAGGCCTTGTTAGAAAATGCCCCCAGAAAGGCTTGATCTTTTAATTTTTCAGGAGGAACTGGAAATCTTTATTTGTATATAAAATGTACTGGTTTTAAAAAGCATTGCATAAGACAGATAGAGTTGAGTGATGCTTTTAAAATTTTCATGTACTGGACTAGACTATGTGAGGCCTTTTCTCTAGGTGAGGCCATGAGGCATAAGAGGGTCTGAGAACTGGCCTGAATTCAAAGCACCAGCCTGGCACTCAGGGCATCTCCTGAGCTTCCCTCTTGGACCCTCCTTGTTGAGTAGAAATGATCAGAAGGATGATAGGCAAGAGGGAAGCCAGGAGAAGATTCTCAGATGATGTGGGTTTTGAGAAAGGGGTGGGGTGGGGAGAGAGAGAGGAAGAGAGAGAGAGGAAGTGTGTGGGGATGTTGAAATGGAATGGAATGATGTGAAGCTGATCAACGTGTGGTGGAAAGAGCACTGACTGGACAAAAGGTCAAGGGCCCTGAGACTCCGCATTGCTTAAACTCTAGGTGTTGAGACACAGAGGCAGGTAAGTCATGCTTCCTATCTGACAGCAGGCTTAGTATCTTATGCTGGAATTGGATGGAAACCCATCCTTATCTTATGTGTCTGTATAGTATCCTGGTTGTCACACCATAGTCAAGGCCTGCCTGCCAAGGAGGGAGCCACTTCTGCTGCCTAGGACCTATATAGAGGTGTCTCTCCATGGAGGAAGGAAGGGACACTTGAGCTGGGTATAGAAGAATCAGTGGGATCCTGTCATCCAGATAAAAGTGAGCAGGAGGGATATTTTAGGCCTGAAGCTATCAAGGCATGGGGAGGCAGGATCTTCTGAAGTAGTATTGGGTTTTGTTCAGAGCCCAGTAGTGGGTGAGCTGGTAACATGGATGGAGAGAATCACGGTGGAAGATGAGACCAGAAAGGAGCATGGATCAGATCATAAATGCAGTAGTGGGTAAAGGGCTTACTGTTGAAATCCTAGAGGTAGGGAAGAGTCATGGTAGGCTTTGAAGTCAGAAAGAGTCATAATCTCTTTATTGATTCATTCATTCATCAAACATATTTTGAGCACTGAGGACCCTGATGTGAACAAAGCATTCCAACTCCTGCCCTCTTAAAATTTGTAGTCTAGGGCAGGGGGAAACAAAAATTGATTGAAAAATCACCCAAATAAGTTTGTCACTTAAGACTGTGAAAAAAGCCGTGAAGAAAGAGATGACTAAGATATTGTGACTAAGACCTGAGAATGAGGAGGAAGCGGGAGCAGAGGCGGCTGGAAACCCAGGCTGCAGGGACTCCGCATGCATACAGATTTGGATTTTATTCCAAGTGCCCAACACCTTTGCTGTCCCAGGGTAAGACTCAGCCACAACCTTGTTGCAAACCCTGGGCATGCCCTTCACCCCCACCCCCCAATCTCCTCTTCCTTACCCTCTCAGTCTTGGATTTCATAACTGTAGTAGAAACAGGCAGGACAAGTCTACCTCCCGGGCCCCATGCAATCTCTCTAATTTTTTTTTTTCCTCCCTGATGCTGACGCTCAGCTCACTATCTTGGAAGATGCCTCAGAGTCAATGATAATTTCAAGTGCTGGCCCCTCCGCCTCACCTCCCTGCCTCTATTCTGGTAGCTCCTCTGTTCCCCTGGCTGCTTCCACCCTTCATCAGTGCAGCCTGGAGGGAGGGAGGGCGGGAGGGTCACACTGAGGTGTCCTCCTGATTGCTGAGATTCAGATCCTGCCTCAGGAAAGCCCGCTCCCCAAGGGCTGAGGAGAGCTTCTGCGCTTGAGGGGCCCAGAGAGGCTGGGACCTGGCTGTGAGCCCGGACACCTGCCTAGTTCTGAGGGGCAAGCTGGTGACTCTGACAAGGTGTGGGTCACTAGGTGGGGTGGCCAGGGCAGCGCTGGCCTGGAGCCAGGGCCCTGGGTTCTAGCCTTGGCCTCATTCTGGTTCATCGTGTGCCTGGGCAGTCACGGTCCTCTTAGCCTCAGTTTCCTCACCTGGTAAAATGAAGTGGTGGCTCCAGAGAAGCAGTTTTATTAATAATCTGGAAGCCCCTTTTCTTCAAGGAAACTCTTATGTCCTATCCTGATGTATAAGCCAGACGGAAGAAAAGTCCCTCAGTTTTCTGTGACGGGTGAGGGTCTAGGTTGCCACCCTCACACCTGGTCTGGTAGGAGACGTGGGCCGGGAGGTCTCCAGGCCTGTTGTCATGCTCGTGCTGGTTCGTGTGCGCTGTGCTAAGTTGCTTCAGTTATGTCTGACTCTTGGTGACTGCCAGGCTCCCCTGTCCACGTGATTCTCCAGGCAAGAATACTGGAGTGAGTTGCCATGCCCTCCTCCAGGGGATCTTCCTGACCCAGGGATCGAACCAGCATCTCTTACGTCTCCTGCATTGGCAGGCAGGTTCTTTACCACTAGTGCCACGCAGGAAGGAAATACTTGCGACTGTTTCAGGGTTGAAAATGATGGGGCCACATGCTCCGACTGGATGGGTAAGGCAGGGAAGGTCCAGGAGGAGACTACCCACCCCCTCCATGCTGCCCCCTGGCAACCTGCTCGTGGCATGGAGCACATAGACTGGAGGGGCCTCTGGGATTCAAGAAAAGGCTCTCTCCATTCACATGTCCTCCTGGCTCTGGAGGGAATGTTCTGGTGTGTCTGGGCCTAGTCCTGCTTACTTGCTTCCTGGGGCCTTCTTTTGCAGAGACACCAGCATCCTGCTCCCTACCCCCATCGGTTTGATGGAATGTGGAGGGGAGAACAGCCCAGGCTAAGGCAATGTCTTGAATTATTTTGCAAACACTGTGGGTTCACCAGAGCCCCACATACATCTTGTCCCCAGCACCCTCTCCCTGGATGTGTGAGCCCATATGTTCCTGGGCAAATGTGCTCCGTCTGCTCGGGCTGCATTTGCAATTAGCTCATCAGGATGCTGTTCTCTAATAGCCCTTTGATGTCCAACGAGCCTCCTAAGCCTGTGTGTTTCCTTTCCTTTGAAGCAGGACATGGTGTTTTGCCAGAAGTCAATGAAACGCCCTAGTAGAACAGAACGGTTTAATTCCCTTCTCAGATACAGGGCTGAGGAAGTTCAAATAGGCTTCCGCCCATGTCTGCTCCCCACATCAGCCTGAGGATGCCCATCTTGGAGGCCTGCTGGAGGCCCTCGGAGGCTGGACCTTCCAAGGAGGCTCTGACCACCTCTAATAAGTAGCAGCCCAAACCACTTGGCAGCCTTGGCCTGCCCTTGAGCCCTTCCCTGACTGCATTTGGACTGGCCATGACCCTGACTCCTCAGCTGGCTCTCACCTTGGTTGTCTGTTTCTTCTGACTTGGACCTGGCCCGGCCTGGGCTTCCCTCTTGGGCTCTGGTGCCCTCTCTACCTCTGTTGGGCTACTTTTGGCTTCAGAACTCCTGTCTCAGCCCTGACAGCTTATGGTGACCCCAATCCAGTAAATGTCTAAGGGACCATCCTCCCAGGGCTGGCTGGGGCTTCAGAGTCAGGCCTGACCCTGAGTGCTCTTCCCGTGCTGGTTCTCACATGAGCGTGAGCACCCACATTTCACCTGCTAAGTTCATCTGCATCGTGGGGATTTCAGAGTCCTGCAAATGTCCCTTCCTTGGTGTTTTGGGAGTTGCTAAGGATGTGGTTCCTTTCTGCAGTTTTTGATACAGCCATCATTGCTGCTCACTAGGCCTGCTAATCCAGCTGACACAGGGGACTTCCAGCCAGACCAAAGCCTGCTGAGCTGGGCCAGACCAGTTCTCCTGGCAGAGCGCTGCTTCCTTGGAGCTGGACATGCCCAAGCCTGATGCTGGGAGCTGTCCCAGGACCACTAGACGAGATCTCGGTTGTTCTGCTGCCTGGCTCAGAGCTGGGAGGTGTGGACACAGACCCCCTGCGTGTTCCTTGTAAAGTTAGTTGGAGCATATTCCTTGCTTTGGAGTCGTATTGACTTAGGGATGGAGAGTTCCATGCAGGGTTATTTGAATCCCAGTGAGTTATTTATTCATTGATTGATTCACTCATCAAAACTTGGTTATGCTCCTGTTAGGCATCTCACCCCATCTGCCCTCATGGAACTTATACTCTAGTGGTGGGCCCACTCCATTACACAAATAAATAGGAAGTATTTATTGCTGGACAGGAGACAGCAAAGCTAGGATGCAAATATGACAGGGAGTGACTGGAGGCCAGTGTAGGTGGTATGGTCAAGGACTTCTTTGAGGAAGTGGCATTGAAGCTGAGACTCAGACGATGAGCAAGGGTCAGCCATGCAAAGCTCTAGAGGGACAGCATTTCCAGAGGAGATAGCAGCAATGCAGAGGCTGGGGCTGGAGATAAGACTGGTAGGTTCAGGATGAGAATAGGGCTGATGTGGCTGAAACGTGGTGAGTGGAAGGGGAAAGCAAGCTGGGATATGGTGAGGAGAGCTTGGGGGTGCTGACCACAGAGGGTCTCATGAATCAAGATAAGAGGTCAGATTTTATTCCAGTGGGAGGGAAAATCCTAGGAGGGCTTCGTTACCAGAGAGACAGGGTTAGATACAACCAGGGCATTTTTAGTTTACTTCTTGAAGTCTCAGTTTTCTCATTTGTGAAATGGACACAATAATACCTCCTCTGTAGGCTGGAATAACGTGTGAGGAGAGAGTACAACTATACAACTACATCATGAATTGTGTGCTGAGATGAATTTTAACAGCTGAGGGTAGCTCTTCCTTTTCAGTTTCCAGGAAACCAAAGTAAAAACAATGTAGGTTTCCCAGTGGTAGGAATCACCCAGCTCAATAGGGGAGACCATTTCTAGCCCTGAATTTAGAAAGGTTTTTATCCCTTGGATGCCCTGTTCTTTATTTTCCACATCACTCCTACGTTCCTGAGACATCTTGCTTGTCTTTAGCCACCGACTGGTTTAGGACTGACCTGGGGAAGTAGGATCCCTGGCTTTGCTGCAAACTCAAGATTTACCTATAGATCTGGAATTCGTGCCAGTGAGCTACAGCCCTCAGCTTTATCTCCCACAGCCCAAGCCCTGGTCAGAAACTGGCAAGAGGGGCTGCTAATAACCCAGAGCATCTGCACTGAACCTGGCTCCAGGCACGGGTGTTTACTTCCTGCAAATTTCCTCACTGGAAACCCACTACTAACAAATAATCTATGTGTGTTGTTGGTAAAGATGGAGCAACTGATGATGGTTCAGAGTCGCTGTTGGGCAGTAGCCTGACTCCTGCCATAGTTTGCCCTTTATGAGCGGTGTGATTGGGGAAAATCTCACTCACCTCCTAGAATACAGTTTCCCAGCTGGTCACAAGGGATCAGGATCTCTTTCTGGAGGGCTGTGGTGAAATTAAAGTGAAAGCTCCATCAGGCCTGGCCATGGAAGGGCTCCTCACCCTGTTCTTTTTATTCACAAACGTAGCTGCATTTGCAGAACCACAGCCAAATTATGAATTAGTGATGCACAGCCTTGTTCCCAGGATAATCAATTGTGGAGTGAGTCTAGATCTTGGCTGGGCAGGTGGCATTTGAGCACCCTGGCAAATGACTTGAAAACATGAATGCAGTGGCTTTAAGGCCACTCTAGACTGCTTTCCCAGATTCTCCCAGCAGAAGCAGGGGTGGCGGAAGAGAGGACTCCCTGTATCTGTGGCTGAAAACTGGGCAGGGAGCCCAGGGGGCAGG
The DNA here is from genome assembly GCF_032452875.1 of Bos javanicus. Classification (NCBI taxonomy): domain Eukaryota; kingdom Metazoa; phylum Chordata; class Mammalia; order Artiodactyla; family Bovidae; genus Bos; species Bos javanicus. Next base: position 35,927,804 of record NC_083895.1, on the reverse strand, counting down.
CACGTGGTTGACTCCTCTCCAGGCTGTTCACAGCCCAGGGCACAGGGCCCAGCACAAGTAGATGCTCAAGGGAGCTGAACATTCGAACATGAGTCCATTTACGGCTAGACTCCAGCAGTTTGTAGCAAGGCGTGGCTGGGTCTTTAAAAATAAACAAATCAAATGTGCACTTTGATACACTTTGGCTATCACCTCACTCATGCCTTTTGCTTAGTCCTGTTCTACTGAACCCATTCACTGCTTAGATACTGCCTCTCCCCTAACCCTCTCACAGACACTCATGCACACTCTTGCACCCCCCACTCACACACACCCTGTACACATACTCAGAGAACAGCACTTCAGAGTGGCTTAGGAGCCCCACTGGGGCAGTTGGAGCTTGCTCCTGATTCTAGCATGCCATTCCTGTGGGACCTTGGGCAAGTAACTTAAGCGCTTTAAGCCCCATCTGCAAAATGGAGAGAAAAATACCCTGCGTAACTGCTGTTGAGAAGAAAGGCATCTAAAGCAGTCATATGGCACCTGGCAGGTAGGAGGTCTCACCAGACACTGGCTCTTCACCCTGCAGTGTCCCCACGTGCACTTACACACTGCACTCAAGGAAAAGGGCATCGAATCACACAAATAAGAATCAGGGCTTTTGCCCTCTTCGAGCCACTGGACCAGGGGACAAGAGGGTCTGGAACTGGTTGTGGCTGGATGGTGCTGGGCCTTGCTCTTATTTGGGTTGGGGCGTGGCGTGCTGGGTCCATGCTGGGCAGGAGCAGCAAAAGTCTGAGTCTGGAAAGAAATGGACAGAAGCCAACAATGGCCCCTCATCCTCTTGTCAGAAAGCTGTGGAATAAGAGCCGGCTAGCTTTTGCCTCTATCAAGCGGTCTTTTATTTGGAGAGATAACAAAGGACAATTAATATAGCAATTGGGAGCAACCTTTGGTGCTCTGGTAATTTCTCTGCTTTATAATTATTGAACAGTCAGGGTTTTCCAGGCTCCCCATTAAGTCACATTGGAACCAGAAACAGACAGAAAGTGGACACTGCAACTAGAGGCCTTGCTGACCCAAGGAAGGACAGCAATCTGTGATCCCCATGCAAATGCCCGGGGTGGGTGTGGCGCCGTAAAGAAGGGTCCAGTTTGGAAAAGGAGCGTCCCACCTGGGTGGCAGCTAGACCAGCCTGGGAGGAGAGCAGATGCTGTTGCTGATGGAAGGTCTGAGGGGAGCATCTGGCCTCTGATGCTGGCACACACCTCAGAGAAGCAGGCTCTTGGCATGCGTGCTCACTCAGCCTGGCACACCTGAGATCAGAAGCCAGCCCTGCTCCATCCGGGGGAATTGGCATTAGTGGAGACTGGTCCTCTTAACTCACTGAGGGTCGCCTCTGCATTCATGCAAGCACCAGCCTATTGCATCCTCCAAGGGCAACACACTTGATGATTTGGGTTTAAGTAGCATCAGAGAGAGAAGGCCAGTTCCCTGCCTGGAGCACCCATTGTGATGGGCCTTCCCCAGCTTCTGTACATCAGGACAGCTCTTCAGACTGTTCACAGCTAGGAGCACCTGCTCTGGCTTTAGTACCCCACTTTAAAAACTTCTCAAAACTCTCCTCTTCCTCCTTCATCATTAACACAGCCTCTATTTATTCAGCCCCTCCAAGGTGCCAGGGTAGGCACACCACCCACAGTATCTTATGAGATCCCCAAAACAGCTCTTATGGAGGACTTACTATGGCGTCTGCCTAGTGGAGAAGAGACTAGTATTCCCCAAGGTGATGCCACTTACCTATGGCCGTGTTGCTAATGAGTTGCACAAACAGGTAGACCTATATCTGCTGCTGCTGCTAAGTCGCTTCAGTCGTGTCCGACTCTGTGCGACCCCATAGACGGCAGCCCACCAGGCTCCCCCGTCCCTAGGATTCTCCAGGCAAGAACACTGGAGTGGGTTGCGTTTTCTTCTCTAATGTGTGAAAGTGAAAAGTGAAAGTGAAGTCGCTCAGTCCTGTCTGACTCTTAGCGACCCCATGGACTGCAGCCTACCAGGCTCCTCCACCCATGGGATTTTCCAAGCAAGAGTACTGGAGTGGGGTGCCATTGCCTTCTCCCAGACCTATATCTACCCGACTGCAAAGCCATAGCCCTAAACACTGGGCCACATGGCCTCTTCCTGATTGTTGCAAAATGGATGGGAGCTAAGTTAGCAGCACAGACTGCAGTCAGCTTACATGGGAGGAAGGGTGTTTGGAATTCTGGCCCATTGCTTCTCGGCCCTTTGGCGAAGAGCAAGCCTGGAATTCTGGCCCAGCCACCGCTTGCCACCTGTCACCATGCCATATTGGGGTACTGGACAGCTCTGCTGTAGCCGCCTTGAGAAACTTTTAACAATGCCTGTATCTTTGTGTCACCGAGTCCTGAGTGGGAGCATCCTGCTGGCCAATTCTAAACCCCATTCTCCTGTCCTGGAAGCTGGGAAAAGAAATATCCACTTCCTGGACAATATGTGGGGCATTGAAACCCCATACCCCACATTCTTTGGGATTCTCTCAAAGAGAAATAATGTCTGAATGCTGGGAACCACAAGCAAAAAGTCACGTGTCTAGTTCAGAAGAAGCATCTTCCCCACTCCCACCTTCTAACACATTGGAAACATGTGCAGATGATCTGGGATATCTGTAGTCTTGTGGGGAGATGGAAGCACATGCTGCACAGCCTCCACCTGAGGTTCCCATCTCTCTACTTTCCTTTATGGGTGGAGACGTTGGAGCTCAGAGAGGTTTGTGCACCTGCAGAAAGTCAAACAGCTTCTTAGTGGCATCATTTTATAAATAAAAATTCCATTCATGTATACCAGCTTGGGTTGGCTGGTCTGAATCAGTGAATGTTGGATGAAATGTCTTTCCCTCCTTCCTCCATCCCTTTCTTTCTCAGTTCAGTTCAGTTCAGTCACTCAGTTGTGTCTGACTCTTTGCGACCCCATGAATCGCAGCACGCCAGGCCTCCCAGTCCATCACCAACTGCCGGAGTTCACTCAAACTCATGTCCATCGTCAGTGATGCCATCCAACCATCTCATCCTCTGTCGTCCCCTTCTCTTCCTGACCCCAGTTGTTCCCAGCATCAGGGTCTTTTCAAATGAGTCAGCTCTTCGCATTAGGTGGCCAAAATGTTGGAGTTTCAGCTTCAATATCAGTCCTTCCAATGAACACCCAGGACTGATATCCTTTAGAATGGACTGGTTGGATCTCCTTGCAGTCCAAGGGACTCTCAAGAGTCTTCTCCAACACCATGGTTCAAAAGCATCAATTCTTCAGCGCTCAGCTTTCTTTATAGTCCAACTCTTACATCCATACATGACTACTGGAAAAACCATAGCCTTGACTAGACAGACCTTTGTTGACATAGTAATGTCACTGCTTTTTAATATGCTGCCTAGGTTGGTCATAACTTTCCTTCCAAGGAGTAAGCGTCTTTTAATTTCATGGCTGCAGTCACCATCTGCAGTGAGTTTGGAGCCCCCAAAAATAAAGTCTCACACTGTTTCCCCATCTATTTGCCATGAAGTGATGGGACCAGATGCCATGATCTTAGTTTTCTGAATGTTGAGCTTTAAGCCAACTTTTTCACTCTCCTCTTTCACTTTTATCAAGAGGCTCTTTAGCTCTTCTTCACTTTCTGCCATAAGGGTGGTGTCATCTGCATATCTGAGGTTATTGATATTTCTCCCAGCAATCTTGATTCCAGCTTTTGCTTCCTCCAGCCCAGCATTTCTCATGACGTACTCTGCATATAAGTTAAATAAGCAGAGTGATGATATACAGCCGTGGTATACTCCTTTTCCTATTTGGAACCAGTCTGTTGTTCCATGTCTAGTTCTAACTGATGCTTCCTGACCTGCATACAGGTTTCTCAAGAGGCAGGTCAGGTGGTTTGGTATTCCCATCTCCTTCAGAATTTTCTACAGTTTATTGTGATTCACACAGTCAATGGCTTTGGGATAGTAAATAAAGCAGAAATAGATATTTTCTTGAAACTTTCTTGCTTTTTCAGTGATCCAGCGGATGTTGGCACTTTGATCTCTGGTTCCTGTGCCTTTTCTAAAACCGGCTTGAACATCTGGAAGTTCACAGTTCACGTATTGCTGAAGCCTGGCTTGGAGAATTTTGAGCATTACTTTACTAGTGTGTGAGATAAGTGCAATTGTGTGGTAGTTTGAACATTCTTTGGTATTGCCTTTCTCTGGGATTGGAATGAAAACTGACCTTTTCCAGTCCTGTGGCCACTGCTGAGCTTTACAAATTTGCTGACATATTGAGTGCAGCACTTTCACAGCATCATATTTTAGGATTTGAAATAGCTCAACTGGAATTCCATCACCTCCACTAGCTTTGTTTGTAGTGATTCTTCCCAATGCCCACTTGACTTCACATTCCAGGATGTCTGGCTCTAGGTGAGTGTGAGTGATCACACCATCATGATTATCTGGGTCGTGAAGATCTTTTTTGTACAGTTCTTCTGTGTATTCTTGCCACCTCTTCTTAATATCTTCTGCTTCTGTTAGGTCCATACCATTTCTGTCCTTTATTGAGCCCATCTTTGCATGAAATGTTCCCTTGGCATCGCTAATTTTCTTGAATAGATCTCTAGTCTTTCCCATTCTATTGTTTTCTTCTATTTCTTTGCACTGATCGTGGAGGAAGGCTTTCTTATCTCTCTTTGCTATTCTTTGGAACTCTGCATTCAAATGGGTATATCTTTCCTTTTCTCCTTTGCTTTTCACTTCTCTTCTTTTCACAGCTATTTGTAAGGCTGCCTCAGACAGCCATTTTGCTTTTTTCATTTCTTTTTCTTGGGGATGGTCTTGATCCCTGTCTCCTGTACAGTGTCACAAACCTCCGTCCATAGTTCATCAGGCACTGTGTCTATCAGATCTAGCAAGCCCTATGATAAATGCTCTGGGGATACAGATAAGTATGAAACCTGGTCTCTGAGATCTCAGAGTCATCCAGGGACTCCCGGGATTTTGGAATGGTGAGCCGAGGGCACTGAGAGCAAGTTCTGCCAGTTTAGACAATGACTTATGTCTCCTCATCCTCTTGCTTGAGGCCAAGGGGCCTCTGAGCCATAAGAGGACCTCGTCCAGTTGTAAGGAAGAAAGCTGACAATTTCTCAAGGATGATTAGGGACAGCGTTGCTGGCAGAAGGGCATGAATGGCATGTGGCCCACCTTTGGGGGATGCTAGTGACACTCCAGTCCTTGTGCCACAGAGAAGATCTGTTTCCTTGTCTGTGAGGACTATGGTCAGACTTACTATATGGTGTTTTTTGTGGGGGTTACATGGTGTATGGTGATTAGAGCGCTTTGTAAACTCTGAAGCATGTACATTCTTGTTACTAACATTTTGGGAAGCTAGAGGTTCAAGGATGCCAGTTCCTCTGAGACTCGTGAAGGTTTGAAGGGCCTGGAGCTCTGAGAAGGCCTGGATTTCAATTCTAAATCTGTATGGTTTTGCTGCTCTAAGGCAAGAAACTTGCAGAAAGCAAGTGACATCATGGAGCCATGGAAAGATCCTTGGATGGGAGCCTATGATCTGGGCCGCATCCTAGGCTGTGTGGTTATGGAACCTTGGGCCAGTCTCTGCTGATTCTTGGATCCCAGTTTCCTCATCTGTAAAGTGAGGCAAGAGATAGAGGGACCATAGGGATGGTCGAAATAACAAAGCAGTCATGAGTTCAGGGTCTGAACTGAGACCTGAGTTCAAATTCCAGGGTCTCCACATGGGAGTCATGAAAATTACTTAACCTCCTCCTCCCTCCTGGGCCTCAGTTTCCTCATCTGTATAATGGTACATTAGCCTCTTTTGAGGTTAGCATGGACATCCAGAGAGCCAGTAGGTGGCGAATGCTGAGTATGGTTCTGGCTGTGAGTGCTGAACACTTGAGCAGTTTTGTCGCTGACACTGATTTTTTCTTCCTCGGACATGCTCTGGTTCTGTGGGTAGGGATAGAATGTTTTACAGTGGAGCAAATTGCCCTGGAGTAAATGAGCCGGGGCATGGCACCCAGGGGAGGAGGGCAGCAGGGGGTTACATGCTTGTTTACTTGGCATTAGCGCACTGACACTCCCCTCCTCCGGAATCCAGACAGAGCCTCTAAGCTTACCCACATTCAGAGGGCGTTGGGAGGCTCACACTTATATTTCTAAATTCCTCCGTCCTGGGAAAGCCCCCCAGGCAGCTTCCATGCCAAAGCCACTCCTGGTGATTAGGGGTGACTAGGGGTGAGTGATGGCCGTGGGGGTTAACAGTGCCTGATCAATGTGGGGTGAGGTGCATGCTCACTGGTTCAGGGATAGCAGGTGAAGGGTACTTTGTTACCACGTATGACTGGTGCCTGGCTGCTTCATCATCTGCCCTTGTGCACGCAGAAGCTAATAAGCAATTCCCTCTATTTTGCCCCTGGGGGTGCCTCTCGAGGAGGGAAACTATTGATTTTTAACACTGGACACAGAAACTCTAAGCTATTCCCTGTATTCCTTGGTCCCAGTGGTGCCCTGATGGGCAGAGTTGGCCATTTCAGACATCAGACGCTGAGGCAGCCAGGGCAGAGTCATCACCTTGCCACGGGGGAGTGGAGGGACCTTGATTTCTTCTGTGCTGGTCCTACTGATTGGGTTGCCGGCCGTCTAGATCCACCCTTGTCCAGTCCTCTGCCTTTCCAGAGCTCGTGCGGAACGGACTGCTGAGCTATTGAAGGGAGTGAGATCCAGGTCTGGGAGAGAGGGGGCTGGTTCTGGGGAGTAGAGTGAGCACTGGACGTGGCTTCTGACCTCTGAGGATAGATCTAGGGCTACAGCCATCACTTTATTTCCTCCAAGTATAGTTCACATTAGAAAAGTGAGGGGTCAGTGCCCACCGTGCATGAACCCATAGAAGACGGATGGATGAGTTTCTTGCACATTAGCCATGGCTCTTACTGTGACCCAGGGCATCTATAGTGTGTGTGTTAACTTGCTATAGCATCAAGCATCCCTGGGCCATCAGGTTGGGTGGAGACTTCCCTAGCTGGAGTCCCACCTGCTCATTTTATGGGTGGGGAGTCTGAGGCCCAGAGAAGATGAGTTACAATGAATCTTCTTGTTTCCTGCCTCAATCCCTGTCTGCCATTTCTGAAATACCAGCCCTCAGAGCAAACACTCAAAGTGCTTTCTTCTCTTTGCTTCTGCTTTCTAAAGCGTCTAAATATATTTCACTTTTATAATTAGAAAAAGAGCTATTACAATAATGCAAATCCATGTCCAATTTTTCTTTTCAAGGAAATGCAGAGAAGTAAATGTTTCAAGGGCTTCTGAAGAAGGCACAACATTTAGCAAATAATAATTACATCAAGCTTATGATCTGTATGATTTTAAAGACATTTTAGTGATCTTTCCCCATGGACTGTGGGAGAAACCTAAACTCCTCAACCCAACATCTAAAACCTTTTCCTGTCTGTTCATAACCACGCATTTCCCAGTCCCATCAGTATTCACACATCCTCTGCTCAAAGCAGCCCCCTATCAGCTTTTTCTCCCTCCAACCCTGCATGCCATTCTTCTAATTTCCAGTTACTACCTCTGAACTTTCTTCTTTTAATTAAAAAAAAATTAGCAATAAAGTCATTTCCTCATCTCACTTAAAAAGTCTGAAGGTGGGCAGGGGTTAATGATGGTGTCAAGGTCCAGGCTGTTTCTGCGTCAACACCGCCAGCGTGCTACATGTATACACTCATGTTTATTGCCTCATGGTCACAATGGCAGCACAGCCTCAAGCATCAGCTCTGTGTTCAAGGCAAAAAAAGGGAGAAGAGAAGCACTAGCAAATCTATGTCATCAAAAAGGTGAAAGCTCTCCCAGAAGCCCCAAGCTGACTTTCTGAGATGGCCAGAACTTATCACGTGAGCACTCCTAGCTGCAAGGCAGTCTGGAAAAGTAAACATCAGCCAAAGGGAATGTGATTGCTCGATTGACCCAGACAAACCATGATTCATCTCTAAGGGCTAGGGTGCACTGTCATTCTGAACAAAATCAAAGTTTTGATAGCAAAGAAGTGCAGAGTGGCTTTTGGGGAGGCATTTTCAGGTGACTTCCTGGGCACTGCGGTTTGTGACTAAAAACCCCTCTGTTCTTGATCTTACCCACATCCACATGGGTAATTCCATCTAATGACCCACCAATCCATTGATTCTCAATTTATCATGAGAGGCCAATACATCCTGGGTCGGTCTCCTGAGTTCCAAAGTCCTCATCCAACCCTGGCCATAGGAACCCACTCCCCCTTGCCCACCACCTGGCACAATTCCCCCAGCAGACCCCTCATCCCTAGTCTTACTCTCTGACTTCAACCCTGCGTCTTCAGATCTTTTCACTCTTTAAGCCTGTGTTCGTTTTAATTGTGCGTGCATGCTAAGTTGCTTCAGTTGTGTCTGACTCTTTGCGACCCTTTGGACCATAGCCCTCCAGGCTCCTCTGTCCATGGGATTCTCCAGGCAAGATTGCTGGAGTGGGTTGCCATGCCCTCCTCCAGGGGATCTCAACCCAGAGATGGAACCTGCGTCTCATACGTCTAGCCTGCACTGGCAGGCAAGTTCTTTACCACTAGTGCCCCCTAGTTAGTTTGACTCTAACCAACTCTTCTATCCTCTAACCCAGAGTTGCAAAAATTTTCTTAAAGGGCCAGATAGTAAACATTTTGGGCTTCCCTGGTAGCTCAGATGGTAAAGAATCTGCCTCCAATATGGGAAGCCTGTGTTCGATCGCTGGGTCATGGCGGGCTATACAGTCTCTGTTGTAACTACTCAGCTCTGCCTTTGTAACAGAAAAGCAGCCAGAGACACTGCATAAAGAATGGGCATGGCTTTGTCTAATAAAACTTTATTGACCAAGCAGGCAGTGGGTTGCATTTGGTCTCAGGGCATAATTTTCTGATCCTTGCCCATCCCTTCCTGCTGCCCTCACTTGGATAGCTCAACTAGGCTTCTTGGAATTTTGCTTCCACCCTCCTCTTCAGACCCCTTGGCATCTTTACCACCATACTTAATCACATCCATTGTGATCTAGCTGATCTTTAATGAGACTTCTGGATGCCAAGCTCTAGGCTAAGTGGTTTATCTATGAGGTGGAAAACTGTAATCCCATTTGTCTGATGGAGCTCCAATGAGACAGAGGAACTTGCCCAAATTTGCACCATAGTGAGTGTCCTCCAAATCCATACCACAGGCCAACACACTGAGCTGCTCCTTCCCCCACAGGTGGCCTCCTCCTGCCAGACGTGACCCGGGGTCTGTAGGAGTCCCCGGTCTGCTGATGGAGAGGTCTAGACTTTCACATGAGCCCCTGGACCCTGACGTGTTCATGGTACAGTCTCAGCTGAACCCTCGGCAAAGCCAGCCGTCTTTCCTGGGCTCAATCCCTCCTACTCTACTTACGACTACCCTTTGCCCTCTCCTACCTTCATCATCACCCGAGGAGGTCACTGAAGACAGCGAAGCCACCATGTAAAAACAGTTGCTTGGCTTCTGCCTCCCTCCCCACCCTCTCATTTCTGTGTCAGACCCTCTTCCTCTCCATCTCAGAGCAGATCTCCTGATCAGGTCTTAACTTGGATCACAGAGCCCATCTTTCCCTGCCTCGCTTTGTTGACTACTCCTGGTTTCCTGAGCAGTCTCTCACCACTGTCTGTAACCCTACCCTGTCTCCCTCATCTTAAAGCAATAAACAAACATAGAATATAACAGCCCTCAGCTCAGTGTGCCCTCTAGACATCGCTCCTTTTGTCCCCTTCCTCTCACAGCCACATAAGAGCCTCCCCTCATGATCTCTGCTGTCTCATCTCCCATTAACCCTCAAACCTGCTGAAATCATGTGTTCCCTTTCTGTACCTCCCTGAAATTGCTCCCACCAAGGTCACCACATGGCCTCCTGATTGCTGAGTGCCAAGAGCTTTTCAGTGCCCTATCTCACCTGGCCCCTCTGTGCCACGTGACCCTGCACCACATTTCCTGCTTCTTAAGACCGCGTGCTCCCTGGTCCTTCTCCCTTGTGCTCCCTCCTCCATGCTCATCCTCAGTGTCCTTGCTGGTTCCCCTTCCTCAGCCTTTCGCATTAGCTTTATTCTCTCAGGGGCTCCTTCCCTGGCATACCTTCTCTCTGGGTGAGTCTGACAGTTCTCAGCCTCGGGGATCACTCCTCTCCGGTTATCTCTCCAGTGGATCTCTCTAGTGCAGTTCTCCCTGCTGAGCTTCAGACCCAAATATCTGAAGGCTTCTAGAAACTTCCAGCTGGATCAACACGCCAACCTTGACCTTAAGATCTCTTCCCCACCCGATCCTGCTCCTCCTGGAAGCCTTGTTACCCCAATGGCTGCAGTATCAATTCAGTCATACAAGCCAAGAGTTGAAAGATATCCTAAGAGCGTCTCTATCTCTCAGTCCCCACATAATATTGGGAGCCAGATTCTGTAGATTCTTCCTTTTTTGTCTCTCCAAATCCAATCCATCCCTTCCTACTCAGCACTTCTGTTTACATGTCTCTTGGGAATAATGTAATTGTTTGCCTCAGTGTCTACACTTGGGCTGCTGGCAACAATCATTCCCATGCATGGCTTCCACTCCTCATGGATGCTGGTTTTCAAGGGCAGCAAGATGCTCCCCAAGGCTCAGGATTCCTTCATTTGGGGTTAGTTGACCCCTTTTCTCAACCTCTGACCCAAACAACTGACTCACTCCAGGAACTGGATTGGCCACAAACTCTGCCTGCCTTCTCCCAGGCTACTCTGAAAAAAAAAAATCCTAGGCTCACTCAAGATCTTTCTGCTGCTGCTGCTGCTGCTGCTAAGTCGCTTCAGTCGTGTCCGACTCTTTGCGACCCCATGAACTGCAGCCCACCAGGCTTCTCCGTCCACGGGATTCTCCAGGCAAGAACACTGGAGTGGGTTGCCATTTCCTTCTCCAATGCATGAAAGTGGAAAGTGAAAGTGAAGTCGCTCCGTGGTGTCTGACTCTTAGTGACCCCATGGACTGCAGCCTACCAGGCTCCTCCATCCATGGGATTTTCCGGGCAACAGTACTGGAATGGGGTGCCATTGCCTTCTCCCCAAGATCTTTCTACCCCTCCTTTTGAACTTTAATGAACTAGTCCAATATGAAATGGGTCACTACGCACGTGGTAAACCACTCAGATATTAAAGATATAAATAGACAAAGAACTCTTCTTCTCCCCAGAAACATCTGACCATCCCAGTTTTCCTTGGCAGGGGAAATGACTGTTACCACTTCTGTAGTTTTTCAGAAATGCCACTTTATTCACATGCACAGACGTGAGCATTTCCAGCCTGCATTATGCAGCTCCAGAGTCACATGTGATTATTTAAATTTAGATCGATATTAATTAAAATTGAAATTAGAAATTCAGTGCCTTATTCACACTGGCTGCCGTACAGCTTCACTAGGTGAAGGTGGCTCGTGGCTACCCTCCTGGACTGTCCCAGTCCATCAGCACAGAAAATCCTAGTGGATAGCATCCAGTTCATGCAGTACTGTATGTCTTGATTTTGTAAGAAAAAAAAAAAAAAGGATTTTCTCTTAATGCCTCTACCTCATTCTTTAACTTTACTGCATATTACTAGCTGGTTAACCAAGGTCCTTAGTGATGGGCATTTAGGTTGCTTTCAGGTCTTTGCTGTTACAAACACTGTTACCACAGACCTCATATACACACGTATTTATGTCCATGCATGAATGTGTCTACAGGATGCAGTTCTACAAGTAGACTTGCAGGTTCAAAAGGTTTGCACATTTTTACATGTTTATTGGAAAGTTTTTCCTTATATGACAGTTACTCCATACCAGCAATTCTTCTTCAACTTCTTCAACAATGCACGTTACTGAGTTTTTTGGTTTTCAATGTAATAGGTGAAACATTATACCGCATTATTGTTTTACTTTACATATTTAAAAATATGACAGATTATAGGTCATTTATGTTTGTTTTTTTTCTCTGAAAAGCCCTTGCCCTTCCTTTTACATTGGGTTGTTACTGTTGTTGTTTTTCTTATTGATTTATAAGATCTCTCTCCATATATTAGCTCATTGTCAGATGGGTTAATTACAATTCTTGTAATCTGGGTTTGTTTCCACTCTTCCTCCTTGCCAGGAAAGAACTGTTTCATGCTAATGTGACTAGCTTATCAGTATTTTAGTGGCTTCTGAATTTTGTCTTAGAAAAGCCTTCTTTAATGTTACGAAACGTACTCCTATTTTCTTTTATTTATTTTATTGCTTAACTCTTTTCTTTCCAACTTATCAATGTGGTGGTGGCATATTATCCTTTAGAAATATATTTGTGTTCTCCTTGCTCGTATTTTCTTTATGGTTTTGGATTTATATTTTCTGAAAGATAGGACTATAGTTTTTTGGTGGTGGTGTTTTGTTGTTTTTTTTTTAGATTTTGTTTCTACCATTATATTGAATTTTTAGATCCATTTTATTTACTTTTTTAAAACAATTTGATTTATTTACTTGTTTTTGGTTGCCCTGGGTCCTCGCCACTGTGCGGGCTTTGTCTAGTTGCAGGGAGCGGGGCCCCTTTCCAGTCACAGCATGCAGGTTTCTCTCTGGGGTGGCTTCTCTGGCTGCAGGACACAGGCTCTAGGCTGCTTGGGCTTCAGCAGTTGCAGCTCATGGGCTCTAGCGCACAGGCTCAGTAGTTGAGGTGCCCGGGTCTAACTGTTCCACGGTATGTGGGATCTCCCTGGATCAGGGATCGAACCTGTGTCTCATGTGTTGGCAGGCAGATTCTTCACCAGTGAGCTACCAGGGAAGCCCTTTAGGTTCATTTTAGATTCTCTTTGTTCCTCCCTGCAGTGTTCAGGAACACTTTCAACAGCATTGTTGTCCTCTGCTTCTTGAACTTGTGATGGACTTTTACCTGTGAAGCTGTCTGAGTCTAGTACTTTAATGGCTAGCAGCTCTTTGAATGCTTTCTCAGTTTCTTCTTTGGTGATTGGACTATTTAGATTCCCTATCTTTTCTGAGGTTACTTTGCATCATTTGTATTTCTAGAAAACCACTGGTTTTGTTCAAGTGTTCAGATCTATTTTCAAAACTGAGTAACACTATCATTCTTTTCATTTCCTCTCTATGTGGTTATTTTCCGGTTTTCATTTTTAATTACATGTGTTTGTGCTTTTTTCCTTGATTCATTTAGGTAGTAGTATATCTATTTTTTTTCTTCACAATATCCAAGCAGACACAGGTTCAAGGCTCATTTCTGGTTTCGACTTCCTCTTATGAGCTGTGTCTATCACAACAAACTGTGGAAAATTCTTAAACAGGTGGGATTACCAGACCACCTGACCTGCCTCCTGAGAAATCTGTATGCAGGTCAAGAAGCAACAGTTAGAATTGGAGGAACAACAGACTAGTTCCAAATTGGGAAAGGAGTACCTCAAGGCTGTATGTTGTCACCCTGCTTAATTAACTTATATGCAGAGTATATCATGCAAAATGCTGGGCTGGATGAAGCACAAGCTGGAATCAAGATTGCTTGGAGAAATACCAATAACCTCTGATATGCAGATGATACCACCCCTTGGACTGCAAGGAGACCCAACCAGTCCATTCTGAAGGAGATCAGTCCTGGGATTTCTTTGGAAGGAATGATGCTAAAGCTGAAACTCCAGTACTTTGGCCACCTCATGCGAAGAGTTGATTCATTGGACAAGACCCTGATGCTGGGAGGGATTGGGGGCAGGAGGAGAAGGGGATGACGGAGGATGAGATGGCTGGATGGCATCACTGACTCGATGGATGTGAGTCTGAGTGAACTCTGGGAGTTGGTGATGGACAGGGAGGCCTGGTGTGCTGCGATTCATGGGGTCGCAAAGAGTCGGACACAACTGAGTGACTGATCTGATCTGATGGCAGAAAGTGAAGAGGAACTGAAGAGCCTCTTGATGAAAGTGAAAGAGGAGAGTGAAAAAGTTGGCTTAAAGCTCAACATTCAGTAAACTAAGATCATGGCATCTGGTCCCATCACTTCATGGCAAATAGATGGGGAAACAATGGAAACAGTGACATACTTTATTTCCTTGGGCTCTAAAATCACTGCAGAGGGTGACTGCAACCATGAAATTAAAAGAAGCTTGATCCTTGGAAGAAAAGCTATGACCAACCTAGATAGCATATTAAAAAGCAGAGACATTACTTTGCCAACAAAGGTCCATCTAGTCAGAGCTATGGTTTTTCCAGTAGTCATGTATGGATGTGAGAGTTGGACTATAGAGAAAGCTGACTGCTGAAGAAATGATGCTTTTGAACTGTGGTGTTGGAGAAGATTCTTGAGAGTCCCTTGGACAGCAAGGAGATCCAACCAGTCCATCCTAAAGGAAATCAGTTCTGAATATTCATTAGAAGGACTGATTCTAATATTCATTAGAAGGTGAAGCTGAAACTCCAATACTTTGGCCACTGATGCAAAAAACATACTCATTGGAAAAGACCCTGATGCTGGGAAAGATGGAAGGCAGGAGGAGAAGGGGGCGACAGAGGATGAGATGGTTGGATGGCATCACCGACTCGATGGACATGAGTTTGAGTAGGCTCTGGGAATTGGTGGACAGGGAAGCCTGGCGTGCTGCAATCCATGGGGTCGGAAAGAGTCGGACACGACTGAGTGACTGAACTGAACTGAACTGATGACCTGTGTCTACACTGCCCTCTTGAAACCTCAGAGCAATGTCCAGAGCCCTGATCTCTGTATACAGCCCTTCCATCTCTCTTCCTGGCTTTGGCCTTGATTTCTTTGGCTGCAGATGTTTCCATACTTCACAGCATTCTCTGGCCCCCAGATCTATGGCCGCACTGCTTCTGGTGCCTGAAATGCCTTTCTGTCCTTTCTCTTAACTTCCACTCAGCGAGCTCCTACTCATTCTTATGAACTTAGCCCCCATGCCCCTTCTAGAAACTTGAATTTCTGATGGCCCACCTTGGTGGGGCCCTCCTGTGGGTTCTCATCCCAGCCTGGCCACCCTCTCCCGGCCCCTGAGCATGTCTGCTTGCACATCTGACTTCCCCACTAGAGTGTGAGAGCTCTGGACGCAGAGGGCTGTATTCTCCATCTCTGCATCCCCAGTTCCTAACATGGGGCCTGGCCAAGAGTCGGCAGGGAGCAGCGCTTGTGGAAGACAGACAGGAAGGCTGTAGATAAACACAAACTATACAAAGAAACACATCCGGGGATTCTCACAGGGATTTTCCCTGTTGGCATCTTCTCTGCTCCCAGCCCTCCTGGGAACAGCTGAAATCCAGGCCTGTAATTCTTACACCAGTTATGTTGAAATATTCAATGTCTAGAGAAGAGCATTTGTTCAGCACCGGGCTTAGGGGCTGTCAGCACCCCGCTTCCATGCTTCCATGTTTCCAAGGCTGAATTTGTCAGCTCCAGCTCGCATGCCTGGCTGATAAGCAGGGAGCCTCACTCGCTGCTAGAGCAGACTTTCCTGATGGTCCCGGGGGCTGCCGCATTTCCTGGCCTTCCATTAAATCCAATGCATATTTTCAAAACACCTATTTTGCACCCAGCTCTCTGCTCTTATTGGTGGTGTCCTGTCTGCTTGAAGAGACAACAAAGATATTGAAACGAGAGAGGAGTGGACTGGAGGGGAGAGTAAGGATGAGTGAGAGAAGAGGTTGATACGGCTGAAGGTCCCAGGCCTTCTGTTCCAGCTCATTTTGAGCTAATCCTCAAAGCTTGGCCTTCGTGGTTGTTTTCCTGCTTCTCTTCTTCTTTCTTTTTTTCTTTTCTTGGCCACTCTGCGCAGCTTGCAGGATCTCAGTTCCCCCACCAGGGATTGAACCCAAGCCACGGCAATGAAAGCCTGGAATACTAATCACTAGGCCACCAGGGAAATCCGTTCCCGCATCTCTTCTGATGGGTGATGGCCAGGCCTCTCTGATCACTCAGTATTCTGAATACTGCTTCTTCCTTTCATACATAGACAGTAGGTTGGCCTTCAATCCAAAAGAAATGGAGAAGCATGACGGTGTTCCTAGGAGGGAGTGAGGTGATCAGATTTAGGTTTAGAAAGATGGAGTTGGCTGCCACTGGAGAATGGGTTGGAGGTGGAGTGAAGGAGACAGGGAGACCATGGGAGGCTGTTCCAGTCTTCTTGGGGATAGATGTGGGTAGCCCGCAGCACAGTAGAACTACAGGAGTGGAGAAGGGAAAAGATTCAAAGTGTGTCTGAGATGATCTTCCCTTTTTTTCCTGGTAGGACTGAGTTCAGAGGGAGAGGGAGCCATCAAGGCAGACATTGGAAGGGTTTATTTGGGGAGGGAGCTGGTCCCCACAGAGGAAAGGAACACTTTAGCAAAGATGCTTCAGAAGAACACTGGCCACCTCTGAGAATGCTTGCCTGCTTACTTTTTTTTTTAAGCCATAGCTACCAAATGTATAGTGGTTTTCCTAGATACTGGGGAAGATATAGGGAAAATCTTTCCCATATCTAAGCTACGAATGTCCCATCTTCGATGCTGTAGCTCCATGGAAGTCAGGGCCATTTGTGAGCACAAACCCTAAATTTCCTTTGCACAGTGACTCACCATTCATCTACCGAGTCCCTCCTAGTGACTGGGCCAGGCAGCATTGTTACTCTGAATCACCCTATGGGTGAAATTCCCTGGGGGTATCACACTCTATCATATGCAGAGAGAGATATACAGAGTGTCCTGAGACCACAGAGGACAGCGTATCCAGACCTGAGGGAGATGAAGAAGGCTTTATAAAGGTCTTGAGGTATGAGTAGGAGTTTGCCAAGGAGATAAGGGATGAAGAACATTCCAGGTGGGTGGAAAGTAGGAGTAGAGGCAAGGAGTGGGGACTAGAGAACATGGTGAAGTTGGAAAGGGAATGACTAGAGAAGAGATTGAACCAGAGGCTGTGGAAAGTTCCTAAAGGGCCTAGAATACCATGTTCCAGAGGTTGAACTTATCTTTGAAGCATAGATAGGTTTCCTTTTGTGCATCATGATCATCTGATTGATACTGGTTGCCTGAAACGTGTTAAGAAGGAATCTGAGGTGGAGTCAGGGGGAAAGGAGGACAGGATTATTTGTGATGCCTGCTTGGCTGCAGGAGTGGAGTTGGCTGTCTGGGTGTAGGGATTTGCCATCTCTGCTGTAAGAAGAGGTGAAGAGCCACTGAAGGAAGGTAGAGAGGATGGGGCTGAGGAGGGAGGGCTCAGAATGTGCACTGGAGAAGATCAGCTGGAAGCCCTGGGGAGCACGAGTTACTGGGAGGCCAGACTAAGGCCATGTTGCCAATGAGCCAGCAGCGAGTGTAAAAATATCCAAGGAGCAAATGAACTACCAAGTGTCTGCAAGGCGAAGGGTAGACCTTATTGTAGCTGCTTCTGTAATGAGGGCGTGCAGGAAGAATAAAGAATTTCAGCACAAACACTGTCAGTCTCCCTCTCCCCTTCAACAAAAATACCCAGGGTAAAAAAAGCCACAGACACACACACACACACAATGACCCCACGGAGGGGCACTTTCTACCTCCCTTTCTCTGCTCCCTGTGAAGTCAGTGCATAATTACCGGAAAGCATTTTTGACTGAATTTTAGATGAGCATTTTGACAAAATATAATATTGGAAACAATCTTTATCAAACATTCATGTGTCGTGTGAGAGATAAAGCCCGGAATCCATAATTCATACGGCGTGTGTATTACCAAGTGTGCATGAGAGGCTGAATTTCAATGAGGCAGCCTGAACAATATTTTCTGCCAGACGCGGGCTTTCATCATTTACATTATTCACTAGGTTTTCCAGAACAGTAAATCTTAAATATATATTTGTGTTGGGAAGAGCTCGTGTGCGTGTCTGTGTACACACAGAGGGACGCACACCCGTTTGGGCACAGAATCGGCGGACGCACGTTCCAGCTGGAGGGGCACACAGCGACAGCAGGGAGGCTCGGCATGCAGGGCTCCTCCTGGAGCACAGCCCACGTCACCATGGACTCCACGGTTCGCTGCATAGGCATTAAATCCACCCACCCGTGGTCTCCCTCTTCAGGTCCACCCAGCATCCCTCTTGGAACCCTAGAAGGACCCACAGTAGGTGCCTAAGGGCAGAGCTACTCTAAGTTGATCTTCTGGGACTAGTCAGGCAGAAATTGTTCGTGTCTCCAAAGCTCAGGATTAGAATGAATGATGCTTATATCATCATTAAATCTTCAACAACAGCTTCACAGTTGGTGGGACAGTCTCTGCTTATACAGGGAATGCCATCTTTCTGGAGTTTGTCCCCATCTGTCTCCTAAGAGTCAGAAGGCTCAAAGGCCCTCCCTTGGTTGAAGTGAGATTTGTATTATAATTATCACCTACTGTAGCTGGGCTAGCCCATGAGATCCTACAGAACAAGTATGATTCCTGGAGCACCAAGCACAGTTTCAGATCCCTGGAACCTTCTCCTTCCTGGCCTTTGTTCCTTTGACTTCTACTCACCTGGCTTGTGTGGTGGGTGCAGAGGTGCACCCACAGACTCTCCACAAGAGCTGCTGATTCTCCTGTTGCCAAGACTGCTGCCTGTCAATGGCTCAGGCTGCCTTCCTGAGAGGTTGGGGCTCTCCCATTCAGCCAAGGGCCTGTGGGTCCCCTACCAGAGAAGCCATAAGCAATGATTTCCCAGCTGACCTCCACTCCTGGAGGAAAATTGTGCTGATGATTCCTAAATCCTAAACGATGCTAAGATTTGTCCAGGTAAATCACTACTCCCTGGGACCTAAAAAGAAAAGCTCTGTTAGTTTTCCGTCTGTCTCCTTTCTTAGGATTAAAGAAACTCTTCCTTTGGCTTCACAGGATGTGAAATCTAATATCCAACCTCGTAAAGGCTAAGGTTAATTATTATAAAAGAAAAAAATTCTTGCTCAGGAATTGCTCTCAAAAGAAGGGATTGGCTGGGCCAAGGTTTGGGCCCTCCTTGGTGGCAGTCGCAGCCAGTGATAGGTAGAAGCACCTCTGAAAAGTCGTTCTCAATTCCAGAAGTCCTGTGAGGTGGCTGAGGCTCTGTTGCAAATGCACTGCAATTCACCAATGCCCAGCCCTGCCTTTCTCAGTCCCTACGGGAGTTGATGCAAAGATATGTGTTGGTAAACTTCCTCCATGCCAAGCTCAGGGCAGAGGCTTGGGGATCCCATGGACACTGAAACTGGGAGTGGACTGAGGAAGTGGACCCCAAATGGGACTGTGGAACTGGATCCCTTGCTGGCCAACAGGCAACGAAAGAGAAAGAGTTTGTTGCTCAATCTTGTCGGACTCTTTTCCATCCCATGGCGTGACCCCTCTCCAGGCTCCTCTGTCCATGGAATTCTCCGGGCAGAGTACTAGAGTGGGTTGCCATTCCCTTCTCCAAGGGATCTTTCTGACCCAGGGATTGAACCCAGGTCTCCACAATGCAGGCAGATTCTTGACCGTCTGAGTCACCAGGGAAGCAATGAAGACTCCATAATTTGTGGTGGGTGCAGGAGTGGGCGGTGCAATTGTTAGACTTTTTCCTGCTGGAGAAACTGGAATGGCATGCTGGTGGAAGGGAATGCAGGGCAGGGTGCCTGTTTCAGGAGGTTGCAAGGATTGGGGAAATTAGTAATTATAAGCACAATGGAGTTGTATGGCTTTTGCTGAGTCTGACTGATGGATTGGAGAAAGGACAATGGAAGCCTGTAGATGACTGGGCTTCCTTGGCTACATAAACAGAGAAAGATTCACTTGCCCAGCATCTGGAGAGAAGCGAATGCTGAGGTTCAGGACCCAGATTTAATACCTTCTGAATCCCCATCTGGGGTAAGCTGGTGATGCCAAGGTCAGAGCCTTTATTTGAAAGGAGCAGAATTGTGAGGCTCCGTGTCAATGAACTTGAGAACTTTGAAATCCTGGACCAGCTGAGCTCACTTCCTGCCATTAAAGTCTACTGCCCCCCCCACCCCCATCCCCCACCTTGTTTGAAGATGATGCAAGGCTTCCACCTCACACAACAACATCTGTCTGCTCGAGAACCACCCCCATTCTCCTCTGGAACATTCTCCATTGGCCCAACCACCAGGTCACTACACAAGCTGGCAGAGGAGGGGCGACCTGCTAGGGGAGGAAAGGAAGTCAGGACGGGAGGACGTGTGGGGCCCACCATGCATACTGGCAAGACCCCAGGGTGTACACATGGCACACTGAGGGCGCTGAATCAGGCTGATGTAATGGAAAGCCGGATGAGTGAGTTTATCAGTGTGGAAGCCTTTCCCTTGATAACAGGATTTCACACCCGGAGGAGGACCCTGGGAAATGATGCTAACATGCTGCTTGGGAAGCTCTTGGAAACTGGGAAGAAGATATGGCCCACACTATGTGCAGTAGAAATGCCAGAATTACCATGGCAGATGGCAGGAAAGGGAATCAAAAAACCCGTGAGTTGTGCTGGAGAGGATATTCTGTGTAAGGCCGGAAACTCCACCAACTGACGGTTCGCAGAATGGCCTGGACAACACGCCATTCATCAAAGCGATGGGAGACGCACGGGTGCGGGGAGGAGGTGCCAGCGCCGGGGAGGAGTTCACTGGGGGGTGTGGTCTGGTCTGCAGGCCAGGCATGGCTGTAGGAGAAATCGGGATCCCAAGGAAGAACAGAGGCCAGTAGGTGGGGCTTGTCTGTCGCAAGCAAGCAGGGTGAACACAATGACTGCAGTGACCAGTCAGGTCAGAGTGGCTGTCAGGTAGACCTGACCTGCAAATATATGGGTGTGACTGGAGAGCACGATGTCCCTAGGGTAGGGTAACCGAAGGTAACCGACTGTGCTGGTTTTTTCAGGACTGAGGGGGCTTCCGGGCACAGGTCTTACAGAGCTAAAACCAAGAAAACCTTCCTCGAACTGGATGACGTGGTCACCCTCTGTCTTGACAGAAGCATTGCTGAAATCTACAAAATCAAAACAGTTCAAAGGTGAATGATCAGGAGGCTAAAAGCAGTTTCAGCAAAAACTAAGGCAAAAGCTCCATGACCCCTTTGTCCAGTCTCTGAATCTCAGTCAATTTTCAGGCTAGGAACCCACTGACTGAAGGAGAGGCTTGGTGCCCATAAGGAAGGCCTCTGCATCACCACGGATACTGGGTTTGGTGATGACTACCCTAGTTCTTTGGGCATTTATATACTGAGGAATGACAAATACTCAAATTTGACATTGATAAACAGTGACCCAATGTCACCATTGCCATTACCATTAGAGCGGGTGCTCGTGAGGTCAGGTTATAAATACACTCTTGGCACAGATCTGACTTATGTGGATCCACAGCTTTCACTGAGCCACTCTGGGGACATTTCCTTGGTCCCTGAATGCACAGTTGTAATGGACATACCTGGCAGCTGGCAGATCCCCTGCATCGATTCCTTCGACTCTGGGGGATAAGGTATCCTAGTGAGAAAGGTTGAGTGGAAGGCTCTGAAACTCCTCCACTCCCCCACCCCAGTGAAAATGGAAAGTAAAATGGCAGAGGTTGGTGCCCTTGTTAAAGTCCTTAAGAATGCAGAGTCATGGTCCCCATCATTTTATCATTTAATTCACCAGTGGGAGCCTACAAAATTGAAATGGATCATGAAGGATGAGTGTGTACTACCACAATTTGACCAAGTAGTAGCCCTGACGGCAGCTGCTGTGATTCTGCTAGAGCAGATAAAGACATCTCTGAGACATGGTGATGCTCACTTGACTGTACAAGTAAGGGCAAGGCAATTTACATTATCTTGGGGGCAGTAAATAGGACACATTTAACAGGCTTTCCTGGTGGCTCAGATGGTAAAGAATCTGCCCACAATGTGAGAGACCTGGGTTTGATCCCTGGGTCAGGAAGATTCCCTGGAGAAGGAAATGGCAACCCACTCCAGTATTCTTGCCTGGGAAATCTCAGGGATAGAAGAGCCTGGGGGGCTACAGTCCAAAGGGGTCACAAAGAGTCAGAGGCGACTGAACAGCTAAGGCACAATGACTTTTGCCAGGATTCCTTAACTTTTTTATCCTCTGTCATCATAGAGTCCCAAAGGTCTAGAACTGTACAGACAATCTGTAGAAACCTCATTGTTCTGTGGAATTGATGACATCATGTCCATCAACCTGGCAAAACAGGAAGTTGCAAGAGTGCTGAGGTCCCTTGGCAGGACACACGTGCTGCATGGAATGAGAGATCAACCTACAAAGATTTAGGGAGCCAACTCATCAGTGGTGTTTTCAGGGACTGGTGTTCTGGGACGTGCCAGGACGTCCCTTCCAAAGTAAAGGACAAATGATCGCGTCTGAAACCTTCCATCACTAAGAAGGAAGCAAAACATTTAGTGGGTCACTTTGGGTTCCAACACCCAGGAAAACTGTTCCAAACCGTGTATCAAGTGACGTGGAAGATCCCTAACTTTATGGGAAAGATTCTTGTGGCAACCGCACCATACTGTCGACTTTTTTAAACTCACTCTTGGTTAAAACTCCATGTATTTTCGAAGCCTGGCTGCTGTTAAACCTTGTGTCCCTTATCAAGAATGTGCAGTCAACTTTGGGGGATCAAGCTCGGGACTTAGATCCTCCTGTTCAGTTCCATCTGGTTGACTATCACTTATCGTTTCTACCTGTTGAAAGATTTTTGGATCAGACTTTCATTCAATTCATTTATCTTTCCTTTCAAATTCATGTCAGACTCAAATTTAATAAGCTGGCTTTCCATGTCTTTATTCAGGCCATTAGTGGAAATTCTCAGAGGCTCTTCCAAGCCTTCCTAGGGGTTGGCCATCTTCTGCTGGTGATGGGACAGAGAGCTCAGCCATGCTGGAGGACCACACCTTTGTTCTCTTCTCTGCTGTGGGTCATTGTAGGAGTTAATTATTACCATTGCTGACACATGCATGCATCCTAAGTCGCTCAGTCATGTCTGAATCTTTGGGACCCCATGGACTATAGCCTGCCAGGCTCCTCTGTCCTTGGGATTTTCCAGGCAAGAATACTAGAGTGGGTTGCCCTGTCCTCCTCCAGGGCATCTTCCTGACCTAGGGATCAAACCCACGGCTCCTGCGGCTCCTGCATTGCAGGCGGATTCTTTATTGCTGAGCCACCAGGGAAGCCCCATTGCTGGCATACATGTTGCCTCTTTTCACTGTGTCCCCATCCTAAGTACCCTTTCTCATCCTCCCACTTAATCCTCACAGCAGCCCTGTGATGTCGCCACTGTTAATTAGCCTTCCAGAGCAGCTAAGTAACTGGCCTGAGGTCACACAGCTATGAGGTAGCAAAGCCTACATTCATACCTGGCTACATTGACCCCAGAGCAGACTTGTCACCCAAGGGGCCATCATGCTTCTTACAGGAAGCAAGGCTGGCAGCTTCCTGCTGCAAAGAGTGTGAAGAGGTGTGTGGAGCAACAGGTGAGTGAGTCAGGTGAACAGAAGAAAAAGAGCTGCTGAGACCTGGAGAAGTACCCATAGCATCTCTTTTCTCTGGAAAGAAGTAAGCATTTCCAGGGTAAGACAACAGAGGGAGGAGTGGGACTCACTAGATTCTGTTCTTTGTATAGTAATAACCCTTGCTGAGTGTCTCCTGTTTGCTGGGTACCTGCAAAGCCATCGGCCTGTACTAACTCGATTGTTTCCCTGACACTCCTATGAAGCATCATTGACACAGAGAGGTTAAGAAACTTGCCTTTAGTCATAAAGCTAGCCAAAGGATGCAGCCTAGATGGGAAACTGCCAGTATCTTCTCAAGAGAATGCTGGCTTCTATTTCAGTTCACAGATGAGCCAACTGAAGCCTAGAAGAGGGACAATGACATTGCAAGTCACGTTGTAAGCTGTGGCAGAGTCCTTGAAGCAATTTTATAAATGCTGCAGATGGCGTTGTTACTGTCCACCCTCAATCTGTTAGATTACAAGCTCAAAAAAAAAAAAAAAAGAAAGAAAGAAAAAACACAAGCTCCATGAAGGCAGGAAATGCTGGCTATTTTATTAACTAATTTCCCATTGCATCTTAACTCCTGTAACAGCCCCCAGCACAGAATGGGTTCTCAATTTGCTACTGAGTCACCTCAAAAGGGTTTACAGTCTCCAGGGTCCTGTTCAAGAACTCAGCAGCCCTGCATCGACATGTGATCCACATGCAGAGGGTCAGCCGTAACAAATGCTCTGCCTGCGATCTCAGCCCAGCGTGGCTGATGCTTGTGAACCGGCGGGTCCACTGCAGCGTGTTCGCCACCCTCATGCCCACCCCCCTCTCCCCAGGCCTGGTACCATCAGTTTTCAGCTCTTTGCTGAAACTGCGGCCCGAGGGCTGCTCAGGTAAGGATGTACCGGGAAAGCCGGCCCTGTTCTCTGAGCAGGTCTTGGCTGCTGCTCTGTTCCACCGTCCGCACAGCGCCTGAGCCGGGGCTGGCACCGCATAGCTGACTCGGTGAGGCCTTGCAGCTTCAGGCCAAGAACAGCTGCCAGTTTTGCTGGGTAGGTTGTGCCATTGTTGGGATGTGTTTCTTTCTTCTTCTTCTTTTTTGACAGAGAATAGGAACACACGACTCTAACACAAGATGAAGAATCTGTCTCAACAAGCCCTTTCTTGAGTTAGCAGCAAACATTACAAGAAACCCATAGAGGTTTTGATTACGCAGGGTGTCCAGCCTGTAGGGAGTGACAGTGGGGACCTGGCTTCTTTGGGGAACTCCCTGGCGAGCAGTGCAGAGGAGGGCTCCTGGGCTTTCGAAGGGTCTGGAATCTAAGTCACTCTTTGATTTCAGGACAGACTCTGAGCAAATATTTACATTAACAAAATATGTATATCAAACTAATAAGCAATACTTAAATTCACTGGGCAGAAAGACATTTTCAGTGGTCAAACTGCAGGTTCCTTTGCTCTGACTCTGGATTCAAAGATAGTGGCCACGCTCATTACCTTGAGGTCACTTAGGAGACTATCAACCCTTGGCATCACAACACGATGGCAGCTGTGTGCCTCCCCACAGCGTCCCAACAGCCCCCACAATGGGGATTGTGCTCACCCACTCTGAGCTTTCTATTCAATTAAGTCTCCAGTAACTTGAGTGGGTCAAAAACTCCCTTCCTGTGATAGGAATCAGCCACATCAGCAAGAACATCTTCCAGCTCTGCTCCACATGTCCCTTTATTTTGCATCTTCTGCCACAGGGCTGTTTCTCCTTGGGGTCCTGTTAGGATGGTCCTCGTAGCTTGCAAAAGGCCTCTCTGGCTGTATCTTAAAGGTGTGTGCCTCTGACCTGTGGGATATTAGAGCTGGAAGTGCAGAGCTAGGATTCGAGGCAAGACACGTGGGCTCCCATTGCCTGCTCTCCACTGCTTGTGTAGACTGCTTGTGACCCAGTAACCTGCTCAAGTCATTCAGCAGGGAGAAAACCAAATTAAAACCACTATGCATTTTCTAGGGCTATCATAACGAAATACCACAAACAGGGTGGCTTAAACACCGGAAGGTATTCTCTTATAGTTCTGGAAGTTAGAAGTTCAAGATCAAGGTGAGGGCAGGCTTGGTTCCTTCTGAGGGTGAATCAGTTCCATGCCTCTATGCTAACTTCTCCTGGTTTGCTGGCAAACTTTGGCTTTCTTTGACTTGTAGATGCCTCACCCTGATTTCTGTCTTCATCTTTGCATGGAGTTCTCCATGTGCCCAGGTTTGTATCTAAATTTCCTCTTTTAAAAAGGACATCTACTGTATATAAAATAGATAACTAAAAAAGATGTACTGTATAGTATAGGGAATTCTACTTAATACTCTGTAATGGTCTATATGGGGAAAAGAACCTAAAAAAGAGTGGGTAGATGTATAACGGATTCACTTTGCTGCACACCTTAAAATAACACGAAATTATAAATCAGCTGTACTCCAATAAAAATTAAAAAAAGAAAAAACACCAGTCATACTGGCTTACTCCAATATCACGTCAACTTAACTAATTACAGCAGCAATGACCCTGTTACAGATAAACTTCAGGGTGGCGGGGGTTAAGACTTGAACATATAAATTTGGGAGGACACTATTCAATCCATAACAAACCCCCATCTTCTACCACTTAAGTTATCCTCTTGTTATCCAGAACTCCTTTTAATTTAACAAATCATAATCAAATTGAATAAAATATGAGTTCTTAGTAGCCTGGAAGGAGATATTCCAGCTTTAAATAATTAAATAATATGACTCTATGTGTCTGAACTACTGCCGTGTAAATTGGTTTTGACTCGGGTCCACTCTTGCTGGAGCGACCAGAGATTATATCTGCAATTGTTTGAAAGGGATGGATAGTCAAAGAATCCAGAGGGAGAGGAGATGAAGGCTTTAGACCCAAGAGCCCATGTCTGACATATTATTTACTCGGAGGTTTATTTGCATTGTCCATCTCCATGCTAGGTGTCAGCTCCATGGGGCAGAACTGGAAATATTTGGTGGCCATCCCTCGTGACAGCACAGCAAGGCTCACAGCGGCCAGGTCCCCCACCCAGAGGTGGGGCTGGACCACATGGTTTTAACCACATTGCAGTAGTGGTGCCTGGTTTCTGCATTTCAGACTTATTTTCTCAGCTCAACTGTAAGCCGTTTGAGGGCAGAGATGCCCTGTCCCAGTGCCGTGTCAGAATGCATCTTGACTGGAAGCCGTGGGGTTCTGGGGTAGGCTTCATAAAGGCCTATAGCTTCCACCTCTTTCCCCAGCAGTGCACTCTCAGGGCGGCCCATGCAGGCAGCCTTCACGCGGTGCAGTTGCTTCGGAAGCACAGTGCTTCACCTTGGCCCCTCACCCTCGATCCTCTGCTCCCCTGCATCTCCACCCCCCCACCCATTTCTCCTTGTGTAATTAAAGGGAAAATGCCCCTCACCCTCGATCCTCTGCTCCCCTGCATCTCCACCCCCCCACCCATTTCTCCTTGTGTAATTAAAGGGAAAATGTTCTGCATTCATTTACTTTATACTTTATCAAATAACGGAGAGATGAATTAAGGGGTCCATATTTCTATTTCAAGGTTCATGTGCTTTCACAAACTGTGCAAAGTCGCGCTCTTAAAACCTGCTGCATCAGCAGGAAGTCTCCGCTCAGAGCCCTGGCCGTCTCCCCCTTCCTCTTCTCATTCCCCAGTGCAATGTCTAAATAGATGTGATGGCTGGGAATTCTGCAGAGGCAGTTGTGAGAGAATCCTTACAGCCTCTGGGGTTCTCTCTCCCTCTCCCTCACATATCGCACAAGAAGCCTGCTGGGGGAGGGCTGCTAGGCCCTGGGCTCAGTTAATCCTACTGGCACAAACATTTGCTCAATGCCTACTGTGTACAGAGGACTGTAGCAGGCACTGCTGAGGAATCGGAAACGTTCAGGTCTTAAGTTTCTATAGTTCTTTCTATTTAACAAAGCGTTTCTCTATTCATGAGTGCTGAGTGAAGTCGCTCAGTCGTGTCCAACTCTTTGCGACCCCGTGAACTGTACCCTACCAGGCTCCTCCATCCATGGGATTTTCCAGGCAAGAGTACTGGAGTGGGTTGCCATTTCCTTCTCCAGGAGATCTTCCTCACCTAGGGATCCAACCCAGGTCTCCCGCATTGCAGGCAGACGCTTTGCCGTCTAAGCCACCAGGGAAGTCTATATTCATAGTTACGTTGAATTCTTACAAGAACTCTTTAACACGGACATTATTCTTATTTGCTTTTGCCAATGCTATGAGGAAACTAAAGCTGAGTGAGATTAAATAATAGGGGGTTCTTCATTTCCAGTGGGTCAAGGACCCCCTTGATTAGACCAGTGAAGTCACAGACCCCAACTCAGAATAATTTTTTAAAATGCATTAAACAAAATGTATAGGCTCATAAGGGCAACCAATGATACTGAAATACAGATTTCAAATTACTAAAAAAAAAGTCTGATGTATTAATTTATGTGATTCTTTATTAAGATACTAAATAACAGGATTCTAATAATTATGTTTAATTATTAAAATTAAAATGTTTTAAAAGTATTTTAAATTTAAAATGTATTACCTCATGTGAAGAGTTGACTCATTGGAAAAGACTCTGATGCTGGGAGGGATTAGGGGCAGGAGGAGAAGGAGACGACAGAGGATGAGATGGCTGGATGGCATCACTGACTCGATGGACATGAGTCTGAGTGAACTCCGGGAGTTGGTGATGGACAGGGAGGCCTGGTGTGCTGCGATTCATGGGGTCCCAAAGAATCAGACACGACTGAGCT
This sequence comes from Bos javanicus, assembly GCF_032452875.1. Lineage (NCBI taxonomy): Eukaryota > Metazoa > Chordata > Mammalia > Artiodactyla > Bovidae > Bos > Bos javanicus. Next base: position 35,899,518 of record NC_083895.1, on the reverse strand, counting down.
ACTGAACTGAACTGAGCTGAACAATTAAAATGTATTTTTAAAGTAATGACTTGGATCAGGAATCAGCAAATTACAATCTGGATCACCACTTGTTTTTGTAAATAAAACTTTATTGGAACAGAGCCACTCCACTCATTTTCCTATTGTCTATGGCTGCTCTAGGGCTTCCCATATGGCTCAGTGATAAAGAATCCACCTGCCAATGCAGGAGATGCAGAAGATGTGTGTTCAACTCAGGGGTCAGGAAGATCCCCTGGAGTAGGAAATGGCAACCCACTACACTATTCTTGCCTGGTAAAGTCCATGGACAGAGGAGCCTGGTGGGTTACAGTTCACGGGGTTGCAGAGTCGGACACGACTGACTGAGCACGCACACACACATGGGGCAGCTTTAGAGCTACCACAGCAGAGCTGAGTAGTTGCAACAGAGAGTGCGTGGTCTGCAATGCCTAAAGTATTTACTATCTGGAACTTCACCAAAAACTTTGTTGGCTCCTGTTGTGTTCAGTACTTTGAAATAACTGCAACCACTTTAATCGCAGGAGAATACTTCAGTTTCTACCAGTGACAAAAATCTCAGCTGCTGCAAATACCACTGTAGTTTGTTGCCTGCATTTGTAACTGAAGCATATCGTTCTTCCTATCCAGGTACTTGGGTCCCCAGAATTCTATCCACAATGCTGGTGAGGGTTAGAATTCAAACCCAAGTTGGTCTGGTTCAGAAACCAACATTTTCCCTACAACCCTTGACATCTGGTAGCTGAGAATGTCACAGTCTAGTGGAACACACACACACACTCACACACACACCTCTAGGCAGGCAGTCCCTGCCCCTGCCTGATGCTATCATGAGGAGCAGGAGTAACACTGGACTCTGGGGAGGCAGCGGTGCTCCTTTCTAGCATCCTTTAGCCCTTGCTGAGTCTAGGCCAACCACGTGTGGTCGTGTGGGTTGGCAACTGGTCATAAGGGTGAAGTGGACTCTTGATCAACTACCAAGCCTTCTTGGGGTGGGATTCCTTTCTAAATTTCTCACAAAGGGGCTCTGGGTATGTCTTCCCTTGAGCAACATGGATGGCCTGATGTTTGGGCTTAGACTCAGGGAGTGTTTATCAATATGTGGTCAGTAACAAAAAAAGTTGTGTTGATGGATTGACTCTTGGATAGGTAGTAATAAAGAGGGATGGTCATTGTTATATTGAGGGATTTTAACCACTTCACTCTGCAAAGTTTTTCATTCACTCATCCCTTTGTTCACATGTTCCTTTCTCCCTCTTTCCTAAAAAACACTCATTAATTATCCACTATATGCCAATCTCTTGGCTAGGTGCTTCTTGGGTATACATGAGCTGGGGGGAAGTTTAGTCCTGGCTCTGTAGTTTCTTAGCTATGTTACCTTGAGTAGCTTTTACTCTTTGACCTCTATTAGCTTATCTATAAAATGGGAATCGTAAATATACCTGCCACCTACCTTACAGATCTGAGATGAGTTCCAGGAGCTAATAGGTGAAAAGAGTGATGGGAAAAAGTTGTTTCAGAAATTGAAAGAAGGGAGAGAGCTTTATATAGTTCAGGTTGACTGGGCTGATTCGTAGCAGTGGCCTTGAGTAAGACCTTGAAAGACGGACAGGATTTGAAGAGGCCAAAAGTTAGCAGAATCCAGTTGTAGAAACCAAAATGGCACCATGAGTGAAGGCTGGGAGGCTGCGAAGGAGCTGTGTGATCTGGCTGCTTCCCTGAGGATCTGTGACACTCAGCACACTCCCTGCTGTGACTTTAGAACCAGCCAGGAGGCATTGTTATGAGAATATGTTTATTATTATCCTCATCAACATTATTATCATTATTAATAATATGATATTTGGAGCATTTATGCACATTAATTTTAAACAAACCTGTGCAGTGGCAGGAACTGATGCTGCTACCAATAAGCAGCTACAACGTGGCTCTTTAATTTACATAAAATCATTTATGCTAATTTAATTAGTCCTTTGTTTACAGCAGAGGCTTACTCACCACTGGGTTGTGAGATATGCTGAGCACTGCAGCACGCCGCAGAGCTGGAAGTTAGGTTCACGCATCCCTTGAACATCCCTTGCTCCTCCTGCAAAGAGGAAAGACACCCAGCTCTCGTGTGGGAGGACACATTCAGATTCAGTAACTTCTTATTTACAACTTTCTTCCTGCAAGGAACTGTGCTGGCTGCTGTCGTGTCTTTAACTGATTCAGTCTTGACAATCACCTGAAGAGAGTCAGAGAGGCTTTATATCCAACTCAATATCACACAGCTACTGAGTGGTGAGGCAGATATGAAGCCCATGTGTATCTATTTCTAGTTCTCAGCCTCTTTCTACATTCTTATAGCAACTCTTAAATAAGAAGCGCTAACACGGCTTAGTACATACTAACACGGTATGTACTCGAATAGTGCTGGTTGAATAAATGAACAGCACTTTTTCAGTTAGAAGTGCTTTCAAGTGCATGATCTCCCTGAGACTCTGCTGCAGCCCTGAGAGGCAGGTCTGGCCAGCCCCGTTTCGTAGAGGAAACTGAGCAGGTGGGTAATGGTGTGGGCATTACACTGTGAGCTCAGACTTCTGCTTCCTGCCCTCACCTTGGCCTGACCTTGACTCTGGTCAAAGTGCTCCCCTCATGCCAGTTCCTGCATTTCCCCAGGTGTAAGACAGAAAGAAGAATCCCTTGTCCTTCTAATCTGACGGGCAGAAATGAAAAAAATGAGAGTGTGGAAGAGACTGCGCAGGGTGCCTGAGAATTATAAGGTGGTATTTGTCAGACTTGCCTTGGGAAACCTTGAAAAATTGAATGGAAACCACTGGGCTCATTCATCTCCTTTTAACAGCCCCATGTCATCCAGCCTGGTCTTTTCCATTCCTGCTCTGTCCGATCCTGACAACATAATTTAGTTCCAGGGAACTTGAATAGAACACAGTGGACTGATATTTCTACGCACTCTGGCCTTGATTAATACCGTCAGGGCAGCTGCTGGTGAGAATGAGGAGCAGACAGGATGCTGCTCTGCAGCACCCCAGCTTCCTGTACTCACCCCCCTCTCTCTGGTCCCTGCAGGCCCTGCTCCCTCCTCCGGCCTAGGCTCTGCTCTGAGTCCCTTACCTGATCTATTTGTTCTTTCCACTGTTCAGCCACCCATCCCACAAACATACTGAGTATTTACCAGGGCCAGGCAATGGGGACTCAGAATTAGGTAAGGAGCAACCCTTGTCCTTCAAACATGCAATCCCGGAAAAATGAAGATGAGTGGACATATGAGCAAAAATGGCACAAGGAAGGAAGCAAGAGCCAGAATAGGGATGGAGAGAAATGGGGGTAGGCAGAGGGATATGGGGATAGATGGAGGTATACGGGGGTAGATGGAGGGATATGGGGGTAGATGGAGGGATATGGGGGTAGATGGAGAGATACGGGGTTAGCTGGAGGGATACGGGGTTAGCTGGAGGGATATGGGGTTAGCTGGAGGGATATGGGGGTAGATGGAGGAATATGAGGGTAGATGGAGGGATACGGGTGTAGATGGAGAGATATGGGGGTAGATGGAGGGATATGGGGGTAGATGGAGAGATACAGGGGTAGGTAGATGGAGGGATATGGGGTTAGCTGGAGGGATATGGGGATAGGCAGAGGGATATGGGGGTAGATGGAGGAATATGGGGGTAGATGGAGGTATCTGGGGTAGATGGAGTGATATGGGGGTAGATGGAGGGAGGAGGCTGATCTACCTGGGCAGAGAGGGCTTTATCAAGGAGATAGTGTCAAATGAGCAATTTCAGGATTAGTGAAATTTTCCCAGGAGGAGGTTTACAGAGAGAGGGATGGAAGGAGAAGAAAATATTTCTGGCAGTGGCCGCAGCACAAGCAAACTCCTGAGGGTCCAAAATGTCCACCTGGGCAGGGGTGGTCAGCAGTCTGGGTGGCCCTCCTGTGAAGTGGATGGATGAGGTGGGGTCAGGGCCTGGAGTAGAGACTGGAAAGGGAGGAGAGTGTAGCGAGTTCCCTCTTTAAGGCAGATACTGATCAGTTTGCATCAGCTGTATTTTCCGTGGCACACCTTTCTGTGGGAATGCACCCAACTCTGCATGGGGAGATGAAGACACTGAAGGGTTCATGAGTAGAGAGTTGGAAAGCAGATAAAGGGAAATTTTATCCACATTCCAAATTAGCAAAGGTGGAGGTAAATCTCAGATACTGGCAGGCCGGGGGTAGCAGGCAGTGAGGACATGGTGCAGGGTGGGTATTTTCCTTCTGTCTGTGTGAACAGGGACAACATGGCAGCCCTCTGAAAACTGCCTGCTTCTCTTATTCCCAGGCTTTCTTTAAAACATACACCCACCTGGCGCTACCTAGAAACTGCTAAACACACACAGGCCTCCTTCCTAATATTCCACTCAAGAGAGCTCTTCACCCACCACAGAGGAGGCAGGAGCCCCCTGCCATGAAGGAGTCCCTGTCCTGCCCAATAGCACCTGCATTGAAGGCATCTTTCCATGAATATCAAGATTTATTGTTTCTCAAAATCAAATATTGACCTTGGCTTTTTGTCCATCAATATATGACCTTTCAAGTCAATAAACCTGGATAGGCTAGTCAGTGGTTACTTATTATTTCCCCTGTCTTGAAATGGAAATCTCAGTCCCCAATGCATGGGGGGAACCACAGTGATGATCTGTTTATAACCCCCTGCAACTGGCGTTTGTGATTAAAGAGTTTGCTGGCAAGCTACCCGGTTTCCGGGGAGCCCCCTTCTTCCTCTTGCCATCAGAAGCCACTCATGGTGGATCTGCAATCCTGTAGCACCTGGTGGGCTGCCGTCTATGGGGTCGCACAGAGTCGGACACGACTGAAGTGACTTAGCAGCAGCAGCAGCAGCACCTGCTTCCCTTCCTCGTTGATAAATATGTTGGTCTGTTCACTTGTCTTCCACCCAGGCGACCGATGGTCCCAGGTCACAAGGGAGCATGACATCCCTCTCCCAATTTATCTACTGCCTTAAGGACACGGGTTCCTTCATTGGGCTAATTGAAGGGCAGCACTCTGACAGTAGTGGATTGACTATTCCTGAAGTACCACTGACCTCTGAGAGTCTGGGAGGAAGTAGAGTGAGGGTAAAGCCCCCAGACCATCTGAGTTTGATGTATTAGTCTTCCACTACCAGCTGTGTGACTTGGATAGGTACTTTCCATTCGTTCTCTCTGTGTCTCTGTTTCCTTATATGCAAGGAGAAATGACCTGTGGAAGGTGACGATCAATGCCCTTGAAGTTGAGTGGACCAAACGCCATGTTCAGGCCTAGGAAATGTGAGCAGCAGTGACAGGTGTCACTTCTGAATTGGGATCGTGAAAAGCCGGGGCCTCACTCTCCTGTCTCTCATGCTGCAGTCCTGACTGAGGTCATATGGGACAGCTTTGGGTGGTGGAGAACTTGTCGGCCGTGTGGCTGAGTCAGTGCTTGGAGATCGCCCATCCTGGAGAGTTGCTAGGATCTTCAGTGAATGTTGTGTAAGCAGGAAACAAACCTCTGTTGTATGTAGGTACTAAGAATTTAGAGCTACTTATTGCTTCAGCATCCTCAGACTCTCCTGACTGGTACAGTGCTCAATAAATATTATCGATCATTATAATAGATGAGTAGATTGCCTTGGTAATCCCCCTCCCCCACGGCAGACACTTGACCATGACCATCAGGGGCTCTTTTTCAAATCCAGCTTGGCTATGTGTTCTGCCCTGATCTTCTGCCTCTGTCTGATGACTCGGCTCCTGCCTGCCCTCTTAGCCTCTGTCCCTGCAGCTCCACTCACCTCCTGAGGCTCTATCATTAAATGGCCGTTTTATGGATGCTCTATTCAATTTACCTGATGCAGGTAGCGTTGGGGGAAAGCTTGGCACTGGCTGCCAAGATTTCTGGGTTTAAATACCAACCTGGTCTCTGCCTTATTCTGAGCTTCTGCCCAAGCAGGGCAGGAACCCTCCTGTGACTCATGGCACCTGGTTACCTAGGCACTGGCCCTGGGCACCTCCTCCACTGGCCAGTGTACTCCTCCAGGGCAGGGACCTGTCTGGATCCTTGACATTCAGCTCACAGCATGATGTGTGCTCTGTGAATGCAGACTGACTTAAGAGTGCTGCTAAAGAAGAAGAGCTTGTCACAATCATCTGTGCTGTCACAGCCTCAGATACTGGCTCCCAACAGCTACCTGCTGGGAAACCAGTGTTTATCTTCAGGGACTGATGGGAGCGATGGCCCAGCACCCACCCAGGGCAGCCCCAAGGCGCCTCAGCGGAAGCCCAGGGCCTAAGGAACACAGTTGGAGAACCACTATCCGAGCTCCTCCTCTTGTAAAATGGGGTCTCTGAGGCCTGAAGTCATCACGGGAGCTATTGAGGTGCAATCTCAGGCTCATTACCCTTCAGTCCTCTCACAAAACATTCTATGCAGTTTTGTATCATTCAAATCGACTCTCTCTTAGGTGACTTTAAAGTGTGCTTGATCCTTCTCTACATGGAAAAGGTAACCCCTCTTGAGAGGGTTCTGAAGACAGTGTCACAGGTGGGGGCCTCAGCCTAGGGGACAGTAGAGGTCACATTGTCCAGGCTTGGATCCTGGCTCTCTCCTTTATTAACTCTGTGACCCTACTTAGGTGACAAGTGACTTATCCTTTTTGAGCTCTAGCTTTCTCATCTGTTAAATGGGGATAACATTTAACAGCAGCCTATTGTGGGTATCTGATGAGATAGTGCATGGGCCGCACTTGGCCAGTGGCTGGCACACCATCAGGCCTTGGCGATGCCACGCATCTGCTTATGTGCCCTCTGGCAAACCCACTGAGCCTGTTTGGATTCTGTGCAGAGCTGCTGTCAAATCAATCATCTTTATTTACTTCCAAAAAGAGCTGTCTCCAGGAGAGGAAGAGGCCCCCAAAAGGCAGAAGTCAGAGCAGAAACTATTGTGTTCGCGTGGCAAGTCCTGCTCTACCTCCAGGTCCCTGGGGGATGTCTCACTCCTGTGCGGAGCCTTTCCTCACCCCCTCAGATGCTTACTTGAGCATGTCCCCTGTTCTCCATGCCAGGCCACTCTGCCCCCTGTAGGACCAGTCACTGCTGCCACTAAATACATGTTTATGAATTGCCTTTCATCTCTTCATATCTGTCTTCCCCTATGAAGGCAAAGGACTGAGCCTGTTTTCTCTTACCATCACAGAGTACAGTGCCTGGCACATAGTAGGGTTTCAATAAATACTTGTTGACTGACTGAGTGATTCAGTGATTCCAGGCATTCTTGCTTAGATTCCTTTCATAGACTGGGTTCAGAACTAGGCATGGTCCCTGCCTTACATATGCAAGATTTACAGGTTATCTTGCTCCTAAAACAGAGAAGGCAATGGCAACCGACTCCAGTACTCTTGCCTGGAAAATCCCATGGATGGAGGAGGCTGGTGGGCTGCAGTCCATGGGGTCGCTAAGAGTCGGACACGACTGAGCGACTTCACTTTCACTTTTCACTTTCATGCATTGGAGAAGTAAATGGCAACCCACTCCAGTGTTCCTGCTTGGAGAATCCCAGGGACGGGGGAGCCTGGTGGGCTGCAATCCATGGGGTCGTTAGAGTCGGACACAACTGAACGACTTCACTTTCACTTTTCACTTTCATGCATTGGAGAAGGAAATGGCAACCCACTCCAGTGTTCCTGCCTGGAGAATCCCAGGGACGGGGGAGCCTGGTGGGCTGCTGTCTATGGGGTTGCATAGAGTCGGACACGACTGAAGCGACTTAGCAGCAGCAGCTCCTAAAAAGGCTCTTAGAGCCACTATGGACCAAAAATATTTATGAGTGCAAAGTGAGACTCAGAGAGGGTTAGGAATTTGCTGGCTTGCTGCAAGTCACAGCTTGAGCTCAGTTCTGAGTAACTCTACAAAACACTCTCTTTCCCTTTCGTCACCACACTTCCAATAGACTCTGAACTTCAGTGAGCATCTGAATTCCTTGGGGCATTTGTAAAAATGCAGTTTCCTGGGCTTCCTCCTCACTGCTACTATTTTAGTCTGTCTCAAGGCAGGGTTTCCCCTAGAGTGTACAGGGCCTCAAGCCAGTTTTTCTTCTTCTTTTTTTTTTTTTTTGAAGGCAAGGCAAAATACTTTAAGTCACTCAAAATCATGTGAGCACCATTCTACAGGCCCAAACTCACGTGATCCTGAGAAAGAAATACTTGGCTGGCTAGTGGGAGCAATTCACTTGCCAAGCTGTCTGCCTGGTACAGGAAGGGCCTGACCGTGGAGCCCTGGATTCACCCAATATATATGAGTGCTAGGAGCTCTATGGGGCATCTGGTCGACCCCTAGAGGCAGTGAGGTGGTGATAGAGGGCCCATACCATCTCTGAGGAAGAGAAACAAATGGGTAATAGGATTCATACAGGACCAGATCCAAGCATGGGAATCTCATATGGATGGCCCTATGAAACTGGCCAGTCCTGGGCACAAGGAAGGCCCTCAAAAGCAGGGATCCCCCCTGAGGTATGAACCACCTGGCAGAGGATTTCTGTCTAGAGGAGACCAGGGAGCCTGAATTTATACCAGCACCCTAAGGGATTCTGGTGTGAAGGTGCTGTGTGTCATCTCTGAGAAGCCTTGCTCTAGGAGACGAGTCTGTTCAAGGTAGGAAGAGCTCCTGAGAGCCAAAAGTAGGCAGGGGTGGAGGGGTTACTGGGTCACCAGTGAGCTCTGCAGTAGGCTCACAGACCCGAGGGCTCTCTGCACAGACCTGTCACTCCCCAGGTCCCTCTAACAGGAGGAGGGTGGCAGGAGTTGGATGGCAACTCAGCCTCCTGAGGGGCTTTCTGATCAGACGGGCCCTTGGCAGGCTCCTAATTTGTCTCCTCCTCACAGTGCCAGTATCAGCTTTCTGATGCAGAGGGACCCCAGTAATGAGTTTCTATTAAAAGAGCTGAATCCCGGCTCTCGGAACTCAATGTTCAGAATAAACAATGGGGCAGAATCCTATTAAAAAAGGCTTCCAACACGGACAAATTAAGCCCTTGGGAATGCCTTACAAAGAATACATTTTTCCAGTGTCGAACCGAGATCAATAGAGAAAAACAAATAATTTCAAGTGGGAGTCATGATAATGATACCCAGGTAGAGGCAGGGGCTGGGTGCGTTATTTTGGCCCGAGGACACCCTGGCAGAGATAATGAGGGAGCAGTGGAGGGAAGCTCGTAATGGGCGTGAGGGGTGTCTGTGTCTCCCAGGCGGCTGAGCCGGGAGGATGTCGAATCTCATTTGTCTCTGTCGAGAGGAGACACCCTCTTTCTCCGGGGGATGGGTAAGCCCACAGAGCTGCGCTCAGCCCACTGAGGGCTGGCAAGCCTGGGAGGAGGTGGAGACCTGCGCTTTGTTTGCCAGGGGAATAGATCTTATCTCTGCTCAGGCAGGGCAGGGAAGTTGTGTCTGCCTCACTCTTGAGCACAGTGAAGGTCCCCAGACATCGATACAGCTGCCTGGGTTGTTACCACGAAGGCTCAACCTGCTCCTATGCTCTCTCCACTTTTGACTACTCTGTGAATAGCACTCTTGGAATATCCAACCTTACTCCCTGGAGCCAAATAAAATCCTATCCATCATTCCAGGCTGATCTTGAGTTCCTCCCTTTTCATGAAACCTTTCTTGAATTCCTCCCTGCTCTTCCAGATTCCTCGTGAGCTGAGTAACACTTCCCAGTGTTTCAGGAATGCAAGGAGGCTCCCTGCCCAGCACGTCTCTCCCCCTGCTCCCTGCTTAGAGCCTGTCCCAGTGCTGTGACTTGTTGATGCATTAAGTCAGTGCCTCCTTCTCCTTCCAGGGACCCATGTATTCAGCCCAGCTCACCCCATGCTCACTGATCGGTGCTCCATGGCAGTTTCCATGCCAGTCTCTGGGAATGCCAGGTTGACCAAGACCAAGGCTGGGAACCTCTGAAGGTAGAGACTCACCTAGCCTTCCATTAACAAATGAGGGAGCAGAGATGCTGAGGAAGAGGGTGTTGTGGTCAGGAGCAGACAGTGGGCAATGGGGAGATCTGGAATCCAGTTCTCCTGCCTCCCTGCTAGCAGAGTTTCACTGAAGCCCTACTCCATGCAAACCACTTTTCTGTCTGCTCTCTCTTTATTAATGCACTTTAATTGCAAAATATTACCCCAGATAGCTATTGAATTGCCTCCATTTTAAAGGTGAGGAAACTGAGGCATAGTGAGATTAAGCAACTGCCCCAAGGTCTTGAGCTTCAGGTGACCAGGTCTTCTGTCCCTAGTCAACTCTCTTTCCTCTGCATTACACAGGGGAAGACTGGAGAGGGTGGAGCATGGTACATGAAGACCTAGAAAGAGAACAGGTGTCTGTGGGCACTGGGGCCACAGTGGAGAGCAGGAGAGGGAGGCCTTGAGCTGCTGGTGCTCCTGTCTGGCTGAGGGCACCCTCCTGTTGACTGGTCATGGAGCCAGTTGGGGCTGCTCCTCTGCAGTGTTCTGAGTTCAGCAGAGATGGCAACTGCAGTTTGGGTCACTCCATAAAGACCCTGAGAAGTCCTGCCACAGCTTTAATTTTCCTGAGGTCTATCAGACTTCCTTGATAATGGATGCCCTTTCTTGAGAATGCCTTTTAGCATCCCTTGCCACTCCTGTTGGGAGGTTAACTTCTAGACAATGTGAATGCCAGGCCAGGAGTGAGGAGTCGGTGACCAGGACTTGAAATGTAGAGTGGCAGAATTGAGGCTGTGGATTTATTGGGCCGAGAGAGGGAGGAGAGGAGGTCAGTGGTGCTAACGCCTCAGATGCCAAGGAGGGTGAGGAGTGAGACAGTCTGAAGATGTGGGTAGAAATCATAGGGAGGTACCCACACTCACTCTGGGGTATATGCTTGTCCAGTCTGCTGTCCATTCCTCCACCAGGAGAGATATGGAGTGTTCACTGAGACGGTGGGGGAGTGACTTCACTCTGAGCGTTCAGAAGGCATGTGCCTTCTGTTGCACTGATTCTACTTCTTTCTGTCCACCCAATGGAAACACATGTGTGCTCATGGAGGCCCGTTGGAGGCTGTTTATTGCAGCTCGTCAGGCAAAGTCAGAAATGGCAACAACCTTAATGCCTATCAGTGCGAGAAGGGCTAGAGGCCTTATGGTGGTTATTTCAGCAGTTAGAAAGAATGGGGGAGAAACTTATATACTGAGACAGGAGTCTCCAGGAGAGTACTGGATGAACAAAGCACAGTGCAGGATGTACATTTAATATGATCCTTCTGAAGTGAAAAATACACGTGTAGGTGCACCAGCACACATATACTCAGGCTTACACGCACACACGGACACACATAGGCACATGATGCAGATATGTGCACACAGACACAGATGCACAGTGCACACATGCATGTGCAGATACACACAACGTACACACACACACAGATGTGCACACACAATGTACACACACACAGAGACGTGCACACACAATGTACACACACAGAGAGACATGCACACACAATGTACACACACAGAGAGACATGCACACACAATGTACACACGTGCACACGTGCACACACAATGTACACACACAGAGACATGCACACACAATGTACACATGTGCACACATGCACACACAATGTACACACGTGCACATATGCACACACAGTGTACACACGTGCACACATGCACTCATGCACAGAACACTGAGCATTGGTGGTGTGGAGAGCCATCTTTAAATCCAGAATTTCTGTGAATCCTCGTTCTGCCACTTAGTAGATTTGTAACCTTGGGCAATAGTCCAACTTTTCTGTACCCTGGTTCGCTCATCTGTAAAATACAGATTACTATATTTCAACCTCAAGAAATTATTGAATAGAATGATTACCTGAGCTAATATGAGCAAAATACTTGGAGAATACCTGGCCCATGGTAGAGAGCTTCCCAGGCAGCAGTAGTGGTAAAGAGTGTGCCTGCCAATGCAGGAGATGCAGGTTGGATCCCTGGTTCAGGAAGATCTCCTGGAGAAGGAAATGGCAGCCCACTCCAGTGTTCTTGCCTGGGCAATTCCATGGGCAGAGGAGCCTGGCAGGCTATAGTCCTTGGGATCGCAAAAGAGTCTGACACGACTGAGCACATGGTGCATGGTAAGGGCTAAATAAGTTAGTCGTTGCTATGACCATATTTCTTTGCATGTCTTACACCAGCAATTGAGATGTGATTTATAACTGATAGATCTTGACATCGAGTCGTGGTTTCATTGGCAACTTTTTTTTCCTTTTTGGTAGCACAAAAAACAATGGCATATCTCACAATTGGAGACATATTAGGCACAATGAGATCGAATATTATTTCCAGGAAATGTTTACCAGGGCTACTCACGTTTGTATAGAAGCGTGACCAGTAAGCTCTGGGACACACTGACTAGTGGTTCCCTCAGGGAAGAATGCTGGCCGGGGGAGGTGTCAGGAGGCCTGTGGCCTTATCAGGGCTGCTTAGTGTTTTACAAGCAGTGTGGACTCATGTTTACACGTGGTTTCACTTAGTGTTGCTTGGCTGCAGCCAGCAGACACTAACACTGGTTAACTTCAGCAAAAAGGAATTTATTGGCAGGATGTCGGGAGCTCACAGAAGTGACAGGAGCCCAGAGAAGCAGCCTCAGGGAGGCGGGGGCCCAGGCCTCTCCCGAGGGCTTGGATTAAGAGCCACAGCCACCAGCTGGTAGTGGGGACATCTGGTCTGCATGCCACCATGGCTGGGATGGATGACCTGCAGTCCCTCCCTCTGCCTCTGGGCTCCGTGGCTTTTGCCATTCTCTTTGGTCGTCTGTCATCTGATGATCCCTCATTCCTAGGCTTGAGAAATTCTCTATCCTAAAAGTCTTGGGGGGAAGCGGCGGAATCAGCCTTCCATTGTGGACTGGAGTGATGGATTCTCATGTTCCAGCATCCCTTGCAGCTAGGGCACAGGTGTCAGCCCAGACTGGTCAACCTCCGAGCCCCTCACCCATACAGCAAGCCAGGAGCAAGTGAGGCCACGGAACAGGGGCAAGGCACATAACTGTTCATGGCAGGAGGCAGGGGACAGCAATTGCAGCAGCAAAATCCACTTCCTAGGGCACCACTGGTCAGTGCCCAGGCAAGCTGTGGAGCAGCAGCAGTGTCCCTACTGTGCGCACTCCATGAGGTTGGTTTGGCCATGGCCAGATGTGACCTGGCCTTTTTGTTTGTTTGTTCCCATCCTTCCCAGTGAGTCTGTGGGCCACCTCATCTCGTTTTGAATAAATCCCCCTTTCTGCTTCAAGCTGACCAGATTTGATACTATTGCCAGCAACCAATAAGCCTGACACCCTGCATCACTCACTCCAGATGCAAAGTCCCAGAAGAGATGTCGGGACACGTGTCTCCTCTCCAGGGTAGACCAGGAGATGCAAGGAGCTGGCTTTTGTAATGGGAGGCAGAAGACTAGGATTTCTCTCCACCAGGACCACACACAATGGGAAGAAGCAAGTTCCAGAAGGAAATCAGGCCACTGTCAGTGAGACAGCGTCAGGCAAGAGGTAGGGGATAGCCAGTGAAATATGGGGAAAGTGAGACAGCGTCAGGCAAGGGGCAGGGGACAGCCAGTGAGACATGGCGAATGGCCACCACTGCTAGTTTGTCTTTTTTGTTCCGTCTTTTTGTTCTCTTTTTAAAAAAAATTGTTTTTATTGAAATATCAGATTAGATCAGATCAGTTGCTCAGTCGTGTCCGACTCTTCGACCCCATGAATCGCAGCACGCCAGGCCTCCCTGTCCATCACCAACTCCCGGAGTTCACTCAGACTCAGTTATGTTAGTTTTTGATATACAGCAAAATGATTCAGATAAACACACACACACATATATATATTCTTTTTCATTATGGTTTACTACAGGACATTAAATATAATTTCCTGTGCCATACAGTAAGCCCTTGTTGCTTATCCATTCTATATATAATAGTTGAGATCTGCTAGTCCCAATGGAGAAGGCAATGGCACCCCACTCCAGTACTCTTGCCTGGAAAGTCCCATGGATGGAGGAGCCTGGTAGGCTGCAGTCCATGGGGTCTCGAAGAGTCAGACACGACTGAGCGACTTCACTTTCACTTTTCACTTTCATGCATTGGAGAAGGAAATGGCAACCCACTCCAGTGTTCCTGCCTGGAGAATCCCAGGGATGGGGGAGCCTGGTGGGCTGCCGTCTATGGGGTCGCACAGAGTTGGACACGACTGAAGCGACTTAGCAGCAGCAGCAGCAGTCCCAAACTCCTAATCCTTCCCTCTCCCACCAATCCTCCCTTTTTGCAGCCACAGTTCTCTTCTCTATGTCTGTGAGTCTGTTTCTGTTTTGTGAATAAATTCATTTGTTTCCCATTTTAGTCCACATGTAAGTTTTATCATATGATATTCGTCCCTCACTGTCACTTAGTATGATAATTTCTAGGTCTATCCACGTTGCTGCAGATAGCATTATCTCATTCTTTGTGATGGCTGAGTAGTATTTCATTATCTATCTGTCTATCTATCTATCTATATATCTCTCTCTATGTATATCTTCTTTATCCATTCATCTGCCAGTGGATCTTTAGTTTGCTTCTGTGTCTTGGCTATTGTAAATAGTGTTGCTATGAACATAGGGGTGCTTGTATCTTTCTGAATTATAGATGTCTCAGGGTGTATGCCAAGGAGTGGGATTGCTGGCTCATTCATATGGCAACTGTTACTTTTAGCTTTTTGAGGAACCTCCATACTGTTTTTCAGAGTGGCTGTACCAATTTACATTCCCATCAACAGTTGTTTAAAATAATATATACGCTGCTTGGAGGAAACTGAGTCATTGATTGATTGGTTCATTCATTCACTCAACAACGGACTATAAGGCAATTGTTTTGTAGACACGATCATCCATGGGGACACGATGACGATAGCCCTTCCAAGCCGGGGTCTGGTACTGGTACCAGCTACGTAAATAGACAGGGAAAGGCAGTTTCAGGCTGAAACACCAGATGGTCCAGGCATTATGACCTAGGGGAGGAGGCAGTCAAGGAAGGCTTCACAGGGGAGGTGACCAAAGAGCCGGGCCTTAAAGGAGAAGCAGTGTGGTCAGGGGTTGCCATATAAGGGCATGTCACTTCCCTTCCGGGCTACAGCAATTTCCAGTAATGCTTGGCGAAATCCCCAGGGCTTTCCCAGAGCAGTCCCATCCAGCTCTGCTTTATATACTGGAATTGCACCTAAGATTTTGTCCTACAAGTGGTTCTGCTACTAAGAGTCCATGCTACTGGAGCAGCTCCCCAATTTCCTGCGAGGCTCTGATATCTTAAGGTGACAACCTCATTCTGGTTTGCCTTGGACACTCCCCATAGTAACCTGGAAAGTCCTGAGCTGAAACCCCGCAGTCCCAAACAAACTAGAGGGCTGTCTTCTTATATCCAAGATCCACGAATCTAACACCCTGGTTTTGCCTGAAGAGATAGGATCTTGGTTTGGAGGAGGTGCTAGAGGTGAGATGGAACACATGGCTGAAAGTGTCAGATGGGGAAGGAACTGGATGGCCTGAGGCCTCAACAGCTGCAGAGGTGACTTCTCATTGGAGACCCCATGGCAGCTGGAGAGGATGTTGAAGTCCAGGAGGAGAGAGTAGCAAATCTTGGGAGTCTATACATTGCTGGGGCTGACAATCTTGGTATGGGATTTGCTTTTGATTGTGTCATGGAGAATCCAAAGAACACCTATTTAATCAAAGAGTGATACAATTTTCGCATTAAACATTTTGTCCGAAAGGCCAAATTTCCAAGGTGAGGTGGCTCCATGGAGTCACTGAGGTCTGGGCTTCTCCATCTTGTCCACCATGTTTGGTGCTTAGGGTCATGTTCTTATTCCTGGAAGTCAAGAAAGTGGCATCGAGGAAGAGGCAGCGCTTGTAGGAGACAAGCAACATTTCCAGGCATCCCTTGCCGATGCTTGTGGCTCTCATTGGCCAGATCAGCCACAGCATTTCCCTGGTTGAAATTGAGCCTGGGAAATGTAGTCTTTCAGCTGAACAAATTCAGGGGTTCCATATGCAAGAAAGAAAGGAGGGATGGATATTGTTTAGGTAGCTAGCTATGTAACACCAAAGCATCCTAACTCACCACCACATGACCCCAGTCCCTGCCCCAGAGCCCCTCATGGCCATTGCTGCCAGTGGTGATGAGATGAGCACCCCCAAGCTGTGGCCTGTGCTCATTTCTCTTCCCAGCAAAGCCAGGTGGCAGGTGGCATGGCCCCATCTCCTGGTGAAGTCCAGGGGACCTTGACTCCCTCCCGGGGAAGGCTGTATCCCCACTGGGTGGGCTTCTTGTGGCCCAAAGCCTGGCCTCACCCCAAATGGGATTTGCCCTTCCTCCTCCAGTGTACAGCCTGGAGTCAGCGCGCCCATCTGGTTCTGTTTCGCTCTGTGTTACTCATCAGGATGTGTTTGCCAGAAGTTATTTGATGTTCAGAAAGAATTCCAAAGCTTTGGGAAAGAAGTAAATAAAAGCTTTTATCTCCCAAAGAGTTATGAAATTGTGTTCTGCTGAGGAGTGTGGGCTCCCTCCGGCAGTGGGCTCACTGACCCCACGTGACACACAGGTAGGCTCATGCCCCAAGTCTGCCCTCACCCCATGTTTGCTTCTCACCACATCTCTGGGCTCAACTGGATCTCCTGGAACTCACTTGTGCCCGTCTCATTCCTCTCGTGATGCCCAAATTTGGGAACAGAAGAAGGCTACCAGTGGGGGACACTCTGGCTTGTCTCTTGCTCTCCAGCCAAAAAAGCTTTTAAGGAGAGCTCCTCCCCATCCATGGCCTGGTTCACAGCCTCCCTGTCAAGAAAGTGTGAGCTCCAAAGGAAACAGGCCTGGATCTGGGACTCAGGCCCATGTTCTCTGCTGCAGTGGCAGCCTGCAAGAGTGGACAGTCCTGGGAAGACTTAATCCAGATCTGCTGGTCACAAGGCAAGGGGAGGTGGTATTTCTCTTCCTCTTTTCTGAGCTATTTGAATAATTGACAGAAGTTGCATGATGTTAGAATATCTAGAATGGAAAGGAAAACCAGTGTATATCGCAAACTTACCTGCAGGGTGAGGGGCCACCTCTACTCCAGCAAAACTGTCTCTGGAACCCACACTGCCTCCTGCCTCAATACAGAGGTGACACACACCTCTTTTCTTGGTGCATTCTGACAAAGCTAGACTTTCCCAGAGGAGTTTTAGTGAAAAATTAAATAGATGTGTCCTAGCCAGTGCTAGATCTATAGGTCCTTTTGGCCACATGGACCTCAGTCTGTACCTCGTTACCTTGAAAGCATCTGCTGGAGGAATGGACCGGTGCAGGAAGGAGTGCTCCTGGGGCATATGGAGGCCGTATCTGCACCCTTCGTCCCTAATCCTGCCCATGTTCTGGTCAAGTCTCCAAGACAAGTCTGGGGATGGTGGGGGTGTGGGCCCCACATCAGAGTCCTCGCTCGGGGACTCTGGAGGGCTAGATCCTCCCCTCAGACATTGCATCGCAAACCCTGATATTCATGCCGAATCCCTCCTGGAGCATCACTCATGACAGCTTACAACTCTGACTATTAAACATTGATCACTCAAAATTTAACATCCCATCTTCCCTTTGATATCCTCAACTGCTCTCTGCATAAGACAACAAGCACTTTCTGCAGCTCAGCATGAGGGAAGACTTCAAAGCTGCCTTTCCCGCTCACCCACTCCCAGCAGCTCTGGTGTTCAGCGAGCAAAGCCACCACGTGCAGGGGATGGGGTTCCATGCAAGCCCTTTCTATGGGACTCAGACCAGTGGGGGAAACCGCCCAGATTAATTCTGGGGTGACTCTGGGGTCACAAACTGGAATTGGGGGCATCCTGGCTCTCTCTACAAGCAGCAGTGGGTCACAGGAAATGATTTGGATGGAGAATTAGGCAGAACTGGGTCTGTGTGCCTGGCTGCCCCTTGCCAGCTCTGGAGCCCTGGGGATAGCGCTCCGTCCTCACCAGGAAAACAGAGATGATAACATTTCCCTCCCAGCCCTTGACAGGATTAATAAGAGGCTGGAAGGGAGAGCGCCTGGGCCAGAGCAGGTAACCAGGAGATGGAGTACTGCGTCCTGCTCTGGAGAGAAGCTGGGTTAGGTCAAAGAGCGCCAGCACGTTTGTAGGAAGAATGTCACAACAGATCTGTGAAATAGGTGACTTGAAACTCTTCAGAAAGTAGCCACTTGCCTAGACACTGCTGACAGGCTGATTACAGATTATTACCATCCTTCCACTCAATCAGGCTCCCAGGGGACTGCATTTTATTAAAACTATATTAATTAGCGTAGAGATCATTTGTTCAGCCTGACATGAGCCAGGCCCTGGGCAAAGCGATTTCCCTGTGTCACCTCATGTAATCGCCACATCAACCTGTTACAGGCAGCTCTTTCACTGGGCTCCGTGACGGATGAAAGTCTTGAGGGCAACAGAGGGCACACGTCCAGGATATGGCAAAACTGGAACTTAAAACTAGGTCCGTCAGATGCCAGAGTGCACGTTCTTCTTCTGTCTTCTAATTATGCCAGCCTTGTCTAAAGGAGCTATTCTTCATGTGCGCACATGGTAAGTCTCTTCAGTCATGTCCGACTCTGTGCACCCCTAGGGATTGTAGCTCACCAGGCTCCTCTGTCCATGGGATTCTCCAAGTGAGAATACTGGAGTGGGTTGCCACACCCTCCTCCAGGGGATCTTCCCAAGTCAATCCAACCCACATCTCTTACGTCTCCTGCATTGGCAGGCTGCTTCTTTACCACTAGCGCTACCTGGGAAGCCCTTTCTTCATGTGCCTGAAGTCAACTGGCATGAATAAACTGCACTCAGATCCTTCCAGGGAGCCTGTGAGTGTTCGTCTCCAGCTGGATGACAGCACAGTCATATACACACACGTGGGATTTACATCCTCCCGAGTGGCTGGAGATGATGTAACCGAACCCCCTGCAGGCTCCCAGTTTGCTCCCAACCCACCTGCAGTAGAGGGTCCTCAAGGGCCCTGGCAGCTTGCATCAGAAGACATTCCAATACAGGGGAATGCAGCTCAGCACATCCAAGGCAATACTGTTCCATTTCAAGCACCATTTTTGAGACTCTCCAGTGCAAAGAGCAATGCCAGGCCAGAAATTACCAATGCCCAGCACAGGTGCCCCTTATATCCCTCGCCTTTGTGAATGGATCACTCCTTTTCTCCAAACCCTGTCCTCCCTGAGACCTCCCTCCAAGCTGCTGGGTTTCGTGGGAAAGTTACTGCCGTCCCTGTGCTGGGGGATTTTCAGAGGCAGAAAGGAAGCCCCAGGCAGTAGGGCAGTCTTGGTGCTGTGTGGGGGCACTTGAATCCCGGTATCATCCCAGCACATCTTCCACCACATCCCTGACGCTTGACCCGTTGGTACTGGTGCTGCCTCCCAAGATCACAGTCAGTTTGCCCCTTTGTCAGAGATTTGAGAGTGACATTATGCATTCCCAAGGCGTCTCTTTTGCAGGCCAAGTGACTCCAGGTTCATTCTTCAAAAACTCCTCACGTCACATGTTTCTGCATCCTTTGACTTTGCAGGGGAGGGTGGGAGAAAAGGAGTCTTGGGGAGGAACTAGGTGGACAGCTGCAACCTTCCAGGAGGGCTGCCACAGAGGACCAGAACCAGGCACAGCCCTGTCTCAACTCCCAAACCCCAATTCTGTGTGCTCAGGGAACCCTCCCATGCCCCTCAGAAGGAGGGCAAAGGGACTGGGCAGGGCCTTTCCCACTCAGCCTCCATGGCCTCTTACAGCCCAGGATGGGCAGTCAGGTCCTCATCTAGCAGCTCACCTAGTGCCATGGGGAAACTGCTGACTTCTCCTGAAATTGCAGGGTTGGGCTCTAGGGCTTGATGATACCATTTTTAAGGTGCCACTTGCACTCGTCAAGGGCAACAGATATTGTCTTTTCTGGAGAGGAGCTCTCCTGCCATGATGGTTCATGCTTCCTGAGCAGCTTTCAAAGCCCTCCACATGGCGAGTCTGGGAAACAGCACTGGAGAGGTGCACCTCCTTACCATTGCCACCAGTATCCCAGATCTCATTCGCCGAAGCCTGCCCCTTCTCTTCCTGAAGCTCTTGTTGAACTTTTAGCTTGTCATCCGTGCAGGTTTTCTTTACGTTCTGTGCCATCAAGAGCAGTAAGGTGAAGAGGGACAGGAACTGAATTCTGAGCCTATATAACATACCTCACCATCACCTTGATCTGGGGCAATTTATTGTTTTCAAAACTCAATGCTATGTTTGGGAAGTGAGGTTGATGGTGTATGTAGAACTCACAGTGTCTCTGGAAGGTCTGAAGGCATTTGGGACATTACTGAGCAGGGACACATAGTAGGTGCTCAGTAAACGGTAGTGGAAAAGGGAGTCACTTCTAGATGTGGGGAAGATGGGCCATCTGGGTATCAGACTGATAATAACTTGTAAAGGATCTGTTGGTAAGAGGTTCCAGCTGGGGCTAGGGGTGAGAGCCGTAGAAGCAAAGAGGAAGTTCTTTGGGGCTGAGAGTCGGCATGCCCACTGTGAGTTCTCCCATCCTGAGCTTGCTGTGGGCTGCAGGCACCAACATGTCTAGGACAGCTGTGCCGAGGGTCGTGGTGAAAAAGGATCATGGTCAACCTTGTCCCGACAGCCCCAGGAGATGGGTCACCATTAAGTGCCCTGTCCCGTCATGCCAGTGCCTTGACAGGATCCTAGCAGAGCCATTAGTGATCCGCTCAGTTCTAAATTTGATCCCAGGAGAGGTAACAAATTAACCCAGGATCCCCTGTTAACGCCCCTGCACAGCTTCATCTGTCATAACGAGCTGCTCCTTGGAAGAAGTAGGAGCTTGAATCCGGGGCCAGCTCCCACTGGCAGTGTTGCAGGGATCCTGGTTCTGAGCTCAAGCTGCCATGGGATGCCCCAGGAAGAGTGAATGCAGCAGAGTGTGGACTGCCCTGGTATCACGAGAGGTGCTTTACCTCCAGCCTGAGAGGCATTATTTCCATTTAGTAATAAAGGGACTTGAAAGAAGAAATAGCTGGCCTGGTGACCAAATGAGGACTAAACCCTGTGTCCGGCTGCAGAGCTGGCCTTGTTCACCCACATCTGATGTTTGCTGAGGGCAGGTTTTACGTGATGCACTCTGCACGTGTTACTTCATGGAACCCTCACTACAGTTTCATAAATAGATGTTACTGTCATCCCTATTTTTGAGATGAAGAAATGGCATCTCAGATGGCTGACAGGGCTTGTTCGAGGGCACATGGGCAGGCTGTGTGGAGCTGGGTTTTGAGCCCAATTTGCCCATTCTCAGGGCTCCCATGCTAAACGTTCCATTAGGCTTCTTTCTTAAAATTAATCCATCTATCTCCCAAACTTTACCAGGCAGATGTTATAGGCAAGGCTCCACTTTACATGCTCTATGAGGGTGGGTTGCAGAGATGGGGGTGGGTTGCAGAGATAGGTGTGCCAGGGTCCCTGCCCTTAGGAGTCTGTTCTGTCTTTCCATCCTTAGCTGGATCTTTTCCATACTCTGTCGGGAGGTACCTTGAGCCACCCTGGGTTTCTTTTCTTTTTTTCTGAGTTCATGTGGTGGCCAGAACCCTTGTGAGACCCCTGAAGAGATAGGGAAGCCTTGTGGGAGCTGGGCCCATGGAGGAACCTGGAGTCCAGGGATCCTGTGTCTGTTTCTCCTCCACTGGCCACTCCACTGTCCTGCATTGGAGTTGATACCAGACAGGTATCTGGGTCATGCTGGGCTGACAAAGACCTCAAAATCTCAGTAGCTGACCACAACAAGGCCCTCTCATGATACACACACAAAGGCTGTCAGTAAGGGAGCTCTGCTCCTCATGGTCACTCAGAGGTGCAGGCTGAAGCCAGTCCCATGGGCTAGCTGTTCCCACTGCCACGGAGGAGAGGAAGGCCCTACTGTACACCACTCACTGTCTCTTTAAGACTTGCCTGGGAGGGACCCCTGTCACCTCCAGCCCCATCTCATTGGCCAAAGCAAGTCACTTGGCCTGGTGACCTTCAAAATGTGCTGGGGTGTGACGTCATACCACATGCCTCTAGGGAGGGGAGTGTTGGGCCATGACCAGCTATGTGGTGAGCAGCCCTGTGGTCCCCATAAGTGACCATCATCAGTACAACGACGCCAAAGCAAGGTGCTTAAATCCCTGCCGTGGAAGTTTCTGAGCCTGAGAACTCCTGTCTCTTTGTTTGAAAGGGAGATTAACAAGTGTTAGAGGTTGTTAGAGACATACTAACCCCCAAATGAAACTTCCTGTTTCATTCAGCCACATTTAACAAACGTTTATTGAGAGCCTTCTATGTGCCAAGCATTCCTAAGACACAGGACACACCAGTGAATAAAATCAGCAGAAATTGCTGCCTTCAGGGAGTCTGTTTTAGAGGATCAGGCACTGATCAGTAGGAATAAAACATAAGTCAATGACATGCAGACAGCATGGAGAAGAGCGGAAGAAAACTGAAACAGTGCTTTTCTCCATGTGGGGCTCAGTGTCACTGGAAACCCCAGCCGCGCCCATCTATGCAGGTGGGAGCCTCTCCCCGAGCCCCTGTTGCTTTGGTCCCCACCTTTATTTTAAATGGAAACGTTCAGTAAGAGTCACAGGACACGAGTTTTCTCACTTCACCACCAACTCCTTCTATCTTCATGAGCTAGTTTCTTCTTCACTTACTCATATGGTCATTTTAGGGCCCTGGGCTCTTTTCCTGCTGGGGGACCTATGCTTCATCATCTCAGGATATTCAGCATACCTACACCCTGCAGTTTTTATATATATATATATATATATACACACACACACATATATATGGTTTGTGTGTGTATAAAACTCATAAATAATGATGAGATGAACTGTGGGTGCCTTCCTGACATAGGACATTAATGTGCGACACGACTGGGGGCCTCATGTATCAGGCATGCTCCTAGATAATCCGTAGAAGGAGCCCACATGGTAGGACTTGCCTCTGTCTCCATCTTACAGAGGAAGCAGTTTCAGGCTCATGCGGCCGAGGTGGCTTGCCCAGGTCACGCAGTCCATGAAAGAGGACAGCAGGGCAGCCCCAGGCTGTCACAGCCTTTGTTCTTTGTCTCCCTGCAGGACCTCCTCTCTGTTTGGGGGCCATTGAATTAAATATTTATTCATTTTGAGTTCGCGGTGTTCTTTCCTTAATTTGGAGTGTATGCATGTGTGTTTCTACATCTCTAAGATTTTCATAGACTTTATGGTGCCAGATGTAAAAAACAGCCCTGCTTACTTCTTAAACAGATATCTATCACGTGGGAAGCTGGCACCATCGTTCCAGGCTCCCAAGTGGAGTCAGGAAGGTGCCATGTCATGGGGGACGATTTGAAGGAGTGGGTGTCTAAATGAAAACTCATGTGCTTTTGAGCACAACGAACTATCCCTGGACCAGACACACTTCCACGTGTGCTTAAAGATGCGAGGGCTGGGATGTTCGCTGCAGTGTTTTTTATATTAACAGCAGTAAGCAATACCCCTTGCTCAGTAGTAGGGGACTGCTTGAATAAATGGCGGTGCGTGTGTGCAATGGAACGCTACATAAGCATTCTGATGAGGGAAAGTGTGTGGCCTGGATGGGAACAGTCGTTGCAGAGAACTTGTGGTGTATACGCTCATTTGTGTAAAAATGTATATGTACATATATTACAAATAAATGCTTGTAAGAGCCTAGGACATTTCTTGAATTATTTTTATACGTCTAGTGTTCTACCCAGCACTCTATAAATTCATGTACTTAATCCAGACAGCAATGGTACAGACTGTAGTCCTATTCCCACCTTACAGATGATAAGACTGAGGCGCAGAGAAGTTAAGTAACTCATCCAAGGTCACTCACTCCAGTATTGTTGCCTGGGAAATCCCCTGGACAGAGGAGCCTGGTGGGCTGCAGTCCATGGGGTCACAAAAGAGTTGGACATGACTTAGGGACTAAGCAACAACAAAAGTGAAGGGAGCATTTTCATCTGGGAAGTCTGGCCCTAGAGTCTGAGCCCTTAATCTCCATGCGTGTATGCTGCTGAGATGGTCGGAGACCTTCTCTTTCTTCTGATCTCAGACGGTATCTTGCTGTCTTCCAGCCAGAGCCCTGCACCAGGCCTCATCTGCCCTCTTCTGTCTCTGTGCCTCCCTCTCCGCCCATTCTTTTTCCTCTGTTTATATACTGGTCAAATGAAAGCTTTTGTGTGACAGAGGCAATGCTGTGTTTTTATGGATTTACTTCTTTTTATAGGGCACCTAACATATCATCATCGGAGAAGGCAATGGCAACCCACTCCAGTACTCTTGCCTAGGAAATCCCATGGATGGAGGAGCCTGGTGGGCTGCAGTCCCTGAAGTGGCTAAGAGTTGGACACGACTGAACGACTTCACTTTCACTTTTCACTTTCATGCATTGGAGAAGGAAATGGCAACCCACTCCAGTGTTCTTGCCTTGCAAATCCCAGGGACGGGGGAGCCTGGTGGGCTGCCATCTATGGGGTTGCACAGAGTCAGACATGACTGAAGCGACTTAGCAGCAGCAGCAGCAGCAACGTATCATCAGACCCCATGCCTCTAGAAGAAATCATAGCCTTCATTCTTGAAGATGGGAAGTGAGCAGAAGTGAGAAGCCACCTGTGGTCAGAGGCAGTTAAGAACAGGTGAACCTTTTCTACTCATGTTCTTTTGTTTTCTTCTGTGTAGCTGGAAGTTCAGGTCTCTGAGATTCAGGGATTGAAAGGTAGACACAGCCTGAGTCCCTGTACCACCAGGTGTAGGAGGATCACGCAGGACAGCTGACAGAGTTGTCATCAGTCTACGAAGGAAGCAAGGTGTACTTCTGGTGCATTGAGCCACTGAGCCTTAGGGGTTCTCCTGCAGCACTAGCCAGCATTGGTTACCTTCTCCTGGAGCCCTATCTGTTCTTTCAACACTAAATTCTCAAAGAAGATACAAACCCCAGAGACATAGACTTTCTCATCTCATTTTCCTGGGGATTTCCATGCCTCTTCTGAGAGGCCTGCTCATCTATAGTGACCTCCAATGGACAGAGCCAATGGTCACTTCTCTGCCTGAAGCCCTCTGATTTTTATTGACCTTTAAGACTCATGTTCACAGTCTTTTGGATTCTATCCTCTCCTTATCCTGTCCTCTGTCTTCAGGAGCACGTTCTGCTCCTTAAGAGAACCCCCACTGAGAATCAGCCTGATCTGTCTCCTGAACAGGTCACATGATGTCTTAACTAAGCCTCAGTCTATCCCTCTTCCTTGGGGAACAAGGGCCCGTGCTTGGTGCTGGAGACCAAAAATGAATAAATGCAGACACATTCTGTGTCTGGTGGGGCTTATAGTCTAGTTAACCAAATAATCTTGCAAATGAATGTACATTTGGGATTTTGACAAGCATCTTAAAGGAGAGATACATGAGTCTTTGATTTCCAATCATGGATTCTCTGACTTAGTGAGGTTGTTTCCTATGGAGGTAATTGTTAAGCTGAGTTCTGATGGGTGGCTAGGAGTGAAATAGGAGAAGTGAGAAAGGAGAGCGGTAACAAGGTAGACAGGCCTCTCAGGTCACGAGGTAGCAAGACAGGAAGGAGGTGGTGAGCAGAGGAGAAACTGAAGGAAGCATGGTTGTATGGGGTGAAGAGAGTGTGGAAAGGACTGCCTTTGTCCCCTAAAATATGGTCTCCCCTTTATTTCTGACTAGAGAGCCTTTTATTTAAAATGAGCCCAAGACAAGCTCTGCATTTCTCAGCCTCCCTTGCAGCTAGGCATGCACGTGTGACTAAGTTCTGGCCAATGTTCACCTCCTGGGAAGCGTTCTTAAAGGGAAAGGCACAGGCTTCTTTGTCAATTGCTCTTTCTGACCGGGTGAAACCCAAATATCATGTCTACAGCCAGAGCTGTCACTGTGGTCCATGCCATAAAATCAGGAGTTAGGGATGGCAGAATGACAAAAAGGAAAAAGTCTGGGTCTCTGATGACCAAGGACCTGCAATCCCTGTCCTCCACCATTTGTCTCTGTGTTCAGAAGGGAATACACTTCTCCCATACTTAATCTACAGCTATTTAGGAGTTACTATGATTCACAGCTGAAAGTAAGCCTAACTCATACAGAAAGGTAGAAGCCAGACCGTGCTGGGTTTGGTAGACCCCAGTAAGAGCTTTGCTCTCAGTCTAAGAGCATCAGCAACAGCAACAGAAGGGGTGGGAAGCTGTGCCCAGTCAGTAGCATAGGCTCCAAAGCAAGTTGCTTCTTTATACATTCACCTGCTCAGATCTCCGAGCAGCATTCACTGTCTCTGATATGCCAGGTGCTGCTGTGGGTCCTTGAGGATTAAAAAATAAATATGATACAGTCTTTGTGTCAGAGGCAGTCTAATGAGAATTATAAATATGTAAGCAATAGTGTTCAATCAACAATGTTTATTGAACACTAAGGGAATATTCAGTGGTGGCATTGGCATGGGCGACTGAGAAGAGAGTTAAGACCCCACGGACATCCAAATAGTGTGGCTGCCCAGCTGTGTGTAACATCCAGTTGTTAGGAGCAGTGTGGAAACAGCCGTGGCTGAGGAGATAAAAGCTGCTCTCAGGCAGCTTATAGCCTTCTCTTCTCCCAGAAAGAAAAGGGCCATGGATGTGCTATAAATGAAGCTCTGTGGGTCCTATGAGAGGTAGAAGATAGTGAGGTGAGGGATGGAGTGATCAGTGTTACCTGAAGGCTCAAGAAAGACGGCTCAGAGAAGATGGGGCTATGTTGGGAAGGATAGTAGGAGCTACTGTAGAGTAAGGTGTGGGTTTGAGGGGCATTGAGGATGAATGAACTCATTTGGCCTGGCTGTGTGTGTGTGCGTGTGTGTGTGTGGAGTGCTTATTTTTAAGGAGGTGAAGGGGGTTATGGGAAGGCTTCACAGCAGAGGTGATTACTGAGCAGAGTAGACAAGACAGAGCAGAGATTCGAGGTCACGAGGACTGCATCTAAGAGACACATAGGAGTACAGAAGGACTTCCAAGAAGTTTGAGGTGGTGGGTCAGAGGCCCAGGGTGAGAAATGGCTTGGGATGAGGTTCAGAGGGAAAGGTGGCCATGCTGTTAAGACTTCACTAGTCAGAACCAGGGCTTTCGATTGTGTTTTGTGAGTAGTGAGGAGCCAGGGAGGATTTTAAATAGAAGAGAAACACAGTCAGCTCTGTGCTTAAGAAGAAAAAAAAATTAATTGGGACAAATTCCCAAAGTGTTTCTCTACAGAAGTTGGGTGAAAAATGATAGTACATCATTCAGTGGAACCCCCAAATATCCATTAAAAAAGTAAGGAGGTTCTACATGTGCTCATATGGCACCATTTCCAAGATAAATCGTTGAGGTTAAAATAATCAAGGTGCTGTATGGTGTTTGTAATATGGTTCTATTTGTTTGAAAGATGTGTGTGAATGTGCATGCATGAAGGCATCTATCTATCTATGCTTGTATACAACTAAAACAATTCCATAAAGATACACAAAAACTATTACAAGTGCTGCTTCCATGGAGGAGAATTGGGAGCAGAAATTGTGAGGCAGAGTTGCTTTTCATTGTAAACCTTTTTGTACCAGTTGAATATTTTTTTTATCGTGTGCATGCATTATTTTTCCAATATATAAAAAAATATGTATTAAAAATTTTATTCTGCCTGAAATGTGAGTGATGGATTGAAGAGAGGAGACTCTGCATAGAGCAAGCCCTCCCCCACCTCCATTTTCTTGATTAATGGCATCACCATCCATCCAGTTATTCAGACTCAAACCTTGAAGTCATCTTCAACTCCCCCTACGTCTAATCAGTTACCAAGTCCTGCCTGTTCTACCCCAGAAATCTCTTTCCCCTCAGCCCCAGAACAGACAAAGAGATCGATGGGACAGAACCATAAACCCAGGGACAGACTGGAGTACGTATAAATATTTAGTATGTGATAATGGTGACATTTCAAATCCTTGTGGAAAGGAAGGATTATTCAATAAATGATGTTGGAAAAAAATTAACCCCAATCCTTAGCTCAGTCATAAACTAAAATAAATCCTTAGTGAATTAAAGATATGTATATAAAAATAAAGTCACAAAGTACTAGAAGAAAATGTAGGTCACTCTATAAAATATGGGCTGAAGAGGGTCTTTTTAAAGGAAGATATTGAAAGAAGATATTATAGAGACAAATCCAATGGTTGCTGTTATGTGCTAGTGTTAGTCACTCAGTCATGTCTGACTCTTTGCCACCCCATGGACTATATCTTGCCAGGCTCCTCTATCCATGGAATTCTCTAGGCAAGAATACTGGAGTGGGTAGCCATTCCCTTCTCCAGGGGATCTTCCTGACCCTCAGTGTAGGCAGGATCTTCATCATCTGAGCCACAAGGGAAGGCCGCACTCCACAGCATAAACCACTGCTGCTGCTGCTGCTAAGTCACTTCAGTCGTGTCCGACTCTATGCGACCCCAGAGACGGCAGCCCACCAGGCTCCCCGTCCCTGGGATTCTCCAGGCAGGAACACTGGAGTGGGTTGCCATTTCCTTCTCCAATTCGTGAAAGTGAAAAGTGAAAGTGAAGTTGCTCAGTCGTGTCCGACTCTTTGCGACCCCGTGGACTGTAGCTCGCCAGGCTCCTCCGTCCATGGGATTTTCCAGGCAAGGGTACTGGAGTGGGGTGCCATCACCTTCTCCATATAAACCACTAGTATATATCAAAATTCTCAAAAATGTATACACATCATTAACACACTGATGTCACATCGAGAACGTACACCAAGATAATAATTAAAGGTATCACAATGATGTTCACCACTATGCTGTAGATAGCTTCAGGAATATGGAAAACAAAACCTTGAAATTCCCTGTAAAGATAGACTGATTAAATATATTACATTATGGAGCATCCAAACAGTATAATATTATATGATCAGTAAATATTTTAAAATTATGTTTACACTGAAAAAGATATTTATAATATAGCAAATAATTACATTGAGAAGACAGTACATCCAAGATAATTCCTGTTCTGTTTATACAAACATCATGCACAGATGAAAAGGTATAGAGGGAAGTCTAACATTTTCAATAGTAGCTGTTTCTGGGTGGGAAAATTAAGGATGATTCCCATTTCCTTTAAAATCACTAAAAATTGGTTTACTATTAATTAGATATTAATTACTAGAAAAATAGTGAAAAATTGAAAATGTACTTGCTCTTTGTCCCAGAAATTAAAGGAATTCATTATAAAGAAATAGAGGGACTTCCTTGGCAGTCCAGTGGTTAAGATTCTTCATTTCTCCTGTAGAGGTCGTGGATTTGATCCCTGGTCAGAGAACTGAGATCTTGCATGCCAAAAAGTAAAACAAACAGCAAACAAAGAAAACTATTTAAAAAAGAAATAATTGGAGATGTGAGAATGGATGGTGATAAGAAGGTACTCAATGCAGCACCAATAAAAATGATAAAAATTGGAAACAATCTGAATATTCAAAACCAGGGAATGGTAGGATACAATGGAAAGCTATATGGTCACCAAAATCGAGTTGTAGAAGAATATTTGTTAAAATGGAAAAAAAAAATTCACAAGATAAGGGAATGCAAAACAGGCTTTGAAACCATATACCAAATGACATACCCTTATTTTAAAACAGCAGAAAATATTAAGCATTCTACACTAAAATAGTAGTGTGGTTATTTCTGGGTGGCTGAATCAGTCCTGAATATTCATTGGAAGGACTGATGCTGAAGCTGAAACTCCAATACTTTGGCCATCTAATACGAAGAGTTGACTCATTTGAAAAGACCCTGATGCTGAGAAAGACTGAGGGCAGGAGGAGAAGGGGACGACAGAGGCTGAGATGGTTGGATGGCATCACCGACTCAATGGACATGGGTTTGGGTGGATTCCGGGAGTTGGTGATGGACAGGGAGGCCTGGAATGCTGCGGTTCATGGAGTCGCAAAGAGTTGGACACGACTGAGCGACTGAACTGAACTGAACTGAGTTACAAATAAGCTCTTTTGTTTGACATTCTTCTGTGTTTTTAAGTGTTTCATATTCTGCATGTATTACATATTTCACTTTTAGAATTCAGGGAATCATTCAAACATCATCAATAACTTTAAGCCAAATGACAAAAAATAGGAAAATATTACAACATATACTCAAAGTATTTTAATATACTTAATCCATTAGAGCTCTTACAAGTCAAGAGAAAAAATATGAACATCTTAATAAAAAGATTTACATGGGAAATATAAAGACACTTAGAAATATAATCATTCAGTTAGCATATTAAAAAAAGGTTGACTATCACTAGCAATAAAGAGAATGTGAGTCAGAGAGAGATGGAAATTTTTGCTCTTCAAATTAGAATTCATTCTTCAAACACTGATAATACCCAGTGTTGCTGCTGGGTGGGAAATAGCCCTTCTCTCACACAATGATGCTGGCAGTGTAAATTGTTCAGCTTTCTGGAGAGCAGTTTGGCAGATATATCGAGAACCTTGAAAATGTTAATTCCTTGTGACCCAGGAGTTCAATTTCTAGGAATATATTCTGAGGAAGCAACCATGAATGTGCAAAAAAAAATTTATGGGCAAGAAGGCTTTTTACAGCCTTACTTATAATAATGAAAATTCAGAAACAACCCACGTAAGGCAACAATGAAGCTTTGGCTCAGTGGGCACTCACAGTGTAGGCCTACAAGTCAATATGTGCGGTTTTCAAATAGCCAAACTCTTTGAACTGACAGATTTTTAAGTTTGTTGCAAGTTCATTAGTGGCAAAGATCTGACCTAAACGGAAAAGAGGCTTTTTCACAGCCGTTGTATATCTCCCTTCATGTAATTATCCAAATGTTTTCTTGCTCAGATACTGTGTTTGATTCTAGGCCGCTGCTAATATTCTATTGCAGGTGCTTCATAAGATACCATTTTTACCTTTCTCAGATCTAAACTATTCTGATTTCTGAAACATTTGGGCCACAAGGCTTCAGAGCATATTCATATGATGTAATCCTGTAGCATCATTTAAATTCACGTTTGCAAAGTATTGTTGGATATTTGGGTTAATCACAGTTTTTCTTAATGTTAAAACAAAATAACAAAAAAAGAAAAGCAGAATATAAAACTATGAGTATTTTAAGGTGTTTTGATTTTTTTTAAAGACAAAAGTATGTGTCTACAGAGTCTTTTAACAGGTGAAAGAGATTGAAGGAATATATCAAAATTTTGACAGTGGTTATCTCTAGATAATGGAATTATGAGTAATTTTAATTTTCTTCTATACGTTTTTAATTTTCTCCAAATTCTTTGTAATGAACCTATATTATCTGCAACAAATAAATGTATTTTAAAAACATAAGCTGTGACCCCACAAAAAACTGACCCAGACATGCCCATGAGTGTCCAGGAGGCTTTGGCAGATGCATGGGTCGTCAGTGGCCTGCTGCAGGGTTGGAGGCAAGAACTGCAGCTATGCTGTGCACGGGACCTTTTGAAGGAGGTCCTCATTATCTTCATTACCTCCACCATAGTTTGGCCTCAGGTCAAGCAACACAGCCCCACCCATCAACAGAAAATTGGATTAAAGGTTTACTGAACATCCCCCTGCCCATCAGAATAAGACCCAGTTTCCTCCTCAGTAAGTCTCCCCATCAGGAAGCTTTTATAAGTCTCTTATAGCAAACACCCTCTTCCAACAACACAAGAGAAGACTCTACACATGGACATCACCAGATGGTAAACACCGAAATCAGATTAATTATATTTTTTGCAGCCAAAGATGGAGAAGCTCTATACAGTAAGCAAAAACCAAGACCAGGAGCTGACTGTGGCTCAGATCATGAACTCCTTATTGCCAAATTCAGACTGAAATTGAAGAAAGTAGGGGAAACCACTAGACCATTCAGGTATGACCTAAATCAAATCCCTTATGATTACACAGTGGAAGTGAGAAGTAGATTTAAGGGCCTAGATCTGATAGATAGAGTGCCTGATGAACTATGGACTGAGATTTGTGACATTGTACAGGAGACAGGGATCAAGACCATCCTCATGGAAAAGAAATGCAAAAAAGCAAAATGGCTGCCTGGGGAGGCTTACAAATAGCTGTGAAAAGAAGAGAGGCTAAAGGCAAAGGAGAAAAGGAAAGATATAAACATCTGAATGCAGAGTGTCAAAGGATAGCAAGGAGAGATAAGAAAGCCTTCCTCAGTAATCAATACAAATAAATAGAGGAAAACAACAGAATGGGAAAGACTAGAGATCTCTTCAAGAAAATTAGAAATACCAAGGGAACATTTCATGCAGAGATGAGCTCGATAAAGGACAGAAATGGTATGGACCTAACAGAAGCAGAAGATATTAAGAAGAGGTGGGAGGGATACACAGAAGAACTATATGAAGAAGATCTTCATGACCCAGATAATCATGATGGTGTGATCACTCATCCAGAGCCAGACATCCTGGAATGTGAAGTCAAGTGGGCTTTAGGAAGCATCACTATGAACAAAGCTAGTGGAGGTGATGGAATTCCAGTGGAGGTGATGGAATTCCAGTTGAGTTATTTCAAATCCTGAAAGATGATGCTGTGAAAGTGCTGCACTCAATACGCCAGCAAGTTTGGAAAACTCAGCAGTGGCCAAAGGACTGGAAAAGTTCAGTTTTCATTCCAATCCCAAAGAAAGGCAATGCCAAAGAATGCTCAAACTACCGCACAATTGCACTCATTTCACACGCTAGCAAAGTAATGCTCAAAATTCTCCAAGCCAGGCTTCAACAGTACATGAACCATTAACTTCCAGATGTTCAAGCTGGATTTAGTAAAGGCAGAGGAACCAGAGGTCAAATTGCCAGCATCTGCTGGATCATTGAAAAAGCAAGAGCACTCCAGAAAAACATCTACTTTTGCTTTATTGACTATGCCAAGGGCTTTGACTGTGTGGATCATAATAAACTGTGGAAAATTCTTCAAGAGATGGGAATACCAGACCACCTGACCTGTCTCCTGAGAAATCTGTATGCACATCCAGAAGCAACAGTTAGAACTGGATATGGAACAGCAGACTGGTTCCAAATCAGGAAAGGAGTATGTCAAGGCTGTATATTGTCACCCTGCTTATTTAACTTATCATACAAAATGTTGGGCTGGATGAAGCACAAGCTGGAATCAAGATTGCCGGGAGAAATATCAATAACCTCAGATACACAGATGATACCACCCTTATGGCAGAAACTGAAGATGAACTAAAGAACCTCTTGATGAAAGTGAAAGAGGAGAGTGGAAAAGTTGACTTAAAACTCAACATTCAGAGAACTAAGATCATGGCATCCGGGCCCATCTCTTCATGGCAAATTGATGGGGAAACAATGGAAACAGTGACAGACTTTATTTTTTTGAGCTCCAAAATCACTGCAGATGGTGACTGCAGTCATGAAATTAAAAGACACTTGCTCCTTGGAAGAAAAGCTATGACCAACCTTGACAGCATATTTAAAAGCAGAGACATTACTTTGTCAACAAAGGTCCATCTAGTCAAAGCAATGGTTTTTCCAGTAGTCACGTATGGATGTGAGAATTGGACTATAAAGAAAGCTGAGTGCAGAAAAATTGATGCTTTTGAACTGTGATGTTGAGGAGACTCTTGAGGGTCACTTGGACTGCAAGGAGATCCGACTAGTCCATCCTAAATGAAATCAGTCCTTTATATTCATTGGAAGGACTGATGCTGAAGCTGAAGCTCCAATACTTTGGTCACCTGATGTGAAGAACTGACTCGTTGGAAAAGACCCTGATGCTGGGAAAGATTGAAGGTGGGAGGAGAAGGGGACAACAGAGGATGAGATGGTTGGATGGCATCACTGATGTGATGGACATGAGTTTGAGTAGGCTCTGGGAGTTGGTGATGGACAGGGAAGCCTTGGCGTTCTGTAGTCCATGGGGTTGCAAAGAGTCAGACACAACTGAGTGACTGAACTTAGCTGCACTGAAAAATGTAAACTAAGCCTAGATGATTTTCTAATAGTTAGAAATGTAGGTATAAGCTCCTCAGAATAAAATGTCAAAGACAAGTAATTAGGAATCACATTTAGCTCTTCCAAATCTGACTCTTTCCTTCTTTCCCTTCTAGTGTGCTCTAGTTAAATTGGTGTTTTTGAAAGAAGACCCAACAGATTTTAAATAAATGCTATATGCAAACAGATTTCTGTAGATAAATGTATCTTGAAAAATATACAGGACTTCATTGCAGGACTTCTCAGAGCCTTTAATAGCCCTGAAGATGCAATATGTGTTTTAATAAGAGAGATATTATATGCTTAGTTCCTCCAGTGTATTTGGCCGTAAGTCTTTTCCGTCTTATTTTATTTGTGTTTTTGTTTTATGTTATCTTGGGAAAGATAACATAAATGGTATGCCTAGAACATCTTCGGAATATGCTTCTCATAAAATACTTTGGAAGTGCTGATCTAATGGAAAACTTCATTCTTTGAGGAAAAAAAAAATGTACAAGAAGTATTTCTAGAGTGGTAACAATTTCCTGTGGGAATGCTGACCTTTCTTAGCTAATAGCTCTTTCCTTTTAAGCGTGATCTTTACACGCATGTGAAAGATCACATTGCCAGGATGGAGACACTCATTTCTCTTTGGTAGCCATTTTGACCTAATGTGACTCTGTGGAGAACGATGACTTGCCTATTGCATAGATACTGATGGAAAGCAGGTGGAGGCAGGAAATCTAAGCTTCCAGATTTATTCTCAGAATCCTCTTTTAGGTATTCAGAACTTCTCACCTCTGTGAAGGGACCTGAGAGATATCCAGGAAATGGGGAGTTTAGTGAAACACACCTTAACCTGAGAGGGAGCAGGACATTCTGTGAAACCCATGTCAGTTTGCTTCCTCTCTCTGTGTCTCAAGCACTTGAAAATGTAAAATGAAGGAGTAAATTAGTACACAAAAGTAACCTTGTTTTGTCTTATTTGCCAGCTCTCATCAAGTGGTAGAGGTCTCCTAAAGTCTTGAGTCTTATGTCCCTGCCTGGTGAGAAAGAACGCTGTGATTGTTTCCTAATGTCTGCCCTGGGCATAGATCAAAGGAATGGCATCACTTCTGCCCCTCCTTTCCATCTCAGGTTATCTGAGTATTCTTGAACACAGTATTGTACACAGTATCTAAGTATTCTTTGTACACAGAAGAATTCTACAAAAAAGGTCTTGATGACCTGAATAACCACTGTGGTGTGGTCACTTATCTAGACCCAGACATCCTGGAATGTGAAGTTAAGTGGGCCTTAGGAAGTATTACTACCAATAAAGTTAGTAGAAGTGATGAATTCCAGCTGAGATATTTAAAATACTTAAAGACGATGGTGTTAAAGTGCTGCACTCAATATGTCAGCAAATTTGGAAAACCCAGCAATGGCCATAGAACAGGAAAAGGTCAGTTTTCATCCCAATTCCAAAGAAAGGCAATGCCAAAGAATGTCCAAACCACTGAACAATTGCATTCACTTCCCATGCTAGTAAGGTTATGCTCAAAATCCTTCAGTTAGGCTTCAGCAGTACCTGAA
The DNA here is from genome assembly GCF_032452875.1 of Bos javanicus. NCBI lineage: Eukaryota > Metazoa > Chordata > Mammalia > Artiodactyla > Bovidae > Bos > Bos javanicus. Next base: position 35,863,827 of record NC_083895.1, on the reverse strand, counting down.
TCAAGAACTTCCAGATGTACAAGCTGGGTTTAGAAAAGGCAAAGCAACTAGAGATCAAATTGCCAGCATTTGTTGGATCATTAAAGAAAGCAAGAGAGTTCCAGAAAAACATCTACTTCTGCTTCATTGACTACACTAAAACCTTTGACCGTGTGGATCGCAACAAACTGTGGAAAATTCTTAAAGAGATGGGAATACCAGTGCATCTTACCTATCTCCTGAGAAGACTGTATGTGGGTCAAGAAGCAGTAGTTAGAACCTTACATGGAACAACTGACTGGTTCAAAATTGGGAAAGGAATACGACAATGCTGTATATTGTCACTGTGTTTATTTAACTTATATGCAAAGTATATCATGTGAAATACTGGGCTGGATGAGTTACAAACTGGAATCAAGATTGCTGGGAAAAAATCAACAACCTCAGATATACAGATGATACCACTCTAATGGCAGGAAGCGAAGAGGAGCTAAAGAGCCTCTTGATGAGGGTGAAAGAAGAGAATGAAAGAAGTGGCTTAAAACTCAGCATTCAAAAAACTATGATCATGGCATCCGATCCCATCACTTCATGGCAAATAGATGGGGAAAAAGTGGAAGCAGTGACAGATTTTCTTTTCTTGGACCTCAAAATCGTGGCGGATGGTGACTGCAGCCATGAAATTAGAAGATACTTGCTTCTCGGAAGGAAGGCTATGACCAACCTAGACAGTGTATTGAAAAGCAAAGATATCACTTTGCCAGCAAAGGTGCCTATAGTCAAAGCTCTGGTCATTTCAGTAGTCACGTATGGATGTGAGAATTGGACCATAAAGAAGGCTGAATGTCAAAAAATTGATGCTTTCAAATTGTGGTGCTGGGGAAGACTCTTGAGAGTCCCTTGGACAGCAAAGAGATCAAACCAGTCAATCCTAAGGGAAATCAGCCCTGACTATTCATTGGAAGGACTGATGCTGAAACTGAAGCTTCAATACTTTGGCCATTTGATGGGAACAGCTGACTCATTGGAAAAGACCCGATTCTGAGAAAGATTGATGGCGAAAAAGAGGGCGGCAGAGGCTGAGATGGTTGAATGACATCACCGATTCAATGGACATGAACTTGGGTGAACTCTGGCAGATGGTGAAGGACAGGGAAGCCTGGTGTGCTGCAGTCCAATAAGTTCCAAAGAGTAGGACATAACTTAGGTACTGAACAAGTATTCTTGAAGACCCAGACTACTTCAGAATGGACAGGTGGGAGCCAGCACCCAAATCTACCTCTTGTTTCATAAACTCTGGTGATCTTTCACCTCACTCTCTCCCCTCCCCCTCTCTTTTTAAAAATTTCCTTTTATCCATGAATATTCCAGACTCTTGGCTCTCAGTCTCTGTAATAGCAAAGTAATGATTTTTCTATAGTAATATTCGTATACTCCCTTTCTTTCACCCTCTTGCCAAAGATGAATCTGTTTTTACTAAAAGAGAAAAAAGGAAAAAAAAATACATATGTAAAAATCACACATCCTCACCATGTGCAAAAATCATGTGTTTGGCAGCGAGAACATCTTTCTGAGGCCAAATGGCATTTTTCTTTTCTTGCAAAACGAGCAAAATAAAAAAAGTCTTACTTTCCCAGCAACTGGCACTGAATTATTGGCCCTTGTCAGTTGCTGCCACTAAGGGGCCTCTCATCCGGGAAACCCGTGATGCTGGGAGACCAAGAAGTCCTGGGGGAATCTGGCTGCAATTGCTTTTCCTGTTTTGCAGAGGGACAGAAACGCACAGAATATGGTTGACAGAACCACAGTCATGGGTATAAGAGCGAGCGTGGTGTGGAGCACAGACAAGCCAGAGTGTCAGTAACTGCTTTATGACTTACCAGCTGGGGGATCTTGGGTAGCATTCTTAACTTCTCTGAGAATCGGATTGCTCGATAAAACGGTAGTGCAGCTCCCGTGTTCCTGGAATTAGTCAGTCATTGTGTGCAAGGAATACTCCAGAGAACAAAACAGACAATAGTCCCTGCCCTTGGGAAGCTGGTATTTTGATAGTGAGGGGCAAACTGGAAGGGGGTGGGAGGGAAAGACAGTTAATATACACATTAATATATTAGTTAGTGTATACTTTAATATATATTAATTCAGATAGCCTGAGTACTCAGAAAAAAAATTCTATCTGGGCAGGGGAGTAGGAAATGCCTGGGGTAGGGTGCCATTTCTGATAAGATGTCCAAAGAAGGGGCCATTAGGATGCCATTTGGGTAGACCAGGAATTGGTGGGGCAGCAGGTGTGGGAGGGTGGAGTTAGGGAGACCCCTCAGGGGGGCTGCTGCCAGACTCTGGGGGAGCAATAAGATGGCCTGGACCAGGGGGGCACGGTGGTGGTGGGGAGGGGGAGAGATCTGAGCACAGTTTGAAAGTCTACCTGATTCAGTTGCTGTGGAATAATGAGAAAAGTCCCCGCCCAGTGCCCAGAATGCCGTAGCTGCTCAGTTAAGGCAAGGCCGCTCTCCCCAGTCATCTGACCAGTGCTGTTGGTGCCTGGGGAGGAGGAAGAACATGGGCGTAGGCGGCTCACCCAAGGGCATCCTCGTTTATTCAGGCAACTCACCAGACGTTCCCTGGCCAAGCACCGTGGGACTGGCGGCATGGCTTACAACAGGTGGTGGCGCTCAGGAAAGCGGGGCCGCGGACCCTGCTCGACCAGAGTGAAGGCACAGAGAGAGGCAAAAAGGGACGAGCCACCGGGAATTTTGTTTCCCAAACAGATCATAAAAGCGTGCCAAGATTCATCGTGGAGGAATCTAGTTAGTGGGGAGAACCCTGGAGATAGTGTTTGAGTTGCTTTAGGGAGAACACATTTCAGTCAGGTGAAATAGGGCTCTTGAGAGAGTTTGTGGAGGATGAACCCCTGAATGCATCCCAGTGACAGAGTGCGGCTCTGTGGGGAGCCAGGGGCCCCCTCCTACCCCTCACAGGCTGTGGCTCCACGTGTCACAAGAGCGCGCCTCCCTCAGTCGAACTTGGCTGGTGCTGAAGACGTTCCTGAGGAGGAGCAGTGGGGCAGAGGACACGGGAGTCTCTGGGCCAGGACTGACAGGTCCGAAAGGGGCCTCAAGCTGTGTGAGCAGTGTCCCCTGAGAGGGTGTCGGAGCCACGAGGCAGTGAGCACGACAAGGGCTGGGTGAACAGGGGAGGGACGAGCCGGAGCAGTGTCCCATGGTGAACCAGGCGATCTGGGCTGGCACACAGGAAGCGGTTTCAGACCTTTTAATAGAGAGCTATTTTAATGTTTTAGAAAAATACCCATTTCCCTTTTTATGAGAGTGATATGAAACGGTCTTTTAAAATGCACTTATGGAAGCTTAAAAAATAAGTTGACCTAATGAAAATGAATCAGCCAATAACAGTCTTGGTGGTAAAAGGTGAGGGTGAGCCAAGGGAGCCTGCAGGATTGGGAAGTGGTGGACTCGAGGGCACCTGGGTCCACGGGGCAGATTCAGGAGCGGTTGTCAGGGTTGGCAAGGCCTTGGATGGAGGCAGGGGGTGTTCCTGTTGTCATACCTGAAAACTTCCTGGACACGGATCTCCTACATGTCACAGGACATTTTTTTTTTCTCCCTTCCAGATGCTTCCATCTCATCCTAAGCAGGTATAAAGGGAATGGGATAAGGAAGAGAAAGTCCTGGGACCCCTTATTTTTGTGTAAGAACCCAAAGACCTTAAGGCAGCCACTCCTGACTTGCTCTCAAGGCTGACTTTCTTGCCAGCACTTTGCTCACCTCCCGAGCCCAATGGCCTCTGGGCTCTACAGGATGTCTTCCTGTCCACAGTTTGTAAAATGCAGACCTTTAGAAAGTGGAGCTAAAAAGTGACCTCTTTCCCCTCTGTCGGGGCAGGGGCAGGGGCCAAGACAGGAGTAAAGCTGTCCCACCCTTGCCACCCAACCCTGCTTTCCTTCCCCCACCCTCCTCACTACAGGGCCCGTGTCCTTGAGAGCTTGTGGGACCACAGGCCCCATATCCTTGTGGTGGCCTTGGGCGGGCAGAGGGGCAGGCCCCCTGAAGGCCATTCAAAAGCCTTAAGAATGTGGCCCATGGGTTTCAGGGGGCCCGGGCACCAGCAGCAGGGTGGGCAGCAGTGACAGGTTACTGATATACTCAGTGAGCAGCCTCACGGCCGGCGTCAGACCCACATACTGGGCAAGAGTGTCTGCTGGTGCCCGGCGTCCGGGCTTCAGGGCTGGTCCCCCGGTGGGCTGTGAGAACCTGACGTGCCGCTTGCCCTCATGGTGGCTCAGGGTCCCCACCCATTAAGGGGTCATGCCAGCCCTTCTCTCCTACACTAGAACGGAAATTAGAAGCCACCTGCATGTAGAGGGTCTGTGCCCAGTCCTGGATCCGGTCTCAGTAAATGAGAGCTATGATTATTGTCACTGTCATCGTTGCCATGATTGATGCCAATTCCCGTATCTAGTCTGGAAATAGCTTCCATCCTCACCGCTGACCAGAAGCGTGTGACGTTCCGCGGCTTGTCTGATGATGGCCTCTCCATATCCTCAAAGAGCCTCCCCCACCCCCGCCCTACCTTTCCCTGCTCCTGACATCCCAGGCCTCGGGCTTCCTGATCCTCCACACCCTCGTCTTTAGGTGTGCACAGCGTTGGGGGAGGAGAGGGCTTCGCCTGTCCTTAGGTTTGAGGGCACTCTTGCTAGAACATTGACCCCAGGGGCAGGGACTACCCTGGGGAGGGAAAAGGAGAGGAAACACAAACTTCTGAGTCAGATGGATCATGTTGGAATCTGGACTGTGCCATTTTTAAAATGTGTGATCCTTCTTTTTAATTTTGAGTTCTGTTTCCCCATCTATACAATGGGCACGATGCCTGCCTCACAAGGATGAGGAATGAAGGAATGAAGAAGATCAGGCATAAAATCCACTGCCTGAGCCTGGGATGATGAGTCCTCAATGCATCCTGTGTCCACCAGCCCCTCCCCGCCACACCAGGCTGGGGCCAGGCTGGACAAAGCCAGCCCTGAGCCAAGGCTGCTTGGTGGACAGATCGTTTCTTCTGTCCTCAAGGACATGCTACGTATGTCCTTGTCTGGGTTCATCTGCACCTGTCTCCCTCAGCTGTGTGACTTCAGGTTGGTCCCTTGCCCTCTCTGGGCCTGAATTTTCTTTCTAAGCAGGGAATGTAAGTTCCCTCAGTCTGTCCCAGCAGAGGACAGCCAGTGCAGCTGGTCTGGCTGGGGCAGAGGGCTGTGGCCCTTTCCCAAGCCCTTTTTGGTCCAGGTGACCAGCCAAGTGGCTAATTAGCACTCTGGCAACCAGGTAATCAAGGTCAGCAGGTCAGAAGTTAATCATTTCTTCAAAACACCAGCAAACACCCCATTTCCACATACTTGGGAATAATAAAAATCACACAACCAGGGCAAGTTTCAGAGGCCCCTCTTCTGATCCGGATTGACCCCAATTAGCCGGGTGACCTTGGGGAGTTACCTTCTCCAACCGTGGCCTCAGCTTGCTCATCTGTGAAATAAGAGTTTGGGATTCAGGGGGAGTTGCAGAGGGTGATGTTCCTTGATGGTTTCAAAGGCGGGAAAGTGGTCTGGGGGCAGGCGATCTCACATGTCACTTCTTCCCTTTTTGGCCCTATCTTCTCACTCACTTTCCCCAGAACTGGGACTTTCTTGCTGCAGTGCTGCTCGGGAGCCCGTCTGCCCAGCCTGCTTCGCCCTCCAGCTCTGATCCTTGGAATCCAATTGATCTCATCCTCCCACCTGGCCTACATCCCTCCTCTTGGGAAGGGAAGCCTTCCGTGCCCTCTCGACCCTTCTGTCTTCTGATTGTGATTGTGGTAACAGTGAAAGTCTATCCGGGGTGCCTGGTACACATGATCAAAGGGTGCTGGGGCGGCACAGGGAGGAGAGTCTTCAACTTGTGCCCACACTGTGTGCTTCCTTAGGGCAGGAGAGATGTCTCCTCCAGCACCTGACACTTAACGGTGCCTGGCGGTTGCCAGGAGGCAGGCTGCAGGGGTGCCATTTAGAGCTGGGGTCTGGGAAAGACATTCGTCTGACGGGTCTGTAAACACATGCGAATTTAATTCCAGAGATAACTGTACCCACAATTCCTAGGGGAATGCAATTGTTAAGACTCCTCACATGAAGGTACATCTATACCCAAAGAGCAAACAAACCAAAACACCTCTAACGGAGAAGGGTCTAGCCCTGGCTCTGCCATAGATCTCCCAATCCCACCCCTGTGAGTGACCTGGCTCTTTCCTGGGGTGGAATGAAAGGATGTCATCCCCAAAGCCACAGCTGGCTCTCCTCTCCCAGCACATGGGCCTCAGAGTCCTCCTAGCAGCCACTACGCCTAATCAGGACAGACGCTCCTTCTATAGCGCATGCTTCCGGGCTGGGCTGGCTTCCCACCTGACCCCGACTGTCTCTCTGGCTTCCCTGAGGCTTCCCTGGGTGCAAAGTCCAGAGACCTCTGCCTCTCCACCCGGCTCCCGCCATGAGCCCAGGGGCTTAGCTTCCAAAAGATGAATCACATACACATTCCCACCAGCAGGTCTCCTGTTATCCTATCCCCAGGGTGAGCAGCAGAGGGGAAAAATAAAAGAGAGAGAGAGAAAAGTTAGATGTCAGAAGCAAGAGCAAAAAGCTTACAGGGAGAGTGCTGTTAGTGTGCACTTTGTCTCTCTGGATTTGGGGTAGGCGGTGGAGAGGCAGGGTGGAGCTGGCTACAGCTACCTGGGGTCTGGTTGCTGTCTGTCCCAGCTCTGTCTCTTTAAGAGAACATGGGGCCAAGATTTATTGGCTGCTGAGGCCCTGCTGTGTGTGTGGCTTGGTGTTTACAGGCCTGGGGAAGGCTGAGGTCTTCCTTCCCAGGCTGCGGGGTGGTGGTGACCTGGAGTTGGGGTAAAGAATGGCTGCCATTCATGGTGGGGTTCACAGCAGGACTTGGTGTGCTGCCCAGGGGAGCGGGCGGCCGTGTCCCTGTAACAGCCAGGCCTGGGACGCAAATCCCACCCTACTGGGTTCAGACAGGGAGGGCAGGGGGCAATGGTTTGTCCCGTTGGAATGCCTAAGCAACCTTGCTGGGGCCTGGAGAGCAGGCAAGAGCCCTGGACTGCATGTCTACCTGGAGTTTGCAGGTACCTGGGGTGGCCCAGAGCTGGGCAGGCAGAACACACTCCCAGGAGCTGAGACCAGCATTTGAGCCCTGACCAAACCAGGCCACACATTAAACAATGCAGAGGAAGGGGTGGGTGAACAGAGCAGCTTCCCCCTATGGACAGGGTATGTCCAGCAACAGAGAGTGCGGCTGCAGCCCAGGCACTCCACCAACCTGAGTCTTCATTTACTCATTTGCTTATGGGAAGCAGGAAGGATGACCTCTGCCTCATAGGATTTTGGGGGAATTAAATAACGTAACATATGTTAAAGGCCTGGCAAAGTCAGTCCCCAGAAGTGAGTATTATTTTTAGCACTGTCTCTACTGCCCATTGTTCCAGAAGGCAAGCTAACCCTGCTTTTCCAGCTGTGTGGTCCTGTGGGCTGAACACGCGGAGGCACGGTATCAAATCTCTAGCTTGCTCCTGTCAATAGTGGGAGCCTGGACACATCACTCAGGGTTGGGGGACATGCCTGGTGGCCCCTGAGCACCTCCTTCATGGCCAGAGCCTGGCCCACCTTGAAGGAAAAGGAGCTGACGTTTCCTGTGCACTTGCTATGAATCAGGAGCCAAGCCAAGTAAGTCACCTACTTCTTCACTTTCTAATTTATTATTGTGGACCTTTGATTGTGGAAATATTCAAGGGTGGACAAAGACAGACAGGACAGTCATGAACACCCTTGGGGCCCATCACCCAGCTTCAGTAATGATTGACATTTGTCATTCTTTTTTTATCCATCCCTTCTGTTACCTTTTCCTTCTCCTTTTCTGTCTTCTCCCTCTCTGCTAAAATAAGCAAATCCTAGACATTGTATCATTTCACTCATAAATACCTCAGTATGTATTGATACAGGATACAAAATTTTAAAAAAGAAAGCAAAAACATTATTATACCTAAAAAAGTGAACCACCATTTTCAATACATCTGATGTCCAGTCTGTGAATCATCTCATTTAATCCTCAAAATAACCCTTACGGATTATGAATACGGTTGCTCTCACCCATCAGATGAAAAAAGGAGTGAGTGAGACAATCATCCACTCATGTATTGTTGCCTGGTTTGCAGCCTCATCTCTTGGGTCCACTTGCCCAGTGGGTGCTGGAGGCAGGATTTGGAATTGGGCTGTCAACTCTCAGAACCCGGGCCCTTCCTTCCCCACTCTTATCCTTGAACTCTGGAACCCATGGTCACTCAGCTGCCAACCTCACATGCAGGCCAGCCCCTCCCCAAGCCTGTTTTCCTTATGGCTTTGCGTCGACCTCAACTTTCTTGTCGGAGAAGGCAATGGCACCCCACTCCAGTACTCTTGCCTGGAAAATCCCATGGACAGAGGAGCCTGGTGGGCTGCAGTCCATGGGGTCGCTAAGAGTCGGACACGACTGAGCGACTTCACTTTCACTTTGCGCTTTCATGCATTGGAGAAGGAAATGGCAACCCACTCCAGTGTTCTTGCCTGGAGAATCCCAGGGATCGGGGAGCCTGGTGGGCTGCCATCTCTGGGGTCACACAGAGTCGGACACGACTGAAGCGACTTAGCAGCAGCAGCAGCAACTTTCTTGTGCACAAATGGCAACCACGCAACACCTGCATTCAAGAGCTGTTCATGCCTTTCTGCCTCTGACAGTTATTCATTCGTCTATTTTGTCCCAGTGCCGTTAGTGGTGCTTGGGTTCCAGCAGTGAACCAGGGGGGAGTCCTGTCACGCTCTTGTCAGGCTGCACACTTGCTACTCAAAGTGTGGTCCAAAGACCAGCAACTCAAGTATCCTTTGGAGCTGCAGAGAAATGCAGACACTCAGCTATCCCCTAGCCCTGTGGAACTGGATCTATGTTTCAATAAGATCCATGCAATTCATTTGCATGAAGGTTGAAGTTTGAGAAGCACTGCCTTAGGCCGTGGTTCTCACCCTGGGTTGCACATTAGAAGGTTCTGCAGGGCTTTTAAAATATACCCACCCCTCAGAACCATTACATCAGAACCACTGATGATATTTAAAAACTCTCAGATGGATTTGAGAATGCAATCACCTTAAGTTTAAATTTGATCATTTTAAGGGTAAAGGAGCTGAAACGAAATCTCCTGCAGAGTACCTAGAACACAGTAGGTGCTAAATTAATGGTCTGTTTTACCCCTTGTCATCTCAAACTTGCTCCTAGGATGCCTCGCCCCTTACCCCGCCTCCCCGCCTCCCAAAATCTCCCTGTGTTCTTGGGTGGTTTATTGCCTTTGCTGCTCCAAAGACGTTCTCTGGCCTCACAAGCATCTGATCCCAGTGCTGTTCTTTGCTGGGAAGCCCCAGAACTGTAACCCGGGTTGGGTGGTTGGGGGAGGCTTTTCCTGGGAAGTCAGGCTGTAGGAGACACTTGAGCTTCTCCCTGCCATGACCCGGTTTGCTGAGCTGGGCCGAGAGCCGCAAACAAAAATAAATAAATAAGTGCAGGCTCAGCCACATGTGCAAAGAGCTTTTCTTTCACCACGGCCGGATCCCAGTCCAGACGTTATCTCATCCCGCTCTCTCCCGCCAGGTGATGGGGAGCGGGGCAGGTGCCACCAGCCGCTGTGGCTTACCAGGCAGGAGCTGCGGTTTGAGTCACTGGGCACGCAGGAGAGGGCGCTGACCCCAGATCCTGGGCCACAACAGCAGCCGGGGCCCAGCCTGGCCTCGCTGGGTGGCCTGAGGGGCAGAAATGTTTTCCTGCTGGTGGCGGCCTTGGCAGCATCCCAAGGTGGTGGGGGTGGGCCTGTGGGAGGTTCCTGCTCGCCTCCCCTTCTGCAGGCCACCGGGACACTGCTCCTGGGGCTGTTTACAGGCCTGTAAATGAGCCACAGCTATGGGGAAGGCTGGAGAGGGGTCAGAGGCCCTTCCACGAGAGCTGGCAGGGGTTAGGTCTGCTGGAGACTGGAAGGGAAGTCAAGCAGAGAGGGGAGAGCTGTGAGCTCTTTCCTGGGAAGCCAGCCCTTTATGCTCATTCTCCATGGCCATGCATTCTGGAGGAGTCACTGTTCCCCACACTATATAAATGGGGAGACTGAGGCCTGAGGCCTGGAAACGGGGAGGCCCTTCCCAGGGAGACACAGGCTGGTCTGGAGATCTCAAAGCCTGCTTTCACTCTGAGATATGTGTAGACAGGCTTAGAGAGTCAGAACCCAAGTCTGGGGCTGACGAGGGATATCCCCCTGACCCAGTATCTTGACCAATCTAGAATGGGGAGAAATGAGGTCAGAAGGCAAAGTATGGGAAGGGGGCTCAGGGAAAACTAGACCCTAGTTCTGGCTGTGGGGCTTGCTGTGGACTTGGGGCAAAGCACGTCACCTCCTTCTGTCTCTGGTTCTCTCATCTATCACATGATGGTACCACTGACCTCACAGAGTGGCTTTGAGGAGTCATGGAGTAAGACCGTGGATTGTGATGAGCTATCAGAAGACCTGCCTGAAAGACATGTTTGCTCTACGAAAGATGGTAAAAGGCACGTGCATCACTCTCCACTTCAGAGCCCACAGCAGACATCACTAATTGATCACAGCACTCCCCCCTCCCCAGCCCCACCCCCGGATACCCTAGCACGTGGAGAGTCTCAGCACTGCCCTCAGGCCACAGTTCCCCAGGCAGTCACTTCCAGTCTGGTGAAGCTTGGCTTTGAGCTTTCATCCTTACATGGTCTGTTGAGAAGCTGCTGCTCTGGAGCCAGGCATCTCCAGGAAAAGCCAGAGCTTGAGTAAAACACAGAGCAGGAAGTCAGGAGAAGGGAGGAGAGGAGACTCAGCCCGGGTAAAGGGCTCTTAGCATCAAATGGACCATACGCAGTGTCGGCAGGACTTAAGAGCCCACGGCAGTGGGAAAAGTATGTAAAGCAGCAATCAGGAGGAGCAGGCACGAGAGGCTGAGCCACTTCCCTGGATGAAGGAATGGCCCCTGCTTCTCAGTCCATGAGCACAACATATCTGTGGGGCCCATGCCATTAATATTTCCACTTTACACAAAAGGAAAGTGAGGCTGGGTGAGGTTACAGCCAAGAGTGCCTGAAATTGGCCTTAGTATCCAAGTTTGCCAGATCATAAAGCTCACATTCTTCCACACTGCCTTTCAGAGAGCACTTCTGGTCCTTCGGACCCCTCTCCTGGCTGGGGCTGGGGCTTGGACTGGAAGTGACCCGTTCTGGCCCCAGCATTCGGGAGCATGAAGGCTGGGTCCCTGCCACACACAGTGTACAAGGCAGGCAGACCCAGGGATCTGCTTTTCCAATCCCTGAGGCACTGGAGTGTGTGAACCCTGCAACTGCGGGCAGAACTGTGGGAATCCATCTCAGCCCCTTCTCTTTCATGGTGCGACCTCAGGCAACTGTTCACTCCTTTCTGGGCCTCAGTTTAACTGATCTATGACCAAGAGCCTTGTGACTCAAGGGGGGTCCGCCAAGTGTCAGCATGGGGGGCCTCGCTTGAAGGGCTGGTTCTCAGGCCGCTGGATCAGGATCTGTGCTTTTCTAGGGCACCAGGTGATTCACAGGTTCACAGAGATTGTAGAACAATGGAGCTCTCGTGAGCTCCTGAGTCTCTTGCATACACAACAGCTCAGGCATTCTGCGATTCACTCTCAGCACCAGAGGCCACAGCCTAGCCTTGAGACAAAGCTCAGCCTGGTTGTTCGAGCCAAGAAGGATGAGCTGGGAATAGCCAGCAAGGCCCCTGCTGGGAGAGAAGGGACAGCTCCTACAGGAGCAGCAGTGGGCAGGCCAGGATGGCTGGGAGAACCCAGCAAGCTGCTGGGAGATTCCTGGCTGGGGCAGAAGGCCAGGCACACAGACTCAGCATATCAAGTTGGGTGTTGGGGAGGGCAGGGATAGAAGCTGCAGGAGGCCAGATGAGGGTGTGGTTAGGGTGGTCCTGGAGCCAGAGGCTGGGAAGGAATCACTCTTGTGCACTGGAGTCCTGGAGGCAAAACTTTTCACTGCTCTGCTGGTAACCCCAAGGCCCCATAGGTGATATCTCAAGGCCCCATCACAGAGCAGCAGGGGCCCACAATTAAATTTAAATGCTCATCCATTTTCCCCACAAGCACCAGCATTTTCCAACCCTTTTATGGATTTCTGAGGAATGATAAAATGCAGCTGTTTTGGCTCCTGAGCCAAGGAAATAATGTAAGGTGGCTTGAGTCCCCTCCAGGGAAATCAGTGGCTTATTTATTTATTTTGACTCCAGGACTTCTATCCAGGTCTTATAATGAACTTGCGCTTCTAAACCTGCCCTTTCATCCCCCTGGCTCTCACCTCAAACCACTTTTTGGTGACTTCTTTGTAGACACTCAACAGCCTTCTGGCGATGCGACCTTGGTCAGTTTTTATGCTCCACTTTCCTCTTGTGAAAAAACACGAGATAGGTTTCCCGGGGCTCCCCGGCTGTCCAGTGGTTAAGACTTCACCTTCCAATGCAGTAGGTGTGGGTTCAGTCCCTGGTCGGGGAGCTAAGGTTCCACATGTCTCATGGCCAAAAGAGAAGGAAACCAAAAACAGAACTAAAAACAAGGGCTCTCTAAGCCCTGTGCCAAGCACAACATGGGGCACGGTTAAACAAGACCCTGCAGGCCGTGGCCTCGCAGAAGGCCTGGCATGTAGTAGGTGCACAGTAATGCCATGAGCCTGCCTGTTTTCTTGCCTTTCGGCTCGCCCGGGGTTAAGGAACTCATATAAAGCAGGCAGCCTGCTAGTGTTCCTGCTGGCCCCAGATGTTGTAATTTCCTTTACCATGGACACAGCCCTGGCCTTCACAGGCACACGGCGGCTCAGATCCACAGGTTATGTGGGCCTCGGAGTGATCTTGAGACAAGTAGGGCCAGCCCTGGTGATTCCACCACACAGGTGATGCCCAGGGAGCCTCCCTCAGGGCTGTTCTGTAAGCGTGGATTAGCATAGAGACCTGTAGGCAAGGCTCTGCCATCATGCCATTCCTGCTCACGTCCTGGGGAGGGCTCTGCTTCGGAAGACCTGGAAGGGCTTATTCCCTTTTCCTTCCTGAGCCATTCTTCTTCAACTTGCTAGGACCCACTCTGCTGTCCAAAAGCGCGAGAGCCTTGTGTATTTAGGAAAGTGGGAGGAGTCTTGAGTGCAAGACCATCCTTCCTACCCGTGGGTCCTGACAACTGTGCCACTCGCTCAGGTTCCCTGCCCAGCTATCAGGCCCCATAGGTGACGTTCTGGTCCCTGTGGGTATTTCAGGCAACAGGGAGACCCTGCGGGCACTCCTGGCCAGGTGTGTTAGGTGACCTCTAACCCAGACAGTCTTAAGGTCTCTGTTACTTGTTATCATCAACTGTTCAGGCCAAACAGCTATTTTTGAGTTTTTAGCCTGATAAGTCCATGAAGTGAGTTGCACTGTGTCTCCTCCAAAAGATGTGCCCAAGTCCTAATCCCCAGTACCTGTGAATGTGGAGGATTCCCTTATTTGGAACTAGGGCCTTTGCAGAGGTAATTAAGTTAAGAATCTTGAGATGAGATCATCTTAGGGTGGGCCCTAAATCCACTGACTGGTGTCCTTATAAGGAGCTAGAGATCTGGGACACAGAGAGACACAGGGAGAAAGCCCCGTGAAGGTGGACGGGGAGATTGGAGTGATGTGTCTACAAGCCACAGAACGTCAAGGATCGCTAGCGACCACCAGAAGCTGGAGGAGGCAAGGAAGGATTCTCCGTGGAGCTTCTGGAAGATTTCAGGCCCTGCCGATAACTCGGTTTTGGACTTTTTGCTTTCAGAAATATGTGAGGATACATTCCTGCCCAAGCCACCCAATTTGTGGTAATTTGCTAGCCCAGCCCTAGAAGACTAATTGCATTCCATAAAAAATTTTAAAATGTAAGATAAAGAGACTTGCCATGTGTTTGAGATGATGTGGGACCCCTGATGGAGTCTGAAGCCCCTGAGGGTTACCTCACTGTTCAGTGGAGGCCCTGGGGGTGGTGAGGCCAGCAGCCCAGGTGGTCAGCAATGGTGTAGGGAGGTGGCCTGCATGTGGGCTTTAAGGATGCTGAACATTGGTGCAGAGTCATATGGGAATTTGTAGGTGAGCAGTGGAATGCTGTGTTTGGGGGAGGGTGGGCGGTGATACATGAAAGGAGACAGCAAATATACTGGCTGTCAGGGAATCATGGGAAATCAAGTCCTCCAGCTTCTTTATCTTCCTAGAAGGCCCTGGGGGTGATCCGTTTGTCCAGGGGCAGGTATGGTGGAGAATACTGAGTTCCAAGCAGTGGACCCAGTGATGGGAAATCAGAGTTGAATAATGCCCTGTTACTTCCTGTCTACAGGGAGAGAGGAGTCAGTAAGTGGACAACTCCAGCCCAAGGGATGACGTGACAGAGGCTTGCAGGCAAAATGCAAGGGGGTCAGGACAAGGAGGCTTCTCCCTGGGCTGGGGAGTCCAGGGAGACTTCCTGGCAGAAGTGGCAAGTTTAGGTCCTTGATCTTCAGTGAGTTGCCTGGATTGTCATTGAGCAGGGAGCCGTGAGATCCTCCAGGGAGTGAAATGTGGGTGTAGAGGACTGGAGGGTAGGGGCTACACAGAGCAGTGGGCTACGGGGGAGAGCAGAGGTCCAGCTGGGGTCAGAGGGGAGAGGCCGACTCCACTGGAGGATGTATTCTGAAATGCCTTGTGACCAACTGGGGGTAGAGGCCAGGACGGGAGGGAGGGCCACGACCCGGGCTGCAGAGCCCAAAGAACCCAAGTATAGCTTCAGGACACTGCCTCTTCATGGCAGGGCTGAAGGCAAAGCTTGGCCTGCGAGGACTCTTTATTTGCCAGACAGCCACACACACTCACACACACACATATGCATGCACGCACACACAGACTCATTCAGACCCACACACTCACAGAGGAGCCTGTTCCCCTGTCTTCTTCCCACCCACCCCTGCCTCTTCCTTAGTCTTTCTCCTTTCTCCCTACTGTAGACTACCTACTCAGAGGGAGGGTGAGGGCCAGCCCCAGCCTGAGGGTGGTAAGGAAGAGACAAGAGCAGAAGTCCAGAGTCCCAGAGAGTCATCTTTTTGCAAAAGCAAAGCCAGAGAGGGGCAGGTACGTAGGCAGGCACTCCGTGACCCACTGACACACCAAGAAACGGAGAGACACAGACTCCAGTCACACTGTGATGCAGACAAAGAAAGATGCTCAGACACACATGCACACACACACTGATCCTTACAGAGATTCACACACGCAGATACACACACACACAGCGCACACTCACGGACACACATCCATACCGAGACACACACTGGCATGTTCACAGATGCTCATTTCCACTCTCAGCAGAAAGATACGCACACAAGGAGATACTCAGACACACACACAAAGACACACAGATGCAGAGCCAGATCAACACAGCACAGCCATGCAGACAAAGAGGCTTTGAGCGAGGCCAGCCCGCCCCCAGAACCCAGACATCCCAGCTTTGCAGTCCCCCTAGGAACCCTCCACAACGCCAGGAGAAATTCCTGGGATATTAGCTAAATTTCAGACACAAACATTCCGGTCTCTTTCTCCAGATGTAGTGCTCGTGGAAACCTGCACAGCCCTCCCTCCGCTGGCCCCCCGGCCCCGACTCCCTGGCTTCTAGGCATGCAGCCATGGAGAGATGGAGGCAGACCCAAGGAAGAGGGTGGTCCTAGAGAGGTGGGGGACCGCATCGGGCAGGCAGCAGGGGCCAGGCACAGTGGTGGGGTGCTCAGCACACTGGGGGGAATCCTGACTGATGAGGGGGGGCAGGCGGGGTGGGGGGCTTCCTTGCAGCAGGGGGCACCGCTCAAGAGCTCTAGACTGAAACCAGAGACCCATCAGAAGGCGTGGCTTATCACTGGGACTCCTGCAAGTCCCTTACTCACCTTCCCACGGACACACTGGCTGCCTCTCAGCTCCAGGAACGGGGCAGGTCCTTCGAGTTTCAGGCCTTTTGCACACGCCCATCCCTGTCTGTTACAGCCAACGCTTAGTGCACAGCAAATGCTCCACAAATATGGGTCCTGTCTCTTGGACCATACATGTTATTTTAAAAGCCTTCAGCCTCACTTTCCACATCTATAAAATGGGCTGAAATTGCATTTCTCTCACAGTGTTCTTGTGAGAAGAAAATGAGATGATGAATGCAAACGGGCTTTGGCAAACAACCTCTCATCTCATGTGAGGACTGCATGATCTTCCTCCTTAACCCTCCAGTGAGAATTGGCAGTGATTCTGATTTTGACACAGGCAGGGCTCTGGGAACATGTGCCCAGCAGTATGTGGCTGCCTGAGTGTGCTTTCAGAAGTGCCATGAGGTGCCCTGACTCTGCTGATGCCTGAAATTCCACTGTTCTTATCACATATCTGTGTCAATTCAAAAAACCCACTAGAGGAATCAGTCATTCACCATCAAAGTCAAGAGGTGGTGAGACAGACCTCTCCCTGAGACACAGACAGCCTGGAAGTCTGGGTGTTTCACAACTAGATCAGCCTCACGTCCAGCTATCCCATCACCTGGGAAACAGGGCCACGCAGGGCATCGTTCTGCGGGACATCACAGGACAAGCCAAATCTCACCCTGCCCACCTACTGGGTCACCCCACCTCCACGTTTTGTGCTGGCTTCCTGCGCTGGACACCGGCTGCCCCCAGAAGCTTTGACTCTTTCAAGGTGGCTGACTCTGGGTAAGTTACTTAACATCTTTGAGTCTTGGTTTCTGCATAGTTCCCTTACCCTACATTTTTCTCTTGGGGGGAAAAAAAAGTGGTCCAGCCTATGAGCTAGCCTTTGAAAGTGCTCTGGGCACATAGTAGTAACTTAGTAAATGGGGACTGCAATGACTGTGATGATGAAGGAAGAGGAGCTCCCCAAATGGTGATGGAATGTGAATTTGTTGCCCTTCTCAGAGCCTGCTGGCTCTGAGACACGGGCCTGCCTACCTCCCACCTGGACAACGCTTGCTTTTGCAAGAGGCAGCTCGTTATGTGGGAGATATATGTCCTGTCGTAAAGCATTTAATATTTTATCTCCTAATTGCATTACCAGAGACAGACAGCTGTTTATCCTCATCACTCTCCCATTGCTGTCTTTGGCAGGACCCACTGGGCCACTCCAGGTGTTTCCTTGTCTCCTTTTCTGAAAGTCCTGGATGGCCAAACAGGCACCTCCAGGCAGTTCCATGTGGTCAGGCAGTGAGTGGTGCCAGCAGGGTGGGGGGCACCTGTGCTTGGCATCATGGGGTTTCAAGGCAACTCATGTACTCTGTCTGCCTCCTCCTCTCTGCCCACAGCCTTCCCGTGTATTCGGCACCATGGCTGCCATCAGCTCATCTGATTCTCACAGCCCTGTAAGACAAGAACCACCTTACTGATCCCACGATACAGAGGAGGGAAAAGATGCAAGGAGAGGTTGTGAATCTCACTCACTCACTCACTCGTTCATTCACTCTTTCAGCCGTCCTTCCTTTTTGTAGGAGCAGCCTTGTGGAGGCCACCAAGAACAGTGACATAAATAAGATGCGGTCCCTATCTTCGGGGCTTGTGCAGGGAAAGTGACCATGGCACGACCCCCTCGGGGTGTCTCTGTCCCCCTGGTAGTGCTGGCCACTGACAGAGTGCTAGTTCTAAAACATGAACCAAACTCAGGTTCAGAACTCTTGCATGGCCTGAACTCAGTGTAAAGCCCCAGACTCTATAAACTTTCTGTTCATATTCTCGTACAACCAACCTCCTCTCTCACCCCCTTCACCATGGAACTTCACACTTACCAACATATGACCGCCCTGCTTGCTGCCCGCCAAACAGCCCCTCCTCCCTTCCAACCACCTGCGTTCCCTGTGAGCAGGGCTCTGATGCTGTGGGAGTGGTGCGCAGAGATTCTAGTACCCGGCTCCTCAGCAACCCCAGTGTAAACAGAGCATGGTTATCCAAATCCCTTTTGCCAAGCATTTCCCCAGTCTTCCTCACGGATGGTGGTGACCAGCCAAGTGACAAAGTCAATGAGAACAGGGCACTGCTATGGACCAAGTGTTTTGTCCACCTCCATTTCACATGTTGAAACCCTAGCTTAATACACCTGTTGATATTTGGAAGTGGGGGTCTTTGCTTTGGGAGGTGATTAAGTCATGAGAGTAGAGCCTCCTTAGTGGTCCTTATAAAAGGGACCCCAGAGAACTCTCTCTCCCTCTTTCCTCCTTGTGAGGATATAATGAGAAGTTGGCCATCTGAAACTGAAAGAGGGCTCTTACCAGAGCCTGACAGTGCTGGCCTCCAGATCCTGGACTTTCACCATCTCCAGAAATGTGAGAAATAAACTTCTGTAGTTCTAAGCCACCCAGTCTATGATACTTCGTTACAGCAGCCTGAACAGGCTTAGACAGGCATATATGTGAGAGAGCTTCAGGAGAGCAGGTGGAAGCATTCCCTTGGGTCTTTCCATCCAGTGGTGAGTGGATATGACGTCTGGAGCCTTAGCAGCCATCTTTTGATCATGAGATAACATATAAAGAGCAAAAAGCCAGTACATCAAAGAGGGCTGAGCAGAAATGTGAGTCTCGGTTTTTGTGGGCATCGTCGGGCCTCCATATAACCCAGGGACCAGGCTGCTCTTAGGTAGTGAGGACTGGTGTCACTGCTCTGGGGGTTTCCCTAGTTTGTACCAAGTACACAGAGCCCACTGTGGAAAGTCCTTTTCTCTGCTTTTGTTTTGAAAACTGTTTCTCATCTCTTAAGACCTAGTTTAAGAGTCCCTGTTTGAGAAATTTTCACTCCATCCTGACAGCATGGGTGAGCGCCCACTCATCAGAGCCCCCGCAATACTTAGTCCAGCCTCTGCGTAGCCTCTTCCGGCCGTGGTGGGCGCTGCCTGATTGGGCCGTTAGCAGGCCGGTGGGCGACACAAGGCCCTGCTTGTCCTGGCACAGCTGCCCGTGGGAGGGATCAGGACCATTCTCCCTAAGCAGCGGGGGCTGGGGCCCGTCGCAGACTAAGCCCCAAGCACGACCTGCCGGGGGGTGAAGTCATGTGGAAAAACACTCAAGTCAGAACAAAACTGTCTTTCTGCAAATGACTTCATCACGTTGCCCGAAGGCTGGGATCACTCCGCCTCTCACCTCCTCCAGCCCGCCCATGGGAGCGAGGAAGACCAGTTCCTCGGGTCCTGTTACATCACTCAGGCACAAGTAAATGTTACAGAGACCCACCCACAGGGTACCAGGGAGCCGACGCCTCCACCTCCTTCCACAGGCAGGGCTTCCCCTGACCCCTCAGGCTGGGAAGGCCTGGAGGGCAGGTTGGGGCTTTCTCTACCCAGCTTGGAGACCTGGAAAAATATAAAATAGAATAATAATAATAAAAAACCCCACTCACTAAACGCATATGTTCACGAATTCTACAAATACTCAGCAGTTCTCTTTCTATCAGGCATTGTGGGGGCACTGGGGTTATACTTGCAGAAAGAAAAAAAAGGAGGGAAAGAGGGCAGGCAGGAGTATATTCTTGCTAGGGTGATAGAGCCAACGAAGCAGGACGGGCCCTGAGAGATATGTAAAGAAAGCCGAGTTCTACTTCTTATTCCAGCGATACATTGCTATTCAACAGCTTTCTTGAGCAGAGCCTCTATTCCCAGCTTCATGGTGGGCACCTATGGATCTGGGAAGCCATTCGAGTGCTATGGCATTGACAATCATGCATGGGGATGCATGGGGATGGACAAGGTCAGTGACACCAGTCACGGCCTGTGATGGAGGTGCAGACAGGGTGGTGTGGGGCACACAGGAGGTAGTGCTGGGCGAGCTGGCCAAGGAGGTGGGCCCTGAAGGATGAACACAGCAGGCTGTCCAGGAGAGAGTGGAAAGGTCTTTGAGGCTGCAAGGTACTTGGGAAAGGACAGGCAATTCCCTGTTTTGGGAGCAGAGGGTACGTAAAATAAGGGGCAATAGATGGAGTTGGTGAGGCAGGTTGAGGATCAGACTGTTGAGGAGTGAAGTTCACTCTGCTGG
Organism: Bos javanicus; assembly: GCF_032452875.1. Lineage (NCBI taxonomy): Eukaryota > Metazoa > Chordata > Mammalia > Artiodactyla > Bovidae > Bos > Bos javanicus. The sequence continues at coordinate 35,843,678 of NC_083895.1, read as the reverse complement.
GAACAGGAGCCATTGAAGGGCTGAAGAGAAAGAAAGAAAGAAACGGCTGAAGAAACCGGACACCAATCCAGTTTGGGTGTGCATTTCAGGAAAAGTGCTTTGGACTGGATGGCAGAATGGCTGTCACACAGAGGCTGACCAGGAAGTACCTGGAGTGGTATGGGGGTGAGATGGAGCTGGCCTGGATCAGCGCAGTGGCAATGGGTAGAGAAAAAAAGGAAGGAGAGATGGTAATGTGATGGGACTTGGGAACCACTGGGACGAGGAGGGATGTAGGATCTACGGATGTTCTAGTCTCTTAGACTATAAGTTAAACTTTGGATTCTAATGCTATGGCAGAGAAACTCAAAACAACAGGCAGTCCCAGGCTGGTATGGTGGTTCCATGATCCTCAGAGACCCAGACTCCTTCCATCTTATTGCTCTGCCATCTTCAATATCCAGCCTTGATCATGTGACCCAGAATGGCTGCTCCAACTTCCTCTGTCACATCTGCATTCCACCTGGTGGGGTGGGGAAAAAGAGGAATAGGGTGCACCCATCTTTTTCATATGTATGACTTAGAAATTTGTTAAAATGCCATTGGCCAAGCTCAGAAGAACAACCATACAGCTGAAAGATATGCTGGGAATTGTGGGTGTCCAAGTAGCCATCTAAAGCTTCTTCCATTATGGAGGAAGGAGAGAAGGAGTCTATGGAGGAAAAGCTAGTGATGCTGTGCAAGCCCACAGGCTTCTCAGAGTTTGATATTTCTTATTTGCAAAACACATTTTGTGAATTGACATACTGATTTTTAACCAAATAAATATTAAATATGATCAAATCTCTGCCAGCAACATGCTGTTTCTCTGGGTTGCCCTATTTAGCCTTTGTTTTCCCAGCCATTGAAGGAGGCATTGAAAAATATTCTTAACATGAACTCCAGGGGGCTAGCTGAGGGGGGGCTTTCAGGATCTGTGAATAACTTATATGCTCAATTTGGGGGGTATACATTTTTCTTGGGAGAGAGTCTATGGCTTTCAAGGTTTATGGGAGGTTTTGTGACCCTAAAAAGTCAATACAGAGTGAAAGAATTACTCAGGGCCCTCCATACACATATTGCGTGCTTCCCTGCTGCCCATCTTGTAGCCTACACTTGGAAAGGAGGCCAGAGAAAAGAAAAAGGCAACTGAAGGACACTGGGGCGGTTGAAGCACACGGCTCCAGCCTCACCCTGACAGTGACCACACGGCGCGGGTGTGGTCCGCCTTCCAGGGGCCTTCCTCTCTAGTCTCTGCCTGGCTGAGCTGAGACTTGGCCGGGCGCACACCTGGCACACTCTGCCTGAAGTCTCCCAAGCAGTTCCCAGAGCTCCTAGCCAGGAGCCAGCTAGGATTTCAGAGGCACAAGTGAGCCGCTGTGCTTGGCCTGCCAGGTGAAGAGAACAGAGCCCGTATTAACAAGACGCTCCTCTCTCCGTATCGGCTTTCGCTTTGCAGGCAATGTCTCGGACCGGGAGCAAACCTGTCTCTCTGTCCGGAGCCAGGGATTTGATATTGTCCTGAATGGAGGTTTTCATCTCCCAGCTAGTCGTCTGCCCTCCATGGCGCCTGCCACCGATGCCAGGCTTGGCGCGTGAGCCCCCAGCTGTAGGAGGAGTGGGTGGAAGGGGCAGAACTGGGCTCAGCAGCTCCCCACTCCACCCAGACATGGTGGAGGAAGAAGAGGCATCATGCCCTGGGAGAAGGGGTGACGGAATTCTGGCTGCCCATGGAGCAATCACAGGGCAGAAAGGGGCCTACCGTGAGGTTGGTGTGAACCACGTGGTGTTTTCTCCAGGGCCCTCTGAGGAGCCAGGCTCATCAGAGCAGAATCACCATCCACAGTCAGGATGACAAAATAAAGCGAGAAATAAGGATTTTATCAAAGGGGAACGGGCAAAGAGAAAAGCATTGTGGCACCACAGAAACTTAAAGTAGTGATGAGAATCTCCAAACACAGAGGATGTGGAGGGAGAGAAGTGGAAGGCTGAGGGACCACCCCCACGCAGGCCTGGGAGATGGGTCAGGAAGAAAGCCATGAGGAGTAGGGGGTGGGCATGGGCTGCCAGGGAAGCCCCAGCTCGGGGCTCTGGCCGCTGCAAAATGGCACAGTCACCCCAGAAGAGCTAGGCTAGCAAGAGAGGTTAGGGCTGGCTGTCAGGGTGCGGTCCCATGGCGGTCAGGGAGCTGGAGGCGGGCCTAACATCCTGACAGCTGGCCTGCCGCAGCCTCGTCCCCCTGCCCTGAGCTCTCACTCAGCAAAGGCCGGGGACTTTGTTCTGGCAGTCTTTGACTGCAGGTGTGGGACCAAGGAGGGTGGCCAAAAAAACAACAAAGAGGAAGAAGTGAACAGCCATGCTTTCAAAGAGCTGCACACACAGGCCGGAGTCCTGGCTGCAAAACACTCACTTGTCCGTTCTCTGATTGAGGCCTGTGTGTTAGGGCAAGTCCTTATAAACACCACTGAACCGGGGACAGTTCAACAGCACTGACACTTACCACGTGTCCATGCAGGGCTAGGTCCTGGGATGGGTGTGGCTGAGACAGAGACAAATAAACCCCCTTTCCTGCCCTGAGAAATCTCAGTCTTATCGGGGGGGAACCCATATCTATTAGGGCTTTCTGACAGTCAGGCTAGAGATCCAACCTGCATCTCTCAAATCCCAGCCTCCTAGCATCCCTGGGAGGGAGGCAGAAGCCCCACTGCAGGACACACAGGTTCAGAGACGCTAGGTAAACTGCTCAGTACCACACAGCCAGATGGTGTGGGAGTGAAGTTTAAACCCAGGTCCATCAGACTCGAGTGCTTGTCTGTTTCCATGGGGGCAGACCCACACTCTCCTCTTCGAGACAGGTGGTGTGAAAGGCTGTTGTAGTGAGCTTGAAGCCCAAGAGTGGAGCTACTCACAGGCCCTTTCAATGGATGCTGACCAAGGCACAGTAATTCCTGGGTGGATAGATAATCAAAGAGATGAAAAGACCTCTACTTGATAGCCACCCACGGCGGACAAGGCTCCAGGCTCTGTGGGGAGTTTGGAGGGGGCGTGGTCAGCCCTGCCCCACCAGGGCTCACAGACCAGTAGGAAGTGGATGGCAAGTGTGTTAAGACCACTCCACTGACATTGGCCAAGACAGATCTCTGGCCCTTCTGGGCAGAGTGACCTGAGGTGACACGCAGAACATCTCAGCTCCTCAGTTTCTCTGTTAAATGCAGGTGGTTGTCCTTAATTTATTGCGTTGTTGTGGAGATTACATAAAATAACGTTGCTAAGCACAAGGCCTGACACAAAGTAGAAGCTCCAAAATAAGGACAAAGATGCTTTTATTCCATTCCAGATAGAGTTTAGCAGTTAAGAGTAGCTGCGTTTAAAAACTATCAGAGAGGCACAAATCAAGGGCTATTGGGATGCATGGGCGGGAAGAGGAAAGTTGGGGTGGGGAAGACTCAAGAAGCTTTCCTGTTTGCTTTCGTTATCATGTTTATAATCCTCTTGTTTGAAGCTCTTTCCATCTTATTCATGTTCAACTTCCAGACTCCAGCAGCAAGAGTGGGTCCATGCCCAGGGCACCAGGCTCCAGAGCTTCAGGAGCCTCAGGTGTGGCCATCTTCTCCCACTCCCATCCCAGCAGCTCTGGCTCTGAGAACTTCCATGGGGGGCTCACAGCCTAAAGGGGCTGCGCACTCCCTGCCCCACACAGGGCCAGTGGGGAATCCCTACTCCCCTCGGAGAGGACAGCCTGAAGAGTTTCCACCATGGTCTGGGGACCAGGGAGGATGCCAGGGGCAATGGAAAGGGGCCTGGGGCCTGGGTTAGCACCTACCAACTAGAGAAGTGGCCCAGGCTACCTGCCCCTCTGGGGAACGGCACAGCCCTATGCCCTGCCCTTCCTGGCTCTACTGCTGCTGCTGCTGCTAAGTCGCTTCGTTGTGTCCGACTCTGTGCAGCCCCATAGACCGCAGCCCACCAGGCTCCTCTGTCCCTGGGATTCTCTAGGCAAGAACACTGGAGTGGGTTGCCATTTCCTTCTCCAATGCATGAAAGTGAAAAGTGAAAGTGAAGTCGCTCAGTCATGTCTGACTCTTAGCGACCCCATGGACTGCAGCCTACCAGGCTCCTCCGTCCATGGGATTTTCCAGGCAAGAGTACTAGAGTGGGTTGCCATTGCCTTCTCCATCCTGGCTCTACAGCAGAAAAGAAAAGTGAAGTCGCTCAGTCGTGTCTGACTCTGCGACCCCATGGACAGTAGCCTGTACCAGGCTACTCCATCCATGGGATTTTCTAGGCAAGAGTACTGGAGTGGGGTGCCATTTCCTTCTCCAGGAAATCTTCTCGACTCAGGGATCGAACCCAGGTCTCCCACATTGTAGACAGACGCTTTCCCATCTGAGCCCCCCGGGGAAGCCTACAGCAGAGGGTGCTGGTTTTGCCCGTGGTGCAGCCAACCCTGGACTGAAGAGGTAAGAGTTAGTGGGTATACACCTGAATCCATCAGCCTCACAGCCCCTGGGAAATGGGCCAGAGACATACTCATTCATTAATACCTGCTTAATTTGCTTGTCTATATTCATGATCTTGTCCCCATGTTCACACCGTGCTCCTAGGCCGGGGTCACCTCCCAGATACATTGCTGCTGCTGCTGCTAAGTCGCTTCAGTCATGTCCGACTCTGTGTGATCCCATAGACGGCAGCCCACCAGGCTTCCCTGTCCCTGGGATTCTCCAGGCAAGAACATGGAGTGGGTTGCCATTTCCTTCTCCAGTGCATGAAAGTGCAAAGTGAAAGTGAAGTCGCTCAGTCGTGTCCGACTCCTAGCGACCCCATGGACTGCAGCCCACCAGGCTCCTCCGTCCATGGGATTTTCCAGGCAAGAGTACTGGAGTGGGGTGCCATTGCCTTCTCCCCCAGATACACTACTGGTACCCAAATCCTATTCTTGGGGCCTGCTTCTGGGAGAATCACCAACTTGATGGACATGAGTTTGAGCAAGCTCTGGGAGTTAGTGATGGACAGGGAAGCCTGATGTCCTCCAGTCCATGGGGCCGCAGAGTCAGACACAACTGAGCAACTGAACTGAACTGGGAGCCCAGCCACAGAGCAGTGCTTGGCGGAGCTCCCATGGCTGAGGGCTGGAGGGCCCTGTGGCTGGGAGATGCTGTCTCCATGGCCTCCTGGCTACAGTGTTGCCTGGGTCTTCCTCAATGTGGCTGCCTCACTCACATGCCAGGGTGTGAGAGAAGTCAGGACCTTCTGCTGATCATCTGGATAATACAGTGAACTTCTGCTCCCAGGACATAGCATATTCTTCCACGGGAGGACCAGGCAGCTGGGAAAAAATGCAACTGCTTTGGGTTGGCTGTAGGAGGGCGCTCCCTCACGCCTCCGGTGAAATGGGTGTGCCGGCTTTGTGTTTAGAGAGAGCACGGTCAGGAGACAGGGGAAAGGGGGCTGACTCATCAGTTCCTAATGACATTAACCGGCAGCATCTGTGAGCCCTCCTGGGGATTTGTCTCCAGAGGAAGGGGTGATTGGCTTGCTTGGGCTCCAATATCAGCACCTCCATCTCCACCTCCCTGAAGTGTGTCATGCTCTGGCTTTTCACAGGAAAACTGCCTAATGTCATGGCAAAAGCAAGGTAATAAAATATTCATCTGCTGAGGCTGGAGGATGGAAGCCATCACGTTCTCCAGGAGAAGCAGAGTCCTAAATTAAAGACACACACAGACCCAGACAGAAGCACGTGCCCGACCAGCAGACATTCCCAGGCATGTGTCGGAACAACACAGCCTCACACACACACGGAAGCACATGGCTAAACACACACATATACACACACACACACACACACACACACGGGCAGTGGCCACACACCCGTGCAGCCTACAGACCTGCACCAAGGACAGGTGGATGCCATGTGTGAATGCATTCACACACGCATGCACATTGCATGTACTGGAGAATCCCCACCTCACATGCACACCCACCCACATGTCTGTTCCCCCAGTGAAACGTGACATCTTAGCTGGTGTACTGGGGGCCAAAAGGCCCATCCCTGGGCCTGGCTTTGGAACAATAGCTGCCTGTCTGACCGTCCTGGGGAAGCTGGGCTCTGTCAGACAGAAAACAGGTGCTGTGCTGGGGGAAGTGTGGCTCAGAGGTGAGTTACACAGCTCCATTCTGCCTGAGTGCTCTGCCCAGGAGGGGAGGAGGAGGAAGGCTTGCACGTGTGGAAGCAGAAAGGGCTGCCTGAGTGCTCTGCCCAGGAGGGGCGGAGGAGGAAGGCTTGCACGTGTGGAAGCAGAAAGGGCTGCTACGTTTATGGAAGCTTCCACGTATCGCGCCGCTTGTCTAGGCTAGTGGAGGCAGAGGCCCCCTGAGGACGGGGTGAGGAGCCGCCGCACTGTCGTGACCTCAGAGAGGTGGCTGGGCAGCGTCCCCTTCCCACTAGAGCCAGACCAGAACCTCGGAATGTGAACTTCTTTGGAAGTAGGGTCACTGCAGGTGTAAATTGAATGGCTCAGCAGCTACTCAGAAGGGAAGGGATTTATCTGCAGAGAATGGCAGGTGCCAATCTTTCTCTTGCTTTGAGCCCCACTCAAAACAGGCAGCTTTTCAGGTCACTTGGGCCTGAAAGTAAATGAGCCCACTGACCCACTCTTGCCCATCTGGCCTGCCACCCAGGGCTCCAGGACACCTGCAAAGAGAGTATGTTAGCCCCTGAGCTCCCCAGTTATGTGTGTTGGTCCGGGTCTGCAAAGGTGGTTCTGCCTTCTGATTGTTCTAGAAGCTCTGATGGAGCATGTCACAATGAAAGATTGATGTCAGGCCTCAAAGTTTTGAAAAACACCACAGTTCATAGACCTCCTGAGAGAATGGCCATGCCCCAGTTCTCCACGATGCTGTGTTCTCCTCTACTCATTCTGCAAGCATCCGCTGAACTTCTACCAGGATCTAGGGCTTAGGGTGACAGAGCTGACTGCCCTAAGGGTCTCAGGCTGTAAGGGAAGGAGATAAAGGCCAAGGGATTATTGCTATTTGCTTTTGGAGGAGGGGACTCTGATTCTAGAAGTTTAACAAGTTGGCCAGTAGGTATGTGTTTGAGTGGGTGAGAGGTGGGCAGGGCAGGAGGTGGAGGATGGAGAGGAAGGAGATGTAAATTCTGAGCAGAAAAGCAGCATTCACAAAAAGAGCACAGGTTTCTACAAAGTCAGTTGTAGGACAGGGGCTGGCAAACTACAGCTCATGGGCCAATTCCAGCCCACTTCCTGTTTTTGTTAGTAAAGTTTTATTGGCACACAGCCACAGCCATACATTGGCTGCTTCAAGCAGCAGTGACAGAATCGACTAGTCACAGCATGGCTCTCAAAGCCCCAGATACTTACCATCTGACCCTTTCTAGAAAAAAAAAAATGTCAACCCTTGTTCTAGATCTATCAGTTGACTCTGGAACCTACTGTAGAATCCTCAGACCAACCTTAGAATGGAGTTCTAGAACCCACTACGCAAGTGTAGAATCCAGCATGGTTTTCCAGAACTCCCTGTACGAGTAACATTTGTGTAGGGATTTAGACATTTACAGTGAGCTTTTGCATCAATTATCCCATTTAATCCTTCAACAAGCCTGTGTGAGGTTAATGGTAATTTTATCCCAATTTTGCAGATGAAAAAACTAAGACAAAAGGAAATAAAGAGACTTGCTGAAGACCACATGGCTGGGAGATAGCCGAGTCCCGGGCAGCCTGATTCTAACATTCCATGGTCTTTCCACCATGTTAACCTACAGATGTTTCTCTGTCACACATTCCACCACTGAGCTGCCCTCCCCGAAAAGCCATCTCCTCGCTAACATCTCTGCTGCCACCGAGGAAGCCTTTTGTCCATTGTGCTGCCTTAGTGGGAGAGAGGATTTGGAGGAGAATCGGATTTCCTTTTTGCATCTGTTTGCCAGTGCCCAACGCACCCTGGGATGTTAACAAACAGTGACAGATGAGCTTCAGTTGGCCGGCGTTCGTGGGGAACCACTGGACCAGGTAATTCCGATCCACTTCCTCAGAACTCCGTCCAGGAGGGAGCCAGGGGTGGCAACGATGGCCCTGCCCCTGGGGCCCAGGGGCTGCAGAGAGAAGGCTGTGAGGGACCTTGCTGTGTCCCTCCAGGAGGAGTGGGCACCCTGAAAGACTTCCTCAGAGCCCAAGACTGCAGCACTGTTGCTGAATTATTTCCATGGGAGCTGCTCTTAATGGAGTTAGATTCCACTTATTAGATACAAAGACGCAAGATGTGGCTGTGTTATGTCAGGCAAATTTGGAAGGTCCGTCCCTGCTACACACCATACATACCACCCACATAAACACACATGCACATCACACACACACACGCATACACACACACCACATTTCCTGAAGGTCTGCACTGTTGCTGACTGGGGTTCTGCGTGCAGTGGGTAACACATTTAGCTCGATAAAATATAATATATGATGGGATCGTATTTAACAAGGAAAACAGGGCCCGAATGGACAGAGCAGCAGTGTGGCTGGGTTGCCATGGAAACCCAGGGTTCAGAATTTCCTGACTCCTAGGAGATTACATTTTCAACCTTAATGCTGTATTAACATAAGCTTTGGCACTTAATGTCTCTGTTTTTCACCTCCCCTCTCTCCCTTGCTTGCGGGCAAAAGAAAGCATCATTGAAGATGAGCCAGGGAGGGGGAGAGAGGCTTCACTTCATGGAAACCTGAACAGCATCCTGCCGAAACCAGCCGCTGCACCCTAATGAAGAGGGGCTCTGCAGTTTTCCGAGTGCCTCGCATCCATTATCTTCCACGACCCACAGACAGGCTTGAGCAGCAGGCTGATGTGAGGTCACCCAGCCCTGCGCCTGCGCCCCTGAAATGCCTCTGTGTCCATTCCTCCTCTGTCACACCGCCACTGCCGTCTTTCTCTTTCTTGGGGATGTTGCGATAGCGTCTCAGGGTCTCCTTCTCTCAGCCCTCTCATCCCCTCCTGCTGTCTGAGTGATCTTTCTGCACAGCAAGTTTGCTCATCTGCAGTTGGTGTCACAGCCTCCAGCAGCCCCAACAGCTACAGACTAAGGTCCCAGTTCCCAGACATTCGAGAACTGCTGCTTCCCTCCACTTCCTCTCTCTACAAGGCCCCTTTCTTGTAGTTTCCACCACATCTTCCACAGTCCAGTCCCTTGGAGGTGATGCTGTGCTTTCTGAATACCCCACGCTGTCCTAAGGACGGTGCTTCTGCTTGTGCCAAGAGCTCAGGCTGGACCTCTGGGTTCTCCCGTCTTTTGGTTCTCATGCTTAAGACCAGTTTGGCATCACTTACTCTAGGGGTTCCCTGCCCCCCTGCCAGTATTCCCATGGAGCTTATACCGAAGGCTATTACATTCCTCACCACCTGATGGTCCCCTTGGTCCTTCTTGCTCCTGCCTCCTTCACAATGCTGGGAATTTGTCAAACCTAAGGTCATGCTTTCTCATTGCCGTGTCCCCTCCATCCAATGTGGTTCTAGCACTTTGTAGGTGCTCAGCTGGCATTGGTGAAACTGAGTTTATGGGTGAGAACCCTAAGGCTCAGAGTAGACAGATGGGTTGAATGCCGCTTGTCTGGAAAGAAGCCCAGTTGGTGGCCCTCTCCTCTCACTATGGCCCCCTGCCTCTCTGCACGCTCTGGGGTCTCAGCATCATCCACAACCCGCAAACCACCTCTCTGTTGCTAGGGCTACGCATGTCTTTCCTCTGACAAACCCTTTCTTCCTTCCTCATGTTTTCTCCACCAGCTGCCCAACAGCCTTGGACCAGCAGGGCCATTGGAAAGCCAAGGTCTGAAAGAGCGAGGCTCAGAGACCACCAGAGACATCTTGACTCATGGAAAAAAGCATGACTCTTCCTTCCCAGGAGACTTATTATTCTAAAAAACAAAGTTCTCGAGGTTTCAAGTTTTACAGTAAGGATCTAAGGAGCCACAGTGAAGACCAGAATCTTTGTTCCCACCACCTGGGACTTTACTTGGAATAAGGATCTCGGCAGATGTAACTGGTTATAAGGATGTTGAGATGAGCTCAGCCTGGATGAGGGGCCCCTCAGTGTGATGGCACGTGTCCCTAGCACGTGAAGACTCCAGTGAAGATGAAGGCTGAGGTAGGAGTGATGAGTCCCCAAGCCAAGGAATGCAGGGATTATTGACAATTGTGGAAGCTAGGAGAGGGGCCTAGGACAGATTTTTCTCTCAGAGCTTTCAGAAGGAGACAATCGTGTTGCACCCTGATCTCAGACTTCTGGCCACTGGAACTGTCAGAGAACAAATTTCCATTACTTCAAGCCACCCAACTGTGGTCATTTGTTACTTAGGCATCCCTAAAAAATGAATATAACTGGGCAGTGTAAGGATACAAGGGAAGCCCAGCTGGGCCATAGAGTCTAGGAGGTCAGGGGGCTCCTTAGCCCTCACCATCACATGTGGAGTCCCCACTCTGCATCTCTCCCTGGCAACGCTATGCTCTGACTTCAACTGCCACCAGCCAACCCATTCCTCCTCCTCCGTGTGCCTCCCTCTCAGGCCCCGTGTGGCGGTTTCCCTTTGCTAGAGGCTCTGCAGCCTGAGCTGCCCAGTGTCCATCTGCTTGGTGGTCTTTCTGTGTCTGCTACACACGCTGACCAGCCAACTCTCTCAGTTGGCTGAGAGACATTCAAACTGTCCATGAGAGTTGAGCAGACGATTTAGCTCACCACCATCGTCCTCCAAGGGCAAAGCTTTCAGCCCAGGCCAACTCACAGCCAGTAGCCCTCGGGCCTGCTCCTCCAGCTGTGGCCAGGGAGGCTGGTCAGGTGTTCCCATCCGCATAGGGAGACTCTGGGAGGGATGCACCTTCACTGCTGAGACTAAACTTCCTATGTGTGTGTGTATGAAAATCACTCAGTTGTGTCCAACTCTTTGCGATGCCAAGGACTGTACCCCACCAGGCTTCTCTGTCCATGGGATTCTCCAGGCAAGAATACTGGAGAAGGTAGCCATTCCTTTGTGCAGGGGCTCTTTCTGACACAGGGATCAAACCTGGGTCTCCTGCATTGCAGGAGGATTCTTTACCATTGTAGTCACGAGGGAAGCCCAAACTCCCTATAGAATAATATGAATAGGAAGAGGACAAGGAAGAAGCACTTTTTCCAAATGCAAGAAAGAAAATGTAATCACAGACGCTTTTGAAATATCAACATTGCAATCTGCTTGCCTTCCTTGTTGGAGGACACGTTGCTCAGAAGAGCTCAGTGCTCTGGATCAGTGTGAGAGGCATTGGTGATGGAAGCAGAGGGCAGGGAGGGCTGGACAGGAGGCGGGGGTGGCCAGGGCTCTGGCCCAGCTGGGGGTATGCCTGTGCACTCCGGGTGTTTGCAGAGGGTCTGCAGCGAGGGCCCTAGTACATTGGCCTGCTTTTTACTATAATTCTACTCCCTGAATGCTCCCTGTGTGCAGCTCTGTGCCGAAGACACAGTCCAGACCTCCTCTCCCCCAGGCCCTGGGGTGGGTGTCAGGGTTGAGTTTGTTCAGCTCAGGATGCAGGTGTGAACGCCCAAGATCACAGGACAAGTAAGTGATGGAGTCAGGATTCCAGCTCGGGTCAGAGGGGGCTACACAGAATGTGAGATTCTGGGGTGGAACCTGGGGAACAGGAAAGACAGCTCTAAAGGATGTTATGGAGACAACTGGTGACATTTGAATAGAGAATCCAGATTATAGTTTTGTGCGAATGTTAAATTTCCTGATTTTGACAACTATACTATGGAAATGTAGGATAAGTTCTTGTTCTAAAGAAAAACACATGGGAGTGTTTAAGAATAATAAGGAAACATGTCCCCAGTGCACTCTTAAATAGATGAGGGGAGGTGTGGAGGGAAAGAAGGGTGGAGGAAATGATAAAGTGAATGAGACAAAATGTGGCAATTGGAGACTGGGGAAAGATGTGCAGGAGATCCTTGACTATTCTTACCACCACTCTGTGCATTTAAAACTAGTTCGAGATTAAAATTGTAAAAAAGAACACTCCAAAGTCTTGGCTAAAGCTGCTTTAGTCATGCAGTCGTGTCCAACTCTTTGTGACCCCATGAACTGTAGCCCACCAGTGCCCTCTGTCCCAGGGATTCTCCATGTACCTGAGTGGGTTGCCAGTTCCTTCTCCAGGGGATCTTCCAAACATAGGATTGAATCTGGGTCTCCTGTGTTGCAGGCAGGTTCTTTACTGTCTGAGCCACCAAGGAAGCTGCTTTATTGAGCTATAATTTCCATGTGATGAAACGCTATGATAAATTATACATATGTATGCACCCATGAAGGCATCACCACTACCATGAAAGTGAATATACCCATCACCCAAAAGTCCCCTACTGTTCCTTTGTAACAATTCCCTACCAGCCCTTCTCACCCCCACCCCAGCCCCAGGCACCTGTTTACTATAGGTTGGTTTCCATCTCCTAAATTTTACATAAATGTTACTATATAGAATGTACTCCTTTTTTTGCCTGGCTTCCTTCACTCACAATTGCTTTGCAGTTCATCCATGTTACAAGCATGCATCAAAGGTTCATTCCTTTTTAGGGCTGAGTAGTATTTCATCCAGAGAAGGCAATGGCACCCCACTCCAGTACTCTTGCCTGGCAGATCCCATGGATGGAGGAGCCTGGTAGGCTGCAGTCCATGGGGTTGCTAAGAGTCAGACACGACTGAGCGCCTTCACTTTCACTTTTCACTTTCATGCATTGGAGAGGGAAATGGCAACCCACTCCAGTGTTCTTGCCTGGAGAATCCCAAGGACGGCGGAGCCAGGTGGGCTGCCGTCTACGGGGTCGCACAGAGTCGGACACGACTGAAGTGACGTAGCAGCAGCAGCAGCAGCAGCAGCTGTATTGATCTGATGAACGTACTAGTTTATCTCTTCTTTTGCTGACGGACACTTGGGTGGTTACCAGCTTTGAGCAATCATGAATCACACTGCCATGACTGGTGTACAGGTCTTTGTGTGGACATTGTTTTCATTTCATCAGGAGGCCTAGATCACATAGTGGGGTATGTGAACTGTTTAAGAAACTGTCCAACTGTTTTCCAAAGCAGGTCTATCCCTGGTGGAGTGTAAGGCTTCCAGTTTCTGCACGTTCTCTCCCTGGTATGGACTGGCTTGGTGCCGTGAGTCTACTTGATTAGAACCTTCCAGTGGACTTGTAGTGATGTCTCATTGTGGTTTTCACATGCATCCTCCTAGTGATCAGTGGTGTTGATATTCTTTGCCTGCTGTTCCCTTTCCTAATTATCTGGGGGCACTGTGCCCTTCGGGGTGAAGAAGTACATGCAATGAGCCTGGGAAGCTCAGGGAATGCCCCTGCAGCCCAGAGGTGAATGCTCAATTTCCCAACAGACAGCAGGCAAGTGGATGGACCCAGGATGAAGACTGGAAGTCCACGTGAGAGCCCAGGACACTTGCAGACCAAAGTATTGGTCCTGTGGCTCTGACTGGCAGAGACCACCCCTCTGATGGCATAGTCACATGCATAGGAGCCAGTCCTAGGGCTTTTCCACAGGCAATCAGTGTGCAGGACACATCAGCTCCTAACCCTCAGACTTGATTTGTTTCCTCAACAACCTGAGTTCCTCCCCAGAGTTCAGTTCTGTGACCAGCATTAAGTCTTTAATGGGCACTGTTTGTTGGCAACTTTCAGAGTAAAGTCAAAACCCTCAAGCCATCCTCGATCAAGTTCCTAAATTTAGTTTCTCCCACAGCATCCTACATCCACCCAGCCCATGCTCTAGATCTAACAAAGGCCCTTGTGTCCCAGACTTGTCAGCTCCTTCCTGTCTCCCTGCCTTAATCTTCCTTTATGCTTCTCCCTCACTTGGCCGTTGGAGACCTTCTCAGGTCTCCACATCCCCCAAGCCTCTTTCATAGCCCTCCTCATCCCCACAGGAAGGATTTATTAGGGCCAGTGCATTCTGAACTTGGATCCATATGCAGTTTACAGGGACTGTGGAGGGCTATGAGTTTCTGAAGGGTGGGAGGCTGTTATACACCATCTTAGCACACAGAAGGCTCCTAGTCAGCTAGTCCCTGGAGGAATCCAGTGCCTCTCTGTACCACACCTTCCCCTCCCGAGTATGGGGACTAGGACCCTTCTCTGCAACCCACCACACGTGGCTCACAAATCACTACAAAAGCCAGAAGCGGCACCTGCCACGTCCTGAAGAGTTAAGTGCCTCTGCCACCTTGCCCACCATTACCTGGAACAGCCATTACCCTCGTGTGAACACGTGCCCAGGAGTTTAAACACTAAAACCAATTAGTTTCTCGGGGTGCATCATCTTACACACGCCAAAGTCAACGAGATACAAGCAGATCCTAGAAGCCTTCTGTCCTCCTTCCTTCATCTTCTCTTTTTCTGGTTACAGGCAGCACTTACCCATCTGTACTTCCACTACAGAGCTATTCCCTCTAGAAATGCTGTGAAACCTTTCAAATAAAATATTTAATGTGTGGATCCAGTAATTTTATGTTGTGAGTTATGAAACCTCTATTTAGGTCCCACCTTTTATTAAACCTCAGGGTTCTCCTTTGGTCTCTAATGACATTATGTTGCATCAGAATTAGACAGTTTTTTGGTTTTTTTTTTTTTACCGGGGTTTGTATTATTTGTTGTGACTTGGTAATGCTAATGTTTAAATTTTGAGTCCTTTTACTGCTGATTAAACCTCTAAAGACTACAGCAGAATTTCCGCTTGGCTGCTAGAAGAAAAGAAAACAGCGCGGTTTGTACCGAGGAGATCACTTGAAGAATGTGCGGGAAGGTTGCTGCATTTATGAATAAAGCGAGGCATTATCATTTTTAATAGGAATTAAACAGCTAGAGGGAGAAGTCGGGCAATGCTGTGATCAGTGCAAAGGAAAACAATCTAACAATTTTAATTAACTGTATTTTAATAGCTTTAGTTATAATTGAATAATTTAAATACCAAGGGAAACAGTTAAATCTCCTAAAAGCCTTTTTTTATTTACATTTTAAATACAGTTCACGGTGAAGAGATGACAGTACGTGTACTGAGGGAAATCACCGGGATGACTCCAGCAGCCGGGCAGGACTGCAAGAGGTAGGGTAGAGCCCGAGTGATCCCAGGCCAGGGGGCTGGCACGCTCTGCCACCTCAGGGCCGAGGTACCCCCAAGAAAGGACCAGAGAGCAGAAGTGGGCATCGAGGTCTCGCCTACCCGCCCAAGACCTGCCACACATCTGGCATCACATTCCCCTGGCTAGTGGGGCCTGGGGTGACTCTTGATATTCATTCAATGTTCAAGTGGTATTTATTGCAGGCCTACAGTAACAGCCATCCTGGCAGTAATAAAATAGTAGAAATAACAGCTGACACTTACTGAGGGCTTCCTGAATGTTTGAGGCTGGCAATAATGGCCAGTGAGAGAAAGGTAGGGGCGTTCCCTTCCGTCCTGGAGTCTTTCAACTGGAGGGGGAGACAGATAATAAATAAATGAATTCCCAAATAAACCAGATAACTTTAAACTCTGTTAAGAAGCTTAAAGGAAACAAGACAGGATGCCAAAATAGAGGCTAATGGGATGGTGTGGGTGTTTTAGATCAGGTGGGCAGAGTTGGTCCTTCCCTGGACTTGATACTTTGAGAAGGTCGGGATGGGGGTTGGTGTCCAAGCCTGAGACAGTTGGATAGAGCAGCACATGTAAAGGCCCTGGGATAAGAAAAGACTTTCTGAGTGTTTCCGATGAATTTGGGCTTCCCTGGTGGCTCAGATGGCAAAGAATCTGCCTGCAACTCAGGAGACCCAGGTTCAATCCTTGGGCTGGGAAGATCCTCTGGAGAAGGGAATGGCAACCCACTCCAGTATTCTTGCCTGGAGAATTCCAAGGGCAGAGGCGCCTGGCGGAGTACTGTCCATGGGGTCTCAAAGAGTTGGACATGACTGAGGGACTGTTGCTAACGAAGAGGAATTTAGAGGAACTGACAGGGGTTAGACCACAGGGAGGAGAGGAAGGTGATGCAGAGTGGTGTGAAGAGCCTGTCGGGGAAAAGGCACAGGCAGTCTCTGGAGGGTTTAAACAGTGGAATGATGAGCTTTGATGAGTGATTCTAAAAGATCTCACTGGTGTTTTCCTAAGCCTGTGCTGGAGTGTGACCTCCACCCTCCTTCAACCTGTGGGCCTGCCCAGGCAACATACCTGTGCCCTTCCTGGGCCGTGGTTGGAAAGAGCACCCCCGAACTTCTACACTGCTCCTGCACTCTGTGCATCCCTGCCCCTCAGCCAGCCCCTCTGTTAGCATTCCTCATACCCTATTCCCATACATGCCCCATCTAGGAGCTGTCTTTTTCCACATCTCTTGCTGATGGGGGCCCAGTTTGGAACTGAATAGACTCCTCCCAACTGCTGCCAACCCCCAAATCATAGAGCTGTGCCTCCCTAAACTCCCCCTATCACCATTAGCTGAAGATTCCTGCTGCTGTATGGCCATCCTTGGCTGGGACCAAACACTGCCCACTCAGTGCCCCTTTCTTCTCACCACCCTGCTGAGAAAGCCCCCTCATGCCCTGCAGACAAGTCCTTCTGGGGCACGAGCATCTCCATCAGTGCTAATGAGGAGTCCTGGACCAGGAAAACATCCTCCATCCGCAAAGATGAAGCACCAGGAGACCGCATGATGTGCTCTGTGGGGAGCGACTGGGGTCACAGCAGATGTTGCTAATGGACAGTGTTTTGGGTTGCCATCCCCTTCCATTAAGAGCTGGGCACTCTCGCAGCTACAGGCTATCCTGAAATGCCAGTGTTCTCTCCTGCTGGGGGAAGTCTGAGCTGGTTCACTAATGGGACCCCCAGCCAGCACAGAGAACAGCAGAGGAAAGCCCCTGGCCGAGCAATCCATTTCTTCCTCCCGGGAACCACACCGGCTTCTCTGAGGGCTCAGTGCAGGAGGGTCCAGCTCAGACTCCAAGCAAAAGCAGTGGGCTGCCCTGATAGACCTGGGTCACCAGTTTATTCGTGAAATGATGCAGAGAATATTCATGCCAGAGGGAAGGAGGCGGGCATGTGGGAGCGATGGAGAACTCTGTGGACATAGGGTCAAGCAGGATGGAGCACAGTAGTGAGAACAAAATCACGCATGTTGCTGAGTGTGGACGCTGCTCTTCATGCTCTCATCCCAGCCTTGGGGCCCGGCACCCCTTGAACTGAGCCCCATCACCTCTGCTTCACAAAGAGGAAATGAATATGAGAAGGTGTGGCAAATTGTGGAAGTCACCTGGCTAGTATGTGATGGATGGAGGACCAGGTGGGATCCTTATTCTTAACCACATACAGTTGGCTCGCTCCAAATGTGGCCCTGGTAGGACACTCACTGTTCGATGTCCCACTCCAGCCCCCCATGCAAGGTTGCCCCTTGGAGGAGCCCGTCCTGCACAAAGGAAAACTGAAGGAGGGAAGGAGAGAGCTGGCATGGGCAGAGGGGCCAGGAGGAGAAAGAAGGTCCAGATTGGCCAGGCGGCAAAGCTGGGGTTGGGGTCAGTGGTATGGGATTGCTCTGCTCTGTCCTGGGCATCCGGGTCTCCCCTGCAGGACCAGGGGAGTTTTTCCTCCAGCTGCTGGGAATGTCCTCAGCTGACAATGCTCCATGGTCAGTCCTCTTTAGGAGGATTTTAGGAGCTGGCTGGCTAAAGAGAGCTGCAATGTCAAGGGTACACCTCCTCCCCTGGGCAGCCCACACTTACTGACAGACCACATCGAGGTTCAGATGTCCAGTCCTGTGAAAGGCCACCGCTTCAGTGCTCTTCCATGGGGCCAGTTGAGGCCTCGCCGTGACTACCTGACAGCCTGATTCTCCCTCAGCTCACGTTTGCTTTCTGCCCTGCTCCTGTAGACGGGATCCTAAGCACATCCCACACTAATCTCTGGCTCAGAGTCTGCTTCTTAAGGAACATGACGTGTAACAGTCACTGACCTAAATCTAGCACGTAGTCAATAAACCTGCATCCAGTCCTGTTGTGGGACAGACATATACAGGCCCTGGGGGGCAGATCCATGGATGGAACACCTCGCACGGGTTCCTATCTGTCTGGGGAACCGATAGGTAAGCACATTCTTAGTGTAAAGTGCGGTGGGTGCCGTCCCAGGGCTTTGCTCCTGGAGGGTCTATCCAGGGCAGCTCAAGTTCCTCTGAGGGTATTCCCAGTGCCCTAGAACCGAAAGGTAGGAAGGGGCTAGCCTCCCTCTGAGACGAGACTCCCCGGTCGTCAGGCCACCCAGCCTTGCACGGGCACCTTCAGTGACAGGAGCTTCCCCAGTCCTGAGCATCTCTGCATAAGTGCAGCGTGCTGATGAAGAGTCTGTCCCTGCCTCCTTATAGCCAAACACTGGTCTTGTTCTCACTCTGAGGACCTACAGGAAAGTCCGTTCTGGGGATGCTGTGTGAATTGGGGACTTCCTGGCAGGGTAGGAGATGCCCAGAGCAAGAAGTAGGGGGAGGGGTTCCAGGTTGCACATGTCCAGAGAGGAGGGGTCTCCCGCTGCTGGGTGAGCATGTGACCTACCGGAGGGAGGCATCTTCTGCCTGCACCTGGTTTCCCTTCCAAGTCATGGAAGGTGTTCTCCCATTCAGAGCAAGCGCACCTAGAATAAAGGGTAATTTGGGAAATTCTGCAGACCTTCTCAGTGCCTGCATCACTCCAGTATGCCCTGGGAACAGCAAGAGCAGGACACAGTCCACAGCATCTTCTGAAATTTCTTCTTCTTTTTTTTTTTTTGGCAGGACATCTCTCAAGGCTAAGATTTTAGAGAACATGCTTTGAAAAGAGCATTGCTTTCAGAAATGTCCAGGGCTGCTCCTGTTCTTGCTCAAAGTGGGAAGAGGAATTCCATCCCGGTGCAGGCTTCTGGCAGAATTGGGTGTGGGGGAGGCAGTGTATCAGAGAGTGGAGTAGAAGGCGGTGGGCAGGGGCTCAGGAAGCAGGGTACTCTGTCTATCACCTTCCCCAGAGCTGTGGGCAGCGGTGCTGTGCTGGCTGGCTGGCCACAGCAAGAAGCCTGGGGAGGCTCGGGTGGTATCCACAAGTCCCTGTCTCTGACGAATGCCATGCTGTGGGCTGACAACACAAACGCAAGTGTGCACCAGGCTGTCCTGTGCTCTGCCAGTTCAGATGCTCAGAAGCTGGGCTCTGGCTTCCATCCTCCCCAACATCTGAATCACGGCAAGGCAGGAGGCAGGGCCCGGCCAGCTCCAGATCAGGGAGATGATAAACAGATGTCTGAGGACAAAGGGGCAGGATGTGCTGGGAGGTTTGTGGCACATCAGGCCTGCCTGCAACAGCTCCTTCTCCTTGGAGAGCTAAGAGGGCGGCAAGGCCACGACAAAGAGAAACCGGAGGCAGAGGGGTTAAGCCATGGGTTTTGAAGCCTTACAGGCTGGGCACGATCCTGGCTCCACGCACTTGCTCATTGTGTGACCTTGGATGAGTTATTTAACCTCACGTGTCAAGTAGGGAAAATCATCGTTCTTTACTCAGAGCGTGGCTTTGGGTGGATTAAATAAGATGATGCATGAAAAGGACTTAGCACGGTGCCTGGCAAACCACCCTCAACAAATTTAGTTGTTTACGCTCCTGCTGCTGCTGCTTGGGGAATGAGTCCTGCAAAGTGAAACGTTTATTTGCCCAGTAAAAACAGACTGTGCTCTGCTTGGTGCCAGGTGCCAGGGCACAACCCCAGACAGTCCCTGACCCTGGCCTTACAGGGCTGACAGTCAGGGAGAGGCGGTGCCAAGAAGCTGCTGTTGGTCACAAAGTGACATCTAGACCCAAAGCCCTCTGGGCCATTCCTAAAATGAGCAGGCTGTGAAAACAGCAGTGTTCTGGAAGCACTGAACCGTGTCAGGGCCTGGCATCACCATCAGCTAGTGACAGCCTCCTCCTCTAGCTGCCTCTCCCGGGTAGACTCTTAGTCAGCCTTCAAAGCCTAGTCCAAAGGGCCCTTTTCCTAGGCAGCCTTTCCCAAGCAGCCAGAGCTCTCCTAGTGCTTGATACATATCTTGATTGTGGCACTTGCCAACTTCTGGTGGTGAAAATGTTTCTTCTTTACTTGACTTGTGTCTCTCTTTTGGACTAGAGGGTGTGTGTGGGTAGGAAATATTTGAGGAGCAGCATGCAGTGATGTTTAGTGGTGTGGATGCCCCAGATTTTGTGACCTGAAGTAAATTCGTTAACATCTCTAAGCATCAGTCCCTTTATCTATAAAGCCAAGCAAAACACACAGATCTCCTGTTAATGAGGTTAGGAAAGAGACACTAGCCACGAAGGGCTCAGCGTAGAGCCTGACACACAGGCATCCCTGGGGCCACTCACTAGCCTGATAGGACTTCTATCTTCTGTGTCCGTCTAGTCTTACCCTGGTACTTGGTTCTCTACAAGTAGTTATCAGTTGAATCAAATCAATTCCCCACCCCAGGACTTGGGATCAAAATCTGTCCAATGAGGCAACTTCAGTTCTGTGCATCCAAAGGAGCTTTGAGTGCTGTCCAAACCCACCCGTTCGATTAGCAGATGGGGAACCAAGGTCTGTGCATTCGTGTGGGGCCAGTGCACGCAAGCCAAGGCATTCAGCTTCTCCTTGGTGAGTTGGAATGTTATTTTGGTTAGTTCCGCAGAGCATAGCTTCTCAATAGCCAGTTTCTTTCCCATCTGAACTGTTTTTGTGTAGAGGAAATATCAAGGTGTATGATGTCAAGGCAGTTAAGTAATCCAGCCAGCTGTGTAAACATCTGGAAGTAGTAGAGACACAGCCCCAGAGCGAAAGCAGGGATCAGGGCGTCCAGACGTCTCGGTGAGGCTTCTAAACCCTAACCTGCGAGGAACCAGCTAGAGAGGCAAGCATAGCTCCGATCAGTAACTTGGGGGTGCATTCTTTCTTCTTCAAGCTCTGAGTCCTGGAGGGCTAAGGAGGACAAGAAGGCCACTGTGCCTGGTGTGACTTTGGAAAGTAGATGTGAGGTTTAGGAAAATCCTGCTAATAACATGTTAGCAGCCGCTGGAAACAACTTGTCAGATTCACGGGGAATTGCCTCCTCTCATTCTTTCCCCACGGCAGGGAGTGGACGTGGCCACGTCCTGAGTCCAGATTCCCAAAAGCAAAGGGGTGGGTTTGGAAGTCTGGAGTCTGGGGCTTCGGGCTGGGAATCCCTGATCTGCTTTGTCCTTAGAAGTGACTATTCATGACCCAGAGAGACCAGTGGGGAAAGGTTCTGCAGGAGCTTCTAGACCAGTGCTTGGGTTCTTAATGAGGGAACTGAAGCCCAGAGAGGGATCCTGCATGGCCAAGGTCACACAGCAGGGAAAGGGAAGATTCAGGACTAGGAGCCAAGCTTCTGGACTCCAAATCCATGTTTGTCTCCTTATAACCCAATTACCCTCTCTCATTATTTAAAATGATTTTAATAGCTCTTATTGTTTCTTTTTTCTATATCTAATTACAAAAGTAACACTGTAAGAAATGTGAAAAACACTCAGAAGCACAAAATAAACAAAATCTCTAGCTGGATTTAATCACTTGTTCTACATAACACACACACACACACACACACACACACACACACACACACGATGCTCGGCTCCTTTGGTGAACTGTCTTTTCTTTACAGTTCCTTGACAGATGGGACAAATGCCATTTGTCTGTGGTTCCCTGGGGCCAGATTTTGTCATTTCCACGTAGAGAACACAAGGCAAAGGGGGACTTGGATTCTGTTCTTGCCTCACAAACTATGAAGTCTCCTCCAAACCTCACTTTTCTCATCTGTAAAACAGGTTATCACGCAGAGTAAATCAGATGAGAGTAAGGATACATGCAATATGCAATTGCTTTATAAAATGTAAGGCACATTGTTCAAAGAATGAATGAACAGGGATTGTGGCAAAGGCTGGTGCTTGGAGAGGGCAGGCCACCTGGGGATCATTTCCTGGGTCCACTGCAGGGCATCCTCCTTCTTCCTCCCCAAGTCCAGTCCCAGCTCTCAGGCCAGCTCCTCCCCACTTCACCCTGATGACAGCCCCCTAAATGAGGCTCTTGCTCCAGAACCCTCCCAGGATGGATGAGCAGGCTGGGTGGCCACTGGAGGTAGCCATAGGTGGGGCAGGACGGCCCCGCAGGGGAGACAGGCAGCTCTCCCATCGCAGGTGCCCTTCTGTTGCTGGACCCATAAGGCCACCGTGTTTATCTCTCGGGTTCACGAATCCTGAACATCTGCTGCCCCAGCCAATATATCAGCAATTTCTCCTACACCTTCCCAGAGTCTCTTTTTCCTGAGTGGGAAGGATTTTCATTTTATAGCTGGGGAAATGGAGGCCTTCAGCACTCTTTACAGAAATGTTTGCCTTTGAAAAGGAAGATCTCAAGAACCCAAGGGAACAGAGGTGGAGCTTTGGCTGCTATGTCTGTGCCATTGCTGGTTAGGGGGCTGCAGGGTCCTGGGGAGGTCTCACCTTCCTCAATTCTGTTACAGGCACATCGGGACTAGAACTGGCCTTTATTGCCAATTGCCTCTCCTCCATGTCTGCTGGGCCAGGACAGGGAGGGATGACAGGTGGTCATTCCCTTGGACACTGGCAGAAAGACCAGGAGCGGAGGCTGGTGCTGGTTCACACCAGCTGAGCACAAAGCTGGTCCAGCACTGGGATTCCATGGGAGTCCATCCCTGGGCGTCACCACACTGGCCCTCGGCTGGCAGGCTGGCATGGGTGCCTAAACCAGGAAGCTGTGGTCTACCCAGGGAGAGTCCTGGCGGGTGCTGACCACATCTCATTAATCATCTCAACTAAATCTGGACTTCTTGGGACAGAGGCAAATGGTGTGGGCACCGCTAGGAAAGGAACTCTTCTCCCAGAAGTTCCATTGTCTTAGTGACAGCCTCCTCCTTGGATGTTAGACAGACAGATCCCAGTTTCAGCTTTATCCCCTTAGACTCTGACAGAGAGCTTGGACGGATGTCTGAACCCTCTTTGTACCCCAATTTGCTTATCTGCAAAGTGGGCACAATAATATGGCCTACTTTGTCTCCCCTGAGGAAACAAACAAAGGACAATTCAAAACTCTGTTTATACTGAGATTTAACCATAGAACAGACAGGAGATGGCCTTTGACTGAAACAGTAGGGGACCCAAAGACCTAGGGAGAAGAAGTGAACACTCCCCCTCTACTCCTGGCCCATGGATGGTAGTCTTGGCTTTACCCTAGAGAGACCCAGAATTGGCAGTGCCAGGGAGCCAGGTGCACACCCTGGTCCTGCATCGTTTTGAGAGCATCACTGCCAAGAGTGCGTGTTCCCTGTGTGCAGCTCCTGCTCCAGGCACAGCTCGCTGTCCCCCTGGGCTTCCTGGCTCTGCTCTACGGGCCCCGTTAGCTTTGGGCTCAGGGAGTGGGCAAGGCTCTACCTCCGCATGATGGCCTCTGCCTAGTGTCTTTATCCCCTTGAGGAAGGTGCCTTTGAACTTGACCAGCCTGCGTGTGCCAAGTTGGGAGCTCTGCAGGTGACCGGGAGTCTTGGGACTCACCTTCAGTGCAAACTTCTTAGCTCAGGCGGCCCAGGAAAGAATCCTCTGGCCCAGGCCTTTTTATCTTCTCTGTCAGAAAGCAGATGGTTCTAAACACCTGGCCCTGGGGCACCGATGGAATCCAAGTCCAGTCCCTTTAATGGGCCTTGTTGAGCAGGCCCTGATCCAGCGGTGATAAGGAGGCCTCCCCACCGGGGACAACACCCAGAACCGGCCAAGAGCTCCAATCTTCTGTCCTCGCGGCATCTGCTGGAGTTCAGTGGCTTCCATTTATCAGGCAGATGTAATCTCCTCAAATACCTGCCAAGTCCTTCTCTTCCTGGAGTTCCCTAGGATAACTGCTTCCCCAGGAGGTGAAGGGGCCTTTCCTTCCCTGGGAAGAGATGCCATATGCATGCAGGTTTGCACAAAGCCACTCACTTCTAGTAACAGAGGTTGCTGGTTGCTTTCCACAACATCCATTCTCCCCGTTCTCCTTGATAACAGCTTGTACTCAAAGCAGCCAAGGCTCCAGCTAAAGGACTATTTTTGGCTTTCCCTGGGGCTGAAGTGGACTATGTAATTAGGTTCTAGTCAGTGAGGTATAAGCAGAAGTTGTATGGTAACTTCAGGAAGTCTCGTAAAAGGGATAGTGTGGATTCTACTCCTTCTTGTTCTGCTTCTAGCTGCCTGGAATGGGGATGCAATGGTTGGAGCTCTGGCACCTTTTCTGAGTATCCAGGTAAAAGTACACACTAGGAGCCTCATTCTTGAATCATGGGTCAGCAATATTGAAGATTTAGTTCTTCATTTTTTGGAAGCTATACCAATTCCAGACTGTCTGCCTATGGGCTTCTTTATAGAAAATCTAATAAATTACCATTTTGCTTAAAGCACTATGGGGCTTTCTTTCACATATTGCTAAATCCAATTCTAATAAGTATAGTTTGACTTCAAAGTCTAACAACACCACATTGCTTTATTTATTCACTAATTCCCTGAGGTATTTTTAGTCACTCAGCAAACATTCTCTGTACTAGGCAATGTGTTGGGTGATGGAAGCCTAGAGATGAATGAAATCCTACTTTATGCTTTCTGAGAGCCCCCAGTACAGAAGCGATTCTCTTCTCCTCAGTAGAGGAGAGTCAGTGGCTCTCTCCCCTTTGCCTTGGGCACCATGCCCTGCAGAGCTCCCTGCCCCTCCTCCCTGCTCCATGATGGACCACTTGGTGGCTGGTGGTACAGCCTAGGAGTGAGAGCAAGGACCATGGAGTCAGCTGTTCCTGGGATGAGATCAGAGGCTGCCCTATGCTAGCTGTGCGGCCCTGATACATTCCTGGAAATGGCTCACCTGTTTCCTCATCACCCTCACACAAGACTAGAGAATTCGTTGAAATAGCATATGTATGGCATGTAACACAGTTCTCTATACAGGTGACTCCCACTGTCCAAAAGTAGAGCATTCCTTCAGCCTACAAAACCTTTCATAAGTCGAAATGGCATGAAATGAAGAAACAGTTACTTTAGGACACCCCTTGCTAATGGATGCACAAAATAGACAGAGATGAAGCACAGATGCTCGCAGACACAGTTCAAAGCTGTGGCGGCTTGATGCTGAGACACTGGGCGCAGTTTTTGAGAAGGAGCTTGGCGGTGCCCTCTCACTGCCCAGGATGCCTGCCGCCTCTGTAATGGCTCAGCTCGCTGCAATACAATCACTGAACACTGTTTGCGCTTTTTGCCTTTTCTCGTAAAAGTGAAAATCCTCTTTGGATTTCTTTTGTGAAAATAGGTACTAGTGTAAGTCTTTTGCAGACTGAAGTGGCATAAAGTGGACTTTCGAGAAGTGGGGGATACCTGTAATGCATATAATGTTTTAATCACTCTTCGCTTACTTCACCCTGCCACTTTGACTGTTTTTGAAGCAACCACTTTGCGTCACTACTATATTCTCCCCAATGTCCACTCCTCTCACTCTTTCGCCAGAGGTCCATCTCCCATCCTTCCCTGGTGTCTAGGCTCTCAGAACCCTGAGCCCACCTGCCCCGGAGGAGCTTCCTAAGGCTCACAGGAGGTTGAGGTCAGGGTCTCCCTTGTCCAGTCTGTGCTTGCTTACTCCCAGGTGCCCCGCTTCATGGATATTGCTTTTTATGGGCTGAGGTCCTCAGGAGCCAAGTCCAGGCCCTTGTTTGTTTCTTTCTCTCCAGTAGTAACTGGTACTTAGAAAATGCTTGCTGACTAGATGGATGGACAGACAGACAAATGGATGGATGGATGGATAGATGGATGAATGGATGGATGTATAAATGGATGAGTGGATAAATGCACTAAAGAGCTATCCACAGTCAAATGAATGTACAAAGTAACATGAGAGGAAGAGGGAATTCTAACTCATTTAGGTAAGGAAGACGGGACGGGGCGGACATTGGCGCTGAATGTCAATGGGTGAGTGGGGGTCTCCAGGGTGAGTGGGAATCTTTAGGTGGGCATTTACCTGTACAAAGGCTTCCTTGGGGTCTCCGATGGTAAAGAATCTGCTTGCAATGCAGGAGACCCAAGTTTGATCCCTGGGTTGGGAAGATTCCCCTGGAGGAAGGCATGGCAACCCACTCCAGCATGCTTGCCTGGAGAATCCCCATGGACAGAGGAGCCTAGTGGGCTACAGTCCATGGGGTCACAAAGAGTCAGACACAAAGAGTGACTAACACTTTCATTTTACCTGTACAAAGTCTTACAGTGAATGGGATGGTCTGTGTCTTGCTGCACTGATTCCAAGTGCTGGGTACTTTCCACAGAAATCAAGCCTAAAAGTCCCAGTGTCCCTTCTTGAGACTCTAACTCATAGGACTAGGACATGCCCTGGTCCTTCCTCTTGGATAAACAATCATGAAACATCAGCAAGAGGCTGAAGGTTGGTTTCACAGCCACTGAAGAGGAGGAGGGGACCATCATGAACACGCCACGTGTCCTGGGGTTGGACCTGCATGATCTCTGAGCCCCTCCCAATGACCAAAGGAAAACATGCCTCTGATGTAGGCATGAAAATAGGGGCTAGGAGTCAAAAATCACTTCCTCCCTACCAACCAGCTGGTGCTTGGCAGACCAGAGCCTGAAACCTCAGATTTGGGGGAGCCAAGAGTCCCCCTCCTACAGGTTCCCCTGACTGCCTATGGCACTACACAGACAGCCAGGGAGACTTACTCGAGAGCCAGCTGGGTGGGAGAGGGTCTTGGTAGTAGAACTGATGGGGTGGCAGGCAGGGCTGCAGCAAGGAAAACAGAACATGTGCTGGTGGGCATAAGGATAAGGGTTTGAATAGTTCCATTCACTCATTCACTTACCCACCCACCATCCAGCCATTCAAACACATTTATGACCACCTCTTAGGCATTAGGCACTGTTCTAGATGCCACGGGGAACAAAACAGGCAGGATCTCCATATTGTTGTTGTTTAGTTGCTAAGTCAAGTTCAACTCTTTAGTGACCCCATTGCCTATAGCCTGCCAGGCTCCTCTCTGTCCATGGGATTCTTTCCCTGGGCAAGACTACTGGAGTGGGTTGCCATTTCCTTCTCCAGAGGATCTTCCTCACCCAGGGATCAAACCCGCATCTCCTACTTCACAGGTGGATTCTTTACCAATGAGCCAGAATCTCCATATGCTAGAGTTTATGTTACAGAGTGGGGAGGTGGAGAATGAATCAGATGAGCCGCATGACAGCAGGGGGAGACCAGGAGAGGGAGAAGACAAGATGTTGATGAGGATGAAGAAATGTAGACAGGGCCAGGGAGGGCTCAAGAGGACAAGATTGTTGCGCTGGAAAGATACTGGGGAGGAATTCCAGGAAGAGGGCCCAGAGGGTGGACTGGTATCAGAGTTGGGCTCCTGGAGTGCTCAGGAGAGCCACAGCCCAGGGCCAGAGGAACACAGGGCTCGGAGAGCTGCGTTAGAGACTCCTGGTAAGAAAGCGCTTGCCACCAGCACTGGCCTCTCCAGAGAGGCTGGGAGCATGCGGCTGAGATGTGGAGGTCTGAGTGGGGCTTCCTCTTCCTGTCACCCTGGCAACCAAATTTTGGTACCAACATTTGCTCCACTGTGCCCAGGGAGAGAAAACGTTGGCAGGCTCGGTAGGGGGAGACCCTGGCTCAAGCCACTCACCAGGGCAAAAGCTTTAGTTAATGTCCTAATACCCTTTCTCCTTTTCTTGGTAATACGAGTTCTGACTTATATCTGGGCACTTGGCCACCAAATGAAGGGCCAAACTCCCCAGCCTTCCTTGATGCTCAACAAATATCTCATCAAGGAGATATAAGTGGAGGTGTGGTGTGTCATTTCCAGGACCTTCCTGGAAAGATGGCGTGCTTCTGGAAGGCCCTTCGCTGCCTCGTTGACATGGCCTTCTCTCTCCTCCCTTAGTGTGAGCTGGCATCTGGGCGTGTCGGCTGGTGCTCTACCAGCCTTCTGGGACCTTGATGTGGTCTTAGAAGTGGAGACCACACATGGTTAGACAACAGGACAGGAGGAGCCTTGATGAAAAGAATCCTGTGGTGGGAACTCTGGATTTCCCTCATTCCTATCATGGCTCAGAAGAGAAATAAACATCTGTCTTATGAAGAGGGCTATTATTGTATATAACAACAGCCATGCTTAATATGCAAACCTATGCAGCTACCAGGGAGGAGAGACATGCCAATTCATGCCCACCCTGAGGACACAGGGCGTGGGGTGCCTGGGATGAAGGGGTGGCTGGTCTCAAGGGACCACAGCCTGCACAAGAGGCATGAGTGGCCGGGCGGAGTTGAAGATCCTTTATCATGGTGAACACGTGGAAGTACACGGAGTCCACGCAAGTCTGAGAGGTCACGCTGCCGTGGTAGGATGCTTAGCTATTTTGGTAGCTTATGGGCACCGATAAGGGTACTCTCCTCCACCAAACCTCAGCCAGCCTCCTCTGAGCCCTCTTGTGCAATAGGCCTTACCCTTGGCCTGTAAAAACCTCAAGAGACACTAACATAGTTTCTAACAGCTCAGGGCCACATCCTTAGGATGATGGTAGACCCCTCTCAAAGTGCCGACATGGGAAAACTCAAGGCTGCTGAAAGAATTGGCTGTCCTAGCCATCATCTGAGGAGATGGGACGCCTCCCAGCCTCTGAGGGAGGCGAGGAGCCTCACCTCCATAACGCCAGTTAGCCAACCCTGGGGGTTTCACGTGGACCAATGTCTCCTTCCTGTGTTTTGTAATGCTTCGCTTCCCTGACTCTCCTGAGCCTCCTGCTCACTGCTCCGCACCCCCCTCCTCCCGCCCCCTGCTTCATTCCCTGGTTCTCTCTTTAGAACACCCAGACACCTCTGTATAGAAACGAGCTTGTTCACCCTGGACTTTACTCCCTCTTGCAATAGTTATTACTGATTAAAATCCATCCTGACCACAGTCACTAGTATCTGGCTCTGTTTATCTTTGGTAGTGCCAGAGACTAGAGGATCATGGGTTTGTCTGTTAGACCTGGGACTCTGGGACTGTGGCTGTGTATACCCGGGGAGTGCTGGTGTGGCTGCTGGGCTGTGGCTGTGCAGGTGGGTGGTGTGGTGGGTGTGGCCGGTCTCCCTGCAGAGTCCAGACATTCCCAGGTGCAGTCACAGAGCAGGGACTTGGCCCCGAGGATGGGTTTTCTAGGAAGGTCAGGCTCGCTTGCATTTGTCACACCATGTGCCCTGATACTGCCACTCCATGAAAGTGAAAGGCTGAGCCGCTGGGCGGGTATCCTCCTGCTACCAGAGGGAATGCTTCTTGTAGGAGAGATGGTGGGGATCCCGCAGCTCCTTCTCACAGAGGGCCTGACCCCCATCCCCAAGCTCCTGTTTGCTCTGTCTGGTCTAACACTCTGCAACTCCCACTCCAGGCTCTGTTTTTCTTTACTTTGCTGTAAATGTCAAAAATGTCAGTTTCATGAAAAAGTCAATTGGTTTCAATTGGAGGTCTTTTCGACCTCTAGAGTGGGAAGCCGGCACCAGCATCTAACCCTCCAGATCTGGGTTTTACTACTCTGATGACCCCACAGTGGAATTTCCAGGGTAGTTTTGATCCCCTAATTCAGAAAGCCCATTCCACACAGTTCTGGGAGGACTGAAGCGCTCTCCCACCTGCCGGAGACATACAGGATCCACAGAGGATGCTTTTATCCATCAGCGTGTCTCTCTTATGGAATCATCAGAGTGGTAAACTCAATAACAGGGAGCCCTCCCCATCCAACCAGCATTAGGGGCAAGAAAGCATCAAGTAGTGCAGTGTGCCCTGGATGGCGGGCTCCTTCCTGTCCCCCTCTCCTCTTCCTGTGGTCCCGACCTCCCACCATCACTGAGCTGTCACCCTGTTGGGAGGAGAGGAGGCAGAGAGAGGAGCTCGGCACAGTCCTCTTCCACAAGACAGACATTTTGGCCTGGATGACTCTTGGTTGTTGGGCACGGGGTGCTGTCCTGTGTGTTGTGGGAGCCGGTTAGCAGCACCCTCAGTCTCTGACCACTAGAGGCCTGAAGCACCCTCCTCCCCTAGTTGTAATCAAAACGTCTCCAGACTTTGCCAAACATCCCTTGGAAGCAACGCTGCCTGGGGTTAAGAACCCCTGATTAAGGGAAAGACAACAGAGGAAGAGGAGGCGGGGCCAGCCCAAACCTCGCCTCTTCTCTTCTGCTGAAGGAGTCAGCGCATGCTGGTGGTGAAGAGCATGGTCTCTGGAGCCCTTTGCCCTTGTTTACAACCTGTCTCCACCATGTACTAGCTGTGTGTGTCCATCACTGTGTGTGCATAAAATGACTTCATTTCTCTGTGCCTCAGTTTCTTCATCGAGAGATGGGAAAACCCTGGTAGCAGCCCCAGTGAGCTATGTGCCAGTGGGTGGTGCTTGGTGGCACTGTGCCTCCTCCTAGGGAGGCTGTGCCTTGTGATCTTATAGTTGTGCCTGCAGATCAGGGTCCCCACCTTCACAATTTAGTCCTTGTCGCTCCGCCCCTACCACATCCCCTCTCACCAGCCTTCATCCCCCAGGTGAACCACTCACAGCTCAAGGAAGCAAGCACTAAGTTCTCTCTTGCAGCTACAGCCTTGCCCTTGGGGTTCCCCCCTCGGCCAGGATTGTGGAGCCCCTTTCATCTCCTTCCTCACCCAGCCTCCCCCTACTCTGGTTTCAGGAGTCACTTCCTCCAGGACCTCCTCCTGCCCTCCCAAGACAGGGTTAATTGCCTCTCTTAGCTTGTACCCCTACTCCCTCATTCCCTCAACTAGCTCCTAGGTCAAGGGCTTGCAGGCATGTTTTTACTGGGGGGAATGATCTCAGTTTGGGGTGGTGGGGAGGAACTGGAAAGAGTGGAACAGGAAAGGAGAAGCCATGAATGTGTCACTGAGCTGGTAACGGCTCTGAGCAGCCTTCTGAAAAGTGCCTGAGAATTTTGTGCCCTGATAGAACATAGGAGTGTGTCTCCAGTACCTTATGTGCCCCATTGGTGGGGTTGCCCCAGAGGGAGTGTGACCCCTCTTGTATGCGGGCCAGTGTGGCTGAGGGGCTCACAAGTCAGTGGCAGAGGCTCTGGGAAAAGCTCTGGATACAGGGTCCGTGGAGGAGCTGAAATTTGGAGTTGTCAGGGAAGCCTCTGAGTGTTGCAGTAGTGGCCAAAGCAGTCAGTGAGCCGAGGTGTGAGACAGGCCTGCAAACACATGACGTGTGTGCCTCTCTGTTTCCCCTGCTCCCCACCCCTCCCCTATCCCCTTAAATCAGCCCTCCACTCACCATCACGTGCTATGGTACTCCATTTGTCTGCCTCAGTCCTTAGGAGATGGTGACCCCTGTGAGCAGAATCGATTCTTCTTTACTGTATACCCAGAGCTCAGAGGGTAGTTACAAGAAACTAGGTCTTTCAATAAAAGCTAGTTGACTAAGTGAATGGGTGAATGAACGATTGAATGAGTCAGAGGTAGGGATGTGATGCAGGCCCCTGAAGTGTCTATTGTGTGCCTGGGATCAGATATGAGCTTCACGGTCCATGCAAGACTTTTTACTAGGATCTCTCTAGTTGGACCTGGTGGATTGTTCCGGGTTCCTCACCCAGACTTTGGCTATCTGGTGTCACGAACACTCCGGCATTGTATGGTGTTGGGGCCTGTCTGCTATGTCATGCCACTCTCTAATCAAAGCTGCCTGCATGCTCTGAGTCTGAGAGGGGCCAACAGACTGAGAGCTTTGGATACAAGCAGTGAAAAACAGCTCAGGCTAACCCAGCCAACAGCAGATTTGCTGGAGGGATTTTGAGGATTTGGAATCACCAGGAAAGCTGGAAATGGGTCAGAACTAAGAAAGGTGGGCTTTGTTTGGGTCAATACCTGCCCAATGAATGCATCAGTAGAGACTTAGTTACTGGCCCATGAGACTCTAGATAGTAGAAGAGAACTGGTTCTTCAAAAAGAAACTGGCAAAGTTAAACTATGTGACTCGGCAACTCCTCTCCTATGTATACAACCAAGATAAATGTAGGTATATACCCACAAAGAAGCTTGTACAACTGATCACAGCCATAGCAGCATAATTCAAAATAGCCAAAATGTGAAAACAACCCAAATGAGAAGCTGATAAGCGGAAAAATAAAATGGGATATATCCAGGCCAAGGAATACTATTTGGCCATAAAAAGGAATGAAGTACTGATACATGTTACAATACGGTCAAACCTTGAGAATACGCTAAAAGAAGGAAGCCAAACACCAAATACCACAGGCTGTATGATTCCGTTCCTGTGAAAGTTCAAAGTAGGCAAATCTATAGAGAGAAAGTAGATTAGTAGTTTCCAAGGGCTAGAAGGAATGGTGGGAATGAAGGGGTCACAGCTAAAGGATTCAGTGTTTCCTTTTGGGGTGATGAAAAGTTTCTTAAATGGATTATAGTGATGTTGCTGCTGCTGCTCAGTCGCTTCAGTCATGTCCGACTCTGTGCGACCCCATAGACAGCAACCTACCAGGCTCCCCTGTCCCTGGGATTCTCCAGGCAAGAACACTGGAGTGGGTTGCCATTTCCTTCTCCAATGCAGGAAAGTGAAAAGTGGAAGTGAAGTCACTCAGTCGTGTCCAACCTCAGCGACCCCATGGACTGCAGCCTTCCAGGCTCCTCCGTCCATGGGATTTTCCAGGCAAGAGTACTGGAGTGGGGTGCCACTGCCTTCTGTTACAGGCCTCTAAATATGCTAGAAATCATTGAGTTGTACACTTGAAGTGGGTAAATTACCTGGCCGGTGAATTGTACCTCAATCAAGCTGTTTAATAATGAATGGAGTCCGGGTCTCTTGTGTGAGTATGACACTTGTGCTCATTCACAGCTCTGCTCACTTTTTGGCATGGTTTTTTATACTGAAATAAAAGAAAATCAGGATGGGACGGATCGCTAGATGCCAAAGACCACAAATGGCATTTCGTTTTCCCTGGGGCCATTTATATGATGCACACATTTCTAGGTATTTATAAATAAGTATATCTAATGTGTTGGGCGTGGGAGAAGACCCCAAGGCCCAGCTCTTCAATAAAGCCCTCCTTCTACCTCTTACGCATTGAGGTCACAAGGCGCCAAAATCCAGGAGGAAGTCACAACTCTCTCCCTGGACAAAGGGGCTGAATGTCTTGATCATGAGTCATTAACCCGTCTGGTCCTCATGTGTAGGTTGCAGTGCTGGGCAGGGGCCAACTTTGGGGGACCAGTGCCATGTTGGCCTACGGGGAGGAATTGGATGTCTTGGTCAACAGGTCCAGGAAGGATGACGAGTGTGAGCTGACAGCTTGTTTGGGTCCTTGGTGGCCTTCAAGTGCAGCAGCCTCACAAAGGCTCCCCAGTTACCACACCCCGCCCCAGGGACCTCTGTTGTTTTACATTTTAGTTCAGTACTGTTAAGGATGGTGGTTGGTCAGTTTGTTCAAAGAAATACCCAAGGCCCAGAGCAACTCAATGTCTTCTCTTAAAGCTGCCCCTGTGGGCATCCAAATTCAGATGACTTATTCCACATAGGGAATTAGCGGGCGCTTTGCCATGCATGGGATGGCCCATGGCAGGGCTCATCAGCCCTCCCCTCGTCCTCCCTGGGGGTGGGGCAGCAGCCAGGGTTCTGGCATGGACTCCCCAGGTGTCTCTGGGGTTGGCTTTCTCCTCCTGCCCTCCCTGATTGATCTGAGTCAACCAGGCCAGCTGTGCACAGGAAAGACTTCTATGTGATGGGGGCCTATGTGGGGAAACAAGAACTTATTTGGCAGTGACGCTGCCACCGAGGCAGGTGGCTCCCAGCTCGAGACTTGTGCCCTTGATGTCTTTTAGAGCTTGACCTTCCTGTCTGCAGAGCTGGGGATTCATCTGGCCGTGCGCCCAGAGTCTGGGAGTCAGCTCTGGTGCCTCCCAGTGTCTGGTAAACACACCTTTATTTCCTCTTTCACAGAGTGGGCACTTCCTTTGCCTTGGGCTTGGAGGGTCCCAACAGGTGGACTCTGGAAACTGGATAGTTTATTAGGCAGCCGGGCAGGGGTGGATGTGCACAGACACAGAGAAGGGAGATGGGTGGGCGGCAGCCAAACACAGCAGTGACGACCTGGGCGCTCCTGGTGAGAAAATGCTTCCGCTTTGTGTTGTCATCTGCTAATCTCCACAGAGGGTTGTTTACTGTTTGGAATTTCACAGCCCCTGTGTAGGTAGGCTTGCAGGAGGCCTGTCAAAGGGGGAATGGGAGCGATGTAAGAAGAGAGAATGGCAAGCCACTTATGTTCTGTTAAAAATAACTGGAGGACTATACAGGGCTCGTTGTGAATTCTCAACCCAATGTGTCCAGCAGAGGAAGCTGGAGAAAGCAGCCGAGGCAAACTGCATGCCTGTTATGTGTGCAGGCTGTTCTAGGTGCTTTGCAAACATAAACTCGTTTAATCCTTGTCACATGCCAGTGAGGTGACTGGCATTATCTTCATTCCATAAATGGTCCAGAGAGATTAAGAAAGGTGTTTGAGAATCCTCTGCAATAGGTGATCTGTGGGGAGTAATCTGTACTAGGCGAAGGGACCAGAGTGAAGTTTGGGTGCAGCTGACCTCCGACCAGGCAATTCTGAAGCAGCTCGGGCTCTAGAACACAGAAGGGGCTGTATCTACTGCGCGCTCTTTGTATACACGCCCCGGCCCGCCAGTTTACCTGTGGGACCCCTTCCTCCTCAGAAGACTCTGAAAGGAGGCTGCTACAGCCCCCACTTTATAGGTGAAAAGACAAAGGTTCAGAGAGGTGCCTGAGGCAGGTAGTCGGCGTTCTTTCCAAGGAATCCAGCCTCTGTTTGGTGCCACTTGTGTGAGCTGCTAAGTCTCATTTTCAGAAACCTTCTTTTCTCTCTCTCGTTTTCTTTTTCTTGTTCCAGGAAACCACTTGAAAGCTTTGCTGCCCTTGACGAAGAGTGTTCCAGGTCAGCTCACATTCTAGAAGCATCTGTGACTGAGGGTATTTTAAGAGCGAGTGAGCAGGCAGGGAAATTTGGAAGGCAGCCAGTTCCCTGATCTGTGTCTTCCAGGGGATGGCGGTGGCCAATAGAGAGGATGGAGGTTTTTCTTTTTTTTTCTATTTGCTTTCTTCAGAGGGAGCATCACTGCTTCTGCAAATACAGACTTGGGGTGAGAACAAGAAAAAAATTAACTAAAAAATTTCTCATATGTGGCTGTGTTCTACATTCTTGCTTCTCCAAGTGCCGTCTCCAAACCATCACCATCAAGGACACTCTTTAGAAACACCAGTTCCTACAAGACACCAAGACACCTACTAAGTCAGAATCTGTATTTTAACAAGGTCTCCCGGTGACAGAGAGAGGCAAATGCACTTTAATTGGAGAAACCCCAATCTCTGCCAGCTCAGCAAAGCCCACATCTGGAATTTGTCTTCACACCCTTCCAGAGATGTCATCACGGCACCTCCAACAGGTTCTGTCCAACATCGAACTCGAATCCTCCCCCAAACTTGCTCCTCCTCTGTGTTCTCATTTCCAAGGCTCCACCTCCCAAGGCCCAGGACCATACCCAAGCCTAGGAGACCTCACGCTCTAGACTCCTCTTGTGCTGGCGTCCTGTGTCTTTCCTCATTGTCACTCCCCATTCTTCAAACACCTAATCTAGGCTTGCTGACAGTTCTCGCGATGCCAGAGTGCTCTTCCCTGAGCCCAAATCTGAAGATGTCATCCCCCATGGTAAGCCCTCTCTGGCTTCCCACTGTTTACTGAACAAGGTTCGAGGCTCTCCGAACTGGTATGAGCTGATCTTGCGCATGTCTCCAGCCTCGCTCTTCCTGTGAACCTACGTGCTCAGTAGAATCCGACTCCACGACGCTATGGGCTGCAGGCCACCAGGCTCTTCTGTCCGTGGGATTCTCTCTACCTACTCCTCCAAAATGATGGCAAATTGTTGTTCTTCTGTGTACAACATGCCCTCCGCCCCACCACCCCCAGCTGCTTTGCAGTGTTTCCTTTATTTTTGTCAGCAATTTGATTGTAATGTATTGTTGTTTGGTTTTGTTTGTATTTTCCTTGCCTAGGGTTTGCTGAGCTTTTTTCGGGGTCTGTGGGTTTATAAACTTCCTCAAATTTGGAAATGTTCGGCCAGTTTTTTTGCCAAATATAGTTTTGCCTCCCATCCTTCTATGGTTATGTTTGGCGGTCTGATATTATCTCACAGCACACCAAGGTTCTGCTATTTTTGAATATTTGTGCTTCACCATGGATAAATTCATTTGCTAAGTCTTCAGGTTCACTGATCTCTCTCCCTACAGCATCTAATCTGTTGTCAATCTCATCTGGTGGAATATGCATTTCAGATATTGTATTTTCTTAACCTCTAGAAGTTCCATTTGCTCCTTCTTTATAACTTCTACTTCTCTCCTTGTTCTGTTCCTGTTTCCCTTTAAATGTTTGAACATGAGAATCGTTTTAACATCCTTGTCTGCAAGTTTCACCACCTCTATTTCTCACCCCTTTTATTGACAGGCTTTTCCTTTTTCATAGTCTTTCTCTTCCTGCTTCTTGGCATCTGGTGAGTTTTAGTGAACGATGGACATGGTGAATTTTATGTTGTTGAGTGTCTGGATCTTGTCGTCTTCCTTTAACGGGAGTTGGTTTTGGTCCTGGGGAGCGGCTAAGCTACTTACAGATTGTTTGATCACGTTCAGTGTATTTCTGAGATTTGCTAGGGCAGATCTAGAGTAGTCTTCACTGTAGGGATAGTTCAGCCTGAATAGTCAGATGTGACCCCTCTGAGATCCCACTGAAAGTCTATGTGACTGCTGAGGACTCATCATTCTTGTTGTCAGTGTTCAAACATCACCCCGCCCTGTGTAAATACTGGGAGTTATACAGCTTCCAATCCCCTATTCACTGTTTACACGATTTTGTGGAATTTCACGCTGTGCACTAAGGCCCCATACTTACTAAGGCCCATGGAGACTCTTCTTTGGATTTCTGGAGCTCTTTTACTCTGTTTCAGAAATATGTCCTGCAACTTCCAGCCATGCCAACCTTCCCAACCTTCCTTCTCCACCCCTGGAATTCAGCAAGACTGTGAGTCCTGTTGGACCTCGCCTCCCTGTGTTGTGGCCAGAACTTGCCTCTAGGCAGAAAGCTGAGGTGGCCACAGGTAGAAAGCTGAGAAGACTGTAGGACTCCCCTGATATATTCTCTCAGAGATCACAGTCCTGTGCTGCCTGTTGCCCCACGTTTGGGAAGAAATGTTTCATGTATTTGCTCCATTTTTCTACTTGTGCAGAGCAGGAAGGTACGTCTGGTCCATAATATTTCATCCTGTCTCAATTTTAAGATTCTGATGATATTCCCTCTGGCTAGAGAACCTTCCTATGGGACTGTTCCAGCCTGCTCCCCAGCAACTTCAAATATGCTATATCACAGGAGGTCTCTTTTCCTGGACAAGTCCCATTTAAGGTGGGTTATGCCCAACCTGAGCTAGAATCTGATTCCCAGCACTTCCTGCAGTGCCAGGAATGGTTACAGCAGCAGTCACTCACAATTGGGGTGGCATGTTGCAACAGACAAAGCACTTTCCTTTTTCTAAAATTATCTTTGCAAAATCCTGGCAAGGCCAACAAGACAGAGTGGCTCAGAGACGTGCAGGGCCTGGTCACACAAGCAGCAGTGTTGCCTGACTCCAGAGCCCACACTTTGGGATTTGCCAGCAGCACCTAAACGCCCTTCATTCCAGTCCTCTGTCCCAACCGAAGATGCTGGCAATGTCTTCTCTTGGTTTGCAGCTGCACAGAAGCACTCCACCTGCCGAATCCATAAGCTTCTATTTGTTGTGACATTGTAGCTATTTCAGAACAAACAATTCTGCTCTCACAGCAGCACTGTTATGACTCCGGCTAGGGAAGGAGCAGTGGGAACCCAGGGGTCACTAGGGAAGAAAGCCGGGTGGCAGGTGAGCCTGTTAAGAGCGGTGATAAAGCCTCCTGCAGACTAGATGGTAAGGGGGAGCTGCCCTCAGATGGGTGCTGATTCGGGTCTCAGCCAAGTGGACGTGAGGTTCTGGCACTGCCCTGGAATATGTAGAAAGGGTCAGAGTGAGGGCTAGATGGTGCATAGCCCTAAGAAGAGGGATTTTTGAACATAGAGGAAATATTTTACTTATCAAGCACCCATTCCATAGCTGTTCAAAGAACGATTGGTGGAGAAGTTTTTGACATTATGAATATAATATATGATTGGGCTTCCCTGGTAGCTCAGATGGTAAAGAATCTACTTGCAATGCAGGAGACCCAAGTTTGATCCCTAGGTTGGGATGATCTCCTAGAGAAGAGAATGGCTACTCACTCCAGTGTTCTTGCCTGGAGAATTCCATGGAGAGAGGAGTCTGGCAGGCTGCAAGTCCATGGGGTCTCAGAGAGTCAAACACCAGTGAGCGAATTTCACTTTCACATGTGCTTAATTAGAGGAGAAAGTAGAAGTCACCCAAGAACAAAACAAACGCATTGTCTTTGATGATGTCACTCAGAGACAACGACTCACCAGTTTGCTTTCTGTCCTTTCAGAAACTTTTAGAAACAGAAATGTTGGAATATAATTTACGTGAAACAGAAGCCATTCATTATAAGTGTATGGTTTGATGAGCTTCAGGAACTTTTTACAACTGGGAATGTATTACTACACTCAAGAACACTTCCATCACCCCCAGAATCTATCGTCCATTTGCTGTCAGCCTCTGCTCTCACCCCCAGCCCCAGGCAAATGCTGATCTGCCTTCAGTCTCTTTTCTAGAAATTTCATATACATGGCATCCTGTGACGTATAGTCTATAGTATGTGGTATCTGACGTCTTTCACTTAGCATAACACTTCTGAGGCCCCCTGTGTTGTCAACGTGTGTCGGGCACTCGTTCTTTTTTTATTGCTTACAGTATTCTCTGTCTGAACGTGTTAGTGTTTATCCCTTGGCTGGTTGATGGGCTTTTAAGTTGTCTCCAGTTTTGAGCCATTGTAAGTCACATTGCTGTGAACAGTCTTGTACAAGTCTTTGTTTGGACATATGTTTCCATTTCATTTAGGAAGATATTCAGGAGTAGAATTGTTGGTCTGTGTGGTAGGTGTCTGACTTGATTAGGAAACCATCAAACTGTACCATTTTATATTCTGACAATCTAAGATGCTTCCAGTTTCTCTATGTTCTTTTCAACATTTGGCATTGCCAGTCTTTTTGATTAGAGTCATTCTAGTAGATGTGGAGTGATATCTCAGGCATGGGTGTGTGCTCAGTTACTAAGTTGTGTCCGACTCTTTGTGGCCCCACGGACTGTAGCCTGCCAGTCTCCTCTGTCCCTGGGATTTTCCAGGCAAGCATACTGGAGTGGGTTGCCATTTCCTTCTCCAAAATATGATATCTCACTTTGATTTTAAGATGCATTTCCTTAATACTAATGGTGGTGGGTGAGCCTGTTTTTTCGTGTACTTATTGGATATTTGTGTATCTTCTTTGGTGAGAGGTCTGTTCAAATATTTTACCTTTTTTTTTTTTTTTAAACAGTGTTGTTTAGCTTCTTATTGAGCTGTAAGAGTTAAAAAAAAGAAATATAGATATATAGATATATCCTGGAGAAGGGAAAGGCTACCCACCCCAGTATCCTGGCTTGGAGAATTCCATGGACTGTATAGTCCATGGGGTCACAAAGAGTCGGACATGATTGAACAACTTTCACTATATATATTCATACTGTATATACATCCCTATCAGATGCAGGACTTGCAATCCATCTGTAGTTCATCTTTTCATTATCTCAATGCTGTTTTCTAAATAGGTTTTTATTTCTCTTTTTTGGTTTGTTTTGATGAAATTCAATTTAGTAATTTTTATTTTCAGAATTTTTATATAAGTGTATTTTAACAGGATAGTAAAGGTGCAATTATGTTTTATTATTTTTAACTTGATAAACTGTGTTGATTGATTTTTAAAGTTACCATACTCAGATTATATCTACATAATCATGGTGCATTATCCTTTTAATATATTTCTGAAATTTGATATACACATGTAAATTCACTGGTAATAGTATTTTGTAGATTTGGAATTTTTTTTGTATATTATCTTTGTCAAACAAGGTTATTAGGAGTATTCTAGCTTGTAAGATGAACTGAGTATTGCTTTATCTTTATTTTTAGCATTCTAAAACACTTTATATATCTTGGTAATGACTTATTCCTTGAATTTTTGAGGAAAAAAAAACAGCCTGTGAATTTAGTCTGTTACTTTTATTATGTAGTTGCAAACTGGTTAGAAATATAATTCATTGACTTCTGTTCACTTTTTCCAAGGGTTTTGCTCTGAGGAAATTTTCATTTTTAAAGTTAATTTTATATTTTCACAGAAAAGCATGCATTTGATTGTGACTTCAACATATTTCACACACTTGGTAAATACGTCCTCATATTTGTTTTATAGTGCTGTCCATACAATACCAAGGGTCCCATTGCTTTCCCCAATCCTAATTATGAGTATTATTTTGTCTCTTTTACTTTTCTTAACTAGACTGACTAGTTGTTTCCCTATGTTGTTGGTTTCCATGTTTTCCATGCCCTTTGACCCCTCCTCTGATTTTGACCAATCTCATTTGATTTCTGAGATGGGGCAGTTGATAGATTTTTTTTTACACCAATTTCTGGAAGTCACAGCCATCCTTTTAAGGAGTTATCCTTCTATAGGTGAAGATACTGAGGTTCAGAGAATTCACAAGGTATATAATAGAGCTGGG
Source organism: Bos javanicus (assembly GCF_032452875.1). Lineage (NCBI taxonomy): Eukaryota > Metazoa > Chordata > Mammalia > Artiodactyla > Bovidae > Bos > Bos javanicus. The sequence continues at coordinate 35,802,806 of NC_083895.1, read as the reverse complement.
ATTGGATACAAAGCCAGTCCTTCTTCCCGAGATCACGTCTCATTCCTGACAAGTGCTAAGGGGTGAGACAGCCAACCTCTTCCGACAGACACACATGCCACCAGTAAACTGCCACCAGTAGGGTGCACAGGGCAATGCCCTCGCCCTCCCCAAGCATGGTCTCTGTGACCATTCCAGCCCCTCCCTGTGAGGCTGCAGGGCCAGAGCTGCTAAGTCCGCTAGCTACACATTTGCATATTGAGCCCCAGAAGCGTCAATCCGCGTCTCTTCCCTTGCTGTCAAAGAGATGAATGGGTGTGATATGGATGTGTGCTGGGGTGTGTATATGAGAGCAAGGCAGAAGGCCAAGCATATGTTGTTCCCCATCAGCACTGCCCAAAGAAAAGAGGCTGACCAAATATTTGGCAAGATCCAGTATTACACTATTTGGAAAGATGTTCTTTCAAAGGAGGAGAGAGGGGTGTGGTACGAAGGCCTGCCATAGCCTGTGGCCATTTACCCCTCTTTCTCAAGCCTTCTCCCAACAACTCACACCAAGACTCCAGGCACAACTGGAAATCTACTAATCACTACAATGTTTCCCAAGTTTTTTGACACTCAGCTAATATACAAGCAGCCTGGTTGCAGGACTCTTTCCCCAGTTGTGAATTAATAAGTAGTACTCAAACTTCTAAACGAGGCAGGAGGATACCTTGCAATGCTTCTGTGATTTCCTACAGAAAGACTGCTCTGAATATTTTTTTCATAAAGGTCTTTGCACATGAGACCATATACGTGTTAAGAGGCGAATGCGTTAGGAGCCTGGACTCAGCTGGAGCCTATGGAGGATTTCCTTGGTTTCTGAGCATAATGTTCCCATCTCCTGATTTCTCTGAACAGAAAATGGAAGAGAGAATGAGGGAAAATCCTATTTATTTGTATTCATGAACTTGGCTGTAATCAATTATGCCATATAGGATGTCATATAATACTGCTTGTTTAAAAAGCCTATTTTTCAAATTAAAACAAAACAAAACAAAAAACTCTCTGTTACAGCCTGAGAATCCCAAAGCTCCAATGCCCTCTCCTCCATGAAGCCATCCCAGATCCCCCAGGTGGACATAGTACTCTCTCCTCAGACCTCCTGGGGCTGCTTGATTTTACCTTCTGTTGGCTCTTCTTGGCACCCGCCTCATGTTCAGTTATTCTTTCATTCAGTACTTATTGAGATGCAACTGTGCCACGTGATCAAAGACATCTTCACATATTGAGGTATGAGAACGTCATTCTGGCTTATATATGCGCTAATGTGAATTTTATACTAACTAAAACAGCCTCTTTGTGGCCTATCAAACATACATTGAACATCTGCTTTAACAGTTTTAAAAAGAGGTACAGTGACCAGAAGTAAAGAATGTCCATGTTGAAAATAAAGATTAAATGCTTCCCTTCCTGAGACACCAGTTCTGGTCCTCCTCTGATGATGAGACTCCCTTCCCAGGTGCCCAGGCCACACTGACTTGCTGGGGAAGTGCTCATCTGTTTTTATTGAAGCCTTGAAGGAATGCATCCTTGACTTGTTTGATGTTCTTTGTTCTGACAGGACATAAAACTGTCCTGAAAACCCTGCTTCTCTGGAGCAGTTCCTCAGAGTTATTTTCCAGGCTATAGTCCTCAGTTTTGTGCAAGTAAAGCTACTTTCTATTCTTAGTATGGACTGTTTATGGTTGTTTTCATCGACAGACGTGGTAGGCCACCATGATACATGAATCAGATGTGCTGTGAGTTCCTCAGGGAACTTGCAGCCTGGTGATAGAGACAGAGCATGAATAAGAATCTTACAAATTGTGGTGGGTGCTCTGAAGGACAGAAGTCAAATAGGAGCTTGTTTAGATGAGAGGATCAGAGGATGAAAAGAGCCAGACATGTGTACAGCTATAGGAGAGGACACAGGGCAGACTGTCCAGGGGACAGGCACCCAGCTGTCACTGTGGTTGAAGCTCAGTGAAAGAGAGAGGGATGAACTGATGAACAGAGGACCATGCTCCCCACAGGTCTTATTCATCCCTTGTCACAACCCTGTCACCACAGAGACCTTATTGGGTGTCTTCCTCCAACTCAAGAGCAGAAGCTCCTTTAGCACAAGAACTGGATCTGAGTCATCTCCAGGATCCTTATCCTCAGCACTGGGTCTGGCTCTGAATCAGACCACGATTAACAAATGAGCAGAGTTGGGGTGAACATCTTCCTTGATGAAATAATAGATACAGGAATTATTTGCCCACCAGAGTAGGGACTATTTCAAGTGCAGCCAGAACCAGCCAGGAAAACCTACCCTTTCCCTGAGCCTCATCTATAGATTCCTCATCTATCACAAGAGCAGCTCCGTTTGCCCATCTGCATCCCAGGGTCCTTTGTAAGTGCACAGTTCAGTGAGAACATGTGTGGAAAGCACTGTTGAGCCCCAGAGACACACTGGATCAACAGAGGATGGTCCGTGACCCCCATTCATGTTCTAGAGAGAAGTTCCTAAACCAGCTTACCCCTCCCTCATCCCACTTAGCCTCGGCGCCAGGCTCCCTAGAGACTATAGACCAGCAGTGCCTCATCTTTTCTGTCTTTCCCAGGAGTGGTGGGGGGATGCCTGCTCAGAGGCGACCAGATAGGAAATGTCCATAACATGAGAAGCCAGCCTGCAAGGTGTGTTGGGGAAATGCATAATTGATGGGCAGTCCATCAGGGAACTTCTCAGAAGACCAAATTGTAATCAGCAGTGGCACTTGGTCATGACAGGAACTCCTTTCACATCCTGGTGCCATCATAAACATGGCGAGCAAGTCCCCCTGGTCCTTAAGAAGCATCCTGACTTCAGTAGGTCGCCTTGGGTCACTGCAGCTGCCTACACTCTGGCTGCTGGATTTGCAGTAGGCGTTGGCTGCAACCATGGCTCTGATGTCCTTGGAGAGTAGACCAGTGAGCACTCGGTCCTTTCTGCACTTGGGCAGGTTAAGAGGGGGAGCCATTTCTCCCACGGCAAGAGCAGGAGAGGGCGTGCACTCCAAAATGTGAAAATGTGACACGGCTCCTGCCACAATGAATTATTCACACGCCACAATGAATTAATAACCTGAGCTTGGAATTAATTTTATTGGGTTTCCAAAAAGGTGAGTATTTCAGAGGCAGGAGGGAGGTGGCCTATACCGCTCGCCCTCCCCCCAACCTAAATCATTGTGGGCGGGGGTGGGGGGGCACAGAGACTCACCCACACCAAGTCACCCAGAAATTCCATTTTTTACTGTGTTGGCAGGTGACTCGTGGGCTCTACCTGTAATTTCTTTTTGACCTTAATAAGAAATTACAATATCCCTAATTGCCCCAGAATCTTCCCCTGTGGCAGACGTAAAAATTTCAAATTAAATGACTTCTGCTCTTCCCTGAGGTTGGCGAAGACAGCCTTGTAGACACAAATCCCTTTACACTTGGACACGGAGCAAGGAATTAAGATGGATGGCGCCAGCCCTCTTTGCCTGCTGCACACCTGCCGGCCTCGCTCCCGGCCCTTCACCACCTCCCTCCTGGCTGGTTTCTTGACAAGTTCATTGCTGTTCACCAGAAAGCGATCAGCAGAGTCTTGCTTCTGGAGAAGTTAAGCGCAGGCCAGCAATCCCTCAGGGGTTCAGCGGATGAAAGGCTGCAAAAGAGGGTTTGGAAGCGCTTCACAGAGGGGCCCACATCTCCACATACGTCAAGAGAGCTATTGTTTGGGGGAAACTAAGCTGTATTGGAGACTTTGGGAATTTCAGGGAGGTTTTGCAAGAATTCAAAGAAGCAAGTGGGAACCCAAAGACACAACCCACACTTACTGAGTGCGTACTATGTGGTCAGTTTCCTGTCAGGCTTTCTCAAGCCATTGTCTTGCGGAATCCCCAGAGCACCAGTGGACTCGTTATTGCTATTGACCCACAGAGGTTAAATAATTCTCCCAAAGTCACTGAATGGGTGGGAGGGCCAAGCCTGCAGGGACCTAATACCCAATTTTCATCTCTGTGCGTGCATGCCAATCCAGGTTTGTACTGGGGAAAAGAAAGCAGGCACACACAGGCACAGGGTTCCAATGACCGCAGCAGAGAACAAAGAACAGCGAGGCCAGGAGCCCTGGACTGGCCCCCTAGTGCCATCAGCAGCTCCCAGGGGCACTTTGGAAACATCCCTTTGATGCTCTGTACTTTGTTCTCCTTGGGCTTCCCTGGTGGCTCGGATAGTAAAGAATCTTCCTGCAAATGTAGGAGACCTGGATTCAATCCCTGGATTGGAAAGATCCCCTGAAGGAGGGCATGGCAACCCACTTCAGTATTCTTGCCTGGAGAATCCCATGGACAGAGGAGCCTGGCGGGCTACAGTCCATGGGGTCACAAAGAGTCAGACTCGACTGAGCGACTAAGCATGTCTTACTCTCCTCACTGGTGAGAAGCAGGTTTGAAGCCCAAGATCCCTCAGGCCCAGTTCTTCAAGCCTCTCCTCTTGCAGGTCCACGGATGAGGACAGTATGACTCAAGCAAGAAGCAGGGCCACAGAATTTTCTGGTCAATCTGGCCCAACCAGTTGCAAGGGCCTTGAAGCTCCTTGACAACATGCTCAGGGACTCTGGGCCTGGCTGTCAAATCCTCCAAGATAGAAATGAGATAGAGAGGGCTGAGCAAAGTCTCCCACCTGCCAGTCTGAAGTACTGTCGAGATTCAATACCTGTTTATTGAGCAGACGGAGTATTTTTAGCAAAACTCCCCCAAGTGCTTTCTATATGTTGTCATTACATCCTTCATCTTCCTTGAATTCCTTCCACCCAGGGTCACCAGGATACTCTGTGACAGCCAGGCACTTGACCATCTCTGTCTCAGGGGGTGGTGGGGTGATTCAGGGCAAGTCTTGACTACATTTGATGGCCAAAACCTTATTTCTGGCAGTAAGAAGTTAGAAGAAGGGTCGAGTGTCTGGTAGAATAAAGAGTATGCACTATCGTGTCCAGTGGGCTTGCTTTGAAATGTTTCAGACACTTACTAGCCGTGTGATTCCAGACAAAACCTCTCCATCCATGTATCTTGGTCTTATTCTCTGAATCAAGAGATGTAGAAATACAGCCTTTTGAAATCAAAGCACAAGAAATGAAGGGTTTGTGTGCTTTCAGGCATGCTAACGGCACTGTGGTCTCTAGTGGATCTGGACCTGAGAGGGCAAGGTGAGTGGCCAGCAGGAGAGGAGTGGCTGGAAGTTCAGCTGCATCTCTGCCCCCCAGGGCGGAATGTGAGGCAGCCTTTCCAGAAAGCATGTACCAGTGATAAAACCATGTACGGGCGGTTAAGGATCTGCTTGCCGATGCAGGGCACACAGGTACGATCCCTGGTCTGGGAACTAAGATCCCACATGCCACCGGGCAACTAAGCCTGCATGCTACAACTATGAGCCTGTGCCCTCGAGCCCGTGCTCCACAACAAGAGAAGGCACCGCGATGAGAAGCCCGTGCACCCCGACCAGAAAAAAGGAAAGCCCGGGCAGCAGCAGGGACCCAGGGCAGCCATAAAAAAATAAATAACATATTTTAAAAAATCATGTACCAGTCTACTGGAAGGGACTTCAAATGTAGAGAAGCATGTGGAATATGATCCCAGTTGTAAAGTCAAGAGTAACAGAATGAATATTTATATATAATTATGTGAGCTGGTTCCCCTGGTGGCTCAGACGGTAAAGGACCCACCTGCCAATGCAGGAAACCCGGGTTCCATCCCTGAGTTGGGAAGATCCCCTGGAGAAGGGAATGGCAACCCACTTCAGTATTCTTGCCTGGAGAATCCCATGGGCAGAGGAGTTCAGGGAGTGATAAAGAGTGGGACAAAACTGGGCTACTAACACTTTTATTTTCATATGAACATTGAGGAGGACGAGGGGACACACTTCAGATAATTAACACTGGCTGCCTGAGGTTGGGATAGATGGAGTGAAAGGTGAAGTTAGGAAGAGGAGAGAAAGAGAGGAATGGGAAAGAAAACGGTAAGTCAAAGGGAGAAAAGTGAATGAAGGTGTCCATAAACTACAGAGCTTGTCTGCTAGGATATCTGCCTGCATATATGCACAGAGCAATGGATGGAAACATTTTCAATAAAATGTGACTCTCCTCAACAGGGTGCTGATGCTGTCTAGAGGGCTGTCCTGGGAGTCAGAAGATGCTATTACGTGTCAAGATGAGGGAACTGCCTGAAGCTCCATCTCAAGAGGAGCTCCAAGTTCTGACAGTCTGCCAACACCCAGGCCAGTGTTTTTCCTTCATCCCACATCCGCCTCACCAAGTCATCATGAACCAGACATATTCCGGTGATTGACTTGTTGAACGTGGGACTCCGATTCTTAGTCATTCTCTCAGACTAAGAGTGTGAATCAAAACAGATGACAATCCTCTCACTTTAGGTGGGAGAGTTTCGCCCGGTCAGCCACGAACGAGTACTGTAATCATGATGTCAAAACAGCAACCACATTGCAGTTTAAAAATAACTGGAAATGCCCACTTGAACTAAGAACTACATGACAAGCATGAGGCTAACGGGTGGGACCAGTAGATGATTTTTGACATGAACCCATGTTCAGACACAGGAACTCAACGTCCCTGAGAGCCGTGCTCTGGGTGCATGGTCTGTGCAAAGCATTTTGCAAGCATTCTTTGAATTAACATTGCCAACCACCCCCCCCATAAATTTCCCCTTCTACTGATCAAGAAACTGAGGCTCAGTGTGGTTAGGCAACTTGCTCAAGGTTTCATAGCTGGTGTATGGTAGGACCGGAATTAAAATCCAGAGCAGCTTGACTCCAGAACGCACACTTTAAACCCTCCAATACAAGGATATGACTCCAAATTGGGAGATTTTTCAGGTTTTAGTCATCTTGATTGCTATGTGTGTCCATGGTGATCTAGGACAGCTTTTCAAGCTGCCAGTGGTAGCTTAATTATGGTGTGCTCTTGATATTGTCGGAATGTGACATTAATCAGTGTACTCGTCTGCAGTGGGATATGACTCGCAGGTGTAATTTATGTGTCCTTTGGTGTGTTATTAATGTGTGCTCTCAATGGAGGTTTAATTTTGGAAGTGCTTTTCCATATCATTGTGCAGACAAGAGATAATTGGAGAAGCAGGAAAGGAAGGCTACCTGCTGCTCTCTCAAAGGTCACCAGTGACCACCAAGACGCCCTCTTCTGCTTCTTCTCCACTTTGCTTCCTCTTCCACAGGATGGTTGTCCCCTTCCAGTCCGGGTCCTCCTATCGTTATGGAGATCCAGGTGTGTAGAGGTGGAGATCTTGGTAGAGTCATTATTTCCCATGGCTCAGTCAATTCCAAAGCCTTCTTCCCCAAACTCCTCTAAGCTGACGTACAGCATCTGCTGAGGTGTCTCTTATGCTGGGGAACTCCCTTCCTAACAATACCGTATTTTCAACTTTGGGCAGCTGTGCTGTTTTTCCCTCATTCAATGTAGGGAAGGACTTAATATACAGAGGGTCTCTGCTTATTGCTGCTAATTCCAACCTTTAAACAGCAGACATCATGTCTAGTCTCTTTCAGTTGGCAACCCCTTAAGGAGTTGAACATGGAGAATATTCACCCTCTGAATTTTTTTCAGGCTGAATATTTATACTCCCTTATACTCTTATGCTTCCCTGGTAGCTCAGATGGTAAAGAATCCATCTGCAATGCGGGAGACCTGGGCTCAATCCCTGGGTTGGGAAGATCCCCTGGAGGAGGGCATGGCAAACCACCCAAGTATTCTTGCCTAAAGAAGCCCCACGAACAGAGAAGCCTTGTGGGGTCCATGGGGTCACAAAGAGTTGGACACGGCTGAGCGACTAAGCACAACACAACATACTCATGATGAGGCTTGAACATGATCAAGTTTATCTGTTTTCATCCTCAATCTCGGTGCTGAGAACTGAATATAAGACTCAGGTGAGGCCTGACTAGAAAAGCCTGGAATTTGAGATTTTGACCTTCTTTGTTCTACACACTCTACTCCTATTAATGCAACCCTAAATTGCTCTCTCCAGTGAGAGCTAGAGCACAATAGGGATCCCTAGGGAGTGGCTGAAGCTCACTCAGGCTGCTTTCAAGACAGAGCTCTCTCACCCTGTGCTGACACAGTAGAGCTTCTTGGGGGAAGCTTACTTGGCCCATATGTTTTTTGCCTTGTAAGTTGCACTGCACCACCATAACCCACTGAGAGCTCTTTGGATGGGAATTCTCCCATCTAACTCGTTTGTCATCCCCTCCCGGTTCAGTGGCATCTACAGATTTGATAAGGAGCTTCCTATGCCTTCATTCAAGTATTCACAAATTTGTTTTAGCAGGAGAGAGTCAAGGACAAAAACCTTATCTCAGGGCCCTGGAGAGCTCCTGAAGTGACAAGCTGAACAGGAATGAATTAATCAGCAAGCCCTGGGCATGGTTCTTGAAGTGGTTACAAGTCCACCTTTCTAACTGTATTATTACATTAGCTAGAGTTTTTCATGTTACTTAAAAGGATATCATAAAAACTTTATTACACACCATGTGGAAATTCAAATACACTGTGCAGATTGCATTTCCCTGATCTAACCATCTAATAATTACAAACACCCTCAGAAAAAAAAAAAAAGGAAGGAAGGGAGGGAGGGAGAAAAGAAAAGCAAAGTGCTTCAAAAGGATTCATTATTAAATGATTACCCTGATTTTAGGAATCAAATCAATGTTAGTTCCCAGACTATCTTTTCTTGAAAACCATCCCTGTTGCTGCTAGATGACTGGGCAGAAACAACATCTGGTCTGGGCCTTTGAATGTTGCCCTCATCTTATTTTTGAAAACTGAAATAGCCTTGCCCATCTTCATTCATCTTTCGAACTTTGTCAGGGGCCCTGCTCTCTATCCGGCACTGAGCTAGCTCCCGGGGGTCAGAGTATGGGAAATTCATGGGCCTGCATCGAGACAATCAGCATCTTCACTTCTTCCTTATTCCTCAACCCCTTCTATATCTCCAGCCAAGGATGAGTGACCTCATGTTCAAGTTCTCTTTTGCCCAATGGCCAGGGGTTCTTGAATTAAAAACTGTCAGGTAGGTTCTTCTCTCTCCAGAACCCTCAGCTCTCCCTTTCAGTCCAAAGGACATTATCTTTTCTGAGCTGGAAAGGCATGGTGCATTTCCATCATCACAGCTGTGTTATCTTATTGGGCCTGAGCAGCAGGTTAATTTCTTCCTCATCCTTCTTGCTCTGAGTATAAACTTAAATGCTCATTTCCCCAAGATCTCAGTCTCCTCTGGGCTGTGGCCCTTCTGACACTAGTGTATTAGGACTATTTTATTTGCAGTGATCACAAACCAAATGCAAACCAGCTAAAGCGAAACAAGTGATACATCAGCTCACATAATTGAAAAGTCTGAGGATGAGCCATGTTTCAGGAAGGGTCCTGTTCAGGGCTGCAGACAACATCATCAGCCAATCACTCTCTCTGTCGCTCAGTTCTCCTTGGCTTCATTCTCAAAGGACATGTTTGGCCTCCCAGAAGCTCTAGGTTTTATCTTCACTGCCGCAGAGCAGAAAAAGAAAAGTACTTCTCATACTGTAGTTAAAAGCACTGGATGCGCAGTGATTGGACCTTGGCTTGAGTCACATGCCTACCCTGACCAATCACCATGGTAAGATGCTGCTGTGCTCTGATTGGTCACAGGTCCACTGTGGAGCTGGGGTTAGAGACAGTTCCATCTGCTGCTTGAACTGGGTCTAGGCAGGTCCTCAGAGGAAAGTTTGGGTACTGTCGTTGACAGAAAGGGGAATAAATGTTGAATTATTATTATTTTTTAAAGAATGCCTAGAAGAGTTCTTCCATGTTCATAAGGTACTTGGCACAGAGTACCCGCACAGTACATTTTAAAAAATGACTTTAAAAACTGTGGCATCCACTATAGTCTTGCATGCCCATCTTTTTCTGATGTCCTTACCAATGGTAAGCTGATCCTTGTAGTTGTCTACATAGCAACCATTCTCCCTTTCTCCCTTGTGAGTCAAACTTGATCTGGCTAAGGAATCCATCCTTAAGGGAAGATAATGTTTGAGACAATCCCTGACTGATCTAGACTAATTAGTCTCAAACTTCAGGTTGTTATCAGAAACACCTCAAGGGCTCCTTCGAACACAGGTTGCTGGCCAGTGCAGGGACCATGTTTTGAGAGCCATGTTCTAGCAAAATCACCCCAGTATAGGATGCAAGTGAAGTCTGAGAACCTTTGCTGTTAAAGACAATCAAATGAAGAACAAACAGAAAAATCCAGATTGGATAGTGTTGGTATGCCTTTACTAAAGAAAAAGCTCAGCCAAAGCCCCCCCCACATTTATAAAATAAAATCCAGCCCTCCCGATCAGGACTTTCTTGGCCAGTTTGTTTTCCAACTCCAGCCCCACTCCTGGCATGAGCCTTGTCCCTGACCACATGCAACCATGGTCTTTCATGGCCTGATTCTCTTCCTTGAGTTCTTGCCCACATGGTTCATCCAATCATCCTCCAAGGCGAATCTCTCTCAAGAAGCCCACTACGATTCCCCTTCCTTATCCTATGAAGCCCTTAAATGGACAAATCATCACTGCAGGACCGCAGTGTGTCTCATTGCTTTTTGCTCAGCTTCTGGAGGGCAGATGCCTGTCTCTTCTTCTGATAATCCAGTGCCCAGCGCCACGCTGGCCCACCTGGAGATTAACTGAATCAACGAAGTTCCCCAGCAAAAATACTGTCTATCACCTGTGCACCCTTCACCCTGCTGAGCACAGAAGGCCGTATATAAATAATGGCTAAACAATAAGGCAACCAAAAGGCCACACCTAATGCCATGCCAGGAAGCACAAAGCCAAGAGCCCCAGTGCAGACATCAGACAACAGAATGCTCTATCCTGGCTCTGCAACCTTGAACAAATTATCTGAGCTTGCTAAGCCTCATTGTCCTCATCTGTAAAATGGGAGTTATTACAGCATCAAAATTATTATTATTAAGGTAACGTGAGTTGAGGCACACAATGCACCAGGCATTGTGCTTGCTGCTCTGTGAGGCTACGTAAATGCCCGCTCTCTATTAGTTTATGACAATCATTCAAATATCAGACTGATTAATGTTTGCTTCAGTGATCTTGTTCCTAGGAGAAAATCCAGCATAGGATGTAAGGTGCTCATAGAACTTGACCTACAGCTCTTAAAGTTGCCTGACACAGCCAGTTGGACCCAAATTCAACAAGAAGTTATGTGCATCCAAACTTGTGCTGGGCAATCTCCACGTGTGCTGGGAAGAGAGGGCGACAGTTCACCAGAAATGGAGACACGGCTCTACAGGAACATTCTCCCCACCTAGCAGTCTGTGCAGCGAACTCTTCTCCATCCCTCAACGTAATCCAAGTGTTCTTTGTCCTTATGCCTGGAGTGGTCACCCAGCCTCGATGTCATGCCTGTCCTAGTTCTTACACCTACTCTGGCCTCGTTCCCACTGTGTGATGCTTAGTCGCTGGTGTATGTGTCCTCAGCCAAGTGTGGGAGTGCCTTGAGCCTAGTCCAGGGTCTGGCACAAAGTGGGGGCAAAGCGGGTGGTCTCCCTCCTTCTCTGGGAGCTCTGTGTCTCTTTGAGGGAGACTCCACTGAACCACAAGATGACCCAGTGAGCTTTAAGTGGTGTGGTGCTGACGACAGCCTGGGCCCCAAGGCCCATCAATCCTGTCATCATGCTCAGTGAAAGACAGAGGAGGCCTGGGTGGTCAGAGGAGTCAAATAGCCACAGGATGAATGGATTTATAGAGAAGGAGGGGATGGGAGGACAGTCAGGGAGAGAGGACAGCCCTGGAGTAGGAGGGAGGGGACCGACCCCAGGGACATTGAGGGCCTCAGCCCTCTGCATCTGGTGAGGCTCTCCCAGGCTCTGTCCCAGCCCCTGGGTATTCAGGGCAGCTGAGCCTGTGACTCCACTGATGGAGGGTGGGGTCCAAGTCCTAGTTAAAATCGCCGTGGGAATTTGTTTACTGGCTTCAAGTCCTGGCCCTGCTGTCCACAAGGTGAGTAGCCTAGGGCAGAGGTTTTGCCATATTTGGTTATCAGTTTCCTTGTGATTTTGTCCTTCATCACTTGGTAGCAGTTAGTTACTGGGCATATTGACTCTTCATCCTACAGATATGGAGAGGGAAGAAGGGACATAGAAGGCAGAAATACTAGAACTGAGGTTCTTCTCCTGGCAGATCATAGCAGTATACTCACCTGAGCTTTTCCATAATCCTTTGTATCCTATCTTTTGCCTTATTTCAATCTCTAATACTCAAAGGAAGCGAAAGTGTTAGCCGCTCAATCTTGTCTGACTCTTTGAAATCCCATGGACTGTAGAACACCAGGCTCCTCTGTCCATGGGATTTCCCTGGCAAGAATACTGGAGTGGGTTGCCATTTCCTTCTCCAGGGAATCTTCTTGACCCAGGGATCAAACCCAGGTCTCCTGCATTGCAGGCAGATTCTTTTACCATCTGAGCCACCAGGGAACCTCATGGGTTATCAAAAATGCCAGAAGCTAGCAGTGCCAGAAAAACCAAGGAAAGGAAACTGAAAAAACTGGCTATTTCTTCTTTCTTGTTAACTCAACAATCTCCTGATCTGCTGTCTGTGTTTTTGGAAGAGGGATCATAGAGGCCAATGCATGCATCAGCGATCCTGATGTTTCTATCAAATGAATCACTTGAAACGGGATCTTCAGTTTACTTGAGCAGAACCATGTCAGGGCTGCTCAAAATGAAAGGTGTCCAGGCCCTGCATTTGGAAGTGGACAAGTTTTCATCACAGCAAAGGTAGAAAGCTTGCATTAGAGCCTGGCGCTTCCTAAAGCCTTGAGCTTTCAGCTTGGTTGGAATCGACTTTCTTTAAAAACAAAAGAAACCTACGTATACCAAGGTTAGTAAGGAATGAATGAAGCCCAGGCCAGCTTCCATGGTGGTAAAGTAACACCACCCACAAGCCACAAAACCCCAGTCCGAGGGAAAAATGAGGCTGACTCTTTGCCCATTGTGTCTTTTATTCGCTCCTTTCCTCCCTCCTTTCTTTCTCACACACCAGGGTGGTTAAAGACACGGTGTCATTTGTACAGATCAGGCTCTCTTCTTGTAAGTTTCCAGTTAAACATTCTTTTGTAGCTGACACCTATTAATAATTTAAAATGCCTGCTCTTTTGAACAATGATCAAAATTAAGCTATCACCCACAGGGGGATATTTACATACAGTTAGTCGGCAGCTGTTTAACAGCCTTTTCCACTCAAGATTTCTCGCGACCCTCACATATCATTTGCAAGCAGAAGAATATTTGGTTACTGTACAATTTTTTTTCTTTCTTGTATTGACAAATGGCCACTGGGAATCACTTAGGAAGTAAATAAGGTAATTCTTTGTGATTTCTGCTGGCTGCTGAAGTTGCAGGAGAAGGGCAATTACTTTTAGATCCCTCTACATGCAATTTACTAATAAGCTACAGAATGCAGAAACATGTAATTAGTAATTACCATAGTATGTAGCAGTGCAGTGCTTACCCAGTCAGTCTGTGGGCCTATAATCTAGTGGCAGAAAATGAATTGAGCTTGGTTCACCCAAGCAAGCCCCGGCATATTTAGAGAGAGTTGTGATGATAGACTTAATGGCTGTTTATAGAGACTGTGGAGACACAGAAAACATTGTCCCATCCAGCCTCTTACCTGACCCCATGGTGAGGCTGATGTGCAATAGCCTCCTTGCCTCCACTTTTAATAACAAGCCAGATTCAAACAATGATGAGGACCTGTCTAAAATCACAGGCTAATGAGCAGTGGACCCAGGCCCGAATCCTAAACTTCAGGCTTCAAGCTCATCCCTGTGAGCCACCAAGGCATTCCTAGTCACACTACTGGATGAGTGATGCCATCTCCCAGGGCTCAGACATAGACAGCACTCAGGATCCAAAGACATATTTTCATGGCAGAATTACAGGCTCTGAGGAGAAGAATGTAGAAAAGGAAATAAAACAAGTGTCTAATTTCAGCGGGGGAGGGCAGGCACTGCACACTCGACGTCTACTCCCTTATTATCGTGCCCGTCTCATAGGAGAGATAACTGAGACTCAGTGGAGGGCCAGTCAAGGTTAGATAGGATCACTCAGTGTTAAGTGACAGAGCTGGAGTGTGACTCCAGGTAAGTTTGATCTCAATGACAAGGCTTTTCCCAACCCAGGGATCAGATCCATGTCTCCTGCAGCTCCTGCATTGGCAAGCGGATTCTTTACCACCCGGGAAGCCCTCTCTCCCTCACACCAGGAAGTTATTCTGATGGAGTGACTCTTCAGATCAGCGAACTGAGTGTATCTGCATGAAATATCTCAAAATATTTAGTGCAAAAGAGGGGAGTTCACAGATGCAGGATCTTAAAACTGATGACTATCACCCAGTAATTTCAATTTCAGTAATTTATCTTAAAAAAAAAAGACAATCCAAAAACTGCAGATAAGAGTTAATGCACAAATATGACAAACAAAGATGTTCTTTATGATAGTAAAACCTGGAGAAAGAACATAAGTACCCAAAACACAGTAATAGAGAAGAAAGTTGTGGTTATAGCTATATGGTAGTATACTAGGCAACCATGAAAAATAAAATTTTCAATGAAGAATTTTTAATAAAATAGGAAAGGCCTTAAAACCTAATGAAGAGTGAAGCAAAATGATATGTAGGGTAAGAATTCATTTAGGCAAAATAATATTTATGGAGAAATATAAGCCAAAATTGTATTTAGTAATTTAAGAGGTGACTTTATTTATTAAATAACAGCTTAATTGAGATATAATTCATGTACCAAAAAATTCACCTTTTTATATGTGTAATATTTATGGGTATTGGACTTCCCTGGTGGCTCAGCTGGTAAAGAATCTGCCTGCAATGCAGGAGACCTGGGTTCGATTCCTGGGTTGGGAAGATCCCCTGGAGAAGGAAGGGAATGGCTACCCACTCCAGTATTCTGGCCTGGAGAATTCCATGGACTGTATAGTCCATGGGGTCGCAAAGAGCTGGACATGACTGAGCGACTTTCACTTTCAATATGGGTATTAGTTTATTCTCAGAGTACAACCATTCAGTTCAGTTCAGTCCCTCAGTCATGTCTGACTCTTTGCGACCCCATGAATCATAGCACGCCAGGCCTCCCTGTCCATCACCAACTCCCGGAGTTCACTCAGACTCACGTCCATCAAGTCGGTGATGCCATCCAGCCATCTCATCCTCTGTTGTCCCCTTCTCCTCCTGCCCCCAATCCCTCCCAGCCATCAGAGTCTTTTCCAATGAGTCAACTTTTCGTTTGAGGTGGCCAAAGTACTGGAGTTTCAGCTTTAGCATCATTCCCTCCAAAGAAATCCCAGGGCTGATCTCCTTCACAATGGACTGGTTGGATCTCCTTGCAGTCCAAGGGACTCTCAAGAGTCTTCTCCAACACCACAGTTCAAAAGCATCAATTCTTCGGCACTCAGCCTTCTTCACAGTCCAACTCTCACATCCATACATGACTACTGGAAAAACCGTAGCCTTGACTAGACAGACCATTACCATTGTCTAATTTTAGAAAAATTTCATACCATACTCATTAACTGTACTCTCTCATTACTCTCACCTTCCCAAGCCCCTGCTGAACAAGAGAACATTTTCTGTCTCTACACATTTGCCAATTCTGGATACTTTTTATAAATGGAATCATACACATGTGATCATTTGTAACTAACATATGTTAGTTAGCATAATGTTTTCAAGGTTCATTCATGTTGTAGCCTTTACTGGTACTTAATTCTTTTTCAAGGCTGAATAATATTTCATTATATGCATATATCACATTTTGTTGATTTGTAACTTGGTAGATATTTGGATTGTTTCCATGTTTTGGCTATCACGACTTTTGGTGATATAAATAGCAATATACAACGTGCTTTCAATTCTCTTGGGATTGTACTGGGAAGTAGAATTGCTGGTAACTCCATTTTTAACATTTTGAGGAACTGCCAAACTGTTTTTCAACATGGTTGCACCATTCTATATTCCCACTAGCAATCACTGAAGTCTCCAACTTTTCCACATCACTGCAAATGCATGTTGTCTGTCTTTTTAATTTTAACCATACAATAGGTGTAAAGAAGTATATAATTTTGGCTTTGATTTACATTTCCTAATGACTAACAATGTTGGTCATCTTTTAATGTGTTCATACCTTCTTTCAAGAAATGCCTATTGAAACTCTTGGCCAATTTTTAAGTTGAGTTCTTTGTTATTTTGTTTTTGAGTTGTAAGCATATATTCTGAATCATAGTCCCTTATAAGTATATGGTTTGCAAATACTTTCCCCCATTCTATAAGTTGTCTTCCCATTTTCTTGATAATATTGTTGACAACACAAAATTTTTGAATTTTAAGGAAGTCCAAATTCTTTATTTTTCCTTTCGTCATTTGCGCCTAAGCCAAGGTCATGAAGATTTACTTGTAGGTTTTCTTCTAAGAGTTTAACAGTTTTAGATCTTGCATTTAGAGTTATAGTCTATTTGTATATGTCGTGAGGTAAGAATTATTCTTTTGCATGTGGACGTCAGTTGTCCTAAACCTTTTCTTGAAACAGCTCTTTTTTCTCTATTGAACTGTCTTGACATAAAAATCAATTACCTATAGATGTAGGAATTTTATTTCTGGACTTTCAATTCCATCCCATTTACCTACATGTCTATGCTTATGCTAGGACCATGCTGTCTTGATTATTACAGTTTCTTAATTGAAGCTTTGAAACTGGGAAGCTAGAGTTCTCCATTTCCCAAATGGGATGGATGATGGTGAGAGTTGTACAACCATGTGAATGTACTTAAGGCCACTAAACTGTAAAGTTAAATATGGTTAACATAGCATGTTTTATATTATGTGACTTTTACTGCAATAAAAAAAAAAACACATTAAAAAATTCTAAGAGAGGATGGGTTTCAACTCAGTGGGGAAAAAAAAAAAAGAGCTCTCCAACTTTGTTCTTCTTTTGAAAGGTCTTTTTGGCTATTTTGAGACCCTGGCAACCCCACATGAACTTTAGAATTGCCTTGTCAATTTCCCCAGAAAAGGCAATGGGGATTTTAGCAGGGATTGCGTTGAATCTGCAGATCTGTTCACAGGGGTTGTCTCTCCATTGACAAAATGACGGCTGTGCCCACTTCAAATCCTATGGCTTATCCCCCCAAGCTGAGAGTGAATGCATCTTTCCCTGCCAAGAGTAGTGCAGCTCCAGGGAATGAAGGCTGGCTGGGAAATTACATCTACACGAGACAGCCTATTAGGGCAAGGCGGCTGCTCCCCGGAGGCCAGTCCTCGGCCACTCCATACACCATGCGGCTTCTATTACTTAGGCCAGAAAGGCTTTAAATACCTCCGGGCACCCCTCCCCTATTTCCTGTGGAATACTATTTCACAGTCTAATAGATCTTCCTGCGGGGAATTTCTCCTGTTACTTAGCCCACATTTCCTTTCTCGTTTTCATCTGCTGCTTCCTCAGGATCATGCCATTGCAGACGGATTCGCCTACATGGGATTCCCACGTTTCATAGCCTCAAAGCACATAACTCCTTCCCTGTTACTCGGTAAATTTTACAGACAAGGGCTCAGGAAGGAGGTCCCTCCTGAGGTGAAGGTCGACACCAAGCCCCCTTGTCTTGTAAAGCTCAGAGCAAATGCGGCCCATTCAAGGATACTAAGGAACCAAGGTCCTCCTCGTCAAGAACTGGGGGAGACCTTGTTACAGCCTTGGGAAGGATGGCTCACTTTTCTGGGCTCCTTCATTTGTGGTATGAAGCCAGGGCTCTATTTTCCTTGCAAAAAGGGCAGGGTGTTGAGTGCCTGCTTGGTAAGCTCAGGAGAACTGGCCCCCAGGGCCATGGTGGGCCTCACTCATCACCCTGGAGGAGAATGGAGGGGCTTTGGAGGCTCTGGGGGCAGAGAGAGAAGCTGGGAAGGAGAAAGACTAGGAACCAGCTTTGTAAACTCAGGGTCTCTGTCATTGCTTTGCCCGAATTATCTATTTGTTCTTGATCCAGACTGCAAGGGAAGAGGTGAAGTCACCAGCCTGAGCCAAGGAGCAAGCTAGGGAACAGGGTGGGGGCTCAGACCCATACTGGATTTTCTCCAAAAAATGCTCTTTCTGATGCATTGCTGGATCTCAGTTTTCTCATCTATGGGATGGAGCTAATGCCATATCACAGGGCTGCTGAGAGAGCCGAGGGGGAGAATATAGGTGAAAAAAAAAATTGGGCTCAATAAATGTTATATTACTTCCTGCCTTTCTCCCTTTGGATGGTTGATCAGGGCCATTTCTCCAAGTAATTTAGCAAGGCGAGTATCTGCGGTCCCTCTCCTCCCAGACTCCTGCCCTGCACTGATAAGTTTTATTAGCAAAGAGGGAAGGGATTTTCTACGACCAAATTTCTTCTGGGCTTTCCAGGAGAAATTGATGGAGCTGCCCGGCTCCTTAGCTAGCACCTCATCCTGACGGGATTGCCTGGCCTATACGGGGACTGAGTGCTGCAGAAACGTTTCCAGCCTAGGGAGGGAGGGCATGGCAATGTTATTCTTCTGAAGGGGAAAATCATCATTTGGCTTCTCGGGTTTATGTACCCAGGGCACCGGGGAAGCAGCTGGAATTTGCCTGGAAACCACAGTGCTGTCTGCTTGGTTCTCAACAGGCGACTGGGGACAAGACTGCGTTTGACGGTGCGTCACCTGCCTTTCTGTTCTGCATAATAAAAACCAATTTTTGGAGCATCTCATTGGTTCCGTGTTGTTTCATTTCCTGAAAAGGGGTGTGTGTGTGTGTGTGTGTGTGTGCACGTGTGTTCACACATATGACTTTGTGTATGAATGTATATGTATGTGAGTATGTAGGCAGAATATATGTATGTGGCTGTGTGCGGGTCTGTATGTACGAAAGCGTGAGTGTGTACATTTATGTGTATGAATATATTTGTGTGTGTGTGTCTGTGTGCAGGGGACTTATGTACCTGTCTGTGTGTGTGAATGGATGGGTATGTGTATGTGTGGATGTATCATGGTTAGGGCACAAGTGTGTGTGTGAGTACATTTATCTGATGTGTTTCTGTGGATATCCGTGTTTGTTTCTGTTTCCATTGGATGTTCAGTGCAGGTCCCTGAGACGTCCTGAAGTGTTAAATTTTCGGGAGATGTAGAGACCCATGTGCAGATGTCCCGTCATTCTACTTGAGAAACAGTGGAGAGTGAGGGAGTGTCCACCCAAACTGAAGCCTGGGTCTGCCCTGAGCAACCTGGACATCTCAGGCAAGACTTCCTGTTCGCTGACTCCTGATGGCAACAAGGGCACCTCCTACTCAACCTGCTCTGCCCTCTACTTCCTCCTGGAGGCCTTCTGACTCTGACTCCTCCCATTCCACACCTGGACTGAACTCCTGTCTCTGAGCTGCACTGACATCAGCATGATAAATTCCACCCTGAATTGGCCCAGGCTCTACCTACACATCTGCTCCCCACTCTGGGCTGCAGAGTTGTCCTGTATCTGAGGACCCTGGACTCTTACGGTGCCTCTCAAATGCACAACACATTCCACAAATGGTGTGGAACGAGTAAATGAATGGGCGGGTGTTCTTGGTGTCTCAGTGTTCTTTCTCATCTGTAAATTGTGGGTAAAAATACTTTATATAGATTACCTGAGATGAACTATACAAACACATGCTTAGAAGTGCCAAGAGTTAACAGAGCAATGAGGTCCTTTGTGATCTGGGCCACCCCAACAGGTGAATGCAACAGGTATGGTACAAGGAAAACAGGCCTTGGAGTTAGAAGGTTCTAGTTCAAATTCTGGTTCCACCACTCAGCAACTGACTGATCCTTGGTAATGCACTCTGCTCTCAGCCTTCACGTCCTCAATTATAAAAGGCAGCCATGAGCATTTTCCTTACAGGTGTAGAGAAAAGCCTTTACAGGGTGCAGGACACACAGAGACATCCAGTAAAGGCGGGTTAAACAGAGAAATATAGGCGGGGACATGGGCGTTGGCAAAACACTTGGTGTGTATTCAAGGAAGTATCAGGAATCTAGAGCAGAGGGGAGCAGAATGCCCGAAAGAAGAGGGATCTGGGGCGGGGCTTTGGAAAAGCAGGAGGAGAGGCCTCTTGGGATATGGGTGGAAGGTGAAAGCAGTCCTGTGAGGTTGGGGTTTGCATTAGCTTTCTATTGCTGTGAGACAAGCTAACAGAACCTTAGTGGGTTAAGACAGCACCCGTTTGTTATCTCACACTGTCTGTAGGTCAGGAGCTCACACACCACTTTCCTGAGTTCTCTGCTCAGGGTCTCACAAGGCTGAAACCAAGGTGTGCCCTAAGCTGTGTTCTCATCTGAAAGCTACAATGGGGAAGGATTTACTCCCGAAGGTAGTTGGAAGAATTTTCTTTGCAATTCTGGAAAAGTTGTTGCCATTTTCTTGCTGGCCATTGGCTGGGGGTCTCTCTCAGCTCCTTGAAGCTGCCATTAGGGTCTAGTCACATGCCCCTTTCATAACATAGCTGACTCTTCCTTACGTCTTGCTCACTTCCTTTTCTGGAAGGAGTTAAGTGCTTTCAAATCAGACTCACCAAGGAAATCTCCCTTTTGGATAGCCCAAAGTTGATGGGCACAGGGCTTCAGTCATATCTGCAAAGTGCTGTCATCTTTGCCAAATGTAGCCTAATCATGAGAGTGAGATGGCATCATACTCACAGGTCCCACCCAGATGCAAAATAAGGAGATTATATAGGATCTGTGCACTGAGGGTGGGAGGATGGGCATCTTATAATTCTGCCCACCAGAGGGTTAATAAGCAGTCTTGTCTGGCTGTACTATGAGGATAGAAGTCCATAAAGAAGCCACTTTGCTGTTTGTCTTATACCAAGCATAGCTGAAAAAAAGTCTGTAATGGAAGGGTGACCATATATTCCCATTGGCTTAGACAGTCCTGGTTCATTTCTGTCTTTTGGGGGTTATTGTTAATAGTACCTCCTTTCACTCTCCAAAGTGACTCAGACTGGAGGTAAATGCATATTGTGACTCAGGCTAAAGGAAGACGCTCCCCTTCAGAGTCTTTCAGGCTCTTCAGGAAGAAGGTTGGAGACATGTGAGCTGTCTTCCTGGGAAACATAAGTGAAACTGCTCATCCATGGACAGACTTTAAAATGAGAAAATAAAAGAGGAGCACGTACAGAGGCCTTGTTAAACACCAAGTGATTTTGATAAGGCGTCTCTTTGATTTCTCATGACAACCCTAAAAACAGCATCATCCCAAAGTTGAGAAAACTTAGGCTCAGAAGGTGAAACCAGGAAGCGGGGATTTGAACTTTCTGAACCTCACCTCATGTTTGCAGTACCTGCCCCTTCCTAGGCCTCCCAAGTATTCCAATAACTCACCCTGGGCTGAATTCTGAGATGAAATGAGCTCAAGCCATGCATTCCAGGAGCTGTTCTTCTACAGGGAAGGTCAACCAACTCTTAAGCAGGGGATTTCCTCCTGAGGGTGAAGTAAACAGGCTCTTTCTACCCTAGCATGGAGCTCAAATGTCAGTTCCACAGCAGCGGCGGCTACATCTTCATTGCTGCATCCCCAATGTCTAGCAGTGCTCTCACAGACTACATGGAACCCGTTAAATATTTGTTCAAAGGATGAGTGAATAAACCCTTGACTCAAGGGAAACTCAACTTTAATATCAAAGTCAACTTATCTCTTTGAAAATGCATTCCGACAAAGAATCCACCATGCCCAGCAATTCTTCTACCTGTCTGGCTGAACCATCCTTTCATAAGACCTGGTGTCATGAGAATGAAATAACCCACATTTTTAAATAACAGCTAAGACCATCAATTTACACGAGTTCTCCAAGGCTGAGAGCAAATTAACCAAACAACGGCCACTTTCATCAACTCATAGGTGGTAACGAGAGAGATCTGCATGGTGTTCTGAGTAACGCACATGAACGTGCTGCATTCGTTTTGACTCAGATTTGTGTGGACGGGGCTGGCAGATCTGAAACCCAATGGGGGAGCTTTTGTATGGGAGGAAGTGATGAGGCTGATTACTCGCCTCACCTTTGTATCCTCACAGATAGTCGTGATTGCTGGGTGATGCCAGTCAGAGCAGGGCTCCTCTCCTACTGCAAGGGGATGACGGGGCATCTGATAGCATTTGCCACAGAATGCCTCCTGATTAATCAGGCTGTTCCAATCTGTGAGTCAGAATTTCTCAGGGAGAGAAATCTGCCTTGAATAGAATTATTCTGAACTCTGACGCCAATGCAAGTAAAGCACTTCAAAAAGTGGAGGCAGCTCTCAGGAAGCCAGGCTTCTTGGCACTGGGACACGAACTTTGTGAGAAAATGGCTCACAAAAAAGAAGAAAAAGAAAGGCTGAGGGATTAACACTTCCATTTCTCAGGAACTGGGGTAGCCATAGAAAGGACACTGTATTTTTCCACTCAAGGCAATTTTATGTAGGGCAGATGTATAATCATTGGGGTCTTTTAGACCCAGGTTTGACACTGTCTTTTACCACTTATTAGCTGTGTAAGCTGTTAAAGAGTTTTCTTGCCTGGAGAATCCCAGGGGTGGGGTAGCCTGGGGGGCTGCCGTCTATGGGGTCGCACAGAGTCAGACACGACTGAAGCGACTTAGCAGCAGCAGCAGCAACCTGTTAAAGAGGAAAACAACAACTACCCCAATTCCCAGGGTTTTGTAGACTGACACACCACAGAAAGAAGTTTACATCTCTTGGTGGGTTTTCAGTGAATGCTAGGGTCTTTCCACATCATACAAACCAAAATAGCAGTAACAAAAGGTAATACGTAGTCTGACGATTTTTTTATAAATACATTTGCAGGAAAAAGTCTTAAAGAGAGGTATACAAATTAAATCACATTGAACACGTTATTTTTACCAAAAATAATAGAATCACCCCCAAAATTCAGAAACTCGGGATGTAGAGGGCTGCCCTCCCCATAAGGACTGGTACTCTTCCAGCATGAGGTCACGGCTCTTAGGTCTGTGTTTGCAAATGTTAAGTGAGTCAGCCGACAGTCTCCAGGGGTGTGTAGTCAGACCCCAGGCTTCTGTACGAGACAACTACGCCTGGGCCCGTGGTGGAGGTGGCAAAAGTCTGCCGTTTGCAGTGTCTTCCTTCCTGCTGCCTGGCCCCTCTCCCTTCCCGACCAATGGCTGTTCTCAGCCATTGATGACCCTCTGCTTTCTCACCTTGACTTTACCCTTCCTTCCCTCTACTCCTTCATAGACCTGCCCCTTAGAATACTGCTGTCCCTGGTTCTTTTGGGAACTCTGCTCACTCCATTCAAGGAGAGGAATCAGATAATCAAGGGTGTGTGTCTCCCTGGAAAAAAAGGATGCTTTTTTTTTTTCCCCCATTGATTACAGGTCATCACCTTCTCTTTTTTCAGAAGATGGATGAAGTTAAGAACCAAAACCAAAGCAGCCTGGAGAGGCAGCAGGGCCTGTGAAAGTTCCTGAAATATTCACAGTGTAGCTACCCAGAAGCTTGCCAAGCAACTGAGTATTTTTTAATCATTATTACTCTCTTCTAGGGGGGAAAAGGAGTCATTTGTAGCCTGGCAACAGAGATCTGCATGTTCTTCCTTCACGCCAAGCCATAAATACAACCTTCCCTCTGTTAAACCTAATGACGCTAACAGGCTAGTGACCAGGAGGAATTAGGACCATAGCATCAATGTCTATAGTCTCTGGTGGTGTGAACAGGCCAGGAGGAAGTGATGCAGAAACTGGCCCTGTGAACGATGGGCACCAGTAGGAACCCAAACACTCATTGGAAAGGGAGTTCCTACCATACTCAAGGCTCCCTGAGCTTTCATTTCCCCGTCTTCAAAATGGGATTGCTAATCTATCTCTTAATCTTACCAAGAGTCTTTAACAAGATTATAGTCAAAGCCATCTACTCTTATTCAGCAGATACTTGGGGGCCGCTGCATGTGCCAGGCCCCTAGTCAGAAGCACAGCAGGTGCCTAACTGACCATCCTTTCCCTTTGTCCAGATGCACTGCAGACGCTGCAGGGAGGAACTGGTACAATGGCCCTATCTTCTCCTCTTCCGGGCTGTGCTGGAAGGACATGGTGCAGGGCATAGCTTTGGTGCCACTGCCCTGAGGACAAGTGTACAGGGCGAAGTTTCTGGGTCTGGGGGTCACAGGGCCTGTGTTGCTAGGCAAATGGGGCTTCCCTTGGGTGACCTGGGCCTCTGCTCTCAGCCTGTATGGTAATGGCCATGGGTGAGCAGGCCTGTGGGCCAGATACTGGGCAGCAATAAAGGCAGGAAAAACAGCTGCGGATTCCTTGAAAGCCAACCCTCAGCCAGCACTTCACCAGCAGGTTAAGGTCTGGCCCAGGTTCAGAATGGAAATTTCAAGCGGGCTCCAGGCCTTGAGGGCTTAAGGGCGGGGCCTGGGGGAGCAGAAGGTAGGGGAACAAGGATGCAGGTCAGAGAAAATTCAGCCCAATGCGTAGGGTTTCTAACCAGCCCTAGGGCTCAGTCTTTGAGCAGTGAGAACATGCACTGTGATTAGCACTTTCTACATATTATTTTAGCCAATCCTCAATGAGCCCATTTTACAGATAAGGAAACTGAGGATGAGCTGAAGTTAATGGCTTGTGTGACATCACCTTAAATGACAGAGATGTTATGAGAATGCAAGTCAAAGAGACTCTTTGTGCTACTCAAGATTTACCTGGACCACTGGGGAATATTTCATTACCACCTTAAGAGAAACTGGACCCTGAGCCAAAATCTAGAACAAGCCATATATAGTAAAACTTAAGGGGAAGAGAACCAGTTCCCTTGTCACTGACTTTAAACACCTAATTCATATATGCAGACTAGGACCACCCCACATCCTTTATGATTTAACTGGAGCCTAAGTGTAATTAAAGGGTTTCCCTGGTGACTCAGATGGTAAAGAATCTGCCTGCCATTGTAGGAGACCCGGGTTCAATCCCTGGGTCAGGAAGATCCCTTAGAGAAGAGAATGGCAACCCACTCCAGTATTCTTGCCTAGAGAATTCCATGGACAGAGGAGTCTGGTGGGCTACCGTGCATAGGGTCGCAAAGACAGACACGACTGAGCAACTAACAGTTCCACTTTCTAAGTATAATTAAAGGTGCTGTTCTGGGCTTAGAGGAGAAATACACGGTCCCTGCTTCCCAAGGAGTATGCACGTGCAGGAGAAAGATGGGGGCTCAAAGAAGGAGGAAAGTGGGGTCTGGGCAGGCAGGGCCGAGCTCAGAACCAAATAGCTCCCAGTTGTAAACTGGAACCTTGCCACCAGCACGTTGAAATCCCCATGGTCCCAGCCTCGTGTGCCAAACCAGGCACTAGCATTCTTGTGAAACAGATCACTAGCACTGGCCACTCTCCACACATACCTCTCAAGGCACAGTCGGTCTCACAGAGGGCCAGCCTTGGCCTTCACACCTGGGCTGCACAGCCCTGCCCCTCCCATCTCCCGTTGGAGGTGCTGGCACTGACACCGGCGGGCAGCGGCTCTAGAACTGGAACTCCCAGGTGGATCCAGGATCTGCAGCCGGAAGACAAAACGTTCCTGGTGTTCCCTAGCAACCCAAGCCACTCGCAGCCTACAGTTCCATGGCTGACACCCTTCCATCCATTTGCACCGAGGCGTTTGGTGTTTGGTGCTCCAGAACGCTTCCTAATGTCCCTTCAATGATCCACGAAGCCATTTGCTTATAAAATCTCCCTCCCTCCTCCTCCCGCCCCTACCCCGCCCTTCCACTGGCTTTTAGTCCAGTGAACCCTCTGCGGCAGATGCAGTGAACAGGAGCCCTGGGTAGCTTGTTGAACAAAGCCCTCATTCCAGAGTGGCAGCAGCGTGGGGGTGACCCCCCTGGCGGTGATGCTGCCCACTGTGGGCTGTACTGGGGGTTGGGGGGCTGGTGGGAGGAGATGGATGAGATTCAGAGACAGGAGCAAAACAAGCTCAGCTCCAGACAGAGGGGGAGGGAGACGGGGCAAGGAGGGGGAAGAAGGGGTTGAAGGGATTAGAAGAGGAGGAATTGGGGTGCAGGAGGAGGGAGAGACAAAGGGGAGGAGGGAGAGACAAAGGGGAGGAGGGAGAGACAAAGGGGAGGAGGGAAGGGAGGGGGAAGAAGGAGGGAGGGAGGGGAAGAGAGGGAGCAAGGAGAGGAGAGGCCACTTCGTTTATTTATTATGATGCCAGTTGCAGTGTCGGTCTCGTGTGTGGGGAGCAGACTGTATTTTATGTTTTAATCCTCCAAGCTGTGTGTGTGGGCTGGGGATAATTACATTGAAAAATGTGTATAATATGCAGAAGGTTCTTTTTGTGGGGAACGGGAATGCTCCGGTGGAATATCTTCCTCATGGCAACCAATGCCTTTTCCATGAGCCGCTCGGGAGGTGCCAGTAATTGGGAGCACAGTGGAAGCCCAGGGCTGCCCCCACCCGGAGACAGCCAAGCCCTCCTCTATTTTAGGGGCGGCTTTGGCATGGAGGACCAGGGCTGGGACTCCTTCACCCCGCCTGCCCATGGGGCCCGCACACGACAGGCAAGATACAAATGGGAGCCTCATTGCTTTTTTGGTGCAGCCTTGGGGCCGCTGATGAAGAATGCAGGAGGGAGCTGACAGGCAGGCTGCTAGGAGACGGTGTCCACAGCCTGTGCACGGCACACATACACACAATTGTGTGCACAAGTCTTCACCCATCCACACACAATACACCTATATGCATACACACACTCACAAACATTATATGTACATATGCATACCCATATTCACCCCTATTCCTACACACACAAACACATGGGCGTACACACACTCACTCATCCACACCTCCAGACAGGCGCACACACACAGTCATACACAATACATGCACACGTGCGCACACAATGCCCACGGGCTCACATGCATGATCACACACACTCAAATGCCCACAAACTCATGTTAATGGGCGTATACATTTTCACAAATTCACAGTCTTACCCATGGCCATACATGGGTCCATGTACATCTTCCATTCTCTTACTTACTCACATACACACACCCTCATATGGATTTGCACACACACAAGTACGCACACCACTGCTGACCACTGTGAAGTGGAAATCCAAACTATTGCAGTGAGATTCTTATTTAGAATTTAAAAGCAATGGACATCTGCCTTCCCTGAAAGGCCACAAAAAAACATCTTCCACCCCAACATTCGGAATATTTTTTTTTTGGTGCACGTGCTTTAGTGACAGCACCGCTCACTTAATTTGAGCCGCCTGGCGGGTTTGCAAACTTTCCTTCGGCTTATGCCAACTGCTGATTTGATGCCTGTTTACCCAGAAATTGCAGATCCGGTGGAAAAAACACCCCAACCTATAGAGGTGCCAGTAAGTTGTGCTTTGCACAGCGGGCCAGCATCCCACAGAAGAAAATCCACTCGCGCAACAGTGTGGTCCCCAGAAAGTCCCGCGATGATGAATAGGGCTTCTGGCTCCCTTGGGACTTGGCTGGTTATTTTGTAGGAAATTGAATTTCTTGGTACATTAGGGGATGTGCTAATGAACACTAATGCTGGGCCAGGAGGGCTGGGGGTGGGCTCCGCCCCGGGTCGGTTTCCACTTCTGCCTCTGGTAACCTTGGCTCCCCCTTCCCCACTCCCCCTCTCCTGCTGGACTGGCCCAGTGCCACCCTCACGTGCTCTCTCCCGGCCCTGTCCAGGCCCTCTTGAGAATCTGTGTTGAGTTCAAACTGCCCACCGGCCTTTGGTCACTCCCAAGCCTGCCATGGGCAGAAGCCCTTAGGACAACTTAGGGCCTATGGAATTCGGCCCAATTTTCTCAGCCTTTTAAGGCTGCTTCTCTGGGATCAGCCACCTTGCCTAGGCTCCTTTTCTACTGGTTCTCCACTCCTGCCCCTTAGGTGACCGGACAGCATCGCTGTGGTTCCCTGAACTTGCCCTGGTCCCGCAACTTGAGCAACTCTTGCAGTCAACCAGATTCACTCCCTCTGTTAGCTGTCACCACAGTGAAAGAAGAGGTCAACTAGCAAAGTAGGGATCTGCAGAGCCAAGAGCGCCTGGTCCCCGCAGCAGCCAGGCTCCCCCGGTTGCGTTCCCTTTTGTCTACTCAGTCCCAGCATGCTGGCCGCCCTCAAATGCTGGGGCACACCCCTACTGCAGGCCTTTGCACAGCTCTTTTTGCTGAAATGTGTCCACCCAGGCACACACACCATTCATGCTTCACCTGCTAGGTCATCCCTGGAACATCAGCTGGTTACCCTGTTTGAAGTGGCGACCTCCACCCACTCTGCTCCTCCGTACCCTCTTCTCTACTCGTGCCATCGCCTGCAGCCCTTGCCACCTGACACACTGCTTGTTACTGGAAAGCGAGCATTTGAAAGCCACACAATCTGACTGTTTAGGTTACTGCCGTATCTTTGCACCCAGTACAGGAGCAGGTAATTAGTTGATCCACAGTGGTCTGTTGAAAAAAGAAAAATAATGATGAAACCCACTCCATCACCAGTGCCCACCTAGCCTTCCCAGCCCGTCTTCAAGATGGCCCATTTGGGGTTCATGTGAAGTTGGCAAAACGTGCTGCACTTCTCTTTCTGCTCCCAATCTGTATTCAGGGTTCTTGCTGTGCATTGACCCAGATCACAGACCCATACTTTTCCTATTGAAAATATAGTGAGTTGGTCAGTTTTATAAAAGTATTTTACATGTATTACCTGATTTACTATTCACAAACTGCAAATGACAGATGTGGTTTTATTATACCATTTAACAGATGAGCAAACTGAGGCTCAGAGAGGTAAAGTGACTGGCGCAGGTCACACAGCTTCTACCTTCCTGTGCTCCTTCTTCTAGACTCTATCGCCAGGACTATTTACACCTCTCTCCATGATGGGCAGTGAGCTCTGTTTCTAGTTAGTGGTTAGATCTCCATAATTGAGGCTTCCCTGGTAGCTTGGCTGGTAAAGAATCTCCTTGCAATGCAGGAGACCCCAGTTCGATTCCTGGGTTGGGAAGATCCCTTGGTGAAATGAAAGGCTACCCACGTCAGTATTCATTGGCTTCCCTGGTGGCTCAGATGGTAAAGAATCCACCTGCAATGGAGGGTTCGATCCCTGGGTTGGGAAGATCCTTTGAAGGAGGGCAAGGCAACCCACTCCAGTAATCCTGCCTGGAGATTTCCAAGGACAGATGAGCCTGGAAGGCTACAGTCCATAGGGTCAGAATGAGTTGGACACAACCGAGCAACTAAGCCCACAGCACAACACTCCATAGTCGATCTAGACCTTGTCTGAAGGGTGAACCACAGCAAGAAGGCCCTGTTTTTCAGCCAAGAGAGCTTCATCGCACCTGAGACCCAAGGAGAGAATTTGTTCCCACTGAAAAGTGGATTCCTTTTGAGGGTCTCTTACCTGGCACTTCCTGGCCATACGACCTTAGGCATTAAGTGGGTATATACCTGCCTACGGGGAGTCATGAAAAGGCACAGTTGATGTATTTAGAAGGGCCTTAGTAAAGTTTAGACTTGTTCCAGCCTCCAAGTAATCTTTCTGTGAGTGACTTGAGAATTCCTGACTCAGGGAAGTCCACTCAGCAATTGACCCATGTGTCATCGCCCCAGATCACTTTTGCTTTTTGGGGGCAGCCACCCTGTCCTGCAGACCCACGGGGCTTAGAAGGAAAACAGAGTACCATGCCTTTTCCTAGAAGCTGCCTTACAGCACCACTCTCCACCCTTGAAGCAGCTCTGCATGCCAGAATGCCCAGGGAGGATTCCACCAGCATCCTCAAAAGAGAGGTGTGCAGGTGGTGTGGGATAAAATCCAAAAAGGAGGGGTGCCCAGAGCCCAACCAATGCCAGGGTGGGAAGGACAGAGAGGCAGCCTCAGGGACAGGTGGCCTGGGGGTGGGGTTGGGGGGGGGTGGCTGGGACGCAGCTCAGGGCGCAAGGAAGCGAGCTGGTGGGAGGTGCATGCTTTTGCAGCCCAGCTCCTGGGGACATTTCCCTGCCGCAGCTTCTCAGCCACTGAGGAGCAAACAAAGCCAGAGGTGCCGCTGCAGACACTGCACGCGGCTGGGAAACAGGGGCCGTCTGTACCTTTCAATGCTCTCATCTCATTAATCTTGCACCTCTGCAGTCCTTCTGAAGAGCGCACTCACAGCGGCTCATTCATTACGGCTCTAATAACAGCGGCAGGCATTAAAGCACCAGGCTGCGGAGGAACTGGCCTCTGCAGCTGCAGAAAGCCAATACCTTTTTAAATACATTTACACAGCAATAAATAAAAGCGGTCTCAGTTTACCTCTTTATTAAACTCTATTTGCTCGTCGGAGTTAAGGGCTGCATTTGTGTCTTGCTATTCAAATTTATTCGTGCGCGTCTCCTAGGCTGGCCGCATTTATTCCATCATGCAATAATGGTGGCTGAAGCTTAACGGGGCCTTTCATCACCAAGCAGCCCTCATTAAGGGCTCTGCTCCAGGCTCCTGGGCTCAATTTGGCCACCATGAAGACCACCCCCATTATCCAGAGGGGAACAGGAAGGCAGAGGACGAACACGCCTTGATTAGTCTCGCCCAGCAACCAGCTAGCTGATGACCCGCAGCTGATGAGATCAGCATCCCCCAGGCTCTAGTTCAGATGGTCCCCCTGAGGGGGCTGCTCCCACTTAATGTCACCCTACTTCCACGGCGTTAGAGAGTCACGGCGAGTGAGCACGGCTCATGTTCCGAGGAAGCACGCACCTGTTCAAACCGGTTTTGACTTTGAATCTCTCGCTCTCAATACCTGCTTTCGTTCCAAGGAACTAACATTCTGTGTACATTTGTGAGACATGCAGGATTGACCAGTTTGGAAGATGTCCCCCATGTGGGGTCTCCTGACTGGGCTCAGTGTGGACAATTTCTCCCCTCGACAGACTGTTTAAAGGGTTTTGGGAGTCTTACTGCCTCCCCTACAGGCCCCCGACTTCTTCAAGAATCCTGGATTCTACGAAAAAGACTCAGCCCAGTGCATGGCTGAGTATATTCGCCAGCTGTAAACCCCTTTCCCAAGCTCCTGGGATGCTGCCATTCTTCTGATTATAACGCTCCAAGGCCTCGGGGCCCGGGGGCTGTGCCACTGTGCAGAATGAGGCCAAAGTGAGTGGGCACCAGTGCTGGCTGATGGTGACCAGAAGACCTAGGTGAGGTGGGACTTCCTGGGCAGGTGCTAAACACTGGGTTTTGCAGCTGCAAGATGGGGAGAGCCCTGGGAGGGTCCCATGAGAGTGCCTGGGAGTCTGGACCTAGCTTTTGGTGGAGTCGAGCAGTAGCTTATCCCTCTAACAATGCCCAGCCATGAATAAACTGCTCCTCAGCTCACCTGTAGAATCCCCCCTCTCCGTGTTCACTGCAGTGGCTCATCTATGCTGACTGTGAGGGGCACACCAGGAACAAACACACTACTATATTCAGTGAGACGCAGATTTGGGAGGCAGGAGGAAAACTGTCCCCATCTCACGGAGAGAGAAAGTGGGCACAGAGAGGCTGTGTGCCTTGCTCAAAGGCACACAGCTAGTCAGGATCCCAATTCAGGAAATCCACTCCCATTCCTAATCTCGTACTGTTGCACTGCAGAAGTGTCAGGAATCATTTCAGCACCAATGGGCCCTGGAAAGGTGCTGAGGGATCCCTGAGTCAGAGATTGAGGGCAGCTTTGCGCGGTCAGAGTGCTGAAGGGTCCCCAGGGTCTGGCAGCCAGTCCATAGCTCCAAGTCACTCAGAATCCTTCCCTGGGGTCCTCTTTCCTCAGGATTTTCTACTTCTTCCTGCCTTTTCTCTCTATTCTCCCCCATCACATACCAAGTGCAACCTGGCCTGCATGCAATGAACAAACAATGATTGGCAGACAAGATTTACCCATCCTCGGGCAGGTCACTTCACCTCTGCAGGAGTCAGAGCATGAATCCTCATCTTACCCACGACTCCAAGCCTGGTGTAGACATTTCTTTTAAAAGAAAGAATACAAGGAATGGCCCCAGGCTGGCATTAGATCCTGGATTGCTGATTTCCAAGCTACGCCATGGGCAAGACTTGCCATTCCTCCAGGTCCCAGTGTCCACATTCAGAAAAAGGAGAAAGAAAGAACACTTCCTATACTGTGTACACAAGGTTGCTGCCAGCACTTAGCACTGGGGAGATGCACAATTGATGCGAATTTAGTTCCCTTTATTTATCTAAGCATCTAGGCAGCTGTGGCAGAGGAGGAAGTCAGTTCTTCTAAGTTCAACTTCAGGGAGAGAATAAGAGAGCAGCCAACCTATATACTGATAGCACTGGAACACTGCCATAACCAGGGCATGCCAACTGTGTGGCCAAGAGTGCCAACCACCAGCTGCAAGATGAGAGGGACTGGGGATTCTGCTCACCCTCTTTCCCCAGATCCTGAGCAGTGGGCTAGGCAAACACTGTTCTTTAGCTGGTCTGACGTCCACACTCAATCCCCTTCTCCCTGGTCTGCTGGAAATAAAAGTAGGGACTTTCCCATTTGCCCTCAGAGTTAGGAGTGGCCAACGACACAGAAATAAGAAATTTAAAACTCTTCAGAGTGGAGAGTAGGCTTCCAGAAAAGCTTTTGTGAGGTAGAAAGATACATTCCCCATCTTAATGGTTGTGATGGTTTCATGTATACACATGTATCATAACCGATCATGGTTAATACATGGTTAACACACATGTGTTGTATGTTTGAAAATTGCTGAGAAAATTGACCTGAAAGTTCTCATTAAGAAAAAAGACGGTAACTATGGGTAGTGATGGATGCATATATCAAATCATTATGTTGCACACCTAAAACTTAATACAATATTACAGTCAATTATATCTCATTAAAAAAACAGATCAAACCATATACTTTACATATGTGGAGCTTGCTGTATGTTAGTCATACCTCAATAAAGCTGTTTTAAAAAACCCTGCTGGACATAGATGGACCTAGAAAGTGTCATACTGAGTAAAGTAAGTCAGACAGAGAAGGGGAAATGCCGTATGACATCCCTTATATGTGGAATCTAAAAAAAAATTATACAAATGAACTTACTTACAAAACAGAAATGGACTCACAGACTTCAAGAATGAGCTTATGGTTGCTGGGGATGGGTTGGGGGAGGATGGGGCCAAGGGATAGTTAGGGAGTTTGGGATGGACATGTACACACTGCTATATTTAGAATTGATAACCAACAAGGACCTACTGTATAGCACGTGGAAATCTGTTCAGTGTGATGTGGCAGTTTGGATGGCAGGGGAGTTTGGGGAAGAACGGATACATGTATAGGCATAGCTGATTCCCTTACCTGTTCATTTGAAACTATCACAGCATTATTAATTGGCTATACTCCAATACAAAAAGTTAAAAAAAATAACTTAAAAAGATATGAAATAGAACCAACTATTGTCAAAAAGATATAATTCTTCATTTTAAATTTGTGTTAGAGCTGAGTTAACGAAATAAAGATCTTGCTTTATAAAAAAACCAAACAAATAAAACTCCATGGGGTTCTGAGAAAGACTGATGCTCCTAATCAGAAGGATCGTCATGGATGAAGCCTCTACTCTCACCTCCTCCTGCTTCAAATGCTGATTGGATGCCTGATCCTCAGGTTGGCCGTCCAATATCCAGGAGTGAGCAATACGCTGGGGAGGCCAAGAGAGTTCCTAAGAGGGTGATGTGAACTGATCCAGAGGTACTTTGTTATTAAACAAGGAAGATTAACATCAACTTGTTTAAACCCCTGAAAGTGAGGTCTTGGGTTCCTTGCAGCACAAAACCTTCCTACATGTACTTAGCTGGCCAGTCAATATCTGTTGGATAAATGTATTCAGGATTGGGTAAACCAATAATTTTAGGTGAAGAAGAGGCTCCTACAATCATCCAGGCCTGAGATTAGAGCTGGTGCTGGAAGGATGAGGAGGATTTGATGAGGATGAGAAGGTACGGGGCATACAGATGGGGATGAACAAGGCTCCCTCCTCCCAAATAAACCCCCTTCCCGGCAGAGGCAGCTAGCTTTGCCCCCCCGCCCCTGCATCCTGGCTAATAAGCCATCCCATATTTGCTCTCCTCCCCACATTACTTTTTTCAGTGGCAGAAAATTATAGCTGACAAGTGGCAATTGATCTCTTCACATTATTTTGAAGCAATTATATTGAAATGGGAAACAATGTTTCCAGGAAGGAGCCCGATAACCAAGTCCAGTACAGAGCTCCCTCCACGACAGATAGGGGAGGCCAATTTGCTCTGCATAGAAAGTCACCAAATCTCCTTCTCCTGAAATTATGGTTAATTATTGTCTGGAAATCTTCAAAGATAACTTCTACTTCAATCCTAGGGTCAGAGAACAGGCTAGAGTCAGCCAAATACCCCCAAGAAAGACTGCCTAGCCTTGGGCCTTCCAGGAACCCTCAACAGGGGCCCTCAAACCTCTCTGTACCTGGAGGAGTTCTGTAGGCCCAAGTCTGGGTCCTCTACAGAAAGCAGAAAGCTATCATTCCCCAAACTTAGAACAGCCTAGGACCCCTACGAAAAGCAGGAAAGATTCCCACTGACTCCCCAGTATTGAATTAGATTATTATATTTGAAAGTTACTTAAATCTGTACAAACCAAATCTAGGATATAATTTTCTTTGCTTGTGGTTTATATATGATGGTAAACAAAAACATCATTACAGATGAAAGCAAGATATAAAACCGGCGAAAGTGAATTAACAATGTCAATTTAATGTGGAAGGTCATGTTGCCTCCGCTATGCCTGAATTCACATCTGAGACCTCTATCTGATGACACCGAACCAGCAGGGCCAAAGCCTGTGAGATTTCCACGGCCCTGTTGCTGGGCAACATGAGATGAGGCAAGCTCCTGCCCCTTTTCTTCACTGGAACTTCTGTACAGTGGTAACTCACACTGTGGCCAAGGTGCTACTTGGCCCTCATCGGGTGAAAGATGTACCCTGGGGTTGCCTTCGACCTTTCCTCATTAGTCCGCAACGATTAATACAGTGCCATCTCAACTGTAGCACATTTAGGATGTCTGAAAATCTAAGGGGCACTTTGGTGTAAGGTGGTCTTCTAGATTGGAGGTTCTCAACCTTGGCTGCACATTGGAGTTGCCTGGGGAGACTGTAGACATGGTAATGCCCAGGCTGAATCTCAAACCAACTGGAACCTTTTTATATTTCCCTGCTGCTGCTAAGTCACTTCAGTCGTGTCCGACTCTGTGTGACCCCATAGACGTCAGTCCACAAGGCTCCCCCATCCCTGGGATTCTCCAGGCAAGAACACTGGAGTGGGTTGCCATTTCCTTCTCCAATGCGTGAAAGTGAGAAGTGAAAGTGAAGTCGCTCAGTCGTGTCCGACTCTTAGTGACCCCATGGACTGCAGCCCACCAGGCTCCTTCGTCCATGGGATTTTCCAGGCAAGAGTACTGGAGTGGGGTGCCATTGCCTTCCCTGGGCAACCCCAATAAGCAGCCACGTTGGGAACCAACAATCCAGATCAGGCTCTCAAACTTGAGTGTGAACTTGCACATGGAAAACTTGCAAAACTCCCAGTTGCTTGGTCCCATCTCTAGAGTTTCTAATTCAGTATTTGTTGGGTGGGGCAGAGTAACTAGCATTTCTGACCTGTTCCCAGGTGAACCTGATGCTTCTGGTCAGGGGACTGTATTTTAAGAAGCAACAGCTTTGATCTGAGTAAGCTTAATGTTCACTTGTTCTGGATTATCATGGAATGAAAGCATTTGCACTAAGAACTTATGAGTCCCAGAGAATGCATCTGAGAACCTGATTGAGAAGTGTCCATGCAATGGACCTGGCGCCCTGGACTTGGGGGTCCAAAAGCAGGCCTCATATCCTTCCTCCACTCCTGTTCCACCTGCTCAGGTAAAGCACTCCCCTCTCGGAATCCCAGTTTATGGAAATGATGTCCATCTCAGAGAAGGACTTGGACGCTCAACATCACTAATCTTGTTAGGGAAATGTAAATCAAAACCTCAAAAGATCCCACTGCACACCCATTAGGATGGATACTATTGTTTTTGAAGTAGAAAATAAAAATTGGAATAAGAATAATTGGAATAAGAATTGGGATGCACGTGCACTGTTTTTAGGAATGTAAAATGGTCCCAATGCTATGGTTCATTAAATAATTAAGTATAGAATTATCATATGATCTAGAAAATGCACATCTGGATATATACCCAAAGAGTTAAAAGCAGAATCTTGAAGAGATATATGTTCACCCATGTTCACAGCAGCCAAAATGTATAAGTAATCCAGTGTCCATTCACAGACAAATGGATAAACAAAAAGTGGTCTGTACATACCATGGAATTCAGCCTTAAAACGGAATGCTATTCTGACACACACTACAACCTGGACAAACCTCGGGGACCCTGTGCTCCTGAAATAAGCCAGTCACAAAGTAACAAATACGGTGTGATTACACTTACATGAGCTACCGAGAGTAGTCAGATTCACAGAGACAGAAGGAAGGTGGCTGCCAGGTGCAAAG
Source organism: Bos javanicus (assembly GCF_032452875.1). Lineage (NCBI taxonomy): Eukaryota > Metazoa > Chordata > Mammalia > Artiodactyla > Bovidae > Bos > Bos javanicus. Next base: position 35,766,126 of record NC_083895.1, on the reverse strand, counting down.
TGGAGGGACAAAGGCAAAGGAGCTGTTTAAAAAGAAAAGAGAAAGCAACTTGTAAAATGTGCTCAGGGGCTGCCCAGAAGTCAGGCTTTGTTAGTGGTGAGAAGACTCAGTTTCTTCTCAAATGTACAGGGAGGCACTTTTTAAATCGTAAAGCACGGAATGTCTTATTTTGTAAATTAAACCATATTTCAAAGTTTTGGGGCACAACTGCGAGGCAGTTTATGAAGGCCACACTAACCCATCTATTCTGTCCACGTTCAGGGTGGTTTTCCTAAGGAGAGCCTTTTGGGAGTTTGTTGAGAAGTCTCTTATGTTTGCAAAGCTGGCAAAATTATCTGAATCCCAAAGACGGTTGCTGGTGGGTGGTCCATAGAATGGGACCTGTTCAACATCCTGGCATTTATAGTCAAGGAAACCATTAGAATTAGCTCCTCTTCATTATCTGCCCTATGTATAACTGATGCTCAATGCCAACTGAATGAATGAATGAAACAAATAAGAGGTCTTAACGATATCTCTGAATAGCACAGAGTTCAAAAATGTGCTGATGCCTCAACATCTGTAAGATAGCAAAGAGGAGGGTATTTTATAAGGAAACCAGGAAGGATCTTGGAACACCAAGTAATTGAGTAATATGACAGTGCATGAATTTCATTTAAGGGAACAGTTTAGAGTGTTCGCACGGCTGATGGACTTGGAATTAGTTGTGACCTTTGAGAAAAAAAGGAAAAGATCTTGGTGTCGCTTTGGACTCAGTGAAGAAGCCAGAACGTAATGGAAGACTTCACAAGTAAGATGTTCAGTCTGACTAGGGAGGGGAGAGAGGGGATGGAAATGAGAATTATTTTAATATCTGCAAGAGAAACCCATTGAGAGAGAAGCCTGGATCATCTCCTTGCAAAGATACCTGGACCCCGAACCAGAAGGAAGAGAATCAAGTTTTGGGTTTGTCAATAGCAGCAGATCCAAAGAGCGTCCTCTTTTTTGGAAGACTGAAAAATAGCAGCTGGGAGCAGAATGAGGGGAGTTCAAATTAGGAGCTCGCATTTATCTTATTCCATTTGGCAGAAGCCAACAGTCACTCAGAATGAAAAGCCCCAAATTCAAGGCAGAAGAAGGAAATCGCGTTTTCTGGGCCATGTCTAATTAACCCTTGGAGCAACATGACAATTTTGTTTTGCTGTGACTTCTCACTTAGGAAGACCCGAAAATAAAGATTAAATATGGAGTGTCTGTGAGTGGTTATTCTTACCAGGATATAAGTCGCAGAGGTCATTAATCCTTAAGCTCAGAGGAGCAATGGGGGCTAGCAGAACATTTCTGCTCCTGCCACATCCAACGTGGAGAATTAGATGCATTAAGGGAACGGGTTTGCCTTCTGGAGTCTTTGTTGATGGTTATAGTTGAAAAAAATGAAAAATGGAAAAAAAATGAGAAAAAAAAAATCAAAATCAACTGTGTACTTTTTGCTGCCGGTTCTTCAAGGCAAGTAAGAGCTTCCTTTGTCTCATGTATCCTGATGGTGACTGACTCTCCTGAAACAAGATTTTGCAAATAGACACATCCTTTCTTAAGGTCGTCTCTCTCATTCTCTTGAGGTTTGGGGAAGGATTTCTTAAATTGTTGGAAAAGCTATTTGAAGGGAAAAAAGAGAAAAGAAAGAAACCCTTGGCCCACAGGTGATCAATTACTCTGGGCAAAATCCATTTGAAAATCTTCTCAAATAAGCTGCAGAGCTGGTCTGAATGCTTAAACAGACATGACAGTCCCACTTTCGGGTGAAAGATCTGCTTTGGCTTCTGGTATAAATAGCTGCATTAGCACCCCAGGCAGAGAATAACACAATCTCCACCTTGGATATGCTAAATGTCCTCATTATTCAAAAGGCATGCGAACCGGCCAGGTGCTCTGTTTAAATGAAGAGGCAGCACGTATGCCAGCTGCACACGAGTCAACCACAGACACTCTTCAGTTTAAGCAGATTAGTCCTACTGAACATCTAATCTCCAGATATGATAGAGGATGGAACGATGTATGATGGCTGTTTGGACAAAATGACCTCTAAGACCTCTTCTACTTTTAGGATGCCATGATTATTTTGGGTATCTTCAGGTTGTGTGTCTACCATGCAGCAGAAAGTGGCCTCTACTGGTGAGGTGTGATATTGCAGCCCAGCTCAAGTAGTCATGCTGCTGCTGCTGCTGCTGCTGCTAAGTCGCTTCAGTCGTGTCCGACTCTTCGCAACCCCATGGACTGCAGCCTACCAGGCTCCTCCGTCCATGGGGTTTTCCAGGTAAGAGTACTGGAGTGGGGTGCCATTGCCTTGTAACAGGTAGCCCGCATATTTAAGGAGTGCTTCCTGTATCAAATGTTTATGTGGAAATTCTTGGTTGAGAAGAATATAGGTTCAAATGGAGATTATGGAACGATCCTCAAATGAGAGCTAGGCTAAGGAGTCTCCCATTTGTGGAGTGCAAGACAAACGGCATTCAACCACCACGATCTCCTGCACACCCGAGGGACACAACTCTTCCTTTACAAGGCCAAACTCTTCCTTTGCAAAGCATCCTTGATTCAGTATTTTGTAATGTAAGCCAATGGAAAAGCGTACATACTTTGTAATGTAAGCCGATGGAAAAGTGATCTATTTCATTATCTCCTCAGAGCCAATCCAAAAGTTTTCTACTGCATGTGACGGTCCCACTCTGAGAATCCTTTGAGTTAAGCGCATACAGTTGGTCCCCAGAGACCAAAGGTGGATCTGTCAAGACAGCTTAAAGCCTCAGGTCAGAAGGATGGGGAGTGCACAGAAACACAGCACACCCAAGTTGGAAGGATCCCAGAAGGTCATCTTTTCCAATTTCCTCTTAGTACAGATGGAGAAAATGAGGTTCAAAGAGGGGTGGTGGTGTCCCAAGGTCCTTTCAGGAAGAGGCCAATCTAGTCAAGGACAGGTCCTGGCTTATCGCTACCCAGCCCAGGGCTCCTTATAATTCGATAGCCCAGCTCCTGGACTTTTTTAGTGAGAAAGTGGAAATGATAGTTGCTCAGTTGTGTCTGACTCTTTGCAGCACCACGGACTGTAGGCTGCCAGGTTCCTCTGTCCAGGGGATTCTCCAAGCAAGAATACTGGAGTGGGTAGCCATCTCCTTCTCCAGGGGATCTCCCCAACCCAGGGATTGAACCCTGGTTTCCTATACTGCAGGCAGATTCTTTATCATCTGAGCCACCAGGGAAGCCCATGGGTCAGCCCACAGAGTTGGCCAGGAAGTTCCCCTTTAAAGAGGCTTTTTAGGAAAGTTCCCATTTAAACAGGGGATGTCCTATAATTTCGCCCTCAAATATGATTTCATACTGGCAATTCTAAGAATTCTGCACCCAACTGTATTTCCCAGACTGTCTCTCCCCTGCCAGGAAGTGATCCTGACTTTGACTTAGAAATCATGGTTATGTTAACATCACACCCCTCTAATCATATTAACTCAGATGACTATGTCAGTGTGTAAGATGCACCTTGAAGGCTAACCACACAAAAGCACGAGAAAGAGGAATCCACCCCTGCCCACCTTGAAACCTCTTCCTCCAGAAAAATCAGCTCCAGCCGTCCAGTTCCAAGGACCTCTTGTAGGAGAGGGGAACTTCCGTGCCCTTCAAGAGACAATTAAAGTCATCTTAAAGGAAGCGGAATTAGACAGAACGAGCCTCCACGGACTCAAGAGCTTCTTCCCTCCCAACATCCCTTATGTTCCTCATAATGGATCCTTTCTTTAAACATTACACCCCTCAATTAGCTCATAATTGCTGTCCATGCCATATGAATTATGCATCATGCACTGCAAATCCAGGTTCCCTGGCACTGGACAAATCACAAGCTGTTGAAGAAGCTGGAGTAATTACCAAAACAATCCCAGGAGACCTGGAGAAAATGAGCATTATCTGGTCCACAGGCCGTTCTGCCCTGCCTTCCCCATGTGCAGTCCAGACTCACCCCCACTCCACTCGGCTTTAATGAACAGTTGCTGGGTTTTGAGCAGGTTCTGTGTGCCAAGCAATGTGCTAACATATACCACGCTTCAACATCTCTATTCTTCACAAGCCTGGGAGGCTGGGACTACCATTTTATACATTACACACCTTAGCTTGGAATACCCTCTCCTTCTGGACTTTCTGGGTTTCCCAGGCTGGGGCTTGGGTGAGGTTCACCTTTGCGATATAAATGGAAGAAAGGGCTTGTTCATGCAAGTAACAAATGTCATGACAAAGGATGGCTTAAAGCTATTAAAAAAAGGACAAAGAGAGCTCTTCAGAAGCACTCAATGCATTAATTACTAGTCAAATTACATTTATTGAAACTACTTCTTGAGAACCACTAAGAGAGAGTTATTGTGTATATTTAAAAGCTTTAAAATCACACTTCTTCCCATATATTCAAACTCATGCATGTGGATTCTCAACAGTCTATGCTTTCATACAATTACCTCAAATCATTGAGCTAATACTATTTATGTGTGTTATACACACATACATATATATGTGTGTTCATGTGTGTATGCACACATATGTATGTGGGCATGTTTGTTATGTCACATTTGATAGTAAGAAGAGGACATATCCCCCTCAGTGGTTCCTACCTTTATTCTACCACCATCTCTAGGTTCTAACTTGGAGAACAACATATCACTGCAATTATACCCATATTCAGGTTGCTTCAATAAGATATGTCAAGATTTTATATCCAAATCAGTTGCAATAAAATAAATTATACTCTAGAAATTCATTCAGCATAAGGAGGTAAATGTCTATCTTCAGCTTCTATCCATTTTTTTTTTTTTTAAGATAAACGTTAATAGCCTTCTTTTCTCTACCCTATCCATCTTTCATGGAGATAATATTGAAGTAACTGCTGTTTCAAGCTTTTAATTATTCACTCATTTTCTCAAACGTTTATTCATTTTTTAAACATTTATTTAGGATCTATTATATGCCAACATTTTGAGCTGGGAACTGATGTTGCCAAAGATAAATAAGACGTGACCTCTGTTTCTAAGTAGCTCGCCATTGAGTGGAAGACAGAGAAGGCATAGTCTGAAACTGCTCCCTGTAGTCTGGGGCTCAAAAGAGGGAAGAACAAAGGACTTGGAGGCAGACAGACCCAGCAGCACCACTTACTAATTGCACGATCATTACAATGCTCAGTTTCTTTATCTGTAAAATGGGGGTAAGTATTACTACACACTTGAAGTGTTATAACAACTCTAGGTAGCAATTTAGAATCCATCTTTACTTTTCAAATGTCAGGCCTGTATCAGAATTTTCACTTAAAAAAAAAAGCAGACACAGCTTTGAAATTAATGCTGACACAGAATGGATTCCTGGAGGCATACCCAGAGACATCTTTTCATCCTGCTCTCTGCCCAAGGACAATTCACCTATCTTGTCTGATTGCTACTTTCTTCACAGGACAAAAGATGAACAAATGGCCTTAAAGGTAGCTTTGATGTTTAAAAGTCAATGATTTTATTTATAGGTAACAAATCATAAACCCCTCTGGTGGTCTTCCCCTCCATGGGAAATATGATTGGGGTCAGGCCCAACGGGGTGGATGGAGGATGGGTCATGGTCGCTGTGATGGGTGGGCGTTACCTAGTGGTCTGTCGGTGGTCAAGAGTGGCAGCAGGGAGCTGAGGTCAGGAGATGAGAGACGCCAGAGCATGCATCAAACTTGAAGGGGGAGATGGAGTTTAAATAGAAAAACGACATCAAAGTTGATAGCAAAGGAGCTCAAGGGATTGATGTAGAGCCCAGACAGACGAGGCCTACTTTTTAGCATAGAAGTCCGTTCATTCACTCACCCACCCAACAAATATTTCTGTAGCTCGTACTCCTTGCTAGTCTGTATTGGATGTTGAGTGTGCCATAAGAGCAAGACAAGACCTCTGTCCTCAAGAGGTTTACAGTCCAGTGGGAGAAGCAGTCATTAAGAAAAGAATTACTTAAATATATAATTATCAGCCCTGAGAACTGCTCTCATAGTGTAGCCAGGTTGTCACAGAGGCAGAAAAAGCAGACCAGAGAAGTCTACAGTCAGGGAAGCCATTCTGGAGGAAGTGACATTTAAACTGTGGTATGAAAGAACTAGCTAGGAGAAGTTGAGGGAACAATTTCCATAAATGACAGGCGCTTTGGAGATGCCATTTTATATGGACATTAAAGAGTGTGACAAGAGGGAGATTCCTGAGAAGGGCTGATCAAAACAGATTGGCAATCACATCATCTTCATCTGTAAATGGGTTTATATATACATATATATAGAGTGTCAAAGCTTCAGAAACTGCTGTAGCAATATCTGTTTCTTGTGGGAGAGCTTAGAGTTCATGTTCTTGCTTTTCATGAGTGAACTCTCTGGGCACTTAAAGAGCTGTGAGTGAGTTACTCGCCCATGGAGAAGCTGAACATGGGTCCCCAGTTAGCCTTAAATGAACTCTCTCCTTCCACTCCCACTCCCTGCCCATGACCCTTCTTGAAGCCCATGGAGAGAAGGATGGAAGGCAGGACATGGAGGGAGTAAGGATCTATGAACTTTACAGGTATTCAAGTGTTGCCAAAGTGTGTTAAATAGCCGAGTAGATTCACCAAATGTTAACATGGGGAGTAAAAAGGACCTAGAATTGAATATGTCTGGAAAATAAATTAAACAAATATTCTGGCTTTTGTTGCAGGACTTATCAGAGCCTTTATAATGTACATTGTAAATCTTTAACTAAGGATACAATTAGTAATATTTTCCAAACTTATTTGACCATGAAATGTGCTTTTGGGGACTGTTTCTTGAGGGGTGTTGTGATTCAGAATGCATTTTGGTAAATGCTATTTAAATAAGTAACTCAAATTTGGGCTTTAAAAGTGAAATGGGTCTTACATCCTGCTTTACAGAGGACTCTGAGTAAAAACGACTGTTCTAAATCCACTTCTTTTATACATATAGCTGATACACTTCACTGTACAGCAGAAACGAACACACAATTATGGAGCAACTACATCCCAATAAAAAGATAAATCCACTTCTTTGACATTATTGTATGCATTTCTTCTGTACTATGGATGCCCGTTCTATTAACTTTCAGGAGGGTAAAGTGCTGTAAAGGGATGAGGAAATCTCTGCATGTTACCTTGGAACTTTGAGCAACCGCTCTGGACCTCAGTTTGTGTAAGTGTTCAGTGAATACGATGCAACCTTGAGTTGTTGCAAAGGCAATGTTGTATGTAGAGTATCTGGCACAGGGAGGTACTTAATAAGCTCTCCCCACCTCCCACCATGAGAAATAAGCATCATGCTTACATAAACACTGTATGCAAATATTCAAGGCTTAAAAAAAAAATGTGCTTTATCCAGGTCCCAAAGTAGAAGCACATTAACGCAAAGTAAAACATGCTGTTCAGTTCTGTTGGTTTAGACACTGCCTCTTTCTTCCCCAAAGTGTTTCTACTTTATAACCTGGTGCTAAACTTCAGAGAGGCCTGGCGTGCTGCGATTCACGGGGTCGCAAAGAGTTGGACACGACTGAGCGACTGAACTGAACTGAACTGAAACTTCATTTAAGACAAACACATTGGCGTTTATCAACTGTTATCAGAATTTATGCTTCAGAATTAGAGCATTTCAAAAACTGAACTCTCTTACAGTTTAGTAAAGTGGAAATAGACTCCAAAAAGGGAAGTGACTGGCCCCAGGTCACTGCATGCTTTTGGAGCAATCTTAGCTCCAGTGAGCTAGTACTGTCTAGCCTGGGGCCTTTACTCCAAACCAGCAACTCCTCATTCATTTTCTCGGAACTTAAGGTGAGCTAATTGCTCTTTACCTCTGTAAACCCAGGAAACTGAGGGATTTTTGTTTCCTTGCTGAGGTGGGAAGATGCAGTTTGAAAAGAGAAAAGCTTCCACCATCAGAGTTCAGTGTTTGGGGCTGAACAGAGGATTCAGCAGGTTTAAGCAGGGTTTCAGCTAGCGTCCAAGCTGGACACAGACTATTCTTTCTTCAATTAACTGGAAAAAACTGTCCCAAGGGAAAGCCTCTTTTCTGATGTACACGCAGTGGAGCAGGTGCCAGGCTGCAGCCCCAACAGTTAGGCAAATCAGTTGTGCAGACTTTAAAAACTAAAACAAAGGTAAACTGAATATCCCAGAACGTCATTTCTATGCAATGCCAGTGTAAGTAACAAAAGTACCGATTCCTGCTCTCGTCCTTACCTAGCTGATGCCTCGGGCGGTGATGCCGACATGGACCTTGTGGGTCTGGGTTCCAACTCTGCTCCTTTCACTCACTGCCTGCTGACCTTGGACGAAGCACGCCCCCTTCCTTTCTGATCCCTCATCTGTCCTCTGGGGATGGTAGCTATTTGCCTTTTTATAAGAATGAAGTGAAAGACTGAAATCAAACATCTACTCCCATGCCTTACTGCCTACTTCAGGGCAGGCATCACACTCGGTGCTGTAGAAGGACGAAGATTGTCTTTTGCCCTCCAGGGTACCCCTCTTCTGGGGCACTTTCACCCCAGATTCTGTGACAAACACTCTCATAAAGAATCCCCATGGTGTGCCCACAAAACAGCAAGGAAGTGTAAGGCAGACCTTAGTGATTCACCAAGATGCTGCGTTTGCTTATTCCTGGTGCATGTTAGAGACCTAGCTTTTGCAATCATTGTGTTTTTGAACCCATGAGCTGATGAAGGGATTCTGTGAGTGACAGTCTGGTCTGTCTGGGCAAAATCTGAGAACCTGCCTTGGAAATATTAATAGGAAGCAGAGCAGACAGATCCTTGAAATTAATTTTAAAAAGGAGGCTCTTGTGCAGTTAATGCTCAGTGGGTGTATCTCCCTGTTCATAGGTTGTGGGTCCAATCTCCAAGTGCAACATGGGGCCCAGGCAGCAGGCACAGTGTCCTAGTTAACTTGGAACAGGGCAGGAGGGTGCCCAGTGAGGGGGATCAAGCCCTCAGAAGATGGGAAATCAGACTAATCCCAACACGTTTGTTCTATATGGACCCCAGCCGATCAGAGGATCTTGGAAGGGCCCTAGTTCTTGTTGGAAACAGAACTGGAAGGGACCAGAGAAGGCAACCAGGCTTAGTTTCCTCTCAGATATCACATAATCCCAGTCACGGGAAGAACACTCTTAGAAAGTGTTCTTCCCACTTGGAAAATAGAAACCTCAGTCCAGGGGAGACTCTTGCCAAGGCAACAGAACACGCTTGGGGTGGGCGATGGACGTCACCTGGCCCATCTCTAATGTGACAGATCAGGAAACTGAGGCAGGGAGGGCTTGCCAGGGGACACACAGTGAGTTAGGGGCAGGGCTGGTTCTGAAACCCTCCTTCTTGACCCCGGGAGCAAACGGGGCGTGGGGGTGGGGCTGAGCCCTGGGGCTGAGCTCTGTCAGCCGGGAGGGTGAGCTACACCATGCGGGTGGTACTGAGAACACGCCCTGGTAGCAGATACACATCACCTGGTTAGGAAGTGGATTGGAAGCTCATGTGTAAAGCCCAGGGCTTCCTGCGTAGGTCCTGCCCTCCTGCTTCTGCCCCGTCACAGCCCCTGCCCACCCTCTCCCAACCTGGTACTCCTGAGTCCCTTGGAGCCATGGAAACAACCCTATGCGAGATGAGGACGTGTGAGTTCCCCTTGAAACTCGCACACAAGTTGGCTAATCCTGGCTGGAGCGATGACTTGTGTCAGTACTTCTCAGAGTGTACCGGCCAAGAGGCCCCTAGGGGGCAGGGATATGGAACTGGTAGAGGAGATGGGAGGAGATTTTTAACCCAACAAACACGTCCATTTACCTTTGCAGACATTTATTGAGGGCCTACTATGTGCTAGGCACAGAACGCTCAGGATCCCAGACGTCTAATCAGCACTCTGGGCGGGTACGCCCTTCTTTCTGAGCGTCAGCCGCCCAGTCCTGGGCTTTGCGCTGCCTCTCTTTCTTCTTTACTCTCTTTCTTTCTTTTCTTAAGCCACCAACAAAACTCTGACCTCTCCCTGAGCACACAATGCAGGCAGTCACTCATGCATTAACAACCACCGGGCCCCAAAGGTCGTTTCTATGACAACCCTGGGGTCCTTAATGACCCTGGCAGGCCAATGATTTTGTTTTGTTTGAGAGTGAAGAAATAATAAGTCAGGCCGGCTCAGCTCCGGCGCTCACCCCCTCCCCCGCACCCCCTCCCCACTCCGCCGGCGCTGATATACTGTTCATTATCTGGCACTGCATCAGCCCCAGAGACAGGGCGGCAGCCGGCAATGAAAGACAAGAACCCGGCTGCAGACAAAGAGCTGTAAAGGACCAGAGTGTGCCGTGCATACAGGGTTGTCGGGCTTCATTAATTCCATCGCTGGCCAGGGAGTGGGAACAAGTGCCCTGGGGTCCCCAGCTCCTGGAGTCTGGAGTCGAATATACTCACGTGAACCCCACACCACCGTTGGGCTCTTTAGAAAGAGCCATGTTTGGGGCCCAGTCGGGAAGTCTCAGTCCAGGAGGTTCACGGGATTCACAGCCAAGGAGCACCACTCCCAGCAGCCAGACCTATCATTTTAATGGTGGGAAGAACAAGGCAATTACCGTGCAGCCCCACCAGCCTCCAACAGTAACTTCAGAAGCTGCGCCCTTTTGCCCAGAAAAAAGAGGGTGGTGAGATTTCTGGTCATTGTCGCTGGGTAGGGTGGCTGTCCCCTTGGATTCTCCAGTGGGGCTTTCTGGTTCTACCCCGAGAAACTTCCTGGGGAGGAAGCTCTCTCTGTCTCCTGATCTTGGGGCAAATTGGGCCTCCAGCTCGTCACATTAATTTTCAGATGTGTTCTTCGGCAGCATGGGATTTTGCTAGCAGACACTTGGAATTATTTTTGTCATGTGTGCAGTGTGTGTGCATGGCTGAAATCCCCTAGAATAAGTCATTATCCTCTAAAAAAAAAAAAAAAAAATCAGCTCCTACTGGCTGCCTGGTGGCCCAATCAGCTGACTCATTTTCCAAGCTTTCCCTCAAGTAATTAGCGTTTTCATTTTTCCCAACCTGCTTATTAGATAAACTCCAGGATCTCAGTTCGGTTGAAGCACATTTTTGTGAGTTGACTCGTCCCAGCCTCTCCCCAAGAAACAAAAAGGACAGATCTGGAGAAGGGCACAAAGAGATGAGTGATTTCTGCCCATGCTCTCTCTCCTGGACTGTTCGCTAATGAAGGGCAGCACACTGCTGGAGATCCTGGGCAAGGAGCATGGCGGGGGATTCCAGCCTCTGTTCTCGGACCCCAGCATGATGTTGGGCAAGTATGTTTGGTCATTCTTCAACAGGAACCAAGTCCCTTTCAGTGTTCACATTTTCAAAGGTGCAGAAACAAGATGCTGCTGATTCCTGGGAGAACTCTGGTCACCTCTTGCCCTTTCCTGGTCTGGGTTTCCCTGCTGTCAAATGAGGGGCTTGCTCTGGATCAGGAATGGAAAACCACGAAGGTGTGAAACAGGCCTGGTGGTGAGATCTCAGGAGACTAGAGGATGAAGACATTAGCTGCCATGTGGGAACGCAGGCCCCGTATTGCCAGAGCTCCTGAGGGTTATATGAGAAGACAGAACCTGGCTTTTTAAAAAGGAAACCTTGAGAGTTTTCACTGTTGTCAATTAATTCTAACTTTCTAGAACTTTATGCTCATCAAGGAAGACACATGGGCATATAATGTGTGGTTCCAGGGCCACCACCTTCTGCTCTAGACCTCTGCAGCTACAAATGTTGTCAAGTAACCAGGCACATTAATGTTGGGGGTCACAAAGAGTTGGATACGGCTTAGCAGTTGAACAGCGACAGTAACGACAAACTAGGCACATCAGCATTACTTGGAAGCTCTTGGAAATGAGCATAGTTTCAGACCTTACCTCAGATCTCCTGCGTTATAAACCCATGATCCATTAGTACATTAAGTTTAGGAACCAATGTATAGGATCTTCGACATCTCTGAAATTGGCTGTCTGACTTTCCGTAACCAGGACATTCTCCAGCACCTTCCCCAAGCACAAATTGTCCTCACCTCTTGTTCACCCAGTAGCAGAATGGTCTATGAGAAGTACAGGAGACCGAGGTGTGTGGGCTCATTCTCAGGGCTCTGTGTGCATCTGGTCCAAAGCCCGCCCTCAGGCAGGGAACAGTTAAGCTATCCAGGGAGCTGGCTGTCTATTCTCCTCCCAAGGGAATGGAGTGGCAGAGTGGCTTGATCTCATCGTATGTATGTATGTATGTATGTATATAGGTTATATATGTATATAGGTTATATATATACACACACACATATATAGTTTATATATCAGTTCAGTTCAGTTTAGTTCCTCAGTCGTGTCTGAATCTTTGTGACCCCATGAATCACAGCACGCCAGGCCTCCCTGTCCATCACCAACTCCCGGAGTTAACTCAGACTCACGTCCATCGAGTCAGTGATGCCATCCAGCCATCTCATCCTCTGTCGTCCCCTTCTCCTCCTGCCCCCAATCCCTCCCAGCCATCAGAGTCTTTTCCAATGAGTCAATGCTTCGCGTGAGGTGGCCAAAGTACTGGAGTTTCAGCTTTATCATCATTCCTTCCAAAGAAATCCCAGGGCTGATCTCCTTCAGAATGGACTGGTTGGATCTCCTTGCAGTCCAAGGGACTCTCAAGAGTCTTCTCCAACACCACAGTTCAAAAGCATCAATTCTTTGGCACTCAGCCTTCTTCACAGTCCAACTCTCACATCCATACATGACCACAGAAAAACCATAGCCTTGACTAGACGAACCTTTGTTGGCAAAGTAATGTCTCTGCTTTTGAATATGCTATCTAGGTTGGTCATAACTTTCCTTCCAAGGAGTAAGCGTCTTTTAATTTCATGGCTGCAGTCACCATCTGCAGTGATTTTGGAGCCCCCAAAAAATAAAGTCTGACACTGTTTCCACTGTTTCCCCATCTATTTCCCATGAAGTGATGGGATCGGATGCCATGATCTTAATTTTCTGAATGTTGAGCTTGAAGCCAACTTTTTCACTCTCCTCTTTCACTTTCATCAAGAGGCTTTTTAGTTCCTCTTCACTGTCTGCCATAAGGGTGGTATCATCTGCATATCTGAGGTGATTGATATTTCTCCTGGCAATCTTGATTCCAGCTTGTGTTTCTTCCAGTCCAGCGTTTCTCATGATGTACTCTGCATATAAATTAAATAAGCAGGGTGATAATATACAGCCTTGACGTACTCCTTTTCCTATTTGGAACCAGTCTGTTGTTCCATGTCCAGTTCTAACTGTTGCTTCCTGACCTGCATACAGATTTCTCAAGAGGCAGGTCAGGTGGTCTGGTATTCCCATCTCTTTCAGAATTGTCCTCAGTTTATTGTGATCCACACAGTCAAAGGCTTTGGCATAGTCAATAAAGCAGAAATAGATGTTTTTCTGGAACCCTCTTGCTTTTTTGATGATCCAGCGGATGTTGGCAATTTGATCTCTAGTTCTTCTGCCTTTTCTAAAACCAGCTTGAACATCAGGAAGTTCACGGTTCACATATTGCTGAAGCCTGGCTTGGAAAATTTTGAGCATTACTTTACTAGCGTGTGAGATGAGTGCAATTGTGCGGTAGTTTGAGCATTCTTTGGCATTGCCTTTCTTTGGGATTGGAATGAAACTGACCTTTTCCAGTCCTGTGGCCACTGCTGAGCTTTACAAATTTGCTGGCATATTGAGTGCAGCACTTTCACAGCATCATTTTTCAGGATTTGAAATATATATATATATATATATATATATATAGGTTTCTCAGGTGGAGCTAGTGGTAAAGAACACACCTGCCAATACAGGCGACATAAGGGACATGGGTTAGATCCTTGGATCAGGAAGATTCCCTGGAGGAGGGCATGACAATCTGCTCCAGTATTCTTGCCTGGAGAATCCCATGGAGGGAGGAGCCTGGTGGGCTACAGTTCATAGCATTGCAAAGAGTCAGACAAGCCTGAAGTGACAACACACACACAGCTGGGTTGGGTCTTAGTTGCAGCTCATGAGATCTTCGTTGTGGCCTGCAGGCTCTGTAGTTGAGGTGTGCAGGCTTGGTGGTTGTGGCTTAGTTGCTCCTTAGCATAGGAGATCTTAGTTCTCCAACCAGGGATAAAACCTGTGTCTCCTGCATTGGAAGATGGATTCTTAACCACTGGAGCACCAGGGAAGTCCCATAAATGTGTACTTTAAAGTTCATGTTTTCTAGAATTGACAGCTATTGATCAAGTTCTTTCATGAAATGATGAAAGATGGCTGCTGATCTGACATCATACTGGTTTGCTTCCTGATTATCCTAAAGCCTTTTCTTGGGTTTCTCCTTCCTTCCCTAACCTTTGAAATGTGGGCTGACCCCAGGGCTATGTCTTCTGCTGCCTCCCTACAAGGATGTTCCCCTGAATCCACTCTCTCAGCTTCCGCTTCTCAGAGAGGTTGTGGTAGTGCCTTCCCAGTGGCTTGTGCACCTCAGGCCCTGTGGCTAGAAGGAAAGAATTACACCGCCCCAAAGTTCATTCTAGTCTTGGTCACGCAGTCACTTTTAGTGGCCTCATCACTCAGGCTTGAAACTGGGTGGTGGCAGGAAGAGCCAGTGTCCTGAGTCCTGATGTTAACCATTCCATTTAAGTCTTTTCATCCTCAAGATGTTCTAGGAGCAAGCAATCTGGAAACTGACAAGTCAGCAAGATGATTTTATGAACATGTTTTCGACTTTCTGTGATAATGACTATTTCTTTCTCACTCTCCTCTCGTCCGCATCCAACAGATGCAAGATGTGGTTGTTGCCACCTCCTGGCTCTCCCTCCCAAGGCTGCTGCCCTGGGCTGAACCCTCATTAACTAGGTCTGAGATCTCGAGATTACTCTGCTGAAGACACAGTACAAGACAGAACTCCACTTGCCTAAATCAGCAGCGCGTCCTCAGGGCTTCCTTAAGGAAGCCCACGGTCTTCACCTGGCTTTCAGAGCCCCTTTACAACGTGACCCAGCATGTCCCACACTCTTCATATCACACACAGCAGACTCTCCAGGTAAATGGAAGGAGTGTGTTCTCCTCTTGCTAGCCTAGCCTGAAACATTTCCTTTAGCAGGAATGTCCTTCCACTATCAATTTCACCTAAATCTAAGTGCTTCCACGTGTTTAAGGCTCAGTTCAAGGTCACTTCCCCCAGCAAGTCCTGCTCCCCCAGCCAGTACTTATCTTCCCTCCTCCCCAGCTCTGGGCCACTTTTTCCTCCCCCTTATGGCACACCACAGGTCTTAGTCTGTTCGGGTTGTCATAATAACATATCACAGACTTCGGTGACTTAAACAACAGAAATGTATTTTCTCCCAGTTTGAGTGGCTAGAAGCCCAAGATCAAGGTTCTGGCCAGCGTGGTTTCTCAGGAGGGCCTGCCTTCTGCTTTACAGCTGCTGCGTTCTCATCTGTCCTCGTGTGGCCTTTCCTTGTGGCGTGTGTTAAGAGACAGTGAGGACGAGAGCTCTGTGCCTCCCTTCTTATAAGGACACAAGTCCAGGAGGATCAGAGACCCTGTCATGACCTCCTTCTAAGTGACTTTGTTAGAGGCCCCATCTCTAGATACAGCCATGCTGGGGTTAACACTGCAATTTATGAATTTTGAGAGGACACGAACTTTCAGTCCATCAGAGGTAAGTCGTCTTGGTTATTTGTGTGCGTATCTTATTTCCCTTCCTAAGCCCTACTCTGAGCTTTCCAAGGACAGTCCGTGTCTTGTGTATAAATGGTATTTAATGATGCCATCCATGTATTAGGCGCTTAGCAAATATTTGGTGGATGGATTTGCAAATAAGGTCTCCATCACTTTTCAAGTCAGAACCCAACAGAACCTGGGTGACTCTGGGGCTTTTTATTTCAGTGCCTTTGTCCACATGTTGCCCTCTACCTAGATCTGCCCCCATTTCCTTCCACCTGGGATGCAGGGCCTAGCTCATCCATCACTTCTTTTAGAAACTCTACCTGACTCCACCAGGTACAGGGAAGGTTTCTCATTGACCAGAGGAGTCCTTCCATCTCTGCCTCTATTGCACAGTGATGGACATTTCTTGGGGCTTCCCAGGAGGAGTCCTTCCATCTCTGCCTCTATTGCACAGTGATGGACATTTCCTGGGGCTTCCCAGGAGGAGTCCTTCCATCTGTCTCTATTGCGCAGTGATGGACATTTCCTGGGGCTTCCCAGGTGGCTCAGCGGCAAAGAATCCACCCGCCAATGCAGGAGACACAGGTTCAATCCCTGTGTTGGGAAGATGCCCTGGAGTAGGAAATGGCAACCCACTCCAGTATTCTTGCCTGGAAGATTCCATAGATAGAAGAGGCTGGCAGGCTGGAGCCCATGGGGTCACAAAGAGTCTGACAGGACTGAGCGACTGAGCATGCACACATGAACATTTCTTATATGCCCGTCTCCCTTGGTGAAATCCTTATGGGCTGGGACTAGGGCTCTTCAGTCTGTGTATCCAGCATCTAGCATGTTGCTTGACTACTAATAATTGCACAATTAAATATCTGTTGAAAGAAGGAATGCGTAGAAACAGGAACATTAAGAAAAAATTCCCTATCATTCCTTTCTGAATTTGCCTTTTAAAAACAAATTTATTATAATGTTTCAGACAGTTGTTTTACATGACTGTTCACGGGTAGTGTCATTTCAGATCCCATGACAATGAAAAGGAAAAAAAGATTAGTATACAGAGAAAGTAAAAAGGGGAAGTTAGAAATCTATATTACATTTGAGAAGAAAATTCCTCAACAACAGTAGCTCTTTGCCATTCATAGAAACATATTATGAACCATCACAGTCAGTTTCACGTTTTCCAGGACAGCATGCAGTTGCTGTCCAGGAAAAGGGAGGTAAAATGAATGTGAATCCATCAAATCCATGACTGTTATAACAGCAGTAATAATAAATGATAATATTAACACTTGCAGAACCACATGCTCTGCTAGACTCTCTTAATGCATCCCCATTTAACTATCACAACAGTCATAATAGATCAGAATTACTATTTGCATTTTACAGTTAAAGAAACTGAGGTTCAAAGAGATCAAGTGATTTGCCCAAGGACACAAAATCTATAAGAAGCTGGGGTGCCCAGGATGGGGGCTTTTCAGTGCTAAACTGGGGAGGTCCCAGGCAAACCAGGATGAGTGGATCAGCCTGTAAGTGACAGACATAGGGTTGAAAGCCACTCTCTGATGCCAGAACTTGAGCTACCAAACACATTCAACACTTGCTTGGTAAAGAGTTCAGATACCTTGTTTACATGCCGAGAAGCCATTTTTGCAGCAGTGAGTTCAAGAGAGTTATCAGGCATCACGGATGTGCGAGTTTACGTTCCCAGACTGGAGGCTGTCTGAGGGCAGGGGCTCTATTTTCTTTCTCTTCCTTCATCCCAAGGTCCCAAGAGGAGACCTGCACACAGCACGTGTTCAGGAAAAGCTTGTTCCATGTGCAGCTCTTTTCCCACCACTGAAAGACAAAACATCCCAACTTGATTTGATCCTTGGCTCCTCAAATGCCATCCCCAACTCCAGTCATCCCTTGCTCTTATTTCCTTTTTCTGTCAGTGCAGACTCTCAAATGGCTGCCTGTTTCCTCATTAAGGTCCTGAGCTCCAGGAGAGAACATGTGCCCCGAACATGAGTTTTCACTTGCTTTCCCTTTCTAACATCACCCTATGACTCTCTCTGAAATCCTACAACTTCCCTGTTTGCGTTCCTGGAATGTTTCTACTGGAGAATTATGTCCACCTAGAAAAGTGTGCCCTCCCTGGAGACCAGAAGCCACAACTACCCATTGCAATGTCTCTACTTTCCCCCTAATTTATGGCTTTGTAAAGGGTTGGCCAATGTGGCAGATGAAGTGAACGTGTTAGTCACTCAGTCATGTCTGACTCTTTTCAACTCCATGGACTGTAGCCCACTGGGCTCCTCTGTCCATGGGATTCTCTAGGCAAGAATCCTGGAGTGGGTTGCCATTCCATTCTCCAGGAGATCTACTGGACCAGGGATTGAACCCGGGTCTCCTGCGTTGCAGGCAGATTCTTTACCATCTGAGCCACCAGGGAGGCCCCAAATGGCAGATATTGTCACCCCATATCCATGTCCCCTTCTCCCATATGAATGAGTGTTTAAGAGGGTGGCTTGCATGGCTGCCCTGAACCAGGATGACACCTCCCAGCCTCCGTTGCACAGCCATGTGGCCAAGTCCTGACCAATGGGACAGCAGCAGCAATGTTGTGTGATAACTTCCAGGATCTTTGCTAAGGAGGAGAGCCAGTGTGCATACTTCATCCCTTCTTCTCCATCATTTTCTCTGTCCTGGAACATAAATGCCACCTTGGACTATCAGGGCAAGGGCCACACTGCAAGGATGGCAAGGTGGAGATCTAGAAGGTTCTTGGGTCTCTGACACAGTGGGGTGCTATATTGGCATGGCCTACTTTCATATAAAAAATAAATAAGCTTCTATCTTGTGTAAGTCACTGTTATGCTTTACTTTTTTTTTTTTTTCAGTTGCAGTTTTAATCCTAAATAAGATAGTTGCCATGAATGAGGTTGTTGCTTGAGATGAAGTATGTATTAACGCTCAATGACACAGACGAAGCACAGAGACACCGCTCAGCTTTGGTGCTCACTCTACGGAGACAGAAGACAAAAGACCTCACGCAGCCATGGCATTGTCTGCTTCTCATCTTGCTTTGACATTGTTTTCTCTTCTCTCTACCCCTGGCTGTCCTGGAGTCCCTGTTGCTCCATATTGGAGTGGTCATGGCCAGGCTTTGATTCCAAATGCAGAGGACGTCTTCATTGGTGATCATATACGGTTTACACTTGAGGTGGAAATTCTCCACCAGCTTGGCACCTCTCACTCTGCCTGTCCTCATCCCTCCCGTCAGCATGCTGGCCATCAGATGCTGGGGCAAGTTCCACTGAGCATCCAAGGCATGACTTCTTTCTCTGAGCACCAATCTGCTTTGCCATTCTCACCATTCCCACTCTATCACGGCTCTGAGCTACATCACAGCAGAAGAAAAGATTTTGGAAACCCCTGATTTCTAATGTTTTAAACGAAGCAACTTCCAGAGTAAATAATGACATGAAAAGGTCTCCCTAAGGTGTTTCAATAAAAAAAAAGAAGAAAAAGCACATTCCCCATCACCCAAATCAGGATGGACTGGAAGCTTCCATGCCAAGTTCACGTGTAAGCTCCAGAGGATGCCTGGCCTAGAGCAGCACAGGGAACTCAGCGAAGTGAGCTGATCTGAGTCATGGCTTGGATCCCAAGTGTTGTATCTTCTCTCATTTCATCTCTCTTGAGCACATGCTGTCCCTTACCCTTTATAATATAAAGCTTATATTAGCTTTAACCAGTAGTTTGTTATGTAAAATGTTCCACATGACAGCTCAGCTTTGCCCTAATTCTCCCATTTCCTGTAACCTCTTAAAGATCTTTCTTAATGTCCTTGCTCTGTAATCCATTAATTTCTATTTTATGAGTAGAGACTTCCCTTGATATTTCTTTGCTACTAACCTTTTTTTTTTCCCTCTTTTTTCTCTGTCTTGTTTCCCTCCTCTTGATATCCTCTCTGGTCAAGCTCTTCTCCACATTTGACACAAACCTTTCCTGTTTTAAGTTGTCTGTTGCCCAATATTTCATCCTCTGCTCAGAGGAAAGACAAATGGCCAAGATGGCCTTTTCAGAAACAAAAGCAAGAAATGTTTTCTCTGTGTATTATAGTTCAGGGCATGACCTAGTTCAAAATGCCCACTCCACCTTCTTGTATCTTTTTTCCTATGAATTCCATTATCTTCTTTGTTCCTCTCTGCAGCACTGATAACGCTTACCTAACATTACAAGCACTCATTTCCACTCCCCTCCTAAGCTCTGAGCACTCAGAAACTAGGGATCATGTTTTTCACCCTTACCCATGGGGCCAAACACTTCTTGGCACATAGTAGATGCCACATAAATGATTGGATCTTGTAAACCACTCAGCTGTCCTTGTTTGTTTATTTTTGGCCTCACCATGCAGAATGTGAGATCTTAATTCCCTGACCAGGGATCGAACCCTCACTCCCTGAATTGGAAGGATGGATTCTTGACCATTGAACTGCCAGAAAAGTCCCAACTTTCCTTGTTTTAAATGAATAATTTTATGATTATGAAATAACAAGTTGATAAGCCAGATCTCATCAAAATTAAAAATGTCTGCTTTTCAAAAAGCACTGTCAATAGAATGAAAAGTAAGCCACAGACTGAGAGTATGTAAAGCTTGTGTAGCTGGATATTTAAAGAATTTCAGAAATCAGTAATAAGAAAACAACTCAATAAAAAGTGGGCAAAATATCTGAATAGATGCTTTATGAAAGGAGATATATGGATGGAAAATAAGCACATGGCAAGGTGCTCATCTTTGTAAGCCTTGTTGTTGTTTAATCACTAAATTGTGTCTGACTCTCTGTGATCCCATGGACTGTAGGCTGCCAGTCTCCTCTGTACATGGGATTTACCAGAAAAGAAGACTGGAATGGGTTGCCATTTCCTTCTCCAGGGGATCTTCCTGACTCAGGGATTGAACCCCGGCAGGCAGAGTCTTTACCACTGAGCCGCCAGGGAAGCCTTCAGTTCAGTTCAGTTCAGTCGCTCAGCCGTGTCCGACAGTTTGCAACCCCATGAATCACAGCACACCAGGCCTCCCTGTCCATCACCATCTCCTGGAGTTCACTCAGACTAATGTCCATTAGGTCGGTGATGCCATCTAAGCATCTCATCTTCTGTCGTCCCCTTCTCCTCCTGCCCCTAATCCTTCCCAGCATCAGAGTCTTTTCCAATGAGTCAACTCTTTGCATGAGGTGGCCAAAGTAGTGGAGTTTCAGCTTTAGCATCAGTCCTTCCAAAGAAATCCCAGGGCTGATCTCCTTCAGAATGGACTGCTTGGATCTCCTTGCAGTCCAAGGGACTCTCAAGAGTCTTCTCCAATACCACAGTTCAAAAGCATCAATTTTTCGGCGCTCAGCTTTTTTCACAGTCCAACTCTCACATCCATACATGACCACAGGAAAAACCATAGCCTTGACTAGACGGACCTTTGTTGGCAAAGTAATGTCTCTGCTTTTCAATATGCTATCTAGGTTGGTCATAACTTTTCTTCCAAGGAGTAAGTGTCTTTTAATTTCATGGCTGAAGTCACCATCTTCAGTGATTGGGAGCCCCCCAAAATAAAGTCTGACACTGTTTCCACTGTTTCCCCATCTATTTCAAGGAGTGCATTTTCCTTTCCTTTTTCCCCAGTCCTTCTATTGCTAAAACGACCTCCCTGACAGCAGGCCCAGCTCTCAGGGAATGGGTGTGAAAAAAGGTAATAAGAGTGTCCAAGGGGATAACCGTGAGGGGGCCAGACCCAGCGCAGCTAAGGCCTGAGCCCAACAGGAGGCATCCTCCTTCCCCCATCACCTGTTTGGTTTTATTTTCCTCTGGCTCTTTGAATGACTTGCAAATGTATAGACATTTTCCTCACTCTCTTGTAGCTTCCTCTTTCCTGCAGACTTCTACATGGCCTCTGTGCTGATGCTGCCTGTCTCAGAATGATGCTCCCAGGAGCTACGTGTCATGCCCATGGCAGTGTGGATCTGTGCAGGCAAGCACTTAGCTGGGTCCCAGAGACATACGGTCAATCAGAGCCAATCAGACTGGCATGGGGAGGAGGCATAGGAGGGACCACATGAGCCAAGGCCTTTTTCTGTCCCTCCACATGCTTATCTGATCATCCTCTCTCATCCCTATTTTTCTGGAGTATGTGGAAAGTTAATGACATATGGCAATAGTTTCCAACCAGGAGGGGTATTTGGGATAAACGTCTGGAGATGTTTTGGGCTGTCATGATTTGGAGTTAACTACGGGGATCTAGTGGGTAGAGGCCAGAGATGATGCTAAACATCATACCATGCACAGAGCAGTGCCCACAACAAGAAATTCTCCAGCCCTGAATGGCAGCAGTACTAAGGCTGAGAAACCCTGACATACAATGAGGCTCCATTTACCAGAAGGTGAGAAACAGCTGTGATAAAGCCCATTTGTGTGACCTCAGAGAAGAGAAGAGATGCTTCTTCCTTCAGGGAGCCTCAGACACATAATTATTGTGAAATAACAAAAGATAAGAGCCCTGAGGATTTAGCTGAAGTGACAGCTGAGAGCAAAAAAAAAAAAAAAAAAGGCTGTTTGTAAACAGGACTGAGAAGGAATTAATTGTGGCCAGTGTCTAAGAATAGAATATCTTCTAGAAATAACTAATATGTGTACAGTACTTACTAGTTTTTATGAAGTGCTTAAAATCTTATCAGAAACACTTTTAAACCAAAATAGCAACACCAATAAGACCCACAGGCTCTGGCAGGTAAAAGTTTAGTTAAATTTAGCTGGAACATAACTCAGACAAAGGAGTTGGTGCCATATATATTTTGGAGGTTTCTGAATCTTTACGTGATAGAAATGACTATATAAAAATTGTGTTTACCTGAAGATCTTTTATTCGTTTATTGCTTTTTTAGCATATAATCTTTGGTACAAGATTTTCATTGGCACCAGATCTTAATGGCAATATTATATAGTCTGTGCCAGTAAAAGGAAGGCAAACAACATGTAATTCCAATATCTAGTATGCTGTTAACCCTTTAGTTCAGTTCATTTCAGTCACTAAATCGTGTCCAACTCTTGGCGACCCCATGGACTGCAGCATACCAGGCTTCCCTGTCCATCATCAACTCCCGGAGCTTGCTCAAACTCATGTCCATCAAATCGGTGATGCCATCCAACCATCTCATCCTCTGTCATCCCCTTCTCCTCCTGCCTTCAATCTTTCGCAGCATCAGGGTCTTTTCCAGTGAGTCAGTTCTTCACATCAGATGGCCAAAGTAACTGGAGCTTCAGCTTCAGGATCAGTCCTTCCAATGAATATTCAGGACTGATTTCCTTAGGAGGGACTAGTTGGATCTCCTTGCAGTGCAAGGGACTCTCAAGAGTCTTTTCCAACACCACAGTTCAAAAGCATCAATTCTTCAGCACTCAGCTTTCTTTCTGGTTCAACTCTCACATCCATACAGGACTACTGAAAAAACTATAGCTTTGATATTACAGACCTTTGTTGGCAAAGTAATGTCTCTGCTTTTCAATATGCTGTCTAGGTTTGTCATAGCTTTTCTTCCAAGGAGCAAGCATCTTTTAATTTCATGGCTGCAGTCACTCTCTTCCGTGATTTTGGAGCCCAATAACACAGTCTCTCACTCTTTCCATTGCCCCATCTAGTTGCCATGAAGTGATGGGACCAGATGCCATGATCTTAGTTTTTTGAATGTTGAGTTTTAAGCCAGCTTTTTCACTCTTGTCTTTCACTTTAATCAAGAGGCCCTTTAGTTCATCTTCGGTTTCACCGTAAGGGTGGTATCATTTGCATATCTGGACCTTACCGAATACAATCTCTATCTTTACTATAAATCATTATTACATTATACAAACTACATTATAACTTTTGAAAAATGTGTATATTATGAACATCTTCCCAACGAAGTATTCATATACAGGACATCAGTTTTGATGGCTGGATGGCTGTGCTACATTTTGTAACCATTTTCATTTTTCAGTCCTGCTGTGAGTCAGGCATTGTTTTTAGTTCATATAAATGTGAGAAACCCCCTGAGGTTTGAGGAACAATTTTTTTTTCCTTTAAAAAAAAAATCCCAGCCAAGTAGGACTGCATCCCAAGTCCCTCTTGCATTCTATGTGCCCTGTCCTTGGATAGGAGGCTAGCTGGATGGGATGGTTAGTTTTATGTGTCAACTTGGCTGGGCCAGGGTACCCAGTTATGTGGCCAAACATTATTCTGGATGTTTCGGTTGAGGGTGTTTTTGGGTGAGATGTACATTGAAAAAGGCAGACATTGAGTACAGTAGATTCCCCTCATCATGTGGATGGGCCTTGTCCAATCAGGGGAAGGCCTCAATAGAACTAAAAATCCGTCTCCTCTATGTAAGAAGGAATTCTCCGGTGGGCTGCCTTTGGACTTCATCTGCAATACTAGCTCTTCCTAGTTCTTCAAAAGACTGCCTTTGGATCCAAACTACAACTCTCTCCTATGTCGGCAAGCCTCCCCCATCAGATTTTGGACTTGCCAATTCCCTACAATCATATGGGCCAACTCCTTATAATAAATCTATCTTTATTAACATCTATCTACATATCTATCTATCTACTTATCTTCTATCTAAGTTTCCCTGGTGGCTCAGTGATAAAAACTCTGCCTGCTAATATAAGAGACCAAGGTCCAATCTCTGGGTTGGGAAGATCCTCTAGAGGAGGAAATGTTAACCCACTCCAGCACTCTTGCCTAGAAAATCCCATGGACAGAGAGTTCTGGAGGGCTACAGTCCATGGAGTCACAAAAGAGTCACACATAACTTAGCAACTAAACAAAAATCTTTATCTATCTACTTGTCTATCTAATCTTCTCTCTATCTATATCTGTTTTTATATACATCTGTCTCCTATTGGTTCTGTTTCTCTGGAGAACCCTGACTATGACACTTGGCAAAGGCCCTTCCTGTGGATCTTGGCTCACTCAATTGTATCTATCTACAGGATGAATCACAGCTAACCCTTAGAAGGAGCAGATATCAAGACTGATTCCTCCCAGCCCAAGGATGGCCCTTCTTTGTCAACAGCAGTGATGGAACACTGGTATCAATGCACCAGCATTGAGGGTCACAGTGAGGGTCTACACCCACCCCCATGTCAGTAATCTCACTGGATTTACACATTTATGCCTCTTACAGCACCCAGATCATCCCATGTTCCAGGAGAGTGGACAGGTCTAAGAGAACAGATGTTATAAGAGATAGCGTAAGCATCAATCTAGCTGGTCCACTTCTTTGTCTAAGGCTCTAGCTGCCACACCATTCTTGGTTATTGGACCAAGTCTCTTGGACACCAGAGGTTATTTCCTCTTGAAACATCTGTAGAAGGGAACCCAGGGTGTGACAGGCCAGAAAGCTGGCTGTACAAGGACTGTGCAGACAGTACAGAGGGGGACTGGGGCCATTTGCCTTGAAGAAGAGAGTACAGGAGGGCTGTGGTTTGTGTCTTCACCGATGAGCTCGTTATGGAAGCAGGACTTGATTTATGTGATTGTAGGAGCCAGAGTGGGGATCAGTGGGTGGAGGCCGCAGGGAGGCAATATCAAATCGTTGTAAGCTGTTTGGGGCAGGTAATGAACTTCCTTTGATTGGAGGACTGTAAGAGAGATAGGCTGTAGACAAAATATTCAGCCTATATTGCATGGAATGATCTTTCACATCCTTTCCAGCCCTGAATTTTGTAACATCTAACAAGACTCAGCCCAGGCATGAAAAGAGGCCACTGCCCCAGTATCACCCCCTAAGCTGGATAGTGGATAACAAAACAGCCACCACAAAAGAGGCATGAAGTCAAGATGTGTTTCTAGGGCAGGCAGGCCTGCTTCAGCCAGGGCAGTCACTCAGGTTCCTTGCTTTACCAGACCCCTGGAACAGGGCCTTGGACGCGCCCAGGACACTGAAAATCATTTTCTGTAAACAAGGCTGTGCTCCAATTGTGGTCCCAATGGTCTGTGCTCTGCAACGCACCAACCTCCAGGCGCCCAGGGTCTGCACGTGCTCACAGTGCTGCCAGACTCCAGCCAAGTGCCCGAGTACTTGATGATGAAGTCGTGGGTGTCAGAGATTGCACTGAAAAATCTTTGTGAAATTGGTTCCAGCTCATCTCAGCCTACCTCCCTGGCCCCAGCGGGTCCTAAGAGGGTGCTTATCCACCAGTCCAGGGGTGGAGAGACTCTGAGATGAACTGGGTGTTACTGACCTGAGAGAGCCTGGTCTGCCTCCCATTTCTCAGGAACGAGGGGCTCCTAAGAATGGGGGGCTCAGTTTTCACTGCCCGCTGCAGGCCCAGCTTACAAGACTTCCCTGCTTCTGGAAACTCAGGCAGCAAGCACAGTAAAAAGAGCATTGATACCTTTCTTTCAAATGCCTTGAAACACTTGAAAATCCACGGTTTCAGGAGGGCAGGGGCCTGGTGTGGCCCTGTACATGTGAAAATGGCTTGGGCTTGTCCGTGGCTGGGTGGGGCTGGGGCCACATCCGTGTCTGTGGCTGCCACTTCTCTCACTTCAGGAACATCAGCAATGTCAGGAGGAGGGCGGTGATGGCCCTGGGCTTCTCTTCTTTGATCAGAGCTGCCAGTGTGTGTGTTGCTCTGAGTACATGGAGCAAGGGAGGAAGACAGAGCTGCCCCAGGTCAGTGAAGCTGCAGGAATGACAGAAGGCTGGCTGGAATGTTGAACGGGGGCAAGAAGCAGCCGGAGGCAGTGGGGCTAGGAAGTTAAACAAGAAGAAGCAGACTGAGGAGGACGTGAGAGTACAGTTCACACCTCTGAGCAGCTGTTGGGAAGAAAGAAGATGGATCTATCCTGTGTGGTCCTGAGCGTCAACAGGTGGAAGTTAAAAGAGGGACTCTGACTCATGATAGAGACATTCAGCATATTTCTAAGTGTGACACGGGCTGCCACAGGATAGACCGAGTCCCCCGTCCTCACTAGTGTGTAAAATGCAAGAGATGAGAGGTCACATGTTGGATTGGGGATGGTGGGTGAAGTATTGGCAAGATCACCACCAACCCATCCAGAGATGAGGTCTGTTTCTTTCTGAGAGTCTGCTTCAGTTAACTGTGGCCACAATAAATGCAGAGTAACACACAGTCAGAGGGTCTCAGCAGCTGATAACAAAATTCTGATTCAGCTCCTGTGTCTGCAGAGTAGCTGGAAGCAGGTGATCCAGGAGGGGTTGGTTGGGAGGAGCTTATTGTCACTGGATCCTCATCATCTCCTGGGGCCAGTGGGCCACTTGGGCTTATTTGTCTCACTGAGATGGCAGAGGGACCAAAATGCAAGCAGAAGAATGCAAGGCCTCTGGAAGCCCAGGTCCAGCTGCCATCACTCTGCCGCCCAAAGCAAGTCAATGAAGATGATGAGTATGAGTATATCCTGTCTGTGGAAACAGGGAGCAGAGAAGAATTGGGGCCCATAGTGCAGCCTACTGCAGAGGGCATTGTGTTGGTTTGGGTGGAGACAAAGTAGGTGTGCAGATATTAAGTAAATCAGTGAGAGGCTTCCTAGCTTGAAGAGTTGTTCCAAAAGCAGATTCACAAGGAAATCGGTGCTCTAGGCAGAATGCAAAACTTCTTGGTCATGCCAAGCCTTGTGGGCAGAGAGTCAGGCCTTTGGCTTTGATGCTGCACTTAAAAATCTATGACCTGCAATGGAAGGAGACCCAGGAATCATCTAGCCCAAACATCTTACTTCTCAGACCGGAAATCCCAGAGCCAGAAAGGGGAAGTGACTTGCCTAACTCGTCCCACTCAGAGCCAGCTCTGGGTGTAGCTTTCCTCCTCTTCCCCTGCTTTGCCAGGGCTCGGGTGAACTTGCTGTGCTCTGAAGAGGAGCTGCAGGGGCCCAAATGTGAGCACAAATCCAGTGCGGACCCACCACTACAACTGCTCAGAGAATTCAATCAGATGGCAATATTAATCAATAATGTGCCTTAGGCATTCGGAGGCAGGAGGGGAGGCTTGCCAGGGAGACTGAAGTTAGAAAGGCTTTTTCCAGGAGCTGAGATGTGGGCTGGTGGTAGCCAGGAGGGCACGCAGTTTCTTCTGACCTCTTTCAGACTCGCCCAAGTTGGATGCACTGGCCAGAACAACATGGTGCTGGAGAAAAGGAGGCAGATCCTTTCCAGGTGCAAGGACTGCCAGCTGAGTGTTGCTAGGTTGCTTGACAGAGAGACCTGCTGGCAAGGAAGGCCCTCTCCATGGCCCTGCTCACCGCTGCTCCCTCCCTAGAGAAGCTAAACCCCCAGGGGCCACATCTGGAGAAGTGGCTGCTGCAAAACCACTTGCTTGCTCACTTCATGTTTCCCAAGCTTTTCCAGTGATTCCCCAGCACATCTCATGTCCTTAGAATTACACAAGCTGCCATGGGGATAGAGAGGTAGAGATGCCGTGTGACAGAGAGAAAACTGCCAGCAATGAAGTCAAACCAATGCCCACTGGGCTGTGAAGACACAGAAAATGGGCCCATTGATTCCATCTCCCTGTTTCCTAAGTTCTGTCCTAGCAGGGACCCTGTCTTTCTCTAGTACCTAGAAGACTGTCTGGCATCCAGATGGTGCAAAATAAGTGCTGATGGAATGAATGAGTGTCAGATTAGTCTGAGAGGTTATTAAAGTCTTATTGGTGGAGATGAATGGGAACTGGGCCCTGAAGGATGGATTGGATTAGAATCTATGATAGTCAGTTACTCTGAATAGGATTTGCCTCCCCTGCCTACATTGCTTCTGCCAAAATTCCCCTTCAACGACTTACAGAAGGCCTTGTCCTCCATCATGGCATTCTACAGGGTTGTTTCCAGCAAGAAACTCACCTCCAGGCCAAGTAAAGTGCAGCAGAGGGTCTGTGCTCTCGGAATTCACTGGTCTCGTGGTATTCCTCATCTATCTGAAAGCTGCTGCCTTGAAAGAGCTGCAGAATAGTTTGGAAACAATATCTTGCAGGGTGGGGCAGTGCCCTCTGGGTGCTGTCTCTGTTCTAAATCAGCATCCAATAGGCACTGCTGTTTATCTCACTGCTGGGATTCTAGTCCAGCAGTTGAGGCAAGGAATGGGAAGGGGACCACTCACCACCACAGCTAGTGATTTTCTAGCAAAAATTTTGCTTCCTGATGCCGTGGTATTATCTCCATTGACTTAGAGGTCTTATTTCCAAAAGGAAGAATACTTCCATCAAAAGACAAAATAATAGGGCTTCCCTGGTGGTCCAGAGGATAAGAATCTGCCTGTCAATGCAGGGCACGTGGGTTTGATCCCTTGTCTGGGAAGATCCCACATGTCTTGAAGAAACTAACCCCGAGTGCCACAACTAGTGAAGCCTGAGCGCCCTGGAACCTGTGCTTTGCAACCAGAGAAGCCACTGCAATGAGAAGCCCATAGACTGCAATGAAGAGTAGCCTCTACTCGCACTAGAGAAAGCCCATGCCCAGCAACAAAGACTCAGCACAGCCCCAAATAAATAATAATAAATCTTTAAAAATAAAAGAAAGAGACACAGCAATGATTACATTGAACTGGGAGCGAAGATGGCGAGATCCCAGCCATTTTGGGTTCCTCATGCCTCTGAATCAGCGGGCAAAGAAGGAGTGTATACCCATGCGTGCATGCTAAGTTGCTTCAGTAATGTCCGACTCTTTGCAACCCTATGGACTGTAGCCCGCCAGGCTCCTCTGTTCATGGGGATTCTCCAGGCAAGAATACTGGAGTGGGTTGCCATGCCCTCCTCCAGGGGATCTTCCCGACCCAGGGACAGAACCTGTCTTGTGTCTCCTGCATTGGAGGCGGGGTCTTTAGCACTAGAGCCACCTGGGAAGCTCTGGGTAGACCCACATCCGCCACTAATTCTCCGAGTGACCTTTGACTGATGATGTCCCCTCTCTTCATTTCAAAACCTATAAAATGTGGTGGTCACACAAACATCTCTTGGTTTAACTCTGTGTCCAGTTCTAATATCAGAGTCTAGAGTGTATCAAGCATACATGCTAGGTAGTGTAATATTCCCAATCAGAATTCCTTTCCAACAGCAGGTCACAAAGTTTGGTCTCACTTCAAATGCTCAAGGCATTGGTAGGGGCTGCCTAGAGCTTCTTTGAGAAAGAAACTTAGATTGTACCCAAGTTTAGCAAGAAAGCGTTCCATGGTTGACACCATGGAAGTTAGGAAGTGATGACTTAATGATTTGCCACTGCTGAGGTACCTGCTCCAATCCAGGAGAGGTGTATACAGTGGTATGTAACAAAGATGCTTATGGGCTGCCTGTTTGACAGGTAGGCCTGTGGAATCAGAGCAGAAGCTGTTGGATGTTCCTGGCACTGAGAGCTTTCTGCCAGGCTGCACCAGTGTGTCTGCTGCCCAGGAGCAGATCCTCTGATACTTTGAAGCAAAAAGAATGTGCTTCCTTGAGCTTCTTGAAGACATGGAGGAAACAGGCTGTGTACAGGGCTCACATCTGGTCTCCTGTGGCTGCCCACGGAGCCCCCTGCTACCATTGACTGCTGTGCCTTCCTGAGCCCTGTTACCGTGATGTAACATGGGTGCATGGGCTTCCCAGGTGGCACTAGTGGTAAAGAACCCTCCTGCCAATGCAGGAGACGTGAGAGACATGGATTCAATCCATGGGTTGGGAAGATCCCTGCGGGAGGGCATGGCAACCCACTCCAGTATCCTTGCCTGGAAAACCATAGACAGAGGAGCCTGGCGGGTGTGGGATTGCAGAGTCGGATGTGACTGAAGTGACTTAGCATACATACACACACACACACACACACACACACACACACACAAGGGCATGGGAGGCATGCACAGCCCTGTCATGGGAGACACCAAGACCCAGCTCCATCCACAGCTCCCTGTGCGGTCTCATGAGAATTGTCAGGCCTCAAAGTCTCAGGATGCTCATCTCTAGATTGCAATTGTGCAACAGAGGTAAGAGCCAGGAGGGTGCACTTGGACTCCAGGACCCCTTACAGCCTCTATAGATAGATAGGTAGGTAGATACTCAGTTTCTATAGAAAAGGGAGAAGTTTTAGGAGACTGGAAGGTTTGAGTCTAGAGTCTTTGAATAATAAGTGACCAAAAAAACCTAAGCCAAGCTA
This sequence comes from Bos javanicus, assembly GCF_032452875.1. Taxonomy (NCBI): domain Eukaryota; kingdom Metazoa; phylum Chordata; class Mammalia; order Artiodactyla; family Bovidae; genus Bos; species Bos javanicus. Next base: position 35,735,278 of record NC_083895.1, on the reverse strand, counting down.
GCTTACGGGAAAAAGGCATTTTGCTCAAATAACTAAAAGCACAGGGGTAGGATTTGATTGTAGGCTTGGTTGGGTTCAAGGTTCTTGCACCACCATCTAATACTAACACATCCAACACTCCCTGAATGTCTTAAGCCTGTTGTTTCCTATAATGGCTCCACTTCAGGCGGGATTCCTCCATGTGGTAGCTGTTGTCCATTCAGAATCCCTCATCCCTTAGAAACAAAAGATCAGCACAGAAACACAGCTGTTTCCCCTTTCTTCCTTCTAGCAGAAGTTCTAGGATTGTATTTCATTAGCTGGCTCAGGTCCTGGGTCCATCCTTGACTCAATCACTGTGACCGGGGATGGGGCCCCAGTCCTAAACCAGGTTGACCCCCACTTCTAAGTACATGGCAAGATAATGGGAAAGGTTATGAAAAGAGGGGAAATGGATGCTGGACAGACAAAAGCAACAGGTATGCATCATGCCATAGATCAAGGTCTCTGTGTTTATAGTTGACAACTGACCCAGCCAGGACACATTCCTGAGGCTAGGAAAACCAATCAGCAAAAACAAAACAAAACAAAAACAATCCCGTAACTCACTAGCGGGTAGAAAAACACCAGCATACATGTGGGTGACTGTGGGCTCAGCACCATGCTAGGAAACTTTTACAGCAAAAAGAGGTAGATTGTGTGATCCAGGCATTAGAGACATGCAATGTAGACAAAATTTAACATAGAACAGTAAATGAAGGTCTCGGGTATTTGATGTACACAGTCCTCTGGGAAATGAGAGCGTGAGGGAGGGGGTGCGAGTCACCGTGACCAGACAGTGAGGACAAGGGCCCCTGTGGAGAGAGAGCGGATGGATGACTGCAGGAGAAAGACGGGTATTCTGGGTAGGATGGCTTGGGAACCCCGCAGAGGCAGAGTGGACAAGATTGACAGGAAAAGGCAGGATAGGACCCAGACATCAGATAGGGGATGAGATTTACTCTGGTGGCAGCAGGGAGCCATAGGCAGCTTTAGAGCAGGGGCAGGGCTTACTCTTACCACCAGCTCTGCAAATCTACCTGGCATCGCAAGAGTTCCTGTAGCAAGTCCCCGGGGATGCAAGAATGCTTGTGTGAAAAGTGCATATCTTAAAGTGTGTCAATTATAAAGGAAAAAAAATACAACACTGTATATATGGTATGATCCCAATTTGGTGGACCTGTATATATATATACATATATATACATATATATACAGGCATTATGCTGCCAACTACCAAGAAGTGAATATCTGTACTTACTGAGCACTCCCTGGCTTGGGCAACAGAGCCCTCTCGGTTCATCAGGCCTCATCCTGTGATGTAGGTATTATCTTCCCCTTTCCACAGCTCAAGAAGTAAGTTCCACACAGACTGAGGAAGAGAGTGGCAGAGTCGGGGTGTGACGCCAGGCATGTCTAAATCCACACCAGCTCCCGTGTTGAAATGTTAACCACGATTATGACTCTGTGGGCAGATTACGAGGGATTTCCATTTTTCTTTTTATACTTTTCTATAGTTTGCAAATTGTCCATGGTGAATGCTGCTAAGTCACTTCCGTCGTGTCCGACACTGTGCGACCCCATAGACAGCAGCCCACCAGGCTCTGCTGTCCCTGGGATTCTCTAGGCAAGAACACTGGTGAATAGATGTTCCTTTTGTCAGTAGAAAACAAATACATACTTTCAAAAAGTCATCTAATTCTCATGCCAGGGAACCTCAGCCTTCCAGAGAAATTACTACCAAAACTACCACTTAATTTCCCTGTGCCTCAGTGGTAAGAAAGGCTGCTCACAAGCCAGCAGGGAGAGGTTTTACTTGCAGACTTGCTGTCCCTCATATTGCCACAGAACCCATTTTATTTTTTGTAGCTCCTTCATTTTAAAATTAATTTTCATTATGTAAATGATATCAGACTCCTTGTTCCTTGTAGGAAATTAAAAATATGATAGAGAAGATTAAAATAGCACTTGACATCACCCCTCCTATGCAGAGAGGTCACTGAGTTTCTTCCTTTTTTCCTTCCTTTCTTTCTGGCTGCCTCAGGTCTTAGTTGTAGGATTTTTGCTGTGTTGTGCAAGTTTATTTGCACCCCCCATCCCATCCGCACCCCCTCATGTGAGATCTTACTTCCCCGACCAGGGATCTAACCCACATCCCCTGCATTGGAAGGCAGATTCTTAATCACTGGACCATCAGGGAAGTTATTATTGGTGGGGTGTGTCCTTCTAGGCTTTTCCTTATGTCTTCCCATATGGAACCAGAAAAAATGTAGTGTGATTGCATGTGTATTTAATATCACATTCTAATTTGTATACTCCTTGCTACTTGCTTTTCTCACTCATTGGTGGAATAGGGAACTTGGTAAGAGTCAGCCACAGCTGTCTTCTGGAATTGTGAAGAACCGAGGACCATCATTCAAGCAGTGCAGGTGGGTGGGTACTTAGAGGGAGGAGGCTGTCCACTGTGGACTCCCTTGCCAGTCCTGAGCTCTGGCACTGCCTCTGTAGGAGGAATAGTGTCCACGCAGGGTCAGCAGCTAGTGTGCACTGAGTTGGGGGAAGTCATTATCCTGGGCCATCATCAGTGATGTGATGTCTTCAGTGACCAAGGAGGGAATCATGTCACCTTCATGAAAACCATAGGCTGTATTCTTCCTTGCTAACCAGGGGCCCAGTTTCAGGGACCTGGCCTAGGAATACAGAATCAGAGATGGAAGGGAAGGCCCTAGGATATCTGTTTCACCGGAAGTCAGGAAACAGAGGGTGTGTGGGGAGGGGGCTGCCAGCAGGTCTAGCCTTTCTGAGAGGACTATGTGGGTGTGGTAGCATCCATCACAGAGATAACAATAAACTCACATGGCCCAGGAGCTGAAACTGTGCCTGTCTATTTTTATTTGCATGGGTGTGAGGATCTAACAGGAATCAGCAGACTGGGGAAAGGCCTCTACCGAATAGAAGACACCAGACTTCTCAACGGCCCCGTGAGGGAGTGCAGACTCCACCTGGATTCATGTGATGGAGAAAAAAAACAGACACACTGTCCTGTGTCCTCAGTGTCATGGCCACGCCCATAATCCCTTTTCACATCCCAGGGAAAGGGTCCAGAAAACCTGAGAAGGTAAAGCGTGAGCAGAGGGAGGCCTGGAGCTGATCCCCAGGCCGAGGCAGTGGAGCCTGAGGGCACCCCATGACACAACCCCCACTCTGAGGGATGCCCCTGCTGGAGAAGACTCGAGAATCCCTTGGACTGCCAGGAGATCCAACCAGTCAATCCTAGAGGAAATCAATCCTGAATATTCATTGGAAGGACTGATGCTAAAGCTGAAGCTCTCATACTTTGGCCACCTGATGCGAAGAGCTGACTCACTGGAAAAGACCCTGATGCTGGGAAAGATGGCAGGAGGAGAAGGAGATGATAGAGGATGAGACGATGCTTGGATGGCACCACTGTCTCAATGGACATGAGTTTGAGCAAAGAGATAGTGAAGGACAGGGAGGCCTGGATTGCTGCAGTCTATGGGGGACACGACTGAGCAACCGAACAACAACCCATGCTTGCATGACCCCCTGGGGGAGGGTCTCCTTCAGGTCTGCACCCTCAGGCCACCACCCCTGCCTCACCTCTGACCAAACTCATGAGTGACATCAGGACATGTATATCCATGGAAGGAAGCCTAGCTGAAGGTTCAAACACACCCAGGCTCAATTTCCAACTCTGGTTCCTCCCAGCTGGTGGCATCAGGGGCCTCTCCTCCCTGAGCTTCAGCTTCCTCTTCTACAGATGGACAGTAATAAATCCAACTCCAGTGCACTGACAAACAGGCCTGACATATGCGCTCCAGGAACAGTTTCCCTTCACTAAGGTCCCCATTCCCACTTTCCAGTAACAAGAGACCATCAACAGCCCATGCCTGAGGTCCCGAAAGGAGGCACAGGGTCTAGGGGGTTTGAACCAGCCCCCAGGAGCTCTCAGTCTGCCATCTCAGTCCTGACTGCCGCCCCCCACCCCCACCCACAGCCCACTCCCTGCAGTCCTGGACCAGAGACCTCAGGGGGACCAACAGGAGGTGAAAGCTGCTTCCCAAAGGAAGGAAGGAAGGAATCCAAGCATCATCTCATCGTCTATCGTCTCCTTCTCCTCCTGCCATCTCTCTTCCGAACAGCCTTCTTTCCTGTTAATCCACCCCCAGCCTGTCCCCCCCAGCCTGGGCGTGGTTATTTATGGTGCCACTGCATTGAGATGGGGGGTCTGGAGGAGTCACGTAGGGGGCTTCTGTTTACTGGCTCGGTGGATGCTGTTACTGAGCCATGCACCCAGAGGACTGCAGCACTTTCCCGAGCTACTGGTTGGGGCCATTCTCCCTAGAGGTGGGAGACGTCGCTCAAAGGGACACATGCCCCTCTGTGGGCCTGCTAGGTTCCCAGAATAACTACTCACACGCAGTCACTCCACCTGAATGTTTATACAGCTGGGGAAGATGAGAGCGTCAGAAAGGAAGATCAGAAACCACAACTGTTGAGAGACTCTCTTGGGAAAGTAGACGGGAAACTCCATTAAACCAAGTACGGGGAATGCGGGATGTGTCTATTACCGACCTCGCTGGGCTGGTGAGAGACACCCATCATTTGGTGGGACGCCTTTTCTGAAACCCTTTCCATCACCTCAGAGGGGCCCGTGTGCGTTCCCACAAGGTCCTAGGCTCACTTGGTGGGCATTATCATCCTTGTATCTTACTTTAGTTTTTGGAATACTTCTCCTAGGACACCAGCTTTTAGGGCCTGTAATTAGGTCCACATCTGATTCACATCTTTACCTCGGGTGCCAAGCACAGGGCCTGAAACAGAGTCTATGGTCCGTAACAGTTTGTTGAATTAAAAAAAAAAAAGTCAAAGAGCCAGAGAGCCCTGAATAGAATGTTCAACCTGCAGGGCAGCTCACCCAGCTTTGTGTGGACATCAGCAGGGCAACCAGGGGCCAGAGCCATGGTGCCCAGGGACCTGCAGCTTGCTCCCTGCTTCTGCTGAGTTCAGTCCCCTGCTGTCCACCCCATCCCATGGTTACCATTCCTGTGCCATCAGTGTCAATCCAGATCAGAAACACTGACACTCCTTTGACCTCTAAGTAAACATGCTCTCTCACAAGGCATGCGTGTGTGTGTAGCAGTGTCTGCAGAGCATGGGGTGTGTCAACCTCAGATGCTGGTACTACTGGGGCAATGCCCCTCCAGTTGCCCTATCAGAGGCTCCTCCCAGGCCCAGGACCACGGTCCCCTCTCTTGAACTACAAAGGCTCCACATTTCATCTCCTCTCAGATCACCAGACTACATATTCTTATAGCCCTCCCTCTTCAAACTCAAAAAAGCCTCCTCCAGGGACTGGAAAATTCCACCATCATGCTCTAAAACATCAAAAAAAAAAAAAAAAAAGAAGAAGAAGAAAAAGAATCCCCTAAGGACAAAGGATGCCAGACTTTGAGGAACACCCTGCTGCTGTTTCCGCCTAGATGAGAACAGAGAAAAGAAGACTCCCTAGCAAGACTGTAATCACCACCAACAAAAAGGAGACACCAAGTATTATACCTTCCTAGTACACTGCTCTGCAAGGAATGTTCAAACACCATTTTTAATAGTACATCAGAGCCAAGCCCTGGTGCAGGAGTTGACCTTTGGATGGTGGTCAGTGGGGGAAGTGCCTGGGGCTCACCTGATCCGGTCAGGGATTGCAAGCTTGTGTGTCACCAAGGAATCAGGAATCCCTTCTGATGCCCACTTACTATCAGGATTATTTGTAGAACTTTCTAGGTCTATTACTCGAATAACTTTGTGTTACGGTAACAGCCTTCTTGGCTTGAAGTTGATTAAGGACGATTCTTTGGGAAGAAGTGAGAGAGAAGCCACCGGGTATATTTGGCTGTGGCTGATAGACACTGCAGCTACTTTCAGCCTGGTTAGCTCAGAAAAAGAAGACCCTCCTGTCTCCTCTCCTGGGCACATGGGAAGCCTGCCGGCTCTGCTGTAGAGACTGTGCTCTCCGTGGACCAGAAGCAGCTGCCGGGTACTTCCAGCCGAGGGCAGGCCTGCCCCCTGCTGCCTCTGCAGGCCTGGCGGGGTGGGTGCGATCGGGCGTGCCCTGGCCTCCTCCCTGCACTCTCTGTGCCAAGGGGTGGTGGGAGGGAACAGGGAAGCACGGGTGTTTCCCTCGGACACTTGGGCGTGGGTTGTGTCTTGGCTCCACCAGAAGAGAACCAGAGAGAAGTACGTATCCAAGTTTATGACTTGGTGACAACACAACCCTTGGCCAAGAGTCCAGAGCTTCAGGACTGCAGATGCTGAATGAGATGGACAGGGAGAGTTGGGCCAGACTGGACAGGAGTACTTCAGAGGGCCCAGAACACGTGGCACATGGAGGGCGGAGGGGGAACGGGCAGGAAGAGAAAGGCGTGACACCGTGGGGCATGCGGACCCTGCCCTGAGACTTCACCATGCCCCAGGGAGAAAGGCCAGGGCACCGTGCCATGCTGGACAGAAAACAAGATGGGCTGTTAGGGCTATTTGCCCTGGGATCTTTGGTAAGTCTCCTGTCTTTTCTGAGCCTCAGTTTCCCCATCTATGATATGCTCTTAGGAATCTTTAGGATGCCTTCTGGAGGAAGGAAGGAAACAGAGCAGGGAAGCGAGTTGTGAGAAGCTGAGAGCCCCACACCAGCACACCTTGCCTCCTTCTCTAACCTTTGATCCAGGCTGGCAGATGACTGGAAGGCCCCTGCAGGGGTCCCATCACCAGAGCCACCACAGAGCCCCAGGCTTGCAGAGCTGTGAACACTGGGGATGAACGGTCAGGCAGAAGGGTGAGGAGCAGGCTGGCAAACAGATGACCTCCCGAGATGAGCAGCTCAAGTTGATGGTTGTCAGCCCCCAGCCCCCAGCTCCCCCCAGGGAAACTCAGGTCCTGCTTGATGACCTGGGGAGTGGGGTTCTGAGCCTGTTCCTGGCTAACCTGGTTATAGCAGCCCCTCTTCTAGAGCATTTAGAGCCCCTTTCTCCTGAGCAGCAGCGCCCCATGGCCTGCAGAGTCATGAGAGCCAGAGTCAGGGGCATTCCTGTAGAGCCCAGCTTCAGCCCCTCATTCAGCCTGCCCATGGCAGGGTCGCTGCCCAGTACCTCAAGAGTTTGGAGGATGAAGGCCTGCTGAAGGCAGACAACAGTATTAAAACACAGCAAAGAATCATTCACCCTTTGACCAAGAAGCTCAGCTTTCTAAATAGGGTCTCCTTCCCAGCCTCTTTCTAGTTAGGGAGGAGGGTGTGATATGGGAATGCACCCACAGGGGGTCTTTAGGATGCTGCCTTGCTGACTCGGAGCTACTCTCATATCAGCTTGAATTTACCACTCCTTTTGGTGATGGACAGGGAGGCCTGGCGTGCTGAGATTCATGGGGTCGCAAAGAGTCGGACGTGACTGAGCGACTGATCTGATCTGATCTGATTCCTCAATATTTAAGTCCTATTCATCCTTTAGGTCAATGTTGCACCTCCTCCAGGAAGCCTTCCTTGTCTACACTAACTCACAGGAGTGTCCCTGACACTCACCATACTCCTGTTACCAAATCTTGCACTTAATTTTTCTCTCATCATCTTACACTTGTTCTGATTTTCTCTGCACCTCACATGGGCTATAACCCAACACTAATTATAGTCCACTATCAATGGGGTTGGTTGAAAGCCACCAACATTTAAGAAGAATCCTGTTTTCCCCATGTTAGCAAAGGCTCACCATTGTCCAACAGCCTCATTTTACAGTTGGAGACACTGAGGCTCAAAGAGAGATGGTGGTCTACCTGAGGTCGCATAGTGAGTCAGTGGTGGGGCTGGCCTTGGAACCCTATCCCTGAAAGTTCAATCTCACAGCCATTTCTGAGTCTTTTCTGGAACCTCCTTGACAGATGGTCTTCCTCTGCATGGATGCCTCTAGTTCCTGGGAGCTCAGCCCTGCATTTCTTCTACCCGGAAAAAATCTGTTTCACTGTAACCTCCTCCCATTGATCCACCTTTGCCACTCATTCATTTGTTTGATCTCTCATCCATTCATTCAAACACTTCCTGATCACTTGTCTTATGCCAGGTGAATTAAACAAGTATGACTTGCCCACCAGAACAGGGGACAGCTGCAGAGAGCATTAAATGCTTGGTATAAAACGCTGAGTTCCAGGAGGGCGGGACAACTATGTGTTCTCTCCCTGGATCTCTGGGGCCAATCACAGTGAGAAGCACTGCAAGGGGTCAATAAGCATTTATGGAATAGAAAAGAAAGGGCGGATGACACTGATATGAAACAGGAAAAGGTCTGTTCAGGGTATGATGGTAACAGAGAGAATCCAGTTCTGCTTGTGTTGGGGGAAGGAACCGTCAAGGTGGGCTTGGCATGAGGCCAGAGAAAGGATGGCGCTTCAGCAGACAGGGGACGTGGGGAGGGGCCAGCAGGAACATCTCTGTAGAGTACTGCAAAGAACAGGCTATATCTGGTCCCGTTAAACCTTCTCATGGAGCCATCATAGGGCAGGAATGGGGAGTCGGAAGAACTGGGGCAAATATGGACAGCTGGACCTTGAAGGACCTTGAACCCTAAGTGAAGGGACCTGGACTTGGCCCTGAGGTGAAAGGGAGGCAGCGGTGGTTTCTCCGAGGGCAGGGCCAGCATAGAACCAGTGCTTTGGAAAGATCACGCCAGTGACTGACTTCAGGGGACACATCCCCTGGCTCACATGAGGACCCATCGGGAAGCCAGTGCGGTTGTCCAGGTGAGAGATCATTACAGAGCAGCCAAAAGACCCATCAGTTCCCAGCTGAATGGTAATTGGGCATTCCAAACACAATCCCAGGGGTGTCAGTGTCCCCCACCATAATTTCCGCCCTGCGAGGCTGGCTTGCCCTGCGTGAGTAGCTTAAGCAGCTTACAGCTAATCCTCTGTTGGCCCGGCCCTTCCTCACCGCACCACCACAGTCAGCCCCTGGGTGGGCAGAGCTGTGCTTCTGCTTGAGGACTCTCATACATCCTTTCTTTTCTCTTTTCAGGGCCACCATCAGGCTCCCGAGCTTTCTCAACACCAAGATGGCCTCCGCAGCTCTCAGGCCCAAATTGATTAATCATCACTTTATTTCAGCTATCAGCTCTGCGGCAATTGGCATATTTATTCCTAATCAGCTCTTAAAAATGGCATCATTCAAAGGTGCTTAACCACATTACTTAATTCTCAGCCCGTATTGCTATTGATTTCAAATATTCTCTTCAAGATATGGCTCATCATTCAATGCAGAAGTCTGTTTATATAATAATCTTATCTGGTTACTAAAATCTGTGAAATCTCTTCAATTGCCTCTAATGCAAGATCGGAGGCTGGTTGCTAAATGAGTCAATTTTACTTTAATTTGGTTTATTTACAGTACATGTTTTAGTGCTCCGCATTCCCGTCTTTTGCAGCGACGCTGCAAATAAAGGCAAATATAGGCAGAGAGAGAGGTCTGTGCTTTTTGCAGTCTGCGGGAGTCGAGGCAGCCAGACTGAGCACCCTGAGACGGAGCTCTCCGTCTCTGCTTGCCCACGGAGAACCTGCGGTGGTGCTCAAGTGCCAACAGCGGCCGGGCACTGCGAGGCGCTCAACTTGGACTGGATTCAAGCCCCTGCTTTTGATCACTAAAGATCAGCAGGTTGCCTGACATCAGGAAGCGTCAGTTTCCCATCTCTGAAATGGGGATAATGCAACATGTCTCCAGGTGCCCTGGAAGAACCATCAGAAGTTTTTGATGGTTAAATTAAAATTCACACGGGAGGTATTACATGCAGAAGATTTCCCCGTGCGCTCCAGCACCAGTCTCCCATCCCCGTGCATCAGCTCCCTCCCTGTGTTGCTTTGCTCCTGAACCAAACAGTTGCCTTAAGTCTCTATGTCGCAGCTCTTCTCCCTTTCCCTTTGCTTTGTACCCACTACTGGATGACAAGCACTTTCTGGGTCTCTCTGATGAAATGCCAAGGGAGAAAATGCGATTGAGCACTTGCGTCACTAGCTGCTGGCAGCCTGGTCCTGTGGCCGGAGAGCAACAGCTAGGATCGGTGGCAGAGGACCTGGCCATGCCCCCTCTGCAGAGCCTGGAATATGCCAGATGCTTGACTGTGCAGCCCTGGGCCTCCCCACCTTGCTTTAGAGACACAGGCTGAGCAAATGCAGGTGACACAGCACTGCAAGCTGACGCTGTTGGGCTGCAGGGGGAGGCGTGGGATGTTCAACGAACCCAATGCTCTTTTCTATGTTTTTGTTTGCTAAGGATGTGAGAGGAATGGGTGCCCGAGGCCGTCCCAGGGCCTCTCCTTCTCCAGGGCAGAGCTCAGGGACCCTCCTGCTTGTAGCAGGTGGTTCCCGTTTTGCCCTAGGACATGGCAGCTCTCTCTTGGTCAGGTGTGAAAGCTGCCATTTCATGCTCATCTTGCCCAATTAACAACAGCTGGTCCCCTATAAAACCAACTGGTGAGGTGGTTTGTTATTGGAAGACAATGCAACATCATTAGGCATTAATGGCTCCAGCCTCGGTTCCTGGCCCAAGTTCACAGGGTTAATGTGGCGAGATGTTGGGACTCACCTGGCAGAGCTACTCACTCCAGTTTGTAGGCATCTTGTTCAAGCTTCCTTTTCAGAATCAGGAACTGGGAGGTGAAGGGCAGGTGGAGGGGCTATATTTTCTGGAAGGGGCACTTTGCAGGAAGTGGTGGATCTGCCACTTACAGGAAAGAGACCCTCAGTGCTCCTGGCTTGAGAATTGAGGGGACTCATGGACTGTGTTCAGACAAGAGCCCTTTCACTGGAAATTTAAAGGCTTGTCTGGGAGAGATGATGTTGGGCAGGCTGGGACTTAGAAATCATGCATCGTGAATAACTTCACTACATGTAATTCAAACCAGCCTCCTATTGCGGAAATGTCGTCATGGGCTTGTATATTTCCTGTGACTTAAAACCAAAGCCTTGGTCTACATATCCCCCTCAATCTTACTAATAGTGGCCAACACCGTTTCACAAGGAAATCTCCCTTTCAGTAAGCAAATCACAAATTTCCACAATATTCATTTATTCAATCATTCATTTACTCGACAAATATTAAGTGATCATTTATTTTGTCTATCGATTTTCCAGACTGTGCTGACAAAAACATCTGCCTCTCCCAACAAATGTAGTTTGACCAGATGCATCTCATGGATTTTTGTTAAAAGGAACAATTTTTATTTATCCTTCACTCCTTCCTTCCTTCCACAAAAAATGTCCCAGTTATACTTAACACATACTTAAGATTCAGTTTCTATGCTGAAGGACCAAGGAACTTATATGCTCATAGTGACAACATGGGACCCCTACCAAGAGATGACCCAAAGCCCAGTCAAGGAGCCCTTGGTCCTGCCAGCAGCTGGCTATTCCAGCATGAGATTTGGACAGAGCCTTGGGGGTGACCCAACAGCGGTGGGTCGGAGCCTCGGGCTGAGTTCACACATCCCACTCAGTTTATATTTGCCCCTGCGTGTGTCCTCCCCCTTGATGTTCAAACAAATGGATCCTGTCTCAACTCTGCTAAGGGAACCCAGCACGTAGACACGGACTCCATCACCAGACAGAGCTTAATTTGGAGAGGAGCACCCCAATCCAGTATTCTTGCCTGGAGAATTCCATGGACACAGGAGCCTGGCGGGTTACAATCCATAGAGTTGGACACGACTGAAGCAACTTAGCATGCATGTAGCCTTAGGGCCAGCCTAGTGTAGCAACATCACCCCACCCCAAACAGAAGAGAAAACTTGGGGAACCACACCATGGCTATTGGATCCATCTCCTGTAAAGTGCCTGGTGTGAAGTCTCAGTCCATCAGGATGTTCGGTTAACGAAGGAAAACCATCTGTGCTCACACACACCCTGGATAAGCAGTAGATTAAAAGGACTCACTGTCTGTTCCATTCCTATGGCACTGAATCACCCAGTGCCCTGATACTCACTTGCCTTTCCTTCTCGTGTCGTTCTCAAACTTTTCTTAGGAAGAAGTTTTAGCCTCTACATACCTGCTGCCAGGGGAAAGATATAGAGACTTATCTATACTCACTTTGTTTTGAAACCAAAATTAGGGCACAAGTTCTGGCAAATGATTATTGCACCCCTTCTGGGAATTTCCTTGCTGGGAAACAATCTGAAAAATTCAGTAGTCTAAATGCCAAAATTTGGGGTATTTAGGAAAGTTGAGTGACTTAATGATGACTGAGGACATGTTTATCCAGTTTTACTACTTAAGAGCCTACTGTGTGACCATGGGCCAGTCTCCACCCATCTCTGGTCATCGAGTCCAGTCTGTTATGGAGACTAGAAGGCAGATGGTTGCCGGAGTCATAATTCGCTGACCCTTTCCACCTCCAACATCTCACACACAAGGCCAAGCCCAGTAGGCAGCTGGGCACCCAGAGTGCCTCAGCAGGGTGGTCCTGAATGAATGAAAAACATTTTACAAATGGGAGATGTGCTCTAAATGGGCCACCCCCGGGTTCTCTGCAGTAGGACTTTTGGAAAAATCTCTCTAGATGCGGCTTTATCTGGATGTTGATTTCCTGCAAACCAGCTGACCTGTATTTGCAGTATCCACGTTTGTTTTGGAAAATATCCAAATGTCCACTTAACTGGGCTGGAGGCCAGCATAATCTGTGTATATTGTTGTAACCACAAGATTAATGGCGGGCCTTGCTCTGAACCTTCTGGTTACATCATTCACCTGGGGCTGTCTCTTCGGTGCAGATAACAATCATGGATTGTTCTTCACTGTGGTCGTCCTCTTGCTGTTTTAGGAGCCTCAGCCTTGCCGGGAGGCAGAATGGGCATCCCTTTGAGGATAGACTGGCATGAGTGCCAAGATGAGCTCTAAACCCTCAATCCCTATCTATCTGTCATGTACCAGCTGCATCCCCTAACCTCTCTGAAACCTTAGTCTCCTCATACCTAAAGGGCATATCGTCTACTTCACACTATTACAGTGAGGGCTAAGCAAAAGAAGTGTTTTCATAAATGTTGGTGTTCTGTCCACCGATACTCACATTCACTCACACAAATTTCTGCTTCCAATGGAAAGACAATTCAGCAGTTCATTTGATGTTGAAATAGAACATAAATTAGAACTCAACAACAGAGTTGAGTTCTAAACAAACCCATTACAGGATAGACAAAGGAATTGAATAGACATTTCTCCAAAGAAGATGTACATACAAATGGACAATAAGTATATTAAAAAACCAAACACTTGCCATCACTACTCTTTAGGGAAATGCAAATCAAAAGCACAGTGAGATACCACTTCATACCCATTAGGATGGTGATAATGAAAAACCAAACAGAATAGAAATAATAAGTGTGGGTGAGGATGTGAAGAGATGGGAACCCTAATGGACTGCTTATGGGAATGTAATATGGTGCAGCTGCTTTGAATATGTTGGTTCTTCAAAAAAAAAATATTAACAGAATTACCCTATGATCCAGCAAGTCCATTTATGGGTATTGTTGTTGCTCCGTCACCAAGTCATGTCCAACTATTTGCGACCCCATGAATGGCCTCCCCATCCTTCACTATCTCTGGGAGTTTGCTCAGATTCATGTCCATTGAATCAGTGATACTATGTAACCATCTCATCCTCTGCCACCCCCTTCTCCTTTCACCTTCAATCTTTCTCAGGATCAGGGGCTTTTCCAATGAGCTGGTTCTTCACATCGGTTAGCCAAAGTATTGGAGTTACAGTTTCAGGACTCGTCCTTCCAATGAATATTCTGGGTTGATTTTCTTTAGAATTGCCTGGTTTGGTCTCTTTGCTGTCGATGGGCCTCTCAATAATCTTCTCCAGTACCACAGTTCAAAAGCACCAGTTCTTTGGACTTAGCCTTCTTTATGGTCCAACCTTCAAATCCATACATGATCACTGGAAAAACCGCAGCTTTGACTATGCAGACCTATCCACCCAAAATAAGTAAAAGCAGAGATTCTAATTGCTATTCATACACCTATGTTCAAAGCAGCATTATGAAAAAGAGCTAAAAGGTAGAAGTAATCCAAGTGTTCATTGACAGATGAATGGATTAAAAAAAATGCAGTACACACATATACTGGCATATCATTCAGGTTTTATAAAAAAGAAAATCCTGAGACATGCCAGCACAGGGGTACAACCTAAAGACATTGTGTTCAGTGAAACAAACTGGTAAGAAAAGGATGCTGCATGATCCCGCTTATAGGAAGTACTCAGAGAAGTCAACTTCATAAAGCTGGAAAGTACAGTAGCGATTGTCAGAGGTCAGGGGAAGGGAGAAATACAGCATTAGTGTTTAATGGGGACAGAGTTTCAGTTTGGGAAGATGAAAAAGTTCGGAAAGTGGATGGTAGTGATGGGTGCACGACAGTATGAATGTGCTTAATGCCGGAACTGAACTGCACTCTTAAAAATCATTAAAATGCTAAGTTTTAGGTTAGAAATATTCTACCATGATAGAAAAGTTCTAAAACAAATAAGACATGGGTTATGATGTTATTTCTAGCACAGAAATTAACTTCCTCGGGGGTTTTAATTTCCAACGAGACTCCCAACATTCTCTGAATTATCTTCATTATCTGTGATGAATGGTGATGATATTAACCATAACAATTTTTAGTTTTTTTTTGAACCATTAGATCCAACCTCATTTCTTGCTCACAATGGAAACACCCTTATTTTTAATGGATCAGGAACTCAAGCCTTGGAAAGGGCTCACTCCAGAGTTAGGACCTCAGGGTCACCCAGCTGGTTGCTTGGCAGAGCCAGAACCAGGAGCCCCGCTGGAGGGATGCAGGCTAATAGCCATGTACATGGGCAGAGCATTCCAGTCCCCTATAATGAAAAGGACATCTTTTTTGGGTGTTAGTTCTAAAAGGTCTTGTAGGTCTTCATAGAACCGTTCAACTTCAGCTTCTTCAGCATTACTGGTTGAGGCATAGACTTGGATTACTGTGATACTGAATGGTTTGCCTTGGAAATGAACAGAGATCATTCTGTCGTTTTTGAGATTGCATCCAAGTACTGCATTTCAGACTCTTTTGTTCACCATGATGGCTACTGCATTTCTTCTGAGGGATTCCTGCCCGCAGTAGTAGATATAATGGTCATTTGAGTTAAGTTCACCCATTCCAGCCCATTTCAGTTCGCTGATTCCTAGAATGTCTACATTCACTCTTGCCATCTCTTGTTTGACCACTTCCAATTTGCCTTGATTCATGGACCTGACATTCCAGGTTTCTATGCAATATTGCTCTTTACAGCATCAGACCTTGTTTCTATCACCATCCACAGCTGGGTATTCTTTTTGCTTTGGCTCCATCCCTTCATTCTTTCTGGAGTTATTTCTCCACTGATCTCCAGTAGCATATTGGGCACCTACTGACCTGGGGAGTTTCTCTTTCAGTATCCTATCATTTTGCCTTTTCATACTGTTCATGGGGTTCTCAAGGCTTCAGAATACTGAAGTGGTTTGCCATTCCCTTCTCCAGTGGACCACATTCTGTCAGATCTCTCCACCATGACCCGCCCATCTTGGGTTGCCCCACGGGCATGGCTTAGTTTCTTTGAGTTAGACAAGGCTGTGGTCCTAGTGTGATTAGATTGACTAGTTTTCTGTGAGTATGGTTTCAGTGTGTTTGCCCTCTGATGCCCTCTTGCAACACCTACTGTCTTACTTGGGTTTCTCTTACCTTGGCCCTGGGGTATCTCTTCACGGCTGCTCCAGCAAAGCGCAGCCATTGCTCCTTACCTTGGAGGAGGGGTATCTCCTCACCCCCACCCTTCCTGAGCTTCAACCTGGGATCGATCCTCTAGGCCTCCTGCGCCCGCGCACCCAGGGCTCCTTGGATGTGGGCTTGGTCCTCCCGGCCACCGCCCCTGGCCTCGGATGTGGTAGCTCCTCTCTGCCGTTCCTGCGCCGTCCCAGTCTAGTACTCTCAGCCACTGCCCCTGACCTCGGACGTGGGGTAACACCTCTTGGCCGCCGCCCTTCGGGCATGAGGTCCTCCCAGCTTCTGCCCCTGACCTCGGACGTGGGGTGGCTCCTCTCGGCCACGCTTAGCATGCCCGTCGCAGCCGCCAGCACTTTAGCGCGCCCGTCGCAAGTAGGAAGTCAAGAAACACCTGGAGTAACAGGCAAATTTGGCCTTGGAATACGAAATGAAGCAGGGCAAAGACTAATAGAGTTTTGCCAAGAAAATGCACTGGTCATAACAAACACCCTCTTCCAACAACACAAGAGAAGACTCTATACATGGACATCACCAGATGGTCAACACCGAAATCAGATTGATTATATTCTTTGCAGCCAAAGATGGAGAATCTCTGTACAGTCAGCAAAAACAAGACCAGGAGCTGACTGTGGCTCAGACCATGAACTCCTTATTGCCAAATCCAGATTTAAATTGAAGAAAGTAGGGAAAACCACTAGACCATTCAGGTATGACCTAAATCAAATCCCTTATGATTATACAGTGGAAGTGAGAAATAGATTTAAGGGCCTAGATCTGATAGGTAGAGTGCCTGATGAACTATGGAATGAGGTTCACGACATTGTACAGGAGATAGGGATCAAGACCATCCCCATAGAAAAGAAATGCAAAAAAGCAAAATGGCTCCCTGGGGAGGCCTTACAAATAGCTGTGAAAAGAAGAGAAGTGAAAAGCAAAGGAAAAAAGGAAAGATATAAACATCTGAATGTAGAGTTCCAAAGAATAGCAAGAAGAGATAAGAAAGCCTTCTTCAGCGATCTATGCAAAGAAAGAGAGGAAAACAACAGAATGGGAAAGACTAGGGATCTCTTCAAGAAAATCAGAGATACCAAAGAAACATTTCAGGCAAAGATGGGCTCAATAAAGGACAGAAATGGTATGGACCTAACAGAAGCAGAAGATATTAAGAAGAGATGGCAAGAATACACAGAAGAACTGTACAAAAAAGATCTTCACGACCCAGATAATCATGATGGTGTGATCACTGACCTAGAGCCAGACATCCTGGAATGTGAAGTCAAGTGGGCCTTAGAAAGCATCACTATGAACAAAGCTAGTGGAGGTGATAGAATTCCAGTTGAGCTATTCCAAATCCTGAAAGATGATGCTGTGAAAGTGCTGCACTCAATGTGCCAGCAAATTTGGAAAACTCAGCAGTGGCCACAGGACTGGAAAAGGTCAGTTTCCATTCTAATCCCAAAGAAAGGCAATGCCAAAGAATGCTCAAACTAACGCACAATTGCACTCATCTCACACGCTAGTAAAGTAATGCTCAAAATTCTCCAAGCCAGGCTTCAGCAATATGTGAACCGTGAACTTCCAGATGTTCAAGCTGGTTTTAGAAAAGGCAGAGGAACCAGAGATCAAATTGCCAACATCCACTGGATCATCAAAAAAGCAAGAGAGTTCCAGAAAAGCATCTATGTCTGCTTTATTGACTATGCCAAAGCCTTTGACTGTGTGGATCACAATAAACTGTGGAAAATTCTCAGAGATGGGAATCAGACCATCTGATCTGCCTCTTGAGAAATTTGTATACAGGTCAGGAAGCAACAGTTACAACTGGACATGAAACAACAGACTGATTCCAAATAGGAAAAGGAGTATGTCAAGGCTGTATATTGTCACCCTGTTTATTTAACTTATATGCAGAGTACATCATGAGAAACACTGGACTGGAAGAAACACAAGCTGGAATCAAGATTGCCAGGAGAAATATCAATCACCTCAGATATGCAGATGACACCACCCTTATGGCAGAAAGTGAAGAGGAACTCAAAAGCCTCTTGATGAAAGTGAAAGTGGAGAGTGAAAAAGTTGGCTTCAAGCTCAACATTCAGAAAACGAAGATCATGCCATCCGGTCCCATCACTTCATTGGAGATAGATGGGGAAACAGTGGAAACAGTGTCAGACTTTATTTTTTGGGGCTCCAAAATCACTGCAGATGGTGACTGCAGCCATGAAATTAAAAGACGCTTACTCCTTGGAAGGAAAGTTATGACCAACCTAGATAGCATATTCAAAAGCAGAGACATTACTTTGCCAACAAAATTTCGTCTAGTCAAGGCTATGGTTTTTCCTGTGGTCATATATGGATGTGAGAGTTGGACTGTGAAGAAGGCTGAGCACCAAAGAATTGATGCTTTTGAACTGTGGTGTTGGAGAAGACTCTTGAGAGTCCCTTGGACTGCAAGGAGATCCAACCAGTCCATTCTGAAGGAGATCAGCCCTGGGATTTCTTTGGAAGGAATGATGCTAAAGCTGAAACTCCAGTACTTTGGCCACCTCATGCGAAGAGTTGACTTATTGGAAAAGACTCTGATGCTGGGAGGGATTGGGGTAAGAGGAGAAGGGGACGACATAAGGATGAGATGGCTGGATGGCATCACTGACTCGGTGGACGTGAGTCTGAGTGAACTCCGGGAGTTGGTGATGGACAGGGAGGCCTGGTGTGCTGCGATTCATGGGGTCGCAAAGAGTCGGATACGACTGAGCAACTGATCTGATCTGATCTGATCTGGGCAGAGCAGGGGAGCAGGAAGAGTCTTGTCCACTCAAGGCAATCTCCTTTATGGAGGGATTGTGCAGGCTCTGCATGAGGCCTGAAGTCAGGCGGCTTCTAGTAGACTGGAGGAGCTCCAACCAGAAACACTTGACCTCTGCCAGCCCAGTCCTCTATCAGACATGAGCCAAGGAGGGGTGTGGAGGGGGTGCAGTTTCCCTCAAGGGAGTCATCAGTTCTTTACAGAGGATTGTTCCTAAGTGAACTAGGGAATCTGGGAAATAGCAGTGGCCTGGGCGCCCCAGACCTGGGTTCCGGTCTTATCTCCATCTATATCTTTCTGTGTGACCTGGGATACAGCATTAACTTCTCTGGGCCACCAGCTTCTCTCTGCACTTGTACCTCTCAGGAGGTTGTTCTCGAAGACTGGGAGTGGATGAAAAGGGCTGTGTGAGCGACTAAGCCTGTGAATGTGAGGGGTGCCGCCCCACTTACCGAAGGAAGGAAGGGTCCAAAGTTGGACAGTGTCATGAGCACAATTAAAAATTCACATTCAACTAGCATTTATGGAACACATGCCTGGCTACCTGGCAAATATGTTTATAAGGGATATTCTGCTTACTTCTCACCCAGCGTGGTAAGAGGGCGCATGGCTGGCCCTGTTATCCAGGTAAACCTTGGAGGGGTTAAGAAATGAGCTCAGGTCACAGAGGTACAGAACCATGGAACCAAGATGCTAAGGCAGGTTGGCCTCCTTCAGAGTCACTGAGTCACATGCTCTTCCTCGAGACGGCTTCAGGCCAGTAATGGATGCTGGGTGCTGCATGCGCAGATGAAGAAGATACGGTCCTGCATTCGGGGGAGTGAGTCTGATCAGTAAATAATGCCAGTGTACTTTGGTGAGTGCTGAGCATTCGGGTGCCCAGAGCAAGGAGTGTGTACCTGAATTTAGAGGTTAGAGGAGGGATTTCTGGAAGACTTGTATACGAGCTAAGGCTGTGAAGTGTGCCTGAGAGTTGGCCAGGGGAGGAAGGGTAGAAAGGCGTTCCAGACAGAGGTCCACGCATGAGCAACCACATGGAAGGGTGGAACAGCATGCCATGTTTAGAGAAATAGAAAATGACTGGTCCATCTAAAGCTTGGAGCTCAAGGAGGGACAGAAAATAGAGTTGAAGAAACAGGCAGAGCCTTGGATATGGCCCAAGGGCTTGGCTGCATCCTGTGGGTGTTAGGGAGCCATGGAAAGGTTAAAAAAAGCCAGGCGATCCAGGGTCAGGTTTGCACCCGCACTCTTGCACATGCTCAGACTGGGAGAAGACGCCAACTCCAGCACTGAGGATGGGGTAGTGATGGGCGGCCATACGGGAATAGAGTCTGGAACCCTTGTGGAATAGTCTTGGCAAGAGCTCAGCTGGTCGAGGGCTCAGCCTGCTGTGAGCCTGCATCCCAGGTTCCCAGCACAGGACCAGGCAGCCTTGAGAGATGGTCCAGATGGGAGGGTGGGTTCCTGAGTCAGGCTGCCTTATCCCAGCTCCAATAACCACCAGCTGTGCAGCCCGGGGCACTTATTTCATCTTTCTCTGCCTTAGATTCTTCTTCTGGCTAACAGATAACACTAGCATCGCCTGGGGTTGCAGTGAGGACCAGGGAGCAGTGGGCAGTGGAAAGGGTGGAGCACAGAGCCTGGCGGGGCTTGCCCATGGGAAAGGAGACCCTCTTCCCATCACTGGGAAGGCTCCACCGCCCCCTTCCTCGGTGCCCCCTCCCCAACCAAGCCTCAAAGGAGGGGCAGGCAGTTTAGTATTAAATGGCCTGGATGAAATGCATTCTGCTGGCAATTGCCTTCACTGCCTGCCGTAAAAATACATCTATATTTAAATATGCTGGGATAATTCTTAAGTTTTATTAGTACTTAAATATTTTGGCATGTTTATTTCTCCTGGAACAATTATGGAGGTTTCATTGTTTTACTCACCAAAAAAAAAAAGAGAGAGAGAGACTAAATCTCCTTTGACAATAAACCCCCGACATGTGAATATGGCGCTGTCTCCAGTGTGGATCCCGTTATAGTCTAGTCAGCTCTTGGGATGTGGAGGCAGAGTCGGGGAGGAGCGGACCAACCTCAGAGAGGCCCCACACATCTCCCGTTTGGCCCTCCCCTCTGCACTGAGGCTGCCTGGAGGGACCACGTGTTCTCTGGCTCCCCAGTGAGTTCAGCCAGTGGGCAGCTACACCCAGCAGGAGACCCCAGGGAGGGAAAAAAGACAAGTTGGAGTGCTGGACATCTGGTTTCCTCCCTTTGGGGTCTGAGGGACTCCTGTCCGGGCTCTCGCAGCCTCCTGATTACCCTAACTGCTCCCTCCTCCTGGTGCTCAGAGCTGGCGTGCTTAGAGCACTCCTGGTCCTGCGAGCTGCGGTGCGCTGTGCTGTGTGCTGAGCTGTGTCCACGCTTCTCCTCCATTCTGGCCCCGCTGAGCTGTGTCCACGCTTCTCCTCCATTCTGGCCCCACTCTTGTCAACAGCCCCTTATCAACTCCTTCTCAGTCGCCTGTCAGAGTGAGCCACCTGTCTCCTACGGGGACCCTGGTGGACACCAAGCTCTAGGTAGGCCTTTGCCATTGGGGCAAAGATTGGAAGTGATATCTTTCACCTGATATCTTTCTGATGAAGATATCAAGGCCCAGAGAGGTTGCCCACCCTTCCCAAAGTCACACAGCTTGCAAGCAAAGGAAGCAGGGCCAATGACTGAGACCACTGAACACAAGCTCCAGATTCTTCCCACTCCTTCACAGCTGCCAGTGCTGGACGGTTAGATGGAGTGATGGAGAAAAACAGAGGCAGATCCTTCTTCCACTTTGGACAGACACTGCTCTCACTTGCTATCTGAACTGCCTGCAGTCCCCTTCCTAGGACAGGTTGGGGTACTGGAGGAGGGAAGTGCAGCTCAGCAACAAGGGGGAGACTGAGAACCGCCCCAGTCTTTCTTTTAGCTGTGTGACCTTCAGCAAGTTACTTAAAATCTCTGAGCTTCCATTTCTCGTTTGCATCAGAGAGATAATACTTACTGGATAAGTAAGGCTCAGAGCCAAAATGACCTCTTTAGCCTTAGAAGGGTTACTGAGCAAGCACTGTGTGACTTGGAATGTTCTAAGCACTTTATGCGTAATGTCCAATTGAGGCAGCTACAGCTATTTTTATCCCCATTTGACAGATGTGAATACCAAGGCACAGAAAAGTTAGGTGGACCATTTCTACTCCCTACCCCCATCCCATAGCTGCCATCTGGACACAGGCAATCAGGCCCCAGGGCCCACTTCCAATCCTTGCCAAGGAGGAGCTGGAGGGGCCTTAGGCTGCACCCAGCCCAGGCGACCTGACAGCTGGGGAGGTCAGGTTGGGCAGAGCAAGCACCCTGGCCAGTATCACGCAGTGATGGGGAGCAGGGCCTTTTGGCCCCAAATCCATGGTTTGTCCCTGTGGATTTAACAGAATACCACTGACTAAAGATTAGCATTTGCAAACAAGTGGTTGGTCTCTCCTTCACTCCTCTTCTGTGTGAAAGGAGGGAGCACTGATGTGGCATTCGGGGAGGCCCTGCGCCCTCCTGTCCACCCGCGCTGATGCAGGTATCTGTCCTCCGAGTGCCACGGTCCAGGAGGAGCGTTTTTCTCTTGAATAGATGGGCTGAGCTGCCTGGAGGTCAGCACTGCAGGTGAATTGGCCTCACCCCCACCCCCTGCAGACACAGACCCCAGGCCTGTCGAGAGTGGAGACGCCTTGACCTAGGAAAGGGAGGGAGCTGGGCTTTGAAGCTGAACAGTGTACTGGTTGGGCTGTGTGTGCCACAAACACTCCAGGCTTCAATGCCCAGCTCTGCCGAGGCCTATTTCTGTGGCTTTGGGTAATTTATTTCTCCCCTCTGAGCCTTGGTTTCCTCATCTGTAAAATGGGCATCTGTAACAGCACAAGACTTATGGCCAGTGTGGTATTATAATATCTAACAAGGAGTACACAGGGGCACTAATCAATCAGACCTGGTGCCAGTCATGAATACCAACACTGTTACCCTGCAGTCGCCTGAACTGATTATCAACAATCAGAGAGAAATGCTCGCAAGGGGTCCCAGAGCAGATGCTCCATAAACAGAAGCCATGGTTTTACTTGTAAATTTCAAGTACTCTGGTCTCCTTCGGGTTGTGACGTTTTTGACACTCCAATCCTTTACAGCACATGACGGAAATTTCATGACCACAGCTCCAGGTGCAGGGAGAATGCCAAGCACTCGCGGAGAGGTTTCGTCCAGTCCTTCACATGTTGATGGAGTAGGCCTTCTGCATGGCGCTGGGCGGGAGCAGGGAAGAACACAGCAGCCTGTGTTCGCAGGGGGACTCAGAGCACGGGGAGAGTCACAGAAACAAGCTGGGACAGAAAGTCAGGAAGAAAGAAAGGCTGAGTGCAAGGCAGGAGGCTGACCAGGCTGGTGAGATGGAACACAGGCTCTGAGTGCAGACCCTTTAATTTCCCAGCTGAGATCTTGGGCATGTCAGTGAACCCACCCACCCTGCCCATATCCACACAGTTCCTGATCTGTTGCATGGGGATGCTAATATTTATTCCAAAGCCTTGCTGTGGGGACTGACAGGTCCTGTCCTGTTGAAGCAGTTGCACAGGTCTCAGCACTGTAGTCTCCCCCTTCCCAACACACAGCCGGGCTTACGGAGGGAGGGAACCCTCACTCTGGTCAGAGTGGTCTGGAAAAGCTTCATAGAGGAGGCAGTGGGGAGCTGTCTTGATGGGTAAGAGGGGCTTTGAGAGGTGGAGAAGGCTGAGGGAACAGAGGCAGGAGGAAGGGAGGGTGAATGGGGCCCCAGAAAGAAACGCCAGGCAGCAGGGATGGGCAATGTGACAGCCAGTTGCTCCAGGGTTTTGCTGATCATCCTCCAGAATCATCGCAATTTGGAGCGAGAGTAATTGCTTCTATCTAAAGAGGCCAGATTCGTATCATCTGACTCAAGAAGCAAACCCCAGTGGAAGCTACCAGAAGGTTTCTAGCCATGAAGCACCAAGGTTGGGAGCTCTGAGTGGAGCTGAGAGAGTGGGGGAAAGGTGAGGCCCTGGGTGGGCTGACCACAGGATGATACATGGACTAGATGGCCATCCTGTCTTGGGCAGCCCACTCAGGCACACAAGCCCCCTGGGCAAAGGCCCCTTTCCCTTAGCCTAGAAGTTACTAGGAGAAGAAGACGGGGGCAGAGGGTGGGGTAGAGAGGGAAGGAACCCCAGACTTGGGGGTGAAACCTCCTTGTTCTTGCTCAGATGTAGCAGCGGGTACCCCAAGCTCTCCAGACCAGGTACAGGGCATCTGCCCCAGGCCTGGCCAAGTGGGACTGAGCCAGGTCAGAGCTTGTCTAGGCTTCAGTTCCTCCTCTTGAAAATTTGGTTGTGACCCTCTCCCAGCTTTCTGTCAAGCCCACCTAAAAAGGGGGCCGGAAAGGAAGCCAGTAGCAGGGCCTCCATGGCCAAGGGAAACCCCAGCTCTCATTATCCAGCCGGTTTAGACAGAGCTGGGGGAAGAGACAGAGGGGGTCTGAATACTTCTTGTCTCCAGGTAGGAGAGCCGTTTCAGTCTCCACCCAACTAGTGAGTCTTCTGTTAGAAAGAATCTGGATTTAATGCTAGAGAAAAAGTGGTTCCGAAGGCCTATGAGTTGCCCCCACCCCACCCCAGCTTCCACACTACTTGCTTCTCAGCTCAGCCAGTAGGAGAGCAGCCTCAACACCCTACAGCTGCTCTTAGAGGGTATGCTTGTGATAACCAAATCCTAGGATAGAATCCACGAAGGATTCCTCTTCCATGTCATCCATTTTACAGATGGCAAGACTGAGGCCATCCAAGGCAGCAAATGTACAGCCAGACGGAGCAGAGCCTGGATGAGAGGTAGGACCCAGGACTCCTCCTGCCCTTTCTTTCTGCCATGGATGGCTTTGTTATTGGGGTCCCAGAGCTCAGACGTGTACTTTAAGGAGTCCATCCCCCTTTCTTGCACCAGATGCAGAAAGTCAGATGTCTGTGCATTTTTCTGAAGAGAGGACATCCACAGCATTTGTTGGATTTCTAGATAGTTTGTATCTTCTTGCCCCAAAATGTTTTAAGAAAAACAAACTAACAGCAGGCACTCATTGCTGAGTTCAGCTTGTTTCCATCCCTCCACCTGGAGGCAGGGAGCCCCTGCAGCCCCTTCCCCACTGGGAGGCAGACCCCATCTTTAGTCTGGAAGTCTGCTGTCTCCATAGAGAAGGCAGGTCCCCCTCCATGTCTCTGACACGTTTTCCTATGCCCCGAGCAGGGGTGCTAACTCATGCTTACTCACATCTCCTCGAAGCTCATCCCACACAACCACCCTGATCCCAAGAATCCTGGGAACTTGGGGTGGAACTGCCAAGAGAAAATACTAGGATGCCACTGCCATTTCCGCCTCCCTCCTCATCGCTGCCTGAAATGCTGGGAAAGCTTTGGGATCATCTTGGGTAGCCTTCTCATTTCATAGAGGGGAAGATGAGCCCAGTAAAGGGAAGGACCATTCTCACATTCACACCTGTTCTAAAGGTAGGGCCACTGGATTCAGCAGAGGTCCCTCCTCCACCTGGAGGCCCCACATGGTTTAACTGTGAGGTTGAACATTTTGAGGGAGGAGCCTGTGTGCAGCAACGAGCCGCTGGCTTGAGCATCTCCTGTGGGCCTCAGGCTATGAGCTCTCATCATCATGGGTACAGCTGACCCTGAGAACCATGAGAACCACACACAGATAGGCTCAGTAAACCAGGACTTTATAAAGAACATAAAAGGCCCAGTTCACTCACTGTTCATTCATGCATTCAACCAATTTGTATTAAGTTGTTATATACCAGGTACTAATGAAGAAATCAAATCCCTTACGATTATACAGTGGAAGTGACAAATAGATTCAAGGGATTAGATTTGATAGAGTGCCTGAAGAACTATGGACAGAGGACAGAGGTTCGTGACATTGTACAGGAGGCAGTGATTAAGACTATCCCCAAGAAAAATAAATGTAAAAAGGCAAAATGGTTGCCTGAGAAAAGAAGAAAAGTGAAAGGTAAAGGAGAAAAAGAAAGATATGCCCATCTGAATGCAGAATTCCAAAGAACAGCAAGGAGAGATAAGAAAGCCTTCCTCAGTGATCAATGCAAAGAAATAGAGGAAAACAATAGAATGAGAAAGACTAGAGATCTCTTCAAGAAAATTAGAGACACCAAAGGAACATTTCATGCAAAGATGAGCTCAATAAAGGACAGAAATGGTATGGGCCTAACAGAAGCAGAAGATACTAAGAAGAAGTGGCAAGAATACACAGAAGAACTGTACAAAAAAGATCTTCACGACCCAGATAACCACGATGCTGTGATCACTCACCTATAACCAGACATCCTGGAGTACGAAGTCAAGTGGGCCTTAGGAAGCATCACTATGAACAAAGCTAGTGGAGGTGATGGAATTCCAGTTGAGCTATTTGAAATCCTAAAAGATGATGCTGTGAAAGTGCTGCATTCAATATGCCAGCAAATTTGGAAAACTCAGCAGTGTACACAGGACTGGAAAAGGTCAGTTTTCATTCCAATCCTAAAGAAAGGCAAGGCCAAAGAATGCTCAACTACCACACAATTATGCTCATCTCACACGCTATCAAAGTAATGCTCAAAATTCTCCAAGCCAGGCTTCAACAGTACATGAAATGAGAACTTCCAGATGTTCAAGCTGGATTTAGAAAAGGCAGAGGAACCAGAGGTCAAACTGCCAACATCTGTTGGATCATCAAAAAAGCAAGAGAATTCCAGAAAAACATCTACTTCTGCTTTATTGACTATGCCAAAGCCTTTGGCTGTGTGGATCACAACAAACTGTGGAAAATTCTGAAAGAGATGGGAACACCAGATCACTTTACCTGCCTCCTGAGAAATCTGTATGCAGGTCAAGAAGCAACAGTTAGAACCAGATATGGAACAACAGACTGGTTCCAAATTGGGAAAGGAGTACATCAGAGCTGTATATTATCACCCTGCTTATTTAACTTATATGCAGAGTACATCATGCAAAATGCCAGACTGGATGAAGCACAAGCTGGAATCAAGATTGTCGGGAGAAATATCAATAACCTCAGATATGCAGATGACACCACCCTTATTGCAGGAAGTGAAGAAGAATTACAGAGCTTCTTCTCTTGATGAAAGTAAAAGAGGAAAGTGAAAAAGTTGACTTAAAACTCAACATTTAGAAAACTAAGATCATGACATCCAGTCTCATCACTTCATAGCAAATAATGGGGAAACAATGGAAACAGTGACAGACTTTATTTTGGGGGGCTCCAAAATTACTGCAGATGGTGACTGTAGCCATGAAATTAAGAGATGCTTACTCCTTGGAAGAATAGCTATGCCCAACCTAGACAGCATATTAAAAAGCAGAGACATTACTTTGCCAACAAAGGTCTGTCTAGTCAAGTCTATGGTTTTTCCAGGAGTCATGTATGGATGTGAGAGTTGGACCATAAAAAAAGCTGAATACTGAAGAATTGATGCTTTTAAACTGTGGTATTGGAAAAGACTCTTGAGAATCCCTTGGACTGCAAGGAGATCCAGTCAATCTGAAAGGATGTCAGTCCTGAGTGTTCATTGGAAGGACTGATGCTGAAGCTGAAGCTCCAATACTTTGGCTACCTGATGCGAAGAGCTGACTCATTAGAAAAGACCCTGATTCTGGGAAAGATTGAAAGCAGGAGGAGAAGGGCATGACAGAGGATGAGATGGTTGGATGGCATCACCAATTCAATGAAGATGAGCCTGAGCAAGCTCCAGGAGTTGGTGATGGACAGGGAAGCCTAGCATGCTGCAGTCCATGGGGTTACAAAGAGTCAGACAACCGAGTGACTGAACTGAACTGAGTGAAACAATAATAACCAAGAAAGACTGTGATATCTTGAGACTCACACTCTGGCAGAATAACAGCATGACCAAGCTTCCACTATAGGAGGAGAACTATGTGTGATTCCTTATGGAGTTTACAGCAGCATAATTATATCCAGCATCCTTGAGACGATGTACAGTGAGGCCTCCTATTAACTCCCAATTTCTTCTCTTCTTTCAGTTATTGGTGAAATCCTTAGCCCCAAGTAGCTGATGAAACCCTTCTTCCCTCCCATCTGTCCCTCCTTCCTTTAGGGCTTAATATGTACCATACGCTAGAGGAGATGCTGGGAATGCAGACAGGGTTCTAGGAAGGAAGCAGACTGGACATCAGATCATTATAAGGCAATGTGACTGTATTTTGGTGATGTGCAAGCCTGGGGTATCATGGGAGCTCAGAAGAGGGGGCCCTAGCTCACACTGGGGCATCTTTAGTATATACATATTTTTTTCAAACTTCAAATTTTTAATTTTGTATTGGGTTACAGCCGATCAACAATGTTGTGGTTGTTTCAGGTGAACAGAGAAGGGACTCGGCCATCCATACACATTATCCGTTCTCCCCCGAGGCACCGCTCCCCTCCAGGCTAGCGCATCAGATTGAGCAGAGTTAAATGTGCTCCACAGTAGGTCCTTGTTGGCATTCTGGAGCATCTTAGTCAGCTTCTGCAGGAAGTGAAGCCGGAGCACCTTCTTTCACTTTGCTGAGCATCTGCTGAGTTCTAGACACTGTGCTGGGGGCTGGGCCCAGAGTAGTGAGGCCAGGCCAGACCCTTCCCATGTGCACCTCTCCTCCTAGGGGGCCAGCCTTCATCACCCAGTCCCAGTGGATATTTCTGCCTGTGCTGTATAGCTTCTGGGCCCTCTTCCCTACACCCACGGTTTGCCTGTCTGGCCTATTTGATCTGCAATGGACTGTCTCATTTACCTTCAAAAAGCCTTCTCATTCATGGAAGAGGATGCTCATTTTCTGCCCTCAGAACTACTTAGAGTTCTGGTCTTCACCTACCAGATTTCCGGTGTTCCCCTACCTCCTCGAGCACAGAGCTGAGGACTGTCTGCCTGCTACTGCACATGCCCTGCAGAGGGTCTGGCCTGCTCACCCCTGCACAAGGAATCCTAGAGAGCCCACCCTGTCCCACTCAGAGCCACCTCTGTTGCTCATATTGCAAGGGCAGGAGGAAACCACGTGTGAACACAAGAAGAGTGACTTCTAGATCGAATCCAAAGGAAGCAGTTCCTCCACTGTACAGATACATGTTTCCTATGCCTCCCTGTGTCAGCTCTGTGCCCTGAGCTGGTGGTGCTGGGGTCTTAAATCTTGTGGCTTCTACATGCTATTGCGTGCATGTGTGTTCAGTCGCTCAGTCTTAACCAGCTCTTTGTGACCCCATGGACTGTAGCCCAGCAGGCTCCTCTGTCCATGGGATTTTCCAGGCAAGGATGGTGGAGTGGGTTGCCATTTCCTCCCCCAGGAGATCTTCTCCACCCAGGGATCCAACCCGAGTCTCCTGTGTCTCCTGCCTTAGCTGGTGGATTCTTCACTACTGAGTCGCCCATTAGTGCAATTCAAAAGTAAAATTAATTGAAACTGTTAAATGTAATTCAGGTACATGGAGGTTTAAATAGCATAAGCAATATAGCCACTGTATTTAGCAAAAAGTATTTAATATTTTTTATATAAGTCTTTTTATTCCAAACCAAATTTCAATGAAAAAAAAAAAAAGATCAATTTCTCACTCTTGGGTTTCCCTATTGTTCAAGTCAAGCAACAGAATCAAAATTAAAATTTGGGTTTGTACCCACAGAGAAAGTGTCTGGTGGTCGAAGTACAAACACTATTCGCTATAAATCTGCTGTGCAACCCTGAGCAAGTCATTTCAACTCTCCGTGTTAGTCTCCCCATCTATAAAATCAAGATAATACCTGACTTGTGGGACTAGCAAGTGAAAACAGAAAAGTGAGGGTGCGTTTACATGGTTATCATTTGACCACTTGTTTGTTTTTTTTTTATTGGTTGCCTTCTTTGAATCACTCGGTATTGGAGCCTGGGATTAAAAAGCAGAATACTGCCCACATGAGAGGGGTCCCTTCTCATTGTCTTAATCTCATAGGGACACCTAGTTTCCAAGAACTGAGGAACGGTGTCCCTATAGGGGGCTCACTGGGAGGTAAAGTGTCTACACGTCAGGCTTAAGATGTCTACACTTCAGTAGAAATACAATTTTCAAGGGCCCCGGAGTTTGTTCCTAGGTTTGGGATGAAAGGAACAATAGGCAGGTTTACCTTCAAAAGGCAGTGCTCACTTCTGCAGCTTCCTCACTCCATCCGGAGCCACCGCTTTGAATTATACATGAGGCGCTTGCAGGAGCTGTGATGATTTTTCAAATATTTCTCTAATTGATGAGAAGGGCTTTGATAAATTGCTGTAGAACCAGGAGCATCTGATCACAAGGAATTCTGTCTTGTTCCTCCTTGACAGATGTTTACTTGACTTAAAGGGAGAGCAGGGTCCAAAGGAACTACTTTTCTCTCCTGGAACTTTTATTCTATTGAGGGAAAATAATTCTATGAAATTCTATGGTTTTGTTTTTAAATCCAAACATGAGGAGTTCTCCAAGATCTGCGGTCTTGTGCCTGCCACGTTCAGATGAAGGACTTGAGAGCTCAGAATGGAAGGGCAAGATCCCTGGGCAGCATGAATTCTTGCTTCCCCATCACGTCCTCATGGCTGCTGAAGGTAGAGAGACAAAATACCAAAGAATCACCTTTCTGCACTACCCAGAAAATGGTCCATATGACATAGTTCTGGATTCTCGCTGGAACTTAAAAGGAAACTTTCACAATATCCAGAGCTCTCAGTGTCCTGCAAATGAAGGAGAAGGAGTTCCTCAAACTCCTTGCATCAGGAACCCAGTGAGGTAGCACCAACCTTGACTTCCAGGTGGAGTAGTACATCTACAAAAGGAAGAAGGATGGTGCCTCCATCATAAATCTGAAGGAGACCTGGCCGAAGCTTATGCACATGGCTTATGCCACTGATAACTCAACTGGGAGTTGAGTTATCAAGATGTCACTGAAAACTCAACTGATAACCCAGTGTCATATCCTCTGGGAATACTGGCCAACAAATTTGCTGCTGCCCCGCGAGCCCCTCCTACTGCTGGCCGCTTCATTCCTGGAACTTTCACTAACCTGATCAGGGCAGCCTTCTGGTGGTTACTGATCCCTGGGCTGACCACCAGAGTCTCACAGAAGCCCCTTACACTAACCTGCCAACCACTGCTCTGTATAATACAAACACTCCTCTGTGCTCTGTGGCTGCCGCCATCCCGTGCAACGATGAGAGAGCTCACTCAGTGGATCTGATGTGGTGGCTGTTTGCCCAGGAAGTTCTGCATATGCATGGCATCTCCAGTGAATCCCCATGGAAGGTCATGCCTCATCTCTGCTTCTTCAGAGATTCTGAAAAGACTACAAAGGAAGAGCAGGCAGCAACTGACAAGACTGTGACCAAGGAGGAATTTTCACTGCTCCAGCTCTGCAACCTGAGCTGGGGGTCTGAAGGCATGCAGGTGCCCTCTGAGACTATTCAACTCCCCTGTGAAGACTGGAGTACTCAGCCTGCTGCTGAAAACTGCTCAGACCACCGAATGGGTAGGAACAACCACTGAGTGGTCTTAAACTGTTCTTCCTCAAACTCTCAAAATGGAAATGGGTTGATGGCAAATAGTTTTTTTTTGAAAAAAATCACCTAAGAGCCAGGATACATGGGCACCAACCCCCAAGAACATCGGGATAGACCTCAGCCACAGACCAAAGCAGTGGCCTGCAGAGCCAGGCATTAATTTCTGCTTGCTGGCTTGTGATGGGGTCCAAGGGCCCCAGGGGAGGGCATCAGAGAGGTGGAGTTGGGGGAAGAGTGAGGGAAGATGGGCACTAACTTGGGGCCTTGAGCAGTGACTTTTGCTAATGCTTTGGAGATATTTCACTACTTTCCAAGATGTGTCTCCCCTAGCACTGTTCTTAATGAACACCTCCCTAGCTCCTCTCCCTAAAAGAGTACCCCTGACTCTTAGCATGACATTTCAAACCCTTTTCCATCCCATTCCAACCCACTTCTCCCACCTTATCCCCCTCACTCCTCCCCATTCACCATCCCCCTGAGTTCTAGCCCCTTCCCGTCCATTACTTACGTAAGTCACACTCCTTCCATGAAGTCTGGCCTGACTCTACTCTCATTCTGGACTCTACACTTGGTCATCACTTCCTCCATATTGTCACAACACTGTCACAAAGGTCTGATCTAAAATTTAATGTATCCCATTGTGATTTTTGTAACCTGTGTTAGACATGAACCTGCATATGACATTAGTCTAACCAGGGAGATTTATTTGGCTCTTGTTCTCACCAGTTACTGTGGGACATGAGGTCACCTCCCCTCCCCAACTTCTCCAGTTATTTCCACTGTGATTAGAGTACAGTTATTGTGAGTTATTTAAGGGGAATTTCCTTCCCCCTAGCTCCTGCTTCAGTGCTGAGCAACCTCTACTAGCCTAACACTCTACACCCACCTTGTCTGGCGAGTGTTTGAGAAGGAAATGGACATGCAGGGCATCTTAGTCCATTCAGGCTGCTATAACAAAGACACCTAAAACTGGCTGGCTTAACATCAAACATTATTTATCACAGTTCTGAAGCCTGGAAAGCCCAAGATCAAGCTACCAGCAGATTCAGAGCCTGGTGAGAACCTGCTTCCCAGTTCATAGAAGGCCATCTTCTTACTGTGTCCTCACATGGTAGAAAGGGGTCTCCTTTACAAGGGCACTAATCCCCATTCATGATGACTCCATCCTCATGACCCAATCACCTCTCAAAGGCCTCACTTCCGAACAACATCACATTGGGAATTAGGTTTCAACAAGTGCATTTCGGGGAGACACAAACATTCAGTCTCTAGCAACAGGGACTTCTTTTCTTCTTGCTACTTTGAAATCTATCACCTGAAGAGAGCACATCCCTACAAGCCACAGGTTTTGCAGAGGCTGGCTAGTGTAACAGAGCCTGTGTTTTTCAAAACTACTATGATTAGATGGTTGAGTACCATACCAGGTGTGTTAGCGAGCCTCCCATCTAAAGCAAATTAATGTTCACCAAGTTGGCTTTATCAGGATCAACGGCTACTGCCTGATCCCTTCCTGAGCAATGGGGGAAGACAGGGGGTGTTATTTTTAAGTCCCCTCAAACTTCCAAAGTCATAGATCCCATAGATACTGAAAGGGTAAAAAGAGAACACTATAAATGAGTTTATGCACATAAATTCAATAACTTAAAAGAAATGGACTTATTACTTGAAAGCAATAAATGACTAAAAGTCACCTAGGAAGAAATAGATAATGAGAATAGTCCTATATTTATTAAATAAGAAGAGTTTGTCATTCAAACTCCAGGCCAAGATAATTTTATTGCCATATTCTGCCAGATATTTAAAGAAAAATTATACTGACTGTATATAATAATTTCCAAAAAATAGAAGGAATAACCTCTTGACTCATTTGATAAGGCCATCACTACCCCAAAGTCAAAATCATACAAAAACAGCACTAGAAGAAAAAGCTATACACCAGTACCCCACATGAACATGCAAATATATTCAAGGAAATATTAGCAAAATATATTAAAACATAATATATGACCACAGAATTGGATTTATTTCAGGAATGGAGATTAGTTAAATGTTTTAAAACTAATGAACACAAGCTATAATATTAATAGGTTAAATAATAAAAGCCACACAATTATATCAATCGGTGCAGAAAAAATTTAACAAAATTCAACATACATTTGTGACAAAAGTTTCAGCAAACAATGATTAGAGGAGAACTTCCTTAACTTGATTTAGAGTATCTACAAAAATTTCATGGCTAACATAAAATTCAATAATGAAGGATTGAATGCTTGCCTTCCCAAAACAGAGAACAAGGCAAAGTTGTTCATTCTCGCAGCTGCTATGCAGTATTATACTGGAAGCCCTAGCGCAATAAGGCAAGAAAAACAGATAAAATGCATACAGATTTTAAAGGAAGAACTAAAACTATCCCTATTCACAGGCAACATGACCAAAGGAAAAAAAAAATCACAAAGAATCTACAAAAAAACAAAACAAAAATACTTATTATTGAGTTTAGCAAGGTTGCACGATATAAGGTCAACATGAAAAAATCTATCATATTTTTATATGCTGGTAATAAGCAATTGGAAGCCAGAATTTTAAAAATCGATACCATGTACAACATTTAATTACTTATGTACAAAGTTCCCCCAAATTAAATAAATCTAAGAAAACATCTTCAGGACTTGCATGATAAACACTACAAAATGCTTATTAAAGGAATAACATCTAAATAAGTGGAGAGACATACTGTGTTTCTGGATTGAAAGACTCAATATGGTTAAGAAGTCAGTTTTCCCTCAAATTGTTCTATAGATTTAAGGCACTCCCAATCAAAATCCCAGCAGAATGTTTTGTAGATATGGACAAGCTGATTCTAAAATTTATAGAAAAAGGAACTAGAATAGCCATAACAAATTTGAAAAAAAAAAAAAAAGATTTAGAGAAGTGACACTACCCCATTTTAAAGCTCCAGTAATCAAGTGAAGACTCTTTAAAGTCCCTTGGACTTCAGGGAGATTAAAGCAGTTAATCCTAAAGGAAATTAACCTTGAATATTCATTGGAGGGACTGATGCCGAAGATGAAGCTCAATACCATGGCCACCGGATGCAAAGACCTGACTCACTGGAAAAGACCCTGATGCTGGGAAAGATTGAGGGCAGGAAGGGAAGCGGGTGACAGGATGAGATGGTTAGATAGCATCGCTGACTCAATGGACATGAGTTTGAGCAAACTCTGGGACATAGTGAAGCACAGGGAAGTCTGGTGTCCAAGGGGTCACAGAGAGTCGAACACGACTTAGAGACTGAACAACAACAAAATCAAGACTGCTGGGCCTTGGTAACAAGTAAATTGATAAAACATAATAAATAACCCAGAAATAGATACAAATATGACCAACTGATTTTTGATAAATTCAATAGAGATGAGATTATCTCTGTAAGAAGTAGCAATGGAACAATTCAATATCCATTGCAAAATACAAAATGAAACAAAAAAAGAAAACAAGTTCACACATTCTTTACACAAAACGGATTATAGATCTAAATTAAAATGATTAAACCTTTAGAAGAAAACATCAGGGAACATCTTCATGACCTTGAGTCAGGCAGAGTTCTTAGAAGTGACATTAAAAGCATCATTCATTAAAGAAACGAGTTGATGAATGGGCCTTCATTAAAGCTTTTTTCCCATGAAAGACACTGTTAAGAAAATGAAAAGATGAACTACAGACTGAGAGACAATATTTGTAAACCACATACCTGACAAAGGACTTGTATCCAGAATACACAAATAACTCTCAAAGCTCAACAGAAGGAACATAAACGACCCAATAAAAAAATTGGGCAAGCAATTGAGACATTTCCCCAAAGAAGACACACAGATGGCCAATAAGTTCATGAAATTCAAAATAAAATGAACATCCAAGATACCATCAGAATCTATCAGAATGGCAAAAACAAAAAACAAACAAAATCCCACAAATGCTGGTGAATATATGGAGCAACTGGAACGCTATATATTGCTGGAGAGAATGCAAAAATGAACAGCCGTTCTGGAAAACAGTTCAGTAGTTTCTTTTAAAGTTAAACATACACATACCACATGACCTAGTGATTCATTACTGGGCATTTACTCAAGAGAAATAAAAACGTGTTCATGCAAATAGCACTCCATTTATAATTGCCCCAAATGGAAACAGCCTAAATGTCCTTCCGTGGGTGAATGGATAAACACACTGTGATCCATTTAAACACTGGAATACTAAGTACTCAGCAATAACAAAGAAGGGGTTTTAATGCACGTCGCAACATGAGCTCATCTCAAAGGCATTAGGCCGAGCAAAAAGCTACCTCATAAGTTTACATGTGGTCTGATTGCACTTCTATGACATTCTGGAAAAGGCAAACTATGGAGAAGGAGAATAGATCAGTGGTTGCATGGGATACAGGTACGGGGGTGACAAAAAGCAGCACACAAGGAATTCTGTGGGGGGATGAGTGATGGAACTGCTCTCTATCTTAATTGTGATGGTGATTACATAAATCTATACTCGTATAACTATATTCACACATGCACATACAATCCCAGCAGTATTCCCCACCAGCCTGTGATGGTCACGTTAGCTCCATTTTTATCCAGCCCTCCCAAGAAGGTCTGCTTCCAGTGGACTCCTTGTTCCAAAGGTTCCATGAAGACCTCTCAGCACAGCCACTGCTCCCAAGGCCCACCTAGCAAAGCTTCCCAGGAGGTGGTCTTCCTAGGCTGGCCCAGAGTCTGGCACTACCTCCGGCCCTCAGCACTGCCACCAGCACCGCCAAGCACCCAGCCATCAGGCAAGTCTGCCAGTGCTGAGGTGCTGCACTGGGAGATGCCCCTTCTAAGCCCTGGGCAGCAGGAGAAACTATACTTTGCACTAAAGGGAAAAAGAGATCTGTCCCATTTGCTGCATCACACCTTCACAAAGACGTTGCAAAGTGCTCCCAACTTATGAACATTTTTGTAGAAACAGCTCATTCATTTTTACTTCCAGTAACAGCTGAGCCCTTACCCCCATTTTTTTCATTCTCTGCCCCAAGACGCTGGGCTGAGATGAGTGGAAGATGCCAAATTGTAACTCAGGCTCAGATCTCCCTCCAACCCCTGAGGCTTCCTCTTCCTTTAGGATCACTGGGGTCCCAGGAAACAGAGGATCTCCCAAAGGCATGCATACCCTAATCACTGGAACCTTAGAATGGGTTATGTTACACGGCAAAAATGACTTCAGTTCAGTTCAGTCGCTCAGTTGTGTCTGACTCTTTGTGACTTAGCAGGCATAATTAAGGTTATGGGCTTAAAACATGGAGAGTATCTGAATTAGTTGGGTGGGCCTGCTCTAATCGTGTGAGCTTAAAAAGCAGAGAACTTTCTCAAGTGGAGACAGAAGAACTGAGGCAGAAGAAGCCGAAGAGATCGGATCATGAAAAGAATTTGCTGTGTCATTGCTGGCTTTGAAGACAGAGCAGGCAATGGGGTGAGGAAAGTAGGGGGTCTTACCAGGCTGACGGAGATCTCCCACAACACCCAGGAGGGAACAGAAGCTCAGTGGGGAAATCACAAAGGACAGAACTGGGTGAGGCTGGGACCAGAGTCTCCCCCAGCACCTCCAGAGAAGAGTCCTGGCCCACCCACTGACCTTGGCTTTGTGAGACCTGGATTGGAGAAACCTGCCCAGCTCACCCAGACTTCTGACACACAGAACTATGAACTGATAAACTCAAGTTGTTTTTGAGCCCCTAAGCTTGCAATTGTTTTTATGACAGCGATAGAAAACAGCTGCAGTCATCATGCAAATAAACTCCCAGCGGGCCCTTCCAACACACCCAGACATGACTGAACCCCCACTCTGGAGTCAACCTGGGGCCCCTCTGGAATGTCTGCTGTCTCTTCTGTATGTTTCATCTCCTGGTTCAGCAGCCTTGTCCCCGGCAAAAGGGCAGGGGCAGCAGGAGCTGGCAGATGCGTCCCATAATCAGCCACAAAGGAACCCTCACAGAGCCCAAGAATTATTTAATTTGAGCAAATGCATTCTAACTCCTCCTTCACAAGCCCACCCCAGATGGTTCAGGGCTTCAAATTGAGGCAACCATACAAGCTCCCTATTAGCCTCCTGTAAGTCCCTTCTAGAATGCAGGCAGATTGTAAACAGTGACCAAGGAGAAATGGGGCAGGCTTAACCTACCTCCTCTGGGACCCAGAGCCAGCCCTGTGTCCCTTCCTTGGTTCAGTTTTCCTCTGCTGGAACATGACGGGGAAGCCCAGATGGGCCCCAAATTCCTTCCAGCCTTAGGGATCTAGAAATAGAAGATGCCCCAACCCCCACCATCACCACCACCAGGCTGTGTTGGCTCCTGAAAAGGAAACACTGGCTCCGCCGGGAAGTGGCAAGGAGCCCACTCCAGCAGGAGCCCTTCCGAAACAGAAGTCAGGAATGGAACATCCCAGGACGTGTTTGAGTATCTATTCAGTGTTACAGCAGAATCACGTCCCCCAAAAGATGTAATGGAGAACCAACTCCTAGAATCTTATTTGGAAAAAGGGTCTTTGCAGAGGGAATCAAGTTAAGGTTATTGGGGTGGGCCCAAGTCCAGTGTGGTTGGTGTCCTTATAGGAAGGAAAGACAGAGACACAGGAGGGAGATGACCACTTGAGGGCAGAGGTGGAAACTGAAGTGATGCATCTATGATCCAAGGAACTCCAAGGATTGACGGCCACCATCCCTGGAAGTTAGCAAGAAGCAAGGAAGGATTCTCCCCTGCAGGTGTCAGAAGGAGCACGGTCCTGTCGGCATCTGGATTTCAGATGTCTCCCCTCCAGAACTGTCAGAGTGACTTCTTATGATTTCAAAGCCAGCTAGTTTGTTGTCCTTTGTTATTAAGCATCCTTAATAAACTACTGAATCCAGTTGGCCAGTAAATTTATTGAACGACGTGTCAGGCAGTGGCCGGGGCACTGCAGATAGAGGAGGAACCCAAACAGATGAAAGTTTCCATCCCCGGGACATTTTCATTGAACTATTGTTCCGAGGGAACAAGGAATTTGTTGAAAAGGTATGGTTAGGAGTTAGAGAGCGTCCATAGCGTCCTTGATTTATTTGGAATGAGATGTCCTGTGCTATTTTTCTGGTCATTTTCCCAATAGAGGCACAGAATTTTAGAGCTGGAGAGGACCTTTGCTATTTCTCTAGGCAAAAGTCATGATGTCTCTAGTCTGGGAACTAAAGTTTAGAGAGAGGAGGTGCTAGGACCAAACCAACACTCCAAGCGGGGATCACGCATGCCCAGGGCTCCAGTCTGTGTGGATCTTGGGCTGGGAATGAGGTCCATGTGGACCACGGAGCGGTGGGGCTCAGGGAATGGGGTTTTCTGGGACCCAGTGTTGGGGACTCCCAGGGTGCTGTGAGTTCGGGGCTTGCTGAGACAACCAGGAGGCTCTTCAGTGGTGAAGTATCCATACATACTTCTCTTAACATGATAATATTAATCTGTATCCCATCTGTATGGATAACCGGAACTCCTCTTAAACAGTTGTTTTTTCTTATCTGCCTGTCCCTGTTCCCTACCCCTCATCCACCAAAGCTGTCCGAAGGACCTTCCTAAATACACGTCTGCGGAGCGTGCTCAGCTTCACATTATCTGGTGGCTTTGCATTCCTTTTACGAGGAAGAACCAGCCCTAGCCCGCCCTACGGTGTCCCCCATCCCCTCCATGCTCTGAGCGCTCGTCCCCCCACTCTGAGCTTCAGTGACCTGGGTCTTCTTCGGCCTGCCCACTGTGCTATGCTTCTCCCTGCCACAGCGCCTTTGGACAAGCCACATCCTCTGCCAAAGGCATTTCTTCCTCTGTCTCCTCTTCTCCTATTTATCTCTCATCCTCTAGGGCTTGGTTCAGAGTTCACTTTCTCATGGCGTCCTCTTCTCCAGGTTAGTTCAGTTTTGTTTCTTCACATTTGTCTCACATCAGCCTGTATTGTCCTTTCTAGTATTTTCTCATCTTATTCTTATATAGTCACGTATGTAGATGTCTGCCTACTAATCAGGCTTTAAGAGTTGAGAGAGCAAGGATGTTTCTCCTTTGCTCATCATTTATTCCAGCCCCTAGCACAGACTGGAACATGGCAGGAAGTCAGTGAAGATGTTACTGAATGAATGAATGACTCCCTTCCCCACTCCCTGCCAGAGAAGGCAGCTTTTCCTGTATGCTACCAGTGCTCCTGGGTAACTACCAAAATACCTCTGGTTATTATCCCCAACTAGTTTCAAGATATCACATTTGTACTCAGGCTCATACACACACACATCCCTTAGAAGCAGCCATTGCTCACAATGCTTTTGATTGACCTTTTCATCATAGACTCACATGATGCCCAGGGTGAGTCTCTGAGCTTCCCAAGGTGGTGGGAAGAAATCAGTGGAGAAAGAGACTGGAAATGTGCTTGGGGGGTCCCAGTGCTTTATCCTAGTGCTAGAGGAGTCTTGCTGGTATTTAGCAGGAGAATTCTATGCTTTGAGGACTCTCCAAATGCTCAGACATGCAAGCACATGAAGCTCTTTCTGGAGGTCAATGTTCCTATTTGAACTGAATCCCTGAATGAGGACTGGGGTGGACAAGGAAGGGGCCTGGAGTGGGGATGGGTTGGCTGGGAAAGACCCACCAGCACTTAAGTGGCAGAGCTGAGGCCGAGCTCTCAGTGTTTTAGTGAGATGCCTCTTTCAATCATCAGCTAACTTGTCTCCCCTGGGACTTCTTAAACCACTTCTCTCTTTATGGCATGTAAAGAAGAGAGAGTGAGGATCGACCATATATCACTGGAAAGACAGGGAGGAATGGTTCAGGGAGCTTTGACACACAGCTGCAAGATGAGGACCCACAGGCAAGGTCGGGCGGGGGAACTGCACAGGCGTGGGAGCGAATGGCCCCAGGCACAGACCCACCCCTGTTCTCCTGTGGATCAGCTTCTTTGGGGCCCTGGAGGGCAGGGCACAGGCTTCCTGCTGTCCACAGACTGCCCCAGCTGTGCCTTGGAGAGGACTCAACTTCCAAAGTGCTTATAGAGGGCGTGTGGGCCCTTAGAGAGCCAACTTGGCTGTGATATCGAACAGTCCTTCCCCAGTACTTGGCTTCAGTTCTCCCATCCCCTAGAGAAGACATTGGAACTCAACAACCACACCCAAGCCTCCCAGCACGGAGTTCCTAGGG
Source organism: Bos javanicus (assembly GCF_032452875.1). Taxonomy (NCBI): domain Eukaryota; kingdom Metazoa; phylum Chordata; class Mammalia; order Artiodactyla; family Bovidae; genus Bos; species Bos javanicus. Next base: position 35,694,785 of record NC_083895.1, on the reverse strand, counting down.
CTGAAGACATGGCTCCTGGGCCCCTCCCCTGGCTCTGTGTTTACAGAATAGAAAGCCGGATCACTTCTCTCCAATGGCCACTGGAGCAGGGGAGCACTGGTGGATACTGATACCATGCCCTGAGTTCAACATCCATCTGTGCCCCTTCCAAGTCACCTGACCCTGACCAAGTCACTTAAGTACAGCTTCTGTCTCTGAAATAGCGAAACTAGCATCTTCGTCCTGTGGTTATTTGAGGGTGAGCAAGGCAGTGCATGTCACATGATGTGCCAAGCCCAAAGGACCACACAGAGGGTGCTTCCCTTTCTGGATAGGAAGCGTTGCCCATTCTACAGGCTTTGGGTTTCTGTGGGCTTTGAGGCTAGCCTGGGCGTGCTTCACCCAGGTAGCAACGCTGCAAGCAGGCAGAACCCTGCAGAAATGCCTGGTGCGGGCGCTGCCCTCAGGCAGTACGGAGAATCACTTACTATCGGGTGGCTAGTGAGGAATAACAATGCTCACAGTTCAGGTGCTCTGATCCAAGTTCATAGCTCCATGGACCAGAGGAGCCACAGGAAACTTATCTGAACCCCACCTAGAGGGCACACAGGCCCAGCTACAAAAGGAAGGGCTGAAAGAGAAAACTCGTTCCAAGGGTTTGCCAACAAATCTGTTCATGAAAGCTTTACCCAGGAACCAGTGTCTAGAAAATTAGTTGGAGCTTTTCCCTGGCAAATGTGTGGCTCTCTTTGCCTGACACTGTCCAGGACCAGAAAAAGTTCTCAGATCAGCAACCAGATGGGTCCCAAACTGGCAAAGTGACCCGGGCTAGTAACCAGCTTTGCTGACCCCTGTTTCTCCATCTGAGATGGGTGCGATCCCGGTTCTGGGGATCTCCCAGGGCCATCATGAGAGCCAAGCCGTCATGTCATGAACCTTCATTTCAAACGGGCAGAATGAGAGAATTGGGGGAACAACCAGAAGATTCAGGTCCTAAGGGGCTGACTCAGGGACTAGACAGCAGGTGACAAGACCTGGGTGCGCACCTCACCCTGGCCGCCTCCCAGCTGCACCACACTAGGCAACACGCTGAATCGCCCACGGTTTGGGTTTCCTGATTTTCAAAAGAACAAACAAGGGTGTGTTAATATCCACCCAAGAGACATTCTGAGATTAACTCCCAACCAGCTGGTGAAAGTGCAACTGGCCAGAAGGCTTTGGGAAATGCCACCTGGACAAATGGTGGGTGTCCGGAGGTGGGAGGCACACGGGCTGTGTCTGTTTATTTTCTCCGAGGAGGCACGTCTTTGACCAAAATGGCTGCCAGGAGCATCGCACAGGGACACGGCTGCTTTTGCGAAATCAGACACCCGCTCCCTGTCCCTCGGGCCAGGCGTGATTTAATGAAATCCTGTTTACCTCTGGCTGGAGCTGCTGTTTTCAAGATTTCCTTGAAAACACATCCCAGATGGCCCCGGGCGGCTCACTTCCCGTACCAGGAACACAAGGCACGTCCCTCTTGGGTGGGCTGGTCCCTGTGGCAGGGATGTGCCTTAATTGACAGTAAGCTCGCGTCTCTGGGATCTTCTCCCCCTCCTTTCTGCTGTCTTGGCCATGCCATCAGTCTCTGGTCCTGCAGTGACCACGATGGACCCTGGCAGCTAGAGACAGGAGTGGAGCAGTGGAGTGCAGTCTTTAGGTTTAGGGAGGCCAGCCGTGGGGACCCTGCCGCAGACCCCAGACCCACACAATCAGCTCTGCTTCTAGAATCACAGGGCCAGTACACACCCCAGGCAGATGTGCAGACTGGGCTCTGTGCAGCTGCCCAGCAGATGGAGTTCCTGTGGACTGAGCCTTGCCCGCAACAAACACCTCAGGTCTGCAGGCTGCTCTCACCTCTGTGTCCTTCACGTGCGTCACCCTGTGTTCCCAGGGCAGCCCACCTAGGTGCTGAGGTAGGATTACTTGGCATTCACCTCTGATTTTATGAATGGGCAACGTGAAACCGAGAGAAAATGAAAATAACTTACCCATGATGCTATAGCCAGAGAGAAAGAAAGAAAATTCAAGAACAACTGTATAGGGCTCGGAAATCACGGGTCTCTCTCCTAAAGCACAAATCCTTTAGGGAATCAAAGAAACAGTGCAGTCCTTAATTCTACAGATGGGAAAACTGAGGTCCAGAGATGGGAAGAAGCTGCTAGGGGCAGGAGGAGGTCAGAGAAAAGGCTTTTCCAGGCCCACAAAGCATCTTCTTGCTCGTCACATAGCAGGGACTGAAGGGGGAGGCAGCGGGGCAGTGAATGGGGCTGTGGGCTTAGTGGCTGGGTCAGGTGGCCCTTTCTGAGCCCTTCAGCTGAGTCTCCAACGTAGTGTTGAGGCTCATCCTGCCCCCTGGGGCTGCACTGCGAGTGCCTGGGAGAGTGAGTCAGGCTGGTCATTGGGGGAAGGGCTGGTCACTGGGGTCTCTGAGTCCAGCAACGGCACCTCACTACACTGCACCCCTCGAAACATCTTAAGGGTAGCATGCTGTGACTCGTACTTTCAACAGAAATTGTGTGCGTGTGAATTCCCCTGGGTACTGAAGTAATCCAGGTGCTGGCATGGCTTGAGTCAGACAGAGAGACCAGAAGCCTTCAGATGTCATCACAGCTGGGCATCGCCTTGCCCTCGCCTTGTTCTGTCAGCTTAGACGGCCAGTGATCAGGCCTTATTCACCCTTGTGTCCCCAGGCCTGTGGCTTAACCACCAAGGTCACCTTGGACAAGGTAATCCCTCTCAGAAGTTCTGTTTTCTTCTTCTCATTCATTCATTCATGCACTCGATATGGATTGATTACTTACTATGTGTCTAAGAGAGGAGCTACAGCAGTGACCAAAAGGGACAAAAATTCCTGATCACATGGAGCTTAAACTCCAGTTGGGAGTGGGGGAGGGATGGAAAAACGTCTTAGAAACATTGATGGTATTTAGATGGTGATAATATGGGGAAAAAGCGAGGCAGGAGAGGATGCCAAAGAGAACCATGAGTGGGGGGAGGAGGAGGAGTTTCTGCTTTAAATAGGCTGGGCTGGGCATCCCTGGGAAGGTAGTGACAAAGTAAGACAGGACTGAGGCAAGGGAGACAGCCACAGGGCTGGCTGAGCTAAGAATGGTCCAGTTGGATGGGAACACAGGGCTTAGGTCAGAACGTCATTCAGAAGAGCTGCGCGCCAGGATGTTCTCAACAGCTACACGAGTGACTGGCTCCATAAGGGTGTGATTCAGGGTAGGTGTTCACAAACTGTCACATTTCCTTCCACTTTTCTTCTCAAATTTGTTAGCAAAATGAAGCTTTATTTTATTTAAAGCCTTTAAAAAAAAAAAACAAGCTGTTTTCAAAGGCAGTTAAAGAAACGTAATCAATCGTACGGTGTCAAGTGACAGATGGAAAAGGAAACCAAGAAAGAACAGACATTGGAAACGTTCACAGGAAAATGTCACCACTGGAAGGAAGATAAACAATCACCTTCTCCAAAGCTTCTAGTCATTAAAAGGAAACTGAAGTCCAGGGAAGGGAAGGGACTTGACCGAGGTCAGTCCAAGAATAAGTATTACGGTAAACTTCCTCTCATTTGGAAAGAAACAGGTGTTCTGACGGTAAAGGGCACACAGACCTGCTGCCAAAGGGCAGGGAAGAGCTCCAGGCAGATGTGTTCTGGAATGGAACAGACTCGGGTTTGAATCCTGGGAATATCAAGTGTTTGTGAGAGGCAGTGCAACTGGGACTCTCATATAAAACGGTCCAGCCAGCTCGGAAAAAAGATCTGGCAGTTTCTTATAAAACCAAACACACCCCTGTCCCATAACCCAGTATTTCCACTCTTAGACGTTTACCTAAGAGAAATAAAAACATGTTTGTACAAATCTTTGTACAAGGATGTTCAAAGCAGTTTTATTCATCATTGTCCTCAAACTGGAAAAACCCAGGGCCCATCAGCCTAGAAAAAACAAACAAAAACCCCCAAACAAACCCCAAAACAATTATGGTATATTCATATAATGAAATTATGCTCACCAATAAAAATTAATCCACAGATACATACAAAATATGGATGAATTTAAGAAACCCATCATTTGAGTAAATGAAACCAAAAGGAAGAGATGAAAGCAGCAAAACTGAGAAATAAAGGTGATTGAAAAGTTCTAACAGCTACTTGTTGTGTTTTCTAGCCACTCAGAAGCTTCTGAATACCCTTGCTATGTCTCATAAGTATACTGCGTTATGAGTTCTGTCTTCTCAAGGGAGAAGTCAGAATACTCGCTTGTGTGTGTGTGCTAGGCTGCTTTAGTTGTGTGGTACTCTATGCAATCCTCTGGACTATAGCCTGCCAGGCTTCTCTGTCCATGGGATTCTCCAGGCAAGAATATTGGAGTGGGTGGCCATGCCCTCCTCTAGGGGATCTTCCCAACCCAGGAATTGAACCTGTGTCCCCTGCATTGTAGGCGGATTCTTTACCACTGATCCACAGGGGAAACCCCTGAATACTTGTTTACCCAGCCTCTTTAGCAGCTAGCACAACTGTCTGACCCCTCCAATCAGAGACACCTGCTGGAGAGTTGGATTTAGAGGTGAGCAACTGGAGGAAAGGAACTCAGCACAGAATCTGTGTTTGCTGGTGAGGGTGGAGGCTAAGAGGTCTCAGCAGCACTGACTACACAGTTGCACTTGGATAAGGAAGTGGCATGGAGCTGATAGCAACTGTGATAGGAAACAGCAAATAGCAAGTAGCAAATAGGAAATCCTGTCATAGCTAGGATATAGTGATGATGCGGCAGCAGTGGCATGGCAGGTCCCTCCCTCATCAGACCATTTCTGGAGTCAGGTTTCAGACAGTGTTTATAGAAGCTTAACCTCTCGAGACAGGTCCTCAAGTCCTTACAATAAGTCCATTAGCTCCCCAGTATGCTAAGAGATAGGCTACCTGGAGAAAGGAGAGGCTACCCACTGCAGTATTCTTGGGCTTCCCTGGTGGCTCAGATGGTAAAGAATCCGCCTGCAATGCGGGAGACCTGAGTTCGATCCCTGGGTTGGGAAGATGCCCTGGAAAAGAGAATGGCAACGCACTATAGTATTCTTGCCTGGAGAATCCCCATGGACAGAGGAGCCTGGTGGGCTACAGAAGTCAGACATGACTGAGCCACAGAGCACAGAGCACACCACCCCCCGCTCCTCTTCACCCCACCTTCTGCGTGCCTTGTTCTCCACCTCATTTAATGGCGACTCTGTCCTTTGAGTTGTTCAGGTCAACAAACTGACTCCTTTTACTCCTCTCAGATGTAATGCTCAGTCTAGCAGAACATCCTGTGTAAAGGTCTGACCTCTAAAACAGACCCAGCACCCAACCTCCTGGACTCCTGAGGTGTTGCCACCTTCTCCAAACCATCATTTCGTATTCAGATTCGAAAAAACAATAGGCTAGTTAACTTTCTCCCTGCTTCCATCCTTGTGCGTTATCCTTAAGTTTCAAAACTGCAGACAGAATGACCCTTCTAAAAACATTAATCAGATCTTGTCATTCCTCCACTGAAAAACCTATGGTGATTCTTCATCTCACTCAGAGTAAACACCAAAACCTGCACAGTGGTCCAAATGGATGCAAATCTCCTAAATATATTTTTAGGAAACTGAATGTAATGGTATATGGATTAAAAAATACATTATGATTAAGTAAGTGGCTTGGCTTACCAGACATCAAGACTCACTACAAAGTCACGGTAGTTAAAATAGTTGCTACTGATATAAAAAGGAAAAAAAGACAAATACACTAGTTTTATAAGTACAGAGTTCCAAATGCATGAGAACCTGGTATTGTTGAGAACTGTTAAAAAAAGTCTGAGGTTTTAGGCTACTTGCAAGTTCACAGTTAGCCTTCCACAGCTGCAGAGTTGCTGGCAGAACTTGAGATCCCTGGTCAGAGATAAAGCACACTTGATTGCTCGTACTGATAGCAATAGCCAGATAATCCGCATCTGTGCTGGTTTCCTGGGTCCCAATTCCTATAGGCTGACATGTAGAAATCTGGGTTACGCCTGCACACACACAGTGAGTTAAGGGACAAGAGAGGAACTCCTAGCTTAAGAAACCCAGAGCTTCATAATGGTCAATAAGCCTACTGTCCTTTGCCCCAGAGGGAGATATCTTTATTATACTGGGTAGTATATATATATATATGAGCTTCCCTGGTGGCTCAGATGGTAAAGAATCTGCCTGCAATGTGGGAGACTTGGGTTCGATCCCCGGGTTGGGAAGATCCCCTAGAGGAAGGCATGGCAACCCACTCTAGTATTCTTGCCTGGAGAATCCCCATGCAGAGAGGAGCCTGGTGGGCTGCAGTCCATGGGGTAGAAAAGAGTCAGACATGACTGAGTGACTAAGCAAACACACACACACACACACACACACATGTGTGTGTGTGTGTATAAAACAAATCTATTCTTTGCTCTGCATTGAGTTACCATCTTGATTTCTGATGAATGCTATTCAGATATCCTCAAAAAGATAATTGCAAACAAAATCATCATAGCCTCTGATAACAAGATATGAAGAACCGCAAGAGCCACATGAAGAACTATCTACCAACAGTTTATGGTAGTCAGGATTACAAATTATTGGAGAACAGGACAAATTATTTAGCAAATTATGTTAGGAATAGTAACTTCCTGTGCAGAAAAAAAAAATAGAGTTCTTACTTCATCTTTCTGTAAAAATAAATTCCAGTGGTTTAAAGACCTAAGTGTGAAAATTCAGGCTAAAAACTAATAGAAAGAAAGGTAGGTTTTTGTTTTCATTTTTGTTTTACTTTGGCATCATAAATTATTTCTTAAGTAAGACCCCAGAAGCCCAAACCATAAGGGGAGAAACAAATGGATTTATATCAGGATTGTGTTCATCAAAGTGTACCATTAAGATCCTTAGCAGATGCATAACAATTTGGGGCGAAAGACTTTGGCAAAATCTAAAACCAGCAAATGATTAATAAGTAGATTGTTCAAGTAATTCCTGTAAATTAGCCAGAAAAAGAAAGGAAAATAAACTAGAAAATGAGCAAAGGCTATGAATAGGGGATTCACCAGAGAAACCCAAAAGGCTAATGAATTTATGGAGAGATGCTGAAAATGCCAAGAAAGCACAGAAATGTCCACTGGAGTGAGGTACCACTTTATACCTGGCAAACACGAGAAAGTTGGAAAACATGAGAAAGTTCTGTGCAAATGTAGAGGAACGTATACCCTTGTGCACAGCTGTAGGAATTTTGCTGTTTGGAGAGTAATATAGATATACTGAGCAAAATTCAGGTATTTACACCCTGTGATCCTGCGATCCTGCTCCTGGGTATAGATCTCAGAGAAAGCCACATACATGTCCACAAAGAAACATGTCCTGCAACGTCACATGTCACCCCTCCCTGCTTGCCTTCCTCTCACTAATCGTAAGATGCAGCTCAAGCCTGATCCCCTCAAAGCTTTCTCCACTACCATGATGGCTCCTGCTCCTTTCCCCCATGATTCCACCCCACTCTTGGCTGCTTTCTGTCTACATGCTCACCACACTGTATATTTGCAATGTGGGCTTCCCTGGTGGCTCAGATGGCAAAGAATTTCCCACTGGGAGACCTGGGTTTGATCCCTGGGTTGGGAAGATCCCCTGGAAAAAAGAATGGCAACCCACTCCAGTATTCTTGCCTGGAGAATTCCATGGACAGAGGAACCTGGCAAGCTATAGTCCTGGGGTTGAAAAGAGTCAGACACAGGTGCCATCTGCATCTTCCATTAGGCTGGGAGTTCCCTCAACAGTACCAACTGTATTTTATTCACCCTGTGTCTACAGCACCTAGCACTATTCCTGGCACAGAGTAAGCATTCAGCTGGGCGGAATGAGGAAATTCATAAAACACAGGGCCTGGATCTGGTTCCCGGTATTTGTAAGGCAGAACTCCATCCTGGTGTTCAGATTCCACCCTGAGTACAGTTATCTCGGCTCTTCTGATAAGGGTGGGGAGGACTGCTTCAATCCGGGGATTCCTGGATATCGGCAGGAACTTCACGTGCCACTCCGGGTGTATCCTTCTGGGGGCAAGTCTGCTAATGGCCTGTGTCGTTTTGAAGGAGAAGACGTCTGCCAGGATGTGATATGTACTCAGCACAGCTGGTGTTTGTCAGCCACAGGCCTCTTGGTCTCACTCAACTTCAACCCTCCCCTCTCCCCTCCTCCCCACTCCATGCTCAAGAATGTGAGGCCTGGCTCCCTCTGGGCTTCAAAAATGCCTCAGGCTGGGTCCTGTGAAATCTTAACCTTTCCTCCCACCTCTATTCCCTCAGCATCACCACCTTCATCGTAAAATAATTTATGCAAGTAGAAAGGGGAAAAAAAAATCCGGTGCAGAAATACCACATGTAGAACAACATCACGAAAGCTCTGTAATGCCCTGAACGCTGTGCTGGGGCCATTTGGAAGATACATTAGCTAGATAAGTATTAACAGAAGGGCCAATCACAGAAACGCTACCCAAACCACCACCTTTTATTAAACCTCCAGGAGAACTTAAAACCAGTCCATTACTCTGACGTCTGGGACGGGTCTGGTTGGTATTTTTCCCCAGCCAAAGCGAGAAAAGGGACACCGATTAACCATAGCTACAAGTGAGGGCCATCACCTTCATGTCAGAACCTGGGGTGCAGGGGAGCTTGACTGCCAGCTGATACTCAGTCGAGCCTGTGTCAGGCACCTTCTAGGGATCCAGAAGGGAGAGAAGACTGTTTAACATTACCTTCGCCCACATCTTGTCTTTCTTCAGCAACCAGGACACTCAAGAGACAGCAAGACTTGAATTTTAACCCTGCTCCTAATTTGCTGAGGGACCTTAGTGGGTCATTAAAACTCTTTGGATCTCAGGCTTTTCATCTACAAAAAGGGAAGTGTGCCCGGATCCCTGAAAAGTCTTTTGGGAAAGATGGTCCAGATCACCAAGTGTGAGCTTTAGGGAGGCAGACTGCCAGGTCCATAGGTCTCCCGGCTCCTAGCTGGGTGGTTTGGGGGAATTAGGGCTCAGTTTTTTCATCTGTAAGATGGGGTGCATAGAACGAACCTCCTGAGTTGTCTGTAGATCAAATAAGACTTTTATGGAAAGGATGCAAGACAGTCCCCAGAGCACAATAAAAGCTCAAAAAATATTAGTAGTTATTATTATTTTTAGCATTTACTTTTTTGGCCATGCCAAGTGGCTTGCAGGGATCTTAGTTCCCCAACCAGGGATTAAACCAGCGCCCCTGCACAAAGTCCTAAGCACTGGGCCACCAGGGAAATCCCATAGTAGTTGTATTTATTCTCACTTAGCTTCTGTGGTAGGGAGCCTCTAAAATGGACCCCAGTGATTCTCACCTCTTGGTGTTCACACCCTTATGTAATGCTAGCCCCTTGAGTATGGGCTGGATTTCACAAATTTTTCTTAATGGAGAGAAGACAGCAGAAGTAAAGGGATGTCACACCCAAGACAAGGTTATAAAGACTACATTTTCCATCTCGCACATCTTTTCTTGCTCTCTCACTCACTCCCTCTGAAGGGCCTCTCTGTGGCGAAGCCCATGCAGCAAGACGTTGAGGGCAGCCTTGAGCCCAGGGCCAGTGAAGATACTGAGCCCTCCCACCCAACAATCCCCAAGGAGATGGACCTTGCCAACAACCACGGGAGTGTTTCCAGTGGGGCCTCCTCAATCAAGCCTTGAGATGGTGGAGACCCTAGCCTCCGGTGAGGAGCCCTGAGTAGAGGACACGGTGAAGCCATGTCTGGATTCCAAACCCACAGAAGCTGTGGGACAGCCTAGTTTATTGTTTTAAGCCACTCAGTTTGGGATAATTTATGACACAGCAGTGGGTACCTAAATGCAAGCTCCTTACAGCTCTGACACAAAGGCTGTCTGAAGCAAGTCTAAAACTGAGCTTATTTCTAAGACATCTGTGGACACCCCGTGAGAACTGTGGCCGATCAGTAAGGAAGCGCCCACAGAGCTCCCACTGTGTGCAAAGGCAGGGCGCCTGAAAGGCAAGGCTATGTCTTCACCCTTATGTCTGTAAGGCAGAAATACTGTGTAACTCTACAACATTTACTGTATCCATATGGTGGGAAAACATGATTGTTCAGCACCTATTTTATCTATAGGGCAGAAATGCTATATAACGCTATAACATCTGTTGATTCTGTACAGGAGAAAGACTGTCTAACTCTGCTTTCACAATAACCTGAAATCAGCTATGGTTAGAGGATGACACCATTGCCTTCTCCGACAGAAATCAGCAAATGCTACAAATCAAGACATTGCTGGTGGGGCGGGAGGGATTGTTTGTTTGACTGCTGTTTTTTTCTTGTTTTCTTTTGAAAGCAATGTTAAACATATACCAGCACACCACTGAAGTCAACCCTTTGAGCTTATCGTTCTAAGAATTCCAAGGGAACTCAAAATAATCTTTTCAACTTGATGAAGACAGCTTGGGACATGGGCTGCAGGCAACGAGGTCTCTCTAAGTTCCTTCTACCTCTATATTCCACAGTGCTACAGAAACTTCAGAACTTGGATGCAAGTGAGAAACCTGTCTTTGGATTAACATAGATCTGGGTTCAAATTCTGCTCTGACTCTCCCTAGCTGATGGCTGGGTCTAGGGCATCTCTTAGACCTCAGATTCTGGTCACATTTCAGACGACTTGAGAGCAACGAGGCCTGTTTCAAATGCAGCAGGCCAGAGAGAACTTTCAGGCTGGTTTTTAAATTCTTTATTTCAGTTTCATTTGGAAGCACCGTGACGGTTGCAGGAATGACCCCGTACAAAACGGAGTTGGGGGCACATGGGGCAGTGGGGCGAGGAATCTTTCAAAGTTGAAAACCTGCTGGTCCTTGTTAAAAAGAACAGAACAGCATTCTCCCTTCCCCCAGGGCCCTGTGGGTTTGACCCTCCTCCTCCAGAATCCCTGGTTTTATTTTATAATCTAACTCGGCTGCAAACTCTCTAGCTATGAGGCTGACTTTTTACAGCCACAACTGGGGAATGACTTCATCTCGATGAATTTATGGGTCACAGCAGAGGATGGAGCAGAAGTATGTGAAGGGGGAAATCTCAGCCAAACCTGTCCCCCCTGACCCCATCGTGATGGTTTTTCCAGCCGTGGCCTTACAAAGCCCGATCGTGCCCTGCTCCAGTACAAGCAGTAGTGCTGGGCAGGAACCTCTGCCACCTCCTGGCATGTTCCACGGAATCTCAGCAGGAGAACAAGGTACATGGCTGACTGAACTTGTTTAAAAAACTAGAGGGGATGAGCACAGGCCCTCCAAGGCCGCTTCTCACTCTGAAGGACGGAGCCCGACTAAGGTGAGGGTGACGGTTTTGAAAATAGCTGGTGCTTGAGACATGACTTGCTGGCACCGTCTGCCCTTAGCCAGAGCCCTCCATCCGGGACATCCAGCCTCGTGGCTTCAGAGGTACCAACTGTGTCCTCTGGATGCAATGCCGATGCGTGGGCCTGGCCACACTGCAGGTGCCAGGCTACCTTCTGATCTGTTTCCAGCCATCTCACCAGAACCGGGCTCCCAGAACAGCCCTTGCAGTCTGGCTGTTGTGCCTTCCCATCTAGGAAGCTAGTTCCTATGTCAGGAGCCCCCTCCCTCCTCCCGACCGACCTCCCCATCAGGAGCAGACTTCATGTCCGTTTCTCTGCAGCTCCCTCCTCCCCTCTGCCTCCAGTGCCTGGCACAGAGCTGGCGCTCAGAGAGCCTCATTGCACAAATCAGCAAACCCACAGCCAATCCTGAAATCTGATACAGCTGACGGGAGTCCTGGGCAGGGCAGAGAGCAGGGGGAGGTGAGCAAGGTGCCTGCCGAGGGCACAAAACTTAGGGAGTCTCTCATCTTTGGGGATCAGTGCAGTACCTGAGAATAAGTGCCTGATTAAATTTTGAGCCTCTCCCACCTCCCTCTAGTCCCGGGTCTGTTGTCTAAGACAAAGCTCGAAATTTCTACCCTCTAGTCCATGAACTTGGACTCACTCCTAAGAGCTGCAGGACTGTGGGAGAGTCTGGGTTCAGGAAGACCAAGCTCAAAACTCTGCTGGAACTCTGGGGTTTGGACAGAATGATTATCCTTCTGAGCTTGGCTCTCTCTCTGTTCAATGGCATATAAACTTATCTTCCCTTCCCAGGGAGGACAAGTGAGTGAACACGCCCTGTGTGAGAGGGGGACTTAGAAAGGTTTTACTGTGGCATATGACCTTTGGCATATGACCTTTGACAGGAGCCAGGAGCTGTGACCGGCCTTGGTGGGCCAAATATTAGGAAGCCAGAGTCTTCATCCTCCAAGGGGTCCCCAAGAAGGGCAGGCAGGTGGGCAGAACGTCGCTCTCACCCTACGTAATGGGGGCTTCAAGATGTGTACGTAGCCGGCAGAGAGGGAGAGGGTGGGGTCCTGCTGGAAAAGGGGGTGAATTGTCATAAGAAGGCTTGATTGAGGCCATTCCCCCGCCGAATGACTGCTGAGCTGGAGGTTGAACTTTAAGGGGGAGGTTTTCAGATAAGTAGAAACAGTCGCAGGTAGGGACCAACACACGCCAAAGGGTGTGGACATGAAAGCTTTGTGTCGACCTGGAGGAACAGAGAGGAGGCAGGCTTCACTGAAAGATGGGCTGTTTAGGGGAGGAGGTGAAGAGAGATGAAGGAGGAGCTGATGAATTAGATAAAGGACTGTGCGATGTCCTCCTTTAAAATTTACACTCGGCAGTGGCTGTGTATACGTGGGGGTATCTGAGCACACGGTGGGGAGGTTGCTGGGGCAGTAAAGAGAGTCTGACTGTCTGAAGAACTAGGTGGGGTACTGTGTGGAAAGGGAGCAGTGGGCTGCACAGAGGAGTCCAGGGGGTTCTTCTGCCGGCGTGGCTTGGGTGAAAATTCGCTCAATGGGACCAAGAGTCCAAAGTCCTCAGGCTCACTCTCAAGGGGATTAGGGTAAGAATTTCCCCCAGGTCTGAGATCGCCAGAGGCCTGGGCCAGCTACAAGGCAGGGCCTGAGGGTTCTCTTGGGGTGGGATTGAGTCACCACTAATTCAAGTTCAGAGCTCCATTCCCCCCTGCAGGTCAGCGCCTTTGGGGGCTCAATGAGCCTCAAAGGTCAGGCTCTGGTTACTTTGCTACATTCCCCCACATCCTTCACCCACTTCCTATCAGCCTGACATCTCCTGTCAGCAGCTCCCACAGAGAACCTCACCCCTGCAGACACACAGCCCCTCTGCTTAGCCTGGAAACCGCTTTCCAGTTCCCTTGCCTGCTCACCCTGGGAACCTGCTTCTCCCTCTCAAAATACCTCGCACGCCTTTTCTGCCTTCCCCATCCCGTCAGAATAATCATTTTAAGAAAACCACACTGCTTTCTTTAGTCCCGTTGAGATCTGAGCAGTCCTCGCCCCTGGCGGATTTGATGAGTCTTCCTCCCCTCCCACCTACCATCAGGGAAATTGGAATCATACTCTAACCTGTAACGAGATTAATGTTCTAAAGACAAGCGTGTATCTCAGAGTGGGACTGGGGCTGCTGGTCTTTGATAATCTATTCAACTCATTTGGTTCCATCACTAATAGTCAGCCATGGATTCTGTGATGACTACAATATACATTAATCAAAGGCATGTTATGCTCAGAGTTGAAAATAACACTTCCCTTTCTTCTCCGTTGCAGAAAAAAATATATATGAAAATAAAAAATGTCCCTCAATTCAACAACTAGGAGAAAGGTATTTAGATCTGCAGAAAGCAAGCAATGAGCCTCTTTTTGAGAGCCCCTTCTGGAAACAATGAGAAATTATCATAAAAATGGCTTGGTGGTCAGATAAGAACAAGGCTGGGGATCAGAGTGACCTGGGTTTGGAAGACAGTGTCCATAACACACATCATATTCTCGGAAGAGATTCTGATGCCTCCCCTCAAACTGTCAGAAATTCCTGGATCAACAATCTTCAAGGTTCTTCCCAGCATTAACAAGGTCTGATCTTATATTTAACCAGCCCTAGAGGATCTCCACTTACATATCCAAAAAAGGTCAATTGGACATTTGGCCAGTTAGTCATCAAATGAAAGATACCAAGTACTGATTCTGTCCACTCCCCTCTCAGGCCTGGAGCCATTTACAATGACAGGCAAACATGTGCTAAGAGGGAAGGAAGGAGTCAGGTCATAAGGGAAGATGCCCTTTAAGATTTGGGCTCAGATGACTTGAGTTGGGCACCAGCTTGGCTGCTGATGCACAGAATCCCATCGCCTTTCTGAGGATCAGTGTTGTCATCTCAGTAATGGGAATAAGAGTATTTACTAACCAAGGTGATGGCAGCAATGGGTGTAAAGTACTCCATAGAGTAGAACATGCCATATAAACATAAGGTATTGTTCCACCCAGAGGCGAGCAGTGTGGGTCCAGGTTTCAGCACGGCACCTGGAGTCAGAGGGCTGAGCTTTGGCTGTTAACTCTGTCCCTTGTTGGCACTTTGACCTTGAGCCAGTTATTTCACTCATTTTTTTCATATATAGACTGAGATAATAATAGTACCAGCTCTTAAGTTTATGAGGGCCATTAAATCAGTGAAATACCTAAGCCAGGTAGATGATGCCTAGACATGGCAAGCTCTATGTAAGTGTTTGGGGCTTCCCAGGTGGCACTAGTGGTAAAGAATCCACCTGCCGATGCAGGAGATGCAAGAGATGTGGGTTCAATCCTTGGGTCAGGAAGATCCCCTGGAGGAGGGCATGGCAACCCACCTCAGTATTCTTGCCTGGAGAATCCCATGGACAGAGGGGCCTGGCAGGCTACGGTTCATAGGGTTGCAAAGAGTCAGACATCATTGAAATGACTTATCACCCATGTATATGTGTTTGCTATCATCACTGCTTAAAATCTGCAGTAGAATAATAAAAAAAAAATTAACACACAGGCACACCTGGGGGTCATAAAGCCGTTTTGTTATAGCAGGAACCACATCTGTCTGGCTCAGTCTCTATCCCCAGCATGGTTAAAATACAGGTGCTGAATCAAAACCAAGGAATACATGAACATCACATGTGACTCAGAACTTCCTGGCAGCCAGAGCAAGGAGGCAAACATCCTGAGTCACATAATTCCCACTTACTGAGAAGAGGAGAGACCCACACTTCATCTTCAGTGAATATTAGCTCTTTCCTAGTACCGATTTTTAAAGAGGATGTATTGAATAGGTCTTGGGTTAAGGGCTGCCAAGCACTCTAATAGATCAAGACTTCCATCACAGTTGACCAAAGGATACAGAAATGTCCTTTATCTGACCTTGGCTGACAGCTGAACCACAATATTAAAGTATATGTTGGAACAAGACCTAAATAAGTAAGGTTGGGAGGCAGCTTCTTTGGCCATCTTCACACAAGAATCAAAATTAAGCATTCTTAGACTCTTATACCTCTTAAAGAATATGATTAAAAAAACACACACACACACACAACTAAGGCTCTCTCACTAGCAAAAAGTACCTGTACCCAGCTGCGGGCTGGTTCACAGATCTGCTAGATCTCTCTATTAACCCTCTAGGCATCTATGAAGTAGAGACAAGAATCACTTAGAAGAGTGGGTGAGAGACTGCCCTGGAGATACCATGTGTGAAAACAGCCTTTCAGCCCCACAGCAATTAGAAGTGCAGGCTATTGTTCTCCATTGTTTCAGCTGGGCTCAGAGCCAGGAGTTGGCTCCTGGCTGATCTTGGCAAGAGGCTGGAGTGTGGATAGCTTCTATTGTTGATTGAAGGACAATCCAAATAGTTTAGGTCTAAATAGGGAAGTAGTTTAGACGCCTTCTTCTACCACTTCTCAGGGAGTCAGGTCAGGCACATGATGCACCTGCGTTCTCAGGAAGCAGTGATGGGCGGTTCTCACCAGCTGCTGGCACCAGGAAGCAAGGCAAAGCCTCTTTCGGAGCAAGACTATACCTCATGGTCAAGGGCCTCGGCCCCGAGAGCCACGCCCTAGGGTCACCAGGGCCTTTCTAGCAGCAGTGACTTCTTTTTCCTCTTTTTAAATTTGTTTGGATTATAGTTGATTTATAATGTTATGTTACTTTCTGCTGTGTAACAAAAGGAATCAGTTATACACATACATATATCCACTCTTTTCTAGATTGTCTTCCCATACAGGTCATTACGAAGTGTTGAGTAGAGTTCCCTGTGGATACAGTAGGTCCTTATTAGTCATCTATTTTATATACAGTAGTGTGTATATGTAATTCCCAATCTTCCAGTTTTTCCTCACCCCCCTTCCCCCCTGGTAACCATAAGACTGTTTTATACATCTGTGACTCTATTTCTGTTTTGTAAATAAGTTCATTTGTATCATTTTTTACTTTCTACATATAAGTGACACCATATAATATTTGTCCTTCTCTGTCTGACTTACTTCAAGCAGTGTGACAATCTCTATGGCCATCCGTGTTGCTGCAAATGGCATTATTTTGTTCTTTTATGTCGCTGAGTTATATTCCACTGTATGTGGTACATATATTGTTGTTGTTGTTCAGTTACTAAGTCATGTCCAGCTCTTTCAACTCCATGGACTGTAGTCCACCAGGCTTCTCTGTCCATGGAATTCTTCAGGCAAGAATACTGGAGTGGGTTTCCTTTCCTTTCTCCAGGGAATCTTCCTAACCCAGCGGTGGAATCCAAGTCTCCTGAATTGTAGGTGGATTCTTTACTGTCTGAGCCACCAGGGAAGCCATATATATGTGTGTGTATAGACACACACACACACATACACACATATACACACATATATGAGTGTATATTCATATATAGTGTGCGTATGTGTATATATATGTGTGTGTATGTGTATATGTATGTATATTTACACCGTGGAATATTACTCAGCAGTGATTCCTGATATCCTCACCAGAGAAAGGGATGAGGCTGCCTCCAGGTCCTGGGTGGATTTTCCTGATGAGAAAACTGCTACCTCTCATGTGGATGTAGGGCTCCGAGCAACCAAAAGTGAAGAGCAGCCCGGATGTGGTGTACATTTCCTGCCACTCTTTCCAACCAACATGAGACAGTACAATAAAACTGCTTTGGATCCTTTGTAGAACACTAAGGATACTGGCTCCCAAAACAAAGTGCCCATATGCAGGTGCAGAATGCCCTTCTGGCCTCCCTACTGCCCTCCTCCCCAACGTGGACACACACCCACCCCTCCTGGGCTCCAACTTTGCACTCACCCACCCTGCCACTCTGTGCCTTTGAATGTGATGCTGCTTCCACCATGCGCCCTCCCCTTTCTCAGACAGATGGCGTCTTTCTCATCCGTTGCAACCCCCTCACATTAGATCTAAGGGGGTATCCCGGCACAGAGTCCCATGGCACACCCTGCATTGCTGATCGAGGAGGACCATGCTGTTCTGTTAGAGTCGGTTCTTCATCTAGGACACAGGGACACAGGACGACCCCCTTGAGGAGCTCTCCTAAGGATGGCATTCATCAGCCCAGGCTAGTGCTCAGGGCCACGTCCTGCACAGACTCCAGCAGCAGCGTTCATCATGACCCCCGCTGATGCAGAGTCTCGCAGGACTTTCCCATCCGTTAACTTTGTTATCGTCATCTCAGTTTGTGAGAATGACATCTGTGTGATACTGAAGCCGGGTCACCTAAACGGAAGCAACTTGTCCAAGGCCACGGGGAGAAGCAGCAGTAGGACCAAAGCCCTCAGCCCGCTGCTCACACAGCCCCCCATGTGCTCTGTTACCCTAGAGCATCAAGCCCTGGACCCGGAACCCAGGACCCTGAAGAAGGACTACGCAAGGAGACGCAGGTTCCCAAGGGGGATAGTTTGCGTTTTCCAACTGCCTGCATGTTACCAGAGGGAGATTTTGTGACAGCCTCATTAACACCCTTTCTCCTCACAAACAGCGCTGCTGCAGCAAATCTCAAATGCATATACAACGATCAGCCCTACCAGGGAGGTGTGATTGGGCCAACCACCCAGTGACAGTGTTATGACACGACTCCCCTCACAGGAGACATCCCTTTTCACCATGAGCGGCTGAAGACCGCTTCAGTGTAGCCCACTGAAAGAACCTGGGAATATCCTCCAGAGAAGAGAAACCATGGAGCAGGCTGGGACGCACTTGTCTTACAGAATGAATGGGCCAGCGGATGGAGGACTACTCAGACCTCTGTGCCTATTAAAAAATCCCAACCTCAATTTGGAAAAGCCAGAGCAAACTTGTATGGCCACCTACAGAGGTCTCTGCCCTGCTGAGAGGCTGTTGGTTTCTTTACGAACCTGAGCAGATTGATTTTGGCATCAGCGTCTGGAGGAACGGGAACTCAGCTTTGGGTTGGAGGGTCAATGTTTATCTATCAACCTATATTGGGTTCAGCGTGAAATTTTTTATTACATACCACCTTGGCTGATATTTAACAAGGCATGTGTTGGGTCTGGGAACCAAGTTAAACCACCTCTAATGTTTTGGCCCAGATCCGTATTTAAAGAACTCTGATGGGTTAGGGCTAAACATTATATTACCATCCCTTATATGTGTTAGGAGATTTCAAGCCTACAAGCCATTTTCCTATCCATGCTCTCTTTTGTTTCTGAAGGCAACCTGTGTGTTAATCAGAGCATGGGTTTTAATACCAACAGGATGAGAAAACAGCAGTGCAGAAAGAGAAGTGACATGTTGAAAGTCACATAGTAACTGGAAGAAATAATAGAACTTGAACATCCAGGACTTCTTTTGCAAATTGTCTTTCTACTGGAAGTCTCTCCAGTGATAAATGACGTTGAGAGTCAAGCTGCAACAGGACAGTTCCAGGGGATGTGTGGAGGGATGAGGGTGATTGTGTCCAGCCTGGCCCTGCCTTCCAGGTCCTGGAAGTGCTGAGGACCACCGGAGATGAGCGCCCCTCACATCTCCTAGCACCAGTGAGTGGTCCTGTGCCGTCTTGCCTTGCTCAGACTCCCTGCCCCACCTAGAGCCTGGGTTGGGCTTGGTGGGGAGAGGGGCGGGTGCTGACTGATGCTGTCCCCTTTGGGAGGTCTATCTCTGACAGAAAAGGTTTGCAGACTTCTTGCACAAGTCAGAGTCTGCCAACTGTCTAATATCACCCCAGTTATCTTTCATACACAAGTACAGTGTGCTTCCTAGTGTTTCAAATATTACCTGTGTGATCTTTATGGAGCTGCACAATTACCTTGGGAAGGCAGCAGTGTAGGGATTCTAATTCCCACTGGGGCAAGTCACAGATAGTCAGGGTGCAAATAGCCAAATAGCCAGGTCTTCCCTGGAATCCCCTGCTGGTCACATTTGGATTTGGCCAGTTGCCTTCCTGCCCGCCCCTTTATCCAGCAAGCGTTTACTTTGGAATGTAACTAACTACCTGTGATCACCAGGAGAGAGGACAGAAGCTGGTAATGAGGCTTCCTGCTTTCTGATATGATATATGCCTTATCTTACCATCCTTCCTCCCACTCCCCTTCCTAGGGGCTCCGACAGGCTACATATGTAGGATATAGGAGGGACAGCAGCAGGCCTGGGGGGAAGTCTTTATGTGGCCAGGCAAGCCTGCCCCACTCCGCTAGCCACCTTCCGTGCTACTTTTCTCTAACAACTTGGCTGGACTATGCTGCTTAGACCAGAGGGCCAGCGTGAGGCATCCCACCTCCTTCCCCCCGAACCAAAGATGGATACATCTGCAGCTCATCATCCCATCTGACCTCCTGGCATCCAGCCATGGGCTGGAAAGCAAGAACAGAGAATAAGGCTAGGTACTGGGACTGCTCTGTGCTGACACCGTGTCAGTGAGCAAAGTAGCTACTCTGTGGGGCAAGAGAGAAAAAGATGGCATTCCCCACAAGGCGCAAACTGCTAATACACATGACCCTTCCCATTAGGAAACAACCCAGTGCCAGTTGCGGACTGTAGCCAGTGGTCAGAACAACCCTCCCATCCATCATCATTCCGCCTCCCTCACCACCCGTGAGACTCTTGAAGGAGAAAGTGAATGCAGAAGTTCCCCTCTCCAACAGCTGAGACACCAGAGTACATACAATTAAACATGGACGGAACCTACCAGTTATCGAGAGAACCTAAGGCTTCCTGGGGCAGGAGCTAGTATCATTAGCCGAGTCCAAAGGAATATGGAGCACGAAGGTTATAAAGTTCTGGTCAATTGTTCCTGGCAGGTACAGCCTATTGACTTGTCCTTCTTGTTTATCACATCTGGGTTTGGAGAAATAACAGCCAGATGTTCAGAAAGAAGTTTTCCTCGTTCTTTATAAAGTAAAACTATATACTGTGGTCAGAGGTGAATTTGTGTGTGTTTAAAAGCTTATGCTGTTGGTTCCATAAAAGTGGAAAAGATGTTACGTCCTATACGATTACACTCAGGACCATTAACAAAGTCCAAAGCAGTAAAGGGTGGAAGAGGACTTGCACTCCCCACCCAGCACTTCGCTTTTTCTCCTTTCTCTCTTCTTTTCCCCTCCTCCCTTTCCCATCTTGGTCTCCATATTGTCTCTGCCTGTCTTCCCAAGCTGCATTACATGAAATCTTTCAACAAAGATTACTTGATTTCAAGTAATGAAATGTTCAAGTAATCTTTCAACAAAGATTTCAGTCTCAGCTCAGCCATCAAGCAGCTGGGTGACCCTGGACAAGTACTGGCCACCATTAGATTCTCCTTCATTTCCAAAGTAAAAAGCAAAATGCTGTCTGTCCACAGTACTGGCTTTCCAGGTCATTCCAAGGACATCATATTCCAAAGGTCTACTCATCAGTGGGAGATTCCATACCTTGCTTCAGTGGTTCAACAAGCACTTATCAAGCACTTATTTTCAGTGGGCATTACTCTAAGATGAAGGGGACATCATCCAAGAATCATGGTCATGAGAAAAGTTACTTGTTTCTTTTTCCAGAAATAAAGTCTCTCTGGGAATGTCATTCTTCTGCCTAAGATCCTGAAGTGGCTTCCCACTGCCCAAGGACTAGAGATGGAGACAGGAACCAGTTCCAGGAAGCCACCTGCTTCCTCTCTCACTTCTGCCTTGAGCCAGGGTTTTGCTCACCAGTGTCCCATGAGGACCTCTTCTGGTGCCATGCTTCTCTGTGCCTGCATTTTGGGCTCTTCGTGCTGGCCATTCCTCTTCTGGCAGCTTATATATCAGGCCTTCTCCTCTACTTGGAGAGCAGCTGACTCCAGAGTTTGCACACCAGTGGGAGAGGAGCAGCGTCTGTCCTGCCTGCCTCCACGTCCCCATCATGCCTGGCACATACCCACTGGTCCTCATGCAACCTTTCATGGAATGACACCTGGTGGTTGATCTGTTACTGCTGTTTAGTTGGTAAGTCATGTCCAGCTCTTCGCAACCCCGTGGACTGTAGCTGCCAGGCTCCTCTGTCTATGGGATTCTCCAGGCAAGAATACTGGAGTGGGATGTCATTTCCTCCTCCAGGGGATCCTCCCTATACTACAGATGATCGAGGCCGTTTCATCTGCATTGCAGGTAGATTCTTTACCACTGAGCCACCAGGGAAAGTGGTTGATCTAGAGGTCCCTTATTATCTCCTTAGGGTCTGCTTCATTTGGGAGAGAGAGTTTCATGCACAGGGCCCTAGAGCAGGAAGGGCCATGTGACCCCCAGCCTAGGGGAAAGAGTCATCCCCCGTGGCTTAGAGAAGGGCCCGCACCACCGCCAGAGCACAATCCTTGAACTCGGGCTGAACCCTGCTCGGGAGCATCATCCTGGGAAAAGAAACTGCATTTGCATCGATTCTCTGCACAGCCATTCTCTTTAGGGCTATACATTGTTCCTTCTTGACACGGGGCCTGGGGAGCCGTGGAGCCCCCCTTACTCTCTATGTAAATACCGGCTCCTTGAAAGATATTTATTGGCCTGCAGAAAAGATGCGGGGGAATTTTGCTCTCTAGGTGAGTGATAAAAAAGAGCAGCGAGCGGATATGTTTGCCAGCTTATTTACCACAAATCTCTTATTTATGGCCTCATAACCTCCTGATGGCCTGGTGCTCTCCCCCCACACCTGGTTTTCTTCCCAGATGGAGAAAGTGCTGAGCTGAGGACTATTTGTCCATGGTTCCTCTCTGCTGCTAGTTTCAACAGCTGGAGCCGGACCAATTGATCTCCCCATGACTGCATGGTTGATGAGGTCTGCAGGATGAACCCCGTGCTGTGAAGCGTGCTGCGTTTGCGATGTCCGCGAACCCGGTGACTGGGGTCCAGCCCACAGTTCTTCTCGACGAGCACTCACTGAACACCTACTGTGCCCAGCTCAGCACATGATGCCAGGGATGTAAGGAAAATGGCCTCAGTTTCCTTCCCTGGGGGCCCTGTCTCCAGTCTTCGCCCAGCCAGGCACTGCACTGGGTGCTCTACATGTGTTACACTCAATCGATCCTCTGAGCAACCCTGCAGGGTTGCAACATGTCTCCAATCCAAACATCACAGCCTCCGGAGGCCAGTCTTACTCCATCTCTCAGAATGACAGCATCACCAAGACCCCTAACAGGGTGTCCTCCTACCTAGGCAGCCCAGGCTTTGGAGATGATGCCTCCTCCCAATGGGTCTTCCCATTTCTGGGCTCCACACCTGCCCTGCCTCTGCCCTGGTCCAGCTCCCACCACGCCAGGCTGGCATTGCTGCCACACAGGCCCCCTGGCTTGGATGCTCAGCTCCTGGTTGGCCCTTCCTTTTGGGTCCCTAGGTGGTCTTTTCAAAGTACTGACCAGGTCACTCCCCTGCTAAAATCCTTAGATGAACCCTTGTGACCCACAGGACAACGTCCAAGCTCTTGAGGTGAGTCCAAGCAAACTTCTGACGAGCAGACCCACCTCTGGCAAGGGCTCTTGCTGGTTCTTCAGCTCCTGGCCTTCTGGATCATTTGGGATCTCTGACCCTGCCTCACCTCTTCTCACCTCTGTGCCTGTGCTGTGTTAGGCCTTCATCCTGAATGTCTCTCTTCTCTCCTCCTCCCCAGCTAGCCACCTTCTACTCAGACTTCAGGACTCATTTCCAAACCACCCCCTTTGGAAGTCTTCTCAGATAACCTTCCTGCAGATGGTCACGTGCCTGTGTTAGTTTCCTGGGGCTGCTGTAACAAAGTGCCACAAACCAGGTGGCTTAACACAACAGAAATGTCTTCTTTCACACTCCAGGAGGCCAGAAGCTCAGTATCAAAGTATGGACAGGACTGGATCCTGCTGGAGGCTCTGAAGAAGCATCTGTCCCTTGCCTCTCTTCTAGTCTCTTCTAGTGGCTGCCAGCAATCCGTGGCATTCCTCGACTTGTAGGCTCATCACTCCAGTCTCTGCCTCTGTCATCACATGGCCTCCTTCTCTGTGCCTGTGTCTTCCTTCATGACATGTGTCATGAGATTTAGGGTGTACCCAGATAATCCAGGGTGCTCTAATCTCAAGGCTTTGAAGTTAATTACATTTGCAAACACCCTCTTTTCAAATAAGATCACATTTATAGTACAGGGGTTAGGATCTGCTCATGTCTTTTGGGGGCCCCTATTCAACTCACTGGGCTTCCCTGGTGGTTCAGTGGTAAAGAATCTGCCTGCCAATGCAGAAAACATAAGTTCAATCCCTGGGTCAGGAAGATCCCCTGGAGAAGGAAATGGCAATCAACTCCAGTAATCTTGCCTGGGAAATCCCATGGACAGAGGAGCCTGGCAGACTACAGTCCATGGGGTCTCAAAGAGTCAGACATGACTCAGCAGCTGAGCAAGGGCACGTTCAACCCATTATAGGTCCCTTCCTCTATAGGTCCCTTCCTCTGCACTCCCCTCATACCTGAGCAAGACTCCTACCAGGCTTTCACCTCACTTGGGTATGTGTTTGTGGCTTAGTTCCCAGGCAGCTGTGAGCTGTCCTGCAGGCAGAGACCTTCCTTTCTGCATCTCCAGCACCTGGCTCCTGGCTTGACCCAAGGACACACATAAACAACGAATGGATGAATTGGGTATTGTCTCCCCCCCTATACTGATGAGAGGAACAGAGCTTCATGGCAAGGAATAATATGGGCCTAAGGCCATGGAATGAATGACGGCAGAGCTGGAAATATGTTACCAGGACCTTGGTCCGGAACTCTTTCCTTGGCACCAACTACTGTGCCCCAGCTGGCAGCAGAGCCACCCTTAGAAAATATCTTGTCCCCATTGCTTAGGGAATGAAAAAGATCTTCATCTCCGCCTCCTGTCAAAAGGCTTCCTCCCACATCCCTGACCCTTTGATCTCCCCCCTCCCCCACTTCATGTGCTCACTCCTCCCAAATCAGAAACACATGCTCATTGGTCCTTGACTGTTTGTGAAGGAGTGTTTCCCCAGTTGGTGGATTTCCTGAAAGTCTTTGGGTTCCCCAGATCCAGAGTCTAGGAATAGGTTCTAGGGTTCAGGCTGTGCCTAGACTAGCAAGCTAGGAGGCCAGTATTGTGGAGGCCAGAGTTTCCAATGGGAAAAGCTCCTGGAAGGATAGGAGCTCCTCACAACTCCTCACAGGAGTTGAATCTCCACTACGTGCCTCTAAATCTCAAAGAGAAGGACTTTCTTCACTGCACACGAGCTCGGCAAATAGTGAGCATTTCACAGACGAGAAGCCTAGGGAGCAGAAATGCAGGCAAGGATAAGACAGAAGCAGGTTAGAACCCTAGGTGAACCCACTCAGACAACCCCACCCTCTTCCCACCCCCTGCCCACCCAGGAGACCTTCTGATGGGAAGAAGCGGGTCTGTTCCAGAGGCACTGGCTAGGTCACCAGCTCAGACATCACCCCCATAGGGAGAAAAGATCCCCCATATACATCCACTACAGCTTTCCTTTCTGACCCATTATGACCCAGCAAAGTCCCCCATCTGCTCTGCAAACACAAGAAAATTTGCCCATGGGACAGTGAGTGCTGGTCCTTCCCCAGCCTGCTCCCTCCACAGGGTTTTCTCTGGTTTGCTAGAAGCTGTCTCTTTCAGACTCCATGAAGGTCCTCCCTTGCTCTCTAGGAAGCGAGTGAGCTCCCTGGAGTCAGGTCAGTCGAGGAGCAGCAGAGACACGCCCTGAGCAGCATGGCTCCATCTCTGACTGTCTGGGTGCCCCTGGGGAGACCACTCAGCTTCTTTCAACAGTGTCCTTAACAGGGAACAACAGGAAAATAACACCTACTTCTCAAGAGTGTTATGACAAGTAAATGGAATAATGTATGTAAATGGACAGGTCCTACTGTGTGCGCGAGTTACAAACCAGCTGACCCTGGAAGCACTCTGCACACACTATCCCAGTTAATCCTCCAGTGACCCTCTGACGAGGTGCTTTGCTAACACCCCATTTTACAGGTGATGAAACAGAGGCACAGAGAGGTCCGGGACTTGTCCGAGCATGTGCAGCCCTTAAGTAGCAAGGAAGGAACCATAATGCTATCTTGCCTCCCTTCTCAATATACATTTCTTGCTTTCCTCTTAACCAGGTGCCTAGCACTGTCCTTTTGAGCATAAACCATTTTTCATGTTCACAGTCTGGGTCAAGTACAGAGGATGCGAAAATGAACATGACATGGCTGCATATTCCCCTGACAGAGAAGGGGATAGGCACGAATGGATATTACAATCCTGTGTAGGATATATGGGGGGAAGGGTGGGCATGAGGGGGTGAGCACAGAAGAGGGAGCGCTGTCTCCACATTAGTGGGTCGCATGCAGCAGTGGGAGGAGGTGCCTGGAGCTGCTAATCCTGATTTGAGAGAAGAAGAACCAGGAGAGATGAGCTGGGTGATAGGCTTGGCAGACAAAGTTAGGATATTCCAGGCAGAGGGCCCTGAGTAAGCAAAGGAACTGAGCCATTAAACAGCCTGCTGAGTGCACAGAATGACAAGGAGCTAGGTATGCCCTGAATACTGAGTGCCAGGCAGAGACGGAGGGTGGAGTGGATGGAGATGCAGGCGGGCGCTGGTGATGGAGGGGCTGTAGCACAGTCTGAGGGTGTCCACTACGCGCTGCAGGCAAAAAGGGATGAAACAAAGGTTTAAAGTAGAGAGCGATGTGGTCCAAGTTGCATCTCCAAGGGATTATTCTGGCAGTTCTGTGTGGATCAGAGACCATCCTGGATCTGGGAGACCTGACAGAGGAGGGGAATCTGGGTGCAGTGATGGAAATGAGGAGTGAGCTTGGAAGTTAGTGAGGAGGTGAAGGTGAGCAGGAACTGCTGGATTAAGGAAGGAAAGCCAGGGAAGGAGACAACTCTAGGATGGTGTCCAGCTTCCTTGCTGGGGGTCCTGGTAGAACATTTGTGAGCTGGGACCCAAGGAGAGCTGCTGATCTGGACAATAAGGTGGTGAGTTTCAGACTCACTGACCCTGGAGGTCTGGAGCCGCCCAAGGTTGGAGATGTCTGGGGGCACTGGTTCTGGGGACAGGAGTTGGTTGTAGGTGTGGACTGTGGGTTCACTAGCTTGTAGACAGAGGCTGTGGTCTTGGGTGTGTTGCTGAACAACAAGAGGAGCCAGAGGAAAGGGAAGACCCTGAGGAAGGTGAGCTTTTAAGAGGAAGTATGTAAAAAAAGAACCCAGGAAGAGGGCTAGACTGGAGGAGAGAGATGAGGAGAGGACGGCAGCAGGCTGATTCTGCAGAGATCCTGCAAGGTAAGGACCAGGACGTGTCCCCTGGACTCGGCACCACAGAGTCCCTGGATTGAGGCCAAAAATAGATTTACTGGAGGTTGGGAGCAGGTGTCAGAGCAGGGAAGACAGCAGATACAGAAGGCAGGTAAGTAGAGAGCCACATTGCAAGTACTTCCTCACCATTGTGGGGAGGCTGAAAAGAGAGTACCTGAAGAGGGGCATGAAGTCAAGGAGGGGCTGTTTTTCTCAGAACAGGGTTGTTGATTGGCATGTCCATTGGGTTAACAGGAAGAAGCCCACATAAGGGACAGGTTGATTATATGTAGGACAGACAGATAATCAACAAGACAAAGTGTGGAGGAGATAGGAGAGGCCAGACTCCACAGGAGGAAAAAAAAAATGGGTACCTCCCCCTCTCAGAGCACCTCCCTGGATATGCCTGCCTGGCCATACTTATCAAGCTGGAAAGCCTATCACCAAGGCTTCCCAGGTGGCATGAGTGGTAAAAACCCCGCCTGCCAATGCAGAAGACATAAGAGATACAGACTTGATCCCTGGGTAGGGAAGATCCCCTAGAGTAAGAAATAGCAACTCTAGTGTTCTGGCCTGGAGAATCCCATGGACAGAGGAGCTTAACAGGCTACAGTTCATGAGATCTCAAGGAGTCAGACATGACTGAGTGACTAACACTTAACCGCTATCACCACCTCTGTGCTTTAGTTTTTCCCACTTTTGCTCTATAGCATTTGCACTTATATTCATTTGATGATTGCTTTCCACCAGACATCAGATGCAGGAGGAATGGGATGCTGCCTGTCTTTTCCAAAGCTGTATCCTCAGCACACGGAACAGTATATGGAGATAGTAGGAACTCAGCTAACGTCTGCTGTTGGGTGGAAACGCGAAGAGATCCCACACACAGCCGACTCTGCATCAAGGAGAAATGGGTCTGAAGTTTGACAGGTGGAGAAAGTGTTAGGAGGGCAAGAGCAAGAAACCACAGAAGAAGTGGTGAGATGACCTGTTGGGAAAGGCAGAAGGTCCAGTGTCGGTCCACTCCTTCTTCCTTCCATGTGTGAATAGCATGTATGGTGGTGCAAAGACAAGGCGCACAGACTCGCCCTCTATAAGGAACTTGCAGCCCAGTGAGGGGAGACCAGCAGAGACGGATGGTCAGGTGGAGGCATGAATTATATTCTATGGGTCATGCATCTGATTGAAACAAATAGAGCGAGGCCAAATTTAAAAGGCCTTGAATGCTGCACCACAGACTTTGAATTTTATAAACAGTGGGGAGCCGCTGATGGTTTATAACCAGGAAAGCACTATAGTCATTCCTGTATTTCAGAACTCTCAGGAACAGAGAAGGGTTAAGAGCAAGGGAAGAGAGGTCCAAGGAAACGCTCCTCAGTGGTGTCTGCAGCCCTTTCCTATCAGAGCTGACAGAGCTGAACATCTCTCACCAGCTCCTCCGGGGACATTACCACTGACACCCCGAAAAGGCCACAGTGGGAGGATTTACACCGTGGAAGCTGGTGAACAACACATGCAGAGCTTTCTTCCTCGGGGTCCCTATTTATCCGTATCTCCCAGGTGCTGGGGATGAAAGATGGATGCACTGCAGAACACACAGGACTTACTGACAAGCTGGGGTTCTCCGTTCAAATCCCTCCAGAACTTCACCAACTCTGGCTTTCATCTCAGCTCCCAGCCTTTTTCTTCAGAAACAGACTACGTCGAGCCTTTCCAACTTGGACAATCACCTCTGGTTGCTGTCCTCTGGGTGGAACTGACAAAATCAAGGCAAACTAAGAGGTTGAAAGCCCGGAGATGGGCTCTGTTTTGCTTTGTTTTCATAGCTTAGAGACCTCTGGAGCCTGGGGGATGAGCCACTGAGCAGTGAGAGAACAACATGTTTCATCTTTGTGTGGTGTTTGGGGCCAAATTACCTGACCCAGAAGCAAGAGAACTGGAAGGGATAAAGCTGCAGTGTCAAATTGCCTCCCCCAGCCTCCCAGAGCTCCGGTCCTCCTGCATCGGAGACAGAGGGGAACCCTGCGCCAGTTAAGCCACCGAGAGCTGCAGGCTGTGCTCCAGCTGGGAGGTGGGTCACCAGCAAAAGGGCTCAGAGAGAGATTATCTCCCAGCTCTCTCCTCACAAGCCTACCCTGGGGGCACGGCTGCTTTGTTTCGAGGTAAAACACGACTGTGTCTCTTCAGGGTGGCAGGAAGAGGGAAGGGATTTACAGGGATTCCATAAAGCTAGTGACTTATGATGTCAGTTACAATCTGAGGGTGGAAACAGGCACAAGTTTGAGGAAGTGCTGACCACCGACCACTGTGAGCGGGAGATCCCACGCCAGGGTTCACAATGTCACAATGCCCAGACAAAAATTGCCTGCTACTGCGTGTGCGGTGTATCAGAACCTTGTCCAGGTGTCGACATCAAAAAAATAAAGCGCTTCCTGCTTGTACATATTTTTTCTGCTTTAACATTTCACTCTCCCATCCATGCTGCAAGGGAAGCTAATTTCTACTCTGTATGCTCTAGAAATTAACCAATAGATGCATGCACATCCATTATCCCATCTTCTTTGATGTCGCTCCTTACTTTTATTCTCTCTTGCTCACCCTTCCTCCCTTCTAATTTCTACCAATTTGTCTTCTTTGCTTGAAATCTCTCTTCTTGTCCTGGGTCTGCCTGTCTCCTCCTCCTCACCGCCCCCACTCCATCTCCTTTCCTTCCTCTCCCTTTTTCTTTGTGGCTTTTGCACCCTTTTCTGACTCTTCTTTCTCCTCTTTTCTCTCTCGTCTCTTTTTTTCACTTCTCTCTCATTCAGCAGTCCTCCCAAGGTCAACAAGCAACTCTGCGGAGATTCTCACTCAAAAGAGCTCACTTGGCTTTAATTAGGATCCTTTCAGAAACCCTGACCTCGGAGAAAACCCTGCACTCAATCTGCAGAGTGCTCCATCTTATCACCTCCCTCTTCCACGCCTTTAAGAGCAAAAAATCCAATAAAAGAGATTTAGAATTGACATCTGGAGGAGCAACGGCGTCCCACCTTCTCTTCCTCAGCTGTATTGAGGAGAAAACTGAGGCTCCGAGAGAGACCACGACACTCCAAGTCACGTAGGCAGTTAGAGACAGAGCTAGCGTCAGAACCCTGGCTCCCCAAGCACCACGCCCATCAACCTCCCCCCTGGACCTGGCCACAGAGGGACCCCAGAGAGCATTAAAGAGAACATCTCCCAGGACCAGAATCTGCTTAGCAACAAGTGCTGACATTTTTCCAGACATGCCTCAAGGCATCCTGGGAAGAAGCTACAAAGTTAAACAAAAACAAACGATGAACTTGGTAATTGCACACACTCTTATTTTCTTAACAGACCGACTGGATCTCGTTAAGGGAGGCTTCTGAACATAGACAGAAAGAACCTTGTCGTCACCCGTTAAATATGTCTAATTTCACACACTGTCATGTAGCTCTCCAGCCAGCTGGCTCTCTGCTAAAAAGGAGTAAAGGATTGCGTCTTGGCCCATTTCTTAGCACGTAGGTATCTTTCGCAGGGAATATGAGGGACCCTGCTGTAATTGTCTAGTATTGGTAATCTTGCAAATTTGGCATCCTCAGCAGACTTTTAACTTCTCTGAAACAAAGACCTGGCTATTTCAGATGCTGTCATTTGGCCAGTGCAGACCTGGCATTTTACCTTACCTGAGTCCTGAACCCATCTCCTATCCTCAGTTTCCCCCAACGTAACATGAGAATGAACTCAAGTCTCCAAGGCCCTTCCAGGGCGAAGCTTTGCTGTTACCCAGATTCGCTCTACATTTGCCAAGACCTTAACTGCATAAAAATGTGGAACAGTCCGGTTTTTGTTACAGCCTTTGCTACGGAACCTGTCTTCAAAATCAAGGAGCTTCCTGATGTCTCTTAATAAGCCTATACCTTAAAGAAAAATGGAAATTAAAATATTGAACCTCTGGGTGCACTCTGCTCCCTGTGATGAAATGTGTGTGGAGGACATGCATCTGGTTCAAGGACTTCATACAAAGTTATAATAACTTAACAGTAATAAGCTAATAGTCAAAAGGAATTAATAACAGCAATGTGGCCATTTAAGCAGTGAGATGGCCCCGTGTCGTGGAATTTTTGAAGCTAAACCCTCTTGAGTTTCTATAAGCTAATAGCAATTAGCTCCTGAGTTAATGGCAGCTGCGGTCATAATGAGATTGGAATTGATCATTTAGAAGCGGGCTCCCAGAAGCTGGTCTTCTGAGGCGTTTCAGTTGGAAGGCACTGCCTTGACCCCTTCTTCTCATACCTTTCATCATGACCCCATCTTCTTTAAGGCTTTCTGGACTCAGCACACTCCTTTCCCCATGTGGTACACAGTTCACTAGGGCTCCCAGAAGCGAAGCATCGAGGTGGGTTGTGCAGCCTACAGACCAAAAATATTGAGCCTTCAAAGGACAGAATTCACTCATGCTCTACCAACCCTTTTCTTGGCAGGTACCCTCTTAGCTTAGGGCTTCCCTGGTAGCTCAGCTGGTAAAGAATCCATCTGCAATGCACGAGACCCTGGTTAAATTCCTGGGTCAGGAAGATCCACTGGAGAAAGGATAGGCTACCCACTCCAGAATTCTTGGTTTTCCTGGTGGCTCAGTTGGTAAAGAATCTGCCCACAATGCGGGAGACCTGGGTTTGATCCCTGGGTTGGGAAGACCCCCTAGAGAAGAGAAAGGCTACCCACTCCTGTATTCTGGCCTGGATAATTCCATGGACTGTATAGTCCATGGGGTTGCAAAGAGTCAGACATGACTGAGCGACTTTTACACCCTCTTAGCAGGTTAGATCCATCTTAGCTTCAGATTCGATTCCTGACTCCACTACTTCTCCGAAGTGCCAGTGGATGAACTACTCCGAGCCTCAGTTTCCTCCACAGTAAAGTGGGGAAGCATATCATCGACCTCATGGAGTCATGTAATAATGGAGTAATAATGTAATAAGGAAATCTACACAGAAGGTCTTGTGTCATACCTTTCATAGAGGCTCAATGAATGTCTTCTTTTCTGCATTGGTTAGCTTTTGCTGTGTAACAAATCATCCCCCAAATTAATGGCTTACTATAACAATTATTTTATGTAGCTCATGATTAGATGGGTCCGCTGGGTACTTTTTCTGGTTTGACACAGCTCATCTCCTCTGGGCTTTATCATGTAACTCTGGTCAGTTGATGGCTTGGTTGATGGCTGGATGGTCCACACATATTGGTGATTGACAGGCTGTCAGTGTGGATTGGAGGGGTAACTGGGCCACATGAATCTCACCCTGCAGCATGATATGCTGAGCTTATACACATGCTGGTGTCAGGGATCCAATCATAGAAAGACAGTAAAAGTCCCAATGTGCAAGTGCTCTACAAGTCAATGCTTATGTCATAGTTATTACTATCCCATTGGCCAAAGTCACATGACCAAACATAGAAACACTGGACTTCTTGATGTAAAGGAAATCTACTCAGAGATGGAAAGAATCTGTGGTCATTTTTCCAGTCTCCTATACTTTATTTTTGGAGAAGACAATGGCACCCCACTCCAGTACTCTTGCCTGGAAAATCCCATGGACGGAGGAGCCTGGTGTGCTGCAGTCCATGGGGTCGCGAAGAGTCAGGCATGACTGAGCAACTTCACTTTCACTTTTCACTTTCATGCATTGGAGAAGGAAATGGCAAGCCACTCCAGTGTTCTTACCTGGAGAATCCCAGGGACGGGGGAGCCTGGTGGGCTGCCATCTCTGGGGTCACACAGAGTCAGACTGAAATGACTTAGCAGCAGTAGCATACTTTATTTTCCTTTCATTAGCATTGTTCATCTACATACTGTGGCTACTGTGTGGTAGGTATTTAATAAGCTGTTACTGAATGAAAGAAAGAATGAGTAGTTGAAACTGGCCTTCTGACAGCAAAGCTGAGACTCCAAGACACGACATGGCTTGTACAAGACATCTCTACAATTTGATGGTGGCAGGAGTACTCAGACGCCACTCTCCTGACCTCCAGCCGGATGATGACTGTTTTCTTTATGTGGGTGAGGAAATTCATTAAAATAAAAGATATGAGCATGCTTTATAAAACATAAAGTGCTCCAGCACTTCAAGATATTTTTTGTATGTGCTTTTTCTGAGCATCAGTTTTCCTCACATATTCATAGGCATGGGTTGGCATCAGTGATCTTCCCACTCTATTGTCTGGGGTCATGTGGAAGGTGTTGTGGTCCAGAAGCAGCTCTGTCTCATGCTTCTCCAAAGATGGGACGGGGGAGTGGCAATAAAGCTATGTCTCTTCTGTCTTCAGATATTGCTGGAAATTTAGTATATGAGCCAATACATAGATACTCCTTGAGTTAGCTTTGAAGAGTCTGAACAAAAGGTGATTAAATCACAAAGCAATCATTTCCAAAGCTGTTTCCCTTTCCTATTTAAACAGCACAAATTATTTTCTCCTGAGGCTGAAAATCCACATTTGAGTAAAAATTAGGCCTTATACCATCCCTATAAGAGACTCTAAACTTATGGCTGGGGGAGATATGGAGAATTTGAGGCAAATTCTGACTTTACCTTCCCTCTTTAAGTCAGTTAAGACTGCAGAGGGAAGACGGGGGAATAAAGCGCCCCATCTCTGGATTTACCTGCAGGTACTTTCTCTCTTTTCCCATATATCCTGGGATATTTGATCTCAAAGCAACATACCATCTCCTGCCATGCCTGGTGTATTAGTCAGCGTAGGCTAAGTTACGCTGCAACAACAAATATCCCCCAGCTCTCAGTGGCCTACAGCAACAAAGGTTTGCTTCTCACTCACATTATATGTCCTTTAAGATCAGTTGCAGCTAAGTTCTATGCCATTTTCCTTCTAGTACCAGGCTAAGAGAGCAGCCCGTGCCCAGGGTATTGTTAACCTCAGGTCTAGGGGAGTACAGAGTAGAACTCAATACACTTCTGTTCAGAAGTGGCACAATCCACTTCTGTTCACATTCCATCAGCTAAATCAAATCAAATGGCCAAGCCTAATGGGGTAAGGAGGGATAATCTTCCATGGAAAAGACCAGTGAATATTTTAAACAATAATATAATCTAACACATATGGCCTCGGCATGGGTCTGCTTGGTGCTGGTGTTTAGACAAGGGTATGTGTTTTCCAGGGCTGGGTGGGAGTGGCGGGAGAATGAGACCCAGGAGGGGTGTGGGGGAGGTGGGAGGCCCGCTGGTTTTCATGCTGTCTACTTCAGCCTCAGCAGAGGAAATTTTAATAGGCGCTTCCATGAAGCCATTTGCTCACGAACTCCACACATTTCCAGACGTTTCTTCTTGAAGCAGCCCCAAGACTTGCTGGAGGAAAGCCAGCAGCCTGTCTGGCCCTATTCTGAGAAATAAAATGTCCCCTCATCCAAAGGTCACACAGGGTGGAGGCTGAGTGCTGTTTGGAAAAGGTGGGATGGGGCCAAGTTCCATGTTGGGACGTGGATCATCCCAGAACCCCCTACATCTGACCCTTGAGCCCTACACAGCATCAGAGAGCCTTGGACCAGAGGGTGATCACTCACATCTCAGCTCAGCCTCCTCAACTAGTCACTCATGTGGGTTTTTGACAGTCAGTTCTCCACTCTGTACTTTTAATCAATAGCACCAGACCTTCCTTCCTTCCCCAAGAGATGGGAAATTCCCATGGAAAAGAGTAAACAGCAGCTTGCTTTATGGACCCCAGGGATGTGTGAGGAAGATAGCATATCTCAAGCCAGCTGTCCTCGTGTTTCTCACAAGGACTCGGACAGCAAGAAACCCTTCACCTCCAAGGGGTCCTTTAAATGGGTCTATGAGGCGAGGAGAGTGGGTGCAACCCCAGGGAGGCTGAGTTTGTAGTTCACATGAGGAACACTTTCTAACAAGGTCAGAGCCGTGGGGAGAGGGGATAGCGGACATGAGAGATAGTGGTCTTCCCTCATAAAATGTGCGCAAATAGGGCTCATGTCTGCTTCCCAAGGATGCTCCAGATGATGGTGAGCATGGGATAG
Source organism: Bos javanicus (assembly GCF_032452875.1). Classification (NCBI taxonomy): domain Eukaryota; kingdom Metazoa; phylum Chordata; class Mammalia; order Artiodactyla; family Bovidae; genus Bos; species Bos javanicus. The sequence continues at coordinate 35,660,040 of NC_083895.1, read as the reverse complement.
ATGTGGAGACAGAATGCCTGAGGATCACACACTCTCAGAATTGAAGGAGGTTTAGCAAACTCAGCAGCAGAGGAATATGACCTCATGAATGGAACCACGAAAGATGGCATAGCACTTGCTCTCGCCTGACCTCACTTTGGTCCTTTGGAGGCTCCATCCTCCCTGACAATTCCAGGAGGCTTAGACTGTGGTTAATACTCCAGCCCCTTAATATTTCCTGCAGGCCTCACAGAAACAAGGCATCAACCTTCTGCACCCAGGAGCCAGGACATGCCATTTGAGCTGCACCCAGAAAACAGGGAGAGGTCCTTCGGCTACATCGTGGCCCCTGATGGCCAGGGAGCGGTGGTGCCACAATGCATGAGGCACTGGACTGGCCCCGGACTGAAGGACAGTGGCTGGACCGTGCATGTGTTTGAGGGTAAGTGGGGAAGATAAGGGAGGAGAGGTATTGTTAGGGAATGGACTGGTCGCGCTTGTAGAAGAGTTCAGGGTTGGGGGTTTACAATGCTCATTTTCTTGAACTTGGGGCAATGTGGCTCTCTCCTCCTCTCTTCCTGTATCACCATCATGATCTTTCTTACCACTGAAAATGGCTTTGGCATTTCCCAAGGCCTGACAAGTTCACATCCTCCTGAAGGACTTGTGAACATAATCCTCTCCTGGTCAAGAAGACAGTTATGGCTGGGAGGGTGTGAGACTTCCTGACTCAAACCCTGGACTGGCACCAAGCCTTGAGTGAGCCCGTGGCCCAGAAGCCAGCCTCCACATTGGGAGGCATCCTCTCAATCAGCCAGGCAGCCCGTCCCTCCTCCGCTGCAGGTGGGAGCCCGCAGAGTGACTGGGACTGGTTGTTGCACCGCAGCATGATGGTGGGTGTGGCCCTCAGGCCACTGCCTGCCCGCGGCTCCCAACCACAGCCTGGATGTGCACGTCAGGCTGGTCTCTGGTCTCCACGGGTGATGCGGCGATGTCCTTCCCTGGGTGAGCCTGTACCCAGCCACACTGGTCTGGGGGTTGCACTGAGACTTCCGAGCAGTCCTTACAGTGAGGGATGGGGTAGGCATACTGCTGTATTTTCAGCTTGGCCCCTAGTATCCTAACCCTAATCCCTGAAAAGAGGAGAGTTGTTCTCCATTACGCAGATGAGAAAACTGAGACTCAGAGAAGGTCACCCAGGGGTCAACAATCAATGCTCCTTCCAGGGGTGCAGTCCCCTAGGTCAGGAGGCCTCCAGCCTGTTCACTTATAGAACATACAGGGGAGCCTGGGAGCCACTCAAATGCCTAGACCCCCATGTAGACCTACCCACCAGGTAACACCACACAGCCCCTCTGCCAGTCGAACCTGGCTTGGTCCACTGGGGGTGGACATGCAATGCCAGACATGCTCCTTCTGAAGCAAAGCACTTGAGGCAAAGATAGCAAGGCCCTGAGTGGTGTGGCTCATGGGAATGCATCTTAGGTGCTCAGGAAGACGGGGGAGAAAAGAAGGCTTTGCTCCACTCCAGCATCTAATCTGCTGTGTAAAGTTCAACAAGTTCCTTCCCCTCTCTGAGCCTCAGTTTTCCCACCTATAAAATTTGGTTTTGAAGGGCCATAGGCTAGAGTTTCTTTAAGGTGGAAATATCTGGACATATTCCCCATTCCCCTAGCCTGAAAAGGAGGGGTTGCTGGGAGACATTAATGTTGCCGGCACTGCTCAGGACTCTTCAGCGTCTCTGCTTGTTCTGAGCCTCCCACTCAATACTAGTGGCATCTGTCTTCAACTGTCCTCAGGCACGGTGTTAAGCACTTTATACACGTGGTTGTATTTAATCCTCAACCACCATGTGGGAAAGGTAGTATACTCCCATTTTATAGCCCAGAAAACTGAGGCTCAGCAAGGTGAAGTGATCTATCCAAGGTGACACAGCTGGGAAGTGGCAGAGCTAAGATTCGCACCCAGAGCAGTGATGGGCTGCTCCTCCTGCCTTGAGCCAGCACGGCTGCTTTGGTGTCCCAGCTAATCATGGATAGTTTCTCCCTGAGGACAAGAACAGCTGAGCCTGCTATGAAGTGGAAGAGATAGCACAACAAAATAAACCAAGACGGATTGGAGCAGAGGGTTTCCAATGGAATCATGTTGCAAAACTGTCTTTTTCTGCAAGCTGCCCCTCTTAGGAGCTTCAAAGAGAAACCTGCTCCCAAGCAGGATCTTTTGCCTGAGCCAAAAGCCATTTGTCTGGAATATTAATATGCCAGCAGCTGCCTGTGACGGTGTCTGCTGCTGATCACACACTCCCAGCAAAGATTCCTTCTGGGAATGCTCCGGGAGGCTCCAGGAAGCTAATGGGCCCCCTGAGACACATTCTAGTTACCTTTGTTTGGCTTTCCCAGAGCCTCAGATGGGACCTCTGGGTAGGACGGGACATGTCTGGCAGCACAGCCACCCACCACACCACGGATGATGGGTCTGCCTGGCTCATGGCGGCATTATGCTCAGGAAAGAACAGAGAAAGACCCTTGAGATCTGACCCCGGTGCTACATCTAGCACCAGAAAGAGACAGGCTGGAGGCCAGCCTCATCTTGAAGGAAGGAGCACTGAACTTAGAGGAGACCCAGCCTCCGGCTATAGCTCAGTCACGCCAATGCTGGGCAATCTTAAGTCAGCCACAGGGTCCCAGGACGGCAGTCTCCCTTTCTGTAAATTGAGGGGGTTGGGCTTGATGCTCTCTAAAGGCCCTCCAAATGGAACACATGCTAATGATGTGCTAGGAGGACTAGCCTTTGGGTTCGAATCCCAAGTCTGCCACAGGGCAACTTGGCAACTTGCTGAGGCTCCTATGTCATTGTTGTGACACAAACAGAACGAGATTATTGCTGCCAGGGTCAGAGGAGGGCCCGGTCTGTAGAATTAGAGGGCATTTGCTGAGGATGAAGCTGAGATTTCATCCACTACCTAAAGTCAATGCAGAAAAATCCAGCTGGAATGATTCTACTTCCTCTGAGCTGCTCACTTCACAAGACTGGTGGTTCTTAATTAATCACTATGAACAGTAATGAAATGATGTTTCCGGGAATGACACAGTGCAAAACATCTCCTCCCACGGGAACGTCTTGTGTTCTATAAGGTCATGATCAGATGGCAAAATTTTGTGACACCAACTCATACCCACCCCTGCCAACTGTGTGATCCTACTTTGCCCTTTCAGTGGAAATTCAGAGAAACTACTCAGCAATGGTAATAATAGCAAACTCTCACTGACAACTAACACATTGTGTTACTGTTCCAAGAGCTTTATATATTCAAATTCACTTAATGTGGGGGGAGGGAGAGGGTGGGATGAATTGAGAAAGTAGCATTAACATATACACACTATCATGTGTAAAGCAGACAGACAGTGGGAAGTCATTATATAACACAGGGAGCCCAGCGTGGCACTCCGTGATGACCTAGAGAGATGGGATAGGGGGAAGGGAGGGAGGCTCAAGATGGAGGGAATATATATATAATTATGACTGATTCACCTAGTTGTATGGCAGAAACCAACATAACACTGTAAAGCGATTTTCCTCCAATTAAAAAATAAATTTAAAAAAATTCACTTAACGCTTATGACAGCCTTGTGAAATAGGTACTATTTCACAGAGAGAGTATGAAACACATCAAGGCCACCAAGGTGTCAAGTAGCAGAGGTGGAATTTAAATCCAGGGACTATGGCTTGAGTTTGTTTCTTACCCAACAGGTCAGTGGTTCTCAAACACACTTGTGCATTAGAATCACCTGGGGAAGGGGGTTGTTGAAATACAGTGTTGAATGCCAACCTCACAGGGCTATGTAGGAACTGAGAACTTGTGATTCCAAAAAATTCCCAGATGATGCTGGTCTGGGGGCCACACTCTGAGAGCTGCTGCTTTAGGCTGTGCTGCTTTAGAATCCAAGGGAAACTGAATTCCATGAGAGCCCCAAGGTCACTGGCAGCTCCCGGATCCTAGTCCTTTCTGAAGTGTTATTCACAGGAAGTTCTCCCACAGGTTGCCGATCAATATTATATGGTAAAAGGGGGCATGAGACCCATAGTCAAGTATGTCTGAGAAATTTAGGTTCAATAGATTTAAAAAGGTTTCTTTGCTGGCTTTCTGCTTTGTGTTTTTTTATGCAGCATCTGAATGAACACTGACAGAGTTGGGCAAGTTGTCTAAACATATTTGAGCTTTGGTGTTTTCTTTGCACCAAGTAGTTCGTGGTAACAGTGCTCACCAGAACAGCATTGGGAAAATGCTGACCCAGACTGTTGCTCACCAGCTCCAACAGGGGAGGCCTTGGAGGCCTTCTGTGGGAGGCCTAGAGTCCAAGCAGACTGAGGCCTACTGAGATGGTCTCCAGACTCCTAGAAGTGGATCAGAATCAACGTGGATTACACAAGACAAAGACTCTACCCCTCTTCTCCAGCCCAGCGGATCACACTTATACCTTTTGCAAATCTCTGAAACAAATACTCTAACTTGAGGGGAATCCAGGCAAGAGAGTAGAGATGTTTAGGTACAACTCCATCTCAACTTCCGTTTACTCCAAGTGCAAAGGATCCTTCAGGATCCAAGTTTAGCACACAAATACATTCTCTGTGAAAGAGGAAGGCCTGTTTTACTCAAAACACCAGTAAGAAAGGATGAGCTCTATTTCTCAAGTCTCCAAGGAAGATTTATGCTATTCTTGGCGCTGTGGAGAATACAGTGTGGTGCAGGAGGCTTCCCAAGGCCCAGATAATCCATGCCAAGGTAGGCTGCAGCCAGAGACAAAGAGCATTTGGAGGGTAGGGAGTCATCTCTCACCAGGGATCAAGGAGCTAAGTCAAAAGGCAGATGGTATTCTGAGAAGGAAGTGGCTTCCCTTCCCACCTAATCCAACCACAACTCCTTCTCCAGAGGTAGTGACTGCTGGAGTCAGGAAGCAGCAGGATCTGCACACTGGGAGCACATTCCCAAGGTCTAACAATGAGCGTAGAATTTCATTTCCTCTCTGGTCCAGGCAACAGTTTGGGTCTCAGCAGCTAAGAGCACTGAGGAGGAGATCAGAGCAATAGAAGGTCCTGGGGAAACCCCAAGCTTTGGAGATGTCAGAATGTCTTAAGCTAGCTCTAGTGTTTCTGAGAATATCTGCTGGTCTTCCCGGCCACCTGAATAGGTGGGCTGAACAGGTGGGCTGGGACCTCACCATTTCTGTGGCTAAGGAGATAATGAGAAAATGAAGACAATTCCCCTGGGTGCCTCTACATGCAGTCTGCAACTTGGCAGCTGCAGTCATCTGAAGACTTTACTGGGCTGATGGGGGGCATGCTTCCAATATGACTCACTCCCATGGCTTATGGCAAGACAACTCCATTTCTCACCATGCAGTGTCTCCATAGGACTGCTTGAGAGTCCTCAAAATATGGCATCTGGGTTCTTCCAAGCTAGTAATCCAAAAGAGACAGCAAGAAGGAAGCCACAGTGCTTTTCATGACCTAGTCTCAGAAGCCACACAGTGTCGCTTCTTACATTCTTCTCATTAGAAGGAAGTCCAGCCCTACACAAAGGGAGGCAACGAAGCTCCGCCTCATGGATTTATTTTAAAACTACCACATCATCTAAGGGCAACAATTAGGGAACGAGTCAGACCGTAAAAATGAATCAAAACAGAGATTGTGGAAGACTGCAAGAGAGAGAGAGAGAGAAACAGCAGTGAGTAATTAACCTATACATAGTTAAATTTAAATGGATAATTATAGAGTTTTGTGGAATGTGTAATGAACGTGCTAAATAGAGACCTTGAAACACAAATGACACAATATTAGAGGAAAACCTAATAATGATCTGGAACCAATTATAATGAAACTATCTTGGGAAAAACTAGGACCTGAGGGAGGCAAAGGAAAAGAAGGTACAAGGAAAAGAGTTCTGAAGCTCTCATCTGTAGGAAGAGTAGGGAATTAACAGAGTCTTAAAGGCCATAAAGTATTGGAGTGAAGAGAAAAGCAGCAGGGGAAATATTTGTCATTTTGTTTTCATAGAATAGAGAAGTGAGTATTTAATTTTGAGTGTGAGGAAACAAAAGGAAACCATTAGTAGGACATAAAAATTGAGGGAAAATTGCAAAGGGATAAGAAGAATGAAGAATAATGGAAACTGAAAAAAAAACTTAAGAAAAAGAAGAAACAAAATAAGTGGTAAATATAAAAGCCAACTGAAGGAATAAAATTATGTAAGAATGTTGCTGTACTAAGCGTGAATGGACAAAATCTTTCTGTTAAAAGATAGGGACCTCCAGTTGTTTTTTTAAACAAGAAATGAAAAAGCTTTCTATATGCTGGGAAGATTTTGGATAAAGGTAAAAATGAAGAAAAACAGGACAAAGGTGAGGGGATTTTCCATGGCACATTCAGGGACCTAAAAACCCATCGCTAACTGTGCCAGTACCATTTCTTCACTAGTTCCTCGCCCTACTGCTGCTACCAGTGTCAAAAGTGAACAAGGAACCAGGAAAGAACTCTGACAACTTAAACAAAAGGCTCACGGTTATTAAAAACTTTCCAAAAATCAATACCACAGAAGAGTTGCAGAAAATTGCTTATTTCATTTCTTTCAACCTTAGCTGTGGTTAAGGATTGCTTCGTTTTTAATTTTTCTAGCTCATCAGAAAGAACTGGAAGTACAATATAACAGAATAGAGTTAAATAACTACATTCAACCATAAATATTTGTTATTCAACTGCTAAGGGATGGCAGTCTTTTGTGGATACAGAAGTCAACAAGACAAAGAAAGCCACTGCTCTTGTGAGGCTTACATTCTAGTAAAGGTAACTGTTTATAACAATGAAATACTGGTCGTGGTCAGTACCATAAAGAAAATAAAAGCAGGACAGGTGGGCAGGGACTGTGTATTATTTAACCCATCAAACCATAGACTCACTAAGGGTAAAGTTTGCTCACCTCCATATCTATAGGGCCTCAATCCAGACAGAGATGTCATGTAATAATTGAGGAGAAATTGGATGCAGATAAAGAGAAAACATGGTTTTAGATTTCTGCTTATTCTTTATGTAGCAGATAATAGGTAAGAGAGAATCAGGAAAGGTTTTAGACTAATGTGATAAATTTGAGTCTCCAGGAGATTTGATTCAACCTCTGTGTACAGGATGAGCAAGAGCTGTGGGAATGGGGAGTGGGGAGGTCCACCCCAGAGGTGGGGATACCGGCACTCTTGAGCAACATTGTCCAGTAGAACTTTCTGTTGTGGTAGAAATGCTCTAGGCCCTGATGTCCAATATGATAAATACCCACAGATCTGAAGCACTTGAAATGAAGTGACTGAGGTGCTGATTGCTTTATTTTAGAAAATGTAAATATCCATATATATAGCTAGTGGCTGCCACACTGGACAGGTGGTTCCAGGGGGATCCAAGCTAGATCCTGGGTGCTGATGCTATGATTAGTATGGGGAGCCAGGAGTGAAGTTAGATTCAGTTTAAGGTCTTGGGCAAGTTGCTCAACCTCTTTGAGCCTGTTTCTTCCTGAGAAAAAGGAGATAATTAGACTTGTCTTCCACTTATGGGAACTTACAAACGACAAAGACTACCAGCTGTCAGATGATGCCTCGTGATCAGCAGCTGAGTCTGCACTACACCAGAAGTCGATTGTACAGTCTTCTTGGGGGCGATTTGGAGATAGACAAATATATTTATTCATCTATGTATTTACTTCTTTACTGTATATTGTCTCCTATATATGCATTCAAGGCCTTTGACTCAGTCAGTCTTCTTATTTAAATATACCTAAAGATTACCAAATTCAGATTTAAATTGAAGAAAGGCAGGGAAAACCACTAGACTATTCACGCATGACCTAAATCAAATCCCTTAACAATTATACAGTGGAAGTGAGAAATAGATTTCAGAGGCTAGATCTGATAAAGTGCCTGATGAACTATGGACGGAGGTTCGTGACATTGTACAGGAGACAGGGATCAAGACCATCCCCAAGAAAAAGAAATGCAAAAAAGCAAAATGGCTGTCTGAGGAGGCCTTACAAATAGCTGTGAAAAGAAGCAAAAAGCAAAGGAGAAAAGGAACAATATGCCCATTTGAATGTAGAGTTCCAAAGAATAGCAAGGAGAGATAAGAAAGCCTTCCTCAGTAATCAATGCAGAGAAATAGAGGAAAACAATAGAATGGGAAAGACTAGAGATCTCTTCAAGAAAATTAGAGATACCAAGGGAACATTTCATGCAACCATGACCTCAATAAAGGACAGAAATGGTATGGACCTAACAGAAGCAGAAGATATTAAGAAGAGGCAGCAAGAATACGCAGAAGAACTGTACAAAAAAGATCTCCATGACCCACATAATCACAATGGTGTGATCACTCACCTAGAGCCAGACATCCTGGAATGCAAAGTCAAGTGGGCCTTAGGAAGCATCACTATGAATAAAGCTTGTGGAGGTGATGGAATTCCAGTGGAGCTCTTTCAAATCCTGAAAGATGGTGGTGTGAAAGTGCTGCACTCAATATGCCAGCAAATTTGGAAAACTCAGCAGTGGTCACAGGACTGGAAAAGGTCAGTTTTCATTCCAATCCCAAAGAAAGTCAATGCCAAAGAATGCTCAAACTACCGCACAATTGTATTCATCTCACACAAAGCCAATGGCACCCCACTCCAGTACCCTTGCCTGGAAAAGCCCATGGATGCAGGAGCCTGGTAGGCTGCAGTCCATGGGGTTGCTAAGACTTGGACATGACTGAGCGACTTCACTTTCAGTCTTCACTTTCATGCATTGGAGAAGGAAATGGCAACCCACTCCAGTGTTCTTGCCTAGAGAATCCCAGGGACGGGGCAGCCTGGTGGGCTGCTGTCTATGGGGTCGCACAGAGTCGGACACAACTGAAGTGACTTAGCAGCAGCAGCAGCACACGCTAATAAAGTAATGCTCAAAATTCTCCAAGCCAGGCTTCAGCAATACATGAATGATGAACTTCCAAATGTTCAAGCTCGTTTTAGAAAAGGCAGAGATCAAATTGCCAACATCCACTGGATCATCAAAAAAGCAACAGAGTGCCAGAAAAACATCTATTTCTGCTTTATTGACTATGCCAAAGCCTGTGACTGTGTGGATCACAATAAACTGTGGAAAATTTTGAAAGAGGTGGGAATACCAGACCACCTGATCTGCCTCTTGAGAAACCTATATGCAGGTCAGGAAGAAACAGTTAGAACTGGACATGGAACAACAGACTGGTTCCAAATAGGAAAAGGAGTACGTCAAGGCTGTGTATTGTCACCCTGCGTATTTAACTTATATGCAAAGTACATCATGAGAAACACTGGGCTGACTGAAGCACAAACTGGAATCAAGATTGCCGGGAGAAAAATCAATCACCTCAGATATGCAGATGACACCACCCTTATGGCAGAAAGTGAAGAAGAACTAAAGTGCCTCTTGATGAAAGTGAAAGAGGAGAGTGAAAAAGCTGGCTTAAAACTCAACATTCAGAAAACGAAGATCATGGCATCCAGTCCCATCACTTCATGGCAAATAGATGTGGAAACATTGGAAACAGTGGCTGACTTTATTTTGGGGGGCTCCAAAATCACTGCAGATGGTGACCCCAGCCATGAAATTAAAAGACGCTTACTCCTTGGAAGGAAAGTTATGACCAACCTAGACAGCATACTCAAAAGCAGAGATGTTACTTTGCCAACAAAGGTCCGTCTAGTCAAGGCTATGGTTTTTCCAGTAGTTACGTATGGATGTGAGAGTTGGACTATAAAGAAAGCTAAGTGCCAAAGAATTGGTGCTTTTGAACTGTGATGTTGGAGAAGACTCTTGAGAGTCCCTTGGACTGCAAGGAGATTCAACCAGTCCATTCTAAAGGAGATCAGTCCTGGGTGTTCATTGGAGGGACTGATGTTGAAGCTGAAACTCCAACACTTTGGCCACCTGATGCGAAGAGCTGACTCATTTGAAAAGACCCTGATGCTGGGAAAGATTGAAGGCAGGAAGAGAAGGGGAAGACAGAGGATGAGATGGTTGGATGGCATCACCAACTCAATGGTCATGAGTTTGGGTAAACTCCAGGAGTTGGTAATGAACAGGGAGGCCTGGCGTGCTGCAGTCCATGGGGTCACAAAGAGTACGACATGATTGGGTGACTGAACTGAACTGAACTGAAAGAAAATAATCAGAAACTCAGGTAAATATGTAGGTGGAAAGATGTTTCTTAAAGTGTTATATATAGTAGTAGTTAGATGGAACCTAAATCTTCATCTATAGATTATCTCAAGAAGCAAAACTTTATCCATATATTAGAACACATACCCTAAAAAATGGTGATGTCAAATAATATTTAATAAGGAATTAAATATTGTGGAATATTGTTGCCAGTTATATACGTCTATATATTGACAAGACTCAGAGGAAAGCCATTCAGCCACTAGTGGGGATTATCATTAGGTGATGGGATTTCAATGCATGTTTTATTTTTTCTTGTATCTTTTCATAGTTTCTCAGCAATATATGATAAGCTTGCATTGTTTTCTTTTATAATGAAGCAATGGGGGTGGGAAAAGATTATTTTTAAAAGAGGAAAGCAGTATCTTATTTTTAAAGAGATATTACTTTTGAAATAAATAGCACAACCCAGAGCCCCCAAATCTTGACATCAGGAAGGAGGCAACTTCCCAGAGCAACAGACTGAGGGATCCTGGGCCCAAAACCCCTGTAGGTTCCAGAGGTACAGGAATTTATTGTGGCTGGTGGCCTGCCATGAGGCACCTCCCTCTCTTCACCCCAGCTAGGCCAGTGGCTAGGCTTCCAAGCAGGAAAGCTGTATGCAGGACATCGGAAGGGCCTAGCGGAGGGTGAGAGCGACAGGGGACAAATCGTTTGGCATGTCCATCTCCATCTCTCTCCGTCCACCACCCCCTCTGACTTCCTGTGTTCCCTCCGTCTCACTATCCATGTCTGTCTCATGCCCCTGTCTCTGCTCTTTGCACCTTCTGACTCCCTCCTCTCCATGTCTGTCTTTAGCCCCCATCCCCTCTGCCTCCCCACTCTCTGCCCCCTCCTGCCTAGGGATGCTGCTGAGCTTGGCAGGGTGCTGAAGGTTCTGAGCTGGGACCTGTCGAAGGCCTGGGAGCTGTTACTATTACTGGGAGCTGCTCCTGTCAAAAGAACGTTCTCACATGTCTTGAATCAGAAGAGGGTGTCTTGCCTCGTTCTGCCTGATCCCAACAAATTTTACATATAGTCTCCACACAGCTCCCTCCTACCCACAAGTGCAAGGAAGGAGGCATTTGGAAAGCTATTTGAGAACATGTAAAGTCACTCAGGGGACAGAGGAGGGGGCCACATCTGAATTCTGATGAGTAGAGAGGTCTGCCCTCACCCACCCTCACTCACAGATGTCTGCATTGAGCATTCTATGCTGAAAACATCTCCCGGGGCCAAGCAAGGCAGGCTTTGGGCCGGAAGCTGAGTCATTTGCTAAGCACTCCCCAGAAGACCTGATTCCGAGGAGGAAGCTGCCAGGGCACAGGGCAGGGCACAGGGCTTGCAGAAGGGCGAGTGATCTCCCATCTGGGCTCAGCTGCCTTCTCTTCTGCTGGTAAAAACTCAAAGCCATCCACATAGGGAACCCCAGGAGCATGTCTGCAGCTCCTGGACAGTCAGTCCACTGACAGAGGGCTGGGTGAAGGTGGGCTTCTCTATTTGGCAATTTGGGAAAAGAGGGAAGTTGCTGCAGAAGTGGGGGAGTTGGGTGGTCGAGGGAGGGTGGCCCAGTGGGCAGACCCTTGCCTGGAGGAATGAGCTCAGGGGCAATGAACAGGCCAGGTGGAGCAGGCTTCTTAGGTCCCAGGGGTCCTTCAAAGAACTGCTCCTCTGTGAATGCAGCACAGTGTTTCATTTTACTGAATTCTATTTTGCTTTACGTTTGCTGTACCTCATCACTCATGTGCCCTCCAGCCCATGAGCTTGCAGTGAAAAGCAGCTCCCTTTCTTGGTCCTTCAGTGTGCCCACCTGTGTGTATGTGTGCCCAGTGGCTCAGTCATGTCTGACTCTGTGACCTCATAGGTTGTAGTCTGTCCATGGGATTCTCTAGGCAAGAATACTGGAATGGGGTGCAATTCCCTTCTCCAGTTGGTCCTCACCTGTAGGATGATGGGACTGGAGCGTCATGGGTCCCAGCCCCACAGTGAAGGCGTGGCCCTGCCGTGCAGTGTGAGTACTGGGCTTCTGCACTTTGTTGGAGAAAATCTGCCACTACTGTTAGACTGCACGGTTCTCAGTCTCCAGAGCTTCACCTTGCCCTTCTCCGACAAGCCTCCTCTGTGTCTCACCACAGTGCATCTGGGGGCAAAGGACCCCACTCTCTAGAAAGGATTGTCACCTGTTTTAACCCCTGTTACGCCAACTGTGAAATGAAAGCAGCCTGGGCTAAAGGATCAAAGCAGGTCTGAAGGTGGAGGGTTTGCCCCAGGGCAGAAAGCCATTGACTGTCAGCCGATTTGAATTAGAAAGTGCTGGGGTGATTGACTTCTGGGTTTCCTTTCAAACAGTGAGGTGGTTCTGTGGGCATATGCATTGGTGCCAGTGGGGGTGTGTGCTAACTCGGGAATCTTTTGGAGGCTGTTCAGTGAAATGAATTTGGTCAAATCAGCTTTCAAGTTATTAAGTGGGTACTTTAAACATTTACTTCTCTGAGACTGGAGTGCAACAGCTGACACAGAGAAGCTATTTGCTGGATGAACTGAATGAATGAAACAATCATTGAATCAGTGAAGCCACAAGCAGCGTGTGAGGCACAGTGCTGTCATATCACATTATCCGGGACTTGGGACAAATTTTGAGCTGGAAGGAGATCTAGAGTTGGCCCGAGGCAGCCTCCCTTTCATAGACCAGGCAACTGTGGCTATGTGAAGTGGAAAATCTGGCCTGGTGGGTCACGTGCCTAGCAGATATCAGCACCAAAATGAGACCAGTGTCTTTTCTCTTACGTGCTATATTCCGAAGATAGCACGTTAACAAAACTCACTGTGTTGTTTTTTCTGAATTTGCCTTAGACTTACTGGGACATGCAGCTAGGACAAGGTGCTCTTCTTATACCCCAGGGGGTTGGTAGCATCCTGGCACTGCACAGAGGGTCTTTGAAGTCCTCTCTGGTCGCCTGGACTCACATCCACAAGGGCTATGGACCAGACCCTTGGGGTGAGTCCTGGCATCAGACACTTAGAAACTGTGTGACCCTGGACAGATTCTGGAATCTAAGTCTCCAGTTTCCTTATCTGAAAAATGGAAGAAAATTGCTGTTGTGAAGATTTACTGATGTAATGTGTAAACACCCAGAATAGTCCCTGAGTGAGAGGAAGTCCTCCATTAGTGTTGACTGTTGGTGTTGTTGTTGGCACTGAGTGGCATTGCTCTAGCCCTACTTGGAGCGCTAAGCATCAGTATGCTCAGAATCACCTGGAGAGTATTTCAAAGCAGAGCTCCTTGGGTCTCTGCAGGGAACAACAGCGCCAAGCATCTGGATTTTTAACAAACACCTGTGTCTAGGTGTCTAGACACCTCATGTTTCACACAAGTCTGATGTAGGCAGCTCTCTGTGCCCACATCTGAAAAGATCAGGTCCACACCTACACTTTGTAATACATGCTGCCTTTCCTGAGAGATGGATACCAGGGAGACAAGGACCAGGCACATGGCCACGTGGTTCTCACAGCACATGCGTTATATGGTCATCAGTCAGTTGAAAGGTAACATTTTGTCCCAAGGACTGTCACTAATTACAGGGATCAGAGCCCCTGGAAACCAGGTTTTCAGCTTTCTAAGTATATAAAGTCCTGAGCTGTTTGTGCGTCTTCTTCAAACTGGCTCTTGATGACATTGTCTGTTTCAGTCAGTGTGCAATGACTGTTCTCTTAGAAGAGATGCCACATAAATCATCTTGCAAGTTCAGTGCTAGAAAAATGTCATTCCTCCTGACAAATGTATATGCTTCCTTTTATCCTGCTGTGGCAGATTATTTTTCCAAAGATGCTCACAAAAATATCTCCTACGCCACATGCTCTTCGGCAACATGTCCTGGTCCTCCAACTCAGTCAGGAAGTAGAGTCTACTTCTTGGATCTGGGCAGGTCCTCTGACTGCTCTGACCAAGAGAATCTGGTGAAAGTGATGGGGTACCAGTTCTGGGCATAGCCCTTACCTGGTCTTGCAGCTTCCTCTTCCTATGTTAGGAAACCAGTTCCCGTGTTAAAAGTGTAACTACTCTCAGACCATCATGCAAGGAGAAGCCCAGACTCCACAGTGAGAGGCCCTGGAGGGTGAGATGCCTGGAGAGAAAGGCCAAGAAGCAATGATGCACCAGCACAGGACTAAAGAACTCATTCTTGGAAGTCAATCCTACAGTCCACAGCACCTGATGCTGTGTGTCTCAGAGACAAACTGTCCAGCTAGACGCTCTCCAAACTTCTAATCCCTAAAATCTTAAGCAAAGTAAAAGGATGGTTTTAGGCCACTAAGCTTTGAGGCAGCTTGTAATGCAACAACCCAAAACACATGCTTAAGAGAATAAGTAACCATCATGTTTTCCTTTTTCCCTTGGCTGCCAGGAAGTTCAGAGCTAGATTTCTGACTTAACTGTAGCAATCTCCCATAACTTATCCCTACCTCTTGCTTCATGTATATAACATTTGATATTTTAACCTTACGTTAATTAGATTAGATTTGTGTCTTTTATTATCAACCTCCCCCACAATCTTTTAATAAAGAAATAGGAAGATGTTGGGAATTTTACTGCTTCCTCGTCCTTTTCCATGTATTTCAAACCTCCCATGTGTCAAAGTTCCATTAATATTTAATTTCCTGGGCTGGCCCTGAGCACAGAACCAGTCCTGTTGCTCAGTGGCCCACATTTTCATCTCCACGATTCCCTGTCTGGCCCCTTCCTTCTCTGGTTCTGGTTTATGAGTACCTCTCACTCTCAACATTCAATCAACCCATTTTCAATTTTCATCTTTACAAGTGGTCTCTCAAGGACCAAAGAGCTTGAAATATCTAAAGAAACAGATTTCTTTTGAGGAAGTTCAAGTTGAATAGTCAAAGAGATTTTTTTCGGTCAAGGTTATAGTTATGGAATAAATAATGCCTAAGGACAGTGTCATATGCAAACAAGTCTCTGTATGTCCTTGGGCAAATCCTTGAAGCAGAACACTGATGATGGCTCTCAAGTACTGAGCAGTCAACACAGCCAGATCCTCTACAAATCCACAATCCTTTGTGTGAAATCTTTAGAGCCATATGTATTTTGGAAATCAAATCATTATAGATTTTAGAAAGGTAATAGGGTACCTATAGCATGTAGCTTATTTTACCTAACATACCCAGTGGATACTAAGGTATTACCCTGTCTTCAAACCCATCAATATTTCTGCAGCAAAACACACAAATAGTCATACAATAACAACTCTAAATAGTTTTACATCAGTTCAAGTCAGATTTCTATTGCCAAGTGAGTTCAAGTGAGATCACATTTTAGTGCCAAATGAGTTATGAAAAATACTTTTAGTTCTCAGAACTTCCTAATTTTGGCACTGTGGACAGAGTTTGTGCTCTCATATTATATACTTGCTTGTACTGATCTCACTATTTCATAAAACTGCCAAATGATTAACACTAGTAGTATCTCCATTGTATATATGAGAAAATGGAGACTCAGAGATACTAAGCCATTTGAATGGAGGTCAAACAGCTCATAAATGGCAAGACTGGGGTTAAACCCAGATGCATTTGACTTTCAAACCTGGATTCTTAATCATTATCGTATCCTGCCTCCTGTGTTCTGTGCCCCTGGTCACGGCAGAAGAAATCTGCCGACAAAGGTCCCTGGTAAGCTACTTGGTTAGGCTGAGGGATTGCTAGGGAAAAAAGAAGGGAAGGGGGAGAGAGAAATTTCCTTTTACAAAATAAATAAAATACACTCTTTCCTCTCCAGCTCCATTCCTCAAGGGAAAATCCGAGCAACCTGAACCAACATAGAAAAGAGGAGAGTCTTCCATAAAGGCTCCAATTCTTTTCCCCA
The DNA here is from genome assembly GCF_032452875.1 of Bos javanicus. Lineage (NCBI taxonomy): Eukaryota > Metazoa > Chordata > Mammalia > Artiodactyla > Bovidae > Bos > Bos javanicus. The sequence continues at coordinate 35,643,939 of NC_083895.1, read as the reverse complement.
AAGTCTTGTGGACATTGGACTTTTATCCCACAGCTGCCATCACATGTAAAGAAATAGATATTTTAAAACAAGCTTTGCTTTATAGAAAAATAAAAGTCCCAAGCCTTTATCAAAACATAATGGTTAGGAAAGCCCTGGGCTTAAAGCCCCCACCTAAAGATGTGGCTTCCAGTATCAGTAATGTCGGCTCTAGGAATGTTTTCTCCTCTTTAAAGGGCCCGCCTAGAGAAATCCCTTCTTTGCCTCTGCCTCTTGGTCCACATGAAAGGTTGAGCCTGAGACAAGCCTTCCAGGCCCTCAGACAGCCTGCAGGAGAGAGGGGACGTGTGCTCTGGGCTGAAGGACTAGAACCTCACACTTTCCTATGGTCATTCATTCAAAGAAATCCTGTAACAGAAATACCTTCCCTGGATCTCACACCCTAAGCCCCACAGTCAGGAAACAAGTCTCATCTCCCTGTCCAGTATCAGGACAGACCTCTTTAGAGCCAGCTGGGTTGTGGACACCTTTGTGCTTCAATCTGTCAAGCAATCCACCCTAATGAGCTTTTCCTGTCCAGACTTGATGCCAAAATAGAAAAATCTCCCTTCGTCCTCTCATCCATTTGAAACAACATTAACTGTTTATCATGCACCCAACTGTGTTTAGCATGTGGATTTCATTTCTTCATTCATTCATTCACTCAAAAGATATTTATTGAGCATCTTCTATAGGGCAGGCACTGTACAAGGCATTCTGAATACAGATGTCAAGGACATGGAAAACATTTCCTATCCTCACAGAGCTTAAGTAAGTCAGGCATGGTTTCTGACAACCCAGAGCTCATTCTTTTCTAGAGAAACTCTTAAAATACACTGATGTCTACTGTAATTGATGTAGCACAGGACTCTATAGAAACATAGGCATCCAACCTGGACAAAGGGGACGTGATACAGACATGGTGTCTTCCTAGGAGTAATGACAGGAGTAATGACGAAATCTGAAGACTGAGTAAGGGCTGTGGTCAAGAGCAGAGAAAAGTGTTTGGGGCAGAAGAAATGTGAACAAATAGAAGAAATAGCATGGTTCACACAGGGAACAGAGTGTAGCCCTCTGCGGTCAGGGCCGAGGGTTTGAGGCAGAAATTAATGGATCTGTGGCTGCAAAATGAGGAGGTGTGCATCCTACACAGCTTTTTCTTGACAGCAGTGGAGAGCCCGGAGTGGGTTTCACACAGAGAGACAAGAGGAAGAAATAAGTTCTTTGTTATGATGGTTACAAGGCTTCACTAATGACGCCTCATGCCCATGTGAAACGGGCAAGGGGGATCCTCCTGACATGTACCTGGACTCCAGGTGCCCTTGGGGATCCTCTGCCTGAATGTGAGGCCCTGAAATGAAGCTGCAGGCCGCAAAGGTGGTGGTGTTGACTGAAGCTGTGGCATGTGCATTCCTCTAATCACTAAGATGAGTTTCTGAGCTGCTGGGTAGCTAAGTCTAGTTGGTGTCAGGGTAATTAACCAAGCTGCCTGAACTTTATTCACAGCCTGACAAGGTGCACTCCTGGGACTTGTCACTGCGGTTAGTCAGGGGGCGGGGGACTTGACATAAGGCTGATTAGGGAGTGTTTTACACAGCAAGAAGCTCTCTGATCTTCAGCTGAGCAGGGCTCCCTCCTCCCATCTCATATCAGAGATGCCTGTGAGCCCAGAGAATAAAGATCACCCAGTCCAACCCCCTCATTTTCAGATGAGAGAACAGCCATTCTGAGCATGGCTGTGGTTTTCCCAAGGCCGCACCGCGAGTTTGTTCTGAAGATAGGATTACCACCAGATCCTCATGTTTCTGCTCACGGCCTTTTCTCCATTATGTCCTTGCTCTATTGCTTTTTAAAGGTTATTTCCTAAATCACTGCTTCTCAAACCTAACGGATATAGGAACTGCTGGGGAACTTGTGAAAATGCAGATTCTGATTCAGAAGGTCTGGGTGTGGCCGAGGTTCTACACCTCCAACAAGCCCCTAGATGCTGATGCTGCTGGCTGATGGGCAGTATTATGAGCATCAAACTGCCCCAAAGCCTTTCCCAGAGACCACTTGCATTTTCAGTGAAACCAGCATGAGTTACTCATTCACTCACTCCAATAGGTCCTGAAACAGGAAACTCCTGAAATCAGAATACCTCTGGTTAAAGGAGTCTCAGAGGTCTTATAGTCCAGCTCCCATGTACACCTGAGTCCCCTCGTTCTATATGTCAACAAACCAAGCAGTTAATTTCACTAAAGCAGAGTTTGAGGGAAGCTGGAGCAGGAAAAGGAATCTCTGCTCACCTGCCCCAAACCCAGCTCTCTAAAGATTTATGTACTCATCAGCTTACTCATCTCAGCAAAAACCAACAAACAAAACTCTCAAAGCCGTGTGACCTTCAAACCCCAGTGCCCATCATAGTTGGAAACTGTCCTCTCTACTCCTTTCCTTTCTGAAAGACAGAATCTGATGGGCACAGTTCATCTGTTTGAATCTCTTTTCTTCTTTGGGAAACACCTGCAACAAAGTGGCGAGACATGACTAGGTGGTCTTCAGGGTCCTGCCAAATATTCATTCTCTGTGACTTTAAGGTTCCCAGGTGGCGCAGTGTTAAACGAATCTGCCTGCAGGAGACGTGGCTTCAGTCCCCAGTCAGGAGAATCCCTGGAGGAGGGAATAGCAGTTCTTGACTGGAGAATTCCATGGACAGAGGAGCCTGGCGGGCTATAGTCCATAGGGTCACAAAGAGTAAGACATGACTGAAGTGACTGAGCATGCACGCACAGGTTCTTTGCAACCAAGTACTTTAAAGAAAAGCCTTAATCCTGATTGCTGGGGAGGACATTCACTCAAAGGAATTGCATTGTATACTGTTCTCTCCAATTGGTGAAGTCATGATGACACGTACTGAAGACAGTGGGATGTTTTCATATTTCATTTATGTGACTGATGCCAGGACACCATTCCCAAATGGTGACTGCCCCATCAAGAATATGATGAGATACAGTACTCAAGATACAGTACTCAACTCAGTTCTCAGGTTATAAGGTTCAAGGGCTTGGACATTACCTCTGTGGGTAAGTTCTGTCCCCTTTCTAGGCCACTGAGGCCATTCTCACCCAAGTCTCATTTCACAGCTGAGAAAATTAAAGTTCTTCTTAGATTTGGTCTTCGATGATTCCACTGTGACTTCCCTGGTGGCTCAGATGGTAAATCTGTCTACAATGTCTGTCTACAATGTCTGTCTACAATGCGGGAGACTCGGGTTCGATCCCTGGGTTGGGAAGATCCCCTGGAGAAGGAAATGGCAATCCACTCCAGTACTATTGCCTGGAAAATCCCATGGACAGAGGAGCCTGGTAGGCTACAGTCCATGGGGATTCCACTGTAATTATTATTTTACTTTAAAATTGTAAGTCCTTTATTAATTAAAAAAAAGCTTGAAGACAAGACACATATTGCTACTTCCACCACCTTTATGCACATCTATGGCTCGTGCCCTACTGGGTTCCCACAGGCCATGGTAACCAGGGGATGTCTGTATAGGTTACACAGGAAGCGTCATGGAACTCCCCATTGGCGGATTGTTTTACGGATTACACTTAAGAAGAAAGGCTTCTTTGTACCACAGAGGGTTTAAACCTCCTTTCTGCAGCTCTCTGCCTTCATATTTCCAGTGCAGACCCTCATCCCCAGCACAAAGGAGAGTGACTGTCCTACAGAAAGAACACAGTTACTAGAGAAAAAAAAAGAAAGAAAGACACAGAATTTTCAGCAGCCAAGGTCACTCAGCCATGACGAAGGCTTTCAACACTTCAGTTTTTGAAGTCAAAGAGATGCTCCAGCTCAGACTGGGCTGTATGGAACCAAGATACTGTAAGATACCTGAGGAGGATGCAGACAGGGCCAAGATGATGCCTTCAGATAGCTACATTATGGCTTCTTAAACGTCCAACTATTCAGACCTGAAAATCTAAAGAAAACTAAGGACTTCCTTCCTATGAACAGATAAATGCCAAGTTGCTTCAGTCGTGTCTGACTTTGTGACCCTGTGGACTGTAGCCTGCCAGGTTCCTCTATCCATGGGATTCTCCAAGGGAGAATACTGGAGAGGGCTGCCATTTTCTCCTCCACGGGATCTTCCCAACCCAGGGATCAGACCCCCATCTCACCTGCATTGGGGCAGGTTCTTTACCTTTAGCGCCACCTGGGAAGCCCCAATAGATAATGCCCATGCATAAATATGAGTAAGATGTTCCCTTCAATTTCAGCAGCTTTATCCGCACCCTAAGCCAGCTCAAGAAGCTACCCATGGACCACCATACTTCAGGAGGGCCACTTTTTGTATCTTAGCCAGCCATGTTGGACTTGACCTTTAGATGCAGAGGCTAGAGCCCAGTCAACACCTGTCTCCCCAGGATTAACTGAGGCTGTGCACACGTGACACTCACATTGGATATCCTTGGTCTTCACCACTCAACCAAGCATTGACTAGCAGGGGAACATGTGGATGACTGCAGCTAAGACAGTCAGGCTGGAGGGGTTGCTTCACACAAACTGACTTTGCTTTTTAACAAATATCACCCAGCAACTGAAAACTGCTTTGGCCAGACATGTGTGCGAGCATCAGCTTACAGCAAGAAACGGCACTCAGCAGGCTTACGAGGACTGTGAAGGAAGCCAGAGGCAGGTGGGCTGTGGCTGTGGCCTGAGACCTGATAACAAAGAGCTGGGGGTCTTGACCTTTGTCTCTGTTCTCAGTCCTCATGAGCAGTGAACTGAGAATCTGGGTACCTGGGTCCAAGCCTCACATCTGACACTCTGATGCCCAGAGGCAAGTCTCCTAACACTACAGGTCTTAATTTTCCTGTCTATGAAAGAGGGAGCAAGTGTATTACCCAGTGGGTTACCCTAGCCAGAGCATGTCCCAATTCTATATGGAGAAGGATGTACAAGACAAGATAAGATGTCCGCCTCCCATAGTTTCTTGCTTCGGAGCTGGGTCTGGGACCCCTGATATCCAATACCAGGGGTCCCTCTTACCCCCGCCCTTAGGCGTGATAGCTGAAGCTTTGTGGCAGGTAACACAACTTGCCTTGTGTTCTGCACTTGAGTGCTCTTGAGTTTCTGCTCCCCAGAAAGATCAGTTTCTTGCCAATGTCATCACTTTTAGCCAGCAGGGACCTATCAGTGGCTCCATCAGGCACGGGAGGCCCCGGCCCCAGCCTTGGCTTTAAGTCTGAGCCCTGGGAACACTGGGGAAACTTAATTCTCGAACACCTTCCACTCAAAGAGCCACTGTTCTGCAAAACCAGTGCTGGCCCCTGCATTTCAACAGCTTTCGGGTGGGTTTCCCACCCCAGACGTCGATAGGGCCCGAAACGCCTGTGAATGTGTTGACCTGACTTCAACCGCAGGCTCGGTTTCAAAGCGTTGGCTGAAATTTTAGCCCGCCCTCATTCCGCATGAGGCTTGCTCCTGGGAGCCTCGAGCTGGATCTCAGTTACTGGGAAGACTTTCCCTGAATGTAGGTTTCCACCCAGCAGCTCCTGATGAGCCATTTCTCATGGCAGGATGCCCGCCTCGTAGGGGAAGCAGACTCAGTTCTGGGAATTTCTTGCCTCATCCCTCATTCTTTCTGTGCCAGAGATCAATAGGAAAGGGCACCAGACGTGCCATCAGAGGGACTGCAGAGCAACCCTGCCTGCCCTTCCGACTTGCCATGCAACCCTGGACAAGTCACTTCTCCTCTGTGAGTCTCGGTCCTGCCTCTGGGCTAAGAGTATCAGGTCGCCTTTCCTCGTAGGGAGGAATAAAAGGGCTTTGTAAACAGGAAGCACTACAGAGTGCGACCAGGGAACCCACTCAACAAGGAGCATTTTGGACTTTTTGCTATTTCCCTTCCTGCGCCTGAGAAATTAGCAGGCACAGATTGTGAAAAACCAGCCCAGTCTTTGTAATTACAAATGTGCACACGTCCCACTGAGCATCATTTTCAAAAGGCATATTAAGCAGCAGAGACCGCAGGGGGGACCCATGTAAACAGGCCTCCTCAGATCCTGGAAGAAAGGGCTCAGAGAAGGCACTGGTCCCCAGGAGTGGCTGGCTGTTCCTGCAGTCCCGGCCCCACCTTGCAGTCCTGGCAGCAGAAAGTTTTATCTCCCATGAGCAGGGTTCCGGGTCATGGCGAGGGGGTGGGATCCTGAGAGTCTGCAGGATTCATGCTGCTGCAAGCCCACACCGTGCCTTCCATATTCACAACCCCCGGATGAGAAGCCTTCCAGCAGCCCGCCCCCAGAAAACTCTTCTAAAATCCTTGTGGCGCCTCTCCGCAGGACTCGTCATTTGCCACTTTGTGTCCTCAGTTTGCGTGTCCACGTGTCACTTCTTATACTAGACTGGGAGCTCTTGAGGGCAGCCTGTGTCTTCCTGTTTCCTCCTTCACAGAGCCCAACATACAGCCGGCATTTGGTACATTTTGCAAACAGGAAGAGAGGGAGACTGGGCATTATTAAGGCTGCGCTGTCTTTCATTTATGTTATCTCATGTGACTCTCATGCCAGCCCATGGGGGATGTTGCCTCTGCTTAGCCAATTAGGACACTGATGCCCCTTGAGTTTATGTCACTGGCTCAAGACCACAGTGCTTGCCGTGACATTGGAAGATGACACCACATGTACTCAAAGTCCCTGTTATTCCTTGCAACATTCTCGTCAAGCTGTCCAAAGGCAGGAATATAGACTGTGAGGTGTGGGCAGCAAAGAGCCTTAACCAGTGAAGCCAGGCATCAACTAAACACAGGAGCCCTGTGCTGACACAAGGGCACAGGACATCAAGACATCCCGGGTATCAAGGGATCATGGGTGGCCTGGCCAGACCACCTCTGCTTTTTAGCAAGGATTTCGGGAGCTATTGCCACATGCTCCCAGAACCCTAGGGACCAGGGGGATGCAGGGGCACAGTGCATTTGCCTGAGCCACCGAGAGCCATGCAGGGCCCCCCATGCACGACATTCCACATGACTAGCTTCACAAGCCAGCTCTCCTAAATACGGGCAAGGGGGTGTCATCCAAGGTGGGGACACTGCCGAGGTTATCCAGGAAGCCGCCAGGAATGAAGAAGCAACACTGCTGTCTCGCTGCTGCAGGAGGAAGGGAAGGAGAATGTAATTCAACTTGAGGGTGGTTAATGGAAGGCTTCCCAGATGATGGGAGGATGGAGATTAATTCTGAAGCAGGCATGGATGTTATTCAGGACGGGAAGGGCATCCGAGATAGAGATGAGGTGAAAGACAGCATCGATCATTCACCAATGACAAACAGTTGGATCTGACTGCGGGAGAAATTGAAGGAAGCAGGGCTGGAGGAGAGGGGAGGGGCAGCGGGTGGGTGAGGCCAGGCAGCAGGCAGAGGCTGATTGTGGCAGTCCTTATGAGCCACGCTGAGGATCTGGATTCCCAAGGCAGGGAGATATAAGGAGAGTTTTGAACAAAGAGTGGTGTGCTCAGAAGCAGGTTCTAGAAAGAACACTCTGGGAGCCAGTGGCAGATGTTGGTCCCTGAGAGTCAATCTTGATTCTGTGGACAAAGGATGTCTCTCTTATGAAGTGCTAATTGTAAAGTGATCTAGTCACACTTTGAGATGCTCGAGGCCCCCAAGATCTCAGGTCCAGCTATGCTGATATGGGTGTGGATATCAACCAGGAAGTGGGGCTAGCCGGTCTTCTCGGAAAGAAGCAGTAATCAAAATGCAATCCTAAAACATCAAGGACCCCTTGAGCTCCGTTTATTTTCACGTGCAAATAAAATCCTCAGAAAGAGAAGCCAAGACTTTTAGAGCCCCTCCTCATGCCTGCCTGGATTAGTGCAGGTCTGCAGGAAATCCCTGATTGGAAAGTGTGGGTGACAACTTCAGAGGGGATGAAATATGAGCTGGCCTGAGGAAGTGAGCACACAGGGTTGAAGGGGCTCTGAATACAACTGCACAGCTCAAGGTGCCCCAAGCTGCAGCTGCAGCCAATTCAACTCCGCCAGGACAGCAGAGAGGCCTACTGTGTGCAGAGACCTTTGGGCATATGGCTGTGGAGCAGGGGAGCACTGGAGGACGGGAGGGCCATTCTGCAGTGCCTGCCTGCAGGGTGACCAGCTCAGCCTCTTAGTGGGGGTCAGACTGGGCTTCTCTACGTGCATTTGTAATAAATTCTGCCCTTGAGTTCCCACTAGAAGAACCCACCCATCAGGTCCCCAACCCCCTTACTCATTTCTTGCTGGAACAAAACTTCCCAATATTATAGGATGCCATGCAGAGTAGTCAGCCCATGAGACGGCCTCTCAGATTCCCGTTTCGTGTGTTCACATCTATGTGTGGTCCCCTCCACATTGTACCAGGCTTGGTCTACGTGACCAATTGCATCCAATGGAAGTGAAGGCATGTCACTTCCAAGGTACGTTATAAAAAACAGTTGGCATCTCACCATCCTCTCTCTGTATCTGATCACCTGTCCTGGGGGAAGCAAGCTGCCACATCACAAGCAGTCCTATGGAGAGCCCCAAACAGGAGGAACACAAGCCTGCTGCCAAGAGCCACCTGAGGGAGCCCAATCCAGTTTTTAAAGGACTGCAGCCTCAGCTGACACTGTGACTGTGATTTCATGAGAGAGCCTAGCCTAGAGTCTCCCTGCCACATTGCTCCCCTGGGGCCTGACCCTGAGAAATTTGGCGGGGGAGGTTGTAACTTGTTATCCAGCAACAGGTAACTAATACACCTCAGAAGACACTTTAATCTCTAGAACATGGGCTTGGCAAGAGAGAGACCTGGGTCTGAGTCCACACCAACCTTGTGATCTTGGTCAACTTACTTGGTCAACTTACTTACTTAACTCAGTGACTCAGTATTTCCATCTCTAAAATGTAAGTAATAACAGTGCCTATCTCAAAATGCTGTGATGAACAGATCATTTAACAGAAGTAGTGCAATTAGGGCAGAGTCTTGCACATACTGGGCTTCCTAGATGTTGCTACTGGTAAATACCCGCCTGCCAATTCAGGAGACATAAGAGATGAGGGTTCAATCCCTGGGTCAGGAAGATTCCCTGGAGGAGGACATGGCAACCCACTCCAGTATTCTTACCTGGAGAATCCCCATGGATGGAGGAGCCTAGCAGGCTACAGTCCATAGGGTCACAAAGAGTTGGACGCGACTGAAGGGACTTAGCGCACACGCGCGCACTGGTACACATAAAGCACAGAATAACCAAGACTGAACATTCACACTACTTTTTCAGCCCCTCCTTCCAGACTCTCTGTGCAGCTGCTTCTGCTGGAGACCCTGTTCCTCCATCCCTCTACCTGCCACCTTCATCCATCCAAGCTGACTCAGGTGTCTCCTTTGCTTCATTCCCAGTTCTTTCAGGTAGATGATCACTCCCTTTTCTGGGCTCCTACCACGCACTGAAGATTGTCCTGGTGTTGCTTTTTTTAAATAATATTTTATTGTCATTTTTCTGGAGCTGCAAGAGCATTTATATCCACAGGGACTCGCACATAGTAGGCCTTTGGGAGAAACGCATTAAATGAATGACTCTCTTGGCCTTAGGTAAGGACACCCAGGCGGGAAGGAGGGTGACTTGGCTGCTGACGCACATACTCGCTTGCAGCCTCTGGCAGCTATAATTAGGGGATGTTTTTCACTCTCATGCGCTCCTTTCACCACCACAGACCGCTCTTACTATTTCATCCAGCTCCTTTTTGGATAATATCTTCTACTTGCTTTTATTTTATCTCTTTTCATAATTTCAGCTCCCCTTTCAACCTTATCTTTTAAACGGAAACAGCGAGTGCCCATATAATTGAGACCGTAAAGGCGCACATTCATTAAAGCAGTTGACACAGTTTTACTCCAATTTGGGGTCCCAACCTGGCCCAGGTTAACCCCCTCATCTGAAGTCAATCCAAGGTGGAGACTCTTCCTCCCAAATTGCTGTGCCACCTCCCCCACACTTGCCTGGATGCCGAGAACACCGCCCGTTGATGGCGCCAGGACACGCAGCTTCTTCACCCCAAGACAATTCTGCTTCTCGGTAAGAAGGCCAGAGCTCCAAGCAGCGCGGCCTCAAGCACACCCCAGGCTCCACAGCAAGCAGAATGCCAGAACGCCCACCTTGGCCTTTGGCCCAGGCATCATCTCTAACTCACAGGACACAGTGCCAGGCCTCCATCACCCTCCATTTCTTTGTCTGTGTGCTAGGGACAATGACTTCATCCTCTTGGAAGTTGTTCACCCAGGATTTCTTGAGTGCAGATTCTGAGCCCCGCTCCACATGAGGTCTGTGCCTGGGGTTGGGGAACACTCCCCTGAGCTCTGGGAAAGGGCCTCTCAGCCTAGAGAGGAGAAGGTCTGTAATCAGACTCTCGACAAGGAAACGGCAGCAGTGGCATTGACTAGAGGTACAGAGGAAACCACAGAACAGGGAAAACGGACAGCCAGTAAGGAAGGAGCACCCAGGGAAGTGTCAGGGAGCGGTGGCATCGGGGCTGAGGGCAGTCTGAAAGGATGAGGAGGCAGCCGTGGGAGGTGGTACCGGCACAGGGCAGAAGAACAGGAAAGTGGATTTGCAAGGAAGCATCTGCCTACAAGCACGCGGGGCAGAGCCAGTGGACAGACAACCTCAGTGCTGTGTCCCAAGCACGTGAAGCAGGAGCGGGAGGGTGACAGGGAGCCTGAGAGCCTGGACCAGCCAGAACACAGGACAAAAAATAACACAGATGAAAGTGCTTTGTGAACTCTGACATGTGGGCCTGCGTTTGTTTCAGAACGCTATCCTTTCCAGCTGCCCATTCTCACAAAAACAAGCTGAAGCCAGCAATTTTTTTTTTTTTTTTAATCATCCTTCCTACAGATTCGCAAAGGACAATCAAGTACGTGAATGTTCGCAAGCCGTCGTCTAATCAAATGATTGGTGATTTTCTCTCTAATTTCCCTTTCTTTGCCCAGTTGTGTTTCTACTGATTTCATGTTTCGGGAACATAAATGCCAACTCTGTGTTTTTAGGAATAAATCGAGAGGCACTCACTTAATCCCATTATCCAAGAAACAAAATGTCTCAGCCTTCACCCAATCCTGCAATCCAATCACCTGCAGAGGAGATGAGAAAGGAAATCCTTCTGTTTTCTTTTGCTTTTTTTCCCCCAAACTAGTAGTATTTTAGAAAATTAATTATGTTGTACTTGATATCCAGGGCCCAGGTCCTCAGACAGAGCTGGGGACTGAAATGGAACAATGTTGGTTGGCTACAGAGGCAGGTATTTCATGGCATCCTTCAGCCCCTATGTCTTTGTAGATGAAACAATATGTTTTGTTGTGACTCTAAATACTTCCATTCAAGTAAGATTTAGAGCATTATCAATAGTCTCTTTTTATCACGCGTGTGGAAATTCCACTTTTCTCGTGGGCCTGTGAAAGCAAGACACCTCAACTCCACCTGTCCAGTATCCTTGGTCTGGGCCCCAGCTCCGTACATGGTGTGACCTCTGGCACAGACCCCTAGGGCAAGTGGGGACAGCTGCAGGCAGAAGTAAACAGAAGAAGTGGACAGACTGGATTTGAACCACACTCTGCTGTTTCCTGACTGTGATTTTAGGCAATTGACCGAAATTTTCTGAGCCTTAGTCTTCTCATTTTTTCAAGTCAGAATAATAACATCCAGCCCACTGGATTATTGCAGTGAGTAAAAGAAAGCGCTGGGGCACAGGGAAAGGTCTGAGATGGGGCTCAGTGCTTGGGGCTGCTACATATAGACGCATGGCTTCCGCCTTGCCCAGAGACGCCCAGCCAAGGGCCTGTGAGGCTGATATCCTGCCTTACGTTCAATTTAAACTTGCTGGTCACTCACACTGGGTTCTTAAAAAAAAATTATCCACCCAGATGATTCACCCTCAAAAGGAAAGAGAAAGCCTCTTTGTAATTTACACAAAAGAGCAATGCACAGATAGAGGTCCCTGAGTACAGGAGGTGACCCTCCACCCAACTCCAATGGTTCCTGCTCCACCACTCTCCTGCCAAAAATTGTCCAACCTTGGCTACAAAGCTGTGCAAAAGCAGACTTTGCATCATGCCCTTAGGCAGCCCAGCTCATCTTTAGATGTCTCTGTTAAAAAGTATTAGAGTTCCAATTTTGCAAGATAAAAAGAGCTCTGAAGATGGATGGTGGTAATAGTTACACAACATTTAGAAATGGTTAAGTTGGTAAATTTTAAATTATGCATATTTTACCACAACTTAAAATAATATTTTTTCATCTCAAAAATATTCTACTACCAAAAACAAACAAAAAAACAGAGCTAGCTCCATTTGGTGCTGAGACGCAAGAAACTGCTTGGCCAGGGAGCAGGGACTTGCTCTCTGAGGGTCAGAACTGAGTACCCCTGGAGGGTAAAAAGTATTTTCTTATGTTTGAGCTGAAATCTGTTTTCATGTAACTTTTCTCCATGGTGGTCTTTGGAGCACTAAAGGATAAACGTATCAGTAAATATTGTGGGCTCATTGGGCTAATTTAGTGTATTGGTTAGATTAAAAGCTAGGGCGCATTACGCTGCAGAAAAAAAGTCTTTGGGACTAAGCACAGCAAAAATATATTTTTCGCTACCATGTGTAAAATAGATAGCTAGCGGGAAGCTGCTGTAGAGCATGGGGAGCTCAGCTTGGTGCCCTGTGATGACCTAGAGGGGTGGGATGGGGGTAGGAGGGAGGAAGGGAGGATCAAGAGGGAGGGGATATATGTATGCATATGGCTGACTCACTTCATTGTATAGCAGAGACTAACACAACATTGTAAAGCAATTATATTCCAATAAAAGATAATAAAACAAACATTTCTCTCCCACAGTGTGAGTCTGTGATGTATGTGTGTGTGGTGGGAAGGGGGGGTACCTATGCAAGATCTGCACGTAGGGAGTCTTTCCTCTGTGGGCCACTGTTCCCAGTCATGGCCATGGGGGGAAGCCTGGGGAATCCTGTATGGGCCTTTCCCTGCTGCAGCCAGCAAGAGGCATCTTTCCCTCCAGTCGGCTTTTCCTTGGTCAGTCACATGACTCTGCCCACTTATAAGGAGTCCAGGAAATGTGGGGGAGCAGATGGCCCATCTGGGGAGCATTGCTACCTCTCTGGCTTTCATAACTGTGGGCTGATCTAGTCGGGATCTTAGGGTGCTGTCCTCAGGCCCTGGTGCTGGCCTGAGTCCTGCAGGCAACCCCTCTTCCCTTTGCCAGAACCCAGTTTTCCAATCAGCAATCAAAGTTATTAATTAACCACCCTGGCTACAGATGGAGGAGAGAACCACCCTCCATGGTTCCCTAACATGTGCCCCCAGGGGTCTGAGGCATTTGAAACCACAGTTGGGAAAGACCCCAAAGAATACGGAAATGTGTGAAACAGAGAGATCTGTCCAGGAAGCCAGGGCCCCTTTTCCAATGTTTGGCCCTAGATCCCTCTGAAGCAAAATACGAGTAAGAAGGGAGGCCACATTTCTGTTCCTATTTCACCCCAGTCTGGGATGCTGACAAAATCGCCCCACTTTTAATAGTGCCTGGGGTGGGAGGAAAGGCCTGGTCTGTGGCCACAGAGAGAACTTTTGTCTCCAGGGGTGTCTGACCTGCCTCCATCCTGAGGATTACTGTAACTTTTTAATTAGGGCGAAGTTTGTAGGGAGTGTGCTCTTTTGATGTGGCAGCTGTAGCTGGAAAACAGGCCTACATTTAAGACTTTACTGCCTGCCGATGGCTCAGCAGCCTGCCACCCACATATCAGAGTCTACACCCCATAAACAGTCCGGATCATGTTTCTTTAGAGCAAGCTGTGTGAGAGGGGTCTGGGACCACCATGACGTGGAAGGACCACCTTTGCTGATAGTCTTATGGGACCTGACCACCCGAGGGGCCCCCCTCCAAGTGGGGGTGGTGCTCTGAGGTAGCAGAGGAGTGGATAAGGTGACCTCTAAGGACACATGACAAAGTGTTCATTCTTGACCTTGATGTTCCACAATACCCAGACAAGAACCAAGTGAGAGCCAGAACTATCCTCAGCATCAGCTCATCAGAGCACATGCTTCTGGGCCTGCTGAATGGGGGGAGGGAAGGGGACTCCTTCAGGCATCTTTGTATCCCAGAGTCCCACACACAGTAGGCTGATGAACACAGCTACAACTGTATCTTTGGGAGAGTGATGGATAGAGTGTATTTTGAGCATGCTGTTCTATTATGGGCAACATCCCTTCAGGAGCCCCTACTATGTACTAGACATTTGTTCTAGGCACCGACGATTCATCAGCAAACAGTAACCCTGCCCAATTAGATCTCCTGCTCTGCGAATGTGAAGTTAATGACATGCACTGGGATGTAGCTGGATCACACGGTTAACCAGGGGCAGACCTAACACAAGGACTGGGGTTTGCTAGCTCCCATGGGAGCAGGGCTTCTCAAGCCTTCCCACTGAGAAGCTCCCCATGGAGGCAGAGCCCAAAGCAGCCAAATATGGATGTGACATTTCTTTGACTTTCCAGTGCTTTACTTTAAAAGTTTATACAGATGCTGAAGTCTGTGCCATTTCACATCTATGTTTGTTTTACTATAAAGTAATGGTGTAGGTTATATGTATGTATGTATGTGTGGGAGAAGGCAATGGCACCCCACTCCAGTACTCTTGCCTGGAAAATCCCATGGATGGAGGAGCCTCATAGGCTGCAGTCCATGGGGTTGCTAAGAGTCGGACACGACTGAGCGATTTCACTTTCACTTTTCACTTTCATGCACTGGAGAAAGAAATGGCAACCCTCTCCAGTGTTCTTGCCTGGAGAATCCCAGTGACGGGGGAACCTGGTGGGCTGCCATCTATGGGGTTGCGCAGAGTCGGACACGACTGAAGTGACTTAGTAGTAGTAGTGTGTGTGTGTGTGTATATTTTTAAGTTTCCACCTTGTTGATCCTGCATCTATATTTCGTGGCACAAAAACATACACTCTTGGGCATCCACAAGGAAGGAAGCATCTTTCCAGCTCGTGTGTGTGTGTGTGTGTGTGTGTGTGTGTGTGTGTGTTTGTGCGGTAGTCACTCAGTCGTGTCCAACTCTTTGCATCCCATGGACTGTAGCCCACCAGGCTCCTCTGTCCATGGAACTCTCCAGGCAAGAATACTGGAGTGGGATGCCATTTCCTTCTTCAGGGGATCTTCTCAAGCTAGGGATCAAACCCAGTATCCTGCACTGCAGGCAAATGCTTTACCATCTGAGCTACCGGGGAAGCCCCTTCCAGTTCACGTGGACTCCCCCAAATTCCTCTGTCTTGCGACCTGGCTCCTCCTTGCTTTTGTCTTTAAAATGAGGTGTACCATAAGAAAAGTTAAAAACAAATGACACACCAGAGGGAAAAGTTTTGCAAATTATTAGTACCCCTGGTGGGCTACAGTCCTTGGGGTTGCAAAGAGTCAGACAGGACTGAGCAACTAAACAGCAGCAAAGTAACCCCAGAGCTAGAGGAAAATGCAGGGATTTTCATGCTCTTCCCACCAGGCCAAGCCACTGGCCCAAACAACATGGCCACCAGCAGCACCCAGCGTGAGGAACGTCCTAAGGAATGGTAGGGAAGGTGAGCCAGCACAGGGCAGGCAGCTGGAAGTTACAAGAAGCTATTTGCATGACAGGAACCTGAGTTTGAGGCTTCCTTCCATTACCCGCTAAGGGTAAGACCCTGGATGAGTTACAAAACCTCTCTGAGCCCTAGAACTTATCTCCATAAAGTACAGGTGATAATAATATTTTTTGTGGGGATTCATTGAAATAATGTCTTTAAGGTACTTTGGCTACTGCCTGCCACACCGTATGTACTCAATAAACAGTGATAACCACGGAGGAGGAGCTAGTGGTGATTAGAGGCTTCGCGGGCAGGAGCAGACCTGGATAGAGTGCCAGTTTGTTGCATACACGTTAAGCCTGTGCATCAGGAAAGAGAAGCACTTCTCAGAGCTGAGTCCCTGAGGTTGCTGAAGCACAACCCAAAATTGAGCCATTCTGTCACTTTCAGCAATGTTTCCGGGAAGGTCATGGCAGTTGGTCCATGAGACCAAGGAGTCACACTGTTTCCAAGCTGGCCGAGCTCTCAGTGCTAGTCTCGTCAGACCCCTGCTTTTCACAGGATGTAAGACTCCGCTCCAAGTGGCACCATCAGCCCTGGCCAGCCCGAGGTCCCCTTCCTCCAGATCCTCCCAGGGCTCACAAGCCATGGCAGGGCTGCAGGCAGTCTCGATGCTGGAGAAACAGCTCGGCATTTTGGAAATGGATTCCTCAGGTGTCCTAGAGTCCAACAGTTGGGCTATTTAGAGGGGAAGTCACATTATTGTTAAAAGAAAGGGGGAAATATCTTTCTTTATGACTTCCCATGGAAGGTTAAGCACTAATGGGGATTCAAGAGGTTCCTGGTGGACTCCGCAGGATCACACCAAATCTCTGAACTTCTGCCTCGAGGTGAACTTTTAACTCCCAGAATGATCCCTGAAAGCTCTTTTTTCCTCCCTGTCTCGGCTGCCAAATTGACTCTGCAAGTCTGCCCTCCATGTAAAAACACAATAAAACCTTGTACAATCAGGAAGGTATTCAAGGCTCGTAATAAATAATTGCCCTGTGACCAGTGGTTTGGATCCCCCAGTGCACCCTCAATGGGCCTTTTTCTTTAACAGAACAAATAAAAGGAACAGATGCAGGGTCTCCCGTGCCAACACTGCAGTGGCCTTGTGCAGGCCGGAGGAGGGTCCCTGGGGGAGCATGGTTCCCACAGTAATGAACACACGTGGGGAAGAGCAGGGCAGCACTACCCCCTCACTGAACACTGCTCTGGGGGCACCAATGCGCCTTTGGCCAGTGGCAACACTTCCTTCCTGGCCTGTCTTCTTCCTTTGCTGATGGGGGAGCAGGTTCACAGAAGAATCTATGGCCCAAGTGGGATTCTGATATTCCATGGCTAATTCCCCTTTCCCTTCAAACCACCTTTCTTTGATAATCTTTTTTCTTTTATTTTCGCTTCACAGTGCAGCATGTAGGATCTAGTTCCTTGGCCAGGGATCCAACATGGGTCCCCTGCACTGGAAGTGCAGTCTTAACCACTGGACTGCCAGTTAAGTCCCAACTTTTGATATCTTTTTATCTCTGTCCCGTTTCTTCCCCACCCTCTTCTTTCTCCCTGATACTATCTCTCTCTCACCCGCAGTAGACTGCAAGCTCTTCCTAGCTGAGGTCCATACCTGTTTATGCGCGGGAGCCTAGCATAGCGCCTAGACACAGTAGCGACCCAGCACATTTGGTCAGATCAGTACATGAAGTGAAAAACGCAGTGTCATTGCAAAATAGGAAATGAAAGTCCGCCTCACCAGACACCTGGGTATTCTTCTCAAAATCCATTTCAGTGGGTTTTGCAGTTTCAGAGGCCTTTGCTTCAATTCCCCACGTGGTTGGTGACAATGTCTGCCAGCCTGGGTCTTCGGAGAGGAGTCCTGTAAGAGAGAGCACATGGCATTTCTGTTAACAGCACATGACGGCTCTAGGGTAACACCTGTTGCTCTGCCCAATCAGTGCATAGCCTCTTCTGCTCAGAGCACCTCGGTTCTCCTCTCTCTGAGGCTGGCCCCCTGCCCTTCACATGCAGTTCTGGAGGCACCTGACCTCTGGCCACTGTGGGCCCAGCCCCAGAGCAGCCAATCAGACTCTCTCTCAAGGCATTTACACCCCCTTTCTGCTGATGAAAGGGCAGGACCTGCTGAGCCTGCAGAGCACTTGGAGGAGACTTGGCTAAAGTCCCTGCTCCACGCTGGAGCGGCCTCATCCCTGATCTTTGCAGGGCCTGGTACATGGTCGTTCCTCTGTTTCTGTCTGCTAACCCCTCCCCTTACAATACTTGCATGCATGCTTGCCCAGTCACTTAGTCATGTCCGACTCTGTGATCCTATGGACTGTAGGGCACCAGGCCCCTCTGTCCCTGGGATTTCCCAGGCATGAATACTAGAGTGGGTAGCCATTTCCTTCTCCAGTGGATCTTCTCAACCCAGAGATTGAACCCAGGTCTCCTGCATTAGCAGGCAGATTCTTTTACCACTGAGCCACCTGAGAAGCCCCTTCTAATAAGTTCCCTTCCAGATTTAGGTTGGCTGGGCTGGTTTCTGTTGCTTAGAACCCCAGGACCCTGAATCAGGCTTTCTCAGCCTCAACACAAAGAACACTTGGGACTGGATAGTTCTTTGCCTTAGGCATCTCGTTAGGAGCCAGTGCAATAGATATCCAGTGCCTGATGGTCACGCTGGTCATCTGACACAGCCTGAGCCTCTACACTGGATCCTTCCACCTCAGCACTGCTGATATTTCAGACTGGAGAGCTCCTTATGGGCACTGCCCTGGGCACCGTAGGATGTTTATCAGCACCCCTGGCCTCTACCCACCAGATGCCAACTGCAGCTCCCTGGTTGTGACAGATGTCTCCAAACACAGCAAAATGGGGCCTGGGAGGTAAAACCACTGCTGTAAACTGATTCAGTGGTTGAGAACCAGCTCAGTGAAGCACCGAGTCAGAAGCCAGGGGGTCTGGGATTTCTCTGGCCCTGACCGAGAAATTCACCTGGACCCGAGCTCTCTGGGCTTGCAGTGCCTTGCCCTGTTGTCCCAGGTCCATGGCCCAGCACCAGTAAGCAAAGACTTAGAGAAATCCAAAGAGCTGCAAAAAGATGATGCTGGAAGATATGTTACCACCTCACAGCGGGTCTTTACTTGTCAAAGAAGTTAAAAGCTGCTCCTTGGCCAGCTGGCTGAACTTGGCGATAACTAAAGAAAGTGAATAAATATCCTGACCCGTGGCGTCTGAAGTATCGACATTTCACTTATCATATTGGGTGGCATTGCACAGACAACAGAGAAATTGTTCTTGCAGGGACAGACCTGTCTTTCTTCCATCCAGGGCTCTTTTTGCCAAAATGACTAGCATGGCCGGGATGGGAGGCGAAACAAGGTGAAATTATAAACCTGAGAGATATGAAGGCTCCGAAGCTGCCCTTTCAGACAAAACCAAGCTCCGACTCTTTCTCACGCCTCACATTGAAACCTCTTTGAGCTTTGATAGAACATCGACTGCCATTTTGTTCCTCTGTCCTAGGGCAAGGTCGGCTCACCCCCGTGCTTTCTGAGACCACCTGGGCACAGGTCTGCCCAGGATAACCTGGACGGTCCAGATTCAAACAGATGGCATGGAATGTGCCAATCTCTAAGCTCAGTGTTTTACCAACACTGGGGAAACAGCTCAGGCTACAGTCGGGGGATGGGACTCAGTGTGAACCCGGAGTCTGGAAACTAGAGACAGGTTCCAACTCCACCAATCACAAAGCTTGGGAACACTTCTTTCCTTCCTTGGTATCAGTTTCCCCATTTACAAATGGGTGTTGAAATAGATCAGTCAGTCATAAACTTATTTCAGTTTCTCTTGGTTAATATGAACCCAGTTCAGTTCAGTGCATTCTCTCAGTGGTGTCCGACTCTTTGTGACCCCACAGCATGCCAGCCCACCCTGTCCATCACCAACTCCCAGAGTTCACCCAAACCCATGTTCATCGAGTCAGTGATGCCATCCAACCATCTCATTCTCTGTCGTCCCCTTCTCCTCCTGCCCTCAATCTTTCACAGCATCAGGGTCTTTTCAAATGAGTCAGCTCTTTGCATCAGGTGGCCAAAGTATTGGAGTTTCAACTTCAAAATCAGTCCCTCCAAATGAACACCCAGGACTGATCTCCTTTAGGATGGACTGGTTGGATCTCCTTGCAGTCCAAGGGACTCTCAAGAGTCTCCAACACCACAGTTCAAAAGCATCAATTCTTCGGCACTCAGCTTTCTTTATAGTCCAACTCTCACATCCATACATGACTACTGGAAAAACCATAGCCTTGACCAGACAGACTTTTGTTGACAAAGTAATGTCTCTGCTTTTTTTTTTTTTTTTTAAATTTTAAACTTTACATAATTGTATTAGTTTTGCCAAATGCTGTCTAGGTTGGTCATAACTTTCCTTCCAAGGAGTGAGCGTCTTTTAATTTCATGGCTGCAATCACAATCTGCAGTGATTTTGGAGCCCAGAAAAATAAAGTCAGCCACTGTTTCCCCATCTATTTGCCATGAAGTGATGGGACCGGATGCCATGATCTTAGTTTTCTGAATGTTGAGCTTTAAGCCAACATTTTCACTCTCCTCTTTCACTTCTATCAAGAGGCTCTTTAGTTCTTCACTTTCTGCCATAAGGGTGGTGTCATCTGCATATCTGAGGTTATTGAACCCACCCCCCAAGAATAGGCCCTTGGCCACACCTCCATGGACAATGTCACTTCATAAAATGCATGGAGGCTTCCCTGGTGGCTCAGACAGTGAAGAATCTGCATGCAATGCAGGAGACCTGTGTTCAGTTCCTGGGTCGGGAAGATCCCCTAAAGAAGGGAATGGTAACCCAGTCTAGTATTCTTGCCTGGGAAATCCCATGGACAGAGGAGCCTGGTGGGCTATTGTCCATGGGGTTGCAAAGAGTTGGACACAACTAAGCCACTCACTATCAAGGTTCTGAAGTCTTTTCCACAGCCATTGAGTTCAAGGTGAGGCCACTGGACCAGATGACCTTTAAGAAGCTAGCCCTTTCCTGACCCTCCTTTGCAGTAGCCCAAGCCCATGGTTAGTTTCATGCTAAAACAGACGTGAATTCTTAACACATCTGGTTTGAAATCCCAGATTCTTCTCTCATCAGCTCTGTAATACTAAGCAAGTTTTCTAAACTTTCTGTGCCTATTTTCTTTATTTATGAAACCGTGAGATAATATTCCCCAGTAGTTCATTTGAAGCATTAAACTACGTATTACATGACACCTAGAAAATGCTTGATTCACTTCTACTTTCCAATCCTCTCCTTCTTCCTCTCTTGACCCCTTATTGGTATTAAGTTCCTCTTAAAACAGCAGAAAAGCATTTCATCAGATTATTTTGGCATCTGGGCAGGTCAAGAGGAAGGTATGACTCTGTAACAGTTGTTTACAGAAAAAAGAACCCCAGAGTGGCCCTGCCCCCTGGCCAAAGATGACTTTACATTGCAGGCAGCTACTCTTTATAGACTGTGCGGCTTTAGTGAGTTAGCATTACCTCTCTGAGCTCCCACCTGTAAACAAGGATAAGGATAACACCTCCCTGACCACCATCCACTCAGAGAGTCCCTCCTGGATGCCAGGCACCACATGAGCACCTCACACAGAGTCTATCATGAACACCAGGTGTGTTGTGAAGACAGAGAGAAATAATGTACTTAGAAAGGCTTTATGTACAGTGAAACATGAGGCAGACACTTCATTTTCACCATGATCAGGGGGTTTCAAGAGCTTGTTTTCTATTGTGAAAATAGGAGTGGCTTTTCCAACCAGAAGTTCAAGCACATGGAGCAGAAAATGACAAGTGACATGGAGTTTGGGTCATCTCAGAGATAAAAGGTGAGTGCCCCTTGTAAGCATCTTTCCTGGTGCTTTGGGGAGAAATACAAGGAGGACAGAAGGCAATGTGACTTCTTTTCCTGTGTGTTTCACATAACATACGTCTCTCCTCAGTGAATCTCCATTTACCCATTTCTCATTTAGCGCGTGATTTATTGGATACTGCAGCATGACAGCCAAAATGCTGGGCGAGATGGTAAATCTAGTAATAAAATATCTAAATGATTTATAAATACGGTTTAGGGAGGCTTGGGTAGGTAAGGCGGCACACGGCTAGTCGAACAAAATCCCTGTGCTTCAGAAACTCTCCCCCAGACGCCTACATCCAACGCACAGAGCTTTTTGTCTCTATTGAGCCGAGCTGACAACTCCAGCGTGTGCAAATACAGATTTACCAGGCAAACGTGCAGCCAAGCCCAGGACTGTAAGTGTTTGAAAAGGCAGATCTATTTGACGAGCAAATAATGCGTCATCAATAAAGACTTGTCGAGATGAAACGAAGGAGACCAGCTGTTGCTGAACATCTAGTCTGGGGTAGAGAGAGGATGCAAACTGGAGGAGGAAGAGATGGTGGGGTTGGGGATGGGGATGGGTGGGAGAGGCCTGAGCAGCACGTTTTAGAACGATAACTGGTGTTCTTGACCACCTGGTCAAGATGTGTGGGCCTCCTCGACTGAGTGGGGCAAGCAGCACTAGAAGAAAGCCTTACTTGGAGGCACCTGGTGTCTTATTAACAAGGAAAGAAAGACGATCAGGAGCTGCCAACAGAGCAAGACCAGGCTGTGCAGAAATTAACGTCTTAATTTACATCATATGATATCTCATATATGGAATCTTAAAAAAAAATGATACAGCTGAGCTTCTTCACAAAACAGAAATAGACTCATAGACATAGAAAGCAAATTTATGGTTGCCAAAGTGGAAAGGGGAGGGGAGGGATAAATTAGGAGTTTGGGATTAACAGATACACACTACTACATATAAAGCAGATAAACAATAAGGACCTACTGTATAGCACAGGAACTATATTCAATATCTTGTAATAACCTATAATGGAAAAGAGTCAAAAAAGAATATATCTATATCTATATATATATATATAGAGAGAGAGAGAGATAACTGAATCACTTTGCTATAACAACATTGTAAATGAACTATACTTCAATTAAAACAATTTTTTTAAACAAAGATTAGAAATGAAAAAATCTTAATTCACAACAGCTGAAAGGTGGATGCAAGCAAGGTGTCCGTGGATGGATAAACGGAAATAAAGAAGAGGTTGTATAGCCATCCTGGAATATTATTCAGCCCTAAAAAGGAAGGAAATTCTGACTCATGCTACAACACAGATGACCCTTAGAAACAGTGCTAAACGAAATAAGCCAGTCACAAAAGGCCATTTATTCTACTTATATGAGGTATTTGTTGTTGCTGTTTTTGTTGCTGTTCAGTCTCTAAGTCGAGTCTGATTCTTTGCGACCCCATGGACTATGGTACGCCAGGATCCTCTTCCACTGTCTCCCAGAGTTTGCTCAAATTCATTTCCATTGAGTCACTGATGTTATATAACCATCTCATCCTCTGCCGCCCCCTTCTCCTTTTGTCTTCAATCTTTCCCAGCATCAGGATCTTTTCCAATGAGTCAGCTCTTCCCATCAGGTAGCCAAAGTACTGAAGCTTCAGCTTCAGCATGAGTCCTTCCAATGCATATTCAGGGTTGATTTTCTTTAGGAAGGACTGGTTTGATCTCCTTGCAGTTCTTAGAATCACCAAGTTCAGAGAGACAGAAAGTAGAATGGTGGCTACTAGGGGCTGGGAGTGGGAGGAATGAGTCATTGTTTAGTGGGGACAGAGTTTCAGCTTGGGAAAATGAAAGTTTTCTGTGGCTAAATGGTGGTGATGGTTGCACAACACTGTGAATGTACTTAGCCCACTAAACTGTACAATTAAAATGGTTAAAACTAAATTTTATGTTATGCACATTCTCCCACAATAAAATAAATTGACATCTTTTAATATATGTCCCATTCAGGCTTGGATTTCAGTTGCTAGGATGCCAAACTCCACCATTAGATGACAAGTAATTTGATGTCAGGGATTCCCAAGTGGCTCAGTGGTAAAAGAATCTGCTTGCCAATGCAGTAGCCATAGGTTCAGTCCCTGGGTTGGGAAGATCCCCTGCAGGAGGAAATGGCAACCCACTCCAATTTTCTTGCCTTAGAAATCCTGTGGACAGAGGAGTCTGGTGGGCTACAGTCTATGGGGTGGCAAAGAGTCAGACGTGACTGAGAGACTGAGCATACACACAAACATGCATGCATCTTGATGTCAAGAATTAGATTTGACTTAGCTATGAATCCCTCACTGCACTTAATACAGTGGTTCTCAAAATGCAATCTATGGACCACGGGGGATCTCCAAGACCCTTTCAGTATATGCACAATTCAAACTCTTTTCATAATGGTACTAAGCCAGAGGTACTGTTTGTTATGATGGTATTACAGCTTGCATTGATGCTGGAAAAGTAATGGTGGGTAAAATTTCTGGTGTTTTCACACACCAAAGCTATGGCACCAAACTGGACCAGCAGTCATGCTATTCTGATGGACTCACAAGCAAAAAAGAAATTGTATTTAAGAATGTCCTTAATGAAGCAGCACAAATTATTAATTTAACTAAAGCTCAGTCCTTGACCGCACATCTTTTTAACACGGTGTGTGACAGAAGTCTTTAAAACCATGTCTGCTAAATATGTATTACGTATATGTGAGGTGGACATATTACGGCCACCTCAAGGATCACTTGTGTGATGGTGTGAGTGTCAACCAAAAATAGCTGCCTTATTTTTCATGGAACATCATTTTTATTTGAAAGCACAACTGAAAGACAAACAAAAGTTATTCAGATAGGGGTATCTGGTAGACATCACTTCAAAAATGAGTGAAGCAAGCCTGTCACTTTAAGGACAGGCTCAACAACTGACCATGTGGTTGGCAAAGCTAAATTCCAACCTGTCGAATGAAACTTAGGATTTTGGACAGTGCTTCTCCACCATTGTGAGCTTGAGTGTTTCTGAATACTTAATGGATTACTAATACATCATACTCCAAAATCACATGTAGGTAAAAGTTCCATTTAAAGTTCAAGATAGATGAATGAATTTTAATGTAACCAGGTACCAAAAGTTCTAATATGGTTTCAGATTCCACATCACAACTGAACTTTAAGAAACTTGCACTTGTTGAGTTTTGGTGTAGTATCAAAGAAAACTATCCACAATTTTCTGAAAAGGCTCTTCTCTTTTTCAACTACAAATCTGAGTGAAGCACAATCTTCTCTACATACTTCAACCAAAACAACGTATTGCAGCAGGCTGAATGCAAAAGTAGATATAGTGTTTTTATAAACTGAAAGTCTGTGGCAACCTTTTGTTGTCAGATAACGGCTAGCAATTTTCAGCAATAATTTATATTTTTAATTAAGATATATAAATTGGTTTTTCAGACATAGTGCTATTCCATACTTAATAGAATATAACACAACTTTTATATGCTATGGGAAACCAAAAAATATGTATGACTTGCTACATCACAAAATTTGCTTTATTGCAGTAGTCTGGAACCAAATCCACAGTATCTCCAAGGTAAGCTGATATAGGAATCTAGCTGTCTTCTACTAAGACAACTAACAAATAGATTTGCAAAGGCATCAATACCATTCTTCTTGTTATATTTTTTCTATTTTGGAAAATGATTGTTTTTAATAAAAAATATTTATGTTAACATGCAATAGTTTTTTTGTTGCTATTGTTAAATGCATTCTTAGTAAGTATTACTAACATTTCTCAATACTGATTTTCCATGTCAATAGATATAACCTACAAAAGCAAAAGCTCTTTGGGTTCCTTGGTACTTTTTAGGAATGAAAATGGATCATCCAAAAGTTTGAGATCCTCAAGTCTAACACATGTCTTAATAAGTAAATAAATGAATGAGTGTACCAACTGAATGAATGGATGAGAATACTGCCGGAAAAAATATATATATGGTTATGAGTAGTGTAAAGGAAAGAGTTGGGTTGATGTGGAAGGGTCAACTGGGGTAGGAGAGCTAGTGGTTCTTGATCTGAGTATTTCACAGGTGGATAAAATTTTCAAAGTATTTTGGGAATCTGCACAGAATGGCCAACTTTTTATTTGGTCAAGTAAGGACATTTGAAAAAATAACTACAGTCTACCATCATCATTATTTTGTAAAAGTCAAGACATTTTAACAGAAAAAAAAGGACAGATAGAATCTTGGTATAAAGGGCAGTCTCTATATTGAATAAATTGAGCTATTTTTGAAGCTCACCTTCTGGCCCTTGATTTTCTTGCTTTGCCCTGGACCCACGTACACTTTTCCCTGTACCAGACTTTATAAGCATCATCCTAGAGCAGGTGTCAGAACCATTTTTGATAAAGGACAGACAGGAAAGACTTTGGGGTTTGTGGGCCATTATGTTCTCTGTTGCAGCTACTCAACTGTACTGTCAGAGCATGAAGCAGCCACAGACAGCACATCAATGAATAAGCATGGCTGTGTGCCAATGCAATTTTATTTACAAAACCCATGGTGGCCAGATTTGGCTCACTGGCCATTGTTTGCTGATCCTGATCTAGAAAGCTGGGTAGAGGTGTGTGGGAGGCTGGGGCGAGGCCATTTCTGCCAGGTCACCATGGACTTCAGAATTGTCAAGATGACCAGCATTACCATTTTCCTGACAAGGAGACCAGGCAAATCTGCTCAAAAAGCTGGCTGTCGTGCAGTGATCCACTGAGCCTGCCCTTCTGGGCATCTCAGCAGTAGGCAGGGGGGTGGCAGCTGGGGGTTGATAATGCCATTCCACCTCCTCTGGGAAAGCAGGATTGAAGCCCAGTGACACAACCCACCACACTGGCATCCAGGGACAGTCACCAAAGAAATGAAAGAAAGGCAGGTGAGATGGCCTATCCACAGTGACATGACGGGCGGGGGTCAGTGACACTTGAACCAGAACTCTGGCACTTGAATCTGAGCTCTCTACTGCATGTCACCAAAGGTGTAGCACAGGGACATTTTCATCTTGCTCCTCACTCCCATGTGGGAAAGAGACAGAATCTTAGCTTAATTGAGAGGTGCATGTAAATGCCCCAATCTCAAAAAAAAAATAAAAAACAACATCTATGACTTTCTTTCTGAACAAAGGGATTCATTTTTAGAAAGGGAATCTCCGTTGCCCATCTCCTCCCTTCCGGGATGTCAAGATTTGCCAGGCAGCCCTCTGCCAGCCACGGGCACATCCTCCCCCCCAGCTGCCGATCTGCCCATCAGATTAGGGGTGCGCGCATATGGTGGCAAAGGCAGGGAGAATGAGCTCCATCGTTTCTGACATGTGAGCACCAGAGCTGCGAGCATATGGCCTGGAAGGCTCTCCAGGAATTTCACGGGACATTTCATGCAAGTTGAGACTGAGGCATTCAGGAACCTGGATCCAGAGAGAGGAAAAGAGAAACTGCAGAAAATATTTTCCACTGAAATATTTACAACAAATGTGAGAGAGAAGAGCTGGTTTCTGTAAGGTATAAAACTCAGGCGAATCATGTAAGAAGAAGGTGAAAACCCCAAGAGAAATCAGAAAATGACACGAACCCATAATTCATAAAAGAACCACCAATGGCCACTAAAGTAAAAATGAAATTTACCTTTACTGGTAATAAACAAATGCAAATTGCAATGTGACACGTTTTTACTTTATCCTTTAAAAGGATAATACTTAATGCTGGTGTGAGTGCAGTGAAAGGAACACTCTTTGCATATTGCTGGTGGGCATGTAACCGGGTCGGGGACACACCAGCTGGAAGTCAATCTGGTAATACATACGGAGAATTATAAACACATTCATAATCTTTAACTCAGCAATCCCACTTCTGTGAACATGCGGAATAAACTAACATCATTGCTTCCCTCTGATGGAACATCTACCTCTATTAGCAGAATCCACACTGCTAATGATGTTTCCTGACAGTTTCACATGTCATTCATTCTGACCTACAAATTAAAACTTGAATGCCTCCTTTTTTCCCTCTAAAAATCATGCTACAAAGTCACAGCCACCTTTCTATACAGGTATATGTTTGCAAGATCCCTGAATAGAACTCGCCATTTATTCTTGGTTGAGTCAGCCCATCACTCAAATCACTGGATTCATGCCCATCATTCAAAACAGCCTCAGCTTTTCCCAGCTGAATGTCATCGGCAAATGACAGCCAGCCTGCCTCCTGCCCAGTGGCAGCCTGCCTCCTGCCCAGTGTCCACATTCCCAGGAGTTGGTGGGGCAGGACGTGGCTGAGATGGAGCCCAGTGGCAGTCCACAACACGCCTCCTTCCACATCGTTTCTGATCCATTACCAGTAGCTGGAGTTGTTCAACCTGTTACAAATCTACTTTGTTCAACTGGGATGTGGACACATTCCACATGTGTAATCATGAAAGGTCATGCCACATGTCTTGCAGAAGGACAACTGCAAAGGGCAGGAGGGGACAGTACTTCCTGAGAGAAAACCCTCAGCTCTTCCTGGCTCTGTAGGACTGTTTTGTCTGGGTCCCCACCTATTCAGAAGCTCCGCTTCCTTTCTCTCCAGCCAGCACCTCCTGGCCTCCCCTCCAGCCTCACTCCCAGCTCCCTCTGGCTTCACTGTAATAGCTTATCCTGGCTAGGTGAGCAGAAGTGTGTCTGGAACGGTTGTTCAAACTCAGGGATGAGAGACCTCGTTTCACAACTTGAAGTGAAAGTGTTAGTCGCTCAGATGTGCCCAGCTATTTGTGACCCCATGGACGAGGCCCTTCTGTCCATGGGATTCTCCAGGCAACAATACTGAAGTCGGTTGCCTCCAGGGGATCTTCCCAACACAGAGATCGAACCTGGGTCTCCCGCATTGCAGGCTGATTCTTTACCACCTGAGCCACCAGGGAAGCCCTTAGTCATCTCATGTGTTACTACCCTACCTGTACAACCTTGGACATGTCACTTCACCTTTTATCCTGATATCCCTGACCTGTAAAATGGACGCAATGCGCTCAGTGCCCCCCATCCCCGAGGGTGTTTGTAAAGCTCAACGAGAGGCCGGACGGCAAGTTGCCTTGTAAACTGAAGATGCTAATGTGTCAGTGTACCACTAGCACAACTAATAAGTTGTATTTGTCCAATTTGCTGCAGGGAAAGGGCAAAGCTTCTCTAGAATGTTCTAGGACATGTGAGGGGCAATGGGATCCAATCCTGGTGCAGTTGCCTGAGGTTTTCTGGGGATTTTCTAATCTAAAGTGGCCAGATACCCAGGAAATGACCAGGCCCCAGTCTGGAATTCTCAAATGTGGACCCTTGAAAAACCAGCCTAGCCTCCAGCCCCTATAGAGGAGAAACCTGAGCCCTAAGAAGGAAGCCGTCATGTCAGAGGTCACTCCTCCGGTAAGAGGACGGTGAGACTGGATCCTCTGACAGCGCTCCAAACTTCCCTCCCTGTCACTTCCTCCAACAGCACTCATTTGAAGAAGCCAGAAGGAGGTTCTGGGATTGGAAATTAGAAGCCACTAAAAATGCTAAATTTATACACACACACACACACACACACACACACACACATACATATAGACATACACACACATACGTATACACATAAATTATTTATATACACACATATAAATATATATATATATACACACATATGCATATAAACAGGGCTTTCCAGGTGGCTCAGTGTAAAGAATCTGCCTGCTAATGCAGGAGACATGGATTGGAAACCTGGGTTGGGAAGATCCCCTAGCCAGGTTTAGTTATCAGCATCCTTCAAAGGGAAAGAACCTCAGCAAGCTTTCTTGTCTTAAAGAGGGGCCAGCTGGCACCCAAAGGCAGTGACAGCACACTCGGGTCACAGCTGGACCCATGGCAGTGAGAGGACCTAGGCCTCTGGGGCACTGGGCCACTGCTGTACCAAATGCCACCAGGACACACAGAAACTCTGTTTCAGGGTTCATCTGCTATGTGGTTTCACCTTAGGTTATGGGAGTCACTTCTCGTACTTGTGTGTGGTTGAAAAACTATGTTCTCCAGTAAGAGAAGAAAAAGAGTCCACACGGGGATATTCTTAGGATAGAATATTATGTAGCCAGGAAAACTCTTATCTTCAGGGCATGTGGCAATATTCATAATGTAATGTTAAATGAAAGTTGTAGGAGATCAATTTATATATGCACAAAAAACCTAATATTCTAGCTTTATACAGTATTTCCTGTACAAAAGCTGTGATTTTAAGATGCACCTCAGACTTAAAAAATATTTCAATATAAGGAAACGTTAAAGAAGCACACTTGGAAATATTAAAGATGAAAAATGTGCATCTAAGAAGAAAGGAAGTGTGACATAGAGTTATCACACAAATATCTGGTTTGTGTATATGTGTTCGCATGTGCACATCTGTAGGAGACCAAGAAGTGCATTAAACATTACCACTGGTTATCCATGAGGGCAGATTTTAATTTTTATTTTATCTACTCTTTTTAGTATTTTTCAAGTTTGTCTCTGATGTGGTGATACCAATTTTTTAATCCAAAAAAAATGAACTCTGCATGTAGAACATTAAAAGCAAATGTAAGAAAAATGCACGACTTTTTGACTCACACAAGGATCGCAATTTTCATTCCCGAGTCTCGACACTTTTTAGCCCTTCTTTATTTTGTTATGATTCTCCACTCTGGTTTCTAAGGACAGTTTAACATTCCATCTTCCATGAACCATTAGAAGGCTACCGTCATGCTTTCCCCCACTCAGCTGCATTTTAATGGGACGCCCTGGGTCTTTGGGCAACAACTCTTAGGAAAGTCAGGTACAATTTCTTGGTGCAGGTGCCACAGGCATGCCTAAGATCCCACTCCGCACTGCAAGCAGAGATCTTTGTTTAAAAAAAAAAAAAAGCATCCTGCGAAAAAAATTTGTTTAGACTCTAGTGCTAAGAGAATTTCAGCTTTCCTTTGAGAAAATGGTATTTTTTTTTTACTCTAAAAATCATTAATATTATCTTAGCTGTGTATTATTTCTCTTTTTCCTTACCTGCTAAGAAACTCCAAGTCCAATTTGAAACTCAACTGTGATAACTCTGTTGGCCCTAGGCTGGGGCTATTTTGCATGTCTTTTTCCCCCCCCTTTGGTTCTGGTTCTTGAAGTAAACTACTTGATTGTACTCTTCGTGTTCTTCCATAAGAGGTCACAAATCACTGGCTGCAACAGCATAGAGTAAACACATATACTCAGCAAAACTTTTTCTGAGTTCACCTTTGACGTCTCTCTCCCCTATACCCACAGCATCCAGTCTGTCAACAAACGTCCTCAGTGATGCCTCTAAAATATGTCCCGTATCGGTCTGCTTCCCCCACCTCCACTGTCACCTTCCTGGCCCAAGACACTGGACAGTGACAACACCTTCCTGGCTGTTGTCAGGAAGATGATGTTGTCTGCATCTTCTCTCATCCCTCCTCTGTTCCACTGACTCCCTCCAAGTGTGCCTTTGACCACTGATTAAAAGCGGCCCTCACCCACTCATCCTCCATCTTGCCATCCTACATCACTTCCCTTACAGCACTTAGGACGCAGGAAGTAACCTTCACGTGTTTACTTGCTTGTTTTTAATCTCTCCCCTTCTCCATCCCTAAAGTAAAAGCCTCACCTTGTTCCCTGCTGTATCTTCAGTGCCCAGGACTGCCTGGCACATTGCAAATCCTCAAAATGTATTGGAAAAATGAAAGCCTGGCTCACCTCCAACGTCCTTTTAGCCACTGGTACTTTCGCCAGGGTCCTAACTCCCCACGCCCATTTTCAAACAGTGAACAAATGCCATCATCCAACTAGCCCCCTGTGGCTCTCAGCATGGGGCTCACCTACCCTGCGTGCACAGCGGTGAGGGGGTAGACAGCTGCCAAGATCCCATCTACCTCCTGGGAGGTGAAAAGGAAGGGCTGGGAGGGAAAAAGACTGTAGGGGTGATGAGAACCTGCCCAAGACAATGGTCGCAGAATCAGGGTCATTGCTGAAAGGTCTAGAGAGCCCTGCGGCCCCACAAATTGTCTCCCAAGAGTTATTCTCCATCCCTTCAGATTACTTCATTGGCCAGACATTCAAATACGACATTAAAATTCTTTGCCCTGGAGAAGCAAAGCCTCCCCAGAAGACCTCACACACTCTAAGAGAAATGTTCCTGGAGATGAATTTTCTCCTAGGCAATAAGAAACCAGGCTTTTCTTTTCTCTGGCTGCGTCCTCCCTATGAACTGGACCCACGGATCCAACCGAGGTCAGAGCTCATGCCTTCACATTTGCTTTCTTTCAAGAAGGCTTGCTGTCTCCCCAGCCCACAGGAACTCCACTCTACTCTTCACTGCCTCGGCCGCAGAAAGGTCTCACTGGCGCCAGAAAGACACTTATTGGCATGCAGGGTAGAAGCCCCCACCGCTTTCAGAAGAGCCCCTATCCAGTTACTCTGCTGCTGCTGCTGCTAAGTCACTTCAGGCATGTCCGATTCTGTGCGACCCCATAGACGGCAGCCCATCAGGCTCCTCTGTCCCTGGGATTCTCCAGGCAGGAACACTGGAGTGGGTTGCCATTTCCTTCTCCAATGCATGAAAGTGTAAAGTGAAAGTGAAATCGCTCAGTCATGCCGGACTCTTAGCGACCCCATGGACTGCAGCTCACCTGGCTCCTCTGTCCATGGGATTTTCCAGGCAAGAGTACTGGAGTAGGGTGCCATTGCCTTCTCCTCCCAGTTACTCTAGACACTGGCATTGTTATTGTTCAGTCACTAAGTCATGTCCGACTCTTTGTGACCCGATGAACTATAGCATGCCAGATACTGGCAATGATCCCTAATTCCCCCTTTCATCACCTTCTATTCGGGTCACCAAGGTAAATAAAGGTCAAGGAATAGCCCCGGGGGAATGGTATGGTTTCCAAGCTCAATATGCAAATCACTCTGTTCCCTCCAGATGGGTAACTTCAGTGGAAGGCCGCTGGGGTAGGGATAGGGTAGGGGTGTGCAGGCCCTGGAAAAATGTCCCTCCCTCTGTGCTCCAGGAATCCTATCACTCAGAGAAAAGCCAGAGCAACTGGAGGCAGAGAAAGTGCCAGATGGAACTCCAGTGAGGGTGTAAAGGTGGTGGGGTGGGAGAGGGCACCTCCTCACCCAGGTGGGATTATGACTTGACGAGTGTCAGCCTCGGAGATTTTAGTTTATGAATCCCAGTCTCACGAGGAAATCTCCAACCCTGCCTTCAACCTCCAGACACTGCCCAGAGTTCCTGGGACTCTGGGAAGAGGGCCCCAATCCAGGCTGATTTGGGGAGACTTCCAAAAACTTCTAAGAGACTAGTCATAAACACCCTTTTATCACATTTTACAACTAATATTCATTGGAAGGACTGATGCTGAAGCTGAAGCTCCAATACTCGGGCCGCCTGAAGCAAAGAACTGACTCATTGGAAAAGACCCTGGTGCTGGGAAAGATTGAAGGCAGGAGGAGAAGGGGACGACAGAGGATGAGATGGTTGGATGGCATCATTGACTCAATGGACATGAGTTTGAGCAAGCTCCAGGAGATAATGGAGGGCAGGGAAGCCTGGCATGCTGCAGTCCATGGGGTCACAGAGTCGGACACAACTGAGCATAGCAACAACCACAGGTCAGGAAGCTGAGGCAGAGAGGCTTATACAGCAGCACGGAAGATCAGCCCATCCTGCCTCCATGTGTCACATTCCAAGGCTGCGCTGAATCTGGCTAAAGGAGTCCCATTCCCCTCCCCCTTCCTGCAGGGCCCAGCTGAGATCTATGTTATACTCAAGTATGAAATATTTAAGCCTCTCCCGAGGAGCTTCGTGTCACTTCTAAATCAATTTATTCTAATCTAATCTTCATCTGCCATGGTTTTTTGGGCCAGCGCCATCAAGGAAACCTCTTGGCAGGTGAGAGAGGCTGAAAACACAGAACATTTGTTTTTAACGGTCCCTCCACAGCCAGCAGTTTCCAATATGGCAAAGTCCGCACAGACCGTGAAATACGACTGGTCCTTGGAAATGAATCCTGATGCGCTTTGAGATCCACGCAGATGGGTGTTCGCCAAGCTGCGAGTGTAAAGTTGTCGGGAGCCCCTGAAAACCCTTCACAAGTGCCGAGGTGAAGTCAGGAAGGGCCAACAGCGGAGGGAAGGCTGGGAGGAATCCTGGCAGGAAGGCAAACCTCGGCCAGCCACCGTGTTCCTAAGTAGACTTTTAATAGCTTTGGCCATAAAAGGCACAGTTTTCTCCATCTTTGCCTGGGCTTCAACAGTATTCGCTTTTCCCCAGCTCCTTTTATTTTGATAGGAAAGTTCCAAAACACAGACACTGGCCTTCCCTTGCTTCTCCATCAGGCTCAGCTGTGGAACTCCAAAAGAAACTCCAGAAGAGGCTGGGAGCAGAGCCCAGGAGGCCTCTGGAGTGGCTGCAGTGCTCAGACTGTAAAGTGCCAAGAGGGGATTCATGGAAACCTCTCCCATAGGATGCAGGGTCCTTTACCCTCTGTCTGATGCTTTCCTGCCATACTGAACTGCCAGCTTCCTGCTTGTTGCCAGCCCCTCCCAGTCAGAATTCCCACCAGGCCCCCTTCCCTGGGCCAGCCATGACCAGAGCAGGAAAGGTATCCTGGCTCTGCTCCAGGGGGCCTTGGCCTCCAACCTGAGAGCCTGGAAGAAATAAGCTGGAACTTTTGAATCTGACTTTCTATGCTGGGTCAGCCCTGCCCTGGAGCAGTGGGGTTTGTCCCGCACTTTGCCCACCCTGAATTCTCCATCTCTGGGCTGGGAGGTGAGGTCTCACCTTGAACCCAACCTGAAGGAGTGGCTGTGTCTCTGGCATTCACTCTTGCAGGCTCAGGGACTGTCCCAAATGGTCAGGAAACCGATGTCTCTCATCTGCCTGGGAATCTGGTGTTCAAGAACACAGGCTTAAACCGAGTAGAGCAAGGCAGAAAGGTGTTCAAATTCATCTCTGGCACATCCTGGCCATGTGACATCAGAAAATCAATTTACCTCTGTGTGCCTTGGTTTGCCTATCTGGAAAATGGGTATAATAATGATAATCCCCCCATCTCCACTGCTACCCATCCCTCTGGCTCACAGTGCTGAGGGCTATGGCCCAGACCAGGGTGGGGGTAGTAGGAGAAGCCAGGGAGGGAGAGAGCTCTCTGGAGCTCTAAATGTCT
Organism: Bos javanicus; assembly: GCF_032452875.1. NCBI lineage: Eukaryota > Metazoa > Chordata > Mammalia > Artiodactyla > Bovidae > Bos > Bos javanicus. Next base: position 35,609,109 of record NC_083895.1, on the reverse strand, counting down.
TGGGGACCAAGACATCTGCTTTGACTCAAAGCCCAGGGTGGCAGAGGTGCCCCACACAGGCTGGTTGCAGCTGCAGTCCCCCTGCTGTCTCCTCTAGTTCCATGGTCCTAAACTCTTTTCCAAGGAGATGCAGAGAATGGTTACCCTAACATCATGTTTCCTCTGAATTGGCCAGATTCTCACTCTTCTGGAATTTGGAAGCCAAAACAGGCCAAAATTTCCATATGGTTGTAGAAAGTCAGAGGTGGAAGGACCATTCACACCAACTTCACTGTACAGAGCAGGAAACGAGGGCTGGCCTTGCCCAGCAGTACAGCAGGCCATGACAGCTGTGAAACAGAATCCTGCTCTCAGCTTAGACGCTGAGCACAAATGTCATCAGATTTGATTCCTCTGGAATCTGATGTCCCCTGGCCCCAGCTAAGCAGTCTGGCCAAGGAGGCAGCCTCCACCAATCAGGGGTGTCCATTTCCCAGAGGCCAAAGTCTCCTCTTAGACAGAGAGAGGACCCAGAGAGGCTGCCCGCGTGTCCAGACCTGGCTGGGTAACCAGCAGGTGGTGAGATTTCCATGTGCGCAGAGAAGGGAGGCCTCCCCGCAGCTACCCACGGCCTCTCATCAGTCTCCACCCAGGCTCTGTTCTTGAGCCAAATACAGAAACTAAAGACCTCAAGGATCCAAGAGTCTGGGGCAGGAAGAGGCCCTGAAGGCTCCGGGCGGATGACCACACCTGGGCCCTCCCCCTGCGGGGTCGTCCTGCTCCCGGTGACAGCCCCACTGCATTGCTGGAATGGGCAGCAACCCACCTCCCACAGCAGTCATTTCATCCTGAACTTTGTCTCCGTACTCAATGAGACGCCTCTCTGTGCCCCAGATCTGCCCTATGGGGCCGTGCTGAACCCCCAGATCCCACGGCAGCCCTTCTAGAATGGGAACACCCGCCACCTTCATGAACCCTCTTCTCTCTGGTATAAACAGTCCAGGGGGATCATGGAACCTGGCGTCTTCTCCCCTCTTTTCCCACCCCCTTCCTATTCAATATGTGCTCCAGCCCATGGGCATCACCTGAGAAGTGCAGAGAATCAGTTCCGCCCCAGACCTATGAGTTCCACGTGAGTTGGAACCTATATGTTTTTAACAAGATCCACAGCCACTTCCTGGGCACTTAAAGTTTGGGAAGCTCGGCCTAGACATAGCTCACACCGTGCACCTGCCTCTTAGAGGAGAGGACAGAACTCGGGTGTGTAGGACAGGACTCCCACCTCGCTCCTCCCCACGCTTCTTTACATCTCCAGGACCCTGAGAACACAAAGGATCCTGGGTCGACTCAGACCCCTGAGTCTCCATCACAGAAACTTCTTCCAAGCTGCCTCTCCCCTTCCAGGGTGAGAAGGAGCTGCTGTGTGCCAATTCAGGTACAGCAACTTCCACTGAGCCAACTTCAGCATTGTTTTTTCAGCTGTGTCTGGTCTACTACTTAATCCACCAATTCCCAAACCTGCCTTCACATCAGGTGGGGATTTTAAAAAATGATGAAGCCAGGACCGCGTGGCAGAAGAGTTGAACAGACTCTCTGGAAAGCGTTCTGGATGTTCGGCTTTGTTATGCTCCCTAGTTTTCTAATATGCGATCAGGATAGAGAGCCACTGATTTAACACACTGACCAAGAAGTGGATTTTTCAGTCACCTTGCGGCTCTAGGGTCCATTGGTGTGGGCAGCTCACTCCTCACAGTGACAATATCTGAGTTCATGGCAATATCTCTGTTAGCTACTGCCACAATATTGCTGCGGAACAAATAATCACAAAGTCAGAGAGGATACAGTAAGAACGACTCATGTGGATGATGTGTCTGTGGATCAGCTGACAGCGCTCTCTGCCTATCTCTGCATTGCCTGATCAAGGCTGTAGTGGCAAGATGGCCCTCTTCAGACTGCAGCTGGGTTGGCCATGCTTCTCTCGCCAAGTGTGTGGGTAGGATGACTGACTCTTTCTGGTTTTCCCAGGACTTTCTCAATTTGGGTGTTCCAAGTCCCACATCCCAGTACACCTCACAGTCCTGGGAAAACTGGGATGGTTGGACACCTTATCTGTGGTCAGCTTGGGTAGCCCTGCTCTCCATTCTCTTATCTTCCTTAGACCAACAGAATAACCAGGGCATGTACCTTTCAAGACTCTGGCAGAGACTCAGCCAGCCAGCAGAAGCAAGGGAGACTCAGGCCCAGACTGGCACGCTGGCACTTTCCATCATGTGTCAGCTCTGTCCACCGTGTTGGACGGAAGTCCCCAGTTCCAATTAAACTCCCTCCTATTAGATTTAGCCTTACTCCCGGGTGTCGCCATCTTTCTGAATCTTTATTCAGGCATCTGGTACATTGGCCAAAACAAGTTTCACAGCTGAGCCCAAAGTTAAGAAGCATGAACAAATACTCTTCCCACAATGAGGCGATGGCAGGAGTCTGGCTGCAGAGAGGGGTGCATAATTGGGGCCAATCATACCACCTCCCACAGGATTCTGGCTTCCAAATGCAGATGACCTAATTCCTTCCTGGCTACTGACTCTCCCCAGAGAGCCCAGATCCAGGGCCCAAGACCTTCTCAGCCCCAGTTTGCATCCAGCTCCTAAAGCACAAATCTGTTCTGGTACCCCATGCTCTGCAGCTCCCACTGTGTCTCCTCCTTCCCCTCCTTCTGCTCTTCCTCCTACTCCATCAAGCATCTGGAAAAGGAAGATGATCTCGCATCAGCCTAATCAGCCATCTTGACTAGAAATCTCCTGTGTGAATAAACTTCAGCCTCCCAGACTCAGTCTCACTTCAGCCTGGCAGGATCTCTTGGATCCTGATTCGATAGCCAATACCTTCCCCACCACCTCCAACTCGGCATCCTGGGCCCTATTTTATGCGTATCCATAACCCAGATGTCAGCTAGGGCCTCTGAGCCCTGAATACGGAGGCACGCTGGGCTGGAAACCCCAACTCCAAGGTCTGTGAGCACACAAATCCTTGCCCTTGGCTTTTTCCCTCTCTCAGCAACTCCATGCGGACATCTGTGAACCAACCTGGTGCCCACATACAGGCAACTAACAAGTAATAAGTTAGTGACTTTGATGAAGCCATCAGGGGAAGAGGCGGGGCGGGTAGCCCACATCACAAACCTCACAGTCCACACAACACCCTGATGACTGACCCCCCACCTGCTCCCTTCTTTCTTCCCTGTTTCCTGTCCCCTTCCACACAGCCCTGCCCTGTACCTTGTGTTGGGTCCTTCTACATCCAGGGGACCCAAAGGGATCTAAGCTTTTGCCTCAAGAGGAATATAGGAGAATATGCCCTATGTCATTGCATGTCAATCACTTCTGACTCAATTTTAGGTCCCAGATCTCTTTCCCCAGCCGCCCAGCAAGCAGCTGGGCTCTGATCCCAGGGAAGTGCAGCAGAGCACAAAAAATGAGTAGGGCTTCAAGGGAAAACAAAACACCTTCATTGCTTGAAAAATTATGTTGGCTTACTCACCCTGCATCCCTAAATGTATGACCACATGTTGCCACAAAATAGAAGAAAAAGGACTTCTGACCTGGTACCCAGCCTCGCTCTGCAGCCCAACCACAGTTTGTCCCCCAAGCCAGTCAGCCATGATTGGACCCCAGCTGGCCAGCTGGGAGCTCGGTGGCCCCTGCTAATGGGATTCAGGTCCTGGTGTGCTGACACTTAGCGGTTGACTGTGCCTGGACCCCATCTTACCTTCCAGGCCCCGGCTTCCTGATGGGTTGACACCCAGTGAACGGGCATGCTATGAAAAGTACATCAGAGAAACAGCATCTTCAGGGAGATGCCTCAGATCCAGGAAACACTGCCCTGGAGTGAAGTGCTGTTCTTATTTGTGGAGCTCAAAAAAATGCTGCCGATTTTGACACACGCCTCAGTGAGTCTCTAATTAGAAAGGAGGTCCACTGTCATGAAAACCACATGTCTCCTCCCCAAGCCAAACGGAATAGGCTTCTGCCTGGGTCCCGCTGGTGGAATATGCGGAGCTGCCTCCCTGTCTGGCAGAGGTGACCTCAGAGGCCTGGCTTTGCCACTTGCTCCCCCAGCTCCTGGTCCCAGAGCATGAAGGTTGCCTGGAGGCTGCAGGCAGCAAAAGAAGAGGGCAGGAGCAGCTGGGCTTGGGTCAGGCGCAGGGGCCTGGGCTCAGCAGAGGCAGCCAAATGCCCAGCCCAGCTGCCACCGCCCCATGCTGGGGCCCTATGCCGGGCCAGCCCCTCGCCGCCAGGCTGGCAGGCTCCCTTCCGCAGCTGCGAGGCTGCCTGGACCCCGCCTGCCATCTCCAGCTTGCTTTCCCTCCCCTCCTCTGATCGTCTCCTGCTTTGCCTCTCTGCCTGCATCTTCTCACTCTCTTTCATTCTGTTCCTTTTCTCTTTCTTTGTCTCTCCATGTGTATTTGTCTCTGTTTCAACTTAAATCTCTTTTTTGCATTTTTCTCTTGTCTTCTGGCCTCTCTCTGTCTCTGTATCTCTCTGTCTCTGGAATAAAGGATCAGGACTGGGGAGAGGAGATAGGCGGGGCTTGGGAGGAACCCCAGACAAAATTGGGGATCTCATTCCTGCTCATTCAAGACTCAGGCAGGAGGCCAGGGTTGGGGTCCTGGGAGCAGGCTGAATTTGAATTGGGTCTGTTAGCCATGCTCACAGAATGAGGCCAGGGCCCTGTACCATCTCCCGGGGAAGTCCAACCCTCACATCTCAAATGTTTTGGGGGCCTTTCCTTAGACTCAGACTCTGGGTTGGGATTGAGAACAAGGACGACTAAGGCAAAGAGACACTGATGGAGCTCCATGCGTGCAGGTAAAGGGGTGTATAAGCTACTACAGAATCTATGCACCCTGTAGGCAAGGGGCACCTGGAGGGGAGGGCCAGGACCATGCGTCCGGCAAGTCTGCTCACTGGAGAGGCAAAGCCGGAGCTGAGCCTCGAACAACTTAAGAGTTTCCTGGGCTCAGGAGGAGGGGAGGATATTCCAGAGAGTGTCTGGGAGCTGAGGGCCTGAGCCAGCCTAAGCACAGGAGAGGAGAGGGGGCGGGAGGGGAAGGGGCTTAAAGTCTGTCCTGCATGAAGAGTTTCCTGAACAAGAGGCAGGGGTGGCCCTTCCGAGGCTGGAAGCCCTGACTTTCTGTGAAACTAGGGAAATGACCCCTCCCTTTCCCTTGCTTTCTGTGGAGAAGGCGGACTGAAGGAAGAGGCCGTGTGGACAGTGCTGTCTGTCTGCTGAGCAGAAGGGGGAAGGCGTCTGTCTGGTCCTCACTACCGGGAAAGGGCGTCATGATGAGCCGGTTGCACTCCTAAGGGAGGCATGGTGGACCACACACAGGGGCTGGGCTTCTCAGGGAAGAGCAGAACCTAACTGAATGTAATTTCTTATGTAAGAGAGCAGAGGCGGTGGCAGCTGTGAGGCCAGGGGACAGAGTACTAGTGAAGGATGAAATAAAGAGGTACCTTTAACAGTCGGCCTTGACTCTCACTTTGGGGTCATTAGGTCACTCCGCCATGCATTTCCTGGCCCAGTCATACACCCTCCCTGCTCCCAAAGTGTTCTGAAACAGAGGATAACTGAGGTTGACATTGTGCAAGTGGGGAAAACAAAGTAAGAAGGGGATGGAGCTTGCCACAGGTCACAGCATCTGCTGGAAATGGGTCGGGGCTCCCAGCTCTGCCATGTCCATGGACACCTGTCCATTCCAGAGGTGGCACCATCCCTAGCTTCCCTGGAGGTTGGAGGTGTGTGGCCTGCAGGTGGATCCTGAGCGTGACCTGGTGACCTGAACGTCATCCATACACAGGCTGCTAAGTCACTTCAGTCATGTCCGACTCTGTGCGACCCCATAGACGGCAGCCCACCAGGCTCCCCCATCCCTGGGATTCTCCAGGCAAGAACATGGAGTGGGTTGCCATTTCCTTCTCCAATGCATGAAAGTGAAAAGTGAAAGTGAAGTCGCTCAGTCGTGTCCGACTCTCCGAGACCCCATGGACTGCAGCCCACCAGGCTCCTCCGTCCATGGGATTTTCCAGGCAAGAGTACTGGAGTGGGGTGCCACTGCCTTCTCCGTCCATACACAGGAGGAGCTGGGAAATCCAACCGCAGGAGCAGAGTAGCTTCTGAAGGCCATCTCTCGTGTCCACAGCAGACTGCCACTGCCGTCAGTCTGACTCCCACTTTGGTCTGTGAGGATAGTCAACATGTCTGCATCCCAGATGAGAAACCTAAGTTCACAGAGGGCAGCATCCTGATTGAATGCTGAGGCCCAAACCAGAGTCTTCGAGCTCTAAAGCTGAGGCCGCTTCTCCAGCCTGTCAGACTTCTGAAGATACTTACAGTCGAACGCTGGCACATGATGTGGGCGTGGAGATGTGTATGTGTGTGTAGTGTACACACACATGTATATGCACACACAGGCACATGCACACAAGTGCATACACAGGTTTTTTTCTTCTTCTTCTTTTAAATCCTCTACTGCCTCTCCTTGCCCTGTGCTGCATGGAAAATTAATATATTTCTGCAGTCACTAATCCCTTTCATTTGGATCCAAGCAAATGACAGGATCAGTCTCCATCACTGCCACGGCTAAACCCCAGGGCCCTCCCTGGTGTCTTGAATAAGAGTCAAGATGACCCACTTTCTCCAGCCATCCCCTGTCTCCGGGCTGCTTTGGCTGGGAAACTGTCAGCCTGGTAAATATCACGGGCTTAGCAGGCTGGTTCCGGCTTCCAAGTCTGTCCTCTTTTTGGCTGCCCAGCCTGGCTTATGGGACCAAGCCCCAGGGTCCTACTCCAGATGCCAGGGTTCAGCTGCCCATACACAGACAGGACCCGCCTGTGCAGCATGCCAGCATCCACAGAGCCGCTGTGCCCAAGTGCAGACCAAGGGCACTCACTCCCTCAAACAGCATTTCCTGGGTTCCCAGTCTGCAGCAGGCACACAAGCCCAGGTTGGGAGCTTAGAAAGATGCAAGCTCTGCCCTGTGAACATCCTGACTTGGAAGGGAGCTGGTCATGAAAACAAACTCAGAAATAAACAGCAGAGCAAGCCAAGTTTTCTCTGAGCTCAGAGAAGGGAACAATTACTTCTGCTGGGAGGGTCAAGGAAGGCTTTCAAGAAGACTCTAAAGTTGAGACTAGAATGCAAATGAGAACATATCACATCGAAAAGTGAGGGAGGGCCCTCTAGGAGGTGGGGACAGCATGAGCGAAGGCAATGCAAACAAGAGTGGCTGGGTCGTCCCAGTGCACCAGCCCTAAGCATCCAGTATCGTGCATCGAACCTGGACTGGCAACTCGTTTCATATATGATATTATACATAGATGGTATGGGGAGGGAGGAGGGAGGAGGGTTCAGGATGGGGAACACATGTATGCCTGTGGCGGATTCATTTCGATATATGGCAGAACGAATACAATATTGTAAAGTTTAAAATTAAAAAAAAAAAAAAGAGTGGCTGGAAGGGCAGCTGGGGCCAGACCCTAACTGACCTTGGATCCTAGATCAGGGGACATCTTTGTCCTTCAGGCCAAGTCAGAGGAGGCAAAGCAGGGTTGTAAGAGGAGGCAGTGTAGGATCCAGACAGCCTAACAAGCAAGAGACCCTGTCCTCCCTTTAGACCATCCTGCCAGCCCCCGCCTGAGACGTCTCCACCCCTCAGTGATCTTACCCCCCGCTGATGGGTCCCCTGCCCCCTCCTCTCTCTTTCTGGGATTTTCCTTCTCATTGAGTGTGGAACATTTTCTCTAGACAGCAAACGTCACTCAGTGTGAATGCTGGTCACTGCAACCTTCCTTGCAGGGCCAGTTGCTGGCTGCAGGAGAGAGGGAAGGATACTCAGATTCCATAAAGGCTACTGCTTCCAGGGGATCAAAGTCAGCCCTGCAGGGAAACAGACCCTAAGGTGATGACTTTGGCTTCAAATCTCCAGGAGCCAAGGTTGATGGAAGGTTGTGCCTGCCTCTGTTTTAGCAAGGCCTTTTGGAACAAAGACCAGCCATGTTTAAGACCCCCAAATTATTCAGGGGATGGGTGGCCACCTCTGAAGCTAGAGCCAGAGTGTTGTCTCAAAGCAAGTGACAGTAAAAGCTGTTCCTTTCTGCAAGGTCTCCTCACCAGGTGGATACACGGATACAGAAATACAAATGGGAACAAGGCTGGGAAGGCAGCCACAGATATGGCTTTGGTGCCTCCCTGGCTCTGTGAACCTCACATACAAGTAAAGTCCTAGAGGCCAGGAGCAGGGTCAGGGATGGGTCAGGGCTTCCTTAGGTGGATGGCCACATGCCTCAATCATCTACCTGGTTCTGGGGGGCCACAGGGAACCAGAATGAGCTACAGGAGCCCTGGAAGAAGCATCAATTGATCTCTTACATCAATCTGATGGAGATATAAGTTTAGTATAATAAATCACACGCACTCAAAAGTATCCTGTGACGAGCTTGGATAAATGCAACCAATACCACAATCAGGATTCAGAGCATTTCCATCACCCACTAAAGCTTCCTTTGCCTCCTCCACATTCAATCTCTCTCTCTAGCTCCAGCTCCAGGCAACCACACTCCACTTTCCGTCAATACAGGTTAGACTTTTCTAGAGTTTCATATAAATGGAATCATATACTATAGTTTCTATCCTTTTGTGTCTGGTTTCTTATGCTCAGGATTCTGCTTTTGATATCTACCCTTATGCCTGTATCAGTCACTCACTCCTTTTCATTGCTAAGTAGTATTCCATTGTGTGGTCAAGCCACAATTTGCATATATTCCCATGTTGAGGAACACTTGGGTTGCTTATTTGGCTTTTTTTTTAATCAAGTGGCTATGAAAACTCAAGAACAAAACGCTGTGCAACCACATATTTATTCCTCTCAAGTAAATTCTTAGGAGTGGGTTCGGTAAATGCCATGCTGTTTTCCAAGAGACTGTGCCATATTATACCTCCACCAGCAGGGTAGGGGAGTTCCCATTCCTCCACATTCTTGCCAACACTTGTTATGAACAGTCTTTTTAGTTCTAGCCATTCTATTGGGTGTATTTTATAGCAGATTTAATTTGTATTTCCCTGACAACTAGTGAGGTTAAGTGTCTTCTCACATCCTCACTTGAGTTCTGAATCTGCCATTTACCAGCTCCACTCTTGCATAAGGCACTTCCTTCTTCTCTCTAAATCATATTTCTGAGTCTGGAAGAGCAAGTACCAATCCTAGCTCTGTCCCATCCCCAGGCCTTTGTAGAGATGACATCAGATAATGCACCTGTGCACTAAAATATTTACCAAATGTAAAGTTCTAGGATGCCACTTCTCACAGTCTTCAGTTCACTGGTCTTTCATTTTACATCCATCATTTTGTTGCAGCAGGCTCCTGTGCCCTCTTCCTCACCCTCCACAGGGCAGCCAGGTGGTTCATCTAAAGCACTACTAAAACCTTACCTTTTGTGCTTGAAACCATTCTAGGTCTTGCCATAGGATCCATTTCATGCTTTCACCTAATAACTTTGATCAAAACCTGCTACATGCCAGGCACTGTTCCAGTGCTGGGATTAAGGGCTAAACAGAGCAGGCAGTCCCTGCCCTTAGAATGAAACCCATTTTCTTACTTTACAAGGGCAACAGAGGCCCAGAGAGGTGAATAGACTATCCAGAGTCACACAGCAAGCTAGCAACAGAGCAGAGACCTTCCCACCGCTTCCAGCAGCCACCGTCTTCTCAGGTTGCTTTCTAGGAGCCTCACTGTCCAGAGCTAAGTGGAGGCAGCCTGCAAGGGACACCATACACATCCTCCCCTCTTCTTGTGGGGGGCCCAGAAGAAAGTTCCACTGGGGCCCTGAGCCCAGTTGCCCCTTTCTTCAGGTGCCTTGTCTTGAATAATTGCTTCTTGTCAGAGCCCAGACCTGTGACTAGTTGGTAAATGGTGCCGTTTGCTCCCCGCTCCCTTCCCTGAGGCACCTCTTGATTTCCAGCTTGTGAGATGCTCTGTCTACTAAGAGAAGGAGCAGGGCGGCAATCTTGTTAGGTTGCTTGTGGCTGTCAATCTCTCTTTAAATGGGAAAGCCTCACACCGTGACATTTAAAGAGGGCTCTGCTGAAAATCCCAGCCTGCATCCCACCCCCTACAAGCTCCCTTGGTTATTTTAGACCCGATGCCACAGAATGTCAGGCTTGACTCTGAGACTGATGGAAACACCTGAGTCCAGGAAAGGGCAACAGACTCACCCAAGTTCACACATGGAGCAAGGAGGAGAGAGGAGACTAGGGACTCAGCTCTAACACCTCCCAGCTCGGTATCTTTTATGTATCCTATTGTGACTCTCAAGGAGAAGGCAATGGCAACCCACTTCAGTACTCTTGCCTGGAAAATTCCATGGACGGAGGAGCCTGGTGGGCTGCAGTCCATGGGGTCGCGGAGAGTCGGACACGACTGAGCAACTTCACTTTCACTTTTCACTTTCATGCATTGGAGAAGGAAATGGCAACCCACTCCAGTGTTCTTGCCTGGAGAATTCCAGGGACGACTGAGCCTGGTGGGCTGCCGTCTATGGGGTCGCACAGAGTCAGACATGACTGAAGTGACTTAGCAGCAGCAGCAGTGACTCGCAAAAGAAATACTAGCAGCTCTCTCTCTACCCCCCCCCCACCCCCACCCAGGACCCCAGATCCCTGATCACAAGGTGCCTATGGACTGGGAAGGAGCCTCCCCCAGATTCTTCCCCCAGCACCCCCTCCTTCCCTTTCCTTGCTAGGCAGTATCAATCAACATGCAGCAGTAGATCAGACACTACTCTAACTGGATTAAGCAGAGAGGGATTTAATACAGGGAATTGGTGCTTACAACATCCTGGAAGGCCCAGAGGAGTAGCTGCAGGCTCAGCTCCCAGGAGTGAGTCCCAGGATGCCACTGCTGAAGCAGCATGACAGAGGAGCTTCTCTTTACTCCATAATCAGAAAGCTGGGGGCCACAACTGCTGTCTCAATCAGCCACACTATCTCTGCTATGAGCTGGTGATCACCACAGGCCACTAGCCCGGATGCCTGCTCCATAACTGCACTGCCTTAGAGCCCAAGCCTGGGGGGCCTGGGATAGAGGAAAATACATGAGCCCATCTGGGACATCTCTCCCAGGAGCTCATGGTGGCTTTCTCTAGAGGCTCATCCCTTTTGCTACATTCAACAAATCTCTTTGATCTATGCATGTTCAAGCTATGGTGTTGAGCTCTTATTTATTCTCAGGCTGTATCTTGGGCCATATACTTGTAAAAAGAGATGAGGTGCAGGGCAGAGCTTAGGACAGAACTTAGGACATAGCTGGAAACCTAGATTTATGCCAGAGCCCCTCAGAGAAGTGCAGCCCAGGGGTGGAGGGCACAGGCTCTGGAGACTTTTGCCTGGTGTACATCCTGGCAGTGCCCCACACCCCTGTCACCCCAGGTAAGTCACTGGCTTTTCCTTGCATCTCAATTTCCATGTCTGTCATAGGGTGATAATAACAATACCCATAGAGTCCTAAGAGCAATGCCAGGCACTGAGAGAGCAGTTGATATGCATGGATTTTTGTCTCCCCAAAATTCACATCTTGAAGCCCTAACCCCAAGTATGACTGTATTTGGAGATGGAGCCTTGAGGAGGTAATTAAGGTAAAATGAAGTCATAAGGGTGGGACCCTGATCCAATAGGATGAGTGTCCTTATAGGAGTAGATATTAGAGCTCTCACATTCACGCTCATGCTCGCCAGCTCTCCCTCCTCCCTGCAACAAGCACACACGGACAAAAGGCTATGTGAGGACACAGCGCGGTGGCTGTCTGCAAGCCAGGAAGAGTCCTCACTAGAAACTGACCACGTTAGACTTGATCTTGGACTTCTAGCCTGCAGATGATAAGAAAATAATTTTTCATTGTTTAAACCACCCAGCCTGTGGTATTTTGTTATGGCAGCTCAAGCAGAGTCTAATACAGCTATTAAGCAATATGAATTATCATTGTCGTTCCTAACTGTCCAACTCTGCAATGTAATACAGATGATTTGAAGTCTCTAAGCCTCAGCTACCTACTCTGTATCAGGGTTCCTCAATCTTGGCACTATTAACATTTGTGGCTGAAAAATCCTTTGTTGTGGGGCCTGCTCTGAGCATCATAGCATGTTTAGCAGCATCCTCGGCCTCTACACATGAGACACCAGTAACATCTTCCTCCACCCACGCCATGACAATCACAAATGCCTGCATACATTAGATAACACCCCTGGGGGTCCAAACCACCCCTGGCTGAAAACCATTGCTCCAGAGACTCCCCAGTGACTCAGCAGTAAAAAGAATCTATCTGCAGTACAGGAGACGCCAGAGACTCAAGTTCAATCCTTGGGTCAGGAAGGTCCCCTGGAAGAGGAAATGGGAATCCACTCCAATATTCTTGCCGGGAAAATCCCATGGACAGAGGAGCCTAGAGGACTGTAGTCTATGGAGTTGCAGAGAATCGGACACAACTGAGCAACTGAGCATGTACACACATAGAAAATGAGGCTAGTTTTGTTTGTTCAGAGTCTGTCAGGTAGACTAAACAAGGCAAGAAATATTACTGCTGCTGCTGCTAAGTCGCTTCAGTCTAGCTACATGTGAACTAGAGGTTGCCTCACCCTGCGGTAGTAAATACAGTTAGCTTGAACCTAACCTCATCCTGTGGGAGGTTCAGTGTCCTCCCCCAGATTTCTGAAAACTCTTGGGAGAAGACATTCAGTTTCCTGCTCCAGTTTTCTTTAAAAATACTGATGTTGCTACTTTTGTCTTTGCACTTCAAGTGGTCCTAATGTGAAAGATGGACCCTTTTCCTTAATTTCCTCAAAATACCACTCAAAGAAGGCAGTCGAGCCCACCAGCACTGTTCCTAGAGGTTCATGGTAACCACAGGCCAGTTTCACAGATAACTTGGGTTTGTGTGTTGTGTGCTGTGCTTAATCACTCAGTTGTGTCCGACTCTTCACAACCCCATGGATTGTAGCCTGCAAGGCTTCTCTGACAAGAGGAGTCCACGGGGATTCTCCAGGCAAGAATGCTGGAGTGGATTGCTATACCCTCCTTCAGGGGATCTTTGTGTGTTAGCCACTCACATGGACCCACCTGCAGAAGTTCTCACGCCCACTGTGCCGCTCTTCTCTGTCCCTTGGAGTCTCCTCCCAGGTTTCCCTTCTCAGGCTCCTCCGGAACTTCTGCTTTTAGCACTCTTTCTAACTACCAGGCAGAAGGACCAGCCTCTACAGCCCAAATCACCATCACTTCCTGCTCTCTACAGAACACCAAGTTGGTGGGGAAAGCATTCTCCCCACCCTCAACAAAAGTGTCACACCCACTACACACATGAAGACATGCTGGGACATGCTGGCTACAAGAGAACACAAGTCAATTTACAACCACTTCCATGAACTCAAAGCAAGAAGGGAAAATCCTCTCATGCCAGAAATAAAACAAAATTCAAAGCCAGAACAGTGAGCAGGAGTTAACAGGAAATGGCCCACAGGGGTATAAGAATTGGATGAAATTGCTCATGTTTCAATACCCATGAGGGATGAAGAGCCGAGGCACAAGGCCCTGTACACAAAAGAGCCGAGGAATGATCTTTCTGCTTAGAGCCAGGAGCTTAGGAGAGCTGTCCCTTCAGTAAAATGAAAAGAAAACCACCACCTACACCTTCCCAAAAGTGGGCACCCCTCCCCGGGCCATCAGTGAGAAGGGAGACACCAGGGGGGCAAGTCAGAACTCTAAGTCTGCTCCAATTGCAGTGTAGAGCCCCAAAGCTGCACCACTCACCAGGTATGAGACCCCAAGGAAAACATTTACAACAGAGCCTACCTGAGTCGAGGGAAATCCCTAGGGCTGGGGTGGAGGTGACCATGAAACCAGAACCTCCCAGATGGGAAGCAGCACTTTCTGGAGATAAGCTCTGAGTAAAACACAGGAAAGCAGGTGAGGCAAGTGGAGCCCGAGCCCAGTATCTCCCACCTGTCTAACAGGAGTAAAGGGAGGAGACGTAAAGAGGATGAAGGAAGTAAAAGTCGCTCAGTCATGTCTGACTCTTTGTGAACTCATGGACTGTAGCCCGCCAGGCTCCTCTGTTCATGGAATTCTCCAGGCAAGAATACTGGAGTGGGTTGCTATTCCCTTCTCTAGGGAATCTTCCTGACCCAGGGATCGAGCCCACATCTCTGGCACTGCAGGCAGATTCTTTACCATCTGAGCCACCAAGGAAGCCCAAGGAGGATGAAGAGAGACAGTATTTGAAGAGGTATCAGCTGATGGCCTTCCAGAACTGAAGATGTAAGTTCTTATATCAAAAATACAGAGTAAGATCAAAGCAGGATATATATAAACACATACTCACCTTTGAAGAAAAGGATCAACACAGCTGAAGCTGATAAATCAAGCAATTGATCTAGAAGGATATTACGTAAAGTATAAAAGAACTAATAATATATATACTGAAAGATGACATGGGAGAAAGTAACATAGAGGAAAGAAACAAAGCTATCTGTTTTTTGTTTTTTTTTTTTATGGTGGGAAAACCTCTTAAGTTATAATTCAAGAAATAAGACATAAAAGAATATTGTGCACAGTTACAAAGCAACCACTGAAGGAAATAAAAATTATCCATAAACCTTCCAAATTATTAGAGAGAAAAGTAATACACAAAGCAAACCATGGAAACACAGACCATGAAGGAAAAGACTTTTAAAGGATGCATTAAAATCAGAAAGCATAATATAAAATAATATGACAGAACTGAGACCAAATGTACCCTATAATATCGTTAAATATAATGGGACAAACTCACCTATTATTTATTTTTAAAACTCTAATTTTTGAATCAAAGATGGAAATGACAAATATAAGCTTGTTTAAGATACCTCTGGTTCGCCAAATCAAATGTTCTCAGCCTCTGCCCTGATTTTAGCCATGTCAGGGTAGACAGTTCCATGGGGCTTGGGCTGACTTCAGGCTGGCAGGATCTGGATGCAGCAGACATGTGGCTGTTTTTCCTCTGTCCCCAGGTCCTCCAGTGTAAGTGGGGGCTCTCTGGGTTCATAAGTGAAGCTTGAAAGTGCAGGAAAATCAACACCTTCAGGGAAACACCCCCCCAATGTTAAATGAAGCCCATCTGTGAAAAGGTGTTCAGCCCCATTAAGCTATGAGGACAATGAAAATTAGGCCCCAAGATATGGTATCATTTTATACTCATTTTAGGGCCAAAATCACAGTTCATCAGTGCAAAGGGATGGAGAGAATATAGAGCAACAAAGCCTTTTATATGTTACTAATGGATATGTAAATATGTAGAATCACAGTACAAAACAACTGGCATTATCTTATAAAATTGAATATTCCCACAGCAAGTCCATGCCTAGGTGTATTCCCACAGAAATTCTGGCAAATTTACCCTAAAAGATATTGATAAGTATAATCATGGCAACACTCTTCATAATAGCAAAACCATGGAAATAATCAAATTATCCAAAGATGGGATAATAGCTAAATTGTGTCATATTTACACAATGAAATAATATATAGAAGCCAACATGAATGAGCCACAGTCACTTGCAACAATATAGCCATACTTACAAAATATCATATTAAGAAATGTAGGTATCATAGGTGATACACTGCCTGAGATCCTTTTAATAAAGTTATTAAAAGCAAATACTAATAACTAATATAAGTTTTAGAAGAATATAGATGCAACAAAACTACACTGAAATAGATCTAGGCAGCTGAAGTTACACTTAATAGTGAAAGACCAAATGTATGCTTTTCCTTAAGATCGGGAACACGACAAGGATTCGCCTTTCAGCATTTCAACGTTGTACTGGAGGTTCCAGCCAGAGAAATTAAACAAGAAAAAGAAATAAATGAGACCACATTAGAAAGGAGAAAATTAAAATAATTTCTATTTGCCTATGACAAGATCTTGTATTTAGAAAGTCTTAAGGAATTCACTTAAACCCTATTAGAATTAATAAATGAGTTAGGCAATGTTGCAGGACATATGATCAATATAAAAACCTATTATATTTCTATAAACTAGCAACAAAAATACAAAAATGAATTAGGAAAATAGTTCCATCTGCAAGACCATCAAAAAGAACAAAATACTTAAGAATAAATTAAACAGAAGATTGTAAGACACACTTCAACTTCAAAAAGATCTAAATAAATGGAGAAGCATTTTATGTTAATGGATTGTATGATTTAATATAAATAAGATGGCAATATTCTCCAAATTGATTTACAGAATTATTACAATCCTTGTAAAAATCTTAGCTTTATTTATTTTCTTTGGGAAGGGACTAAGAATAGTCTAAGCAACCTTGATCAACCATTTATTTCTGGACTCTCAATTCTATTCCATTGATCAAGACTGCTTTGAATATTTTCAGTCTCTTGGGTTTCCATATGAATTTTAGGTTCAACTTTTCAATTAATTCTCATTGAGGTTACCAAGACAATAAAGTGGGAAAAATTGTCTTTTCAACAAATGGTACCTGGACAAATGGATACGCATATGCAGAAGAATGAAATTAAGCCCCTTGTTCGCATCATACACAAACATTAACTCAAAATGGATCACAAACCTAAACATAGGAGTTAAAAACATAGGAGTAAAGCTTTATATTGTTGGGATAGGCGATGGTTTCTTAGACATAATACTAAAAGTACAAGCAACAAAATAAAAAATAGATGAACAGAACTTCATGAAAATTGAAAGCTTCTGTGATGCCACTGGTAACATCAAGAAAGTATTATAAAAAGACAACGCATGGACTAGGAAAAAATATTTTCGAATCATATACTTGATAAACAACTTGTATCCAGAAAACAAAGAATTCTTACAACTTAACAATAAAAATAATAAGAAGAACATAGTTAACATTGGGCAAAGGGTTTTAATAGACATTTCTCTAAAAAGACATAAATAAGCACATGAAAAGCACAGGAAATAGGCACATCAAAAGAGAGTCAATATCATTAGTCATTAGGGAAATGCAAATCAAAGGACAATAAAATATAACCATTAAGTCAGCTAAAATATAACCACTAAGTCAGCTAAAATATAAAAGCTAGAAAATGGCAAGTGTTGTCAAGGACAAACGGACGCTTATGCATTGCTAGAGAAAATGTGAAACAGCACTGCCACTTGAGGACACAGTTTGGTGTGTTGAACACTACATGACCAAGGAATTCCACTCTTAATGGATATTCAAGCAAAATGAAAATGCATTTCTCCACAAAAATTTATATATGAATGTCCATGACAGCATTATTCAAAGAAGCAAAAACTAAAGCAAGTCAGTTCAGTTCAGTCACTCAGTCGTGTCCGACTCTTTGCGACCCCATGAATCGCAGCACGCCAGGCCTCCCTGTCCATCACCAACTCCCGGAGTTCACCCAGACTCATGTCCATCGAGTCAGTGATGCCATCTAGCCATCTCATCCTCTGTCGTCCCCTTCTCCTCCTGCCCCCAATCCCTCCCAGCATCAGAGTCTTTTCCAATGAGTCAACTCTTCACATGAGGTGGCCAAAGTACTGGAGTTTCAGCTTTAGCATCATTCCTTCCAAAGAACACCTAGGGCTGATCTCCTTCAGAATGGACTGGTTGGATCTCCTTGCAGTCCAAGGGACTCTCTAGAGTCTTCTCCAACACCAGGTTCAAAAGCATCAATTCTTCAGCGCTCAGCCTTCTTCACAGTCCAACTCTCACATCCATACATGACCACAGGAAAAACCATAGCCTTGACTAGACGTACCTTTGTTGGCAAAGTAACGTCTCTGCTTTTGAATATGCTATCTAGGTTGGTCATAACTTTCCTTCCAAGGAGGAAGCGTCTTTTAATTTCATGGCTGCAGTCACCATCTGTAGTGATTCTGGAGCCCAGAAAAATAAAGTCAGCCACTGTTTCCACTGTTTCCCCATCTATTTCCCATGAAATGGTGGGACCAGATGCCATGATCTTCATTTTCTGAATGTTGAGCTTTAAGCCAACTTTTTCACTCTCCACTTTCACTTTCATCAAGAGGCTTTTTAGTTCCTCTTCACTTTCTGCCATAAGGGTGGTGTCATCTACATATCTGAGGTTATTGCTATTTCTCCTGGCAATCTTGATTCCAGCTTCTGTTTTCTCGAGTCCAGCGTTTCTCATAATGTACTCTGCATATAAGTTAAATAAGCAGGGTGACAATACACAGCCGTGACGTACTCCTTTTCCTATTTGGAACCAGTCTGTTGGTCCATGTTTAGTTCTAACTGTTGCTTCCTGACCTGCATACAAATTTCTCAAGAGGCAGATCTGGTGGTCTGGTATTCCCATCTCTTTCAGAATTTTCCACAGTTTATTGTAATCCACAGTCAAAGGCTTTGGCATAGTCAATAAAGCAGAAGAGATGTTTTTTTCTGGAACTCTCTTGTTTTTCCCATGATCCAGCGGATGTTGGCAATTTGATCTCTGGTTCCTCTGCCTTATCTAAAGCAAGTCAAGGGTCCATCAACTCATGAATGAATAAAATATTATATATCCACACAGTGGAGAATTATCCGTCCGTAAGAAGAAATGAAGTTCTGATACCTGCTACAACATGGCTGAACCTTCAAAGCATTATGCTAAGTGAAAGGAGCCAATTATAAAAGGGCATTTTTTGTGTGATTCCAATTACATGAAATGTTCAAAATAGGCAAATCCTTAGAGACAGAAAGTTGACTAGTTGCTGCCAACTAGTGAAAGCAGGAGCAAACTGGGAGTGACTGATAATGGGCACAGGTGTTCTTTCTGGGCTGACAAAAATATTTAAAATTAGATTTGAGTATGGTCCCACAATTCTGAATATACAAATGTATCAGTCTGTACATTTTCAATTGGTCAATAAATTAAACGACACTTACTCCTTAGAAGGAAAGTTATGACCAACCTAGACAGCATATTAAAAAGCAGAGACATTACTCTGCCAACAAAGGTCCTTCTAGTCAAGGCTATGGTTTTTCCAGTGGTCATGTGTGGATGTGAGAGTTGGACTATAAAGAAAGCTGAGTGCCGAAGAATTGATGCTTTTGAACTGTGGTGTTGGAGAAGACTCTTGAGAGTCCCTTGGACTTCAAAGAGACCCAACCAGTCCATCCTAAGGGAGATCAGTCCTGGGTGTTCATTGGAAGGACTGATGTTGAAGCTGAAACTCCAGTACTTTGGCCACCTGATATGAAGAGCTGACTCACTGGAAAAGACCCTGATGCTGGGAAAGGTTGAGGGCAGGATAAGGGGATGACAGAGGCTGAGATGGTTGGATGGAATCATCAATTTGATGGGCATGGGTTTGGGTGGACTCCAGGAGTTGGTGATGGACAGAGAGGCCTGGCGTGCTGTGATTCATGGGGTTGCAAAGAGTTGGACACGACTGAGTGACTGAACTAACTGACTGACTGATGGTACGTGAGTTATACCTGAAGTTAAAAGAAAACAAAACAAAAAAACAGGTAGAGAAGCAAGAAAACATCAGCCCAAGATTCATTTGTGGTGCTTGTTGTTCAGTCACTATATTGTGTCTGACTCTTTGTGACCCCTTGAACTGCAGTATGCCAGGCTTCCCTGTCCTTCACTATCTCCCAGAGCTTGCTCAAACTCATGTCCATTGAGTCAGTGATGCCATCCAACCATCTCATCACCTGTTGCTCCCTTCTCCTCTTTTCCTCAATCTTTCCCAGCATCAGGGTCTTTTCCAGTGAATCAGCTCTTCGCATCAGGTGGCCAAAATATTGGAGCTTCAGCTTCAGCATCATTCCTTCCAATGAATATTCAGGGTTGATTTTCTTTAGGATTGACTGGTTTGATCTCCTTGAAGTCCAAGGGATTCATAGTGAGGCATAAACATTCATAATGATGCATAACTGAGGTGAAAAGAAGCAGGAGGATGTCTATGAACAGGACCACAAAAGTGGATACAAGTTATAAAAGTTCTAGTTTTTATTTTGTAGGAGATTCACAGATCTTTATTACTAAAAGAAAACAAACAAATATCCAACAAATAAATACAGAACAGAAGAGAGCTACGCATGGACCAGTAATGGAGTGCGTCATAAACCAAGGATGTGACTGATCCACTTCTGAACACTTGTGGTCCAAGCAAGAAATTAAAATGGATATCTAGGAAATAGCAATAACAAATGAATGGCCAACAATTACCCATGGGTACAGCTCAAACAGTACCCACAAGAAACTTAGAGCCTTAATTATTTTACTAAATAAGAACAAATGAAAATAAACCAATGAAAAGTTACACAAAGAACAAAATATTGGGCATTAGGAAACCTGAAGGAAGGAAATAGTAAGGATAAAAGCACAATTAATCAATTATAAAATAAGAGACAGAGTAAATAGTACAAAAGCAGGCCCTTAAAAAAAGCAAAATCTAGTTTTTTAAAAAAGAAAAGCTGCTGCTGCTAAGTCACTTCAGTCGTGTCCAACTCTGTGCGACCCCATAGACGGCAACCTACCAGGCTCCCCCGTCCCTGGGATTCTCCAGGCAAGAACACTGGAGTGGGTTGCCATTGCCTTCTCCAATGCAGGAAAGTGAAAAGGGAAAGGGAAGTCGCTCAGTCGTGTCCGACTCTTCGCAACCCCATGGACTGCAGCCCACCAGGCTCATCTGTCCATAGGATTCTCCAGGCAAGAGTACTGGAGTGGGGTGCCATTGCCTTCTCCGAAAGAAAAGCTAGCCGGACTAATAAAGAGTGAAAAGGAGTGAAATCACAAATACACAAAATTAGAAATAAAAATGGAGACATAATCATAGGTACTAAGAAAAGTAAACAAACCATAGAGATTCATAAGTCAATGCTGGTCCCTCTTTGTTGGTAATAATTTCCAATGCTCTAGAGCCTCCTTTATCTGATACTAATACAGCTTGTCCTGCCTTTTTTTTTTTTTTTTTGCTTTTTTAAAAATTAATGTTTGTATGGCATAACTTTTCCATTCTTTATTTTCAGCCTATCAATGTTTTTGTACTTGCTGTCCGTTTCTTTTAGGTCATGTATTTTAATCCACTTGCCAGTATCTGTCTTAAATTGGTATATGTAGACCATTTACATTTAAAGCACTTACTAATATATTTAATATTTAAGTATTAAATATAAATATACTTAAAACCTCTAATATAGAGTCCAAGTCTAGTATTTTATTTATTTGTTTTCTGTTTGCTCCCTATTTCTTATTCCTCTGCTTTACATTCATCACCTTCTTGTCAATTATTTAAACATTTTTAAAATTCCATTTTGATTTATTTATAATTGTTTGTGTATTTACTTCAGTAGTTTCTCTAAGTGTTACAAAAGACACACATAGCTTATCACATACTACTTGGAATGAAGCTTAGATAACTTACTTACGATTAGGTCTATTCACCCCTCTCACTTTTACATATATTTTTGTATTTCCTCAGACATCGATCACCACATCAGATGGTATCAGAATTTTTGCTTCAAATATCAAATATGACTTAAGAAACTCATGAAAAGTAGGATAGCCTATTTTCACCTAATGTTCTTGCTTCTTTTCTGAAGTTCCAACATTTCTGCTTTCACTTCTCAGTTTAGAAAAATTCCTCTAGTCCTTCTTTATGGGTAGGCTTGCTAGCAAAGCTTCTCTTAGTTTTCTCCCACCTAAGACTCTTCATTTCCCTTCATTCCTAAAGGAGACTTTCTGTAGATATAAGTTATTGATGACAATTCTTTTCTTTCAGTACTTGAAAAATGCTGTGCCCTTCCGGACTCCATGATTCGATGAGAAACTCTGTTGTTCAAATTGGCATTTTCGTACACATTGTTTCTTTCTGGATATTTTTGAGTTTTGTTTTTTTTTCTTTGTCATCTTTTGTTTTCAGAAGTTTAATGATCATATATCTTATTACAGATTTCTTTCAACTGCTACTTGGAATCCCCCTGGCTTCTTGAGGCTAAACATTTATGTTTTTCACCAAATTTACGAAGTTTTTGCCCTTTACTTCTTGATTTTTTTTTTTTTTTAGGTCTTATCTCTCTCTTTTCTGGAACTCCAATGAAACAAATATTAGTTCTTTTGTTATTGTCACCCAAGTCCCTGAGACTGCTACTCTTTTTTCTCCAGTCTATTTTCTCTCCATTGATTAGATTGGGTCAACTCAATTGATCTGTTCTCAAGTTCTCTGATTCTATCCTGTGTCATCTCCGCTTTACTACTGAGCCCATCCACTGAGTTTTTACTTGCTATTGTATTTTTCACTTCTATAATTTCCATTTAATTCATTCTTATACATTCTATTTCTTTGCTGCAATTTTCTATTTTTTCATTTGCTTTAATTCTTGATTGCTTGTTGAAGCATTTTTATGACAGCTGCCTCAAAATCCTCATCAGGTAATTCCAGCACCTGATCATCTCGGTGTTGATTGTCTATTCTCATTCAGAGTGTGGTTTTTCTGTTTCTTGGAATATGAATGATCTTTTATTGTACCCTGAATATTTTCAACATTATGTTATGTGCCTCTCCATCTTACTAATCTTCATTGTTGGGCAGGCAATCCCTCTGTTAAGGTATAGCCTAGGGATGGGTGGGTGTCTAGTTCAGCTTCTTTCTGGGCCCCAAAGTCACCAAGGAGTGGGAAAGTGGAGGACGGACTCATACGGTGTGGTTGCTGCAGGTGGGGGAGGGGGCTTAGTTATCGCCACCCACTGGGTCTTGCTGACATCATGACGTGGGCCCATGGGGCAGGGAGACAATGGAAGTGTCAGGTAGTCCTGCCTACCACTATCTCAGTCTCCCTAATGATGCTGGTGGTGGAGGCTCAGCTCCTCGCTGCACCCCACTGACACTCCCTGGTAGGGGATCCCTGCTTCCACCAGGCAGGGAATGGAAGACCAGTCCCATGATCCTCTGGGCCAACTATCCCAGCAGGAGCGTTGGAGCCCCACCTGGTTCTACTGGGGAGGAATGAAAGATTATCTGTCTACTTGGCACCACCAGGAGGAGGGATCTGAGTGCTGTCTGCTTCAGTGCAGTGGAGGAGGTGCATGGGGATGTGCGGAAGCTCAGTTCCTGGCTCAGCCCTGCAAAAACCACACTTGTGGGTAGATAAGGTTTTTTCCATTGGCATTTAGCTGGAAAAAGACAAGTATTGCCAAAAGGGTTTTCTGTTGTTAGGTCATCCCTTTCCTAGTCCTTTGACTAGGGGTAACAGTTTGTCTTGAATTTTTTTTTTTTTTTTTGGTCTATGGTGGTTCAGGGCTGGAGGCTTCCATGATACACTAACAGTGAAATATGGAAGGTAACAAGGAAATCCAAGGAACCTTTGCCATGTTGTTCCTCAAATGCCAAGGACCCATCTTCCTTTCACCGTCCCGATGTTTTCTATGCTCCTTGGCTACGTTGGACAAAATATTTTAGAGGGAGAACCTGGAAGGAATGGAACTACTCTACTTTGGCAGAACTGGAACTCAGGAATTTTTTTTGAATCATGGACTTTGTTTTAAATAATAATCTACTTATGGAAAGAAAGCACAAATCATAACTCCCAGCTTAGTGGTGTTTCACACACTGAACACGTCTGTGTAGCCAGCATCCAGTTCAAAACTCAGAGCATGATTGTACCCTCGGGAGTTCATTTTCTGCCCCTATTCATCACAACTGTTCCCAAAGCTAACTTCTCACACAACAGATTAGTTTTTCCCTTTCTTCTAATGAGCAATAGAGTCACTACTAGTTAATTATTTTAGTCCATCATGAAGGCTGGATTTCAGCTCTGGTGTGGCTCAGTCTGTCTCTAGGCTGCCCTTGCTCCTTGGGAATAGTTAGCTGTCTGTGCAACAGGCTTTCCTCCCTGACATCAAAGACATGCTATCTTTTCCAACATCAGTTCTCTGATTCTCCAACACCAACTGGGTATCCAGTGAATCGACTCAATTCTGAAGCTATCTGGAGTTAGCGCAGACCCCAGGTCAAGGACTCATTCGCACAAACTGCCTTCACTTCAGACGCCAGTAGCAAGTCCCAGGAACTCTGACCAAATGCCTATAAACCTGGGGAATCCCACAACCTACTCCTCAGTTTCGGTATTCACTTGAACGATTCACTGAATTCATGAAAAGGCTTTACTTACATTTTGCTGCTTATTATAAAAGATACATCTCAGGAACAGGCTCATGAAAGTGATATCTAGGGCACAGGATGGGAGCAAAGGCACTGGTGGATCTTCCACGCCCCCCCTAGGCATGCCACCATCTCAGCTCTTCAATGGGTGCCACTGCCCAGAGAGAGGTCTGGGTGTTGGTGGAGCTGAAAGTTTCCACCTTCTGATCATGGCTTGATCTATTTTGTTGTTGTTGTTCAGTAGCTCAGTCACGTCCGACTCCTTGCGATCCCATGGACCGCAGCAGGGCCGGCTACCCTGTCCTTCACCATCTCCCAGAGCTTGCTCAAACTCATATCCATTGCGTCAACCATCTCATCCTCTGTTGTCCCCTTCTCCTCCTGCCTTCAATCTTTCCCAGCATCACGGTCTTTTCCAGTGAGTCAGCTCTTTGTATCAGGTGGCCAAAGCATTGGAGCTTCAGCTTCAACATCACTCCTTCTAGTGAGTATTCAGGATAGATTTCCTTTAGGATTGACTGGTTGGATCTCCTTGCAGTCGAAGGGAATCTCAGCAGTCTTCTCCAACACCACAGCTCAAAAGCATCAATCCTTTAGCATTCAGCCTTCTTTATGGTCCAACTCTCACATTCATACATGACTAGTGGAAAAACCATAGTTTTGACTATACAGACCTTTATTGGCAAAGTAATGTCTCTGTTTTTTTAATATACTGTCTAGGTTTGTCATAGATTTTCTTCCAAAGAGCAGGCATCCTTGCTCTGCAGTGATTTTGGAGCCCAAGAAAATAAAGTTCATTGTTTCCCCATCTATTTGCCATGAAGTAATGGGGCTGGATGCCATGATCTTTGTTTTATGAATGCTGAGCTTTAAGCCAGCTTTTTCACCCTCCTCTTTCACCTTCATCAAGAGACTCTTTAGTTCTTCTTCGCTTTCTGCCATAAGGGTGGTGTCATCTGCATATCTGAGGTTATTGATATTTCTCCTGGAAATCTTGATTCCAACTTGTACTTCATCGAGACCAGCATTTCACATGGTGTACTCTGCATATAAGTTAAATAAGCAGGGTGACAATATACAGCCTTGAGGTACTCCTTTCCCAATTTGGAACCAGTTCATTACTCCATGTCCATTTCTAACTGTTGCTTCTTGACCTGTATTCAGATTTCTCAGAGGCAGGTAAGGTGGTCTGGTATTCCCATCTCCTTAAGAATGTTCCACAGTTTGTTGTGATCCACACAGTCAAAGGCTATATGATAGTCAATGAAGGAGAAGTAGGTGTTTTTCTGGAATTCTCTTGCTTTTTCTAGGATCCGTTAGTTCAGTTCAGTCACTCACTCGTGTCCGACTCTTTGCAACCCCATGGATGGCAGCAAGGCAGGCCTCCCTGCCCATCACCAACTCCCGGAGTTCACCCAAACTCATGTCCATCGAGTCGGTGATGCCATTCAGCCATCTAATAATCCTCTGTCGTCCCCTTCTCCTCCTGCCCTCAATCTTTCCCAGAATTAGGGTCTTTTCAAATGAGTCAGCTCTTCACATCAGGTGGCCAAAATATTGGAGTTTCAGCTTCAGCATCAGTCCTTCCAATTAATATTCAGGACTGATTTCCTTTAGGATGGATTGGTTGGATCTCCTTGCTGTACAAGGGACTCTCAAAAGTCTTCAACACCACAGTTCAAAAGCATCTATTCTTCAGCACTCAGCTTTCTTTATAGTCCAACACTCACATCCATACACGACCACTGTAAAAACCATAGCCTTGACTAGACAGACCTTTGTTGACAAAGTAATGTCTCTGCTTTTTAATATGCTGTCTAGGTTGGTTATAACTTTTCTTCCAAAGAGTAAGCATCTTTTAACTTCATGGCTGCAGTCACCATCTGCAGTGATTTTGGAGCCTAAAAAAATAAACTCAGCCACAGTCTCCAGTGTTTCCCCATCTATTTGCCATGAAGTGATGGGACTAGATGCCATGATCTTAGTTTTCTGAATGTTGAGCTTTAAGCCAACTTTTTCACTCTCCTCTTTCACTTTCATCAAGAGGCTCTTTAGTTCCTCTTCACTTTCTGCCATAAGGGTGGTGTCATCTGCATATCTGAGGTTATTGATATTTCTCCTGGCAATGTTGATTTCAGCCTGTGCTTCATCCAGCCCAGTGTTTCTCATGATGTACTCTTCATATAAGTTAAATAAGCAGGGTGACAATATACAGCCTTGATGTACTCCTTTCTCTGTTTGGAACCAATCTGTTGTTCCATGTTTAGTTCTAACTGTTGCTTCCTGACCTGCATATAGATTTCTCAGGAGGCAGGTCAGGTGGTCTGGTATTCCCATCTCTTTAAGAATTTTCCACAGTTTGTTATGGTCCACACAGTCAAAGGCTTTGGCATAGTCAGTAAGGCAGTAGATATTTTCCTGGAACTCTCTTGCTTTTTCAATGATCCAACTTCTGCTGCTGCTGCTGCTGCTGCTGCTGCTGCTAAGTAGCTTCAGTTGTGTCCAACTCTGTGCGACCCCATAGACGGCAGCCCACCAGACTCCGCCGTCCCCGGGATTCTCCAGGCAAGAACAATGGAGTGGGTCGATGATCCAGCAGAATTTGGCAATTTGATCTTTGGTTCCTCTGCCTTTTC
The DNA here is from genome assembly GCF_032452875.1 of Bos javanicus. NCBI lineage: Eukaryota > Metazoa > Chordata > Mammalia > Artiodactyla > Bovidae > Bos > Bos javanicus. The sequence continues at coordinate 35,582,301 of NC_083895.1, read as the reverse complement.
TAAATCCAGCTTGAACATCTGGATGTTCATGGTTCACATACTGTTGAAGCCTGGCTTGGAGAATTTTGAGCATTACTTTACTAGCATGTGAGATGAGTGCAATTGTGTGGCAGTTTGAGCATTCTTTGGCAATGCCTTCTTTGGGATTGGAATGAAAACTTTTTTTCCCAGTCCTGTGGCCACTGCTGAGTTTTCCAAATTTGCTGGCATATTGAGTGCAGCACTTTCACACCACCATCTTTCAGGATTTAGAATAGCTCCACTGGAATTCCATCACCTCCACAAGCTTTATTCATAGTGATGCTTCCTAAGGCCCACTTGACTTTGCATTCCAGGATGTCTGGCTCTAGGTGAGTGATCACACCATTGTGATTATGTGGGTCATGGAGATCTTTTTTTGTACAGTTCTTCTGCGTATTCTTGCCACCTCTTCTTAATACCTTCTGCTTCTGTTAGGTCCATACTGTTTCTGTCCTTTATAGTGTCCATCTTTGCATTAAATGTTCCCTTTGTATCTCTAATTTTCTTGAAGAGATCTCTAGACTTTCCCATTCTATTGTTTTCCTCTATTTCTTTGCATTGATCACTGAGGAAGGAATTCTTATCTCTCCTTGCTATTCTTTGGAATTCTGCATTCAAATGGGTTTATCTTTCCTTTTCTGTTTTGCCTTTCGCTTCTCTTCTATTCACAGTTATTTGTGAATAGAAATAGCCTTTTTGCATTTCTTTGTTTTGGGGATGGTCTTGATCCCTGCCTCCTGTACAATGTCATGAACCTCCATCCATAGTTCTTCAGGCACTCTGTCTGTCAGATCTAATCCCTTGAATCTATTTGTCATGTCCACTGTATAGGATCCATCAGATGTTGGCAATTTGATCTCTGGTTCCTCTGCCTTTTCTAAATCCAGCTTTAACATATGGAAGGTCTCGGTTCACATACTATTGAAGTCTGACTTGGAGAATTTTAAGCATTACTTTGCTAGCATGTGAAGAGTGTAATTGTGCAGTAGTTTGAACATTCTTTGCCATTATTCTTCTTTGGGATTGGAATGAAAACTGACCTTTTCCAGTCCTGTGGCCATTGCTGATCTTTTTGGACCAGTCCCCATTCTGAAGCTTTTTAGGGGTTCCCAGCCACCAGCCATCACTTTATGATATAAAAGACACTATTATCATTCAGGAAGTTCTAAGGGTATAAGTAGTTCTGCACCAGGAACTGGGGACAAAAACCAAATATATATATATATGTGTGTGTGTGTGTGTGTGTGTGTGTGTGTGTGTGTGTGTGTTTTAATCACATCACACCATGGTTCCCAACTAAGAGCTGCCTGATGAATCTCAGGCTCTCATCTTTGTGTTGCCAGACTGACAAAGCTCTGCTGCTTTGTATGGACTTTCGACCTAGGTTCTAAATCTAGTGTTTACTAGCCTGAACTTCCTCCAAAGTCTGCCAAAGTGTCCTTGCTTTCAGCAGCTTCCCTGTACCTAGATTACCACCCTCCTGTCCATACCCAGAATTAGCAAATGCCCTGCTATAAAAAGGATGAAAAGAGTTAGCTCACTTTTCCAAAATCATCCCTTTCCAGAGCTTCAGCTCCTCTGTTTTTGTTGCCTCAGTGTCCTCTGACACCTTCAAAGAAATTATGTCTGTATTTTTCAGCCATGATTGATGTTCTTGGTGAGACTGTGGTTTGCCACAAATTATTTCATCCCTCCTAGAAGATAATCCCATTGCTATTTCAACTGCTCCAAAATTCTTCACCCACTGTGCTCAACCTCTTCAGTTATTTCCGACTCTTTGTGACCCTCTTAACTGTAGCCCAGCAGGCTACTCTGTCTCTGGGTTCTCTAGGCAAGAATACTGGAGTGGGTTGCCGTGTCCTTTGCCAGAAGATCTTTCTGACCCAGGGATCAAACCCACATCTCTTGCAGCTCCTGCACTGCAGGTGGATTCTTTACCACTGAGCTATCAGGGAAGCCCTCTTCACCCATTAGAATAATACATAATTAAAGTCACAGAAAACAAATACCAGATCAAACTTATTTTTGAATTTTGATGTGAAACTAATAGTAATATTTTCAAATAAAATTTAACAGCACATTAAAAGTATAATACAACATGGTGAAACAAGAATCATGGCAGAAATGCAAAGACAGTTCAAATTTATCATAATAATAAGAGAGAAGAAAAAAAATATTTATCCATTACAGGTGAAATAATAGTGATATTACAAAGGCAGCATCCAAGCATGAAAACAACTCAAAAAAATAGGAATAATTTAACACTTCCTTTATATAATAAGCCAAAAGTCAACACTGCACTAAATGTATAAAGTTGTGAAAAATGTAAATATCCCCAGGATCATGATATTATCTATGATTCTTCCAGAGGTAACTATGAATTAAAATTTTATTAGAGAAAAATAAGATGTAAAAATCAGAAAGAAGAAGCTTAAAGTTTAGCCTTTTTACAGATAGAGATACAGGTATATCTGGCTAGCTTTAGACTTATAGAACACAGGAAAAAGAACTAACATTCTTAATAAATAAAGTGCATTTGTAAATTAATAAGAAAAAGGCCAACCACAGAGAATAATATGAATGGTTTAAAATCACACAGAAAAAGTAGGCTAAACCACTCATAATTAAATAAATAAAAATTTAAATCAGGAATAAAACTTTTCATTTGCCAGCATAGAAAAAAATTTTAATTTTAATAATACACAATGCTGGCAAGAATGAGAGCATATACTGAAGCAAGAGTAATTTGACAACTT